>NC_092743.1:48498424-50998424 GCF_047496795.1 Chiloscyllium punctatum | reverse complement strand
TTCAGGGCTGTACCCTGCTCAGTCATCCATTCAAATATCATCCGATTCCTAATGACGTTTCGAGGTGAAAATTTCTATGTTTTAATAAGGCTCTTGTCTGAGCCAAGCAGCCTCCAAGCTGTCCAAAAGAAATATTTCAGTTTTACAAACACAAGAAATAAGAGCAGGATTAGGCCATTCAGCCCCTCAAACTTGCTTCACAGTTCAGCAAAAATCAAGGCTGATCCGTCCCAGGCGTCAATTTCTCTTTTGTGCCAACTCCTCATAACCCTCAACTTCCAAAAATCTTTCTACTTTCTCTTTAGATACTTGATCAGTGAACTAGGCTCTGGCTTTACTGTTCATCATTCAGTATTAGACAGATACAGCAGTGCAATGATAAAACAGCATTCTCACAAAACAATCCCATGCCAGTAGTCATAGTGGCAAGATCCTCCAGCCTCTGTTATGATTCTTCAGGCAACGATGAAAATCATTTCCGTCTGATTGCTCAGTGGGCTGCTGTAAGCCCAGAGGTAGATGGTGCATCTTTCCGACCTGTTCGAACTAATTTTTGAAATTTGATCCTCTCTGATGTATACTTATTCTCATTATAGTAAGAAATCTATTTTAACATCCCTGCTATTTTTGCAAAGGGTGGTGTGATCTTTTAAAAAAGAATAATCCATTGTAAAGAATTCCACAAATCAAGGGACAATAACAATTGACCTTATGATATATTGACTCATTCACTTTTTTATGTAAAGAAATGTTAGATGAGGTAAAGAGATTGTTAGCATAACAAATATGTAATTATTCAACACTGGAAGAGTTACAGCGCCCACTTAAACATAATAAAATGCTTCATAGGTGTATATTCAAACAGAATTTGACAGCAAGATACATAAGTCAATATTAGCACAGGTAACACTATCAGAAAATATTGACACCAGTCTACATTCAGTACCATTCATTTGCAATCATCTGGATTCCAAAGTGATCATTTAGTCATCAGTTGCCATCAAAATGTGATCAAACGACATGATTCGTCAATAACTGACATGCACAGATATAATTCAAACATCAACAACATTATTTGTGATCAAGTAGCATCATTCAAGTACTCAGAAGATACTTATCTGATGTGAAAAGCCATCAAGGAGCTTGTTCATATGGAAAATCTCTAGTGATCATGGCAACATAACTAAAACAAAATCTGATGTCTGAAATTTAAGGTCCCAGTTGCTGCAGTATGCAGATTGTTTTAGGCAGCATTGGCGCTTCAGTTACTGTAGTAATCACTATTGTGGGGGTGTAGGTTCTAGAGGATTGGTGCTTTTGGCAAATTTGGGCAAACCTTCCAAACACGATTTCAAGGTGGTCCTTTACCATATGCTTATAGGCAATGATGCATGATCTTTCTATTGTCAACTGGCTTCCAGCTTCCCTGCTTCTCCTTTGTTTTACTTTGTCTGTTCTCAGAACTAAATGTGTTCTCTTAATTAAATTCCATTTGAGAGGCATGTCAAATGTTCAGTTTTGAAACAAACATTTGCACAGAAAATTGCAAGAATTACCAAAGTGATGATTTTAGTTGAGATTTGCACATGTTGAAATGTATGGCTAATCTTAATAGGCTCTTGAGAATAAAGTTGGTATTTATTTGAAGTAATAATTTGCAATATCCCACATCACAAAAATAATGGAAAGATTTTTCCATTATTTTAGTTAGGTACTTTTTTCTCCCCGCTGTATTCATATTCATTGGGATTGGATTCTCCCACAAGATACTCTGCAAGTTTCTTGGGTTCTATGGCCCAATTAAATAGATGCATAGCTCCCTGCTCCCTCCAATCACTCCCCCTCAGATTGCAGCTCCTCTACTCCTTCTCACGCCTCCACCATGGTTAGATTGCAAAACCTCCCTGCGATCATCTTCCAACATTGTAGCTCTTATCGCTCCAGATTGTAGCACCTCCCATCTCCTTCGGTCACTCCCAGCCTGTAGCTCCTATTCCATCCCTTTCCACATCAGTTGTAGTACCTCTCTGCACCCCTTGCAGCAGTCTCCTGCCCTCTCCACCCAGACCATTTGGATTTCTAGCCCAATGATAGTTCCATTACACCACCACTTTCCCCGACTCTGGAAGTAGGTAGGTCATCATGCTAAAAGATGGTGAATTGAGCACTTTTGATGACAAATAAATACTGTTAATTATCATCAGTAAGTATTCCAAATTAAGACCTTTTGATGTCAAATGATATACTTATTATTTTGAATGCAATTGAACACAATGAATGTCAACATTTTATGATGGGGAACAATTTGGTATTAAGGAATATCTCAACAGGAGAGCCACAGACAGGACAGGATCTGTGTGTGTGTGTGTGTGTGTGTTGGGGGAGCGGTTGGAAACATGCCGCACTTTGATAAACTTGGTAGTCTGGAGAATAACAGAAACTGTTGTGCAACTAGAAGTAGCTGCAGCTTTACTCCCCACAAGAAACCCAAAGTCAGGCAGCTCAGATGTGAATCACACCACCTGATTCTGAAGTATACCAGAGTCTGCAGGTTCATTCATAGTAATCGGCTTCTGCCTGCAGCCAGTTAACCAGATAGAAATGAAGTGCAGTTCTGAAAACAGACAGGCCCTTCAATGGGACTGTGGAGCAACTGGTCAGAACGCTATGGCAGCCCTCCTCTGGAGTATCTTACTCAGCTAAAACTGACCGCACTAAGCTTGAGCATAATGAACCACATACCCCTCCCAACATACAGCAGCATATAGGTTCTAGTTCAGGCACAGATGCAATGCTATCTTTAAGCTGCTGTCCAGCCAGGCTCCAATAAAGCTGTTAGCACATTGTCTGCTATTACACACAACCCATTGTTAGCCACTAACAGTCCCCATTATTAGCTAATCACCTTCCTAGCCAGACCGATATACACTTCTTTGTCTGACCAGCTGTTCTTCTCCCACTTTGGGCTCTATCCCAAGCTATCATTCAGTCCTTAACCCCTCCACCCACCGTATCTTCTGCAGTTACCTCTCAAGTTTCAGTTCTAATACTGATCTTGCTTTTTGTACACCTTCTGTGCAGCTTTAACTTTGTATACCTCACTTTACTCAATCACCCTATGATCTGTATGGTAAAAACAATGACTGCAGATGCTGAAAATCAAATACTGGATTAGTGGTGCTGGAAGAGCACAGCAGTTCAGGCAGCATCCAACGAGCAGCAAAATCAACGTTTCGGGCAAAAGCCCTTCATCAGGAATATGAATTTCTATGATCTGTATGTCCTTGTATATTATGAACTGCCTGTACTGCATGCAAAACAAACTTTTTCACTTTACTTCGGAACATGTGACAATAATAAATTAAACCAAATCAAATATAAACTGACATTTTTCTAGCTACCATTAGAATACTGAATGGACTCACAAACTCTTAACATTTGCCTGTACCTGTGTTTTTGTTTTTGCCGCTGTGTACCTATTATTTACTGTCTATGCTACTTAAGCCCGTGATCTGCCTGTATTGCTCGCAAGACAAAGCTTTTCACTGTGCCACGGTACACGTGACAATAAATTCAATTCAATTCAGTTCAGCAGAAGGATCAGTCGACCCGATTTCTCTTCACAGATGCTGCCAGACTTGGTGAGCTTTTCCAGCAATTTCTGCTTCTATTTCTGACTTACAGAATCCGAGGTTCTTACAGTCTTTATTCTCTGATAAAGCTTGACTGTAATGTAAAGAGGAAAGAAAAATCAAAAGAAGTCAAGGAGCAAACAGAAACAAATGAAATGGAGAGAGAGGGAAAAATAGATATGGGACGGGAAGTATGAAGTTGAACAAAATATAAGATTTGGGCGGCACGGTGGCACAGTGGTTAGCACTGCTGCCTCACAGCGCCTGAGACCTGGGTTCAATTCCCGCCTCAGGTGACTGACTGTGTGGATGCACATTCTCCCCGTGTCTGCGTGGGTTTCCTCCGGGTGCTCCGGTTTCCTCCCACAGTCCAAAGGTGTGCAGGTCAGGTGAATTGGCCATGCTAAATTACCTGTAGTGTTAGGTAAGGGGTAAATGTAGGGGCGTGGGTGGGTTGCGCTTCGGCGGGGCGGTGTGGACTTGTTGGGCCGAAGGGCCTGTTTCCACACTGTAATCTAATTAAAATCCAATTGTCATTTTTCACTATGACTAGCCCACACTTCCCCTCCAAAGTCTAAATTATAGCTCCAACCTTTGTTGATTGCTGTTTCATATCTTCAGGCTTGGAGTCATAGAGAGAAAGGACATGGTTATAGGGTAATTGAAGAAGCAAAGACAATTCATCTCTGAACAGGAGAGTGTGCAGTACTAGTAAGCTGCAGATTCACCGACAGGCACTGGTTGAGAATTGATTTGACATTGCTCCCTTCTTTCTTACACTGTAAGAAACCTACCAATCTTAATGATATCACAGATAGGTTGAGGATGAATTTCTACAGCAGTTTACACAATAAACCAACATAACTTCAGCAAAAAAAAGAGAAAAAAATAGTATAAGTACGCAGAGTGGAACACCTTGCAGAATCCATCTCCTTCAGAGTTTGTTCAAAAACCAACATGGTGGACTCTGCCTTTCCTTTACATGAAAAAAGATAAGTTGCCTGCTATGATGAAATGTATAGGGTTGACTAAATTCCACATAGTTATAAGCATTCTGAAGCAAAATATGTTAGGGATTGAGTGGATCTGTGTGGTGGTGCCACCTGACAGGTATTTTGCAGATGATCCAGAGTACAACTGTGGATAGCAATGAGCTCTGTCCCCCTTTCTCAGGCTTGCTGCAGTCAGGTGACTGCAAATCACTCAAAGAGCAGCGTACAAACTAATGCATCAGAATATAACTTCACAATTGCAGCAATTATGTTGTCAAATGCAAATAGTACACTTCAAGAAGCATAAAATAGATTGGAAGTGCTTAATACATTTATGAGGAAGCTAGATAAATACAGGAGGGAGAAACAGATAGAAGGATATTTTGATCATGATTAGTTAACATGAGATAGAAAGAGATTGCATGGAACATTAAAACTGAGAAAAACTAGTTGGGTTCAAATAGTGTGTTTGCTCTAAATTCTATGTTAACTGTCTGACTCAAAAAGTATATAATCATACATGATCCATTCACCAGTATAGCATAGGGTCATGTGCTCATCACGTTGGACACAGTTACTAATTTCATAGGTTAAATAAGTTTTTTTATAGATTCACAAAACATGCCATATTCCAAAGGCATTAACAAATTGAAAACTGTTCTTTGATTGAAATTAGTCTTTCAAATGCCAATTTCCTGATACACTCTCTTCCTTTCAGAACAGCCTTTTACAATGATTGAAGCTGCTTGATCATGGAGCATGTAAATACATTCCAATCAACTGCATTCTATCTTGCAGTTAAAATCTTGCCCTCGTACAATTTAATGTAAAGATTTAACAGTCAGCTTTCTCTAGCTGACATGAAAGGCAATCAATAGTTTTCTTTTCCTCCCCTCCAGACAGAGGGCAGCTATTTAGGATTGCAATGAAGAAAATCTCTTCATTTCAGGGATTGTGAACTTTTAGAATTATCCACCCTGGAGGCTGCAGTTATAAGTCAATGAGTGTATTCAAGACAGATATCGATAAATATTGGTCTCTAAGGGAATCAAGGAATATGGGAATGTACTGGAAAATAGAGATGAGGCAGGAGACCATCAATGAGCTTACTGACTTGTTCAGCAGGCTTGAGGTGCATTATGGCCTATTCCTGCTCCTATTTCTTATGTTCTTAAATAAGGCAACTATATCGCTTTACAGGTAGCTCTTCTATAATGCAATGGTTGTGTTCTTGTGCAACCCTGCTTTATAGAAAAATCGCGCTTTAGAAACAGCGCTTAAAGTTTTGACGATGTAATCGCATTACAGCCACCACATGTTTTAAAAGTTTATGCTTTAGAAACAGTGTCCCCAATTCGTCAATCACATTACAGCGAATTCACATTAATGAAATGTGCATTATAGTAGAATGATCTGTATTATAATTTAAAACCATGTTTATACATGTTGACATCAAATCTAGTGTTACAGTTGAGGCTCAGCTGAGATAGGTTCCAATTTACACCACAGACGAGCAAGTTAATTGTATTCTTGTTTTTTCCATAGAATCTGTAGAATCCCAACAGTGTGGAAAGAGGCCATTTGGCCTAACAAGTCCATGCTGACCCTCTGAAGAGCACCACATCCAGATCCATCCCCCCTACCCTATCCCCATAAACCGACATTTCTCATGGCTAACACACCCAACCATCACATCTCTGAACACTATGGGTAATTTAGCATGGCCAATTCATCCAACCTGCACATCTTTGGACTATGGGAGGAAAGTGGAGCAGCTGGCAGAAACCCCCACAGACACAGGGAGAATGTGCAAACTTCACGCAGACAGTTGCCCGAGGATGGAATCAAACTCAGGTCTCTGGCACTGTGCCGTGCTACCACTGAGCCACCGTGCTGCCCATAAAAGAAGTTTCATATTTAACATGATAATAAATCCTAAGTCACTTGACGAAAGCATTATAAAGTAAAATTATAGACACTCAACCATACACTTTAGTCTTAAAGAAGATGGTTCAAAGTTTGGTCAAAGACATAGGCTTTAAGGAGTGTCTGAAATGAAGTAAAGGAGACAATGACACAGAGAGATCTAGGGAAGAAATACCAAACTGAAGGACCTTGGCAGGTGAAGAGAAAAAGTTATAGTAACAGGTTTTCACCAAGACGCAATTGGACAAGTGTAGATCTTTCAGAAGTCTGGAGGATTGCAGTAGACCACAGTGATAGGTAGGCAAGCCATTAAAGGTACTTGACAATATACATTAAATTTTCAAAGTCAATATAGATCAACAAACACAAAGACCAGTGGGTGAATGGGACTTGGTGCGAGTAAGGACATGAGCAGCAGTTATGGATGTCTTTGCAGTAGAATCTGAAACACCAGACATTGCATTACATTGAAATAGTCAGTTTTAGAGATAACAACGGTGAGAATGAAAGCAGTCAGGATAACCTTTTTTTATGCACTTTAAGGCATTGATTCTGTTTAACACCAGTTTATAGTCTGCCATCCGTTATTGTATAACAAAGGTAACTTGTGCCCTAAATTCATTGAGAGCTTAGCACATTTCATTCTCTCTTTCCAAAAAACAAGCAGATGCTGCAAGTACATTGTCAAAGGTATCCTGGGGTTTGGAGGTGGCTGCAATCTTGGAAAAACAATGTTCATGACCTTTTCCGGGTGCCATGTCTTTCTACCTTAAGGTAATTAGCCATAGTTCATGAGGGACTGTAAAGACAAGTGAGTATATTCATTTGGAGCATCACACTGTTTGAAGCATGGGGGAAGACTTCCATGAACTGACATAGACATATGATTGAATCTATGCTGTCCAAATGTGCATGGCAACAAATCGTGCCTAGTATTTTAGTGGCAATCAAAATCCCTTCTGACAATGGCATTTCCCTGTACCAGCTGCATTTAAATCACCAGGTTAAACCATAGGATGCTTTTTGAGTGACAAGAACTATTTGCTGGTGGAATGGCTAATGACCCCAATGCTTCATACATACATGGGTGTGAAACATGCATTCAATGACTGCCTGTTGTGGAATGGCTATGTGACAGAGCAGACAATTGGAGTGCTGAAACAACACTTTCACTGTCTGGGCCACACTTGAGGAGTCCTCTAAAACTTGACAGAGCAGAAGTCAAGATCTGTGGTGGACTCTGGCAATGCATGTATCTAAGAATATTTAACGTGAAGGCCGAGGCCTTGCCACTGGGTATATAAGAGCTGCTAAGGAGGAGTAACATAAGAAAGAAGGCAACCTAGACAACCCTTTCTGCTTGGACTGTCCATAAAAAATTCATTCATTTGTGATTATAAGAACTGCAAGGACAAAGCCCCATTCACCAGCAATGCAACACTTTACTTTTCTTCTATCACTGACCATCACTTGACCACAATTCAAAAACAATCATTCCATCATATAAATATAAATGAAATGACGCCAAATATTTACAAAGGTCAACTAATCACCTTTTTGAATTCACCAGTGCCTTTTCCTCTCCTACTGTTCTGACAGTGAACTACATTAGTGACCTGCATGGTGGAAGGCTGCTGGCTTTAACTGGGGAAATAGCTAGCAGGATCATGTCAAGTAACTCTGGACTTCGGGGCAGAACTATGGTCTGCACTTTTAGCATTACTAGTTTGCATTATCTACTGGATAAGTAACAAAAAGAACACTGACAGTGTTGGAAAATCAAATGCTGTCAACCTGACAGAAAGGTCAGTACACTTGCATTCCAAGGAACCATAGCTGTAAGTGCATGGCAGTATTCAGAGATTCGGCTGCTGTTGCTTGTGATACAATGCTAGCTGTGACATCATTCAACAGTCACTGCAACGTGGTTGGGTTCTCATGTGTGTTGATTGAATTGACCATCATTTCCACGTCGGCAAAGATGACTCCCAGCTTTGTGCAATGCCAAGTTGACGCTCACCTCACTCATCTTCCTCGTCCCGGCACACAGACTTTCTGGCAAGATTCACAATGTATCAGGCATTTCATTTTGCAAGCCAATCAGTTTCCTCCTTTGGGTGACTTCAGCGATATCTCATCTTCAGCAGCAGAACCCCTGCACAGTCTCTCCTTTCCAGCAAGCTGCTCCAGTCACAAACACCACCCATTTCAGAGACACAGACCAGTTTAAAGCAGCAGGGGCTAGCTTTCAGTATTTCCAGCCACTAGAATTAGAATCCTTACAGTGTGGAAACAGGCCCTTAGGCCCAACAAGTCCACACTGACTCTCCGAAGAATAACCCACCCAGGCCCATTCCCCTACTCTATTACTCTATATTTCCCTTGACTAATGCACCTAACCTACACACCCCTGAACACTATGGGCAATTTAATTTAGCCAACCCACCTAACCTGCACATCTTTGGACTGTGGGAGGAAACTGGAGCACCTGGAGGAAATACACGCAGCCATGGGGAGAATGTACAAACTCCATGCAGACAGTCACCTGAGGCTGGAATTGAACCATGGTCCCTGGTACTGTGAGGCAGCAGTGCTAACCACTGAGCTACCGTGCCACCCATTGCGCAACTCATGCTGTTGTCCGCCTGCTGATCCCAACAGCCAAGAATGAGTATGATTAGTGCTAGTTGGACACAGCTGTCACATAAATGAGCAGCAGCACGAAGGTGACATACTGCCTGCAAATAATAGGTGTGGGATAATCATGTACTGGGTCCTCATGACTTTTTTGAGAGCTTTCCAATTTAAACCCATTGAGATTTGTGTCTGTGAAAAGCCATGCTAAGCATGAAGGTGCAATTCATGAATTCTGTGCCATAGAGTCATAGAAGTATAAAGCACGGAAACAGACCCTTTGCTCCAACTCGTCCATGCCGACCAGATATCCCAACCCAGTCTAGTCCCACCTGCCAGCATTTGTCCCATATCCCTCCAAACCCTTCCTTTTCATAGACTCTTCCAAATGCCTTTTAAATGCTGCAATTGTACCAGCCTCCACTACTTCCTCTGGTAGCTCATTCCACACACATATCACCCTCTGAGTGAAAATGTTGCCTCTTAGGTCTCTTTTATATCTTTGTCCTCTCATCGTAAACCTATGCCCTCTAGTTCTGGACTCCCCCAACTCTTAAACATATAATAGATTCTCTTTTATGCTCTGACCCTGCCACTACCGCGAACCCTTTTTTGAGCCAGATTCATCTTCCACACAAGTTCGGCTCCCAAAGGAAATTAAGCCATTATGGGTGCATCTACTAGAGTCATTGAGGACCTCCACTGATTGACTTCAATTTCCTCTGAATGGTCTTGAAAGTGATGGTGAGAATGATTCATGACAGGATTATCTGCAGGAACGAGGACCTATTACCCTGTCACATTTACCTACATCACATTGTCTGATGTGTTATATCAAATGTTTCATCGTGCTCATCTCAGATGGAGATGGTAGAGGAGCATCCAGTCCATTTTCCTTCATGTATATGTGATATATAAGTGCATTACCAAACTTCTTTCTTGTCATTTCATCTTCCATTCAATACATGAATGATCCAACATTTCATTGATTACTTGCCAGTACAAAATGAACACTTTATTGAAGATAACACAAGAGAACACTGAGATTTTCAAACCATCCAATCTTGGCTGGAAATTAATCGTATTTCTTCTCTTTTGCAGTGTAAAAAAATTCATTGCATTTCTCCAAAGCATAGTGAAGACATGCAGAGGCTTTTCTTTACACAGTCCAAAAAATAGATTAACTGGATGAGGAGTTGGAGAAAATATTTGGGCTGCTATTACAACTTACTGCGAGCACTCCAGCCAGCAATCTTTTTAATTAATAATAGCTGCAAAATGGTATTGGCTAAAGCCATAAGAGTTACTTCACACAGTCCAAGAGAAAGCAGAATGTTCTGAGCATATCGGTTTGGTACATGTTTAACCAAGTCATGCAAATAGAAAACACTGGACATTTCAACCCTTCAGAGCAGCTTTACTGAAGTTCTACCAATTTAAGCTCATTAAGTGCTTGGATCTGTGGCATTGATAACGGAGTGATAGAAATGATTCTGAAGCAAAGTGCCATGAATGCTAGAAATCTGAAATAAAAACAGAAAATACTGGACTTTCCTCGCCTGTATGACCTTGAGAAAGTTTGTGCAGAAGTATCTGGGAAGTTATCTAGCTTATCGTGGTTCCATTGAGTTGATTGTTTTTGGTATTCAAATGTGATACATATGGTTAATGGAATGAGGAAAGTATTGCATTTATTTGGAGCAATTCATGACCACACAATGTCCCTAAGCAATTTATACTTATTTTACAAATTATGTTGAAGCATAGCCATTGTCGTATTGTGGGAAATGAAGCAGCCAATTAAACAACCGTAATATAATAATGACTAGTGTGATGATACTAGGGTTTTAATAAGATGCAATTTCTCCCGTTTGAAGAAGCCAATGAAGTAAACAGCTTGTGAAGGCTTTCTTTGTCAAGTTAGAACAATAGATGCACCATGAATGGGTGTGATCAGTCTCCCACAGAGCCGGGGTTTTAGTTTAGTTTTCAGTTTTAGGAGTTTTGAAATTCGTTGTCGAAGCTGTTAAGCATCTTTATGGGTGGCACGGTGGCACAATGGTTAGCACTGCTGCCTCACAGTGCCAAAGACCCGGGTTCAATTCCTGCCTCAGGTGACTGTGTGGTGTTTGCACATTCTCCCCGTGTCTGCATGGAGTTTCCTCCAGGTGCTCCGGTTTCCTCCCACAGTCCAACAATGTGCAGGCCAGGTGAATTGGCCATGCTAGATTGCCCGTAGTGTTAGGTGCAGGGGTAAACATAGGGGGAATGGGTCTGGGTGGGTGCGCTTTGGCGACTCGGTATGGACTTGTTGGGCCGAAGGCCTGTTTCCACACTGTAAGTAATCTAATCTCTCTTTGCCAGAATTTTGTCTGAATGTTCTTTCCTCCTGGACTGCAGAACTGCATGTGAGATAGGAGAAAGTGAGGATTGCAGATGCTAGGGATCAGAGCTTAAAAATGTGTTGCTGGAAAAGTGCAGCAGGTCAGGCAGCATCAAAGGAGAAGGAGAATCCATCATTCCTGAAGAAGGGCTTATGCCCGAAATGTTGATTCTCCTTCTCCTTTGATGCTGCCTGACCTGCTGCGCTTTTCCAGCAACACATTTTTAAGCTCTGCATGTGAGACAGTCTATTTTACTGAATTTGCCTTTGCCAAGAGCGTGTCTATAGGATGTTACTATATTGGAACAGTTGCTCTTTAGTAGTTAAATAATATATTATTCTGTTATGTTTTCCAACAGAGTTAAAGTTATACCAAATCTTCTTTCTTTTGTTTGTATTTTAACTGTACTGTAAGAATAAAGTGTGTTTTTCTTAAAGCCTAGTGGTGTGACCAATTGACTCACATCTGGAACGCAGCACCTTACACTTGCCTGTAAAGAACATAAATGTTAGGGTCTCAGCTATCTCTTTGATATATTTAAAGAGGTTTTGATCTGGTCAATAAGCAGATGATCTGTTTTTGTAATTTTAATTGAAGCATAAATACTCTTCCTACTCTTCTATGACAGACAGCCATAGAATTTCATCCATCAACATGCCTGCTTATCTTGGGAATAAAGCAGAATAAACTGACCAATTTATTAGAATCAGTTTGGTACAGCATTGGAAAAAAATGCTCATGAGTATCAGCTTCTGTGTGAAGAAAATAAATATCACTCTGTTCAATTGTTCTGAATAAGCTCCCTACACATACATTTTCCAAAAGACAAATATTTGGTTTTTAGAGTGACTGTTCCTTCCTTTGGACTTTGTACATAGAAGTCAAACATTTATACAACATATACTCATGTAACTTATGTATACTGTAGTCAACAGCATGCTTAAAAAAGTTATGTTCTCTAAGTGGCATCTGAAGGGATCACATTAATGTAATTTATCTGCTGGAAACTGATGGGATTGTACCTGTTTATAACCCATCTGATTTACTCTCCATTGAAGTCATGTATGTGCCTCATCCAGTCACATCAATTTTCCACTGAGCAGGTTAAAAGCAGAAAGTGCTTGAGAAACTCAGTAGGTCTGGCAGCATCTGTGAAAAATGAAACAGGGTGAACATTTTGAGTCTAATATGACATCTTATTCAAGTTCTAAAGAAGAATTATAGACTCAGTTAACTCTTCGCATCTGTAGCCAGACCTACTGAGTTTCACAGGCACTTCCTGTTTCTAAGACACGCAGGAGAATTTTTACAGGCATGGCATTCTAAACAGAACTCTATGAATAAACACATCAACTTAGATTCCATCTACCTTCCCTTGAAAAAAAGAACCAGAAATGACACCATCCACCTTCAGAAGCCAAAACCAATAAGTGGGATATTGGTGGGATATACCACCAGTGCTTCACCCACTCTCACTGATGATGTTACTTAGTCATGGTGATGAAATGTCTGAAAACAAACCTCCCAGCTCAGTGAGCTAACTTACATACTTTCTGTTTTTATTTCAGATCTCCAGCATCCACAGTAGTTTTTTTAATTTTAGTTATAATTAGTCTCTTTAATGTGACTTGCTGAATATGGATCCATTCACATTTATAATGGCACCTGCAATGTTTTGTTCTTATATATAGACATACATCACACATTTTTTGTTACTTTTCTTGTGATATTTTAAGTAAAATAAGCAGGGATTTCAGACTTATAATTAATTATCTACCATTGCAAATAAAACTAATATGGAAAAAAAATCATAATTTATTTGCAATAACCTTAATTACCCCATCTCACTTCAGTTACAAACAAAACAAGTCAGGAATCTCATCAATTTTAATGAGATGCTCAGGATAAGCTGGAGTTTATAAGAATGATTGTGACTTGATTGAAGTGTATAAGATCATTGGTATGAACAAGGTGGCCATGGAAAAGATCTTTCCTCTTGTGGATCAGTTGAGAACTCACAGGCATTGTTTTAAAATTATTGGCCATCTGTTCAGGACAAAGTTGAGAAAAACTGTTTATTTCTGAGACTTTGGAACTCTCTGCCTCAGAAGCCAGTGGAGGCAAGTTCATTTTAAGGCAGAAGTAGCTATTTGTCAGAAAAGGTAATCAAAGGTTACTAGGCCAAGATTGGAATAAGGAATTCGAATTACAAAGATCGGCCACAATCTTACTGAATATCAGAGCAGACTTGCAGTGCTGAATAGTCTACCTCTACTTCAATTTCATTTGTTCATATAATTGATCTACTTAAATAGTGGGACAGGCTTCAGGGCCTTCATCAACATCTCCTGCTCTTACCTTTCAAACTTTAATATGAAGGCTGCTTGGGGAAATTTTCAAACTTCTCATTAATCCAAGAGAGCTTGGACACTGAATGTACAATCTCTACATTTTTTCATTTTCTGTATTACAATGAAATAATATTTGGGTAGGTTCACCATACAGTCAGGGATCAACCCTGGTTCACTGAATGATTCAGGAGAGCTTTCCAAGAACAGCACCAGGCACACCTAAAAGTGAGGTGACAACCTGGTGAAACTACAAAACAGGACTGTGTGCCTGCTAAACAGCAAAAGCAGCAAGTGATTGACAGAGCTAAGTGATTCCACAACCATCTCAGGCTGACGTCATGAGGATCAGCAAATCCTTCTACGCCAGCCTGTATGACTCGAAGCCAACCGACAGCGCGGCCTCCCAGTCGTTCCTGTCCTCTATCACGGAGGTCCTAGATGACGGAACACGAGAGAGGCTGGACTAGCCGCTATCTCTGGATGAACTGACCAAGGCCCTCGAGTCCTTCGAAAAGAATAAAACTCCCGGAAGCGACGGCTTACCGGTCAAAGTTTATTCCGCTCTTTGGGACTTGATCGGCCAGGACCTGCTGGAGGTGTATGTCAGTATGCTTCGGGCAGGTACCATGAGTGAATCCATGAGGAAAGGCATCAATACCCTCATCTACAAGTGGAAGAGGGAGAGGGAGGAAATTAGAAATTGGAGACCGATCTCACTGTTAAGTGCAGACTACAAAATCTTGTCAAAGGTCATCGCCAACCGGGTCAGGTCTGCTCTGGGATCGGTGATCCACCCGGACCAAACCTCTGCTGTACCGGGCAGGAAGATCTCTGAGAGTCTTGCACTCCTCAGGGATACGATCGCCTACGTGCAGGACAGGGGGGTGGACACCTGCCTCATCAGCCTGGACCAGGAGAAAGCCTTTGACAGGATATCGCATACATATATGAGGGATGTCCTCTCCAAAATGGGCTTTGGGGAGGGAATCGGAAATTGGATCAGACTGCTCTACACCAACATTGTCAGTGCAGTCTCAATCAATGGGTGGGAATCAGATAGCTTCCCTGTAAGATCTGGAGTCAGGCAGGGATGCCCCCTCTCACCCGCCTTGTTTGTGTGTTGCATAGAGCCATTTGCCGAATCCATCAGGAAGGATGCGAGCCTGAGAGGGGTGACTATTCCTGGCAGCGGGGGCCTGCAGGTTAAGGCCTCCCTGTACATGGATGACGTCGCTGTTTTCTGCTCGGATCCGCTGTCCGTGCACAGACTCGTGTGCATCTGTGACCAGTTCGAACGGGCCTCGGGGGCCAAGGTAAACCGAGGCAAGAGCGAGGCCATGCTCTTCGGGAACTGGGCCGACCAATCCTCTATCCCCTTCACCGTCAGGACTGACCACCTGAAGGTGCTGGGTATTTGGTTCGGGGGGGCTGGGGCGTGCGCCAAGACCTGGGAGGAGCGGATCAGGAAGATGAGACAGAAACTAGGCAGATGGGGGCAACAGTCGCTCTCCATCGCGGGAAAAAACCTGGTCATCAGGTGTGAGGTACTTTCAGTATTGCTATATGTGGCACAGGTCTGGCCCATCCCCTGGACCTGTGCCGCCGCAGTCACCCGGGCCATCTTCCAATTCATTTGGAGATCAAAGATGGACCGGGTCCGAAGAGAGGAAAAAACACGCCCAATGCCACCCTCACCCTGATGGCCACCTTTGTGTGTGGCTGCATCAAGCTGTGCGTGGATCCCCGGTACGCAAACACCAAGTGTCACAACGTACTGAGGTTCTACCTGTCCCCGGTGTTGCGAAGAATGGGCCTGGCCTCGCTGCCGCGGAACGCTCCGAGTAGTTGGACCGTTCCGTATCACCTGTCCTTCGTGGAGAAATTTATGAGGAAAAACACCTTAGACCACAAGTCCATCAGGAAGTGGTCAGCACGTAGCATCCTTGAGACCCTTCGGGAAAAGGAGAGGGCGGATCCTGTCGAGCGGTTCCCTGAGCAGACTGTCAAAGCCATTTGGCAGAATGCCTCATCGCCAGAACTTTCCAACAAGCACCAAGACGTGGCTTGGCTGGTGGTGAGAAGGGCTCTGCCTGTGAGATCCTTTATGCACGCCCGGACTCTCTGCCGCACCGCACGCTGCCCTCGAAGTGGCTGCGGGGGGGACGAGACTGTCACACACCTCCTTCTGGAATGTGCCTATGCAGAGGAAGTCTGGAGAGGAATGCAGTGGTGCTTGTCGAGGTTCGTCTCGAGCAGCGCCGTGACGCGGGACTCCGTGCTCTACGGCCTGTTCCCCGGGACTCACACCGAGACGAACATTAACTGCGCCTGGAGGATCATCAACTCGGTGAAGGACGCTCTCTGGGCAGTCCGAAACCTGTTGATCTTCCAGCTGAAGGAGTTGACCCCGACCGAGTGTTGCAGACTGGCACATTCCAAGGTCCAAGACTATGTGTTGAGGGACGCGCTGAAGCTTGGGGCAGCTGCCGCCAAGGCGCGGTGGGGAAAGACCACCGTGTAAGATCGGCCTGCCTAAAGAAGAACAGGGGGCCCATGCGGACGTTTTTTTGGGCTCTGCTGATGCCTCAGCCAAATATATGTACAAGATTGAAAAATGCACAGGATTTTAAATGACATTGATAAATTCGAATCTGTGTTTGTAAATGTGGACATATGTATGGCATGATCAAATGTACAGACCATCAAATCTTTTTATGAATAAAGTATATTTTTGAAATAAAAAAAAGATTCCACAACCAATGGATCAGATATAAGTTCCGCAGTCCTGTCATTTCCATTTATAAATTAAATAGCTCACTGGGGAATAAGGGTTCACAAATATCATCATCTTCAATAATGAGAGAGCCGAGCACATTAGTGCAAGTAGATAAGGCTCAAGAATTTGCAACAACCTTCAGCCAGAAGTGCCAAATGGGTGATCCACCTCAGCCTCCTCCAGATGATTCCTGAAGAAGGGCTCATGCCCGAAACGTCGATTCTCCTGCTCCTTGGATGCTGCCTGACCTGCTGCGCTTTTCCAGAAACACATTTTCAGCTCCTCCAGATGTCCCCAGCATCACAGATGCCAGTCTTCAGCCAATTTGATTAATTCGACATGTGATTACGAAATGGTTGGAGGCACTGGATACTGCAAAGGCTACGGGCCCTGACAACATTCTGGCAATAGAACAAAAGACTTGAGCTCCAGAATTTGCTGTGCCCCTAAACAATTTGCTGTACCACTACAATACTGGCATCTACCTGACAATGTGGAAAATCGCTTACATCTCTATGACTTTATGACTCTATAAATTCAATTTGGCCAATTACTGCCACATTAGTCTAATCTTCATCATCAGTAATGTGTTGGAACCATGCTATCAAGCAGCCATTGTTTCGCAATAAGCTACTCAGTTTGGTTTCTGCTAGTGCTACTCAGCAGCTGACCTCATTTCAAGTCATGGACAAAGGAGATGAATTCCAGAGGAGAGATGAAAGTGTGCCTTGACATCAAGCTACATCAAGGAACCCAGTCAAACCTGGAGTCAATGGAAATCAGAAGGAATGCTCCTTATTAATTGGAGTCATACCTGGCATAAAGGAAGATAGTCATTGTTGTAAGAAGTCAGCAATCTCAGCTCCAGGATATCTCTGCAGGAGTTCCTCACGGTAGCATCGGAGGCCCAACCGTCTTCAGCTGCTTCATTAATGACCTTCCCTCAATCAAACAATGTTCAGCAGCATTCGCAACACCTCAGATACTAAAGCAACACCTCAGATACTATGTTCAAATGCAGCAAGACCTGGACCATATCCAGGGACAAGTAACATTTGCACCACGAAAGTGCCAGGCAATGATACCTCCAACAAAACAATAACTAACCATCATCCATTGACATTTAATGGCATCATAATCACTGAATCCCCACTGTCAACTTACTTGTGGTTAGGATTGAACATAAATTGAAATGAACTAGTGTTGTAAGTTTTATGGCAACAACAGCACAATATAGGAATCTCACAGTGGGTAACTCACCTCCTGACTCCCCAAACCCAGTTCACCATCTACAAGGTACAGGCCAGTGACAGAATACTCCCTAGTTGTCTGGATGAGTGCAGCTCCAACAACACTCAGGACGCTTAACACCATAGGCATCAAAAAGCAACTTTTTGATTAGCATACATAAACAAACGGTCTGACACTCACTATCAGTAGTGTGCATCATCTATAAGGTGCACTGTAGAAATTAACTGAGGCTCCTGGAAAAGTACCTTCTAAACCCATGACCACAGCCATATTGAAGGGCATGAATTGCACCACCACCTGCCATTTACAATCTTGACTTGGAAATATATCACCATTTATTCAGTGTCTTCTCTCAACGTCCTAAATCTCCCTCCCTAATAGCATGGTCAGTCTACATACAGCACATGGATTTTTAAGTACATTAAACTCTTTGAAAGTTTCAACGCATAATATACAAGGCAAATGAATATTTTTTTAATTCTGCGCCTGAGTACATACTTTTCAAGTAGTGAAGCTTCACCTGTAGCTGTTCGCTTCAATCTTACAAATATGAAACACTTTGAATCTTGGCCATTCATCAATATAAAAAAAACTTGCTCTCATGTCGAACTTGTCATGATCACCAGATGTCTCAATGTGCTTTCTGGTCAATTTTCTTTTTTGAAATGTAGTCATAGCCGTTATTTGGAAATACAGCTAATATGTGCTCAGTAAACTCCATGAACAGTAAAATGATCGTGACCAGCTAATCTGTGTTTTTGTGATGTTAATTGGTCATGACATTGGAGATAACTTTTGCTCTTCACATTGGTGTCACGGGCTCTTTTACCTCCACCCAAGCAAGCAGATGGTCTTCAGGTTAACGTCACATCTGAAAGGTGTCACTTCTGACAGCACAGTGTGTCCTCAGGACTGCCTGGAGTACCAACCATGACCTCTGCGCTCAGGCACTGAAATAGGACTTAACCCAAATCATTGTCATTAAGATGATGGTGCAACCAATTACTGATTCAAACTATAGCAGCTTTGCTGCATCTCCCACAACACTGAAGAATTACTCTTTTTGTTACATGTATCTACCTTGCCCCTACCTCCCCACAAGTTTCTTAAGGATATTTAGCAAAGTAAATTCTGGAAAAATATGCCTGAATGTACATTGTCTGAAATTACTACAGAAATGTCAGAGTCATGTATCTTCATTTATAGAATCCTTTGAAAGGAAGCAGCTGTAGCCTGGATTTACTGTTTATTTTAGTGCAGTCTCTAAAGAGGAAAAGCAATAATGTCAGTGTTTAATTTATTTATAGCATCAGTTCCTATAATAAATTATCTGTTGATAAAAGCTGCCTGTTACGGCAATTTCTCCCTTGGATCCAGGTAATGTTCATTAACATCAAGAGAACTTCAAAGTAAGATGAGTCATAATTATTCCGTCAATGTAATAAGGTCTGTATATGTCGGTCTTTCAAACACTGCACAGGTTACTTTTGTAAATAAAAGTGCTTACCATCATGATTTGGGTTTCCTAATGTCCATGGTTCATCAGAGTCGAAGTGAGTGTCACCCCCAATGCCGGGTCCTGGGAAATAGGCATGTGCAAGGAAGCCCCCTTCACCGTCAAAGGGTGAGCTGTCACCATGGAAACCAGAAGCAAACATAATTGTAATGTCCACATCCCTCTTCTTGTTTTCCAGCTCCACATACGGTATTTCTTCAAATGTCAGGGGAGTTACGTTCTGCCACACATCAAAGGCACGGCGTATCGCTCTGTGTGTTTCTAGTTTTCCTACTTTAGGAGTGAAGTTTTTAATGCTGTAGGTGAAATAAGAAAGGCAATGAGAATCTTCGCAAAAGGATTTCATCCTTGTGACATTGTTAAACTAGAACAGTTTCTTTTAGTTTTTCTTGATCAGTTGACAGCTTATCTGGACTACTGAAAAACAAATGATAATTAACAGATATGTTTTATCTGATAGATATTCATATAGTTGTCAGGTACTACAGTATTTGTGTATTGCTGAGAAAAGACGCATTATATCAAACCTTTCCATCTTGCATTCACTAGGATAAATCATAAGAATACCAACGTGAAGGCAAAGCAATTTTTTTATACTATAGAAAGAGAGTATCAATTGGTTGGCAAGTGGACCCTGCTTGGTAGATGCATTGCCATGGAGAATATGCCAATCTGGTTATATCTTTTGACAGTAGCTGTTTTATGCCACTACAGTGCAGTGGCAACACAAGTGGAGTTTGTCACTAAAAGAATGCTGCCACCAAGCCAAAAAGACATTCTTCATCTCACATAAATGACCAATGTAGCATATGAATTTCATTGTGGATGTGACCATACAACCCAAAGACTGGCAGATCGTATCAAAAATCAATATGCCTTCAGCTATTTGCAACAAACAACTGTACCCAACCATCTGTGTTTACAAAACTTAAAACACTGTGTCCAACGTTCCATATAATGCCATGATTGGATAACATTTGCAAAATAATCCTGAGTATTATAAGAATTATACTGATAACCAATTTAGGATTGTCTCTCAGACTTGTAGAGTGGTGCACTTAAATGCACAATCGCTGCAATAAATAGCTAGAAAGATAGATAGAAAGAACAAGAACAAGAATTGTGCCTGTTTCACTGGTCAAAACAGATGACAATCATTCTCTAGTTCATTTCACAGAACAATGCCTTGAGCAATCAGAGTCAAAATGCCTGATTTAAGCTTAAACTATAGGTTGGCAGTTAACTATCAGTCATCATTTAACTGGGGTATTCTCCACGGCTATGCCTCTAACAATTACAGTCCACCAGTCTTCTCTTCTCATATAGTATAGAAAAGTGTTTTAACTTAATGATGGTATTTCTTGCAAACTGAAAGTCCAAGACAAAACTTTTTGACAAAACGTGTTTATCTTTTCAAAAATACTCAAATATTCATATTTTTGTAGTTTTTTGCAAGTTGTAATTTGAAAAGAAAAGAATCAATGTCTCAAGAAAAGTTGTGTCCACTTCTATGGAAGGTGAAAGTTTGCCATAATCATTGAGAAGGCATTTTCCGCACAATGAAGATGTCTTAATTTTCTTAAAGTTTCTATTAATTTTAGGAAAGAAACGCTTAATTTTTGAACTTCCATGTCAAGTACAGTAATTTACAGGAACAATAATCATAAAAATCATAAAAAAGACGTGGAGGTAAATTTTTTTAAGAGGGTGATTCACATATGGCATGAGCTTCCTGAGGCAGTAGTGGATGTGGGCATAATTAGAACATTTTAAAGACATTTGGATAGGAAAGCTTTAGAAAGATATTGGTGAGGAACAGGCAGGCAGGACTTGTTCCATTTGGAATTATAGTTGGCATAGACTGGTTGGACCAAAGGGTCTGTTTCTGTGCCATATGACTCTACGGCTCTATAAAATAAAAACAAAGAACTGGAATTATGAGATCAGAACATCTCAACTAATTTCACTCTTTAAAACGGCAGGATCCATTCTTAGGAAAGCAAATACAGTAAATATGATACATGAGAAAAAAATCCCCAAAATAACAATGCGAGAATGTCAAGATAAATTACTTTGTGTCCCAATGACTAAGAGAAAAGTACTGACTCCTGCTCTTCAAATATTGACAAGTCATTTTAAACTCAATCACACCCATTAGAAAACATCTTTGTTCTGATTAAAGGTTATCATCTTGAACATAAGGTATCAAGCTCCCAGCATCAAGATTATAGGCTGACCCCAAAGTTACGTATCGCATCATAGCACTCATCACAGCAAGTTTACACGAGGCATTCTCCCAGTTGGTCACTTCTCACTGCTCTTCTTGTGGTTGTGGGCAGCATGTCATGCAGGAGGTTATAGAGTCATTGAGTCATACAGCATGGAAATAGATCCTTCAATCCAACCAGTCCATGCCGACCATAATCCCAAACTAAACTAGTCTCACTTGCCTGCGTTTGGCCCATATCCCTCCAAACCTTTCCTCTCCATGTACTTATCCAAATGTCTTTTAAATATTGTGACTGTATTTGCATCTACTATTTCTTCTGGTGGTTTATTCCACACATGAACCACTCTCTGTAAAACAGTTGCCCCTCATGTCCTTTTTAAAACTTGCTTCTCTCACCTTAAGAATATGCCCCCTAATTTTGAACTCCCCCACCCGAGGGAAAAGACATTTGCTATTCACCTTATCTATGCCCCTCGTGATTTTGTAAACTTTTGTAAGGTCACCCCTCAAATTCCTATCCTCCAGTGAAAAAGTGCCTGCCTATCTTTATAACTCAAACTCTCCATTCCCAGCAACAATCTGGTAAATCTTTTCTAAACCCTCTCCAATTTAATAACATCCTTCCTATAGCAGGGTTCCTGAACTGCACACAGGATTCAAGGTGAAACCTCACCAATGTCCTGTACAACCTCAACATGCCATCCCAACTCCTATACTCAAAGGTCTGAAGAATGAAGGTAAGTGTGCTAAATCCCTTCTTAACCACCCTGTCTACATGTGATGCAAATTTCAAAGAATTATATACCTGAATCTCTAGGTCTCTATCTTCTAAAACACTACTCAGTGCCCTACTTTTAACTGTATAAGTCCTGCCCTTGTTTGTTTTACCAAAATGAAATACCTCACAGGACCTGTAGCACAGCCAATGGCCCATCAGGAGAGATGAATGTTGCTTCAGAAACAAAGTGCAGGATGGCATTTTGCAATAGGTTCCCCCAGTGGTTTATTGAAAATGTTTAAGGAGGAGAGAGAGAGAGATACTCAGAGATGTTTAAGCCATTGATGTACACAGGCACAATTATGGCCACAGCTGTAACTGTTTCTGCCTTGTGTCTTCATCATAGGTATTTGTGAGAACTCTCCAGTGGTCAATCAATCTGTCATCCAGAGGTTGCCTATACACAGTTTGTGAGCTCTAGATTCAGCAGTGAGCCTGCCTAATGCCAGGAAAGGAAAAATAGCACTTGTGTTGGCCTTAAAATGAGCTTTTACCCCCACAAAGGGGTAGGAAGCCAATTCCTCTCACAGTGCAGTTGGTAGGACAGTGATGGGACAGCCAACCCATTGGGTTCAGCACTTCTCTACTGATTTAGCACCTACCTCCAAATCGCTCTCTGAGGCAAATCCAACCTACTGACCCTTTTCTCTCAGATGTTGCCTGACCTGCTGACTATCTCCAACACCTGGACTGTTATTCAACACTTTTCCCTGAATATTCACATCCGAGAATCTAGCAATCTAAGTGTTACGTTAAAAGGGTCAGCACTTCCTCTAATATTTTGTTTGATTCTACAATTTGCTGAACTCAAGGTTAGAATACTATTGATGTAGTCTAACTCAACGGAGTCCTCATACTCCAGACTATGTGATGTGAAATTCAATGACTTCAGACTAAGGGGTGGCAGATTCAAAACAGAGATGAAGAGGAATTATTTCTCAGAAAGGGATGTGAATCCAAGGAATTCAATACCCCGCAACGAGGTGGGTGCCAGGACACTGAATAAACTTAGGGAGGAGATAGACAGATTATTAATTAGTGACAGATTAAAGGGGAGTGGGCAGGCAAGTGGAGTTGAGGCTGAGATGAGAATAGCCATGATTGGGTTAAATTGCAGAGCAGACCTGATCAGCTGAATAGATTACTCCTGCTTTGTGGTCTTATTTTCTTCATATTGCTATGGCAGCACAATTTGTCAGTCCTTGTCCTCTATCAAGAGGGTCTTTGGACAAGTATATATAGCAGAGTCTAGACAAACCAATGTAATTGGATTTGGGAGGGAATACATCATTGGGTTCAACTACTCTATTCCTACATTAGCAGTGCACTTTCAACCAATGGAATTGGAAAGCTTTGCGATCAAATCCGGGGTCAGGCAGAGCTGTGGAGAAAGTGAGGACTGCAGATGCTGGAGATCAGAGTCGAAGAGTGGTGCTGGAAAAGCACAGCTGGTCAGGCAGCATTCGAGGAGCAGGAGAGTCAACATTTCAGATAAAAGTCCTTCATCAGCTCTTCTTCTGCTCCTCGGATGCTGCCTGACCGGCTGTGCTTTTCCAGCACCATGCTCTTCGACTCAGTATAGTTGCCCCATCTGCCTTGTCTTGCTCATCTGCTGTAAATGTTGAATCTTTCACTGAGTTCAGCAAGAGGATTTAGGCAGGGCAGATGGCAATTTCAGACTCTGGTGGCTCTCAGATTGGAGCCTCCCTGGATGTGCATTACATTCTGTGGAGGTGATGGTGTTAAATATACCAGTGTTAACAGTGTTAGCTAAATATGAGGAATGCTGGAAATTTGCAGTGAGATTAGGAAATACTCAACAGGTCTGGCAGCATCTGTGGAGGGAGATATTGAATACATGGGCAGAGTTTAATCATCGTCCTGAATGGCAGGAGTAGGCTGTGAGTGGTCGGGGTGGTGTATAACAGAGCAGCAAGATGGCAAATGTGCCCAATTTCCCAGTATTCCCAGTCTGGTGATTTTTCTGGTGCCATTATGGGTACTGGTCGCTAATTAGCACACAGCTATCAGAGGTAGGCCATCCACCCTGTGGAGAAATCTCTCCAAACCGTTGGGAACCCTCCAGGGTACCAGCAGGCTACCTAATTCTGATTTAATGGTGACGAGGCTCCCAGAAATATCCATAGTAGAGCTGCCACTGGCTCCCCAGTCTGAGGAAACACCACAACCACAAATTTCAGGCCAACAACCTCTCAACAGAACTACGAATCATCAGAAATGCAGTAGGGTTTTGAGTAAGTGGGATTGGGGAAGATGGGAAAATTCAAGACTGAATGGTCTATTCCTCTTTCCACAGGGATCCATGCTGTGGGCACTGTTGTTTGTGAGCTATATAAATGATTTGCAGGAAGGTGTCGGTTGCCTGATTAGCAAGTTTGAAGATGACACCAAGATCTGGAGTAGCAGATAGTAAAGGGGACTGTCAGAGAATACAGTAGAAAATAAATAGATTGGAGAGATGGGCAGAGAAGTGGCAGATGGAGTTCTACCTGGGCAAATGCGAGGTTTTGCATTTTGGAAGATCTAATTCAAAAGCGAGCAATACAGTAAATGGAAAAGTCCTGGGAAAAATTGACGTACAGAGAGATCTGGGTGTTCAGGTCCATTGTTCTCTGAAGGTGGCAACGCAGGTCAATACAGTGGTCAAGAAGGCATATGGCATGGTTTCCTACATTGGACAGGGTATTGAGTACAAGAGTTGGCAGGTCATGTTATAGTTGTATAAGACTTTGGTTGAGCCGTATTTGGAATACTCCATACAGATCTGGTCACCACATTACCAAAAGGATGTGGATGCTTTGGAAAGGGTGCAGAGGAAGTTCACTAGAATGTTGCCTGGTATGAAGGGTGCTAGCTATGAGGCGTAGGTTGAGTAGATTAGGATTATTTTCATTAGACAGATGGAGGTTGAGGGGGGGAACCTGATTGAGGTCGACAAAATCATGAGAGGTATAGACAGGATGGATAGCAAGGAGCTTATCCCCAGAGTGGGGGACTCAATTACTAGGGTCACGAGTTCAAAGTGAGAGGGGAAAGTTTTAGGGGAGACATACGTGGAAAGTTTTTTACGCAGTGGGTGGTTGGGGAACTGGAACGCGTTGCCAGTGGAGGTGGTAGAGGCAGGAACAATAGTGTCATTTAAGATATATCGCGACAGATACATGAATGGCAGGGAGCAGAGGGATACATATCCTTAGAAAATAGGTGGCAGGTTTAGATATAGGATCTGGATTGGTGCAGGCTTGGAGGGCCAAAGGGCCTGTTCCTGTGCTGGAATTTTCTTTGCTCTTTGTTCTTCACTTCTATTACTAGTGTTCCCAAAATGTAGTTATAGTCATAGAGTCCTATAGCTTGGAGGCAGGCCTTTTGGCCCAAACTGGTCCATGCTGACCAAAATGTTCATCCATGCTAACCCTATTTCCCTGCACTTGGCCCATATCTTTCCAAACCTTTCCTATCTAGGCATCTGTCCAAATGCCTTTTAAATGCTGTTAACGTACCTGCCTCAATCACTTCCACTGGCAGCTCATTCCATATGCGTACCTCCCTCTGTGTAAAAACGTTGCCTCTCAGGTTCCCTTTTATTCTTTGCCCTCTAACCTTAAACTGATGCGCTCTAGTCCACGATTCCCCAACCCAAGGAAAAAGACTGAGTGCATTCACCCTATCCATGCTTCTCATGATCTTACACACTTCTATAAGATCCACCCTCAGTCTCCTATGCTCTAAGGAAAACGTCCTGGCTTGTCCAACCTCTCCTGATAATTCAGACCATTGAGTCCTCCCCATAACTCAGACTATTAAGTCCTGGCAACATCCTTGTAAATTTCTTCTACACTCTTTCCAATTTAAGAACATCCTTCCTATAACAAGGTGACAAAAACTGAACACAAGTGTGGCCTCACCAAGGTCCTGTACAGCCGCAACATAACTTCCCATCTTCTGTACTCAATGCTGTGACTGATGAAGGCCAGTGCACCAAAAGTCTTCTTCACAGCCCTGTCTACCTGTGTCTCAACTTTCAAAAAACCGTGCACTTGAAGTCCAAGGTCTCTCTGTTCCCCTACACTCCTGAAGCACCTACCATTCACTATGAAACTCCTACTTTGATTTGGTTTTCCAAAATGCAAGACCTCACACGTATCTGTATTAAACTCAATATTTGCCATTTCCTTCCCCAGCTGATCAAGGCCGTGTTGCAATTTCTGAAACCATTCGTCACTTTCAACGATACCGCCTATTTTAGTGTCATCTTCAAATTTACTAACCATGCTAAAAATGGTAAAATTCTTGGTAGCGTAGATGAGGAGAAAGATCTTGGTGTCCGTGTACATAAATCCCTGAAAGTTGCCACCTAGGTTGATAAGAAGGTATATGGTGCGTTAACTTTCATTGGCAGAGGGATTGAGTTTCGGGGCCAAGAGGTCATATTGCAGCTGTACAAAACTCTGGTGTGGCCGCACTTGGAGTATTGCATACAGTTCTGGTCGCCGCATTATAGGAAGGATGTGGAAGCTTTGGAAAGAGTTCAGAGGAGATTTATTAGGATGTTGCCTAGTCAGAGGGAAGATCTTATGATGAAAGACTGAGGGATCTGAGGCTTTCTGTTAGAGAGAAAGTTGAGAGGTGACATAATTGAGAAATATAAGTAAATCAGAGGGTTAGGTAGGGTGGACAGTGAGAGCCTTTTGCCTCAGATAGTGATGGCTAGCATGAGGGGACACAGCTTTAAATTGAGGGGTGATAGATATAGGACAGATGTCAGCGGTAGTTTCTTTTCTAAGAATAGTAGGGGCGTGAAACGCCCTGCCCGCAACAATAGTAGACTTGCCAACGTTAAGGACATTTAAATGGTCATTGGATAAATAAATGGATGAAAATGGAATAGTATAGGTTAGATGGGCTTCAGATTGGTTTCACAGGTTGGCACAACATCGAGGGCTGAAGGGCCTGTACAGTGCTGTAATGTTCTATGCCTTGGATATTTTCATCCAAATCATTGATATAGATTACAAACAGTAATGGGTCCAGCACCGACCTCTGAGCCACTCCACATGCCATAGACCTCTAGTCTGACAAGCATCCTTCCACTATTACCCCCTGCTTCCTACCATCAAGCCAATTGTGGCTCCAATTTGCAAGCTGTCCCGGATGCCATGCTTTCTAACCTTCCAGAGCAGCCATTTCTTTGCCATGATACATTCTCATCAGAAAGGACCATAGAGCAGTAGCAATGCACTATAGTACAACATAAGCATAAGTAACAATAACCAAAGCATGCAGTATGAACTCCATTGCTCCTTGATCAATGTTCTGTTCTTTGCTAACAGGGCACAACAGGGAGGTGATGGCCTTGTGGTATTATCACTAGACTATTAGTCTAGAGAGCCAGGTAATGTCCTGGGGATCCAAACTCTAATACTGCCATTGTAGATGGTGGCTTTTGATTTTAACAAAAAAAAATCTCAGATTAAGAGTCTAATGATGACCAGGAAACTATTGCCAACTGTCAGCAAAACCTGTTCGCTTAACATCCTTTAGGGAAGGAATTCTGCCATCCTTAATTGGTCTGGCCTACATATGACTCCAGACTCACATCAATGTGATTGATTCTCAACTGCTCTCTGGGCAATTAGGGATGGGCAATAAATACTGGCCTGGCCAGGAACATCCATATCCCCTGAATGAATTTAAAAAAAAACTCCAAGTAAGTGTCAATCTGAAGTACATTGATTTGATGCAAGAATAAGATTTCTGAATGATGAAGTTCATGATAGATTCACAGATTTAGAACAAATTGCTGAATGTTCAAATAAAACTTGTGCACACTGAATTGTGGCAACAAACACTCAATTGTCAAAATGCAAGGTTCCTCAGCTAGACGTTTTGCTGTAACATTTATGATATCATGCTGGTACGGAATCTAGTTTGGACGCAGGATGGGAAAATAACAAAAAGGAAGATCTGTGAATGGACGGAAGACAGAAGGAATTAAATGACAAAAGAGTTAGTTGTGGAGGGTCAAAGAGAGTGTGAAGCAAGAACAAAACAAAGGAAAGATTTCAATTCAAGTGATCTTATGCATCTTCTGAACAGTCAGCAAGTGCCTTGCTGTTGGTGCTCTCTCAGAGGACCTTATTTCTCCCATGTTGATGATCCCCATATACAGCACACCAACTAGATCTAGAACCCAGGGTGACATTCTCCGATGTAAAGTAAACCACTCAGAACTGAGATGAGGAGAAATTTCTTCACCCAGAGAATGGTAAGCTAATGGAATTCTTCACCACAGAGCGCAGCTGAGGCAAATCAGTGAATGGTTTCTAGGAATTAGATATAGCTCTTAGGGTTAAAGGGATTAAAGGACATTGGAGAAAGTTGGAATAGAGGACTGAGTTGGAGGCTCAGCCATGATCATATTGAATGGGGGAACAGAATTGAAGGGCCATGGCCTACTCCTGTTTCCTATTTTTCTATGTTTTCCTGGATCCTTCCCCTCCAGCACCAGTTGTTCTCCAGCCCTGATTAATGCCTTAATCTTGTAGGGTGCAAGCACTACTGCCTTCAGATCTAACTCTAGCTGTTAGGTACCGTGTCCATATTCCTTTAACTATACTGTGCCTGACCACCTTTATATTCCTTTTTGCTCCCTCAGTTAAATGACTCCCTGCACTATGCAACTGTGGTAAGTTTATCCATCTCATCTGCAGTCCCTGCTTTTGTTTATGCAAAGTGTGAAAACTTCCAATCTGTTGGAAAATTGCTGATACTCCCATTGCTACCTTCCCTTTGAAATTAATTAATGCAAAGCTACATGTCCAAATCTATGATATGCACTAGCATCAGGTTAGGCTTCCTTCTCGGAATACACAATGATAAAATTACCCTGGAGTGAAAATGTTTATATTTACCACAATTTCCAGTCTTGGGAGGCTAATCATCATTAGGCTTTCTTGTCAAAATTACCTTCAAATCATTGCATCTCAAACAGCAAATCAGGACAGCAAAATAAAGCATATTTACTTTTACCCAACAATTGACCATGTTTTTTTTAACTCCAAATATATAAACAAAGCTTGCTAGCATACATTCTGGCTTACACATAGCCTACTGAAATACAATTTTTTTACTGGTGAGTGGCAGATTTCTTGGAAGTGATACTTTACAGACGACTGACAGTCAAATGCTGGGAGGGTCAGTGATGAAAACAAAAGTAATATTTAAGTGTAACCTCTGTCTGAAGGTTCTCTTTCAGTTACCAACAGATTATGTATTTTCAGGATTTTCTGCTTACATTTCAGGTTTATAGCACTGACACCTCTTTTTTCTTTCATTTTTATGGGACACTTACAATGAATATAAATATGATGCAGTATCGATTTGGTGATGTGTGTACACAGGTACCTGTAGGTGATATGTTTATGGTGCCACTTCTGCCCAGTTAATGCGTAACGCTTTCTTCTAACACTAAATCTAACGTTGGTGCCAAACTGGTCAGGCACACCACAGCGCGGCTTCTTCATCCAGCTGTGAAAGATAAAAGAACACATCCTTAAACTTGTGCATTTGTTCTCCATTTTTAACAATGAACTTCACTGCTTTATTTTTCTTTCAATGCTCTTTCAAATGAAAACCTCAGTTCAACAGCTTGCGGAACTGTTCATCAGTTCTTTAAAGACCTGTCCTGACAAATTAGCAGGAATCGACCCACCGCATGATTTACACCTTAAGCAATTTTCCTTTGAACTAAGTCGAACTTTACATCTGGTAAGTATAGTCCCAGAGGACTGCTCTTTCATTAGTTAGAGTGATGACTGGTGGTGAGTTTAACATGAAGGTCACCATACCTCAGGCAAGGGTAGGATTGAGAAGGTGGCACCTATGCTGAGGAGTGGATGGAGTTTAATTTAGATAAATGTGAGTTACCGCATTTTGGGAAAGCAAATCAGAGCAGGACGTCTACACTTGATGGTAAGATCCTAGAGAGTGTTGCTGAACAAAGAGACCTTGGAGTGCAAGTTACAGATCCTTGAAAGTAAAGTCGCAGGTAGATAAATAGTGAAGAAGGCATTTGGTATGCTTTCCTTTATTGGTCAGGAGTTGGGAGGTCATATTGTGGCTGTGCAGAACATTGGTTAGGCCACTTTTGGAATATTGCGTGCAATTCTAATCTCCTTCCTATCGGAAGGATGTTGTGAAACTTGAAAGGGTTCAGAAAATACTCACAAAGGTGTTGCCAGGAGTGGAGGGTTTGAGTCATGGGGAGAGGCTGAACAGGCTGCAGCTGTTTTCCCTGGAGCATCGGAGGCTAAGGGGTGACCTTATAGAGGTTTATAAAATCATGACGGGCATGGATAGGATAGATAGATGAGGTCTTTTCCTTGGGGTGGGGAGTCCAGAACTAGAGGGCATAGGTTTAGAGTGAGATAGTTTAGGCAACCTTTTCACGCAGAGGGTGGTGCATGAATGGAATGAGCTGCCCGAGGAAGTGGTGGAGGCTGGTACAATTTCAGCAATTAAATGGCATCTGGATGGGTCTATGAAGTGGAAGGATTTAGAGGGATTTGGGAAGTGCTAGCAAATGGGACTAGGTTAGTTTAGGATAACTGGTTGGCATGGATGAGTTGGACCAAAGGATCTGTTTCTATACTGTACATCTCTATGACTCTACATGGTAATATCAGCCAGTACAAGATTTGAATCCACACTGTTGGTATTCCTCTGTGTCACAAACTAACCATCCGTCCAACTGAGCTAACCCACTTCAGCTAGAATGATAAGAATGGGGGATGGATCAGTGCAACACAGGCACCCAACTAATGTTTCATTTCCCACTTGGCGGGGCACTCAAAATATCCCCCCATGAATACCAACATATCATTGCCACTCATGTTCATTCAATGTGATTAGAGTTTTAGTCCCTTTGAAACAGACTTTTGCTTCATCTGAGGAAACATTCCAGAGAAAGATTCCCACTGAAAATTACAAAGGTTTAATGGACCTGATTAAATTTTAATTGTATTTATCAATGAAATATATTTTGGCCATTTAATCATTTGATTATAACATTATAATCCTTCTTTTTACTCATGATGAATATTCAGCTATCTCCACTGTTTTCAATCAGTTGATATCTAACGTTTTAAACCAATGGTTGATTACAAGCATTTCAGTGTATCTTTTCATTTTGCTGAGTGGCCCGAATAATTAAGGTACCTTTGTTTTAATGCTGAAGTACTAATGATACAATTTTTGGTGTACTGGATAAACCTTCAGGTAAATATGCATATTGGAACAAATGTCATGTTAATAAGTAAAATATGGAACAGCACAAGCCAAAAGCTATAATTTCAATCACCCTTTGCATAATAGTGATGATTAACTAGCAGAAAAAATATCCCCATGGTGTAATGTAAAGGTCTCCATTTAACAGCACAATTAATTAATTAAAGATTAATTCTTGTTGATCCGAGACTAAGTGCTTTAACCGCTTGCTAACATACTTTACAATTCACAACTGTTAACTGGTTTAATTATTTCATGCAAAAACTCAAATCCTGGCAAGGTCAAGTTCTCTTCCGATCAATTTTGAAACAGTGTATATCATGACAATAAACAGTTCTGAAATAATTTTACTTATATTACTTACATTTCAAAATATAGAACTATATCTGGAAGGCAGTCATTACTGTTTACAACAAATAAGTTCACACACCACAGCAAAACTGAAACACCTCTGAACATGAGGAGATTTTTCAAACAAGACAAACAAAACAGATTCTCACCTCAAGGTGATATCACTATATCACATGAAAGAAGCAAGGGGCAGAATAAAAAAAAAGTGAAGCTATTAAGGTGTCATTATCCATACAATAAAGTGAACTAAAGCAAGCTGTACATGTAACATAATTACATAGAACCAACACTGACTTTTAAGCACTTTGTGCTAATCTACCTTATCAAGAAGGACATTTGCCTAGAAAAAGAGTGAAGTACAACACATTTGCTTAAAACGCAACCTGATTTTAGAGACACATACTTATTTTTAGAGAAATGTACGAAGAATGTTTCTTAAATATTGGCACAATAATTTCAGGATATTTATTTGTTAGGTATGTTAGGGGCAAGGGCAGGTGTCCACTTATTGCAATCTGAATTTGGGAAGTTGTGAACATTCATACTCATCTCATGTTTCTCTTTGCTAAAACATATACAGCACAAAAATGACGCACTTATTCCATTATTATTGCAAATCTAACATCAGAACTTAACACAGTAGATTGGTTGTGGTTAAGTAAAATTGCATCTAAGTAAAATAATTCACTATTAATTATGCAAATACAATTCAATCTAAATTATGAAAAGATATCAGATAATTTAACAATTTTTACAGCACTCGAAATTAGATCAAATTATAAATTGTCAATATAGTAAGCAAGTTCATTATATGATTGAATACTAACTTAAGAGTGTGTCAGATTCAAATGAAAAGTTTGCTTAATTCCATGAGGTGCTGGGGGATGGGACTACAATTGGCTGCTGTCTCACTATACAATGAATGGATTTGAGTAGAGTACAGGGATATCTTGTTGCAATTATACAGGGCCTTCATGAAACCATCCACTTCCATGATGACCTTATAAGGGTTACTATTGTCGCATACAGTGGCCCAGATGTTTGTCTTTCCCAATTCCTCCATATCTGTTGGGCTGTCGTTAAGCTACTATAAGGCAAAAGGTTTATCATTCACCAGCAAGAAAGTTCCATGAAATTTTCCTCAGCTAATTGGCATAAAAGCTGCCTTTTGTTCTGTGTGTAAAACAAATGTAAATAGCTAAATGTCCAGGATACGTCAATAACAGGATCCATTCATTTACAGGATGTGCTGCCTGGACCAGCATTTCTTGCCCATAGGGTAGTTAAGAATAAGCCATATTGCTGTAAGTCTGGAGTTATATGTAAGAAAAGCAGCTCTCTTCCCTACAGGGCATTAGTGAGCTAGAGGACATTTACCCAACAATGATTTCATGAGCTCTTAGCTCCAGATTTTCTTTAATCAAATTTGAATGCTACCACCGCAGGATTTGAACCCAGAATCCTTGAGTTCATAAGCACAGTGACAACACCACTAGGCCATCATCTCCACCGTGCTCTAAATTGCTGTGCGGATTCAATATTCTCCATCATTTGAGGATCTTTTCTCCCTTTACATTTGGTTGAATACATCCATGGCTTCAATAACCCACATCTTTATTCTAAGTTGGCAGGAGAACAGCAATGCAGGCATTATTGGGCAAACAGAAGAGTGAAATGCATAAACTTCTAACAGGAGGATACATATTTTGTTTGAGACATTGGGGAAAAAGAACTGCACAACCTCTAGGGACAGGGTGATCTTGACAAACCAGAAGTTAATTGTAGCACCTGAAGAAAGACGACATTGACATCTGTTACTGAATTTCTCTCTTCCATGACTGCATAGCAGTGCAGAGAGAAACAAAAACAATTAGTTTAGCACCTCCCCCTTACAAGCAGAAGACCGATGTCCTCATAATGTGACACAGGATTATAGCTATAGAACTATTAGTGATTGTGTCATCTTATTAACACTAGGTGAGTGACAAACCCCTACATCAATATGGCAGTACTAAGTCTGTGAGGCAAGAGATCTGGGGTACAAGACTTGCAGTGCTGGAATCCTTTTGGCTAGCACCACAAAATCTTAGGATAACAACATATGCTAAAGCCTCTGACAGTTTTTGTCAAACAATAGTTGGGTATCGGGAGGGAAGTAGAAAGTTAAAAATTACATAACATCTAATTAGCAGTGTGATCAGCTAGACTACTGGCTAATGGATAGATTATTTATAGTTGTCAGTCACCTGATGAAAGAGCAGTGCACCAAAAGCTAGTGCTTCCAAATAAACCTGTTGGACTTTAACCTGGTGTTGTGTGAGTTTTAACTTTGTACATCTCAGTCCAAAACTGGCACCTCCAAATCAACAGAGGGAAGCACTATGTTGACAAAGATCAACAAGCTTTAGAATTTGTTTTTCTGTAAATAAAATTAATAATTTGTTTGGAATATGTTGTGCTTTTCAAAGAATCAGCGAATGGTTGTAGCACAGAGACATTTGGCACTTTATATCTTTTCTGGGTCTCTGCAAGAGTAACTTCCTCAATCCCAGTTTCCTGGAGCCCCCTATAATGTTTTTCCTTCCCGAAGATACTTATCCAATTTTCTTTTGAAAACTGTGATTGAATCTGTCTTCACTATATACTCATGCATTGAATTCCCAATTCTCACTTCAAACTCTGTAAAAGAGTTTTTCTTCAATTTGCCATTACTTCTTCTGTCAATCACCTTAAATCACTGCCCTTTGGTCTTCAATCCTCTTTGTGCAGTTAGTTACAGAAAAAGGAGAATTTAGGCAGTGCATTCTTTGTCACTCAAGTAAGATTTCATTGCAAAGTTACATTGGACACTGTGATTTGCTACAGTGGAAGAAAGCGAGCACTGCAGATGCTGGAGACAGAATTGAAGAGTGTGGTGCTGGAAAAGCACAGCCAGTCAGGCAGCATCCTGATGAAGAGCTTATACTCGAAACCTCAATTCTCCTGCTCCTTGGATGCTTCCTGACCGGCTGTGCATTTCCAGCACCACACTCTTCGACTCTGAGTTGCTCAAGAGCCAACTGGTGGAGCAGGAAGGAAGGGAGGCTCAAGAGTTGCCATTCATGTGATCACATGATAAAGGAGTTCCTGAACCTTTGTGCTGCTTGAAGGTGATGTCCATTTGGATAAATTGAGTAATTGAATGGAACAGTATACATCATCGACATGAAGTCACACAAGTCTCCTGGAGAGTGGTTTGGAGTGATATGGTACTGGAAAAGTTGCAGTTTCTTGTCACTTCTAATTTCGGCAAGTGCCCAAAAGCATCCTAGATGAAACCATCAGATGCACAATTCAAGTAAAATATTGTACAAAGACAAATGCAGCCTCTTTGCATCCTGTCCTCTGATATGCTGTCAGATTCCTGCCGTTTATGTTTTTTTTATGCAACTCCTCCACTCTTGTGTTAACTTCGATGTGAGTTTGAGGATTGGGGAGACTGGGGGTCTGAAAAGTTTTCCAGTGAGTAGAGAAGCACTATGTCAAAAAGAAGTGGATGTTTCAGTAATTGAAAAGTGTGATGTGAGTTAAAGAAAATGTTCTTCACAACACCTAATTAGCAGTGCGATCAGCTAGACTACTAGCTAATGGATGGATTATTTATAGTTGTCAAATTGCTACAGCCACTCTATAAGGATAATGCTAGCCATAGATATGTCAGATGTGGCAGCTGGTTTGAAGCTTTGGTTTCTCGGACAATGAAAAACTACAAATACGTATGTGCACAACATTCCACTCACATTGTAACATGCCCTTTTTCCTGTCTCAATTTAATCAAGTAAACATGACTGTTTGAATCACTTTCATTTAAGTTAATGTGTTATGTTTTGAACATTTCAGATAACAAGCACGCTACTCCAGAAAGGAAAGACATGTAAGAACACCTCCCCCAGGTGGTCTCACATTGTGGGAAGCATCCCATTTTATTGCAAATTGGATTGACTTCCTATTACAGTTATGTGCAGTTGCTGCAAAGTAGTCTATTCAAGGCAGTGGCAGAATTAGCAGGGTTTTATAACTGAGGCAGATGTGGAGGGAAATTGTTGCACATTTTTAAATCTGTGGGAATGAAAGGTTAAATGTTATCCATTCCAAAAAACTAGAATTGCTGTTGTTGTAACATTTGAAGAGATTCACCTGTAAGGCAACTGCAGCTTTAGCTTCAGGCCAATTCATTGAGCTGCATTTTGTTGTCAAAATTACAATGAGGTTAATGATGCCCACTGTTAGTTATACTTCTAATTTCGGGGGGCCGAAAGTGAGGACTGCAGATGCTGGAGATCAGAGTCAAGATTAGAGTGATGCTGGAAAAGCACAACAGGTCAGGCAGCATCCGAGGAGCAGAAAAAGCGACGCTTCGGGCAAAAGCCCTTTATCAGGAATGAGGCAGGGAGCCTCTGGGGTGGGGAGATAAATGGGATGGGAGTGGGGCTGGGGAGAAGGTAGCTAAGAGTACAATAGGTGGATGAAGGTGAGGATGAAGGTGATCGGTCGGAGAGGAGGGTGGAATGGATAGATGGGAAGGAAGATTGGCAGGTAGGACAGGTCATGAGGATGGTGCTGAGCTGGCAGGTTGGAACTGGTGTAAGGTGGGGGAGGGGAAATGAGGAAACTGGTGAAGTCCACATTGATGCCCTGGGGTTGAAGTGTTCTGAGGCAGAAGATGAGGTGTTCTTCCTCCAGGCGTCAGGTGGTGAGGGAGTGGCAATGGAGGAGGCCCAGGACCTGAGTGTTCTCGGCAGAATGGGAGGGCGAGTTGAAATGTTCGGCCTAGAGGCGGTGTGGTTGGTTGGTGCGGGTATCCCAGAGATGTTCCCTTAAAACACTCTGCGAGAATACGTCCAGTCTCCCCAATGTAAAGGAGAACCCATCTGGAGCAACGGATACAATATATAACATTTATGGATGTGCAGGTGAAACTTTGATGGATGGAAGTCTCCTCTGGGGCCTGGGATGGAGGTGAGGGGGAACGTGCGGGTGCAGGTTTGGCAATTCCTGCGGTGGCAGTGGAAGGTGCCAGAAGGGGAGGGTGGGTTGTTGGAAGGCGTGGACCTGATCAGGTAGTCACGGAGGGACTGGGGAGGGAAATATATCCCTGGTGGTGGGATGCATTTGTAGGTGGCGGAAATGTCAGCAGATGATGTGGTTTATGTGGAGGTTGGTAGGGTGGAAGGTGAGGACCATCGACTCCCACAGCTACCTGGATTACACCTCTTCCCACCCTACCTCCTACAAAAATGCTATCCTGTATTCCCAATTCCTCCGCCTCTGCTGTATCTGCTCCCAAGAGGACCAGTTCCACCACAGAACACACCAGATGGCCTCCTTCTTTAAAGGCCATAATTTCCCTTCCCATGTGGTTGAAGATGCCCTCCAATGCATCTCATCTACATCCTGCACCTCCGCCCTCAAACCCCACCCCTCCAACCGCAACAAGGACAGACTACCCCCGGTCCTCACCTTCCAAGCCTGCATTATCCAAATCGCATCCACAATTCATCAATTGCATTACAACCAATTCGAGTTAACGAAACACATATTATATCACAACAACCTGTATTTGTCCGAGCATGTGGTGATGAGGCGGATTATTCAGGTTCCATTGTGTTCAGGGATGTGTAGATTAGGTGGATTAGCCATGGGAAATATGGAGATAGAATGGGGAATGAGTATAACTGGGATGCTCTTCAGAGGGTTGGTGCTGACTCAATGGGCCAAATGAACTCTTACAGTCATGGAGTCATAGAGATGTACAGCACAGGAAACAGAGCCTTCGGTCCAACTCACCCATGCCGACCAGATATCCCAATCCAATCTGGTCCCGTTTGCCAGCACCTGGTCCATATCCCTTGAAACCCTTCCTATTCATATACTCAACCAGATGCCTTTTAAATGTTGTAATTGTACAAGCCTCCACCACTTCCTCTGACAGCTCATTCCATGCATGCACCACTCTCTGTATGAAGAAGTTGCCCTTTAGGTCCCTTTTAAATTTTTACCATCTCACCCTAAACCTACACCCTCTAGTTCTGGAGTCCCCCAACCCAGGGAAAAGATCTTGTTTATCTATCCTATCCATGCTCCTCATGATTTTATACACCTCTATAAGGTCACTCCTCAGCCTCTGACGCTGCAAGGAAAATACTCCCACCCTATTCAGCCTCTCCCTATAGATTAGATTACTTACAGTGTGGAAACAGGCCCTTCGGCCCAACAAGTCCACACCGCCCCGGCGAAGCTCAACCCACCCATACCCCTACATTTACCCCTTACCTAACACGACAGGCAATTTAGCATGGCCAATTCACCTAACCTGCACATCTTAGGACTGTGGGAGGAAACCGGAGCACCCGGAGGAAACCCACGCAGACACGGGGAGAACGTGCAAACTCCACACAGTCAGTCGCCTGAGTCAGGAATTGAACCCAGGTCTCTGGCACTGTGAGGCAGCAGTGCTAACCACTGTGCCACCATGCCACCCACAAATCTGCCAACCCTGACAACATCCTTGTGAATCTTTTCTGAACCCTTTCAAATTTCACAACATCCTTCCGATAAGAGGGAGACCAGAATTGCACATGATGTTCCAAAACTGTCCTAACTAGTGTTCTGTACGGCCGCAACATAACCTCCCAACTCCTGTATCCAATGCTCTGACCAATAAAGGAAAGCATACCAAATACCTTCTACACTATCCTAACTACCTGCGACTCCATTTTCAAGGACCTATACCTGCACTCCAAGGTCTCTTTGTTCAGCAACACTCTCTAGGAGCTTACCATTAAGTGTATAACTCCTGGTCTGATTTGCCTTTCCAAAATGCAGCTCCAGCCATTTATCTAAATTAAGCTCCATCTGCCACCCCTCAGCCCATTGACCCATCTGATCAAGATCCCGTCGTAATCTGCGGTCCACTGCACCTCCAATTTTGGTGTCATCTGCAAACTTACTAACTATATCTCCTATGTTCACATTCAAATCATTTATATAAATGACAAAAAGTAAAGGACCCAGCACCGATCCTTGTGGCACTGGTGGTCCTCCCTATATTCCATGAGATCTAACCTTGCTAACAAGCCTACCATGAGGAACCTTGTTCGACGCCTTACTGAAGTCCATATAGATTACGTCCACCGCTCTGCCCTCATCAATCCTCTTCACTACTTCTTCAAAAAACTTAAATCAAGATTGTGAGACATGATTTCCCACGCATTAAGCCATGTTGACTATTCCTAATCAGTCCTTGCCTTTCCAAAGGCATGTAAATCCTGTCCCTCAGGGTTTCCTCAAACAATTTGCCCACCACCGATATCAGGCTCACTGGTTTATAGTTCCCTGGCTTTTCCTTACCACCTTTCTTAAATAGTGGCACTACATTAGCCAATCTCCAGTTTTCCGGAACCTCACCTGTGACTATCCATGATACAAATACCTCAGCAAGGGGCCCAGCATTCACCTCTCTAGCTTCCTACAACGTTCTAGGGTACACCTGATCAGGTCTTGGGGAATTACACACTTTTATTCATTTTAGGAGATCCAGCATTTCCTCCTCTGTAATATGGACATTTTTCAAGATGCCACCATCTGTTTCCCTACATTCTATATCGTCCATGTCCTTCTCCACAGTAAACACTGATGCAAAATGCTCATTTAGTATCTCCTCCATCTCCTACAGTTCCACACATAGACTGCCTTGCTGAACTTTGAGGGGCCCTATTCTCTCCTGCATTACCCTTTTGTCTTTAATATATTTATAAAATCCCTTTGGATTTTCCTTAACCGTATTTGCCAAAGCTATCTAATGTCCCTTTTTGCCCTCCTGATTTCCCTCTTAAATATACTCCTAACTGACTTTATACTCTTCTGAGGATTGACTCGATCTCTGTTGTCTATACTTGATATATGCTTCCTTCTTTTTCTTACCCAAAACAAATTCTTTAGTCATCCAGCATTCCCTACACCTACCAGCCTTCCCTTTCACCCTAACAGGAATATAGATTAGATTACATTACAGTGTGGAAACAGGCCCTTCAGCCCAAGTCCACACCGACCCGCCGAAGCACAACCCACCCAGACCCATTCCCCTACATTTACCCCTACACCTAACACTATGGGCAATTTAGCATGACCAATTCACCAGACCTGCACATCTTTGGAGTACGGGAGGAAACCAGAGCACCCAGAGGAAACCCACGCAGACACGGGGAGAAGGTGCAAACTCCACACAGTCAGTCACCTGAGGCGGGAATTGAACCCAGGTCTCTAGCACTGTGAGGCAGCAGTGCTAACCACTGTGCCACTGTGCCACCCTCAAACTGGACTCTCGTTATCTCACTTTTGAAGGCTTCCCATTTTCTAGCTGTCCCTTTACCTGCGAACATCTGCCCCCAAGCAACTTTTGAACGTTCTTGCCTAATACCATCAAAATTGGCCTTTCTCCAATTTCAAACTTCAACTTTTAGATCTGGTCTTTCCTTTTCCATCACTATTTTAAAATTAATAGAATTATGGTTGCTGGCCCCAAAGTGCTCCCCCACTGACACCTCAGTCACCTGCCCTGAGTTATTTCCCAAGGGTAGGTCACGTTTTGCACCACTCTAGTAGGTACACCCACATACTGAATCAGAAAATTTTCTTGAACACACTTAACAAACTCCTCTCCATCTCAACCCTTCATACTATGCCAGTCCCAGTCTATGTTTGGAAAGTCAAAATCCCCTACCACAACCCCCATATTATTCTTACAGATAACCAAGATCTCCTTACAAATTTGCTTCTCAATTTGCTGCTGACAATAGTGGGGGTCTATGATACAATCCAATAAGGTGATCATCCCTTTCTTATTTTTCAGTTCTACTCAGATAACTTCCCTGGATGTATTCCCAGGAATATCCTTCCTAATTACAGGTATAATACTATCCCTTATCAAAAACGCCACTCCCCCTCCCCTCTTGCCTCCCTTTATGTCCTTCCTGTAACATTTGTATCCCAGAACATTAAACTGCCAGCCCTGTCCATCCCTGAGCCACATCTCTGTAACTGCTATGCTATCGCAGTCCCATGTTCCTAACCATGCTCTGAGTGCATCTGCCTTCCCTGTAAGATTTTTGCATTGAAATAAATGCAGTTTAATTTATCAGTCCTACCTTGTTCTCTGCTTTGATCCTGCTTGCCCTGACTGTTTGACTCATTTCTGTTCCCAACGGTACTAGTCTCAGGTTGATCTCTTTCCATGCCATTTCCCTGGGTCCCACCCCCACATCTTAATAGTTGAAACCCTCCCAAGCAGCTCTAGCAAATCTCATTGTCACTTTATTACTCCCCTCCCAATTCAGGTGCAATCCGTCCTTCTTGTACAGGTCACTTCTACCCAGGAGAGCTCCCAATGAGCCAAAACTGTGAATCCCTTCTCCCATGCACCAGCTTCTCAGCCACGCATTCATCTGTTTTATCCTCATATTCCTACCCTCACTAGCTCGTAGCTCCAGAAGTAATCCAGATATTGTTATCCTCAAGGACCTCCTTTTTAAATTCTTGCCTAACTTTCTATATTCTCCCTTCAGAATCTCAACCTTTTCCCTTCCTATGTCATTGGTTCCAATGTGTACAATGATCTCCTGCTGGCCCCTTTCCACTTTGAGAACATTCTGCACTCTCTCTGAGAGATCCTTGATCCTGGTACTAGGAAGACAACACACCATGCTGATTTTTCACTGCTGGCCACAGAAGCATGTGTCTGTGCCTCTGACGAGAGAGTCCCCTATCACAATCGATCGCTTGCAACCCAAGATCCCCCTCATTACATTGGACCCTTTCTCAGTACCAGAAACTTGGCTGTTTGTGCTACATACCTCTGAGAGTCCATTATCCCGTACATTTTCCAAAACAGCATACTTGCTTGAGATGGGAACAGCCACAGAAGATTCCTGCACTACCTGCCTGCCTCCCCTACTTTCCTGGAGTTAACCCATCTACCTGACTATATCTGCAGCTATTCTCCCATCGTATAACTGCCATCCATCACATTCCCAGTTCCTGTAAATTTCTTATTGCCTTCAACTGCTGCTCCAACCGATCCATGCGATCCGATAGTATTCGCAACCAAAGACACTTCCTGCAGATATAATCATCAGTAACGTGGAAATTCTCCCTAATCTCCCACATCTGACATAGTAAAGTGACTTTCGAAGTAGAAAGAGAAAGACACCAGATTGTATCTGACATTTTTCACTTTGTTTCTTGTATTTAAAAACCTCAGGGATACTTGCTGTCAAATCAAAGTACCATCTTTGCATAGACTCTGGTGCAGTGGTAGTATTTTGAGCCATTAGGCTTGACTTCAAGTCTCACTTGTTCCAGATGTGTGCAATAACATATCTGAACAGGCTGATTACATAATAATTTTTGCACTGTAGGGATTCTATGATCCTACGATGTGCAGGGTAAATACTAACAAAACTTGCAATGGAAAGATAAGTGTAACTTTTTTTAAAAATGTATGATTGCTAATCATTGGGAATCAACTCATCTGACACTAAAAAAAACTATTTAAAAATGGGCCAGGGGTTTTGTGCTGCATTCCAGAAGGCCTAGGTGCAAGTCTCACTGACTCAAGAGGTGTTTCACAACACATCTGAAAATGCGCGCACACCAGATTTTGCACCCAGGTGGAAGAACTCTTGGCTCAGCAGAAATGACATTTAAAAATTCCTGCGCACACATCCCATTTTTTAGTGCAGGTAAATGCAGGGGCTGGTTTGGGAGTTAAGCCAGGTTACCTTGGGGAACTGTGGAGGCTGTCAAATCATCACCTGGGCTTGGTAGAAAGCCTGTAGAAGGGCTGTGGCACTGTGTTCAAAAACTAAAATAAAATAATCAAATATAAAAAATTCCTCCAAACCTTACCCTCAGACCCACCCCACTCAAACCCTCTCATCCTCACTTCACATGATGCATCCGTGAAAACCATCATCCATGATGCATCCATGGGCGGCACGGTGGCACAGTGGGTGAGCACTGCTGCCTCACAGCGCCGGAGACCTGGGTTCAATTCCCGCCTCAGGCGACTGACTGTGTGGAGTTTGCACGTTCTCCCCGTGTCTGCATGGGTTTCCTCCGGGTGCTCCGGTTTCCTCCCACAGTCCATAGATTTGCAGGTCAGGTGAATTGGCCATGCTAAATTGCCCGTAGTGTTAGGTAAGGGGTAAATATATGGGTGGGTTGCACTTCGGCGGGTCGGTGTGGACTTGTTGGGCTGAAGGGCCTGTTTCCACACTGTAATGTAATCTAAAAAACCCTTTACACTAATGCCCTCTACCTGTCCCTTATGGCATTTCATATTCTTCATGCCACTCTATGACCCTCTATCAATCCCACTGTCTCCCAAATCACCAATACCCATTTACATATTAGGCATAAGTCTTCATTCCTCCATGCCAAATTAGTGCCTACTTCCACCCTATCATTCTTCACCTTCATGTCAACCTATCTAGTATTCACAAGTACCAATGAACACAAGAAAACAAGGTTCGTTTCCTTAAATTTCTACATTACAGACCACACTCTTATTCATATAAACACATTCTGACAGGTTTTGACTGCTTGATAATTCTTAACGTGTCTTGAAACTTAACAGTCTGACATCTTTTGACAAGGGTTCATAGCTCTTAAGTCATCTTGACATTTCTTGAACAGTTCAACACTTCTTGACAGTTTGACTCTTCTTGAGACTTTTTGACAGGTATTCACAAGTTGGACAGAAGGTGCACCATTCTCCAAAGTTAACGATCACAGAAGGTGCCTGACCCTCTCCAAATAATACCTGATCCCAACACCACTCCTATAAAATGATACCTGATCCCGTGCCCCTACCACCACCACCTCCCCCATGCAGCATTTTATCTATCCTAAAGAAATACATTGCAAACAGATCCATCTCCATCATCTGTACTGCAGACATCAAGGATCCCAAAATACCAATTCAGAGGGAGCAGTTGATAAGTTAAATGATCAGCTGTTTCCAGAAAAGGTGTCACACGTGAACCATGGAACACTCTCAATCCCATTCCCATGAAAATGGGGATTCCAGGTTTAGAGAAGGGACATAGTACTTCTGATGTCTTTGCCACTTTTGAGGTTTCTGACATAGCGAAAGTCTGGCCTGAATATTGCAACAAATATTGCATGTTGAACATTTAAAAAATGTCAATTTTAATCATTCAAAAGCTTTGTTTTTCGGTCTTGTTCCTTTTTCTTCTCTCAATCTAGTTTTCTTCCCCCTCTCTGTTATCTTCTCTCGCTGTAATTGATTTGGCACAACATGTGTCTACTAATTTACATTTCATTCTCCATTTCTCAATCTGGTTGATTAAGAAGATATCCTGTTGCTTACCCCATTTGCTCAGACTGCAGGATGCCCAGTTGCCATCACTGCACTGTTATCAGCTTCCATTTATAAGAACATAGTGAGAATTTTTTTTTTGAGCTGCAGTCTGACTAATAGCAGACACTGTTATCTATTTGCTGCAGTGAATCGGTGCAGTTGTTCTTAGTCATTCCTGCGATAATTGATAAATACTGCACCAAATCTCCACACCTCAAAATGTGAAACAGTCACAGAATTGTGACTCTAGAGAAGTTGCACATTGTAATCATCTATTCTTCAACTGTGACCCTCGGTTCTCAACAATTTCTGCTCATTCAAGTGAAAGGACACCAGTTGTGAGTTGGCAGGCATAGATGCCATAAATTGAGAGTGCGGACACCAGATATAAAACTGGAAGAAATGGGTGATAAATACAGAGGGATATGGAGGCCTATGGGAAAAATGAGCAAGTTTTAGAATGGTCCTGTCGAGAGACTGCAGACATGATGGACCGAATTCCCACTTTCTCTAAGATGCTATGGAATCTACAGTGTATATTGTTTTCAGAAAAGTAGCCAAGAAAAGTTTTTACATTCCCATTAGTGCACACTTTGCTCATCAATGGTTAGTTCTTACGATCCAACCAAGCCAGTGGTTGTTCAAGACAACACATTTTGACTTAGCAAGAAGAGTTGAACACCTTGCACTTCACTGATTATCACACTATGATAAACATGTACTTTAGTGAAAAAGTTAAATATCTCTTTTCACCAAATGGAATGAATCACTAATAAAACTGCGGTCATACAAGTCTCTGAAAAGTGAGATTCGTATGAAAAAAAGGTTGTGCTAATGGTAATAGGAAGTTAATTACAGAAAAAAAACATACAGAATTATCACACTTTCTATTAAGAAATTATAATCTTCTTTCTATGTTCTTCAAGAAGAAATCCTATACTTCAAGTCTAAATTAGACATTATTGAGCAGTAAAAGAGAATCCAAAGCTTGAAGCAGATACACTGTCAGGAGTGCCATTCCTAATGCTGTAATTCTTAATGCTTAAACCTCTTCATGTCAACCTCATGCAGCCATTATAAAAGAGTAAACTTATGATCTTGTGGTAGTGAAGAGGTACCAGGTTTAAGTCCCACCTCTACCCTCATATGCCTGAACTGGTTAATCAAAAGCATCTACAAGAGCAAGTTGAAATTCTTCCAAAAAATGTTTAAAGTTCTGAGTGCTCAAGAAGAGGTCATTTCAATTACTGTTGGTAGAATAGATCTCATTTCTTTTTTACCTGCCCTCCTTCCTCCCAGGTCATAAAGTATGGATAGATATGAAAATAGGCAATGATTACTGCACAAAGTGACCAAAGCTTCTACCTATCTACCTTTCCATATTGCCTTTGCTCAGTAGTTGCACTCAGGTGAGATAAGTGAAATAATTCCAGAGGCTTGTATCCCATTACCAAGTCACTCTTTATTTACACAAAGAGAGTCCTTGACACTGGTCCAGCTCCATCAGAGCCAACTTTCAGAGTGAACAGAACCTCTGACTATAGAAAATGAAAATATTGGCGAGGAAGATATAGAGATACTTGCAACTAGACGAGAAGAGATTGAGATTCACAAGGAAGAGGTAGTAGAAATACTGCAGTGTGAAAATAGACAAGTCCCCTAGGCCAGATGGGAGCTATACTAGGATCCTCTGGGAAGCAGGGATGAGATTGCCGAGCCTTTGGCATTGATCTTCAAATCATCATTGTCTACAGGAATAGTAGGACTGGAGGACAACAAATGTGGTTCCCTTGTTCAAAAAGGGTAGCAGAGACAACCCTGGTAATTACCGACCAGTGAGTCTCACTTTAGTTATTGGTAAAGTGTTGGAAAAGGTTATAAGAGATAGGATTTATAACCATCTAGAAAAGAATAATCTGATCAGGGACAGTCAGCACGGTTTTGTGAAGGGTAGGTCGTGCCTAACGAATCTTATTGAGCTTTTTGACAGTGACCAAACAGGTAGATGAGAGTAAAACGGTTGATGTGGTGTATATGGATTTCAGCAAGGCGTTCGATAAGGTTCCCCACAGTAGGCTATTGTACAAAATGCGGAGGAATGGGATTGTGGGAGACATAGCAGTTTGGATCAGTGATTGGCTTGCTGAAAGAAAACAGAGGGTTGTAGTTGATGGAACATGTTCATCTTGGTGTCCAGTTACTAGCAGGATACTACAAGGGTCAGTGTTGGGTCCACTGTTGTTCGTCATTTTTATAAATGACCTGGAAGAGGGCTTAGAAGGGTGGGTTAGTAAATTTGTGGATGACACTAAGGTCGGTCGAGTTGTGGATAGTGACGAAGGATGTAGTAGGTTGCAGAGAGACATAGATAGGATGCAGAGCTGGGCTGAGAGGTGGCAAATAGAGTTTTAATGTGGACAAGTGTGAGGTGATACACTTTGGACGGAGTAATCTCAATGCAAAGTACTGGGCTAATAGTAAGATTCTTGGAGTGCAGATGAGCAGAGAGATCTCGGTGTCCATGTACACAGATCCCTGAAAGTTGCCACCCAGATTGTCAGGATTGTTAAGAAGGCATACAGTGTCTTGTCCTTTATTAATAAAGGGATTCAGTTCTGGAACCAGGAGGTTATGCTGCAGCTGTACAAAGCTCTGGTATGGCTACACTTGGAGTATTGTGCACAGTTCTGGTCACCGCATTAATAGAAGGATGTGGAAGCTTTGGAAAGGGTGCAGAGGAGATTTACAAGGACGTTGCCTGGTATAGAAGGAATGTCTTACGAGGAAAGGCTGAGGGCCTTGAGGCTGTTCTCATTAGAGAGAAGAAGGTTGAGAGGTGACTTAATAGAGACACACAAGATAATCAGAGGGTTAGATAGGGTGGACAGGGAGAGCCTTTTTCCAAGTATGGGGATGGTAAACACGAGGGGACACAACTTTAAAGTGAGGTACAAGACAGATGTCAGACGTAGTTTCTTTACTCAGAGAGTAGTAAGGGTATGGAATGCTTTGCCTGCAATGGTAGTAGATTCGCTAAGTTTAAGTCGTCATTGGACGTACATGGAATAGTGTAGGTGGGATGGGCTTCAGATTAGTATGTCAGGGCGGCGCAACATCGAGGGCCTAAGGGCCTGTACTGCGCTGTAATGTTCTATGTTCTGACATTTCTGTTTATACCTGTCACCATAGGCTTCCTGTCTGGACCAGATTAACAGCCCCAATCTGGGAACTTGTACTCTATGAGATTCATTTGGCTGATCTTCCTAAAATTACTCCATCCCTCCCCCTCTGAGTTGGAGAACATAGGTTGTTTTTTTTTTGTAGCTCCTCCTGGGGCATTTTAGTACTGAGTCAGATTCCACCAACTCAGCCTCTCACACAGGCAGCTTGTTGCTCACCTCTTTTGCCCAGAGCATCTCAGGAGAAATTCATTCTTCTCTTTGGGTGGTCAAGGTGTCAAGGTGGTGACATCAGCAATGTTTATCTCAGATTCTGAGGTATCTTCAACCTTTGATGAAAAGGGAGAATCTGTGGGTTCTGAACAGTTGGAAAGGCTGTTAAGGAGCCAGGCACATTTTGCTCTAGCATCGTTTGCAAGTTTGCAGCTTTCATGTGGTCCACATGCTTGTTCAGAACCGTTGTACCTACACAAACTTTGTACGTCACAGGGCCTGAACCTCGGGTTAACTGTGCCTCTTACCCATGCAGGACCATTCCCATGGTTCCTAGAGCAAACTTCACTCCCTGAAGTAAGCTGTCTGGCTCGCTTAATGGAGTCTTCAGTCTTGCATTCACATTCCTGACACTGTTTCACCTGCCCCACCCCCAGGTCTGGGAAGATCAGATTTAACCTGGTGCACAGTCTTCTCCCCTTTTGTGACTCTGCTGGAGTTATCCCTGTAGTTGCATGGGGGTGGTGCTATAATTAAATAGGAAATGGGGTAGCTTGGTATTGAGTGCAGCTATAGACTGTTTCTTTAAACCTTCCTTCAAAGCTTGCAATGCTCTTTCTTCCAGACCATTGGATGATGGATGGTACAGAGCTGTCCTTACATGAACAGCATTTGATTTAAGGAAATACTTAAATTCCATGCTGGTAAATGATGGCCCATTATCAGTGGCCAACATTTCCATAGGTCCATGAAGAGCAAAAGGTGCTCACAGCATTGCTATCATTGTTCCCCCATGTTTGACAAATGAAGTCTACGCACATCCAGCCACTTTGAGTAGGCATCCACAATGACAACATTTTGAAGATGAAAGCACTTGCATAGTTGATGTGTAACTGAGTCCAGGGTTTATCCAGCCATCAGTAATTTTTGTCTTTGTTGGCATTCTGGGGATTGCCACACCAACCCAGCAGTGGCCATCAGACATGACGTCTCACCAATATCTTCATTTTGGATACCCCTGGATTACCTTGGTGAAGTTCAGCCAGGGTCTGCGGTGAATTTTGCTAGGGACAACTACTCTTGCTCCCCACAATAATAGTATACAGTCCTTGACTGTGATTTGGTCTCTTCGGATGCAAAAAAAATTCAATTCTGGTTGTAGCCCTTCGATGGAGCCCCCATTACCACCAGCTGTTTCAGTTTTGCAAGGACTGGACCTTTCTGCATTTGAAGTTTGATATTGTCAGCAATGACTGGATGTGTGTCCAGAAAATTTAAAACCAATACGGACTCTTCCAGCGTGGTACCACCTGTGGTGTATCTGCCAGCGGGAACAGGCTCAACGCATCCAAATTTTGCTTCTTGGCACCTGAACTGTGTTCCATCTTGTAATTATATGCACGGTATCAGAGCCCAGTGCTGAATTCAGCCAAAAATTGTGGACTGCACTGCCTTGTCCTCTTTAAGTTGACCCAGCAGGGGTTTGTGGTCCATTATTGCTAGAAATTTATATCTGGAAAACTATTGGTGGAACTTCTTGACTCCAAATATGACTGCTAATCCTTCCTTCTGTTTCTGGGTGTATTTACATTTTGCATCAGCCAAAGTCCTGGATACATATGCTATTCAGTGTTCCTCTCTATTGGGCCATCAATGAACTAATATTACCCCAATGTCATATGGAGGAGTCATCACATGTCACTACCAGATCTTGCTTGGGATCATAGTGTGCCAACACCTCAGAGAATGAGAGCTGTTTCTTCACCTCCTTAAAGGCCATGGCTTGGCAACATGCCTATTTCCAAGGCTAACCCTTTTTGAAGAGTTGATGAAAAGGTGCCAGGATGGAGGCCAGGGTACGTATGAACTTTTTATAACAGTTCACAAGCTCAAGGAACGACATAAGCTCTGTGACATGAGAGCTGGGGCACCTTTGATCGCCCTCACTTAATCGTCCAAAGGGTGTAACCCAGTCTTGTCAACTCTGTTACTCAAGTAAGTCATTTAGGGTGCCTTTTAAGGTGTAAGGGAGAAATGCCTAAGAACTATGTCCAAGTTCTCTAAGTGCTCCTTATTCATCTTCCCTGTTATTAGCATGTCATCCAGATAAATGGTGACCTGGGTTAGACCCTGTAAAATGTTCTCCATCATCTGCTGAAAACTGGCACAGGCTGATGATACCTCAAATGGCAGTCTTGTGTGTTCATACAAACCCTTATGGGCATCATTTGTAGCAACATTCTGGGGACCCCCATCTAATCACATTTTCAAGTACACATGGCTCATGTCCAGCTTCATGAAGGACAGCTTTGTGAATAATCATCTCGGGGTTGGGTACTTATCCAGCTGTGAAAAGTGGTTTACCATTTGTTTAAAATCCACACAAAGGCCAACTGACACTTTGGCTTCACAATCAGTATAACTGGTGCAGTCCACAAACTGGACTGGTTTGATGATTCCTACACTTTCCAACCTTCTGATTTGCCGAAAGGCAAACGGCACCGGGTGGGCCCTGCAGAATCATGGAATTGCTTCCTCTGATCAGGATATGCCCTGAGTGAGGCTACACAACTGTCTTCACTCATGTGGTGTTCCCCAAAGTCAGTTGGAATGACAAGGGCATCCACTTGCATCGGAATACCTTGCAACTCCGATGCTCCAATGGCCATATTTTCCAACGATAAAGCCAGTTGATGAGTCTGTTTGAAGTCTAGTTGGGCTTCAATTACTAAGTGCTATTGCATGGTTACATCATTAACCCCACCAAGTGGTCTCTTAGCATCTCATTAAGGATTAAAACAAAGTCACAGATTTCTGCTTGTCATCTTAACTTTGTCAAAAATCCTGCAAGGATTCCCCTATTTCCCAAACTGCCGAGTAAAACCGATAGCATCTCAGAATTAGAGGAGGCTTGGGATAATAATATTCCTCAACTAAATCCATCAACTCTTGAAAATTTTAGTATCTGGTGTCTTAAGGAAAGTTAGGCTCCTAATAACTGAAAAAGCTGCGGGTCCACAAGAATTCCTCATTGCTTTTCATCTGCCTCAATGTCAGCTACCTGGAAAAATACTACATTCTTTCCACATAATGGGCCCAGTCTTCGACAGCAGGATTGAACTGGTCAAGCTTCTTAAAGACCAGCACGATGCCAGAAATGTTTACCCCAACTCAAAGATGACCATTGCTAGTGAATTTCTCAGGAGCATGTTTTTCTCTCATCGCCACTGAAATAACTCCACAGATGCCAGCATCTGATCACCAATTCATCCTTTATTTACACTTGGAGAGTCTGTGATACTGATCCAGCTTCCTCAGAGCCAGCTCTCAGAGTGAACAGCATGCCTGACACTCCTGGTTATATCTGTCAGACAGGGCTCCCTGATTGGACCAGATTAACAGCCCCAATCAGGAAACTCATGTTCTGTGGGGTTCACCTGGCTGACCTCATTACAACTAGGAGAAAGTGAGGTCTACAGATGTTGGAGATCAGAGTCGGGAGTGTGGTGCTGAAAAAGCACAGCAGGTCAGGCAGCTCTTTGGATGCTGCCTGGCCTGCTGTGCTTTTCCAGCACCACACTCGACTCTGATCTTGTTACAATTACTAGATAAGTTTATCACTAGATACTTAATAGATTGTAGAACAGAGAACAGTACAGCTCAGGAACAGGCCTTTCAGCCCACCTTGTCTATGCCAACTATGATGCCACTCTAAAGTAATCCCATCTGCCCGCACATGGTCCATAACCTATTATTCCCAACTTGTTTATGTGTCTGTGTAAATGCCCCTTAACCATTCTATATCTGCTTCTTCCGTCTCCCTTGGCAGTGCATTCTCGGTACCCACTACCATCCCTGTCGCACATCTGTCTAAAATTTTCCCCCTCTCATTTTAAAGCCTAGTTAGTACTTGACATTTCCATTATGGGAAAAAGGCTGTGGCTATACACCCCATCATAATTTTATATACTTTTGTATAAAAGGAGAAATCAGTGATCATTCCATAGCTATCATCAGAAATACGAGCTATGTATTCAAAATTTGCTTAACTCCACAAGCTGCCTGGCAGGATTTCAACCTGTGACCCTAAGCATTAATTTTAGCATTTAGGATGATTAGCCCAATGACATTATCACTACACCACTATCCTTCCCTGTGAGTGAGGACCTATGTACTAGCTTTCTATTCTACAGCATTGTTGGACTCTAATGTAGTGCACCACTGCAATGCCCTTGAGTCCACTTTCAGCATCAAGCAGGTATGGTCTTGATGCTTCGTCCGTCAAAATCAGCTCAACTTGATGCATCAACTTTATTAAAGCCCAGCACTAATTCAAACTCAGACATTATATTAATGGTGGTTTTGGCAAAATATCAAGTGCATAGATCTAAATCATGTTTGGCACAGTGTGGCTCCACATGACCTCTGCTCCATGAAGCATGAGGAAGAGAGCATCAATTGCATAATACAGTAGACTCTCATGAGGAAATGTTTTTATTGCTATTTTGTAATTAATAAAAATATATTGACCTTATTTTCCTTTTTCGGACAGTCTGTCTAAATATGTCTTTGTTCTTCTTTCAAATAGCATCATCAGCTAATCTTAATTGCAAGAAGAACATTGTAATTCTGTCCCCACAACAATATAATGTTCGGTTTGTGGTGCTGCTAATATCACACTTAATGTAATGAATGTCTCTTCTCATACCCTGAGATAGTCCTGCCATAATTGTTCATTAAGATTCGGAATTTTTCAAGCTCAGAATTTCAGCTGTCACTTAAAATTTTTCAACTGAAAACGTAAGTACAATGCGAATTTTTATTATTGAGTTAAGGGAAGTCATGATATCTGTAATGCTGATTTTTTTCTAAAAAGGTAACAATGTAGACATGGCCATTCTTTTTCAAGATATTATTTATTGCACAGACGGACAGCCACTTATGATGTTCGGGTGCTGTTTTGGGATAATTATGGTAATTAATGGCGCTGTTTTTTTCTAATGTAAGGCAACTTAAACACTCCTGTATTGAGATTATTGTCAAGGATATTTATCAAGCAAAATTCAGAGTTAACATTCAACTAGCTGAGCAGGATGGTATTCCAATTTAATTCTAGGAGATAAAGAAGTTGTGTGGGGTGAGTACCAGATTGAGTTTTAGCTAGGTGTGACAACATATATCATGTATTTCTTCCATTATAAAATCTGGAAAAGTTTTTAAATAAAGACTCAATTTTAATGTCTTGAACACAGCTGCTTCCTATGCAAACACATGCTGGGAAAGGCTAGCTGGCCTGAGAAATTGTATGACCACTACTCATACTAAGACAAGACAGGACAGATACAAGTTTCTCCCCACACTGCCTCACAAATGATCTTCGAGCTTTCCATCTGAAATCTAATGGCTTGGCCAAGAGAAATGTAAAACTCATCCCAGTGAGGAAAATAGCTTGGAGATTTTTAAACTTGGATCTGCCATCCTTTAGTAGGTACTGTAGTACCCAGGACTCAGTTAGGTTTCACTGTTATAAGAGAGAGGAAGCTTGTTTGTAATATTAAAAGTCGAAGAGGAAACAGGAGATGCACTTTCAATGAGAAATTTTGGGCAATTTGCAAGGTTTAACCTTCAGCTTGGAGGATTGTATGTACAGACTGGAAACTGTCTCAAAGACCCTTCAATTTAAATGTTCGACAATTTTAGATTCTTAGGATTGGCCCAGTCATTGTACGATGTTAAATTATTATGCAACTAACACTACATTTCCAAGCTTCCTTCAAGGCTGAAAATTATCACTCAATTGTCTGCAACTTACTGGCAAGTATTTTCATTAGAGCTTACGCTGCCTGGCTGATGGCTGTGCACAACGGTGGAACTGAAAAGAAGCAAATCCTTCATCTGTATGATTGGAAGGTATATACTGAATATAAATGAATACTTTACATTTCCTGCTACCTTCAGACATTATAGCTACATTAATAAGTGGCATTTTCACTTAAGATGAAATGGTAGAATAGTATATTTTCTGGTTTTATTGAAAATGACAGCACTGTTTCTCAAGTGAATTGCAAATAGGAGGTGATAGACGTCTAGCAATCATAGGCAGCACTTGTGAGCTGGTGCTGGTGGAAGGGGTGAACAGACATTCCTTACTCTATTGTGTTTTCATCCAAAGTCCCCGTAACTTTAATTCCATAGAATTGCTGCATAGCAGCTACAGCTGCGTGCAGGGACTGTGAAGAGCGCAATACTGACATTCTGGGTTCACTAGCTTGAAGATAGCCGTACTTCTGTAACCATATCTGGAAAAAAAAAGAAAAAATGCCAATCGATCAGTCTATTATATCTATTAAAATCATCAAAAAAATCATTTTTTTGAAAAAATAACTAAGTTTTTTTGCAAGGGGAGCATAGTATTCCACATGTTGATGGTAAGAACAAAATGCTGCAGATGATAATGATCTGAAATTAAAACACTCAGTGAAGAAGTTAGCATCCATGACATAATAGGTACATTGTGTCAACTATGGACTTGAACATTCTGAGGAAGGGTTGACATCCTAAAAGTATTGTCTGTTCACTCCGGTGACACTTATCCTGCTGTTTCCTGCATAAATGTAGGATCAGAACTAAGAATAGCCATTTTCAGACTCCCAGGTGTTTGTTCCCCCCTCTCACATTAGAGGCTGAGAGAAGTAGTTGCCTTTCTCAGACTCTCTTTCATTGAGGGTTTCCCTCAAAAAATACAACGTTGAAAACCAGAGGTTCCATAGCATAGCATGTTTATGCAGATAACAGTGACAATATTTGTGTGAAGCAACATGTTCACTGTTGAAACAGAAGACTGTAAGTTCAGAAGGGAAATTGGTGTTCAATTCCTTCACTGGCAGAGGTTACCATGAATATCCTACCTCCTCAACCACCCTCTCACCTCACCTGAGGCATGGTGACTCTCAGCTTAAACTATCGTCAGTCATTCTTTCTCCCTCTCTCTGTGTTTGTCTCTCTCTCTCTCTCTCTCTCTCTCTAATCAAAGGGCAGTGCTATGGTCTGATAGGACTTTGACTTGGCACATTCTGCTGCTCAGAAGGCCTGAAAACAACTGGAAGCAACTTCAGTTCTTTTAGAAACAGTTACATCACCAGGCATCATCTCTTACCTCTCACTGCCCCTCTACACCTCAACCTACACCTTCAACCTACACTGTAGTTCCTCTGTAGCTATATTGGCCACACCATGCCAACTTATACCTCCACCTCAATGGAACCTTCACTCCAACTCAAGCCCTTCACACACCCACCATGTAACCTTAACTCCTCTATAGCCCATTCTGGTTCATGCCTCTTATCCGCTCCAAATGGTCCACCATGCCCCTCCCATCCTGGACCATTGCCACCTCTACAATCACTCACTCAGCATTCAACTTGGGCAGACCTCAGGAGTGATGTGGAAATAAAGGTACAATACTGCTAACAATCTAATGCAACTCCAAGCTCAAACTTATTAGTTTTTAAAAAATGCTTTATTCATGAAAGCCATTTGAAGTTTTTAAAATTTTGTGTGTTCCAACTTCTCATTAAATAAACTTTGATTCAGACCCCTTTAATTCAAAGAAAGTGAATTATTTGATGGCTTCTTTATACTGAATCAAACTGTGAACTTCTTGCTAAGTTAAGCTTAGCTTTTGAACTCCGGGCAAGCATTCATAATAGCATGGTAATAGCCCTTTGGAAATGGTAAATTAAAACTATATGATATTTTGTCTAACCTACATTAGATGAATTGTCAATCAAAGCAACACAGCAGATTTTTTTTAAAGATCATCATTGACATAGAAATCATACAGTAAAGATAGAGGCCATTCAACCCATTCAGTCTGTACTGACCCTCCAAAGAAGAGCCCACTCTATTCCCGTAGCTCTGCTAATCCACTTAATCTGCACATCCTGGACACTATGTGGCATTTAAGATGGCCATTCCTGCTATCCTTCACAGCTTTATCTGTGGAAGGAAACTGAAGTACCCGGAGAAAATCCACACGGCGATGAGGAGAATATGCAAACTCCACACAGATAGTCACCCAAGGCTGCTCTGAAGACTAAATCTGTTTATTTCAATTTAACATGAAGTAGATTCTTTAAAAATCAGGTCAAGACAGAAATCAAAACATATATGGCCTTCAAAAGCACTGAAATCTATAGCATCAATTTGTGACCGACAGACTGCAGGTTAAGGCACTTGGCCCAGTGAAACTGAGTTTTGTCTGAACTCAGCACAAAGTTCAAATGATCCTGCTGACTTTAGGTTCCTCAAAGGGGATCTTGCTCTGCATGCCCATACCTTCAGCAAAAGTGGAATCTTTTAAGAAATGGTGGTGAAACATCCACATCCAGGTTTTATTAAGAACCAGCAAGTCTTCTGAACCTGACCTGACTCTGTATTAGACATCTTTAAAATTGAAAATGTTGAGATTGGATTTCCGTTTGCTTATAAATGTTGACATTCCAATTCCAGCCTACTCATTGCTTTTCAGACTAAATTACCAGAAAACTATGATGAATGTCATTGAATCCATGTCTTTCACTAAGCAAGTTAGCTCTACACAGGAACCTCGATTATCCGGCATTCAGATTACCTGGCAAGGCAAAGTCCTGATGCTTGGCTAAACTATGTTATTCGGCATTCAATTATCTGGAATTCGATTAACCGAATGAAATACTCCCTGCCCAATTATCTGTTCTTCAGATAATTGAGGTTCCACTGTATTCAGATTCCCAGCAGGGCAAGAATAAGCTCTAGATCACTAATATTAAAGATGAAAATAACACTCAGCTCTAAAATCTCTCACTTTATAAAAATTAGAACTTGTGGAAGCGTGCTATGTTCTACAAACAGATTTATCAAAATGGATAAAAATTTGGGAGTTATCATTCTCCAAAATAAAGATCCTGTTTTGTATTTTTCAATATGCTAAAATTGCAATGGCTGTAGGACAGTATGCCAGAACAGGGAAGCTTCAACGCTGACTTTGGGCTGGGGAGATAGGAACCCCAGCAGAACATAAAATCTGGACTAATGGGGTGAATGTCCAGTCATAGTTATGGAAATGTAAATGGTGCATCGAAGATCTTGGGGTGCAGACAGATGATGACTGAATAGTTAGCACTGCTGCCTCACAGAGCCAGGAACCCATGTTCAATTCCACCCTCGGGCAAGTGTCTGGAGTTTGCACATCCACTCCCCTCTCGTCCGTGTCTGCCTGGGTTTCCTCCTGTGCTCTAGTTTCCTCTCACAATCCAAAGACATGCAGGTTAAGTGGAATGGCCACGCTAAATCGCTCATAGGGTCCAGGGATGTGTAGGTTAGGTGGGTTAGCCATGGAAAATGCAGGGTTACAGGGATAGGGTGGGACATGTGCCTGGGTGGGATGCTCTTCGGAGGATCTGTTAGCACTGAATGGATCTATGGCCTGTTTCCATGCTATAGGGATTCTACGATTCTAAGATCTTGGCAGCTAGTGGACGTGAAGATCAAAAGAAAAATGTTGGCATGTGAGTCCCAATATTAAATATCTATTAAAGTTACAATAATACACAATAATCTCATGCTCTTCACTGAAGAAAAGCAATGCTCAGAGTATTATACTAAGTGATATGAAACTCAAGAGAAAAAGAGAGACATTTGGGTGCAGACAGACTTATGTGCGGTGAGTTTCCTGAGGTTCTTGAAGACCCAGCGCGTGTATACAATATGGTTGTAAGAAAAAGTTGCAGAGGAGAGTAACCACAAGCTTGGCATCCAATTGTGAAGTAGGTGAAGATGTGTGTGTTCTGGAGGTGAAGATGATTATGTTATAGTTGCAAAGATATTATGAGAGAAGATAACTGCTGTAGTACAGGCCAAGGGCAGCATGAGAATCTCATGGTAGATTTGTTGACATACTTTGTGGGGTTTTGTCAAGAATTAGTGACAGACATTTTTTTATGCGAATGCTCCTGTGAAGCACCTTGGAATGTCTGACTATGTTGAAAGTAAAATTTGCCTGCACAGAAATGATAGATCTGCTGAACTCTGTAAAATATGTAGAGTAAGGGAGCAGGGTTCTTGAGGTGGAGTTTGGATTACAAATACAAAACTGATTGTTAGAAGTGTGGATTATACAAGCACCAAATGACCTCTCGCCAGGGGACAGATCAGGGAACTAAAAGTAAGGTTCAACATCGAAGCTCTCCACTACCAGATTTAGCTTGAGAGGTCATTTGGGATGCTTAAAGTTGATGCTGACTTTTATAAGAAATTAAACTTCATGCATTATTAAACAAAAAAAACCCAACATTTTAGAATCTTAACAGACTCTGATGTTTTTCATGACTCATGATATTGAGAAATGTTGGTGTTGGGAAATGAAGCAATTTCCATCATAGACTTCCTGAGGTCAAAATTGCAATGCCAAGCAATGAAGAAAAGACAAGGTCAAAAGGTTCCCAGTTTATATTTTAAGATTTTTTGTTTAAATCACAAGTCACAACTCAAATCACCTAGACAGCATTCTATGTTCTCACAAAATAGGGAAATATTCAATCTATTAAAGTCAATATCGTACCAAATTCCCAAGCATAAGATTTGCTTTTTGGTTTAATCAATAACTTAAGTAACTTCTGACACTGGCTCTCTTGTTTATTTTCCTTGAAGCTGTAGATTCTAGTGAGGCTTCAAGGTCATTCCTAATCAAGGGGTTATGCCCAAAGTGTTGACTCTCCTGCTCCTCAGATGCTGCCTGACCTACTGTGCTTTTCCAGCACCACATTTTTTGACTCTGACTGTTCAGCAACTGAAGTCCTCACTTTCTCCAACGATAAAGGGAAGGGAGTTAATTTTTGAGATATACAAATTATTTTTGAGACAGTAAGATCTACTTCTACAGCAGTTCTCCCAATCTTTGTTGTAACCTTTCAGCCTGATTGGCAGAATCTCTGATCCTATCCACTGGGTATAATGCATTTGTTACCTGTGAGGACAAAAGAATAAGCAGTGTAGAAAGACAGCCAGAATGAGACCAAGACATCACAGCTTAGGAGGCTGTCCAGAGATAGGGTGTATGATGATGCTGTGGCTTTAAGAGATGCATTTTATCCCGGTTTCTTTTAAGAGAGAGGTTAAATAAGAAGCAATGAGTAGTCTGGGGTAACGTAAACAGCTTGTGAGGCCTTGGAAATTTTTTTAAAAGTTGGAACAATAGAAGCAGCCTGGATGGGTCTGGCCAGCTCACACAGATCAGGATTTCTAGTTTTCTTTTAGCTTTTAGCTTCAGCAGAAGCAGCTGGAGTCTTGAAAAAGGAGAAGCCATTTTTCGCCTCTATTGGTTGTAGCTAGAAGCTGGAGTTTCTCTTCCTACTGCAGGCATTGCGTGTGAGAAAATCTGTTTGCTGAATTTGTCTTTTTTTCAAGGGGTGTGTTTATGGAATGTTGCTCTAATGGGACAGTTAATTAGTAATAGTTATTGCATCTATTATTCTGTTAAGTTTTCCAATAGAATTAAATTATTCAAAGTTCTTCTTTCATTTGTTGAATTTTAAGTATAGTCTTTGAAGAAATGGTGTTTTGCTTAACATCAAGTACTTTGACCAATCAAATTGTATCTGGAAGACAGCACTTTAAATCTACATTTGAAATAAGAAAAAGATAGGGTCTGGGCTACCTTCAGAAAATATTTTGAGGGTGTTTGGTAAGGTTAATAACAAGTGGAAGGGGAAAAATATAATAGAAATATAATAGAAATATGTATTAATCAAAATTCAGCATTTTTGGGGATAGATAGAGTCCTCTACAATGAAGAGAGTGAATCCCAAAAGGTGTAATGGTTCTCTGGTGTGAGGCTAAGGAATAGTATATGATGGCTATAGAGAAATTTGGGAAGGGAGAGCTTTATGTCCAGTTGTCATAGTTCCTTTTCAAACAAATGACTTGGGTTGGGATAGGAAGGGGCAGGCTGAATAGCAGAGCTGTGTAGGGCATGGGATAGGCAGTAGTGAAGTTAAATGGAGAGGGAGAATGGAGCCATCCCAGGAACAGGGGGGAGCTGCTTCAAAATCAACGTGCCTCATCACAGGAGCACAGATGGGTAATTGTTGGGCATTTCTCTCTCATCTCTTGTGACTAGATATTGGTTTAAGTGAAGGCCATAAATACAATTTTAAAACTTTTCATGAATAATGAAGACAAATAAGTTGTGAAGAAAGCTTATAGGATCCTTGGGTTTATAAAAAGTGGCATAGCATATAAAAGCAAGGAAGTGATGCTACATATCGACAAATCATTGTAAGAGCATATTTAGAGCATTGTGTTGAATTCTGAGCACTTTATTGAAGGATGTATCTTAAAGCCCTTGAAACACCCGCAAAAGAGATTTACTCAAATGATATCAGGGATGAGGGATTCTTGCTATCAAGAAAGATTAGAGAAATAGGACTTATTCTCCTTAGAGCAGGGAAGATTAAGAGGTGACCTTATTGAGGTGTTCAAAATTATGATTAATTTTGATAAAGAAGGACATTCTGTTTCCCTTAGTTGATACGTCAGTAACTAGGGAGTCACAATTTCAAGATTGTTAATAGAGTTGTGAAGAGAGGAGGAGAAACCTCTTAATTGAGAAAGTTGTTACGATTTGGAAAGCATTGTTTGGGAGTGTTTTGGAGGTAGATTCGACAGGAGGTTTCAAAAGAAAGCTGGATGTATATTTATGAAACGGATGAATTTACAGGGCTACAGAGAAAGAGCTGGAGAGAGGAACTGTTTGGGGACCTTTTTTTGGGAGCCAATACAGACACGATGGACCGAATGACTTCCTTCTGTATGATAAAATTCTACGACTATGATTAATATTCTGAACTTTAAAACTAAATTTCTTTGCTTGATAGATGCAAGGGATTCTGGTTGTTTGGCTGACACAGATGAGAAGGTGAGGACTGCAGGTGCTGGAGATCAGAGTTTTTGAGGTGTTTGTGGGCGGCACAGCGGCACAGTGGTTAGCACTGCTGCCTCACAGCGCCAGAGATCCGGGGTCAATTCCCGCCTCAGGCGACTCTCTGTGTGGAGTTTGCACGTTCTCCCCGTGTCTGCGTGGGTTTCCTCCGGGTGCTCCGGTTTCCTCCCACACTCCAAAGATGTGCAGGTCAGGTGAATTGGCCATGCTAAATTGCCTGTAGTGTTAGGTAAGGGGTAGATGTAGGGGTATGGGTGGGTTGTGCTTCGGCGGGTGCGGTGTGGACTTGTTGGGCCGAAAGGCCTGTTTCCACACTGTAAAGTAATCTAAAATCTAATCTAATCTAAAAGCGCAGCAGGTCAGGCAGCATCCAAGGAGAAGGAGAATCGATGTTTCGGGCATAAGCCCTTCTTCAGGATGAGAGTAAGATATTTCTAATCAATGTTTAAGCAGAAGTCAGGTTGAAAGAAAACAGAATGGTAGCTCAATGGTTAGCACTGCTGCCTCCCAGCACCAGGGACCCAGGTTCGATGCCAGCCTCAGGTGACTGTCCATGTGGATTTCCTCTGGGTGCTCTGGTTTCCTCCCACAGTCCAAAGATGTGCAGGTCAGATGAATTGGCCATAGGAAATTGCCCAGAGTGTGAGGTGGATTAGTCAGAGGGAAATGGGTCTAGGTGGGTTACTCTTCAGAGGGTCGGTGTGGACTTGTGAGGCTGAAGGGCCTGTTTCCACACTGTAGAGAATCTAATCTAATCAAAAGCAAGGCACCATATTCCATTACATTAAGTTACATGTGATTCACACGTCCTGCACTATGTGGAAGTTCCTCAATATGCCCAGCATTCTGGATGACCACATGTGTAGGAGATGCCTTTGGCTGGAGCAATCAAAGCTTCTAATTTTGGGCCTTGAGAGCCACCTAAGTGCATTTCTTGAGGCTGAGGGGCTCATGGACAGCGTGCTCAGGACATGGTCACCATACAGCTAAAGGAAGGTCAGGCAAAAAGAGAATAGGTGACCACAAGCAGAAGAAGAACACCAGGCAGACAATGATTGAATCCCATGAGTGCATGTCTTTTGAAAACCATTTTCAGCCTTGAGAAATTGTAAGAAAAATGGCTAACCTTTGTGGCACCAATAAGCAAGGAATTGTGGGTGGTCCAGGTGCTTCAGGGTCAGGAGTAGGTGTAGTAGTAGAAGTATATACTAGCAATAGTGGCAGATTCTTTAAAGGGGTTGGGAAGTGGACAGGTACGCCTGCGGTGATAGATGTGACTCCACGATGGTATATTGCATTCCAGATGCCAGGACCAAGAATGCCACAGAATGGCTGCAGGGCATTCTGAAGGGGGAGGGTAGATAGCAAGAGGTTGTGATTCATGTTGGGGCCAATGAAACAGGAAGACAAAGAAATGAGGTCTAACAAACAGACTTCAGGAAATTAGGTAGAAAGTTGAAAGCAGGACTTCAAAGATCATAATCTCTGGATTGGTCCCTTTGTCACACAACACTGAGTGTAGGGAAAAAAGAGATGAAGCAGATGAATGTATTGTTGGACAGATAGTACAGGAGGGAGAGATTCAGATTCCTGAGGCACTGGAGCTATTTTGAGGGAAGGTGGAAATGTACAAATTAGATGGGTACATCTGAACAAGAACAGGAGGAACCTTACTCACCAGTAGATGGATTTCAACTAGAGAAATAGGGGATAGAGTCCTGAAAAATAGTTTAGAGGGGAGAGAAGCTGATATGGAAATGGACAATAAAATATATGCGAGTCTAAAAAAGCAGAGGAAACAAAAGGTAAATTAAAAATGTTTAGTAAGGCTAAATAAAATATATTTTAATGCAAATAACTCAAGGGATAAGACAGATGAACAGACAGTACAGATAGGTATGTGGGGATATGATATCATAGCTATAACAAAGACTTGGCTGGAATATGGGCAGGATCGGCAGCTTTCTGGTTAAAGGGTTTTCAGATAAGTTAGAGATGGGGAGAGAAGTGGAGGAGATTCACAATATTGATCAAGGAATTAATTATAGCAGAGAGAATAGAATAGAATCCCTACTGTGTAGAAAGAGGCCATTCAACCCATTGAGTCTACACTGACTCTCCAAAGGACATCCCACCCAAATCTAATCTCCTACCTTATTCCCATAACCTTGAATTTACCATGGCTAACCCACCAAGCCTGCACACCCCCAGACACACCACAGACTATTTAGCATGGCCAATCTGCACATTTTTGGTCTGTGGGATGAAACCCACACAGACACAGGGAGAATGTGCAAACTTCACGTAGACAGTCACCAAGGATGGAATCAAACCTGGGTCCCTGGCTCTGTGATATAGTAGTGCTAATCACTGAGCCACCATACCACTCAAAGTGACAAGGGATAAGATCATGCAAGGATCATCAATAACACCATATGGGCAGAATTAAAAAAAACACAAAGGAGCAAACACATTGTTGGGTCCAGGCAGTTCTTTCAGAACGTGATAGTTCCTAAGTGACCCTGCACTATACAAAAATTGCATAATACAAACAACACTTAAAGTGTTAGTGACCTAATTGCATTATAATCAAAACACACTTTAAAAGTTTGTTCTTTAGAAACAATGTTGCCTATTCACCCAATTGTGTTACAGTCAATCTGTATTAACAAAAAACGCGTTATACAAGAACTGCCTGTATGTATAAAAGGTCCCCTAACACAAAAGGCATTAAAAGTAGGAGATTTTATCAACGTATATATCGATATATATCGATACATATAGCTGGAATAGTTTGTGTGCGTAAGGTGGAGAGGAAGCCAAATTCTTCAATTGTAACTAGGAGAATTCTTTTCGCCAGTATATGGAAGGCCGAACAACAGAAGGATTAAATCTAGACCTAAGATTTGAAAATGAACCAAGGGAACTGGAAGGCATATCAGTAGGGGAGCATTTTAGAGAAGGTGAACATAATCAAGACAAATTTAGGCAAAATATGCAAACATTCAAATTTCCCTTGACAAATGGCATGGCGGCTCACCAGGGTCCCAGGTTCGATTCCAGCCTTGGGCAACTGTCAGTGTGGAATTTGCACATTCTCCCCGTGTCTGTGTGGGTTTGCTCTGCTTTCCTCCCACACTCCAAAAGATGTGCAGTTTAGGTGAATCGGCCATGCTAAATTGCCCATACTGTTAGGTGCATTACTCAGAGGGAAATGGACCTGGGTGGGTTACTCTGCGGAGGATCGGTGCGGACTTGGTTATAAAACTATCAAATAAAAGCATTCCTTCAAAAGCTGCTGTAAAGGACAGATTTTCCTTCGACAGGCTATAAAACTGTTCATGAAACAAGACACAGAGTCCCCTTCACAGATATGAATACTATCTGACAGAGCTAATTCCTTTTGTCAGATTTGGAGATCAGTCAAGCTTTCATAACTCGGTTCTGTCCCAATGCTGTACAAAGACCTGAGAGCTGAATACATTGAACTCTATGAAATGGACAGGAACAGTTGGCTAATTTCTCAATCACTTAGCTAGAGGCTATTAATATACAACAGTCATTGGGAAATCTAATACAGAATTTAAAAAAAGCCTCTTTGCCCAAGTGTGAAAATGTCAAGGGAGTGGTTGAAGAAAATATCATGGATGAATTTGAGGGTGTAAAGGGAAGACCTTTTAGAATAGAGATAAGGAGAAATTTCTTCAGGCAGAGAATAGTAAATCTTTGGAACTCACTGCCACAGAAGGATGTGAAGGCAAGGTCACTGTGTATATTTAAGGTGGAGATAGATAAGTTCTTGATTGTGATGGGGATCAACAGTTACAGGGAGAAAGTGGGAGAATAGGATTGAGAAACCTATCAACTATGATTGAATGGTGCAGCAGACCGAAGGGCTGAATGGCCTAATTTCTGCTCCTACATCTTACGGTCTTATGGAAGGCAGACAACTATACAGAGAGAAGAGAATAGATGGTTGCAATGACAGATTTATATGAGGAAAGATGGGGGGAGGCTTGAGCAGAGCATCTATGTGGAATGGTTGACATGCTTCTGTGTCACATATCCTAAGTAATCCCAGTTAAATCACATGCAAATCCTTTGAATTAGAGATAAAAATGGCACCACTGAGCAAAGACTAACATTTTGCAGCTCCTAAAACTGCCTCACTAAGATTTCAGAACCTGTTGATTTTCTCCTTCCTTTTCTCTTAATGAACCCTATTCAAATCCTTGCTTATCTTTCAGTTTTCAATTTTAACAAGGGTTCTTTCCAAAATGTTAACTTTTCTCTTTACAGATGCTCACTGATTGGTTTCCAACAGTTTCTCTGCAGAATATGACATTTTCCTATTCCCAAGCTGAGTCATGTGAGATTGCCAATTAGTTCTGATTTAATTTTGTGCAGAAGTCCTATTATTGGGATGCATACTGCCCAAATATATATCAACCCTTCAGGCTATCAGAGACAAATTACTTGAATCCCATTAATCCAGTCTGGCTTTGATCTCAGATCTTAAAATAAAAGACCAATTCATGTGTTACCTGCTTCTCCCAACTACAAATAATTTTGGCAGTGCTTCAACTCCCCAAATTCTCTTACAGCAGTACATGTATTCCTAATCATGAATGACTCTCTTCATTATTATACTTATAGACAGAGATTTTCCTGCTTCAGAATTACAGATGGTTTCTGATAAATACTGTCTATTTGTCTGGGGATAATTTTCAATTTAGCACGAGAGATTAAAGCAGGGTGATCTGACAATTTTCAAAATGAAACTGAATGGCAAAGTCTTGATTTCAATTCAGGACAGAAATGTGTGTGGTATGTTACAATACAGGGATAACAAACCAAGCCAAATCAGCCTCACTATCACTGGATTCACAGCATAGTGAAAGTAAAACACTCAATAACCCTCAAAATTGCCCATTGTTCCGAACCAGATTTTACAAATAACAGATCTTGGTCATCAAGTTTATAGCCCAAACAATAATTAATAATTTATTGATAACATAACTTCAGTAGAATATAAATAAGCAAAAGGGTAATCTACTTAATATCTAGGTTCTAAAGTCCAATCTTCTTTGATCATAACTGAAAACAACAAATGCTGGAGATCACAGTGAGTCAGACAGCATCCACGGGGCGAGAGCACGCTAACATTTCGAGTCTGGATGACTCTTCAGAGCTGAAGTGAAGTGTGAAGGGGGCAGCATTTATATCATAATTGGGGGAGACTTGTGGCAGTGGTGGGGTGGAGAGCGCTGGTCGAGAAAACATGTTGATAGCTCAGAGTAAATGACTGGAAAGTGAGAATAGCAGAACAAAGGTGTGTCTAATTACCAGACTAGAAAGAGAGGGGATAGAGGACATGGTGACAGAAAATATAACAAGTAAAGCTAAAAGAAAGGGAAGAAATGGGATCTGGTTCACAATTTGACGGTGTTGAACTCCATTTTAAATCCAAAAGGCTATAAAGCGCCTATTTAATGATGAGATGTTGTTCTTCTAGGTTGTGCAATGATTCACTGGAGCACTGCAGCAAGGACAGACAAGTGGGCAGGTGAGCAGGACATTCATTAAAATGACCAGCTACAGGAAGGTTGGGGCCATGCTTGTGCAGATATTCTGCAAAGTGGTCATCCTGCCTGTGTTTGGTTTCCCCAGAGTAAACTAGGCCACATTGCAGTGAATACAATGGACCAGATTGGAGGAGATACAGATGAAATGCTGCTTCACCTGGAAAGACTTATTTGATCATAAATCCTACTTGCACATAGTTAAGAGATAAATGATAAAAAAGGAAAATAGCATTGTTGTAATTTGCCAGTTCAATAATCCATTTCAAATTATGGATACCAGACCTACATGAAATCCTTGGACAATGGTTTGTTCATAATCAAGAAGAACTGTATACCTTGCTGAAATTCTAAAGTCACCAATTAAAGCAAATAGTTTCAACAGACTTCGAGAAATATTTACTTATTTCCAGAAGTCTGGGATTCTTTTCTCAAAACATTCAACAATTCAGTATCTTGAAAGCAAACTAGAGAATGCAAAGCATAACAGCAGCAATGGGAGGTTTTCAAGATTCGCTCTGTCTCCTCTAAAACCAAACAAGAAGAGGTTCTCTTCCTTTTTTTGCTGATCAGCTCTCCTTTATTGACCAATTCCACATTCAGACAAAAGTGGGGACTGCAGATGCTAGAAACCAGAGTTTAGATCAGAGTGGTGCTGGAATAGCACAGGAGATCAGGCAGCATCCGAAGAGCAGGAAGATTGCGTTTCGGGCAAAAGCCCTTCATCAGAAATCGAGCCTCTATTCCTGATGAAGGGCTTTTGCCCGAAATATCAATTTTCCTGCTCTTCAGATGCTGCCCGATCTGCTGTGCTTTTCCAGCACCACTCTGATCCCAATTCCACATTCAACCAGCTTCCAGCCCTGAGCATAGCAAACACTTGCTGCTGGTCCATCTATAGTATCCTTCAAACAGTGATCAAGTTGCAATATTTTCCAGGCCTGTTCCCAACAGCAAGCATCTGTTTTTGTTCTCTCCTCCTTTAAAACATGTTGACGTTCAAAGGTTAACTCTTAACCTCAACTCACAGTTCTAAACCAAATAAAATGAGAAAAATAAAGGAAATATGGTGAGGGCTTCTACCACGAGATGATACCTGGCTCCTGTAAGCCTTTTTCCACCCAAATATCAGCAACCCAAAACCTGGCCAATTTTAATTCTTCAACTTCTACAGATTATCCTTGGTCATTTTCCTGCCATTAGCTGAGGTAAAGTTGCAGCTTTCCTTTAGTGGGAGCGCACTGCGGCTGTACAGGACGCTGCTACCAAAAAGAACAATCCTACCACTTAGATTAGTCAAGGAGAAGAGTTTATGATCAAGTCTGACAATTCGTGAGATAGGAACCTGGATGAGGAAAGACATTTGCCTTGCTTTCCTTAGCCTACAATGGAAGTGGTGCATATGAACGTCTATTTGCCTAACTCCTGCTGCTATGTTGATCTGTCAAGGAAGCTTCAACAATCTCTTTTTCGAAGCCGATAATTAACATAGCAGTTAGGAAGAGAGCCCTTTTTGTCACAATATTCCAAGTTAAGCAATCACTCAGCATGCTTTGGGAAATTGGGAATAAGGTGTTGATGAGGTTTAAAAAAAATTAAAACATGCTCGGTTTTTTCAAAGCAGCAAAACCCAACCATACTAAGAGACATAAAAAGACATTGTGTAGCTAAATGAGACATCTTGATGAGATTAGAAAGAACTCAATGGGCCTCTTCAGGAAGCATGCAGACTTTCTGGCCTTTCTGATCCACAGACCACAATCAGTCAAGATAGGTAACTGCACCTCCTCCACAATAACATTCAACACTGGAGCCCTCCAAGAATGCATCTTCAGCCCCCTACTGTACTCCCTGTACACCCTGTCTGTTGCCAAATTCCAAATGAACGTCATCCACAGGTTTGTAGATGACACCACCACAGTAGGATGGATATCTAACAATGGTGAATCAAATACAGATGGGAGTTAGAGACCTAGTAACATGGTACAGAGAGAACAATCTCTCTTTCAAGGTCAGAAAAATGAAAGAACTGATCGTCAATTTCAGAAAGAAAGAAGGAGAACTTGCGTCCATCTATGGAACTGAGGTTAAGAGGGTGGAGAGCATCAGGTTCCTCAGAATGACAATAACCGACAATCTATGCTGGACTTCCCACATTGATGTAACGATTAAGAATGCACACCAATGCCTCCTCTTCTGCAGGCGGTTCAGGAAATTTGGCATGTCCACTAGCACCCTCACCAACTTTCACAGATACACCATTAAAAGCATACTGTCCGGTTGCATCACAGCCTTGTTTGGCAGTGCTCTGCCCAGGACTGTAAGAAATTACAGAAGGTTGTGTGCATGGCCAAGGCCATCACGGAAGCCAACCTTCTATCCATGGCTGCCATTATCATAAAATGTCAAAAATCAACAGGTGATCAGAATGTGGGATTGGAGCCGCTCTGGACCTCACACTGACCATTGCACTCAGGGGCAAGGGAGAAATGCCCAGGTTACTGCCAGGCAGAGACCAGGCACCTGCTGAGCCTCTGGCAGGAGAGGACCTCATGTCTTGGCAATTGTAGAAATGCAATGTGCGGAGCGGCAGCAGCAAACAGGACACACAAGCCCTCGGTGCTGAGAGGCTGGAGCGATGCGGCGTCAGTCTGTCTCCATGGCCAGGTTGGTACTGTGGTGGACAGACCGGGCTAGCACAATCAGAGGAAAGCTAGCGAGTCCACAATAGTTGCACTCCATTGCTCCTCAGAACAGAAGGCAGGCTGAGCGTGGCATGAGAAGTTTTGACCCCATTTCAGGTATCCCCCTCTCAAAGGGAGACAGTGCAGTGCCAGGCAGAGGAGGAGCACAGACACAGCCAATGTGGAGACTGCAGAGTTGCCCATGCCATCACATCCACTCCAACTGCCCTTCTCCAACCCTGAAGTTCTGGCTTAAAAAGATCTGGCGGGACCCAGCATGTCTGACCCATCCAGACCCTAATGCCCCCAGGGTGACACAAAGCAAACCTCCCTGTGTACGGCCAGTGCCCCCTTGGCCTTTCCCTCACACCTAGGCTCACAGACCCCATCCAATGTGAGGTACTTTCCTGCAGTTTCCTTATTCAGAACAACCTCGATTATCTGAACATCAATAATCCGAATTTTGGACAATCTAAACAAGGTCCCATAAAAATACTATCCATTATCCGAACAATCAGTTATCCAAACTCTGAGTTATCGGAACAAAAATACACCCCACCCATCTCATTCAAATAATCGAGTTTGTTCTGTACTTGTTCCAACTTTCTGGACTAAGTTTTGTTTCACAGTTAATTGATAATTTTTGTGCTAATTAAAGTATCATGTTTGATAGATCTTTTTATTTGAAGACTAATGTAAAGAATGCTGGCCTAAATCAGGAACTGGCTAAGAAAATTTGAATTTATGTTGCGACATGGGAAGAAGTGGAATTAGAGGAAGTCAGTCCATTGTCCCTAGCTCAGACAGTACACTACAATTAATGCCATGACGTAGTGTTCATAGGATCCGGTTATGTGTCAAAGTGAATGCATAGCACCAAACTGTGTAAAATGAAGTTGCAAATCAGTGTCGAACACTTTGATGCAGTTTGACCTGACTGACAACTTCTTCTGGTCAGACTCTTTCTTACTGCTCCAAACTGCTTCCAAATATCGACATATCCTTTGTGGTATCAATGTGGTAGCATTGCAAATACTAGAATTTTAGAACTTGGAACAGTGGCAGAGATTAAAAGAAATTAGGAAATAAATAATCAAATGGCCTCAAAACTGTGAAATAAATACTTCTGCTGTGCCATTTACAATGTACTGTCATTGGCAACTCCCCAGCTATCCAGGATATCTTTTATTTGTGGGTGAGGTGACTATCTGGCTCAATATCAGCGTAATGGCTGGAAAATTACTTGGGATGTATTATGATATCATTTTAATTTCAACATTTAAATCCCCTCCATCCCAAAGCATCAGAAACATGCATCAAGCTCATATGCAGAATAATGGACATGAACATTGGATTAGCATGTGGGAAAATGTGAAGTCATCCACATTAACAGAAAAAAAAGTATAATGTTCTTTAAATAGAGAGAGATTGCTGTACAGAGGGACCTGGGCATCCTTGTACATAGATCACTAAACATTAGCATGAAGTAATTAGGAAGGCAAATGAAAGGTTGGCCTTCATTGCAAACTGTTCAGTCACATTTCTTCAACACAAATTGGCTTTAATGCGGTTGTTTGTAGAACACAAACTTTCCTTAACTGTAATTAGTTTAGATGGCATGGCTTTTGTGCAATTTTCTTATAACGTGAGATCACACGAAAATAGAACTATCACATTATATCAGAACTGACTGTATATGGTGTTAGTGAGATAACATGCAGAGAACTGTGTACAATTTTGGCCACTTCACCCAAAGGTCATAACTGTATTTGAAACAGTTTGGAGAACATTCGGTAGGTTGATTTCTCGGATGAGAGAATTATCTTGTGAGCAAAGGTTGAACAGATTAAGCCTGTACTCAGTGGAGATTTGAAGAATGCAAGCTGCTGTTCATTGAAATGTGCTGAGATTCTTGGGGGGGTTGACATTGAGAAGAATCTCAAACTGGAAGCATCATTTCAGAATAAGAAGTCTTCCACTTCAGATGGAAATCAGGAGGAGGTTTGGAACTTTGTCTCCCAGCGGAGGTAGATACTGGTTTAGTGTATCTATTCCACATAAGTTACATGAATTTTGATTAATAAGGGAGTCTAGATTGAGGGAGGAGAGGCAGAAAGGTGAAGTTAAGACCATGCCAGATCAGCCATGATCTTACTGACTAGCAGAATAGGCTTGGAGGAACTGAATGTCTTACTTTTGCTTACCCTCTAATTCTGATGCACTTATCAAGAAAATGGCATCAAGAAATGGAACTCGTAAAGAGAATTTAATTTTGTTCTGCCACTAGGGCACAATATACTGAAGCATTAGTTTATTAACACCATGGATAATGACTAGAAAATACTTTAAATAATTTCATGAAGTGCAAGGAAAGCATCAGGACCCAAGCCAGTAAACTACATCGTACTCTGCTCCTATTTTACCCTCTATCCAATTTTTAGACAACAGGGTGCCCCTTCAGGTCAAGCATGCACATATTCTCCATCCCAGACATGGAGCTTAATTAGAAGCATCACTTGATAATGCAGCAATAAATGTGTTAACAGCTGGTCTGGTGCTGCCACACGAATGAACGCATGAATCATTGTCAACATCCATCATTCAGCCAGTCAGGGCGCTAGTATTTCCTGCAACTGCTGCTGCATAATACACACTGAGAAAATAAATATGGAGACACGTTATCATGTACAGAACAAGCAGAGCTGAGAGAGTCAGCCATGGAAAGTAATATTTACTGATAAGCTTGTTCATTTCATTTTATGTAAAGTAGATCATAAATTAGTGATGTCTCTACATATTGTTCACCTTCTATCAGGCACAAATATAATGAAAACTTCCAATTCATGGGTGCATAGGGTTTCTCCCATAATGGACACCTAAATGTTGTCACAAATGTTTTTCATCAGAGAAGGACGTAGAAATGCAGGAGTGCATAGGTTCATAATTTCTGAGGACTTAATATGTTCTTTATAAGTATGGCCCTGTTACACATAGAAAACAAATCTTCGCGCAAAGTTGTGACATTTGATGTTTCAATTTATCACCTGTCGTAAGAAACTGGCTCCACTGCCTAAGTAGGAACGCATTAAGTCAGTACTTTTCTATTAGAATATTGACTTCAAGTTACAGAGGAAGACCCAAAGTACTTCACAATCAGGAAAAAGTCATTACAGTGTATTATAGAGTTGGTTACTAGATTTCAAGACACATTCAAATGAGAACCAATCACACTTGTTGGCAGGTTGGTCATTGATAATTGATCAGTAATCACAGACCAATCAGGTATTTAATCCAACTGAAGCTCCATCTGTACACAACCTCTTGGTTTGAGTTTTTCTGCTCTAACCATTGTTCAAACATGCAGCTGTGTAAACAGGGCTTATAATGAGTGTCAGGTTACTTACTTTCAAACATGCAGCAATCCTTAATGTTAAAAAAGTTTCTTTCTCATTTCAGTCCACAACTAACGATACAGAAAAACAAAAAGACATGTTCGTTACAACATGAGCATTAAAAGGTAGATGTGGTAGAGTTGAGTGAGTGGGCTAATATATTTAATTTTACAGCTTGCCTGATCCCGTGGTTAATAAAGCAGGATTCCAATCCTCTATTTGCTATTTTCTTATATTATCTCTATTTTCTATCTTCTTCAATTTTTTTTCTCTACAAATAATTGATTAATTTAACAGATTTTTTAAAAGTCAACTGGATGCAATTTGCAGTAAAATCTAGGTGAAAAGGAAAGTACCATGTAAGATGTAAATATTAACTTGTTTTGGTAGAATCTTGGAAAGTATGTTTTCAGTCTTTTACCGAGGTATTGTTCATTTTGCCGCCATGTCTTCTGGAGAATATCTTCTTTAAAACAAGCAAGGAATGGTCAGGATAAAGGCAGATTACCCTTGCATATAAATACTAAATATACTTGAAGTAGTAGATATCAGTCTGCATCCAACCTTTGGCCAAAAAGTAATTTATTTTTCATATATTTTCTGTTTAGGTCCAATATCAGCATTTTGCCAAAAAGTCCAAACCCTTTGAAATTGCTACCTCCCCACGTTCTATCCGCCTTTACGCAAAACTCTTTGAAAGAACTATTGAAAGCCCACCATTGAAGGTGATTAATCAGGACCTTATATCTGTGCACACTATCCATGTCAGTGGTGTGTGCTACAATCCCACTCACCTCCTCCTCTACCACAGCAACATGATAGCAGGAAGGAATTATAGGTACAAAACCCAGTTTACATTTAAAGTCATTGAGATTGCAGAACAGTGCATCGGCTAAAGAATCCATGGTGTCAAAGAACAATTGTAGAGTTTGGGAGAAGCTCCCTTCTCAATACCTTAGAAATTAAGTTCTGCACAGGAAGGTTCATCCTGACTTACTACCAATCACTGCTGGGACAGAATTGAATTTTGTCACCGAGTGACTCTTGTTTCGTAAGTGTCACCATTCGGATTTTTGGCTTGCTCACACCTTACCCACATTATCTTCAAGCTATAGCTTTCTTTTTTGTTTCCATATTCTCAAATTATTCACAATGGTGCCACCTCAAGGCAACAAAACAAAGCTTTTCACTGTATTATTATTGTATTTTTACTGTAAAATACATGTGACAATTAATCAAAATCCAATCAAATATTTAAAATGTTACTAGTTCCTTGTTAAATAGTAACATAAATCTGGCAGTCAGTTTCAGGATCATAACATATTGTTCTCAACTGCTGGACCAACACAAATTGAGGATATCATCGCAGGTAAAATGGAGGAGCCTGCCCACTGGGGTGATGTGCTCTCAAACTGCACCAATCTGGTGTTATGGACCAGGCCAGGCTACTCAAATCATTCCTAAGAAGGCAGCCCCAGACCATAATTTTGCAATTTGTTTCAGTAAATGTACAGTGAAAATTACCCAGAGTAAGTTAGTGAGGCTGACTACTGGATTTTAAAACAGTCAAAAATTTATTTACAAAAATTACACAATGAAACACAAAGTACAGAATAAAGAACCCCTACAGAACTCAATCTATCCAACTAGATTTAATTATGCTGTTTCGACTATACACAACAGTTCCAATAAGCAAACTCCCTTTAAAACTCAGTATAAATGGACCACATGCTTACAGGTTGAAGTTGAAGGGCAGAAAAGAGAGAGAGTTTCCACACAGCTCCCTGTTGAACTTCCCAGATCAAGACTGAACTATAAGCTGCTCAGTCCAGCAAAAGAGCTGACTACTTCCCTTTCATTGTACAGGTCACTTCTAAAATATGACCACTTTGGCCTGAAATCTCATCTGTTTACATATAAATAGACCTCACAAAATCCTTTTCATCTCTCTACCAAAGCAGACTGATTGGGGCCCAGCTTGGTTTTTTTGCCCCTCTGAAAAGAAATCAGGACATAATCTCCTTGAGTCAACGAACAACTTTTAGAAAAAAAGGGACTAGCTTTGAAACTGGTCAAGGTGGTGAGGAAGGTATTTGGCACACTTGCATTCATGAGTTAGACCATTGAGTATGTTGTGCCTATACATGCTACTGGAGAGGCCACTTTTAAAACACTGTATGCAATTCTGGTCACCCTTCTATAGGGAAGGATGTTGTTAAACTTGAGAGGGTGCAAACAAAAGATTTACAAGAATGCTGGGACTGGAAGGGGTGAGCTGAATAGACTGGGGCTTTTATCCCCTGTAATGTCGGAGGCTGAGGGGTGACCTTATAGTCATTTAAAAATCATGAGGGGCATGGATGGTGTGAATAGCCAAGGTCTTTTTTACAGAATGGGGAAGACCAAACCTAGAGGACATCAATTTAAGGTGGCAGTGGAAAGACTCAATCAAGTCAGTGACACACAATTTCCCACACACAAAGCCATGCTGACTATCCCTAATCAATCCTTGCCTTTCCAAATGCATATAAATCCTGCCCCTCAGAATCCCCTCCAACAAAGTACCCACCATTGACGTAAGGCTCACCAATCTATAGTTCCTTGGATTTTCCTTACAGCCTTTCCTAAATAATGGCAACACATTAGCCAACCTCCAGTCTTCTGGCACCTTGCCCTATCCGGTGGGAGATTTCTATTCATTGTCCTTTCTTAGGATTTGGGTGTCATTGGCTATCCCAGCATTTACTGTCCATCCTCAAACAAACTTCAAAAGGTAGTTGTGAGCCATCTTCTAGAACCATCTTCTTGCAGTCTTAGTGATGCAGGTACAGCCACAGTCCAGTTACAGGAGGGAGCTCCAAGATTTTGACCCAGCAAATGTGAACAAATGTCAACATATTCCAAGTCAGGTTTAGGGTTGAGGATTGGAGGGGACTTTGAAGATGGTGATATTTCCATGCATCGATTGCTGTTCACCTTAGAGATAGTAGAGATCATTGATTTGGAAGGCGATACCTAACATTGGTTGAGTTACTGCTGTGCACCTTTCAGATGGTACAAACTGCTGTCAATGTGCTCCAATTATGGAGAGATTGAATGTTTGAAGTGGTGGATGGGACCCTAATCAAACAAGTTGTTTTGTCCTGGATGGTGTCATGATTCTTGAGTCTTTTTGAAGCTGCATTCATTCCATCAAACTTGTATGGGGCAGACAGGCTTTTAGAAGTCAGGAGTCACACAGGATTCCTAGTCTCTTATTCACTCTTGTAGCCACAACATTTACACAGTCAGCCCAGTTCATTTTTGGTCAATGGCAATCCCCAAGTGCGGTTAATGAAAGATTCAGTAATAGTGATATCATTGAATCTCAAGAGCTACCGGTTAATTTCTCTCTTGTTGGAGATAGTCACTGTCTGGAATTTGCATGGTACAACTTTTAATTACCATTTATCAGCCCAAAGTCTGAATGTTGTCGAAGTCTTACTGCATATGAGCACAAATTGTTTCAGGACCTGAGAGGTTGTAATTCAGTTAAGTGCCCAGCAGAATAACTACAGTGTGATCAACGAAATGCTTATATCGCCGTGTTTACAATAAACAGAGAAAACAAACAGGGGTCACTGAATTTAGTTTAGACTTCAATTCAGAAGAATCAAGTTCTCAGTTCAGAAGGATAGGTTTCATTTTAGGAGCAGCGTTCTATTTTGTGGAGTCTCCACACTGAGAGAGTTTCCATAGAGACATTCATGTTGTTAGAACTGAAAACAGGTTCAGACCAGCTGAACTAGAAATAACTCATAAACCTTTCTCCACAGTCCAAGAAGGAAAACTTGAAAGTGTCCTTAAAGTAAGAAATTAGAATTGACACAGGAGTAATATTTATCTGGGATTGAGTATCAGTAGAGGATATTGCTAAAAAATACATTGAAACTAAGCTTTGCTATATATTATATTCTTTATATATATTACATATAATTTAAAAAATCATTTGTTTCCTTTCTTGTAATAAACTTATATTAAATAATATTGGCACTGTCATGCAAACATATTCAGAGACTAACCACTGAAGACCAGTTTTCGGTTAAATAAAACAAAAAAAAATGATCTTTGTGTCAGGTGTCACTCTGGAATTTTACCTGGGACAACACAAGCCACTCCCTATTTTTGAGTAGTAGACTATAAACATCATCTGGGACTCTCCCCAACAACAGTAATCCTACTAACACTTTGCTGATGACTGACAGTCAAGCAATGGGGCAATAAATAGATTGGTTGATTTGTCCTGCTTTTTATGAAGAGGACATAGCTGGGCAATTTTCCACATTGCTAGTTAGATGGCATTTGATATTACAATTCAAGAAGCAGATTGGGATGAGCTACTTGGTTCTGAGGATGAGAGGGAGGATGACATTTGGGAATTTTAATGCACATGCAGTACATGTATTGCTGCTAATTCTTTTCTGATTTATAAGAAAATGGTGTAATATTGTATAAATTTGCATGTATCACTTTTGTTTTTGATTAATTAAGTTTACAGAAAGTAATGTCGGTGTCCCTGGATGTTGGCTTGTATAAATAAATTGCCATTATAAAAATATTTCTGGCTTGCTTGGTATAACTTTCAGGGGTGGAGTTGGCGAGAACAAATTTCAACCTGGCAACACTTTGATAGTGTGACTTTGGAGGGGGTGCATTTTAACCTCTCCAGAATTATTACTTGCCTTAGAAACTCAACTTATATATACACATAATCAAACTGTATTAACTTAAATTAACAGTAATGGAACATGACCAAGTGTCAACCAGTCAACTACCTACTGTCTGCCCAGCAAGAATAGTTAAAACTAAATCCTAGTAACTATGTAAATGGAGGTCAGTGTTGAGTCTCTGTCACTGGATCACATAATTGATGACTCCTTCTGTTACCTTTCTTATGATTGGGAGGAGGTATATAGAGCAGGTTACAACTTGGTTAAACTAATCCATTTCTTGTGTGGATAGGTCATAACGTTTTCAAGATTGTTGGGTAGATGCCAATATCATGGTTACATGTGGGCAGCTTGGCAAGCAGAATGCCTGACTCTGGTTTACACATCTTCAGTATTTCAGCTGGAATGTTATCAAGACTACACCCAGGAAAATGCCGATTCTAGACAACAGAAATATCTTAACCTTCTATTAACAATGCTGCCAGCAACGTCTACCTCATCTAATGATGGACTTGCAAACATAGCAACAGGAATAGGCCATTTGATTTTTCATGCCTGTTTCATTATTCAACAAGACCCTGATTGATCTACTTGTGATCTCAGCTTCACATTCTTGCTTGCATCACAGAATCCTCGATTCCTTTGTTCACCAAAAAACCAATCAGCTTTCTGGTGATGTGCTGCATCTACCAAGAGCAAGTTTCCCCATATAACAAGGTTGTGGAAGGTTCAGCAAGTGGCTGAGGCATATTGTAGGGATCACTAATCCCTGCATCATCAACCCAATCCACAGTCAACTATAATGCTGCAGGCCACATCTGTGATACTTAGCAAGAGTGGATTGCCTTGCAACCACAGAATTAGTGGTTATTCCTTGTTCCTAATTGTCCCTGAGTCTACTTGGTGGAAAATAGTTTCGAGAGATAATTAAGTGCTGGAGAATAAATGCATTATGATAGCAGCTTTAGTTCCTTGCCCGCACCACTTTTGACTGGTGGCCCTTCTTATTAATGAATGCTACAGGTTACTTTTCCAGTACACCGAAGGCAAAATTTATGGGGTTAACAATGGTTTGGACGTGAAGCAAATATGGAACGCGAAAATAGGAGTAAAAGTAGGCCATTCAGCTGATTGAGCCTACGCTGACATTAACTATGATCTTGGCTCATCCACTACTTTAATGCCATTCCCTATCTTAAGTCCAATATTGTAGAAAATCTTTGAGTTCTCCCATGTTGACTGTTGAGACCAAATGGGAAGGTAATCTAGCACTCAAACCTAGTTTACCAGGACATTCCTGATTTGCTTAAGGCAACTCTGCTACCGGAGATAGAAGATTTGATGAGTATTCCCTTCCAGACTCCCTGAAGTCTGTCTACCATTTTTTAGAGCAGGCCGCCTACTTGCGGAACGTTTCAGAGAACACCTCTGGGACACCCGGACCAACCAACCCAACCACCCCGTGGCTCAACACTTCAACTCCCCCTCCCACTCCACCAAGGACATGCAGGTCCTTGGACTCCTCCATCGCCTGACCATAGCAACATGACAGCTGGAGGAAGAGCGGCTCATCTTCCGCCTAGGAACCCTCCAACCACAAGGGATGAACTCAGATTTTTCCAGTTTCCTCATTTCCCCTCCCCCCACCTTGTCTCAGTCCCAACCCTCGAACTCAGCACCACGTTCCTAACCTGCAATCTTCTTCCTGACCTCTCCGCCCCCACTCCCCGCTCCGGCCTATCACCCGCACCTTAACCTCCTTCCACCTATGGCATTTCCAACACCCTTCCCCCAAGTCCCTCCTCCCTTCCTCCCTACCTTTTATCTTAGCCTGCTTGGCACACCTTCCTCATTCCTGAAGGTCTTATGCCCGAAACGTCGATTCTCCTGCTCCTTGGATGCTGCCTGACCTGCTGCGCTTTTCCAGCAACACATTTTCAGCTACCATTTTTCTTTACTATTTCAAGGGATATGAGCATTAGTGGAAAGGTCTGTTTGTTGCACATTCCAGATTGAAAAGATGATGATAAACACCTTTTTCGCATCACTGTACTCCAGATACAAAGTACAATCAGGGGTGTGATGCAATATTCTCTCCACTTAGCTGGGTATAATACCAAAAGCAATCACCAAGTTCAAACCAGCAAAGCAGCCTGTTAGATCAGCATCCTGTCACAAACTCTACATTTACTCTCTCCACCAATGGTGTACACTGATTGCAATATGACAAGATGCTCTGTGTGGAAATCTGCCAAGGCTCCTTCAACCACCACCTTTAAAGCCTCAACATAGAAGGTCAAGGACAGCAGATGCAAAGGAAATCCATCGCCCACATGTTCTCTTCTTGGATGGTATTCCCCCCATCATTAGACACGGCCTCCTAAATGCAGTCCCTGCAACCTGCTGCCAAGTTGTTCCTGGTGCTGTTGCCACACTTCCCTCTTCCTTCACCTGAGCCATCATCCAAGCAAAAGAAGCAACAATGTTAAGGAGGCAGACACTACGGAGGACACACCAGGCAAAAACAAAATATCGGGAAGTTGCAATTCTAGAAATGGAAACTCTGTTCGCAATCCAAACACAATAATGACACAATCAACTTCAAGCCCATAGAAACAAAAGGGTAGTACCAGGAACAAAGAACCCTGGATATCAAATACATAGAATTTTGGATTAAGGAAAAAAATAGAGAAGGTTATGGCAGATATCAAGTGCTCAATACAGCAGAGTCTCTAGGGGAGTATTAAAAATGCAGGGGAGAATGTAAAAAGCAAATTAGGAAAATAAAGCAAGTACATGTGAAAGCATTGGCAAGTAGAATAAAGGAAAACCCAAAAGGATCATTGTCAAAGATATAAAGAACAAGAAAATAACCGGGGAATGAGTAAAATCCATTAAGGACCAGAAAAGTAATCTGTGTGTGAACCTGAAATATATGGATGCAGTCCTCAACGAATGTCAGTCTTCATAATAAAAAGTGAAGGTACAGATCTCAGAGTGGATGAATATCAGAAAATAAGACAGAAGACACTGACAGGTTTAGCTGCATTAAAATTGGATAAATCCTCAGGTGTGGGTGAGATGCATCCCAAGCTGGGAGGGAGTCAACATCAGAGTCCTTGATAGTAACTTTCAAATCCTCTCTGACCACAGGTAAAATGCCAGAAGGCTGGAGGTCTGCTAACATGGTCCCATTGTAAAGGGGAGGAAAGGGATAGCCCAGGAAATTACAGGCCAGATAGTCTGGACTTGGTGGAAAATAGTAGAAAGAATTCTGAGGGATAAAGAATTGCTGAGACATGAATTAATCGGGGATTGTCAGCATGAATTGACAGGGGAGTATTGTTTGACAAATTAGATCAATTTCTCATGGACAGGTTGGACCGAAGGCTCTTTTTCCATGCTGTACATCTCTATGACTCTATGACTCTAAGTGTTGATGAGGGTAACACTTTCAATCTGATCTACATGGACCTTAGCAAAAGTTTTGATTAGGTCATCATGGCAGACAGGTCAAGAAAGTAAGAGGCACTTTGGATCCAGAACTGACTGAGAAGCAGAGGGTGATGGGAGCTAATATTGAGTTCAGCACCTTCAAATTCTGAATTGATACCTTACCTTTCTTTTAGCTTTGCTTGTTACATTCTCTGTCACCCTCTCTCCGCTCCCCCTACCCCAGTGAGACTGTCTGTTGTCCCAAGTCTGGCAGTTAGATACACCATTATTCTGGGCAAAAGTGAGAACTGCAGATGCTGGAAATCAGAGTCTCGATTAGAGTGGTGCTGGAAAAGCACAGCCGGTCAGGCAGCATCTGAGGAGCAGGAAGTTTTTGCCCGAAACGTCGATTTTCCTGCTCCTCGGATGCTGCTTGTCCGGCTGTGCTTTTCCAGCACCACACTAATCTATACCATTATTCTGCCCTTCTCATGTTCGCATCAGTTTGTCATAACTATCAACATTCTTTCTCCCCCAATGCTGCAAACCCCTCCCCCTCACTACTGCATAAATACTGATTCCTCCATACTTCACTTTTGCTCTGATGATCAGTCATCTTAACTCGAAATGTTAGCTTCCTGTCTCTCCATTGATGCTGCCTAACCTGCTGTGATCTCCACTATTTGTTGTTTTCAATGATGTTAGATGGATATTTTCTTCCTACAAGTTGTTTTCATTGGTGTGGGCTCACGGCTCGGGTCCTTACTGTTTATGGAGTACACTGATGATTTAGACTTAAATGGTTTTGCTAAAGAAGTTCTTGCATGGTACGAGAATTGGTAAGGTGGTAACTAGTAAGGAGGATAACCATAAACTGCAGGAGGATTCAAGTGGCTGGTCAGGTGAGCAGAAATATAGATTTCAATGCGGAAAGGCATGAGTCAATGAACTTGGGGAGTGCTAACAAGGTAATGGATTACTTGATGCATGGTAGGAGCCTGGAAAGTACTGAAGATCAAAGGGATCTTGGCACGCAAATCCACAGATCCCTGAAGGCAGCAGGACAAATAGATAAGGTGTCAAGGGGACTTATGGGATTCTTGTCTTTATTAAATAAGAAATAGAATACAAAACCAAGTAGGTTGTACTGGAACTGGGCTCAACTGTGTCAATTCTGGTCACCATCTTATAGGAAGGATGTGATTGCACTGGAGACAGTGTAGAGGAGATTTAGCAGGATTTGGACTGGAGAGTCTGAGCTATGAGAAAAAATTGGATAGGCTGGGGTTGTCTTTTTGGAGCAGTGAAGTTTCAGAGGAGACCTGATCGAGATGTATAAGATTACGAAGGGAATAGATCGGGGAATCGTAGGAATTTTGTTTTCTATTAGTAGAGGGATCAAAAGTGATGTGAAGAAGATTGAAGGCAAGATTGGAGTTGAGGAGAATTTCTTTCACACAGAGATTGGTGTGCGTCTGAAACCCATTGCTTGAATAGGTGGTAGACTCAGAAGCTCTGAAAAAAATTTCAGCATTTTTTAGATATTCACTTGTCCTTCCATTCCCTTCAAGGCAATGGGCCAAGAGGTGGAACATGGGATTAGCACAGTCTGATCTTTGTGGACATGATGGGTCAAATGGCTTCCTCCTGTGCTATAAACATCTACAAGCCTACACTTGACTGTTTGTTGTACTTAGGAGAAAGTGAGGACTGCTGATCCAATAACCAACAGCTAATCGATGGATTTGAGAGAGTAATTCCATTTGCCTTTATTGGTGAAATAATTATTGAGCTGGGGCACATGCAATGTGTTGTTAAAATTGTATTATTTTTAATCAGGTACTGATGTCTTCATGTGCCCCCAACGCCACTCCCACTCACCCCCATAACACTCGCTCTGTCAACTGTTTCTGCTAACTCTGAAAACTGCGCAGTTAAAATGGCAGCCAGTAGGAATGCATAGGTAATGGGGTGTTAAGTGCTCACAGGGATTTTAACTCCCTGTCCAATTTAAAATTGCTTCTTTATGTGTTGTACTGCATTCCTATTGGCAGTGCATTTTGACTGTAACCATCAGTTAAAGACAAAACATTTATCAATCTCCAGAAAACAGGTTGTAAGGCTATTATTCCCAGCAAAAGAGAAATTATAATATGGCAAGCAGTCAGAACAAAATAACTTTAAGACCATTAGACTGTATCATGTCTCATTAAGCAGCCAAAATTTGTCAGAACTATTACACTAATTGACAACATAAGCAGCAAGGTAATAATCTCAGTTTGAGTCAGATGAAGACAAGATGGACATTGATGCTGTTGTCTCTGATGTGGAACAATTCTAATGTTACAGCCATGAATAAATCTAGAATTATGCTTTTATCAATTGGAAAGAAGGGCTGGGTAAAAGCAATGAAAAAGTAAAAGCTTTACCTTTAGAGTATATGAATTGGGAACAAAAAGAGAGACCACTGAGCCCCACAAGTCTTCATCATCCTTCGATAAGATGATCTGTCAGTGTATAATTTTTGATTCATTTGCCAAATAAAAATGAAGCGATCTCTGCCTTTAAAATATGCAATAATCCCAATCTTCTAATATAAGAAAATGTCTTCTCATCCCTGCCTTAAGAGACCAACCTCTTATGTAAAAACAGGGTATTCTAGTTCTGGCCTTACCCAAACGAGAAAACATTTTTTCCTGTCCACCTTGTCAAAACTGGTAATGCTCTTATATCCTCAACCAAATCACCTTTCAATTTTCCAAACTCCAGCAAAAACAAGCTCAGTCTCTCTATCTTTCATCATACGAGAACCCATTCATTCCCGACATCAGTTTAGCTATTAAAAGCAAAGTATTGTATATGCTTAAGCTCTATTTTTTTTAAATCGTGGGGAAACTCAGCCAAGTCTAGAATCACCTGTGAAGAGAAGAACAGAGTTAACATTGAGTCCAATATGTCTCTGCTCTGGGATTTAGAAAACTTCTTGTGAACTAACTCCAATACATAGACATATATGCCCTTCCTTAAATAAGAAGACCAAAATTGCACTTGGTATTCAACATGTGATCTCAGTAATGCCCTGTAAAATTGAAGCAGAACATCTTGCCTTTTAATGCTAAATTCCTTTCATAATGAATGATACCATTCCATTAGGCATCTTGACTGTTTGTTATACTTAGGAGAAAGTGAGGACTGCAGATGCTGGAGATCAGAGCTGAAAAATGTGTTGCTGGAAAAGCGTAGCAGGTCAGGCAGTATCCAAGGAGCAGGAGAATCGACGTTTCGGGCATAAGCCCTTCTTCAGGGTTTATTGTACTTACATACTAATATTTTGTGCTCATGCACTCCAATACTTAGATCCCTCTGCACTTCAGAATTCTGGAGTCATTCTCTATTTAAATAGCAGTCTTTTTTAATCTCCCTGTCTTCATGACCTGTGTCACACTTTCTCACATTATATTCTATCTGTCACATTTTGCCCATTGTATTAATCTGCAACCTCATTACATCATCTTCACAACATATATTTCTATTTCTGTGTCATCTGCAAATTTAGCAAGTATGCTTTCATTTCCCTCATGCAATGTATTGATCTAAATTGTAAGAGGTTGAATGCTACATCTTCAGAGCCAAATCTCTAGAATAGATGTACCCAACACCTTGCAAAGATTTTGGAATGCATGATAGTTTTGCATAAGGTGTGATAAGGTTCTCTTGCTTTTTGCGTCCTTCCTACATAGTCTGTTTATCGCACTTGGTGTTTGCAGGTGATATTATCCAAATGCAATGGCTTTGTATCTTCTGCCATCTGCTAACAGTGGAAGAAATGGTGTGACATTTATCCCCCCACTCTCCCTTCTCCCACATGATATATGCCAACACAGTATAGAGTAATTTCCAGATAGAGCCTGTGCCTAGAGTGTTGCAGAACAGAGAGCCTGTAGTCAAGTGATAACATCCAGGCACATTGTTCACTTGCATGTTGAGTTCTTTGAGTGACACTTCAAGGGTGATAACACAATACTCAAATCCTCAGCCAACTCACTCAGTATCAGGAATTAGAACTGTACCCACACCCAGGAACTCCTTTTGTAACAGCACTCGGTGGTGTATCAACATCAGACAGAATGCAGTAGTTCAATAACAACTTAAGGACACTGCCATCACAGGAATTTTTTTTAATGGAATGCAATTGTTCATGAAAGGAAAGGAGAAATAAGACATTAAAGTGTACCCCAGTCATTTTGGGACTGCCCTCAAACACATTTGAATACTCTGTAATGTATCACAACTGGAAAAAAAAAGGCTGCTTTGGGCTCTAAATTGAATACATTCAGAAAACTGAACCAGAAATCAGATCAAAAGCAAAGAGACATTAATGATAAATCAGAGGAAGATAATATTCTCTTTACATAGCTGGAGTGTGCAAGATAAGAATAGAAGGTGATAACATCCTAAACATTCAATTAAATTTAAAATGGATTATATCGTTCTCAGAAATATTCTGCCTGGGATTGATTATCGTAAACCATCACCTGATTCAAATTGCAGACAGTTTCAGGATTGTAATAATTATCTATTCATATTCATATTTAATATTCAAAAATATTGAATAACCAAAATCAATAAAATTGGAATTATGCTACTGAGCAACAGAATACCCAGTGTTAAGATCAAGACAAGTAGGATTTTGAGATGCTTTATCATGTCGAGTTATTGATGACAATAACATCATTCATATAATTGGCACTTTTAACAGGATATCTCACATAATCTTGTTATGACATAATTCAACATTAAATCAGAGGTGTAAATATTGTTTTTTAATGTTCAGTATTTTCTAAGATCTTAATCAAAGTGGTAGCTGTTACAAAGACCTTCAAAGGAAAAGAGAGATGTGGAAATGGCAGAGGTTAGAAAGAGAATTTTTCATGTAATCCCTAGATGACTGAAGGCACAGCTACTAAAAGTGGAACAGACGGAAATGGGGATACACAATTCTTGGAAGGATGCATAGTTCACAGAGGACTGTAAGGGAGGGGCAAGGCCAGAAAGGGGTCTGAATTCAAAGTCAAGAATTGTTAAATTGTCAATTGCCATTGGATGAATGGGAGCCAATGATGGTCAATTACCATGAGCATGTTGGGTTAGCAGGGTTTGGTGCAAAGTTTCAGGCAGAGTTTCGGATAGTCTGAAGTTTAGGGAAGATGGCAGGTTGCCAGAAGAGTAGAATAGTTAGTGACAAAGGCCTTGTTGGGAATGTTGACAGAAGATAATGATGACCGACTTGACACTGACATTTTTTACAAACCCACCGACTCCCACAGCTACCTGGATTACACCTCTTCCCACCCTACCTCTTGCAAAAATGCCATCCCGTATTCCCAATTCCTCCGCCTCCGCCTTATCTGCTCCCAGGAGGACCAGTTCCACCACAGAACACACCAGATGGCCCCCTTCTTTAGAGACCACAATTTCCCTTCCCACGTGGTTAAAGATGCCCTCCAACGCATCTTGTCTACATCCCGCACCTCCGCCCTCAGACCCCACTCCTCCAACTGTAACAAGGACAGTACGCCCCTGGTGCTCACCTTCCACCCTACCAACCTTCGCATAAACCAAATCATCCACCGACATTTCCGCCACCTCCAAACAGACCCCACTACCAGGGATATATTTCCCTCCCCACCCCTTTCCGCCTTCCGCAAAGACCGTTCCCTCCATGACTACCTGGTCAGGTCCACGCCCCCAAACAACCCACCCTCCAATCCTGGCACTTTTCCCTGCCATCGCAGGAACTGTAAAACCTGCGCCCACACCTCCTCCCTCACCTCTATCCAAGGCCCTAAAGGAGCCTTCCACATCCATCAAAGATTTACTTGCACATCCACTAATATCATTTATTGTATCCATTGCTCCCGATGTTGTCTCCTCTACATTGAGGAGACTGGGTGCCTCCTAGCAGAGCGCTTTAGGGAACATCTCCGGGACACCTGCACCAATTAACCACACCACCCCGTGGCCCAATATTTCAACTCCCCCTCCCACTCTGCCAAGGACATGGAGGTCCTGGGCCTCCTTCACCGCCGCTCCCTCACCACCAGACGCCTGGAGGAAGAACGCCTCATCTTCCGCCTCGAAACACTTCAACCCCAGGGCATCAATGTGGACTTCAACAGTTTCCTCATTTCCCCTTCCCCCACCTCACCCTAGTTCTAAACTTCCAGCTCAGTAACTGTCTCCATGACTTGTCGGACTTGTCCTACCTGCCTATCTTCTTTTCCACCTATCCACTCCACCCTCTCCTCCTTGACCTATCACCTTCATCCCCTCCCCCACTCACCCATTGTACTCAATGCTACTTTCTCCCCACCCCCACCCTCCTCTAGCTTATCTCTCCAGGCTTCAGGCTCACTGCCTTTATTCCTGATGAAGGGCTTTTGCCCAAAACGTCGATTTCGAAGCTACTTGGATGCTGCCTGAACTGCTGTGCTCTTCCAGCACCACTAATCCAGAAGATAAGGTGAGCCAGGTGATGTTAAGTTGGTGAATGATGTCAGCATATATTTGTAACTGAAGAGACAAAGTGAAAAGTAGATCCAGTCCTATCCTAGATGCTAGAGTCACTCAGCATCTGTGTCCTGTGACTCAGTAAAACATTACATTTGTGGATAATTTAACAAATCACAAAAACAAGATGTCCTTACCAAATGCTAGTGCATTTTCAGGGCAGCAATAGGTGAGAAGGCATCCTGTAGCTTCAAATTAATCTCCAAGATGTACTCTCCATAAGTGCTGGCCAGGAGATTACCTCCAGCCGTGAAAGACCTTGTCAAGATTTATTTTATCAACATCATGGATGCATATGTCCTTTCACCAGTCAGGAATCCTGACCAACTAGAGCAGGCCCCAGTGATCATCATGAAATGAAATGATAAAGTGCAGTGAAGCTCTGATATAAAGCTGCTGAGCAAAACCCTCAAATCTAATCACTCCTGCATGAAACAGTGAAAATTGAAATATTTGTCGCTGAAAAAGGAATGGCTTTTGGTTGGTTGTTTTTGCTGAAGAACAGACTCAGAGGACTCTTCTTCAGCACTCTGATATCGCTGGCTGTGGGTAGCTGTCATAATTATTCTCGCCCCTGATGAATTCAGGAGAAGGCTTCACCAGATGTTTAAAATCTGTAGGGAGTCACTGTCAGTTCAGTATGTGTTACAGATGAACACGAGCAAGATCAGAAATCAGATGTTCTGATAAAACAATGTCAAGAAAACGATGTCAACCTCAACAAAAGGAAAAGAAGCAGAAATTAAACTGTGTGAGCCAAGATGAACTAAATGCAAATCCTTATCAAGCGCAGTCAGCGCATACTGTGGTTTCTCCAATTAAGAACAAAATCCAGAGAACTTTTTAAATAATTTGCTGATCAGTTCCTCCAAATTTTGAATGATACAGCATAGAAGGAGGTCACTCAGCACCTTGTGTCTAAGACAGTTCTTTGAAAGAGATATTCAATAAATTCTACCCTGTCTTTCTAAATCAGTCCTGCAATTTTTATTTCATTTTATCTGTGTACTCAATTCCCTTTTGAGAATTACCTCAGTATCTGAATCCATGAACAATTTAGGCAGTGCATTTCAAATCATACCAACTCACTACATAGCTAAAATGTAGCTTTTACATTAGCTCCAATTTTGACTCTCCTGCCAGTGGAAACAGTTTATCCTCCTTACTCTGTCAAAATCCTTCATATCTCAGAACAAGTCTGCTAAGTTTCTCCCAGCTTTCTATATTGCATGGAGAGTAATTTTAGCTTTTCTGGTCTCCCTTCATCTCTGCTACCATGTTCACAAATTGCCTTTGCATCCTTTCCACAAGTCATGACATCCTTCCTAAAGCACTATTTGCTGAATTAGACACAATACTCTGACACCTGTTAACCAGCCAGTGCTTCATAAAGTTATAGCATAACTTTCATGCTTTTGTACTTTACACCTCTACTTATAATAGAGGACCCTGCAAAAGTTTTCTAAGCAGCTTTTTCAATGTGCCATACCAAAATCAAGTTGTCAATAATAATGATTCCTTTCTCTGGTGAAGTCAGATGACAATAGGGCATTTCCCATGGATCAGGTCAAGATATCCATCTTTGGTGCAACGAAATGAAAAGCTTATACATGATAAAAGATGCAATTGCGCAGTGTGGCACATTTGAAAGAAGACTGGGGAAACACTCCTTGGAGATGAGTGCCTCTGTCCTTTTGTTAGATCTATTACAGGAATTAATGACATCAGTAGCCCAAAAGTAAATCTGGCTAACCTCAATTTGCAAAATGTATTCTTCAACTTGACAAGTATTAAGCAACATAAAAACTTGGCCCAACAGGTTTACCACTGCATTTCTGCTCCACGTAATCCTCTCTATCTAATGCAAGCAACACATCGTTCCCTTTCTTGCTTCCTCATGAACTTATCTTGCTTCCATTTGAATCCATCTCTTGAATGGCCCTTCTCATTATGAATTCCACATTCCATTCACGCTCTGGATAAACAACATGCATTTGTACAACACCTACAACTCAGTGACATGGCTTTTTGGAGCAGCTTGTGGTGGAGCCCACTGGGGAACAGCCAACACTGGATTTAGTGCTGTGCAATGAGGCAGACTTAATAAGGGAGTTTAAGATGAAGTAACCCCTAGAAGACTGTGCTCATCATTTGATTGAATTTACTCTGCAATTTGAGAGGGAGAAGATAGAATAAAGGCAACTACAGAGGCATGAAGGAGGAGCTGGGCAGAATTGACTGGGAGAAGAGCCTACCAGGACAGACAGTAGAACAGCATTGTCAGGGGTTTCTGGGAGTAATTCAGCAGACATAGCAGAGGTTCCTCGCAAGGGAAAAGAAGCATGGTGCAGGGAGGGTGAGGCAACCATGGCTGACTAGGGAAGTCGGGGATAGCATAAAAGCAAAAGAGAAAGCGTTAATGTGGTGAAGGGCAGTGGCAAACCAGAGGATTGGGAAGCTTACCAAGACCAACAGACGACAACAAAAAAAGAAATAAGGATGAAGAAGATTAATTATAAGGTAAGCTAGCCAGTGATATAAAGGAAGACTGTAAAAGCTTCTTTAGATATATAAATATCTACGTAGGCAAAAGTGGACATTGGGCAGTTGGAAAATGACATTGGAGAGATAGTAGAGGGGAATAAGGAAATGGCCAAGGAACTGAACAATTACTTCACATCGGTCTTCATGGTGGAAGACATGAGTAATATCCTAAACATTCAAGACAGTGAGGGGGCAGAGTTGTGTATGGTGGTAGAAGGTGCTAGAAAAACTGAATGGCTTGGATAAATCATCTGGGCCAGATGGACTACACTCCAGAATTCTAAGGTAGATAGCTGAAGAGATAGTGGAGGCATTAGTGGTGATCTTCCAGGAGTCATTGGAGTCCCACAGGGTCCCAGATGACTAGAGAATTGCTAATGTGACACCCCTCTTCAAAATGGGAGTAAGGCAAAAGATGGAAAATTACAGACCGATTAGCCTAACCTCGGTTGTGGGTAAGATCCTGGAATGTATTGTGAAGGATGAGATTTCTGAATACTTGGAAGTGCATGGTAAAATAGAGCAAGATCAGCATGGTTTCATCAAGGGGAGGTCGTGCCTGAAAAATCTGCTAGAATTGTTAGCAGGTTAGACCAAGAGGAAGCAATGGATGTTTTCTACCTGGACTTCAAGAAGGCCTTTGACAAGGTGCTGCACAGGAGGCTATTGAGTACGATGAGGGTCCGTAGTGTCAGAGACAAGGTGCTAGCATGGATAGAAAATGCCTGTCTGTCAGGAAGCAGAGAGTGAGGATAAAAGGGTCTTTCTCAGAATGGCAGCCGGTAACAAGTGATGTTCCACAAGGCTCAGTGTTGGACCACAACTTTTCACTTTATACATTAACTATCTAGATGAAAGAACTGAGGGTATACTGGCTAAGTTTGCAGTTGATAGAAAGATAGGTAGAGGGACAGGTAGCATTGAAGAGGCAGGGAAGTTGCAGAAGGATGTGGCCAGGCTCGGAGATTGGGCAAAGAAGTGGCAGAGGAGTACAACATGGGAAAGTGTGAGGTCATGCACTTCAGTAGGAAGAAGAGGCATGGACTATTTTGTAAATGGGGAGATAATTCAGAAGCCTGATGTGAAAAAAGACTTGGGAGTTCTAGTCCAGGATTCCCTCAAGGTAAACTTGCAGGTTGAGTCAGTAGTTAGGAATGCAAAGACAATGATGACATATGAAAGCAGGGATGTACTTCTGAGGCTCTATAAGATTCTGGTCAGACCACATTTGGAGTATTTGGTTTTGGGCCCCATATCTCAGGATGGATGTACTGACTCTGGGATGGGTTCAGAGGAGGTTAATGAGAATGGTTCCAGGAATGAAAAGCTTAACATATGAAAAACATTTGAGGATTCTGGGTTTATACTCAATGGAGTTTAGAAGGATGAGGGGGAATCTAATTGAAACATGCAGAATTCTGGATGGCCTAGACAGAGCAGATATTGGGAAGATGATTCCATTGGTAGGAGAGACTAGGACCCAAGGGCATAGCCTTAGAAAAAAGGGAAGACCTTTTAGAATGGAATTATGGAGAAATTTCTTCAGCCAGAGAATGGTGAATCTATGGAATTCATTGCCATAGAAAGCAGTGGAGGTCAGGTCATTGAGTATATTTAAGATGTAGATAACTAGGTTCTTGGGAATCAAGGGTGACGGGCGAAAGTGGGAGAATGGGGTTGAGAAACCTATCAGCCATTATTGAATGGTGGAGCAGACTCGATGGACTGAATGGCCTAATTTCTGCTCCTATATCTTATGGTCTTATGTCCCAAGGCACTTTTTAGCAGCAACATCAAATAAGATGGTCAAAATAACAAATGCTAGAGATCACAGTGGGTCAGGCAACATCCATAGGGAGACAGAGAGAGAGAGCAAGTTATGCTTTGAGTCTTGATGACTCTTCATTAGAAAAAAGGTAGCTGAAAATAACTTTTATCCTTTCCCTAAGGCAAAAAGTTTTAAAACAGGGCGTTAAGTGTTTAGGCCTGTGACCCAACCACCAATGGTGAAATAATTAAAATCTATGCTCAAGAGGCTAGAGTTAGTGAAGTGCAGATATTTCGAGAGGGATGTGGGGCTTGACGAAATCACAAAGAAGAGAAAGGGGAAGGGCCATTTAATTAGAATGAAACTATTAAAAATAAGGCATTGCTTCAGCATAGTGTAGTGGGAGATTGAAATTTGGTGTGAGATAGGCTGCACCCTTTGCAATGACCACAAATTAATAGAATGCAGAACATGAGAGGCCATCCTAGTGTTCACTGGAATTGTCAAGGCTAAAAGTAGTTGAATTGGGGATGTGAGTTTTGATAGCAGATGGTCAAATGAAGGAAAAGCTTCACATGAATTTTCTTTTAAATTTATTACTTTCATACCAAAGCATATTATTCTGAAGTAGTCAAACAAATGTTCAATCGCATGCCCATTCTACATGTTTATTAAGATCATCCTTACTTTGCACAAGTCTACCTTTAAATTAAGGACACTTGCAAACTTGCATCATCCGTATGTTTTGAAACTGTATTTACAGTTCATGAGTGCCAATCATTTTGGTAAATACTGAGTAAAAGACATGATTACAGCACCATCCTTTATGAAACACCACTTTCCACCATTTACCAACCAACCACCATTATCAGCTGTGTGGTCAGATTCTTACCCACAAAAAAAGATTACAATCAAAGAAAGAAATAACATTTAGCTCCATTACTGTTGGTTCTGTGAAATTTGAGAAGTATATCTTTGAGAAGAATAGGATTGTTGAAATTAATCAAACATGAGTTAAATCCTTTGTGTAAGAGGTTCTTAGTGCTCCTAACACCTCCAGAGAATGACATCTCACCTTCAAGAATGTGACTTTGAAGTTGCCTATAGGAAAGGCAAGAATAGATAGTGAGTACTTGCCAATTTGACACAAATTCAGAAGCAGAGGGAGACAGATAACATCAATATGCTGCAGTGGTTCGCCCTGAGGATAGAATGACTAAGATTTAGTAAACAACAAGAGAGTAAGATTTGAAACCGTTGTTAAGCAAAGTGGAATGCAGGTATCATCCAGATTTCTTTGCACTTCAATGTTAAGACAGGAGGTGAATGTGTGTGAGGGAGACTGAGTAGCTACACTGACATGCACATGACACTTCATTCTAACTACATTAGCATCCAAGATTGATTCTGGATAACTTCAGAACTACTTTATTGTCATCTGATTAATAAGATCAATGAAAAATACAAGCGTAAAGGAGACATGCAAGAAGTAAAAGAAATCTGTATGAACCACGCAGTACCAAGTAAGCCCAGAAGAAAATAAAAATATATTCAGTTTGAAATAGATGGACAAAACTACGCCAAAATGAAATTGCTTCACCCAGAGAGGGATAAGCCTAGGGAATTCTCTGCCATAAAATGCAGTTGAGGCCAAAACATTCAATATTTTCAAGAAGGGATTCGAAATTGTTTTGGGGCTATAAGATGTGGGGAGAAAGTGGGAACACGGCCTCAGTTGTATGATCAACTATGATCATGTTGAACGGTGCAGCGTGCTCAAAGGGCTGAATGGCCGATTCCTGTTCCTATTGTCTACATTTGTATGCTTTGAACACTTGCTCTAAATTCTTTCTAGTAGGTTGATGGACTGAATAAAACATATTTGGCATGCTATGACATTCAAAATGAATTCTATGATAACATAGATATTTTACCTGCATGTCCACCTCATTTTGCCAAGTGGAGTAGGATAAAATTCCTCCCCAAGTTTCCAGCTGTGATCTATAACATAGATGGGGGTCAGTTACCTCGGCTGGCTTGTGATGCAGACCGATGCCAACTGCGTGGGTTCAATTCCCACATAAGCGGAACTTACCATGAAGGACTCTCCCCTTGGCTGAGGGGTGATGACCCTCAGGTTAAAGCCACCACCAGAAACCCAACCCCCTTCCACCCCCACCCCTTTCTAATAAGAGATCAGCCTACAGTCCAGTAAGACTATGGCAACTTTACGTTAGAATACAAATGCCCCAAGTTACATTTCATTGCAATGAAGAAAAGCATTGGAAAACTGAAAAAGAAACAAAGGGCTGAAAATACTCAGCAGACCACGCAACATCTGTGTAGCGAAATGCAGTTAATATTTCAGACTAATGAACTTTCAAACTGAAGAAAAATACAAATGCAAGTTAGAAATTTTTATAAGGAAGTGGAAGGCAGTGGGGGGGGGGGACACAAAGAACAAATGAGAAAGGGTGGACAGCAGGAAAAATTAACCTATAAAAGATTTTGTGATACGTGGTAATGCGTCCAATAAAGATGCAAAGGTTGTGTCCAGATGAGGTGAGGATAGTAACATAGCAGCTGCCACATCGCTACTGAACTGGATAATAAAAAAAATCACACCGCCAAAAATCCACAGGCAGGGATTGTGACCTAGAGTTGTTGAGTTCAGAAAATTGTAGTACACTGAGCCGCTAGATGAGATGCTGTTCCTCAAGCTTGCAAATGAGCTGCATTGGAACAGTGTAACAGCCATGAACAGAAAAGGTCAGAGTGGGAACAAGGTGGAGAATTAAAATGGCAAGGAGCAGAAAGCTCAGTGTCATACCTGAAGACTGAATAGAGCTACTCAACGAAGTAGTCACCTAATTTAGGCTTGGTTGCATGAGAGTAGATCCCATTCTGAGCAGCAAATCGAGCATATTAAACCAAAATAATTATGAACAAATTGTGTTTTCACTTGGAACATGTGGTTGGACCCTTTGGTGGTCAGATGAAAGGAAATGAAAGGATGTGGATTACATCTCCTGCATTGCACAGAAAAGTGTCTTAAGGAAAGGAAGAAATGTTCAGGATGACTGAGAAGTAGATTTAGAGTGTTATGGACAGAATGGTCCCTTTCAGAATGTTGAAAGGTAAGGCAGAGAAAGAGGTGGTGGCACCATAGTAGAAGTGGCAGAAGCTGGTGCTATAAAAGATGAGAATAAAGAGGATTCTATTACGGTTCTACAAAGGAGGGGAAAAGGGGGAAACCATAAAAATGTGTGAAATGGATCAAACAACACAGCTGAGTGTCCCATCAAGTGTACTGGCTGGAAAACCTCAATTGAGAAAACAGAAAAACATAATGGAGGCATCGGTGTGGTGTCATCAGATAAATGTTTTCCTTCCTTTAGTGCAGAATGGTGGAATGGATATGGCAAAAATGAGCAAATCACACAATCTCAAAGTCAAGAGAAAAATATGCTGCTGTTTCTCTGAAAATTCAAACTCAGAATCGCACTAATGTGTAGCAACTATATTATTTACACTTTCCTCATCTCAACAAGAACCTCATTTCTACAGTTTCTAATTTGCATCTCCTTCCTTGAAAAACTAGATAATTCTAACTCTTGAAATGGCAGTCTGCAGTTGTCTGGCCACAACAGCTTGTTCCTCCAGGCCTTTATCCAACTTTGCCTTTATCACATCATGTTTACATGTGCTGTTGAAATCATCCTCCTGCAATCTTTGCCCGAGTAAGTCAGCAGCAGCAAACAACCTGGCTCACCACATCAGCATGTCTACCCCTGAACCAATTTCGAGACAGCTTTAGAACTTCTGGACTTAAATTTGGAACTCAGGGACACTTATGCATAGCTCTTTTCTTGTATTATGATCAGGGTACTTGTCACATTTCAGACACTGAACACACAAAATGGTGAACATTTTGCTGCATGACACTGCACGATATCATACCTACAGGGGACACCACGACCCTCACTCGAAAAAACACTTGCCGAGAAATTGAATAATTTAGCCAAGCACACCAAAAACGATGGAGAAACAAGGGGAAGGGAATGAAGTATTTGAGGGAAGCAAGGGTGAGAGGAACCGTAATCATAGAATCATAGAATGCCTATAGTGTGGAAAGAGGTCAGTCATCCCATCGAGTCTGCTCTGATCCTCCAAAGAGCATCCCACCCTGTCCCACCCACAGCCCCCTATCCTATCCTGCATGTACCATGACTAATCCACCAAGGCTGCACATCACTGTACACTATGGGCAATTTAATCATGGTTGTAATTCTTGTTCTATTCTCCTATTGCATTTTCAAAATCTCCACATTGTCCTCAGAGGTCAGAACAAGACAACAGCACTGCCGATAACGAGTTAGTGAATCTTAGATTACTTCCAGTCATCAACTCAGAGATGGGTAAAGTAGTTAAATTTTATACTGGGCAGTTCACCTCTCCATATTCATTCAGAAACAATAATGGTGTGTAAATTGTCTTCTAACAAATAATTATCAATGTGAAAATTAGCCAACATTTTTGATAAGGAAAAGATATCTCATGAATCACAAACAGCATCAAGTTGTAGCTGTTTGGCACATGTTCAGTGAGAGTTTCAGTAAAACAGCAGTTTGCACTTAATCTCTATCAATTTGATGAGTTTTACAGTAATTGCCAATTCACCCCAACATGCAAAGTTAAGTTTAGTAATTAACAGAGTAAGTGCTCGTTTATTAACGTGATAACTGGTAATGACTGACAATCTGTCCCTTCAGCCAGAAACTGAACACTTAAAAGAATGGAGACAAACAATGTTTGTTAGAGAATCTGCAAAGTGATTCTACAAAGGGATTCGACAAAGTTCATTGAAAGTGGAGTCGCAGGTAGATAGGAAAGTAAAGAAAGTGTTTTGCATCTTTGCCCTTATTGGTCAGTGCTTGAGCATAGAAGTTGTGAGTTCAAATTATAGCTGTACAGAACATTGGTAAGGTCACTTTTGGAATATTACATTTAATCCCTGCTATAGAAAAGATCTTGTGAAACTTTGAAGGGTTTAGAAAAGATTTACAAGGGTGTTAACAGGGTTGAAGGGTTGAGCAAAAGGGATAAGCTGGAGATGCTGATTAGGTTGGGGCTATTTTCCCTGGATCTTCAAATGCTGAGAAGTGACGTTTTAGAGTTTTATAAAATCTTGAGGAGCATGGAGAGAGTGAATAGCCACGGTCTTTTTCCCAGTGTATGCGAGTCCAAGACTAAAGGACACAGGTTTAAGGTGAGAGGCAAAAGATCTAAAAGGGACCTATTCAAGCACAGGATGATGCATATAAAGAACAAGCTGCCAGAGGAAGTGGTGGAGACAAATTAACTGCAGATGCTGGAATCCAAAGTAGACAGGCAGGATGCTGGAAGAACACAGCAAGCCAGAGGCAGGTACCATTACAACATTTAAAAGGCATCTGAATGGGAACATGAATAGTAAGGGTTTAGAGCGATATAGGCCAAATGTTGGCAAATGAGACTAGATTGATTTAGGGTATCTGGTCGGCATGGATGAGTTAGACTGAAGGGTCTCTTCCATGCTGCACCTCTCTATGACTGTACAACTCTAAGGTCAATTTTCTTAAAATAAGTTTCTGATTTGTCATTTTTTATTTCTTTTCTGAACTTTCTTTCCATCCCTTTATTCCATTCTTATGGTGAAATGTTCCCATTTATTGGTGAAGTGTTTCACACAATCTACATGAGAAAGCATTCTTCAATATTATCAATCCAATACAATCCATCTGGCTGCCACAATGCCAGGTTCATAATGGAGAGCTAGATCCAGCCTACTCAAGTGATTGTCGGATATGGACATGATCCTGCAGCTCCATCACTCTAGCCAGAGGTGCTCAGGTTGTTCGAGGGATTGAAAGGGAACAGAACATACGGAGGGAATGGATGAAGTATCAGTGTAAATAATGTTTAATATTCATCAATGTTAAAAAGTCTACTTAATATAATTGTTGAGCAGGTCAGGCAGCATCCAAGGAACTTTTGTCCGAAACGTTGACTCTCCTGCTCCTTGGATGCTGCCTGACCTGCTGTGCTTTTCCAGCACCACTCCCGACTCTAATCTACAGCATCTGCAGTTCTCACTCTCTCCTGTAATATAATTGTTGCTGATGAAGTCATGCCCTAATGGGAACTGAACAGCGACATTAGACAGCCTAAGAATGAAATAGGTTATAGTGGTCACACACTGCTCAGCTTTCACAAGAAGCTGTCTCCTTCATTGCAGATAGCTTCGGACATTAGGAATGCTTGAACAGTGATGGTGTAGGCTACACTGAGGTATTACACTTTAATATCTTTGTTATGGAGGCTAAACACTATCCTAAGAAGGAGCTAGGGTTTGGCCTATACACATCATTCCGACTGTGAAACATTGAAAGGTTTGTCATGGTGATGGAAGGGTCAAAAAAGGTGATTTCTCAGGATTCCTCTCAACCTGCTGGCTATTGAGGGCTTTCACTTCATAAAACTCAGAAGTGATGTCCTGTGAGATGTTATTGCACGCCTCATTGACTGCTGCTCTTTCTCTTAATGTCAGTAATACATGCGGTATGTGGATGCTTTAAAGGTAGTGTCAAATCCTAACCCACACCTTCATCAGAACGATGTTATCATTCCCCCATTTCAACTGCATCCAGGACACCCCCTCTTTTTCAGATACAGTTGTGAAAGGCACATCATTTCACAACTTCCATGTGGTATGGAGACTCCCAAGCAAGTCACTGTCATGCCTCCAGGAAAAGCTCTGAAATATGAGAGCTCATACAATTTGATATTGTACAACCAAACGATATCATGCTGCATTGACAATAGGATTCTGCCAGGAAGCTTTCATGATATTACCTCCAGCCCTCAGCATGCCTCCAGGATAACCATCCCTGTAAATCTACATTTTAGTGTGCAAGTCTGGACATTGTGATGAACTGTCTTTTAGCGCTTGCTATGGAATGTGGCTGTGAAATGGGAACTTCAGTTCCCATTTACACACTTAACAATCATAGAGTCATAGAGATATACAGCATGGAAACAGGCCCTTCAGTCCAACTCATGCTGTTTTCCCTGGAGCATCAGAGGCTGAGTGGTGACCTTATAGAGATTTAGAAAATCATGAGTGGGCACGGATAGGGTTAATAGACAAGGTCTTTTCCCTGGGGTGGGGAGTCCAGAACTAGAGAGCACAGGTTTAGGATGAGAGGGGAAAAATTTAAAAGGGACCTAATGGGTGAGGTGAGGTGTATGGAATGAGCTGCCAGAGGAAGTGGTAGAGGCTGGTACAATTACAACTGGATGGGTAAATGAATAGGAAGGAATTAGAGGGATTCGATTAGATTAAATTCCCTACGGTGTGGAAACAGGCCATATATGGGCCAAGTGCTGACAAATGGGATTAGATTAGTTTAGGATAACTGGTTGACATGATAAAAAAAATAGTCTGCACAACCTAGTGGTTATGATTGTTTGATGCCATTATTCTTGGACAATGACTGAACTGCCACTGAAGCACAGATTAAAGTCAGGTTGGTGACATTATTAAATCAGTACTGCAATTGCCTCTTGCAAAGCCCCAATTCCAAACTCTTTAACTCTACCCCTGAAGACAAGTCACTTACTTTGTCAACTTTGCACGTGGTGGCAATCATTTTGTTGTCATTATTGCATAGTTATCTTCTGATCCAACATGCCAACTTTGCTCCAGTGTGAGTGACTTGCAGGCTCCACCTTTGACACTTGAAATCTTCCCATTCTTCACAAGCTCCTTTGTATTGCTGTCCCTAGGCTCCTGATGCTCAGATTCTACTGAGCCCCTTTACTTGACTGTTAAAATCTGCACTTTCCCACAGATCCTGAGTTTGGAAATTCACATACTCATATTGGCATAACACCCTCCCATGTAGAAGCCAGAGTTGCTATGACCTATCTGAAATACCCCTCTTAAGGGGGTCACACACATCTCCTATTCACTATGAAGTCCTGCTCTTTTATCTGAAATGTCCCCCTATCACAGTCACCATTCTTTCACTGGTCTGGTGAAGCCCATCTCCAACCATGAGCTGCCTGCTTTCGCCAGCACTGCCTGAATACTGTCTTGACCATCATTGTCCAAATGCCCAGGACTGACTTGGAAGAACAGCCCTGACTGACCAAGCCCTTCACCAGACTGATATTATGACAGCATATCGACTGAACTAGCTGTAAACCCTGGACAGCTTGCACGGTACCTGAATGACTGACTCTGATTAATCTAAGTACCTGAGTGACTGTGGCCATTCCCTTTAAGTGGACCAGGATCAGTCCCTTGATTGACTATAGTCCCACCTTTACGCCAGTAAGGATTGCTCCCCTTTAACATAGTCCTTTACCTGAAGCATATGCAGTATGTTTGCCATGTTACCTCCTGGCACAGGTGTAGGCTAGGAACAGAAACTGGCCATTCAGCCCCTTAAGCCTGTTCCACCATTCAATGAGATTAAGGCTTATCTGTGGCCTAACTCCTTATTTAGCCCTTATTTATTTAGTGTTTAGTCCATATCCCTTAATACCTTTGCTTAACAAAAAACGTATTTATCATAGATTTAAAATCAGCACTTGATCCAGCATCCACTGCCATTGTAGGAGAGAGTTTCAAACATCTATCACCCTTTGTTTATAGAAGTGCTTCTTAACGTCACTCCTGAATGTCAGGCCCTAATTCTCAGACCATGCTCACTAGTTCTACATCCCCAACCAGTGGAAATAGTTTAAATTTACCAATGTTGTCTTTTGGTGTGAATACCTTGAAGGTTTCAATCAGATCGCCCTCTAAACTTTCTAAATTCTACAGAAAACAAGTTTAATTTGTGCTTTCTCTCAAAATAACCTAATCTCTCGAAGTTCAGGTATCACTTTTGTAAACCTACTTTGGACTTCTTCCAAGGCCAAAGTGTCCCTTCTGAGGTGTGGTGGCCAGATCTGTTCACTATGTTCTAAGTGGGATCTAACCAGGGTTTTGAATAACTGCAGCATAACTCCAGCCCCCCAGACATAAAGGCTAACATTTCATTAGATTACCTTCTGCATTTGTTTGTGACAATTTGAAGAGCTATGCACCTGAACCTCCAAGTGTCTTTGTACACCCACTGTATTTCACATCTGGAAAATACCCTGATCTATCACTTTTCAGTCCAAAATGGACAATCTCATACCTGCTTAGATTGAGTTCCATCTGCCCATATTTTGTCCATTCAGTTAGCCTGGCACTATCCCTTGTAATTTTTAATTTTGACATTGATGTAACACAGTGCCATGCAGGAGCATGTTCAATTCCTGGACTGTTCAATGCTTCCCACCATTACAAGATGCCCACATCTTCCCTCAGGGCTACAAAAAAAACTAAGCCACACAGGCTGGCTGTTTATAACTGATCACTAAAGACTGTGGGTGCTAACAGATTCATGCCAGAGGCTGCCATCCTGAACATCAGTGCTGAGTCAATCATTGTGTGCAAGAAAGCATTTCAACTTCCTTCCAAACAGCACTTGGTTGCTCCTATACTCCAAGGAGTGCAACGGTTCAAGGTGGCAACTCACCACCCTCTCCTCAAAAGGCATCTGGTGATGGGAGATAAATGCTGGCCCTGTCAGGAATGCTGACATCCCATGAACAAATAAAAGATTGGTAGCTGCCAAGTAAGCACTAAAGTTAGCGAGAGCGCGAAGGAAACCAGCTAAGATCGACAAGATGCATGTGTCCATGTGAGTGGAAAAGCATCCCATGAAAACACCTGTGTCCTTGCTTGCAAAGCATCCAGGCAGAAACATGTAAGTTATAGGTTAAGATTAAGGTGTTAAAAGGCTGAGGTAGTGTCTAAGTTGTTCCAAGGGAAGGAATGGCAGTGTGAGAGGCTGGCAGTTTGCTGATAAGACATTGCACAAATGAGGGTTTGAGGAGGCTGGTGCCCATGAAGTGGGTAGGGATTTTGTTGTGAAGAACCATTTGCAATGATGGCTTGGACAAGCATTCACTGAGCTACAGCCACGAGGTACAAGATCTGCTTTAACATTTCAGGAATTTACATCACCTTAATCCTCAGGTAAGTAAAGGAGAATTGGAAACAGAGTATAAATAACATAATGAGCTGAAAATGCATAGAATTAAGGTGCTTGCCAGCCAATGGTGAGTTTCTGAAGGCACCATTTAAACCTTGAGGGGAACTTCAGAAAAATTTTCTCAACATCATGAATCAGATTTGTTTTTATTCTCAACATATTTTCCTACCTTTCTTGCCATTATTTATGTCACACATGGAAAATTCTACCCTCTCTTCTACCCTCTCTTCTTGATTTATCATTCCATTCAGCCATTCCAATTTTTAATTCATCCTCCTCAGTCCTCCAGAGCCCATGGATCCTGCACTCTTCCAACTGCCAGCTGTCTTTATCCCTCAGCCAGCTAAAGGTGCTGCATAGTGTCTAAGCAACCAGGCACCTTAATGAAATTCCCAACAAATCATGTCTTTGTAAATTTACACTTTTCTTTCTCAAGTGATTTATTTTGCCTGAGTTTTGGGGGAAAAAAAACAATTGCACATCATGTATTAACATAACGATTTCCTGCCATGTTTTTAAGTAACACGAGCTCTCCTTTAACTCCTCAAGGCATTGCAATAACAAACCAGAATTCAAGACTAACAGACATATTTTATATGTGCACTTTATTAAAAGGGTATCAACCTCATCAAAATGTCAGGTTAACATTTTGTTATGCGTCATTCTTGCCATGGCAATGCCATCTGAGACTGATCCGATGGTATTTTTTTCATGTGATTTACATTGTCCCTCGTGCATTAGTAAGACCTTTTTTATGAAGGTAATCTTTCTTACTTTATAAATACAAGTTATGCAAATATAGTCCGTTGTTTAAATGACATTTGCTTCGGGAAATCCACCTCACTATGAATAAAGTTGACGCAGTTTACAGAGCAGTAAATGGATATCAAGAAAGATAAAAATAAAGAATTGATTCAATAGAGGAAATTTTAACAGCACTCACCACAATGGCTTGAAGAAAGTCAGTGGGGCTGGGGGAGAAAATGTTTAAAAGTGATACAATGTAACGTAGCCACACTGCAGGTGTATTTTTGTCCTGCCTTTGTCTCCATGGTCAGGCTGCATGTTCTGTTTGTTTTCAGCTTGTGAGAGGTAGCCCAACTCATTATAGTATTTCAACTAGACTCCCACAGTGAAAATGGGCATTCCGTTTCAATTTAACAGTTGTCAGTCAACCAGTCAGTTATCCTCAAAGCTAAGGAGGCCCAATTGGGGATGAGAAGAACTGGATTCAACATCCAGATGTTTTTATAGCATTGCTTGTGAGCGGAAAGGCGAAAGAAATATATTCCTGCCCTTCAAGCTAATTTTTTGCCCCGACCAGTTAATTTCCTTGCCATTTCCAAGCCCACAAACCCAGATTTTCTATCCCAGGTTCTCTCCTTATCCCCACACTCTCTTTATTGGAGATCTAGTCAGCCCACTCTCCACCCTATGATTTCTCTCTCCCAACAGAGAGAGTCCAACCCCTCCCATAGAGCCCTTCTTACTCATGTTTCAACCCCTCTGGTTCATAGCCAATCCAACTCTTCCTAACCAACCCTCCATCTTTTTCCCAGATGTGGGGGCAATCCCCCACAGCTCTCAGCTCTCTTTCATTCTCACTGGTTTTCACCCCCATCAGCCTCCATGAGCCTGTCAGACTGCTTAGCTGCAAGCAAGAAATGGGATCCAAAGAGCCATATCCATTAATTCAGAGTCGAGAGTGTGGTGCTGGAAAAGCACAGCAGGTCAGGCAGCACCCAAGGAGCAGGAGAATCAAATTTTCAACGTTTCAACATTGATTCTGTAGTCCTCACTTTCTCCATACTATTAATTCAGCAGAACCTCCCAAATCTCTGCATAACAAGTTCTGCTTTTCCCTTCCAACCATGTAAATGTCAGACACACTGACTTAATGACCCTTGAGGTAAAAACAATGACTGCAGATGCTGGAAAGCAAATACTGGATTAGTGGTGCTGGAAGAGCACAGCAGTTCAGGCAGCATCCAACGAGCAGCGAAATTGACATTTCGGGCAAAAGCCCTTATCAGGAATAATTCCTGATGAAGGGCTTTTGCCCGAAACGTCGATTTCGCTGCTCGTTGGATGCTGCCTGAACTGCTGTGCTCTTCCAGCACCACTAATCCAGTATTATTAATGACCCTTGACAAACTGAAACATGAGTACAATCATCCAGGACATATTCTGCACCCAGTGGGGTGTGGGCATTGCTGACAAACCAGCAATTATTGCCCACCTCAAACTGCCTTTGTCTTGTTAGGTCATGTCAGAGGGTAGTTAGCAGTCTGTATGGATGGGCCAGACCAGATAACAGATGGTAGATTCCTTTCTATAAAATATATTAAACAACAGAATGGAATTTTACAGCAATTGACAAAAGAGCTATGTTCACTATTGATAGCAATTCCAGATTTATGAACTGAATTTAAATCCCACCAGCTGAATTGGTGCGATATGAACTCAAATCACCAACAGCCTGGGGGCCTCTGCATTACTAGTCCAGTGGCATTACCACTACCTCACCATCTTTTGAATAGAATCAATTTAAATAAGGAACATTTCAGTTACAATAACATTTTATTGTCCCTTACACCTTTACTACAGACAAAATAAGTCTAGTCCCCATTACCAGATTCAAAACAGTGTTTGTTACTTCATTACTAAAGTAAGAGGAATGTACGGGAAAGAAAGTGATGGAATTAAAAGGCTGAAGAACGAATAAAGGGGAGGAATGTTGTGAGTCGAAGTCAGAACAGTCAAATCCACTCAAACTTTACTGAACTTAATTGATGGCTGCTGGTATAAAGTGAATGGATTGGGCTACATGGTAAAACACTCTGATGAGGGACACTACTGTAAAGAAACAAAACAGGAAAGAATAAATAAATTTGAGACTTTAATTAGTCTCACTTTCCTACAAAAAAAGCTTAATTTCAAAACAGCACTCAATAGCCCAGAGTATAATTTGTCATGCTTCACTTTACAACAGCCAGGCACATGGTCTGTAGAGGATACTGAAAGCCTTCTCTGAAAATACAATTGTAGTCTATCTTGTGAATGGAAATGAAAACCACATTTCACTGGGAGGCAGTCAGTATTTCAAGTAGTTTTAAAAATTAACTCGTGATGTCTTTGACAATGAAATCACAGAAGGTTAATGATATGGAGACCAGGGGAGATAATTTTGACTTTTGGCAAGATTAAATAACGTGGGATTTCATCTTCGTCAGAGCAATATTCAGGAAATATGGCTGACAAGTGGCCAGTCAATGTTGCTCAATACCAACAAAAGGGTAAAAACAATGACTGCAGATGCTAGAAACCAGATTCTGGATTAGAGTGGTGCTGGAAAAAAACAGCATTTAAGGCAGCGTCCAAAAAACAGGAAAATCGACGTTTCAGGCAAAAGCCCTTCATCAGGAATACAGGCAGAGTGCCTGAAGGGTGGAGAGATAAATGAGAGGAGGGTGGGGGTGGGGAGAAAGTAGCATAGAGTACAACAGGTGAGTGGGGGTGTGGATGAAGGTGATAGGTCAGGAAGGAGGGTGGGGGAAGGTAGCAAAGAGTACAATGGGTGAATGGGGGGGGGGATGAAGGTGATAGGTCAGAAAGGAGGGTGGAGTGGATGGGGGGAAGGAAGATAGGCAGGTAGGACAAGTCATGGGGACAGTGCTGAGCTGGAAGTTTGGAACTGGGGTCAGGTGGGATAAGGCGAAATGAGGAAACTGGTGAAATCCACATTGATGCCCTGGGGTTGAAGTGTTCCGAGGTGGAAGATGAGGCGTTCTTCCCCCAGGCGTCGGGTGGTAGGGGAGCGGCTGTGAAGGAGGCCCAGGACCTCCATGTCTTCAGCTGAGTGGGAGGGGGAGTAGAAATGTTGGGCCACAGGACTGTGTGGTTGATTGGTGCGGGTGTCCCAGAGATGTTCCCTAAAGCGCTCTGCTAGGAGGGGTCCAGTCTCCCCACTGTAGAGGAGACCGCATCGGGAGCAACGGATACAATAAATGATATTGGTGGATGTGCAGGTGAAACTTTGATGGATGTGGAAGGCTCCTTTGAGGCCTTGGATGGAGGTGAGGGAGGAGGTGTGGGCACAGGTTTTGCAATCCTGCGGTGGCAGAGGAAGGTGCCAGGATGGGAGGGTGGATTGTTGGGGGGCTGCAGTTGTTGGGGAGAAAGTAGCATAGAGTACAATAGGTGAGTGGGGGTGGGGATGAAGGTGATAGGTCAGGAACTTCCAGCTCAGCACTGTCCCCATGACTTGTCCTATCTGCCTCTACACTGGGGAGACTGGACGCCTCCTAGCAGAACGCTTTGAGGGAACATCTCTGGGACACCTACACCAATCAACCACACCACCCTGTGGCCCAACATTTCAACTTCCCCTCCCACTCAGCCGAGGGCATGGAGGCCCTGGACCTCCTTCACCACCACTCCCTCACCACCAGAAGCCTGGAGGAAGAACGCCTCATCTTCTGCCTCGGAACACTTCAACCCCAGGGTATCAATGTGGACTTCACCAGTTTCCTCATTTCCCCTTCCCCCACCTGACCCCAGTTCCAAACTTCCAGCTCAGCACTGTCCCCATGACTTGTCCTACCTGCCTATCTTCCTTTCCCCCTATCCACTCCACCCTCCTTCCTGACCTATCACCTTCATCCCCACCCCCACTCACCTATTGTGCTCTATGCTACTTTCTCCCCACCCCCACCCTCCTCTCATTTATCTCTCCACCCTTCAGGCTCTCTGCCTGTATTCCTGAAACGTCGATTTTCCTGCTCTTCAGATGCTGCCTGAACTGCTGTGCTTTTCCAGTACCACTCTAATCTAATACCAACAAAAGTCAAAGCAATTGGTGGGGATTGTAATCTCCATTTTTTGACCCAAACAACTACACAGGCAGCACCACAAAACGTCCAAAGAGATTTCTGACATTTTAAAAGTTTGAACTGTTATGCTTGGGATATCTATAAAATTCTTGTTTAAAATGGTTTGTTTTTTTGGGGTAAAATGGAGTGGTGAAGTGGCCTGACCTGGATCTAATCTGAGTTCTGCCTGGCAACATAGGCCGGCTGACTTGGTTGCAATGGAGGAAGGAGGGGCCCCAAGTGAAGATGTTCTCTCATTAACTGCTCTGCCCAGGATCATAAGAAACTACAGAAGGTGGTGTGCATGGCTGAGACCATCACAGAAGCCAATCTGCCATCCATAGATTCTGGATTAGCGATGCTGAAAGAGCACAGCAGTTCAGGCAGCATCCAAAGAGCAAAAGCCCTTCATCAGGAATAAAGGCAGTGAGCCTGAAGCGTGGAGAGATAAGATAGAGGAGGCTGGGGGTGGGGAGAAAGTAGCGTAGAGTACAATGGGTGAGTGGGGGAGGGGGTGAAGGTGATAGGTCAGGGAGGATAGACTCCATTTACACGGCTTATTGCCGTGAAAAGGCTGCCATCATCATCAAAGATCCATCGCAGCCGGGGTAATGCTCTCTACAACCTCTTCTGTGAAGCAGAAGATTCAGATGCTTGAACACATAGAGTCATAGAGATGTACAGCATGGAAACAGACCCTTCGGTCCAACCTGTCCATGACGACCAGATATCCCAACCCAATCTAGTCCCACCTGCCAGCACCCGGCCCATATCGCCCCAAACTCTTCCTATTCATATACCGATCCAAATGCCTCTTAAATGTTGCAATTGTACCAGCCTCCACCACTTCCTCTGGCAGCTCATTCCATTCATGTACCACCCTCTGTCTGTCTTCCAGCAGATTGCTTGGGTGAACTGTTACTGTTCGAAACCTTACCATTGCAGCAGACTTCTATATGTTTTTGATAAAGTGAAAGGGTTAAAGACAACAAACTACCTGCAACATTGCAACTTTTGAAACATAAGTGCTAAAAATCTATTGATGGATTGAATTTCATTGTAACAATAAGGCAATAAGTTTGTGCTCATGGCAATTAATGTGTAAACAATTTGCAGTTTTTGTTAGGTAGTCATGTAGGGCTAAAAGGGGCAAATTAAATATGCAATTAAAGGAGCTTTTAAGGAAGAGTGATGACATGATGGAATTCTATGTTGAGATTGAAAGTGAGTTGGTCAAGTCCAGAGCTAGGGTCTTCAAATCTAAGAAAATTAAAAAATATAATGGTAGTCAAGCAGAATTTAGTATTTAAAGCATTAATACATAATTTGTGACAAATAAACACTGTTTTAAGACACACAAACTTTATAAAAACAGTCCCTCTATGACAAACTGGAGGAGATAAGGGTTGTATTAAATGGAACGACTTGCCCAACATAGTAAGCCAGAAGTTTGGAAGAATATTAGCATTCAGCAAAGGAATACCAAGAGGTTATTCAGGTAGCAGACAAAAGTGTGAAAGTAGGAGACATAATTTATAGTCATGTAAATAGGAAATGGTAATTAAAAGTGGCCCATTAGACGCAGAGACAAGTGAGGTTATAATGGTGAACAAGAAAGTGGCATGGAAGCTAAAGTGACACTTTGTATCAATCTTCACAGTATAAAACACAAAAAAGCCCTTTGAAATGTTGGGGAACTGAGGATCTGGCAAGATTGATGAACCTAAGAAGTCAAGAAAAGCAAAGAAATAGAACTGAAGCAATTACCACCCTCTGTGTGAAAAAGTTGCCCCTTAGGTCTCTTTTACATCTTTCCCCTCTCACCCTAAACCTATGCCCTCTAGTTCTTGACTCCCCGACCCCAGGGAAAAAACTTTGCCTATTTACCCTATCCATGCCCCTCAGAACTTTGTAAACCTCTAAGGTCACCCCTCAGCCTCCGATGCTCCAGGGAAAACAGACCCAGCCTGTTCAGCCTCTCCCTATAGCTCAAATCCTTCAACCCTGGCAATGTCCTTGTAAATCTTTTCTGAACCCTTTCAAGTTTCACAACATCTTTCCGATAGGAAGGAGACGAGAATTGCATACAATATTCCAACACTGGCCTAATCAATGTCCTGTACAGCCATAAGATGACCTCCCAACTCCTGTACTCAGTACTCTGACCAATAAAGGAAAGCATACCAAACGCCTTCTTCACTATCCTATCTATCTGTGACTCCACTTTCAAGGAGCTATGAACCTGCACTCCAATGCCTCTTTGTTCAGTAACACTCAACTAAGGAATCAGAAATTCTCCTAACATAGCCATGGATGAAGTTGAATTGCCAAAGGAGACCTCACTGCTGGTAACATATTTGGAACCTCTCTGAAAACTGAAGTAAACACCTTTAGATGGTCAATTGGACAATGTTGGGCAAAATGGGAAAACATAAACCCATTGGAAGCTAGGAGACATTGTGGGCTTATGATGTAATTTTGCAGACAGTGTGGCCAAAACTTTAACCAAGATGTATGGCTTTCAGCCTGGAGGTCCTGTGGGATGGGGATGGTATTGATCTGGTGCTTTTTTCTCCCCCAAGACCAGCAGCGAAGGCCACAACAGACCATGCCAACCTGGTACAAGGCTGCCACCTGGGTTCAAGCAGTCTCAACCATCTGGAGAAATGTCCAGCAATGTCACAGTCATAGAGACCTACAGCACAGAAAACAGCCCTTTGGCCCATTCAGTGTATGCCAATTGAAAAGAAGCATCTAATTATTCTAATCCCATTTCCAACATTTGGCCCCTTCTATGTCTTGGTATCACAAGTGCACATCTCAAAGCTTCTTAAAAGTTATGAGAGTTTCTACCCCTATATCTTACAGAGAGTGAGTTCCAGATTCCTGTACTCTCTGGGTTATAAAAATTGCCCTCACATCCTCTGTAAACCTTCTGCTCCTTACTTTAAACCTATGTCACTGGTCAATGGTCCCTCCATCAAGAGGAAATATTTCTTCCCATCTATCCTGTCTATGCCCTACATAATTTTACAAATCTCAAATCATCTCCCCCCTCAGTCTCCTCAGAAAACAACCCCAGTCTGTCCAACCTCTCTTCAATAACATTCTGGTAAGTCTCCTCTGTAAATGCTCCAAGCAACTGTATCCCTCTTGATTCCAGAACTGCACACAGGAAGAAGGTCCATGTCCTTCTCTGCTCTGGCAGGACAAATTCCATCATCTTCGCTCCCTTGCTTCATTCTTGCTCTATTCCCACCTCAAACCAAGGCTCATGTTCTACCACTCCCTCTATTGCCTGCAACATTGTCCCCAGCCAATCTAATCCACTGCAGCCTCTGACACCAATAATGCTGCATAGGCTCTGCACTGCCAACTCAATCACTCAAAACCCCTATTCCCTGCACCAACAATAATAGCCGTGCCCGCCAGACTCTCACTGTATGAGGAAATCAGCACACATCAAAGCAGAAAGGCTCAAGACGGTTGGTTTGGCTCTTCATCCCTTATGAGAGAATTAGAACTCTGACCAGCTCAAGCAGACACCAGATTGATATTGGAGGCTATTCTGACTTCTTGGGCTGAGCCTTTAAGCAAAAGCTGACTCCCTTGATCTGGCTGAGACCTGCTGACAACTATGACAAGCTGCCTGGCTTTCTGTGTGCAACAAACAGCATAGCAAGATAGCATTAATATGAGGCTGGTAGATCTGACTAAGTGAGAAAGTGCAAAAGACAGGGCAAGATAATGCAAGGCAAGAATGCTGCAGACACCCACAAAGACTCTGGGCAAGTGACCATTATAAGACCAAATAAAGAGATGTAGATGGTCCAAGTGGGTGTATGTCCCAGAGTGCACAATGTCTTTGTTGTGACATTACAATAGTAGCACTAGTGAAGCCCAAGGCGTGTCTTAAAGTGTAAAAGCATCTTACTCTGGATCATAAATGTGTTGTGAAGGTTCTTGAAGGTTAGCACATCTCAGATACCAATGTTTGCCAACCTGATGCGTAAGTGGCTGGTGCCATTGGCATGTGCCCTGGGATGTTGGTGCCTGTTCTTCAACATGGAGAGTGCATGGAACAAGGGGTGAGCTAAATCTGCCAGGTGCTCATTCTGGTTTCCATGAGGAATTTTCCCAATGTCTCGCTTATTTGGTGAGTTTGGTAAGATGGTAAGCTGAATACTAATGAGGCAAGTTGTGGCACTAACAAGGCTTTTGATAAATATTAATCCCCATCAATTGGCATCTGTGTAGCGAGAACCTCTCCATACCACTTGTGGAAAACATAGAAGATGGTGTGAGATGATCTCGAGGTAAAGATGGGCCTTGTTGCAGTTGTCACCCAAATCTACCACAATAGTCCACAAATGTTCAGACCTCCATAAAATCCTGCCCTATGCCTAATTAACTTGGAAATGCTATGTTTCCTTTGAACACAGTTCTATGACACATACTATGACATTTGGCATTCCTTTAATTTTAAGATTCTAGGATCTAAAAGTTTTTTTTATACCATATTCCCTACATGGTCATCTACTGAATATTTGTAGAAAGCTTAATACAACTTTTTTTTTCCCCTGTCTGGCTATAATCATTTAATTACAATGGAAACAGTTTAACTTTCCATCACTCCATTAGAGTGGCAAATCTTCAGGAAGATGAGGAAATGTAAGTTGTAGCAAACATTTCATTGATGAAGCACTCTGCTTGTTGTGTGATGCTGATAATTCTGATGAAACATCCACTTTCATATTGTAGCCACAACATCAGCAAGAACCTAATACCAGTCAAGTTTTTATAATGTCATCCTGGAGCTTTCTTAAATTACCCTTTGGACCATTGTACTACTTCCTCCCCACCCCTTCCACCATATGTTTAAATAATTCAGCATTGCATACAACCCAGACAGAAGATAACAGGCCGATGCCAAGATCACCTTAAATAATAAAATACATGTCCTTCTCAGCCACAAAAGTCACATTTGTATACTGAAGTACGAACCATGACTATTGTTCAGTAGGAGCATAAGTTGTGCTTAGGCTGTTCACACAGATCCTCTCCATTCCTAGGGCCAATGTTGCCACGGTAGTATGTTCATTATATGCACAAACACAAAAGTGATTTTTCTTTTCAAACATTATCCATAAAGAGGATGTCGTGAATTGACTAGTGATAGAATTGACTAATAGTACGAAGTTAGTCATGAAGGGCAAATCCAAGGGATATTTTCTGGTTGGTGGAGGGATGGTCCAGCTGTTGTCCTCATTGAGAACATTTAGGCTAATCCACAAGGATCTCAAACAGCATGTGGCTTCCCTTCAAAAGGTTGGCTTTCCTGCCAGCTAAACTCGTTCTAATCCTACTTCAGTGACACACAACGTAAAAGACTCCTTAATCTTGTCACAAAATACGGAGTCATATGGAAAATACACTGTCAACATCAGCGATAACACTTCAAATATAAAGCACCGACATAAATGAAAATACATCAATTTTAAATAATGCCTTGTGTCACTTGAAAAACATTTCTAAGCAGGTCCTGCCCTGCAAATAGACATTTGTATTTCAAATGTGTTTCATGTCTCTCAGAAACATGACAAAGCATTTCACATTCAAGGAATTACTTTGAAGTTCAGTGATTACTGTTATATCTATAAAGCTAGTAACTTCCTCAAAAAGTCCACTTACATTGTTAAGATGTGACCTTTTCTATCAAGACATGATGAAAGTAGTGCATTTAAAGGCTTCTTCTATCCATACAGAGTACATTGACTAAACAGTTGTAACAATGATCTCATTCTTTGCACAAGTTAATTCATTTTCAAATACACATGGGATATAACAAAATTGGGAAAGTTTTGCTTTTTTTATTCTGCCTCATGATAATATCTCTGGCCAGTTGAGCTCCCACATGAACATTCCTGCCACTCTAAGAAAAAAACGTGCTGCATTGATACACAGGGAACATTGACAGAAGGATGCAAGCTTTTAGCAAAAATTGCTGAAACTTGTACTAATTTGTTGGTAGTTTGCTGGGCCAGCTGAAAATGTACAATTCAATAGATTCAGCCTGTAGAATTTCCACTTATCCATTGCTCAGCTTACAAACTCTAAAGCACTTGATTGTTACTGCGAAAGGAATTTAAAGTTTCAGACGACCAGCCATACAGAGTAGCAATTTACAAATTAAAATTGCTGTTCTCATGCCAATATGCTAAAAATAGGAAGAAACTTGTTTCTGATGGTCAAACACATCAAGGTGGCACAGAGCAGTAGGTCCCAATTTCTGCTCTAAGTCTGCATTAAATTTGTGATCTCAGCTAGACCATAAGATGTAAGACCAGAATTAGGCCATCAGGCCATTGTGTTTGCTGACAGCAAGATGAATCAGGGAATACTGCAGTGCAATAATAGCCGTTTGGTCCCTTAAATCTAAACTTTTCTTTCAGAGGCCATATAATTCAACTCCACTTTCCTGCTCATTCTAGATACATTTATATATTAGGTTTTTATAAAGAAACTTGCAAAGTTCAAGCAACTAGTTGCCGTAACGTGGGTACACATTTGCTGGAATCCCCACTTAAACAACACCAATTTCCATTTACATTTCACAAAACATTATCCAACAACTTCAGCTCCCAACCTGATTAAAGCCTTGATTTGATATGAATTATTATTGTCACATGAAATGAGATACAGTGAAAAGTATTGATTTGCAAGATAACCAGACAAATCATACCTTACAGAAGTGCATCAGGGTAATAGAACAAAATGCAGAATATAGTGTCATAGCTGCAGAGAAAGTGAAGAGAAAGATCAAGTTAATATATGAGAGGTCCATTCAAAAGTCTGATAACAGTAAGGAAGCAGCTGTTGGTACGTGTTTTCCAACTTCTGTATCTTCCGCAGAAGAGGATAGAAGACAATATAACTATGGTGGGAGGGGTCCTGTTGGCTGCTTTACCAAGGCAGCAGGATGTGTAAACAGAATCAATGGAGAGAAGGCTAGTTTTTGTGATGGACTGGGCTGTGTCAACAACTCTTTGTAATTTTTTGAGGTCTTGGGCAGAGCAGTTGCCATACCAAGCTGTGATGCATTCAAATAGGATGCTTTCTACAGTGCATCTATAAAAATTGGTAAGAGTCATTGTGGATATGCCGAATTTTCTTAGCGCTCTGAGGAAGTAGAGGTATTGGTGTGCTTTCTTGACTGTAGCATTGATTTTGGTGATATTTATTCCTAGGAACTTGAAGCTCTCTACCAGCTCCACCTCAGTACCATTGATACAGACAGGGGTGTGCCCTCCACTCTGCTTCCTGAGGTTGATGACCAGCTCCTTCATTTTGCTGACATTGAGATAGAGATTGTGGTCATTACACCATGCCACTAAGCTGCCTATTTCAGTTCGATCTGAATTTGGAACACAGTCATGAGTGTATAAGGAGTATAGTTGGGGCCTGAGTATGCAGCCTTGTGTGGTACCAGTGTTGAGGATTATTGTGGAGGAGGTGTTATCACCCATCTTTACTGATTGCGGTCTGTGGGTCAAGGAGTCAAGGATCTAGTTGCAGAATGGGGAGCAGAGTCCTAGGTCTCGGAGTTTGGAGGTGAGTTTTGTTGGAATAGTGTGTTAAAGTTGGAGCTAAAGTCAGTAAATAGGAGTTTCATGAAGGTGTCATTGTAATCCAGACATTTCAGGGATGTGTAGGGCCAGGGGGATGGTGTCTGCCATGGATCTAAACATGGACTTAAACCTTAGTTCAAACACGGACAAAAGAACTGGATTCCAGAGGTAAAGTGAGAATAACAGCCCTTGACATAAAAGTCACCTCTGACCCAGTATGGCATCAAGGAGCCCAAACAGAACTGGGTCTCAATATGAATCAATGGACTCTGCTGGTTAGAGTCATACATAGCACAAAGGAAGATGGTTAAGGTTGTTGGAGGTCAGTCATCTCAGCTCCAGGACATCTTCAACCATCTTCGCTACTTCATCAATGACCTTCCCTCTACCATAACGTCAGAATTTTAATGTCTGCCAATGATTGTACATTGTTCAGCACCACTGATGATTCCTCAAATACTGATGCAGTCCATGTCCAAATGTAACAAACATGGACAATATCCAGACTTGAGCTGAAAAGTGGCAAGTGACATTAGTGCTACATAAGTGCGAAGTAAAGGCCATTTCCAACAAGAGTGAAATGAACCATCATCCATCAATGGCATCACAATCAATGTATCTTCCACTATCAAAATCTTGGAACTTCCATTCTAACAGCGTTCTACACATACAAATGGATTGCAGCAGTTCAAGAAGGCAATTCACCACCAACTTCTCAAAGGCAAATAGATATAGGCAATAAATGCTGGTCTAGCCAGAGAAGTGAACATCTCAAGTAAAAAAGAATTAACACCAACCCATTGACAAAATGCTTCATCAAACAGGTAATTTTAAGGATTGCTTTAAGGATCAAGAGAAGTAAAGAGCTAGATAACTGTGTCTAGGGAGGGAATTCCAAAAATTAGGGCATAGACACCCAAACATCAAGCCAATAATTGTAGATTAATTACAATTGTTGATGCTCAAAAGGGCATAACATTTAGTATGCAGAGATCTTGGAGGTCTTGGGGGCTGTAGGAGATAACTGAGACAGGCAGAAACAGAAACATGAAGGGATTTAAAAAGAATAATGAGAATTTTAAAAAGGTGGCATTGCCAAACTGGAAAGCAATGTAGATTAGCAAGCATTGAAGTGATGATGAGAGAAAAAGGACCTTACTTGAGTTTAGAACACAGTGATGTTTTGGATGAGTTTAAACTTAAGGATGGTGAAAGAAAGGAGTTTAACAAGGGGAACATTGAAATTTCCAAACCTAGGGATACCCAAAGCATAGTTGATGGAACCGGCAGCCGGTCTTGCAACAAAGAACAAAGGACAGTACAGCACAGGAACAGGCCCTTTGGCCCACCAAGTTTGTGCTCACACATGAAGCCATTCTAAATGAAAACCGTTTTTCTTCTACACGACTTGTATCCCGCTATTCCCTGCCTATTATGTTTGTCTGGATGCCTCTTAAACATTGCGATTGTATCTGCATCCACCACCTCCTCTGGTTGCACATTCCAGTCACTTTCCACCCTCTATGTTAAAACACTTGTCTCTCACATCTCCTTTAAACGTTCTCCCTTTTTACCTGAAACCTATGTCCCCTAGTAATTTACATTTATACCATGGGAAAAAGACTCTAACTATCCATTCTATCCTTGCCTCTGAATTTTGTAAACTTCTATCAGATCGCCCCTCAGCCTCAGATGTTCAAGCGAAAACAAACCCAGTTTGTGCAACCTCTTCTTTTAGCTAATGCCCTCCAAACCAGACACCATCATGACAAACCTTTTCTGCACCCTCTTCAAAGCCTCCCTTCTGGTAGTGTGGTGACCAGAACTGTACACAATATTCCAAATATAACTGAACTAAAGTTCTATGTGGCTGCCAATTTTTACACTCTATGCCCCAACCATTGAAGGCAGGCATGCCATTTGCCTTCTTGACCACCTTAACCATTTGTGTTGCTACTCTCAGTGAACTGCAGACTTGTACACACACATAGATCCCTCTTAGTCTTGATGCTTCTAAGGGTTCTGCCATTTACTGTGTAATTCCCTCCTGCATTAGACCTTCCAAAATGCATCACCTTGCATTTGCCCAGATTAAATTCCATCTGCTACTTCTCTGCCCATGTCTCCAGCCTATCTATATCTTGCTATATCCTCTGGCAATTTTCCTCATTATCCACAATGACCTAAATCTTTGTGTCATCCGCAAACTTACTAATCAGGCAACCTACATTCTCTTCCAAATCATTCGTATATATTACTACTACAAGGATCCGGCATTGATCCCTGCAGAACACCACTGGCCACAGATCCACAGGCAAAAAGGAAACCCTCCCATCACTACTCTCTTCTTTGTATGACCAAGCCAGATCTGCAACCATCTTACCAGTTCACTTCAGACTTCACCTTCTGTATCAGCTGCCATGAAGGACCTTATCAAAAGCCTTGCTAAGGTCCATATACACTGCCCTGACCTCATCAATCATCTTTGTCACTACCACAAAACACTTAGTCAAGTTTGTCAGACATGACTTCCCCACATATTGCCACACTGCCTATTGTTAGTAGGTCCATTTTGTTTTGAAATGAGTAAATCCTGCCTCAAGAATCTTTTTTAACAATTTTCCTACCACTGATGTAAGACTCACAGGCCTGCAATTTCCCAGACTATCCCTGCTGCCGTTCTTAAACAATGGAATAATATTGACTATTCTCTAGTCCTCTAGAACCTCTCCTGTGACAAAAAAGGACAAAAAGATTTCATATAAGGATCCAGTGATTTCCTCCTTCACCTGCCTCAGTTTTCTGGAATAGATCCCATTAGGTCCTGGAGGCTTGTCTACCTTAATGCTTTTCAAAACATCCAATAGCACCTCCTTTTTTTAATGTCGACATGCCCTAGAATATCAATATACACCTCTCTAGACTCACAATCCACCATTTCCTATGCCTCTGAGAATACCAATGTAAATAATTCATTAAAAGACATTACACACTTCCTCTAGCTCCATGCATAAACTCCCTGCTTTGGCCTTGAATGGACCTATCCTTTCCCTAGCCACCCTCTTGCTCCTTAGATGCATATAACATGCATTGGGAGTTTTCTTAATCCTATTTGTCAAGGACATTTCATGGCCCATTTTACCCTTGCTAACTCCTTGTTTAAGTTCTTTCCTGCTTTCTTCATATTCTTTGAGACATCTGCCTTCAGTTTCCTAAACCTTATGTATAGCTCCTTTTACTTTGTGACTAAGCTCACAATATCTCTGTCATCCAAGGTTCCCAAATCTTGCCATCCTTATCCTTCTTTTTCACAAGGAAATGCTGGCCCTGCACTTCAATCAGCTGGTCTTTAAAGGATTCCCACATGATAGATGTGGATTTGCCTTCAAACAGCCACCCCCCAATCTACATTCCCCAGTTCCTTCCCAAAATTGTCATAGTTAGCCTTCCTCCAATTTAGCACTTTTCCCCGAGGTCAACAATCATCCTTATGCATACATAACTTCAAAACTACGGAATGATCACTGTTCCTGAAATGCTCCCCCACTGAAACTTCCATCACTTGCTGGGCTCATTTCCCAATATCAGGTCTAATATGGCCCCTTCCCCAGCTGGACTATTTACACATCGCGTTAATAAACCCTTTTGGATACACCGAACAAATTCTCTGCATCTAAGCACGTAGCACTAAGGGGAGTTCCAGTCAATAGGGCGAGTTAAAAATCACCAACTACAACATCCTTGTTGTTCTTATATTTTCTCATAATCCATCCACATATCTGTTCCTCTATCTCCCGTTGGCTGTTGGGAGGCCTATTGTACAATTCTATCAAAGTGACTGCATCCTTCCTATTCCTGAGCTCTATTTTTATGGCCTCGCAGCTGAGCCCTCCAAGGTATCCTCCCTCAGTACAACCGTGATATTCTTCCTTGTCAGTAATGTAATACTGCTTGCGCCCCACCTCTTTTACATCCCTCTCTATCTTGCCTGAAACTTCAAATTCCTGGAATGTTAAGCTGCCAGTCCTATTCCTTTCTCAACCAAACCTCTGTAATAGCTGCAACATCAGAGTTAACTGTATTAATCCAAGCTCTAAGTTTATCTGCCTTACCTGTCATACCCCTCACATTAAAACACATACACCTCAGACCATCATCGTCATTGTGTTCATTAACATATCGCTGTCTGTTCTTCCTCTTTACCTTACTAGCCTCTGACTACTCTTCAGCCATTATACTTGCTGGCCTACTGCTGGTTCCCAATCCCCTGCCACATTAGTTTAAAGCCTCGTGAATGGCACTCGCAAACCTCCCAGAATATTGGTGTTGCTCCAGTTTCAGCACAACCCGTTCCTCTTGTACAGATTCTTTTAGCCCTGGAAGACATCTCAATGATCCCCATATCTAAAGGTCACCCTCTTACACCAGCTTCTTAACCATGTATTTAACTGTACTATCTTCCTATTCCTAGCCTCACTGGCGTGTGACACAGTGATAATCCTGAGATTACAACCTTCTGTAATGGAGTGGCTGGTGGAAGCTCAGCTCAGGGTCAAATCTGTTACCCAAGTTTTGCATGACACACTTTAGCCTTGAGAGCTGTCAGTGTGAAAGATAGAGTAAATGGCTAGGGAACAGAGTTTGCTAGCCTTTTTGTGTGCACTGTTATATGTGACTGTCTACTTAGGACTATTTTTACTAGCTTCGTATTGTGCCCAAGATCTGTTTTAAAGTTTCAGTTTTTTGAGACACATATTCAAAAATTGCACAGGCTATTCTTACCTTAGCAGCTTATGTATGTCATTCAAGTCTGAATTTGAGAAAAGGAAGGAAGCATCCAAACAAACATAAATCTGCCTTGCTCTCATTAGTCTGCATTTGAATAGAGTATGACACACAGCCCTATGAATAAATATGTTGGCTTCTAAGGGAATGTTATTGGTAAGCACATGCCTGAGGCTAATGAGGCATTGTGCAGCATCAAAGAACCACTATTATTGCTAGAAATTGTTTATGGTGCCAGAGATAATTTAATTCCACATATTAGTAGACGACTGTTGCATTGTAAGGCTTCAGAAAGTAGTTTGACTTTAATAATCTTTCTTTCTAGTACATGGTCAAAATGACCTTACATGTGAATGCAATGGGGTGCTAGTATCTCAAGTAACACCGTTTCCTAAAGGAGATTTGTCTTATAAGAGCATCTTGAAAAAGAACATTGACCCTTTAAGTGATATTTCACTGGCATGAATGATTGTTTTTAATTTCAGTTCTGTGGCTTATATCAGAAGCAGTGATTTTTTTTTGCCAGCAATTATTTGAACACTAATGGACGTGCCTGTGCACTGTCTGCCAAATTGAGTACAGGTCGAACAACTGAAGGACAAGACCAAAGGTCTAGTCCGTCAATCATTCAGGCACCATCAACTGGAAGGGACAGTGTACACAAAGTCCATTACTGTTACTTAGTTACAGTCTTTGAAATTTAATTCCATTACTTATTTAGCATGTTAACTACATAGTGACGCCCTCATAAAAACCCCCCTCCTCTCCTCAAACTAGGGTGATTCCAATAATGACATTTTGACATCACAAAACAAGCTGAACCACCCTTCTTCAGGAATTGAGTATATGCTTCAGGCAATTATCACTACTCAAGAGGGAGGTGATTATATTGCATTTAATTCATAGAATATTAACATATCCTGGAGCTAGAATCCTGAATCGCTAAAACCTGGTCACTTAACAGGAATTGAAATTAATAATCCTTCGCACTAACAGAAACGCTACTGGGTTCACACATGTTGAGTGATTTGGCTGACAGAAGTTGTCATTAATCCAGAGGTAACAGATAGTCATGACAATTGTAAAAGTATAATAAAATGCTGAAAATAATGCTAATATGACTGCTGCTGTGTCAGAGTTGGAGAACTGAGCCCTGAGGCAATATGAATTGCAACTCCTCCAACACGTAATATTCTAATCTTGTGTGGGCTAAACAATGAAATTACCTATTAACATTTTGTGTTCACAACAACCCCATAACTGGCATCATCAATGCTCTAAACTGCTACTGATTCAGCAACTACCTATTCTGCTGTCACAATCCGGTTCAAGACTGAGCCTTCCTCCACATTTGGGTCAACATAAGTAAAGCGATTTATTGTCAGCATGAAAATTTTAACATCAGTTACAAGGTCTCTAAACAATAAAATGCTTTATATTGGGTTTGATTTATCCCTGACACGATCTTAGGCCTCCTGGAAACCTTTTTGACTGTCCATTTGCTATTTTTAAATTAATTTCATCCTAAATGACAGTATTTCCTCCTAAAAGTCCATTCATTGTGTTCTCACCTCTTCAGAGAGCATGCACTGCCATTATCAAATGGGCCTCAACTGAAAATCTACCTGAGCCATTGAAGAAAGCATTTAAACCGCAAAGTACCGTTTTATTTACAATACATATCATTGTTCTAAACAAAATACTGCCTCAAGTGTTTGATGAAGGCAGAAGGATTACTGTGAAACTGAAAATCATCTTGAATAATGAATGTTCTAAATTTGAAACATCTTGCAGTTTGTTCCATCTCTCAAGTTCTTCTTAGCAGTATTAATAATGGTAAACACATGAAAAACAATCAGTGACTAATATTTATCTGTAAAGATAGAAAGGCTGCTTCACCCGCAAAGCAAAATTAGTGAATAATCATGGTAACAATGATCTCCAATTGTAATTGTATCTGAATACTCAGATCTCAATGCCTATGAAACTAACACTTGAGGCACTAGTTTCATGTGACATTTCCACAAAAGCAAAGTCTAAATGACTGAAATTCAAATGATATAACATCTGTTTATAAAGTGAACAGAAACTATCAATTAAAAAGATTTCATCCAATGACTTCAAAAATTAATGACAACTGCATATGCTAGGTAGTGCAAGAGTTCTTTTTTGAGTCTAGATCAAACTGAAAATAATGGTATGTTGGGTCTATGACTCTTTTGCGTTTTTTTTTAAAGCAGTGCCGGCCCTATTCAGCTTGATCAGTATCAACACCATCTGTGAGAACGTCTGCCGTGTTAAGAAGAAATATTTATACTAACACCACAGTGGAAAAGAATGAAGAGTGGCTAAATGTTAACATATACTGTTCAAGCTAAATCTAGGGTGCTTTGCTTTACATCCAACCCACATGCTGACAAGGGACAAATGTGTGTGTGTGTTTTTACTGAGGGCAACACTAAAGCATTCTTACCATCTAATAAGCACAAATCCACTCACTATTTAGAAAAAGAATCTAAACAAAATGATAAAGACATGATCTTCAGAATTCACCGTCCTGAAAAAAATCCTATTTCTTACCTGCAGAAGCAATAACTTGAACAACTCCCATTATGGGGCCAATTTTCACTCACAAAGCAATTGAAACCAAAATGAATTTCCATTGAACATAATGGAAATCCTTCAATAGTATGTGTGAAAGTTATCTTCACCACTTCTAATTGGAACAATCAAAGATAGTAAAAATGCTTCAGTCTTGGAGTGGAAACATCATAAAGCATTTACGTAAGCGCTTACAATTTCACTAGCCATAGAGTAGGGCTACTCTTCTATCCAGGCTGCTACATGTTCATGGATAGCTACTCATAATAAACGATTTTGCTGGAAAATATACCTTCTGATGTGTTATATTTTCTATGAAGCATGCTCCCCTTTCATTCGAGAATAATGCAAGAACACAGCTGGATGGTTTTCTAGATTGACTATCAGTCACTTCAGTGATCCCGAGAGTGATATTCTATCTCAATTTCCCACACAAGTGATCTTTCTACTTCATGCTTATTTCATCCAAGTCCATTTTCGGCCAGTTAAGTTTCATATTGAAACTTGAAGGTATGAGATAACTTCAAATGTTTTAATATTACCAGTCAGTCTAGCAAGATCTGAGAATAATTTAAATATGTACCAAATAAACATCATTAGAATAAGTCAATAATTGCAAGGGACAATCTGTATTCTACATCATATACCATATTAAATTGTAATAAGATTATAAATCAGGTAATAACTGAAGAGAAATAAATAAACAAGACGGTTTTACAATGCTTGATATTTCTGCTGTCAGAATACTGGTATTTGAACTAATGCACAAAACACTTTATATGCTTGAAGAAAACACCATATGGCAGAATGTTTAGTGCTATCATGCTGATTAATACAGTTTAATTTGAATACGTCTCCATCTGCACTTCACAGAATCTAATGATGCTCCTTCAGAAAGCCAAAGCCACTAAAGAGGCCTCCATAATTTCATATCAGTAATGAATAGGAGAGCTGAAAAAGCAGCTCTTTTCCAGTCTTACATTCTATGTAATCAAAAGTAAGCAATGAGACCTTTATATTAAAGTAAGACATCTTTATCCATAAGCATTTCTGAGCAAAGAATGTGTGATCCTTAGTTTTATTAATAATAGGCAAAGCTTTTATTCTTACTGGTAGAAGATGCTTTTATCATGTATTTTAATGTTTATTGGAGATCAGATATTTCAACTGCTCTACTGGGTCAAAAGAAGCACACATCTTGAATAGTCCATACCCAACGTACTAATACAGTGTTTCACAGAGAGCTTGAAATCCCATTGCAGTTAGACCAAGATATCTGTTGATACTGTGTGGTACTTAGGCTGTAATGACTGCCAAACGTTTACATAAAAATATTCATGCCCAAACATCTTCACTCGAAGTGAAATTTGAGACTTGGAACATCAGGAAACAGACCTGAATGCTACACTGCCCCCAAACACCTTAACATCAACAAGGCACTGGAAATGAGACATAACACGCAGGAGAAGCTAAAGGATTGACCAAGCAGGTACTCCTTTGTCTGGAATGACCTTCTCCAGCAGAGGAATGGCATCTCCTTATGGTTGAAATGTGCCATCACAAATGAGTTTGTTTGGTGCTTTGGCACCTCCCATTTGACAATAAAATGAATGGATCATGACTGGCCTCTGACCACACTCTAAAAAGAAATTAGCACATACTGTCATCAGCACAAAAGCTCCGAGGCTTGAGGAAACAAATGAACCTAAGGAGGGCTTTTACACAGATTTTGAACACTACCTGGCAGGTAGTAAATCGGTAATCTTCAGGTGTTACAAAGGCAGAGCCAAGAAGGAGGGGATTGGCAAGGTGGCAGTGAGGAAAGCAAACTCCAACCGAATTCTCCTTCTGATGAAATGTTAAGAACTAGACCAAACCAACACCTGTCCCACCAAAGAGGTAAGCACAAGATCTCAGAGCAACACCCTCAGTTGAAACACTGGCAACTCCATGAGAACTTCATTGTCAAGCAAGGGACCACAAAGGCACTTACTTTATCTGTGCCATGCAAGAGTAGATGATGACTGGCCTTATTTGATCTACCAGCTCGAATAGACCGTAAGATGTAGGAGCATTCAGCCCATCAGGTTTGTTTCACCATTCAAACAGATATGGCTTATCCAATAAGCCTCAACTCCATTTGCCTGCCTTTGCCCCAGACCCCTTTGATTTCCTTCTTGATTAAAAGATGCATTTCAGTCTTGAATCCAGGGGATCTGAATTTATGAATACTCATACTTAAGAATGTAGTCCCATGTAGGGGTGTAATTTTAAAGACCTGATATACGATCACTTCATATACTTACAAATAGCCACTCTCCTGCACTGTGTTCTACCTATAGCGTATAACTCAACTTGCAAATAGACGCCAGAATGGAACTCGTTTGCTACCTGGGGACTGCCTGTATGCTGAATAACCTGCTTTGACAGCCCTCTGCAATAAAGATACATTACCCCGAAAGAAGAAATTCCTCATCTCCATCTTAAATGGGTAGTCCTTTACTCATGTTCTGTCCTTTGGTTCAAGAATCTCCCACGAGGGGAAATATCTTATGTGTCTCAATAAAACATGGATGTGGAAAGGCAAGGCCTGATTAAGCATAGTCAACATGGCTTTGTGTATGGGAAATTGTGACTCACTAACTTGATTGAGTATTTTGAAGAAGTAATGAAGAAGGTTGATGAAGGTAGAGAGGTAGATGTTCTCTATATGGACTTCAGCAAAGCATTCAACAAGGCTCCTCCTGGTAGACTGGTTAGCATAGAAAGTAGGGAGAACTAGCCATTTGGATACAGAACTAGCTCGAAGGTAGAAAACAGAGGGTGGTGGTGGAGGGTTGCTTGTCAGTCTGCAGGCCTGTGACCAGTGGTGTGCCACAAGGAACGCTGCTGGGTCTGCTGCTTTTTGTCATTTATATAAATAATTTGGGTATGAACATAGGCGGTATGGTTCGTAAGTTTGCAGATGACACCAAAATTGGTGGTGTAGTGGACTGCCAAGAAGGTTACCTCAGAGTACAATGGGATCTTGATCGATGGGCCAATGGGCCGAGGAATGGCAGATGGAATTTAATGTTGTGAAACTTGAAAGGGTTCAGAAAAGATGTACAAGGATGTTGCCAGGGTTAGAGGGTTGAAGCTATAGGGAGAGGCAGGATAGACTGGGGCTATTTTCCCTGGAGCATCGGTAGCTGAGGGGTGACCTCATAGAAGTTTATGAATTCATGAGGAGCATGGATAGGGTAAATAGTTAAGGTCTTTTCCCTGAGGTTGGAGGAGTCCAAAACCAGACAGCATGGGCTTAAGGTGAGAGGGGAAAGATTTAAAAGGGATCAAAGGAGCAACATTTTCACACAGAGTGTGGTGCATGTATGGAATAAGCTGCCGGGGAAGTGGTGGAAGCTGGTACAATTACACCATTTAAAAGGAATCTGGATGGGTATATGAGTAGGAAGAGCTTAGAGGGATATGGGCCAAATGCTAGCAAATGGGATTAGGTTTATTTAGAATAGTTGGTCAGCATGGACGAGTTTCATGTTTCCGTGCTGTCTGTTTCTATGACTCTAAGCCTGTCTCTCATTCTTCTAAACTCCAATGTGTACAGGCCCAACCTAATCAATCTTTTGTCATAAGAACATCTCTACATATCCAGGAGGAAACTAGTGAATATTCTCTGGCCTACCTCCAATGCCAGTATGTCCTTCCTGGGAAAAGGAAGCAAAATCTTCTCAGTATTCTGGAAGTGGTCTAACTTGTGTCTTGTATAGTTTTAGAAAACCTCTTTATTTTTGTCTCTTAATTTCCTTTGAAATAAAAGCCAACAGTCCACTTGCTTATCTCCCACAGAACTAATTTTTTGTCATTTATATACAACGCCAAATCTCTCAATGCTGCAGAGTTCTGCAGTCTTTTCTCCATTTAAATAAAGTTTAACTGCTTTATTTTTCCAGCGAAAGTGCATGAACTAACATTTTCTCCCATTATTTTCTATCTACCAAGTTGTGCCCACTCAATGAATCTGTCTATGTACCCCTTGATGTCATTAACATCTAGAAGTCTATTGATCACTATTTGAACATAATAACTGCTGTCTGGGTTGGGAATGCCAAAGTTTCACTACCTGCTGAGTGAAGATATTCCTCAGTGACTTCCCCCTTACTCCAAGACTGTGCCCCCTGGTTCTAGATCAACCTCACCAGTGGAAACTTCCATCCTGTGTCTACCCTGCCTGGCCCTTTAAGTATTCGGTAATTTTCAATTAGACCACATCTCATTCTTCTAAACTCAACAGAATGCAATATTTCCTCATTGGACAATCCTGCCATCTCAGGAGTTAGTTTGGTGACCTTCTGCTGCACTCTGTCCATGAAAAGCGTGAGGACCAAACATGCAGGTTTTCTCCAATTGAGGCAAAGCATTTTTACTCCTGTACTGAAATCCTTTTACAATTGAGGCCAAACATACCATTCACCTTTCTAACTGCTTGCTGCATCAGCATGTTAGTTTTGTTCATATCAGATTGTCTTGGCGAGAATGCAGGAGTGATTTGCAAGAATGGCTGCAGGAATAAGTAACTTCAGTTATGAGGATAGATTGAAGAAGTTAGAACTGTACTCCTTGGAGACAAGAGGTTGAGAGAAGATTTGATAGTGGTTCTTCAAATCATAAGTGGCCTGGACAGAGTAGATTAAAATCAAGAGGACATAGATTTAGAATGTGGAAACAAAGCATGGGTGTTAAAAAAAAGATTTTTTTCATATAGTGAGCAGTTAGGGTATGGAATGCACTGCATGTAAATGTTTAATTGAGGCATTCAAGAAGCCATTGGATGAAGATTTGAACAGAAATGTATGCTGGGATATGGGATTAAAAAAGCAGGAGATTAACCCTAGATAATGCAGGCATTATAGCCTGGCCCTTTAAGTATTCTGTAATTTTCAATTAGATCACATCTCATTCTTCTAAACAAGAGAATGCAGGCCCAATCTCCTCAATATTTCCTCATTGGACAATCCTGCCATCTCAGGAGTTAGTTTGGTGGCCTTCTGCTGCACTCCCTCTATGATGGCCTGATGGCCTCTTTCTGCACTGTAAAAATTCTATGACCGAAACAAAGACACCCAAGTCCCTTTGGATAACAACATTTCCCAATCTCTGAACATGTTTAACATTAGATTTTAGATTTAGATTTTATTGTCACATGTACTCAAGTACAGGACATTGAAAAATGTATACTGTCACCACACACTGCGTCATCTTAGGACAAAGGTATATAGGAACAAAGTAGTAAAAGAAACAAAATTACAAAGTTAAGCATTACCTTCAGAGAATAAGTAGAAAATGAAGAAATAAAAGTAATGGTTAACATGATAGTCCTTCTTAATATAAACTAGAAAAATAAAGGAAAATAATAAATAACATATCATGTCTTTCCATTCCTCCTACCAAAGTGGATAATCTCACACTTATCCACATTATATTCCATTTGCCATAAAGTTACCCTATTACTCAATCTGTCCAAATCCGCTTGAAACTTCCCACACGGTTTTGTACCATTTGCAAATTTGAAAATATTACATTGGTCCCTGCATCTGATCACTGATGTAGGTTCTGAACAGCCTAAGCACTAATCCTTGCAGTACCCCAGTAGTCACAGCCTGCCAACCCGAGAATGATCCAATTCTTCCTAATCTCTGTTTTCTTTCAAATAACCAGTCCTCAAAACCATGTAAGCACATTACCCAAGTTCCATATGTTCCAAATTTTGTTCACTAACTTCCCATACTCAACTTCCCATACTCCCATACTCCCACTAATTTCCCAAAAATTTACCTTTTTGATAACCTTCTGAAAATCCAAACTTGCACTGGTTTCACGCAAATCCTCTGCTCCTAATATCCTCAAAAACTGTGACAGGTTCATCAAACATAAAGTCTAATTCATAAATCCATAGTGACTCTTCCCAAAGATAATTTCCCAATGTCCAGCTGTCAAATCCTTTGTAATACACATTAGTATTTTCCCTACTACTGTTATCAAGATACCAGTTATTCCAAATTTATTTCCTCACTCTTTTCTTAAATCAAGGAATTACTTTTGTAAACTTTCAACCTACAATTATCATTCCAGAATCTAGTTTTGAAAGATGATCACCAATCTGTTCCATTATCTCTGTAACCACCTCTTTTTTAATCACTCTAGAATGCAGATGATTGGGTTCAATGGGTCTGTCAACTTTCATGAATTTCCCCAACACTACGTTTTTGTAAATATTAATTTCCTTTAGTTCCTGATTTTCTGGTATCCCTGGGACCTCTATTATTTCTAGGAGGTTTCTTTTACCTTCCAAAGAAAAGACAGATACAGAGTAGTTATATAGCTTCTCTGCCATTCCCTAAAATAAATTCTCCTGTCTCTGCCTGTCATGGACTCACATGTGTCCTTGCACATATTTTCCCTTTCACATAACTATAGAAGTTATTCCAGTCTGCTCTGATACGTCTTGTCAGTTTCCACTCCATTTTCCCTGTCTTTTTATCAAGTTCTTGATCCTACTTCATTGAATTCTAAAATGCTCCCAATCCTCGGGCTTATTTCATTTTCTGGCAGTTTTATAAGCCTCCTCTGTTGATTCAATAGTATCTGTAACTTCCTTTGTTAGCCACAGCTGACTCACTCCTCTTGTTGGTTTGTATGCCTTAAAGGATGCATTAAGCATTTAAGTACTAGCCATTGTCTGTCTTTTATATATCTCAAAGGAATGTATGTTTGTTACAAGCCATGTATTACTTCTTAAAATACTAGCTGTTGCTTTTGTACCATTATATACTATACCATCCTCATATCTTTGGATTGTTTTTAATATATGGAAGATGATCCATTTCTCTTGAATATACTGAACAAGTTCCTCTTCATCTCAGTCCCAAATGGCCTATCTCTTATTTTGAGCGTGTATCCCCTAGTTTGAGACTCCCAGAAAAGGGAAGATATCCTTGTTGCATCTGCCCCAATGGAGCTGTGCAATCCTTTTATATGTTGTGTGTGATCATTCAAACCAAATCAAATCCTCAATGAAGACTGGGATCAAACAAGACTATGTCAACACACTAATCCTCTTCTCCACCTTTCCCATTGAAAAAACCCAGCTGTCTTTCAGTGAACTACCCACAGGCATGAAGTTAATATACTCAACAGACATGAAATTGTCCAGCTGATGCCATGTTCAATTCAAAACTAAAGTCACTCCAATCTCAGAGATTCAATGTGCAGCTGACACTTACAGGTGCATGTTCACTCAGAAATAGAGCTCCAAGTCAGTGTTGACTCCCTCTCCAAAGCAAATGAGAAATTGGACCATTGACTAAACATCTGGAAAAATAAATTCCCCCTCCAACCATCTCCCAAGCACAAATTCTCCCAGCATTCCTGAAGAGCGAAAGCAAGACTCCAGAAAATGAAGAGCATTTTCCATATTTTGTGAGTCTCTCATGAAAAAGGTAGAAACTGGTGATGGTGACTTTCATAAACTATGTGCTATCTCAGCCTTCAAAAAAAACATGTAGGTGCAGAATTTCAAACCTGAAACTACAATCAAGGTCTGGTGGGTAGCAGTGATCCTATAGTCCAATATGCTTTGGAGACTTGGATGGTCTACAAATGTCTCAGTGACATTACTGAGCCTGAGCTTTTCTCTGCAACAAATGATGTCATTAAGTATGAGTTGGGCAATGAAGTTGGCGGAGACACTAGATAGAAATTTTCAATTGCTGATTTGCCAGGCTGTTAAATGGCAGAGGGTTTGATGAGGCAATGTTGGTTTCAGGAAACTCCTGGCTAAGGTTGCAAACCCATTTGCAGCGTGCGACAGTACAGTGTTTTGTTATGTCCAGTATGTTGCATCCAGACATTGGTCAATGCCAAAGTCAAGGTAGAATGGCCTAAGGATGTGCTACCTTTTAATTTTCCCTTCTACTTTGTATGAAGCAACACTAGGTTCTTGCCTCACAGTGACAATAGGAATTAGGGGGAATTGAAAGCTTGAAAATCAATTCCCTGTTCTCACAACACTTTCCTTGATGACTCAGCATTAAGGAAAGTACTATTGACAAGGGATACTCAAGGTGCTCTAAATCTGGCAGGATCCTTGCTAGCCCAACAGCAGCAGCCTCTCTAAAATGAATATGCACAATACTGATGCATCAATCACATAAAGCCAGCCTCAGTAGGCAAGGTATGTCCAGTTTGTGCCTGACACCCAATTCCCAAAGCAGCTGTTCTACTTGGAGCTTAGTTGTGACTGCAGACTCCCGGGAGGACAGTGGAATTGTCTCATTTAAAGCATCCCTGAAGTAGTCAAACATATCCTCTGTGCAATGGGAATCCCAGACTGGCAAAGTATCAAATAAAGAAAGTTTATTGGGAAAGAAACCACACACAGACAGACGTTGCAGAGGGTAAGGCAAATTCTTGGAGAGATCTCACAGTACATCAAACGTCTTATCTGCTTAACCCTTCAAGCACCACCTGCCTTATAGGTCACAGTGTCTGCAGTTTGGACTTGTTATTTAATTATTGGAAGAATATCGAATTGGAGTGGAAGCAAGTCATTCCCAATGCACAGGGAATCAGACAAAAGTTGCATTCTTCAGCATATAGAGGTGAAACCTCAGCATTCACAGAGAAGTCAGTAATTATCTGCTGCAACAAAAACAGAAGTTGCTGGAAAAGCTCAGCAGGTCTGGCAGCATCTATGAAGAGAAACCAAAGTTAACATTTCAGGTCCTGTGACCCTTCCTCAGAACTGAGGAATTATCTGTTGACTTTACTGGATTTGGCAGCCATCAGAATTTCTGTGCCAGAATCAAAATGACTGTATTATTGGCTATTTCCCTATAGCTGCCAACAAATGCACTGTGAGATATGGTAATGAGATCTAAAGGACAGGACAAGTGCTGGCATTGATGATCTCAGGTGTCCAAGTGCTTTCTCCCTGCTCCTGTAAGACAGCATGCATGTTTGGATGCTGGGCATGATATTTTTCATCCTTGACCACGGGGTGCTACCTACAATTGAACAGCTTACTGGCTCAATTCTGCAAAAGAGTCACAGCAGACTCAAAATTTTAATGCTGTCTCTCTCTTGACAAATGCTGCTGGGCTTGCTGAGTTTCTTCAGCATTTTTTGCGTTGTCACCAGCTCACTCCCCCTTGTCAGCATCTGTGTGAACAATGGGCATTTAAATACACGAAGTGCAATGCCCTCGGAAGAGAGGGGAATAAAGTGGACAAATGGCACCAGTCCAAACCAGTTTACACAAGAGAACTATTGTCATAGAATCATCAGGTTAGCAGGAGACCATTCAACCCACTAATGTGATGCAGTACAAGTTTATAAATCTGAAGATGCAAGATCTTGGTCATACTGTGACATTCTTTGCTGAGTCATTAAGGAAAGTGTCATGAGAACAGGGAATAGATTTTCAAGCTTTCAATTCCTCCTAATTCCTGTTGTCACTGTGAGGCAAGAACCTAGTGTTGCTTCATACAAAATAGACAGGAAAATCAAAAGGTAACTCAACCTGAGGCCATTCTACTCTGGCTTTGGCATTGACCAATGTCTGGGTGGAACCTTCAGCAACAAAACACTGTAATGTCACACACTGCAAACGGGTTTCCAAACATAGCCAGGAGTTTCCTGAAACCAACACTGACTCTCTAAACCCTCTGTCATTTAACAGTGCGGCAAATCAGCAATTGAAAATTTCTATCTAGTGTCGCCGTCAACATCGTCGCCCAACTCACACTCAATGACATCATTTGTTGCTGAGAAAAGCTCAGGCTCAGCAATGTCACCCAGACATCACCAGAGACAGCCAGGGCAATGTTATGGACCAGAGAGACTGGGGCTGTCAAGAAATTGCAGATGTTCATGCAACAAGTCTCTGGATTGTAGAGCTCTGAAATTCGGGGGAGGTCTAAAACAACAGAGTGTTGAATACTATGTTTTTTTGGTTAAGTGTGAATTATGTCATGTTTAACAAAGCATTTCTCTCTGTGAGGCCTCAAGAGTCTTCTCACTGCATCTCACCAGAGTTGCCTTATTAGTACCTACTTCAAACCTATGGCAGCCCTCTAGTCTGATTCCATTCCACCCCTCATCATTGCCAAGATATCCCAGAGTATGCTTGCAACCTTGTGTTGGCACCATCTTTAAAAGATATTGTGTATCCAGCACTTCCTCACCGGAACTGCCCTTTAGTATGACTGACATTTGCTCTGGACATGATAGATGAGGAAAAATTGCACCTTGCTTTGTACTGTTGCCCTGGAGGTCTTTCTGAACAGGAAGGTGCTGAGGTAGAATATCCTCTTCCTCAGGATGGCAAAGAGCAGATGGCACCATCTTCTCTTTGATACCTCTCAACCTCTCTGTGTGATAGTTATCTCCTACCAAGGCTCACTTCCTAATACTGTCACTCCTGTCTGTACATCTTGCCTCACTCACTCTCTCCATCCTAATGCCACCATTAACATAGCATGTTCTCTGCACTGCCCATTCACTCTCTTGGTTCACTTCCCCAAATGCACCAAAAGTAAAACCTGTGTCACTCATTTTCACCTCGTTTAATACCTTCCCCTCTCTAATTCTAGCAGGAAAACATCCCTCATCGAGGCAGAAAGAGTCAAGAAAGCTGGTGGACTGCCCGACATTTGGTTCCGCACTGTTTACATGGAGAGGATGCTGACTCTGAGAACCCTGAGTGGCTGACTAATGGGGTCCAAGTTCTGGACTGGTACTGGATGTTGCCCATGACTTACTGTGACCTCCTGACTGAAGACTATCTTTCCAAATGTGACTGAGGACAACTGACAAGCATCTTGGCTTTGTGTCTGTGCTAATCAGCAAGACAATGCAGCAGCACTGGCAGCCTGGTATCCCTGGTTTAGAGGCATGGTGCTAAAAGACAAGGCAAGACAGACAAGCACCCAAGGTAGACTCAAAAGTGAGTGACTGCTAAGAAGACACATAGATCATAGAATTCCTAGGGTGCGGAAACAAGCCATTCGGCTCATTAAGTCCACACCAAACCTCCAAAGAACATCCCACCCAGACGCACAGCCTACACTATCCCTGCAACCCTTCATTTCCCATGGCCAATCCGCCTAACCTGCACATCTTTGGAAATGAACAGCCTGGAGATGCAGCCTGGTCCTGACTATGATGTAGGGATGTGTCTCCAGTGCAGACTGTCTTTGCTGAAACATTGCAACGATAAAAGCTGTTGTGGTCTGAGGTCTGCAGAACTGAAGAACAGTAGAACTGAAGAACTTAGTGTTGACCAGACATCCAGATTGGCCTCACTGGATATCTTGTGCCATTAACAAAATCGTTCAGACCCCAGTAAGATCCCTAGCAGTGAGAGAGAGAGAGAGAGAGAGAGAGAGAAAGAGAGAGAAATAGAGAGAAAGTGAGGCAGAGACATGGAGAGGGAAAGTGGTTTTATTCACGCTGAAAGACCATTTGGTTTGAGAAATATACTTGTATTTAGCATTCTTGCTTTGGAGGCAGCCCAAAGAAGGTTCATGAGGTTGATCCCAGGTATACAGAAACAGTCTCATGAATACAGAATGAGTAAGTTGGGCTTGCACTTACTGAGTTTAGAAGAATGAAAGCCAACCTTATTGAACTACATATGATTCTTAGACTACACGCAGGATAGATGTGGAAAGGTTGTTTCCATTCGTGGGAGAGTCAAGAACCCGAGGACAGAATGTCAGGATAAGGAATCACACATTTAAGACAAAGACGAGGAATTCTTTCTTCTCTGAGGGTAGTAAATCTGTGGAATTCTTTGCCATTGTTGAGTTGGAGTTTTTAAGTATATTCAGAGCTGACAGAAACATATATTTTACTCAGTGAGGAAACAAAGGAATATGGCAGAAAAATGGAGCTGAGCATTATCAAATCAACCATGATCTCAATGAAAGGAGGAGAAGGTTTGATGGGCTGAATGGCCCACTTCTGCTCCTATCTTATGGTCTTATTAGCTGGCTTGTTGTAGTCATGTGACATTCATGTTTACTATAAATGCCTGTGCGTGCAGCGCATGGTAGCCCCACATCTCTTGCCAAATGCTACAGATGGTTCCCGATATATTAATGTCCAAATTATGAACACATGCACTTATTAACGAGGTGTATCATTAATCGTACAAATGTTTCCTTCTACTTACAAGTTGCTATTTTATCATCCTGACCTGTGTTCTGACTTGCCCGCAAATCAACTTGTAAATGTACTCAAGAATGGAACCCATTCGTAACCCAGCGATTGTAACTATCAGCTGAAAATGTGTGGATCTTCAGAGCTAAGAGGCAGCCAGCTATTGCAAAAGTAACAATCTGCAATTTTGGGGTTCCTGGGTGAGTCGAATGGCAGAGCAGGTTTTTTTCTTTCAATTGCAAAGCTATGGCACAACTACAGAACTATCTTTTTTAAAGCTGAGTAAAAAAAGAGTTGAAACCATGCTATCAGGGCTGAGGAAAGATTGCAACAAGCTGTGTTTCAGCCTAGATCTTACTGAGAAGAAGCAAAGTCAGACATAGCAGGTTTTTAAAGCTTTGAAGATGCATTTCGAACTGTGTGTTAAATATCACACATGGAATGGCATGTGTTCAACATCAGACCGCAGGGGGCAGTGAGACTTCTGATCAGTGCGTGACCTCACGGATACATCTCGCCAAGTCCTAGAAATCTGGACATCTGAAAAGTGATCTCAGAGATAGGACTGCCTGAGGCATAAGAGATTCATGCTGAAAAAGGATAAACTTTCTCTTAAAAAATCTATCAATATGTACAGAAGCTCCTTGACTAGTATGCTCTAGCTGATGATTGAGATTGTTAATGGAGGCTTTGTATTATGTTGAGACACATTCCAGGCCAAATGAATTTTTTAATTGAGAAAAATGAAGAAATATATACAGAAGTCAACAGAATGATAAAGTCCAGAGAGTGAGATGTAAATATTGCAGAGGACACAACACAAGTATGAAGGGAGCATATCTAACTGGAAGAAATCGAATCACTTTGCATACATGTACTTGGCTAGAAAAAGGAAGAAAATAAGTCTTTTAAAGAAATGGCTGTTGGAAAGATGGCAGCTAATGAATCACTCCACACTGTCCAATAGACTGATGTTCTCAGATGTAAATGCAATAAATGGTTTCATGACCATTAGAATGAAGACTGCAGAAGGAGGATATCATGGGAATGTGAAGAGGTAGTTTAAATCTGAGATAGATGTATTTTTGTTAACAAAGGTATGAAGGGATGTGGGCTAAAAGTACATGCAGTTAGGCCACAGACCAGCCCTAATCTCAGAATGGAGGAACAGGTTTGAGGGGATGAATGGCCTACTCCTGTCCCAATGTTAAAAACTGTCAGATATACACTGGTCCTTCGTGCAGCATTAATGAACTTCATAGACCTGTGAGTAGTTCCTCAAGATGAAGACCCAAAAGTGAAGCCTTTGAAAGTGAGGCTATATGATAAAGTGATCTTCATGCCAAGAGGACAGATGTTACTGACAGCCCAATGTAATGGGAAGAATGACAATCTGGAGCTCTATATAGTGGCAATACACAAAATCAAATCACCTCAGTTGAAGCAGATTTAAAACATGGTCCAATATCCGAAATTTGTCAGAAAAGGTTTGAAGTGTCAAACAGCTCCTAGAAGATTACAAAGATGCTTTCAGAGATGTCATGTCTTCCTACTGAATGCCATCTTGATGTGCGACAGACCAACAAGGACCTGACAAATAGAATTCCAACTGCCCCCTCCTGTCCAAACTGAAAGACGAGATGGAGGAACTTGAAAAGAATGGAATAATCAAAAAAAAAGTTACAACTAGATTAGCAGCATGGTAGCAGTGAAAAAACTGGAAAACAGAGTATGCTTGGAACCAAAAGGTCTCAAAGAAACTTTGAAGAGATCTAATTTCTGAATGCCAATCATTGAAATAAATGTTGCCTCACCTGCAAAGACAAGGTCTTCATAGCCTTTGATGTGAAAGAAGGCTACTGGAAAACAAAGCTTAATGAAAGCAGCAATCTTCTTACTATGTTATGGAGACCATTTGGGAGGTACAGAATTTGTACACACTATTTCACATTTCTACTTCTCCAGAAGAGTATTGCAGACAGTCCGGCATAATGATTCCCTGAGTGGAACCCAGTTTTGATCTGCTGGTTTTATTGCTATTCATTCACAGGATGTGGCCATTGCTTGCCAGACTAGTATTTATTGCCCATCCTTAATTACCCAGAAGGGCAGTTAAGTGTCAACTATCAACTGGTCTAACTCCTAGTAGTCAAAGTCAGAAGTCACCTGACACCAGGCTATAGTCCAACAGGTTTATTTGAAATCACAAACTTTCAGAGCACTGCTCCTTCATCAGGTGAAATCCTCACCTGAATCTACCTAACCTACATATTCCTGGACACGATGGGCAATTCAGCATCGTCAATCCACCTAACCTACACATGGTTAGAGTCACATGGAAGCCAGACCATATAAGCATGGCTGCTTCCTTCCTTAAACGATATTAGTGAATCGGATGGTTGTGAAGGAAGTGGGTTGTGTAGATGTGCAGGCACAATGGTAGAATTGCAGAACATGATCAGAATCTAGCACGTCAGTTTACAGAGAGCTTGTCAAGTGAACCCGAAGCTGAACAAGTAAAAGACACAATTGAAGTCAAGTTGGTAAGTCGGGTACTGACAGCAAAGAGACTTTGCCTGAATCCTGACAAAGTGAAAGCAAGAAAGGCAGCAACCAACAGATATGAAAGCAGTGCAATGATTCATTGGATTTGTGAACTGTTGAGTAAAAGTTTTGCTTAATTTGTCAACACAGTGTGAATATCTACCTATGCCTGCTGCTAAAAAGTATAGTGGTTTGGAACACATATCAGGAAGTAGCTTTCACAACTAGTGATGATAATGCCAATTATGCTGAGTTAATATTGATAGGGCAGCATGGCGGCTCAGGGTTAGCACTGCTGCCTCACAGCACCAGGGACCCGGGTTCAATTCCACCCCAGGTGTGGAGTTTGCACATTTGCCCTATATGTGCATGGATTTCCTCTGGGTGTTCTGATTTACGCCACAGTCCAAAATGTGTAGGTTAGGTGGATTGGCGATGCTGAATTGCCCATAGTGTCCAGGCATATGTAGGTTAGGTAGATTCAGGTGAGGATTTCACCTGATTAAGGAGCAGTGCTCTAAAAGTTTGTGATTTCAAATAAACCTGTTGGACTATAGCCTGGTGTCAGGTGACTTCTGACTTTGACTACTAGGAGTTAGACCAGTTGATATCAATGATTACCTGTGAGAGTGCAAAATGTCTGAAAGCACATTTCAGTCATGACAGCACTTTAAACATTGTGATAAGAAACAATGGTTCACAATTCACAAGTGAAGAATTCACGCACTTCATTAAGGGTTTGAAAATTCAACACCATTCATCATCTCCATATTATTCCAGTCAAGTCAAAACACAAAGGTGGCAGGGAAAATTGCCAAAAGAAATCATCAATAAATGAAACAAAAGCCAATCCTTGATCAGAGAAATAAATGTATTTGGAAAGGAAAGTCTTAGACAAGGAAGGTCTTCCAGTACAAAGACTAAATATCACGCTGCACCCAAACCACACATCCAATAACAAAAAGTCTACTGAATCCAGAAATAATAACAGGCATGAATGATAAAATCAAAGTGAAATAACTGAATGGCAAATTTCACAGTTATAAAACTGCCAAGTCATTACCAAAGCTGAGCTATGGAAGGCTAGTCAGAGTGCAAACATTCACTGTTCTCATCATGGGTCAGCCCATGTGACAATTTTGAACCTGTGCTGAGCAGTTGTGACCTCAACCTGGCGAACAACCAGATATATTATTGCAAGCACAGACACCATGTACAACTACAGAAGCAGTGCCTCGTTGTTGACAGGAGAACAGGAAGATGTGATCTAGATGTGACAGTAAGCCCATCGGTCTAGAGGTCCACTGCTCCCCAGCAATGGAAATGATCTGAAACGGTTACCATGGTAACAGCATCCCATGAAAGTCTTCCCAGAGAAGAAACACCATCCTGGGAACAAGCAGTGCCAACAAGAATGCGCACGTGTACCATTAAATGACCTGTATGATTTAAAGACTTTCACTGAATCAAATAATTGTTACAGTGTAGCAGGCCATTCAGCCCAACATGTCAACAAAGCTTTCTGACCACATTGACTTACTGCCAAACTTCACTCTTCTCCCCACAACCCTGCACACTGCTTCTATTTATATAATCCTCTAATAACTTCTTGAATGCTTTAACTGAACTTACTCCAAATTTTCAGACAGCACATTGCAGACTATTTGCTTTGTGACAGGTTTCTCTCACCTTTCCTTTTCTTCTTTGTGGGGACAGTTTCTTTTTGCCTACCTATTCTAATCTATCCAGACCCCTCGTGGACTTGAAAAGTTCTGTCAAATATTCCGTCAGCTTTCTCCTCTTCAAAGAAAATGTCCTAAATTCTCCAAACGACCCTAATAAATAGATTGTCATCCCTGGAACCATTCTCATAAACCTCTTTCTTCATTTATTAAAATATTTCCTCAATTGTGGCATCCTGAATTGTCCACAACATTCCAGCTGAGGTCTGACCAGTTTCTTTTATAAGTTCATATAGCTTCCCTGATTGTACTCTCATATCCCAATTAAGTATGGCATCCTTGATTAACAGCTCTCCCTGTATCTGTCCTCCCACTTTTAATGACCCTCTACCTCTGTGTATATTTTAGAGTGCTACCTTTCATTTTAAACTGCCTTAGCACTTTCTATCGACATGTATCACCAAACATTTGTCTGCCCTGAATTTCACCTGCAATATATCAACCCACTCCATGAACTTATCAATGCCCTTTTTTTGACAAATTTGACATTGTCCTCTTCTCAGCTTAAAGTTCTCCCAAGTTTTGTGTCATCCATAAACTTTGAAACTATACCAAGAACACCAAAATCTAGATCATTCAGATATATATTGGAAAAGCATGAATCACCATATCAATCACTGGTGAACTCCACTATAAAACTTCCTTCAGTTTGAAAAATACTCACTAACCATTATTCTGTCTTACATCTCTCAACCAATTTTGTATTTGACATTGCTACTTTTTTTTGCCTCAAGTCTGTTATGCAGCACTGTATTGAACACCTTTTGGAAGTTCATGTAAGTCATATCAATAGCCTTCCCCTCATCAGCGCTCTGTTCGTTTTTTTTTAAAAACTCAAGCATGTTAGAAAATTTTCCCTTAAAGTGATGTCAATTCTTCTAAATTAATCCACATTTTTCCATTTATGACTATTAATTCTAGCCTAAATAATTGTTTCCAGAAAATCTCCAGAAGTTAAATTAATATCTTTGTAATTACTGGGCTTACCTTCACAACTTTTTTGAGCAAGGCTGTACCATTTGTAAAGCACCAAATTCAAAGAAGAGTAAAAGATTGTGACCAATGCCTCGACAATTTCCGCTTTCACTTCCTGAAAATTTTTGGAAGCCTCTCTATGTGGCACATTTGAACATGTCTCCTGGTTCCTTATCAAATTTAAGTACCAACCACTTTTCATCTAGTGTCTGAGTTTCCTCCTGTCATCTTGGTCTGGGCAGCATCAGCCTCATGGGTAAAGGCAGATGCAACACATTAATTTCACAACTCAACCAAATGTTAATCTCCTTTTTTTGGTTCCTAATTAGCCCCTACTCCTCTTCTTCCCATCCTTTTACTATTAATCTGCTTCTTGAAGGCTTTCCATCTACTGTGGTAGATGGAAGTGGAACTTTGTAGAGATTAATTAGATTTTCATTGTTTGCCATGTATTTTGAGTAACCTGTAAATCCAAATAATAATACACGCATGTGTTTTGTCTTTTTTTAATTGGAAGAAATGTTATTGCACTTCATGTGAGTATTGGCTTGCCGTAGTCATACGACCTCTAGCTCTGTTGTAAGTGGGCTGTGTGCACAGTCTCTGGCAGCCATTGAATTCACATCGATGGAAACTGTCTACTTGTTGCCTTGTGTGCAATTGCTATCTAGAAGCTCAAAGGAAAGACTTAACTGGCAACGAAAATAGACTGAGGAAAACTGTGCTCTATATTACGACAATCTCAGTGTTGCTTCACATGACCACTGGAATTCATGAATTCCCAATATGCGAAGGTAAACTCCGGAATATCAAGCCATTTCAAAAAAAGATGCAATAACTGCACTTAAAAGTTATTGACGATTATATCTGACAATTCAAAAGGCACTGGTCTGTTAGTATCACTGACAGGAGGGAAGCAGATCCTGTCTGATAACTTTCCTGTGATCTGATTAGCCGCTTTTCAAAATGTGCCAGTCAGCAAAGCTCTAAGGATGCTGCCAGCTACCTTGAAAAGTCACATCGGCTTTTTTGCTGGCCACTTGTTAGAAACCAACATGTTGAAGCTGGCGTCTGTGTGCCGAGGCGGCTGCAGCTCCCTCGGATCGGCTTGCAGGCTACCTCCAAGCCGGATACAAACAGGAGCAATACAACTTCCAGGCTCATTGTCTGGATATCCGATCGGGCTGAGAAAACAAGAGACGCTTCAAAAAGCCTTAGAATAATTAAAGGCGCGTTCTCCTATATATAAATGCATCCGTGTTCAGTGGTCAAATGTGAGGAACTACTAACACACTGGAATGAATGGGTTGAACCCCAAGTGACTCGTTATTTGAACATTTCTAAACTTTGATTTTTTTTAAAAAAATGAACACAGGGTATAAATTATTAATAGCTGGACTATATTAGCGGTTGGGATCTGGGTTATCAGCTGATTTGGTAAAATGAAGCGATTTCCGAGACACATAAATATAAAGTTTGCTAAGGTTAACCGTCATCGTTAGGTTTGTGCTAATTGCAACTGGTCTCTTTCCGATTCCGGTGATCTTCAGAATGAGATAAAAGGCACATTCACGAAGTCACTTCCTTGAGATGTAGTAACACTCATTTCCCTGAGGAGTCTCCAACCCTGAGGAATGTCAGAAAGCCGGAGGAACAGTCATACTACACGAGGCAATGCTGGGGTGAGGGCGGGTGAAGAGTGTGTGTGTGTGTGTGAAGGAGAGAGATGGACAATGATGGTTCAAACATACAACTCCGCCTTAAAACAGAAAACATCCAGCCGCCGAACACGTTTATCCCCATTGGCCCGACAGGGAATAATAAATCATTCCAAATTCCCCCCTTCTGCACAAAACTGCTCAGGAAAGAGGCAGTCACCAAATCATCGGAGAAAGAAAGAGCTTGTCCGGTCTGTAAACATCCTTCCAGACACAGGTCTTTTCACACTTAGAAACTGAATCATTAGAAACACTGTTCTGAGACATTAATATATGAGTACGTCTTTGTTTAACATTTAAAAATAAAAAAAATTAAACATGTTTCCCCCAAGCAATCGTACGCACGATGGAGAAGCTGCAGAAACGTGTTGTTACTTTAGTAATTTATGGAGATCCCAGTGTGTGTGTGCCCTATCGGAACGTCAGACTATTCAAATGTAATATTCAAACAGGAATATTTCCAGAACAGGAAAAGAAGTCTTGCAAACTTACCTCCACGCTGAAGGGCTGGTCTTCCCCGCAAACCGAACAAATAATCCACAGCAAGGTTTGCAAGTAAAACACACCGGAATGTATGAATGCAAGTTGGCTTCCTTTGTACAGTGTGGCTAAAGGCTTTGTGAACCCGTTTGCCATCTTTCAGAGCAGGGGCCGCTCATTTGTGTGTGACTGGAGGCAGAGCGAGACTGTGAATCAAAGAGAGCAGCCAGGGAGCTGTATGGAGCTCGAGTGCTCTGGGCTGCAGATCGCTCCTGAGCAATTTCACTGGCTCCAACCACACAACTCGGAGTGTAACAGTCCAGGGAACGTCCAGCGAGCCTGCGCACTGACTATCAAACGACCCTCCACCACTGGAACAGTCCTCTCTCAGTACTGTACTGAATCACGGCGAAAACCCAGCGAGCAGAGCTTGACACAGGCACTCTTCATTCATTATGCAGACATTGTATTTATCTGTCTCTTGGCAGGGAAGATAGACAAAGTGTAATTAGTTTAAACGTAATGTTTCTCCCCTGTGCTCTGGTGGCTACCTTCTGTTAGTAAGACAGCTGCAATGCCGAAGTTATTCCTGGCAGTGTTTTATTTTGATATCAGTAATGACTTATGAGAAATTTCTTTTTTTAAAAAAAGAACACTCACTGTGATTAAAGTACACCAAGATTCCACGTTGGGAGCAAGCGCTTTTCTTTTTGTCTTTGCCTCACTTTTGGAAACAAAAGAATTGACAGCAGATGTAATTCAGACTGGCAGAAAAAGCAGTCTTCACACATCTCAACTTTTGGTTCATATCCCTGCAGGTTACACGTCAAGAAGATATTTAAGTTTAATTTAGTTGATGAAGGTTTCTGCCTTTATCACCCCCAGATGCTAATGCCCCACCCCTCGGGGGGAAAACCATCTTCCCTTCATTCCTTCCATAATTAATTTAAGTCTATGTCCCCGTTTATTGACCACTATGCGAAGGGAAATGAGACTTTCCAATCCATGGAAGATATAGAATGTAGGGAAATAGATGGTGACATCTTGCAAAATGTCCATATTACAGAGTGCTGGATGTCTTGGAAAGCATAAAAGTGAATAAATCCCCAGGACCTGATCAGGTGTACCCTAGAACTTTGTGCAAAGCTAGGGAAGTGATTGTTGGGCCTCTTACTGAGATATTTGTATCACTGATAGTCACGGGTGAGGTGCCAGAAGACTGGAGGTTGGCTAACGTGGTACCATTATTTAAGAAGGGTAGTAAGGTCAAGCCAGAGAACTATAGACCAGTGAGCCTGATGTCTGTTGTGGGCAAGTTGTTGGAGGGAATCCTGAGGGACAGGCTGTATATGTATTTGAAAAGGCAAGGACTAATTCGGGATAGTCGACATGGCTTTGTGTGTGGGAAATCATGTCTCACAAACTTGATTGAGTTTTTTGAAAAAGTAACAAAGAGGGTGGATGAGGGCAGAGCAGTAGATGTGATCTTTATGGACTTCAGTATGGCATTCAACAAAGTTTCCCATGGGAAACTGGTTAGCACGGTTCGATCTCAAGGAATACAGGGAGAACTAGCCATTTGGATACAGAACTGGCTCTAAGGTAGAAGACAGAGGGTGGTGATGGAGGTTGTTTTTCAGACTGGAGGCCTGTGACCAGTGGAGTGCCACAAGGATCAGTGCTGGGTCCACTACTTTTTCATTATTTACATAAATAATTTGGGTGTGAGCATAAGAGGTATAGTTAGTAAGTTTGCAGATGACACCAAAATTGGAGGTGTAGTGGACAGTGAAGAAGTTTAGGTCAGCTTACAACAGGATCTTGATCAGATGGGCCAGTGGGCTGATAAGTGGCAGATGGAGTTTAATTTAGATAAATGTGAGGTGCTGCATTTTGGGAAAGCAAATCTTAGCAGGATTTATACTCTTAATGGTAAGATCCTAGGGAGTGTTGCTGAACAAAGAGACCTTGGTGTGCAGGTTCATAGCTCCTTGAAAGTGGAGTCGCAGGTAGAGAGGGTAGTGAAGAAGGTGTGTGGTATGCTTTATTGGTCAGAGTATTGAGTACAGGAGTTGGGAGGTCATGTTGCGGCTGTACAGGGCATTGGTTAGGCCACTGTTAGAATACTGCATGCAATTCTGGTCTCTTTCCTATCAGAATGATGTTGTGAAATTTGAAAGGGATCAGAAACATTTACAAGTATGTTGCCAGGGATGGAGGATTTGAGCTATAGGGAAAGGTTGAATAAGCTAAGGCTATTTTCCCTGGAACGTCGGAGGCTGAGGGGTGACCTTGTAGAGGTTAATAAAATCATGTGGGACATGGATAGGATAAATAGACAAAGTATTTTCCCTATGTTGGGGGAGTCCAGAGCTAGAGGGCATAGGTTTAGGGTGAGACGGGAAAGATATAAATGAGACCTAAGGGGCAACTTTTTCATGCAGAGGGTGGTACATGTATGGAATGAGCTGCCAGAGGAAGTGGTGGAGGCTAGTACAATTGCAACATTTAAAAGGCATCTGGATGGCTATATGAATAGGAAGGATTTGGAGGGATATGGGCCGGGTGCTGTCAGGTGGGATTAGATTGGGTTGGGATATCTGGTCGGCATGGACGGCTTGGACCGAAGGGTCTGTTTCCATGCTGTACATCTCTATGACTGTATGACACTCTATCCAGGCACAGAATTATTTTATACTCCTGCAATTAAATCTTCCCTCTCTGTTCCAAAGTCAGCAACTCCAACTTTTCATTGTAACTGTAGTTATTCATAATTGACTACAACCTCTTAAATCTAAAACAAGTAACTGTGGACGCTGAAGATCAGAAACCTCCCCAAAAAAGACATTGCTGGAGAAATTCAGTTAAAGTTTTGAGTCCATTGACCCTTCTGCAGAACTGATAACAGCTACGAAATGTGTATATATGCTGATGATAGGGCAAGATACAGGTGAGCAGATAGTTGGAGATGGAGCCCTAGAAATACAAAGGATTGATCAATAGTAAGCCAGGGAGATGCTCAGGCTCTGATATTGGTGAACGCAGCCGAAGATTGTCGGGTCGGAAAGTGGAAGATGAGGCACTGTCCTTCCAGTTTGCGCTGAGTCTTGCTGGAGCACTGCAGCTGGTTGAGACAGAAATGTCGGCCAGGGAATGTGGTGGTGTGTCAAAGTGGCAGGCAACTGGAAGCTTGGGATCATTTTTGCAGACAGAACATTGGTGCTCTGCAAAGCAGTCACCTAGTCTGCATTTTGTTATCCCACTGTCGAGGAGAACCACATCCGTACCTCCTTTTCGTAACAATTACTGATGATAGGTCATTGGAGTCAAAACATTAATTCTGCTTTCTCCCCATAGGTGCTGCTGGACCTCCAACCAATTTTTTGGTTTCAACAATTTTTCTTATCAACCTGTTCAGAGATGTTGTTACGTGCCTCCAGAGCAAGTGGGATTTTAACCAGGATCTCCTAGCTCAGAGATAGGGTCATTACCACCAAAGCTCCCTTTGTACTCTCTCAGTTGTGATTACGTTCTCATTATAATGCTGTGATGATCTGAAGGCAGTACTCTAGCTGTGTTCTAATTTGTATTTCACACAATTCTCACAGAATCACCCAGTTTTTATACTTTCAAGTTCAGTCAACGAAGGAAATACATTAAATACCATTTTTTAACAACAGTATCTATGTATCTGCTGTCTTCAAGGATCTGTTAACATGAACATGATAGTCTTTCTGTTTTACACATCCCAGTACTGTACGAGTTAATGTGTATTAACTCACCTGTTTGTCCTTCCCAAATGTATCACCTTACACTTCTCTTAAGTGAATTGCTTTTTTTCTGCCGACTAAGGTAATCTATTGATATGTAAATAAGGAGTTGCTCATTTAAGGCAGAGGTGAGGATTTTTTTCACTCTCAGAGGGTTGTGTGTCTTCAGAGCTCTCTTCCTCAAAAGGCATTAGAAGTGGAGTCTGGAATATTTTTAAGACAGAAGGGAATAAGCCCTTGGTAAACAGCAAAGTGTCAGGTTATCGTGGGAACGTGAAGTTGAGGTTACGATCAGGTCATTTATCACTTATTGAACGACAAAATAGGCTCTTCATGCCAAATGACTCCAGTTTGCTCCTAAATAATATTTTTGTATAATATGTTCCTGCAGACTATGTCTTTCTTATTGAGTTTTCACATATTCTGCAGATATCTTATCAGCTCACCCCACCCTCCAAGATTTGATTCATTGATTTTCACCATGGAGAGCAATGGTCCTATTACTGAGTTTTGCTGAACTCACTTAAGATTAGATTCTAGCTACAAAAATACCCATTGATCATAACTCTGCTTCTGGCCATTGAGCCAACTTTGGAACCAACTTGCCATTAGATCACATAAGGTCTTAATTTTCTCAGCAATCTGTCATATGGAACCTTGTCAAAAGCCCTGCTGAAATCTAGGAATACTGTGTTAAATGTGCTACTTTGACTCTTCTTGTTACCTCTTCAAATCAAGTTCCTTTAGATTTGTTAAACGTCTGTTAACAAATCCATACTGATTGTCAATAATTAAGTTGTGCCTTCTAAATTGCAATTTATACCACCTCCCAAATTGTTTTACAAATCATTTGGCCAGTACCCCAAATAATTTGGCACACCTGTAAATAATTGGACTGTCCTTTCAAATACCAGGATTCATTTTATTGAGAACATGTTTGATTTATATGTTTTACTCAAATTTCGTAAATGCCTCCCTTTGCTCATGTACCGATTTATCTTCATGCAGTTACTTCCTGTCCACATTTGCTAAATCACATCTCAGCTTGCCAAAAAAAACTTTCCCTAACTCTAAAACAAACAATTATGATCTCTACCACCAAAATGCTCTCCCACTGATACCCATTCTACATGGAGAAAGTGAGGACTGCAGATGCTGGAGATCAGAGCTGAAAATGTGTTGCTGGAAAAGCGCAGCAGGTCAGGCAGCATCAAAGGAGCAGGAGAATCGACATTTCGGGCATAAGCCCTTCTTCAGGAATGAGGAAAGTGTGTCCAGCAGGCTAAGCCTATGCTTATGCCTATGCTTATGCCCGAAACGTTGATTCTCCTGTTCCTTGGATGCTGCCTGACCTGCTGCGCTTTTCCAGCAACACATTTTCAACCCATTCTACATGCCCAGATTCATTTCCTGCAACTAAGTCGAGAATGCATTTTATCCTGTTGAGATTGTTATGCACTGGCTGAAAGAGTATTCCTGAAAACAATCTTTAAAAGTTTGCATCCTCTGTGCACTTGCACTGAATTTAATCCATTTTGGGACAATTGCAATAACGTTAAGAAATATCTGCTAGGCACTTAACCCATTTACTCCTTAATCCTGATGCATTATTGGTTTTTGTCCTTTTTCAAATCTACGCTCTATGACGAGATATTCTTTCAGTTTTCAGTTCCAATGATTGTTACTCTAATGAGTAAGCAAAACATTATTACCTTTACAAATAATAACAGGGCAAATTGCCATTTGATTTTTTTTTTAGTTAGTGTTTCCTGTTTTTATCTTGCAGCCTAATGCCTGTTCATTCAAGCGTCTCTGCATCTGTTCATTATGTCATTTGGTTCCATTCAGTAGTTTTGTTGAATAGCTGCAAAATATATTTTGACCACTTTAACTCTTCTTGCAGGAATGTGTCCTCTTTTTGGGAATTAACGTCATGTGGTTCTGTCAGCATCAGGCAGCAAGTATTCACTTAAAGTAGGCTGACGTGTCTTGCAAACAAATAAAGCTCTGGATTTTGTCTTTAGAATAAACTAGCTGTGCAGAGCTAGAATAGCTATGGGTGACACACAGGTGTCTGGATAACAATGACAATATTGCAGATTTGTTTCTCTTTCAGTGGTATGTGTTTCTGTTCTGCACAATTGTTTTCTCATATTGATTAGCTGGTATTTATTTTTGTTATATTTATATTTTTTTATTTGGCTTATTAAGGCTACCATATTTATTTCTTAGATCTTTTGACCTCATTATAGCCTCGGTACAAACTTCGATAAAAGAGCTGAATTCCAGAGGTGTGGTGAGAGTGGTAGCCCTTAATTATCGAGGTTGTATTCCACCCAAGTGTGTATTCAAAGAGTCCTAGCAAAACTGGAATCAATGAGAATTGGGGGGAAAACTCTGGTCTGAGGTCCTACCTGGCACATAGGAGGATGATTGTAGTTGTTGGAGGACAGTCATCTCAGCTCCAGAATATCTCTGCAGGAGTTCCTCAGGGTAGTGTCCTAGACCCAACTATCTTCAGCTACTTCATCAATGACCTTCCTACCACAATAAGGTCAGACGTAGGGACATTCGCCAATGATTTCACAATGTTCAGTACCATTTGCAACTCCTCAGATAGTAAAGCAGTCCCGTTTCATATGCAACGAAATCTGGAAAATATGCAACCTTGGGCTGACAAGTGGCAAGTAACATTCGGGCCACACAAATTCCAATGATCATCTCCATTGAGGTACAATCTAACCACCAACCAGAGACATTCAATGACATTACCATCACTGAATGGCCTACTATCAACATCCGAGAGGTTCAGATTAACCAGAAAGTAAATTGGATGTCATATACTTACAATGGATGCATGATCAGTTCAGAGGCTAGGAATCCTGCAGTGAGTAACTCATTCCTGACTCCCCAAAACCTGTCCATCATCCATAAGGCATGAATCAGGAGTGTGACGGAATGCTCCTCACCTGTCTGGATGTGTGCAGGTTTCAACAACACTCAACAAGCTCGACACCATGTAAGACAAAGCAGCCTGCTTGATTAGCACCACATCCACAAGCAGCTACTCCCCCCACCACTGATGCTCAGTAGCAACAGTGTGTATGATCTTGGCCATTGATCACATTTTAAAGTCCATTATTGGGAATGAGATTGTGGAGCTTAAAACTCTGTTGCTGGAAAAACGCAGCAGGCCAGGCAGCATCAAAGGAACAGGAGAATCGACGTTTCGGGCATAATCAAAACATCGATTCTCCTGTTCCGTTGATGCTGCCTGGTCTGCTGCACTTTTCCAGCAACACATTTTTAAGCTCTGATCTCCAGCATCTGCAGTCCTCATTTTCTCCTAATGAGATTGTGGGGAACTTGGAAGTATATGGTAAAATAGGGCTGAGTCAGGAGAGCTTTGTCAAGAAGAAGTTATGCCTGATAAATTCTTTGAGGAGGTAATGACTAAGTTAGACAAAGAAGGACCAGAGAACATGATCGATTTGGATTTCCAGAAGGCCTTTGACAAAGTGCCGCACGGGAGGCTGCTAAATAAAATTAGAGCACATAGTATTAGGGGCAAGGTACTGGCATGAATAAAGGATTGGCTGACTGGTAGAAGGTAGAGAATAGAGATAAAGGAGTCTTTTTAAGGGTGGCAACTAGTAACTAGTGCAGTTCATTAGGGTTCAATGTTGGAACGATAACTGTTAATGATCTACACAAAGGCATTGAGGACATTGTCGCTCAGTTTGCAATGACACAAAAGTAGATGGATGAACAGGTAGTGTTGAGGAAACAGCAAGGCTGAAGAAGGATTTGGACAGGCTAGCAGAGTGGGCAAAGAAGTGGCAGATGGGTTACAATGTGGGATTATGTGAGGTTAACCACTTTGGTCAGAAAAATAAAGACATAGATATTTCCTAGATAGGAAAGATTTTGGAAATTAGAAGCACAAAGACACTGTTGAGTCCTAGTTAAAGATTCTTTTAAAATCAACATGCAGGTTCAGTTAGCAGTTAGGAAGGCAAATGCAATGTTAGCATTGATTTTGAGAGGGCCAGAACACGACAGCAGGGATGTACTGCTGAGGCTGTATAAGGCTCTAGTCAGACCTTATTTTGAATATGGTGAGTAATTTTGGGCTCCCTACCTAATGAGGGTTGTATTGGTGTTGGAGGGAGTGCAGAAGAGGTAAACAAGAATGATTCTGGGAATGAAGGGTTTGCTATATAAGGAGTGGTTGAGGATTCTGGGCCTGTACTTGACGGAGTTTAGAAGGTATAAGGGGGATCTGATTAAAACTTGCAAAATACTGTGCGGTACTTTGTCAAAGGCCTTCTGGAAATCCCAATAGATCATGTCCTCTGGTCCTTCTTTGTCTAACTTAGTCATTACCTCATCAAAGAATTCTAACCGAGTTGCCAGGCATAACTTCCTCTTGACAAAGCTGTGCTTATTCAGCCCCATTTACAGGATACTGACAGGATAGAGTGCCATGAAGAAGATGTTTCCAGTTGGAGAAGAGACTAGGATCTGAAGGCACAGCCTTAGAGTGAAGTAGTGACCTTTTAGAACTGAGATGAGGAGGAATTTCTACAGCCAGGTTGTGGTGAATCTGTGGAACTCATTACCACAGAAGGTTGTGAAAGCCAAGTCATTGAGTGTCTTTAAGACAGAGATAGACAAGTTCTTGATTAGTAAGGGGATCATAGGTTATGAAGAGAAGACAAGAGAATATGGTTGAGAAACATATCAGCCATGACGAGTGATGAAACAGACTCAATGGGCCAAATGGCCTCTGTTTACTGTTATATCTTATGCTCTTATAGTCTTATTGTCTCCCACCTGGCAGACCCATGGTCTTTGAATGGTCTTGATATTTTAAGTAAGAGTCTTGTAAAGCAACGGATTCACAGCAGATTTTGAAGTTTCTTGTAGTTGACTAACAAGGAGATTGGTTCTTAGTCAAATCTTAAACAGAAATAGGTTACAAGATCTGACAGCCTGATGTATTGCAGCCTGATTTCATGACTGGTTCATAGACCAGTATAACAGACAGTCTGATGGTTTTGATGGAACTGCCTCCTAGCAGCTCTCAGCTAATTTCTACAGGGATATGGAAACATAGATGCCTCACCATTTAACTTTGCACATGTTCAAAGTCTTTTGCTAAAAAGAAAGATGATGTTCCTGCCGATTCCATAATTGATATTGTGGTGTAGCACATTTGAGATCCACCCAGTCTAGTTTGGACGAGGAAAGCCAACATGATACACTGCAAAAACCTCAAAGAACTGCAGAAGCTGCAAGTCAGAAACAAAAGCAAAAATCATTATAAAATCTCAGCACACCTGCAGAGATCAAGCAGAGTTAACATCTCAGGCCCAGTGACCCTCTTCAAAACTGAAGGAGAGTCTGAAGAAAGGTTATTGGGCTCAAAAATGGAGCTCTCCTTTCTCTCCACATGACACACTGCAAGGTTGCTCGTGACCACTTACTACTTACTGCCGTAAATTGTACTTTAATCTTCCCTTTAGTAAAGCAGGGAGACAGGCAGTCTGGAAATTGTATGATTCTTTGTTTTGGATTGTCCCTAAGTAAAGTGACCACATGGATTCCCAGATGTCTGTGCACATCTACATTTAATCAGGTATTTGCTCAAGACTTGGTACTGTATGTAACTCAAACAGCAAAAGTCTCATGACTTAATGCAAATATTTTAATAGTTTTGCCCAGTTTTCAAAAGTATGAGGTGAAAGTTCATAATATGATATGGCTGTATTGGGCTTGACACTTTCTATTTCCTTCCAACCAGCTACACACTAGTTAATGTGAAGACAAGAAGCTCCTAAAATAATATACTGTAGGACAATTATTTTCTAATCATGAATCTTCTGGTCAGTGATTTGTGACAATTATAAACTGGTGAATTGTCTTTCGCATTGCTCATCATCACTTAATGAATATTAGGTCCTTTTATGTACAAAATTACACAGAAATCTGTGAGAGACTTGAGAAGTTTATTTCACAGGGCTGCAGAAACTGCAAATTCGTTGTTTAACCTGATATGGTAAAAATGAATGGGAAATGTTGAAACAGCAATTTCTCATGTTAACTGCTAACAGAAAGTTATAATCAAAAACACGGCAACAGGAAGTTGGGATTTTGGGCAGGAAGTGCCTGCCTGACACAGATTTTTAATAACATTATGATTTAAGATTCATTAAGTGTCACAGCCACATGTCCTTAGGGTAGTCCAATAATTACAAATTTATATCAGTTTATTGGTATCCTTTTTATATTTTTTGAGTGATTCAATTTGAAAAATAACCAGCAGCACAGCTCTATGCTTTTAACAACGTAAATGCTTAGTTTATAACACAACAATTATTAAAAGTTACTTAAGTAAAAATTAATAATATTATTATCTAAAATACAGATACAAAGATTTAAAGTAAATAGGAAAAAGGTTGCATGCGGAGATGATACCATGATGAGGGTAGGCCAATTACTTCCAGAATCTGGTCATTCTAGAATGAAGATTTTGAAAACCTGATGTCAGAATTCAGCAGATGTGATGGCTGCTATAGTTTAATAGTTGGAGGTTGCTCCCACAGGTGGACTGAACATAACTGATCAAATGAATAAAGGCTTCTTTGTTTTGCTTTTGAAACACAGCAGGCTGTGGCTTTTGGGAGTTCAGTTGAGTACAGCAATCCTGGCTACCCTCCTTGAGTCTCCTGTTGAGAAGCAGTGACTGTTTCAAGATGTTTCCCTCATACCTCCACACTAAGATGATTGCTCACAGCCAGCTTTTTGTACAGATCAAAACATTGAAGACCAGCTGTTCCAAAACTGTTGAATCATACTTCCATAATAGGCATTGAGTAAATCTAGATCCAAGGCTCTGATCCATCCTTTGTCCTTTAGGTGAGGCAATTAACCACTTAACTGTCTGAACCACTAGTTTAGCTTGCATTCATCCTGTCAGCTTGTTAGTGAGATAGGAGGAGCTGTGCACACTTCCATCATAACCATTGTGAAAGGGTTTCTGTTTACCCTTGGAAATCTTTAATGAATTTCCAAACATCTTTTGTGGTTTCTTCAAGAGAGAAGTGCACTCTAGTCATAAATCAGCCATCAAGATTAGAGTGGTGCTGGAAAAGCACAGCAGGTCAGGCAGCATCTGAGGAGCAGAAAAATCAAAAGCCCTTCATCAGGAAACAATAAATCAGCTACATCCACAAAGATAGTCAGTTGACTTTGGGGAGACATTTTGTAAGATTCTTTGTATTTGATATAAGGACAGATTAGCTTTCCTTACAGAACATATGATATTATAGACATACTATCTCCACTTTTTTGGGGGTAGATTGAAAATCCATTGAATGTAAATATTATTGTTCAGATAATATGCCAGTTTTATTTCATTTTTGAAAGCTCTGAATATGGTAGGGGAATGTTTTAAGCAGTATGAAGATTAGAAGGCTGTACAAATAAAGGAGAAAGATGGGGTGATGGGGGGAAAGCATTTTTTATTCATTATTTGTGTGCCCCAGAGACATCAGAGTACCAGGCAGAAATACATGGGTGACATGCTGGGAACTTTGAAGCAGTGGGACTTATTCACAATAGAAGTACCTACTTCAGTCAAGGGGCAACAGAATTCTTAAGAGGCTTGTCAGGGTAAATGTTGAGAGGATGTTTCCCCTCATTAGAGAGTCTAGACCCAGAAGGCATAGACTCAGGACATCAAAGGATGAGATTTTACAATTGAATTTAGGAGGGATTTCTTCTCAGAGGGTTGTGTGTCTTTGGAACTCCTTTCTACAGAGAGCTGTGGGAACAGAGTCCTTGGGAATATTTAAGGCGAAGATAGATAGATTTTTGAGCAGTAGGGGAATCAAAGGTTATGGGAAAAGGGCACAAAGGTGGACATGAATATTGGATCACCCATAATCCTAGTGAGTTGTAGAGCAGGCTAGATGAACTAAATGGTCTACTCCTGTTCCTATTCTTATGGTCTTACGGTCTTAAGACAACTGCTTATGAGCTAGATATTGGGAAAATTGACAAGGTGTGAAATTTAATGGGATGCATTGTGTAACCTAGGACTACTGGCAAGGGTAAATCACTGAATGTTGGATTAGATATGTCATTGTATGTTGCAGAAGCAAAGTTAAAGAGGTGCAAAGATCTGCGATGACCGAGGAGAGTAGTATTTAGAAAGAAGAAGAAGAAACATCCTACATGTGTATGACACTTTTCTTTTCCTCAGAATGTCCCAATAATTACTTTTGTAATTTGTTAAATATTTTTATGGTTATTAATAAAGTGAAATGCAGCAGACGTTTAACACACAATGTCCCGTAATCAACAAAGAGATAATTAAGTCAGTCAATGTGCTATGCATTTTGTTAGGTGAGGAAGAAATGTTGGTCAGGATCCTTTGAGATCTCCATACTCTTCTATAGTTCATGCCATACAATTTTTTTTTACTGCACTTGATAGGGCTTCAGTTTAACATCACATCTGAAAGATGACAACTTTCTAGTACAGCAGTCCCTTAGCTCTGAAGTGTCAGCTTAGTTTATGTGGTCAATTCTCTGCAGTAGGACTTGAAACCTATAATCTTCTGATTCAGAAGCAAGAGTACTACCACTGAGTCATAACTGACTCCTTGAAAGATTGAGAGAGGGGACGCTGAATCACGAACTATCTGGAGGGATTTGAAAAGGTCAAGGAGGTTGACATCTGGTATTATGTTTGGGAGGAGTGGAACAAAGAAGAACAAAGGTGTAAGGCTAAATATATTTCTTCCACCCAAATGTTTTACAACAGTGTCTTCTGTGGGAAGCTTTCTAAGTTAAATAAAGTGCTTGGTCTGCCGATAATGCAATTACCCGTCATAAATCGACAAACACAAAGCAGACAGGCTTCCCCACTCAGTAATGGGCAGAGCATTTCAGGAATCTTAATTCTACAAGCAAAAAAAGGTTCAAAGCTGAATTTCTGACTGTATTACCAAATAGCTATAAAATTGTCCATAGCAGAGAAAATCCTGACAAACATTTTCCTAAATTTCCTACTTCCAGTGACAAAAGAAATCCTTCTGGAGACACAGTGTGGTTTTATATCTTCCAAAGAAACTTGCAACATGCTTTTAGAGGTATAGTTTCCAGTGAAAGGGAAGGGACTGGTGAGGGCCAGCAGGAGGGAAAGGAAAGTTATTCATAAGATAAAGGGGAAATTACAGGGGAGAGCTTGGGTGGGGGAGGTATGGGTCTAAGAGAAGCAGCAAGAGGAAGTGGGAAGAGACTACAAGAGTTTACCTTGAGGAAAAAACCCGTTATTGATGTGCACCAGGGCGATGTCATCATATAAACCAGTGTCACTGGGAATGTGGCTCGAAAACTCAGAGGAAACTTTAAGATGTTGGTCACTGTAACCACAGCAGAATTGGTCAGTTTAATCATATTAAAAGAAATAGTGTGATGAAAGAAAGAAGGAAATGAGATAGTGTTCCATTTAATTTTAAATTCCATTTACAAGAAGTACATGCAGTATACAAAATAAAATATTAAAGAGACAAAGTGCAGAATGTGCATCTGTTACAAGGAAGTGGGTAATTGCTGGAAATAGGGAGGAGATTTGCATGAGTTGAAATCTGGCAATATTCCTTTGCGTATTTATAAAGTTGGTAGCCAATTTCCTTTAATCAGCCTAATGCCTTCAATAACAAACAATTTCATACAAATCCTTTACCACTAATATTATGTTATGATTTTGAACCAATAGTACGGTAGTGACGCGACTAACAATGCGACTGCTCCTTGCCGATGGTTCTGAAATTGGGGATTGAAACGAGTGGGTGTAATTCATGGAGTCAGTACCTCCTGCAGAGATTCTGTCCCCATGAACACCACCTTTTGGTTTATATTTTTAAAAGGTAAATCCAACTTTTCTCTGTCTAGAATATAATTAACATTTGCTTTCCAGTATTACCTATACAATTTGTTCACCATGAATAGAGTTTAACTGTCTGTGTCCAAACAAAGAGGTCATTTTGTAATAAAATCTTCGTATGTCACCCATATGCATGGCAAATTAGACAGCAGTGCATGAGATCTCCAATGCCTGTAAACAGTTTTGACATTTGCTGGATTACATTGTCTAATTATAAATGTTTGCATATAGATAAACAATTGAGATGTAGCTAATGAAAATAACAAGCATTAGCTTCACTGCTTTCCAAGTGTTCTTTCAGCTCAGTATTTACAGCTGTATATTTTTTACAGCACCTGCTAACCTCTTGGCAAGAACTGTATCTAGGAAATAGATTAACAAAATAATTCAAATGCTGTCATAACTCTATGTGAACAAAATTAACAGAATATGATAAATGAGTTTAAATTAAAACAACTGCACAAGTAATATTATTTCATTTTTCAGTTCAAAAATTGTCTTATTTCTAATAGAAAATACTTTAGAATTATTTGAAAATATGGAATAATTATTTCATTCCTGCAGATTGTTTCCTTCTATCATTTGATCAGTCTCGTCCCAAGAAAGGAATTAATTGGAAATTTACAAAGTATCGAATAAATGGGAAAGCAGCATAGGAAGTGGTAAACCTCTATTATTCTGTTGCCTTTCTGAGATTCAAAAAAACCTGCTCATGCAGAACAATTGTACTCAAATAATATATCCTTCTTCCATACTTTGTCAGTCCCTTTCAAATGGAGTGGGAGACCATTCTGTAGACATGACCCCTGCCCCAGCTGACATTCTAGTTTCAGGATTATAGGAGGTGGGCTCCCTTGCCATTCTGAAAAGAGAGGGGTATTCCAGTACAGCCAGCTCTGGAGCCTAGTTATAGAGATAGTTGAAACCAGTCTGCATACTGCACAGAAAGCAGCATTTTGTGAACTAAAACTCTGACTCCCAAATTGGGCTTGTAAAAGATGGAATTCCCTAAATTCTTTTCCTGGCTGCAAGGGGAACTTTATTTTCCATTCCACTGAGCTGTGAACAATGAATGCCTGAGCCAAAGAGATGATGTTACATCTCACATTCATACAGTGCTATTAGTTAAAAAAGGATACATTTAACTCATAGCTGCCCACTATTTGTTTGGCATGTTCTTGGAATGAGGAGATTCACCCAGTTGAAAGTATGACAGAGCATATCTCAACAACAGTTATATTGCCACCCAACCCAGATCTATTGGAAATCGGTGGAGTAGAAAATTAAAATTCTAACAATAATACTTAGCCATCCATTCAGTCATATATCTGCCCACCTATCTATATATGCCATTGGTAAAACACTCACTGCCTTCAGAACATTATGGTCTCACTCCAGAGACTTGGGCATATAATTCATGATGACAATTCAGTGGAGTCCTGAACAGCCACTGCATTATTGAAGGTACTGGTCTTCCAATGACAGACTAAATGCATCTGCCTGTTTGTTCAACTGAGAAAAAGTTTTCACAACACTATGTGAAGAAGCTCAGGAGTGATCTTCTGGTCAGGATTCCATTTCAACAAAAACAGATAACCTGGACAGTATCTCACTGCGGATTATGGATACACTCCATGTGAAAATCCTTTGCTATGTTTGCTTTAATTACAACAATGAGGAGAATAGGGGTCTTGTGGCTTAGGTTATTGTCCCAAAACCTGCATCAGTCTAGATTCAAATCCCACTTACCCCCAATGTGACATGTCAAAAGAGGTTTGTTAAAATTATAACAAGGTCTATCTGTTAAAAGTTCTCACTTGCTGCAAACTGCCTTAGGAAGTCACAGGAATAAGAAAAGCATTACATATATACAAGGTTCTTTCTTTCCAGACCTTGAACTTGTGATTTTGCAAGTAGTTTGTGTCACAATGTTCAGATATTTATACTCAAGCTTGACCTGTTTCATTCTTGATCAGCTTTTGTTGTGTTCCTTTCTCTCTGGTGCAGCCAGAATAGCTCCGATCATTGAGAGTACTGGCAAAAATTGTTGCATTCAGTCATTCTCCACCTGCTGGAGTTCCTTATGCATATCAATACCTTCATGTGCCTTTAAACTATGTTGGGACCTCCCATTGTTTCCCTGGCACTTGTAAATTCCGAATACAAATGGATAAATGTTCTTATGGTTTTCCTGAATCTGGGAGCAAAACTGACTGCCACACTAGGATTGCAAACATGTGGGAAAATTCCACATGTCATTTAATTTCTCAACATATCTCCTTACATTAAAATAGTGATGGAAAAGGATAGACCAGATCAAAAAGTTGAAGTTCTAAATTGGAGAAAGGCCAATTTTGACGGTATTAGGCAAGAACTTTCAAAAGCTGATTGGAGGCAGATGTTTGCAGGTAAAGGGACGACTGGAAAATGGGAAGCCTTCAGAAATGAGATAACAAGAATCCAGAGAAAGTATATTCCTGTCAGGGTGAAAGAGAAGGCTGGTAGGTGTAGGGAATGCTGGATGACTAAAGAAATTGAGGATTTGGTTAAGAAAAAGAAGGAAGCATATGTCAGGTACAGACAGGATAGATCGAGTGAACCTTTAGAAGAGTATAAAGGCAGTAGGAGTATACTTAAGAGGGAAATCAGGAGGGCAAAACGGGGACATGAGATAGTTTTGGCAAATAGAATTAAGGAGAATCCAAAGGGGTTTTACAAATATATTAAGGACAAAAGGGTAACTAGGGAGAGAATAGGGCTCATCAAAGATCAGCAAGGCGGCCTTTGTGTGGAGCCACAGAAAATGGGGGAGATACTAAATGAATAATTTGCATTATTATTTACTGTGGAAAAGGACATGGAAGATATAGATTGTAGGGAAATAGATGGTGACATCTTGCAAAATATCCAGATTACAGAGAAGCAAGTGCTGGATGTCTTGAAATGGTTAAAGGTGGATAAATCCCCAGGACCTGATCAGGTGTACCCAAGAACTCTGTGGGAAGTTAGAGAAGTGATTGCTGGGCCTCTTGCTGAGATATTTGTATCATCGATAGTCACAGGTGAGGTGCCGGAAGACTGGATGCTGGCAAATGTGGTGCCGCTGTTTAAGAAGGGCGGTAAGGACAAGCCAGGGAACTGTAGACCGGTGAGCCTGACCTCGGCAGTGGGCAAGTTGTTGGAGGGAATCCTGAGGGACAGGATGTACATGTATTTGGAAAGGCAAGGACTGATTCGGGATAGTCAACATGGCTTTGTGTGTGGGAAATCATGTCTCATAAACTTGATTGAGTTTTTTGAGGAAGTAACAAAGAAGATTGATGAGGGCAGAGCAGTAGATGTGATCTATATGGACTTCAGTAAGGCGTTCGACAAGGTTCCCCATGGGAGACTGATTAGCAAGGTTAGATCTCATGGAATACAGGGAGAACTGCCATTTGGATACAGAACTGTCTGAAAGGTAGAAGTCGGAGGGTGGTGGTGTAGGGTTGTTTTTCAGACTGGAGACCTGTGACCAGTGAAGTGCCACAAGGATTGGTGCTGGACCCTCTACTTTTTGTCATTTACATAAATGATTTGGATATGAGCATAAGAGGTACAGTTAGTAAGTTTGCAGATGACACCAAAATTGGAGGTGTTATGGACAGTGAAGAGGGTTACCTCAGATTACAACAGGATCTGGACCAGATGGGCCAATGGGCTGAGAAGTGGCAGATGGAGTTTAATTCAGATAAATGCGAGGTGCTGCATTTTGGGAAAGCAAATCTTAGCAGGATTTATACACTTAATGGTAAGATCCTAGGGAGTATTGCTGAACAAAGAGACCTTGGAGTGCAGGTTCATAGTTCCTTGAAAGTTGAGTCACAGGTAGATAGAATAGTGAAGAAGGCATTTGGCATGCTGTCCTTTATTGGTCAGAGCATTGAGTACAGTAGTTGGGTGGTCATGTTGGGCAGCTGTACAGGACATTGGGTAGGCCACTGTTGGAATATTGCGTGCAATTCTGGTCTCCTTCCTATTGGAAAGATGTTGTGAAACTTGAAAGGGTTCAGAAAGGATTTACAAGGATGTTGCCAGGGTTGGAGGATCTGAGCTAGATGGAGAGGCTGAACAGGCTGGGGCTGTTTTCCCTGGAGTGTCGGTGGCTGAAGAGTGACCTTATAGAGGTTTACAAAATTATGAGGGGCATGGATAGGATAAATAGACAAAGTCTTTTCCCTGGGGTCGGGGAGTCCAGAACTAGAGGGCATAGGTTTAGGGTGAGAGGGGAAAGATATAAAAGAGACCTGAGGGGCAACATTTTCACGCAGAGGGTTGTATGTGTATGGAATGAGCTGCCAGAGGATGTGGTGGAGGCTGGTACAATTGCAACATTTAAGAGGCATTTGGATGGGTATATGAATAGGATGGGTTTGGAGGGATATGGGCCGGGCACTGGCAGGTGGGACTAAATTGGGTTAGGATATCTGGTCGGTATGGACGAGTTGGACAGAAGGGTCTGTTTGCATGCTGTACATCTCTATGACTCTATGTCCTCAATGGATTGAGGATTCAACATTAGTTCACACTCATTTATGAGATACTTTTTTTATGTAATTGCACATTATAGAATTGTTACTATGTGAACTAAGACCATTTGGTCCATTGTGTCTGCACTGGCTCTGCGAGCATTATGCCACTCTCATGCCTTTTCCCCACAACCTGCACATTGTTTCTGCTTAACTACTCATCCCATGCCTCTTGAATGCTTCAACTGACCCCGCCCGCATCACACTTCCATGATTTCAGACTTCAACTATTCATTGCATGAAAAAGATTTTTCTTCAAATGCATTGGCTTTTTTTCAAATTACTTTAAATCTGTGCCCTTCTATTCTTGATTGTTTTTATGAGTGGAAACAATTTCTCTCAATCCACAGTGATCAGGTCCTTCATGATTAGAGTAATAGAGAAGGACAGCACGGAAACAGACCCTTTGGTTCAACTTGTACATGCCGTCCTGATATCCTAAATTAATCTAGTCCCATTTGCCAGCATTTGGCCCATAGCCATCTAAACCCTTCCTATTCATATACCCATGCAAATGCCTTTCAAATGTAATTGTACTAGCCTCCACTACTTCCTCTGGCAACTCAGTCCACACACCACCCTCTGCGTGAAAAATTTGTCCCTTATTTCTTTTTTAAATTTTTCCCCTCTCACCCTAATTCTATGCCCTGTCTTCTGGACTCCCTCACACCAGAGAAAAGACTTTGTCTCTTAACTCAAACCAGGTCCCTCATGATTTTATAAACCTCTATAAGGTCACCCCTCAGCCACCAACACTCCAGGGAAAACAGCCCCAGCTGATTCAGCTGCTCCCTCTAGCTCAAACTCACCAATCCTGGCAACATCCTTTTAAATCTTTTCTGAACCCTTTCAAGTTTCACAACATTCTTCCAATAGGAGGGAGACCAGGATTGCACACAATATTCCAAAAGTGGCCTAACCAATGTCTTGTACAGCTGCTACATGACCTTGCAACTCCTGTACTCAATGCTCTGACCAATAAAAGAAAGCATGCCAAATGCCTTCTTCACTATCCTATCTTGTGAGCCTGCACTCCATGATCTCTTTGCTCAGCAACACTCCCCAGGACCTTACCCTTAAGTATAAGTCCTGCCCTGATTTGCCTTTCCAAAATGCAGCACCTTACATTTATCTAAATTCAACTCCATCTATCACTCATTGTTGCATTGGCCCATCTGATCAAGATTCCATTGTACTCTGAGGTAACCTTCTTCACTGTCCACTACACCTCTAAGCTTGGTGTCATCTGCAAACTTACTAACTATTTACATGCCATTTACAAGTTCACTGATAACACCACCATAGTCAGTCAAATCTCAGCTGGCGACGAAACAGACTACAGACAGGAGGTGGAAGACCTGGAAAAATGTGCACTGAGAACAACCTAGCTCTCAATGCCAACAAAACCAAGGAACTCATTACTGACTTTTGGTGGGATCTTACTCATGTCCCCCTACACATTAACAACATAGAGGTGGAACAAGTGTCAAGCTCCTGGGAGTGATCATCCACAACGAGCTTTCTTGGACTCTTCATATGGATGCACTGTTTACAAAGGCCCAACAACGTTTCTTCATCCTTAGGCAGCTGAGGAAATTTGGCATGATGGAGAATACCCTTGCCAACTTTTACAGGTGCGCCATCGAGAGCATTCTGTCTGGATGTATCACTACCTGGTATGGCAACTGTACCATTCAAGATCGGAGATGGTTACAGAGAGTGGTGAACTCAGCCAGGACAATCACAAAGGCCAACCTCCAATTTTGTAATCCATCTACCAGGCCCACTGTCAAGGAAAGGCCGCAAGCATTCTCAGAGATCCATCCCACCCTGGCAAAGTTTATCTACAACCTCTCCCATCGGGGAGAAGGTACAGAAGCCTGAACACATGCACCAACCGGTTTCGAAACAGTTACTACCCTACTGCTGTTAGAATACTGAATGGACTCACAAACTCTAAACAGTCGCCTGTACCTGTGTTTTTGTTTTTGCCACTGTTTGCCTATTATTTACTTATCTACTCTAATTAACTCTGTGATCTGCCTATATTGCTCGCAAGACAAAGCCTTTCACAGTGCCACGTGACAAGAAATTCAATTCAATTCAATTCAACTACACCTCCTGTGTTCACATCCAAATCATTTATATAAATGACAAAAAGCAGTGGACCCAGCACCGATCCTGATTCTGTCAAGTCTCCTCTTAATTTTGTCCTTTCCAACTTTGACTCTAACTTCATAATTGATGTTTCTCATCCCCAGAGCCATCATTATAAACTTCTTCTATACTTTCTCCTTTACATTCACATTGTATGCAGTAGTGTCCACAATAGTCTAACTTAAACAAGTTCAGCATTAGCTCCTTGCTTCCGTATTCTATTCGCCCCAGTAACAAAGCCTAAGATACTGTATGCTTTACTAACTGCTCTCTCCAACTTTTCTGATACCTTTATTGATTTATGCATATATACTGTCAGGTTTCTCTGCTTCTGCACAGACTTTGGAGTAATATCCTTTATTTTATACTGCTTGACAATATTCTTTCCACCAAAATGTATCACATCACACATCTCCACATTGAACTTCATCTGCCACATACGTGTACTCCACCAATTTGCAAATACCCCATTAATGTTCAACACTGTCCTCTTCACATCTTACAAAACCTATAAGTTTTGAATTATCCACTAACTGTGAACAGTACACTGTGGTTTTGGCCGTGAACATATACCAACAAAAACAGAAGTCACAATAATGAATCTTGAGGAGCCCCATTGCAAACTGTTATGACATGGGGTAAACCCTCCTGCTCAAAACTTAAACACAGAAAAGATTTATCCCGTGCAGTAAGGTGTGAAAATTTGAGTGGCCAAAAACTAGTTAAAATAAAAGTAACAACTTTTTTCTTAAAGCATAACAGGAATAATTAGCAAACAACTATTTACGACTCCTTCCTCTAAGCTATCTTTTACCTTCCTCTTCTACAATACAAGTCCAATAAAAGCCTCTGATTTAGATTTATCAGAAACTCAAGTTTTCAAAACCAGCCAGCTGTCGAATCTTCTATTTGGATCTTCCTGTGTCTTCTTTTCTTCATCTTAGGTATTATGCTTCACAGGTCATGGATTGATAAAGGAACTTTAAGAGAGCTTTTTTGGGGCAGTCTCCACATGCTGGCAGCATGGCAGTTCTCCTCCCAATTGTTCAATTATCCCCAGTCTTATAAACTCGAAGCATCGGATTGTGTTGTTGGCTTTTAAGATTGTCAAAATACTAAATTCAAGCTTAATTGGAGTTTGGTATTTTTGGGGGTATAGTTTAACCTGATTGGCCTAATTTGAATCTGTTTTGTCATTTCCAGGCAACCCAGCTAATTTAGCTTTCAATCAAGTGTTACATTGTTACATTATTGAGAACACTTGTGCTGTTATGTCATTTTGCTAGCATTTAAATCTCTTAAAGGTACAGTACACCCACGTCTTCATAACAAAGCCTTCCTCCAACCTTAAAAATACCTGCTAAACATTGCTATGTGTTCCTATCACTCAGCCAATTTTCTATCCATGTTGATACTGTCCTTTTAACCCATGAGCTCTAAATGTTCTCACACGTCTGTTGTGTACCCCTTTACCAAATACCTTGGGTGTCCATGTACATCCCATCTACAACATTATCCTCAGTGACCCTTTCTGTTAACTGTTCAAAAAAGTCCCGCAAATTGGCTAAACACTATTTTCCGAAAGAAATCCATCCTGGCTCTCCTAACTAACTGACATTTTCTCATGTGATGATCAATTCTATCTTGAATATATGTTCCTAGAAGTTGTCCTACCCCCAAAGTTAAACTAACTAGTTTGTAATTGCTGGGCTAATCCTTACACCCTTCTTCAACAAAGATGTACTGTTTGCAATTCTCTAGTCTTCCAGCATCATGCAGAGTCTTTTCTTTGTTCACCCTCAGTGATTGATTCACCAATAATTTAATGTGTTCATTTTTCAATTGTGTTACCTGCATATTTCTTCTTGCTTGATGTGATATGCGTTATACTGATGAGTCATCCTTGGAAAGTCGGGAGGTCAGATATTTGAGTTGAACTTGGTCCTACTTAGTCACATCCTCATCTATTGCATGACTTGGATTTGTCATAACTAGTTGTTCATTGTACCATGTTACAATCCGACTCAATTCATTTCTAGAAACTTCAGTTGCATGGAATCTACTGTACAGTTGCTGTTTCTTATTTTAGCCTTTCGATGTTTATTGATATTTGGAATTTGAATTTTCTCAGTGTTTATAGCAGTGATAAATATTTTCATCAAATTGGCATAATCACAGACTTCCATCTCATTTACAATATGAAAATTTGTTTTATTCGAGCATAATTTATCTCAGAGGAGTTTGCTCTTCATTTTGATTCTTCCATAAGCTGAAACAAACCTATAAAAACCTTTTACTGTCTGTTCCTGGACCAGCTTAGTCAGCTGATTCATAACCATTTTTAAAAACTTTTTCCCATCATTTGGATTAGAATGAGGTCAATATATATCTTTCTTCTCAGCTTTAGGAATTTCTGATTGCGAAGTGCATATAGATTTTTTTCAGAATTTGTTATCTCCTTATTTTGAAAGGTACTTATGCTATCCCTCTATCAGTAAGTGAAAAGCCCCTGGATAATGTAGTTCAATTTCTTTTAACTGTAAATACTACTTGCTTTACCAAGCCTCACTATTGATAAGATTGTGACACTTGGTCCAATTTCTGAGTTGAAATGCCAGTTGAGAAAACTTGAAATTTGTCTTTGATTGGATATTGTGCAAGCAGGTCAGGCAGCATCCAAGGAACAGGAGAATTGACGTTTCGGGGCATAAGCCCTTCTTCAGGAATGAGGAAAGTGTGTCCAGCAGGCTAAGATAAAAGGTAGGGAGGAGGGACTTGGGGGAGGGGTGTTGGAAATACGATAGGTGGAAGGAGGTCAAGGTGAGGGTGATAGGCCGGAATGGGGTGGGGGCGGAGAGGTCAGGAAGAAGATTGCAGGTTAGGAAGGTGGTGCTGAGTTCGAGGGATTTGACTGAGACAAGGTGGGGGGAGGGGAAATGAGGAAACTGGAGAAATCTGAGTTCATCCCTTGTGGTTGGAGGGTTCCGAGGCGGAAGATGAGGTGCTCTTCCTCCAACCGTCATGTTGCTATGGTCTGGCGATGGAGGAGTCCGAAGACCTGCATGTCCTTGGTGGAGAGGGAGGGGGAGTTGAAGTGTTGAGCTACGGGGTGGTTGGGTTAGTTGGTCCGGATGTCCCCGAGGTGTTCTCTGAAACATTCCGCAAGTAGGCGGCCTGTCTCCCCAATATAGAGGAGGCCACATCGGGTGCAGCGGATGCAATAGATGATGTGTGTAGAGGTGCAGGTGAATTTGTGGCGGATATGGAAGTATCCCTTGGGGCCTTGGAGGGAAGTAAGGGGGGAGGTGTGGGCGCAAGTTTTGCATTTCTTGCGGTTACAGGGGAAGGTGCCGGGAGTGGAGGTTGGGTTGGTGGGGGGCGTGGACCTGACGAGGGAGTCACGGAGGGAGTGGTCTTTTCGGAATGCTGATAGGGGAGGGAAGGGAAATATATCCCTGGTGGTGGGGTCCGTTTGGAGGTGGCAGAAATGACGGCAGATGATATGCTGTACATTGTGGTTGGTGGGGTGGTAGGTGAGGACCAGTGGGGTTCTGTCCTGGTGGCGATTGGAGGGGCGGGGCTCAAGGGCAGAGGAGCGGGAAGTGGAAGAGATGCAATGGAGAGCATGGTCGACCACGTCTGGGGGGAAATTGCGGTCCTTGAAGAAGGAGGCCATCTGGGTTGTTCGGTTTTGGAACTGGTCCTCCTGGGAGCAGATGCGGCGGAGACAAAGGAATTAGGAATATGGGATGGCGTTTTTACAGGGGTCAGGGTGGGAGGAGGTGTAGTCTAGGTAGCTGTGGGAGTTGGTCAGTTTATAGTAAATGTCCGTGTTGATTTGGTCGCCCGAGATAAAAATGGAAAGGTCTAGGAAGGGGAGGGAGGAGTCTGAGACAGTCCAGGTGAATTTGAGGTCGGGGTGGAAGGTGTTGGTAAAGTGGATGAAGTGTTTCACCTCCTCGTGCGAGCATGAGGCACTCATCTCTGTATACCTCGACACAGTCCTGTCCCCCTCAGTCCAAGAACCTCCCACCTACGTTCGGGACACCACCCACGCCCTCCACCTCCTCCATGATTTTCGCTTCCCCGGTCCCCAACGCCTTATCTTCACCATGGACATCCAGTCCCTATACACCTCCATCCCCCATCACGAAGGACTCAAAGTCCTCCGCAGATCCTTGGACTCCTCCATCGCCAGACCATAGCAACACGATGGTTGGAGGAAGAGCGCCTCATCTTCCGCCTAGGAACCCTCCAACCACAAGGGATGAACTCAGATTTCTCCAGTTTCCTCATTTCCCCTTTCCCCACCTTGTCTCAGTCAAATCCCTCGAACTCAGCACCGCCTTCCTAACCTGCAATCTTCTTCCTGACCTCTCCGCCCCCACCCCCACTCCGGCCTATCACCCTCACCTTGACCTCCTTCCACCTATCGTATTTCCAACGCCCCTCCCCCAAGTCCCTCCTCCCTACCTTTTATCTTAGCCTGCTGGACACACTTTCCTCATTTCTGAAGAAGGGCTTTTGCCCGAAACGTCGATTCTCCTGTTCCTTGGATGCTGCCTGACCTGCTGCGCTTTTCCAGCAACACATTTTCAGCTCTGATCTCCAGCATCTGCAGTCTTCACTTTCTCCTTGGATATTGTACAATACCATTACCTCTTTGTGTGGGTATTTCTACAGTTTTTTGCATTTCTGTGGCCATGCCCTACTTCAGCATATTTTCTGAAAATGACCTATTATTTTACAATCTTAACATTCAGTTTTAATAGTTCATGTCTGTGAAGTATCTTTACCCCATGGCATTGGTCTTTTAGTATCTGGTGTTTGTCCTGCCTGCTGTATTGGCTTATCACTTGTCCCTTTTGTGGTTTCTATCTTGAGATTTGAATGGATTATGAACATGTCCAGTACCAAGTTTGGTAATGATCATGTATGTTGTTTCTGGACCTCACCAATGGCATTCTGTAGAAATCAGTTCTTCTTTGTACCTATAAATCTGAGGCAGACACATCATTAATACTTAAAACAATTCAGTCAGTTATGCATTTGGACTTGAAGTCACTATAATTGCATCTCTTCACGAGTATGTAGAAATCATTAAGGATTCTCGGCATTCTATTAAATATTTCACTTTTGAGAATTTTATTAGGTCTGAGGTTAAATAGTTGTCAAAGGCTTTCAGTTCTTTGTCAAATGTAGCTGTTGCATTTTTTTTAATCCGGTGGCAAGCAATAATATCATCTGCTACATAATAAATTGTGTACAGAAGTATTTTTAGATGTTCAGCATTTGACTTAGTATTCCATGTAAAAGCTATATGATACCTCAAGAATTATTTTTCAGGTTCTTCAATTTTGTGTTCTACGTGAGCCATTTTGGGAGAAATGGTAATCCAGTGGTAAATTTTACTGGTCTAGTTATCCAGAGGTAAAAACAATGACTGCAGATGCTGAAAACCAAATACTGGATTAGTGGTGCTGGAAGAGCACAGCAGTTCAGGCAGCATCCAACGAGCAGCGAAATCAACGTTTCGGGCAAAAGCCCTTCATCAGGAATAAAGGGTCCACACTAATATTTTGGGAACATGGGCTCAAATCCCAGAATAGTAGCTGTTGGAATTTAAATTGAATAATAATCCTGGATTTGAAAACTATTCTCAGTAATGGTGACCATGAAACTATCATCAATTAGAGTAAACTGATTGACTAACGTATGTTAGGAAAGAAATCTGCCATCCTTACCTGGTCTGGCCTACATGTTACACCAGAATCACAGCAATGTGGGGGATTCAAAACTTCCTTTGAAACTAGCCTGGAATGTCAATCAATTCATGGGCCATTAAGGATGGGCAAAAAAGATTGTATTTCGCAGAGTTGCCCACACTCTGTGAAAGGATAAAGGAAACAAAGTTCTGAAATAAAACCTCCCAGGCAATATTATTTCTGATGTCATGGTTTCCTAATATGATGAGATATTTTATCTTTAAAAGTGTTTTTGTTGCACTAATAGCATTTTTCTTAGATTTTTCTACTGTACTAAAGAGTTTTCTGACTTTATGTGATTTTAATGCAGAAGTCCCAAGGATTGGAGATTGTTTTGGACATTTTTCTGTCTTATGTGGCTTTAATGGCATCTCCCCAAAAAGTAGGAGAAAGTGAGGACAACAGATGCTGGAGACCAGAGTCAGAGCAGAAGAGTCTTCATCATGAATAAGCATGAAGAGCTTATGGTTGAAACATTGACTCTCTTGCACCTTGGCTGTGCTTTTCCAGCACTACACTTTTTGACTCTCCCCAAAAAGTATCCATATTAAAATAGAATTGTTTACTTCAAGTTGTCCAAATATTGATCAACTTTAAATGACCAGGTTTGTGATTTCTCTGGCTTTCTGCTCCCAGATTGTGTAAATTTCTCTTTTGGACCTATTAAATTCAATTTTTTCCTGGCCATGCTTGTGGTATCCATGCACTATGGCATGACATTGAAACTAAGCTGCAAAAGTGTTTTAGATTCTTACCCTTTCAGTATGAATCATTGCATGGTTTAATATTTCTGCTTTGGACGAGGAAGTTTTAGTTTTGACTTACATGTAATCTCTGATGTTTTTTCACTCACTGACTCACTTGGGACTGCTTCCATAGAGCATGATGCAGCCTATATCTCCCCCTTGGAGCTGCAGATTAATTTTGTTCCAACACTCATGTTTGTAACGACATCTGTCATTCATTGAAGTATTCAATGTTGAATGATGCCGTGAAGTTTTTTTCTATGGATTCGCTGTCCTGAGCCATCAGCAGCATATGGTTTACTTGAAATCTTCTGTTTTTCCAGTGTTCATTAGATCTGGAATTGCTCATTTGAATCTTCAGTCTGGTTACCATGTATTTTGTGCTGCCATCCATACCTTCTCAGTGTGTGAGTCTGTAAGGAGTTTCTCTGGTCTACTACATGTGAGGGTAGCCACCTTCTAGCTCAACAAGAAGGATCTTATAAATTAAACATTGTAGTTTAGTTTTTTCTCTGCAACAATTGACAGTTTATAAGAATAGGCTTTACATTACTAAAAAGATTGTTTGTTGGGAGGACCTAGCTACTAAGTCTACCATCATCATTAACTAAGTCTGCATGACATCAGCAATGTATGACGCTTCCTGCATGTAATCAAGTATTAATCCTTTCACACCCTTCCAGACTGATAAACAATCCTGCCTCCTATGCTGTCCCAATGAAGTTCACTAACCATTTGGCTTGCCCATCAGACATTTTGTTAATTAATCTTTCTTACCTTGTTGCCCTATCACTACTCTACATTTTAGTTCTATTCATTTTCTTTCTCTCTGCCTCTGTACTTGACTTAAAATGTGCAATAATTCCAACTTCGAGTTCTGATAGAAAATCATTGACTGAATGTAGAAAAATAAAGAATTACCTCCAAAATCATATGTTTTCTGCTTTTCTCTCCACACTTGCCAGTTGAATATTTTCAGCTTTTTAAAAATGTTTTTACATTGCTTAATGCGCGGATTCAAATCAACAGAACCACTCTCACTACCTGAACTTCTGCAACACCACACTCTATTACATATCATCATGAGAATGTTTGCCCTGGATTTTATTCAATTTATTGAGTCTGTTCTGTTTCTGTTTCAGTAATGTTTCATTGTAGTTTCAGAATGTGATAGCTACACTGTCACAATTGCTTTTTTTTTGGTTTTGCTTCCAATTGAGTTGGGTGAAAAAAATACCTTAACATTTCTCCATTTTCTTTTGATTTTCTTTCTCATTAGAATTTACACTTTTTCTTTAGTTTAAGTATTTTGTTTTTTTGTTGTACTCTTCAGAAACTCCCACAAATCCTAAGCACAGCCATTTTGTATTTCTCTGTTTAGTCCAGTTGATGTTGCACATTCGAAACAATGCATAAATTTCAGCAAAAGAAAATCTCCAAAACATCTGTATACAAGAAAAAACTCCAAACCATCTCTTTACTAAGAAGATAAGCATATTATATAAATAGCACGATAATACTTTTCTTTTTATATTAGCATGAAGTCGTAACATTTATGGTAATATTGCCTCAACTGCCAGATGCGTCCACAATGTAGTCAATGAACTGACTTAACATAGCTCATTAGCTCACTTTTTAATTTGTAAGAATTTAGGTTAAATTACACAAACAGTCAAGCTTTTTATTAAAACGGATTTCAATATTAGTGTATTACAAAGTATTACTGAAGGTTTCTTATGAATAAAGAGATTATGTTATTAACTAAAACTGACTGATAGCAAGACTCAAGTAAGTACCAATAAGACAAAACAATACTTAGGAGAACATAAAGGAAATAAGTCTGTAGTATATTTTAGGGCCCATTGCTCGAGTTCCTTGTTACTGAAGCAAAGAGTATAACATGCGAACAACCGTTATAATGGCTTCTGAACGTGAATAGGTACTGTTCCTAGGACAGCAGATTTTGGAACAGAGAGAGAGAATGTTCTTTGATCTTCAGTGGTTCTGATGTTTCAACTCCTTAACGCTGCCTGACTTCCCTTCAAGAGAACAGTATTTGGTTTCTGTAATACTCTTTTTTTCCTTCCCAAGTTAAAATTTCCCTCAACAGCATGTTTAGCAAACTGCTGTGATCTCAGTATTGGTTTGATTTAAAATTGACTAATGATGTTTAGATTAGATTCCCTACAGTATGGAAACAGGCCCTTCGGCGCAACAAGTCCACACTGTCCCTCTGAAGTGTAACCCACCTAGACCCCTACCCTGTATTTACCCCTGACTAATGCACCTAACACTATGGGCAATTTAGCATGGCCAATTCACCTAACCTGCACATTTTTGGATTGTGGGAGGAAACTAGAGTACCCGGAGGAAACCCACACAGACACAGGGAGAATGTGTAAGCTCCACACAGAGAGTCGCCCAAGGCTGGAATTGAATCCTGGTTCCTGGCACTGTAAGGTAGCAGTGCTAACCACTGAGCCACCATGCTGACTACTTTTTGGTGGACTGTATTGTTTAATTTTAGCAGCAATATTTGTTTGGTGTCTTCAATCTTGCTGAAATTGAACCTTGTCCTAGGACAATCCAAACAAAGACATGCATGAGAATTCCTAGAAGCATGGCATTCCAACCGGTACTCTATCAACAAACACATTGAGTTAGACTCCATCTACCACCCCCTGAGAAAAGAAACAGGAAGTGACTTCACCACAGGAAATAACATCACCAACCCAAAGAAACCCAAACATATAAGTAGAAAGCAGGAATTTTCAGCAATGTTTCACATGAGGTCCACTGAAGATGTTACCTAGTAAGGTAATGAAACATCTGGAAATGAACCTTTCAGCTCAGTGAGCAAACTTACATTCGAAACTTCAACCTAAGCTACAAGTCTTCTCAAAACTCACTAAGCAATTTCTGTTGGTGAAAACTTCTTGGGTTTACCTCAGAAGATTGATGAGATCATCCATTGCTTATTTTTTCCAAACTTATATAGTGGTAATTGTCTAATGGAGTGGTTGAACTAGAATCAACAAATTGCAGTCTTCTGAGAGGAAAACTCTTTTCTTACCCAAGAGTAAGCTTTGTTGACTATGGATGACATGCATGTCCTTGAGTATTAAATGCTTTATGTTGTAAGTGAGATATGTAATATTCCTTTTATCTTAGGAGTCATTCCACCTGCACCACTTAACTCCAGATCTTTAGGCTATGAATTCAGATATTTTAGCTGAGGAACACAATGAGATAGAACACTGACACTTGCCCTGTAAGAAGCTTACATTTATTAGATTGTCTATGAACAAATAATTTAATTCATATTTAGTTTTGATGGATCTCCCTGAGGTGTGCCATGGGTATGTTGTACAATGGACCTACATCTTCAAATGCAAGTATCTCCTCTAATGAATGTGGGTGATCTACTAAGTAGAGCTATTCATTGTGCACCTATCAATGCTTCCACTGTTCTGGAATTATTTCATACTTCTGGTGCTCCTTTAGGACTGACCCATTTTTTTTCAGATGTAACACACACTTGTCATAGCTGGACACTGTCATTGCCTGTGAGGCTTTTTATTTTATTTCATAGCATTGACCATGAACTTTAGTATCAAATATTTTACCCACATTTGCATTTGCTTTTATGTAGTAAATTGGTTGTTACATTTCTGTGGTAAGATTTCTCTCCTCCTGTCAAGATTTGTCTGTGGTGCTTCCTGGTCTCTATTACCAAGACGATTTCGATTACTTTTTCCAAAGTTAAATCTTCCTTGGACTATAAAAGATCTGATAAAGATTGACCAATAAATCTCAAAATAAATTGTCCTAATGATTCTGATTCCAAGGCTCCACATTCACAGGTTTCAAATAGTCTGTGAGGGTCATTAATAAAATTATCTACTTAGAGCACAAAGACTATAATAAGGCAGTTCACTATCATCATCTAAAAGGAAATTAGGGATGGACAATAAAAATAGCCAGCCAGTAACACGCATAATCCTTGAGTTAATAACAAAAAAAAGTACGATTCTCCCGGAAGTTGAGCTCTTATGTTACATCTTGCCTATTCAACACTTCTACTTGTTGTTTCATTAAAGTAATTGTCAAAAGCTTTTATAATGTCATTAAAAGTCTCTATTTAAGTCTTTTTTTTGGTGATTGATTACATTATCAGCTTTAGGACTTACTAAATGCAATAGCATATTAACTTGTTCTTTTTCTGATTTGGTGTTTAATTTTAAAGCAATTCTGTAACTTAAGAACTATTATTTTCATAAATTCTAATACTGTGTTCTGTTAGGATTACCTCTGATATTCAATCTGCCCAGAAGTGTTATATACACTTCTCCTTGATATGTTGACTAAGTTTATTACTGTGAAAGTATAATCTTTAAATTGTCAATTTGCTTTGATCTGATGTTCAAGAAGTTTGTCTTTTTGTATTCAGGGATACACCTTTATTCAAGTTATGGTTAAGCTTACTGATGTCTTTGCAGCTTTTTCTTCATTGACCTGTCTTTATTTGTTCTGTATCACTGTGTAACAATGTCAAATTCTTCTTATAAAACTTTAAATTGTATTTATTAGTTATTCTGCATCTCTAGAAACTTGTTATTGTCAAGTCTGGTTAGGGTTTCAAGTTTTTTACATTTTTCAAAATTTGCAAATTCTATTAAATAATTAGCTCTGAAGGATTAATGCAGGATTCTTACTTTTAAAAATTTATTTATTCATTCACAGGACGCAGGTAACACTGGCTAGGGCAGCATTTATTACCCATCCCTAATTGCCCAATGGACAGTTGAAAAGTGTCTGGAGTCTGGAGTCACATGCAGACCAGACCAGTTAAAAGTGGCAGCTTCCTTCCCTAAAGGCCATTAGGAAACCAGATGGGTATTCTGACAATTGACAAACTTTTAATTCCATTTGTTTATTGGATGCACATTCCACCATTGACCAGGGTGGGATCTGAACCCTGAACATTACCCGTGCCTCCAGGTTAATAACCTAGCGATAATACTGCTAAGCCTTCACTTACTCTCTTGAGACATCGCATGCCACTATGACCAAAATTGACAGGCTGTCGGGATGATTTACAACTTCTTTTATTCAACAAAATTACATACTTCTGCTTTTTCCATACTTAAAATATTCTGACTTTTTAGAAAAATACAAGTTTTAAGTATTGATAAAAAAGAAATTTTCTTAAAGCTTGCACCCATCAACACGACTTTCAAGAAATGCTGAGAGTGAGTGACATTCATACTGCAAGAGAGAAGAACACTGATTAATTGGCAAGTGAACAATGATTGGAGGAAGTGTTGCTATGGAGACTACTTCAGTTAATGACTGCTGACAGTTAACTAGGCGAAAGTGAGGACTGCAGATGCTGGAGATCAGAGTTTAGATTAGAGTGGTGCTGGAAAAGCACAGCAGGTCAGGCAGCAACCAACGAGATCATTCTTGATGAAGGGCTTTTGCCCAAATCGTCGATCTTCCTGCTCCTCGGATGCTGCCTGACCTGCTGTGCTTTTCCAGCACCACTCTAATCTAGACTGCCGACAGTTAACTGTCAAGCTAAATTTTAAACAAGGCAGGTTGATTATAATTAGTTCAGGCATTGGTCTGAGAAATGAATTAGTGAATAGCTGTCAGGGCACCTAACATCCTACTCCTTGTATATTTTCAATAGGTTGATGATATGCTTGCTTTATTTGAATCAGAATTCATAAGGAACAGATTTCTTGTTGGCATTTTTGATCAGTCTTTACCAGATCTATTCCAGCCAAAAATAGATATTACTTTCAAAAAAAATGTTCAAATTAGGGAGACCAAAAAAAGTCACATAAATCCTTACCCCAAACAAGCAATAATTGCCTTAATGGGTTATTCTGGTTTTGAATTCACCTTTGAAATGGAGTTGTCAAATGAGCTCCCTTTCCTTGACTTTCTAGTTAGTGGTTCTGTATTGCTATCTGCTGTACACCTACACTCACTGGCCAATATCTGCATTGGGATTCCTTCAGTTTAACGTGCTAGAAGATTAGCTCTATTGGCAATCTCAAGCAGAGCCCAAGCCATTTGTTCATTGTGTACAACTGATAATGGAATAGGGCACATCAAAGCCATCCTAAGGATTAATGGCTTCCCTCATCAGACACTGTCTCACTCTATATTGTGCAAGATCATGAACTATCACATTTGGCTCTGTATCAATATAGGTGACTGGATCATTTCTCAGTGCTTTCACCAATCAGAATAAACCTGCCTTGATTAAATAGTCAACAAAGTTTAGCAGTTAACTGAGTCACCATCAACTGATAAATTCTCCATGGCAATGCCTCTATCAATTAGAATTTATTTGCTAATCAATCAGCACTCTCCTCTCAAAGTATAAATGTATTTTCTATTTTGGTATCGCTGGAGGATTGTCCTGAAGAGTGAAAGATGAAAAACTCTGATAAAATGTGATTTTTGCAACAATACTAACAGTTTCTATTACTAAATGTTTATTAGTAATATTTTTCTTGCCTCAGAAATGCTTTACTGGTCTTAAACTTCTGCTACAATGGGCTTAAAATGTTTAACTTTGTTTCTTATGTTGCCAACTTTGAGATAAAGTTATGGTTCTATTTTATGTTTTGCAGCTATATCTTCTTGTGCCCATTTGCAATGAAAGCAATGCTCATTTTAATAGTAAGTTCTCCTGTGTTATTCTCTCAGGCTCTCAGCTTGAGATTAGTGCATTCAGAAAATATTTTTACCTTTCATCCTTACAGGTCCAATTTACTGTTGGAGCTTTGCTATCTGCCTGCTTCTTATCTGATTCCTGATATCTGCTCCGTGGCTATCTCTATGACTTTCATACTGACTTTGTCTGCACTTTTCCTCATTCCCAGCTCTGTCTTGTGCCTTGATACAGTTACAGCTTCCTGAACCTTTGCTGACTGCTGTATGTCTAAATGCTTCCAGCTTTTGACTGTCTGGCTGCTCTTCACTTTAAATAGTGATTCTTTTTTGCAGAATCTTCTGAGCTTCTTTCTCATCAGCTTCTTTTCATTGTTGGTCTCTTCAGGAGACTGGGCCAGACTTCAAATACTGGCTGCCCCAAAGCGTCTGATGTTCCACACAGTGGCTGTGTTATATATGTGAGTGGAGCTCCGGGCTAGTTCAGATTAACCCTTTGATATTGATTATTTTAAACAACAATCATTGTGATGTGGAGGTGCTGGTGTTGGATTGGGGTGGACAAAGTCAAAAATCACACAACACTGGGTTACAATACAACAGGTTTATCTGAAACCACAAGCTTTCTGAGCCCCCGCTCCTTCCTCAGGCAGCTAGTGATACAGAATACATCACATACAGAATTTATAGCAAAAGATCAAAGGGTCATACAACTAATGCAAATGTATTGAACAAACCTACATGGCTGTTAAGTCTTCAAACAATTAGAATGCAGGTGCAAGTTGCAAATGATTAATATGTAAATCCCAGAATTTCTTTCAAGTCACTGCCCTGAGATAATTTAAGGTTTTATCAGTATGAAAGAGATGACATCTCAGGTCAGACAATGCATTTTAGGTGGAAGGCCTTAATCTGGGCCTTGAATGAGGCCATGTGTCTTAACCTGGAGTCAGATTGGTTTTACTTCTGCAGTAGAAATTTATAAAATGCCACATTGACTTACGAGCTACATTCAATAATTGTCACATTGTCAGTTATCACTTTCTTTCTCTCCACATTTATGTCAATTTTCTCTCCCGAAGACTTTTACTTTTTTTTGGGTACAACTGCACAAGAGTTCAACTCTACATTGATATGGTTCTACAGGGTACAGCTTTTCAGGAGCAGGTTGTATCTTGAGGCAGAGTGGGTAGTGTCCATACCTCTGAGCCAGAAGATTTGGGTTCAAATCCCATCTGTCATAGAGGTGTACCATAATATGTCTGAACTGTGATTTGAAAAAAGTGGCTCTATGGGGTCACAGCTTCACAGAGGAACAATTCTACATGATTACAATTCTATGAGCGTACAGCTCCACAGAGATACAGTTTGACATGGTACAACTTTATAAAGTTTACAGTTCGTCATAAAACTACTCTAAGCCAGTATAATGTTATGTAAATATATCTTTACTAGAGTTACAGTTTTATACAGGTACAATTCTACATGGGTACATCTCCACAGGCATGTAGCTACATAAAGTTACAGTTTTACATGGGTCCAGCCGTACCTCAGGCACCTCACCCAAGTGCTCATTTCTGCTACAATGCATTGGCAGCTTACTTAACTACAAAGAACAATCTAACTCAGAGTCCTCACATGAAAGCTCACATTGTTTAGTCATTATCAGATAATATTATCAGATGGTACAGAACTTGAACATTCCAAAAATGAAAATCATGCTGAAGAAACTTCACTTTGCCTCATCAGGACAATGCAAGGAGACCAAATTTCAAATGACTACAGTGAATCATCCTCAAGGAGGTTAAACAGGGTTAATGCAGAGACGTTGTTTCCCCATATAGGAGAGTCAAGGACAGAAGGTATAATCTCAGAATAAGGAGTTGCCCATTTAATATAAAGATGACTGGATCTTTTTCTCTCCGATAATGGTGAATCTGTGGAATTTTTTACTAAAGAGGGCTGTTGAGTTGGGGCATTCAGTACATTGGATCAGCTATGATTTCATTGACTGGTGGAGCAGACGCAATAGACCAAGTGGCAACATAAACCTTGTTGTCTTAGAAATAAACAATGCTGATTGATTGACAGTCAACTCTAATTGCTCAATGTACTGCCATGGATAAATCAAGAAGAAACTACAGACTTCCTAAGTTCCTGGTAATTTAGGAAGGCATTAAACTCGAACATATCCCTTTTGTTTGCATGTCATTTTTAGCAAGTAGAAATGAACTATTAGGCAGTTTTTAAAAGTTATCTCGTTGACCAAATTTTTGATCAGCTGACCTCATATGCCTCTTGCATGCTCAGTGACCTATTTTGTTTTATTATGCTCCTGTCAAGGACCTTGCTTTATTTTGTTGTATTAAATGAGTAATAAAAAAAACCTGTTGTTACATTCACTCATGTTGAAGACTTTGCATTGAAAAATTATAGTAATGCCATAAAACACTTCACCAAGTGACTATTACCAGAAGCAGCATATAAATTCCAATATATCCAAAATGATATTAGGTTGTGAAGCTGTCATTCACTTCAGTGAGTCTATTTTCATTTTTAAGCGAGAACCTTTGTGTACAGATAAGAATCTGAGTGGACTCAGATATTAGATTTGAATGTATTGCTAGTAAAATTATGAGTTTGAGATTGTGGATTTCTGTGTTATTTATGACACAGAAGAGAAAGCTAAAACCATTTGGCCAGTTGCCTGTTGAAAGAGCAATGTATGTTCATGACTATACTGAATGATCAGTTTGATTACCGTAAGCATCCATTTAACATCATCCACTAGAGGGCGTCAAAATACACATGGTCTGCTGACCACTTAAATCTCAGGGTTTCCCAAAATTGTTAAAGTCAAGACAAAGGATTAAGGTATTTCAAGAGCAAATTACAACCTCTATAAAATAGGTTTTCTCAATATCTTGTGTTATTTTATAAATGTCACACAAGAAGCAAATTACCAAAAAGTAATTGTCATTATAAGTTTCTACTAATAATTCTAATATTTTATTTATGAAACACTTCAGTAGACTAAATTGAATTCAAGCATAACTTATATCCAGAAATTTATGAAAATCTTTTATGGACTAAATATTTAAAGTTAGGAAACATGAAAACATGTAACATGTGACTGACACAAAATGGGACGTGGTGGATGGGATATTATAAAAAGAAATAGTGAATTAAAACAGTATCAAATTACAAATGAGTACACCATTGCTGAATTACGGGCACTGACATCCAAGTAGATTTCATCTTTAAATATATATTTCATTGCCTGCCCCGCCTCCCATATGGATAAGGTGAAAGTGTTTTTAAGGTGGAAGTGTACCAATAAGCATGATTCAAAAGTGTTAATTTTTTTCTTTCCAAATTTACTAAGCAATAGACTATACTAATATGATCAACAACTTAATGCAAAATTTAAAGCAAAATATTGTTCTGAAGACTGCCCAATTGTAATAGTTCACGGATTTTAAGTTCAGCAAGCTCCTTATAAGCTTATGTGGAATCCTGAGCATAAACAGATTTTTAAAAATTGAAACAATTTTTGGAGAATTGGAAATTCTTGGTGCATGTGTAAAATGTTACAGCTGTCCAAGCAATACTTACTGGTATAAGTGGTGATTATTTACAAAAAACAAATTATCTTTTCATTTTGCTGTTTTTCATTTGCATATTTACTAACACCTTTACTGCATTTTGTTCTTTGTTAAGAATTATAGTTTTGACACAAATGGGCATTCAGCACAATAAAGTAGCTAAAGCAATTATTCATTTTCATCAGAAGCAAAATGTCTTGAAATCAGACATATTACAATTTTAGCGGCTCAAAATGCCAAAAAAAAATGGTTTGGTGAAAGCAGGATTCAGCATTCCTTCAAATACCTATGCAATAACTCAATAGAAACCAGTATCTTATACTTATTCATGAAGAGTCTTAGACACTATTCTGGCTCCCACAGAGCCAGCTCTCAGAGTGAACATGATGTTTATATCCTGTCAGCCAGGGCTTCCTGATTGGACCAGGTTATCAGCCCTAGTCGGAGAACTCATATTTTCTGTGATCCACCTGGCTGACCTTGTTACAATCACTCCATCCCTCCCCCTCTGAGAGCGAGAACATAGGCCGTTTTTTTTATATAGCTCCTCCTCAGGTGTTTTAGCACCAGACCAGGTTCCTCCAACTCTGCCTCTGATATGGGCAGCGTGTAATGCACAGTAGTTCACTTCTTGCCCCTGGAGCATCTCGGAAGAAATCCATTCTCCTCTTCAGTCAGGAAAGGTGTCAAGGCTGCGATACTGTTGTGTCCATCTCAGATTCGGAGGTATTATAACACTTGATGAAGAGGGAGAAACCACAGGTTCTGGAACTGTTCAAAAGGCAGTTGAGGAGCTGGGCATATTTTGCTCCCACACCATTTACAAGTTTGCAGCTTTCATATGATTCATATGCTAGTTCAGGACCACCTCCCTACCCAAACTTTATACATCTTAGGACCTGACCTCCTGTTGACCATGCCTCTCACCCACGCAAGGCCATCCCTGTAGTTCCTACACCAAGCTTCATCCCCTGAAATAAACCATCTCTCTTGCTTAGTGGAATTTTGTGTCATTCCTGATGCTGTTTCATCCCCTCCTCTAGGTCTAGAAGATCAGATTTAACATGGTGTGGAGTCTTCTCCCCACTAGCATTTCTGCTGGTGCTACCCCTGTAGTTGCATGAGGGGTGGACCAATAATCAAATAGGAACTGGGACAGTTTGGTATCGAGTGAAGTTAGAGGCTGTTCCTTTAAGCCCGCTTTCAATGTTTGGTTTGCCCTTTCTGCCAGACCATTGGATGATGAAAGGTGTGGAGTGGCCCTTTTATATGACAAATACCATGCGATTTTAGGAAATACTCAAATTCCCTGCTAGTAAATGATGGCCTGTTATCTGTGACCCACACTTTCAGGAGTCCATATATTGCAAAAAGTGATCACAGTTTTCCTACCGATGTCTCCATGTTTGACAAATGAATTCTGTCATGCCCTGCCATTTTGAGTGAGTGTCCACAATAACTAAGAACGTTGAGCCCATGAAAGGATATGCATAGTCAACGTGTAACTGAGTCCAGGGTTTACCCAGCCATTCCCACAAATGGGGAGCTACCAGGGGAAATTTTTATCCTTGTTGGCACTCTGGGCACTGCCCTACCAATGCTGCCATGTCCACATCCAATCCTGGCCACCAGACATAACATCTCACTAATGCCTTCATTTTGGACACCCCTGGGTGACCCTAGTGGAGTTCAGCTCGGGACAATCACTCTTGCTGCCTATAATAATATGCTATCCTCTGCTGTCATCTTGTCTCTCCAGGGACAAAAGGTTTCATTTCTGGTTGTGATGGACCTTTGGTTTGCCCCATCACCACTAGCTGTTTCTATTTTGCCAGGACTGGATCTTTCTGCATCCAAAGTCTGACATTGTCAGCTGTGACAGGAAGTGTGTCCTGAAAATTTAAAATCATTACAAACTCTTTCAGTGGTGGTACTGCAGGAGGTATATCTGCCAATGGGAGGCATCTCAATGCGTCCGCATTTGCTACTTGCCCTCCCAGACGAGCTTCCATCTTGTAACTATATGCACTTAGTATTGGCTGAATTTGACCTGAAGTTATAGGCAGCACTGCCTTGTCCTCTTTAAGTAGATATAGCAGGGGTTTGTGGGTCATTATTAATTCAAATTTACATCTGTTAAAGTATCAGTGGAACTTCCTGACAACAAATATGACCACCAAACCTTCCTTCTTTATCTGGGATAATTAACACTCTGCATCAGCCAAAGTCTTAGATGCATATGCTATTGGGCATTCCTCTCTACAGGGCTGCCAATGAGTTAATAGTACCCCAGTGCCATATGGGGAGGCATCATATGTTAATACTAAATCTCGCTTGAGATCATAGTATGCCAATGCTTCTGAGGATTTTCTTTATTTCTCTGAAGGCTATGGCTTGGATTCGTGACCATTTCCAAGGCTGACCCTTTTTGAGAATTGATACAAAGATGCCAGGATGGAGGCCAGGTTGTGGATGAACTTTCTGTTACAGTTCACCAGCCCAAGGAAAGACCTGAGCTCTGGTAGTGACGTGGGAACTGAGCATCTTTGATTACCCTCACTTTTTTTCTTCCAATGGATTTAACTCAATCTTATCGACTCTGTAGCCCAAGTAGGTCACTTGTGGTGTCTGGAACATACAATTTTCCCTTCTAAGGCTTACATGCATCTGGGAGAAACATCTAAGGACGATGTCCAATTTCTGTAAGTGCTCTTTATTGATCTTCCCTGTTATTAGCACATCATCTAGATACCTGGCAACCCGGTGTAGACCCTGTAAAATGCTTTCCATCATCCGCTGAAAAATCACACAGGCTGACAATACCCCAAATGGCAGTCTCATGTCTCGGTACAAACCCTTATGGGTATTAATTGTAGCATTCTTTTGGGAATTCGCAATTACAGGTACGCATGGCTCATGTCCAGCTTTGTGAAGGACAGCGTCCCACCAGCTTTGCATATAACTCCTCTATGCGAGGGATTGGGAATTTGTCCAAATGCAAAAAGCCATTTACCATTTGTTTAAAATCCCCACCAATACCCAATGGGCTTCACAATCAGTATGACCGGTGCTGCCCATTCTGCAAACTGGCCTGGTTTGATGATTCCTTCACTTTCCAGCCTTCTGATTTCTGCCTTTACTTTTGCACTTCAGGCAAATGACACTGGGTTGGACTTACAGATTTGTGGAATTGCTTCCTGGTCAATGTGCAAGGTGGTCCGAGTGTATAATTAGGCCATCATTCAGGCAGCTATTTTATAATTGAAAATCGTTGAGCTAATGTAGGTAAATCTTTCTCAACCATTAAGATTGGGAGCGAACATTTTATTACAATCAATGGTGACTGAACCAGCTGCTTCCCATAAGGTACCCTTAATCTGTAAAGGTTCCTGGTAAAGATCCTCAGTCTAGCTGAGGTCTTGCGTAAACTGAAAGGTTGGACTCCAGAACGAATTTTATTAAAGACTGGTTATGTGATCACTGAAACAGCTGCACGGCATCAACCTCTATTAGAACTGAGTTACCATTTAACCAGATGTTTCCCTATGACTTCTCTTATCCACTTTCAGTCAAGTGGGACTCTTTGGCCGTGTCAAGTCTGCATACTGACAGCAATTACAATGGTTTGCCGGGTTTGGATCCGAAAGAAAGTTTTAACTGGCTGAGGCCTGATTTTGTTTTGGGCTGATGTTAAGTTGCTCTGCCCTTCCTGATGAAGGGCTTATGCCTGAAACATTGACTCACCTGATCCTTGGATGCTGCCTGACCTGCTGTGCTTTTCCAGCACCACACTTTCGACTCTGATCTCCAGCATCCCCAGTCCTCACTTTCTACTGGTAGCGTTGCTTTGTTCAGGATGTGTCCTGAGTCAGAGTTTATTCAATTGCCTTCACTCAAGTGGTAGACTCCCTGGGATCGGGGAGTCCAGAACTAGAAGGCATAGGTTTAGGGTGTGAGGGGAAAGATATAAAAGAGGCCTAAGGGGCAACTTTTTCACACAGAGGATGGTACGTGTATGGAATGAGCTGCCAGAGGAAGTGGTGGAGGCTGGTACAATTGCAACATTTAAGAGGCATTTGGATGGGTATATGAATAGGAAGGATTCGGAGGGACATGGGCAAGGTGCTGGCAGGTGGGACTAGATTGGGTTGGGATATCTGGTCGGCATGGGCGGGTTGGACCGAAGGGTCTGTTTCCATGCTGTACATCTCTATGACTCTATGACTCTATGTTACTTCACTCAGTCGGACTGGCAAAAATGTTCAATTCCATTGGAATACCTTGCAACTCATACATTCCATTTGCTGCATTTTCCAATGACAAAGCCAGTTGTAGTGCCAGCTGATAGGTGTCTTTGCATGGCTGCATCTTTAATCCCACATGCCAAACTGTGTCTCAGCATCTCACTAAGGGTTGAACCAAAGTCACATGTCTCTGCCGGTCATCTTAATCGAAACCAAAAAAATCCTGATATGGATCGCTTTGGTTCTTGAATTGCTGAGTACAACCGGCAGCATCTCAGAATTAGAGGAGGCCTGGGATTGTACTTTTCCTTAGCTAAATCTGTCAACTCTTGAAAGATTTTAGTATCTGGTTCATCACAGAAATTTAGGCTCCTAATAAACAAAAAAGTTGCAAGTCCACAAACTGTCAGAAAAATTACTCATAGCTTTTCATCTGTCCCAATGTAATTTGCCTGGAGAAAAAAATGCATTATTTCCACACATTGGGCCCAGTCTTTGCCAGCAGGATTGAGAGAATCAAGCATCCCAATCGATAGCATGATGCCAGAAATGCTTACCCCAGCTCAAAGACAACTACTGCAAATGAATGTTTTCAGGAGCATGCTTTTATTTCATCACCACTGAAATAATTCCACAAAGGCCAATATCCCGTCATCAATACACCCTTTATTTACATGGAGAGTCCTTGACACTGATTCAGCTCCCTCAGAGCCAGCTCTCAGATTGAGCAGAACCTCTGACACTTCTGTTTCTATCTGTCAGCAAGGGCTCCCTGATTGGACCAGGTTAACAGCCCCAATCAAGGAACTCATATTCCATGAGATGAACCTGGCTGACCTTGTTACAATCACTGCAGCCTCATTAAAATTTTTGATTAATTGCATTAACTTTCCAAACTTTCTTCAATATTAGACAAATGATCTGATAACCCAAGCTATCATACAGCACAAAGCACAAATGATACAGTAACTCAACTGACTTCCATTGATTGCTTAAAAATCAGGTAAAGTTCCAATCAACTAAATATTCTGAAATGCAGTCTGATTATTCGAAAGCACATAAACCGAGTTTGAGATTATATTTGAAATGACTGTCTGAAGCGACTTTTAAATGGAATGTCTCCATTTCTAATTGAGTATCACCTAATCAGTTTCTGATGTGAACATTTTACAATTATGTCAGAGTGTAAGTTCCTTTAATGGTTTCAACAATAGATTTTAATTGTTTGTATTAAGATAGCGTTGTGGTACATGAATTCAAAGAATTGTGTTCATGGAGCATTAATTGGTAAATATTTCCCAGAATATTTTGATCATATTCAATGCATTATATATTTATTTAAATTGAGCAATCTGCCACGGCTTCGTTCATGGAGGATAAAAAAAAAAATCCTCTTCCTATCTCCCTACTGTTTTCAATGTTTCTCTCTCCTAGGCCAAGTACCAGTTTCAAGTTGTTCAGAGCAAGATCCCACACAAAATAATCAAATGATCAATCAATCTGTTTTGTGGCACTGGTTGAGAAATAAAATGTTGGCCAGGCCAGTAGAAAAGCTGCCATGCCCAGCCACACAGTGAGGGGAATGGGGCGATATCTCTTGCACTTTCTCAGTGCTCTGTTCTGTTGAAGCATTTACTAATAATCATGCGCCATTCTCGCAGCAGGACATGAACCCACCATCAACTTTGACTCAATTAAGAGCTTTACCACAGAGTTACAGCTGACACTCAGCAGCAGGATATTCCCCAGCATAATATTAACTTACTTTACTTGCTCTTAGCTTTAATATATTTGTTACCATAATTTGGAACCATTGCACGAGTGAAATACTGTTACTGGTATTTAACTTAATTGAAGAAATTACTTTGAGATTGTTAATTTGAGAATTGAATGTGATGGGACATGTATTGATCTGGTTGATTTGAAATATAACATCTGGACAGCTTCTGTAATTTTAAAGATGTTTACAGTTTAAGATACGCAGAGTAGTGTCACTTCAGAATAAAAGAAGTAAAAAAAAATCAGTTTGTTTTACCAAATTACTTTATTGTGCATGAGCTAAAAGTCAATGTTATGGGTCTATGTTTCAACATTATTCCTTTGCTGCCATTCCAGTTAGAATGACATTCTTTAAATGTCCCTGGCAGTGTCCTGATAGAATGATAATATTCATTGCCATTCAGCAGTGGCTGACAAGTGTGGGGGTTGAGGGGCAATGTGTCTAGATCTCTCTCCTCCTCTGGTAGTGCTGCAATAGCACTGAAGCTCACTCACCTTATTGTTTGGATCTCTGCTGAAGTGCATCACCTCTCCGGCCTTTTTAAGTAGTGTGTTGATGACCCTTCTGATGCATGCTGGCTCAGTGGTTAGCACTGCTGCCTCACAGCACCAGAGTCCCAGCTTCAAATCCAGCCTCAGGTGACTGTCTGTGTGGAGTTTGCACATTCTCCCCATGTCTACGTGGATTTCCTCCGGGTGCTCTGATTTCCTCCCGCAGTCCAAGCATGTGCAGGTTAGGTGAATTGGCCATGCTAAATTGCCCATACTGTTAGGCGCATTAGTTAGAGGGAAATGGGTCTGGCTGGGTTACTCTTCGGAGGGTCGGTCTGGATTGATTGGGCCAGAGGGCCTGTTTCCACACTGTAGGGAATCTAATCAATGATATGTGGCTGCCTGAGAGATGTTACACATGTCCACTGTGGAACTCTGGAAGGAAGTGCTGGTATAGAGCTTTAATGTGGCCGTGACTTTTAAAGTCACTGGAATTGGGTTCCCTCTCAGTCCCAGGGTCCACATGTCACCCTGAAAGAGAGTTACTGCCTTCCTAGATACTCTGATATTACCTGTCAGTCAGCTGCTGGTGGACGATGCAGCAGACACAAGGATACAGCATTGTTTATCATCACCTTGTCTCCATCCTGACCAGCCTCACTGTCTGGTGTCACCTTATGTTGGGTCAGTGTTGTACAGAACCCAACATTATTCTTGCTCTGTGCCACATCTGCTCTGTCTGAGCTCTGTAACACTGTGTGAGTCAAACCCATTTTACCTCTAGAAATTCAACAAAGGCCAGAGGGTGCAGTCACCACTGCTGTCCTGCACCTATTGATAAACAATGCTCACTCCTGTGTTTTTTGACCACACCTTGTTCTGTTCTCAATGACCTTAAGCCTCCAGTCAATGTCCATCAATTTTCTCTCAATCACTCTTAACCTTCTCTTGACCTTCCCGCAGTCATCCTTGCCCTGTCCCATGATGATCCTCAGTCTCTGCTCTATCTTCCAGCATTCTATAATGACAAACAGTTCAACCTGGCTCACTTCCCACTTTGAAGACTGCCTTATTTACTCCAGACCAACTTTAAAGAGGCATGAAAGTGAATGTCCCTGTTTACCACAGGTCTCCACTTTAATCACAAAGATACCATTTAATGAAAGAACTTGTGGATTAACATGTATTCACTACTAATGTTGGGAATTCACTTCCCACTTTATTCGATTTATCTACCCATCTCTTTCCTGGCCTCATTAGCCAGCAAGTAATTCTAATTTATGACTACAGGTCCTCCCTTAACTCAGAAGAAAGCAGTATTGCAGATAAACACCTCTGTTTGGAGATCATGGTACTGAAGTCAGTTTGCTCATCTATCCAAGCAAGCATCCACAGGCTGCAACCACCTCAGCAAAACTGGCAGATCCTCCAATCCCACCTTCTGGATCCCTCGTGGCATTATCACTGGACTGTTAATCTAGAGACCCAGATGATGTTCTGAGGATCCTGTTCGAATCCTGTCACAGCAGATGGTGGAATTTAAATTCCAATTTTAAAAAAATCTGGAATTGAGTCTAATGATGACCATGTCAATTGTTGGAAAAACCCATCTGGTTCACTAATGCCCATTAGGGAAGGAAACTGTCATCCTCACCTGGTCTGGTCTACATGTGACTCCAGACTCATAGCAATGTGGTTCACTCTTAGCTGCCTTCTGGGCAATAACTGCTGGCCAAGCCAACGATGTCCACATCCTGTGAATGAATTTTTAAAAAGCCTGCCCACTCAGAGTCATACCCTCATGTGGCTGACCAGGGCTAAATCAGAAATACCTAAGAAGCACAATTGCTTCCTGGAACAAAGTGTCCAAGTAACCTTCCCCCATCTGATGCATCACATTGTTCTCAGAATCCATACAGTGTGGAAACAGGCCATTCAGCCCAACAAGTCCACACCAATCCCATATAGAACATCACACTCAGACCCCTCCCCTATCCCTGTGACCCTGGATTTCCATTGGCTAACAGACCTAACCTACACATCCCTGCAGACTATTGGTTATTTAAAATGGCCAATCCACCTAATCTGCACATCTTTGGACTGTGGAAGGAAACCAGAAGAAACTCACACAGATACAGGGAGAACACATAGACTTCACACAAATCGCCCAAGGATGGGATTGAACCCGGGTCCTTGGCACTATGAGGCAGCAGTACTAACCACTGAGCCACCGTGCTGCCTGAAGCTTAAATTCTGGCTCATTTAAACCAATGTTCCTTAAGATACATACAGTTTCTGTAGATGTGGTTATTGTGGATCAGTCTGGTGTCCAACAGACCATATATGCTACCATGACAGCGTAATGCCTGCTCCACCATATTTATTGTGTCTTAGTTAACACTTTAATGTTTCAAACAAAGAAGTATCATTGAGCTTCCATTTGTAGTTAAGTCAAGTAATTTTACTTGCTCACGGGAGGTGAGAGTAACTGCACTTGACATCAAGCCTGTATGTGATCAAGTGAGGTATCAAGGAACAGGACCAAAACTGGAATCAGTGGGATTTAGTAAAAATATTCTGTACTCATGTGAGCCATAATATCACAAGGGAAGGTGGTTGTGGTCTGTAGTGGTCAATTGGCTCAGCCCCAGGACTTCACTTCAAGAGTTCCTTAGTGTAGTGTCCAAAGCCCAATCATCTTCAGCAGCTTCATCAATGATTCTCCCTCCTTCATAAATTCAGAAGTGAGGATACAGAAACTGTTGATGTTCAAAAGTAACAAGGCCAAGATGGCTTCCAGGTATGGCCTGAGAAGAGGAAAGGAATGTTAATGCCATACAATTATCAAGCAATGACTATCTTCAATGGAAAAGAACCTATGCATTGTCCCTTGAAGTTCAGTGGCATTACCATTGCTGAATCCACGTGCCCCCATCAAAACCTTGGAAGTTACTTCTGACCAGAAACTGAACTAGCTACAAGAATAAGTTGGGAACTAAGAATTTTGCAGCAAATAACTGAACTACTGTCTCTGCAATGTTAATCTACCTGCCACAAAACATTAGAGAGGAGTGTGATAGAATACTCTCTATTTGCCTAGATGAGTGTATCTCCAACAGTATTTAGGAAGGTCGACACCAACCAGGCCAACCTAGACCACTTGATAGGCACTTCATCACCACTTTCAACATTCCACCCCTTTCCTAATGATATACATGACAGGAATGTGTACTATCTACTTGACTTGAAAGTACATCTCTGTTCTTTCACTGTCACTGGGTTAAATTTATGTAACTCTCTTCCTGGTAGCCTTGTGGGTCCCTACATCCAAAGGACTGCAGCATTTCAAGGAGGCAGCACACTATCATCTTCTCTGGGATGGGCAATAAATATTGGCTTAGCCAAAAATACCCACACACTCATGATCATATCAGAAATAGAATAAGGGGAGTGAGTTGGAAAATGGAGTTGAGGTAGAAAAATAGCCATGATTAAGTTGAGTAATAGAACAGGCTTAAGGAGGTTTATATTTTCTTGTACAAATTTCAGGTGCTCTTAAGTAGTTGAGGGTAGGCTGGATTTGGTAAATATTAGGCATGCTTCCTGATTGTTAATTGGTTTGCAATGGGAATGAAATTGATGGAATGGTGGTTAGACGATGTTCTTTGAAAAATGAATTCACTGACCTTGAAAACCCGTGTGAGGTCATTGAATGTTTTTTTACCACTGTTGCCAGACTGTCGGAACTAACCTCCATGTTTGCCTGCTTCCATTATCTTTCGAGGGATTACTTTGAAGGCCATCTGCAACATGTCTCCACGACCACATCAAGAGTCGGAAACCCTCACTCAGTCTTATTACTGCACTCAAACACATTCTGAAACAGTTCTAGCAACTGTTGAAACATGAGTGCACCTCCATAAGGAATAGATGATCTTTAAGAAATGCTGGTTAGCTAAGTACCATGCTAGGCCGAGGAGTTTTCTGAACACCTGCAGATCATGCAACCATTCATCAGTCTCTGTCACACTGGGTAGCAATGCATGTCACAGTCATTGAAATGAGTGGGTAACACACAATTTGCACACTGGACATGGTGCAGACTCTGTGCTTGACCGTGGGCCTGATCAAATTTCTAGCTCAAGGAGACTTGAAACATTTACCTATGTACAGTGACAGATACTGCAACAGCATCTTGGCTGTGATGAAATATATTTGCATGTGATGACATCAGAAATTATTTATAGTTCAACACCCAGAGTCATAGTGTATCAGAGCATGGAAACAGGCACTTTGACCCATCATGTCTGTACTGAACATCAAGCACCCATCGACTCTTAATCCCATTTGACAGCATTTGGACCATGCCCTTGCATGCAATAGTATTTCAAGCATTCATCTAAATACTTCTTAATTGTTACCACTTTCACCACCCATTCAGTTCATAGGCATGTTCCATGTTTAATATTTACCTTATCAGCATGAATAAAAGGTAATAAGAGATTTGTGACAAGTAAATGCATAGCATGGACCAGCAGCAAATATGAAACATCTCACCTGGAAGCACAATGTGGAATGAATATTGTACCGAGGAAATTAAACTTATTTTAGAAACTCTGCCAGACTGTGTTGCTGACTCCCACATCTGTTCTTGGTGAACAGGGAAATCACTGCACATAGCAATATTTCCACTCCATGATCGACGGAATGGAAGGTTTAGTTGTTGATTTCTCCATCAGTGAAACAGGGGCACCTGTCTCTTCTTCATACATATTTTGCGATCCACTCTAGATTGTCACCCAAGGAGGTTCAACTTTACCACAAAAATTTTTATTGCCTTTTCAAACATTTTTTGCCTTATCTGACACTATCTTCCATGACAAATCCAAAGTGCTTCATGTGCTGGAAATCTGGAACTCTGATTCAGTCTTTGTATATACTGCCTGACCTTGTGGGATTTCCAGAATTTTTTGTTTTATTACCTCTAATAGCTACTGTTATTTCTTTTACACTTTCACCAAACACATTCAGTTGCAGAGAGCTCTCCTATAATTGACCTCTCATTCCTTGTGGACCAGTGTTTGATTATATTCAAAGTAATGTGCGGTTACAGAGTATTGCTTAAGGGTTTGATAGTATAATTTGCTTTCTGGAATTGATATGGACTTACTCCTGTTTAGCAGAAAAAGTAAGTATTCTCTCAGGCTATGCAAATTAAGATATAAGCTACAATTTAGGTATTTTAAAAGTAAAACATATATAGCAGCAGGAAATCGATACTACAGATTTCTCTTGACTACAGGCATTTATATGTAGCAAACAATTGAAATAAATTCCTGGATTATTTTCTATTTGTAGTCCAATGAAAACAGATTTGCGGTGAAGTATACACATCCCTACAGCTCTTTTCATGGGTTTGTTCACTAGATGTGTGTGCTGTTGTCAAGGCTAGCATTTATTGCTCATTCTTAATTTCCCTTGAGAAGATTGTAAAGAGGTGCCTTCCTAAACAACCTCAGTCCATGTGGTGAAGATATTCTCCACAATCGAATTGGAGAGGACATTCCAGGATTGTGACCTACCAACAGTGAAATATAATTCCAAGTCAGGATCATGTGCTCATTCTGGGAGTTGGAATAGGGGTTGGAGATTGGAGTTTGTAGTGTTCCAATATACTGGATGCCCTTACCTCTCCATATGCTGCCAAAGATGGCTTGACGAGTTGCTTCACTTCACCTCAGATATAATACTACCTGCAGCCACACAGTGAATGGAGTGCCGATGAAGGAAGCTGCTTTGTCACAAATTGCTGTAAAGCGTCCTGTGTGTTGGTGGAGGTACATTCATTTAGGTCTTGATGCCACAAGTGGATGATTGTTTGCTTGATGTCAAGGGCAGTCACACTCACCTCAACTCTAGATTTCAGCTTTTGACCATGATATTTTCAAGGCATTAAGCAGAATGGACCTAGCAGATCCCAAAATAAGCATCAGTGAATAAGTGCCACTCGACGACACTGTTGATGTTACCTTCCATCATTTTGCTGATGTTTAGGAGTAGACTCAAGATTGGCTGTATTGAATCTGTCCTATTTTTGCAGGCAGGATATGCCTGTGCAATTTTCCACATCGTTAGGCAGGTGTCAGTGCTATTATTATACTGGAGCAACTTTGCTTCAGCAGTTACAGCTAGGATACTGATGGATCCCATAGCTTTTGCAGCATCCGTTGTGCTTAGCCATTCTTCATATGACATGGAGTGAGTCAACTTGGCTGAAGACTGTCAGCTCTGATTCTGAAGATCTCAAGTGGATACCGAGATGGATCAGCAACTCAGCACTTCTGGCTGTAGGCGCTTACAAATAGTTTGGCCTTGTAAATAGTTTTGGGGAATCAGGAGGTGTATTAGTCATTGAAGAATTCTTAGCCCTAATCTGCTCTTGTCGCCAATGTTTTATTTGGCTAGCTCAGTTCAGTTTCTAGTCAATGGATGTTGATAGTGGAGAATGCTAATTAGGTAAAATATATTTTTCTCTAAAACAAAATGGAGTGTTAACCGCAACAACAAGCTAGAATTGTTTCCTCAGATATAGGAACAAAAATATTCTTGTGAATTCAGTTTCATCAAGTAAAGTAAAGAAATTTAATTGCTGATCCCTATGTGGAAATTCTCAATCAGAAAGTCATTTGTATGTAAATTTTCAAGTATGAAGCTGTATAGGGAAGCGTATAGGATGAAATAGTTCTGCGTCCTTTATTCCTTGCAGCCCTGTTCTTGAAACCAATCTGGTATAGTGGAAGGAAAATCTGCTAATTTCATCCATAACAATCCCACTTGAAGAAATTTCGGATAGTTGGAATCCAGTTGTGAGTAGACGCAGATCAAGCATGAAGCTATCCACAATTTAATGGTAAAAATGATACTTTTACTCAGAAAATATATTGATGAATGGTGCAGGATGTGAGAAATTCGTAATTAATTTGGACAATTTTATTCTGAATCTTAATCCAATTCCATATTTACCGAAAAGAAAATCTGTAGTTCATTTGAATAATTTGCACAAGAAAGCCACCTTGAAACTTCAACAATGCTTCGTTCACCACACGCAGCTCCCCCATCCTCATCATCCTTTCCAACTGTTCCCTATCACATGTTATTAAAAAGTAGTAGCCTTTCACTTTTTGTGAAGGACAATGTAGGAGCTTTAAAGGAGGGGATTCTGCCGAGTTCAGAAGGCAACGCTGAAAGATTTTTGGTCTCGAAGTTGCAGTTCTTGGACTGGGAAGTAAAACTCTTTTTTTCTCCATTATTAACATTTTGTATGATCTAGGCAGAATTCAAGCCTTATAGTTTTGCATTAGCAATAGTTGAAGCTCAGAATATTGTTAAGACTCACTGAGGTAGCACACTGGAAATCAAGCCAAAATGTTCCTGGAGTTGTCACAAAAATTAAAGATTTTACAAACTATGCAACGTTCCCAATTTATATGACTTTCAGACTCAGGTCGATAAAAGCATGGACTAACTTCCTATATTGAATAAGAGTTGCTATTTATTAAAAACAGTTAGGTGCTACATACAGATAGTCCTTCCATAGGTCGTCATCGCCACTCACTGACAAGTATGATTGTCCACTGAGGAAATCCCACCTTACTGGACATGGTTTTGTAGATTCTTTTGTAGTTGATGAACCTGATTCTTGAGCCATTTCCCCAACCATACAATTGTCCTGTGTTTCTGGAAGGTGGAAGTGATTCTTGGCCTTGGGATCACTTTCTCTGGTTCATGTTCCCTCCATCCTCTTGTCGACAGAAGTTCTCAAAGAATTATGGCCCTTCAGACAGAAGTTTCCTCCATGTCATTTTCTTCTGAACAAGGATCTCCCAAGTGTTGCCATTTAAGTTGCATTTCACAATAGAAGCCATCGGGGAGTTTTTGCAATGCTTCCCTTGTCCTCATCTCATTCCAGTTCCTTCCTTGAGCTGGGCGAAGAAGATTTGCTTGGACAGTTGGAACTCAGGCATCATAAATATGTGGCTGGTCAGTGGAGTTGTTTTCAGAAGGTTATGGACTCGATGCTGGTGCTGTTAGCTGCTTCAGGAGTACTGATGTTAGTACACCTGTCCACCTAGCTAATGTGAAGAATCTGCCCTACACACACAGACACACTCACACACAAAACTGCACGTACAGACATGGTAAAAAATATAGACACAGGAGAAAAACTGGAAAGACAGTTCAATAGTCTTTGTTCTCAGGTACTGTTGTTGAGATGATCTTTATGTCTCTTCTGCTAAATAGTATATTGGTTCATTTTGATAAAATGTGGCACTGGAAAGACACAGCAGATCAGTCAGCATCGGAGGAGCAGGAAAATCGATGTTTCGGGCAGGACCCTTCATCAGGGTCACTTAGCTTCCTCTCAATGTTTCCATTGATTGGTAAGCGGCACAAAGCGGCTGGTTCCCTTATAAAAAGTCACTGAGTTATTATTTAAAAGTCATAGCTTACAATACTGTTGCAGGAAAGAGAAACTTGTTTCCTTCAGGTTTAGAATGAGTTTTGACTGCACAGAACAGAAAGACTGTACATGAGCTGGGAAAGAACTGAACATTTCTCTCTGTTATAACTTGATCTCAGCTCCAATGTGTTTAGTTATTTGTGGACCAATTGTTCTCAAACAAAAAAGTTTGATAGAAACTGCAACTCAACTTTCAATTACTGCTTGTTCCAATCATTATTTACATGATGCCTGTAATCATGTTAGGTTACTTGCTTTTCAAAATGGCAGCCACTCTTTTGAACACATTTTGAAACAGTTCTATCTCATTTCAGTTTTTAAAAACACGATATAAAAACATACAGTCCTTACATTGTTTCTACATCTTCAACCTGGGCAATTATCACAATGCAAGGCAGAGATCACAATTGAGTGGGATACATGGACAATCATGTACTGGCTGTACATCCAGGATAACTACATGTGCATGGTCAATTTTACAGGTTGTGTTAAATGTTTTATTTTGCTTAGTGTCAAAAGGCATGCCTACTTGGACACCACAGTATTTAATGAGAAGCTTCTCAGACAGCAAGGCCCTGTAAAGAAAAACTGAGGAAGCCGTGGAATATTTATTAGAATGGCCAGACTGGTGCTATTTACAATTTACCATAGAGAAATGATTGGAAGCAAAATCAGAAGTGATAATAAGCACTGAGTAGAAATACTTAGGAAAAAATGAGTACAGAAATTGATGGAACTATTCAGTAGGTATGAAAACATTAGCGGAGAGAGAGACTACTTGTCTTGCCACTGCTACCAAATCTGTTTAACATGTTCAGTCATTTCTGTTTTCATTTTAGATTTCCATTGCAACAACATGCTGCTTTTTTCCTTCAATAGACTAATGAATCTTATTTGAAATAGAAACCTAGAAACGTAGAATATAGCAGCAGGAATAAGTCATTTGACCCTTCAAGTCTTCTTCCCCATTCAATATGATCATGGCTGATCATCCAAAATGGTATCTTGTTCCTGTTTTTTTCCCCAGATCCTTTAGTCTTAAGGAGTTTTCTTGAAAACCTCTAATGTTTTGATCTCACCAGTTTCCTGTGGCAAAGACACAGGTTCACCACCCTTTGGGGGGGAAGAAATTGCTCCTCATTTTAGCCCTAAACTTCCTTATCCTAAGGCTGGTTCTGGACTTCCTAGGCATCGAGAATATCCTTTTTGCATCTACCTTGTCTAATCCTCTTAGAATTTTATTAGTTTCAATTAGATTCCCCTTTCATTCTTCGAAACTCCAGAGAAGATAATACTAACAGATCTAGTTTCCCCCCCATACGTAAGTCCTACCAGTCCAGAAATCAATCTGGTAGAACTTCACTAGTCTCCCTAAACAGCCAGAACATCCATCCTCAGATAAGGAAACCAAAATTGTACATAATACTCCAGGTGTGATCCTATGGATGGAATTTTCAGCAGCAAGGCAATCCTAATCCTAAACTTGAATCCTCTCACTATGTTTGTCTTCTTCACCACCTGCTGCTCCTGTGCCTACTTTCAGTAACAGGTGTACAAAGATACCCACGTCTCATTGCAATCTTTCCTCAATCCTGTCTGTTTTGCTACCAAAATGAATAACCTCACGTTTATCACATCATATCGCATTTGCCATGTATTTGTCCACTGACTCAACTTGTCCAAATTGCACTAAGGCTTCTCCACACAGAATGTCCTCCCACCCAATTTTGCTTCAACTGACAAATTTGGAGATACGTCACATCGTTTTCTCAACTAAATCATGAATATGTATTGTGAATGGCTGAGGTCCTAGAACGATCCCTGCAGTATCCCACTTGTCACTGCCCACCACTTGGAAAAAGACCCATTTATTCTTACTCTTTATTTCCTGTCTGCCTTGATCCACTGAGTTCTTGATCCATTTCGTAACATGATTTCCAATTTGCTTTAATTTAGCATGTTCGCGACTCATGTGGGACCTTATCAAAAACCCTCCGAAAATCCAAGAAAGTCCTTGTTCACTCTACTAGTTACATCCTCAAACAATTCCTGCAGATTTGACAAGCATGACTTTCCCTTCAACCACTTTGATTCTGACCAGTCTGAATTGACATTAAGTTGTGTCCAACAGTACAAACCACTATTCAACAGAGTGAGGAGAATGTGAAACTTCATAGCTAGTCAGTTGAATATTAGGCAGAATACTTCATCATGATGTGCATTATAGTTTGATTTCTACATCAAGCAATAGGCTAATGAAATAAAAGGGAAGTACTTGATCATTAATGACAGTGTATTGATGACTCAAAAATGCTATTTGATGGTTTCAGGGTTTTAGTTATGATGAAAGATTGGAGAGATCTGGACTGCATTGTCAATCAGTATACTGTAGGAAATTAGTATTTTTCAGACCTCCCCAGTCAGTGGAGCACTGGTTTGATTTGTGGAGTTCACCAGATCCTTGCAAATAAGGTTCAGACCTCACAATGGCTCAAGCTTCAGGACAGCAACAACAAATGAACACTGCATCTATCAAATGTCCATTCACTGCCAAAGTGTAAATGGGCCCTGAATATATGTAGATGAATAGTTATGTCCATCTTGCCTCATATGTAATATCATTGAGCAGCACAGTAGTTTTTTTTCTGTCCTTTAGTAGAAATTTGATGAAACTGCATTTTCTTGCTGATACTGAAAGCAGCAGATTTATTTTACACAGATATTAAGCACATCTTTTCAAACGTCAGTTTTTATAAGTTCAAAAAATACAATGATACAAATAGCTGTGCTTGTTCATTTCCATTACACACATTGAAAGCAAACAGCTAAAATATCAATTTTTCAGAGGCAGACACATAAATTGCTGAGTTACTTTAGGGCAGAGGAAAGGGTCCTGATAAATGGATGATATTTACAGACTACATTAATCATGTTAGATATAGCTTCTTCTGCTGAAAGGTTTACCATTATAACTGTGCCATGTACCTGAGTAACTAATTCTGTCTCTTTGTTCGTTTTCATTAGCAGGAAATGTATGGGGTGGTGCTATCAGGAGGGAACAGTAGAATCTACGTACATTAACCAAATTTCCCCTTTAAAAAAGTAAAAATAGAACATACATTAATGTTGTATATTTGCAGCTCTTAATTAAGAAGTGCTTAATTTTCAGCTCCCCTCGTCTCCTCACTGCCCCGCCATCACCACCACAGCCCCACCAACTTTAACTTGACTTTGGGAATAGAGGGGCCCAATAATAACAGTGAATGGGTTTCATACACTGCCTGTTGCAGATCAGCTGAAGGGTGGTGGGTGCAGAGTGGAAAGCTAGTCATTGCCCTAGACCCATAAGAGGCAGCAGGACGAAAAAGGCTTAGTATTTCGAAAGCAAATGGACTGATTAGCAATAAACAGCATGGTTTTGTGTGGGTGAGGTCATGCCTCACTAACTTGATCAAGTTTTTTGGGGAGGTGACAAATATGATTGAGGAGGGAAAAGGGTTGATTTTGGTTACCTGGACTTCAGTTAAACCTTTGACAAGATCCCTCATGACAGACTGGTACAAAATGTGAAGTCACATGGTATCGGGGTGAGCTGGCAAGATGAATACAGAACTGGCTTAGTCATTGGAGACAGAGGGTAGTGGTGGAAGGATGTATTTTGGAATGGAGGTTGTGACTAGTGGTGTTCCACAGGGATCAGTGTTGTGACCTCTGTTGTTTGTGATCTATATAAATCATTTGGAGGAAAATTAGCTGGTCTAATTAGTAAGTTTGTGAAAGATACAATGTTTGGTGGAGTTATGGATATTGAGGAGGATTGTCAGAGGATACAGCAGGATATAGATCAGTTGGAGGCATAGGCATAAAAATGGCAGATGGAGGTTAATCTGGACAAACGTGGGGGGTGATAGATTTTGGAATGTCAACTACAGGTGGAAATTATTGCAGTGAATGGCAGAACCCTAAGGAGCATTGATATGTAGAGGGATCTGGGTGTGCAGGTCCATAGATCACTGAAGGTTCAGTGCAGGTAGATAATGTAGTAAAAAAGGGCTATGGCATGCTTGCCTTCATTGGAAGGGGTACTGAGTATAAGAATAGACAAGTTATGCTGTAGCTTTATAGCACTTTAGTTAGGATACATTTATAATATTGCATGCAGTTCTGGTCACCATACTACCAGAAGGATGTGGATGCTTTGGAGAGGATACAAAAAAGATTTACCTGAATGTTGCCTGGTATTGGGGATGTTAGCTAGGAAGAAAAGTTGGATAGACTGGATTTGTTTTCACTGGAATGCAGGAGGTTAAGGGGGTGGGTTGGGGCGACCTGATAGATGTTTAGAAAAATGTGAATGCCATGGTTAGAGTGGAAAGTAAGAAACTTTTTCCCAGAGTGGAGGGGTCAATTACGAGGGGATGCAGATTCAAGGTGTAAGGCAGGAAGTTTAAAAGAGATGCGTGAGGCAGGTTTTTCACACAAAAGGTGCTGAGAGCCTGGCACTCTGCCAGGGGAGGCGGTGGAAGCAGGATGAGAATGAAGGGATTTGGATCCTGTAAGTGAAGACAGCTTTAATATAGAAGGGCAAAATATGTCGGTGCAGGCTTGGAGGGCCGACGGGCCTGTTCCTGCTGTATTGGTCTTTGTTCTTTGTAAGAGTCAATTTCATCACATAGGCAAAGGTGGCATATTTGCTTGAATTATGAATAGGGTTGTCATCCACTGGAGTTATGTGAGCAGATGAGCAGGGCAGGGTTGCTAATCACAATAAGTCACCCATATATGCAAAAGGAAAGCTCCATTTGACAACTCAGGCATGACTTCCAGAACTTGGTGATGAATAGAACACTCTCCAAAGGAAGGGCAAAGTTTGAGCTACAAGAGGACATAAGAGAGGAAAGAGAGCCAGCAAGATAGTGCAGTCACAGAACATTGAGCTATCTGAAGATGAGTCAGAACTGGTGTGTCACAGGAGACTGTGGTTCTCCAGGCAGATAGTCACAAATTTCTGTGCCCTTGTTGTTTAAGACCTCACACCTCACAGTGCGCTCATCATGCTCTTTTAATAGCTATCTCCAAAACCATAGTGGCCTCGAATGTCTACACTTTTTGCTACTTTCAAGATTCAGCTATGAATCTTAGTCGAGTTTTGCAAAGTTCATTGATGCCATCTTTCCCAGAGCTGGACAGTGCATCCCTTTAATGCCAACTATAGCTTTGCAGGGAGGGAGGGCATTGAGTTTTGCTGCCATTGCTGGACTCATCCAGACTCATTGCTTGTCATCTATACGTTCATTGAGGCACCCAGTAACCAGCTAGTCAGACTCATCACAGGAAGGACTAATACTCCCTCAATGTTTAACTCAACTGCAGCCTCGACAAGAACCTCTTCCATGTGTGTACTCTGACGGAATTCTTGCCAGAGGTCTTCTCTCCAAGTCCCAAAGTCTGTGAATGGATTGTAGGAAAGAAGGGATATTCCTCTAAAAAACATCCATTCATCCCTTTTACATAGTGACAGATATATTGCCAAAAATGCTGCCTACTCAGTGGGACCACAACATAATATACCATTGAGCTTTTGAAGGTACAATTATGATGTCTGGACCAATTAGGTGTCGATATTCTTCTCATGTGTTATTGGCATTATGGTAGTCTGTTGCATTCTTAAGGACAATAAGTCCCTGGAAGGGAATAGTTTATTGGGGCCAAAAAAGCAGGAACTAGATGTGATGAAGGACAAGAAAGTGGAAATAATGAGTGATTATGCTGAACACTGAGCAACCCAGGTTGCACAAAGAGTCTCCTGGTATGTTCAGCACATGCAGTACTCAAAATGTTTGAACATTTTTGTAAACTAGTGCCATGATCATCACCTTTTCTACTATATTATATATGTACTAAGACCACCTGAAGTGGAAGTATCCACGCTGGTGAACAGTAGACTTGCAATGAATGATGGTGTTTCTTCATTCCCATCTTGTTGTTTTGAACTCATGGAACAAGACAGAGAGAAAACCCCAGGTTGGGTACCTGTACCTCTAGGAACGTAAAGGACAAAAATATGCTTAGGATACCCAAAGTTACTCAGTGCCCATCTACTATTGGATGGGGTGAAATGCATTGCACCTTGTTAAAAACCATATTGTCTTCTATAATCACCAGGACTACTAACAGCACAGACAGCCTTGCATTAGGAAGATAGTTGTTGTGTTGGAGGTCAGTAGTCTCAGCTCAAGAACATCTCTGCAGGAGCTCTTCAGAGTAGTGTCCTATGCCTAAGTATCTTCAGTTGCTTCATCATGACCTTTTCTCCATCGTAAGGTCAGAAGTTTGATGATTACACAGTGTTCAGCATCATTTGTGACTCCTCAGATAATGAAACAGTCCACGGAGGAAGACCTGGAAAATGTCTGGGTTTGGAGTGAAAAGTAGCAAGTAACAATCACGTTTCACTCAAGCCAGTCAATGGCCATCTCTAGTCAGAGATAATCTAGCCATCGTCCTTTGACATTCAATGGTGTTACCATCACTGAATCTCTTAGCGGCTACCATTAACCAAAAATTGAACTGGACCAGCTACATAAATACTGTGGCTACTAAAGCAGGTCAGAGACTAGGAATGCTGTGGCAAGTAACTGACCTTTTGACTTCCAAAGTCTGTCCACAATCTGCAAGCCACAAGTTAGAAGTGTTATAGAATACTCCTAACTTGCCAAAATGAGTGCAGCTCCAACCACACTCAAGAAACTTGACACCATCCAGGACAAAGCACCATAAATATCCATTCCCCCCACAACTGATGCTCAGTAGCAGCAATGTGTGCTTTCTACAAGATGTACTGCAGAATTTTATCAAAGGTACTTTGACATCACCTTCCAAACTCATGACCACTACTACCTACAAGGACAATGGCAGTAGATTAATGGGAGCATCACCTGTAAATTTCCCTCCAAGTCACTCACCATCCTGACTTGAAAAACTGTCACTGTGTCTTCACTGTTGTTGGGTCAAAATCCTGAACTACCCTCCCTAATTACATTACGAGTCTCTATACAGAACATGGACTGAAGCATATTCTCACTACCACATTCTCAAGTGTAACTAGGGTAAGCAATGAATGCAGGCCCAGCCAGTGATTCCTATGTCCCATGAATGATTAAAAACAAAATTCTGTGCCAGTTCTACTGCAAGGTTAATCTAAGCTTAATGTCCTATGCCCGTATCCACCAGAAGCTCTGGGCTTCTTTGATAACTGATCCCAGCAGCACAATGGCTTAGGCCATTCTGAAGAGTAAATATGTGACCCAGGCATTCTCAGCTCCTGTGGTCAGGAGCAAACTGCTCCTGAGATTGTGTATCTGCAAGAAAGTGAAAGCTCCAAGACTTTTATAACTATTGTGTATTTCACACTCCTTGCCCAAATGAATAAACTCTCTAATATTTTCATAACATTAAATCCAGGATCTTCCAGCCTCACATCTGCTGTTAAAAAGGGCAGCAGACTCAAATCAGGCCTCTTTAGTTCCAGATAATGGTCTTCTCTTGCTGCCCTTAGCCAGCCTCTGCCTCACAGCTTCAAGCATTCAGTTCAGGTGCTGACAGTTAACCAAGGTGCAGCCCTGCCCTCTATCTCCCCTGCAACATCTTACTGGGCAATGGAAGGCTTTTGACACAAGCCACAGATCTCTCTTTCAGTCCATTCAACAGACACAGTGATTGAAGCTGTTTAGAGTTGCATTGAGTGCCAACTTCTCGTAACCACTAACTCCATTTCTATCTCTCAATTCCAGCTTATTAATTGCACAGGGAATCCATCTGCATATAAATTAGGGGCTAAATTCAGTGAAAGTTGAGACTTTAAACAGTTTTCTATTGGAGGCAAGTTCTTAACCCTACACTTGTTTCCTTACTACATGGTGAAAATTCAGTCCCAATAGCCAACTGATGTATCAATTAACAATAATCTGAAATTAGTTGTTATTTCTGAATGATGATGGATACATTATCATGTTTCGTGTTACTAATATTTACTAATATGTTTCATAGAGTAATTTAGCACTCTGGATAATGTCCCTAATGTTCAAATGCTTATATCTGTTGAATGCTGCTCATTAACCCAAGCCATATCAATTGATTATTTTTAACTTCACGTCTGCCATGTTTGCACTATCAACTTATTGCATCATAGAAACTGAGCTTCTGATCGATTAAGAATATTTTCATTCTAAGGTTGATTAAATCGCAGGCAAATTGTGTATTGCTGAAAAAAACCAGAGAACATTCAAAAATAGACCACAAGACAAAGGAGCAGAAAGCAGTCATTTAGGTCATTAGAGCAGCTTCTCTTCAATGAGATCATGGCTGATCTGATAATCCTCACTCCACTTTCCTCCCTTTTCCACAAAATCTTTGAATCCCTTACTGCTTAAAAATCTGTCCATCTCAGCCCTGAATATAATTAGTGTCACAGCCTGTAGAGACTCCTACAGTAAAGAATTTCACAGACTCACTGCCTCTGAGAGAAGAGATTTCTCTTCACCACAGGATAACTGGTTTATCTGAGGTTATGTTCAGTGGGCTGAATGGCCTACTTCTGTTATTATGTTCCTGTAAACTAGCTGTAGGTTTCATAAATTAGTTGTGTTTTGAGACCCTTAAGTACAATTGCAAATCATCAGAACCTGTTGTTACATACAATATTGTATTAGATAATAAACAAAGTGCTTTATTTTCAAATTTTGTCTGCCTGAGCTGAACGATTTCATGACAGTACTAGGAGCTGGGATATAGAAGATCTACATTTGCTATAAAAAGAATGATTTACAAATCTCCATTCAAAAAATGTCAGCATGGAATAACCCTGATTTTCAAATGGAATTGCTATCCAGTTATGATGAATTTAAGAGTGTAGGAAGTAACACATTGAGCTTATCAGATCATTGGGAACAGTGAAGCCTGTTATAAAGCTGGTTATATTTTTTAACCTTGAATTTCACTGGAGTTGTATTATAATGGGTTGATTACCATCCCACCAGCATCCCCATCCAGACGATCATCAGCTGCCATTTCTGCTACTTCCAGTGAGATGCCACCACCAGAAATATATTCCCCTCTCCTCCCTTGTCAGCCTTCTGCAGAGATTGTTCCTTCCGCGGCACCCTGGTCCATTCATTCTCCACTGCCAACACCTCCCCATACTCCTATGGAACCTTCCCAAACAATCAATCTAGTCTACTCACAATGTAGTCTGCTGTACAGTGGGGAGATGAAATGCAGACTGGTTGACTGTTTTGCAGAAGCACCTACGTTCTGTCTGCAAAAACAATCCTGAACTTCCAAACACCTGCCACTTCAATACACCACCCTGCTCCCTTGCCAACATTTCTGTCTCAGGCTTGATGCAGTGCTCTAGCGAAGCTCAGTGCAATCTGGAAGAATAGAACCTCATTGGGGACTGTGCAGCCTTCAGGACTTGATATCGAGTTTAATAATTTTAGGACCACTGCACCTTCTCCCATGTCTTTACCCAAACTCATACCCCTACACACCAGGCCTTGTCATTACATGGGCTGCTACCAGAAACAACCCACTGTTAGCCACCAACAGTCCATATGAGCAGCTATTAATTCTCCCAAGCTGGCCTTCACACATTCTTTTGTCTACCCACTGTTTTTCTCTCTGTCTAGGCTCCATCTCCATCTATCATTTACTCTCCCTTCCCCTTGTCCAACCCCCACCCCACCTTCAGCATATATACTGATATTTTTCTAGGTACAATCAGTTCTGAAGAAAGGTCGCTGGACCCAACATGTTAACTGTGCTTTGTTCCACAGATGCTGCTAGACCTGCTGAGCTTTTACAGCAACTTCTGGTTGTGTTTTTAAGGTGGAATGGATTAACATATTTCTCGTAGAGCACGAACGCCTTATTGATCTTGGCTCAAAAACTGACAGAGTACTTCATCAAGGTTGTGATCCTGAGACAAGTCTGTTTACTGTAACTGAATTGCCAATCAAATTGCTAACCAGAAAGGCTTGATCAACTGCCTAATATAGTGACATTTTATTATGGCTAACAAGATTAAAGCTTAAAAGGATTAGATTGTATTGAAACATAGGAAGTGATTTTTGAGCACATGATCATTAAAACATGAAGGCATGTGAAACAATGAACTGCCATTCCCATGAAAATGTGATATTATCCAATTCGTAAGTTTTGAATTTCCAGTTGGTGGCAAGTTAATCCACCCATTAGAGTCAGCCATGATAAATGCAATTTAGTGTCTGAACAAAATGGAAATTAGTCTTCTTACCTAGTAATACATCATTGAAGTGATTATCTAGATGCGAAAGTTAGTAGGTCAGCACAGAAAAGCATCAAAAGTCAGATATCAAGCAATACTTGAAACTGAAGTTGGCATTGTCATGGTGCCAATGTTTATGATAACAGCATGCCTTTTTCCAATCCACATCAACACGGAAATTAACAGTAACAAGGATGGCCAGAAAGCTGAAAAAACTTTTCAACAAATTAAGGAAAGTTAAGAAGGCAAGCAAAATGCATTAACTAACACACAAGTCTAGGAAAAACTGTTGTAAGATGAATCCCAACACAGTTTATCATGGTGTAAACTAATTCTACTAGTTTCATTGCCATCGTTCATTAGTAGAGATCTACAGGGCCTGCTTGGTCCAGTATGGTAGAGGAAAAATAATTTGGTAGTCTAATGAGTAGAGGCTGAAAACATGTCTCTTTAACCGTTGTACACAATCATATACATTTATTTAAATCAGGTTTGCATCTACCCTTATATCAGCTTAAAATGAGTGAGTTGTCCATTGACAGAATTATCTTCATGCTGATATCTATGTCTAGATCACATTTATTTTCCAGGAGTATGTTTGTGTTTTCTTCTATTGTGTTTTTTAAAACTTCATTGACTTTTTTTGTGATTAGCTATTTGCCTTCTTTCTGCTCCTTCACTGTGATCCACTTCTCTGAAAGAGCCTATTGTCTGGAAGCTAGAGTATTCTTTTCTAACAGCAGGACACTGCTTGTCCTGGGTGATATTTGTTTAGTCCACAACACTGGCAATAATTGTTAACATCTGATGTCTGTCCTCCTCTCTAATCAAGTTACTCACGTGTCTTGAGGGGTTTTGTACCTTAAGAACTAAAAGATTCAACTGACCCCCTGTGATAATGTTGACCCTCTCACTTTGGGAATGGTTTCCAGACTTCTGCTTCACTCACCATCTGAATGACATTCTCTTATGGCAAATCTTCTTTTGATTGTAATAAATCTGACAAAGACTCAACAACAATTCAACCATAATTCTTTCACACATGTATTCTAACATTAACTCTCTAAAGTAACATTTCTTCATGAATCTGTAGAGGTTATTAATGGCATTTCCTATGAATTACTCTAGATGTTGAATTCCTCTATTAAATCTAACTCTTTCAACAATTTTACTTATTCTGAGGTTAAAGTAACTGTAACTTATCCAGACTTATTAAAAGTATCTGTTGTTTCTTTTAACCATTAATAAGCTGTAACGTAATCAGCATTAGCTCCAACGGAGTAAAAATAAGTATTTCTTCCTTCAGCTTCTGATGCAGTATCTCGTTTTGCAAGCAAATCTGTATCTTAAAATATTCTTTTCAACAATGTTTCTAATTCTGAGAGAAAAGAGCTGACATTTTGAGTCTAACTGACCCTTTGTAAAAGCTAAAAAAAAAGGAGAAATAGGGAGAAGGTGAGTCACGGCTCCAGAAGCAAAGGGAGCAATAAAGAAGTGATAATGACAATGCAGTTAGACTCAAAACATCAGCTCTTTTCTCTCCTTACAGATGCTGCCAGACTTGCTGAGATTTTCCAGCATTTTCTCTTTTTTTGGTTTCAGATTCCAGCATCCGCTGTAATTTGCTTTTTTCTAAATCTGAGTTCTATTTGGCCCATATCTGAAACCAGATGTTCCTGACAATGTTATTTCTGCTACCATATCTTTCTGATTTGATTATTTGTTTTCCTTGCTTCAAAGACTTTTAATTCTCACTGCCATTATAATGTATTCTTGTACTGGAAGATTTTCCTATGCCTGTGTTTAGATTCCTGCCCTCTGCAAATAAAATGAATAATTCACTCCTTTATCATTTCTTCGCTAAATGAATCCCATTAATTGTGGCCTTAATAAATGATTCCAGATTCTTATTCAGCTTTCCTAAGTGAGTCCTACTGCCTCCAGCTTTAACAATGATCCCATTCTCTTGGTAGATTCGCTGAGTTCTTCACTATTCTAGAAGCTGAATCCCATTCCTCTAACAGTGTTTCCTCAATGATTCCCATTAAATGCCTTTAGCATCATTTAAATAATCTTTTTTGAGGTCTCAGTCGGCTCCAACTGTTTCTTCTGTTATATTTTGTCTACATCGGCTTCTAATTTGCCCCTTCACCATTTCAATTTTGGCTTTGCCACATTCCAAGGCCTGTGACAGTGTTTTAACTTCCTTCTATAGCTCGTGATTACTGTAGCTGTACCTCATGGTGCCCACCACTAATGAAACCCAATACAATCTTTTCCATGGAGTTTCTACCTTACAGTTATTGCTCTGCATCTCTTACAGGTCTGAAAGGCTTTTTACCATCGCCTTGTCAAATTTTCTGCAGCGTTCTTGAATGATCAGTTTTTCCAGTTGGTGATTGCCTCCTTGAGAAACGTTCATAAACCTCCAATTGAAGAAATCTTCAGACCTGCCCAACTTATCAGCTCAATGGAGTCTGTGCTACTTGCCAGCATCTTTTAAGATGACTCATTACCACAGTTCATCATGATGAAAACCACTTGGAAAACTACTGAGAAGAGGCTCTTGTCTTAAACAGGATGTGGTCTACTGATGGTTAACAACCACTTACAAGTTGTATCTGTCTGATAAACATTGTCACTGAGGCTATGAGGGAGATCTTGATATTAGGTTTTACTCCTTCAAGGTGCAAAGCGTTCCCTTGCCCGTGTGCATTAGACAGCATCATACTGGACAGTGCTTACGGTATTCATCAGCACTTACACTTTTCAGACCCTTTCACATTTACACAAAAAGAATTACTCGAGCAGGGGTGTCGGGGATGTGGGGGTGTGGGAGGTGGTGTTGACGGGCGTAGTGGTTTGCCATTGGTGTTGTGCAGTGAGAATTGTCTGGAGATATTGGCGTTGTGGTAACTTCACTGTCCTAATGCCCTCAAGGCCCAGGTCAATGCTCTGGCCACACGGGCTCTCCCACTGAAGCTTGGGAAATGTAAATTCAACGAATTAATAATAATCTGGAAGTAAACGTGAGAGGCCAGGACTGTTTGACTCTGTCACTCTCCAAGGCCATCTGCAGTCTGTCTCTTTAAACATTCTGTGTTTAGAGTTTGTATAAAGAATCCCATTCATATCAGAATTCCAGTAGTGTGTTGTCATGTGTTGATTCCCTTCCATTTAGGAAAGAGAATTACTAAATTAATGGAAATATCACCAAAATGAGATTTTGTCTGTTGGCTTCATATCTAAGTGTAAAGTAACATTGAAAAGGTATTCTTCTTAACATTAGGCCTGTGCTCCAATTCCAACAATGGTTCTGGTCAACCTCAAGATCAAAGTTATTGCAGCGCTTTTATTTTACACCATGTTTACAGTTCACATTTAGGGCAAATTTTTCTTGCGAGAGTAATGAGACTCTGATTTCAGAAATACAAATCTCTTCAAGAACCATTGACTACAATGTCATAATAGTGGCGGTGACAAGCATGAACGAATAATAAGCCATGATTGCTCTGTTGTTTATGAGCGATGGAAGTTTTTGACATGATTGAAATAATGTCAACACAACGTACCGTCAATGCTGTGATTTCTTAATCATTTTATCCTATTACTTTCGTTTTGTTCCACATAATGTATTGTTCCACCATAACTCTTAGAATACAAGCAGAATAAAGATCAACACTCTATTGGTATAAAAGCAAGTTTGCATGAATGATATTTGAGAATAAGTGTTAAACTGTATGGGCAGAGGTGACACAAGAAGTGCATTTTTCAATTGAGAAGAGCTGATCACCCAATTAACTTTAAGGGCATTTAACTGGTCATTGGAGAAACATATATTTGAAAATGGGATATAAAAGGTTAGATGGGCTTCAGATTGGTTTTACAGGTCAGCGCAAGATTGAGGGCTGAAGGGCCTGTACTGCATTGAATGTTCTATGTTCTATTTTCTTTCTTTGTTTTCATTATTCACATTTCTATTAAAATGTGGCATAACGACTATGAATGACTAAATAATTTTCAAATTAAATTCCTCCATTCCATGCCGTGCTGAAATAATGATTTGTTTTTTTGTTTTATAGAATAATAATTTTACTAGAATTCACTTGAATATTTATTAAGCTTACACTTGTTTCACAACAAATTATCTGCTTCATTGCTCAAATTTAAGGAGGCAACCTCAACCTGGAGGTACTGCTAATGATTGAAGGAGACCGACAGTAATTCCTTTCCTGAAGGGAATCTGGAAACATTTGAAATAGGAGCAGAAGCAGACCATTCCTCCATCAAGCATGTTCCACCATTCAATGAGATTATGGCTGAGCTGAATGTGGCCTTGCCATCACTGCCTGATCTCCATAACTCTGTGTAACCCAGCCTTGAATATATAAAATGACCCAATCTCCATTGTTAACTGAGGAAGAGAGTTCCAAATGATAGGAGCCAGCTGAGAGAAGACGTTCCTTCAGGTCATTCTGCTACAAAGTACGTTTCATTTTTGCGAACTCGCTATAACGCAATTGACAATTTGGGGGCACCGTTTCTAACCTGCAAACTTTTAAAATGTTTTAACTGTCACGTGACTACATCACTAACACTTAAAGCTCAGTTTCTAAAGTGCAATTTTTCTATAATGTGGGGTTACACAAGAACACAACCATCATGTTATAGAAGAACTACCTGTACGCATCTCAGTCTTAAAAAGCAGATCCCTTATTTGAAACTGTGTTGTCCAGTGAGTGTATACTAACCTTACTGGACCTTTTCACATAAGGCAAATACCTCATCTCACTTGAAACACTTTATCCTACCTCAAATGCCTCCAGTAAACACTCCCTGAACTAATTCCAATGCAAATTAATCCTTCCTTACATAAGGTGACCAAAACTGTACACAGTGCTCAAGGTGTGATTGCATCAATGGCCTGCACAGTTATATCTCAAGATTTCCTACTTTAATACTTCATACTCCTTGCAGTAAAGGCCAACATTCCCTTTGCCTCGCTGTACCTGCATATTGATATTTTGAGATCTAGGCACCCAGATCCCTTTGCATTGCAGCATTTCATAATGTCCCTCCATTTAAATAATATTCTGCTTTTCCACTGTCCCTGCCCCTATCAAAATGTAAAACTTCACATTTTGCCACATTGAATAAACATTTAGCAGATGGATTACATCCATTATGTTCATTATATATAAGCACATTGCAGACTGTCTGTACCATCCTCACAACTTGTTTTTCTACCCATCTTTGCATCAACAACACGTTTGATTATAATCCATTTGCCACTTCACACCAGTTATTAAACTTGCTTGGAAATAGTTAAAGCCCCAACACTGATTCCTGTGGCACTCTGCCAATTATTTTGCCATCTGAAAGTAACCCATTTATCCCAATTCCCTGTGAGCTAACTAGCCCTCTATCCAAACTAATATATCATCTCCAACACCATAAACTCTTATCTTGTGCAATAACCTTTTATGTGGCACCTTATTGACCGCCTTTTTGAAATCTACCCCGTTACATTCTGAAAGAACTCTCATAAATTTGTCAAACATGACCTTGCTTTCAACAAAACATGTTGAGTCTGCCTGATTGCATTCTGATTTTCCAAATGAATCAACATATTAAAACATGTTGCTGAACCACTGATCTGAACAGGATTTTTGCACACAATACAACTGTTCAGATCAGAGGGCATTTTCCTACAGATCCACATTTCACTTTGATCATTTACTATTTTCAAATCCAGTTTCTTCCATTTCAGTATAAATACGATTTCTGTTTAAATGATGAAGCCAGTTGAACTCTTTTTTTTTGATACATGTTTGCATGAAATTCCTTATTTTTCTGCATCCCCTGTATGTCAGTTTAACTGATAATGAATACCACACTTGCGGATAATTTTCTTTTATTCCTCAACAGATCCATAGAGCTACCAATGTTGCCTTTTGGGATGTAATAACATTCGAAAAACTACAATCTTTTTTTTTGCTTGCTGAAATTTCACAAAATAATGTGATAAATGCACATTAAAAAAATGCACTACTGGTCATTGATTCACAGAACATGATATGTGTTTGTATCAGTCGCCCAAGTTTTAGTAGAAAGCAATAAATCATTGCATCATTATTTTCTATTTTTCTACCAGAATAAGCTTCTCCTGATTTATGAGCAACATAATATTTCCCAGGACACTTCTTAGCTACTGATTTAATAACAAAACTGCTTGCATGAAGCTGCAATCCATAAACACAATCCCCTACCAATATACACTTGTTGGCTCTGCCAAGTTACCTCTTTGACAGTTTTCAGATTTTTTAACTTGTCAAATTATAGTTGGTAGAACAATTGAACACAAATAAAAGCTTCATAATTAAGAAAGACTCCTCTTATGAATTTAGATTTGTCTATTTTGTGGTGTGCTACAAAGTCAATCAAATCAGAAAATTAGAGTGTCCATATCTGGCAATAACCTGATCTCTACAAGAACAGCAGTTAGGAATCTACAACTATCATCAGCACCCCTAAGCTAGTGAGAGGAAATAGGGAATATCAGTGAAGCATCCTGTTTCTTATTACTATCCAATGAATTCTGTTGGAAAGATATTGCATGTATAAATGACGTAAGGATAGAATCAGTTTAACTGTGAGGCTGTACCTAGCCGAATAACCCACCAGCATATTGGTGCAATGTTACAGACAACCGTTATTGGTGAAATTGTACCCTGAAATAGGCAGCATAACAGAATTCTATTTGTTGTCTGAATATTTATGGATTGAAAGGGCAAGACATTGGAGTGACCTCACTTGTGTTGGATTTCTGCCCCTTATAACACCACCACAGCAGATTAATTTCTCACTGATACCAATGAGCGGGTAATATTTTGCTGCATCTCAGATTCCAACAGAAGTCACTGGGCATTTATTCTGTTAAATAGCATTATATGCAGTATCTTATGAAACACCTTTTAGAATACAAATGAATTATATCTCCTGGCTTCCATTTATTTGTCCGGCTTGTTACCTCCTCAAAGATTGGCCATAAATTTGTCAGGCATGATTTCCCTTTCACAAAGCCATGCTGAGTCTGCTTAAGTTTATGAAATATTTCTAAATGCTCTGTTATGATAACTGTTATAATAGACTCTCACATTTTTCCTAACGAACAGATGCTAAGCTAGCTGGCCTTGAGTTATTTATTTTTGTCATCCTCCATTTGTGAACAAAGGTGTTAAATGATCAGTTTCCCAGTACTCTGGGATTTTTCTTGAATCGAAGTATTTTTTGAAGATTATTATGAGTGTGTCAATTATCTGTGAAATAACCTTTTATAAAATCCAAGGTTACAATCCATCAGGTTCAGGGAATTTATTAGCTCTTCCAGCTTTCTGTCTCTCCTGCTTTCTGTCTCCCTCCCTTTATGAACAAAGATGTCAAATTTATGGTTTGCCAATCCATTGGAACCCTTCCGGAATGCAATGAATTCTACAAAATTTTGACCAGCGCCTTCATTATCTTTGCACCACTTACTTTAAAATACTTGAATGGAGAGCATCCGGTCCAGGAAACATGTTTGTATTTAATCTAATTAGCTTGTCAAATACTTTGTCTCTGATGATAGAGACTGTTACAAGATGTTTCATCTCATTTCCACCTTACTTATCAGTTATTTTTTAGATGTTTAGAGCGTTCTCCACCATGAAGATCAACGAAAAATATTGGTTAAATAATATGCCATCTTTCTGTTCCTCATTATTAATTCCCCAATACATCTTCCAAAGGTCCCTAATTAATTTAACTAATCTTTTTTTATATACCCATAGTAGTCCTTGTTGTTTATTTTATATTTCATCATCTATTTTCTCCCTCTTTATTTGCATTTTAGCCATCTGCTGCTTATTCCTAAAAAAACACTTCCAACCCCCTCGTCTCCCCGTATTAGGGTTGAAAAATTTGTTTTGAGACCAGTCTGCTTCCTATCAAGCTGAATTTAAAATTCTACTATATTGTGCTTGGTAGTCGATTGAAGATCCTTATTTATGAGATCTCTTATTAATCCTCCCTCATTACACATTAATGGATCTAAAATAGGCTCTTCTCAGGTAGGTTGTGCAAACTACAGCTCGGCACGGTGGCACAGTGGTTAGCACTGCTGCCTCACAGCACCAGAGACCTGGGTTCAATTCCCGCCTCAGGCGACTGACTGTGTGGAGTTTGCACGTTCTCCCCGTGTCTGCGTGGGTTTCCTCCGGGTGCTCCGGTTTCCTCCCACAGTCCAAAGATGTGCAGGTCAGGTGAATTGGCCATGCTAAATTGCCCGTAGTGTTAGGTAAGGGGTAGATGTAGGGGTATGGGTGGGTTGCACTTCGGCGGGTCGGTGTGGACTTGTTGGGCCGAAGGGCCTGTTTTCACACTGTAAGTAATCTAATCTAAAAAAAGAAACAATTCCTGATGCACTCTACAAATTTATTTTCCATATTATCATTTCCCATCTGACTTTACAGTCGATATGCCGACTAACATCCCCATGACAATTGGTATGTCCTTAATACACACTTTCATTATTTCCTAATTTATATTTTGACCAATAGAAATGCAAACTTTGGAGTCTTCAGATGGCTGCCAACCATGACTTACTTCCCTTTTATTCCTTATTTCTATGGAACTGATTTCACATCACGATCTATAGCACCTCTATCACAATTCACCTCCTCCTTTCCCTACCTACCCTACCTCCTTTCCCTTTTCAGCAATTCTTCGAATATCCTTGAATATTGAATACCGTTTCTTGGTCACCCTTTATCCATGTCTCCTTAATGCATATCAAATTATACTTATTTGTTTCTATTTGCACTGTCAGCTCATTTATTTTATCACAAATGGTGCTTGTATTCAGGTAAAGATTTTGAAGTTTTACCATGGTTCCAATTTCTGCTGCGCTCTTCAGTGTAATGTTTTCTACCTCTCCTTGTCACAGTTTGATTGTCATTCACTTCTTCACTACATTGCACCTTTGCTTTCTTGTTTCCTTTTGATTTTTAAAATGTTTCCTTCAATTGAAATCCCTCACCCACTGATTAATTTAAAGCCCTATTTACCAACTTAGTTGTACAATTTGCAAGGCCACCGCTCCCAGGATGATTCAAATGAAGCCCATCCCAATGGAACAGTTTTCTCTTCCCCAGTGCAAGTGCCTATACTCTGTGGACCATAACCCATTTCTCTCACACTGATCTTTGGGCCACACATTTATCTCTCTAATCACAATTACTCTCGTCTGAATAGGAGATAATTGTTATTTTAAACAAGAAGAATGCTGGAATACATGTCCATCAATATCGGAAATATGTTAGATTTGGATCCTTCTTAACAATGTAGTAAGATTATCATTCTTATTCTGAAAACATTCTGGTAAGTCAGAAATTTGATCTCATCCAGTTTACCATGGACAGGTGGGAAACTCCTTTGGAACTGTTGGATCACTGACATAAATACAGCAATTATTTCATTACCCAGCATGAATGGGACAAGGAGGATACTAGTTGATCAAATATTCTGGTTGAACAAGACACCCACATAAGCAATGTAGAAACAAACACTAAGTAATAGAAACGTAATACAGATATTATGCATATCACACTTACACTTTATATGCAGCATAAATCACTTTAAAAATGCCACTTTGCCTTAAATAAAACTTAGCAGCAGAGAACATTCTCATTCACACCCTCAACTGACCACTTGGACATTGCAGAGATTATGATAATACATTAAAATTCAGGTATTTCAGGTATGTAACTTCTGCCAGTTCATCAAGAGTGCCAGTTCATAAAGTGTCGGTTAAAACAAAGGTCGCTGTATATGAAAAAGCAAATAATGTAGCTTTTACATCGGATTCTGGCTTTACTAGCCAGTGCATGAGTTTCCTGAGCCAAGTAGGACTCATCAGAGTCAATAAGGTGAGAACAATGGGAGCTGCCACATCAACAGCAAGAACACTAACAGGGAAATGTTTTCCCACAGGATAGATGGGATGGACACAAAGCTGTATCTCTGAGGAAATGCCTCATATTGGAATGTGCAGAGCATCAATTTCTTCAGCCTAATGGAATAACAGTGGTGCATTAAGTTCAGATTTTCACTGCAAGTTTTTGCTGATAGCTGTAACCTCCTGGGACAAGACCTCCTTCCAAAGGGTCAGGTGGGCAAGCAAGGTTATGACCATCAGAGTTCCTTTACTTCCATTCCTTCCTTAGAGATCCTCTGGTGGCAATGTTAGGAATCCACAATCTACAAGTGTTTCACCCATATCAAGTTTTCCATGTTTACCACACAACATGATCTTCAGCAACAAGTGGCAATGGTGCTGGAGACCACTGAGCAAGGGAGCCGGGTAGCTCTACAGGACCTTAACCAGTAAGTGGCAGCAATGAGCTAGGACAGCTACCGCCATCAAATGGGCTGTAATTGGAAAGAAATGATGTCTTTGTTGAGGAAAGATCTGATGGGAAACTGAAGCAGACAGACAAAGAATTTCCTCAGCCATTTATAAGCATTTCCTTGCTGAAATGTGTTGCTGGAAAAGCGCAGCAGGTCAGGCAGCATCCAAGGAACAGGAGAATTGACGTTTCAGGCATAAGCCCTTCTTCAGGAAATCCTGAAATGTCGATTCTCCTGTTCCTTGGATGTTGCCTGACCTGCTGCGCTTTTCCAGCAACACATTTTCAGCTCTGATCTCCAGCATCTGCAGTCCTCACTTTCTCCATAAGTATTTCCTTGTTTATCCTTAATTTTACATCCCAATTGTAATAACTGCATCATTATATTTGGGCCATTGCTGTTACACCAAAGCTGCCACATGTCCATTATGGCCTTAATGAGGATCATTAAACACTAACAGGTTATACCCTTGTATCTCATAGAGTCATAATCATAGAAACATACAGCATGAAAACAGACACATTAGTCCAACATGTCCATGCTGACCAAGTTTCTTAAACTAAACTAATCCCGCACGCCTGCATTTGGCCCATCTTCCTCCAAAATTTCCGATTGATGCACCTGCCCAATATCTTTTAAATGTTACAAGTGAACCTGTATCTATCACTTCCTCTGGCGGTTCATTTCACATACAAACTACCTTTGTGTGAAAAGGTTGTCCCTCATGTTACTTTTAAATTTTTGTCCTCTCACCTTAAAATTATGCCCTCTCGTTTTGCACTCTCCTGACCCAGGGAATAGACCTTTGTTATTCACCTTATCTATGCCCCTGATGACTTTATAAACATCGAGAAGGTCATTTACTGCAGCTAAAGTGGCTACAGATCAACTTGGGATACTTATAAAATGGAAATACTAAATCAATGTTCACGCCATTTCTGACTATTGCATATAATCATGTAAGTCTTTGTAAGATGTCCTTGGATTTATCATGATTTCTTCATTCTATGACAGTTGCTGATTGCCACAAAGTTTTTCCGCACAATGAGTATGACTGGATTCATGTAGGTAGAGAATCTGGTTCATGACTCCTGTGAACCTACCACTGATATAGAGGCAAGATACCATTGGAGTCTCATGATACACAAGAGTGAGCACTTAGATGTTGAAGAATCAATGTGTGTTCTTCAACTGATGAACTGGGATTACTGAATCTAGAACCTTTCATTATCCAGAAACATGAAGGGAAAGATAAACACAGAGAAAGAAAGCTTGTAAGAGGGATCTTGAGTTTCAATTCCATAACACCCTGAAAGTGGCCATGCTTGTAGATAAGATGGTAAAGAAAACATATGGCATGTTTGCCTTTATTGGACAGGGAATTGAGTACAAGAGTCAGAATATTATGTTGCAGCTTTGTAAGACTTTGGTTAGGCCACACTTAGAGTACTGCATTCAATTCTGGTCACCACATTACAGGAAGGATATGGAGGCTTTGGAGAGAATGCAAAAGAGGTTTGCCAGGATGCTGCTTTGATAGGAGGATATGATTATAAGGAGAGGCTAGAAAAACTCAGGTTGCTTTCTCTGGAGCGGTGGAGGCTGAGGGGAGACTTGATAGAAGTCGATAAAATTATGAGATGCATAGATAGGGTTTGACAATCAGAAACTTATTCCCAGAGTTGAAATGTCTCAAACTAGGGGGCATGCATTTACGGTGAGAGGGGCAAGTTCAAAGGAGATGTGAGGGACAAGTTTTTTAGACGGAGGGTGGTAGGAGTGTGCTGCAAGGGATGGTGGTGGAGGTAGCTATGATATGGGTATTTAAGAGACTTTTTGGTAAGTACATAAATATGCAGGGAATGGAAGGACTTGGACCAAGGGCAGGCAGAAGGGATTAGTTTAATTTGGCATCATGTTTGGCAGAAAATCGTGGGCCGACGGGCCTATTTCTGTGCTGTACAGTTGTATGTTCAATGTTCTAACTCAAAAGATCTAAATCATGGCAAGCCTAGAGTAGGAGTTAATGTGAAGGAGTGAAGTGTGAAAGGAAATTAGGAGAGCAAAGAAAGGATATTGGCAGATAACATACTGACAGGTAAGATATTTCACAGGGCACATCTCTAATTGAACTTCGCATGTTAAATTTACTTCAGTGGTTACAAAAGTGATATTCCAGTGTATAGTCTGGATGTGATTATGTGAGTGAATTTTTTTTCAAACTAATTCTGCTCGTTAGGCTTTCATTTGAACTTCTGATCTCCAGATAGGCTCATATAAAAATAGCACTTACGGTGTTGATGTAAAATTAAACAGGTCACAGTCTGCTCAGTTAACATGAAATGCTATATGAAATGTCTACTCTATTAACACAGCAAGAGTTAGATAAGGCCAATACCAAACCATCTGTCAGCAGGCTTCATTAGAGGCAATCCAAGATAAACAAAAGTCGCACTGAATACACACAATGTTGTTCTGCAATTCAACCTATTTTTTGTAATACCAGAAAATTTATTTCTCATAAAAGTATTTTAAATTAAAATCCATTGAACTAAGCTTAACACAAGCTTCTCTACATGGCATCAGACTCTGTACAAAATCCAGTGGAGAAGATTTTCCCTGGCTACTTTTAGGAGTTAAAGAACCTCCAATGTTAGCAAATGGCTTCTTTAGCTGAAACATTGATTCAGCCTGAATTTAGTGAAAATACCATAAGACCATAAGTCATAGGGATCAAAGTAAGGCCATTCAGCCCATCGAGTCAACTCTGCCATTTAATCAAGGCTGACGGGCATTTCAACTCTATTTACCCACACTCTTCCCATAGCCCTTAATTCCTTGCGTGATCAAGAATTTATCATCTTGATAAGAAGTTAAAGCTTACTTTCAGAACGAGTTCCTTGAGGATTTGTACAACACTGACTACTGACCTTTAATTATGAAGGTTGCAAGGTATTTTTGTGGCTAACATTTGAACTAATACCCTCTTTTAACAAACTGATTGGGAGAAAATAGGTTGTTGCAGATGCATTTGAGTGCTATTTGAAATCACATGGCCTTTCACTGATCACTTCTGTTGTCAATGCACACTTATGTTTAGGGAAGATATGGAACTGTTTTCTGGATTGAAAATGTTTACCATGTGGTTTCTTGGAAATTAAATTAAAAGTTAATTTGTACTAGAATTTAATTGCTGTTTACACAAAGACTTTGGAGTAAGTTTTCAAGGAAATGAGAGATGGGACTGATGGCCTTGAAATACTGGAAACACCTGATTTTGGAAAACCTACCGTGTCCTCTAAGCTAAAGGTTGCCTGGCAACTTTTTGTGAACTTCATTTTCTGCTTGAAAACTAAAGGAGTCAGCAGGAAAAATCTCCAAGCCTTGCTGAAAGGCAAATCTCTCTCTCTCTTCTATATGAACTCCAGGTTAAAGTCTTCCGGGAACACTCAGAGTATACATACATTTTTCACATTTGTTCTTCTTGTCTACCTTGCAAGCCCTCAAAAGGGAAGTATAATCACTTTCCAAGGATTTAGAACCAGCTTGATACCCACCCAAATCAAACCATAGTTTGGAAGAGCTGTCAAGAGTTTACAGCTGTCAGCAATTTAATTTCATCAACAGAAAACACCAATGAACTATGAAAAATTTATTCTTTGTTTTCAGACCATTGGTTGACAGGAATGTTTCCCATTTTTTAAAAAATATCATCTATGCAGAGATATGTCCTTTTGTGTTGTTTGAATGTGCCTGTATTTGGGATTAAGGGCATGTAGTTTTAATATTTGAATATAACTAATGTTGACCAGTTGTTATGCTTGTTTTAAGAATAAACCTATGACATAATCAGCAGATTATTGTGAGTTCATCAAAAAGCTTGGTCAAAGTCTCTTCTGTTTTGGATAGTAACACAAAAGAGAATCAATTAACCATTTTATTAATCGAATCAATGCATTTACATTAATAGTGTTTATTTTAAGTAGTGGATTTTGAGTATTTGTGAATCCCACCTGTCTTAGTTAAATCATGTGGTGCTGGAAGACTTTGAACCACATCAAGGGACTTCATCAATATTAATATTTCTACAGGAAATTCTTTGAGTATGTAACTGTAAAAGAAACATTGCGCTAATATACATTTAGACTTCTCATTGGAGGAAGTACTTGAGTATGGACATCTTATTGAGGGCCCACCTTGGTCTGCAGGTGCAATGAGAGGAGGATTTGAGGACAGGCAGAGCAAATCTGGTTTCTATAAAAATCAAGGAACAGGAATCCATAGTGGAATCTTTCCCTTCTACAGATACAGGACTTGCCTCCTTCTTTGGGCTATTCTGCCAACAGGGCCTCAGTTGTTGCATTTCAGAACTTACACATCCACTCCCTCATCCTGTAAGACAGTGTAAAAGCTATGACTAGGTGAATCAATGGGATTCATATGTACAGCCCCAAAAATGAATCAATCTAATCAGCTTGGGTGCTAATTTTTGCTAATGGGTTAATAATGGAATTTTAAATCAGCAATTAGGACCAATGTTGAAACTAAAGTAAAACTTCAAAACACAAATGGCCTATTAGTACTACACCCATTTAGTACGCTTCACAAACATAATGCCCAGAACAATGACAACTATAACAATAGTAACAACTATCCACTTTACCAGCTTTGAGAACCATTGCTTTCAGAGTCTCTGTTTTTGAACTGGTGCATTGTGTAAATGGAATTTACACATATTGTTTGTTCCCAGATTACATACATTTATTAATTGCATATTTAAATCTCTGCCAGCACATGGGTCAACTATCTTCTACATTAATGTAAAAGCTATATTTTTAAACAGTCATCTTTGAGGATGGAAAGTGCTTAAAGTCAAATTGTAGATACTTCCTTTTTAATCAACCTGTTAAAATATGTTATGATATGGTGGGACGTGAACCCAAGATATGAACCTTATCACTCTGCCCATGTTAGGAGACTATTACAGATGAAATTGGGATTGAGCCCATGTTGTTTATTCCACTTCCCATTAGCATTGATCATCTAGCAGTTTGCACTAACTGAATGACCACAACTATGAAGAAATATCAAACATTAAAGCAATTGTTTCAGATCAGTTTATAATCAACCTGTTTAAAGATGTTGCAGGCGAGATTTGAACCTAGGATTTCCAACCCAGAGGCAGGGACACTACTACTGCACAACAAGAGCCCCACTGGTCAGATACATCGATACCCGAGAGACAGAGTTTGTTAGATCATTTTACAGCAGGTATTTTCTCAGACATAAAATGTGGAGGAAACAGCAAAATGTAGGCCTCATTTATTGACATGAACCTTCCAAGTAGCAAAAATGTTGAACAGATGAGCAAACTCAGCTGTTGAGGAAAGATATGCGACACAGTATCTCCGGAGAATTCTGCTTGATTGGCGTAGAGATAGGGGAAGATAGATCACACTCCATTTTATGGTATTAGCTGCTTTATGATAAGTTTAAAGGTTCAACTTTTAAATATTACAGAATGGATATGTGAATAGATGAAGGGGTGAATGGGTAGGTAGGTAAATGGAAGGAAATGGGATGGGGGCCATGTTGGTAGGTGGGTAGTTGAGTGAGCAGTTAAGATGAGTAGCTGGGTATTGTGGCTCAATGGGTGATGTGATTGGATGGGGAGATGGAGAAGTGTGTAAATGGGTATGTGGGTGAGTGGATAACTGGGTGATCTAAGTAAATAGGTGAACTGGATAAATGAGTGAGATGGTAGTTGAACAGGTGGTGAGTGAGTAGTCTGGTGGTAAGGGAGGAGCAGGGTTGGTTTGGAGGAGTAATTGGCTGCTCAGTGTTAGTGAGGTTGAGTCAGTGGGAGTGACCAGTTGTTAGTTAAGTAAGGTTGGACTGGGCAGTTAATTGAATAGCGTTTAGCTGGGTTGCTGCAGTTCAGGGGGTTATTTGGAGTTTGGAGGGTTAGTTGGGTCAGGGGCTAATCAAGTTAACGGATAGAAAGTGGGGGAATTGGATTGGATTGGTGGGTGATCAGGTAGATGGTGGGGGGGTAGTCAGGTCAAGTTTGGCCAAGATTTAGATGAGTTAGGACATGGTGAGGCAATAAGAGTGAGTATGGTGATGATGGGAATGTCAGTTTTAGAGGTGCTTAATTACTGGATGATGATTTATTCTCCTCAGGGGGTTTCATACATTAAGATCTCCACAATGTCCCAGTAGGTATTCTCAGTTGTTCTTCCAATCTCTGAGCAGAAAACTTTACCCTATGTCTTTTTTAGCAACATCAGCATGATGTTAAGATGCATGTCTTTAAGATTCACTGCCTTTGGGCAGTGAACTGAACTGAATATATGTTACTGGTACAGGAGTGACAAAAACACATGGAAATTCCTGAGGTTAGCCCCTACTCTGAGGTACCAAATTGGAAAAATGGAAGTTACCCACTCTATCATTTCAATCCTTCAGTAGCTCTCGTCTTATTTTCCTGGGAAATGAAATAATGTATGGCTAGTACTTCGTTGGATCTCACGGGAACATTGCAATGAAAATTCAATGACAATTTGATCTAAGGGCTTATATAGTCAACTCAAGTGTTGTTGATTCCAATCCGATGCAAACTGAACATTTCTCACCCCCCAGCAACCCAACCTCCACTCCCGGAACCTTCCCCTGCAACATCTCTGCATACCTCGACACAGTCCTGTCCCCCTTCGTCCAAGAACTCGCCACCTACGTTCGGGACACCACCCACGCTCTCCACCTCCACCATGATTTTCGCTTCCCCGGTCCCCAATGCCTTACCTTCACCATGGACATCCAGTCCCTGTACACCTCCATCCCCCATCACAAAGGACTCAAAGCCCCCCCGCTTCTTCCTTTCCTGCCATACCAACCAGTACCCTTCCACTGACACCCTCCTTCAACTGACTGAACTGGTCCTCACCCTCAACAACTTCTCTTTCCAATCCTCCCACTTCCTCCAAACCAAAGGAGTAGCCATGGGCACCCACATGGGCCCCAGCTATGCCTGCCTCTTCGTAGGATATATGGAACAGTCTATCTTCTGCAGTTACACTGGCACCACCCCCCACCTTTTCCTCCGCTACATCGATGACTGTATCGGCGCTGCCTCGTGCTCCCAAGAGGAGGTTGAACAGTTCATCCATTTTACCAACACCTTCCACCCGACCTCAAATTCACCTGGACTGTCTCAGACTCCTCCCTCCTCTTCCTAAACCTTTCCATTTCTATCTCTGGCGACCGAATCAACATGGACATTTACTATCAACCGACTGACTCCCACAGCTACCTAGACTACACCTCCTCCCACCCTGCCCCCTGTAAAAATGCCATCCCATATTCCCAATTCCTTCGTCTCCTCCGCATCTGCTCCCAGGAGGACCAGTTCCAATACCGAACAATCCAGATGGCCTCCTTCTTCAAAGACTGCAATTTCCCCCCAGACGTGATTGATGATGCCCTCCACCACATCTCCTCCACTTCCCGCTCCTCCGCCCTTGAGCTCCGCCCCTCCAATCGCCACCAGGACAGAACCCCACTGGTCCTCACCTACCACCCCACCAATCTCCATATACAGCATATCATCCGTCGTCATTTCCGCCACCTCCAAACGGACCCCACCACCAGGGATATATTTCCCTCCCCTCCCCTATCAGCGTTCTGAAAAGACCACTCCCTCCATGACTCCCTCGTCAGGTCCACATCCCCCACCAACCCAACCTCCACTCCCGGCACCTTCCCCTGTAACCGCAAGAAATGCAAAACTTGCGCCCACACCTCCCCCCTTACTTCCCTCCAAGGCCCCAAGGGATCCTTCCATATCCACCACAAATTCACCTGCACCTCCACACACATCATTTATTGCACCGGCTGCACCTGATGTGGCCTCCTCTATATTGGGGAGACAGGCTGCCTACTTGCGGAACGTTTCAGAGAACACCTCTGGGACACCCGGACCAACCAACCCAACCACCCCATGGCTCAATACTTCAACTCCCCCTCCCACTCCACCAAGAACATGCAGGTCCTTGGACTCCTCCATCGCCAGACCATAGCAACATGACGGTTGGAGGAAGAGCGCCTCATCTTCCGCCTAGGAACCCTCCAACCATAAGGGATGAACTCAGATTTCTCCAGTTTCCTCGTTTCCCCTCCCCCCACCTTGTCTCAGTCAAATCCCTCGATCTCAGCACCGCCTTCCTAACCTGCAATCTTCTTCCTGACCTCTCCGCCCCCAACCCCACTCCGGCCTATCACCCTCACCTTGACCTCCTTCCACCTATCTCATTTCCAATGCCCCTTCCCCAAGTCCCTCCTCCCTACCTTTTACCTTAGCCTGCTGGACACACTTTCCTCATTCCTGAAGAAGGGCTAATGCCCGAAACGTCGATTCTCCTGTTCCTTGGATGCTGCCTGACCTGCTGTGCTTTTCCAGCAACACATTTTCAGTGCTGACACCATCCAGGGCAAAGCTGTCTGCTGGATAGGCAACACATTCACAAACATTCACTTTCTCTAGCATCGATGCTCAGTCGCAGCAGTGTGTACTATTTGCAGACGCACTGGAGAAATTCACCAAAGATCCTTAGACAGAACCTTGCAACTCCATGATCACTTCCATCTCAAAGGATAAGGCAGTGGACATATGGGAACATCACACCACTGCTTACTAGTCCCTGTTCAAACCATCCTGACTTGAAAATGCATCTCTATTCTTCACTGTCACTGGGTCAAAATCCTGGAAGTCCCTCCCAAATGGCATTGTGAGTCAATCTGTAGCGGATAGACTGCAGAAATGAATGAAAACAGCTCACCACCACATTCTTAAGGGCAATTAGGGCTGGGCAATCAATGCTGGCCAAGCCAACACCAACCACATTCCCAAGTGAATTAAAACAAACATTCTCAATCTGGATTCTAACCTTTGAGATTTTATTTCATCTACAATATTTTGTAGGGCTTATTCTGATCTTGTAAATGGTGCTGTTTTGTTAGGATCCTGCAAATTCATTATACTCTTGCCTCTAATATTTTCTTCTGGAAGCCCATCTAATTCTCTGAATGCTTGTTCATGCACAGATTGAATAATTTCAATGATAGTGCAGAGCCTTGTCATTTTCTCTTCTTGAAACATGTCTTATTATCCTTTTTGTTGCTTGATCCTTATTATTTTGTCCCAAAGTAGGCTGTGGATAAATCTCACATCTTTGCTCCCGATGTCAAATTTCAGATCCATTAACTTTTGGTGAGAAACATGACTGAGTACAGAACTGTTCAGGTCTGCTTTTGGATATTTATTAACGATTATTTGAAGGTTAAATATCTTCTCTCTTGCTTCTACTCCAGGTATTAATTGAGGCTGCTTCTACTTCTAATTATTTCTTTCTGTTTTGATTTTCAGGTTCACTTTAATGAGGTGACTCATTAAACATGTAAGTTTGAAGTAATTGCACTCCATTGCTTTAGGTTTCATTGATAATAATCAATGTTGCAAGTCACTTGGAATGTATTCTTTGGTAAATGTTTGATCTCAAATTTCTGTTATCTGTGTCTGTCTTTCCTCATCTACCCCTGGGGCTTTCCCGCACTCATCACTTTCAAAACATTCTCCATCTCTGATATCATACTATTTCATCTACTGTTTGTCTCTGTATGTTGAGGGCTCCCTCATTTCTCCCTCAGAATTCACTAACATATTCCATCCATTTTTGGTACCCAGTCCCTTTCAAACAATATAGGAACTTTTGTCAGTGTAATAGAAAACTATGTTTTGCTGGTGTTTTTCAATTTGGAAACAGTATGCAAGTGAAATGTGTCTTTTTTTTCTAAATTATTGACAGGTTATAGAGTGAATTCAAATGTTTTGTTGTTGAACTTTACAATCCAAAATGACATATGAATGGCATGCACCTTAGGATGACATTATATATACTGCCTGGAAAAGGGAAACGTGAATGAATGGAAAACCACTACGGATACCCAAGAAAAGCACTCTTGAAAGAGAATATGGAGGCTCATAAGGCATTGTGAGATCTGTCTCAAGAGCATTGCATTTGAAGACTGGGGTTCACCAATTGGTTCAAAAGAGCTGGGAATTCCCAAGGGTGTAACTACATTCTCACACTAGCAGAAAGTGTTCAGAGCAGGATAAGCCATTGTGTCCCTTAGATACCTTGAGAACTCTGCAGTGAATTGCTCAACTACTGACTTTCCAAAGCCTGTCTGTAATTGACAAGGCATAAGTCAAGAGTGTGATGGAATACTCCTGACTTGTCTGGATGAGTGCACCTTCAACAACATGCAAGAAGGTCAACATCATCAAGGACAAAGCAGCCTGATTGAGTGACACTCTATTCAAAGCCTCAAACAGTTACTTCCTCCACTTGTGATGCACTATATCTCCAAGATGCACTATAGCAACTCACCTGCAACAGCGCTTTCCAAACCCACAAACTCTATCAGCAAGAAGGACAAAGACAAGAAGGACAGATGCCTGGGATTGTTACCACGTGCAAGTTCCCCTCTAAGACATCATTCTGACTTTTAGGTTTATGGCCATTCCTTCAGTGTCATTGAGTCAAAATCCTGAAACACTCTTCTTATCAATCCTCTGATACATCTACACTTGGAAGCCTGCAGCAATTCAGAATACAGCTTTTCCAAGGCAGTTGGGAATATATAATAAATGCAGACCTAGCCAACAATACCAACATCCTGAGGAATAATAAATTTTCTAAAAAAAGCATGATGCCTTCATCTGAAATGAATCCACCCAATTTCTACATCCCCACATCTTACTTCAATGCAATGTCATTTAAAAGGAGAGCTAGTGGGCCATTGTGCATTTTCCATTGTGCTTTCATCCATCTAAGAAAACTGGCCTCAGCTGCAGAAAAGGAGACACATACATCTACCAAACTCTGCAGAACAAATAGTATCAGGATCTTTATGCAATGTTTTGGTGAATCAGTTAACAATAAAAGTTAGGCGGCACGGTGGCACAGTGCTTAGCACTGCTGCCTCACAGCGCCAGAGACCCGGGTTCAATTCCCGCCTCAGGCGACTCTCTGTGTGGAGTTTGCACATTCTCCCCGTGTCTGCGTGGGTTTCCTCCGGGTGCTCCGGTTTCCTCCCACAATCCAAAAGAAAATGTGCAGGTTAGGTGAATTGGCCATGCTAAATTGCCCGTAGTGTTAGGTGAAGGAGTATGGGTCTGGGTGGTATGCGGGTCGGTGTGGACTTGTTGGGCCGAAGGGCCTGTTTCCACACTGTAAGTAATCTAAAAAAAAGCAAGAACATAGAAAAGAAATAGAGAAATCAGGAACAGTATCTCAAATACAGGGAAGAGGTTAAGGCTAGAAAAAGGAAGGTTAAGAGGATGCCAGACTGTGTAAAATAAACAGAAAAAAATGTTCAAGGAAGGTTTGAATGGGACCCATAAGGAACAAAACTGATCAGGCAGCATCCGAGGAGCAGGAGAGTCGATGTTTTGAGCATGATCTCTTCATCAGGAAAGAGCTCATGTTCAAAACATCGACTCTTCTGTTCCCCGGATGCTGCCTGAGCAGCTGTGCTTTTCCAGCACCACACTTTTCGACTCTGATCTCCAAAATTTACAGCCGTCACTTTCTCCGATAAGGAACAAGCAGGGTATACTGCTTGCTGAAGCAAAGGGTACAGCAAAGTTACTAAATGAATACTTAGCTTCTGTTTTTACCAAATTAGAAGATAGTGACAATGGCTCAGTTGAAAATGTGGGTGTTGAGAAACTGACAGTACAGAGGTAGGTAAAGAAGAAGTGCAAATGAGGCTGGCAGCATTCAAAGTAGAGAAGCCATCAGACCCAGATGGGATTCATCCTAGATTGCTAATCCCTATTTGCTCCTATTCTCTGATACATCTACACCTGGAGCAATTCAGAATACAGCTTTTCCAAGGCAGTTGGGAATATATAATAAATGCAGACCTAGCCAACATCCTGAGGAATAATAAATTTTCTAAAAAAAGCATGATGTCTTCGTCTGTTGACAGAAATTTTCCAGATCTCTCTGAACAAGGGACTAGTCCTGGAGGACTGGAGGATTGCAAATGTGATGCTGTTGTTCGAGCAAGGACGAAAGGATAACCCAAAAGAACTGGCAGTTTGATGTCAATAGTGGGAAAACGGATGGAGTCCAAAATATGGGATAAGCTAAATATACCCTTAGAGAAAAGTAAATTAATATTAGACAGTTAACATGGTTTTGTCAAGGGTTGGTCATGCCTAACAAATTTAACTGAGTTATTTGACAATGTGTCAGATGTAGTATATGAGGGTAAGTCTGTTGAGCTGGTATATTTGGATTTCCAAAAGCATTTGATATGGTGCCACATGGCATAACATATTGGTTAGCAAATTAAAAATGTTTAGGATTGATGAGTCCTGGGCAGCATGGATTAGAATTTGGCTAAAAGATAGGAAACAGAGGGTAGGTATAAATGGGCATTTATCAGACAGGAGATGAGTGGAAGTGTTGTACCCCAGGAATCAGTGTTGGGACCCTTGATTTTTATGATTTATGTAAACAATTTGGAGATGGGGGTTGAGGGCAAAATCACTCAATTTGCAGATGATACTAAGTTAGGGAGAATAGTAAATTCTGAAGATGATGCTGAGTGGCTTCAGAGGGACATTGACAAGTTGGTCAAATGGACAGACATCTGGCTGATGAATTTCAACGCAGAGAAATATGAGGTGATGCATTTTGGTAGAAGAAAGATGAAGAGACAATACAGGCTCAATGGTATAACTTTGAGAGGAGTACAGGCATAGAGGGGCCTCAGGGTTCAAATATATAATTCACTGGAGTGGTCAGGTAAATTGAAATGGTCGGTAAGAAGGCTTATAGAATCCTTGAGTTTATGAATAGAGGCATAGAGTATAAAAGCAAGGAAGAGATGCTACACCTCGACAAATCATTGGTTAGACCACATTCGGCATATTGTGTTCAGTTCTGGACACCCAGTTGAAGGAAAAATGCTAAAGCCTTGGAGACAACGCAAAGGAGATTTACTAGAATGCTACCAGGAATAAGGGATTTTAGATACAAGATAATATTTGAAAATTTGGGCATTTTTCTCCTTGAAGCGGAGAAGATTAAGAACTGAACTTATTGAGATTTTCAAAATTATCAATTGTTTAGATATGGAAAATAAAGATATTCTGTTTTCGCCACTCAGTATGTCACTAACTAGGGGGTCTCAATCTCAAAATTGTTGGCAAGAGAGCTAGGAATGAGTTGAGGAGAAACTTCTTTACTCAGAGATTTGTTGGGATTTGGATGTACTGGGTGGAAGAGTGGTGAAGGCTGATTGAATAGGAGATTTCAAAAGAGAGTTGGACAAATATTTAAGGGTCATGAATTTACATGACTTTGGAGATAATACTGGAGACTGGGACTAGCTGGGTAGCTCTTTTGGGAGCCGATGCACAATGACCTCCTTCGGCACAGTAAAATTCTATGCTTCCATGATTTTGAGAATCAGCAGTCAGACTTAGCAATTTGCAACCATAAATACCAGACTTTCTATCCCTGAACCTTTTGATCTAGTATGGTCAGAACTTGTTACCATTCCAATTCCTCACATATTGGTCCATGTAAATGATAACTTATCTTACCAATAAAAAGCACAGCCAAATTCCAAAGCATACAAAATAATATAGCAATGAATATGTGAAATAATTTCAGGACATCCAAAATGTTTGTTCATATGAAAATGCCAGAATGCCATTTGCTAAGTCCTTCTCCAAATATTATTTGAATAATATATATTATTTGAAGTTTCCTATTTTCTATTCACTGTGTTTATGCTCCTAGTTGATACATTGCTTGCAGTTGGAGGAAAGCAAAAAACTGCAGCTAACTATCCCAATAAACCTGAACACATTACTCCTGGAATAAATGAATATATAATGGGTAAGAAGAATAAAAAATGTGAGCACTGTTTTGTAAAAACATTAGTTAGTCTTGAGGAATGACTCTTTCGAGCTGGCATCTGTCTTCTTGGTATAATATGAAGTAAACATGAAATCCAATTTATAGTTATTTGAAATACATTGAATACATTTATTTGTGGTTGAATCAATTACATTTTTTCCCCAACAAGCAGATTGCACGTGCTTACACTATTAATCAAGCATACTGTATCTGACTCTCCATGTAAAATGGCACACACAAAGTAAAATAATTCTTGTGCCAAAGCCCTAAAAGAGATATCCATTTCCCAGCTAAATGGATTATGGGTCACTTCTGAAGCTTCATTAAAATTTTCGAGTGGATGACTATGTTTCACAGTTTACTAAGTAATTTATGGGAGTTGATACGCATTCACATACATTATTGGAACCTTTCAGTTCACTGACATTAAAAATCAAAACAGAATTGTGTAAGTCATAACTTCTGTGAAAACACTTTCAGACACATAAAACATTTAATACATTTTTGAGTGTAATCGTCCAAGAATATCCATTAGCTGCCATACAGTTAATACTTTTGTCAATGTTGTTATAGATTTTGGATGCCTTGTACCAGTAAATCTAGAATAGCATATGATGCTCATTTATGTTTTGATTTGAAATAATTCATTTAATGATTGCAGATGCAGAATCACAACACCAGAAAACAGAAAGGCAATAGAAAATAAAGACTTGAAACATTTTCTAAATAGCTGGAACATTTTAATTACTGTTTGTTCTAAAATCACTGAGTTTGTTAACAAATTCACAAAATACAGTTTAAAAAAAAACTTGTGGTTCATTTGAGTGATTTTTACAATAATTATCCTTCTGGAGATAAATCTACCACAAGCCTTTAAATAGTAACATTAGCAAAGCAATTTTTTTTTTGCTAATTATGGCTGTTTTCAGTTTATAGCAGCTCTGAGGGGATGTTGTTTTTTGTTACCCAATGCTAAATTTGTTTCAAAGAAAGTTCCAGTTGACATTTTGAATATTATGTTGACAATCAAAGAACTGTTCTTTTATGTAGAAATAATCACTTGACCTCTCGGTTTGTCAAATTGTCAGTTCAATGCAGGAATCCTAACCCTCAAATATTAATGTAAAGTGATGCGGTTCTGTAGTCTGTGGGTCACATTGGTTTGGAGAAAAGATGAAAAACCTACATTCTCCAAGTTCAAACTTCTGCAAAAACCTTCTCTGCTTGCAGTCTTAATCTGCTCAGGTTTTATTGGATATTGACCAGGATAGATATTTAAGGGCTTGAGGAAATAAATAGAAATCAAAAAATAGATGGGTGAACAAGGCAAGTGGTGTGTGTGATTGTGGAATAAAGTAGGTTTTGGAAGGAAGAATGAAAGTTTGGAGTGTACAGCCCTTTTGAGCTGAACTCTCTTTTCCTGAGCTTTTTATACTCTAACCACAAAAGAGGCCTTTACATGTGCTGCTGACCCCCTGTGCCATCCTTCATCACATTTATTTGGTATCAGCATCAGAATTTTTCCTTCCATTCCTGGGAAATAAAACCTATCTGATTCTTTTTAATTCCCAGCAGCAAGTCAGGGAAGGTAATTACAATTGGGATTGGAGTTGTTTTGTTCAGAAATAATGGGTTGATGTCACATGGTTTTGTTATTGTATCTTTTTGAATGTATAGACTGGTCGCCTGCGTGTTTCATCAAATGTAGCATACCATTGCACAATGACTAAAGGCATGCAGACTCTGTTACAATCCTACCCCTATAGCCTTATAGGGTCTCAAAAACTGACCTCGGTGAGGTCCGTTAGACAGATCCAACCAATGGGATTGCATGGTGGCTCAGTGGTTAGCACTGCTGCCTCACTGCATCAGGGACCCAGGTTTGATTCCAGTCTTAGGTGATGTATGGATTTTGCACACTCTCCATGTGTGTATCCATCAGGTTCTCTGGTTTTCTCCTAAAATACAAAGGAGCGCAGGTTAAGTGGATGGCCATGCTCAATTATCCTGTAGAGGTCGAGGAATGTGCAGTATAGGTGGATTAGCTAGACTTCAGAAGGTACAGGGGCTGGGTCTGGATGGTATACTTTTTGGGGGATCAGTTTGGACTTGCTGGGCTGAATGGCCCTCTTTCTAATATCAACAACTTACTTGAAGCCCAGATACCACAACATACCTACAGTTTGTCGTTTGAGCAGAGAGCACAATCTGATTGGCTAGTAAGTCTCTAAGACTCTCTCCTCCCAGAAGAGTCATAAGTGCCAGATTCAGGAAATCTTTGACTCATAAAAGCCACTCCATGTTACATGAGAGTACGTACACAGACATCTTTTACATTGATCATGTTGTTAAGTTTCTGTTATTTACGTAATGGACAAATATATTGTCATTTTATGCCACCTTTCCATCTTACTGACTAAATTAACAGGGAGAAATAGGGAATGTGAAAGGGGTGGTTTGTCATTAGCAGGCCTACTTTGTGACACTTGGGAAAGGGCAGAAATAGCTTTTATGGGAGGTTGCTGAATGGCTGTTCTGGGGGAAATTAGTGAATTGCACAAAAATCAGGACATTATGGTCAGCAATATGCACACAGAATGATCGAAAACTGCAGCAGGATGAGGCCATTCAGCCCTCTCAGCCTGCTCCATTGTTCAATGTGATCATGTCTGACTATCCGACTTCACTGTTCAATCCGATCATGGCTGACTATCCTGCTTCACTATTCAATCGGATCATGGCTGACTATCCTACTCTACTGTTCAATCTGATCATGGCTGACTATTCTACTCCACTGTTCAATCCGATCATGGCTGACTATCCTACTCCACTGTTCAATCCGATCATGGCTGACTATCCTACTCCACTGTTCAATGTGATCATGACTGACTATCCTACTCCACTGTTCAATGTGATCATGACTGACTATCCTACTCCACTGTTCAATGCGATCCTGGCTGACTATCCCACTTCACTGATCAATGCAATCATATCTGACTATAGTACTCCACTGTTCAATCCGATCATGGCTGACTATCCTACTCCACTGTTCAATGTGATCATGGCTGACTATCCTACTCCTCTGTTCACTCCGATCATGGCTAACTATCCTACTCCACTGTTCAATGTGAACATGGCTGACTATCCTACTCCACTGTTCAATGTGATCATATCTGACTATCCTACTCCACTGTTCAATGTGATCATGACTGACTATCCTACTCCACTGTTCAATGCGATCCTGGCTGACTATCCTACTTCACTGTTCAATCCGCTCATGGCTGACTATCCTACTCCACTGTTCAATCTGATCATGGCTGACTATCCTACTCCACTGTTCAATGTGATCATGACTAACTATCCTACTCCTCTGTTCAATCCAATCATGGCTAACTATCCTACTCCACTGTTCAATCCGATCCTGGCTGACTATCCTACTTCACTGTTCAATGCGATCATGGCTGACTATCCTACTCCACTGTTCAATCCGATCATGGCTGACTATCCAACTCCACTGTTCAATCCAATCATGGCTGACTATTCTATTCCACTGTTCAATCTCATCATGGCTGGCTATCATACTCCACTGTTCAATGCGATCATGACTAACTGTCTTACTCCACTGTTCAATCCAATCATGGCTGACTATCTTACCCCACTGTTCAATCTGATCATAGCTGACTATCTTACTCCACTGTTCAATGTGATCATGTCTGGCTATCCAACTCCACTGTTTAATCCAATCATGGCTGGCTATTCTACTCAGTATCCTGTTTCTGCTTTCTCCCCACGGCCTTTGATCTCTTTAGCTCCAAGGAGTATTCCTTCCTCAAAACACTCAATTTTGGCTTAAACCAATTCCTGGAGCAAAGAATTCCAGATTCATCACTCTTCTGGTGAAGAAATTCCTCCCCATTTCTGTCCTATGTGACCTATGCCATATCTTTAGACTGTGACTCCTGCTTCTAGACTACCTGATCTTGAACATATCCTTTCAGTGCTTATCCTGTCTTGTTCTGTTAGAATTTTGCATGTTTCAATGTGAACTCCTGACATTGAGATTATTCTGCAAACTCCTATCTGATTCATGCTGAAGGATAACTCCAAATCTGCTGAGACACTTGAAGTGCATTTAAAGCCCAATGATGACTTTTCTTTCTCCTCTCATATTGATCTGCTTAAGCATGTTATAATGTATTTCCATAGTCATTGCTTCTTCAAGTGGACTTGAACCAAGAGCTTCTGGCTCTAATGTAGGAACATCATCATTACCTCATTAGATGCCTAAGGTGATGGCTTTTTTTGATGACCCATCTGATTGTTTGATTGTAGCATGCTTGAGCGTTGTTCCTTGGGATTTTGTGAGCAACTAGAAGGTGTATTTTCAGTATATATTCCCTTTCACCTAGAAGCTACTTTCAAACTCATGGAGAAGCAATGGCGTAATGGTACCATTGCTGGGTTGTTCATAGAGACACCCAGCTAATGTTCTGGGAATTTGGGTTTGAGTCCCATCATTGGTGGAATTTATGTCCAATAAAGTCTGAAGTTAAGAGTCTAATGATGCATATGAAACTGTTGTCAGAGAAGCTGGTTGTTTTGACATGGTGGTGAGGCCCTCTGTTAATTAAATGAAACACCCAGAAACGCTCACCTTGCCTCATAATCTGTTAAAGTACGAGTGACAGGGAGCTCCAAATTTCCAACATTAAAAGAAAATAATATCAATTTATTCTTTAACTCTAAAAGTGAACATTAAGCAACAACTATTCACAACTCTAAGCCCCCTCCTCTTAACTGCATATTACCTGCCTCCAACTCTATAACAATGTGCTGTTCCAATAAAACATTTATTAAAATTACATCAACTTAATTTCAAAACCATACAGAGGTTGTCATCTTAGGTGTCTTTTTCCTTTCAACTATAGATCTCCCTGCATCATCTTCTTTCTTTTTTTTGTTTAGATATTTCAGATGAAAAGGTACCGTTGATAGAGAATGTTTCAAACAGTGGTTTTGCTGTTGATGGCAGTTACTCTGTCAGACTTTCAAACTGCCTGCCTTTTTTGTACCCTCAACATTGGATCATCTGATTGGTTTGATATTGGCAAAACACTAACTTCAAATGCAATTGGGTTTAGTATCATGGGGCATAATTTAAACTGATTGGTTAAATTTGAATTATTGTCAAAACAGCAACCAACTCAATAATCTATTTCACAACCAAATGTTGCATATGTTCAATTTTCCAGTACACTGTGGGACTGCAAGTTAGTCATATGACAGGTGCTTGTAAGCTCTCAATGCAAAATAGCATTCACTCTCACTTAAAGGTACAGTACACACACTTAACTTCATAACATGGTTCACTACTGTCCTTTAGAGAAGGAAAATGCCATCCTTACCTGGTCTGGACTATATGTAACTCAGACACACAGCAATGTAGTTGACTCTTAATTGCCCTCTGTGATTATAATAAATGCTGGCACATACAGCGAGGACCTAATCCCATGAATTAAAAAAAATCTGATTCCACATGCAAAGCCATGAAGCAAGTGGGACGGTTGCAGGCTGAAAGCATCATGGAAGCTGCCTAGGGTCATTGTTCACAGTGTTATGAACTTCTATTTGCAGTGTCTTTCAGCTGCAGATTGATGGATTGGATTGGACATTTTTGACCAATAATTTGTGAGAGCTGCAGATGTCTTCATTGCCACGTGTGCACAATTGACAGTGTATTGCTCTGTGATGATGAAATTAGAGCTGCCAACCTGAATACCTGGCCTGACTGGGTAATCAAGCTTTTTCTCTGTCTGAACACGGTCAGGGCAGACTATGAAAGGATGGAGCCTGATGAGATCCTTCCATGTTTTTTACCCATCCCACACCTGGTCCTGTGTGACATGGGTCGCTTTTAGTATAGTCACCCATTCTCACATATTCTGAGGTCCATTATCACATCATATGGGTTGCATTCAGTACAGCTTATCCATTTTCTCCTACTCTTAGTTCTTATTATCACTTACTCAGTTTTTCTTCTGGCCTGGCCTGCTATCCATAATCTCCTTGTTTACCTGTCCCTTTCATATCTCTCTCAATCCCACCTCTACCTATCTGCTCACCTCTCCCCTTTAACCCCCAACCCTAACTTTGTCTTCAGCATAAATTCCACATTTTCCTAGCTGCTAACAGTTCTGATGAAGAGCCACTGGACTCGAAATATTAACTCAACTTTCTTCCCATAGATGCTGCCAGACCTGAGTTGCTCCAGCAAGATTTGCTTTCGTTTCAAATCTCTAACATCCGCAGTCTTTTCTTTCTTAACATGCAGATATATTGATCTAACACATTCAGATCTTGAAAGTGCAAAAGAAACCATTGTACATCAAGTCAACTCTCAGCAAAAGTAGTGTGTATGCTATTTCCCACCTGCAGCTCAGAAAGTAGCTGAGTACTGATTGTCATATTTCCCTGCCACTCACAAAGTCTCCAATCTTTACCCCATAATGTCGGTCAGCAGCCCGCCCTTCCACTCCACCACCAATGAATATTGCATCAGTGGATCTTGGGAAAAATGGGTTTCTGTGATTTGCACCCCAAGCCTTAAGAACTGGCTTCTTGCTTAAAGAACAGGAGACCATAAGAAATAGGAGCAAGATAAGGCCCATCTGGTCCATCAAGCCAGCCCCACCATTCAATAAGATCGTGGCTGATATTTCCATGGACTCAGTGCTGCTCACTATAACTCTTAAATTCCTTCACTGTTCAAAAATCTATCTATTTTTGCCTTAAAAACATTTAACAAGGTAGCCTCAACTGCTTCATTGAGCAGGGAATTCACAACTGTTTGGAAGAAGAAGTTCCTCCTCAACTCAGTCCTAAACCTGCTTCCCCTTATTTTGAGGCTACGTCTCCTTTTTCTACGCTTCCTATTCACCGCCAATGGAAACAATCTCCCTGCTTCTATCATATCTATTCCCTTCAGAATTTTATAGGCTTCTATATGATCCTCCCACGTTCTTCTAAATTCCAATGAGTATAGTCCCAGTCTATTCAATCTCTCCTCATAAACCAACCCTCTCAACTCTGGAATCAACCTCCCTCTGCACCCCCTCCAGCGTCAAGTAAGGAGACCAAAACTGTACACAGTACTCCAGGAGTGGCCTCAAGAGTACCCTATATAGCTGCAGCATAACCTCCCTAATTTTAAACTCCACCCCTCTCGCAGTGAAGGACAACATTCCATTTACCTTCATAATTACCTGCTGCACCTGCAAACCAACGTTTTGTGATTCATGCACAGGTCCCTCAGCACAGCCGCGTGCTGCCATTTTTCACCATTTAAATAATAGTCCCTTTTTCTGTTATTCCTACCAAAGCAGATGACCTCACATTTACCAACATTGTACTCCATCTGCAAGACCCTTGCTCCTTCACTTAACATATCTATATCCCTCTGTAGACTTTTAGTGTCCTTTTCCAGGACAACAGATAATTTGTAAAAAATCAAATTGCAGGGATTGTTTTTACATCATTCACATCCAAGATCTTTTATTGGAGTGGAGTAAAAAGGATATCATTCTATTTCTAACAGTATTTTAGCTGACTTGGGACTGTTCCTTGCTGACATTAAATGCAAGCAATAGAATGCCTCATATATTCTGGTACTAGCATTTTTCAGTGTGACAAGACCAAAATTTACACTGAAGTTTTTATAAAACAATTTATAAAAGTTATTTTTAGATATGCCATATGTAGATTGAGTGTAACAATTATTACACTTTGGTATGCTTTACCGAGCCAAGTTGTTTCTGTCAGTCATCTGACTATGTGTCAGCACTTTGTAATAGCTTCACTCGAGCAATGTTTAATGCATTAATTTTAACTTTAACAGCAACAATCTAATACAGCTGCAGGCAATATTCGGAATGAGATCTCACTTTGAAATACATTATATATCATTTGCACACTAGAAAATGGTTTTGGGCTGGACTTTCTGAGGAGAAGCAATCTCATGCAGATTGCCACTCTGCCCTTCTGTTTCACGAAATGAGCGGGCTCTGCATTTCTGACATGAGATTTCAATCAGGGCACCTTCAGAAATACAGAGGCCTATTACTATTCTGGCAAGTCCTTTACAGTGTCGGATTGTGAGGGGAAAGTAAACCATACCACCTTTTCACAGCAGAAAGCTGCCATATACCAAACCTTTAAGTTTCAAAATCACAGCCAGCAACTTTCATGACTGCTGTCAAATGGCCAAGCAAGTAGGAAGGGCAGAATGTCAGGTGGATAGTGGGGTTGGGTGCCAGGTACGTAGGATGCCAGGTGTTTAGGATGCCAAGTGGGTAGAGGGTAGTGTCCCAGGTCAGCAAGGTGACAGGTGGATAAGATGGCGGCATGGGCGGCACGGTGGCACGATGGGTGGCAACAGTGGTTAGCACTGCTGCCTCACAGCTCCAGAGACATGGGTTAAATTCCCGCCTCAGGCGACTAACTGTATGGAGTTTGCACATTCTCCCCGTGTCTGCGTGGGTTTCCTCTGGGTGCTCCGGTTTCCTCCCACAATTCAAAAATGTGCAGGTCAGGTGAATTGGCCATGGTAAATTGCCCGTAGTGTTAGGTGCAGGGGTAAGCATAGGGGAATGGGTCTGGGTGGGTGTGCTTCGGCAGGTTGGTGTGGACTTGTTGGGCCGAACTGTAAGTAGTCTAAACTAGTAATCTAAGATGTTGTCTTCCACGGAGATAGGATGCTAAATCAGCAGGATTCCAAGTGGGTAAGAGGCAGGTTTCCAGGTGGGTAGGGTTCCAGGGTGCATAGTGCCAAGGGTTATAAGGTGAGTAATGGAGGATTTAGAGCAGGTCAGGGTTGTTGGCAAATATTTCCAGGGTTGTGTCCAGTGTGGGCCAGAGAGGGTGAGAGATCATTCCCAGGGGTGTTGCACCTAGTGGAGGAGAGAAAAATGATGTTGGATTAGTTCTTGGGGGATTAGCAGAGGGGACAGAACAGATGAAGGGGGGACGTGAGTCCAAGGTAATGAAAAGTGAAGGCAGTGAGAAGAGGGAAAGTGGAGGGTCCAATGCCGAGAATGCCTGCAGAGATGGGAAGGCAGATGAGGGTCTGGGGTGCAAGTGGTGTGAATGAGGCGTAGTTGGAGGTTTGTGAGGTAAGTATAAGTTGAGTTGAATATGTACTCAAGCGATAGACTGTATATTTAATAGTTTCTCTATTCTCCTGAGTAACTATGTGCTAGATTTCATTGGAAACTTCTGAATGCACCAGTTTAAATGGATACTTTCAGTGGGTTCCAAGGGTAGCCGACATATCTGGTGGAATCTTCAATTTCCAAGGGAATTTCTTTGGAGGTCTGCTCCAATGGGAATTCTGCAGGGTCAGCATCTGCAATGCCAAATATGGAATAACTATCAAAATATATAACTGTCTAACTATCCAAAAATCTGAGCTTTTATGTGGGGCCATATTCTTCAGCAATCGTAAGTATGGATTTCAGTGCTCACTTTTATTTCAGTGCAAATTGGACAGCAACTTCCAAACGTCACATAGAATTTCACAGAATTTCGTAGCGCCCCTACAGTGCAGAAGCAAGCCATTCAGCCCATCAGGTCTGTACAGACCCTCCAAAGCGCATCTCACCCAGACCCATCCCCCCCAACCTTATTAAATGCAAATTAATTTATTCAATTTCTAAGTGTTAAAGATTTTTTCAGTTTAGAATTTACTTTAGACCTTTTTGTTTTTGCTTCTTTTCTTGCTGTCTTTGTGCAATTCTTTTTCTTAACTTTATTTTGCCTTTTTTGCATCTCATTTGACATTGAAATGTTCTATTAGGTAACAGTTTTAAAAGGGTTCATGTTCATGTTACATTGACAACTGAAATTTCCTTCCTCTGGTTCTATGCAGTTCATTGATGGCTTTTCAATCTGATTTGATTTAAAAAAAACGCGGTTGCTTGCCCTGTTCACACAATTCACTGATACAGTGGATATTGCACTTTTGGTTAGTTGGCTGAAAGGAAGTTGCTACATAAATGTCCAAAGGAAGTATATGGGGAAGAGAAACTCTGAAGAATAGTGTTGCTGCTTACAGCAATATCCAGGCCAAAGTAGCTTTTAGTACACACACAATCTTCAGTTCTAATTCTGTATTGGAAAGGGATGTCTGTGGATAATAAAGTAATATAAGTAATCCTCCAGAAAGAAGTGACTGCATGTCCACTATCTTGACACGTCAACTATAAATAGCAAAGTCCATTTAAAAACATGGAACCGAACTGAGGATAATCTCTCAACCTGTCTAAAGTCGATTCAATATCACAATATTGATATAGAGATTACTATTTAAATAGTTACAAACATTTCAAATGATGAGAAAATGAAAGCAAGATGCTCAAACTGGCATACATTTATCTCCTTATTTTTGAATCTCTGCACAATAAATTCCTGTTCAAAATATTATTGAAAAAAAAGGCAAGGACAGTATTCCCATACACTTGAGTTTGACATAACTTGTTTGCTCACAAGACCACTGGGGATGATAGTTAAGAATCAACTACTGCACTTTAGTGTGGGACTGGAGTCACATAAAAGTCAGGTAAGATGAGCAGGACCCCATCCTAAAAGTGAGTCAGTGAGTCAGTTGAGTTCTTGCAACAAATTGACAGCTCCACCTTCAATTTTCCAGATTTCAAGACTGTTTTGAACTAAGTAGTATACTATTGTACAAATTTTGATATTGACTTAAAAAAAGTGAAAAAGATATGCTAATTCTTCCTAAATTCCTGAAGAATTTGTCAAAACCTACAATGGGACTGGAATTTGAGGAGATGGTGGAAATCCCATTGCCTGAGCCAGGAGTGATAGGATATGACAGACATAGAATCATAGAATCATACAGCATGGAAACAGATCCTTCAGTCCAACTCGTCAACTTGCAAATGTAAACATCAATTATGGAGAATCAAAACTGATAGGGGCAAAACATGAATTTGGTGGAGTATTGGGTGTTGTTCTTGACCCAATAACAGTGGAAGGAATGGGGTGTTTAATGTCATGAGGCACAGAAGATTCTGGCTGCTTCACATTACAGGAGGAAATGGGTGCTATAATAACTAACTTAACAACGCAGAGTGTCCCTGTCATAGATGAGACTATCAAAAATATTATGGTTCTCCAGGTACAAGAGGTTTGAGTAAGCTGGATATTTGCAAGCATCTGATTTGATAGCCACTAAAAGATTAAAAACATTGGAGTAACTAAATATACAGGAATAAGTAACAAGTTTTTAGGGTTGAACTGAAGGAAAAAAAGTTATACAAACCTGAGCAAAACAAACACAAATATTAATGATTAGCATTCAGACCAACAGGTACAATAATGATTCTAAATCATATACATCAATTGTATAACTCAGATTTCAACAAGAGGCTTAATATGAGTTGATAAACATGAGTTGACAGGCAAACTGTAGTCAAACAGGTTCATTTTAACTGACTGATAGATCCCAGCCAAATATTAGTTATACCGTGATTCACAAAACTTCATTTACGCATTTATTCTTTATGAGGGATTCTAACTTTTACATCAGAAAATCTGGTTTCAGATCCACCTCAAAAGTCTCTCTGACTGAGACTGAAACTTTCTTGGGGAATGTGTTCATTATATCTTCTGATAACAGCCCAGCAAGTCAATCCAGAGTTCAGGAATGTAGTTCAATCAGTGGAAATTGAAGTTGAAACCAGTGGTGGGCTACTATCTGAAAAATGGGTGTCTGATGACTGACAGGAGATCTCTTTAAATACTTGCAGTGTTCAGAGTTCAGCAGATAATGATGCCACTCAAGAAATATCAAGGATTCAATGAAGTTCCAATGGCTGGCAATATCAGATTTCAGAGTACCCAAGTATGTCTAAATTGACATTTTTACTGGTTAGGTCTTCACAAGGTCATAATGCAGGTTGTCAGATAGCTGCAACATACAATTAATTCCCATATCAGATTTTAAGGAACTATTTAGTAGGGTGTTGCTGAATTGGGTGGGGCCTTCAATGGATGCAAAAGGAGCAAATGTTTACCAATAAAATTTTCCATAGTCTCAGAGGGCTGCTCTCTCATTAGAGAGATAACAGGAGTTGGTTTAACCTGAGGGTTACCCACGCAGTCAAAATGGTGGGACCTTCACAGTGACCCCAAACAGTAAGGGAATTGAACTCATGCTGTTGGCAGTCCTCTGTATCACAAATCAGCCATCCAGCCAACTGAGCTAACCAAACCCCCTAACAATATCCAGGCAGGGACCTGAACTCTGGACATTAAGATTGATATCATGGGCATAGCTATCCAATTTCTAAGATGCTTTACCTCCCCTTCAGTAATCCATATTGAATGAAGAGTTGGGTTAATTTGTCTGATACCATTTTATTGGCTAGCAATTAGTTAGCCATACTGTGAGAGAAGTAAGAATCCTTGTTTCATATCTGGAGGCAAAAGATAGCAAAAACCTAAAAAAGTTACTCACCAAATTTATAGGAGTCTGCAGGGACAAATTTGGGTACAAACCATATACAATGTAAATGTGGGAAAATCCCCTCGTAAAATAAAATCCTTTATTAAGTTCAGAGAAACAGCTGCCAGTGAAAGCAAAAATCAGGTATATGGTGGAAAAGCATCTCATTGAACTGAGTCAAGGCAGTTGGATTTCCCAAGTAATGTTCATGCCTAGCCCTAATAGTTCAACCATCTTCTCCATTCACTACAGAAATGACAATACAGAAGCAAAGGTAGATTCATATCCAGCTGCTTGTTTGAAAGACTGTATTCAAGAGCTTGGCAGTGCGAGATTCCTTACCAAAGTAGATTTGTTAATAGGATTCTGGCAACAGCTAAAATAATATAAGCCTTTGTCCCACGATGACCTTTTTCTAATTCCAAGTGATGCCATCCTAGCTGGCAAATGTGTCAGTATGTAATGAACCAAGTAGTAGCCAGTGCTCCTAATTGACTTAATTAACCTGGTAAATACCGATGCTTGGGAGAACCACTAGGGAACTGGAAACTTTGTTTAGGCAATTACAATCGGCTGACTTGGTGACAAACTTTGCCAAAAGTGAATTTGCAAAGGCACAAGCAACTGACTAAAGGCATATAGCAGAGCAAGAAGAAGTGTTGCCAACAACAGCAGAAGTACAAGCAGCAGTGAGGCAACCTTCCCCTAAAACTAAAGGAGAAATAATGAGATTTTTGAGTATGTTCAGCCTTTATCACATGCTTGTCCCAAATTGTAGCTACAGCTATAGTGAACTTTAAACCATAATATGGTGATGGCATCATTAACTTGATACTTAAAGATATGTTTCATATCTGCTATGAGATGTAATACAGGCTTCACTGTTGAAATGAAATTCCTATGCACACTTTAAATTGCAGAATACATTTTTTCTGTGCAGGATTGCTTGATACAGTAACAAGTGCACTCACAATGGGCTAAAACATAAGCCATAACCTATGTAACATTGGCTGCTTTCTTCAATGATGTCAATGAAGGAAGTCAGAAATCACATGACACCAGGTTATAGTCCAACAGCTTTATTTGAATTCTTAAGCTTTCGGAATGTAGCTCCTTTATGAGGTTAAGTGATGAAAGGGCTACGCTCTGAAAGCTTGTGATTTCAAATAAACCAATTGGACTATAATCTGGTGTCGTGTGATTTCTGACTTTGTCCACCTCAGTCCAACACCAGCACTTCCACATCAATGAAGAAGACTAAGTGAGTCACATTGGTCATGGCCGATGATGTTGACTGAATCAACTGAATTATCGTAGTACTACTAAAAGCTATAAGACACAGAAAGCAACATCTGGACTCCTAACCATGAGTCTGGGAATTGTGTCCAGTTTCTGATAGTATGGAATTAAGATTCTGGGATAATAAGTGGTTTTGCTAAAATTACAGTGAATCATTTTATTTTAGTAAGTCAGCAAATGACTTGATGATCTGAAATAGAATTGTTTAAGGTTTAGGGAGAAATGATATACTAAATCACATTAATGTATTCATGCACTTAATGAATAAGCAAGCAGCATTTTAAGGATGACTTCCCTCACCTACATTTTCTCTCTCCCTTTTTCAGCTGTTCCACTGCAATGGAGACATTAATGATGCTGCATAAAAGTAATTTGGAAAGCATTTTGTACTCTGCAGAAATTTCATTTCTGAAAAAGCCAAATTTGATCAAAAGAAACAAAAAGAAGCTAAATCATTGGTCTGGTGAATGATGCATTTGCATTGTTGTGGGTGTATGGCTCAAGAGGCTGCCTGAGAAATGAGAACCACAGCTAATTCTACATGAAATTATAACTTAAGTGAAACAGAATGAAACAATTTAATAATAACAAGCAGTAATCATGTGGCAAGCGGGAACTTGAGCAAGACTCAACCAAGTGAGAAAAATGGACAAGAGATTTTTGGAATAAGAAAGAATCCCTAATAGATGTAAAATAATTTCCCAATGTTGGTTATATTCTAGACATCAATATGCAACAAAAGAAGCAAGGTATCAGACTTACCATTAGAAGGCACAGTTTCAGACAGTATGATGCAACAAAATAACATTTCATGGGAGTCTCTGTAAGAATACGAACATAGAATATAGTAACTGAAGTAGGCCATTCAGCCCCTTCAAACTGTTCTGCCACTCAGTGAGATTATAGCTGATCTGTGGCTTAACTCTTTAAATACCTTTGCTTAACAAAAATTTGATCATCTAAGATTTAAAATTAACAACTAATCTGGCATCACCTGGCATTTGTGGAAAATAGTTTCAAACCTCTACCACCCTTTCTGTGTAGAAATGCTTCCTAACATCTCTTCTGAACGGTCTGGCCCTAATTCTCAGACTGTGCCCCGAGTTTTAGAATTTCCAACCATTCAAAGTAATTTACCTTTATCTACCCTGTCTTGTCCTGTTAATATTTTGAAGACTTCGATCTGATCATCTTTTAACCTTCTAAATTCCAGAGAAAACAAGCCTAATGCGTATAATCTTGCCTCATATCTTAACCCCTGAAGTCAAGGCATCATTGTTGTAAACCAATGTGTACAGCTTTTCCTGATATGATAGAAAGAATAGAGAAAACTCATGAATCATCCTTAGGCCATTGGTGACATTCTTGCTAATAAATTAAAATTTATAAAGCACATGTATTGCAGCTTGAGCACATAATCAAGAATAATATCATAGCATAGTATCCAATGAATTATTTTCAGTGTAATCTTTTGAATGAAGTTTCACAAAAAAGTACAAAATCAATCATCAGGTTGATGAAAATATCTTGGACATTGTTATTTTATCATATATCGGCATAAATTGGTTCAGTGAGTGGCAAACATTTGCCAGATAGAATAAAAGTGAGAATGTGTGAGGTTATCCACTTGCTGTGCAGAAATATAAAAGCAGAATGTTACTCAGAAAAATTCAGGATAATGAGGCTGTGTCAACGTGGTTTTGTGAAGGGAAATCATGTTTGACCAATCTATTAGAGTTCTTTGAAGAAGTTGCATGTACTAAGGATAAAAGGGATATTATGTACTTAGATTTTCAAAATGGATCATAGAATCCCTACAGTGTGGAAACAGGTCCTTAGGCCTAAAAAGTCCACACTAACCCTCTGAAGAGTATCCCACCCAAAACCTATTTCCATAACTTGACATTTACCCCTGATTAATGCAGCTGACCTACACATTCCTGAACACTCTGGGCAATTTAGCATGGTCAATTCACCAAACGTACACATGTTTGGATTGTCAGAGGAAATCAGAGCCCCCAGATGAAACCCACGCAGACACAGGGAGAATGTGCAAATACCACACAGACAGTCACCTGAGGTTGGAATGGAACCTGGGTGCCTGGAGCTGTGAGGCAGCAGTGCTAACCACTGAGCCGCCCTAAAGACATGCCATATCACAGATTATTATAAAACTCATTGCATTGTGATGTATTGGCATAAATAGAAAATTAATTAGCCATCGAGAAACAGAAAGTCAGCATAAATTGACCTTTTTCAGTTTGACAAATTGCAATTAGTGATTATGCCACAGGGTCTCAACATTTCACAATTCATATAAATAACTTGAATGAGGGCATCATAGACAGTTGTTAAATTCATTGAACAAACAAGAGTAAAAATGTGAGCTGTAAAGTGGACATAAGGAAGCTATAAAAGAATACAGATTGGTTAAGTGAGTGGACAAGGATCTTACAATGGAATATAATGTGGGAAAATGTGAAATTGTCTATTTTGGTAGGAAGATTAACAAGAAATATATGTAAATGCTGAGAGGTTGCAGTGCTCTGAGATGCAGAGGGATCTGATTATCCAAGTGAACAAAAGACTAGCATGCAGGTACAGAAAGTAATTAGGAAAGCTAATGGAAGGCTATTCTTTATTGTGAGAAGTTTTTGATACAGAAGTGGGAATGTTATATTTCAGTTTTAAAGGCACTGATCAGACCACATCTAGATTACTGTGTACTGTATTGATCTCATTATCTAAGAAAGGATTTAACTGCATCACAAACAATTCAGAAAGGCTTTCCATACCTAGCAAGGATAGTTGCCTTATGAAGAAAGGATACACATGCTTGGTTTGTATTGGCTGAAGTTTAGAGACGTAAGAAATGATTTAATGAAACATTTAAGACCTGAGCGGTCTTCACAGAGTGGATGTGAGTGGAGGTTTCCTGTTCTAGTTCTCAAACTAGGAGTCACCTTTAAAAAAAAAGATGTATATGAAATGACACTTCTTAGAAGTAAGTCTTTGGAATTGTTCTTCAAAAGACAATGGAAGTAGAGGCATTTGTCAGAGTATAGACAACTGCACACAGCTTTGGTCTTTTTACTTAAAGAGGGATTTATTGCATGGGTTCTATTCCTGGAATGTTCACTTGACACATTCCTGGAATAAAGCAAATTCTTATGAGGGAAAGCTGAGCAGCTTATGTCTATACTCAGCAGATAAAACAAAAAAGCAGGGATCACGTGAGGTTCCAAGGGTGCTTTCAAGGCAGATGATGAGATGATACTTCTCCTTGGAAAGGAATCTAGAATAAGAGTACAGTTTCCCACTTGGTACAGAGATCAGGAGGAAGTTCTTTTCTCTGATGATTTTCTTTTCTTGTCTTCAGAATTCTCAATGGATGGAGCAATGGAGGCTGAAGTATATTCAAGGATGAATTAAGATCTTTGATCTTAAAGAAATTTAAGAGTTATGGGGATGGGTGGTTGCAAGTAGGCAAGTCGGTTTGAGGCTATAACCAAGTTAATTTCATTAATTTCATGACTGTTTTTGGGATCTTGCTCTGTGTACATTTGCTTCATTTCCCAGTATCACATATTCAACTTCATTGTTGAAGTACTTCAATGGTCTATATGGGGAAAAACTGACACTGGGGGTGGAGAAGTCCAGAAATAGAGGGCATAGGTTGAGGGTGTGAGGGGAAAGATTTTAAAGGGATCTAAAACGCAACTTGTTCATGCAAAGGGTGGTGTGTATATGGACTGAACTGATGACGGAGGTTGTGGAGGTTGGTATAATTAAGACATTTAAAGGCATCTGGATGGGTATATTAATAGGAAGGGTTTAGAGGGATATGGTCAAAGTTATGACAAATGGGACTAGATTCATTTAGGATATCTGGTCAGCATGGACGAGTTGGACTGAAGGGTCTGTTTCCATGCTGTACATCTCTATGACTCTATGAGTCTATAAATGTTTCTTCTTTCTATCAGTGGTTGATGGCAGCTTAAACTTGAAAATGTGGTCATTTGGTAATAATGTTTTTTCAAATTAGGAAGGAGAAAATGGATTGGGATACAAAGGTGAAATATAATTGTCTACAATGCTTTTGAAAAATACAGCAATAAATATACATTGTGTTAGAGTTTCGGACTGAGTTGCACAAACTCAGTGTTGGCAGATATAGTTACAGTAAAATCCGAAAGATGCAGCTTTTAGAGTTAGGAACAAAATTAGCAATCAATGGAAGAGAAAACAAAGTGAAATGCACAACAGGTTCTTAATTCATGATTATCCAATTTACACTGTCTCTTTTATAACATCTTCTTCTTTCTCTTTTGTCAACTTGTGAACATTCTGCAACAACTGCATCACATACCTTTTAAAAATGATCTCAGCTCATCCATTATACTTTAAGAATGTGCTACTGTACCTATTTTAGACAAATACTTGTGTAGATTGTTTTGATTTTTCAGGAAAATGTCAATTCAATCTATTCATATCCATCAATATTTACTTACAATGTCAATAAGGTTGTAAATTAGACAGAGGCATATATGAGTCATCGTTTGGAGGAACTGATTTATGTGATCAGTTCAAAAATTTGAGGTGAGTTTGATTTGAATTATAGTATGTTGTATTATTAGCTTCCAGTGACTTTCTATTAAATATTTAAAATGATGAGCATTACAACAGCTTGCTGACATGCAAGAAAACTCCAGCACAATGACACTTGCAATGATCTCTTCCATCTGTCAATGAATTAGATGTCAACATTTTAGCAAATTATTGTGCAGATCTTCTGGCCATAATTGGTACCCCATTTTAACAATTCTGACTAGACAAAGAAGTTGCCTACTTATCTTTCTTTGATGTTTGACCCAACAAGTCGACGTCGACCCACCGAAGCGTAACCCACCCATACATTTACCCCTTCACCTAACACTATGGCAATTTATTATAGCCAATTCACCTGGCCTGCACATCTTTGGACTGTGGGAGGAAACCCACACAGACATGGGGAGAATGTGCAAACTTCACACAGTCAGTTGCCTGAGGCGGGAATTGAACCTAGGTCTCTGGCGCTGTGAGGCAGCAGTGCTAACCACTGTGCCACCGTGCTGCCCATATGAATTAGAATTGATGTGAATTAGAATACAATAATCTTTCTCTGACAAACATTACAATTTTTTTAATAGATACTTTTACAAAGGATACCTTGGCATTTAACAGTCATAAAATTGTAATGAATTTTAAACCCATTGTCAGTCTTCCAGCTGAGCTGTTCAGTTATATTCACATTGATCTAATTACATTTACCTTGGATCTGAGAACTAGGAATGACTCATAATACTGGAACTTAAAATTACAGGAAATTGTGCATTTCTATAACTGGCTGAAGGGAAATTTTCATGTCAGACAAAGACTACAATGATAATCTATTGGATTTTTAAGAGTTACTTTTATAGAGTTGCTTTCACAGTAATTGACTTTTTATGATTTCTTTTTGTGTATTTTGTCACACATCCATAATTCTTGTCAAAAGATGTCCTCTTGTGCAACACTCACAGTACATGTAACTGTACTACCATTCAAAATCTTGCTCCAGAAGTTACGATGTGAATAAAGTTTGAGTTTCCAGATTGGGTTTGGCCTGCTATTTTGTGTAAAGTACATGCCTAGGTAATTTTTCACATTGTCAGATAGATGCCAGCATTGTGGAACCACTTGGAGAATTAGGGGCATAGCACATTTTGGAACACCCAAGAAAAAGTCTGGAACTAAGAATCCACTGATGACCATGAAACCACTGTCGATTATTGAAAAACCCATCTGGCTCACTAATCTCCTTTAGGGAAGGAAATCTGCCATCCTCACTTGATCATGCCGACGTGGCCACAGCAATGTAGTTCACTCTCAACTATCCTCTGAAATGGCCTAGCAAGCCACTCACTACAGAGTTTCAAAAAAGAAATAAAACCGGATGGATCACCTGGCATTGAGCTAGGCACCAGAAAAGACAATGTCAGACACAGCTCTGTCACCTGACTAACATCTGGGGGCTAGAGCCAAAACTGGGAGAGATATCTCACAGGCGAGTCAAGCAACAGCTTAATATAGTCATACTCATGGAATCATACCTCACAGGCAATGTGTCAGACACCATTATCATCATTCCTGGATATGTCCTGTCCCACAGGCAGGACAGACCCAGCAGAGGTGGTAGAACAGTGGCATATAGTCGGGTAGTTGCTCTGGGAGCTGTCAACATTCACTCTGGACTCCCAAAGTCTCATGGTTTCAGGTTAAATAAGGCCAAGGAAACCTTTTGCTGTTAGACTGGTTCTGCAGCAGATGGTGAGGGGACCAACAAGAGGGATAAACAGATTTGACCTCATTCTTACCAATCTGCTGGTTGCAGGTTTATCTGTCCATGATGGTACGACAGTATCGGTAAGAGTGACCACTACACAGACCTTGTTGAGACAAAGTCCCGTTCTCTCACAGAGATTATGTTGTGTGTGCCACTGTGTATCACTGTACTAAATGGGACAGAGTTTGAACAGATCTAGAAACAAAGGACTGGACATCCATGAAGTACTGAGGGTCATCAACACAGCAGAATTGTACTCAAGAACAATCTGTAACCTCATAGCCTGGCATATCCCCCACTCAAACATGGCCATCAGGCCCGGGGATCAACCCTGGTTCAATGGAGAGTGCAGGAGGGTATATCAGGAACAGCATCAGACATCCTGAAGATGTGGTTTCAACCTGGTGAAACTACCAAACAGGCCTACTTACATGCTAAATATCATCAGTAGCAAGTGACAGACCGAGCTAAGCGATTCCACAATGAATGGATCACATCTAAGCTCTGCAGGCTTGCCACATACAATTGTGAAGGTGGTGAACAATTTAAAAAAAACGTGTTGGAGGGGTAGGCTTCAGAAATCTTCAGTCAGAAGTGCCCAGTGGTTGATCATTCTCAGCCTCCTTCAGTGCTCCCAGCATCACAGATATCAGTCTTCAACCAATTTGATTCACTCCACATGATCTCAAGGAACAGTTAGACTCATTAGATACTCTAAAGGCCTTTACAACACTCCAGTAACAGCACTGAAGATTTGTGGTTCAGAACTTGCTGATCCCCTAGCCAAACATTTCTACTACAGCTACAGCACTGGCATCTACCAAATAATGTGGAAAATTGCTCTGGTAGACAAAATGCAAGACAACTCCAACCTGGTCAATTACTGCCCAATCAGTCTACTCTCAATCATCAGTAAAGTGATGAAAGATGTTGTCAACAGTTTTATCCAAGAGCACCTGCTCAACAATAACCTGCTCAATGATGCCAAGTTTGGGTTCCACTAGGGCCACTCAGCTCCTGACTTCATTACAGCTTTGGTTCCAACATGGACAAAAGAGTTTGATTATAGAGGTGTATTAAGGGTGACAGCCCTTGACAACAAGTCTCATTTGACCTAGTGTGGCATCGAGGAGCCCTAGAAGAATTGGAATCAGTGGTCACCAGGGGTCAAATCTCTGCTGGTTAAAGTCATACTGGCAACTAGGAAGGCTTGTGGCCATTGGAGGTCAGTCATCTCAGCTCCAAGATATCTCTGCAGAAGTTCCTCAGGGTAGTGTCCTAGGCACAACCATCTTCAGTTGCTTCATTGATGACCTTCCCTGCATCATAAGGTTAGATGTAAGGATGTTCACCGATGATTGCACAATGTTCAGCACCATTTGTGACTCCTTAGATACTAAAGTAGCCCATGTTCAAACGCACAAAGATCTGGACAATATCCAGATTGGGTTGAAAACTGGCAGGCAACATTCATACCACATAATTGCCAAGCAGTGACTATCTCCAATAAGAGACTATCTAACCACCACCCCTTGGCATGTACTGGCATAATCATCACAGTATCTCCCACTGTCAACACTATCAACTCACCATCCTGACCTGGAAATATATCACTGTTTCTTTACTGTCACTGAATCAAACTCCTGGAATTCCCTCCCTAAGAGCATGGTGGGTCAACCTATAACATGTGGATTGCAGTGGTTGCAGAAGGCAGCTCATGACCACCTTCTCCAGGGCATCTTGATACAACAATAAATGTTGACCAGCCAGCAGCACCCATATCCCACAAGTGAATAAAAAAGAATGCAACTTTAGTACAGATACACAATCCTTTATCTGAAACCCTTGGAGCCAGCTGGTTTTCAGAATTTGGAATTTTTTGGATTTTGGAATAAGTGATAGTTTAACAGTAAAATTTTTAAAAATCTTATCAAGCACCTGTGAGTCCTACGGCCCTGAGACAGACTTGACGCTTGCCAATGTGGGGCCATGCCCCTAGTGTGACATGGGTCAAGTGGGTGTGGAGTTGGGTGAACTATTTGCACACCAAACAACCTTGTTAATGAGAAAAAAAAACTTCACGCAAAGGCTTCGGGTTTTGGAGCTTTTCGGATTTCAGGATTTCGGATAAAGGATTGTCTCCCTGTACTATTTCCGGAATGTGACCATGGCCCATAGCCTTTAGAGTGTCCAATGCTTTCAGCCGTTTTTTGATATTTGAATGAAGTGAATTGGCTGAAATCTGGCATCTGCAATGTGGGGCAGAGTCAGAGGAGCCAGAAATAGATCATCCACTGGCCACTTTCGGCTGAAGATAGTTGCGATTGCTGCAGCCTTATCTTCTACTCTGATGCTTTAAATTCCCACATTATTGAGGATGGGTATACTTGTGGAGCCTCTTCCACCAGCAAGTTGTTTAATTTTCCCCAGCATTCATCGCTGGGTGTAGCAGGACTGCAGATTTAACCCATCAGTTATGGAATTGCTTCACTCTGTCTATTGCACACTATTTATTCTCTTTAGATCATGCCATTTTCCAACATTTTCACCCTGGTGATGGAGTGACTCTCTACAATGAAAAGCTAGACCTCTGTATCTCCTTCACTGCTCAGGTTGAAGGATTGTGAAAAAGGCAGCATCCAGACTCAGAAGCAATTGCACATCAGAGTGCGTATGAAAGGGCATGTTTAAGCTTCCTTTAGCTGATGAACCAGAATTTCTTCATTAGGAGTGCAGAGGGAGACAGGTTAGAGTGAATGAGGGGAAATATTTAAATTAAGGCCTCTAATAAAAAGTGAAATATTGCAGATCCATGAAGTCTGAAACAAACACAGAATGCTGGAGAAACCTGGCAGATCAGGCAGCATCTGTGGAGAGAGAAAAACAGAAATCATTTTTCAAGTTCACGATGACTCTTCTTCAGGTAGAGAAATGAGAAAACGACAACTTCTCTCAGTTGATGATTGACTTGTAGAATTTTCTTCCCCATAAAATAGTGGAGGCAGAACTGTGAATATTTTTAAGGCACATATAGAAACATTCTTGATTAATACAGGAGTCACAGGCGGTAGACAGGAAATTAGATTTGAGGTTATAATCTGATCAATCAGGATCATATTATATGTTGGAGCAGGGTCAAAGTGACAAATGGTCTACTCCTAGTCCATGTTTTACACATGTGAAGCATGTTGTATGTATTCACAATGTTCCTTCAACTCATTTACTAAAAAGTTGTATCAATCATGTGTCAAACTTTACAGTAAGAGCCTCAGTTCACCCTCAAGTACTGAACTGCATACTCAGCCCACTCAGATTGCACATATTGCAAGCTGTGCCAGCTGCATCACTTGACCACATTACAGCAGACTCATTGATTCATTTCCCTTGGGTTTGTAGGAAACAATGGTCTATACAGTGCAGCCAACCAGCAGGAAGCAATAAGGATGACAGTGACAGGACCCATGGCTGACCCCCAAGCAATAGAAGCTGTGAGCAATGATTGGAGAGGCCATCACTAAGGTTGCAGCCAGCCATGTTCCTGAAATATTGAGGATGATGGTATGTTCCTGCCAAATTCTCTTTTACCCTCATTCTGCAAGATACTGTGATACACAAAATGCAGAGAATATTACCATGTACCTCCTTCTTAGAAAAATAATCCCTATAGTGCAGAAAGAGACCATTCAGCCCAATGAGTCCTCACCAACCCTCCAAAGGACATCCCACCAAGGTGCAGCTCCCAATCCTATGCCCTTAACCCTGCGTTTAGCATAGCTAGTCCACCTAGCCTGTACATCCCTTAACACTAGAGGTAATATACAACTGACCTAACTCTTTATTCTTATCATTCCTTTAACCATTTCCCTCGCTCCAAACCTAACACCCCATGCATTTCTATTTCTAGACAGCCAAGATCTGAGGTGTGGTCAATCAGCAATGCCTGAGGGTGAAGGTCAAGAGCAAGATTTGATAGAGAAGGAAGTATGATATTAATTTAAGAGGCGGTGCAGAGAAGGGATCTGCATTTGATATCTCACCTGTCACAAGGGAATTGCAGCCAGACCTGGGGAAAGGATACCATGAGGTGAGGTTAGCGCTTAGTTTTTGCTGCCGAGGACTCAGATGTAGACTTTGACCCAGTGGCATAGAGACAAAAGCTGCCTGACTTGCATACAGAACACCTGTAGGCTATTCTCTCAAAGCAGCTTCACTATGCAAGATTTCCCGCCAAGATTGCACACAGGGCAATTAGCTTGAGCATTCCTACTGTGGCACTAACTTCCAGTTAGGAACCTTGCATGGACCTTGGAGTTACTGGGTCAGTAACTAAAGCTTGTAGCAGAGCTTGTAGAGAAATTGAAAACATTGTCTTTGGTCTTCCCAATATTCAGTTGGAAAGAGATGGCGTGAGGTAGAACTCAGTGTCATCAGAGTACGTGTGAAAGCTGACACTGTGCTTTCAAATGATGTCCCCAAGAGACAGTGTGTTGCGGAGAAATGGGGAGGGGGGGGGGGCAATGGTATATTTGTAGAGGATAAACACAATCAAGGAGATTGGAGAGAAAATAGAGTTTGACAATAGGATGGTTATTTAGACAAATGGAGGCGACCTTTTTTTTGTTAAGATGTTTAATGATTACAGATTTGAAAGAGGGAAGAGAGAGAAAAATAAATAATATTTGTTATTGTGGAAACCAGAAAGCAAACTGAGTGGTCAGTAATGTTGGGAATATGTTTGAAGATGCAGTCGGTGGCTCTCATGGGCGAGATGAATCCAGAGACAAACTAGGAAGAGAGAGAAACTAGAAGAAAATGTGAAGAGAAGAGGGGACTGTTAGGGGCAAGACAAAAAAACTTTAACTTGGCATAGAGGAGTGGGTGGAAATGGCAGGGAAATTCTGTTGATTCTCCTTCTCTTTTACCAGACCAAGAACTAAACACCGCATCTTTTGGAATTTATTCACTAAGCCATAAGGAAAGATCATTATTTGTGATACTATATTGCCCAGTAATATTGCATACCATGGTTACCTTCGCTTCCTCTGAGCTTTGTTGAATTCTTTTATTCCAAACCCTTTGTCTTCTTTTGTGAACCTTCCCAGAGGTAATTTGCGGCTCAGAAATTGCATGGCTGCCTCTCAGTCAAGTGTGGTAAAGGACGGTCTGAAAAATGGAAAGGGACTGCTTTAGAAAGAAATAAAGACAAATGAATAAAGATATGATTAAACTGATTCAACAGCTGCCAGATGAAGTACAGAATTCAATGCTGGCTTGGCTGCAGGCAGCACAGCATCCTTAGATACGGTTAGCGTTCCTGATTAATTTTGTTCGAGCATTGACAACATATTCAAAGGAGTCACAGAATATCAGCACTGTATATTGGTGAAAGAAATGATCTGCTCTTAGCATTTATGACATTACAACAAAGATATGACAATCCTGTTGTATATATTCATAATAGCTCACATTCAAAGCTACCACAATCCTGATGTTATGTAATCACAAGACAGAGAGTAGTAATTGATGGCAGCTCTAGATGTACTTCAAATTTGATTAACTCCTCAATGCTGTAGTTCCGCAATAATAAAACTACTCATGATTAGTAGGGGGAGCAGTTAATTTTGTATTTATTACTTTCAAAGTATATTAACCCCTCATTTGAAATGCTCCATTAGGCACAATTTTTATCCTGAATCCTTTAAGAAAGGCAAAATATTATGGATGCTGGGAGTGTGAAATAGGAATTAAAAACATTACAAAAATTCAGCATGTCAAGCATATGTGCAGAGAAAGAAAGTCAACAGGCTGTATCTTACCAGTAATTGGCTAAGCATTAACTTTGGTCATTTTCAGTTTCATGGAGGATTTCTCTCAAGGAAATCTAGTGTATTTTCTCATTCCATTTTCCCAAATTCATCTCCTTAACCACACACAGGTCCCCAAGACATGCCACTCATCGTATTCTCTCACTTGCCACAGGCAGAGTGACTACTGACAGAATTCCTGCTGGTGGCATCACTTTTAAAGCTCACCTAAGAACCTGGTCATCACTGGCAATCTGCAGCTGCCCTTCATGGTTGGTTTTATTCGCCCTGAATTTGTCGGACAGATAGGAAATGACATTCTGTTTTGCTGATGAGGACCTGTTGAACACCTGGAGAGGTGTACATGTGGACACTGTAAATGAAGCATGCCCAGATGATAGGGGACAAGAGGAGCAAACAGTAAGCTGGAGTCACAAGTTGCTGCTCTAGCTTCCATGTTTGTGAATTGTCGCCATTTTGTACTACTCTGGCTTCCACGTTAGGAATTGTAACCATCTTGTTTTGATCTGGCATATGGAAGAATGAGAAACTGTAGATTAATGAAGTGAGTTGGCATCATTATGTAATCTTAATGCTTTTAAATAAGCCCCTTACTGCTCACTAGAAAGAACTTTGGCTTTTGTTCCCCACATGGTAAAAACTTGGACTCCTTGGTTTTGATGTTGGGAGCTTCTCACTGCCGATCTCAAGTGATTCTTTCAAATTTATCATCAATACCATTGTGGTTCAGTACCTGGTAAGATTCCACTCAACATTTGAGGCTGACGTAAGGTCATCAAAGACATTGAGCTGAATTTCCCCAACCACTTAATTTTGAGAAAAAGAATCTGATGTTCCAGAGAAACTAGACTGTAGCAATTCCTGACACAGTACCTGGTGGTTCCATCTGTTGCTTGCTCCTCCAGGCTTCCGACAGTTCTGTTTGCCTTGCTTGTACCAATTAGCATCAATGCAGAATCAGACTGCTTGTCAAAGTCATCAGAATGATGAGTCAAAGGGTAGGACATTTAACTCTATGGAATGATGCTATGACAATGTAACACCTACAAGCATTGCCAAATGGCCAAGTCTCAAATTCTAAGGGGAGTAGTCCTCAGTCAAGGATGAGAAAGTGAGGTCTGCAAATGCTGGAGATCAGAATTGAGAGTGTGTTGCTGGAAAAGCACAGCAGGTCAGACAGCATCTGAGGAGCAGGGAAATTGACTTTTCGGGCCAGAGCCCTTCTTTCCTGATGAAAGGCCTGTAACGTCGATTCTCCTGCTCCTCACATGCTGCCTGACCTGTTGTGCTTTTCCAGCAACACACTCTCGACTCTAGTCCTCAGTCAAGACAAGGGGACTGTTGAGAGTAAGGAGGTAGTTCCATAGTTAGTGAAGAGCAGCATCCAATCTCAATTCAGGGGCTTGGACATGGTCAGTAGGAAATGTCTGGGTCAGGATTTCTGCAGTTCAGGCAGTGTGCAACTGCTCTGCGGATTTGTGGTAATTCAGCCAGGGAGCTATGCAGAGATCAGTCTGGAGTCTGGTCACTCATCTATTGGAACTGTCCATCCAAAATCAGTCATGAGATCTATTTTTGTCAGCCCTGGAAGTTTGCTCACTGAATATCCAGATAGGTTATCTATGACCCACTCATGTTGGTCTTGTTGTGGTAGGGAGTTTGAGGAATTTATTGATAAGGACTGTAGGCAGCATGCTGGGATGCAGAGGTGATGATGCTGGTGACAATTGAACAACTCAAGGGTGACAGATGATAGTGCATTAGAGAACATGGGTTACTGTGAGACAGAGGTCACTGCTGGTCACTAACACTCTAGCATTGGCTGGGGGGCAGTGCATCACAATGATTGATATGGCTAAGCTCTAGAGTCAGGGCTCAAAGCTAACACTGGGAAATTAAGATTTAAATGCAAGCGTTGATTGAGATTGCATGAAAGCTCAGTACTAAAGAGATGGACAGTGAATGTGAGGAAGACAGGAACATGTAGGTGTGGGGAGTCCCTAGATTTCCAATCTGAGCCAGTGACTCACTCTGCAAAGCACAACCTCTGTTGCCTTCTATTCTTGTCTGAATTGCAAACACACAAGGGAAATGCAAAATGGCTGTCATCATAATTGGAGTGGGTGGAATCAACTTTTATAAAGCGACCTTTATTTACATCGAGTGAATTTTAATGCAATAAAATACCCCGAGGAACTTTGTAGAAGCATTTTAAAACAAAACAAGACCTCAGGCCACACAATGCTGATACTAATAGTGAGCAAATACTTGGTCAAAGAAGGAGCAACTTAAAGGACTGAAGACAGACAGAGAGGTTTCATGAAGAATTTCCAGATTTTCAGGCCTTGGCAGCTGGTATCCCCAAACATGCACTGATTGACAGAATGACATATGCTGCAGCTTTCTCTATCAGCGTAATCAGTTCCATCCTGCAGCTCATAGATATGAATCACACGGGGATCAAATGTAGTCTGGGCTATGTCAATTTCCTTGGAAGAGAATTGCACCATTTCATTTCGATATCACTTTTCATTTAGTGGGATAACTGAGAAGCAGTGAAACTGAGCAGAGGTAAATGAATTTCAATCACTTGGACTCAAATTTGTGTCCTGCTGGTTGGGAGTTAAGTGCTGAAATGCCTGTGCTACTGGGCCAATTGTCGCTAGTTATTAAGAATGACATACTGGGATCTATTGAGTCTTGGCTGTCTATATACTAATTAGCTTCGCTTCATGAAAGGAAGACTATTGATATAATGCAGATTTGATTAAAAACTACATAGATGCTCACAGGTGGCTTCAGGGGCAGGAAAATCTTTCAAGAAAATCAAAAGAGTGAATGGAGACTCAGCAATTAAAACATTGACACAAGCTAAAGGTAATCTTTGTACTCAGTTATAATCAATAGATTTACTTCATGATGAATTTCCTTAATGTATGTATAAAAGTATAAAAGTCAACCTCAACCAATTACTTAACAGGACAATTAACAGATTATTCTAAATTTAGATCTGCTTTATTATTCACAGGCCCAATAAGATTAATAATCTCAGTAGATGGAGAATCGCTGAAATGGCATTTTAAACTGGGACATAAAGCTATCAGTGATCATCCACTATTTATATCACAATAAAATATTTCTAAGAAAGAAACAAATGAACCAACATCTTGAAGAAAATTGTAACATACATCTTGATAATAACAACGTATAGTGAGTTTAACCTAATAAAAATATGCCAAAGTACCATAAAACAAAATATGACCCATATACAAGATATTAGGTCAGAGGGAATGCAGCCAGAGCCAAGCTTCTGGCACCCAAAGTGGCACAACTGTAAAGGAGGGGAACAGACAAGCATTTCTGTAGCTATTAACATGACTCCCCAGATGGTATGTTACCACCGCCTCCACACCCCCCCCCCCCACAACCCCAACACCCTACAATGGTGCCAGGGTGAAAAATGTCACAGACCAGCAACAGACATTCTTTTGGGTGGAAGGTGAACAGCTCAGGTAGGGAGGGGAATATGGTCCTGTAGTCAGAATTTAGGGAACGAGGTAGAAGGCTGGCAAGCAGGATTATAAATATAGGCATCTCTGGATTATTATTACCAGTGCCACCTGCAAGCAGGAGGGTAAAGCAGATGGATATCTTTAGGGCATTAGATTCCTGGGATACTGGGACTGGCTGTGGGCACCTTGTCAAACCAGATGGACTGTACCTGAACAGAGCTGGGACTGAGTTCCTTGCAGGGCATTTCGCTAGTACCATTGCCGTGGTGGGGGGTGGGGGGTGGGGGGGTGAGGGGTGTGGTGGGGCGGGGGGGGGGGGGGGTGGGGGGGGGAGGTGTTTAAGCTAATTTCTCAGGAATGCAGCAGCCAAGAAAGAATTGTCATGTAGAATACCAGGGTTTACAAAATACTTAGGATACAGCTCACAGTAGCATAAAGAATATTAAGCTTAGAGGTGAATTCGGAGCAGAGGAGTAAGAAAGGAGGTCAACACCACAGTTAATCTCATGTATGTAAATGCACAGAGTACAGCAAACAAGATTGAGGAGTTACAGATTCAGATTGCAGTGTGAGGTTATGATGCTGTGTCTGTGACAGTGACTTGCCTCAAGGAAGGGCAAGACTGGGTGTTAAATATTCCTGGGTATAAACTGTTCAGCAAACATAGAAAAGGAAGGAAAAAGGATGGGTAGCAGTTTTGGTCAAGGAGTTAAAAATCACACAACACCAGGTTATAGTCCAACAGGTTTAATTGGAAGCACACTAGCTTTCAGAGCAACGCTCCTTCATCAGGTGATTGTGGAGGGCTCGATCGTAACACAGAATTTATAGCAAAAATTTGCAGTGTGATGTAACTGAAATTATACATTGAAAAATTGATTGTCTGTTAAGCCTTTCAACTGTTAGAATACAGTGATAGTTTCACTTCTTTCATGTGTAAATCACAAAACCCTTTTTTTTAAAGTTGCATTCTCGGGTTAGCTGTTAACAATGGTGATAGCTAGACAATATGTTGAAGGTGTTAGCCCCCTGTGTTCTCTGTCTATGACCTGATGTTTAGATTGATTCTAATCTAAAAAGTGAGGTAACAGAGTTTTACATAAATTCATGCAGTTTTTAAGCTCAGAGTTCTGCATGAATGTATGCAGTTTTTGAGCAAAGTGCAATGTAACTCTGCAAGTACAAATTCACCACACAAAATATTTGTGTGCATGTGGGTCTTTGTCTGTGTGTGTGTGTCTGTCTGGGGTGGGGGTTGTGAGTGTGAGAAAGTATGTGTGTGTGTGTGTGTAGTGAGTGCAGAGTGTCTTAAGTCTGTGAGGGGGTGCATGTGTGGGAGGGTGTGTGTCTATAAGGGTGTGTGTGGGTGTCTGTGTGTGCGTCTGTGTGTACCTGTGTCCATGTGTATGTGAGAGTGTGTGTGTGTAGGAACATCTGTGTGTGTGTGTGCGTGTGTGTGTGTAGTGCAATGGTGATCACCTGTAATGTGACATGAACCCAAGGTCCCGGTTGAGGCCCTCCCTATGGGTACCGAGCTTAGCTATCAGCCTCTGCTCGGCCACTTTCCTCTGCTGCCTGTCCCGAAGTCCACCTTGGAGGATGGTCACCCGAAGGTCCGAGGCTGAATGTCCTAGACCACTGAAGTGTTCCCCAACTGGGAGGGAACCCTCCTGTCTGTTGATTGTTGTGCGGTGCCCATTCATCCATTGTCGTAGCCTTTGCTCGGTTTCCCCAATGTACCATGCCTCCGGGCATTCTTGTCTGCAGCTATAAGATAGACAATGTTGGCTGAGTCCCATGAGTACCTGCCATGTACAAGGTGGGAGGTGTTCCCATGCGTAATAGTGGTATCTATGTCCGCAATCTGACACGTCTTGCAGCGTCCACCGTGACAGGGTTGTATGGAGTTGTCCTGAGAGCCGGGCAGTTTGCTATGAACAATGATCTGTTTGAAGTTTGGCGGTTGTTTAAAAGCAAGTAGTGGAGGTGTGGGGAAGGTCTTGGTGAGGTATTCATCCTCATTGATAATGTGTTGCAGGTCACGAAGAACATGGCGCAATTTTTCAGCCCCTGGGAAGTACTGAACAACGAAGGGTACCCTGTCAGTTGCAGCCCGTGTCTGTCTCCTGAGGAGGTCATTACGGTTCCTTGCTGTGGCACGTTGGAACTGGCGGTCGATGAGTTGAGCATCATACCCCGTTCTTGTGAGGGCATCCTTGAGTACTTCCAGGTGTCCGTCACGTTCTGTCAAGGAGGGCATTGTGGTGTTAAAGAAAGAAGATGCTTCAGAGAGTTCAAATACAGGGTCAATTTCACTCGAGATACAGAATAAAAAGGTTGCAATTATATTTTTGGTTTCAGCTATACACTACCAACTAGTGGAAAGGATGTAGAGGAACAAATCTGCAAGAACGTTACAGGGAAATGGTAACATTATAGAGTTCAAAGTTTGGGAGATTTGTAGCTCGGGTGCTCGTTGTTGTGGTTCTGTTCGCCGAGCTGGGAATTTGTGTTGCAAACGTTTAATCCCCTGTCTAGGTGACATCCAAAGTGCTTGGGAGCCTCCTGTGAAGTGCTTCTGTGATATTTCCTCCGGCATTTATAGTGGCTTGTCTCTGCCGCTTCCGGTTGTCAGTTCCAGCTGTCCGCTGCAGTGGCCGGTATATTGGGTCCAGGTTGATGTGTTTGTTGATAGAATCTGTGGATGAGTGCCATGCCTCTAGGAATTCCCTGGCTGTTCTCTGTTTGGCTTGCCCTATAATAGTAGTGTTGTCCCAGTCGAGTTCATGTTGCTTGTCATCTGCGTGTGTGGCTACTAAGGATAGCTGGTCGTGTCATTTCGTGGCTAGTTGGTGTTCATGGATGCGGATCGTTAGCTGTCTTCCTGTTTGTCCTATGTAGTGTTTTGTGCAGTCCTTGCATGGGATTTTGTACACTACATTGGTTTTGCTCATGCTGGGTATCGAGTCCTTCGTTCTGGTGAGTTGTTGTCTGAGAGTGGCTGTTGGTTTGTGTGCTATTATGAGTCCTAGTGGTCGCAGTAGTCTGGCTGTCAGTTCGGAAATGCTCCTGATGTATGGTAGTGTGGCTAGTCCTTTGGGTTGTGGCATGTCCTCGTTCCGTTGTCTTTCCCTTAGGCATCTGTTGATGAAATTGTGCGAGTATCCGTTTTTGGCAAATACATTGTATAGGTGTTCTTCTTCCTCTTTTTGCAGTTCTGGTGTGCTGCAGTGTGTTGTGGCCCTTTTGAATAGTGTCTTGATGCAACTTCGTTTGTGTGTGTTGGGGTGGTTGCTTTCATAGTTCAGGACTTGGTCGGTGTGTGTGGCTTTCCTGTATACAGAAAGACAGAATGAGCAAAACCAATGTAGTGTACAAAATCCCATGCGAGGACTGCACAAAACACTACATAGGACAAACAGGAAGACAGTTAACGATCCGCATCCATGAACACCAACTAGCCACGAAACGACACGACCAGCTATCCTTAGTAGCCACACATGCAGATGACAAGCAACATGAATTCGACTGGGACAACATTACCATTATAGGACAAGCCAAACAGAGAACAGCCAGGGAATTCCTAGAGGCATGGCACTCATCCACAGATTCTATCAACAAACACATCGACCTGGACCCAATATACCAGCCACTGCAGCGGACAGCTGGAACTGACAACCGGAAGCGGCAGAGACAAGCCACTATAAATGCCGGAGGAAACATCACAGAAGCGCTTCACAGGAGGCTCCCAGGCACTGAGGATGTCACCTAGACAGGGGACGAAACGTTTGCAACACAAATTCCCAGCTCGGCGAACAGAACCACAACAACATTATAGAGTATTTGTAATGATTTCAATTACCCAAATATAAACTCAGATACTGGCAGTGTAAAGGATAACAAGAGGCATGTGTTTGAGAGAATATCCTCCAGCAGTATTTTTCAGTCTAACAAGAGAGAAAACAATATTGGACCTGGTCATTGGAAATGAAGTGGGTCTAGTGGATCAAGTATTAGTGAGGGAACAGATAGGAGACAGTGATCGTTATATCATAAGGTTCAGGATGGTGGTGATGAATGACATGCAACAATCCAGAATAAGAAAAATCAATTAGCAGAGAGCTGGCCTTTGTGGGGCAAGAACAGGGCTGGGCGGAATTAATTGGAATAAGAGGTTGATGGAAAAAACTGTAGCCGAGCAATGGGCCATTTTCAAAGAGCAAATGGTTTGGATACATCTAGGTATATTCCCTCAAATGGGAAAGGTGGGACAATGCAATCCAGAGCGGCTTGAATGATAAAGGAGGTATAATTAACATTAGTAAGAAAAAGTGTGCTCATGACAGGTGTAAGAGACAAAAAAACTGCAGATGCTGGAATCCAAAGTAGACATGCAGGAGGCTGGAAGAACACAGCAAGCCAGGCAGCATCAGGAGGGGGAGATGTCGACGTTTTGCATGTAGCCCTTCTTCAGGAGTCCTTCTCCTGAAGAAGAGTTAAACCCGAAACGTCAACTTCCATCCGTCCTGATGCTGCCTGGCTTGCTGTGTTCTTCCAGCCTCCTGCATGACAGGTGTAAGGCAGATAATATAATTAAGACTCAACAGGAATACTGACAATTTAGGAGGGAGGTGAAAGATCACTTAAGAAAAGCAAAGGGGTTCTATGAGAACAGACTAGTAGCTAACATGTCTTTGATAAGCATATAAGCAGACTGAGAATGGTTAAAGGAGAAGTAGGACCAGTCAGCGACCAAAAAGGAGATTTATATGTGGAGGCAGAGGTTGTAGTTTACATGTTAAATGAATACTTTGCATCTGCCTTTATAAAACAGGAGACTGATGCATAGGTCATGGTAGATAGGCAGGAGGCTGGAAGAACACAGCAAGACAGACAGCATCAGGACAGAGACGTTTCAGATGTAAACCTTCTTCAGCATTGAAGACTATAGATCATGGTGACAGATGAAACTGTCACTAGATGGTTTCAAAATGAAGAAAGACAAAATCTTGGATAGCTTGTTGGTATTTAAAGTTGACAAGGCACTAGGATCGGGTGAGATGCATCTAAGGATTTTGAAGGAAGTGAGGATAGAAATGTTGAAAGAGCTAATCATTACCTTTCAGTCTCACCTGGACTCAGGGAAATGCCAGTAGACTGGAGGATTACAAAAATTATGGCCATTTTCAAGAAAGGTCGTAAGGATAATCCTAGCAATTACAGACCAGTTAGCTTAACTCCTAGAATTATTTATTTGAGTAGAATTAATAATTACAGGGAAAAAGGTAATTTGATTAGAAAGAATCAGCCAAGACTTCTAAAGGTAAATTGGGTTTAACTAACTTATCAGAAATGTTTGTTGAGGTAACAGAAAGGATCAGTGAGGATAACACTGTTGATGTAGTGTACATAGATTTCCTGAAGGTTTTTGACAAAGTGTCAAACAACAGACATCTGAGGAAAGTTATGGGCCATGTTATAAAAAGGACGGTAGCAATGTGAATACAAAATTGACTGAGTGAAAGGAAACAGAAAACGGTGGTTAATGGATATCTTTCAGGCTTGAAGAAAGCCTGTTGCGGAGTTCCCTCGAGGTCAGTATTAGCACCTTTGCTTTTCCCGGATAAATATTAATGATATAAATCTTGGTGTGCAGCGGACTACTTCAAAGTTTGTAGCTGACACTGAACTGAGGTGAACATGCATGAATTGGAAGCTTAGAACTCCAAAAGGACATTGGGAAGTGGTGGAGTGGGCAGATAGGTGGCAGATGTAATTTAATGCAGAGGTGCGAGATAATGTACCTTTGTTAGAAGAAAGACAATATAAAATAGGAGGAACAATTGGAAAAGGGTGCTGGAGCGGAGGAGCTTATGTGTTTATGTGCATAGATCATTGAAAGTAGCAGGACAGGTGGTGATTGCAGTTAAGAAAACAAACAGTACCTTTTTCTTTATTAATAGAGGCATAGAGTCCCTGAACGGGGAAGAGATGTTGAAATTGTAATCAACATTTATTTAGTAGAATTCAGCTGGAGTATTGTGAACACATGTAGGTCCCACATTACAGGAAATATGTGTATGCATTGGAGAGAGTGCAGACGTGATTTACAATAATGTTCCCAGGAATGAGAAATTTCAGTTATCAGGATACATTGAAGAAATTGGAACTGTTGTCCCTGGTGAGAAGAAGACTGCAAGGAAATTTGATAAAGGCTTTCAAAATCATGAGTAAGCTGGATGCAATACCCTGTTCCTTCTCATAAAAGAAAAGAAAGAATGAGAGGGCATAGATCCAAAGTGATGTGTAAATGAAGCAAGGTTGACATGAAAAAAGACTTTCACACAGCGAGTATGCTGCCTGAAATGCAGTGGAGGCAGGTTCAACTGAAGAATTCAAGACAGCATTGGATGATTATTTGGATAGAAATGGTGAAGAGGGAACCGGCGAATGGCTGGACTTTGGCATAAGGTAATAGAACCAGGACAGGCCCGATGGGCTGAATAGCCTCTTTCTGTGTGGTCCAGTGATTCTGTGAGGTAGGTTGTAAAGAGTATCTTCAAAAAGAAAAGTGAGATTGAGAAATAGTGAGGTTTAGGGAATGATTTTAAAGCCTTACACAATAAAGGCAAGCCTGCCAAATCAAGACATGATTAAACTTGGGGATTCTCAAGAGGGTCAGAATTAAATTACTGCAGATATCCCAGAATCATAAAACTCATAGAAGGTAGCCATTTGGTCCATTAATACTTCAATTGCATATCCAAATACTTTCGAAATAGTATGAGGTGTTTTACCTCAAACTCCTGTTCATTCCAGGCACCAATTTCAGACCCTCACAACTCTCTGGGTGAAATCCTCGTAACTCTTCTTAGCCTAAATCAATGCTTCCCTAGTTGGAGACCCCACAACTAGGGGGAATACAGCCTTCTCATGCATTCTAACTTATCCCTCATAATTTCAAACATATTAATTAGGTTGTCTCTCAGTCTCCTGAAATAAAACAACACAGCTGCTTAACCATTCCTCTGCCTGATGGGGGATTAGTATTTCAGAGGGTTGTGAGATGTACTTCTGAAACAGATAATCATAACGTTTAAAATAGCTTTTTTCAAAGTCTTTTCCCATTGTTGGCAATTTACAGTATAGACAATAGAAGTTACTGAAAATTCCATCTTTAAAAATCCTGTTTTAAAGTCAAAGAAATCCCTAATAGTCAGAGGGAAATTGAGAAACAAACTTGTAAGGAGATCTCAGCTATCTGTAAGAATAATAGGGAAGTAGTTACTCCAAGGCACGAAGAAAGGGTAACTGATCGAAGAGGGGTAAAAAACAGTCATTGCAGAGATCCCTGATGGTCGTACTCCTGAAAAACAAGTATACCGCTTTGGATATTGTTGAGGGGGACGACTTACCAGGGGAGCAGGTCTCTGGCAGAGTCTGCCTCTGTTGAACAGAAGGGAAGGGGGGAAAGGAGGAGAGTGTTAATCATTGGCGACTCAATAGTTAGAGGGTCAGATAGAAGGTTTGTTGGCAGTGAAAGAGATTCACAATTGGTGTGTGGTCTCCCAGGTGCCAGGATCCGTGATGCCTTGGATAGTGTCCTGAAGGGAGAGGGTGACAACCCTAAGTTGTGGTCCACGTAGGTACCAATGACATAAGTAGAAAGAGGGATAGGGAAGTAAGGCAGGATTTCAGGGAGCTAGGGTAGAAGCTGAGAGCTAGAACAAACAGAGTTGTTATCTCTGGTTTGTTACCTGTGCCATGTGTTAGTGAGGTGAGGAACAGGGAGAGATTTCAGCTGAACATATGGATGCAGAGATGGTGCAGGAGGGAGGGGTTCGGATATATGGATAATTGGGGCTCATTCTGGGGAAAGTGTGACCTCTATAAACAGGATGGTCTTCACTTGAACCAGAAGGGTACTAATACCCTGGGTGGGAAATTTGCTGTGCTATTCAGGTGAGTTTAAACTAGCTCAGCAGAGGGGTGGGAACCTGTGGTGTAGTTTCAGTGCACAGGAGGCTGAGAGTAGAGAGGAGGAAAACTTCTTCAAGGCAGGCATCCTTGCAAAAGGATTTGCAGTAGGGTTAAAATCAACAAGGTAAAAACAAGGACTGCAGAGATGCTGGAAACCAGAGTCTAGATTAGATTGGTGCTGGAAAAGCACAACAGGTCAGGCAGCATCCAAGGAGCAGGAAAATCAATGTTTTGGGCAAAAGCCCTTCATCAGGACATTCCTGAGTCATTACTGAGACGTGGATAGAGCAAGGTCAGGAATGGATGTTGCAGGTTCCAGGGTTTAGATCTTTTACTAAGATCAGGGAAAGTGGTAAAAGAGGGGGAGGTGTGGCTTTGTTAGTCAAGGACAGTATAATGGTGGCTGAAAGAACTTTTGATGAGAACTCATCTACTAAGTTGGTATGGACTGAGGTTACAAACAGGAGAGGAGAGGACACACTGCTGGGAGTTTTTTTAAAATAGGCCTCCAGGGATGTGGAGGAGAGGATTGGCAAATCAATTCTGGGAAGGAGTGAAAGGAACAAAGTGGTCATTATGGGGAATTTTAACTTCCCCAACATTGACTAGAAATGCTATAACTCTAGTACGTCGGATGAATCAGTTTTTGTCCAATGTGTGCAGGAGAGTTTCCTGAGACAGTACGTCGAAGGGCCGACAAGAGGGGAACTGGTAATGAACCAGGCCAGGTGTCTGATTTAGTGATAGGTGAGCACTTTGGAGAGAGTGACCATAATTTGGTTATGTTTAGTTTAGTGATAGAAAGGGATAGGTACATGCCACAGAGCAAGACTTATAAATGGGGGAAGGGTGATTATAATGCAATTTAGCAAGACTTAGGAGGCATAGAATAGGGTAGCAAAATGCAGGGGATGGGGACAGTTGAAATGTGGAGCGGGTTTAAGGAACAGATATTGTGTGTCTTTGATAGGTATGTCCCTGTCAGGCAGGGAGGAAGTGATAAGGTAAGGGAGCCATAGTTTACGAAAGGAATTGTATCTCTTGTTAAGCGGAAGAGGGAGGCTTACGTGACGTTGAGATGAGATGGTTCAGATAAGGCGATGGAGAGTTACAAATTAGCTAGGAAGGATTTAAAGAGAGAGTTAAGAAGAGCAAGGAGATGACATGAGCAGTCTTTAGCAGGTAGAATAAAGGAGAACCCTAAAACTTTCTATAGGTGTGTGAGGAATAAAAGGATGATGAGGGTAGGAATAGGGCCCTGTGGAGATCAGAGAGGTGCTAAATGAATGTTTCTCATCTGTTTTCACTCAGGAGAATGAGAATACTGTAGAGGAGAAGACAGAGATACGGCTATTAGACTAGAAAGAATCGAGGTTAGTGAGGAAGAGGTGCTATCAATTCTCAAAGGTGTAAAAGTAGACAAGCCCACTGGCCCGGATGGGATTTTTCCAAGAATTTTCTGTGAAGCTAGGAAGGAGATGCTGAGCCTTTGGCCTTGATCTTTCAGTTGTCATTGCCGACAGGTTTAGTACCAGAGGACTGGAGGATTGCAAATGTTGTGCCCTTGTTCAAGAAGGGCAGCAGAGCTAACCCAGGTAATTATAGACCGGTGAGCCATACGTCTGTTGTAGGAAAAATTTTGGAAAGGATGAAAAGAGATAGGATTTATAATCATGTAGTAAGCAACAATTTGATTGGAAATAGTCAACATGGATTTGTCAAGGGCAGGTTGTGTTTCACAAACCTCAGAGTTTTTTGATAAGGTGACCAAACATTTGGATGAGGGTAAGGCAATTGATGTGGTGTACCTGGACTTCAGCATGGCCTTTGATAAGGTTTCGCAAACTTGATCGAGTTTTTTGAAGAAGTAACAAAGAAGATTGGTGAGGGCAGAGCAGTAGTTGTGATCTATATGGACTTCAGTAAGGCGTTCGACAAGGTTCCCCATGGGAGACTTATTAGCAAGGTTAGATCTCATGGAATACAGGGAGAACTATCCATTTGGATACAGAATTGACTCAAAGGTAGAAGACAGAGGGTGGTGATGGAGGGTTGTTTTTCAGACTGGAGTCCTGTGACCAGTGGAGTGCTACAAGGATCGGTGCTGGGCCCTCTACTTTTTGTCATTTACATAAATGATTTGGATGCGAGCATAAGAGGTACAGTTAGTAAGTTTGCAGATGACACCAAAATTGGAGCTGTAATGGACAGCGAAGAGGTTAACCTCAGATTACAACAGGATGTGGACCAGATGGGCCAATGGGCTGAGAAGTGACAGATAGAGTTTAATTCAGATAAATGCGAGGTGCTGCATTTTGGGAAAGCAAATCTTAGCAGGATTTATACACTTAATGGTAAAATCCTAGGGTGTGTTGCTGAACAAAGAGACCTTGGAATGCAGGTTCATAGCTCCTTGGAAGTGGAGTCGCAGGTAGATAGGATAGTGAAGAAGGCGTTTGGTATGCTTTCCTTTATTGGTCAGAGTATTGAGTACAGGAGTTGGGAGGTCATGTAGTGGCTGTACAGGACATTGGTTAGGTCATTGTTGGAATATTACATGCAATTCTGGTCTCCTTCCTATCGGCACAATGTTGTGAAACTTGAAAGGGTTCAGAAAAGATTTACAAGGATGTTGCCAGCGTTGGAGGATCTGAGCTACAGGGAGAGGCTGACCAGGCTTGGGGCTGTTTTCCCTGGAGTGTTGGAGGCTGAGGGGTGACCTTATAGAGGTTTACAAAATTATGAGGGGCATGGATAGGATAAATAGACAAAGTCTTTTCCCTGGGGTCAGGGAGTCCAGAACGAGAGGGCATAAAAGATATAAAAGAGACCTAAGGGGCAACTTTTTCACGCAGAGGGTGGTACATGTATGGAATGAGCTGCCAGAGGATGTGGTGGAGGCTGGTACAATTGCAACATTTAAGAGGCATTTGGATGGGTATATGAATAGGAAGGGTTTGGAGGGATATGGTCTGGGTGCTGGCAGGTGGGACTAGATTGGGTTGGAATATCTGGTTGGCATGGACAGGTTGGACCGAAGGGTCTGTTTCCGTGCTGTTCATCTCTATGACTCTATGACATGGTAGGCTACTGGAGAAAATGCGGAGGCATTGGATTGGAGATGATTTAGCAGTTTGAATTAGAAACTGACTTTCTGTAAGAAGGCAATGAGTGGTGGTTGATGGAAAATATTCAGCCTGGAGTCCAGTTATGAGTGGTGTGCCACAAGGATCTGTTTTGGGACCATTGCTTTTGTCATTTATTTCAACAACTTGGATGCAGGCAGAGGTGGACAGGCTCGTAAGTTTGCAGATGATACTAAAGTCTGTGGAGTAGTGGACAGTATGGAAGAATGTTACAGGTTGCAGTGGGACTTGGATGAACTGCAGAACTGTGCTGAAAGATGACAAATGGAGTTCAATGCAGATAAATGTGAGGTGATTCACTTTGGGAAGAATAACAGGAAGGCAGAATATTGGGTCAATGGAAAGATTCTTGGTAGTGGGGATATGCAGAGAGATCTTGGAATCCATGTACTTAGATCCCTGAAAGTTGTCACTGAGGTTGATAGTACTGTTAAGAATGCATACAGTGAGTTCGGTTTTATTGGTAGAGAGATTGAGTTCCGGAGCTGTGATATCATGCTGCAACTGTACAAAACACTAGTGCGGCCTCACTTGGCGTATTGTGTGCAGTTTTGGTCACCCCATTTCAGGAAGGATATGGAACCATTGGAAAAGGTGCAGAGGCGATACTGAGAGATCATTTGGTCTGTGGGATTAATGATGTAACCATGTAGAAGCGTCTACTAGCTGAAGCCTAACTGGACTTCAAACAGGCTCTACAACTGGCATTGTCATGAGAAAATGCAACAAGTGGAACATGGGAGCTACAGGGCATCCCAATTGAAGTGGACTCCCTCACCTCTGTGACTGCATTTGGGGAACACCACTTGAGTGCAGATAATCACAGAGCCTCATGCAGGACATATCCTGAGCAGAGGAACCATAGGCCAGCCCACAGCAGAACCCCACAACAAACCTCCATCTCAGCCAAGTGGCGAAAAAAATCCTTCAGGATCTGGGCTGGCAAGCCATTGCTGGTATTTGGACCTGAGACAGCAAAGGAGTCCTACAAGGCCTGACTTGAGTTAAAAAACTCATAGACCCGTATCCAGGAGAGTGCACACCCTGAAAAGCCCCCTTACATGTGGGTTAGAACAATTAAATTGCTTAGTCACATCCAAATCGGAACAAATTACAATTCATGTTTGGTTCAATGGTCATCCATTTCCCATGGAGATTGATTCCGGAGCGCTGTATCTGTGGTTGCAGAGTCTGTCCTTAACAAGATTCGCTCAGGACTCCAACCCTTACATTTGCACAACACCTCAGCTAGACTGAGAACACGCTGGGGAACCGTTGCAGATTAAGAATATCACTTTTGTTCCAGTCTCCTAAAAAAAGTAGCTGTTGCAGTTACCACTGATGGTAGTAAAAGGCTCAGACCTAAGCCTATTGGGGCAGAAATTGTTGAGAAGGATTCACCTGGATTGGCTCAACATTTCTCGATTGGAAAATGGCTGCCTCAGTGAAATACCCAGGAGCATTTCAGGAAGGGCTTGGGACTATCAAAGAGACCAAAGCCACTTTACATGTTGACCAGGAAGCAATTCCAAGATTTTGCAAGGCCTGCCTGGTGCCATTTGCAAGGAAAAATAAAGGCGGAAAACAGGCTGGAGAGCAAAGAAATCATCAAATTAGTGCATTTTGCAGAATGAGCAGCACCGGTTGTACCGATTGTGAAGGCTGACGGCTCAGTTTGCCTTTGTGGGGAATTTAAGAAATTGTAAACCACTTCTTGAAGCTGGATGATATCTGATCCCTCACATGGAGGACTTGTGCGTAAAGTTGGTGGGGGCTCGATGCTTTACGAAGCTGGACATGAGCTACACCTACCTGCAATTGGGACTAAATGAGGAGTCCCAGAAATATGCTACAATTAATACCCATATATCAATCTACAAGACTGCCATTTGGGGTATTGTCGGAGGACCATGGGGAACGTTTTGAAGGGGCTGCCCAGGTTGCTTTTTATCTGGATGATGTACTAACAGGAAAGACGATTAAAGAGCACTAGGAGAAATTGGACATAGTGTTTAAACATTTCTTCCAGGTGGACATATGCCTTAGAAGAAAAAATATGTGTTCCAGACAGCCCAAATGACCTACGTGGTTTTGTGGACTGTAATCCAAGTTAGACCAATTGGAAAAGGAAGTGAGAGTGATCAAAGGAGCCCCAGCTCCCCCTTCTGTACGCGAGGTTAGGTCTTTTCTCGGGTTGATGAATTATTCTGGAAAATTCATACATAACCTGGCTTCCATCTTGACACCTGCTACTGAAAAAGAGTCAACCTTGGAAATGACCATGTAGCGAAGAAGTAGCCTTTAGTGAAGTGAAAAAGCACCTATCGTCATCTAAGGCCCACTATGATCCAAAGCAAAAGGCCGCGCTGTGTGGTATCGGGGTAATATTGGCTCACTGATGACCAGGAAGCCAAGTGTCTATTGTGGATGTCTTGAGCCACCTCCCACTGGCAGATGCCCCTGGAAGAGGAGGTTTTGGTTTTAAACTCCCTGGACTCCCTTCCAGTTTTGGGCAGCACGGTGGCACAGTGGTTAGCACTGCTGCCTCACAGTGCCAGAGACCCGGGTTCAATTCCCACCTCAGGCGACTGACTGTGTGGAGTTTGCACATTCTCCCTGTGTCTGTGTGGGTTTCCTCCAGTTGCCCCGGTTTCCTCCCACAGTGCAAAGATGTGCAGGTCAGGTGAATTGGCCATGCTAAATTGTCCATAGCGTTAGGTAAGGGGTAAATGTAGGGGTATGGGTGATTTGCGCTTCGGCGGGTCAGTGTGGACTTGTTGGGCCGCAGGGCTTGTTTCCACACTGTAATCTAATCTAATCTAATCTTACCACTGACAACATCCGACTGTGGACACAAAAAGATTCAATACTGATGAAACTAAAACAGCTGATGGTAATGGGGGAAACAGAAGGGCCATCTCAACACAGTTCAAAGCCTTCCTGGACCTGGGAAGACCAGATTACTGTAGAGGATGGCATATTACTATGGGAAGCAAGGGTGATTGTTCCGAGTAAATGTCGCCGCCAGGTACTGGCTGAACTCCACCAAGGTCATCCAGGGGTTTCCAAGATGGTTGATGGTTGGGGTTGGATGCCAACATAGCTGCATTGGTAGGATACTGCCCAGAGTGCCAACAAAGACAAAAATTGCCACCAGCAGCGTCCTCACGTTCATGGGAATGGCCAGGTAAACCTGGTTGCATGTTGACTGTGTCAGTCCTTTCATGGGCTCAATATTCCTGTCATTTTGAACACCCATTCAAAGCGGTTGGATGTGTATGAAGTTCATTCGTCAAACTCGGATGATGCTTGAGAAACTGTGAGCATCATTAATGATACACGGACTCCAGAACTATTGACGGACAATGGAATGCCTTTTACAAACACAGAATTTGAATATTTCCTAAAGTCAAATGGCATTCGCTATGTAAGGACAGCTCCATACCATCCATTGTCCAATGGTCTTGAGGAAAGAACCATCCAAACATTGAAGACAGGCTTAAAGAGGCAGCCAACAGCATCAATTGATACCAAACTGATCCACTTCCTGTTCGATAATTAGACCACACCACACACAACAACAGGGATAGCTCCAGAAGAGTTGCAGATGGGGAGGAGTCCCTGTACCAGGTTAAATCTGATCTTCCCAAAAGTGGGGCGAGGTGAGGGGTCAAAAGTGTAGCAAGAATGCAATGCTGGCCACATGCCGCCTCTAAGCAAGAGAGAACAATTTAATTCAGGGGACAAAGTTTGGTGCCTGAGTGTGTGAGTACGAGGTGAGGTTGATGCAAGGTCAGGTCCTGTCACTGACAAAATTCGGGTCGGTGATACAGTCCTGAACAATTATGTGGATCACCTAAAAGCTGTTACCTCGCAAACTGGGCAGCAGTAAAATACGCCTGTCCCGTCAGCTATTGCATGTTTGCCAGATTACGGCAGATTGCACACTGTTACCTCATCAAAATAATTGCACAACATTGTGTTGTTGTTCAATGTGAGAGCATCACATGTTAGAAAGTCTTCAAAGATTTTAAAGCTGTCTGGATTCAACAGCAAGCCTTCCTCCAGACTAATCCAAATATTTGAACCTCATCTTCAGGAGACCTAGCATCTCCTCCATGATGGTCAGGTGGATTGCCCTGTACCTATGCTCGACCTCTCTCAGGGAGTTGGGTAACAGAACCATCAACTATGGTTGCAGAGGTCTGCAATCTCTATCTCAGTAATGATCTTTGTCATGCAATCGACCCTTGAAATGAAGAAAGAACTTGAGAATTTTGAAGGATATAGGTGTCATGGTTGCTTGCAGGACACTTGGTGCAGACCCTCAAGATGTGGTTCTGATGATCATGGATGAATTGTACATCAGTGAAGTGGAATTCTTTTATTTTAATGAAATTAAGCCATGTTATGATATCGCACATCCAGCACAATATGTATGCAGTCTATAATGCACTGCACCTAGATAAAGCCAGCTATGTTGGCTGGACTGCAGCAGAGATGAGATGAAATAGTGTCATCTGGCAAAAAAGGCATTGGTAACAGTCTTGTTGCACTTATGGATTGAAGATCCGAATGGATAATTACATCCAGCAAAATTTACTGGAGCTGTCACCATGATGCCTATAGAGGTGGAGTGGCCATCCACTCCTTCAGGTTCTAAGTTCTACTCTTGCAAATGACACAGCTCTGTGATAGTGTCCTGGGACATTCTCAGTCCAAGGTAGCTCTGTGCCTCACTTCTGGCGGAAATTATTATTGTGCCCAGTACATCCTGGGCCTCTTGTACATCCTTCACTTACAACCTAAAGAGATCTGCCTATGCCACCTTTTTTTCCTGGATACTGTTAAGCAAGGACTGCTCGTGCTGGACTTGCTTGTTCATTTCTCTTTCCCAATTTCACCCTTGTTGCATGAGATGTGTGCCAAGCGGCCTGGCAACAGCATTAAAATGAAAGGTGTCAGTGTGCTTCAAATGCAATACAGAAGTGGAGAACTGGATTGTAAGTAAATTGGAGATGTAAATAGACATCTTGCTGCTTATTAGCCCATTGTGCTGTTAAAACCTTTGGTGGAAAATTGGACCATTTTCTTGACATCAGGAAAATTGTTTTCTCAGTCTTGCAGAATTTCCTAACTGACTTGCTTCTGGCCATGTCCATCAGGGGCTGGGAAAATTCAGCCCATTGTGTCCTGGACAAATTATGGAATCCAGATTAGGGCAGATTGCACGCTATTACACTGACAAAATAATTGGCCTTCATGGATGCATGTTATGACAATGCATGACCCTTTTTATAATGCAATAAAAAAGTTAAATTGCTTCATTCTTGTGTTATCAGACTGCCTGAGATTACATATACAAACAACTCCTTTTAGCTGTGACTGGAATTTAGTAACAAAGATTAGACTGTTATTGTTCCCAACGAGGGAAGCTGTGGCAGGTTAATTGTTCAGTTTCCTCTGCAAACAGTATTTTTATTTTCGCCCATTTCAATGTGATAGCAAACGCTTCTCACAATTCTGTTCTGGATGTATGGAACACAATAAAGGCATTCCGTTTATATTTGACTGATCTATGATGACTTTACTGCATTTGTTGAAAAATTGAGTCAAATGGTACTTTGCAGCTCACAGTATTTTTTTGTTAGAATTTTCAAAGCATGGATTGCTCTGGGGGAGATTCAAACTGCTCCCCAGAGATGGTTTTTCCAAATCACTGAGTAAAAATATCAGGAAAATAACCTCATGTAACATACAGAATCACACAGACAGGCTTATTCTGCCCATTCACCATTTCAACTCAATTTTCATGAGCAAAAGCCACTTTGCAATAAAATGGAGCAGTTATAGTGTCTTGTATATTTTGCTTAATTGCCTCTAAACTCTCTACATGGCAAAATACTAGCTTTCAACATGTAAATAAGTAAATAAAAGGTCATCTGGGCACTATATTGCTTTAGAAAGATCACAAAATATGAATTGATCTGATTTATTTCAATCCTGCACATTATTCCAATGACATTGAGGGCTGAATTTTAACTCGCAATTAATGGGTGGATTGGGGCCTCAGTGAAGTTTAAAATGCAAAAACAGACTGAGAAAGGAATCCAACTTGCAGTAGGTTCGATCGATAGAGGTGGAAGATAATGATTTAACTTTTAAGAATTGAGTTGGTTATGTAAGTATTTTACAGGGTTTTTCCTGTTTGTGTATTTTTCCACAATAGTTCATTGGGTTTTCTGGGTCTTAGGAAATGCAGGTGGCTCTTCTATAACAAATGGTTGCGTTCTATTGCAACCCCGCATTATAGAAAAGTCGCGCTTTAGAAACATCATTTAAAGTGTTGACAATGTAATCGTGTTGCAGCTAACAGACTTTGTAAACGTTCATGTATCTTCATCCTAAATAGGTGACCCCTTACTTTTAAACTCTGCCTTCTGATCATAGACTCTCCCACAGGGGCAAAAACAGCCTCTCCACATCTACTCTGTCAAGGTCCTGGAGAATCTGTTTTAATAAGGTTTCCTCTCATTCTTCTAAACTCCAAGATAACAAGGTCAACTTACTCAATCCCTCCTCATAAGAAAATCCCTCCATATCTGAAATCAACCATGTGAACCTTCTCCAGACCACCTCCAATGTCAATGAATCTTTCCTTTGATGAGGGGACCAAAGCTGTTCATTATATTCCATGGGCCTGGCAAGTGCCTTGTCTAGTTTTCGCAGGACGTCCCTTTTTTATACTCCAATCCCTTTGACGTAAAGGCAAATATTCCATTGGCCTTCCCTGTTATCTGCTAAACTTGAATGCGAGCTTTTTGTGATTCATGCACAAGGACCCCAAATTGTCTGTGCTACAGCTTTCTGAAGCCTTTCTCCATTGAAATAACATTCAGCATTTCTTTCTCTTGCTGCTGATTTTTCCCATATGATGGTGCCCCTAGCCCCCAAAGACTGGAGCAGTTTAAGAAGGCAGCTCACCACCTCCTCCAAATTTTGCTAATGGTTGGGCTCAAGATATGCAAATTGTTTTTCAAATTACAATGGAGGGCTTGAAAACTTGAGTTGACTACAATCTGATTATTTTAATTAAATTGGAACTAAATGTCCGTGATATTAACTTGGAAGAACCAGCACATTGATGTTTTCTTTAATTTTTTATCTCCCTATCACTTCTTTTATTCATAGTAATGGGACAGGAGGAAAACAAAAACCAGCCCTGCAGGTCTTGGCTGTTTTGTAAAATCAAAATCTGCCAAAATGCAAATTGTCACTGGAATATCATCTGCATTGGCTTGTCTTTCTACTCTCAAACCATTACCTCCAGTTTCCATTAAGGATTGTCTCTTGGCCCCCTTCATATTCATATCCTCCTGCTGCCTTTTATTGACATTATCTGAGAACACTGTTTATTTTTTCTAACAATAAACAGCATTATACCCCTAGCACTTTTTCACTGTCTCCAAATTGTCAGACGTCTGCATAACACCCTTTATTGGATGAGCTGAAATATCTTCCAATTAAACATTGAGAGCACAAAGGAAAATTCCTTTAGCTGACCACAACCTCTGTTCCTCTATTTATTGACTCCATCTCTCTCCCTGGCAATTGTCTGAGACTGAACCAGATTGTTCATAATGTTGGAATCTCCAAGATATGCTTCTGAAAACATATCTGAGTATTTCCACTTCTATTGCCTTGCTCCATCTCACCCCTACCTCAGCTCATCCTTTGCTGAGAGCCTGATCCAAGCAACTATTCCCTCTAGATGTTTTGTACAATTGCATTTCTGGCCAACTTCTCACATTCAACCCTTCGCAAACTTGAGCTCATACAAAACTCTGCTGCCCATGTCCTTACTAGCATGACATCCTGTTCACTCACCAGCCATCTGCTCCTTGACCTACACTGACTCTTGGTTAAGTAATATTTTAACTTCAAAACTTTTATCCTTATTTTCAAATCCCTCCATGACCACAGCTCCCTGACTTTCCTACCAGGCCTAAAAGCCTCTGAGATGTCTGCATCATCTAAACACAATCTGGAGGTGCTGGTGTTGGACTAGGGTGGACAAAGTTAAAAATTACACAACACTAGATTATAGTCCCACAGGTTTATTTGGAATCACTAGTTCTGAAAGCTTGTGCTTCCAAATAAACCTCTTGGACTATAACTTGGTGTTGTGTGATTTTAAACTTACTCTAAACATAGCCTTTTTGAGCATTCCCAACTTTAACCATTTGTCCATCGATGCCTGTGCCTTCAGTAATCAAGGTCCTGAAGTCCGGAACTTCCTCCCTAAACCTTTCCAAACATCTCTCTTTACCTCTGAAGCATGTTCCTTTAAAACTACCTCTTTGACTACGTTTTTAGTCATCTGCTTCAAGAGCTGCATCAAATTTTCCTTTATAAAGCTGCTATGAAGTGATTTTGGACAACGTCTTGTATTATTGGAGCTATATAAAATCAAATTATGATTTTTGTTGAATCATACTTAGTTTCTATTAAGACAGGTTTGGATTTTCCTTCCAAGGATTAGAAATTGAAATTTAAAGCCAGGAGCAAGTTTTCTAACTTTCTAAAACTGCACTATTTTAATGGCAGTATTAAACTGCTAAGAAAAAAATGAGTTTTCGTTGACATTAATGTTGAGTAGGAATGCTAGATGGTAGCCATCTTAGTGATAAATGTAGCCTGAAAAGCTGACGACAGGATTGTGTAGCTCTCTGTTCAATCAAAGTGGTTCTACGTGTGACTTGTGAAAAGGATTGGTTTAAGGAAAGGAGAATGGTTAATCCGGGAGACAATGTCAGGCTGCAGAGATGAGCAGGATGTAATTTTAAATCTTATCACCTGGCAACAACTAAGTAATTGGGAATTGGTAGCCTGTTTACAGCACACCTATTTATTTTACATTAATTTAAAATTATCGTCCGGGATCAGTGTTGGTCTCTTGAGCATCTTAATCCATATAGAAGACACCAATTCAGAAACAAAATACAGCTTTGTCAGAATAATTGTTGACACTAGATTAGAAGGCAGCCACAGAATTTTAAAAGCATTCACAAAATTCACCAGTGAATAGAAGTATGGCTGTTATAATTCAATCTGGCCAATTCGCCCAGCATTGAATGAGCTTGGTTCAGCGAAATCTGGGAGTGGTTGAATATTCAACAGTAAACATGTCCAGTCAATGCAAAACATCAATCAATATCGGTCACAGAATTCTGAGGCAAATGAATAGATTTTCATTTCTCAAAACACAGAAAAAAAGAGAAAAGAGTAGAGACCTGCTAAGTTCGATCTCTCACCTGTTCTAAAAGAATTCCTTGTCCATTTCCCTTTTAGTATAACTGAGCCTGCATAGAGTGCAATTCCAGACATCATGTAGCAGAGAGACAGGAGAAGACATCCCTGACTTTGGTAACTGTCTCATAAAGGCATCAGAAGAAGTTAGCAAAGGCTACATGGCCTGATCGGAAATGGGGTTCATGTCCCTGCTCAGTAATGAGCTTCATGGCCCTGATTGGAAATGGGGTTCATGACCATCCTCAGTCATAAGCTTCACGGTCTGATCAGAAAAGGGGTTTATTCCCTGATTGGAAATGGGGTTCAGGAACCTGCTAAGTAATTGGGTTCACAGCCATGATCAGAAATGGAGTTTTCCGAACCTGATCGGAATTTGAGCCATTATTTCTAAATTATGGGAACTATGCAAACATTGCAGTTGCTGACCTATAGCTAGCAGATACACAGGTCATGTACATTGTTAAACAGGACAATCTATCACAACCTTTTAAGACCAAGGAGAAGACACATAAAAACACAGCACCTGTCGGGTGTATGCTTATCAAGAAAAGATCTGTCAAGTCAAATGGAAATCAACTGGAAGCCGGAAATTGTCAAAACAAAACTGTACAATGGACTGGGCAACCTCAAGCACTCTATTTGCCTCTAAGTGACAAGAGAACCATTTTATTCTACTGGAAGGTGTGGAGAAACAAGTTAAAAGGCAAGTTCTAAGTACTAAACTATGAAAGACTGTTTGAAAAAAAACTTAATCATTCAGCTTTTAAAGAGCAAAAATGAAGAAGCAATTTATAGACTGAATGACTTACTAAAATTGGATAGAGAAGTTAATCCTGAAAATCCAGAAAGAAAAATTAATTTGTCTTTGCATACTATTTTTTCTGAATTGTGCTTTATGAGCAATGGATTACCTTTGAAGGAAAGCCATCATCTTTATTTAAGCAAATATGGTAGTCAATTTGTTCACAGCAAGGTCTCCTCGAGGGCGATCAGAAGCAGTGATGCATTGGTCTTAGACCAAGAAGCTTCCATTCTAATTCTAGATAGATTTGGAATGGGTAAGGAAAGGCAATTGGCTATCATTGCTCACTTGCTGTTCCAGGATTAAGTGCCAAATTTACTCCTCTCGGCAGTTAAGATGCAATAATACCGTCATGAGAGAAGAAGAAAATAAGCCAGGATTGCCACTCTAGACCTTTCTCCAGTAATGCCAGCTGGAGCATGCACAGGAATGAAGATCAGTTGAAAATAAGGCCAGGCAAGGTTACAAATCCTCCACAATGAAACGACCAACACATACTTAGATCTCAATTTTACAAAAGACAGTGACAAAAACAGGCTTACCCCAAAAGTGGGAGGTATATTTAGAAGAGTCCAGAGACTTGGAGGCACTGACATAGTGTCATAAACATATAAATTCCTACAGTTCCATCCAAAACCTAGCAGTCTGTGGGTGAAAGATTTGAGGAATTAAAGGAGAGGGGTTAGATACTCCACTATAATCAGGAAGGAATTCGGCAATGGGACTTAATTCTGTTCCTTCTGATTCACAGAAAATTCTGCTGTAAGTAATGACCTTAACATCTTTTCACATGTTTTTACCTCCTGCTGTCATTCTGAAACGAAGCTGCAGATAACGTGGGTCTGTCCTACTCTCTGCTCTTTGAGGCAGTAACATGTGATGGGATAAAGAGTAACCAATGGATGTACTAAACTTAAATTTCCAGAAGGCAGCTTAAATGTGCCACATTAAAGATTATTGTAGAAAATAAAAATTCATGGTGCAAGGATTAGCATTTTGCATAGTTGGAGGATTGGCTAGCAAACAGGAAGCAGAGAATAAGCATTAATTTGCCTTTTTCTGTTCGACAAGATATCTCAAGTGGTATGTCACAGGAATAGTGCTGGGACCTCATCTATACACAAACTAGATAAATGACCCAGGTGAAGGGATGAAAGGCATGGTTAAATTGGCTAAATTTGCTGATGACACAAAGACAAGTAGGACAGTAAGTTTTGAAGATTATGTAAGATATAAGATGGCTGAAAAAGGATATAAATAGGTTGAGTAGCAGGATCTGGAAAATTGAGTATAATATGGGAAAATGTGAAATTGTTCATTTTGGCAGGAAGACTGAAAAACAATTACTTGATGGTGACGGTGAGAGCTTGCAGAGCACAGGGATGCAGAGGCATTTGTGTCTCCAGTGCATGAACTGAAAATGCCTAATATACAGACATAGCAAGTAATTAGGAAACCTTTAGATTGTTGCTATTTAATGTGAGTAGAACTGTATTCAACAGAGCACTGGTGAGATTACATCTTGGAATACTGCGCACAGGATTGGTCACCTTATTTAAGGAAGAATGTAAATGCTTTAGAAGCAGTTCTAAGAAGATTTATCACAGCAATACTTAGAATGAGCAAGTTGTCTTGTTTGGAAAGATTGGACTGACTAGACTTGTATCAGCTGGAGTTTAAAAGGGTAAGAAGAAACTCAACTCAAACATATAAGATCCTGAGGATTCTTTGCAGGATTGTTGTAGGGAGGATGTTTCCACTTCTGGAACATCTGGAATGAGAGTTTTTTTAAAAATCAGAGGTAACCCCATTAAAAAAAAACGAGGAGGCAAATAATTTTCTTACTGTGCGTTGTAAGCCTTTAGAACTCTCTTTCTGGTAATGTGGCGGAATCAGTGTTTTTGAGCATTTTTAACATACAAACATACAAACAAAGAACAAAATGCCTCTCTGCCCTTTGAACCTGCTCTGCCATCCAATAAGATCATGGCTGATCTGATTTTAATCTCCACTCTATATTCCTGCATACTCCCAATAATCTTTCATCCCTTTGGTAACCAAGAACCTATCTATTTCTACCTTAGGAGTATTTAAAGATTCCTCATCTGCTGACCTTTCAGGAAGGGAATTAAAAAGACTTGTGAATGTTTCTTTATTTCTCTTTTAAATAGGCAACCCCTTATTTTTAAACTATGATCACTAGTTCTGGATTCTTCCACAGGAGAAAACATCCTTTCAACATCTACCAGGTCAAGTGCCCTCAGGATCTTATATGTTTCAATTGAGTCACCTTTGACCCTCCTAAACTCCAGACGGTACAGGACTTGCCTGTCTCGCCTTTTCTTTTATGGCAATCTGCTCATTCCAAGTGTTAGTCAAGTAAGGTTTCTCTGAGCTGCTTCCAATGTATCAACACCTTTCTGTAGGTATCAATAGTGCACACACTACTCCAGATGCAGTCTTAACAGTATCTTATATAGCTGAAGGATAACCTCCCTAGTCTTACATTCATTCTCCTCGCAATACAAAATACGATTCTATTAGTCTTCCTGATTACCTGCTGGACTTGCATACCAACTTTCTGTGATTCATACATTAGGATGCCCAGATGTCTCTGCATTTCAGAGCTCTGCAACCTCTAACTGCTGGATAAGTTGCTTCTTTTTCATTCTGCCAAAATAGACAATTTCAAACTTTTCCATATTGCCAGTTTGTGAACTATATAAAATATAATTAAGGCAACAATGAATTGATTCTCGATCACAAAGGGAGTAAAGTTATTGGAGTAGGTGGGAACATGGATTTGTGGTTATACTGAGATCAGCCATGATCTCATTAAAAGGCAAATTGGCCTTGAGGTGCTGAATGGTGTGCTCCTGTTTCTAGTCCGTATTTCTGTAAAGATTATTTTGTGTACCAGTTACGTTATACAGCCATGATTTTGGAATATGAAGTGGGCTACTCCTGCTTGTAGATTGGAAGTCATCAATGGTTAACTAGCACCGAAAGAGAATTGAGTGATGCCAGGCCAGTGAGTCATCTTGTCCTAAATGTAATCCCTCCTATTGTTACAATTCCTGCAGAGACTGAAAAGTTTAGAAACAGAGTGCATTGTCTCTCTCTTGTTCCTCTACTCCACTGGTTACAACACAAATTTAACAGCTATACTCAGTTACTGATTTGGTTAATTATATATTTTAGCTACACGAGGTTTGGCAATAAAATTTTGGTGCATGGTGAAAACGTGATCAAGATGCAAAACTGTTTAAACAATAAAATACTTATCCTTCTCAATAACTCAACACATACTAATTAAAAGGAAAAAAAAATCTGCAGGTTGTAATTTTGAAATGAAATCTCTTTTATGAAGAATTGTTGCTTTATAAAGAAAGATTAGATGCTCACATCCTGACACGTACAGACGGGTGTCAATGAACACAGCTGGGTATCACTGGGCCCACTGCAGCTGCAGCTTACCCAGGAGTTATTAAGAATTCAGAGGTTTTTCAACACAACATCTGCCATCAGATCTTCAGGTCTCACACTGGACTGCTCAACAGAGTTTTCTGAGAAAGGTAGAGACTGAGTTGGAAAGCCTCCCTCTTTCAGCAGCTGTACACATTTCCCAGATGCCCTGTGTGCATTATGACACACTATATACCAGAATATTTATAGGATAATGTCAAGGGTGACTGCTAGCCTCCAATAGGTTCACAGCTTCCTGTTTAACCAATCATAATGTGTAGTGACCCACCCCATAAAGAGGCATTTCTTTCAGTTTCTAGAGAATTTCTACACCTAATACTAGCTGTAAGGTCAACTCCAACAATTGTCCTTCCAGTTTGCTAGGGCAAGCCTTCCATTGTCTTTCCACACAAATGGCCTTCAGTAAGAGGTCATCCTGCCCTCCCATTCTCTAACTGGAGCTTGCAGACAACCTCCAACCTTCTGCCTGCTGCCTACACAAGTTGTAGCCTTTGAGTCTCTGAGATTTCACTCTTTTTCCTACTCCAAAACTCAGAGACCCGAAGTCTATTCACAGTTAGCTAACTACTTCCATCTTTGCTCTTGGTACCAGCATTTTTAAAATTGTTCCCAGTAAGTACCACATCCCATGATAACCAAGCTACTCATACTTGTTGTCAGACAATATTTTAACAAAGGACAAAACTGTCTTCGATCCTCCAATCAGGTTGAATTATTGAGATAGTCTGTAAACATAATTATAGAACCACAGAAAAATTATGGTAGAGAAAAGGGCAATTTAGCCTTTCATGTCTGCACTCATTCTCATCCCATTTTTCAGCTCCTGGTCCATGCAGGTTACACTGCTTCAGGTGCAGATCCATGTTCAGTTTAACTAAGGTGAGGGCCTCTGTGTCAACCACCAAACTGTACAGTGAATTCCAGACACCCTCTGTTTCTCCTTATGTCTCTAACAATGACCTTACATCAACGTTTCCTGGTTATTGACTTTCCATTTGGGGAAACCAGGTCTAACATGGTAATGCTCTATAAAACTGATCATCATTTTGTGCACCTTGATTAAGTCACCCGTCAGTCTCTATTCTAAGCTGCAGTCTTTTTAATCTTTCTTGATACCTGCAATTTTCAAGGCCTATAAGTACTGTAAATCTTGAGAGCAGTTATGTCCTTCCTGTAATACATAAAACTCCAGCTGTGGCCTTACCAATACCTTAATTAGTTCCCCTGCTCTTGTAATCAACATCTTGCCCAATGAAAGGAGGACCTCATAAGCCTTCTTTCTTACCTTTATCTATCCGTCCTGTAGCCTCAGGGACTTGTGAACATGCCCTTCAAGTTCTCTTACTTCCTCTGACCCCCTCAATTGCCTTCTATTTATTACACATTCCCTTGAATTTTTTGGCCTGTCCAAATGCATTACTTCACACTTCTCTGGATAAAATTCCATTCACCACTTCTCCACAAACACCATTGGTGTTATCCTGCAGCCCACAGCCAATGTTTACATTATGTGCAGGTTTCCCAATCGTACCTTCCTGATTTGAATCTAAACAATTAACATGTAACATAAACAGCAAGGTACCCAACACTGTGCCCTGTGGTACACTACTGGAAACAGTTTCACATTCACAAAAACACCCGTTATTACTCATTGTTTTCTGTTACTGAGCCAATTTTGATCCCATGGGCTTTAATCTTTCTGAGCAATGTGCCACATGGGACCATGTCAAATGCCTTGCTAGCATTTAGGCTGTTAGAGAAAGCAAGGAGAAAATAACAGAACAAACATAGAGAATGCTGGAGAATCTCAGGAGGTCTGGCAGCATCAATGGAGAGATAACAGAGTGAACATTTTGAGTGTGATATGACTCCAGAGAAAATGAAGATCCTGTATTACCTTTATCGATCATCGTTGTTACTCCCTCAGAAAATTAAATTAAGTTAGCAAGACACAACCTTCCCTTAACAAAACTGTACTGAATTTTCCTGATTCCTCCATGCCTTTCAGCATAAGAGTTTTTCTTATAACTCAGTACTGATTCTAGTAATTTGCTCACTGCCAGGTTACAGTGACTGGCTTTTGATTTGGCATATCTCTTGGATGCTTTCTGAATGCATTGTTCACAGATTCCCGATCATTCGGTACTTTATCTGTCTAGTGAGGATTGGAAAATGATCCTGAGAGCATTGCCAATTTTTCAAATAGAAGCAAAATATTGCAGATGCTGGAAATCTGAAACAAATGCAGAGACCGCTGGAGAAACTCAGCAGGTCTGGCAGCATCTGTGGAGAGAAAAATTAGTTGAATGTTAACTTTGTTTCTTTGTCCACAGATGCTGTAAAAGCTGCCGAGTTTCTCCAGTATTCTCTGTGTTCAAAAAGCAACTTTCACTCTGGTTTTCTTTAACAGCCCCTACAGGACTGAACACAATGCATTATTCCCTAGTAATTTGCCTTCAAGGAGGTTAAGCCCTCCAATATACCCCCACTCATTATGTTTTAATATCTAACATATCACGCTCCTTATTAACCAGAAAGTCTGCATCATCCCTGGCCATTGTGAAGACAGAGACAAAATACTTAATAAGAACCCTGCTCACATCTTCGGCATCCATTTGTAAGTTGATATGTGGATGTCTAATAGACCTCCTCATGTCCTTCCTCACTCTTTTGGTCTTACTGTATTGATAAAACATCTTTGGTTTTTCTTTGATTTTACCAGCCAGCATTTTATGTATCCACTCCATTTTCCTAATTTCCCTTTCCATTCCACTCCTGCATTGCCATTGTGCTCTCAGCTTCCTAAAATATTAAGAAAAAGCATACAATGTGGTGAAGATTAATGGGAAGTCAGAGGATGTAGAAGCCTTTAAAAATAGCAACGGGTAACTAAAAAGCAATAAAGGGGGAGAAGCTGAAATATGAAAGTAAGCTAGTTAGTAGCAAAAAAGGGGATTGCAAGAGTCTTTTAGATATCTAAAAGTTAAGAGAGAGACAAGAATGGACACTGGATCACTGGAAAATGAGGCTGAAGAAATAGTATTGAGGAACAAAGAAATGGCAAATGAACTGAAATGAACTGTCTCTGTTTTCACAGCAGCACACTAGAACCTCAAGAGAGTCAGGGGGCAGAGGTGAGTGTAGTGGCCATTACTAGGGAGAAGGTGCTGGGGAAGCTGAAAGGTCTGAAGGTGGGTAAATCACTCAGACCAGATGGACTACACCCTCCTGACAGGCAGAAAGCAGAAAGCAGGGATAAAGGGGTCCTTTTCAGTTTGGCAGTGGGAGACGAATGAAGTTTCACAGAGGTCAGTGTTGGGACCATAACTATTCAAATGGCACATTAATCATCTGGATGAAAGAACTAAGGGCATTGTTGCTAAGTTTGCAGATGACACAAAGATAGGTAGTATTGAGGAAGTGGGAAAGTTGCAGAAGGACTTAGGCCAAGAGAGTGAGCAAAGAAGTGGAAGATGGAATAGAATGTGAGCAAGTGTAAGGTTATGTACTTTGGTAGAAAGAATACAGGCATAGACTATTTTCTAAATGAGGAAATACTTTGGAGATCTGAAGCACAAAGGGACCAAAGAGTCTTAGTTCAGAATTTCTTAACGTTATGATGCAGGTTAGGAAGGCAAACGCAATGTCAGCATTTATTTCAAGACGCCTAGAGTGCAACAGCAGAGGTATACTACTGAGGTTGTATAAGGGTCTGGTCAGACTGCATTTGTAAAATTGAAAGCAGTTTTGGGCCCCGTAGCTAAGGAAAGATATGCGGGCATTGAAGGGGGTCCGGAGGAGGTTTATAAAAATGATATACGAGTGAAGGACTTATCATAAGAGGAGTGGTTGAGGACTCTGGATCTGTACTCAATGGAGTTTGGGAAAAAGAGGGGAGATCTGAATGAAACTTACAGAACACTGACGGGCCTGACATAAAGTGAGCGTGGAGAAGATGTTTCTACTGGTAGGAGGGACTAGCACCTGAGGGCACAACCTCAGAGTGAAGGGACGGCCATTTAGATCTGATATGTAGAGGAATTCCTTTAACCAGAGGGTGGTGAATCAGTGGAGGCCAAGTCATTGAGTGTATTTAAGATGAGATAGATAGATTCTCAATTAGTAAGGTCTCAAGGGTTACTGGGAGAAGGCAGAAGAATGGAGTTGAGAAACATATCAGACGTGATTGAATGGCAGAGCAGCTATGAAGGGCTGAATGGCCCAATTCCACTCCTATATCTTATGGTTTTATTGCTTCAGTCATTTCATAGAACCTCGCATTCACAACACAATGCTGGAGGTAAGGAATTAAAGTTTAAACTTGGTGGCTCATTTCCCTGCTGTAAAAGTATTAATTGACTGGAGGAACAGGAAGGGTTTTAACTACCTTCAATATTAAAGCGAAACCTAGCAAATAAGGCAGACCTTTTTTGACAGATTTTGAAGGAATTCAAACGGTTAACTCTGTGTAGTTATACTCCTGTAGGGAAATCAAAATGGAAATTTGTGTTCTGCGATGGGAAGCAAAGAAACTGCGTGCGATATGTTTCACTGTAAAGTAGAGACTCAAGGGCTTTACTAAAAATAGTCTCTCGTGTATTGCAGCAGCACATTAAGACAGCACTGACAGCAGACCATATGCCTGACCTCTTTGTCACTGATATCAGGTGAAGTGAATAAAACAAAATAAATACAATATAAAAATAGGAAGAAATTTTATGAAATGCCCTTAAAAATAAAGTTGTTTCAAAAATCCAAAGTGTGGAAAATCTAAAGCTTGTAATAACATAATCACCAAAAGGAATGTGACATCATTATTCATATAGAAAGGCTAATATTCTGCAACTATTTATTGAGATTAAATCTCCTGTCTATTAATTCTAATTCCATCAGGCTAACCCCTGAAAACCAATGTATGGGTCATGGTATGCAATTAACCCACACCCGTTCTTAGCACTGCAGGCAGCGTGTTATATATTTGCTGGCTGCTCTTTTGCATGATTCGAGAGTACAATCTTTGCTACACCCACCATTCATGTTGCATATCTCAGTGGCAGGACCAACACTGAAAGAAGCTGGCACTACGTAAAGACAGACGATACCATTTAAACAGGAGATTGTTCTGGGACAGCAAGAAGTGCAAGGATTTTTATGAGAAAAGGCAGTCTTGCTTTGTTTTTTGCTTTGTTTTGAAATGGTTTGAGCAATAGCTGTATATGCAAGTAAATGAGCATTATGAGAATAAATAAATCCAACATTTACCAACAATGCATCGGAGCTCTTGACGAAAATGGTGACAAGTAGACATCTGTGTTTGCAAGAGGACAATAGATCCTCCAGATATATGCTTAGGAGCTGTGGAAACAAACAGTAACAGAAGCCAGTGAAGAATAAGAAAGCATCGCAGGAAAAAAACGAATCTCTCACGAGTTGTAAAGTCAGTACATTTATTTTCAATAGGCAAATTCAGCTGCAGCCTTAACCACTGCCCAATTCACCATTTCATCACTCACCAACCATCTTCTTTTTGTTCCTCTTACACTGTAGCATACAAAATGGACAAAGACTGAGCTTATGTTTGTACGAGAATGGGATACTAGCCTATTGCCAGAGGTTATGATTTGATAAACACCACTGGCAACAAGTTTACCGGATAAGGAGACTCTCCCACTCTTATGGCCTACAAGAGGCATATTGGAAAAGATTATACCGAGATAATTCACCTTTTTGGCCACTTATGACCAGATCTTGCACCACCGGCAAATCACAGAGTGAGACTTGAAGCCAGAGTTTCTGATTCAGAAGCAAGGATACCATCCACTTCATCACAAGAAGTCAGCTATCAATCAGCAGTCAATCTAAAAACTCATACATTTTAATTCACCCTCAAACTCTACTTTTGCAAGCCTTTGATTCACAGCTCAACCACATAGCAGCAACTATTCAGCTGAGTTCTGAGGAAGGGTCACTCATCTTGAAACATTAGCTCTTATTTCTTGATGCAGATGCTGCCAGACCTGATGAGCTTTTCAAGGGATTTTTGTGTTTGTAACTATTCAGCTGTGAGGGCCACATTATGCAAATAGAATGCGTTTTGACACAATTTCCCCTTTCTTCCAGGAGATGATGGTATTTCAAAGGAAGCGGTAGGAAACAACTGAAGCAGGGCCAGTCTGCAAACATTTTTTTTTAGATTAGATTAGATTACTTACAGTGTGGAAACAGGCCCTTCGGCCCAACAAGTCCACACCGCCCCGCCGAAGCGCAACCCACCCATACCCCTACATTTACCCCTTACCTAACACTACGGCAATTTAGCATGGCCAATTCACCTGACCTGCACATCTTTGGACTGTGGGAGGAAACCGGAGCACCCGGAGGAAACCCACGCAGACACGGGGAGAACGTGCAAACTCCACACAGTCAGTCGCCTGAGGTGGGAATTGAACCCAGGTCTCTGGCACTGTGAGGCAGCAGTGCTAACCACTGTGCCACCGTGCCGCCCATATGCTTCAACCCATCCTGGATTAGATGGTTCTGACCACCCTGGGAAGATGCAGGTAAAATGTTTCCCTTTGTTAGGGAGCTTTGAAGTGGGCATCACAATTTAAAATGAGGTGATACCATTGAGGCCTGAGATGAGAAGAAACTGTTTTATTCTGAGGGAGGTGAATCTCTACTTCAGGGGATGTGGAAGCTTAATTTCTGAGTATATGTAAAATGGAGGTTGATCACTTTGTGATTATCAATGGCATAAACTGTTATGGGCATAGTATAGATAAAAGGTTCACAGTATGGACTTGTTGGACTGAAGGGCCTGTTTCCACACTGTAGGGAACCTAATCTAATCCACTCAAATATGATCACATTAAATAGGGGAGATAACTCTATGGGCTGAATGGCTCATTCTTATGTCCCTCTCATCCTCAATAGTGACAACAAGGATGTTTGATTGCTTAATCCTCCTCTTCAAGACCCACTTCTTCCTCATTTCACAATCTTTATTGATTTGGAAGATGTAGATAATGTAAGCATGTACTTCCTATTTCCCCTCTCTTTTCACCCTAACTCAATCATTGCTCCTGTTAGAATTCAGGTGCTCACTCTGTGGAGGAAGGAGGTATTGATAATGAAGATACACAGTGATGTGATCGTACAGTTGAAACCATGCTTAAATAATGGCATAGCATGTATTTCAGAGACAAGGATGGTTGAGGGATCAGCATGTGGAGTAACAGCAACAAAGGCTGGAAGAATAGATAGTGGAAATGCCAGGCAGCTGGAGGGTGAGACAACATTCAAGCTGTGCTATACAGGAGTTAGCTGAAGAACTCAATCTGACAGACTATAGAAGAAGGATTATGGGTAGGAGCATTGTAATGCTTGCCAGGAAACCTGTACCAATGTAAAAGGGCATTTAGTGGTCCAAAACCAATTTGAGACAAAGCTTTATGCAGAACATGAAGACTAATCAATCCAATTTTGAACGAATAGTCAGCTCTATTAGCAGAACAATGGAACCCACATGCAGAGTCTAATTCTCAATGTCACAGATTCCACTGACGCTCAAGCGGCTTCCACCAGTGACCTGAGTGCTGACGTGGAAGGTGAGATTGCTCCCTTGCAAGTTCAAAGTGCTGCCATCATGGCACTGGATGCTACTATTCAGTGGGACATCCAGGGAGTCACAGACTGTTTACTATTGACCAATAGGGATAGTCCAGGCTTGAACACTGAGAGAGTGGAAAATGTTCAAAGAAGGGTGAATCTGCTGCCCTCTCATAGAATGACCAGATATCTGGTCCTAACCATACTGCTTTACCAGTGCCCTTACTAATGCCTGTCAATCATGCAGCCCAGTCTGCTGCCCAGGCTGAGAAAGTACAATCTAAAGTCAGACTCTTTAACACCCATCGCTGCTGGAGATCACCCTTCAAAGCAATCTGCAACCTCCAAATTGTAATCATTCTCCAACTACCCAGTGATTCAGTCACTCAGGAATTATCTTATTTTTGTAGATTATCTTTATTTTAAGTGTTTTGTGTTCAATTCTGGTTGCCACATTACAGAAAGGATGTGGAGGCTTTAGTGAGGGTACAGAAGAGGTTTACTAGGATGCTGCCTGGATTAGAGGGTATGAGCTATAAGGTGAGGCTAGAAAAACTCAGGTTGTTTGCTCTGGAGCAGCAGAGGCTGAGGGGAGACTTGATAGAAGTCTATAAATTTATAAGATGCATAGGTAGGGTTGACGATCTTTTCCCCCGTGTTGAATTATCTAATAAAAACTGAAAGAACTGCAGATGCTGTAAATTAGAATCAAAACCAGAAGTAACTGGAAAAGCTCAGCAGGTCTGGCAGAACTGCAAAAAGAAATTAGAGTTAATCTTTCGGGTCCAGTGACCCTTCCTCAGAACTGAAGGCTAATGTTGCAGTTAGTGATAGTGCAGCAAATGAGTGTGATCGAGTGAGTAAGTCACAAAACAAAACAGATCTGAGGAAGGGTCACTGGACCTGAAATGTTAACTCTGATTTCTCTTCACCTGATGCTGCCATACTTGCTGCACTTTCCCAGCTACTCCTGTTTTTGTTTTTTAAATATCTAATACGGGGGGGGGGCATGCATTAATGGTGAGAGGGGGTAAGTTCAATGGAAATGTGAGGGGCAAGTTTTTCATATAGAGTGGTAGGAGTCTGGAATGCGCTGACAGGAGTGGTGGTGGAGCGAGATATGATAGGGACATTTAACGGACATTTACATAAGCACATGAACATGCGGGCAATGGAGGGATATGGACAACGAGGAGAAAGTGAGGACTGCAGATGCTGGAGAGTCGAGAGTGTGGTGCTGGAAAAGCACAGCAGGTCAGGCAGCATCCGAGGAGCAGGACAGTCAACATTTCAGGTGTAAGCCTTTTTTCCTGATGAAGGGCTTATGCCTGAAACGTCGATTCTCCTGCTCCTCAGAATGGACAACAGTCAGGCAGAAGGGATTAGTTTAATTTGGTGTCTTGCTTGGCACAACATCATGGGCTGAAGGCTCCATTCTAGTGTTGTATTGTTCTATGTTTTATGTTCCAAACTACAGAGAGGAACATTTTCCTTTTATACTTAGTACACATTGCACTCCCTCTGGAATTATAGTTCTTACAGTGAACAGGTGCTCCAGTCTACCAATCCTTTACTTCACCCATAGCTTCAGATGCATTCATTAAATCAAGCAAATCTAAAGCTTGTTCCAATGATTTGTCTTCCCCCTTCCATGCCTGGATGAATCTCCTGGAATTCTTTGAGAACTTCAGGTCACATCTCTTTGAATAAAGACATCTCTCTCTTGAATCCAGCAATGGTACCTCATAAAGCCAAGCAGCTTTGTCTTTCTTCTTCTCTCACATAACTGCCGTTTGTCAGATGTTTGTGGATTCATAGGGAAACTTGTAACCTGATCTTAAAAATTGCTTTCCTCTGCACTCTTCCCTATGGCAATTTGGAATATCTCAACCTTGTGTTCAGGCAGACTTGCTAAATAGCTATTCTTGACCTCACCTCTCTTACAATTTAGATGCAAATGGACACTTTGCAGCTGATATTTTTACTACCCAATATATTCAATACTTTTCTAGGCCTTTGGATACTCAGACCCTATGCATTATAATTTCAGAGATTCCTGCTGTATCTCCGAATATAAGTACCTTGCACCTTTTTCAGTTCAACAATCTCGCCTTTCCTTAATCTTGGACAATCAAATGACACAGGGAGAGAGCAGAGCATGTCACATAACTCACTGCATTTATCCAAAATTTAAAGCTGCAGTTCCAAAATATAATAATCTTATAAACTTAATGTTTGAAAACTGGAGAACTAGGAGAGACAAAGACACCTGGAAAAGTAGAATCTAAGGGCATGTAGTTAATTTATTTTTGAATTGTTATGCAATGGTTCAATTTATAAATTTGGATTTTAGTGTGACTTTTCTGGGAGACTGGTGGAGTTATTTTTGTCTTGTTGGCAGGTGACAGAGTACAGGCAGGGAGTGTGGGAATGGTGGTCAATGGGGTGGGCTGTATGGTTATGGTTCAGATTACTGGTATTGCCCAGAGGAGTGTTTAATAATTTATAACACAGGCTGAAATGGACTTCCTCCACTTCCTGTTATATGCCGTTTTCTTCTTCTTCCTCCAGTTTTTTCCTATCTTCTTCTTTCTGCTCATGCTGTTCAGCTTTTTCCCTGATAGGTGTTTGTAAGGGTTTCAGCATTACATTGGTGAGATTGTCTGTCCTGCTGCATTGAACCAAATGTTTATAACTTCCAAGTGCGGTGTTTCTTACTATGTGATCCAGGCAATGGAAGTATTGTTTGCTGCCACCTGACTGTGCATTCTCTAATGGCCCTTGTGACAGCAGGGCTGTCATTGTACAGAGTGGGTTCCAAACCAGATCCAGCAGTCATCTCATCAATGGATAACTCCTCACTCAATGGCTAGCCTTTGTCCAGCTGTGATGTGTCAAATACAGCTGGAACAGAGGACTGGCAAAGAATGAAGATATTGCACCTACTGCCAAGACAGGCACTCAACCGCATGATGATCATTAGGCATCTCTGCACATTGAGGGAATTGAACATCTTTCAGTTCATAAAAATGGATGAATTCAGATGAGATGAACAGAAGGCAATGTGGGTGCAGTTAATGGTATCCCTAAGGAGAAGTCTTATTCCATCTGCTTATAAGAAGAAATGAAATGATGCGTTCTATATTCGGAGAACACCAGTGGCCTTCTTTATGCAGCACCCTGATGCAAACTGAAAGATATTGCTTATATTTTCAGCAGAGGCTTGGAAGGAGCCTAATTTCAAAGCAGTTGCGGTTCTGTGTCATATGCTGTCTCAAGTGGATTGAAGAGATCTAAAACAGTGGAAATTGGCCTAGGAGATACATTCCATAATCACTCTGGGAGAATACAGGATCCTTCTGAGAACTTTTCATCACCTCCACCCCTTCCCTCTTCAGGCAGCTTGACCCACTCTTCCATCCCTAAGTCATGCCCAGTTCTATGGGGAAGGCTTACCAGGCCATTGCAATCCATTATTGAAGCAATTGCATTTGACTAAGCTTTTAAATCAACAAAAGGATTCTTTCGCAACACACAGACTACTCCTCTATACTATTCAACCATTGGCAATATATAAACTACACTAACTGGCAGAGTAAACACTACATAATCCCATTAAATAGCAGTGTTTGGAGGGTGGGCATGTGGACTATGGGCCGTAGTCATCCTTTATGTTATTATCGACTGAAACATGGCTTTCAAAAATATCAGTGCTGCTATAAAATGAGAAATGCACACTATTTAATATTATAACCTGCTTATTTCATTTACTACAAACCTACCAACTCCCACAGTTGCCTGGACTACACCTCCTCCCACCCTATCTCCTGGAAAGACACCATCCCTTATTCCCACTTACCCTGCCTCCACTGCATCTGCTCTCTGGAGGACTAATTCTACCATAGAAAATCTCAGATGGTCTCCTTCTTCAAAGACTGCAATTTCCCCTTCGATGTGGTCGATAATGCCCTCCAGCATATCTCCTCCACTTCCCGCTCCTCTGCCCACCAATCGCAACACGGACAGAACCCCTTTGGTCCTCACCTTCTACCACCAACCTCTGCATACATCGCATCATCCTCAGCCATTTCTGCCACTTACAAACAGACCTGGCACTAGCGATATATTTCCTTCCCAGAGAGAGCATCCCCTCCCTGACTCCCTTGTCAGATTCATGTCCCCCATCAGCCCTCACCCCACTCCCAGCACCTTCTCCTGCCACCCCAGGAAGTGCCAAACCTGCGCCTACACCTCCCCCCTCACCTCCGTCCAAGGCCCCAAAGGATCTTTCCATATCTGACAGAAGTTTAGCTCTACTTCCATGCACATTATCTACTGTATTCATTGCACCCAATGTGGTCACCTTTACATCGAGGAGACAGGATGTCAACTTGCAGATTGTTTCATAGAACAATCTGAAAGTTTCAGAGAACAATCTGGGACACCTGCACCAACCAACCCCACCGCCCTGTGGCTGAACACTTCAGATCCCCTCCCACTCCACCAAGGACATGCTGATCCGGGGCCTCCTCCATCACCACACCCTCACCACCCGACACCTGGAGTAAGAACGCCTCATCTTCTACCTTGGGACCCTGCAAACACGCAGGATCAGTGTGGATTTCACCAGCTTCCTCAATTCCCCTCCCCCCCACCTTATCTCAGTCCCAAGTCTCCAACTCGGCACCGCCCTCTTGACCGGTCCCACCTTCCATCTTCTCCTAGTTTATTTCAGAATGCCCCTATCAGAAGTGGGCTCACAACTCAGGTGCTATTTTTTATCATTAGGCAGTCATTTAATACCTGCAGTGCAGGCCTTTTGGAACCCAATTTCTCCTGATTCCCTCTACCATCCCCAAACATGATGGCACATTTAAGTCATATCTTCAGAGCATAAAGTGAATTACCTCTGATATCTCTTTGTCGGTATGAAAGCTACCTCATCCAATCTAACATAAAAACAAGCAATAATGGCACATTTGATGGTTTTGTATGAGTTTCATCAGGCTTCTGACCTCTTAGTTGATGCTCCCAGCAGGTATAGCTCAATGCTGGAAATTTACCAACAAAATAAATAGTTGCATTGTCTTCAAAACTCAGCTTCAAAAACAAGCATGCAGGATACAAGCTAATATATTGGAAAAAGAATTTAATTGTGTTGTTTCAGTGAAACTTATGTATTTTGTGATGACAGGACGTTTGATCTGCCGTCCCGTCCTTCTGTGTCAATGGGAATCAGGCATGGTTAAAAGCATAAAAATCGAGACCTCTTCTCCAAATTTTCCATTCCAGTCTCAGGCCGTGGATGTGTCTGATATGGAAAGAAGCAGAGGTCTATTCAACGTTCAGACGTTATGGACAAATTATGTCGCTGGTGCCACAATATAATTTTGGTGCACATGCACAGGAAGTCCCATTTATCTACATTCATCAGCAACATAATGAAGGAGCAAACAAACCACAAGAGGCCCCAATACATTTTGTAGTATTGCCTGACCCTTTTTGAGGCAGGAGTGTCAGGAGTAGCCCCATTGATTAATATCTTTTGGGGTCTTTTGTACACAATCATCTTTGATAGACAGGCCTGGTATCCTCACAATGTTTTATTCAATGATATCTCCAGCTGCTTTTCCCATCCTGAAGCCAGGGAGTCCTGTCCTTCAATTAACTACTGGGGTCTGTTCACAGTGCTTTCTGGTGTGTCCTTCTGCTGTCAGACACTTGTTCCCTCCAGGTGGCCAAACTACCTGGATGTCAGGGAGGAGTCTGCAAATAAGAGCTTGTCATTAAGATTGGGGAAGACTTCCTTGTCCCTAAAGAGTCTGTCATCCACTACCAGTCTGATCAAATGTATTGTTCAAAAACAAACAACATTTAAGGCCAATATGGATTGCTTTGTAATTCTACATTAGTTTTGAGTTCTCTGCGAAGCTGAGTCAGAGAATTAGAGCTGCCAATAAATTTTGCAGTTGAGGTACAAAGTGACGTCGAGGCTGGATTACTGAAGAACTCTGGTGAAACATCCAAGTAGTGCTACTGTTTGATTAGATTAGATTACTTACAGTGTGGAAACAGGCCCTTCGGCCCAACAAGTCCACACCGCCCCGCCGAAGCGCAACCCACCCATACCCCTACATCTACCCCTTACCTAACACTACGGGCAATTTAGCATGGCCAATTCACCTGACCTGCACATCTTTGGACTGTGGGAGGAAACCGGAGCACCCAGAGGAAACCCACGCAGACACGGGGAGAATGTGCAAACTCCACACAGAGAGTCGCCTGAGGTGGGAATTGAACCCGGGTCTCTGGCGCTGTGAGGCAGCAGTGCTAACCACTGTGCCACTGTGCCACCGCACCCTCTGTTCTTCACTCTGTTGCATCACCCCATGAAATCAATGTTTCTCTCCTTAATTTTGTATGAGTATTAAACTTAGGTTTAGCCGACTGCATGCATTTTCACCTAGACCAGCAATACCTCTCAACACCATTGCGGTCCACCTTCTTATAGTGAAGAGGTTACTAGAATAAAGTAAACTGGTCTGCAGCAAATTGGCTGGGAAGCAACATATTTGGCAAGGCAGTAGCTTTTACAGAATTACATTATCATTAAAGGTGAAATTATAATGTTGACAGTAAAGTGCACTAATAATAACACAGCAGAGACATGTGGACTATGCTGCTCTCTCCAGTGCTGAATGGGTTAAGAGTATGCTGCAAAATTGCATGTGGACAACAAGAGATGGGAGATTGCTTCCACTTTGATCTCTTATTGATAAATTCTGTGTCCACGGACCTGCCCCACTAGCTATCTGCTGGACTATAACCTGCTGTTGTGTGATTTTCAACATTGTTCGCCCCAGTCCAACACCAGCACCTCTACATCATTAAAAGCTCAGTTGCCTAATGCATGAAGGTTGCTGCCTATGTCAGTGCTTTCACCCATGATTCCCAAACGTGTCTTTGTATGAGCAAGAGGTTTTCTGAGATCAAGCTCAAGATAATTATAAGCCTTTGTCTGTTTATTTGAGGAGATGGCAATCATGATCACCTATGGTGCTAAATTAAAAATGACCACAATCCCTCTGGGAAGTACCACTTCATAAAACTACTGCAGTTTGGAATAGAGTCAGAACTTGATGCCCTCCGTAGGCCAATTGAATTTCTTGGTTTATCATTTCTTTTACCAGCAGGCAATGTGCATTTTTCCACATGAGAGGTCAGCCTGGCCAACTAGGTCAGACCTGGAGGTTCGGTGGAGATAGATAACTGGGGGCCACGTGCCCCAAAAAGGGCCCCCTCCAGCAGTTAGTGCTGGCCCAGCTGCAACAGCACCTTCTAGCCTTGCAATTGAAGTATCCCCACCTCCTGTCGGGGCTTGTCTGATTGGTCCCGGGAAGACCGAAGCTCATTTGCCTGCACTCTGGGCCTCCATTCTGGTAGCACCGCCAGCATTATAATGATCCAGTAGCTCTTGGAGGTGGCTCACCCTTCCTTCAAAGGGAGAAGCCTTGGTTACAGGCAAATAGTTGGTTGAGGATTATGAATGTTGGTCATGCTTTGCAGGGCCCAGTGGATGTGGGATTGTCTCCATGATTCTGGCTTGCAGTTTGGGGCACTGCATCCATGCAAAATCCTGGCTACTCTTTTATTGGCCCTGTCTTCGGTAGGACTCTATCCTTTTGGATGCAATGGCAAATATGTAAAAGCACTGGATGCCCAATTTTCACGGTATCCCTCTGTTTTGACTGGATCAACAAGCATGGGTACAGAGAATAAACTAGATTTCTCATTCAGCCTTACATAGAACAGAGAATATAGAACAGCACAGTGCAGTATAAGGCCCTTCAGCCCAGCATGTCTGTGCCATTCATGACGATGCTCTAACCTGCACATGATCCATATTCCTCTGTTTCCAGCCTTTTTTTTACGTCATCAAGATGGTAGTGGAGTAGTGCTCCTGAGCCAGGCTCATCTTCTCTGACTGTTTTTCTTTCCTTTCTGATTTTATTTTTACTTACTGCTTTCCCTGAGCTCACACAGCCTTGGTATCACTGAGGAACTCCAGCGTGGGTTCGAGTGGGCCCAGCACAAACCTTGTGGCAGCAGCAGTGAGCTCCTACTTACTCTTCCAGGGTGAAAGTGGCATCAGAATCGGTAACTGCTACATAAGGGGAGAGTGACGTCAGCATGGTAGGCCCAGCAGCGAAAGATAGCGCCTGAGAATCGGTGACTTTGTCATTGGTTAGGTACAGCAGTGGCAGCAGTGAAGCGGTGGCGGAAGGGCGTCACGGTGACATTGACAAAGTGGGCCCAACAGTGAGAGATGTGACGCTGATGAAGGTTGATCTGATGCAGGTGGAGACAAGGCAGTGGTGGAGGCGAATCAGCCCAGTATTGAAAGATGGCACCTGAAGAGTAGTGATTTCAATGGTATAGACGGTGGAGAGGCCGTGGTGGAGGATTGACATTTTAGTGGTGAGCTGGCTGAAGACTGATGCACTCTCTTGAAGATTTTACTTTTTTTAAGCTTTATTTTTATACATCCCTTAAAACTATTCAAAATGGTGTCAGATCATGTCGACACTGAGAAAACTTTGTATTTTGCTGTTTTTCTCACTGTAAAATACATCTGACAATAAAAATAATTTATTCATATGTCTGTCCAAATGCCTCTTAAATGTTGCTATCACATCCATTCTACTACCTCCACTGGCAATGCATTCCAGGCACCTACTACACCCCCATGTAAAACTTTATTTGCACATCTCATTAAACCCACCCCCCTCACTTTAAACCAATGCCCCCCCTAGTATTTGACATTTTCACCCTGGAAAAAAGACTCTGACTATTCAACCTATCCAGGCCTCTCATAATTTTAAATACTTCTATCAGGTCATTCCTCAGTCTCTGACGCTCTGGTGAAAACAATCCAAGTTTATCCAAACTTTGCCTTTAGCTAATATACTCCAATCCATGCAATATCTCAGTAAACCTCTTTTGCAGCGTCTTTAAAGCTTTCCTATCATTTGGCAACCAGAACTGCATAAATAAACTCCAAATGTGGTCTTACTAAACTACTCCCAAATAAAAACGTTCTTGTGAGTGTTTCTATTCCTTCCAGAATTGCTCTGCTGCATGATATGGCTGTTGATGTGCCTAATGATGCTTGATGAAGGTGCTGCCCTTTGAAAGGAATAACATTTGTCACTTAACTGAAACATAATTGCGTTGCAGACTGGATGACTTGCCAGATGTCTTCTGGGTGGCTTGAAATGATCTGGTCATGTGAAAGCTTTGTGGCATGGTAAACCTGCAGTTCTCTGGGACAATCCATCCTGTTCCAGAAATTGCCATGCACCAGATGGTTTAACTCAGTGACAAATCCATCTGGGGAAGTGGGACTGATGAAGACAGGCATCTTGTAACATGTCCTGATGCATAAAAAGGGGATCTGTAAATGTGAGTACAGCGAAGACAATCCCATTACTACTGTGCCTGTCGTTATTGTTCTAAATTCTCCAAGGGAATTTTCACCTTCATTATTTGCTGCTTGCACAGCAGTAACAATCACCATTTTTGAATTAAATATTATCTGAGAAAATGTTCAGAAACACAAAAATGATGCACATCAACATAACTTGACAGATAGTGGTCAGACTCTGGGGAGACAGGAGGTGAGTTACTCACTGCAGGAATTCTAGCCTCTGGTCTGCTGTTGTAATCACTATTGTATATTGATAGTCCACTTTAGTTTCTCATCAATGGTAAGTTCTGTGATGTTATAGCGGGGGATTCAGTCATAGTAATGTCATTGAATGTCAAGGAGTGATGGTCAAATTCTCTCCTGTAGGAGATAGTCATTGTTTGATATTTGTATGTCGTAAAAATTGTTTGCTAGTTCTTAGCACAATCCTGGGGCATGTCCAGCTCTTGCTGCATTTGGACAGAGACTGCTTCAGAATCTGAGGTATGGAGCTGAACATTGTGCAGTCATCGGTGAACATCCCCACTTCTGACCTTATGATGGTCATTGATGAAGTAACTGAAGGTGGCTGTGCTTAGGACCCCAGCCTGAAGAAGTCCTGCAGAGATGTCCCAGAGCTGAGATGACTGACTCAACAACCAAATCCACCTTCTATGTGACAGGCTGAACAGCAGAGAATTTGCCCCTCAATTCCCATTGATGCCAGTTTTGATAGGGCTCCTTGATGCCACACTCTGTTAAATAGGAAATGGGCCTTGATTTCGAGGACTGTCACTTTCACCTCACCTCTGGAATTCAGCTCTTTTGTCCATATTTGAACTAAGACAGTAATGCGGTCAGGAGCTGAGTGGCCCTGGTGGAATCTAAACTGGGTGTCAATGAGCAGGCTATCACTTCACTGATGATCAAGAGTAGACTGATGGTGTGGTAATTGGCTGGGTTGGATTTGTCCTACTGTTTGTGTACAGGACATACCTGAGTAGTTTTCCACATTGTTGGTAGATGCCAATACTGCAACAGTACTGGATTAGCTTGGTATGGTGCAGCAAGTTCTGGAGCACATGGCTTCAGTACTACCACCAGAATGTTGTCAGAGCCCCTCTCTTATGCGGTATCCAGTACCTCCAACCATTTCTTGCTATTGTGTGGAGTGAATTGAATGGCTGAAGACTGGCATGTGTCATACTGGGGATCTCTGGAGGAGACTGAGATGGAACATCCAATTGGCAATTCTGGCTGAAGATTGTTGCAAATGCTTCAGCCTTATCCTTTGCATTGAGGTGTTGAGCTCTTCCATCATTGATGATAGCGATATTTGTAGAGCGTCCTCCTCCAAAGAGTTGTTCTGTTGTCCACCCACAGTCATGACTGGATGTGACAGGACTTCAGAGCTTAGATCTAATCTGCTGCTCATGAAATTACTTGCTGTGTATAATATTTAGTGCACAAGTAATTCTGTTTTGTATACTCACCAGATTGACGCTTCATATTTTGTTTCGTTATGCCTGGTGCTAGTCCTAGCATGCTCTTCTATAGTCTCCATTGAACCAGTGTTGAACCCCTGGCTTGGTGACTGTGGTAGAGTGGGTAATATACTGGATCTTATCATTGTAGATTGTGTTGGATTATGAACCTGCTGTTACTGAATGCCCATGGTGCCTCAAAGTTGGAGGAAGAAACAGTTATTAGCCTGCCGTAGGGATGGAAGAGCTTACAGTGTTAAGGAGGATCTGAATGTGAGACCAAGGATTCTTAAAATGAGATTTTTGTGGATTAGAATTCAATGTAGTTGAGCAATTAGAGGAAGAATAGACAAATGAGACTTGGTGATGTTCTAAAAGCAGAATTTTAAATGCTTGGTTTGTGGTGGTTGCAAGAGAAAATATCAGTAAGAAGAGCAGAGCAATGGTTGAGTGCAATAAAAGCATAGGTGCAGGTTCCAGCAGCAGAAATGTTGAAGATGGAGTGAGGGCAAGGAATCCCTTGGGATGAAAGTAGGTAAGAGTAGAATGGACATTTTTAATGAGTGAATTGCACACTGTGGGACAAATGCTGACTGTAGGAATCAATGTAAATTAGAGCCATATGACCTCATTAATTTGCTGCAAATCACTCAGCACAAAAAGTAACAAAAAGCAAATCATGTGTGACTCTTGTGAACACCACCTGTCAGCAATGAGACCCTGAACTGCTCACAAAATAGGGCATAATATTAAAACAAATTTGTTTTTGCTCATCAAACTATAACAGTATGCATATTGTTTACAGTTTGCATTTCAACTATCAAGAGTCAAAAAGTACAATATTTAAAAGGAAAGGTCAATGTCAATGATGAAAGATATTGAATACATAGATGAAAGAATAGTGTACAAAAACAAAACTGAACAACAGCTTCTCTACAATGCTCTGGTACAAAAGTTCCTATTCTGTGTGCTGTGACATTGTGTTGCACCCCATACCTTCAGTGCAATCTGTTCTCAGTATGCCTGTCCATCTGTTGGATCTAGTCACCTGAGGGGCATTCAGTTTTGCTTCTCAAAATAGGTGGGGAGTCTGCCATGGGAATGTAGTGCTTAAAGCACAGATTATCAGATATTTTTGCTTACATGAAATTTTGGTTTTGTGCCAACAGAACTCTCGACAAGAAGCAGTTTAATATTTAAAATGACCTTGGTGTGGCCCATGGTCCTTGGATTAATGAACAACTAATTTCATGAGGTAAAGAGCTGAATAACAAATTGCACAAAGGAATAAACATTATCTCTGAAGTGCTTGAAAAAATGTTGGTTTTTCATCCCTCACAATGACGTCATCAATTTTAGCAGTTGATGTGTTTGATGGGAAGCTTTGCACAATGGAAGTACATGTTGGATTTGGTAGTGCAAATTGCCTCTCTCATGATTTTCCATCCATTTATTTGGAAGAACTATCCCTTTCTCCTTAGGTTCCTCACTGAACCTGCAAAACACACAATATGATGTGCAAAACAGAATACGCTTAAGAGATAGTTACAGTAGGCACTTCAAGCATCCTGTTTAAAATCATTCAACAGGGGCAACAAACAAAAAGTGTAGATGACGGTAAATATTATTTTAATCAAAACATGTGGTCAAGTCTTGTGAGGCTGTCCAACCCAGGAACGTCAATAGTTTAACTGAAATACTGAATGCTGTTTGCTGTCGGCAGGTACAGAAATTGACCAGCAGGCATTGAAAAGGTTTATCAAACTGAACAGACTTGTTGAAAGTTGCAGGTTATTCTCTTTTTCAAACAGCGATGAGATCATTGGTTTATAGTGGAAAATAATTTTGGAATATTTAGCAACAGACCAAATCATTATCCAGTAGCACTGAAACCAACGGTGCAGACATCAATGGGGGAATTAGCTTGAGAGATCAGGAATTAGGGGTGACATTCAAAGCTATGATTTGCTTTGGTACCAGGTTAGAGCTTTGGCGAAGCTTCTTCTTAATTCAATAAGTGCACAAAGAACTGACAATGTTGTGTTCTTTCTAAAGTGCAACCACAGAGATAAAAGGTTGACATGGCAGAACTTGTTGAAGGAATGCTAATATAAGAGCAAAGTTAGAGAGCTGAAATAGAAACAACATTATGGAAACACTCAGCAGGTCTGGCAGTTTCTTGGAAAAGAGAAGCAGGAAAAGGTTTCAGCACAATAACCTGTCATCAGAAGTAGAGCTTTTCCTAGCTGAATGCTATCCTTCAAAGTTTGGGAGAAGATTTGTAGCTCGGGTGCTCGTTGTTGTGGTTCTTGCAAACGTTTCATCCCCTGTCTAGGTGACATCCTCAGTGCTTGGGAGCCTCCTGTGAAGCGCTTCTGTGCTGTTTCTTCCGGCATTTATAGTGGCCTGTCTCTGCCGCTTCCGGTTGTCAGTTCGAGCTGTCCGCTGTAGTGGCCAGTATATTGGGTCCAGGTCGATGTGTTTGTTGATAGAGTCCTAATTCCTGATCTCTCAAGCTAATTCCCAATGATGTCTGCACAGACCCCTGATCTCTCAAACCACCTGTCTATCAATGTCTCCCTTGAACGTTGATCTCTCTGGCACACCCATACCCTTTCCCCTACCACTCCTTCAACATTTGAAACCACTCTTTAACCCAATGTTATTCCAGCCATAGCCACATTAATATCTAGATCTAACACCCTCCAACATCTCTCCACCCCACCCCTCCAAGTATCTCCCTCCCTTTGAAGCACTGCCTGTCTGTGGCATGGTACCATGGGTTGACAGACAGACAGACAACCTAAATCTTATTGGCTATCACTGGGGAACTGGTTTCAAATATATTAATAACATTTTGGCATTAAATTTGCGTACCTGTTGATCTCTTGATCACAAACTACATTCCTGCTCCCTCCCTTCCCCCCCCCCCCCCCCCCGTTTCCATTTTAATACCTGTGAAATTATGTCTTTATTTTACTCCCAGCATCAAGTTTATCACATGTAATTAGGTGGCATTGTTAACAGTATGAATGGGAGCAAATAGACGTTGATAGATTAAATGAATAGAAAATAAACTTTAAAAGGTTAATGAGAGGTTACTCTGTTTGTCATGAGGGACTGGAATTAAAAAGAATGGATGTTTTGATACATTGACTGGTGTGCAGCTGGAGTATTGCTGTAAATTCTGAGAAACACACTTCCAGAAGGATGTATTGCTGTAGGGGGAAGTGGAAGGCACTTTTACCAGAAAGATACCCCAGCTAAAAGGCTTATATTTTGAAAACAGCTTCCATAATTTTATTCCCTTGAACATGGAAGATACATGAGCGAAATAACTGACATGTTTAAGAACATTGAAGGATTTGAAATGATCGTTAAAAATTATTTCCTCCTGATGGGGGAATCCAAAACCAGAGAAAAATTACCAAACCTCCACGGGATAACACCAGTGTAGTGCAAAACCAGAAATATCTCCAACACCAAATTGCCCGGGTTCAGTCTATTAAAACTGCTGAAGTTTAGATTGAGCAAGATTTGTGATGTAAGAGATTTGGAAATAAGGTGGGCAACTTGAATTGGAATACTGATCAACCATTACCTAATTGAGTGACAAAAGCAACTCAAAGGGCTGTTGCTGAACAAAGAGATCTTGGAGTTCAGGTTCATAGCTCCTTGAAAGTGGAGTCACAGGTAGCTAGGATAGTGAAGAAGGCGTTTGGTATACTTGCCACTATTGGTCAGTACATTGTGTTTAGGAGGTGGGAAGTCAGGTTTTGGTTGTGCGGGACATTAGCTAGGCTACTTTTAGAATGCTGTATTCAATTCAGGTCTCCCTGCTATAGGAAAGATGTTATGAAGCTTGAAAGGGTTCGGAAAAGAATTTACAAGGGTGTTGCCAGGGTTGAAAGGTTTGCGCAATAGGGAGACGCTGATTAAGCTGGGTCTATTTTCCCTGGAGCATTGGATGCTGAGGGGCGACTGTATAGAGGTTTCTAAAATCATGAGGGGCATGGATAAGATAAGTAGCCAAGGTCTTTTCCCAGGGGTAGGGGAATCCAAAATTAGAGGGCATAGGTTTAAGGTGAGAGGAGAAAGATTTAAAAGAGAGCTAAGAGGCAACTTTCTCACAAAAAGGGTGGTGTGTGTGTGGAATGGTGTGTGCCAGAGGAAGTGGTGAAGGCTGGTTCAATAACAACAATTGAAAGGCATCTGAATGGTATGAATAGGCAGGGTTTCGAGGGATATGGGCCAAATGCTGGGAAATGGGGCTAGATTAATTTAGGATACCTAATCAGCATGTACAGGTTGAGCTAAAAAGTCTGTTTCCATGCTGTCTGTCTCTATGATTCTATCACTAAATAATCTTCAACTGTTCCTGTGTTTGTATGTTCCCACTCAGAAACATAACACATGCTTCAGAACTCAGTACAGCATATTTTCTTGCCATTAAGTTACATTTACCTAACCTGACCAAATAAAATTCTGCATATTGTTTTAACTATTCTTTTTAAATGAAAAAAATATGTCACGGCAACATTAATAAAAATTTCCTTTCAAAAATACTGGTTTAATCCAGTGAAGGCAACATATCAGTTATGGGCTTTGCCAACACACAATGAAGGATTATCAACCCACAACTAGTTAGCACATTCCTGTGGTTAGATATTGCTAAGCTAATGGATCTACTCTGGTTCCATCTTATTGACTACCATTCAATTCATCGCTATATCAATCCATTTCTCCAGGAGCCACTCTGGTCTCTTTGTATCAGTTTCAAATCCATTGTGGTCAAGCCACACAGCTCAGAGTTGTTTGGGGCCTACACTGTGTGTAGTTCTCCACAGTTGAGCTTATGCTTCTCAAACTAATGACATATTTCACTCAGTCACAGGGGAGCCCACTCAGAGTACTACTGGCCAGCTTACTTACTAGCCCTGAGTGTTTAGCAATCCACATGTTCTTTGCCTGTTTTACATTAGGTTATCTATACTGAGTGATTTGTCTGCTTGTTTTCTATCTCTGTGAATATCGTAGACCATAAGGCATAGAAGCAGAGCTAGGCTATTCAGCTCATCAAGTCTGCTGCAGCATTCAGTGAGATTATGGCTGATCTGACCACCGTCAGCTCCACTTTTCTGCATTTCCCCATGACTTTTCAGTTTCTAACTAATTAAACGTCTATCTCAGGCTTGAGTATACTTAATGACCCAGCCTTAACAGACCTCTGTGGTAAATAATTCCACAGATTTCCAACCCTTTGAAAGGTCATTTGTCCTCTTAAATCTTAAGTGTGCAACCCGTAATCTGAGAATATGCCCTCCTTATAGATAGTCTCATATACTCTCCCACAAAGAGTTGCTTTGTTATCCAATGCTTCCTAAAAGTGCCTTAAGGGTTTCTGGCCCATCAAGTCACTTATTGGCAACGTTCAACACTCAGTCTAAGTGCTTTACAGACTGTTTGGTCATCTGCGACTATTAAGTGCATCCTCTGCCACAGATCTGCCCACCCCCCCAGAATGTTTGCTGGCAAAACTGCTTCAACTCAGTGTTCGGTGATATAAGGAAAGCAAATGTCTGCTAATATTGTTCTTTGCCATTGTGTATGGTGACATTTGGCCAGCCCCTTTTGCCAACTTGCTGCTTAGTGATGTGCCCACCTAGCCCATCAGCTTCCACTTGGACAATATGCTGGCCTGCCTCATGTACTTCCCAGCTTGATTATGAATCCAAGTTCTCCATGACCTGTCCAGATGTGACAGTAAAGAACAAGAGATCGAAGATAAGAGCAAACGAGAACAGAAAGAAATGGTGAAGAGCAAAATAAAGTGAGAAGTAAAGATAGGAAGCAGAATAATCTGAGAATACAAACAGTAAAAGTTGAAAAGAGTATTGAATTGTAGTGATAAATAAAAAGAGCACGAGTGAGCAACATGATTTCGTCAATGGCAACAGGTGAATATTGATGGGAAATATGGCATGGGGAATGGATTAGGCAAGATGGTGATGGTTGGACACATTTTTCTCTTCCATCCAAATCAGACACAAAGTCAGTTGTGCTTCAGACACATTTGTCTTAACAGGAAGTCAAAAGATTTGGTTTGCTGGATGGAATGTAAATCTACCCCAAATCTTCTGGCGAAATTGGGAAATCATATCAAATGATTCAACCTTAAAAACAGCATCAACTGAATAATTGTCAAGATGGAATAGGTGAGGAAACATTCTCTTGGAAAAAGATCACACTATCAAACAATAATCATCAAAAGCCTGGAAGTGAAATGGAAGGAAAAAAAATCTCTTCTTGTTTTGTTTGATACATTAAACTGAAGATCTCATTATTATTGAAAGTAGGAGCTGAGACTTGACATCAGAAACTTACATGGGTTAAATTACATCTGAACTCAGACTCATAGCTTGTTTGTAGTAGCATATGAAAAGTGAATAAATACAAGATAATAAGCTCCTTTCTTTGTATTGTGTAATAAATTTGCTGAAATGAACAACACTCTTGTTATGCTGTATTTCATTTTGGCCAAATTTTGTAAAGTTAGAGTTCCTCCCTTAGTGACGAGTTGCCTTTGCGGTGCATGGATTTGCATCAGTGAATCATAGAATTATCAAATTGGAGAATGATTTGATGCAAAAGGATGCCATTCAGTCAATTGTCCCTCTTCTGTTTGGTCCCATTTGATCACAGAATCACAGAAGTGCAGAAGCAAGTATTTGGTCCCTCATTTCCACATTGGTTCTGAAAGCAATTTAACTTAGTGACAATCACCTGTCTTTTCCCCATAACCCTATACCTTGTTTCCTTTTGAATAATTGTCCAATGCCCTCTTGAATGCTTAAATTTATTTTCCACTACACTTCCAGATAGTGCATATCGCATCCTAACAACTCAGTATGTTAAAAGAAAAGATTTATCTTACCTCACATTTGCTTCTTTTACAAAATATTTCAAAAAGGTGCCTCCTGGTTTTCCTTGTAACTATAGTGTCTCACAGAACAGAAGAGCAGAAGAGAAGTAAAACATAGGAACAGGCCCTTCAGCTCTCCAAGTCTGTGCTGACAATCAGGCCCTAAATAAACCAAAAAACAAACCTTCTGCCTTTATTTGATTTGTATCCCTCTATTCATTCTCCAACATATAACTATCCAAAGGCCTCTTGAATGTTGCCAATGTACCTGCTTCCACCACTTCCTCTGGCAGTGTGTTCCAGGCTCCTACCACTTTCTGCACGCAAAACTTCCCTCGCACATCTCCCTTAAAATTTACCCCATCACCTTGAAGCTGTGACCCCTAGTAATTGAAATTTTAACCCAGGGAAAAAGCCTCTGACTATCCACTCACAATGTTTTAGACGTCTATCAGGTCTCCTCTCAGCCGCCATCTTTCCAGTGAAAATAATCCCAGTCTTTTTAACCTTCCTCATAGCCAATGTCCCTGAGGCCAGGCAACATCCTGGTGACCCTTCTCTGCACTCTCTCTACAGCTTCCACATCCTTCTGGTAGTGTGGCGACCAAAACGGCACACAATACTCCAAATGCGGCCTTATAAGGATTTTATGTAGCTGCAACATGGTTTGCCAATTCTTGTGCTCCATGCCCCAGGTGATGAAGGCAAGCATGCCATACGCCTTCTTAATCACCTTGGCCACCTGTGTTGCCACTTTTAGAGAACTGTGGACTGCATGCCCAGACTTATCTGTATGTTAATGTTGCTAAGGGCTCTGCCATTTACAGTATAATTCACACCTAAATTTGATCCTCCAAAATGCATCACTTTGCATTTGTCTGGATTAAACTCCATCTGCCAAATCTGTGCCCAAGTCACCATCAAATATATCCTGTTGCATCCTTTCACAATCGTTGGCACTAATAACAACTCTATCAAACTTCATGTCATCTGCAAACTTACTAATCAGAGCACCCATATTTTCCTCATTTATATATACTACAAACAACAGAGGACCTTAGACTGATCCCTGTGGAACATCACTGGTTACCGGTCTTTACTCTTAAAAAACCCTTCCATTGCTACCTTCTGTCATCTAGGACCAAGCCAGTTCTGCATCCATCTAGCCAGCCCACCTTGAATCCTGTGTGATTTTATTTTTTGTACCAATCTGCCATGTGGAACTTGGAATGCCTGACTAAAGTCCGTATAAACTAAATCCACAGCCCTTCCCTCATCAATTATCTTTTGTCACCTCTTAAAAAAATTCAATCAGGTTTGTGAAACATGGCTTTCACTGTAAAAACCATGCTGCCTGTCACTAACTAGTCAATTTTCTTCCAAACATGCACGTATCATCTCCCTCAGTATCTTCACCAAGTGCTTCCCCACCACAGACATCAGGTCTACTGACCTATAATGTCCTGGATTTATCCCTGCTTCCTTTCTTAATCAAGGGAATGCATTGGCTAACCTCTAGTCCTTTGGAGCCTCATCTTGTTCCTGTTGTCATTTACATACACTCTTCTACACTCTTCATATTGTATTCAGATCCTTCCTTTAGTGAAGCACCCAGAACTGTACATAATATTCTATTTAAGGTTGAATCAATGTCTTACATAAGTTCATCATAAACGCTTTGCTCTTGTATTCCATGCCCCTAATTATGAAGCCTATAACGCTTGCTTTCTTAAAACGGCTTCCATTACCTATCTGAAATATTTAATAACTTTTATACATAAACACTGAGGCCTCCCTGCTCATTCACACCCTCTAGAATGGTATCCTTAAATGTATATTAGCTCTGTATGTTCTTTGCACCAAAGTACATCACTCAATTTTCTGTGTATTAACCTTTATCTATTAACTATTGTCTCACTCACTCCATTGGAAAGGATGAGCGTTCATTTTAAATGGACATTAACTCTTTCAGAACTATTATTTTTTTCTGAGCAAGTATCTACATAACCGTGAGCTGCTTTTTTTTCTGTCTATATAAGGAAATTATTATATGTATTTCTTCAGGCTAAAAACCTAAGGTTCACAACTATTGTTGTGGTTCTGTTCGCTGAGCTGGGAATTTGTGTTGCAGACGTTTCGTCCCCTGTCTAGGTGACATCCTCAGTGCTTGGGAGCCTCCTGTGTAGGGCTTCTGTGATGTTACCTCCGGCATTTATAGTGGTTTGTCTCTGCCGCTTCCGGTTGTCAGTTCCAGCTGTCCGCTGCAGTGGCTGGTATATTGGGTCCAGGTTGATGTGTTTGTTGATAGAATCTGTGGATGAGTGCCATGCCTCTAGGAATTCCCTGGCTGTTCTCTGTTTGGCTTGTCCTACATTGACGGTCATCCTGGACAAAGCAGAGTACATCCAGAAAGCGCAACAACTACCTGCAGATACCAACACCTACCAAAAGAGAGAGTTTGACCCCACCCCACAGCTCACCAATAGGATAACCAACACACTGAGGAACCTGCAAAAAAATGGACAGATAACCAGGTTTGACCTACAGAGAATGAAACCTGAAAGCAACACCACCCCCAGATTCTATGGACTACCTAAAGTGCACAAACCAGACATCCCACTCAGACCCATCGTATCGCTACCAGGGACACCATCACACAAACTGGCTAAAGAACTACAACAGAAACTGAAACACCTGATCAGTGGATCCAGACACTCTATACAGAAATATACATATAGACAAGGAAGAAACTATGGTCTCATTCAATGTAACAGTAGCACTGTTCACCTCTATCAACAAAACCCTAGCCAGAGAAACAATAGCCAACCTGCTGCACGTGCAGAACAGACAACAAGATGGGGAACCTATCAACAAAGACTGCATACTCAAACTATTGGACCTGTGCCTCACAACACACTTCACATTCAACAACCAAATATATGAACAAATCAACGGCACACCTATGGGCTCACCCATCTCTGGACTCATAGCAGAAGCGGTAATGCAAAGGTTAGAACAAACAGTCTTACCGCAAATTCAACCCAAACTCTGGGTCAGATATGTAGATGATACCTTTGTAATCTTTAAAAACACAGAATTAGAAAACACACACCGGATCATCAATGCCACACTCACAGGAATCCGATTCACTAGAGAGGAAGAAAAGGACAACCAACTCCCATTCCTAGACGTGATGGTACAGAGAACACCGAACGGAGAATTCACTACAAAGGTTTACAGGAAAGCCACACACACAGACCAAGTCCTGAACTACAAAAGCAACACCCCAACACACACAAAAAAAGTTGCATAAAGACACTGTTCAAAAGGGCCACAACACACTGCAGTACACCAGAACTGCAAAAAGAGGAAGAAGAACACCTCTACAATGTATTCGCCCAAAATGGATACCCCGGCAATTTCAGCAACAGATGCCTAAGGGAAAGACAACAGAATAAGGACATACCACAACCCAAAGGATTAGATTAGATTACTTACAGTGTGGAAACAGGCCCTTCGGCCCAACAAGTCCACACCGCCCCGCCGAAGCGTACCCACCCATACCCCTACATCTACATCAACCCCTTACCTAACACTACAGGCAATTTAGCATGGCCAATTCACCTGACCTGCACATCTTTGGACTGTGGGAGGAAACCGGAGCACCCGGAGGAAACCCACGCAGACACGGGGAGAATGTGCAAACTCCACACAGTTAGTCGCCTGAGGCGGGAATTGAACCCGGGTCTCCGGCGCTGTGAGGCAGCAGTGCTAACCACTGTGCCACCGTGCCGCCATGTTACCATACATCAAGAACATTTCTGAACTGACAGCCAGACTACTACGACCACTAGGGCTCATAACGGCACACAAACAATAGCCACTCTCAGACAACAACTCACCAGGACAAAGGACCCGATACCCAGCATGAGCAAAACCAACGTAGTGTACAAAATCCCATGCAAGGACTGCACAAAACACTACATAGGACAAACAGGAAGACAGCTAACTATCTGTATCCATGAACACCAACCAGCCACGAAACGACACGACCAGCTATCCTTAGTAGCCACACACGCAGATGACAAGCAACATGAGTTCGACTGGGACAACATTACTATTATAGGACAAGCCAAACAGAGAACAGCCAGGGAATTCCTAGAGGCATGGCACTCATCCACAGATTCTATTAACAAACACATCGACCTGGACCCAATATACTGGCCACTGCAGCGGAGAGCTGGAACTGACAACCGGAAGCGGCAGAGACAGGCCACTATAAATGCCGGAGGAAACATCACAGAAGCACTTCACAGGAGGCTCCCAAGCACTGAGGATGTCACCTAGACAGGGGACGAAACGTTTGCAACACAAATTCCCAGCTCGGCGAACAGAACCACAACAACGAGCAACCGAGCTACAAATCTTCTCACAAACTTTGTTCACAACTATTCTTTGTTCTCAGTAACCTTAATTTTGTATCTGTAACATCACATTCTCTTCAATCTCATGGCCTTAATTTTAATTGCAAGTCTATTTTGAGCCGATTTTGAGGGTACACAGATATAAAAGCACACTCAGCCTCCATGTGCAACCTGAGCAAAGCCTTTTTCTAGTGGTGGCCCTGCTCTGGTTGCTGAGCTACCATACTTTTGATTGGCATAACATGGTCTTGGGTCTCATTGCCTGCTAAGTAAGGTTACTTCTTCTTCCAACTTTGGCTGTAGGACTTCAGCTGTCTCCAGAGAATTATAGTCTTTTAATCTAACTCACTGACCACATCCTCTTTAAACTCACTCATGTAAGCCCTCTATTAGTGGAATATTTTTATGCTTGTTTGTTCCTTCTCAGATGTATGATTATTCTATATGTGATGATATAATGTTTACTGTTTTGTAAATACTCTGACAGTGATCCCAGAATTAGATCAGGGCTGTTTCCTTTATCAATGAGCTGCCAGCATACTAATTAAGGATGCTCTTTTGTCCACATAAGATGATATTTGAAAATATGGGTGATCCAACAATGCTGAAGTAGGCAATTTATTTTTTGCTTTGGCAAAATGTCCTTACAAACTGGAAGGTAAATTAAGATTTAACCTAGAAGACTCGTCATGTACGTGGAATTAAATCTGTTGTTTAAATCTGGTTGAAGAAATTCTTTGTCTATCCAATCCTTCTCCCAATGAGATTTCTTTCCACAAAGATACCCTAATTTTTGAAAAGCTGCTCCATCAGCCCTGCTCGGTGCTGTGTCTCACTTTCCCCACCTGCTGTTGGAGGTTTTGTCTCAAATGCTCCAGTTCCTCTGCATAATGCACTCCCTTAGTATTGCAACTGCTGCTAGGGGTTCCATTACATGCACATTTCACCAATTTCTCTCCAACTTTTTTCCTTGGCACAGTTACTTTCCATTAGACATTGAAAGAGTTGAGGTATTACATTAAAACATATGTCTTACATGACTCGACTGAAACCTGGGATTCATGTCACACTGCATTATACACACACACACAAGCTCATACACAAGTACACCCTTGCGTACTCACACACTCATATAGACCCTCTGTCATACAATGCTGTCTCTCAGATATACACACACACACATACACTCACACAAGCACAGTCATATCCACGCACACACCCTCTCACAGGCTTATACTCTGTCATATTCACACACACACTCCATCAAGCACACACATACGCACACTCTCTCTCTCACACACACACACATCCACCCAAACACGTGCACACACTCATACTTTCACTCTTGCCCCCCACACACACAACACACACAGACACACACACATACACACACACACTCTCTCTCTCTCTCTCTTTCTCTCTCCTTCACATGCATGCACACACATATAAGTCTATGGGGTGAATTTGCATTTGCAGAATTGTATTTGCAGATATATTTTATTTTGCTTTAAAAAGCACACAATCTGCAGGCAGTTAATGCAGGCAGTCAATCCCTATAACATTTTATAAATTCCTAATTTGGAACTAGAACTAGTCTGATTCAAGGTTTGAATGAATACAGACTCCAAACTCATACCTTTAATGCATTTTCTGAGCTGAGATGTTACCTTTCTTTTGTAAAACCTTATGTTACCTCAGGAATGTGACTTGAAAGCAGTTCTGGAATTTACATATTAATGAATCAGAACTTGCAACCCATTCCAAAAGATGAAAGACTTAACAGCAATTTAGGTTTGTTCAATGTATGGTATCAGTTGCTTGCCATTATGATCTTGTGCTATAGATTCTGTGTCTTATGATCCTGCTCCACTAGCTACCTGACAAAGGAGCAGTGCCCTGAAAGCTATTACTTCCAAATAAACCTCTTGGACTATAACCTGATGTTGTGTGATTTTTAACTTTGCATGACTATGTAATTTGCCTAAATATGTTCTGCTCAATTTCCTCCCCACTATTTTGTGGCCTATATTATATAGTCAGTCACATAATAGCTGTTCTATTTTATTTAATTGTAAATGGAATAGTGTCTGGGGGCTCTGACTGTGAGTGTTTAAGAGTTCCTATATCTCACATAGTTCAGCAATCTTCCAAGCTTTTGCGAGGATTGATGAAGTGTATCTCCACAGTGCATAAGCCAGTTTTTATCTCAATGAAGATGTCAGTGTTCTTCATTCTCCATGGGTCAAGTCTACCAGAGTCCTTACTTCTACCTGTCAGGCAGCTAAACTGGACTACTGCTGACCAAACTGAAGTGACATGCTCTAAATTTGGATTTTATTATGATTAGCCTTCCACCAACCATGCTCAGCTACTTGGAGAGTGCTACACTGGAGAATTAGAACAGCAGAAGACAGGTGACTGGCATTGAGCGAAGAGTGTTTTGATGAAATAAATGTCTAAATTGAGCCATGACTTGACTTGGAATGTTGTCTTTGTATTTGGGGTGTTGAGGGCTATCACACAAAAGAGGAGTTGAGGCCTGCAGCAGATCAACCATGATGTTATTGAAGACTTGAGGGATTGAATGCTTACTCATGGACTTATGTCTGAAGTTCTTTTGATCATTGTGGTGGTTTTTGTTCTTGCACTATGATTAAGTAGATGAAGTGATGTTCATTGACCAATCAACATAAAGAGTATGCAGCATGCATTTATGAATAGGGAATTGGGGTTGAAATGATTACAGTAACATGAATTAGTTTTGGAAAATTTGAATTAGTTTTTAAATTTACAGTCCAGGTATAAAGGGTTTGTCTACGCTATAGCCTTCTTCTCCCCTAACTCTCCCTCCACTTTGTCCTTGTGTTTCTTTGTATCCTCCTTCCTGTTTGTGTAAATTGATTTTCCCTGTTTTGTCTCTGTTCACTTATGCTATGAAGCTCAATTCTAAGAGGAAGGTTTGTGGGTGCATCCATGTCTATCAAGAAATCCTTTATACAGAAAGTCTTGAAGTCAACAAAAAGTACTTCAACATCTGGTATCCATCTCTGTAAGACCTTTTAAAGTACTGAAAACATCAGAAAAAAAATCAACTAGCAATTACCTTGTTATGTATTTCATGATCCTGTTAAATGCACTGGTGGGTGCCCCTCATGCTGTTTAACATGTGTTTAGTTGCGTGAGCTGAAGTGACATACGTTCGTGAAACTTGGTACAACTTGGATCGCAGTGCAACTCACAAAGTACATGCAGCAAGTTGTGCTTTGCATTTGCTCAAAATAGCCTTTGGGCTGATATTTCTCTAGGGAGTACTCCTTTGTTGCTTTTTTTTATTTGTTCATGGGATATGGTCATCACTGGTTAGACCAGCATTTTTTGCCTTGGAGGAGCTGACTTCATGAAGCTCTGCAGTCATGGCATTGTGACACAGCAACAGTGGACGGGCAATGAAGTATATCCAAGTCAAGATGGTGCATTGCTTGAAGAGAAAAATATAGGTTGTGGTGTTCTCATGTATCTACTGCCCTTGACCTTCTAGATGTGTGGTCATGGGTTTAGGATGTGCTGGTGGAGAAAACTTGGTAGGTTACTTTGTAGGTTATTTTGTAACTTGCTTAAACTGTGGTTAAGGGAGTGGATTTTACAGTCTTAGATGGGGCTCAATCAAATGGGCTGCTTTGACCTAGATGCTATCAAACTTCTTGAGTGTTTTTGGGCTGTGTGCATTCAGACAAGTGGAAAGTATTCCATCAAACTTCTGACTTGTGCTTTCTAGATGGTAGACAGACTTCAGAGACTCAGCGTGTGAAGTACTCACCTCTGGCCCGTTCTTGTAGCCCATGTATTTATATGGCTAGTCCATTTCTGTTACAGGTCAAAAGTAACTCCTAGGATGTTCATGTAGGGGCATTCAGTAATGGTAATGCCATTGACTGTCAAGTGATGTTGATTAGATTGTCTCTTATTGGAGATGGTCACTACTTTGCACTTGTGTGGAACAAATGTTACTTGTCATTTTTCAGCCCAAACCTGGATATTGTCTGTATCATGCTGCACTTGGACGTGGTCTGTTACAGTGTCTGAGAAGTTACGATTGGTGTTGAACATTGTGTAATCATTGGCAAAAATCCCCACTTCTGACCTTATGGTGGAGGAGAGGGTATTGTTGAAGCAGCTGAAAATGTTTGGACACTAACTACCTTGAGGAACTACTCCAGTGATATTGAGAGGCTTCTAATATTGCCTTCCAAGAATTACAGCATTTTTCTTTGTATTGGGTATGATTCTAACCAATGCACAGTTTCCCCAATTCCCATTGACTCCCATTTTACTCGGGCTTGATGGCACACTTGGTCAAATGTAAATCCCTTGATGTTAATGGCAATCACTCTTACCTCAATTTTGAAATTCAGTTCTTTTGTCCACGTTTGAACCAAGGCTGCAATAAGATCAGAAGCCACTTGGCTCTGGCAGAACCCAAAATAAGCAGCATGTGGAGGTTATCCATTTGCAAGTCTAATGGGTGGTACTGGTGACAACACCTTCCATCACTTTATTAATGGAGAGTTGACCGATTAGGCTGTAATTATTGGATTGAATGTATCCTGCTTTATCATGTATAGGATATACCTGGAAAATTTTTCACATAATCAGGTAGATGCCTTCTTTGCAGCTGAATTGGAACAGCTTGGTTTGAGGTGTAGCCAGTTCTGAAACATGTATGTTTTCACAGTCAAAGCATTTGTAGTACCTAGTGCCTTCATTTGTTTTTGACTTCATCAAGTCTGCAATAAACCTTTGAAGAGCATCCCACCCAGATTAATAATATAGATTATATTATCTATAATCCTACATTTCCCATGACTAATCCATCTAACCGATACACCTTTGAACACTATGGGCAATTTAGCATGAAAAATCCACCTAACCTGCACATCTTTGGACTGTGAGAGCATCTGAAGGAAACCCATGCAGACACAGGGAGAATGTGCACTCCATGCAGGCAGTCACCTGAGGAATCAAATCCAGGTTGCATGGTGCTGTGAGGCAGCAATACTAACGACTGAGCTGCCGTGCCCCCCAGTTCTGCTGACTTTTCTACTATAGTCTTGTTCCTGGTCGGAAATGTACTTTTCTGGGTTAATGTCCATGACTCAAAGTTGGTCTTTTTGTATCTTATAACGTTGTCACAGACTCTTTGCCTGCACTATATATTCCTAGCGTTTCATTCCCTTTGGAATGGCTCCAAAACAGCATGATTGTGAAAAGAAATTGAAGGGAAAGGCGTGATGATCATGTCAAATGTTGCTGACAAATTGAGAAAAATGAGAAAGGCAAGTTTCTCTTTGTCACACTGAATAGATGTCATTTGTGAATTCTGTAAGTGCTATTTCTGTGCTGTAGCAGGGAAGAAACCTGAAGGAAGGATTAAAACACGGAGTTCCAGGAAAGATGTGCATTGATCAATGAGGTGACAATGCTTTCATGGGCTTTAGATAGGAAAAGGATGAGCAATAGTGTATAAGAATGATGGGTGTTAATGTTGACATGTTGAGGTGAGGAATGATGGCAGCAGATTTGAAGGAGAGGAGGACAGTACCTGCAGAGACATTACCATTACAATATCAGCTACATCACTCTGACAAAAAGTCGTTGGTTTGAAATGTTGTTTCTGGTTTATTTCTCCATAGATGCTGCTAGAGTAGCTTATGAGTTCTTGCAATTTTTAACTTTAAGTGGATGTGGAATTGCAAGAAGAGAAGTTCAGTAGTCAGCAATTTAACAGGAATAGGGTTGAAGGTACAAACATTGGATTTAATGGAGAAGATAAGCTCGGAGAAGGTAAAAGGGAGAAGAGAGAAGCCAGAGAACAAGTCACACTGAATAATGGATGGGAAGGAAGCTACTAAAAATCTTCATCAGCTTTTGCATTGTGATGAATTGTGTGCAAATAAAAAATGTTAACTTTTAATAGTTGATTTTTAAGACTGATGGCAGATACATTTTGTTCTATTCTTGTGAACAGGTTTAATAATTAACAAGGTCAGTCTTTCCATATAACGGTGTTACATGTCAATAACTTGCTTTGTTTTATTTACAGATTCTTTATCACTAAAGGTGATGAAAGATTATTGGAGATGTAGAGTTGAGGCTGAAATCAGATCAGCCACGATCTTATTAGAAGATGTAGCATGTTTGAAGGATCGAGTCGCCTACTTTTCTTTCCTTGTTTGCCTGATCTATTTCTTTCGTGTAATAAACGTCTTTTTTTTGTTAAAACTGAATCTGTAGCCTGGCATGTTTATATTTTGGTGAATAGTTACCACACTAAATTAGAAGAAAAATAAAGTATGACTTATCAAGTCAGATTTCCTTCTGGGATCTGACCTTCCCAGTTCTTACATCAACTGGGATCATAGTGCCAATTGTGTCCCATTTTGCTTGTCACATTAAAGGGCTATTGAGATGTCCTGGGGGAGGGAGAATGCAATGTCCATCAATACTCGTGATGTTTTTTGAGAGAGGTGGGTACTGCAAGGACTGGAGTGCTTTAGTTTCCCTTCCAACTCCATTTCGATTTCAACCCTTCGCCATCTCCCTATCTCTCACCTTTGATGGCTTGCCCCTGATATAAATTAATCAATTGGAGAACCCAGCTGACTTACTAGTGGTGATTAATAGGTGAAAAAAATACGACGGGTGCTTTAGTGATGAGAAATAAAATATTCAGATGTGTGTCAGAGAACGTAAGGATTTAAATTGAAAAAAATAAAGAAGAAGAAAGTTTTTTTAAAAAAATACATATATAGTTTTGTTGCTTAATGCAGTGTGAACTGACAATTCCAAAACTACTTTACCTGAGGTGGCGGTGGTGGTGGTAGTTAAGCAGTTTTGGGCCAGTTTCTGTTTTAATTTTAAAAATGTATTATGACATGAGGTAAACTCCCTCTGTTAATTTTAAACCAGCAACACAGAAAAGATTTATCCTGTGCGGTAATCTGTGAAAATCGGAGAGGCCAAGAACTAGGTAAAGCAAAAAGTAACAACTTTATTTTTTAAAGTCTAACAGAGTATAATTAACTAACAACTATTTACAACTCCTTCCTCTAACCTATCATATATTTTCCCTTCTATACCACTAGTCTGTTAAAACCCCCAATTAAGATTTATTAAAATTCTAATTTCAAAGCCAGCCAGCTGTTGAATCTCCTCTTGGTATCTTCCTCTGTAGCTTTTCTTCTTCTTAGGGATTTCAGTTTCACAAGTCATTGATTGATAAAGGTACCTTCAAGAGAGCTAATTTTCTTGGCAGTCTGCAGATGTTGGACGCTTGGCAGTTCTCCTCCCAACTGTTCAATTCCCCCCCCCCCCGTCTTATACCCCCCCAAATCATCAGATTGTGTCATTGGTTTTTAATGTTGTTGCTATACTAAAATCAAACTTGATTGGAATTTGGTATTTTTCGGGGGTATAATTTAAACTGATTGATTAGATTAGATTAGATTACTTACAGTGTGGAAACAGGCCCTTCGGCCCAACAAGTCCACACCGCACCCGCCGAAGCGCAACCCACCCATACTCCTACATCACCCCTTACCTAACACTACGGGCAATTTAGCATGGCCAATTCACCTGACCTGCACATCTTTGGAGTGTGGGAGGAGAACGTGCAAACTCCACACAGTGAGTCACCTGAGGCGGGAATTGAACCTGGGTCTCTGGCGCTGTGAGGCAGCAGTGCTAACCACTGTGCCACCGTGCTGCCCATGGGTCTAATTTAAATTTATTTTTTGTTCACCAGGCAACCAGCTACATTAGCTACTGGGCCATGTTATATTGTATCTTGTTCAGAACACTTGGTGCTGTCAGGTAGCTTAAAGGTACAGTACAGTCACATCTTCATAACACATGCAGTTACTGAGAAGTAAGAATGCTATGCCCCCTCTTCAATATGGTCCAGTGGGTAAACAGTAGCAAAAAAAACATGACTGGTAATGTTACTTGGATATAAGTCACTGTTGAAACATTTAATTTTTTTATCCCTTTTTTGCAGACTGACTTTGCTGTGTTTTTGACTTGCACATGCTTATGTTTTCTCAGGAAGTCGAAGAGGGGACAGTATTAACAATGTCTACAGTTCCATTCACCATCAGTACTGTAATTCTTAGATACTGTATGATCTAAGGTGGAACCTGGGCCAATGTTTCCTTCTTTACTTTAGCATAAGAATTTCACTTCAGTCCATAATTAGAAGTGATGGCCTTCGGTTTTGGGTGACAGGGTAGCTCAGTGGTTAGCACTGCTACATCATGGCACCAGGGACTCAGGTTTAATCCTGGCTTCGGGTGACTGTGCGGAGTTTTCACTTTCTTCCCACTCTTCGGGTGCTCCAGGTTCCTCCCGTAATCCAAAGATGTGCAGGGATTGGCCATGCTAAATTACCTATAGTGTTCAGGGATGCACAGGCTAGGTGGATTAGCCATGGAAAATGCAGGGTTATAGAAATGGATGCTCTTTGGAGGGTCAGTATTGACTTGATGGACTGAATGGCCCACTTCTAAACTGTAATGATTCTATGATTTACCTTCCGAAGGAAACTTTATTATTATTTCATTACAAAAATGTTTGAATTATATTCATGTTGTCCTACATTTTCAATTTTGCTGAGGTCAGGTCCTTGATTGGAATAAGCACTCAGTCTTCTTAAGCAGGAACAGCTCATTAAACAAGATGAAGCAGAGAATGCTATGTATTCTTTTGATAGATATGGTTCATAAAGACCTGAATGACCCAGTTTCAGCATTAGATTTGTACTGAGTTCATCTTGACCATGGTGGCAACAGAGGTACCACAATTAATGTCAATGTCCTAGCTGAGGAGGGCTATGTTTCACTAGAGAGCCTCATCTCCTAAATGTATTTATGTAAAACTTGTAATCTTCAGATGAATGAGGGAGGAATCTCATAGAAACCAATAAAATTATAACAGAACTAGACCGAATAAATGCTGAAGGAATGTTCCTAATGACTGGGTGTCCAGAATTAGGGGTCACAGTGTAAGGATACAGGATAGCCTGTTTAGGACTCAGATGTAGAGAAGTTTTTTTCGCATAAAGAGTGATGAGCCTGTGTAATTCTTTGCCACAGAAAGCGGCTGAGGCCAAAACATTGAATGTTTTCAAGAAGGAATATGATATCGTTCTTGGTACTATGAAGATCAAAGAGTTTGAGGTGAAATCAAGAACAGGATATTGAGTTGGATGATTGCTATGATCATATTGCATGATGGAGCAGACTAGATGGGCTGAAAGGCCTACTCCTGCTCCTGTTTTTGATGTTTCTATGTAAAGAATGGTATTGGTGTTATGATGTGCTCCATAGCTTGTCAAAGCTTAAATGTAAGCAACTCACTTCAAGGATAACCATTTGAATGAGTTAGAAAAAGCAGCCTCCTGGAGCAGAAATTAGAAACAAATATTTGTCAATTGGAAACACATATTATGCTACAAGACTGAGCTAACAGAGTAATCAAGAGTCAAGTAATTTTATACTGAATTGATTTCAGTGCCACAGGATCAGAAGCCCATGTTAGAAAATATTACTGTCTCATACGATGACATTTTTTGAAATGTTCAGAAATAAATATTTCTTGTCACCCTAGGTTCTGTTAAAGAATTGAACAGCTGCAATAATAACTAAGTGAAGAACGTGTTAAATTTGCTTCATTGTCTTTTTACTAAGAACAGAAACATTTATTTTTATTTCTGAAATTGACTCCTTGCTTGAGGTCTGGTAACCAATAATTGCATTGCAAGAGCAGTAGATGCCAAGATAATACTGGGTAGGATAGCAACTATAGCTCCACTTATTTAATTGCCTTTAATCTTTAATCAATGCTTTCAGTCAGAAAATACTGCACTCCTAAGCATGATAATGAAGTCGTTATATACAACCACAATTCTTAGAGTAAAAGCCTTCTCAATAGGAATGCTCAAGTAGTGCACAAATCACAGTTTAGTCAATATAGGAAAGCTATGATCCTGCTTATAGCATCTTGATTATACAAGCAGAAGGTGAAAGTACGATGAAGTGGTTTTCTAATTACTGCACAGGCTGCAACAGCAGAGATTAGGTGTTAAAAACATTTTACTCTGAAGGTTCATCAGAAGCAATCCTCAATATTTTGATTACAAACTAAGTTCCTCCTAAATTTCATTGGCCTCCTGCTTGGGGCATACATGTTTTTGTTCAGCATCATTTGTCCTCTAAGAAGGAACTACCCTCTTCCAGTTCATGATGCTGTACCTGGGTCAATGACAGCGTAATATTGTCTATATTGATCATAGAGTGTCAGAAATTAATTGTTATGTGAATGTGTATCTCAGAATGCCACATTCACTGTTTCATTTCATGTCATAAGCAGTCAGTCCTCATTTAAAGTTGTAGTTGCATTCCTGCAGGTTGGGACTTGAAGTGAAATTACTTTGATGCAATGCATATTTCTCCATTAAAACCAATTCCATTCTGTAGGATCAGAAAACAAATAAAATTATAGCTGGAAGTTTAAATACTTTGCCAAATTCCCCAATCTGTAATAACTATAAAGCGCATAATTTAAAAATATAAAAGAGGTACTCTATGCTAACTTTTTCCACTTACAACTCACTCACTGCCTCTTTGGTAGACCATCTCTCTCCCTTCACTGACTCTTTCTCACCCTCTGCTTCCCTGCCCAACTCTTGCCACTTCCCTAACCAAGTCTTCCACTCACTGCTTCCTCTCCCAGTTTTTCTCACTCACTTGCTACTGATTCTCCCGTGTGCAATGTGATCTTCTAAAACTCTGCTTTGTGTAAAGCCTCAGGAAAGAGGTGGGAAAATAGAGCAGGTGAATGAGAGCAAAAGCAACTGCAAATGAAGGATGTCTTAGAGTGACGCGATGATCAGGAGGATGAGGCGCGGCAAGTGGGGGTGGCTCAAGAATCATCCGGGGCTGCTCCATAATGACACCAGTTGAGTGACAGGACCTAACATCAGATCAACAGGCTGACTGGCAGAGCATGGTGACATTTGTTATGGACCAGACCAGACCTCCTCAAAACATTTCAAGCCCCGACCCTAACTTTGCCAGTTGTTTTAAGCAGGTAGATATTCCAGGAATGATGCATCTGGACAAACCACTCTGGTTTAAATAGAACATAATTTATTAGCAGACCACAAAATGAAACACAAGCAAAAGAGAACAGAACTTATAATAACGGCTATTTGAAAATGCGACCAGCACAACCTAACTTAACACAGAACTATTCTGATTTCCTGCAACATCCCATAAACACACACCTTGGCAAAAAGGTAAATTCAAACACAGGGTCTTACAGGAGAGATGTCAGAGAAAGAGAGAGAGAAAGAGGGTCAGCCAGGGATCATCTGTTGAATCCTTTTTTATCAGCAGCTATCTTTGACAAGCAGTTTCAAATAGACTAGAAAAATCCCTGAATTCAGAGAATTGGCCATCCCCTTTCATTGTACAAATGTTTCTTTAAAAAAGACTTAAAAGCCCTTTTCCCTGATTGTTGCCTTAGGCAGTATCTGTTAGCTATTATTAAAGTAGCCAGTTCAGACACATCGGCACCTCTGCCTTTATGACCCCTTTTGAAAAAAAAACAAGGACAACATAATCTTATTAAAAGGGCAGCATTGTCACATATTAACCAGCCCAACACCTTAAACTGCCTCCTAAAGTTGGAATCCATGGGAATGGGGTCGACAATTCTGGAATCTGCACCCAGTGCCATAAAAAAAGGATTCCCAAGTCATTGTCGCTCAGCAAAAACACAGACCAATACTCAGTAGTTGCAAACTACTGCTCACCATTTATTTGAAAGGTGAAAAATTTGAAGGCGTCAACAATTACCTCAGCAGTATGAGTTATAGAGTCATAGAGTCATAGAGATGTACAACATGGATACAGACCCTTCAGTCCAACTTGTCCATGCTGACCAGATAGCCCAACCTAATCTAGTCCCACCTGCCAGCACCTGGCTCATATCCATCCAAACCCTTTCGATTCATATGCCCATCCAGATGTCTTTTAAATGTTGCAATTGTTCTAGACTCCACCACTTCCTCTGGCAGCTCATTCCATACACGTACCACCCACTGCGTGAAAAGGTTGCCCCTTAGGTCTCTTTTATATCTTTCCCCTCTCACCCTAAACACATGCCCTCTCGTTCTCAACTCCCCCACCCCAGGGAAAAGACTTTGTCTATTTATCCTATCCATGCCCCTCTATCTTATAAACCTCTATAAGGTCATCCCTCAGCCTCCAACACTCCAGGGAAAACAGCCTCAGCCTATTCAGCTTCTCCCTATAGCTGAAATCCTCCAATCCTGGCAACATCCTTGTAAATCTTTCAAGTTTCACAACATCTTTCAGATAGGAAGACCAGAATTGCATGCAATATTCCAAATATGGCCTAACAGATGTCCTATACAGCCGCAACATGGCCTCCAAACTCCTGTACACAGTACTCTGACCAATAAAGGAAAGCACTTCACTATCCTATCTACTTGCGACTCCACTTTCAATGAGCTATGAACCTGCAATCCAAGGTCTCCTTGTTCAGCAACACTCCCTTGGACCTTACCATTAAATGTATAAATCCTGCTGCGATTTGCTTTTCCAAAATGCAGCACTTTGTATTTATCTCTTCATTCAGAAAACTGAAAGAGTAAGATGTGATAATAGAGTCCAGTTCACCTCCAGAGAATTTAAGGAATTTGCTGAACAGGTTGGATTCAACATCATCATCTTGTCAGCACATTACCCAAGGGGATCTGGATTTATTAAAAGAAACATCAAGGTGGTCATGAGAACCATCATGGAACAATGACAGACAAAGGAAGATCCTAAACTTGCCTCATTGTCAATTTAATGTACACTTCTGCTCGCTAATATGAAATTGTCTGCAGAACTGCCAAACAGAAGAAAGTGCCCTATATAAAATAGCTCTGTGAAGCCAGATGCTCCCAACAAATGACCAGGAAAGTATAAGAAAATAACTCTATTGTAAAGGTAGAATAAGGACAATGCTTCAGTAAACATGCCACGTTTCCCCAGGTTATGGAAAGAACAAACTGCGCAGATGTGGATCTGATCAAGAAAACCTGGACCCCATCAAAATGGTTGGTGAAGCTGAAGTTCCAAGATCATAAATCATTGAGATTGAAACTAATAAACAACTGGTAAGGAACAGAGTCCATATTCCACTGACACCACAGCAGAAAAGCAATAAAAGCTGTCAATGCTACCAACAGGAATAACCAGTCAGTCAACATCAACAGCATGAGTAACAGGCAGTGTAAAGTCAACAATGTCACCAGCAAAACACCCATCATTAGTAACATCAACTGCAACACCAGAAGATACAGGCCAAAATCACCCATGGAGCATCCCAATTAACTCATTACTGAGAGTGATGAATGACAAATCTACAAGATGGAAACAAACACCTAAGTGATAACATGAATAATGTCTTTCTGGGAAAATAAACCTAAAAGATTCCTAAAATGTTCAATTTCTTCAATTAAATGTTCTTAAATTTAATTGTGGTTCTTAGATTCGAGGAAAGGTTTGGAACAGCTATATTAATAAAAGGCACTATTTTTTAGGAAAGAGAAATCTTATCCTGCAATATTAATAGCTAGGAACTAAATGTTATTCAAATATATATCCTAGATGCTATATGGAACAGGCTATATATTGAGTAACAATGTACCAGTCTACTGGTCACACAGAGAGAATTAAAAAATAAACTAGATTAAATTTATGGCAAACTGATGACATAACAAGATATCAGAACATGCCTGAAAAGGTTACTTGGACACACATCCTGTTAGAGTATTTTACATTTTAGCCCCTTACCTTTCTTTATTTTGATTTAGCTGTGTGTTTGAGTTGTTCACGCTTACATTTTCTTGAGTGATCAAAGAGGACAGTTTCACAATCTCAGCAATTATAGTCTCCAGTTAATCAGCATCTTTCTTAAATACTGTATGATGTAACAGGCTACCCTTACCATGTTCCTTTCTCTTTGTTAATGTAAGGATCTCACCCCTGTCTTTAATCAGTGGTCTGAAAATTCACTCCTGAAGGATTTTTTTTTGTTTTTATTTCATTAATCATTGATTAAAAAACATAAAATTTTATTCATGTTGGTCTGTATTTTCATTTTTTTGTCGAAGTCTGGTCCTTGACTGTAATTATCACTCAGTCTCCTTAAGCAGACATAGCTCATTAAACAAGAGACTGCATAAATGTTCTTTAATTATTGATTCATTTTGTGGCGCAGTGCAATTCGAAGCACACTTCAATGTGGGTTCTTATGTAGCTACTCCCAAAACATTTTTAACTTTGGTTCACTGTTTAGAAACAGCCAGCTGAATCTTCTGCATGTAAAAGAACTTCAGGCATCAGGCCCTTCTAACGGATTCCAACCCAGCACTGATCAGAAGTAGAATTTTATAAGAAATTATTGTGATGTTGCTTGCAGGAAGGGTGTTTTATCTGATAAAGCAATTCTTACGTTATCTTTTGTATTTAAGAACATGGGTATGTATATTATAGCATTGAAGAATCTAATGTTAATTATTATAGCTAACAATTCTATATAAAAGTTAACTTCACTGTCATATAAGTTTCTGGGCTCAAATTAAGCTATTACAGCTACATTCCTTTTGTAGGGTGTCATGCTTCAAGTGATCCTTGTTAAGATGTTGTGTGATTTTTCTACTTTCAGATCACATGCACATCTCTTACTGGTATACTAACATATTGACTATGAGACACAGCACAATGAAGCTATCTCTGCACCTCATATTTGCCAGTCAATGGTAGCTAGCATTGGCATCAGAAAAGGTGAAGTAATATGATCTGTGAGAACAACAGTTTCCACTATTTCAGGAATCAAGTTGGCAGTCAATAACTTATAAATTTTTTGCTCTGAATTCCTTACAGCCTGAACACTGACATCACCCTCCAAATACCTATTAAGGTGGCGGTGGAGAAATAATGAAGTATAGTGGTGGGAGGACGGGCTCTGGTAGGGGTGTTGCTGCATTCTGTACACAAGATTGGATTGTATTCAGTACAATGTTTCCAAATGGCAATTTGTATTAGGATACTCGTCGTGAGCTTTTTAAGTAAGTGAAATGCATAAACATTTGTATTCATAAAAATAGTAAAAACATGTACCATTTATAAGTGGGAGCATGGGCTTAACACTCACACATAGTATATCAAAGTAAATGAACTGCTGCAGTGGGATAAGCTCTGATAGTGGCTATTTGTAGCTCTAATGCAAAGGGCTGTGAATACTCAATCATTGAATACAGGCAAGGCATGATTGATGGATTTGTTTTGGACAGCAAGGGAATCAAAGAATAAGTTTGGAAAGTAATGTTGATGTATTCAGGTCTGCTGTGATTTGACTGAATAGTGGAACAGGCACACACCTTTTCCTGTTTTTTTATGACTTCATGTATGTTTGTTCCCTTTGTGCTGTTGCATTAATGCATTTTATAACAAATTCCAAACTCTATTCTCTGAATAATGCATTCCATGTTGAGTTGGACTGAAGGGTCTACTTCTGTGCTCTATGAGTATAAGACTCTATGATGCTAGATATTTTTGGAAAATGATAGAATTTTTGCTATTATTTTGAGGATATAATTTATTTTTCTTTCTCCTTGCATTAAACATATTCTTTGATATATTTAGGTTTTTAGCCTGGTGAAGTTTTGCTAAAGTATCTGAAAATGACTTTATCTTAACATCTTAATTTTAAGTCATTGAAAATGGCAATAAAGGGACTATATTGAATGATATGCTGGGTTTATTGATGCATCATCAGTTTCTGAGTAAAACAAACAGTTTAAAATATTCAAAATATTTTAAGGAGTAACCATTGCAATGCTTTCACTTAAAAATAAACTAATGTTAAAATCCTTGCCCAACTTCCACAAACAGGCACAATTAATTGAAAAATGCCGAAGTGATGCATTTGATTGCAATGACAACCCCACTAACAGCATGTGTTGGGGTGAATTGATGCCACTATGTTTCCTTGTCTGGATCAAAGGATTTGCTTAGTTTATAGTAGTAGAGGAAAATGATTAGAGAGTCTTAATAAGAAGAGGCATTTGTTATAAAGATGATGTAATTTGTTGCAAGGTAACGATCAGGATAAAACCACTTCAGTAAATTGCATATTGAGCTGAAAATTATTGGGAGACCTCACTCATAAGTCTGCAGTCTACTAAGATATTCTGTTTCCCCATCCAAGTCCTATTGACATCATCAGATTGGGAGAAGATTATGAAGTCTGCAATATGAACCCTTTCAAAGTCATTAACATTTGTACATTTATGTGCATAAGTGCATTTACCATTAACTCCTTCACTGCCCCCCCCCCCCTCCCGCCCAAGTCTCTAACTTTACAAATTAAGGTGATCTGAAAGTTTCACTACTATTCGGAATGCAGTTTCTTCAAACTTTGGGGATTGGTAGCTCTTTGGCTTGACAAATGTTGATCTTGCTTCTGTACTTGAGCCTGTGAGGTCTGTAAATCATTGTTGTTCCTTGCTTCATTTGCCCTAATCAATTACTGTTGGAAGATTGTTCAAAAGAGACAAAGAACTTGTGGTCCCCTCACCTCAACCCATTCAACCTTGCAAATAATATATGAATGCTGCTTGTCTGCCACCACTTGAATGACAAATTTTAGCAATACTATATAAACATCAGCATTTTTCTTCAGAAGGGGCTTGACTATCTGGACCATTTGCTTTGCTTCCCTTTGATTGTCTCAGTGAGCTTTTTACATGTGTAATGGTTGCAAATTGGCTGAATAATTGTTCATAAACAATGAGATCCATTATCTGGCATGACCAAATCAGGGATTTCAAGTGTAGCAAATATTTTGTGGTAGAAGCTGAGATGTGGTCAAGGTGTACAACTTTTTCACTTATACGTGATAAATACTCAACAGCAACAAGGTGAGATCATCCATCAAATGTAAATAGATCTGCTCTCATTGTTCCTATGAATTCAAGACAAGTGATGGGTATTACTGTCTCTCACACTCAGGCCTCTGAATAGCACACGTTTCACAATCAGCTTTGAGATTCTCTATCTACATGGAGATCCTCAGCCACCACATCACCAACCGAGTCCTGGCTCTGCTCTTGGTTATTCTAGAGTGCCCCTAATGTATTTTGTCCAAGATATCTTCCCGTAGTGAAGTCTGAATGATCAGGTTTTCATCAAAGCCATCATGAAATGCTGCCAACATTCAAATAAATCATGGCCAGTCTGCAGCTTTTCAATCTGGCTATCCTTCAGCACAAAGCCAGTAACTGGTAGCACATTCTTTTGTTCCCTTTTAACTTGATTAAGCTTGGTATGACTTGCTGGCAGCTGTTCCACTGTGACCTGAGCATTCAACTCAATTTTATAAACAAATTCCTCATCTTTGTTCTAAAGCTGTCGACTATCACTCAAGGGAGCACATCTGCTGACACCTACAGCTCCCTGTTTAGATTAGATTAGATTACTGACAGTGTGGAAACAGGCCCTTAGGCCCAACAAGTCCACACCGACCCTCCGAAGTGCAACCCACCCAGACCCATTCCCCTACACCTAACACTAGGGGCAATTTAGCATGGCCAATTCACCTAACCTGCACATCCTTTGGACTGGGGGAGGAAACCGGAGCACCCGGAGGAAACCCACGCAGACACGGGGAGAATGTGCAAACTCCACACAGACAGTCGCCCAAGGTGGGAATTGAACCTGGGTCGTCTGGCGCTGTGAGGCAGCAGTGCTAACCACTGTGCTACCGTGCCACCCTCTGCACACATTTTATATTGTAGATTAACCTCGTGAGTTGGAATCAGAATCTTTATATCCATGGAGGCATCCTTACAAACTCTTTCTCATCAAAGAAGGTGATCAATCCCTTATGGACGAACGCTGTGAGAACTCTCAAAACAGTCAATGTGATCAAGGGTCCTCATTACCTAAAACGGCATAGTGTGTCTTCATGTCTGAAAATGTCATCCATGATCTGTTTCCAGCAACCATCTGGTAGCTCCTGTTGAAACAATGCTCCTAAGCCTATGGCTGAAGCATAAATAGTTATGATAGTTGGAAAGGATGGATTATAATTGGCCAGTTCATCTGTGGATTTAGGAATGTCCTTAGTCTTTTGGAAATCCTCTGTGAGTTCCAACAGGTTTCTTGCATTTTCCTGAAGAAAAACCTCAAAGATTTCATCATAGTTACCGAAGTGAGGCAAGAATTTTGCAAACTGACTTACTATGCTTCAACATTAGTGGGAAACCTTAGTTTCCAGATGGTCTTCCATCCTTGTTGACAATGAAGTTTAAGTAACAAATAGATTCCTTGAAAAATTCACACTTGTCATTGAACCCTCTTGTCATATTCCTCCATTACCTTCCAATGTATCAATAAGTCATCCTACTGGCATTAGACAGTTTCTAACGCCATAAGATATTGGATATTGTCCATATAATGATGGCTATCAATGGTATCATGTGTATGGTATACCCAAATCAAATTCCAATCTGCAGTGCTGATCACCACGCTGCGTGTTACTGTAATATAAGTCAATTTCAGCTCATAGTTGAGGTTGTTCACTGAAACTATCTTCCTTTTTTGACTGTGTTTGAAGACTCACTTGGTTCACAGTAGAGGAATGCCACACATAGAATGAGAAGAGTCTGTTGTCTTAAATAAGATGTGGGCAGTTAGTTTTTATTTACATGTGGGGCAAGGGCTTCACTGGCTGGCAAGCATTTGTTGCCAGACTCAAGTTGGCCATGAAGTGATAATGGTAGGCTTCCTTCTTGAATCACTGCAGTCCATTTTGACCCATAATGCCCTTTGGTAAGGAATTCCAGGATGTTGACACAACCACAGTGAAGGAATGACAATCTATTTCCAGGTTAGGAATGGGAGTAGCTTGGAAAGAAATTTACAGGTGGTGGTGTTCCATGTATCTGCTGCCCTTGTTCTTCTAGATGGAAATGGTCATGGTTTTTGGAAGGTGCTGTCTAAGGATGTTTGGTGAATTTTTACAGTAAATCTTGTAACTGCTGTTACTGAGAATCAGTGGTTGAAGAAATGAAGGTTTGTAGATGTGATACCAATCAAGTGGGCTGCTTTGTCCTGAATGATGTCAAGCTTCTTGAGTGTTGTTGGAGCTGCACCCATCCAGGCAAATGGGGCGTTTTCTATCACACTCCTGACCTGTGTCTTGTAGATGGTGGCCAGACTTTGGGAAGCCAGGAGGTGAGTTACTCACCACAGTACTCTGAGCCTCTGAACTGCTGTTGTAGCCACTGTGTCTACATGGTGAGTCTAGTTGAGTTTCTAGTCAATAATAACCCCTAAAATGTTGATAGTGGGGTATTTAGTGATGGTAGCACCATTGAATATCAAGGGTGGTGGTTTGATTGTCTCTTATTTGAGGTAGTCATTGTCTGTCATTTGTGAGCTGTGAATGCTACCTCCACTTGTCAGCCCAAGCCTGGATATTGTCTAGATCTTGCTGCATTTGAACAAGTATTGCTTCAGTATCTGAGGAGTCTCAAATAGTGCTGACCATTGTGCAATGATTGGCAGACTTCCCTATTTCTGACCATTTATTGAAGGAAAGGTCATTGAGAAGCAGCTGAGGATGGTTGGGCCCAAGACAATACCCTGAGGACATCCTGTAGAAATGTCCTGCAGCTGAGATGACTGACCTCCAGCAACCACAACCATCTTCCTATGTACCAGGTATGACTTCAGCCAGCAGAGACTTTGTGCTCTGATATCATTGCAAAGGCTTTGCAAAGGTTCCTTGATGCCACACTTGGTCAAATGCAGCCAGAAGTATTTGTTGTGGGATCCCCTATCTCTGTCTATCACTTGCTGCTTATGTTGTTTGGCACATAAGTCATCCAGTTTAATAGCTTCACCAGGTTGGCACCTCACTTTCAAATGTGCCTGATGTTGCCCCTAGCATGCCCTCCTGCACTCTCCATTGAACCAGGGTTGATCCCCTGACTTGATGATAATGGTTGAGTGGGGGATATGCTGGACCATGAGTTTGCTGATTGTGTTGGAGTACAATTCTGCCCCTGTTGATGGCCCACAGTGCGTCATGGATGCCCCGTCTTCAGTTGCCCTGTCTTCTGTTTGAAGCCTGCCCCATTTAACACGGTGATAGTGCCACACAACACGGTGTAGGGTATTGTCAATGTGAAGGCTGGACTTTGGATTTTCACAAGGACTGTGAGCTGGTCACTCTTACTGATGCCTTCATAGACTGATGCATCTGCAGCCGGCAGATTGGTAAAGATGAGGTCAAGTACTTCTTCCTTTTTGTAGAAAGTACAACTAGTAAGTTTGCAGATGACATGACAAATGGTGGTGTTATTGATCATGAGGAATATGGTCTCAGGCTACAATTTGATATTGATCAGCTGGTAAATTGGGCAGAGCAATGGCAGGTAGAATTTAATTCTAATCAGTGTGATGTGATGCACTTTGGGATGTCTACTAAAGGAAGGATATACACAGTGAATGGTAAGTCCCTGGAGGGTACTCATGAACAAAGGGACCTTGGGGTACAAGTCCATAGACTCCTGAAGCACAGGCAGACAGGGTGGTGAAGAAGGCATATGGGCTGCTTACCTTCATTAGCTGGCTGGTCACATATAGGAGCAAGGAAGTCTTATTACAACTTTATAAAACATAGGTTAGGCCACAGATGGAATACAGTGCGCATTTCTGGTTAGTGATTGTCATTATCAGAAGGACATGGTTGCACTGGAGAAGGTGCAGGGGAGATTCACCAGGATGCTACCTGTGATGAAAAGTCTCAGTCACAAGGAGAGACTGGTTTGTTTGGGTTTGTTTTCCTTGAAGCAGGAAGAGGCTGAGAGGGATCTGATTGAGGTATCTAAAATTATGAGAGGCATAGACAGAGTGGATTACGAGAATCTCTTCCCTGTGACATGTGTGTCTAAGACCAGAGGGCATACGTTTTAGTGAATTCCATAGGCTCACCACTCTCTGGGTAAAGAATCTTCTCCTCATCTCAGTTCTGAATGATCTATCCCGTTTCCTTAAACTGTGATCCCTGGTTCTGAACTCCCCAGTTATTTGAAACATCCTTCCTGTGTTTACCCTGTCTAATCCTGCTGGAACTTTACAGGTTTCTATTAAAATCCCACTCATTCTGGTAAACTCCAATGAATACAGTCCTAATTGATCCAATACCTTCTCATACATCAATTCTGCCATCCAAAGCATCAGTCTGGTCTCCAGCATGAATCCTTTCAGAACATCTCCTTATGCATGAGAGAGCTTCAGTTTTGAAAGTGGATCTGGTTTGTTTATTTTTTAATTTTTTAAAATACCTGTCAGAAAGATCACAAATTCTCATTTTGTGCTGGGTATATATTGTATATAAAACCCCTCATTTTGGAAATGGTTTGTCCAATTTTTGAAAAGTTTGTTAGTGGAATTTCTAAAATAGAGACACACCAGGTTTAAGTGAATAGTAGTAATACAGCCTGCATTAATAGTAATTCGGAAATGGAGATATATAGTTCTGACACACGATAAAGCAAATCAAGAAATAGTTTCAGCATTTTCATTTTGTATAATTTTGGAGGCTTCCATCATGTGATTTAGAATTTGCTAAACTAACTAGTTTAATACTTATGGTTTAAGTCACTTACAGAATTTTATCAAGAACACCTACCAACAGAGGTCAGGAGCCATTGGATAAGGGTCAATGAATTGAATTACATGAAGATAGAAAGTAGAGGTCACCCTGTTGGGAGTTTTCTATAGGCCTCCGAATAGTTCCAGAGATGTAGAGGAAAGGATAGCAAAGATGATTCTCGATAGCAGTGAGAGAGACAGGGTGGTTGTCATGGGGACTTCAACTTTCCAAATATTGACTGGGAACATTATAGTACAAGTACTATAGATAGGTCAGTTTTTGTCCAGTGTGTGCAGGAGGGCTTCCTGACACAGTCTGTAGACAGGCCAACAAGGGGCGAAGCCACATTAGATTTGGTACTGGGTAATGAGCCCGGCCAGGTGTTAGACTTAGAAGTAGGTGAGCACTTTGGTGATCGCGATCACAATTCTGTTATGTTTACTTTAGTGATAGAAAGGGATAGGTGTATACCACTGGGCAAGAGTTACAGCTGGGGGAAAGGCAATTACAATGCGATTAGGCAAGATTTAGGAAGCACAGGATGGGGAAAGAAACTGCAGGGGATGGGCACATTAGAAATGTGGAGCTTATTCAAGGAAAAGCTCCTGTGTGTCCTAGATAAGTGTGTACCTGACAGGCAGGGAGGAAGCTGTAGAGCGCAGGAGCTGTGGTTTATGAAGGAAGTGGAATCTCTGGTCAAGAGGAAGAAGAAGGCTTATGTTAGGATGAGATGTGAAGGCTCAGTTAGGGCACTTAAGGGTTACGAGGTAGCCAGGAAAGACCTAAAGAGAGAGCTCGGAAGAGCCAGGAGGAGACATGAGAAGTTGTTGGCAGATAGGATCAGGGTAAACCCTAAGGCTTTCTATCAGGGCTTATGCCCGAAACATCGATTCTCCTGTTCCTTGGATGCTGCCTGACCTGCTGCACTTTTCCAGCAACACATTTTCAGTACTAGATTAGGTAGGATTGAGGTTCACAAGGAAGAGGTATTAGAAATCCTGCAGAGTGTAAAATTAAATAAGTCCCCCGGGCTGGATGGGATTTATGCTAGGATCCCCTGGGAAGCCAGGAGGAGATTGCCGAGCCTTTTGCATTGATCTTTAAATTGTCATTGTCTACAGGAATAGTGCCAGAAGACTGGAGGATAGCAAATGTGGTTCCCCTGTTCAAGAAGGGAAGTAGAGACAACCCTGGTAATTATAGACCAGTGAGCCTTACTTCAGTTTTTGGTAACGTGTTGGAAAACGTTATAAGAGATAGGATTTATAATCATCTAGAAAAGAATAATTTGGTTCGAATTGTCAGCACGGTTTTGTGAAGGGTAGGTCGTGCCTCACAAACCTTATTGAGTTCTTTGAGAAGGTAACCAAACAGGTAGATGAGAGTAAACCGGTTGATGTGGTGTATATGGATTTCAGCAAGGCGTTCGATAAGGTTCCCCACAGTAGGCTATTGTACAAAATGCGGAGGAATGGGATTGTGGGAGATGTAGCAGTTTGGATCAGTAATTGGTTTGCTGAAAGAAGACAGAGGGTGGTGGTTGATGGGAAATGTTCATCCTGGAGTCCAGTTACTAGTGGTGTACCGCAAGGATCGGTGTTGGGTCCACTGCTGTTCGTCATTTTTATAAATTACCTGGATGAGGGCGTAGAAGGGGGGGTTAAAAAGTTTGCAGACAACACTAAGGTCAGTGGAGTTGTGGATAGTGACGAAGGATGTTGTGGGTTACAGAGAGACATAGATAAGCTGCAGACCTGGGCTGAGAGGTGGCAAATGGAGTTTAATGCAGACAAGTGTGAGGTGATTCACTTTGGTCAGAGTAACTGGAATGCAAAGTACTGGGCTAATGGTAAGATTCTTGGTAGTGTAGATGAGCAGAGAGATCTCGGTGTCTAGGTACACAGATCCTTGAAAGTTGCCACCAAGGTTGATAGGGTTGTTAAGAAGGCATACAGTGTTTTAGCTTTTATTAATAGAGGGATCGAGTTCTGGAACCATGAAGTTATGCTGCAGCTGTACAAAACTCTGGTGCGGTCGCACTTGGGATATTGTGTATAGTTCTGGTCACCGCATTATAAGAAGGATGTGGAAGCTTTGGAAAGGGAGCAGAGGAGATTTATTAGGATGTTGCCTGGTATGGAGGGAAGGTTTTACGAGGAAAGGCTGAGGGACTTGAGGTTGTTTTCGTTAGAGAGAAGAAGGTTGAGAGGTGACTTAATAGAGACATATAAGATAATCAAAGGGTTAGATAGGGTGGGCAGGGAGAGCCTTTTTCCAAGAATGGTGATGGTGAGCACGAGGGGGCATAGCTTTGAATTGAGGGGTGATAGATATAGGAAAGATGTCATAGGTAGTTTCTTTACTCAGAGAGTAGTAAGGGTATGGAATGCTTTGCCTGCAACGGTAGTAGATTCGCCAACTTTAAGTACATTTAAGTCATCATTGGACATGCATATGGATGTACATGGAATAGTGTAGGTTAGATGGGCTTCAGATTGGTATGACAGATCGGCGCAACATCGAGGGCCGAAGGGCCTGTACTGCGCTGTAATGTTCTATGTTCCACAAAAAAATGTTCTATGAAGATGGAAAATAAGTACAGTTTAACTTTCTTATAGCAATAAAAATGACAGACATCATCAAATACTTTCTAGTCATAAAGTCATAGAGGTGTACAGCATGGAAAGACTCTTCAGTCCAACCTGTCCATGCCGACCAGATATCCCAACCCAATCTCGTCCCACCTGCCAGTACCCAGCCTCCAAACCCTTCTTATTCATATACCCATCCAAATGCCTCTTAAATGTTGCAATTGTACCAGCCTCCACCACTTCCTTAGTATATGTTTTCACTAATTAATTAATTCTTTAAACATATTCAGACCAATCAGTTCTTGTTTTTTTTTAATGATAAACACAATATTTGAGAAATGTTTTGTGATCCAAGCATCAGCTCGAAGTAATTTAAAAATTATTCTCATGGAAAATCAAAATTGATTTCTCCCCTGTTCATATTACAGACTTCATATTCAGATGGGTTTGCATGTCATGAAAATATTTTGCAAAATAATGCAAAGACTATGCTATCAGTACTGAAATAAACATAGACAATTCATTTTCTGAGATCCTGTAGACTAGGTATGGACGCCCATACTTAATTAGTGAAGGCTAAATTAGTTAGGTTTCACAGAAGTATCTCTCAATGTGCACTGTCAGTAAAGCTGTGTCAGTTGAATATGTTAAGTGGTTAGTTTATGATTGGATTAATTGTACTTTATTTTTCCTGTAAATGTTAATGGAAATCAATAGAAAGGAAGAGGTAGATGTAATCACTGAAACTTTCTAAATTAATAGACTCATTTATTAACTAACAAATTTGTCAGGGAACAAACCTGTAGCTTTCCCTTATTGAACACAAATGTTTTGCTGGCCTATGCTTTGTATAAGATGATTGTACAGCACTTTATCGTCTTATAGGTTGGCATTCAGCACAAAAAGAAATATTTAAATCTCAGCAAACAAATAGTAGTGTACTTGCACACATATAGAACAGCAAACTATTACAATGGTATGTTTCAACAGCAATCAGTCTGTTGATTTAAATGGCCAGAGTTATAGGAAGTATATAAGTATTGATGACAATGTGTATACATTAAGATGGCCGCTAATGGAGGCAAGATCAGCAGTCACCAGACAACCAGACAATACTGAGGCATGGAGAGAAAGATGTAATGGTCCCTACTTACAGTGTAAGAGATTTTTCAGCAATCTCCAACACCACCCTTATTTCAGCCTGAAGGCTTGCGCATTGGCATTGGTGCGCAAAGCTACTTTACACTTCATGGTCAAGGTAATACTTGACTGGGTTTTCCCATAACCTTCTGTCTTTGTACATCCCGATAGTGGAGCTTCTTGTGCCCATTCAGATCTTAAAGGCTGTTAAGACATTTTCAACAAGATTACAGGTTCTCGGATAACCCACAAGCTGCTGACCACCTCTGCAGTCTCCAGTGTTGGCCATTCATTGGGCATTGGTTATGTTTTTTGGCAGTCTAGGACGATGGAGTAGAGATGGTGACCCACCAACATCCGAGTCAGACTCCCAACTACCACCACAGACCACAAAATGTAACCCACTGTAACTGGGCCAACCTTTAAATGGAAGCCAGGGTTGGGGATGGGGGAAGCTGTGGTCAGTACATGTGGATGCTGGTGGGAGAAGACTATAAAAGGATCGGGATATGTGCATACAGAAATCAGGCCCCTGTGTCTTCAGTGATTTTCCTGAATAGGTGTCCCTCCAGAACCCAGCCCCCCCATTTCATTTCTCCCTATCTGCTCAAGGCATGAGGGGCTGAGTTTACTGAGCTGCCAGCTCTCTGTTTGGAACCACAGTTCTCAGTGGCAATTGGATAGAACATGTAAAGGTCAAGAGGAAATCAAAACAGCTGCCCTTGCATGTCATGGAATTCCTACAGTGTGGAATTAGGCCATTCAGCCCATTAGGTCTGATTCAACCATCGAAAGAGCTTCCCATCCATACCCAGACCCAATTCCATGCCTGTAACCCAGCGTTTACAATAGCTAGTATATTGAGGTTTCACACCCTATGGCAATTTAGCATGGCCACATAACCTGCACACACTTGCACTGTGAGAGGAAACTGAGCACTTGGTTTCCATGCAGATACAAGGCAAGCTCCATATAGACAGCCACCCAAGGCTGGAATCTACCCCAGGTCCTTGATGTTGTAAGACAGTAGTGCTATTCACTGAGCCGCTGTCACCAATTTGAGATCGGGTTGTCCAGCTGATCAGTGAAGCCATATCTCAGGTCTTTACTTTGCTCAGTGCGACAGTGAAGCAATATTCTAGGGCAACACAGTGGCTCGGTGGTTAGCACTGCCCCCTCACAGTGCCAGGGACACGGATTTGATTCCAGTCTCGAGTGACTGTGTGGAGTTTGCGCATTCTCTCTATGTCTGCATTGGTTTCCTCTGTGTACTCTGGTTTCCTCCTACAGTCCAAAGATATGCAAGTTAGGTGAATTGGCCACGCTAAATTATCCAGGGATGTGTAGGTTAGGTGCATTAGTCAGGGGAAATGTAGAGCAGTAGGGGAATGGGTCTGAGTAGGTTACTCTTTGGAGGGTTGGTGAGGACTTTTGGGCCAAATTGTCTGTTTCCATACTGTAGGGATTCGATGATTCTCCCATCCCTCCTCTGCTTCATCATTCAATCCTCACTCCACATTATTGCTGTTGAGTGCTGAAAGAGCTGCAAACTTCATCCTGAGCTGCAATAATTATGATTAATTATGATTTCAGATTGTTTGTCTTATAGAGCTAAGTGGCAGTAGACAAATTCATTGTTCACTCAGCATTGACAGCTGAGGATGAGCTATAATCTGGATGAATGGATTGCAAGTCCTCTGTCTCTGTCTCTGTATGGAAGATGCTTTTTGAAATAATTTTAAACTACTTCATCCAAGAACCTTATGCTCACAGATCCACAAGACAGCAGCATTAGGAATTGTAAGCATCAAACAATTTCAGTTTGAAGGGCTGTAAGTTTGATTGGCGTGAGAAATAATAAAGTTTCTATGCACTACCAGAGTTAGCTGTGAAAGGCAGCATTAATGCTTTGGAACAGAACTTAGGGAAATGTTAATTTGTAAATGAGCCATGCTATGTTTGAGTTAGCTGTGCTCAAAGCAGATAACAAAAGGACAATTTTATCTTCAGAGGGTACTAAAGTCAAACATAATGAGACACCTCCAGGCACTCTTCTCAAGCTGTTCAATATTAGCATTGGATACAATATGATTAGTCTGTGGTTGTAATGCAGCTGTAAACATTCAACAATTTTCCTCTTTTGAGCCTCTGAGATTTATTTATTCACTATTGCTTCAGTATATATTCTTTGTTCATTGCCTAGAAACCAGAAACTGGTCAGGGGATTATTTCCAGGATTTAACTGAAGACAGAGCCAGCTTTATACCAAAGCCTGGGAACTGGACTTTCTGGAACAAATCTGGAAACCAGCAGATCAGACTTGGGAATATCAGTGTAATTGTGTAGTATTTTAATATAATGGTCACACATGAATAATTTTATTGACAGGAACAGTTTATCTGATTTGAGTAACGATTGTAAGTTTTCCTTTTTATAATCATACCGTAAGTTCCAAGCATATTTCTTGAAATATATATGAGTTCAATTTATTTTTACACAACTCATTATGTACTACACTATGTTTAATGCTTTGTGCAGTATTACTATCAGATTATTTAAAACAATAGGATAGCCTTTTCAGATAGCGCTATCATAGATGATTACATTGTCTGATAAATAATCCTTAATCAATAGCATATAATTATTTTTCTAATGAATAACCTTCAAGATATATATTATCTGTCATACAAAACTACATTAAATCCAAAAATGTCAAACTTTAATAGACTGTAAATTAACAAAAGAACAAATTGATTCCCGGTCAGCAGATATAAACCTTGATTATTAACTCGAAAATAAAAGCAAAATATTGTGGATGCTAAAGATTTGAAACCACAGTGGAGCGTGCTGAAGAAACTCAGTAGGTCTGGCAGCATCAGTGAAGAAAGAAACAAACTTAATGCTTTAAGTATAATGTTTGGTTATTTACAGTTCAGCTCATTATCTTTATTCCCCATTCTTGTGCTTCCATTTGTACTTTCCAATGTCAGTTTTATTTGTGATTTTTTTTTAACCTTTGCTTCTTCTATCTTTCAGAGTCACTTTCAGAGACTCCTATATCCTTGACAAGCTAATTTAAACTCATACTGACAGCATCAGCAAATCTCCTTGCAAGGATATTTGTCCCGGTCCTGTTTAGGTGTGGACCCTCTGACCTCTACAGGTCCTACCTCCCCAGAATTGGTCTTAATGCCCCAGAAATCTGACCCTCAACAGCCAACTGCACCAACTTTCTAGCCACATAACCAGTCGCTAAATTCTCCTATTTCTAAGCTCAGTAAGACACAGGACAGTGAAGTCACTGCTTCCAAGGTCCTGTCTTTCAATCAACTACTGAGTTCCTTAAAATGTGCTTTCAGAACCTTGTCCCTATTTCTATCTATCAATATGGGCTAAAACCTCTGGGTGATTACCCTGCCACAAAAGAATATCCTGCAAATGCTGCATAGCACCCTTTACCTTGCATCAAGAAGCCTGGAGTCACATTGACAGCTGCAGAAAAACCTGTCTGATTCCCCAGTTATGGAATCTTTATCAGCTGTGCTTTTGCATTCTTCTTCCTTCCAACTGTAAAGCTGAGCTGTCCACTCACTTAGTTACAGCCACAGTCCCCTAAGGAAATATCGCACTCACCGGTATCCAAAATGGAATATCAATTTGTTAGCACAATAGACCCATTGCTTCTAACATGTGATCCCATCTCTAAATGTGCTAGTAATATAGTCTGCTTCACAGATGCATAAGGGACCATGCCCAATCAGGTCATTATTATCTCAACACATTCTTAAGAATAGACACTAGGATTTTCCCTCCCAATTATGTTAGGATATAAGTTTTTAATTCCCTATTTTCTCTCTGATACCCTCTTAAATAATGGTGTGATGTTTTTCTAGCTCCCAAACTGCAGGTATAATTCTAGAATGTATAACTTTTTTCAAAGATGTTCACCAATGTGGACAACTTCTCTCGCTGCCTTCTTCAAGATGTTAGAATATCATACCCTCAGGGCTTATCAACTTGCAACCCCATTTTCTCCAATACAATCTTCTTACAAATAATAATTACCTTCAACTCCTTACTCGCCCCAGGTACTCGGATCTCTCATTCCAGGAGATTTCCTGTTAGTCTGATATCATTGGTAAGAAAAGTACTTGAAACTATTATGAAGCACTAACTTGACAGTCAGAAAATAATGATCGAATTCAGTGTGGATTTATGAAAAGGAAATCATGCTGGACAAACTTGAGTCAGAGTTTTGAGGATGTTAGTAGTAGAGTTGACATCTAGGAACTAGTATTGGATACTAGTTGCATTTAGATATACTGAAGGCTCTTGGTAATGAGTCACACAGGAGGCTGGTGAACAAAATTACAGGACAAATGATAGGAAGTAGTCTACTGGAATGGACTGAAAATTGGTTAACAGGAGAAAAACAGGGAGTAGAAATAACTATGCCATTATCAGAATGACTGGTTGTGACTAATGGTGTCCTGCAAGTATGATGCGTAGGCACCAGCTGTGTACAAACTATGTCATTGATTTAGACGTGGGAACTAAATGTAATATTTCCATGCTCTCCGATGGTATTAAACTAGGTGGGAGTGTGTGTTATGTGGATGATGCAAAGAAGCTTCAAGGGAATTTGCATAAGCTGAGTGAATGGGCAAGGGCATTGTAGATAGATAAGTGTGAGGTTATCACACTCCACGTTGGTGGAGGATTGGAGATGTAAAGTATTTCTTAAATAGTGACAGATTAGGATAAATTGTTATCCAAAGAGACCTTGTGTCCAAATTCATAATTCACTAAAAGCTAACCTGCAGGTGCAGCAAGCAGTTAGGAAGGCAAAGGATATGTTGGCCTTTATTACAGGAGTATTTGAAGACAGGAGTAAGGATATCTTGCTTCAATTGTATAGAACCTTGGTTAGGCTTCAGCTGGAGTATTGTGAATTACTTGGTCCCCTAAAGATGGATGTACTTTCCATTGAGGTGATATAGTGAAAAGTTACCAGATGAATTTCTTGGACAGTGAAATTGTCATATGAGAAGTTGCATTCTCTACATTTCAGAAGAATGAAATGTGATCTAAGTCAAACTTACAAAATTCTTGAAGGATTAGACAAAGAAGATGAAAACAGATTGTTTCCATCAGCTGGGAGTGTAGACCCCGAGAACACAATCACTGAATAAAAGGCAAGCCATTTAGGGATAGGACGAAGAGGAACTTCATTTGATGGCAGAGAGGCTTTGCTGAGGAGCATTCTGGGAAAAGTTAGCTCAGTCACCACAAACAAACAGCAGACTGAGGAAGAAGCCTGTGTAAGCCCCAAACATTACATTGGTGCAGTGTTTCCATCCTTCCCTCTTCCTCTAACCAAAAAAAAAGAAGAGAGAGAGATTGGAAGAGATTGTTAGGTAGTTTGATGTAGCCTAGAGGCTATTTGGTTTGTTTCTACAGATTGCATTGGAATTGATGGTACTAGTTAGTGCTGCTGGTTGCTATAAGTGCAGGCTTGGGTGAATACTGGGCTTCAGTGAGAAAGGTGAGCAAGGTGAACGAATGGTAAGGATCTTTTATCTTTCTTTGTGTAAAGGGGCAGAGATGGCAGTCAGGGCAGTGGTGTGCTCTGCCTGCCAGATGTGGGTTATCAGGGAGAAGTCTAGTGGCCCTGATGACTATGTCTGCAGGAAGTGTGACCGACTGTAGCTCCTCTCAGTCTGTGTCATTCGGTTGGAGCAGCAGTTGGACACACTGAGGAGCATATGGGGGCAGACACTGTGATTATTACAGGGAGGTGGTCACACTACAGGTTCAGTCAGGTAGATGGTTGACTTCCAGGAGATGCAGGCAAGCACTGCAGGAGTCTCCTGTGGCTGTTCCCCTTGCTAACAGGTATGCCATTTTGTATGCTGTTATGGGGAGGGGGTGGGGGGGGGGATGCAAAGGAGCAGTGGAGAATAGCCTCTCAGGAGAATTTACAGCAGCAGCCAGGCCTGTGACACCACAACTGGCTCTGCTGTAGAACAGGGTTGGCCAAGATCCATGTGAGTGATAGTGGGTAGAAAGCTCACTAGTTAGAGGCACAGACAGGTGTTGCTGTAACTGTTTTCGAGACTCCAGGATGATGTGTTACCTCAGAGCATTTGTATGAAATTCTTAAGGGTGAGGTTGAGCAGCCAGAGGTCATGGTGTACATTAGAACAATGACACTGGTGGAAAGAGGGATGAGGCCCTGTAGAGTGGGTTCATGGAGTTAGGAAAGAGGCTGAAAAGCAGGACCTCGAGGGTAGTAACCTCTGGATTGCTACCAGCACCACGTGCTAGTGAGGCAAGGAATAGAAAGATAGGACAGATGAATGTCTGGCTGAGCAGCTGGTGCAAGGGGCAGGGTTTCAGGTTTTTGGATCACTGGGACTTCTTCCAGGGAAGGGGTGACTTGTACAAAAGGAATGGATTGTATCTAAGCTGGAGGGGAACCAATATTCCCTGAGGGTGGTTCACTACTGCTACTCAGGAGGATTTAAACTAGAGTGACAAAAGCTGGGAACCACAGCAGCAGGTCAGAAAGTGGAGGAATTGAGGAGAAGGTAGATGTTATAACCAGTAAATCAGAAAGAAAGGACAGGCAGACACAGGTAATTGGACTCAATGGCACTAATGGGCTAAAATGTGTTTATTTCACCGCAAGGAGTATTATAGGAGAGGCAGATGAGCTTAGAGCCTGGATCAGTACATGGCATTATGCTGTGTTGACCATTATAGAGACTTGGTTGACAAAGGGATAGGACTGGCTGTTCAATGTTCCAGGGTTTTGTTGTTTTAGACGAGGTGGAGGGAAAGGTAAAAGAGGTGGGGGAGGAGCTTTACAAATCAGGGAGGATGTTACATCTCCATCAGACAGGACGTACTGGAGGGCTCATCCACTGAGGCAATATGGGTACAGCTCAAAAATAAGATGGATGTAATCATTCTGATCAGAATATACTACAGCTCCCCTCCTCCCTCACACTCCCTTCTCCCCGCCTTCCAACTACCCCCCCAAAATCCATACCCCCCCCCAACAGCTATGAGACATTGAGGAATAAATATGTCAGCAGATTATGGAAAGATGGAATAAAAGTTGAGTTGTCATAGTGGGTGATCTTAACTTCCCAAATATTGACTGAGACTCCCTTACAGCAAGAGGCTTATATGGGACAGAATTTGTTTGGTGCATCTAAGAAGGTTTCTTGAAACAGTATGTGGATAGTCTAACTAGATGAGGGGCCATACTGGACCGTGTATGGGCTAATGAGCATGCCAGATAACTGACCTTTCAGTGAGAGAACATTTTGAAATGTATGATCACAATTCCTAAAGTTTTCAGATACCTATGAATAAGGATATGTCAGTACCTTGTGGCAAGGTACTAAATTGGGAGAGGGAAAATCACATCAGTATTAGGCAGGAGGTAGGGAGTGTTAATTGGGAGAAGCTATTATCAGGTAAGTACACATTTGACACATGGCAATTATTGGAAGAACTGCTGATGAGAGTTCAGGACCGGTATGTTCCAGTGAGGAGGAAGTACAAGAATGGCACGGGAATGAACCTCTAGATAACAAGGAAGGTTGTGAATTTAGTCAAAAGGACTAGGAACCTAAAATTGGACAGAGCCCATAAAGAATATGAAGAAATCAGGAAATAACTCAAGTAGGGAATTAGGAGAGCAAGAAGGGGCCATGAAATGGCTTTGGCAAGTAGAGGTAAAGAGAATCCCAAGGCATTCTTTACATACATTAAAAACAAGAGGATAACTAGGGAGAAGGGAGGACCACTCAAAGATAAAGGAGGGAACTTGTGCTTGAAGGCAGAGGATATAGGTGGGATCCTAAATGAGTACCATATTTCAATAATCACCCATGAGAGGGATAAGGAGGATAGTGAGAATTGTGTGGAGCATGCTAATATGCTACAGCATTTTGAGATCAAGAAAGAAGTGGTGCTGGGTATCTTGAAGAGCATTAATAGTGGGTAAGGTCCCAGGGTCTGATGGTATCTACCGCAGATCATTGAGAGAGGCAAGAGCGGAAACTTCTTTGTATCTTTGTCAGCCAGTGGAGAGGTCCTAGAGGACTGGCAAGTAGCTAATGTTGTTTCTCTGATCAAGAAGGGAAATAGGGATAATTCAGGAAGCCATTGACTGGTACGTCTCACATCAGTAGTTGTGTAGCTATTGGAGATAATTCTGAGGGATGGGATTTATGCGCATTTGAGAAAAACTTGGCCTAATTAGGGACAGTCAGTCTGGCTTTGTGCAGGACGGGTCATGGCTTACTAACTGATTGAAGTTTACGAGGAGATGATAAAGGTGATCGATGATAGTAGAGCAGTGGATGATATCTATGTGGATTTTAGCAAGGCTTTCAACAAGGCTTATCCAGAAGATTAAGATACATGGGATCCATGGTGTCTTGGCCACATGGATTCAGAATTGACTTGCCCCTAGCCAACAGAGGGTCATGGTGAAAGAGTGTTTTTCAGGATGGAAGCCTGTGACTAGTGGTGTTCCACAGGAATCTGTACTGGGACCTCTGATGTTTATGATAAATGGATGGGCTAGTAAATTTGCAGGTGATACAAGGATTGGTGGAATAGTGGTTGGGTAGAAAGTTGTCAAATGAATCAGCTAGATGTAGATCAATTGCAAATACAGGCAGAGAAATGGCAAGTGGAGTTTAATCTGGGTAATTGTGAGGTGCTGAACTTTGGGAGATCGAATGCTAAGGAGAAGTATACAGTTAATGGCAGGACCCTAAATAGCATTGATGTATAGAGGCTTCTTGGGATTCATATCCATAGCTTCCAGACAGTGGCCACGCAAGTAGATAGGGTGATAAAGAAGGCATATGACATGCTTGCCTTTATTGGTCAGGGAATTGAGTACAAGGGTCAGGATGTCATGTTGCAGCTTTATAAGATTTTGGTTCGGCCGCACATGGAGTGTTCAATTCTGGTTGCCACATTACAGGAAAGATGTGGAGACTTTGGAAAGGGTGCAGAAGAGATTTACCAGGATACTGCCTGGATTAGAGGGCACGAGCCATAAGGAGAGGCATAAAAACCTGAGTTGTTTTCCCTGGAACGGACGAGGCTGAAGGGAGACTTGATGGAAGTCTACAAAGTTGAGATGCATAGATAGTGTTGATCGTCAGAATCTTTTTCCCAGAGTTAAAATGTTTAAAATTAGAGGGCTTGCATTTGAGGTGAGAGGGGAGAAGTTCAATGGAGATGTGAGGGACAAGTTTTTTACACAGAGACTGGTAAGAGTCAGGGAGGTAATGGAGGCAGATATGATAGGGATGTTTATGGAACTTTTAGGTAAGAACATGAACATGCAAGAAACGGTGGGATATAGACCAAGGGCTGGCAGAAGGAATTAGTTTAGTTTGGCATAACACTGTGGGCTGAAGGGCCCATTCCTGTGTTGTACTGTTCTTTGTTCTTTGTTCATTACTTGGAAGGTGGCAAATCTTTGAATTCTAATCCCCAGAAGTCTGTGAATTGATGTTGAATATGTTCATCACATAAACATGCAAACAGATAAGGAATAAGCAAGAGGGGAGCACGCTGTATCTTGAGTCTACTCCACCATTTGAATAGATTGCGGCTGAGCTGATTACTCCATATTCTCACCTCCCCCAGATAATCTTTCACCCTCTTGCACATCAAGCGTATCAGCTATCTCACTAAACACTTGTTTTAAGATCCTAGAATGATGTCCAACAGGATCTCAGCATTTGTCAACTGTAGTTTCAACAACATACTCAGTCACATTTCCATGGCGATTGCAAGTTTCTTGAGTCACTTTACTCTTTCTATTTCCTGATGAGTGGATTCCTAATTCTGGAATGTCAATTGTATCCTCTATAGTGAAGATACCTGCTCAATTCATCAGTCACCTCCTCATTTTACATTATTGATTCCCATACTGACTTTCTATAGGATCAGCACTCATGTTGTCAACTTCTTTTTCAGATATCCACAGAGACTTTTATGACTTGCTTTTATAGTTTTAGCTATCTTTCTCTCAGATTTAAATGATCATTCCTTATTAATCTTTTCATCAATCCGTGTTGTTATTTATATTCTATCCAATTGATGCAAGCCCACACCCACCCTTTATTCTTCCACCCTCTCTTTCAACTGAACCAGTATCCGCCACTGGCAGATCTCTGGAGCCAGGCTGAAGTGAAATAAAATGAAGTTTTAAGTATCTAGTAAAGACTTCATTCCATTAAAAAAATCTCAGCGATATCTTTAATTCCCTTCAAGTAATCGATCCTGTACAAAGAAAAACATCTGTCTTCATAACCCAACATCAAAGACAGTTAAACACTTCATAACCATTTGCAGTGCAAAGCAAACTTTAAACCTTTGAATTTATTAGTTCCACCCCAACCTCACTTTGATCATGTTCAGTTCTGGAAGTAGTCAAGCAGCGCAACTGAGAGTCCTCAGGCTGATGTCAACAAACTGCCAGTGTAATCTTTTTTACAATGCAGGCTGTTTTTGTTTTAGGAAGTTTATACAGTTGCTCAACCCTATCTACTTATTATATTTAACCCTGTCTACTCTTAGCAATCCCAAAGATATACCTTTCTTGCCCAAAGAGGTACCTGACTTTTCCAGTAGGATACTTTACCTCTCTCCAGCAGGTTTAGATAATGTTTCTAGATAATGCTTCCCTAAAATGTTTCTTGACCACAAGCCATGTTTGACAAATATGGATGATGAAAATTACTTAATTGTGAAGGCAACTACATTTGTAAATGTTCAGCTCTGGACATGAACAGCAGATGTCTAAAATACCCCTTTTCCCTCGATCCCAGCCCTAAACCCAACCCACATAACAAGCCCACCAGTGACATTCATGGGTAACTGGATTTGCACCAACGAGATTTCTAGAATCAGAATTTTGGTGCCATTTTGACTGAAGCACAGAGCCCTTCCAACTCAGTGCAAATTCAGGTGTATGACTAACATTGAAAATATACCTTTATTGATCTTGACAGATGCTCTATCAGTATAAGCTGTGACATTATTTAAGGCCAAGTAAATAGAATATCCTATTAGCAATTCACTATCAGCAAATGATGAAAGGCAGGTGAAAAAAAAAATTCAACTAACTGATTGGAATGCTGAAGTCCTTTTAGAAAGGTTATAAGTCTGAATAATAGGGATGTGCCTTTCTTATTTTCAGTGATTGAAATCTAGATTTGGCTCGACTTAATATACTTTGCACCTGGACAGCTCCATCTTTTTCATGTGACATGTCCTTCTCTAGATTGCAATGTCAGCTTCCATATTTTAATGCAAATGTACAGAGAAGCAAAATGACCTTTTACATTTAGAATTCTATCAATATTCTACTCCATTCTAATGCCTGTAGAAGGACTAAAATGTTGGTCGTCTGGCAACCTAATATAATAAGATTCGATTGAAGGTGACAACATCCTTCCGAACGAGTTTGATTTGTCTTCAAATGAAAATTCACATCTTGCTGCAAATGACTTTCTTCTGAAAACTGAAGCATAATCCATTTTTATTTTGCCTGTTTTGAGACTGAAGTGACCCATGTTCCACTAGTTTTATATGCTGTCAGAAGGAGAGCTCCATTATTAATTGCTGAGAAGATGAAGCCATCTTGTCCTATGATCAGATCTACCATATAATGGAGAAAGAACTTCAATAATGGTGATCTGTTTTGTGCCTCATCAAATGGGAACTAGCAGTTGAAGATCAGAAGAGAACATCAGTTGGACATTTGATACATAAGGCACTTCCTCTCCAACGGCATTGTGGTAAACCTACATCAAATGGATGACAGCAATTAGAGAAGGCAGCTCACCACCACATTCTCAAGGGCAACTAGGGACAGGCAATGAATGCTAGACCCACCAACAGCGACCGTAACCTGTGAGTGAATAAACAAAAAAAAAACCTACATATGTGGATGTGTGCTTTGCCCAAAGGCAAGTCCATGGCTGGTGTTTCATCCTAACCTATGTTCTTAGCAGATGTTTGAAGGTGGTGCTATTTTCTCCAATTAATACCTCTCTAATGTGACCATTAAACATTCTGTGAGCTCAGCTCATTATTGTTACTTAACATCGGTTCCTGAAACCCATTTCTTCAACAGTTTTGTGTGTTGGATTCCTGGCTGACAGTTCTACAGCTTTCTGCTTCTGGAGATTTCTTCCATACATCTCAGGACTTCTCCCTAGATCTGACTGCTTGAAGTCTGCTACGAACAGCATCTCTGTTGTTATGAACTTATTGCCTCGAAATTAACTTGTTACTGTTACCTTGTCCCTCTTTCTCTGGATTATAAAACTGAAGTCTGAAAACATCGTAGCAATTAATTCACTAGGTGGTTTGTTAGTCATTCAGCTGAAATCACATGGCTTCTTGGAAATCCTGTTTTTTAAACTCACTGTTCAAAATGCATTCAGACTTTCAGACTTAAAAACTAAAATGTATCGATCTTCCCCTTTAGAACCTTAGTTCCCAAATAACAAAAGTAATATCTAGGCCATCCTCACAACCTGCAAACAGTTCTCCTGCGTTAATTGTAAAATGAAGATCAAGTGAAAAGAGCATTTGCAATGGAAGGTTTGACTATTTGCACTGGACATTGAACAGGCTAGCCAGCAATTCTCAAAGGGACCACTGGAGGCATCATAAAAATATATGAAATGCCTGATTATGCAGCTCTGTGGACCTAGGAAAAACATAACTGGGCGAAATCTTTCAGAGCCTGACAAATACATTCAGATGATGTTGGAAGTAAAAATCTGAAAGAACTACAGATAGATCCAAAGAGGAGAAGACAAACCTTATCATGGTAGAATAGCAGAAACCATTCAGTTTTAAAGACAAAACTCTCTTGAAACAAATACGATCATAAGACATAAAAGCAGAAGTAATTGAGTCTGCTCTGCTATCAAATGTGATCATGGCTCATCTGGTAATCCTCAACTCCACTTCCCTGCCTTCACCCCCAAAACCAAATATATCTTTAATGATTAAAAATCTGTCTATCTCAGCCTTGAATATACTTAATGACCCGGCCTCAACAGCTTTCGCAGTAAAAAATTACACAGATTAACTACCTTCTGTGAGAACATATTCCTCCTCACCTCAATCTTTATGTGCGACTCCTTATTCTGAGACTCAGCCCTCTGGTCCTAGACTCAAGAATCTTGTTTTTTTCAATAAGGCCCCCTATCGTTCTTCTAAATTCCAATGAGTACAGGCTGAACCTACTCATGCTCTTCTCATAAGGTAGTCCTTCCATATCTAGTATCAGTCCAGTGAACCTTCGCTGGACTACATTCAGCGCCAGTATATCTTTCCTTTAATAATGGTCCAAAATTGATCACATTATTCCAGCTCTGCTCTGGCTTGTACCTTGCATAATTTTAACAAAATCTCTATACTTTTATTTTCCATTGCCTCTGAAATTAAAGCCAAAGTTCCTTTTGCCTTTTCTACTACCCATTGAACCTGTTGGTGATTTATGGTTGAGGACTCTCAGATCCCTCTGTGCTGTAGCTTTCTGCAGTCTCTGTCCATTTAAATAATATCTAGCTGCTCTATTCTTCCAATCAAACTGCATAATTTTCCCACATTGTACTCCATCACCAACTTCTTGCCCACTCACTTAACCTGTCTATAACCCTCTGCAGATTCCTTATGTAATCCTCACTACTTGCCTTCCCATATATTTTTATGTCATCTGCTACATTGGCTATGTTAGCTTCACTTTCGTCATTCAAGTCATTAATATATATTGTAAGTAATTGTGGCTCCAGCTCTGATCCCTATGACTCCACTAGTTACAGGTTGCCATCTAAAAAAAAACTGCCTTATCCCAATTCTCTGTCTTCTATTCGTTAGCCAATCCACTAACTATGCTAATTTACATTTGACACCAGTAAAAAAGGAAGGCCAGATTGAAGGTGTCAAGAACCAGCATCAATACTGAGGAGCAAGAAAACTTTGCAGGTACAAGCAGTATTCAACTATTTTAAAACATGTGTTATTTTAATGAAACATTGGGTCATTTGGGGTGGCATGGTGGCTCAGTGGTTAGCACTGCTGCCTCACAGCACCAGGGTCCCAGGTTCGATTCCAGCCTCAGGCGACTGTCTATGTGGAGTTTGCACATTCTCCCTGTGTCTGCATGGGTTTCCTCTGTGTGCTCCGGTTTCCTCCCGCAGTCCAAGGATGTGCATTAGTCAGAGGGAAAATGGGTCTGGGTGGGTTACTCTTCAGAGGGTCAGTGTGAACTAGTTGGGCCAAAGGGCCTGTTTCCACACTGTAGGGAATCTAATCTAATTTCCCTCAGTTACAGAGGAACAAAAGGTTGACATGTCGATAATGTAACTGGACTCAAAACATTAACTCTGATTTCTCTCCACAAACCTGCTGAGCTTTTCCAGCAATTTCTGTTTTTGTTTCTGATTTCCAGCGTACGCAGTTCTCTCAGTTTTTACCACCTGAATGTCTTTCTTCAAATTCAAATACTCTTTGAACTTTAATAAAACAAGAGTGATCTTCACTAGCTGTCTGCAATTATGGATACTTAGCTTTCTCTGTAGATCTTGGCAAATCAATCTTAGCAATGTTGATCAATTCCCTTCTTCATGTGACCAGTTCCTATCACTTGTAAAACTTTCACTTGCAATGATACATTGGCATGAATTTTATGGATGTTATTTACAGCAACCTGAATCATTTTCAAAAAGCAATGTTCTTCATGTTCAGCTATTTTTTGGCCACAGATGAGTCCCCATTGATAACATGCTGTCACCTTTAATCATATGACTCTGGTTGTATTATTTATGATAAGAAAACCACCAAATGAGCCAACATCATCCTGTCATATTTTAAAAGCTTGGGCACAAAATGAGTTGGTTCCATCGTAAGCACTTTTTAGTCTAAAAGGTTTGAACATCTGAACAGGTAGTTCCACACCTATTCAACTTTGATATAATGATTGGGTACTAGTAAAATTTGCTAATGAGCTAGCATCGCATTATGGAGAGAGAAATCATTTGTTAGAATAAAGATGTAGCTAGTGGACAACATCCTAGCAAGTAGGCCTGCCAAGTTATTGGAGAGTTTTAAAGATTTCTCTTTCTTTACACAACTCCCATTTTAAAATATTAACTGAATAGATTCATTTGTGTTGGTGTGAATTCAACCAGCGATGTTTCCTCCAGTTCCCTTTGACTCCTGTTTTGCTTGGCTTTCTTGATGTATACTCAATTGAATGCTGCCTTGATGTCAAGAGCAGTCCCTCTTACTTCAACTACCATTTAGATCACTATTATTGCTTGACGTTCTTGTGAAACGTGCCTTGCATTTGTAAACTGAAAGCAGCATAGTTGCCAGATTGGACAGTGAAAGGAAAGTTAATGGATCCTACTCTTTTTCATTAGCTTTATGCTTTTAAATGAAGTTGGCAGTGATTCAGGGTTAGTAGTTCCCAGAATTTATTGGTTCTACAGAACTCTAAATGCATTAGTAAATTTTGCTTTCCTTTGCAAAGCATGCTATACCAGTAGTGGGATCTAATGCCTTACCTATTCTAATCTTTCCTTAAATTGCAGAACATTTTTATGTAAAATAGATCAAGACAATTTATATACAGAGAATAAAATTAGTTCTTCATTAAAAGAAGTCTAATATTGTGAAACTCATGTTTAATTTGTTGATGTGTAAATAAAAATATTTCATTTTTCCTCAAGCAAAGTTTGCCACCTGTAAAATTCCCCTTCTGTATTTTCCTTTCTGCATTAATCCTTAATTAGATGTCACATCCCAATAATATGTCTCCCAGAGCGTGATATTATTGTGAGCTTTCATTTCCTATACTGCAGTTGTGATAGAGAATAACCATGCCTCTAATAAAGCCACTCAAGAATCTGAAACAGAATTATCTTACTGTGATATTCAGCCCCAGGGACTACTGATCAAATGGTCCTCAAAATGGATCAGGTATCTCTCCAAAGAACAAGGTGATCTGTAGAACCACATGGTCAGTACTGCAGTAAAACTCTGCACAAAATGAAAATCATCCCTCATGTACTTAATTTCTTTACCATCCTTTTTCCATTTTTTTCTATGTGCTGATTTAAAGCATTGTATTTAATTTGATTTTCCAGCTGACTGAATATTTTCAAAATAGATTTCAGATGAATAAAATGAAAGTTTCAAAAGTTAAGTTTTTAAAGAAGAAAAACTGACGATGGATAATGGGTCAGACAGGCAGGATACAAGGAAACTCATCAATGGTCTATAGTGAGCTCATGAATCTTCTCTGCATTAGCATTACTTGTTTCATTATAATCCTTACAATTTTTAGTTTATCAACTTATTATCTATATCATTTAGAATAGAATGAATGAGATGGATTGACTGTCTTCCTTTATTGACACTGAAAAAGATCATAGAATTCTAATCATTATCAGTTAAAGACGTTCTGATGTCGGGCTCTTGCCTGAAATATCAATTCTCTTGCTCCTTGGATGCTGCCTGAGCTGCTGTGCTTTTCCAGCATCCCACTCTCAACCATCATTATTAGATGTCAGCCATGGATCAGTTTAAAATAGCCTTATCTCTGAAGAAGAAGATTGTAAGGTCAAGTCCCAATCCAAGATTTCAGCACAAACTTTGAGGCTGATGTACCAGTGCAATACTGAGACGATATTACTAGAAGTACCTTCTTTCTGATCAGGTAATAAACCTAGGCCCCACTGTCCGTGTAGACAAGAAGGCCTAGGTATCAATTTAAAACACTAACCCTGCATCCTGGAAAATATTCATTCCTCAATCAACATTACAAAAACAGATTATCTGGCAATTTTCACATAGTGCTTGTACGAGGTGTCGCACTGCCCATTGACTTCCACCTTTCCTACACTGTGACAGCAGACTATGTTGCAAGAAATACTTTATTGTCAGTGAAATATCTTGAGGTTTTCAGTCTCCTTCAGTGCAGAAGGAGGACATTATGTCTATCATATCTGTACTGACCCTCAAATGAACAGTTAGTGCCATTTTCCTGCAACCTCCACATGGCCTTGCACATTCTCCCTTTTCAACTAACCATCTAACTCACTTTTGAATTTCTCTCTACCACCCTGTCAGGCAGTAGAATCCACTTCCTAACTACACATTGTGTGAAAATGTTTTTTCTCATATCACTTTTGTTTCTTTTACCAATTGCTTTAAATCAATGCCCTTTTATTCATGATCCTTTCATGAGCGGGAACATTTTTCTCCTGCTTGCTGTGTCCTCACCACTCATGATTTTGAATAGTTCAGTCAGATCTCCTCCCAGTCTTCCCTTCTTGAAAGAAAAGAATTCCAACATTTCTGGTTGAGGTCATGAAATGTGTTACTTAAATGCAAGTCTGTCTTTTTTTATGCCAGCTTTTTATTTAATTAACTGCATTACCATGTCCTTCCTCCTCTGCCCTCCAATGTTTCCCATCAAGTATTTATCTATCCAATTCCCTTTTGAAAGTAATTATTGAATCTGTTTCCACCATCTTTTCAGGCTATGTTACCACAATCTGATAAACATTGCACAAATCTCAATACCTGACTCTTCAGCCATTGTAAATAGTTTCTCCTTATTTCCTGTATCAAAATTCTGCACGATCTTAAAACTCTATTAAATCTCCCTGTATCTTCTGTGCTCTATCTTTGTAATTTGCCAGTATCATTTATTTATAATCATTATCCAACCCCATAACTTGATGTAAGCAAGCAATTTTGTTTTGCATTACTGGCTCACATCTACATGCCACTTATGAATAGTTTGAAAAGCAAGGATCTGCCAAAAAGCATACATTCAACTGGTTATTGCCTTTGTTCAATTGCTAAATCAGTTTTCAATCTAGCTGTCTATTTTCACATCAATTGAGGGAACATTAAACTTTCATGGAAGCTTCACACAGGGAATTTCATGAAATGTTTTGACTATTCCAGTTGTGACAACACTTTCCATTAACTCGATCCTTTCACCAGCAGATATCAAACTCCGTTCACTTTGCTTACCTTCTTTTATGTTGGATATCCATCTGCCTTTAATAGTTTAACCTGTTGATGCTGTTCACTTTTGTCCACTGAAAATTAACCTGCTGATGCTTTGTATAGCAAAAGGAAATCCTTGCACATCACAGTGAATTGTGGTGCAATTTCTCTGTTGTCAAAAATAAGTGAAATATTTGAAATATTCAAACTTTCAAAACTGATACCAAATCTTTTCTGATGTATTTTTCAATTGACTGTAATAAAATAACTTCACCCATAATACTCTAAAGTTCTAGCTATAAGGCCCAAATTCATTTCGGAAGCTGTTGGCAAAAGTTGGAACCGAAACGTCATGACTGAGAAAAAATGATTTTGAGCATTGAAGTCTGTCCCTTTAGTGTCTCAGGTCGCCAAGACTGATAAGGATCTAAAATCATGAAGGTACGAACAGGAATAAGGCATAAGCACTTGGGCAAAGTAAGGCAAGAATTATCCCACTTGTTGCACCATTTCTATGTGTTTCGTTATATTGCTGAGTGATGAAATATCCTGATAGTTTTTATCCTCTATGGGTCTGCCATAATCTTTGTTGCCTAGGCAACATAACCTCAAAGTTTTATCAATTCACTTTTGTTATTGAGTGTTAACCCAGTAACTGTAGGTTTCTCAAGCTTTTCCTTACTTTGTCATCATGCTGCACTTTCTTTGAACCATAGATGCAATGACATCATGTGGTACATGTTACTTTCATGCCTTCTAATATATTGAACATTGTCCATTGAAAAATCTCAAGTATGGGTGTAATGCCAAATGGTAGACAGGTTAAACAATAACATCCAGAAAGTGTTACAAACATGGCTAGCAGTTTGAATTCTCCATCTAGGGTGTTTCCAGAAAGTACTCTTCACTTTCAGCTTGGTGAAGATTGCACTGTGTTACAACTGATGTTGAAAGAGTGTACTAGGTCTCTTTAATTCCACTAGTCCAGTGATCACAATATAGCTTCAAATACTTTATCAGTTATCAATATGGACAATTCATGGTCAATTTTATCTAAGTTTATATGGAATAAAAATAATCTATCAACAAGGTTTATTTAATAAACAACATTATTGATTTATTGCAAAAATTGGAATTGTAGTAATGGTATATAACTGATTAACACACTGCTTGGAAAATGAAAATATAAATGTTCACCTTTCTTACTAATATGACACCTCATATACACACACACACACACACACAGACACACACACACACACACACACACACACACCCACACACCCCTCAGCCAGCTCAGACAGTATTCCTGCTGCCGAGCCACTCATTGTGATGCACTTTGAAGTCCCTGCACAAAGTACAGACTGTGTCCTAACTATCCTCAGTGCATTCTCCACATATTCAACATGGGAGAAAATTTGGGCGTTTCCACCCAACTATTGACATGATGCAATGAGACATCATATGATTTGGAGAAAATATTCAGGACTCCCAAGGTACCTCCTTCAAAACTGCATATCACTGTGCCTTCACGTCTAGTAGATCTGCCCTGACAGTGGGATAGGGCATAAGCAGGAATGGTGATTGTGGTATCTCGGATATCATTAGTAAGGTCTGATTCTGTGACTATGTAGCCCATTGCTTGACTGGTATGTGGATAGTTCCCTCAATTTTGCCCCAAGTCCACAATATTAATAAAGAGGGCTTTCTACAGTTGGAGCACTGCTTTCCTCAACTGGACAGACTTCATTACATTTTGTGTGACATTCCATCACAATATTTACATCTTGTTCTCTGGCTTTGTTCTTCCTGCTTGACCTTCTTCCTTTTCCAACATGTTGTTCTCATGACATCTGCAGTGTCTCCCAGCAAAATGACAAATCCTTGTCTGTTTTTCTGTTAATACTCTGTACCTGATGCTTGGCAACCTCAGAACATCCGCACATGTCGATAATGTTCTTGAGAGTAAATGTTTCTTCTCTCAGCAGGATTTCTTGTGTTTAAGGCAATCTTATCTCTGATGTGATCATCTTTCAGTCATCCAAATTCTCAGGATCCAGTGAGATGTGCCATAGAACGTAGAACATAGAACAGAACAATACAGTAATGGGCCCTTCGGTCCACGATATTGTGCCAAACATGACGTCAAATTAAACTAATCCCTTCTGCCTGGCCTTGGTCTATATCCCTCCATTCCTTGCATATTCATGTGCTTATCCACAAGTCCCTTAAATGCCCCTATCATATCTACCTCCACCAACACCCCTGGCAGTGTGTTCCAGACTCTTTTTCTTCTCTATGTAAAAAGCTTGTCCCTCACATCTCTTTTGAACTCCCCCCTCCTCACCTTAAATGTATGCCCTCTCATTTTAGACATTTCAATTCTGGGAAAAGAATTCTGACCGTCAATCCTATCTGCGCATCTCAGAATTTTATAAACTTCTTTCAAGCCTCCCTTCAGCCTCCGCCACTCCAGAGAAAACAACCTGAGTTTTTTACCCTCCCATTACAGCTCATACCCTCTAATCCAGGCAGCCTCCTGGTAAACGTCTTCTGCACACTCACCAAAACCTCCACATTCTCCTATAATGCAGTGACCAGACCTTCTCCCCTGATGTGCTGTTGAACACATACTGCACATAAGTTACATTAACACAGCATTTAAAGGATGTCCTCAAAGCTTTCAACATCTCTCATGCCTGGATCCTCTGCTGCTAATTTGAGGTTTAGAGTGCAATAGGACAGTATTCCTAAACCAACACTGAAAGCAAGGTTGCATGTTTGCTTAGTTTTTGAGTCTTTTTATTTAATTCTGCTATGATTAGACAGACGAGAAAGATTTGCAGCCATCTTGATTCACCCAGTTCTTCAATGTTGCAGATTGGCTTGTTTTTCATAATAGCTGGCTCTCGTACAGCTTTGATAATTCACGAAATCACAGCATCGCACTTCTGGCATCATGTTTCAGGTAATGTATTTAATAATTCCCACAAACTAAAGTAAAAGTAACACAAAACAAAGGCAGAGGTCACATGGCTATTACAGGCCAGCTAGTACGTTGTTTACACTGACATTTCTCTGAGTTGCAACATACAGACTGCAACTTTCCCGTTTATAGTTGTCAATGGTATAAAAGGCACTCTCGTTTCAAGTATGAGTTGGATATCATTGGACGGCAGCATTTTTTTGTCTTACCCAGTTGCTTTGTCCCTCAAGCCAGATAACAAACTGGGAGCCTGTAATTATTTAAAAGGTGCAATTGCTTTAAAATTTCTTATTGGCAGCAGATCTCACTGATGGTGGAAAAGAGGAAACTGTATTGCTGATCTACTTGTTTGCGGTGAGTTATCAGCCTGTCCAATTCCAGATTAAAAAGTGGTTGGCTGCCTAAGAAATAGATAGCAGAGGCATCAGTACTCATATTTTGTAATTCATTGGAGAAAAATCTAGTACCAGCAGTCTGGTGGATAGAAACCGTTATGCCTACAGTTAAGGAGGAAGACAAAACCTGGCTGGGAATGTTAGACTGGTTAGCTTCATATCATTGGAATGAAATTCATGAAATTTCTCCAAAAGGAGAAAACAGAGAGATATGAACAGTAATGAACAGTCAACATGGATTTCAAAAGGGAAAGCCTAGCTTGACCAAGTTTGTTGAATTTTTTGAAGATGTAAAAGAAACAGTCATGAAGAATAATAAAACAAATACAGTTTAACTAGATTTACCAAATTCCTTTTATAACATGTCAAATAATATACCAATGTATGAGATCAGCAAAAGTAGGATCAGGCAACATTGAACAGAATCGGGAGTGAGCTGACCTCAAGACAGGAAGGAAAAAAGAAAGTGGGGGATGGGGATTAAGTCAAAGTGTCAAGATGTGGCAATTGGTGTTCTGTGAATATGACTGCTAGAGCCCTTGCTAATCATGGTTTGTATGAGTGATTTAAACTTCAGATTCAAAAGCACATTTTGAAATTTGCAGATGACATCTCACTAGGTGGGGAGTGGCAGAACAGCCAATATCAGAAAGAAATGAAACCTAATTACAAGAATCTATTAACAAACACGTGGTACTTAATTTACAAATGAATTTTAATATCAATAAGTGTGAGGTATTACATTTTGGGAAGAAAATTAAGGAGGTTGCATATTGCTCAGAAAATAATAATCTAAAATGTCCACGAAATGCAGGACAAATCCAAACCAGCAAATCAATATGCTGTCAATCTATTCTCAGTTTTTCAGATGGTACTTAGTAAGTAAAGACCTGATCATTGAAGCAGTTTGGGTTCTGCCAGAATCATTCAGCTACTGATCTCATTATTGCTTTGGTTGAAACATGGGACAAAAGAGCTGAACTCCTGCGGTGAGATAACAGTGACTGATCTTGACATCAGTTGACCAAGTGTGTATCAGGGTGATCTGGCAAAATTAGAGCCAATGAGAATCAAGGGAAAAATGCTTCATTTATTGGAGTCAACCTACACAAAGGAAAATGTGCAATTCTGCTAGGAGCGCTTTAGGGAACATCTCTGGGACATCAGCACCAGTCAACCACACTGTCCTGTGGCCCAACATTTTACTCACCCTCCCACTCAGCCGAGGACATGGAGGTCCTGGGCCTCCTTCCCCGCTGCTCCCTCACCACCCAACGCCTGGAGGAAGAACGCCTCATCTTCTACCTCAGAACACTTCAACCTCAGGGCATCAATGTGGACTTCACCAGTTTCCTCATTTCCCCTTCCCCCACCTCACCCCAGTTCCAAACTTCCAGCTCAGCACTGTCCCCATGACTTGTCCTACCTGCCTATCTTCCTTTCCACCTATCCACTCCACCCTCCTCCCTGACCTAGCACCTTCATTCCCCCCCCCCCCACTCACCTATTGTACTCTATGCTACTTTCTCCCCACCCCCACCCTCCTCTCATTTATCTTTCCACTCTTCAGGCACTCTGCCTGTTTTCCTGATGAAGAGCTTTTGCCAGAAACATCGATTTTCCTGCTCCTCGGACGCTGCCTGAACTGCTGTGCTTTTCCAGCACCACTCTAATCCAGAATCTGGATTCCAACATCTGCAGTCATTGTTTTTAATCCTCCTCACTATCCACAACTCCACCAATCTTTGTAAGTTGCAGGCTACATTCATGCCACAGAAGTGTCAAGGAGTGACCATTGCCAACAAAAGAGAACCTAACCATTGTTGCTCGTTATTCAATGGCATTATCTTTATTGAACTCCCCACTATCAAAATCATTGACTAGAAACTGAAATGGACCAGCCAGAGGAACAGCCTCACCACAAGAGTAGCTCAGATGCTAGAATTTCTGCACTGAGTAGTTCTCCTCTCTTCTCCTTAGGGTTGCTGTCTAAAAGATGCAAATCAGGGCTGTGATGGAATATGATCTACTTCCCTGGCTTACTGCAGGTCCTATTATTCTCAAATTCTCAACATCATCCAAGACGAAGCATCCCACTTGTGTGGCACACTATCCAACACCTCCAGAATTCACTCCTCCCCCAACAAATGAACTGCAACAAATCACCAAGACTCCTGCAAAGGCATAGACCAAACCAGTGACCTCTACCACCTAAAAACAAGAACAGCAAATGCATTGGAACACGTCATCTGCAATTACGCTATAAGCCACATAACATTCCTGACATGGACCGATATATCCTTTCCTATTGCTGTGGTAAAATCCCTTCCTGGCAGCACTACGGGTGAATCTATATTACTTTTTCTGCAATGCTTCAAGAAGATTACTCACAACACATTTCATAGGGCAGCTAGGGATGGGCAATAAATGCTCACATCCCATGAAAGAATAAAAAATGCAAGTTGTTGATTTTTGTTGCTAAAATTCAATAAAACACATTTTTGGAACAAAACATTTAAAAATATGTTATAGACTAGAACACCCCCTCAAAATACATCAAGGCAATAGCCTAGACCCCAACTTTTTATTTTATTTAAAGATAAATATAAGGTGCTGTGTTCCAGATGTGATTTGATTGGTCCAGTGCTATTCTTCAAACAAAATATACTATACTTTTACAACACAGTTAAAATACAAACAAAACAAAAAGAATTGGCATAACTCTAACTCTATTCGAGTACTTAAACAAAATAATGTTATCTTGCTACTAATCTTGTTTTAAAAATATTTTTTATTGATTTTTCTCTATAAAATATCAACAGAAAAAGATGCAATCGCAAGCGATAAACAACCATAAACAAAACCCCGAACACACCCCCAAAATACAATGAAAAAAATGACAAACAATCCTAATAAATATAAACATATACAAATCACAAAACCCTAATAAATTAGACAGCAATAGGGTCAGTGCATTAGCAAAAGAAAAAGAAACAGAAAAAAACACCATAACAGAAGATACCTCAGCCTAGAAGCTAAAAAGACAACACCGTTAATATGTGAAAGAAAAGGGTTCCAGAGTTTTGAAAGTTAATTAGAGGAGCCAGATAAGGATAATCTAATCTTTTCTAATTTAAGAAAGTATAACATATCTCGAACTCAGTGTGTATGAGTAGGCAGAAGTAGGGCTTTCCATTTTAATAATATCAATCTTCAGGCCAGTAGGGTAGTGAATGCTTTTTTTAGGGGAAGAAAGATTTAGTAAAGGGGGTGACACCCTCAACAAAGCAGTAATAGCATTAGGAGTAAGATTTTCATGAGATACCTCAGATAAGGTGTCAAAGATATCAGTCCAATATCTACTTAAAGAAGGCCAAAGCCAGAACATGTGCATGTAATTTGTCAGGGTTTGCTGACACCGATCATGGGACATAGACACTTCCTTAAAAATTTTTGCAAGTCGAGCTTTGTTGTAGTGGGCGCGGTGTAGAATCTTGCATTGAGTAAAACAATGCTTTGCACAGATGGAAGATCTGTGCACCCTTTGTAAAATCTCATCCCACACATCACCCAGAATTACCCCTTTCATAACTGCCTCCCAGATAGCTTTAATTGAATCAGAAGAATCTGAGCATACTTTATGGATGTTTGAGTAAATAGCTGAACTAGCCCTCTTCAATGACAAATGTGGTTCTAGAAAGATGTCAAAATCAGAATCATTGGGAAGGGCGGGAAAACCTGAAGTGAACTACGGACAAAACTGCAAACTTGGAGGGATCTAAAGAAGTGGCTTTTAGTGGCAATTATCAACTAATTGTTGAAAAGATGCAAAAACACCATCAACATATAAATCTTCCACAGATTTTATTCCCAACTTAGCCCAACCAAGAAAGGTACTGCCCAGTAAAAATGGGGGAGAAATAACATTTGCCACCAATGGTGCCTTAGTAGAAAATGACTGAAAGCCAAAGTGGCGTCTGAATTGAAACAAAATTTTAAGACAGGATGAACAATTACATTGTTTGTGTAAATAGTGGTTGAATTAATGAGAGGTGAATGCAATAAAGCCTTTATTGTTACTGGATGAATGGAATTTGTCATGATCGTCAACCAAATTGGGGGAGTATCAAAATTCTCATATTGGAGCTAATAGTTCAAACTTCTAATGTTTGCTGCCCAATAATAAAACAAAATATTCTACTGTGCCATCCCACCCAGTATCTTAGGTCTGTGTAACAACTGTTTTCGTAACCTATGAGTTTTTTATTCCAAATGAATTCAAGAATGAGACTATCTATTTTGCAGAATGCATTGTAATTAATAAGAAAATCATGGAAAAATATCCATTTTAATGGAATGAATTCTAGCAGCAACAGACAAATTAAGGAGAGATCATGGTTCGAAGTCTCGTTTTATTTGTACCAGTAATGGATCAAAGCTTTTCCTGTAGAAATTAACTAGTGTATCTGCCATGTTTACTCCAATATAAACGAAACCAGAGTTGGCAATTTTAAATGGTAAATTATCTAGTGGGTATTCCCTGGCAGACTTATTGATAGCAAATATCTCACTTTTGCTAAAGATTAATTTATGCCCAGAAATCTTACTGAAAGATTCTACAACTGAAACTGCGGAGGGAATGAAGCAATATAAGTTAGTGACAAATAGCAAAAGGTCATCTGCATAGAGTGCAACTTTCAACTCCACACCATGTCTAATAATGCCAGAGAAATCAGGATGAGTCTATAGAGCAATAGGCAAAGGTTCAATTACAATGGCAAACAGCAGTGGACTCAAAGGACAACCTTGTCTAGTGGAACGATAAAGGTGGAAAAAAAATCAGAATTCATATGTTATTGGTCCTAACAGAGGCCTGCAGTGGTGCATAGAGTAGTTTGATCTAAGAAATAATTTCTTCCCCAAAGTCAAATTTCTCCAAAGTGAAAAAAAGATAATTTCATTGCACTCGCTGAAAGGCTTTTTTAGCATCTAAAGATATCAAAGCCTCAGGGAGAGTGGATGGGGAAGAATTGTAAACAACATTAAATACCCACCTAGGATTAAAAAAGGAGCGCCTCTTGCGAATTAATCCAGTTTTATCCAAGGATATGATTGATGGAAGGATGGTTTCCAAACGACGGGCCAATAGCTTTGACGACAATTTAAAGTCAACAGTTCGCAGACTTAGAGGACGAGATGAACCACAGTAAGGATCTTTGCCTTTCTTTAAAAGCAAAGAAATTGATGCCTGAGTTAAAGTTTGAAGAAGAGAGCCAGAACTAAATGCTTCAACAAATACATCTACCAAAAGCGGAACCAGCTTTTTCCAAAATGTTTTATAAAATTCGGCCAGAAAACCATCGCTTCTGTAACTTTTACCACTTAGTCGTGATCCAGCTGCAGCCTCAAGTTCTATTGCTGTGATTGGTTGTTCCAATTTCTTTGCCACATTTTGATCAATAGCAGGAACATTAAACTTATCAAAAAAGGTATTGAAATCTTCTGTAGCAGAAGAACATTCAGATGAATAAAGTGCAATGCAAAATTTCTTAAAAGTCTTATTGATTTCTAATAGGTCCAACATGATACCTGAATTAGCCTTAATTTATAGGATTAATTGAGACTAGTACATTTGGCGCGACTGATGTGCCAACACTTTATTAGTTCTATCGCCTTGTTTAGAAATTTAGACCTAGAATGAAGTAAAAGCTCGGTTGTATATTGTGAACATTACAACGTCATACTCGGCCTGTAGAGATATGCGTTCTTTATACACTTCTGAAGACTTAGAGATTACATAAAGAGAGGCTAATTGAGAGAGACATTGTGCTAACCATGCCAATTTCTCTTTCCTAAGTTTATTCTTATGTGCTGCATAAGAAATTATTTCACCCCGATGAACGCCTTCAGGGTTTCCCAAAGCAAGGAAGCTGTAATGGCTGGGGTTTTATTACTTTTGTTTTAAAAATCTATCTGCTGAGAGACAAAATTAACAAAATCTTCTTCTAAGGGTAAGTGTGTATTGAGATACCACGGTGGGCGTGTATTAAGAAACTTCGGAAAGCGAACACTCATAGAGGCAGATGCATGGTCTCATAAAACAATGAAATCATATTTGCAACCAGAAATGGATGTGAGCAGTCTGTCATCCACCAAAAAGAAATCAATATGAGTAAAACTGTGGTCGACATGGGAAGAAAAAGAATATTCTTTTCAAAGGAATTAAAAAAACACCAGGAATCAACAACATCAAACTCTTCCATAAAATTCTTAATTATTTTAGCAGGTTTGGACTGAGCACTTGGAACAGAGGAAGAACAGTCGAAGTGAGGATTCAACCAACAGTTAAAATCTCTTCCCGAGATTAACTGGCGTGAAGATAAATCCGGTAACATTGAAAGGAACTGTCTGAAAAAAGCTTCATCATTCTAGTTGGGAGCATAAACATTAGCCAAGATTGCATCAATATCAAAAATCTGTCCAGTAATAATAATAAATCTGCCAGTAGAGTCAAAGATAGTTTTAGCATGGACGAAAGGAATAGATTTATGTAAAAGAATAGCAACTCCTCTAGGTCTGCTAGAAAAGGAGGAAAAATACATTTGTCCAGTCCAACCTCATTTCAACATAGGACTGCCTATATTTTTCAAGTGAGTTTCTTGTAAATAAAGTGTATCGGTATTAAGATGGCGTAAATAATGTAAGACCTTACTGTGTTTAATTGGTTGTTCAGGCCTTCACAATTCAGACTGGCAAATTTAATGACCCCATCTTCCAAAGGTGATTAAGCATTAGCCTGTGCCATATGTAATAATCACAAGTAAAAGTGCAAGTGCGCAACAATAGATAAACAAACCTAAACCTTGTAAAAGTGAGGTATATGTGCTGCCCTCCCACCCCCATCAGAACAAAACAAAATCCACCCCCCCCTCCCCATTGGAGTATCCCCCAAATGGAATACCTACCCACCAACCCTTCACTCTCCCAGCAAAGGCACCCTCGAGGTGGGTGCGTGCTCTCTTATCCATAGCAAAAAAAACTTGTCGTCTTTTGTAGGTCAAGCAAACTACACGGTGACCTCGGGGAATATAAAAATTAACTGTACAAAAACTATGAAGCAAGAATGAGTAAAAATGTAAATGTAATAAAAATATGTACTGTATATAGTTAAACAATTAAACTCTACATTCTTTGGTATCAATAGAGCAACCTTTCAACAAAATAAAGTCTTGAGTAAGAAAGCACGTACTTCTTGGCGAATGAAGTCAAATATAAGAATAATACCAAATCCAAGTCCGTAAACATAGCATACCATCCATCTCCATTTCCACAATGGGAAATGTAGTCTTTGTGTCTGTGGTAGAATAAAGCTGATGTCTAATTGGCCTAGTTAGGTCCAATCATCAATCTGACTTTGGAAATACAATCTTTTAAATATTTTTGTTCACAAAGTACATAGCCTGACCCGGTTCACCAAATTAGGCCGCTCGATAAGATGATATTTAATATTGCTGGGTAACGATGGCCAAATTAAATGTTATGACATGAGTGTAGCTCCTTCGTTACCTTGTCAAAAGCTGATTAGCCACAGTCGGGGTGAAAATCAGAAAAATGTGTACTCCCTTTCCATTGTATACAAGGGAGGAGCACCTCCAGCGTGGTGTAGAATGTGATTTCTCACTTGAAATTGGTTCATCCTGATGACATCGGGCGAGATAATTTGCCTTCTTTCAGTTTAGCACACAACATGTGATGAACCCTAACCACATGGGTCTGAGCATGTTCTGTAATAGTTGGGCCATGAATTCTGTGGGGTGAGGACCCTCCAATCTCTTGGTTAAGCCACAAGTTGAATATTATTCTACCTGGAGCAGGTCTCCAAGTCTTCGCATTTCTTAGTCAGAGACTCAACCACAGCAGATAATATACTAACGTTAGCTTGGAGGCTAGCTATCTGGTTATCATGCTCATTAACCGAACATTCTAGGTCCAAAATAGTCCCACATTGCGAAGAAAGGTTTTCCTCCAACGTCTTCAGAGCAATTGCTTATCTCCATTTTAACCATGTCTGAAATTATAGATTCAAACTTGGTAATGATTTCGGCCCCACATATCATCCATCATGTCCTTAATGCTACAAAGAATGGCTTCTTTAGTATCTGGCTTCTCTGGAGACTCGAGGTGAATGGTGCAGCCTAGCATGGCTGGACTTGGCTGACTCAATTTTTGTTCGAGACATCGTTATTTGAAAGGATACAGGTAAAAATGTGTCTTGTTTAGAAAAAAGAAAAAGAATAGCCAAACAGAGTGTGGAGGGCGTGTAATGACCAAATTTAAGAAACCAAAATATATAAATTTACTACATTTCTGAGGAGTGACTCCAAACTACCTCCTACATCATCAGTGCCAACCTGCAATCCCTATCTCCGGCCATATTGGATTTGAACTGCTAATCTTCAACTGTTCCAATGTAGCAGCATCCCATAAACATACGCTTGGCAAAGACAAGTTCAGCAAAACAGATTTTCCTTTTGTGCTATCATCCTTTCTTTCCAGGAGAAAGGAACACCAAAGAAACAATCTCGGAGCAGAGAGAGAACTCAGGCAGGGACAGAGAGTGCTGCAGGGACAGAGAGTGCTGTATTTATCAGCTTTAACAGCTAACTCCAAACCCCAAGTGAAAAAATGACAAAAAACCCGAGTCTATGTGAGCTTGGTACCACCCACTGATGCTGATAGAGTCATAGAGTCATACAGCAGAAAAACAGACTATTTGGCCCAACTTGCCCATACTGACCAGGTCTCCTAAACAGAACCAGTCCCATTTGCCTGCGTTTGGCTCATATCCCTCTACAACTTTCTTAACCATGCACCTGAGAAAATGTCTTTTCAATGTTGTAATTGTATTCGCCTCTACCACTTCCTCTGGCAACTTATACCTTCTTTGTGAAAATGTTATCTTTCAGGTACCTTTGAAATCTTTCCAATCTCACCTCAACCCTATGCCCTATAGTTTTGGACTCCTGGTACTGGGGAAAACACCTCAGCTATTCACCTTATCTTTGCCTCTCATGATTTTCTAAACCTCTATAAGGCCACCCCTCAGCCTCCGATGCTTTTACAGCCATAACATGACATTCTGACTGCTGTACTCAGTGCTCTGACTGACCAAGGCAAGCATGCCAAATGCCTTCTTCACCGCCCTATTCCTGATGAAGGGTTTTTGCCCGAAACGTCAGTTTTCTTGCTCCTCGGATGTTGCCTGACCTGCTGTGCTTTTCCAGCACAACTCTGATCTAAACTTCTTCACCACCCTGTCCACTTTCAAGGAACTATGTACATGCATCCCTAATTCCCTCTGTTTGACAACACTTCCCAGGGCCCTACCATTAGCTGTGTTAAGTCCTGCCCTGGATTGTTTTACCAACATGCAACACCTCACATTTATTTAAATTAAACTCCACCTGCCATTCTTCAGCTTACTGGCCCAGTTGATCAAGATCCCATTGTGCTCTGAGAGAACCTCCTTCACTGTCTGCTCTACCACCAAATCTAGTGTCAACCCCAAACTTACTAACAGTACCTCCAATATTCTCATCCCAATCATTATTATAAACAACACCAATGGACCCAGCACTGATCCCTGTGGCACACCATTGGTCATAGGCCTTCAGTTTGACAACAACCATCTACCACCACCTTTTGTTCCGTACTGTCAAGCCAATTTTGTATCAAATTACCAAGTTCTCCCTCGATCTCCTGTGATCTAACCTTACTAACTAGATTGCCACAGAACCTTGTCAAAGGCCTTGCTAAAGTTGTTGTAGACATCAACTACCATTCTAGGCAAACATGAGGCAAAAGGCAACAACCCACACTCCCGTCCTGGCACCTTCCCCTGCCACCACAGGAATTGCAGAACCTGCGCCCACACCTCCTCCCTCACCACTATCCAAGGCCCCAAAGGAGCCTTCCACATCCATTAAAGTTTCACCTGCACATCCACCAATGTCAGTTATTGTATCTGTTGCTCCTGATGCGGTCTCCTCTACATTAGGGAGACTGGACGCATTCTCGCAGAGCGCTTCAGGGAACATCTCCAGGACACCTGCACCAATCAACCCCACCGCCCCGTGGCCTAACATTTCAACTCCCCCTCCCACTCTGCTAAGGACATGCAGGTCCTGGGCCTCCTCCACCGCCGCTTCCTCACAACCCGTGCCTGGAGGAAGAATACCTCATCACCTCATCTTCCACCTTGGAACATTTCAACCCCAGAGCATCAATGTGGATTTCACCGGTTTCCTCATTTCCCCTCCCCCCACCTTACCCCAGTTCCAACTTTCCAGCTCAGCACCTTCCTCATGACCTGTCCTACCTGCCAATCTCTCTTCCCACCTATCTGTTCCACCCTCCCCTCTGACCCATCACCTCCATCCCCACCCCCATTCTCCTATTGTACTCTTTGCTACCTTCTCCCGCAACCCCCCCTCCTCCCGGAGGCTCCCTGCCTCTATTCCTGATGAACCGTGGAACACTGAGCTGTCAGTCCTGTCCCTCCTTCAGTCATTCAGTCATTTACTGTAACAACAATTATATCCCAGTCTCATGTTCCCATTCATGCCCTAAAGTTATTTGCCTTACCTATCAGACCTGTCAGACTAATGAATTAAATGCAACTTAATTTATTAGTCTGTCCTTGTTCTCTGCTGTGCTCTTGCCTGCCCTGTCTATTTAACTTGGTCTCTTTAACATCTGTACCAACCTCAACCTTCTCTCTTGTCTCACTACTGCTTACAGTTCCATGCCCCTGCCAAATTAACTTAAACCTTTCCAAGTAGCTCTCACAAATCTCTCCCTCAAGGATTGATCCCATTCAATTTTGTACAGGTCACTTGTGCTTCCGAAAAAATCCAAATAAGCCAGAAGTTTGAATCCCTGCTCCTTACACCAAATCCTCATCTACGTATTCATCTGACCTACCCTCCTATTCTTACACTCCTTAGCACATGGCAGCAGCAGTAATCCAGAGATTACTACCCTTTTTTTGTGATTTAAAAAACACAGTCAGAGAGTCACTGCTTTTTGCCCACTACTTCTGAAGCAGACAGTCCAACGCCTCTGCGCAACACCTCTCTGCAAGAGAAACAGCATTGTAACAGATCTCTTTTGAAGGTACAGTACCGTCACAAATCATAACAAAGCAATTTTACTAACTCAGAAATTAGATTACATGAAGCCACATTTTTTGATCTAAGTGGCCTGTTAAGGTTTCAAAACACGAATATTGTCACATAGATCAGAAATGCATCAGCCATGGTTAAGGCAAATATTAGGCTCATTCTTTGAGCACAAAAGGGTCTAAAACCCATTTGAGATCCCTCTTCCAAAACAGATTGCCCAAAACCATCTATACCATCAGGGGCTGGACTTGGGGAAGCCAGGCCTATGTAACTCCTGCATAAAGAAGGTAAATCATTCACCTGAAAGTGGATTCATAGCTTAATTGCCCTTCTAGACCTCCATACTTTAGCAACTATAATCAAATTTTTTTAAGATTAGATTCTCTACAGTATCGGAACAGGCCCTTCAGCCCAACAAGTCCACACTGACCCTCCAAAGAGTAACCCACCCAGACCCATTCCCTCACACTATGTTTACCTCTAACTAATGTACCTAACACCATGGGCAATTTAGCATGGCCAATTCACCTGACCTGCATATCCTTGGATTGTGGGAGGAAACCGGAGCACCTGGAGGAAACTCATGCAGACACAGGGAGAATGTGCAAACTCCACACATTAAAGAGCCACAGAAATCATAGGAATAGTGCTAAATGGTAACTTTTCTGAGATTATTTTGGTGTCACTTATGCTAAAGTTGTGATGGAAAAGTAGAAGCACATCTGTGGGAACATACCTTATTTGAAGTTGACTGTGTTATTTGTAATAATTTGAAAAATGGTGGTGGTACTGTTGGGCTAGAAATCCTACAGTCTGAGCTGTTGCTATTGGGGCAGGGGTTCAAATGTCACCGCAGTAGATGGTAAGATTTGAATTCAATTAATATACCTGATATAATAAATTGCCAAACATTATAGATGCAGTCCTATTGGCACTGCAAAGTCCTCTTTACTAAATCTGGGCGCTAGTGCCAAAATTGGAAAAGTTGCCCCACAGATGAGTCATGCAACAGACTGATACAGTCAGACTATACAACCAAACCCTGAACAATGTTCCAGATAACATCGTCATGAGAGGTTGCAACCCAGTGGTATACAGTTGTGAGGGAGTTGTTCTGGGAGTCCACCATATTGACTCCAGACTCAATCACGTTTCATGGTATCATGTCAAACACGGGGAGGGAATCCTCCTGCTAATTACCAATTACTGTAGTTCTCTCCCATGTCACCCCTACCCCACATTGGCTGATGAATCACTATTCCTCCATACTGGGCACCAGTTGGAAGAAGTACTGAGGCTAACAAGTACACAGGATATATTCTGAGTGGATACTTCAATCTTTATCATTAAGGCTGACTAAATTACAACACTGAGAATATCAGTCAGCTCCCGATCTTAGTCACACCATGACTGATTGAGCTGGTTGAACCTTTTTGGAACTGCCTGATCGTGTTTGCAGGATTTGATGAGGGAAAGAACAAGAGGGAAAAGTGTATTTCATCAATCTATGTACACAATTCATTATTGGTGGGAGTGACCATCACATGGTCCTTTTGGAAATGAAGACCAGTCTTCGCATTGAGGACCTAACATGTCTTCGCATCTAATATGTTTTGTGGCACTACAGGGTGAGAATGGGATAGATTTTGAACAGATCAAGGACACAAAACATGGCATTTATGAGATATTGCGGGCACTTAAAAACAGCAGAACTCTATTTTACACAATTTATAATCTCATGGACCAGCAGAAACCCAATCTTTCAGCAACATTAAACTAAGAGGTCCACCCTGAGTCAATGAAATGTGCAGGATGCCAAGACAGGAACAGCATCAGGAATTCTTAACTACGAAGTGTCAACTTGATGGAGCTACTAAACAGTGCTAGCTGTACGGCAAACGGTAAAACAGAATCACACAATGAAAGGATCAGATCTAAACTATGTAATCCTGCCATATCCAATCATGAATGGTACTGGACAATTAAGCAGCTTACTGGAGACCCTACAAATATCCTAGTTGTCGATGTTATAGAGGTCAAGCATAACAATGTAAAATATAAGTCTGAAGCATTTGCATCTATAGTCAACCAGAAATGCCAAAAGGAAGACCCATCCTGATCTCCTCCTAAGGTATCCTGCATCATAGATATCAGTCATCGGATAATTCCATTCACACCATGTTATATTAAGAAATAACTGAAGATGCTCAATACTGCAAAGGCTATAGGTTCTAACAATATTAAGTAATGTTACTAAAGAGTTGCGGTCCAGAACTTCCCTAGCAAAACTCTTCCTGTACATCTATAAGACTGATATCTGCCTGGCAATCTGGAAAATTGCCCAGGTATGTTCTGTCCATTAAGGCAAGAGAAATCTAAACCAGCCAATTACTGCCTTATCAGTTAACACTTGATCATCAGCACTGAAGGAAGGAGTCATCAGTGTGTTATCAAATGGCACTTGCTAAGCTATGAGGTATTCTCTGACTCTCAGTTCATTTTGCCAGGGTCACTTAGCTCCTGACCTCATTACAACCTTGGTCCAAATATGGGCAAAGGAGCAAAATACCAGAGGTGAAGTGAGAGTGATTACACTTGACATCAAGGCAACATTTAACCAAAACCATATTGCCCAGAAATGTGGTAATTGTCTGGGGTATTTCAGACTGAGTTGAGGAGAAATTTCTTTATCCAAAGAGTAGTGAGCCTGTGAGATTCTTTGCCATAGAAAGATTAGTAAAAGATTGAATTCAGAAAAGTGATAGATATAATTCTTACAACTACTACAACTAAAGGGATCAAATGGTAAGGGTTGAAAACAGAAACATGGTACTGAATAGAATGATCAGCCAGGATCAAGTTGAATGTCAAAGATTTGAAGGGCTAAATGATGTATTCTTGTTTCTATTTTTGTACAAAAATGATGTAAGTAAGCCTGAGTAAAACTGAAGTCAATGGGAATTACTGGGAAACGTCTCTATTAGTTGGAGTCTAACCTGGCACAAAGGATAATGCTTATGATTGTGATTGTGATTAAAGGTCAGACATCTCTGCAGGAGTTCTAGGCAAAGACCATTCCAAACAAGAGATAATCTAATGATTACCATTTGACACTCAATGGCTTCACCATTGTTAATAGCTCCACTATTGACATCCTGGTGGCTACTATTGACTAGAAACTGAACTGAACCATCCATATAAATACTGCAGCTACAGGAGCAGGTATGAGGCTATGGATTTTGCAATGAGCAACTCACCCCCTGTTGCCCCAGTGCCTGGCCATCATTTATAAGGCATTGTTTAGGAGTGTGCTAGAAAACTGTCCACTTGTCAACTTGGGTGCATATCCAATGACACTAACAGAAAGAGATACTATCCAGGATATAACTGCTTCCACATCCACCACCTTAATATTCATTCCTTCTTTAAGCAACACGCAAATCTGTAAGTTGACTGCAACAATTTACAAGATTCCTTAGACAGCATGTTCCAAATCTTCAAACTCTACCACCTTGAAGGGCAATGGGAACATGGAAACAAATTCTCCTGAAATAACCATCCTGACTTGGAAACACATCACTATTTGTTCCCTGTCAAAACCCTGTAGCTAACGGTCTTTTGGGTGTTCCCATCCTCCTTGAACTGCACTGGTTCAAGAACCAGTTTGCAATAATGTCACAATGGAAGTTGAAGATGGGCAACAAAGTCTGACAAAGCCAGAGATGATTACATTGCATGAACAAATGACAAAAATGATTTGAATTTTGATCTGGAGCATGTAGGTTATTTATGGCACCTTGCAGCCTGGGGAAACATACTGATGCTTTGTCTGCATTGCTTTGTGGTAAATGTGATGTAGGTGTTCATCTTGGTGTTAAGACCCACTGCAAACTACTTGGTATACTGCCAATCAGGATATGATGCTTCTGTTACCTGCTGTGCACAATAAACAGTGATTTCCATGCCTTGGATCAATGCTGAAATTGTGGTTGCTGCGGTTGACAAAGCATGGGAACAGGTTTCTTGGTAAAGAAAGACTTCTGCATCATTAGTCAGAAAGTCATGGAGATGTACAGCATGCAAACAGACCCTTCAGTCCAAATCGTCCATGCCGACCAGATGTTCCAACCCAAATCTAGTCCCACCTGCCAGTACCTGGCCCATATCCCTCCAAACCCTTCCTATTCATATTTCCATCCAGATGCCTTTTAAATGTTGCAATTGTACCAGCCTCCACCACCTCCTCTGGCAGCTCATTCCATACATGCACCACCCTCTGCATGAGCTGTAACAGGCTCCTTCTTTTTTGAGGTATTTTAGATGTTGGAGGTGATTTCCTTGAATTCCAGGAGCAGCAATTACTGTTTTATATGATGTTGCAATTGTTTTAGAATTTTGGAGAAAAAAGCATCAAAACAACAGCACTTTTAAAAGGGAGAGGAACAGACAAAGGCTGTACATGGTCTGCGCAGGTGAGAGAGAGAGAGAGAGAGAGAACAAAACTCACACTGCTAACTGACACAGCAGTGAACCTGCAAAGTTACTGCCTTTGCTGTTTGAATTCATGTATCACTGGACATCGGAGTGCATCTAAGAAAATTAACAAACAGTGAAATTCACAACCGATCTTGGAGGTACCTGTTTGGAAGAGGTCACAGCACAGAAACAGATAAGTGAATAATTTTAAGTGTGGCCTTGCTGTAAGTCTGCATTAGTGAGTAGAGTAAGTTCTTTCTTGATTATATGTTTTATTGAGAGATGTCTCTTGATTAAACTTTAAAATATAAGCCATAAGTATTAAGTTAGCCTGGAGTAGTCTTTTGCAGAGGAATAAGACGGTGCTATTTTCTGGGTCTATAGATTGAAAGAAGCAAAAACAGCCTTTAGTAGAGTAATATGCTCTTATTGTCGGATATGGGGATTTAGGGAGAGCTTATGTGTTACTGAAGATTATATCTACCAAAAATACCATTAGTTGCGAATCCTATCAGATTTAATGGATTGGTTAGAGAGACAGTTCGAGTCAATGAAGAATTTACAAGAGCAAGGGGGTTTGATGGATGGCAGTTTTAGAAAGTGAAAAAGGTTGCAGATAGATGGGTTAACTCCAGGAAAAGTAAGAGAGGTAGGCAGGTAGTGCAGGAATCTCCTGTGGCTATCCCCATTTCAAACAAGTATGCTGTTTTGGAAAATGTAGGGTGTGATGGACTCTCAGGGGATTGTAGCACAAACAGCCAAGTTTCTGGTATCGAGCCTGGCTCTAATGCAATGAAGGGAATGTCAGTTTCCAAGAGATCAATTGTGTCAGGGGACTCTCTAGTCCAAGTCACAGACAGACCTTTCTGTGGCCAGCAGTGAAAAATCAGAATGGTGTGTTGCCTCCCTGATGCCAGGATCAAGGATGTCTCAGAGAGGGTGCAGAATGTTCTCAAAGGGGAGACGGCTCAGCAGGAGGTCATTGTACACATAAGAAGGGAAAAGGATGAGATTCTGAAGGGAGAATAAAGAAGATATAGCAGGAATTTAAAAAAGGAGGTCCTTGAGCGTAGTAGACTACTCCCAGTGCTGCGATCTAGTGAGGGTAGGAATAGGAAGATAGAGCAGATGACTGCATGGCTGAGGAGCTGGTGTATGGGAGAAGGATTCATATTTTTGGATCATTGGAATCTCTTCTGGGGTAGAAGTGACCTGTACAAGAAGGACGGATTGCACCTGAATTGCAAGGGTGTAGGTGTGCTCGCTGAGCTATAGGTTTGATATCCAGACGTTTCATTAACTGGCTAGGTAACATCATCAGTGGCGACCTCCAAGTGAAGCGAAGCTGTTGTCTCCTGCTTTCTATTTATATGTTTGTCCTGGATGGGGTTCCTGGGGTTTGTGGTGATGTCATTTCCTGTTCGTTTTCTATGGGGTTGATAGATGGTATCTAGATCTATGTGTTTGTTTATGGCGTTGTGGTTGGAGTACCAGGCCTTTAGGAATTCTCTGGCATGTCTTTGCTTAGTCTGTCCCAGGATATATGTGTTGTCCCAGTCGAAATGGTGTTTTTTCCCCTCCGTGTGTAGGGCTACGAGGGAGAGAGGGTCGTGTCTTTTTGTGGCTAGCTGGTGTTCGTGTATCCTGGTGGCTAAATTTCTTCCTGTTTGTCCTACGTAGTGTTTGTGGTAGTCCTTGTCACAAACCTTGCAAAAAAAAAGAACAATATATTTGCTGGGACGTTTGCTAGAGCTGCTCGGGAGGATTCAAACTAGTAAGATGGGGTTGGGACCCAGGGAGATAGTGAGGAAAGAGATCAATCTGAAATTGGTACAGTTGAGAAAAGAAATGAGTCAAACAGTCAGGGCAGGCAGGGACAAAGCAGAGAACATGGTAAGACTGATAAATTAAACTACATTTATTTCGATGCAAGAGGCCTGACAGGGAAGACAGATGAACTCAGGACATGGTTAGGATCATGGCACTGGGATATTGTAATAGTTACAGAAATGTGGCTCAGGGATGGACTGGACTGGCAGCTTAATGTTCCAGGATAGAAGGGAGGCAAGAGAGGAGGGGAATGGCGTTTTTGATCAGGGACAGCATTACAGCTGTAGTGAAGGAGGATATTCCTCGAAATACATCCATGGATGTTATTTGGGTTGAACTGAGAAATAGGAAAGGGATGATCACCTTATTGGGATTGTATTATTGACCCCCTAATAGTCAGAGGGAATTTGAGAAACAAATTTGTAAGGAGATGTCAATTACCTGTAAGAATAATAGGGTGGTAATGGAAAGGGATTTTAACTTTCCAGACATAGACTGGGATTGCCCTAGGGTAAAGGGTTTAGATGGAGACGAATTCAATAAGTGTGTACAAGACAATTTTCTGATTCATTATGTGGATGTACCTACTAAAGAAGGTGCAAAACATGACCTACTCTTGGGAAATAAGGCAGGGTAAGGGACTGAGGTGTCAGTGAGGGAGCACTTTGGGGCCAGAGACCATAATTCTATTAGATTTAAAATAGTGATGGAAAAGGATAGACCAGATCTAAAAGTTGAAGTTCTAAATGGGAGGAAGGCCAATTTTGAAGGTATTAGGCAAGAACTTTCAAAAACTGATTGGGGACAGATATTCGCAGGTAAAGGAATAGTTGGAAAATGGAAAGCCTTCAGAAATGAGATAACGAGAATCCAGAAAAAGTATGTTCTTGCTAGGGTGAAAGGAAAGGCTGGTAGGTATAGGGAATGTTGGATGACTAAAGAAATTGAGGGTTTGGTTAAGAAAAAGAACGAAACATATGTCAGGTATAGACAGAATAGATCGAGTGAACCCTTAGAAAAGTATAAAAGCAGTACAGAATACTTAAGAAGGAAATCAGGAGGGCAAAGCAGGGACATGAGATAGCTTTGGCAAATAGAGTTAAGGAGAATCCAAAGGATTTTTACAAATACATTAAGGACAACAGGGTAACTAGGGAGAGAATACGGCCCCTCAAAGATTAGCAAGGCAGCCTTCGTGTGGAGCCGCAGGAGATGGAGGAGACACGAAGCGAGTATTTTGCATCATTGTTTATTTTGGAAAAGGACATGGAACATATGGTCTTATGGTCTTATGGTCTTATATAGAATATAGGGAAATAGATGTCCATATTATGGAGGAGGAAGTGCTGAATGTCTTGAAACGCATAAAAGTGGTGCTGCGTCCATTGCATTTCATTATTTATATAAATGATTTGGATGTGAGCATAAGAGGCATAGTTAGTAAGTTTGCAGATAACACCAAAATTGGAGATGTTGTGGACAGAAAAGAAGGTTACCTCAGATTACAATGGGATCTTGATCAGATGGGCCAATGGGTTGAGGAGTGGCAGATGGAGTTTTATTTAGATAAATGTGAGGTGTTGCATTTTGGCAACGCAAATGTTAACAGAACTTATACATTTAATGGTAAGGTCTGAGGGAGTGTTGCTGAACAAAGAGACCTTGGAGTGCAGGTTCATAGCTCCGTGAAAGTGGAGTCGCAGGTAGATAGGATAGTGAAGAAGGCGTTTGATATGCTTTCCTTTATTGGTCAGAGAATTGAGTACAGGAGTTGGGAAGTCATATTGCGGCTATACAGGACATTGGTTAGGCCACTATTGGAATGTTGCATGCAATTCTGGTCTTCTTCCTATCAGAAGGATGTTGTGAAACTTGAAATGGTTCAGAAATGATTTATAAGGACGTTTCCAGGGTTGGAGGGTTTGAGCTAAAGGGAGAGGTTGAATAGGCTGGGGCTTTATTCCCTGGAGCGTCGGAGGCTGATGGGTGACCTTATAGAGGTTTATAAAATCATAAGGGGTATGGATCAGATAAATAGACAAAGTCTTTTCTGTAGCGTGGGGAGACCAGAACTAGAGGGCATAGAGTTAGGGTGAGAGGGGAAAGATATAAAAGAGATCATTGCAGCTAGTAAAGTTAAAGTAGGAGAAATAGTCCCTCAAAACACACTGTGAGGATGGACACATATGAAATGCCTTTTTTCTCTCTCCCTTTTCTGGTGGCTGGTATTATTTTCTTGCGTCTTCCTTGTTTCTCCTCCTCACTTTTCAGACCCAAAACTATACATTAAATAACTGCCATAATGGCTGCAAACATTTGTGAGACGACTATGGAGTGACTGGGATAAGATTACAGCACTATTAAAATTTTTAATTTCAATTATAGATTTTCTGTCGTAAATTATCAATTTTACTGAGTAATTCTGGTGTCACATTTTACTCAGATTTCTGAAACTTTTGATCCTGAAACAGCAGAAATTGTGTTAAAATGCCTTGGGCGCATCCTGAAATTGTATTGAATTAAACCGAATTTGACAAGCTGGTGCATTTGATTGATATCTTGGGAAATCTCCAAGAAATCTGCTCTTTTGTTTGCAAGACTCTGCTGTTCCTATGCAGAGCAATCTGTGATTGTAACCTGGGGATTTTTTTAATAGATGTGAGGCTGCATACTATCCTGAAGAAATGATGCTGCTAATGCTATTAATTGTCAATGTCTGTAAATTTCCTCTCAGTATATTTCTTGTAGATCTGAAACACAACTTTACACTCTGAAAGAAAATCAATACTCTTTATTTTTCATCATCTATCAGAACTTCAGTAGTAGATTTACATTAGCAAGCTGGCTGTTTTTCTAGTTACACTAATAAGCACAACTTAAAATGCTGTGTTAGAATTAAACAAATCCTTATTCTATCCTGTCTTGTACTTTTAGCAGAGAATTTATGTAGACAGCTATTCTCATTTTCAAAGGTAATAAGTTGCTGTTTAAAGGTAGGGCCCCAACATATAGCTGTTAAGTGTGGAGTACATTGTTGACTATATCTTTACTCTCAGGTTGGCTTCTGAGTTTGTGTACAGTGAGCTATATTATTGTGACATTATGAATCATCCCTTTGTTGCAGAAAGTAACACAAATGTGAATTTGGAAGTAAGATACCTCAGATGCTGGAAATTTGAAATGAAAACAGACGGAGCAGCATCTGTGGAGAGAGAAACAGTGTTAGTTTTGGGTACAAGATGACTTACCTTCAGCTTCTGATGCAAGAAGTTCAAAAAGCAGAGATAAAAGCCATTTTTCAGGGTACAGTGTGGGTCTGGCTGCTCCCTCATACAAGACACTAAGTGCCATATTGAATGACACAGCATCAGAACTACAGATGCTGGAGATCTGAAACACACAAAAAACATTAATTGCTGGATGAACTTAGCAGGTCTGGCAGAGTGTGTGGAGCTAAAACAGAGCTAATGTTTCGAGTCCCAGTGACCCTTCTTCAGAACACCAATTCAGAATGAAACTGCAATTCAGAACACTGTTCTGAAGAAGGTTCATTGTTCCTTGAGTGGAGTCGCAGGTTGGCAGTGTAATGAAGAAGGCATTTAGTACACTTGCCTTTATAGACAATAGGTGCAGGAGTAGGCCATTCTGCCCTTTGAGCCTGCATCACCATTCAATATGATCATGGCTGATCATCCTTAATCAGTATCCTGTACCTGCCTTACCTCCATAACCCTTGATTCCACTATCCTTGAGAGTTCTATCCAACTCTTTCTTAAATGAATCCTGAGACTGGGCCTTCACTGCCCTCTGGGGCAGAGTATTCCACACAGCCACCACTCTCTGGGTGAAGAAGTTTCTCCTCATCTCTGTCCTAAATGGTCTACTGCGTATTTTTAAGCGGTGTCCTCTGGTTCGGCACTCCCCCATCAGCGGAAACATGTTTTCTGCCTCCAGAGTGTCCAATCTTTTAATAATCTTATATGTCTCAATCAGATCCCCTCTCAGTCTTCTAAACTCAAGGGTATGCAAGCCCAGTCGCTCCAGTCTTTCAGCGCAAGGTAATCCTGCCATTCCAGGAATTGACCTCGTGAACCTACGCTACACTCCCTCAATAGCCAGAATGTCTTTCCTCAAATTTGGAGACCAGAACTGCACACAATACTCCAGGTGTGGTCTCACCAGGGCCCTGTACAGCTGCAGAAGAACCTCTTTGCTTCTATCCTCAATTCCTCTTGTTATGAAGGCCAGCATGCTATTAGCCTTCTTCACTACCTGCTGTACCTGCATGCTTACCTTCATTGACTGGTGTACAAGAACACCCAGATCTCTTTGTACTGCCCCTTTACCTAAATTGATTCCATTTAGGTAGTAATCTGCCTTCCTGTTCTTGCCACCAAAGTGGATAACCATACATTTATCCACATTAAACTGCATCTGCCATGCATCTGACCCCTCACCTAACCTGTCCAGGTCACCCTGTAATTTCCTAACATCCTCCTCACTTTTCACCTTGCCACCCAGCTTAGTATCATCAGAAAATTTGCTAATGTTATTACTAATAGCATCTTCTATATCATTAATATATATTGTCAAAAGCTGCGGTCCCAGCACTGATCCCTGCGGTACCGCACTGGTCACTGCCTGCCATTCCGAAATGGAGCCGTTTATCACTACTCTTCGTTTCCTGTCAGCCAACCAACTTTCAATCCAAGTTAGTACTTTGCCCCCAATACCATGCTCCCTAATTTTGCTCATTAACCTCCTATGTGGGACTTTATCAAAAGCTTTCTGAAAGTCCAGGTACACTACATCTACTGGATCTCCCTCGTCCATCTTCAGAGATACACCCTAAAAAAAATTTTTATTAATTATTAATCAGTGCATTGAGTATCACAGAATCATAGACTCCATACAGTGTGGAAATAGGCCATTTTGGCCCAACAAGTCCACACCAACCTTGCAAAGAGTATTCCACCCAGCCCCATTCCCCTACCATATTGGTCTACATTTCTCATCACTTATACATCAAACCTACATAACCCTAAACATAACGGGCAATTCTGCATTGCCAATCCATCTAACCTGCACGTCTTTGGATTGTGGAAGGATACCAGAGCACCTGGAGGAGATCCATGCAGACACAGGGACAAGGTGCAAACTCCACACAGACAGTTGCCTGAGGCTGTAATCGAACCCGGGTCCTTGGCGCCGTGATAAGAATTGGGAGGTCATGTTGTGGATGTACAGCACATTTGTTAGGCCACTTTTGGAATACTGTGTTCATTTCTGGTCTCCCTGCAATGGACAAAATGTTGTTAAATTTGAAAGAGTTCAGAAAAGATTTACAAGGATGTTGCTGAGGTTAGAGGGTTTGAGCTATCAGGAGAGGCTGAAGAGGCTAGGGCTATTTTACCCGGAGTGTCACAGGCTGAGGAGTGGCTTTATAGAGTTTTATAAAATCATGAGGGGCATGAATAGGGTGAATAGCCAGGGTCTTTCCCCTGGGTTGGGGGAGTCTAAACCTAGAGGCCATAGGTTTATCCTGAGAGGGGTGTCACAAAGCTGGCTTCTTTTTTTCTAAAAGCTGTTCCTTTTCTCAAGGATACTATATCCTTGGTGTTTTTCAGAGGATTAATAAACCACTCTCATTTCCAATTACTCTGGTTTGGTACAGAGATGAAAAGGGATTGAGAGGCCTTTTGTTTATGTGTGGACAGATGAGACTTCAGGCCAAACTGGTCATGTATTAGAAGAGAGCTGTATCATGAAAGGGGCGTGGTCAGCGTTCTAGCTGAGCAGTTTAGTTCAGTCCAGAACTAATTGGGAGTTCAACAGTGAGCTGTGTGGAAACAAACTCTCTCTCTCTCTCTCTCTCTCTCTCTGCCCTTCTAACTTCAACCTGTAAGCATCTGTTCCATTTTTTCGCTGTGTTTCAAGAGGGTTTGCTTATTGGTACTGCTGTGTATATTCAGAACAACATAATTAAGTCTAGTTTGGATAGACTGAGTTCTGTAGGGGTTCCATATTCTGGTCTTTGTATTTCATTGTATTACCTCACTCCAGGTAATTTTCACTGTACACTTACTGAACCAAATTGCAAAGTTATGGTCCGGCTGCCTGCTGAAAAAATTTTTTGAATGGTCTGGCATGGTCCATAACAGATTGGGGGCTCTTTATGGGCTTTTAAACAGTGAGTGGTAGGTACTAGTGTCTTTATTTCAGGTGTTAATTTGGTTGGGTAGACAAAGCTAGGGATAGTAATGGCTCTTTCAGTCACCAAACGTTTTCTGGAAGTGGATGTGTTGACTTTGGAAGTTTTGCAAAAAGTGAACAAGACCAAGCTGCTAGAATTAGCAGAGAAGCTGGAATTGGGACTGCCTGCTTCTGTGAGGAAAGGAGAGATCATTACAGCAGTAGCTCAACATTTAAACTTGCTGGAGAAACCACCAGAATCTATAGACATGGCAAGAATTCAATTGCAAAGGAAGCAGTTTGAGTTAGAGGTGAGAGATAAGGAAAGGGCAGCGGAAGTGAAACAGTTTGAGTTATGGTTAAAAGCAGAAGAGAGGGAAAAAGAGAGAGCTTTTGAACTTCAAAACCTGACACTTAAAAAGGAACAACAGCTTAAAAGGCTAGAGATAAAAGTGAAGGTAACCTTAGCGAGAAATTCAAAAATTCACTGCCTGACATGGTGTGAACTCATGTGGATGAGCAGAGAGCTAAAATGGCAAGGTTAGCAGCTGAAGTGACTGATGATTATGAGCTGGTCCATAAAACATGGTTTGGTGTCCAGAATCAATTTCAGTCCATGAGGGATAGAAACTGGGTCAAAGAGAAATCCTCACGTGGAAAGGGAAAAGTGGATCTCAGTGAAGATCATAAGGATAACTTACCACAGGGTAAAAAAGAAACCCTTGAGGGCGACAAAGGAGTTAAAAAGCTCCGGTGTTTTCATTGCAATAAAGTGGGCCGCACAAAATCACAGTGTTGGTGGGCTAGGAGAAAGCCAGATGTAGGAAAACCAGACAAGCCTGGAAGTTTTATTGGACTAGTAACAAAAAACACAAGGGAAGTTAGACAACTGCTTCAGTGTGTACAAGATGATCAGAGGTTGGTTAAGGTGAAAGTGCCAGATCTGCTTAAAAAATCTGCAAGGGTAAAGTTCATTCACATAGGCCCGGAGCAATGGGTAATGAGGTTACAATGTTAAGGGACACAGGATCCTCTCAGTCTGTAATGCTGAAGGATGAGGAGATATGTACTCCTGCAAGACTATTGCCAGAAAAGGTACTGGTAACAGGAATTCATGGTGAGACAAAAAAGTGTTCAAATATGTAGTGAGGCTAGAGAGTCCAGAGAGGATTAGAGAATTTGTGGTAGCAGTACTGGACAAACTCTCAGATCCAGGAATACAGTTTGTCCTTGCAAATGATATAACTGATTCACCAGTTGGCAGGCTGCCTACTGTAGTTAAAAAGCCAGTGGAGACGCAGGCATCTGAAGACATGTAGGATGTTTATCTAGGAATTTTCCCTGATTGTGTGGTCACAAGGTCACAGAGGCACAAATTGAAGCAGGAGGGATCAAAAGGCACAGAAAAGGAAGCTGACATTTATCTGAGACCTTTTTTTGATCAGATAAGTGGTACAGAGAAAGAGAAAATAGGTAAACATGCAAATATCTTCAGCTCTGCTAAGCTGATTGAATTATAGCAGAAAGATGAGAATTTCAACAGTTATATCAAAAGGCATTTACAGAGAAGGAAAGTGAATGCATCCCTGTGTGTTATTACTTAACAAATGATGTCTTAATGAGGAAATGGAGACCATCACACATTCAAGCAGATGAGAAATGGGCAGAGATCCATCAAATTGTTTTGCTAGTCGGGTATAGAAAGGACTATGAATGGTGCATGACCTAGCACTTGGAGGTCATTTAAGGGTGAGGAAAACATAGGCTAAAATACAAAGATATTTTTACTGGCCTGGACTACCCCAAGCTATAGTTGAATTTTGCCAGAAGAGTCAACTAATTGGAAAACCACAGGCAGTAATAAAACCTGCACCTTTAATACCTATTCCAGCATTCAAGTAACCTTTCTCAAAAGTCTTGATTGATTGCATAGGTCCCTACCTCAAACAAAACATGGGAAGAAGTATTTATTTACAGTAATGGAAATCAATTAGATTTCCAGAGGCAAACCCATTACGCAATATAACAGTTAATAGGGTTGTAGAAGAATGGCTTACATTTTTTACTAGATACAGACTACCAATAGAGATCCAGTCAGATCAAGGAGCAAACTTCACATCCAAACTATTCAAGCAGGTTATGGATAACTTGAGAATAAAACCATTCAAGTCGACTACATACCATCCAGAATTGCAGGGAGCACGAGAAAGATGGCATCAAACTCTAAACACCATGTCGAGGGCTTATGGTCAGGATCCAGATGACTGGGATAAGGGAGTTCCATTTGTACTTTTTGTGATATGCAGTGAACGAATTGACCAAATTCAGTCCATATGAAAATTGATTAAGGAGAAATTAATATGTCAGAACTCAGAGACCAACCATTTGGACTATATGTCACATTTTACAGAATGATTAAATAGAGTTGGAGAGTTGGCTAGGCAGCATTTAAAAGCATCACAGCATACAATGAAACAGGAAGATGATAAGAAATTGCAAATCACAAATTTGCAACTGGGGAGTAGGGATTGGTGTTGCTTCCAGTAACAGGTGAGCCTTTAAATACAAGGTTTAGTGGACACATCAAATTGAGAAGAAATTGAGTGAGGTGAACTATTTGATAAGGACTCCAGACAGGAAGAAATCTCACAGAGTGTGTTGTGTGAGTATGCTGAAAAGGTATTTTGATAGGGAAGGAAAGCAAGAGGAGAAGGTGTTAATGATGACAGCACAGAAGGAAGAATCAAGTTCAGAGGATGCTGAATTGGACATTCCTCAAATCAAATTGGACAATGAGGAAGTTGTCAAAAGTTGGAATAAATTATTGAGTTACCTTACACAAGAAAATCGAAGTGGCCTGAAAGGTATTACTATCACATGGGGAGATATCTGGAAATAAACTGGGAAGTACTATCCTCTTTGTGCATGATGTAGATGTAGGAGATGCTGTTCTGATTAAGCAACATCCTAATAGGCATAACCCTCTGAATTTGGCACTGGTTCAGAAGGAAATAGAGTGTATGCTGCAAGATGGCATAATCAAAGTGAGTTACAGTGATTGGAGCTCACCCATAGTCATGGTGCCAAAGCCAGATGTATCCAACGGCTATGCGTGGACTATTGCAAGGTCAACAACATTACACAGAGTGATGTATATCCAATTCCATGGTTGGAGGACTGTGTTGAAAAAGTGGGACAAGCAACTTACATTTCTAAGTTGGACTTCCTCAGAGGCTACTGGCAAGTACCTCTGTCATAGAGAGCAAATTTCAGCTTTTGTTAACGCCAAATGGACTATATCAGTTCAAAGTTATGCCATTTGGGATGAAAAATGCTCCAGCAACATTTCAGAGACTGACTAATAAGATCATTGCTGGATTACCCAACTGTGTGGTGTATATTGATGACCTGGTGATTTTTAGTCACTCATGGAAGGACCATTTACAGCATTTATCAGATTTGTTCGATCGACTTCGGAAGGAAGGCTTGCTAGTAAACCTAGCTAAAAGTTTGCCAAAACCCAAGTCACCTTCCTGGGCCAGATTATTGGACATGGACAAAAGGCCCCATGGAATATGAAAACAAAAGTAATTGGGGAATTTCCCACACTGTCAATGAGAAAAGCAATACTACGGTTCCTGGGATTGAGTGGATTTTACCGAAAGTTTGTGCCAAACTTTAGCAGTGTGGCTGCTCCACTCACTGAATTGTTAAAGAAAAGAGCAAGACATTTCAGTGGACAGTGGACTATCAGGAGGCATTTGACAGCCTAAAAACTGTGTTAACCACTGCCCCAGTATTAGCCACATCAGATTACACAAAGCCTTTCAAGGTGGCTATCGATGCCAGTAATGTGGGTGTCAGTGCGGTGCTCCTGCAGGAGGATGACGAGGGAATAGAAAGACCCATCGGGTATTTTTCCAGGAAGTTGAATGTTCATCAACAGAAATTTGAAACAGTGGAGAAAGAGACTTTAAGCTTGATGTTGGCATTGCAACATTTCAGGTTTTATGTTACCACCAATGCATCTGAGACAATCATATACACTGATCATAACCCATTGACATTCGTGGAAAAGTTTAAGAACAAAAATGTCAGACTGTTTAGATGAAGTTCATTGTTGCAGCCATTCAATTTGAAAATTGTGCATGTGGCAGGTCGCAAACATGTGATTGCTGATGTGTTATCAAGGATCGAATGAGATACGGAGGTGATCGATGGCGGGTGTGCAGCAGCTTGAATTTGCATGCGGCTTGCATATTTAAAGTTAGATGAGTGTATATATTTGTCCGGAATACTAACCGGGTTTTTGAAGGGTTTTAAAAATGAAGTCATCTTTTGGTATTGATGGTTCATTTTTTAAGGGGGCAAGTGTCACAAAGCTGGTCCCTTTCTTTTCTAAAAGCTGTTGCTTTTCTCAAGGATACTGTCTCCTTGTTTTTTATCAGAGGGGTAATAAACCGCTCTCAGTTCCAATTAGTCTAGTTTGGTACAGAGATTAAAGGGTATTGAGAGGCCTTTTTATTTATATGTAAATAGATGAGACTTCAAACCAAAGTGGTCATGTTTTAGAAGTGACCTGTATAATTAAAGGGGAGTGGTCAGCTTTCTAGCTGAACAGTTTAGTTCAGTCCAGAACTAGTTGGGAGTTTAACAGTGAGCTGTGTGGAAACAGACTCAGTCTCCTTCTGCCCTTCTAACTTCAACCTCTAAGCATCTGTTCCATTTTTAAACTGTTTCAAGAGGGTTTGCTTATTGGTACTGTTGTGTATATTCAAAACAGCATAATTAAGTCTAGTGTGGATAGACTGAGTTCTGTAGGGGTTCCATATTCTGGTCTTTGAATTTCATTGTGTAATGTTGTGAGCAAATTTTTGTCTGTTTTAAAATCTAACAGTCAACCTAACTACCTCACTCCGGGTAATTTTCACTGTACACCAAAAAAATTGTAAAGTTAAGGTCTGGGCTGCCTTCTTAAGAATGTTTTGAGTGGTCTGGCCTAGTCTATAACAGGGGAAAGATATAAAAGACACTGAAGGGGCAACTTTTTCTTGCAGAAGTTGATGCATGCATAGAATGCACTGCCAGAGGAATTGGTGGAACCTACTACAATGACAACATTTAAAAGACATCTGGATAAATGAATAGGAAGGGCTTAGAGGAATATTGGCTAAATGCTGGCAAATGGGACTAGATTAGGATTTAGGATATTAGGTCAGCATGGACAATTTGGACAGAAGGGTCTGTTTTTGTGCTGAACAACTCTATGACTATGACTCTCAGTGTCATGGACTCAGAACTCTGACTTCTCTCCACAGATGCTGCCAGACTGGCTGAATTTCTTCACCAATTTTTGTTTTAGCAGGGGATGCAATGATAATTTTCCCTTGCCCTTTCAACTGATCTCCATGATTTCCACTCTGTAACTCCCAGACCATGATCATTTTCCTGTGGCCATGAAATACACGGCGATTCGGTGCCTCCTATTGGTGCATTACCAGCAGTTACCATCACTCTCCCAGTGGCACTGTCTGCAATGAACCACTATTGGTGTCTGCTTTCAGAAATGGGATTTCAAACCCAAATTAGGACATAATAAAGTACAGCAGACATGTCTGAAATTGTGAAAGGAGGACTGCAGACCTCATTTATTATAACAGAAAATATCACTAACACTGCCAATACTAAATCGGGTGAAAAGGTAAGAAGAGGTGGGGTAGCCATGGTGTTGGAGGAGGCTGCCAGAAAGATTAGGACACATGTCTGAGATAATGCGAAGGTGATAAATGTTGGTGGTTTGGGGGAACTGTGGGCGGGTGGGGGGGGGGGTGGTGTGGTTGCCAGAGAGAACCTGTAAGAGAACAGTATCACTTGGCAACAAAGATAACTGCTCATACAGTAGCACTGTCCTGAGCTACACAAAACAAGTCAAAGTGGTTCTGCCTCATTTGCAAGTTTTACTGGTTTTATGTTCTGGGAGGTATGCATGAAATAAAATGGACATTTGTGATTTGCTAGTCACCTATTTGGCATTATTGAAAAAAGTCAAATAATCACGAACATATCATGATAAACCAACTGACCGGCTCAAATGACTTAGTATTTTGTCCATATTTTACTCAACTTTTTTAAATGTCTGCATGCCTAATACCTCGCACTTTACAAAAAATGTCATACTGGAAATTAAACACATGTGACTGTATTTACAAAACACCGATTTCAGAAATCAATTCCTTGCTGAAAATGCAGAATTAGATGCTAAGCAAAGATGATAAGTCATTTAATTTGGGAATATATACAATGCAAAGAGGCAAAGAGGCATTTTCAACTGGTGCCACTTATTTTCAGGGAAACTAGCAATTGACAATAAATGTGACCTTGCTAGTGTCATCCACATTCCAAGAAAAAAATAAATTCATGCATATATCCATCTCGATAAAGAAATGATGGAAATGATATAGGCAATTTCTACATCCAGCAGACTATCCATATTAAAAGGTGGTTACATTGAAAAAACTGGGACTTGTATTTATTGTCGGGTAGCAATACAAGTTTCAAAGTGTTTTAGTGCCTTTAGGTATGTTTTGAAGTGTGGTTATTGCTATAACATGGGGAATATCCCTATCATTTTGTACACAGCAAGTTCCCACAAACAGCAGCTTGGTAATACCCAGAATATCTGTTGTTGTGTTGAGGAACAAATTTATCCATTTGAAATGATAATGCATCAAGAGAGCACCTCTTGATGTTAATGATCCTCAAAGTTACTAAAGCACATTTGTTAGATGTTGGCATGCCTGTAATCTCAGTAGATGAGTAATGTTGAGGCAAACAGAGAATGCTGGAGAAACTCAGCAGGTCTGGCAGCATTTATGGAGAGAGAAACACAAAGTCAAAATGTTAATTCAGTAGTGTTAACCCTGGAACAAGAATCCGTTCTTGTGAAACCATGGAGCAGGAGAATTGACATTGCGGGCATAAGCCCTTCATCAGCTTATGCCCAAAACATCAATTCTCCCAATCCTCAGATGCTGCCTGACCTGTTGTGCTTTTCCAGCACCATACTTTTTGACTCTGATTTCTAGCATCTGGAGTCCTTGCTTTCTTCTTCTTTTAAAACCTTGTTTCACCAATGACCTGTAGAGAAGGAAATCTGCTATCTGTACTTGATTTGATAACTCCAGACTGACAGCAATGCAGTTGACTCTTCATAACTGCCCTTTGCAACAGCCTAATAAGTCATTCAGCTTATGGGCAATTTGGGATGGACAACAAATACTGACCTTGCCGTCACATCGACATTACTTGAAAAAATAAAAAATATGCTTTTTTGTTGGACAGGAAATTTGGTGCAATATATGAAGACTCAAAACATGGATCAAATGGAAAAAGATATAATTTGTGTGTTTTTTTTTCTAACTTCAGGCTTTTTCTGAGAAAAGAATCAAATGAGTCATACTAGCTTTTGTGACACTTTGCTTTACACTTCAGACAATACAGCATAACGTAAAGTCAGAGAAAGAGGTGCTGTCAAAAAAATATTATGCTCATACATTTTCCAATTAGTAATGACATTTGTTAGTCTGCATGTATTCTCTTGTGGTTTATGACATCATCTAAATCCCTGGGTGTGATGACTGCTTTATAATCACTGCCAAGTATCTATTATTCTGTATTTAAATGAATGCCCTATGTTACTGGCAGCAGGTAATTGCTGTTTTACATATGTTTCAATTTTACACATATTAAATTTTACTCTCGTTGTTAAATAAGATGTGTAATCTTGATTATTTGAACCTGCCTTGTTATTTTGTTGAAGCACTTCTTAAAAGTACATGAATAGCTAATCTGTGTTATTTTCAAGGGAATATGTTACATCAAGTACAACAATCAAAGTCTTTGATTTTTGGATATTCAAGGGAAAGTGCACATTTCTGGTATAGTTATAACATGCTCAACTATAGAAGTGTTATGTTTTACTGAGCTGATAACACAAAGGAGCAAAGATATCTGTCACCATGATGGCCCACCGCCCTGTGGCCCAACATTTCAACTCCACCTCCCACTCTGCTGAGGACATGCAGATCCTGGGCCTCCTCCTCTGCCGCTCCCTCACCACCCGACACCTGGAGGAAGAACACATCATCTTCCAACTCGGAACACTTCAACCCCATGACATCGATGTGGATTTCACCAGTTTCCTCATTTCCCCTTCCTCCATCTCACCCCAGCTCCAACCTTCCAGCTCAGCACCGCCCTCATGACCTGTCCTACCTGCCTATCTTCCTTTCCACCTATCCACTCCACCTCCTCTCTGACCTATCACCTTCATCCCCACCCCCATTCACCCATTGTACTCTTTGCTACCTTCCCCTACCCTCCTCTCTGACCTATCACCTCCATCCCTACCCCCATTCACCTATTGTACTCTATGCTACCTTCTCCCCACCCCCACCCTCCCTCTTATTTATCTCTCCACTCTTCAGGCACTCTGCTTGTTTTCCTGATGAAGGGCTTTTGCCCGAAACATCGATTTTCCTGCTCCTCGGATGCTGCCTGACCTGCTGTGCTTTTCCAGCACCACTCTAATCTAGACTCTGGTTTCCAGCATCTGCAGTCCTTGTTTTTACCTAGCTTGTAAAATAGAGTATTGGTGAGTGTTTTAAGGACTTGTATTGAGAAACTCCTTCACTTGTATCATAAAGAACATGCTATTAATGTGGTCAATAGGTTAAGAACCAGTATGGATCTTACATGCAAATGCATTACAAAAGATTGACCTCAGTATGAGTTGTCAGGTAAAATGCCACAGCTTCTCGGGCAGTGTGGTGGCTCAGTGGTTAGCACTACCAACTCACAGCAGCAAGGACCTGGGTTCGAACCCAGCCTCGGGCAACTGTCTGTGTGGAGTTTGCCATGGGTTCCTCCCACTGTCCAAAGATGTGTGGGTCAGGTGAATTGGCTATGATAAATCACCTGTAGTGTTAGGTGCACCATTCAGAGGAAGATGGGTTACTCTTTGGAGAGTTGGTGTGGACTTGTTGGGCCCAAGGGCCTGTTTCCACACTGCAGGGAATCTAATCATTCTGGTTAAAAGAAGATAATCTCTTTTCCCTCAAAAAATCTTCATGCTTTCCATGAGCCAAGCCTGAAAAGTTTGGAAGCTTATTGAGCAGTCATTGATTCTAAATTCGACAATAGCTAGAATGAAAAAAGGGACACTGAAAGCAAATAAATAGTTAAGAGCATAAGATACAAATACCATATAAAGCCCTATCCTGTAAAATTTCTCAGATGAAATGGCCTTTTACTACTTTTTCTTTTGGATATGAACATTTGTGCACTCCTGTTGACTGCATCCTGCTGGAGGCTTGATCTCATTAAGATTCCCAACTACAAAGAAGCTAAGGAAGCTAATGTTTGGTGACTTGCTGCTCAGCTTCATGATGTATTTAAAAAAAAGTACATCAAAGCAGCTAAATAAGTTTCAGTTAAAGCTTACTCTATTTGTGATTTCTGAATGGTCACGGAGTTATTGTCAAATTTAGAATCAATGACTGCTCAATAAGTAATATATCTCTATCATTCTACATGCAGTTATTTCATTAATGTAATTTGTAACTTGTGTACTCTTTTCACAGCTTATAGTAGGTTGATAGAATTGAGCATTTTCCATTATTGACTAACTTCACTGAATTGCCACTCATCCCACTGAAATGTATAAACTTGAAAAATGAAAAGCAAAAATTTGAAGATGAAAACAGTGCACTTGAATCATAATGCTGGACTTCACGTCAAAAAGAAGGTCATAGCTGTCAGCAGTTTAATTGAAAAACACAACCTTAGATCTCATCCTTCAATCATGCTACCAATTTTTCATTCCAAGCTGTTGTACTCCCACACATCAATTTATTGCTTAAATATTAGTCTGAGCATTTATCCTTTGACCCAGCCCCTTCATGCTGAACATTAAAGAAAATCTGATTGACTTCATCGATATCTTATTTACAGAGCAGCAGTTGCGTCACTAAAATGTTACTGCCCTTCTGACATCATGTCCATATGCTCCAAAAGGCTAATCCCTTCAGACTTTTCTACAAACAAAAAATTCAGGAAATTGCTCCCTCAGAACGAACTGTGATACTCATCAAGTGTGTGGGCTTGTGTGACGTCAAAGCCGGAGGAAAAGGTTCACCTGCTTTTCTTCACATCCTACATTTTATTGCTTTGCAAAGATCTCTGTGTGTCCTGTAATATAGCATGAAAAACTACACATCTGAGTTAGAAAATATCCTAACACCACAGTCTGTGTCAGTAGACTTATTTGATGGCTTTTTGGTGAGCCCATAGGAATAAACATTTTCTTAGTGACGGGAGGCATTTGCCAATTAACTTTATATATACCTTTGGTGAAAATATAAAAGGTCACCAGTTTTGCTTCCAAAGGGAACATATCGGGGTCTAACAGTCTTAAGATTATTAAATCATCTTCTGATTGTTCCGGAGTTCACATTTAATATAATTGCCAGAAAGTATTGTATTTAATCCACGTTATTAATTTTCCAAGAAAGAAATAAAGGATATATTGAATGCGTTGAATTGTATGCTATATTATGAATCATCTTAAAATCTGAAATCATCCATGTTATGCTGATTCCCTAAAGTTATCCATTATCCGTTTGAGATTTTAGATGGTAGATGTTGTATTCTGAGAACAGCACTCAACTCAACTGAAATGAGGTGCCAATCTGGTGAAGCTGCAAGACATGATAACATACGTACTGTCCAGTGAGAATGACATGCTATCGAGTAAACTGATCTCATAATCAACAACATTCTGTAGGAACAATTTACTATAGTTGCTGGAATCTGTACTGAAAGCAGCGAATGCTGGAGATTGCGATGGGTTGGACAGCATCCATGGAGAGAGAGAGCTGACGTTTCAAGTCTGGATGATTCTTTATCAGAGCTAAAGTGAACTGATTTCACTTCATCTCCAATGAAGAGTCATCTGGACTCAATGTTAGCTTTCTCTGACCAACCTGATTTATTGCATCTGTTGTTCCTGATGTTATCTCCTCTACATCAGAGGCAGCAAGTGCAAACTTGCAGTGCAGTTCAAGGAATGTTTCTGGTCCATACACTCTAATCAACCCCATCTTCGGTCGCCATCCATTTCACTTCTCCCGACGGCATGTCATCCTGGTTCTCCTCCACCATCAACAGAAGGTCATATGCAAACTAGAGGAAGAAACCTCTAGAGCTTGCAATCATACAGCCTTGATATAGAATTCACCAGCTTCCAAATCACAACCCCACCACCTCATCTAGGGCCAGCTCTCCCTCTCCACCCTGTCCCCTTAACCTGACCCTATCTGTCCACCTTCCTTCCCACCTATTTGCTCCACCTGTCCCACTGACCAATCACAGCCACCTCCTACTTACATCTACCTATCACCATCCCACTCACTTTTCCCCAGCCTCACCACCTCCCTCTATTTATTTTGCACCCTCCTTCCCCTTCTCCAGTCCTAATGAAAGGTTCCAACCTGATGCTAACTCTCCTTCTCTACTGCTTAACCTGCTGTGCTTTTTCCAACTCAACTCTTTATCCATTCTGACTCTCCAGCATCTGCAGTTCTCACTATCTCCCTGTCTCCATGGATGCTGTCTGAGCCAGTGTGGTATTCAGCATTTGTTGTTTTCACCATGTACATTTGGCAAATAACTTTTTTTTAACTATAAAAAATAAACTGGAAACAACAAGGGTCCCAGCACTGATCCCTGCGGAGCACAACTGGTTACAGATCTCCAGTCAAACAAAAAAAATCTATCTTCTAGACCAAGCCATTTCTATATACATCTTACCACCTCACTGTGAGGACTGCAGTGTAAATTCACCTTAAGATTCAGCCTGCTACAAGGGATCTCATCAAAGGTCTTGTTAAAGTCCATGCAGACAATGTCTATCACAGTGCCCGCATCAATTTAATGATGAAGGGCTTATGCCCAGAACGTCGATACTCCTGCTCCTCAGATGCTGCCTGTCCTATTGTGCTTTTCCAGCATCACACATTTCGAGTCTGAGTCTCCAGCATCTGCAGTCCTCACTTTCTCCTCTTGCCATCATCAATTGACAACCTGTGGATTTTTTAGAAGCATTCTGTAAGATTGCTGCATGAAAGGTTATTGCACAAGGCACTCCCCTTTCGAACAGGACTGTGGGTAGACTTACATCACTGACTGCAACAGTTCCAGAAGGCAATCATTAGATGAACAGCAAATGCTGTAAATGGCAGCAACACTTATAATTATAAAGAATTCTTCAAAAGCTCCAAGTAGCATGGTTAGAGAATTGCTTAAAGAACCAACACTGAAGAATTAATATGCTGGTATGACCACCCCCCACCCCCATTCCCACACCCCCATTCCCTAGTTTGTGCTAGGCCCCCGAGTTATTTGTAGTCTCTATTAATGACTATTAATGATAAAATGATTGCTGGGCCCCTTGCTGAGATATTTGTATCATCAACAGTCACAGGGGAGGTGCTGGAAGACTGGAGGTTGGCTAACGTGGTGCCACTATTTAAGAGAGATGGTAAGGACAAGCCAGGGAACTATAAACCGGTGAGCCTGACGTCAGTGATGGGCATGTTGTTGGGAGGGAATCCTGAAGGACAGGATGCACATTTATTTGGAAAGGGAAGGACTGATTAGGGATAGTCAACATGGCTTTGTGCATGGGAAATCATGCCTCACAAATTTGATTGAGTTTTTTTGAAGAAGTAACAAAGAGGATTAATGATGGCAGAATGGTGGACATGATCTATATGGACTTCAGTAAGGTGTTCGACAAGTTTCCCCATGGGAAACTGATTAGCAAGGTTAGATCTCATGGATTACAGGGAGAACTAACCATTTAGATACAGAACTGGCTCAAAGGTAGAAGACAGATGGTGGTGGTGGAGGGTTGTTTTTCGGACTGGAGGCCTGTGACCAGTGGAGTGCCACAAGGATTGGTGCTGGGTCCACTACTTTTCATCATTTATATAAATGATTTGGATGTGAGCATAGTAAGTTTGGAGCTAGTAAGTTTGTAGATGACACCAAAATTGGAGATGTAGTGGACAGCAAAGAAGGTTATCTCGGATTGCAATGGGATTTTGATCAGATGGGCCAATGGGCTGAGAATTGGCAGATGGAGTTTAAATCAGATAAATGCGAGGTGCTGCATTTTGGGAAAGCTAATCAAAGCAGGACTTATACACTCAATGGTAAGGTCCTAGGGAGTGTTGCTGAACAAAGAGACCTTGGATTGCAGGTTCATAGCTCCTTGAAAGTGGAGTCGCAGGTAGATTAGATTAGATTCCCTACATTATGGAAACAGGCCCTTCAGCCCAACAAGTCCACATTGACCGTCTGAAGAGTAACCCACCCAGACCCATTCCCCTGCACTTACCCCTGACTAATGCACCTAACACTATGGGCAAATTAGCATGGTGAATGCACCTGACCTGCACATCTTTGAATTGTGGGAGGAAACTGGAACACCTGGAGGAAACACACACAGGCAAGGGGAGAATTTACAAATTCCACATAGACAGTCGCCCGAAGCAGGAATTGAACCAGGTCCCTGGCACTGTGTGGCAGCAGTGCTAACCACTGAACCACCATGTCACCCTTAATAAGTAGATAGGATAGTGAAGAAGGCACTTGGTATGTTTTCCTTTATTGGTCAGAGTATTGAGTACAGGAGTTGGGAGGTCATGTTGCAGCTGTACAGGACATTGATTAGGCCACTTTTGGAATATTGCGTGCAATTCTGGTCTCCTTTCTATCGGAAGGATGTTGTGAAACTTGAAAGGGTTCAGAAAAGACTTACAACGATGTTGCCAGGTTTGGAGGATTTCAGCTATAGGGAGAGGTTGAATAGGCTGAGGCTGTTTTCCCTGGAGCGTCGGAGGCTGAGGGGTGACCTTATAGAGGTTTATAAAATCATGAAGTGCACTGATAGGATAAATAGACAAAGTCTTTTGCCTAGGGTGGGGGAGCCCAGAACTAGATGGCATAGCTTTAGTGTGAGAGGGAAAAGATATAAAAGAGACCTTAGGGGCAACTTTTTCATGCAGAGGGTGGAATGAGCTGCCAGAGGAAGTAGTGGAGGCTAGGAGAATTGCAACATTTAAAAAGCATCTGGATGTGTATATGAATAGGAAGGGTTTAGACTGATATGGGCCAGATGCTGGCAGATGAGACTCGATTGGGTTGGGATGTCTGGTCAGCAGGGACGAGTTGGACCGAAGGGCCTGTTTCCATGCTGTACATCTCAATGACTGTGTGACTCTAAGTCAGATCAAAGCTCTCCAGGCTTGTCACATCCAATCATGAATGGTGGTGGATAATTAACTAACAAATTGAACTCCATAAAAAACCCCATACTTAATGATGGTGAAGCCTTGCACATTAATGCAGAAGACAAGGGTAAAGCTTTTGCACCAATATTTAGCTAATGATGTCAAGTGAATGATCCACGTTGGCATCCTCAGAGATGCCCATCATCACAGATACCAGGCTTTAGCCAATTTGGTTCCCTTCATATTATATGCTGAAATGATGACACACACTGAATACAGGCTGTGGGTGCTGACAACATTCCAATACACAGATTGTGTCTGTCTATTTTTTTGTATTAATTGAAATAAAAGAAGTGTTACAAAACCAGTTATATATTTTGAAATGAAACTAACCTGACACTCAGGCATTGCATAAACAGCTGTTGGAACAATTCAAGTTTGAGCGGTTGTAGATAAAGAGGTGCCCAAGAGTTCTATATTTAGATGCTGTTGGGTGGTGACAATATGGTGCTTGGTCCATACACTAATGATCAGTTATCAATGACAGAGATCTTTGCTTATCAACAACTGTGAGACTAGTGGGAGAACTGCTTGGACCTCAAAACAAGTTAAGAAGATAGGGACATCAGGGAAACGACCTTTTCCTAGCCCAGAAGGTGCCTGTTCTCTGCAGTCAAAAACCCAGTTTCAAAGCGAAGCAAACCAATTAACATTCCTATGGTAGTTGCTCTAAGCTATGGCTTCTGACTTAATAAATTAGACACATTTTCCAAGTGAATTAGATACTCTGTACTTAAAAACTTGTGGAGCAGCCAGCGAAAGACATGTGAACAACAAAGTGCTTGGTGAACTGAAGAAAGGTAATGTCAATATTGGAGCCAGGAAGAAAAGACCACTGAACCGAACCTTTCAGTTTTTTTTACCTCTGCTAATAATTTATTTTCCCTATTTGTTTGTCTGTGAGTGTGTGTAAGAGGGAATTTATAAAGATATTAGAGTTTTATTAGTAGTGGTAAATGCTAACCTGTAACCAATGTCTAATTACTTGTCATAAATAATCATTCTTGGTTAGTACAGAAACCTGGTCTGTGCTTTCTAGCAACTTTGGTCTGAAAAATCTGGTAAATTGAGGCACTATCTGCACCTTACAAAATACTTTGATATTTGGTACAAATCCATAAATACAGCAGCACAATTATCATGGTCATGCATGTTATGAAGGTAGGTGGAACCTGAACCCAGCCCTCCTGAGTCAAGAGAAGGGACACTATCACTGTACTACAAGAACTCTCACTATTCTGGTGGATCATAACACTAAGTCCAATGTCTTTTTAAGAATTCACACCATGGCTTATCATGCTATATAAACAGATGATTGATTTGCTGCCACTATCATTTTTTCCTGATGATATCTACAGAACCTGCCTGGTTTACTGTGGTAGAGAAAATCCATTTGCTAATCTAATGAGGAGAGGCTCTTATCTTAAACAAGTAGGATTAGTGCATGTTTACAATTATATACAAGTTATGTTAATGTGAGTACATTGCTGCAGAGACAATGAGGAAGGATCCCGATAATAGCCCTTACTGTTTCAAGATGCTAAGCTGTTCTCCCACCAGATCTATGTGATATTATGATAGAGGGTGGTGCTTAAGGAACTTCTCAGTATTAGCCATTTAAGACACTTACAGAATTATGTAAAATCTACCACAAGCTTTTTCTTTAATTTTGAATATTTATGCATTTATGCCTACAAATATTTTTTCCACTACCCTTCTCCCTCTGAGTTCACCAATCGGACCAGTATGATGATTTCACTAATTTCCCTGAGGATATTCCCTTCAAATGGAAGGCTAAGAGCTCTTGTTTTAGTACTGTTGATTCTGTTCTTGATGGCAAGAGAACTGTGAGATCCATTAAACTGAATGACTCTTAACTCCTGCATATCTTCCAAGGAGGACATCTGTCCTGCTGAAATATGCAATTGCTCCAATATATTATATGGAAGACATTTAATCGCATGAATTTCCTTCACAGAGGATGACTGTCCTATAGTAAGAGGCATGTTCATTTTCTGGTATCCTGGATCACTGTTCCCAGCACTTCATTGTTTGTTGGTATTCTGGTCTCTGAACGAGGCAATTTTCTTCTTGATCATGTCCTGAATCATGAGAAGATAGTCATCTTCTCTCAGGGATGGTGTCCATTGAGTTGTGTGCACCACATGGTCAATCTACATTAGCAGAGTTTTATTTTCGCTCTGTCAGAAAGTTTGAACTGATCGTGTAGATTTTTTTAACTTCAACTTTTTGAACACTTTAATTCACTGTTTGCATTACAATGAAACCAGCATACTTATTTCTTCGGTTTACTATGTGAGGAATGTTTCTTGTTTGGTGTTACTTTTGTTACAGCCTCTGAGGAGCAATAAGGAAATTAAATACTCGACTTGAAATTGTTTCAGCTCAATCATCTCAGCATCTGCGTTAGAATTAAATCTGTCATTGGTCTCATCTTCCGCCTCGGAACACTTGAACCCCAGGGCATCAATGTGGACTTCACCAGTTTCCTCATTTCCTCTCCCCCCACCTTACCCCAGTTCCAACCTGTCAGCTCAGCACCATCCTCATGACTTATCCTACCTGCCAATCTTCCTTCCCACCTCTCCAACCTATCACCTTCATCCCTACCTCCATCCACCTATTGCACTCTCAGCTACCTTCTCCCCAGCCCCACCCCCCTCCCATTTATTCTCTCCACCCCGGAAGCTCCCTGCCTCATTCCTGATGAAGGGCTTTTGCCTGAAATGTCCACTTTCCTGCTCCTCGGATGCTACCTGACCTGCTGTGCTTTTCCAGCACCACTCTAATCTTAACTTAAATCTGTCATTACTCTTTGTTCACCAAGTGTATTGCACTCTAAGTTAAAGCTGCATCAAAGAGCTCAAATGGACTATCTGCTTGCATGTGTTTTGTCACTATCTTGCTGATTCTTGCAAACTGAACTCTTTTTATTTACTTGCAGTGGTAAACATTTCTTCCATTCTTGTATAAGCATGTGCTTCCATCTTGTTGAAACATATTTTGTACGCCGACATAGATAATCTCAATGATTTCTGTCTTCTGCTTGAGTTTCCACCAGGAGTCACCTGCTGTATTTTTAAAATTCTAAGCCATGTTTCTTCAAGCATGGTGCATTATCTGATAAAATAGTGATCTTTCCCTTGTAATTTTTGAAATTTATGAGATGTCATTGATATAAATATCCACTAGCCGAAAGGCTAAGTCTGAGTCATCTTTTTCCCTTAGAAATACATTTGGCTTTTCTTCTATTATAACCTGTCCTACCTCATCAGAGTCACTATCCAACTTCTTGATGCTTTACGATAGAGTTCTATGACATCTTGAATTTTTGTTTTACAGTTAAAGAGTAATTTTTTAATAGTTGCAGACTTCCTGTGTCTTTGAGATTTCCTTGCTCCATAGTGCTGATAATAACTTTGTATCTGGTGTCTATCTTATTCCCTGTATTGGTTTCTCAAATGCAAGTTGAGGGAATAAGTACCTTAGGAGTTGAATGAATTACACTGATCTCCTGTAATAAGGTTGAACCTTTCCTCTTGGGATTGATTTGCGCTGTTTACAGTCTTTTGCTTTATTTACCATCTAAATGGCTTTCTTGAGTTAAATCTTCTTTTGACTGTGATAAATCGAACAAATATTTTTCAACAATTCCAATAATAATTGTATTTCTTATCAATTCTGACTTTAGATCTCCATTGGCACCATTTTTCACTAATATGTACGCAAGATTAATTAAATTATTTATGGATTCTCCTGGATACTGAACTTTTCTGTTAAATCTTGTTTTTCAAGAATGTTGTTTGCTCTGATGTGAAAAGGAATTGTCAAAGACTTTCAGAATTTCCTCAAAATTATCTGTTGCTCCTTTAGACTGGAGGATAGCAAATGTGGTTCCCTTATTCAAGAAGGGGAGTAGGGATAACCCTAGTAACTATAGGCTGGTGAGTCTCACTTCTGTTGTGGGCAAAGTCTTAGAGAGAATTGTAAGGGATAGGATTTATGAACATCTGGATAGGAATAATGTGATCAAGGATAGTCAGCATGGTTTTGTGAAGGGCAGGTCGTGCCTCACAAACCTTATTGAATTCTTTGAGAAGGTGACTAAGGAGGTGGATGAGGGTAAAGCGGTAGATGTGGTGTATATGGATTTTAGTAAGGCATTTGATAAGGTTCCCCATGGTAGGCTACTGCAAAAAATACGGAGGTATGGCATTGAGGGTGAGTTGGAGGTTTGGATTAGGAATTGGCTGGCTGGAAGAAGACAGAGGGTAGTAGTTGATGGTAAAGGTTCATCTTGGAGTGCAGTTACTAGCGGTGTTCCGCAAGGATCTGTTTTGGGACCATTGCTGTTTGTCATTTTTATAAATGACCTGGAGGAGGGGCTAGAAGGTTGGGTGAGCAAGTTTGCGGATGATACGAAATTCGGTGGAATTGTTGACAGTGAGGAAGGATGTGGCAGGTTACAGCGGGATATAGATAAGCTGCAGAGCTGGGCAGAAAGGTGGCAAATGGAGTTCAATGTAGGTAAGTGTGAAGTGATTCACTTTGGTAAGAGTAACAAGAAGATGGGATATTGGGCTAATGGTCGGATACTTGGTAGTATGGATGAGCAGAGGGATCTTAGTGTCCATGTACACAGATCTCTGAAAGTTGCCACCCAGGTAAATAGTGCTGTGAAGAAGGCATATGGTGTACTGGCTTTTATTGGTAGAGGAATTGAGTTCCGGAGTCCTGAGGTCATGTTGCAGTTGTATAAGACGCTGGTGCGGCCGCATCTGGAGTATTGTGTGCAGTTTTGGTCACCATACTATAGGAAGGATGTGGAGGCACTGGAACGGGTACAGAGGAGGTTTACCAGGGATGTTGCCTGGTATGGTAGGAAGATCGTATGAGGAAAGGCTGAGGCACTTGAAGGTTGTTTTCATTGGAGAAAAGAAGGTTTAGGGGCGACTTGATAGAGGTGTACAAGATGATTAGGGGTTTAGATCGGGTTGACCATGAGAACCTTTTTCCATGTATGGAGTCAGCTATTACGAGGGGGCATAGCTTTAAATTAAGGGGTGGTAGGTATAGGACAGATGTTAGGGGTAGATTCTTTACTCAGTGAGTCGTGAGTTCATGGAATGCCCTGCCAGTAGCAGTGGTGGACTCTCCCTCTTTATGGGCATTTAAACGGGCATTGGATAGGCATATGGAGGATAGTGGGCTAGTGTAGGTTAGGTGGGCTTGGATCGGCGCAACATCGAGGGCCAAAGGGCCTGTACTGTGCTGTATTTTTCTATGTCCTATGTTCTATGTTTACATCTTAACAAGTTGCAGCGTCATCAGCTATTGGCTTAATAATATTTTGACTTGTTCAGCTTCTAAGGTTACATCTAGTTTAGAAGGAATTCTGTGTTTGAGAAACGGTTGGATAACTGTTATCACCAAGATGTCCAACTCTATGTTCTAATTGTTCCATCTTGGAAATACATCTTCCTGCAATTTTTTTTATTGCCATGACTTCCTAATGTGATCATTTATTTTCTTTGCTTTTTATTCTGCAGTACAGCTGTGTAGCTTCAGTGTATTGCAGTACAGTTACAGAATCGTAGAGATATACAGCATGGAAACAAACCCTTCGGTCTGACTCATCCATGCTGAGCAGATATCCTAAATTAATCGTGTCTCATTTGTCAGTATTTAGCCCATGTTCCTCTAAATCTTTCTATTCATACAGCCATCCAAATGTCTTTTAAATGTTGCAATCATACCAGTCTCTACCACTCCCTCTGGCAGCTCAGTTCATATACCATCTGCTCTGTGAAAAATGTTGCCCTTTCGGTCTCTTTTATACCTTTCCCCTCTGACCTTAAATGTATGGCCTCTAGTTTTGGAGTCCCATACCCCAGGGAAAAAGATATTGCCTATTTACCCTCTCCATGTCCCTCATGATTTTATAAATCTCCATAAGGTCACCCCTTAGCCTCTGACGTTCCAGGAATAATAGACTCAGCCTATTCAGCCACTCCCTACAACACAAACCTTCCAATCCCATTAACATCCTCACAAATTTTTTCTAAACCCTTTCAAGTTTCATAATACCCCACCTTTAGCAGGGAGACCAGAATTGAACACAGTATTTCAAAAGTGGCCTAACCAATATCCTGTACAGCCGCAACATGACTTCCGAACTCCTATTTTCAATGCATTGACTATTAAAGGCAAGGATACCAAACTCCGCCTCCACTATGCTATCTACCTCCAACTCCACTTTTAAGGAAGTATGAACCTGCATCCAAGGTCTCTTTGTTCAGCATCACTTCCCAGGACCTTACCATTAAGTGTATAAGTCCTACCCTGACTTGCCTTTCCAAACTGCAGTATCTTACATTTATCTAAATTAAACTCCATCTCCCACCCTTCAGTCCATTGGCCCATCTGACCAAAGTCTCATTTGTACTCTGAGGTAACCTTCTTCATTGTCCATTACATCTGCAATTTTAGTGACACCTGCAAACTTACTAACTTTTCATCTGATGCTCACATCCAAGTCATTTATATAAGTGACGAAATGTAATGGACCCAGCACCGATTCTTGTGGCACACTGCTGGTCACAGGCATCCAGTCTGAAAAACAACCTTCCACCACTACCCTCTGTCTTCTGTCTTCAAGCCTGCTCTGTATCCAAAATGGCTAGTTCTCTCGGTATTCAGTATGATCTAACCTTGGTAACCAGTCTACCTTGAGCAATCTTTACAAATGCCTCACTGATGTCCATATAGATCACATCCATTGCTTTGCCCTCATCAATCCTCTTTGTTACTTCTTCAAAAATCTCAATTAAGTTAGTGAGACATGATTTCCCACACACAAAGCCATGTTGACTATCCCTAATCAGTCTTTGCCTTTCCAAATACAGGTAAATCTTGACCCTCAAGATTCTCTTCAACAACCTGCCCACCACTGAAGTCAGGTTCACCAGTCTATAGTTCCCTGGCTTTTCTTTATCACCTTTCTTAAATAGTGGCACCAGGCCAGCCAACCAGTCTTCTGGCACCTCACCTGTGACTATTGAAGATCCAAATATCTCAGCAAGGGGCCCAGCAATCCTTCCTTCACTTCCCACAGAGTTTACCTGATCAGGTCACGGGCATTTATCCACTTTTATGCATTTTAAGACTCCAGCACCCCCTCCTCTGTAATATGGACATTTTTCAAGATGTTGCTGTTTATTTCCCCGTATTCTATATCTTCCATATCCTTCACCAAAGTAAACACTGATGCAAAGTATTTGTCTAGTACCTCATGCATCTTCTGAGGTTCCACGTGTAGGCGGCCTTGTTGATTTTTGAGGGGCCCTATTCTCTCCATGTTTTGTCCTTAATGTATTTGTAGAATCCTTTTGAATGTTCCTTAACTCTATTAGCCACAGCTATTTCACGTCCCTCTTTTGCCCTCCTGATTTCCCTCTTAAGTATACTCCTGCTGCCTTTATGTTCTTCTAGGAATTAATTTGATCTCTGATGTTTATATCTGAGTTATGCTTCTTACTTTTTCTGGACCAAAACCTCAATTTCTCTTGTCATCTAGATTCTCTACAACTACTAGAAGCTTTTCTTGTGTTTTTGCATTCAAAAGGAAGATTCCCATGTTTTGTGAGTAAATGGAAAAATTCCCACATTCCAGAAGTTAAATTGATGATTCCTGCCCTTTCTGAATAAAACGGAGGAATTGTACCTTTTTCACAGCTTCTCTCGATGAATCTGTTAATTGTGGATTTACTAAACGATTCCCATGACACTAATAGCTTTATTTAATGAATTCCACTCTCTATGGCTATGTACAGAAGAACCTCGACTATCCAGCATTCAATTAATGGAATTTCAGATTATCCGAACAAGATTGCAAGGCTAGCTATGTTATCCAGCATTCGATTATCCAGCGTTTGATTAATCGAAAGAAATACTGCCTGCCCATGTCCTTTGGATAATCGAGGTTCCTCTGTATAAGAATCCCTTTCAAAGCTACTTTTTTCTGAATTAGTCCTGTAATGTGAGATTTAAATACATTTTTACCACCTTTATTGCATTTCAGTAATGCATCCCCTGCCCATACTGTGTTCCCAAAAGTCTCCGAACATTGTTCTTCCATTGTACTTTGCGTGCATAGGCTTCTAATGGGTCACTTTATCACATTAATTTGTGATATTCCTCTATCAGTGGTCCCATTTTAAATTGTTTCTGTGGTCCTAGGTTTCCTTGCTGTAGCCATGCCTTGTGATTCCTGCTCAGTATGAAAGGCTATAGGATAGCCTTTAAGAAATGAGTTGGATAGTCAGATTCTTTCTCCCAGACTGGAAATTTCAAATACTAGGGGGTATATGTTTAAAGTGAAAGGGGAAAAGTTTAAAATAGATGTGCAAGGAAAGTTTCTCACACAGAGGATGGTAGTTGCATGGAATGGGCTGCCATGGAGGTTACAGAAGCAGATACAGTAGCAAAGTTAAAGAAGCTTTTAGACAGATGCAGGAACAGCTAGGGAATAGAGGGCTATATGTGCAGGTAGATTGGATTAGTTTAGAATGGCATCATGGTCAGTACAGACATGGTGGGCTGAATGGCCTGTTCCTGTGCCATACTGTTCTATGTTCTAAATGTAAGAGAATATGCTGAAAATGTAAAAGATCTGATTCCTGACATCAAAAAACCTCTGATTCTCCCCCCAAGATTTTTAATGGCTAAATCAAAATTGCACAGGTACGCAGCAAGCCTCTTATTTCCATGCATTTGCATCTTATTATTAGCTAATATCTTCTCATTTATATGCAGTTCATGATTCTCTGCACAGGCTAGAAATCAGACTGTGCAAATTCCTGACTTGAAAAGTAAAATTACCTGATGGATGCAGCTTGTCAATTCCAAGTCTCTCGCTTCATGCCCATTCATCAATGTTATATTACACTCCGATGAAGCATCACCGGACTCAGAACATTAGTCCTGGTTTCTTCCCACAGATACTACCAGACCTGCTGAGTTTAGCCAGCAATTTCTGTTTTAATTTCAGATCTCAAGGATCTGTAGTTCTTTGTTTTATTCCAGTGACTTTTGTTTTCATGATTTAACATAGATTCCTTAGTTGTGATGGAATGATGACCCTCATTCCTCATTGGAAATATGCTGCTTATTCAGATAGTTACAGTTATAGGCTCATAGCATCTCTGCTTGTCTTTCTTCTTAGTGCAAATTAAAAAAAAACTAGGCAGCTTGTCATGGTTGCTGACATTAAATCATCAAGGGGCTGGACATGTTGCTTTATGACGCTGTGCAACATTAATATCACATTTGCAAATGTGCCAGCAGTTTACGTGGTAAACACATTGCATTTGCTTTAATCAAATGTCTGAAAGCCGAAGAGAAGTAATCCATAATGGAGAGTAAGCAGTGGTTCCACGAACACAGTCAAGGGCATTTTGCGATCTTACTCCAGGGAGATTGCCACAGTCACTTGGACACTTGCCAAGACAGACCAATATGTAATATTCCCCAAAAATGTCAGAAGTCAACAGGAACGTGCTTTAGGAAATAGACCAGATGAATGGAGAAGGAGAAAAATGGAATGGAAAGAAACCATTAGGAGATGGGTGCCAGTGCTATAAAACACCAAACTGCCTAAGAAAAGAGGTAAGATTAAGAGACAGTCATCGTGTTACATGTCGCCTGCACCTTTGACAAGAAAGTATTCAATGAATCACATAACACGAGGAATTTCTGTGGAACAAATGGATCTTGGAGTGTTTGTCCATAGATGTCTGAAGGATATATTCGTCTGGTGATGAAAAAGGCATAGGGGACACTTGCCTTTATTAATTGAGTCATAGGCTGCAAAAGCAAAGTCATGTTGGAGTTGTACAGAACTTTGTTAATAATTGTGTGTGTATTTCTTGCCATATTACAGGAAGGACATGATTGCACTGGACCAGAGTGCAGGAGATTCACCAGGACACGACTTGGGATGGAAAGTTTACATTATGTGGATCGGTTAGTTAGCCTTGAGGCAGCAAGTGAGATGCTCTCAAGTGAGAATGTAACTTTTAAAAAAAAGTTCTGGGATTTACATCTGAAAGAACTGAAACCAACCTGTTCATTCTAAAAGATGAGAGACTTAACAAACAATCCAGGTCATTTTCAAGATATAATTTCAGTTAGATCACACTGTAAACATTTGCTTCAAATTCAGTGCCTTACGATCTTATACTCCACAGCCACCTGATAAAGGAGCAGCACTCCAAAAGCTAGTGTTTCCAAATAAACCTTTTGGACTATAACCTAGTGCTGTGTGATTTTTAACTTTGACCACCTCAGTCCAACACTGGTATCTCCAAATCATTTTTTACAGATAGTCTATTTCGGCTGTATCTGTCTCTTAATATTTGTTTCATTTTTAAAGCTTTGATTCTGGTACACTAATGTGCTTCTGGCATGGTAATACAAGCTTAAAATCATCATTTGATTTATGAAATAAAGCAGCGCATAAAAAATCAGATCAGTGCATTTATTTCTTTAGGCTTCAAACAAAACAACTGGGTACATTACAGCTCTATCAATGCAACTGAAAACCCTCAAAGCAGGCTCGCAGCATTAATGTCCCAAGCTGCCAGATTCCTTCTGACTCCAAACTTCAATGGTTTGGCTCCTCTCAGAGACATGTTACCATAGCTACTAAAAGCCAACAGTAATAAATGGACTTTTTGTCTTCACTTGCATTTCCAAGGACAATATGAGTTGAATTGGATAGCCCTGAAAACAGACGCAAGGTTCACAATGTGCAAAACAGTGAGGAAGCTTCATGCTGTCTGCTTGTTTTGAATAGTCTCTGAGCCCAGACAGGACTAACCATATTGCTCATTAGCTGGACACATCAGTCGCAGACAAATTCATGAGTGACTAGCAAAGCTAGCCTCTTCTGCTAAAAAAAACTATCATGTACTTCCTAAAGGGAAGGTGTATTGTGTCTGAAGCACTTGCTGGAAGTTATAACAAAAGGCAATCTGATCTGGGAAAGACTGAACAACAGGAGAGAAAGTGGACTCCAAGATTTTCAGATGCTGCACTGTTAGCCTGGACTGAGGAGGTTAACAGGAAGAGTGAAATACATTCAGAATATGGAAAACAGGTTCTACTAAAAGACTGTAAGAAAGCAATGGAAGTAGATGTGCTATCCCATTAATGTCATCAGTAAACTCAACCACTGCTCAGTTTGCCATATGGTTATCAAGCACCAACTAACAATCTGTCAATCAGGCCTTCATAGACGTAAGTCTTCTTTAAGCCTCAGACTACCTCTAACAGCTTGTGTACACTGCCAGCTATTCAACAATGACAGGCATATCGCCCAAAGAGATTGCACTGGACTCATTGACACTCTCTGACAGGACAAGACTATATGCAATAGCAGATTACAGCAGCTAAACAGAGGGTACCAACAAACCAGTATCCCTTAAGCGGTATGGAGAATATGGTTTTGACTGTTAAGTGCACAGCCATAGTTGAAGATATGACCAGTCTGTAACTGAAATCAACAAGAAAGTAAATCACATTACTTCCTCATCCCACATATCATTCTGATTTCAATGGTGTAAGTGTACATCTCTTGCACATCCTTCTCCCCTACTGCCCACTGTCTCTACATCAGAAACACGTAAAGAAATAAATCTGTACTTAGTTTTAGGTTTCTTCACAAAATTGAATATTTGTTGAATAATCCCAATTGTGCCAATGACATGAACAACCAATTTAGATCATCAGTCCAGCTCACAATGTGGCACATTTACACTGACTAGAAGCTGCATAAATACGTATGCAGGGAGCTTTCTTCTGGAGGCAATAGGAGCATGGGCAAGCATTGCGCCATTTTTGAAGGTGGATTCCCCATAGTACACCTAAACTGACCAGAGTCAACTTGCAAACTAATCTGCCACTAACTGACCATTTAAGAGCATACTTTCACATTCCCTGGGTTTTACCCAGACTGGGGGTGGATGGGGGTGGGGGAGTTGGGGTGGGGGGGGGGGAGGGGAATGGACCAACCAACCGAGTAGGCTTCTGGCTTGGCATAATGGAAGTGTGTTGTTTTCAGGCTCCCTATATCAATTTAAGACCCAACTATGGTGTTCTTCCCTTGCATTTGACTTCTCCTGCTTCTTGTTCACTAAAGCCCTCAAATTCGTCTTTGCCCACTTATCGGGGCCTGCCAGCCTGGTCCCAATGAGGCGGTGATACCCCAAATTTATCTTCAAATCTGACTCTGTCACATGTTGTTGAAAATCATAATGTGCTCCATCTCTGCTCTTGCAGAAAGAAAGCTGATAGGAGGCAACCTAGAGGCCTGTATAATTATGGAAAATTTGATAGACTGGATATAGAGAGAATATTTCTTTTTGAGTGTAGGAGTATAAATAGCAGTTTGTAAAGTAACAACAAGATTTCACCAAGAAACCCAATAGAGGATTCAGAAGATACTTCATTTCTAAAGGGTGGTCAAAATGTGGCACTCAAGAATGAATGGAGGAATTAAAGTGAATGGGAGGAGGTCTGAGTGAAGCATAAACAGCCACAAGGAATCACACAGTAAGCAGCCAGTAGGTTATTGATGAGTGGATGATGGGCTAGATCATTTCCACAAAATATGAAATTAATAGAAATTGTTCACTGGAGTGTTCTGCTGACGTTTTATGTTAAGTCAGCATTGCATGATGATGAACATCATAATCTGCCTACTCTGCATACTTCTGATGAACATTTTCGGTACATCACTAATGCCTGAACCAACATTGCATCTGATAGTATCCAGTAAATGTGTGTTAATTCCTTTTCCTCTGTGTTGCTGGGATCAAAATTCTACGTCTTTGTGATATAACTTCAACCTATTATGGCGTTTTTATTCCTCTTCTAATTTCATAAGCTTTGGACTTGTACCCAGAATATTCCATTTGTTAATATCAAAGACAGTTTCTTCTAGATTTATGTGTGGGAATCACTCTGAACTGATTCATAAATTACTTTGATTTAAATTTATTCTGAAGCTTCTGTTTTACAGTGCATGACCTATATTTCTCCATGCAGGGAATACAGCACATCTGTTGACTTGGCATATAGTATACGGCAGAGCTTATCTTGGCCTAAAGTCAACCTTTATGCATGCAAATAAGTCTTGGTTAAATATGCAATTATGAATATCACCACAAATGATTTTAATGTTCCTACAATAATCACAGCACAACACATAACTCTACACATTATATCTCATGATGGTATGTTGTGGAAGCAGCATAACAGTTAGGGTATATAGTAGATTTTACTTTGAAAGGATGTTAATGTCTTTTTGAAGCCATGCAATTTTATTAATTAAAATTTGTTCAAATGTTGGAAAGCTCGGAACAATCATCAATAAAGTTGCCAAAGGTGAAAACAAGTTGCTCCACTGGGTACCAGAGCTACACCAACTCTTTACAGACACATCTCTGCAATAGTTTTTGGGGTCCCAAGTAACCAAATTCTTCATTAGTGAAGTTGTAGAACTTTGATAGAAACATTAAGTTAGCAATGCTCAAAGGATTCAAGAAGTCAACACTGTGTGCATGTACATGGCATCCAAGAATAAATTTCTAATTCTTTTCACCAAAGACAAGGAAGTTCACCATCTGGCTAACCTCTTAACACATTGATTTTTAACTCCTGGTTTGACTGCCAAAGCCAGGACCAAAACATCATTACACAAGTCCTTCTGTATAAAAGACTGGCAGGGATATCAATTTAAAATACAAACATTTGCCAACACATTAACTCACTTTGGATACTGCTGCATGCAATCAAGGAGGTCTTATACAGCATAGCTGCTTGCTGTGTCCCTTAAACATCACAAGTGAGAAAGGACTGGATATGGCATCTGGAGCGCAGCTTCAGGGGATTCAGCTCTGAGGGGCCTTGAACACACTAAACATATTGATTCAGAGATAATTGCTTTGATCTTTTCCTCAGTGTAAAGGTATAAAGTGTACCATTTTTGCTCATATGAGCAGAGTGGGCTAAATTGAGATTCCAGTCAAACCATGAACCTGATGGGAGGGAGATTTTAGTGCCTCCACGTGTTGTTCTTGGAATATAATTCTTTACATTGTGGGAACAATGATTTCCTGGATTGCGTCTGGTTTTTTTTTCATAATAAATATAGATCTCACTGGTAAAGCCAGCATTTATTGCCCAACACCCATTCCTATTCATGGAATTCTTGAATTGGATAGTCCAAGTGGTTAGGACACACCCATTGTGTATGTGGAAAGTAATCCTCATGGTCTCTGCTAAGCAACAACCACAAAATAATTCACTTTTTGTCTTTTCGCTACTTCATTCTTGGTGAAACCCTTTGGCAGGAAATCGAGCCCATCTGGTATTTAGAACTGAAAAGGATGGGAACATAAAAAGTTCCCACTACATCCCTGGTATCATCCAGTTTCTTGGCCATGGCTGAAAAGATAAGATGGAGGCCCGGCCGGCCTCATCTGGCCAGTGGCTGCTATGCCCCATTCACAGCCTACTGATGCCATGTGAACATGAGATGCAATCACTGTCAACATGAGCCTGAATGGATGCTTGCCACCATTCCCTTTACCTACTGGATCTGCAGGACCTACTTGGTCTGAAATGATAGATGAAACACTTTAGGTACACTATTGAGAACAGAGAGTTACCTTAAGCAATGCAGAGTTTACGGCATAGCAGTAAGGCATAAGTGTCATTAGTAAGGTAGACATTTTATTGTTTCTAAGAATATTTGGAAACCTATGATAACAGATCACACTCATCTCCTGACCTCATCAGAGTCTTTAGTTAAATATGAACAAAGAAGCAGAATATAGACGTACTGGCCAAATGGGCTGATCAGTGGCAAATGGAATTCAATCCAGTAAAGGTGGTGATGAGTTTGGGCAGGATAAACAAAGCAAGGGATTGCAAGATGAATGATTGGACCCTGGTAGGAAATGAAGATTAGAGGGATATTGGTGCACATGTCCCCCAGTCCATTAAGGTTGTGAGACAGATCGATAAAATGGTGAAGAAGGCAAACGTGATGTTTGCCTATATTAGGCGAGTTGATGCTAAAATGGTATAAAACCACTGGTTATGCCAATGCTGGAGTATTGTGTGCAGTTGTGAGGCCCACTTAACAGGAGGAATGTGATGGTGGCTCATTGATTAGCAATTCTACACCATAGCGCCAAGGACCCAGGTTTGATTCCAGCCTTAAGAGACTTTCTGTGTGGAGATTGCATACTCTCCCCGTGTCTGTATGAGTTTCCTCTGAATGCTCTGCTTTCCTCCCACAATCCAAGGATGTGCAGGTTAGGTGAATTGGTCATGCTAGGTAGCCTGTCATTTCCAGGGATGTGCAAACTAGGATGACTCACCCTGGGAAATGCAGGGTTCCAGGGATAGAGTAGGAGGGTGGGTCCAGATGGGATGCTCTTCAGAGGGTTGGCGTGGACTTGATGGCCTGAATGACCTGCTTCCACACAGTAGGGATTCTTTGATCCAATGATAGCACTGAAGAGTGTGCAAATGAGATTTCCGTGATGTTGACTGTGCTAGAGAATTTTAGTGATGAAGAGAGATTGGATAGGCAGAGGTGTTTTCCTTGGAGCACAGGATATGGAGTAAGGATACGATTGAAAAGTATAAAATTATGAGGGGCATAGACAGGGTAGATTGGGAAAACACTGAAGGAATCAATAACTAGGAGAATATACTTCAGGTAAAGGGTAGGAGGTTTAGAGGGAATATGGGAAGAAAATCTTTTCAATGAGAAAATGATGTGGATCTGGAACTCAGTGCCTATCTGGGTAGTAGAGGCAGAAACTCTCATAATATTTAGATATAAACTTGCCACGCCAAAGTTATGGGCCAAATGCTGGAAAATGGGATTACAACAGTTAACTGGCTGTTTTTGACCAGTGCAAACTCAATGGGCTGAGGGCATTTTCCTATGCTGAATACCTTTTGATTCTAAGCTGAACTTCAGAGGGAAGGCAACTGTGTCTGCTCTTTACATCCAGGCAGTATTTGACCAAGTATGGAAGCAAAACTGGAGTAAGCAGGAATCAGAGGAACATGCTCTGCTGGTTAAAGTCATAACTGTTACATAGAAGGATGGTTGGAGGCCAATCATCTCAGCTCCAAAATATCTGCAGGAGTTCCTCAGGGTAGTGTCCTCAGTCCAACCATCCTCAGCTGCTCCATCTATGACTCAGTCTCTATCATGTCAGAAGTGGAGAATTTTGCTAATGATTGCACAATGTTCAGCGCCATTCATACTCCTCAGGTGCTGAAGCAGCCCATGTCCAAGTGCAGCAAAATTGAGACAACATCGAAGTTTGAGCTAACAAGTGACAAATAATATTCACACCTCTCAAGTGCCAGGAAATGACCATCTCCAACAAGACAGAATCTAACAATCACTCTTGACATTCAATAGCATCAATACCACTGAATCCCCAGCAAAATTTACTCTTAACATCTGCTATTTGACCTACTCTTTGTGTGAATTTGTTACATCTTGTACTCAGGTTTTCTTCAAGGGTACCCAGTATCCCCACAATCTCATCAGATTCAAGACAATTGAATGTTAGGTGGTGGCACTAGTTATAATCGGGGTCAGTGACTGATTCAATCCAAGGAAAAATTGGAACCTGGAAACAGTCTGAAACTCTACTTCCCATTCCTGGAGCAAATGTCCTCTGGTGATCTGACATTTCAAATTGAATTCAAATGGAGGTGAAGGATTTTAATTCCGAAAAACTCGTAGTTGACTCAAAGTTAACACTGTTTCTCCCACCACAGATGTTGCCAGCCCTGAGGAGCTTTTTCAAGTACTTCCTGTTTTTAATTCAGATTTTCAGCATCCACTGTACTTTGCTTCTCTTGAGGAATTTCAATGATTGCCTGTTAATGTGTTCCTACTGTGACAATTATGACAATGCATTGATTAGTTCACTGAACATTTTGAGTAGCATATATCATAGGTCTGCACAGAAAATATGCTTATATCTTCAGTAGAAGTTCAGTGAATTGTCTTTTTTGCACAAAGAATTTTATTGTTAAAAATCTTAAAGGTCAACAATCGACTAATCATCTCTATAAATTGTATACTGATTGATTATTTAGTGAGATTTTTATCACCCTTGCTAGGGGCATAGCTTTAAATCATACCGAGGGAGCAGTCAGCAGACTATGGTACTGTTCCACTGGCAGAAAATTCACAAAGGGACCTAAGAGGCAACTTTTTCATGCAGAGGATGGTGCGTGTACGGAAAGAGTTACCAGAGGAAGTGGTGGAGGCTGGTACAAATACAGCATTTAAAAGTTAAAAATCATCAGGTGAAGGACCAGCACTCCAAAAGCTAGTGCTTTCAAATAAACCTGTTGGACTATACCTGGTGTGTGATTTTTAACATTGCACACTCCAGTCCAACACCAGCACCTCCAAATCATCAGCACTTAAAAGGCATCTGGATGGGTATATGAATAGGAAGGGTTTAGAGGGATATGGGCCAAGTGCTGGCAAATAGAACTAGATTGTGTTAGGGTATCTGGTCGGCACAGACGAGTTGGACTGAGGAATCTGTTTCCATGCTGTACATCTCTATGACTCTATGACTCCACATTGCAAACTGGAAAATTTGACTCTCCTCGATCAAAACGTAAGATTGAAAAGGTATCTTTTCAATATTTCATGCAGAGAGTAATTCCTCCGGGTTCATGTAACTTTTTTCTTTCGACCATCTGTGTTGTCTAATTAGAACCATAACATTCAAATGATATGTGTGATCCAGACTTTCTATAAGACTTAAAAATACATTACTGATGAAATCCCCAAGTTGATGTTATCTGAGCACTTTCCAGTTTGGATAGCGTATAGACTAAGTCCCAGTGGAGTAAATGATAATCAGTACCAGATTCTGAAAGCAGTTACAGTCCAGAGAGGAAAATGATCATATGATCAATTTACATTAAGTCTAGAATATTCCAGCTGGCCTCCAACAATCCCCATCATCAGCAAACACTCTCTAAGCAGTATGATTGTTCACCATGCTTACTGGTCATGGGGTCTTTGGGTCCGATTCTGGAGCCACATCTCCATCCACACATTGGCATGTGTGCCTGGGATTTGGAATTTGTCCTTGGCCTTGAGATCACTGGCATTCAATAGACAATAGACAATAGGTGCAAGAGTAGGCCATTCTGCCCTTTGAGCCTGCACCACCATTCAATATGATCATGGCTGATCATCCTTAATCAGTATCCTGCTCCTGCCTTATCTCCATAGCCCTTGATTCCACTATCCCCGAGAGCTCGATCCAACTCTTTCTTAAATGAATCCAGAGACTGGGCCTCCACTGCCCTCTGGGGAAGAGCATTACACACAGCCACCACTCTCTGGATAAAGAAGTTTCTCCTTATCTCTGTCTAAATGGTCTAACACGTATTTTTAAGCTGTGTCCTCTGGTTTGGCACTCACCCATCAGCGGAAACATGTTTCCTGCCTCCAGAGTGTCCAATCTTTTAATAATCTTATATGTCTCAATCAGATCCCCTCTCAGTCTTCTAAACTCAAGGGTATACAAGCCCAGTCACTCCAGTCTTTCAGCGTAAGGTAGTCCCGCCATTCCAGGAATTGACCTCGTGAACCTACGCTGCACTCCCTCAATAGCCAGAATATCTTTCCTCAAATTTGGAGACCAGAACTGCACACAATACTCCAGGTGTGGTCTCACCAGGGTCCTGTACAGCTGCAGAAGAGCCTCTTTGCTTCTATACTCAATCCCTCTTGTTATGAAGGCCAGCATGCTATTAGCCTTCTTCACTACCTGCTGTACCTGCATGCTTACCTTCATTGACTGGTGTACAAGAACACCCAGATCTCTTTGTACTGCCCCTTTACCTAAATTGATTCCATTGAGGTAGTAATCTGCCTTCCTGTTCTTGCCACCAAAGTGGATAACCATACATTTATCCACATTAAACTGCATCTGTCATGCATCTGACCACTCACCTAACCTGTCCAGGTCACCCTATAATCTCCTAACATCCTCATCACATTTCACCCTGCCACCCAGCTTAGTATCATCAGAAAATTTGCTAATGTTACTATTAATACCATCTTCTATATCATTAATATATATTGTAAAATGCTGCGGTCCCAGCACTGATCCCTGCGGTACCCCACTGGTCACTGCCTGCCATTCTGAAATGGAGCCGTTTATCACTACTCTTTGTTTCTTGTCAGCCAATCAACTTTCAATCCAAGTTAGTACTTTGCCCCCAATACCATGCACCCTAATTTTGCTCACTAACCTCCTATGTGGGATTTTGTCAAAAGCTTTCTGAAAGTCCAGGTACACTACATCTACTGGATCTCCCTCGTCCATCTTCAGAGTTACATCCTCAAAAAATTCCAGAAGATTAGTCAAGCATGATTTCCCCTTCCTTTCTCAAATCCCTTTTCTGTACTCCCACTTACTAATGAGTGTTCTCAAAGAATTGTGTCCCTTCAGACAGGAGTGTCATCCAAGTCGGTTGCTTCTGAATGAGGGTCTACCATGTTATAATGCATTTTTTGAGGGAAGCTTTCAAGGTGTCTTTGAAACGTTTCCTTCATCCTCATCTTGCCTGCGTACGTTTTCTGAGTGCTTGAAGAAGATTTGGTTTGGTAATCAGAACTCATGCATCCTAATCACTTGGGAGACAGTGAAGTCATTTTTGGATGATCTAGGCCTCGATGTTGTTTCAAGAGTGTTGATGTTACTACTCCTGTCCTTCCAGCCTATGCAGAGAATCCGTCAGAAACAGCATTGATGGTACTTCTCAGGGGCCTTGAGATAGCACTTATATATGGTCTAGGTTTCAGAGCTATATCGAGGAGTCAGAAGGATAACTGCACTATAAAACAAGGATACTGGTATCAGCATAGATATCACAAACATTGAAGATTCCTTTGGCATCTGAAGGCGGGGCTCACAGATTAAGTACAAATCTCCGTATCAACATCACCTACCTTCTCCTACTTGGGAAGGTACCCGTCAACAACAGGCCTTTAGTGAAGTCTATTGGTTGCCACCAGCTGTGAGAAGGTAGCCAATCTACAACCTCCATCCCACTTCCAATACACTGGCCTGTGAGTTGGATAGAGCTTGGTAAGCAGCGCGCTGGCATTGGTGCAAAATTATCACCCTTCCCACCTTCATGCTCATCCAAAATTTGTCTTTGTTTTACCTTCATTATAGTATCACCGACTTTTGTGGTAATTGCTGTCATAATCTATAGCCAGTGAAGGGAAACATAGAAAAAGCCATAAAAGAAACTTGTTAAGAGAAAAATAACAAAATGTTCTAATAAAGAATGAGATTGACAGGCAATGAGAAGATGCTGTTTGGAATATCTCCACAAAGGCCATTGTCCCATCACCAAATCACCTGTAATTTGCACATGCATAGTACATGGCACTGACCCAGGTAGCTCAGAGATGGCTTCTAGAGTGAACAGAACTCCTGATACTCTTGTTTCTTTTTCTAATCAACCTGTCTTAAGATATCATTATACACCTTTAGAGTGGGTAGGACTTGAACCTGGGCCTCCTAACCACTGTGCCATAAGAGGTCCCCCATATACTATGTCAGGGCTCACTGATTGGACCAAGTTAACAGCACTAATCAGGGAACTCATACTCTATGAGTTCCACCTGGCTGACCTCATTCCAATCACTATACTATTAATAGTAGAAGGAACAGATTGAAACAAATTTAATTGCAAGATAATATCTAACTAATAACTAATTTCTTTAATTGTATCTTGTAAAGATCAAACCATTCATTCATTGTCGTAAAGGACACGGAGTCCTGAATCACTCAGTTCCACCTCTGACTAGTTCAGGTCATGTTGGCTGATTTTACCTACCTTTTTAGTAACCTTTTCTGATTGAACCGTTCTTTTATTTTGCTTTACAATTATAAAATCTCATTCAGTCACTATAACTTAATGGTCTTACACATGAAATTTGTAGATGATTAATTGATACATACACAAAATGATCAAATAGAATATTCAATTGTATAATCACTTTCAAAGAGTATAAGGATCTTTTCAGCTTTAATAAGTCACAATCACACACAGAAGGGAAACATGGTCACCATATTTAGTAACCACATTTCTTTGCTATCATCCTTCACAGTAGTTGACAACTGTCCTCAGTTTCCACCTTAAAAATTCAACTGCAGATGACACACAGCACTGTTTAAACATGAGCTCACAATTTTCTGAAAAGTAATAATTATTAATATTGGAATTTCTATGATTTTTACTCCAATAAGAATTTCTTTAATCTGAAAATGTGCTACTTTTGTTATGAAGTAAATTAATCGACTTTCGTTTCAATAGGTTTTTGCAGCTGTTTTTGAGAAAGTTTAGTTACCAGGAACCAATGAGGCTCACAATTAAATGGTGCAGATTTTTTTTGTGAAAGTAGACTAAATATATCATATTGATGCTAGTAATTAAGGGAATGGGATATACCATTCATTAAAAGCAATTGGCCAGAAAATGTAATGGAAAAGAATCTCAGAGTCAACACATTCCTGTCTATTCTAAACAAAAGACATCTGTCAGTCGAATGTTTGAACTATTCCCTAAAATTTTAGTTGACAATGTCTCTGGTGCTTTCAAGTAATTGTTTAGTGATATGGAACTTGAGTATTTCTGAAAAAGAAACATTTTGCCAAAGTTATTCATCTTACATTCATCAACACAATTCACAAGAAATACCAGTGTAACATAGAAACAGAAAGGAATATTAGAAAGTAGTACGATGGTACACAAAATGCAGGGCCAGACAGCTAGAATTAAAATAGAGAATAGCAAGTTAATAGGTGGAGTTGGAGGAAAGGAAAACGTTAATGAGTCTAAATCAGATTTACACTGCGTGTGTGAGAATGCAACAGAGTATGGTTAATGAGATTAGGGAGTTATGGGATTGACACAGCAGGATTATATTGTCGTCATAAAACAGACCTGGTTTACAGAAAGGTAGATCTGGGTGTTAAATACTCCTGGTTAAAAAGTTCTCATAAGAGATCAGAAAGCAATAAAAGGAAGAGGGGTAGCATTTTTGGTTTAGAAGAGCATGCAGTGCTCGAAAAAGAAAATGTTTCAGAGAGTTGAAGTCAATTTTGCTAAAACTAAGGAGGAAGAAGAATGCAATGCATAGTTAGGGTTATTATGAAAATTGAAAGCAGGACATCAGTATATCAAACAACCATAGACATGGCAACTCAATACCCAGAGTCAAGAGTGCTGCCTGACCTGCTGTGCTTTTCCAGTACCACAGTCTTGACTCTGATCTCCAGCATCTGCAGTCCTCACTTTCTTTTAGTTGATTTTAACCCTCTTCCAAAGATGTGAAGCCTCTTCCAAAGATGTCTACCTTGAAGAAGTTCTCCTCTTCTCTCTACAAGTTGCAAAACTTGCACCCACACCTCCCCCCTCACCTCTGTCCAGGGCCCCAACCAGCAGAGATCTACCTGCATTTCCACACATGTCATTTGCTGTATCTGTATCTCTTGCTCCCAGTGCAGTCTCCTCTACATTGGGGAGACAGGGCACCTACTTACAGCACATTTCAGAGAACATTCCCAGGGCACACGCATGGAGCAATCCTGCTGCCCCGTGGCCAAACACTTTAACTGCCCCTCCCACTCCACCAAGAACATGCAGGCCCTGGGGCCTTCCATCGCCAAACTCTTAATGCCCAATGCCTGAAGGAAGAACGCCTCATCTTCTGCCTTGGGACCCTCCAACCACACGGGATTAATGTGGATTTCACCACTTTCCTCATTTCCCCTCCCCCCACCTTATCCCAGATCGAATCTTTGAACTCAGCACTGCCCTCATAACCTGTCCTACCTGTCCATCTTCCTTCCCACCTTTCCGCTGCACCCTCCTTTCTGACCTATCACCATTACCTTTATCTTCATCTACCTATCATACTCTCAGCTACCTCCTCCCCCACCCCCACTCCCCCCCACCTCCAGCCCCACATCTCTCCCATTTATCTCTCTACCTCCTTGGCTCAAAAGCTTCATTCCTGATGAAGGGCTTATGCCCCAAAAGTCAATTCTCCTGCTCCTCAGGTGCTGCCTGACCTGATGTTCTTTGCGAGCACCACACTCTCAACTCAATACTCAGAAGCTATTCATTTAAGGACAATTACTCATCATGGACAACCAATTAAGAAACAATCTGATCAGAATTTTCACTTCATTTCTAAAGTTTTCCAGGAAATCATAGGCAGTTCAGGAATAAAACATTTGAAGTGGAGATGAAGTATTGAAATCCTTGTCTTTACAAGATGAACCCTTGAAAGTGAAGTTGAGCTGTCCATATAAAATCGTTAGAAGGGTAAGTGAAGTGACTTACCCTGATTATAGGAAGAAGAATCAGATATGTCACATAAACATGCTGATAGGGTATAATGGTAGTGAAGAGAATAAGGAGGAGAAAATGTGTCAAGTGGAAAGAGTAGAGAAAAATGACAGAAGTAACAAGAGTGAGGTCAGTTCTCAAACTTAACTTCCTACGCTCAACTAGCTCATGCAGAAATATTGTGACAGTTAGACACTATTCTGTCATTTTTAGGGAAAGGACATTGGGGTGATCTTTCAAGATTACTGGGAAAGTATGAGGTACACCTGGATGGGCTACATTAGCTAGACATGATGTAGACACAGGACAGTCAGGGTCAATAAAATAGCATTCTTACTGGGTGAGCCCAGAAAAACAAGAAACATAAATTCAATACATGCTGGAAAACCATTGATTGAAACACGCCCAAACAGCTCACAATGTTGTTTCCGAAACCAGATGGATCAGGTAGACTTTGTATAGATTGTAGACAGGTGAATGTGGTCACGAAAACAGATTTTACTCAATTCTTCAGTTGGATGATTACATTGATGCATTTGGCAGTGCCTCATTCTTTTCTAAACTTGATCTGTTGAAGAGCACTGGCAATTACAATTAATTCAAGCACTAAGGACATTTCTGCTTTTGTTACATCAAATGGGTTATACCAATTTCGGGCAATGCCAATTGCTTTAAAGAATTCTCCAGCCACATTGCAGAGGCTAATGAATTAAGTCATAGCTGCTACATAGTCCTTTTAAATTATGTTGTAATTTGGAAGACCATTTGAGACAAGTCAAAGACCTGTTTAAGTAATTACATTTGACTGTTTTGGTGAATTCAGCAAAAGTGAATTTGCGCTCACAAAGACAGGTGTCACTACGGAAAAGTGAAGGCTTTGATAGAATTCCCTGTTCCTAAAACTTAAAGTTTGTGTGTAATTTCAGTATGATAGCTGTGTCTTTAACAAATTAGTTAAAGAAACAAGAAAACATGGTATAGCCAGCAAATTGCCAAGCAGCATTTGAGAAACTGGAAGCAATTTAAACAAATGTATCATTTTTGCTCCCCCTGATTTTTTGAAAACTTTAAAAATGGCAGTTGATGCCAGTGATTTCGGGTGAGAACTGACTTGTTACAGGGTGATGAATCAGGAACAGAAAAGTCAGTGTGGTATTTCTCCAAGAAGCTAAACCAGTATCAGAAGAAATACTCAATTGTGGATAAACTGCATTTGGTATTGTTGTTAGGTCTTCAGCACTTTTAAGTCTATATCTGACCTGGAAACGAGGAAACTCTAACTTGCACTGATTAAAATCCATTAGCCTTCATTGGAAAGTGAGACAATTCAGATGTCTCGTATTGCAGCCATTTAATGTAAAAATTGTTTATAATAATGAAAAAGATACATAATTGCATACACTGGTACAACATGGAGGTCAAACCTCTTTGTTAATTAAAACCAAACACCCAGAAAAACTCACCTCACCCCGCAATCTGTTAAAATGTGAGTGAGTGACAAAGAACTCCTAATTCTCACTATTTAAAGAAAAATTATAATTCATTTTTCAACAGAGCACTAAACAAAACTATTAACAAACTGAACACTCTATCCCCTAACTGAACACATTCTATAAGCATGCTGTTCTAATAACACAATTATTAAATTACATTAACTTAATCTCAAATCCACACAGTCTCTGTCTTCTCCACTGTCTTCAATCTTTCATCTATTGATCTCCATGGGTCTTCTTCTTTCTTTTTACTGCCAGTATGTTTGACAGGAAAAGGTACCTTTTGACATACAGTGTCTTCTAATTTCTTTGAGAGCAAGACATTAGATGGGCAGTTAGCTCTCTGGCTCTACGGCAGTTGCTCTGCTATTTGGTGGCAGTTGCTCTGACCACTTTTCAAAATGTCTGTTTTTTTTATAACCCCTAACATCATACCCTCTCATTGGTCTGATGTAGTTAAAGACTATAATTTCAAACTCAATTCTGTTTGAGTATCCTGGTCAAGATTTAAACTAATTGGTTAAATCTGCATTTTTGTCAAAACAGCAACCAAAACTCAGGTTTCACATTCCTGATGAAGGGCTTTTGGCCGAAACGTCGATTTTCCTGCTCCTCCGATGCTGCCTGACCTCCTGTGCTTTTCCAGCACCACTCTAATCTTGACTCTGATCTCCAGCATCTGCAGTCCCCACTTTTGCCTATCCAATTAACAGCCAATTGTTTCATGTATCGATTTTGGAACAACCCATCTCCCAGCTGTTCCATTTGGGCAGCTGAACCTGCACTTCAAATTCACTCCAAAGTTCAGAAAACTCTATTTTAAAGAGAACATACACACATTCACCTTCATAACAATACACTATCCTAAATGTAAAACCTTAGACTAGGTTAAAGAAGTTTTTAAAAGTTAAGACTCATATACTCCTTTTATAAAAGGGGGAAAGAAGAATAAATGGATGTAAGTCTTATTTAGTTGTTATGTATTACATTTTTATAATGCATTCCTTAAGGATGGAGGCATATAAGAACCATATCTTTGATTTTTGGTTAATTTAAAATAGTGGACTGCAAGGAGAAAGTATTGTTTTCTAAACCAGGGATTTACCAATGCAGTTGCATAATTTCCCAGCAAGGAACCTGATATCTGTTGTGAATTCTGTTTCATGGCTATGGATTCCGACAATGTACAAATGATCAGATGCTGATGAGTCATTTACAAGTGAAGCTAAATGGTTTCCAGTTAAGTGAACAGGTTGGAACTGGGAAGGTGTTTCAGAGACACAGACGCAGAGAGAGGGAAAGAAACAGATGATGTGTGGTGATGCTGCTCTTTTAACAAGGTTAAATTGTCCTTGCTTTTTCTTTTTGAGAGGTCGTAAAAGCAGCGATTCTGACAAGTCTGACTTTCAATAGGTTTTAGGGCCAGTTTGATTATAGCTAACAGATGCTACCTCAGGCAAAAGGCTTCCAAGTCTTTTAAAAAAAAATTACTCTTATACAATGAAAAGAGAGTGGCCAGCTCTCCCACCTCAGCTTATCTCTGGTTTGGTTTGGTTTTAGCAGGCTGGCTGTTCACTGAAAGCAGGCAGTCATGTTTGAGGCTGCTGGTCCAAGCAGAGGATGTTCCAGGCTGCCACCTCTCTCTCTGACTTCTCTCCTGTAAGACCCTGAGTTTGATTTTACCTTTTGTACCAAGGGGTATTTTTGGGGATCATTGCAAGAATTTGGAACAGCATCATTAAGTTGGTATAATCTGTTGGGTTTTTGGATAAGTTAAGTAATTTGTGTTTCATTCGGTAATCTTGTCTGTTTTGTTTAAAGCTAAGGAGTTTGACCAGCTGCATCCCTCCTGGAACATTAGCGTTATACCTGCTGAAAACAATTAGTAAAAATAGGGACTGGGCCACTTGCTTGAAATGTTTTGAGGGAGTCCAGCCTCAGGTGTCACCAGCAGAAGTTGCCTGTTTCCTACAGTAAAAACTCCATCTAAACTTGAAAAAAAAACTTATCTTAACGATGTGAGCTGCAACTTTTGAATGAATAAATCAGAAACATTTTTCAAGTGAATCAGTCGCTCTGTACTTCTTACAAACCAGTGGAGACGTCCAGCGAATGACAAATAAACACCAAGGGCCTGGCTAGACGAAATAAAATCATCTCAACATCAGAGTCAGAAAGCAATGACCACTGAACCGACTTACCAGTTGAGGTACTATGTGTGTCTTAAAAATATCTTTAACATATAACACAAATCCAGGAATAGAAAAACACAGTTGATGGTGTGCTACCCTAGTGGGTCATAACAGGAGATCTGATAACGTTTTCAAAACTCATGAGGGGTGTCCACAGAATGAATAGGGAAAAACCATCATCACCCAAAAACTGTTCAAGAAGCAAAGGGAAAAGGTTTAAGGCGTTTTGTAAAAGAAGCAAACATAAGATGGGAAAATATTTTTTCAGATAACAAAAGTCTGGAATACACTGCCTAGAAACATGATGAAGGTCAGTTCAATTGAGTTCAATAAAGAAAACCTTGGATGACTGCTTAAATAAAAAAATTCTGAAACGTTATGGGGGAAAAGCAGGAGATTTGGCACTAAGTTAAAATGCTCAGAGAGCCAATACAGACATGATGGACAATCTGCCTTTTTCTGCACCATAACTGTTCTGTAATTCTAAAAAGGGAAGACAACATTTACACTGTATGAGAGGAGACAGCTGATAGTTGTCAAATGGACTGTGATTGGTAGGGACAATGACATGGAGAATGCACCAGTAAATGATGACTAACAGTTCACTGCCCAGCTTTATGTCTTTCTCTTTAAACCGGGCATGTTCAGTCTGATTAATTAAAGTATAGCCCTGAAAAGTGAACCAGTGAATAGCTGTCAATTATTTTGTTTAGTTGAAAGAGGTGCACATGTTCTTTCTGGCCTCAAAGAACAAAACTCTGTATTAATATATGTTGCCTCCAGGGCATGCAAGTATACCATATTGTGAGTCCAACTGACAATTCTAAATTAATTGGAATGAATTCTTTGCATCTTCAGGAATATTTAGCAAATTCTGTCCAATCGCAGGAATCAGGTCTACTGTACTTTGAAGTTTGTGAGCATAGGTTGATTGTGTATCGTCAGTAACTTTCTTCTTGCAAACAGTGAAAGAGTATGATGTTTATTCTGACTGGACGTCATTTGGCATGTACAAACTATATAACTAGCATCACACTGGCACTGAAACTCATATGTGTAATCTTTTTTCCTTGACAGCAGCATCTCATCAATGGTGAACATCATTCACATAGTAGCAGCATGAAACAACTATTCTCGGCGGTTATCTGCTTCCAGTACCTTTTCTTTGTTTGTGTGAAGGTTTCCTTCCATGCCCGGCAGATACAGGGTCTTACACCTAATTTTCACCTCCTCCCCAAAACTTCCAGTGAAGCGTCCAAAATCTTTGGCAGTGCCTCATTCTGTCTTTGCCTCTGTCCGTCTGTCTGTCTGTCTGTTTCTCTCTTTCTCATGGGCGGTCATTACTGAGTGTAGCACAGCTGTCTATTCTCAATCTCAGCACTACCAACAGTCACAATGTAAATCTCTTTAAGAGATGCAGAGTAATTTAAAGAAAGCAGGCTAATTTTATGACACATTCAAACATCACCTGATTGGGCCCCTTACTGATCCATGCAGCCAATGAACAGCGTGGTGAGTGCAAGCTGCCTGCAGAATTCATTATATTGACCAGGCAACATGATGTTGGCATGCTGCCCATGTAGCTCTGAACAGGCACAGGGTAAGTACACATCCTGATTCCTGGACGTGATTTGGCCTATCCAATTTAATGTACAGTGTGTTATTTCAGCACACCAGATGAAAATTATTTTGTAATCTGCTGGGAATTGTATCAGCAAGGAGCTACAGGTCACCTTTAACAAATATTGTCCTTCAATCACAAGGCATTGTATTCAAGGACAATCACTTCGAGGTTATATTTGAATTAAACTGCAGAGACATCAAGTGAAAATGCTGAGTTTTCTGAAGGGCATGCATTGTATTTAAACACTGTGTGAGCTGGCAGAGTATTTTATGTGCAGATGGACTACTCTAAAGTAGGGCTGCCACGTGTGCTTTCTGTCTATGTCTTTGGAGTTGACAACTTTGTTTAAGAAATCAATAAAAGAAAAGCTATTTCATGCCAATTCCAAGCAGACAGACACAGCACCAATACTGTAGGCAGAATGCCATAAATATCAGCCACTGCTCAAGTGAAATTCCTGTAAATGGAGATTGAAGAAACCACTTTGGATTTGGCAAAGCTGAACAAAGTAATGCATTTGTGTTCTTTTGCTATCATAAATCACTTACAGCTGCTATACCACTGCCTGTTTAATTAATATTTGGTTGTTGTTACTTAAGGAAAGGGGCACCAAGGATGGAACAGAAATAATCTGTAATCTGGCTTTAAAATTTAGAGCATATACTGCAACAGTGTCACAAATGCAATAGGTTGGTGATTCAAATAGATCCTGACTCTGTAAAATTATGAATACTGATGTGAAATACATCCATAAGATTTCTAGTCCTAAAAAGTGATCTTTAATTTTCCACAGCTTCTTTTGTATCTGAAATCGAGGTGTTCAGAAACTTCATCATTAAAGAATAGTCCTTGTCCCAATTGTGAGTTTTCTCATCACTTCTGCATTCAATCTTAAATTTTAATAGCTATCAATTCTAAAGCATAATTAGTAAGGCTATGTTTTGCAATCATTCCCTTTTTGTCTCTCTCATTTTGGGTACCATCTCCATTTATCCATCTCATTCCTTCTCCCACCCTCCCAGAGCGTCATCGGTATTTCCTCACTGTTTCCAGTTGTTACAAAGGCTTACTGGATTCAAAATGTTCACTCTGCTTTTTCCTCCACAATTGCTGCCAGACCTGCTGAGATTCTCCAACACTTTCTGTCATTGTTTGTTACTGCACTATAGGCCTTGGTGCAGTAGGTGGCGATGAGGAGAGATGTGATTGGTATGCCCTCCTGACAAGCTTGATGAAAGGAATGGGATCAGACAGCTATCACAGTCAATGCCTGGGCTACAGCCCCAAGGACCCATATGCATGGCTGCAAAAAAGATTAATGACTTCACTCAGGGCAACAAATGTTTACCTTCCTGGTAATGTCCAGAGTTTATGAAGAAAACTTTTTAAAAAAAGCACTGGCACTTCTCCCCCTCTCTCTCTCTCTTGCAGGAAGAGCTGACTTTTAGTGGAGACAAAAGGATCTCAATAACAGGGTAACTATATGTTCATACCCAATGGATGGATTGGTGCATGCCTTCATTGAACCTGCAATGGTTAAGAACTTGGATAATAGGGGGCTGAAATTCCCTTCCTGTACAGGTACCAATGTCAGATTGAACACAGTGGCCCAAGTAGATGTCAACTGGGAATGAGCAATAAATCCTGACCTTGACAGTGGTACTCAAATACCATGAAATAAATAAATTGTCTGATTACCAGCCAAAAGTTAAGCAGGGTCTGCCACAAAGCCTCAAATGGCTCACTGCAGTGTGCTGCCACACAAGTTTATAATGACGCCACTATTACTTTGAATACTAACATCATTCATATACCTTGACACCAAACATCTATAGGAGTAACAAAATCATGGATAAGGGTTTGACTAGCAGATTGGCTGAGACAGCAATGGAGATAAATAGCAGCATAGAATTGGAAGTTGACTGTTATTGTAACAAATACAATATGGCAGCTGGATCTTCAGTTTATGACAAATGACTCACTAAAATTGCAAACAATCAGTCTCAGTGTAAACAAATGGCCATGGAGACTGAAGGAATTGGCAGTAATGGATTTGTGGTTGTAACAGGAGTCAAAGTTAATATATTGGATCTTCATAGTCAAAGGAAATCATCTTTTATCCAACCCTTTACATGTGCCTTCAATAACAATGCAAAAGCTAATGGATTTCTTCATTTCCAGGATTAATACTTGTTGGTTGACATCTCACCTTTGAAGCTCCCTCCTCTCCATGCTGTTTATGATGCGTCCATTGTTTCTTCTGTGCTCCTCTCCAAATCCCTAACAGTTTGGAGGTATATCCCATTTCTCCCTCTTTTGGGCAGGAGAGATGATGGTGCAATGATATGGTCAATGTGCTAGCAACCTAGTGACCCAGGCTGGAGCTATAGGTTCAAATCCTCCACAGACGCTGGTAGAGTTTAAGTTAAATTAATGATTCTAAGAGAGGGATAAACCAATCATTGCTAACTGAAGAAAGTATAAAATTAAAAGAAAATGCACATAAGGAGGCAAAAGTCAGTGATAGGCCTGGAGACTGGGATAAATTCTGAATCCCAATAAAGGGGGCTAAAAATATGAAAAAAAAACAAATTTAAATATATAAAAAGGAAGGAAGAGGTAAGAGTGAGCATAGGCCCTTTAGAAAATGAATTTGTGGCAATGGTCAAGTGGAATCAGGAAACGGTAATGGAGATAAATAGATATTTTGCATCAGATTTTATGATGGAGGATGTATCGAACATCACATAAATGCTAAAGAAAATGAGGAAGAATGAAGTACCATCACCATCACTAAAGAAATAGTATAAGATAAACTAATGATGCTAATGACTGATACGACCCCTGCCCCTGAGCGCTTCATGCTAGAATTCTAAAAGAAAGAAATTCCAGAGATAGTGGATGCATTAGTTTTAATTTTCCAAAATTCCTTGGATTTTGGAGATGTACTGGAGGATTAGAAAGCAGATAATGTGGCACTGTCATTCAAAAAAGGAAGGAGGGATACAAAAAAATACTGGTGACTGTAGGTCAAGGAATGTTGGCACTTATTTCAAGGGGGTTGGACTAAGGGATTAGGTGTGCTGGTGAGACCACATCTGGAATACTGCAAGCAGTTTTGGCCCCCTTATTTAAGGAAAGATATTCTTTCACTGGAAGCAGTTCAGACAAGATTCACTACAATAATCCCTCATACGAATGGATTCTCTTATGAGCAAAGGCTAAACACATTCCGACTCTGCTCACTGCAGTTTGGAAGAACGAGAGGTGATCTCATTGAAACAGGTAGGATTCTTAAGCAGCTTGACAGGCAAATTCTGAGAGGATGTTTCCCTCATGGGAGAGTTCAGGATCAGAGGACATGGTCTTAGAACAAAGTAGCACCAATTTCAGACTGAGATGAGGAGCAATTTCTTCTCTCAGAGGACTGTATGACTTTAGAACTCTATGCTACAGAGAGCTGTGGGGCGGAATCCTTACGTATATTTAAATCTGAAATAGATGTTTTCTTGATCAGACAGGGAAATCAAGAGCTATGGGGAAAAGGCTGAAAAGTGGACGTGAGGAGTGTTGGGGGGGAACAGATTCAGGGACACAACGATCTAATCCTTTTCCTATTTCTTATGGTTTTATGGTCTAATATAAAATTAAAAGCTCATCTCAGTATTGATGGCCATCATCAATTGTCATAAATAACCCATCTATCTTGTTCATTTTGAGAAGGGGCTATAGGGAAAAAAAAGATTGAAAACAGAATGGCCTACTCCTGCTCCTTAACTCTATGCTTCGAAGTTCAATTACTTCAAATTTATATCTTCTGCATCGATATTCTCCTAGTCTCTCTTTTTCTTGCCTAGCCAATATCAATAACACAGTTAAACAAAATGATGACAAGTTAAAATGGTGACAGTGTTTGTAAAGCTCCTTCGGTGATGCTGTACAGGGATATAGTTACAACTCCTCCTCCTTACTGAGACAAAGACCAAGGAGTAGGAAAACAGAAACTGTGATTGATTAAGGGTGAGTACTTACATAGCTAATGTAATTGTCAAATGAAATTTATATGTGTAATTATCTGTCAACATTAATTAAGTATTTTGCTGTATTATTAGGAATAACAGAAGACTGTGAAGAGAATCCTCAATATATTATTGCTAAAGAATGATTTTCTTTGTGGCCTTTGTAATATTCTTATTTCTTAACAGAAATGGCTTGACAACAGGTTACTTGGTTATGTTATCTTAAGCAATGCTTCATTCTATTTTCTTTAGTGGCAATTTGTTTCTTTTGGCAGTTTATTCACATTGTGTGTGGGCCACAGGAACAATTATGAGGTTTGGCTTCATGGATTACTTAAACTAATACAAGTTAGAAAATCCTGATGTCTCATTCCAGAAACAAGAATGAAAGGAAAGAAATACATGGATTCGATAACTGAAGCCAAATCTTCATGAAAAAACAAATATGTTATCCACGACCTTGGTAAAATTCTGATATTTGTCATAGTCCAATACTGTTCTAGAGTAAAGAGAATATAAGAAAATGTTTCAACATAGCTGTGCATTCTGATCTCTTAATAGATTTCATTCTAAGTCCTAAATTAATAACAATTTTTGTGATTCAACTTGGTTTCCCAAATGTAATGGGAACTCTTGGTTGTGTCAGGAATCAAAATCTTTTTTGTACAGTTAAACTGCTTAATCTTTGTAAACATGCTTCGATATTTATCTGAATCTAGTGACTTCAGTTGCCTTGTACATTGTGACTAAAGGCAACATCTTTTCATCATGACCACACAAAATGGTTATAGAACAAAGAACAGGCCCTACAGCCAAAGATCGGCAGAGGAACAGGCCCTACAGCCAAAGAATGGCAGAGAAAGGCGCTACAAAATGCCACCACATTTTGCCCTTCCATTCTAAAACAGCCTTCACTTACAGGATCCATATCCCTCTATTCCCTTCTTGTTCATGATTTTGTCCAGGTGCTTGCTGAATACTGCTATTATGTCTGCTTCCACCACTTCCCCTGGCAATACATACCAGGCACTGATCACCTTTTGTGTGAAAAACTTGCTTCGCACATCTCTTTTAAACTTCCCCCTCACACCTTGAACCTGTGTCCCCTAGTAATTAACCCCTCCAGCCTGGGAAAAAGCCTGATACTTTCCACTCCAACCATGCCATTCACAACCTTATAAACTTCTCTCAGGTTGTCCCTCAAACTCCTGTGTTCCAGTTAAAACAAACCCAGTCGAGCAAACCTTTCTTTGTTGCTAAACTTCCCAAACTGGGCAACATCCTGGTAACCTTTTCTGTATCCTCTCCAAAGCATTCACATCCTTCTGGTAGTATGGTGACCAGAACTGAATGCAATATTCCAAGTGTGGTCTAACTTTATTTCTATAAACCTTCAGTATAACTTGTCTATCCTTATACAAAATGCACCTTCCAATGAAAGCAAGCATGCCATAGGCAATTTTTACTACCTACACTGTCACCTTCAGTGATCTGTAGACCTGCACGTCCAGATCCTTCTGCATATCAATACTCTGAAAAGGTTCTGCCATTCACTGTATAATTTCCACCTGTACTTGACCTTCCAAAATGTATTAGGTCACATTTATCCAGATTAAACTCCATCTGCCATTTTTTCTGCATATGCCTCCAACTGATTTATATCCTGTTGGACAATCCTCCTCACTATCCACAACACCAACAATCTTTGTATCATCCACAAAATTAGTAATCTTATAGCTACATTTTCCAAAATTCATTTATGTAGATCACAAATAGCAGAGGTACCAGATACTTTGCAACAACACCAGTCTTAGCCCTCCATTCTGAAAAGCGTCCTTCCACCACTACCCTCTGTGTCCTATTATTAAGCCAGTTCTGTATCCATCTTGACAGCTTACCTCTGATACCATGTGACTTCATATTTTGTACCAGTCTGCCAAGAGGACTTTACTTATTGAAGTCTTTACTGAAGTCCATGTGACAACATTAACTGCTTTTCCCTCATCAATCATCCTTCGTTACTGAGGCATGACTTCCCCGCATAAAACCATGCTGTTTATCATTAATAAGTCCATTTACTTCTAAATGCATATTAATCTTGTTCCTGATGATTTTTTTCCAATAATTTCCCTACCACTGATGTGAGACTCACAGCCCTTTAATTTCCAGGATTATCTCTCCTACCCTTCTTAAACAATGGGACAACATTGGCTATTCTCCAATTATCTGCAACCTTGCCTGTGGCCAAAGAGGATACAAAGATGACTGGCAATGCTCCAGCAGTTTGCTCTCTTGCCTCCCTCACTGTTCTGGGATAGATCCCATCAGAACTTGAGGACTTATCTACCTTAATACTTCTTGAGATACTCAGCACCTCTTCCTTTTTAATAGCAACTTGGCTGACAAACTTCACCTCCCTTCCTTCAGGTCATCCTCCACTAATTCCTTTACTTTGGTGAATACCACACAAAATATTCATTTAGGAACTCACCTACCTCTTCGGGCTATGCACTTACATTCCCTCCTTTGTTCTTGAGTGGGCCAACCTTTTCCCTGGCTGCCCTTTTGCTTTTTGTATATGTATAAAAAACCTTGGGATTTTCCTTAATTCTGTTTGCTAATGACTTTTCATGACCCCTTTTAGCTCTATGATTCTTTGTTTTAGTCCTTTCCTACCTTCTTTAGATACTTAAAGGGCTTCATCCGTTCCCATTCTCCTAGATCTTACATATGCTTCCTTTTTCTTTCTGATCAAGGCCATAACATCTGTGGTCATCCAAGGTTCACGTAACTTGCTATACCTATCTTTCATTCTCACAGAATGTTCCTGAACTTTTATCAACTGCCATTTGAAATACTCCCACATGTCTGATGTGGATTTCTTCTTAAACAGCCTCCTCCAATCAAAATTCTCCAGTTACTGCCTAATATTGTTATGTTATTGCTAATGTGTTCTATTTGTAAATTTTTGAGACTCCCGAAGATCTTTATTAGTCCTGAAATGAATATAGTTGACAGTTAAAGACTGCAATTTAATTGTATTATCATTTGCTTAATTGCTATCCTGGCACTGTGCAACGATGTTAATGAAGCCTTAAATCTTGGAACAATTCATCTATTTGTTGCACTAGTTTTGCAACATTAGGGATTAAAAACTACTTGTGAAAGCAATGCTGACACAGTGGGGATAATGTTAACCTCCCAGGAGAGGGTTAATTGTGGGGATGTTACAAACCAAAACACAGGAAACCCAACCAACCAGGCTACTTCTGGCCTTAATGGACATGGGCTGTGGGGAAGCACAGATGACCAATTCATTCTCCGAAAGATGGCCTTTCAGTACCATATTACAAGAGGCCTATTTGTCTCTCACTTCCAACTGTGTAACTCACCTTCCCCCCTAACATCTGTCAATCCTCATCCTCCCTGAAGATGTTTGACCCAAATTGCTCAGATGTTATCTACCTTAATAGCAGAAAATAGCAGGAGAACAAGTACTTTGCGTCAGTTTTCACAGTGGAAGACAGGAGTAGTATCCCAACAATTAAAGGAAGTCAGGAGGCTGAGTTGAGTATGGCTGTCATTACAAAAGAGATAGTGCTAGAAAAGCTAAAAAGTCTTAAAATTGATAAATCTCCTGGCCCTGATGGGATACATCCTAGAGTTCTGAGAGAGGTGGCTGAGGAAATAGCGGAGGCATTGGTTGAGATTTTTCAAGAGTCACTGGAGTCACGGAAAGTTCCGGATGATTGGAAGATCGCAGTTGTAACCCCATTGTCCAAGAAAGGATCAAGACAAAAGATTGAAAATTATAGGCCAATTAGCCTAACCTCGGTTGTTGGTAAAATTCTAGAATTCATCATTAAGGATGAGGTTTCTAAGTTCTTAGAAGAGCAGAGTCTGATTAGAACAAGTCAACATGGATTTACTAAGGGGAGGTCATGCCTGACAAACCTGTTGGTATTCTTTGAAGAGGTGACAAGCAGGTTAGACCAGGGAAACCCAGTGGATGTGGTCTATCTAGACTTCCAAAAGGCCTTTGATAAGGTGCCACACAGGAGGCTGCTGAGCAAGGTGAGGGCCCATAGTGTTCGAGGTGAGCTACTGGGATGGATTGAGGATTGGCTCTCTGACAGAAGGCAGAGAGTTGGGATAAAAGGTTCTTTTTCAGAATGGAAGCCGGTGACAAGCAGTGTCCCGTAGGGTTCAGTGTTGGGGCCACAACTGTTCGCACTATATATTAATGATCTGGATAAAGGGACTGGGGGCATTCTAGCGAAGTTTGCCGATGATACGAAGTTAGGTGGACAGGCAGGTAGTACTGAGGAAGTGGGGAGGCTGCAGAAGGATCTAGACAGTTTGGGAGAGTGGTCCAGGAAATGGCTGATGGAATTCAACGTGAACAAATGCGAGGTCTTGCACTTTGGCAAAAAGAATAAAAGCACAGACTACTTTCTAAACGGTGAGAAAATTCGTAAAGCCAAAGTACAAAGGGATCTGGGAGTGCTAGTCGAGGATTCTCTAAAGGTCAACATGCAGGTTGAGTCTGTGATTACGAAAGCGAATGCGATGTTGTCACTTATCTCAAGAGGGTTGGAATATAAAAACACCATTGTGCTACTGAGACTTTATAAAGCTCTGGTTAGGCCCCATTTGGAGTACTGTGTCCAGTTTTGGTCCCCACACCTCAGGAAGGACATACTGGCACTGGAATGTGTCCAGCGGAGATTCACACGGATGATCCCTGGAATGGTAGGTCTAACATATGAGGAACGGCTGAGGATCTTGGGATTGTATTCATTGGAGTTTGGAAGATTAAGGGGAGACTTAATAGAGACGTACAAGATAATACATGGCTTGGAAAGTGTGGATGCTAGGAAATTGTTTCCGTTAAGTGAGGAGACTAGGACCCGTGGACACAGCCTTAGAATTAGAGGGGGTAAATTAAGAACAGAAATGCGGAGACATTTCTTCAGCCAGAGAGTGGTGGGCCTGTGGAATTCATTGCCGCAGAGTGCAGTGGAGGCCGGGACGCTAAATGTCTTCAAGGCAGAGATTGATAGATCTTGTTGTCTCGGGGAAATAAGGGCTATGGGGAGAATGCGGGTAAGTGGAGTTGAAGTACCCAGCAGCCATGAATGAATGGCGGAGTGGACTCGCTGGGCCGAATGGCCTTACTTCCACTCCTATGTCTTATGGTCTTATGGTCTTATGTTGAATTCCATCTGTGTTGCCGAATTTTCATTTCTCATTTCAAGTCTCAGTTCAAGGAACTCAAGACTGACCACCTCCCATCCACAATACCTGATTCCTCTCACACCTCAAGCCCTCCCATTCCTCTAACTCCCTGGGATGTTCAATTCTACTGCTGACTCACTTAATGTGATGTCTGATTTAGATCATAAAACCATAAGAATAGAATCACAGCTCAATTCTAGAGGAAGAGATAAACCTGGTCACAGGAGATCAATAGGTTCCATTCAATTTTTAAGATACAAAATCCCAAAAAGCATCTAACACCATAAAATGTAGAAGCAGAAGAAGGCCTTCCAGTCAATCAATTCAGCTCGACCATTCAGTGAGATCATGGCTGATCTGATAATCCTTAACTCCATGTTCCGGCCTTTTCCCATAATCCTTCATTCCTTTACTGCCTAAAATTCAGCCTATCTCAGCCTTGAATATAATGAGCGACCCATCCTCAACAGTCTACTGGGATAAATAGTTCCATAGATTCACAAAATTCTGAGAGAAGAAATTTCTCTTCATCTCTGTTTTAAATACACAACCCCTCATTCTGAGGTCATGCCTTCTGGTCCTAGACTCTCCTACAAGGGAAAACAACTTCTAGGCATCTACCCTATCAAGATCTCGAAGAATCTTGTATGCATCAATAAGACCATCCTACTTAACCTCTCCTCATAGGACAGTCTCCAGGTTTGGTATCAGTGAAATTTCTCTGTACTATTTCGAATGCCAGTGTACCTTTCCTTAGATATTGGCCCCAAAACTGTTCATAGTATTCAGTAAAATAAAATAATGAACTGCAGGTGCTGTGAATCTGAAACAAAAACATAAATTGCTAAAGAAACTCAGCAGGTCTAGTAGCATTTGTCGAGACAAAGCAGAGTCCAGGGACCCTTCTTCAGAACAGTATTCCAGATATGATTCGTGTTTTGATACTTTTAGCAAAACCTCCTTATTTTTATATTCAAATCGCTTTCAAATAAAGGTTAACATCCCATTTGTCTTCCCTATTAAACACCCATCCCGGGAGATATGAAATTCCTTTCTCACAATCTACGATCTCTGTTTCTTCCCACCCTTGATGTTATTTAATTCATCCAGCCACATGATGTCAGATTCTCCAGTTCACATAATGTTCCAGTCCCATAATTCCCAAGTGCAGCTTACCTCAGACCTCCATGTTGACGATCTGACTCACCCACCCCCACATTCCTGGAAGCAAATTAGCTTCAATCCAAGCTTGTGACAAATGAATAAAGATGTAATATACATCTCTATTTGTGGAAATGGGGAGAAATGAGCTATACTGAACCCCTCTGTAGGTTGTAAGGGATAAGGGCATGGAATTCAGTTTTGGTGAGGGTGTACAACAGAGTTGCAGATTAGTCAGCCATTATTCACCCTGTCTGAAGTCTGGTTGGTTTAGATAACAAGCAATCCAGTGAAATATCACTTTCATTTCTTATTTTCATCAAACATACAAGTAAAAGAAACAAAGGTTCATTGGAAAGATTGGCTGTTAAACTGCTGGGAAAAATTTAGCATTACTAAAAGCAGCAAAACTTGCACAGATTCCAGAAAGCACCTTAATAACCTAATAAGGGAGGTTGAAGTGGTCCACTAGATCAATTAGCCAAGCCCAAGCACAAGTTGCAACTAATTAAGAACAATACATTTTTTTTCTCAAACCATTCCAACTGACTACTGCAACCATAGTGAGAGATTGGCAGAAATTCTATGCGATGTAAGTAATCTTCTGATGATTCTGAGGAGAGTCTCCTTCCCCTTTCCAAAGAAAGGCAGCTGGATTTAAACAATTGTCAGTGACCAACACTAGATCATCCTTTTCTATTAATATTGCCTCATATTTCAGAATCCGCGAGTCTGTCAACCATCGCCCAGCTTTTTGGTTTAGGATTGTTCTCACTTGGTGTGGAGTGCTTACTATTAGGGCTCCCCCAAATGTAAGCTTTCTGCTTTCCTCCACCAACAGTGCAGTGGCAGCCACAGCCTGCACACACTCAGGCCACCCCCGGGATACTGGATCCAGTAGCTTCGAAAGATATGCTACTGGTTGTCTCATTCCTCCCCACCTCTGGGTCAATACTCCCAAAGCCGCTCCCTTATCCACGGTTACAAAGAGGTGGAAAGGTTTATCTAGAGAAGGTAAGGCTAACACGGGGGCATGGATCAAATCTCTTTTGAGTTTCTCAACTAGTTCTTTTTCCTCATCATCCTAACTTAGACATTTGGGTTCCCCCTCTAATAGTTTGAGATATAATTTCTTAGTCTTCAGTGCATAGGAATCAATCCACAATCTGCAATAACCCGTTAGACCTAAAAATTTGCGTAACTCCCTTTTAGTGCTGGGCAGTGGCATTCCCACTATTCCCTCTATCCGTTCCGGGCTTATCTTTCGCTTTCCCTCACTAACTAAATGTCCCAAGTATTTCACTTCTTGCTCCACATATTGTAGTTTGTTTTTAGATACCCGCAGTCCCTGCTGACCCAGGAAATTCAATAATTTGTTAGTGGCTTCTACTACTCTTTCTCTTCTTTTTCCTGTTACTAAGAGGTCGTCTACATACTGCAACAGGGTAGTCCCCTTGGGGCTGCTAAATTTCTCCAATACTTGTTCTAACATCTGTCCAAATAAATTCGGGGATTCCGTAAACCCCTGGGGAAGCACAGTCCATCGGTATTGCTGTTTTCGTCCTGTCTTAGGGTCTTCCCACTCAAAGGCAAACAAATTCCTACTTTCCTCTGCCAAGGGACAGGCCCAAAAGGCATCCTTTAAATCTATCACACTAAACCATTTGTGGTCATGAGGGATCTTACTTAATAAGGTATAGGGGTTTGGCACCACTGGGTGCCTGATCAGTACTATTTGATTTAATGTTCTCAAATCCTGCACCAATCGGTAAGTTCCATCGGATTTCCGCACTGGTAGTATTGAGGTATTATAAGGAGACATACATGGCTCCAACAATCCATCTCTAATCAATCCTTCAATTACTGGCTGCAGTCCTCGTTTACCTTCTATGGAAATGGGATATTGTCGCTCACAGACAACGTCCCCTTTCCTTTTTAAATTTATTTCAAGGGGGGGGATCTGTAATTTTCCACGATTCCCTTCTCTAGCCCATACAATAGGGTCTATCTCTCTCTCCAGATCCTCTGTCAACATTGCCATTTGGACAACTAATTCTTTTTCCTGAATTCCAATCTCCAGTCCTAAGAAGATAATTAAATCTCTCCCTAGTAAGTTACTTCCTATATCAGGGATATACAACAATTCCCCTTTGACCCTATCCTTAGGACCTTCTATCATCATAGGTTCAAATACTGGAACAGTAAATCCCTCCCCTTTAACCCCTGAAACAGTAATTGACCGTGTCGACATTTCTACTTCCTTTGGTTTAAAATTCAGTGATGACCGTGCTGCCCCCGTATCTACTAGGAAGACTACCTCTTCCTTATAGGGTCCCACCTTCAGGTTTATCAAGGGTTCCTGGTGGGCCCCCGAGGGCAGGAACCCCTGACACCCCTATTCTTCATCAAAATTCATAAGCGGAATTGCCCTCTCTTCCCTTTTCAGAGCCGGACATTCCCGCTTAAAGTGCCCTATCTTTCCGCAATAATAGCATCCTGCCTGTGGAGACCTCCAGCTCTGCCCCTGTCGCTCGAACCCTCTATCAAATACTCCCCCTTGTCCTCTCTCTCTCTCTCCCTTTCCCCCTTCCTCTCTGTCCTACATGCTGCCACCCACCGCTCCAGTTGCTCAATATTGGTTCCACTCTTTTCTTTAACTACCTCATCAACCGCAGCTACCATCATTTTCACCTTCTGTTTCTGTCTCTCATCCTCTCTCTTTACAAACACTTTCTGTGCCTCTCTTAACAATTCATCTAATGGCTTTTCACTCCACCCTTCTATTTGCTGTATCTTTCTCTGTATGTCTGGCCATTCCTTTGTCACAAAAATGTACTTTCAAAAGACCCTGTGCCACTGGGTTCTCAGGGTTCATTCCAGAATATTTCCACATTGAGTCTCTTAATCTCTGCAAAAAAAAGCTGAAGGAGTCTCATCTTTCTCCTGTCTAACTTCAAAGACTTTAGTCAAATTCTGTGACTTCGGAACTGCCTCTTTTATTCCTTTTAGAATCAGGTCTTTCAATTCCCTCATTTCTTCTCTATGCTCCGGATTTTGATTTTCCCACTGGGGGTCTCTGAGGGGAAACTTCACCTCTCCCTGTCCAGCATCCCCATCTCCAATCGGATGTTCCCTGTCCCATATTTTAATGGCTGCTCCCCATATAAGTCCCCTTTCTTCCCCAGTAAATAATATATTCAAAATAGACATTAACTCAGCCCACGTATACAGACTGGGCCCCAAAAATTGATCAGTTTGTTCAGACAACCCTACCAGATCCTCAACCAGGACCTTCATTTCTTTTTTTTTAAATGTCCTGACCTCCCCACTGCTGAGGGGGGCACTTACAAACCCAATCTCTTTATCCCCTATTGGTACCTCCCGAAGGGGATAAGTCATTACGTTCTTCCCCTCTTTCTTTTTTTTTAATGAAATATTGCAATATTTCTAGCTCCCCATAACTTCAAACACCAATTCATCAATTCATGCTTGACTAACTTTAAAGCCTGTTCCAAATTTGTAAATATATTTATATATTTACGTTCATTTATTCAGTATTTAATATTCAAAATGTAAAATGCATACAGTTCTCAATTTTGAAATCCACTGTAATCACCCAGTTTTAGTCCCTTAATTTAAATCCAAAATTAGTTTTCTTAAGTAGTACTGACCAATCATTGCTCAATTACAATACTATAGGTCTTGAAATAATCAGAGCTGCCTTAAAATTATTTGTCTATTCAAGTTTAAAGAAAAAACTTCTAATGCATGAACAATGGCCGAATCCAAGGTCACAGATATTAACCATAGGATCTTGTTTTTACTACAATCTAATGTTGAACTGAAACTTCAACTGTCCTCCATAAATCGCTTTCATGCAAAGATAAAAGAGATTAGTTAGAAACTGATAGTAAGGCAGTCGTGACCTGTAAGAAGAACAGGAGTTATCATTCTTTTTTTTTCATAATCTCTATAGAATCCTTAACCTTTAAAGAAATCATGTTAAGTTTCCATAATAAGAATCAGATTCAAAACAGTCCCGGAACTCAAGCTCCAGGGAATAAAACGCAAACATTCAATCACCAACAAACAAATGTGCATTCAAACCAAATCACAAAGGGTTAAACTTTCGACCAGCTGTACAGCTCTCTTCATTCTCTCTCTCTCTCTCTCTCTCTCTCTCTCTCACTCATTGACAAATAAATTCAGATATTTACAAACCCAGTCTTTGTCCGACCTGAATTTTGGCCAAAAGAGGCGGGACGAAGAATGGATTCCTTAGTCCATATGAAGCAACAATATTTAATCATCTTTTTCCCCTGTACAAGTATTATTTTGCCAATTCCACAACATCCTCCCCAAAGAACTTTCTGGAGGTATGTTGTAATGGACCCCACCTCCAATTCCATTGCTTTTTCCTTCTTTTGTTTTTCCCGGAGGCTTTTTCCTTACCCACGGCACAACCCATATTGAGTTCCTTCGTTAGTTCCTTATTAACTACTAAAACTCAATCCCGGCCACCAAGGCAATACTTAAAAGTCAGGTTTCTTACCTTGGTCTGTGCACAGAGTTGCCTGGCCCCTTTGTGCCGTATTGTCTATCGAGCTCCTATCACTGTCTGATTCAGATGTCTCTCTTGTGGGATTCGTACCAGTCGCCCAAGGGAGCAGACCAAACCAGGACACGAGACCGCTCCTCAATGGGGAACGGGACGCGTCTTCCCAGTGTCCAAGGCCAGCCACTCCCCCCGGTGATGGAAGAAAATCCCGGACGAGCCCCCAATTGTGAGAAACAAAGCTCACACACTTCAATAATTTCAGTCCGAGACAAGATCTGAATCAATAGTGTCATTTATTTTACGCTTGCAAGTGGGTGTGATGTCCCGTGTCTAAGAGGCAAAAGACATACACACACTAGGTTCAATTCATACATAATATTTATATGATTTAATGTCCATTGTTTTACATTGCTCCCTCCCCTACTTACATCATCCACTTCCCTAAGACCGGCCTCCACTACCCCTGTTTGCCTCTTGCCTTATCCGGCCTTGTCTGTGATAAAATGCTTATTTCTGGCCTCACAAGGCTGTTTGACCTTACCCTGTTATAGGTCATTGTTAGGCATATCCCTTCTTCATCATTATCTACCCCCTTCATCTGTGCCTTTCCCGAGGCCGTTCTGATCCCTATGACCCCTTTAATTGGGGTTTGTTCCTGTGTTTTCATAAAAGTGGGAAGCAGATGTTTATACCTACTGTTTGTACAGGCGTATCTAGCTTAACTTCATCCTCTCACAACATCTTATCTATTTGCCCACCGTACCTACTATTGTTCATTGGCACATTTCATTCTGACATACAATTTTAGCTAATACAAAAACAATTCTACATTTCCTCTACATCGTTTCCATTCTTGTTGACTCAGCTCTTGACTAAAACAATTACCCACTGGTGTGAGTTCACCTCCTTTGTAAAATGGAATTGCAGAAGTAACACTAATCCTACTGATATCCCACAATGGACATTACATAATTTTATAGTGTTGCCTGCACAGTTAACGAGAGTTAAATTCCTCTGTACACTATTTTAAGCATTTATCTATTTGTTTTGAACTGTGTTAAACTCCTATCACCTCCTGTCATTTTCTATTCTATTCCTTTCCTTGACTGCATTAGCTGTCGTGCAGACACCCTTTCTCCCTCCATGGAAGGGCAAACCTTATGGACGGAATGTTATAGAGTCCTGAACATGATTGACTACGATGGAAAATCTGGGGAACTTGCCTGATAAGTCAGATGATGCCTTTTTTAATGTTAAGAATAACTTGTTGCATTTTTAAACAGATTCCTGGGGCGAGAGACAAAATTCTTGCTAATGAGCAGCAAGATGCCCATTAACAGGGATTATTACTTGTTAATAGCCTCATTTACTGCAACTCTTGCCTCATTAATATGCAGTTTCCTAGAATACCACCCACTGCAAGGAAATGAGACATTGAGAATTGTCAACATGAAATTTAGAGTAGGTAGCTGTCAACTTCAGCTTGCTGCATGCTCCTCCAGGCCACCATCTCAAACACTCAGCCACAATGTCTTAAGGCACGCTCCATGCCTTATGTGCACACAGCCCAGGTCCACAGATGCTGACATGTGACATCTGCCTTCCTCTCCGGATTCTCATCACACCTCTGGGATTCACTTTACCTTAAAGCTACCCTTCAGGCACACCAGCAACTAACACACTGTTCTTACAGGCTGCTGTAAGAACAGCTTGTATATAAGGCACTCAGCTCATGGATTGGAACAGGCTGGCTTTCAGGGCTGATAAGGGCAAAATATTGTTCAAGAAGGGGAGTAGAGACAGCCCTGGGAATTAGAGACCTGTGAGCCAAACTTCGGTTGTGGGTAAAGAGTTAGAAAAGGTTATAAGAGATAGGATTTATAATCATCTAGAAAGGAATAAGTTGATTAGGGATAGTCAACATGGTTTTGTGAAGGGTAGGTCGTGCCTCACAAACCTTATTGAGTTCTTTGAGAAGGTGACCAAACAGGTGGATGTGGTTAAGCAGTTGATGTGGTGTATTTGGATTTCAGTAAAGCATTTTGTAAGATGACCCATGGTGGGCTATTGGACAAAATATGGAGGCATGGGATTGAGGGTGATTTAGCTGTTTGAATCAGAAATTGGCTAGCTGAAAGAAGGCAGAGGGTGATGGTTCATCCTTGAGTTCAGTTACTAGTGGGTTCACTGCTGTTTGTCATTTTTATAAATGACCTGGATGAGGGCGTAGAAGGATGAGTTAGTAAATTTGCGGATGACACTAAGGTCAGTAGAGTTGTGGATAGTGACAGAGGATGTGGTAGGTTACAGAAGGACATAGATAAGATGCAGAGCAGGGCTGAAAGGAGGCAAATGGAGTTTAATGTGGAAAAGTGTGAGGTGATTCACTTTGGAAGGAGCAACAGGAACACAGAGTACTGGACTAATGGTAAGATTCTTGGTAGTGTAGATGAGTAGAGAGACCTTGGTGTCCATGTACATAGATCCCTGAAAGTTGCCATCCAGGTTGATAGGGTAGTTAAGAAGGCATAAAGTGTGTTAACTTTTATTGATAGAGAGATTGGGTTTTGAAGCCATGAACTCTGGTGCAGCTGCAGTTGGAGTATTGCGTACGGTTCTGGTCACCGCATTATAGGAAGAATGTGGAAGCTTTGGAAAGGGTTCAGAGAAGATTTACCAAGATGTTGCCTGGTTGGAGGGAATCTCTTATGAGGAAAGGCTGAGGGACTTGAGACTGTTTTTGTTGGAGATAGAAGGTTGAGTGGTGACTTAATTAAGACATAAAATTAGAGGATTAGATAAATTGGACAGTGAGAGCCTTTTTCCTTGGATGGTGATGGCTAGCATGAGGAGACACAGCTTTAAATTGAGGGCTGATAGATATAGGGCAGATGTCAGAGGTAGTTTCTTTACTCAGAGAATAGTAAGGGTGTGGAATGCACTGCCTGCAACAGTAGTAGACTCACCAACTTTAAGGGTTTTTAAATAGTCATTGGATAAACATATGGATGAAAATGGAATAGTGTAGGTTAGATTGGTTTCACAGGTCGTCGCTGAAGGGCCTGTTCTGTGCTATAATGTTTTATGTTCTATGGCACATGTTGAAAATCTGAAACAAACAAGGGAATACTGCAGGAACTTAGGTCTGGCAGGGTCTATGAAGAGAGACGCAATTAATGATTTGAGTCTGGTATGATGCTTCTTCCGAACTGCCAACTGCTGGACAATGGGTTCTTTTTTGATACTTTTGACAAAGATAGAGGAGAAATAGGAAAGCAGAAGGTATGGAGGCCCAATGCAACGAGTTGTTCATAGTGCAGAAAGAAAACAAGGGTGTAATTTAAGTTGTAAAATAAAGAGTAAGCATTTCATGTGGTTTCTTGCAGCTCACTGACTTTGAGCCTCATTGGATTCTTGCCTTGCACAACTTTGCCCCCACCTCGCCTTGTCAGAGCTCCCAGACTCATCATTAGTGCCTTCTTGCCATGCTGTTTACAGTGGACACAAAGCCAGGAAGCCAATCCTGGTTGTCAGCAGTCCTCAGTCATAGAGTTATATAGTCATAGAGATATACAGCATGGAAACAGACCCTTCGGTCTAACCTGTCCATGCCGACAAGATATCCTAACCCAATCTCGTCCCACCTGCCCGCACCCAACCCATATCCCTCCAAATCCCTCCTATTCATATACCCATCCAAATGCCTCTTAAGTGTTGCAATTGTACCAGGCTCCACCACTTCCTCTGGTAGCTCATTCCAAACATGTACCACCCTCTGCGTGAAAAAGTTGCCCCTGATCTCCTTTATATCTTTCCCTGTCACCCTAAACCTATGCCCTCTAGTTCTGGACTCCCCGACCCCAGGGAAAAGACTTTGCCTATTTACCCTATCCATGTCCCTCATAATTTTGTAAACCTCCATAAGGTTACCCCTCAGCCTCCAATTCTCCAAGGAAAACAGCCCCAGTCTGTTCAGCCTCTCCCTATAGCTCAAATTCTCTAACCCTGGCAAGATCCTTGAAAATCTTTTCTGAACTCTTTCAAGTTTCACAGAGGAAGGAGACCAGAATTGCACACAATATTCCAACAGTGGCCTAACCAATGTCTTGTACAGCCACAACATAACCTTCCAACTCCTGTATTCAATACTCTGATCAATAAAGGAGGGCATACCAAACGCCTTCTTCACTATCCTATCTACCTGCGACTCCACTTTCAAGGAACTATGAACCTGCACTCCAAGGTCTCTTTGTTCAGCAACACTCCCTAGGACCTTACCATTAAGTGTATAAGTCCTGCTAAGATTTGCTTTCCCAAAATGCAGCATTTCACATTTATCTGAATTAAACTCCATCTGCCACTTCTAAGCCCATTGGCCCATCTGGTCAAGATCCTGTTGTAATCTGAGGTAACCCTCTTTGCTGTCCACTACACCTCCAATTTTGGTGTCATCTGCAAACTTACTAACTGTACCTCTTATGCTCAAATCCAAATCATTTATGTAAATGACAAAAAGTAGAGAACCCAGCACCAATCCTTCTGGCACTCCACTGGTCACAGGCCTCCAGTCTGAAAAACAACCCTCCACCACTACCCTCTGTCTTCTACCTTTGAGCCAGTTCTGTATCCAAATGGCTAGTTTTCCCTCTATTCCATGAGATCTAACCTTGCTAATCAGTCTCCCATGGGGAACCTTGTCGAAAGCCTTACTGAGCTCCTGATCGATCACATCTACCGCTCTGCCCTCATCAACCCTCTTCGTTACTTCCTCAAAAGACTCTATCAAGTTTGTGAGACATGATTTCTCATGCACAAAGCCATGTTGACTATCCCAAATCAGTCCTTGCCTTTCCAAATACATGTACATCCTGTCCCTCAGGATTTCCTCCAACAACTTGTCCAACACCAACGTCATGCTCACCGGTCTATAGTTCCCTGACTTGTCCTTACCACACTTCTTAAACAGTGGCACCACATTGGCCAACCTCTAGTCTTGTGGCACCTCACCTGTGACTATCGATGATACAAATATCTCAGTAAGAGGCCCAGCAATCACTTCTCTAGCTTCCCACAGAGTTCTAGGGTACACCTGATCAGGTCCTGGGGATTTATCCACCTTTACCTGTTTCAAGACATCCAGCACTTCCTCCTGTGTAATATGGACATTTTGTAAGATGTCACTATCTATGTCCCTACAGTCTATGTCTTCCATATCCTTTTCCACAGTAAATGCTAAAGAAAAATACTCATTCAGTATCTCCTCCATTTTCTGCGGCTCTACACAAAGGCCGCCTTGCTGATCTTTGAGGGGCCCTATTCTCACCCTAGTTACCATTTTGTCCTTAATGCATTTGTAAAAACTCTTTGGATTCTCCTTAATTCTATTTGCCAAAGCTATCTCATGTCCCCTTTTTGCCCTCCTGATTTCCCTCTTAAGTATACTCCGCCTCCTTTTATACTCTTCTAAGGATTCATTCGATCTATCCTCTCTATACTGTACATATGCTTCCTTCTTTTTCTTAACCAAACCCTCAATTTGTTTAGTCATCCAGCATTCCCTATACTTACAGGCCTTTCCTTTCACCCTAACAGGAATACACTTTCTCTGGATTCTCGTTATCCGGTCAACTCCAAGGAAATCCACCTCTCTCAGGGTGACCTGCTACAGAGTGTGAAGGGCAGCCTGTGATATCAGTGCAGGGGCCTGGCACTGTCAAGTGCCTCTGGGGTCAGTTTAAGCTAGGATGCTCTCCTCACAGGGAATGAGGAGCTCATCGTCAGGCAGCTCCTCAGCCATGCTGGCTCTTTCTGCCCTCTTGTGGACTAATTTCTCCTGGAATGAAAGAAAAGGTGGGAGAGAGTGACTTGAATGTGGACGGCAGAGGTGTTACTGCTAGTGGGGAGAAAGGTGACAAGGTGCCCAAGGGAGTGACCAACACACGAGGCCTTTCATGGTTAGGGTTTGGGGTAGGTGATAGTGAGTGAAAGGAAGTGTGGCAGATAATAGTGAGTGTGATACAACATGAAGCTTGGTGGGAGGTGGGTACAGTGGCAGAGAGGGAGTGAGTGTGATGTAGCAGAGAGCAGATGGAGGCCCTTCCCCTGGTAGAGGGGTAGAGATCATGATCTTCTTCCTGCCCTGCTGGGCATTCCTCTAGATGGTTGAGACTGCACTGATCCAGGTGGCATACTCAAAACAGGTTTGGAGGCTCTGAAGGTATGGCATTTTCCTTTGGTACCGGGGAGGGATGTCCCTGATGTGCCCACCTAAACCTCCAGATGCCTGCCCACAAAGCAGGGCACAAATTGCCCTTTATCTGTCAGTCTAGGGAAAATGTTAAGAATCATTGAGGTCAGCTCCACGCTACCAATTCCCCAATTTATCATAACCAGCTCATGCCTCATACCATCGTCGATCTAGATCAGGGCCCTAGTTTCAGAATCACCAATGTCACTTTCCATTTTAATTAAGAATTCTATCATATTATGGTCACTCTTCCAGAAAGGTCCTTGTACACCCAGATTGACAGTCATTCCTTTAATATATAATAATTTCTTATTTCCTAATCTTCCTAATGGCCACTCATCTACTGTATTAATGTCTCATTTTCTGTGTTGTGGCCATCTCTTGGAACATACAACCCAGGAAACGCTCATCCTCCTTGATACCCTGCAGTGATTCTAACTGCCCATCCAACTCAGATTTTCTGAGTTTGACCTGAAGCAGGTAACAATACTTCCCACAAGCATAGTCATCAAGGCATGTGAAGCGTGCTGAAGTCTCTACATGGTGCAGAAACTGTAAGCAACAGTCTCATATTTGTCTCCTCATGATGTAACTAAAACTCTGTCCCCAGTTAGTGCACATTTCAGCTATTAATTCTAATGAATATCTCCACTCCTGCTCTCTGCGCTTATTAATTCATTTACTACACTGCTAACTTCGATTTAATATTTTTAATTTCGCAACTCCTAATTTCATCACAGATACTAATTTAGAAAGAGCAAAGGTACAAAGCAAATCAGAACCAATCTTCCCTGTTATGTCAAGTTTTGATCTTCTTCAGAACGCAGTTAGTGGGCTCTGAGCCTATTAAGAGTCTCACACTGCTCCCTCTCAGACTTTCTCTTTCACCCCCGCACCATCCTGACACTGTTTCCTCTCGAGCCTGTTCTCACTGCTTGCTCTCAGATTTTCTCTTTAATCCTGTTTCCATTCCCACTGCTCCATCTCAGCCCCATTTTAGGATCCTCTCATACTGCTACCTCTCAGGTTAACTCCCTTATCCTCTCTGCACACTCTCGAATGTTAAAGTACTTGCACCACTCCCACAGTGTTTCAATTCACAAACAAAAGATTCCAGTTTTCTCCTTGATCTTGAGATAAATCTCCTAGCCTCTGTTCACCCCAAGAGCAGAATGTTTCAACAAATTGTATGTTGATATCTTGCTGATATCTTGTTGATATGTTACTCTCCTCAAACCTGAGATGATTCAAACTGCAATTCTCAGTCTAATTCATAACACATGAATTTCTATTCCCCTGTCACACTTATGTTCATTGACTTCTGTAATTTACCTATAGAACAGACACATGACATGGTACAACATGTGAGTAGTCAATCCCCACCTGGTTTATTCCAAAATGCCTTAAGATTCAGACAAGTGCACAGTGGTCATAATCAATATGTTTGTTACACAATGTTCGCAATCCTTTACAACTGATATATATTTCCTGCTTTTCATGTATTTCCGAATCTAATTTAACCACTAGTTTCCGATTCCGAAAAGAATACCTTCCTCCTTGTCCCAAACTTTCAGATCTTGAGCAAGTACTTGGATCAGTCTTGGCATGAAGCTGATGATTCTTCTCCAACAGCGTGATACTGCCATGATCTTCTATCAAATATTCTGCTTCATCAGGTATATCTGACTGATTTCAATCTGAACTTGATTCAAAACCAATGTATTTCAATAAATATTGTTGTGCTTATATCCCAACTCTCCATTTTCTCAGACTCCTAATTATTCCCAACATTCTTCATTTCCATGAATCTGTGAGGGTAAAAATTGATCATTTTTGCATCAACCTAACCTTTCTATTACCAAACATGTTGACTAAATATGTGTGAGGACCACGTTATTTTCACAACTCTTATTGTAACCACTCAACCAGTGATAATAAATTTCAGCTTAAACTTCTGTTCCAATTTCAAATTCTTTTCTCTCACTTTGACTCTCTTCCTGTTTGCATTGATTTTTCATCTAATGACTGTAGTAAATATGGCTTCAGAAATGATAACACATTCTCTGCTGCCCTCGAAGAAACAATTCAGCTGGCATTCTCGAAGAATAGTGTGAGAAATATGATTAATAAACAAAATGCTGGTTTGTGATTTAATGACATCTAACCAATTTGTATCTAACATTTTTTTAACAAGAAGAGCACAATTAACAATTTATACTGTGCATTCTGCTGCTCTGTTTGAAACAGGATGATACAGCGGAAATCTCCTGTGACTTTTCCGAAAATTGAAAACTCGTTTGAAAACTGAGATATGTTGTCAGTCATAATTTCCTCTGGGAACCTAAGAGCAGCAATTGAACTACATAAATTATCTCGAGTTTTGTTGGTTGTTTGATTCAGTGTAAACCCTTCAACCCATTTGAAATGGCTATCTGTCACAATAAACAGCTTTTGCCCTTCAAAGTCTTCAAGGTCCAGAGAAAACTGGTGTGGTGTTCCTCTGAGCCCGTACATGGGACTTACAATCTCAAATCATACTGCCAGTTCCACGAAATAGCTAAGGGTATTCAGCAAATGCATTGTCTTGTCTTGTAAGGTTTATTTCTCTGTGAATGCTTGTTGGTTTAACTTCAGTGTTTTCAATCCGTTCCTTCCAAGCAAGGCTGATTTGTGACTCTTTGCTACAATAAGGGGAAATTTTACATATGGCCCCTTGTAAATGACTGAAAACCTTGACGTTTTTTTCCATTAGGAGGATTTTCTCTCCTGCATGAATTCTAATTTTATACATGATTCCTTCTGTTGACTCGATCTTTGATGGTAACGTATTTCAGGAGTTGTGCTGTCTGATGTCTCCATTTCGACCTTCATGTTCACTGGAGCTTTATCCAGCATTACTTGGATAGCAGTACCATAAAACTTACCAATGCACATCCCCGTGTTTCTTATGTCAACTGGCCCCTTAACAGTGTAATGCTGATCTATTATGCTATACAGCGCTTCCCCCAATGTTTTCTCCAAGAACCTTCACGTTTTTTCAGGGCATCTTCTTTTGACATACCTTGCCAAGATGACTCTGAGTTCACAAATGGAGAATTTTGTGCCCAGTGTTGGTTTAAGCACTGTGTTTTCAGTGCATTTTAACTGCCTTTATTGGGACCTTTGGCTTTCTCACATGTAGCGTATTGACTTTAGCAAACAACTCAGTAGTATCCATGGACAATAGCTGTCTGGCAAGCTTTGTCAAAAATTAAGTTTGGCAATGTGAGCAACTCACTGTGAAAGCATTCACTTGTTAAACCTTGCAATGTAGATGGTGTACAAATCGTTCCAGTGCTGCTCTGTCTTGAAATTCTTCAAAATTACTAGGGATGGACAGCTATTTCAAAGCCGCAATAAAATGTCCAGTATCCTCAATGGACAACCGATTCCTTGTTGCTAACTGACAACTTTCAGAAATCTAGAATGGCTTGAGACTGTAGTGCTACTCAAGCTTATAAAATGTCTAACTGCAGTATGACTCTTTGTAGGGATTCAAGTAAATTCTTCATAACTAGAAAAATATGTTGTGAAGGTAACATAGCAAAATGCTGATCGATATCGATAGGTTAAGTGAGTGGGCAAAAATCTGGCAGCAGGAATACGAAGTCTGAAAATGTGAAGTTTGGAAGAAAGAATAAGTAAGAAGTGTATTATTTAAATGGACCCAGATTGAAGAATTCAGAAGTGTGAAGAGATCTAGTTTTTCTCATGCATGAGTCAAGAATCCCCTCAGCTTTTGCAACGTACACCATGTTAATTAGAAAGTCTGCTTTCGGTCAGAGAGATAGTGTGCACAGCATGCTGGTTGAGAAGTGCTCCAAAATGCGGGAAAGAGAGAGAAGAGACACATGAGGTGGACGAGAGGAAGAACAATAGAGAAACAAGAAGGCCACTGAGATATGGAGAGAAGGAAAAGGAAAGAGGGAGACAAAGAGACAGAGGGATGAATCTTATAGGTGTCTGAGCAACATGGTCTGTGGCAATATTTGTAGCAAAATCTGGTAACAAATCAGGTATGGCCCATTATAATGTCAAGATCATCTCTCTGCACCTTTTATGCTTTTCACAAGTGGTGTGGCAAGATTCTCAACAGACAGTGATGCCAACTGATGGTCATTGGTGCTTGGTAAACACTTCGTAATTCCATAGCCCACATCAGTAAAAGTCAGTATTTTTCATGCTCAGTGATATTCAGATGCAAATCTTCCCAAATTCATCAACAAGCTTAATGTTGGGAAAACCCAACACAGAAACCAAAATGTTTCCTGGCAAATTCAGCTCCCTGTTAGTTCCAGTTCACTTCCTTGCTGGAAAGCGGGCATCAATATCTCAGGGTCATTTAAGATAATAGCCACACATCCCTCATATCCACAAAGCTTGGCATTCCACATGAACCAGCCTCTAGCAGTGCTCCCTACACATCTCAGGGTGTCTCTGCCCTTCAATTCTGTACCATGTGTTTCACCATCAACTACTATTTTTCCAAGTGTTTCGAAGTACCCAGTTATAATCTCCTTAATGACCAATTCAAACAGCATTTCCATGACAGATGTCAAGCTGACAGGCCTTTAGTTTCCAGTTTCTCTCTCCTTCCCTTCTTAAATAGATGGGTTAAATTTGCTACTTTCCAGTCCATTGGAAGCTCCCCTGACTCCAAGGAGTTTTGAGAAGTTATCAGCAACATGTTTACTACATTACTAGCCATTTCTTTGAAGGCCCTAAGATGAAGTCCACAGAACCCTAGGACTTGTTACTCTACAGCTCCATCACTTTGCTGAGGACCTCTTCCTTAGTGATTGTATTTATATCATGTTTTTCTGTTTCTTTCATCTCCTGATTTATAGGTGTTACTAGGACCTCTTTGAACCCTCTATAGTGAGGAGAGAAGCAAAATATTTATTCATTCCATCCATTATGCCTTTATTATCCAGCATGAACTCTCAATTCTCTAAAGGACCAATGTTCACTGCACTGACTCATTTCCTTCTCAGATTCCTATCTAAACTCTTGCTACCTTTTTTTTTAACATCTTAGACAGCTTCCCAATATACACTGATTTATTTGTCCAGGCGAACCTTTTAGTCACTCTGTGCAGATCTTTGTATTCTCACTAGTCATCTTTCTGCTACTCACCTTTGCACAATCATATTCTTTTGCTGTGTTTAATGCTTTACATAACTTCTTTAGTTAACCACAGATGGTGAGACCTGCATTTGGATTTTTTTCTTTACAGTAGGATTTAACTTTCCATATATTGACTGAAAATACTATAGTTTGAGTACTTTAGAAGGGTCAGCTTTTGGTTTCCTGACACAGTGTGTAGACAAGCCAACAAGGGGTTACATTGCATTTGATAATCGGTAATGAACCTGGCCAGGTATTAGATTTGGTGTTAGGTGAGCACTTTGGTGATAGTGACCACAATTCAGTTATGTTTACTTTAACGATGGAAAGGGATAGGTATATACCACAGGGCAAGAGCTATAGCTGAGGAAAAGGCAATTATGATGCGATTAGGCAAGATTTAGGATACATAGGATGGGGAAGGAAACTGCAGGGGATGGGCACAATTGAAATATGGAGCTTATTCAAGGAACGGCTACTGAATGTCCTTGATAAGTATGTGCTTATCAAGCAGGGAGGAAGTGGTCGAGCAACTGAGCCGTGGTTAACTAAAGCAGTTGAATCTCTTGTCAAGAAGAAGAAGGGATTATGTTAGGAAGAGACATTGATGGCTCAGTTAGGGCACTTGAGAGTTGCAAGTTAGCCTGGAAGGGCCGAGAGAGAAAGCTAAGAAAAGCCAGGAGGGGACTTGGGAAGTCGTTGGTAGATAAGATCAATGAAAACACTAAAGCTTTCTACAGGTAGATTAGGAATAAAAGAATGACTAGAGTAAGATTAGGGACAATCAAGGACAGTAGTGGGAAGTTATGCATGCAGTCCAAGGAGATAGGGGAAGCACTAAATGAATATGTTTTGTCAGTACTCACACTGGAAAAAGACAATGTTGTTGAGGAGAATTCTGAGATACAGATTACTAGACTAGATGGGGTTAAGGTTCTCAAGGAGGAGGTGTTAGCAATTCTGGAAAGTGTGAAAATAGATAAGTCCCCTGGGCAGGATGGGATTTATCCTTGGATTTGCTGGGAAGCTAGGGAGGAGATTGCAGTGCCTTTGGCTTTGATCTTTATATCATCATTGTCTATAGGAATAGCGCCAGAAGATTGGAGGATAGCAAATGTTGTCCCCTTGTTCAAGAAAGGGAGGAGAGACAACCCTGGTAATTATAGACCCGTGAGTCATACTTCAGATGTGGGTACAGTGTTGGAAAAGGTTATACGAAACAAGATTTATAAGCATCTGGAGAGGAATAAGTTGATTAGGGGCAGTCAACATGGTTTTGTGAAGGGTAGGTCATGTCTCACAAAACTTATTGAGTTCTTTGAGAAGGTAACCAGACAGATGGATGAGGGTAAAGTGGTTGATGTGGTGTATATGGATTTCAGTAAGGCATTTGATAAGTTTCCTCACAGTAGGCTATTGCACAAAATACAGAGGCATGGGATTAAGGGTGATTTAGCGGTTTGGATCAGAAATTGGCTCAGTGAAAGAAGACAGACGGTGGTGGTTGATGGGAAATATTTATCCTTGAGTTCAGTTACTAGTGGTGTACTGCAAGGATCTGTTTTGAGTCCACTACTGTTTATCATTTTTATCAATGACCTGGATGAGGGTGAAAAAGGCTGGGTTACAGAGGGATAGCAACTACAGAAACACGGCTCAGGGATGGACAGGACTGTCAGCGTAAGGTTCTAGGATACAAATGCGGATACCTGCACCACCACACACATCATTTACTGTATCTGTTGCACCCAATGTGGTTGCCTCTACATTGGGGAGACAGGCCACCTACTTGCGGAACGTTTCTGGGACACCCGCACCAACCAATCCAACCGTCCCGTGGCTGAACACTTTAGCTCCCCCTCCCACTCCGCCAAGGACATGCAGGTCCTTGGCCTCCTCCATCGCCAGACCCTGACCACATGACGCCTGGAGGAAGAGCGCCTCATCTTCCGCCTAGGAACCCTCCAACCACACGGGATGAATGTAGATTTCTCCAGCTTTCTCATCTCCCCTCCCCCCACCTTATCTCAGTCCCAACCCCCGGATTCAGCACCGCCCTCTTAACCTGCAATCTTCTTCCCGACCTCTCCGCCCCCACCCCCTCTCCGGCCTATTACCCTCACCCTCACCTCCTTCCACCTATCGTATTCCCAGCACCCCTCCACACCCCCCCCCCCCCCACCTTTTTATCTCAGCCCGCCTGGCACATCAGCCTCCTTCCTGAAGAAGGGCTTGTGCCCGAAATGTTGATTCTCCTGTTCCTCGGATGCTACCTGGCTTGCTGTGTTTTTCCAGCACCACATTTTTCAACGAGGATACAAATGCTACAGAAAGGATAGAAAGTGAGGCAAGAGAGGAGGGGGAATGGCATTTTTGATAAGGGATAGCATTACAACTGTGCTGAGGGAGGATATTACCAGAAATACAACCAGGGAAGTCATTTTGGTGGAACTGAGAAATAAGAAAGGGATGATCACCTTATTGGGATTGTATCATAGACCCCCTAACAGTCAGAGGGAAATTGAGAAACAAATTTGTAAGAAGATCTCAGTTATCTGTCAGAATAATAGGGTGGTTATGGTAGGGGATTTTAACTTTCCAAACAAAGACTGGGACTGCCATAGTGTTAAGGGTTTAGATGGAGAGGAATTTGTTAAGTGTGTACAAGACAATTTTCTGATTCAGTATGTGGATGTATCTACTAGAGAAGGTGCAAAACCTGGCCTACTCTTGGGAAATAAGGCAGGGCAGGTGACGGAGGTGTCAGTGGGGGAGCACTTTGGGGCCAGCGACTATAATTCTATTAGTTTTAAAATAGTGATGGAAAAGGACAGACCAGATCTAAAAGTTGGAGTTCTAAATTGGAGGAAGGCTGAATTTGATGGTATTAGACAAGAGCTTTCAAAAGCTGATTGAGCACAGATGTTCACAGGTAAAGGGTCAGCTAGAAAACGAGAAAACTTCAGAAATGAGATAACGAGAATCCAGAGAAAGTATATTCCTGTCAGGATGAAAGGAAAGGCTGGTCGGTGTAGGGAATGCTGGATGATGAAAGAAATTGAGGATTTGCTTAAGAAAAAAAGGGAAGCATATGTAAGGTATAAACAGGATAGATCGAGTGAATCCTTAGAAAAGTATAAAGGCAGTCAGAGTATACTGAAGAGGGAAATCAGGAGGGCAAAAAGGGGACATGAGATAGCTTTGGCAAATAGAATCAAGGAGAATCCAAAGGGTTTTTACAAATACATTAAGGACAAAAGGGTAACGAGGGAGAGAATAGGGCCCCTCAAAGATAAGCAAGGCGGCCGCAGAAAATGAGGGTGATACTAAATGAGTATTTTGCATCAGTATTTACCGTGGAAAAGGTTATGGAAGATATAGACTGTAGGGAATAGATGGTGACATCTTGCAAAATGTCCATATTAGAGGGGAGGAAGTGCTGGATGTCTTCAAATGCATAAAAGTGGATAAATCCCCAGGCTCTGATCAGGTGTACCCTAGAACTCTGTGGGAAGCTAGGGAAATGATTGCTGGGTCTCTTACTGAGATATTTGTATCATCGATAGTCACAAGTGAGGTGCCAGAAAACTGGAGGTTGGTTAATGTGGTGCCATTGTTTAAGAAGGGTGGTAAGGATAAGCCAGGGAATGAGAGACCAGTGAGCCTGATGTTGGTGTTGGGCAGGGTATTGGAGGGAATTCTGAGGGACAGGATTTACATTTATGTGGAAAGGCAAGGACTAATTTGGGATAGTCAACATGGCTTTATGTGTAGGAAATCATGTCTCACAAACTTGATTGAATTTTTTGAAGAAGTAACAAAAAGGACTGATGAAGGCAGAGTGATAGATGTAATCTATCTGGACTTCAGTAAGGCATTCGACAAGATTCCCAATGGGAAGGTTAGATCTCATGGAATACAGGAAGAACAAGCCACTTGGATACAGAGCTGGCTCAAAGGTAGAAGACAGAGGGTGGTGGTGGAGGGTTGTTTTTCAGACTGGTGGCCTGTAACCAGTGGAGTGCCACAAGAATCGCTGCTGTGTCCACTACGTTTCATCATTTATATAAATGACTTGGATGTGAGCATTAGAGGTATAGTTCGTAAATTTGCAGATGACACCAAAATTGGAGGTGTAGTGGACAATGAAGAAGATTATCTCAGATTACAATGGGATCTTGATCCGATGGGCCAATGGGCTGGGAAGTGGCGGATGGAGATTAATTTATATAAATGTGAGGTGCTGCATTTTGGGAAAGCAAATCTTAGCAGGACTTATACACTTAATGGTAAAGTCCTTGGGAGTGTAGCTGAACAAAGAGGCCCTGGAGTGCAGGTTCATATCTCCGTGAAAGTGGAGTCACAGTTAGATAGGATAGTGAAGAAGGCGTTTGGTATGCTTTCCTTTATTGGTCAGAGTATTGAGTACAGGAGTTGGGAGGTCATATTATGGCTGAACAGGGCATTAGTTAGGCCACTGTTGGAATATTGCATGCAATTCTGGTCTCCTTCCTATCAGAAAGATGTTGTGAAACTTGAAAGGGTTCAGAAAAGATTTCCAAGGATGTTGGAGAATTTGAACTATAGGGAGAGATTGAATAGGCTAAGGCTGTTTTCCCTGGAGCGTCGGAGGCTGAGGGGTGACCTTATAGAGATTTATAAAATCATGAGGGGAATGGATAGGATAAATAGACAAAGGCTTTTTTTCCTGGAGTAGAGGAGTCCAGAACTGGAGGGCATAGGTTTTGGGGGAGAGGGGAAAGATATAAAAGAGACCTAAGGGGCAACCTTTTCATGCAGTGGATGGTACGTGTATGGAATGAGCTGCCAGAGGAAGTGGTGGAGACTAGTACAATTTTAACATTTAAAAGATACCTGGATGGGTATATAGATAGGAAGGGTTTTGGGGGGATATGGCCTCGGCGCTGGCAGGTGGGACTAAAATGGGTTGGGATATCTGGTCGGCATGGACAAGTTAGATGGAAGGGTCTGTTTCCGTGCAGTATATCTCTATGACTCTATGACATAGACAAGCTGCAGAGCTGGGCTGAGAGGTGGCAAATGGAGTTTAATGCGGAATGAGGTGATTCCCTTTGGAAGGAGCAACAGGAATAAAGAGTTCTGGGCTAATGGTAAGATTTTCGCAGAGAGATCTCGGTATCCATGTACATTGATCCCTGAAAGTTGCCACTCAGATTGATTAGTATGTTAAGAAGGCATACAGTGAGTTCGCTTTAATTGGAAGAGGAATTGAGTTTCGGAGCCACGAGGTCATGCTGCACAAAGCTCTGGTGTGGCTGCACTTGGAGGATTGCGTACATTTCTGGTCACCGCATTATAGGAAGGCTGTGGAAGCTTTGGAAAATGTGCAGAAGAGATTTGCCATGATGTTGCCTGGTATGGAGAGAAGATCTTATGAGGGACCTGAGGCTGTTTTCATTGGAGAGAAGAAGTTTGAGAGGTGACTTAATTGAGACATATAAGATAATCAGAGGGTTAGATAGGGTGGACAGGGAGAACCTTTCTCCTTGGATAGTGATAGCTAGTACAAGGGGACATAGCTTTAAATTGAGGGGTGATAGATATAGGACAGATGTCAGAGGTAGTTTCTTTAATCATTGTAGCAGGGGCGTGGAATGCACTGCCTGCAACAGTAGGAGACCCGCCAACTTTAAAGGCATTTAAATGGTCATTGGACAAACATATGGACGAGAATGGAATAATGTAGGATAGATAGACGTAAGACTAGTTCCACAGGTCGGCACAATATCAAGAGCCGAAGGGCCTGTACTTGACTGTAAGGTTGTGTTCAATAGGTATTTGAGTATTCTGAATGTCTGCCACAACTGCCTGTGATAGTCATCAATCTCCTACCCTAATACCACATCTCACTTCGCTAAGTTCAGTTAGTTCAACTCATTCAGTTCACTAAGCTTAGTTTTCATGCCCACATAGTTGTCTTAAATACAGTTTAAAGTATCATCTTTGATACACTCTTCTCCTTTTCCAACTGAATGTAAAATTCAATTATATTATGATCTCTGTTACCTGGAGGAGCTTTTATAGAGATCCTGTTAATCCTGTCACACTACCTTATGCCAAATCCAGTATAACCTGGTCACTTCTAGAACATCACACAAAAAAAACCAAAGAACCATTGATGCTGGAAATCAGAAACAAAAACAGGAATTTCTGGGAAAACTCTGTAGGTCTGGTAGCATCTGTAGAAAGAAATTAGAATTAATGTTTCACATCCAGTGACCCTTTCGAACTGATTGTAGATTGGAAAGGGTTGTTATATACAGAGGAACCTTGATTATCTGAATGAGTTGGGCAGGCAGTATTTCATTCAGATAACTGATTATTCAGATAATTGATATGACCTTAAACAAGGGAAGCCAAACTGATCTAATGCTGTGCTCTACCAGAGAGTTTGTTTAAATCTATAATTTTGATGACTGTTATTTAAACAAACTAATCGTTGCATTCTGCAAATTGCATGTTTAAATGAAGACTAAACCCTTACCATCACATAAACATATGAAATCCCAGCACTAAACAAGGTCCCAAACACCTTCTGCAATCACAAGAACATTTGTAAATTTCCGCTGAACTCAGTGTGGCAATACAAAGACAGAACCATTGCCTCGCTCATGCATTTAATGTCTCTGCCATTTTTTTCATGACAGCCCGGTAAAGTGTCGGGAATAAAGCACTTACTTTTGCAAAGGGCTGCGTAACCCTTACATAAAAAGTATTCAGTGGCTGTTGCTTGAGGTGCTTGTGTTTCTTTGTTTTTGTCAGCATTTTCACATGTTCTTCAGTACCCGTAATCCAAATTCACTCACCTCTGATGTAATGTTTTTATGGGACCTTGAGATCTTGTTAGGATAATCTGAAATTCAAATAATTGATATTTGGATAACCGAAGTTCCTCTGTATGCTAAAGAAAGGGTGTGAGATGGAGGAAGGAGTACAGATAGGTGGAGGTGGAGCTCAGGGAGAGAGAGCAACATTTGGACAGACGTGGGATTAGGTAAAGATCTGTCTGGGTGGATGAGTATCTGTTAATGGGGACTATGAGTAGCTGACAATGGGATGGCTGTGGTAGCAGCCCATGTGATGACAAGGTTGGGCTAAAGACATGGGAAGAGGTGCTCAGGTTCTAAAATTAATAAATTCAATATTGAGTCACGAAGGCTGCAGCATCGGCAAGTGGAAAATGAGGTGCTGTTCTGACAGTTTAGGCTTAGCTTTGCTGGAGCTCTGCAGTTAGCCCAAGACACAGCTGTGTTTAAAAAAAAAATGCAACTATAAGACAAAGAAAGCAAGCCAAAAGCATCTCTTCCACCCTGTACTGAATTCCCACGTTTCCTCCCAATTCCCCTAACTATATACTCACTCAGGTTGCCTCACTCTGGATGTGATCTCTCCTTTCTGACTGTGCAAAGATTACTCGTGTAAGGCTAAAGGTCTGCAGTTCCCTCATTTCCCTCTCGCTCCCTTCTTAAACAATGGGATGTCATTTATTATTTTCCAATCCACAGGAAACATTCCAGTATCTAGAATTTTGGAAAGTAATCACCAATGCATTGACTATTTCTACAGCCAACTCATTCAGCACTCTGGGCTGCAGACCGTTAGTTCTTTTTTATTGACTTTCACTCCATTAATTTCTCCAGTACAACCTTCCTATTGATGCTAATTTCCTTATTTCCTCATTCTCTCTTGCCATTTGGGTCTTTATTTCAGCATGATTTCTAGTATTTGCTTCAGTAAAAACAGACAAAAATTAATCATTTCGCATCTCTGCCATAATCGATTCCCTTCATCCTTCCTGTAACAGGCACACAATTGTTTGAATCAAATGTTTCTTTTTTAATGGACCATTGAATATTTTCCAGACCTTTTATTTGTTTTTTGTTAGATTGCATCCATATTCTATTCTCTCTTTCCTCATCTATTTCCTGGGCCTCCTTTGACATAATCTGTAAATGTTCCCATCCTCAGAATTACTGCTATTTCTAGCAACTTTATAGTCCTTTTCTTTTAATATCATTCTATTCTTAACTTCCTTTGTTAGCCATGTTTGACTGACTACTTTTGACATTTAGCACTGCAAAGGAATGTACAGCTGCTGACTGTCGAATAGTCCATTAATTTTCAGTGGTAATCTGGTAACTAAGAACATACATTCCAGTCAGGTTTCTGCCACTGATACAGTACTGAAAAAGCTCTTAGCAAAGTCACAAATGACATCCCATCCAAATGTTCTACAAGATGCCCCTTGGTGACAACATTTGAAACCATTGCATCAATTTTCACATGTAGGCTGATGACACCCAGCTCTCGCTCATCCCCATCGTTCTTGATTCCTCCACTTCTGTAAAATAATCAGATGACTTTTCTGATATTAAGAGAATGTGAGGATTGCAGATGCTGGAGTATCAGAGTCGAAAAGTATGGCACTGGAAAAGCACAGCAGGTCAGACAGCATCCGAGGAGCAGCAGAATTGATGTTTAAGGCATCAGCCCTTCATTAGCCCCACCTTCCTGATGATGAGCTTATGCCCGAAACATTGATTTTCCTGCTTCTCAGATGCTGCTTGACCTGCTGTCCTTATCAGATATTAGGTCCTGAATAAACAAAAATTTCATCCTATTAAATATTGGGAAAACTGAAGCCGTTGTTTTCTGACCCTACTTCATATTCCATTCCCTAAATTTCAACAACCTCCTTCTTCCTGGTATCAGTTTCAAATTAAGTCAGTTTGTTCATAACTTTGATGTTACATTTTATCCTGAGCTGAGCTTCCGGCCCCATATTTGAGTCATCACCAAGGCTGCTTCCCCAGTGTCACACTGAACTCAGTTCATCTGCTGCTGAAGCCCTCATTCATGTCTTAATTATTTCTAGACTTGACGATTGCAATGCAGTCCTGCCAGGTCTCCCACATTCTGTGGTGTAAGTTTGAGATTATCCAAAGCTGATATCTATGTCTTAACCTGCACCAAGACCTGTTTACCGACTGCTGATGTGCTTGATGGCCTCTTTGACTCTTGGCAAAGAAACATTTTGATTTTTAAAATTCAAACCTTGTTTTCAAAACGCTCCATTGCCTTGATTCTTTCTATCTTTGTGATTGTTTCCAACCGCACACCCTGAAAGATATCTGTGCTGCTCTAATCCTGACCCTATATTTCATTGCTCTAACATGTTGTCAGTCCCCAAGCTCTGGAACAACCTTCCCTGTCAATACTGCATCCTTACCTTGCTTGCCTCCTTTGAGACAGTCTCTAAAACCTATCTCTTTGACCAAGCTTTTCATCAATCCCTTACGAGACTTGGCTTCATAAATGACTTTATAATGCTCTTATGAATGAAAGCATAGGAAGCAACAGATAAAAATCTTTCCAAGATTACAATTTTGAATGAAGGGATATGGATATAAATCTTGGATTAAATAGGGGTTTTGGTCTGAGAGCAGTTGAAATCTAATACATGGTGTAGGTGATGCACCGAACATCGGGACTAATGCTTTGATGAGATCTTATCGTGTCACCTTTTCAGAATAAATTAGATAGGTTGATGGAAAGATGGATAAAAAGATCTAGGCCCAGTGTAGTCACCTTGGCTGAGAAAAAGAACACCCAAGTCAGGGATAAAGATCAGCACAGGCTGTTTAGGCCTTTATCTGTATTGTAATTTCAATGCAAAATATAACATTATTAGCAAAATAAAGATTTGTTCTAATCATATTTCTCAATGCCTCATTTTTCAAACTTTACAGCCTTTGAAGCACAAGAAGGACTAACAATAGTTTCCTTGATTAATCCACGACAATAGTACTAAGAAAACAACATGGCCATCAAACAAGATCCTTAGCCATGCTGGAGCTATAAATGTCAGCACACATTATTTATGCATCTTATGAATATTACAGAGGTTATCAGAAGGGTATAAAGCCATATAAAATATCAATGTGTCCTCTGCAAGCACTCTTCGGGATTGGTGTTCGTGTAGGTCTGTTACAGTCTGTAAAGCTTTTATTCCAGATGATTTTGTTTTCAAATGTCTGACAGATAATATACAAATTTGAGTCATTCTGTCTTTTGGATCATATTATTGCTACTAAAGAAGGCCTTACAGGGACTATGTTATTTTATGGTGGCCTTCTGACTAGATGTCAAAGTATATGTCTTCTGTTGTACTCTGGCGTCATTTGTGTGAACATCTGTGACATATTTAGGGTATAACGTATTTCCTGATGTAAATTAGTGAACAGTATCTGCCCATGAGAATATAATACAAGTTTCAGGTGCAGTTCTCATTTTCTATAGTTCTTCTGATGATACTTTTCCAATTGGTTCCCTATCACATGAATTCATAGGTTCAACAAAGTCAAGGAGCATGGGAAAAAAAATTCCAATAATAAACTACTAAGAATGTCCATAAATAATCAATCCTTGCAAAACCAAATCAATGCAAACTATTAGGAAAAGAAAAACTAAAAGGAAAGATCAATCAAATCACAAAGTGCTACAGTTCTCTGAATGAAGGGTCTACTCCAGGTGATGCCTGGCAAATTAACTACAAGAATAGAAAAATGCTGTGGTGGAAGCAAGTGGTATAATTAACTTAATTTGATGCTTCCTTTGTAGTAGTTGCTATACTAAGTTGTAAGTCATTATATTGATGATGTATACTTCAAAACCTGCAAAGAAAGGCAACAATGTTTGGCTCACGAATGATAAGCCTCAAGGGCAGCAATCTCTAGGTTGTTCTTGTGTTACATGAAGCTAACTTGATTTATGCTGAGTAATTTGTCAAAACCAAATGCAACTTGTTTTTTGGTATTGACAAAGTTATATAACGCGCACATTTTGGTTGTCTTTTTTAAAATTATTAATTAACAATTGATATAAAAACTTCCAATTTAGTAGAATTATGAGCTGCTTCATAGAAGCATTATGAAATTCTGAGTCATATCAGGAGCTTAGATGATCAAAAGCTTAGTCGAGGAGATAAGTGTTAGGGCAATTCATAAATGAGTTAAATGAAACGAAGGAACTGAGAGAGAGAGGGTATTCCAGAGCTTATAGCTTAGGCAATGGAAAGAACAGCCACCAATGAGAGAAGTTAATGCGTAGGGCAGACCTCTCTCCCCAGTGCACACGCCACCCACCCCCCCCCCCCCCTCCCCCCCACCCCCTCCAAGGAAAGTTAGTGATCCACAGAGACTGATAATCCTGTACTGCAGTTATAATGCACTATTGGTAAGTTAAATACTCCACCACTCAATACAAAAGCTTCCCACTCTCTATAGATTCCAGTAGATATGCTTGGATTACAAATCCTAGCAGTGCCAAGAATGCAGTAGTGGGTGGGCCATGGCAGCAACCAATCCCATTAAAACCATATAGATTGCCAGACCCAGGTAAACTGGGGGCACTGGTGAGGGGAGGGTTTGAGCATCCTCAGAAATGGAGAGAGGAGAGTGAAGGTTCATTAATGGCCAGATGGAGAGGAAAGAAAGGTGCCTATAGTCCTTGGGGCTTGGCTCCCAAAATAGAAACCATTGCTTCATTTCCACCCTTATAAAATCTTTTGTAAGGTAGATGCTGCCCAGTCCCACCTGCCTGGCCCACATCAACCATCTCATGACAGGAGACCAGAACATGGAGTCAGCTTGGCTACAGATGAAGAAATAGTAGGAGAAAGAAGTCATCAGTGGGAATGGTCTACAAACCCTTGGGCAGTAAATATGATGTAGGAAGAAGCATATAAAAAGAAATATTGGTTGCTTCTAATACAGGAGCAGTACAATTAGGGATGATTTCAAATTACATATAAACTGGAAAAACCAGATTGGTACTAACCAATGAAGAATTCACAAAATGTTTTTGAGATGGCTTCTTAGAGCAACATGCTCTGGAACTGAAACAAAAACAGAAATTACTCGGAAAACTCAGCACATCTGGCAGCATCTATGGAGGCACAATAGAAATTCATTCCAAGGAAGAAGAAACATACTAAGGGGAGGATGAGGCTCACATGGCAGTGATTCTTACCACAATTTAACATTCATGCCATGTAATGTAAATACTCATGCATGTCCAGCACGGCTCCATTGGAAAATTCTGGATGGTACAAGACATGTGTGGTGGCAGATACTTTCAGGTAAATCTGTCTCAGGGCAGTGGGATGTAAGGAAATACGGAGAGTACAGGGTCAACATGTTTCTATTTCTACTTCACTCTGCACCAAAGTAGTTTCACGCACGATAAAATAAAACTTCAATTCACTAGTCACTCAATAATATCATAAAAATATAACAATTCCATAGCTAGATTTTAAACTAACCATCATTATATAGATAAAATGATCCATTCTCTTTTGAAAATGCTAAAACCAAAATCAATACATGGAGTGCATGGCTGCCTGTTTCAGATATTTTACAAAGAGCCAGTTATTGAAACATCTCATTTATTTGCTAGTTGAGCTAGGGTTCTTGAATAACAATTAAAACAGATTAATCTGCCCTTTTACTCAATGAATATGATTTCACAAATTAATGTTCGATCTCATATTCTCTTGATCAACTTTCTACATATTGCGCATCCTCACAACTTGCTTGTGACAAAAATGATATTGACCTTTTATTTTCCTATTTTTGCTAATATTATTGAAAGAAAGAAATGTAAAATGTAGTTTTCCACTTTATCCCTGTGTCTGTTTTATGAGTAAAATAATTAAATAAATGAAAATCAAAGACAAAGGTGTTGTAAGAAATTGTAATCACATGAAGCAACAAAAGGAATTAATCTAATTTTTGAAGGGTTTCAATTTGATTCAGGACTATTTTTATTGAACTGGTTAAAATTCCATTCTATTAAATTATAAAAATTTCATTAATTCACCAGTTCGCAACTTGCCAAAACACTTGTAACCAAGCACGCCAGTCAATACATTAAGTAGAGCTTTCAGCACAATTTAATCCTTCACTGTGATTAACAATCATTTTTCAGCAATTTGTATTCCATAGCTTTACCACATTTTCTCCAGTTATACAAAATGCATTATCATAAAATGTATTTTCTCCTGCTATCTTGAAATAAATTGCAAAACTTTTCAGTACTTCAGTTGTGCCACCTATAAAGTACAAATGCTTTGTTACAGTATATGACAGTGTCCGACAATGTCAAAAGACATGGCAGCCAGAGAAATCTGTTAGTTTCATGTGTCTGCAGCTTTGCTCTGGAGGTAAAAGGCTGAGGTAGTGCTGCCTTACTTTGTTCCACTACCTCTTCTATAAAGATCACATTATGTCACATAATACAATGGAAACACTTCAAAAGGCCAGGTTCTGCAGAGCAGGCTCTGTCGAATACCTTCCTTTCTCTAGGAAGTCTATGTCTCACAGACTAAAATACTCCTTTCTACAAGTTATTTAAACATTCCTTTTACATTCACCACAGGATTTCTTTTTAGTAGTAAGTAAAGTTGGTATTCAGTTAAACAAGGTTCGGAGTTCAAAATAAAGGTAAGCATTTCCATTTCTGATGTTTATTTTGAAATACACTTTGTAAAAGCCATCTTTTACTTGTCACTGCAATTTTTTTTTACTTAAAGTGCTTATCCAATTCACTTTTAAAACTGTGGTAGACTTGTCCTCCACCGCAGACTGTACATCCCAGATCACCATCACACATCATGTATTTTTATTTATTGACTCATGGGACATTGCGTATCTGAGGAAGCTAGAATTTGTTTGTCCCTAATTGCCCTTGTGAAGATGGTGATAAGCTGACTCATTGAACCTCTACAGCCCATGTGCTATAAGAAGACTGACCATGCTGTTAGGGAGGGAATTCAAGCATATTGGCCCATCAACCACGAAGGGTGATACATTTCCAAGACGGGATGGTGAGTAGCTTTGAGGGAAACTTACACTCTGTGGTGTTCCCAAGTATCTGCTGTCCTTGTCCTACTAGGTGATGGCTGTTGTGGGTTTGGGAGGTGCTATCTCCGGAGCTATGGTGTACATCTGCAGTGCATCTTGTAAATGGTGCACACTGCTGCTCTTGTTGAGCATTTGTAGCGGAGGGAGTGGGTGCTTGTGGATGTGGTACCAATCAAGTAGGTTGCTTTGTCTTGGATGGTGTCAAGCTTCTTGTGCCCCACGGGCAGGCTTTCATGTTAGGGGAGGCAATGGTCTACTGGTAATAATACTGGACTAGTGGTGCCCAGAGACCCAGATAAGGTTCTGGGGACCCAGGTTCAAATCAGCTGTGGCAGATGTGGAATTTGAATTCAATAAAAATCTGAAATTATGAGTTTATTGATAACCAGGTCATTGCCAACTGTCAGAGAACCCCATCTGTTTCAGTAATATCCTATAGGGAAGAAAACTGCCATCCTTACCTGGTCTGGTCTACATGTGACTCCAGACCAAAAGCAATGTGGTTGACTCTTAACTGCCCTCTGGGTATCTAGGAATGAGCAATTGATGCTGCCTAGCCAATGACACCTTCATTCTGTGAATTAATAAAAAAAAAGGTTACAGGAATTGAGTTACTCGCTGCAGTATCCCTAGCCTCTGATCTTGCTTGTAGGCATTACATTGATATGGCAATTCCAGTTCAGTTTCTGGTCAATGGTAGCCACCAGGACGTGGATAGTGGGGTGGGGGGCGGGGGGTGGGGGGTCGTTCAGTGATGATAATGCCATTGAATCATCATGAGCCAATGGATATATTGTTTCTTGTTGGAGATGGTCATGGCCTGGCATTTGTATGGAGCAATTATTGCTTGCCACTTTTCAGTCCAAGCTTAGATATTCTCCAGGTCTTGTTACATTTGGACATGGAGTGTTTCTGTAACTGAGGTGTCACGAATGGTGTTGTGCAATCATGTCATCAGCAAACATGCCCACTTCTGACCTTATGATGGAGGGAAGATCATTATTGAAGCAGCTGAAAATGGTCAGGGCTTGTGTACTACACTGAAGAACACTTGCAGAGATGTCCTGGAGCTGAGATGACTGACCTCCCACAACCACAACTGTCTTTCTTTGTCCCAGGTAAGACTCCAACCGGCAGATTCCGCTGGATTCCCGTTGACTTCAGTTTTGCAAGGGCTCCTTGATGTTGCACTCAGTTAAAGTAGTTTTGAAGTCATGAGCAGCTACTCTCACCTCCCCTCTGTAATTCAGCTCTTTTGTCCATGATTGAACAAAGGCTATAATGGCTGAATATGGCAGAATTGCTTACACTATTTGGCATGCAAGTAGTTCTGTTTAGTAGCTTCACCAGTTTGAAACCTTTTTTTTGTATGGTGCTGCTCTTGGCTGCCCTCCTGTACTCTCCATTGAACGAGGGTTGATCCTCTGGCTTGATGGTAATGGTTGAGTGGGGTGGGGGGGGGGGGGGGGGGGTGGTGTGGAGGTATGCTGGATCATGAGGTTATTGATTGTGCTGGAGTACAGCTCTGTTGCTATTGATGGCCCACAGCATCTCATGGATGCCTGCTCTTGAGTTGCTAGAACTTTCCAAAGTCTGTCCCATTTAGCACAGTGATATTACCACACAATATTATGCAAGGTACTTTCAACGGGAAGGTGAGACTTTGTCTCATAGAGGACAGGATAATGGTCATACTTAACATTACAGTCATGGACAGATACACTTGCAACAGACCGATTTGGTGAGGATGAGATAAGGTATTTTTGTTCCCTCCCATTTTTTTTTCATCACTACCTGCTGCTGACCCAGTCTTGCAGTTATGTCCTTTAGCACCCAACCTTGATTAGTAAAGTTGGTGATGAGCCACACCTCATGGTGGACATTGAAGTCCCCAGCCAGAGTACAGCCTGTACACTTGCCACCTTCAGTGCTTCCTCCAAGTGGTATTCAACATGGAGGAGTACTAATTCATCAGCCAATGGGAGGAGAAAGTGGAGTATGTGGTACAAACATGTGCCATGTTTGACTTGATATCATGAGTTGTCATTGAGCTCTTTCGCATATTGCTGTCAATTCTTTTGCCATTTATCTTAAATCTCTTTCCCCTTGTTCTTGATCTACCCAACAATGGGAATAGTTCATCGCTTTTTATTCTCTATAATCCCACGACATTGAACATTAAAATCTATCTTCTCTAAGAGGAACAACTCCAACTTTTTCACTCTATCTCTATCTCTATAATTGTAGCCCCTCATCCTTGTAACCTGTCTCATTAATCATTTCTGTAGCGTCCCTAAAATTTTCACATTCTTCCTAAAGTATGATGCCCTGAAATGGCCAATCCAAGAATGTTCCTCATAGTTTCCTTCAAGTTTCATGCTTCTAATTATGAAGCCCAGCACCTCTTTGACTTTTCAATCAGTTTTCTTAATCTACTCTACCACATTTAATGATTTGTGTACATTATAATATCAGATTTATTCTTTATGCATCCTCTCTAGAATTGCACCTTCTATTGTATATTGTCCCTCTTTGTTCTTCCTACTAAACTGTGTGCCATTTCAAGGAATCAGTGAAGCTACTACCTAAACCTGGGGAACAGCATTGTAGATCTTCCTTCAGTGTGAGAAATAACTAGTTGCTAGTAAGCTCTGTTTCCTGTCACTCAACGTTAATCTATAATGCATAGTTTTTTTTTGGGCCTTAATTCGGCAAAACTTTCCTCTTAATATGCTTTTACTATCAAATAAATAGTAAAAGCCTTTTGGATTCCCTTTTACATTAGCTGCTAGTCTCTTCTCATACCTACCCTTTGCTTCTTCTATTTCATTCATAACTTTCCCTCTGAACTTTTATATTTGACCTGATTATCACCATCGTTATCTTCTAAACTGACACCTATCATAGGTACCCCATTTTTGTTTCATTTTACAGTCGACCTCTTTTGAATTCCAGGTAGATCTCGCCCTATTTGTCTTACTATACCCCAACTGTACTCAAGCTTTTTTTCTTTAAAGGCAGCCCATTGTCCCATTACAATTTTAATCTGCTAATCTTTCATTCTAATTTAGTTAGGCCAAAACTGTTCTCACTTCGTTAGAAGTTACCTACTATTAATTGGAGATTTTAATTCCTTGCTCTTTTCCCATAGCTAGCCTAAAGCCTTTAAGTGTTATGTTTAAAGTTTGTTAAATGTCCTCATTGACACCTGGTTTATTTGACACCACCTCATTTCCCAAGGCCAAATCCAAAAATGCCTCTATCCTCTTTAGGAGCAAGTGAGGACTGCAAATGCTGGAGATCAGAGCTGAAAAATGTGTTGCTGGAAAAACGCAGCAGGTCAGGCAGCATCCAAGGAGCAAGAAAATCGATGTTTTGGGCATAGGCCTTTCTTCAGGAATCTCAGGTTTCCTGAAGAAGGGCTTTTGCCCGAAACATCGATTTTCCTACTCCTTGGATGCTGCCTGACCTGCTGCGTTTTTCCAGCAACACATTTTTCAGATCTATCCTCTTTTAGGTGAGAAATCTACTGATGAAGACAATTTTCTTAAATATTCCTCAAGCACACTTCACATTATTATTATTATTATTATTATTATTATTCAAATTAATATTTTCATAATAAAATCCATTAACCTACCATTTTTACACTTTTCTGTGCAACATTTGCTTCTCTATAACATTCTCAAAAATAAATGACCAAAAGAATATACACAAGAGCACAATGTTATCTCTATTATTTCATAACTGCAACCAATAGATGCTGTCTTTGACCTGCTGAGACATCTTTTGTGTCAAGCACTGTAATATTTTCCTGACTAAGTGCTGTCATTCATTTTCGCTCCATTCCACTCCTACCTGTACTAAAGGCTTTATTCCTGTGTTTTATTCTCAGCTGAGTCTCCTCCATTCCAACTTTATACTCCTACATCTATACCTGCGACATATCACTCTTATTTACCATGTCTTGTGCATTAAGAAGCACAGCAAACTTAAATCAGGCCTTATTGCCCATTAGATTAGATTACTTATAGTGTGGAAACAGGCCCTTCGGCCCAACAAGTCCACACCGACCCGCCGAAGCGCAACCCACCCATACTCCTACATTTACCCCTTCACCTAACACTACGGGCAATTTAGCATGGCCAATTCACCTGACCTACACATCTTTGGACGGTAGGAGGAAACCGGAGCACCCGGAGGAAACCCACGCAGACACAGGGAGAACGTGCAAACTCCACACAGTCAGTCGTCTGAGGCGGGAATTGAACCCGGGTCTCTGGCGCTGTGAGGCAAGAGTGCTAACCACTGTGCCACCGTGCCGCCCCATTCTGTAACACTGACCATACTTAATGCCTTATTTCTTTATTACCTCAGTGCTGTTTGTATTTCCAAATCCATTGTACACCATGTTTCCCTTTTCTAGTGCTACATTCTGGATCTGATGTCCCTGCCAAGTTGGACTCAGTTATCATCAGCAGTATTAGCCAATCTCATGCAGTCTCCCAGCTCTCTTGAAGTTCAACTCCTCCAAGCCTGTATAGTTGCCACTTTCTCCTGAACTGGTCCCAGGGTGGTAATGTGGGTTGGCAGAAATGTGGTTGGTGTCAAATGGAGTCAAGACATTACATTGTGTCTCCCAACATTGAGTTTTCAAACTAGTGTTGAGAAGGAGCTTCAGCTTTTCCTTTCAAGTGATAGAGAAGGAGAGGTTGCTTTAATCTTGAAGTGCCCATTAAGAACCTGAAAATAAAACTAACTCAACATAAATAAAAATGCTATAGCTGCCAGGCAGCCACCATGGTTGTGAATCTGTCCCTCGGTGACATGTTTCTGCAGATGTAGCCAAATAGATGGGAAGAAGCTTAGAGAAGCCTATCTGGAGCATTGGAATCTCTGCCACATGTATTGGTCTGCTGCTGAGAGGCTACCTTGAGGCAGGTAGCCTAATCTCCAGTCCATGAACTCACCTTGATTGACAATGTGCCCCTTCTGAGTAGAGAATCCTTCTGCCCCCAGTCAGGTCTGGGAAAATTGTCCTGGGTGCGACGGTGCTGACAATCCAGCATGACAACTGACAGAAGTTTTACATGTTCACTTTTTCCATAATTGTCTCCATATAGGATGAAGTTTTTGTTTTTAGTGTCTTAGGAATCCAAAGTCCTTCCTTCAGCACTATTGCTCCAGATTCTTAACTCTTTAAACCTGATTATTAATATGATGTGTGCTTAATCAAGGCCATAGGCCGCACTCACAGGCATTGACAGCAGAGATAGTGATCACATGGCTACAGCAGTGTACTAAGTACTATTGCATTTCACAACCATCCAATTTTTCTCAAAAATACAAAAAATATAGTAATTTGTGGTTACAAGTCATGCAAGTTACTCAATATACATGATCACAAAGAAAATTAGCACTCATTAATAAAACAGTGTGTTAACTCTACTCAGTTCCACTACATCAGTCTTCATAAATGCATTTCATACAATGTCTTTAAGTGATACCAGTATCTTCCTGGTATGTATATACATTATTGTTGGCTGTTTCTCTGGAATTATTTCATTCCTATGATAACTTTCCTTTTCCAGGGAATTCAATTGCCTTGACAAGCTGGGGAAACAGTTATTGTTGATTCTTTTCTATTGACGAAGAACAGTGGGTCTCTGGGACTGCTGATCATTCTGCATCCAGGTACTGGTGCTAGGTCCACTGAAGCACAGAACAGCCACATATGGGAGCAGACCATTTGGCCCAGCGAGTTCACACCACCTTTCTGAAGAGTATCCCACCCAGACTCATCCCCCTTCCCTAACTCTGTAACCTTGCATTTGCCATGGCTAATCCACCTAATTTGTATATTCCTGGATGTTTTGGACAATTTAGCACAGCCAATCCACCTAACCTGCACACCTTTGGACTGTGGGAGGAAACTGGAGCACCTGGAAGAAACCCACACATACATAGTGAGAATGTACAGACAACACACAGAGAGTCAGCTGAGTGTGGAATTGCACTCTGGTCCCTGGTGCTGTGAAATGAGACACCATGCCACCAATGTTATTCATCATTTATATACATCATTTAGATAACCATATAGGAAGCATGGTTACTAAGTTTGTGGATGACACCAAAATTGATGGTATGGTAGACCGTGAAGAAGGTTGTCTAAAATTACAAAGGAATCTTGATCAATTGGGCCAATGGGATGAGGAGTGGCAGATGGAGCTTAATTTGGATAAATGTGAAGTATTGCATTTTGGTAAGCCGAACAAGGGCAGGATTACACAGTAGGGCCATAGGGAGTGTAATCAAACAGAGAGACCAAGGGCTTCAGGTACATAATTCCTTGAAACTTGCATTACAGGTAGACAACGTAATAAAGAAAGCTTTTAGCACAATTGCCTTTATTGCTCAGATCTTTGAGTATAAGAGTTGGGATGTCATGTTGCTGTTGAACTGGATATTTGGTGATGTCACGTTTGGAGTACTGTGCATATTCCTGGTCATCTTGAAATAGGAAGGATTTTATTAAATTGGAAAAGCTGCAGAAAAGATTTGCAAGGATGTTACCAGGACTGGAGGGTTTGAGTTATGAGGAGAGACTGGATAGGCTCAGATCCTTTTTATTGGAGGATAGACCTTTTAGAGGTTTATTAAATTATGAGAGGCATAGATAAAGTGAATAGCAAAGGTCTTTTCCTTAGGGTAGGGCAGTTCAAAACTAGAGGGCACAATTTTAAGGTGAGAGGCAAAATATTTAAAAGGAATCTGAAGGGCAACTTTTTTCACACAGAAAGTAGTTCATATGAAGAATTAACTGCCTGAGGAAGCCATAGATGCAGGCACACTTGCAATATTTAAAATACATTTGGACAAGTACGTGAATGGGAAAGATTTAAAGGCATATGGGCTAAACACAGGCAAGTGGGCCTAGTTTAGTTTGGGAAACTTGGTTGGCATGGACGGGTTGGTCCAAAGGGTCTGTTTCCATGCTGCATGATTGTACCGTGCGATCATTCTTTCTGATCTGATGTCTGTAATGAAAGTACAGCTTCTCTAGTTGTATGCACATATTGGTAGTTGTGATGATATATCAGGTTTATCCATCCACTACATATGATTAAGGTGACATCTGCTTTACACAGGTCACAGATTGCCATCCAGTCTGACTTTTATTGAAAATGTTGAATGTTTGCATTCTGACTGGCTCTCCAAAGCAAAGTTCTGGCATTGATTTGGTAGTTTTGTCAAAGTGAAATTTAGAATGCTGTCTTTTATTTAATTTTTGTCATTTATATCTGTTGCATGCTTTAGTCACTATTTATCCACTATTTAGAGTATTTTGGTGCAGTATGATATTGTTCTTTGGTATGTAATAGTTTCCATTCCTTCAGTAGATCTCGTCTCCACTAAGGAATACCCTTTACATATCAGTACTCTTTTGCCAAATTTTTATTTACTATCTATTTGTCAGTTTCAGTAATACCTCAGCCTTTTATTTCTGGGGTTACTGTGAAGGTGTTGTATGGTATTGAACTTCTCAATTCTTTATAACAGTGCCTGAATTATTCACTTGTAATTTGTGAGGTATTGTCATTAATCATAATGCGTGGAACACCATAATGACTAATCAGGCCATCTACAATCTCACTGGTTAGTCATAGACATCTGGGGCCTAGATTAGAGTGGTGCTGGAAAGGCACAGCAGGTCACAGCATCCGAGGAGCAGGAAAATCAACATTTCGGGAAGGGCTTTTGCCTGAAACGTCGATTTTTTTTTTTGTTTTTTTTTCCTGCTCCTCAGGTGCTGCCTGACCTGCTGTGCTTTTCCAGCACCACTATAATCTAGACTCTCTGGTTTCCAGCATCTGCAGCCCTTGTTTTTACCTAGTCATAGACATCACTTGGTCTAGTTCCCAGTAATCGAAATAATAGAGACAATATAATCAGTTCCTGCAAGAGTGAAGATATCTACTCCAACCTTCATCTATGGTTTGTCTGTGATGTTATGCATCATATGTGGCTCTTTAAATCGGTTAGCTTGATATTTGTTATAAGCACGACACAGACTGATGTGGTCATTAACCTCATTACTCGGATTTGGCCAGTAGAGCACTTTGCTTGCTTTTCTCAGACGAGACTCAATTTCTCGACCACCTTTATGGATGCACTTCCGCAGCTATTTTCTCAACTCCTTGGTGATAAATATACGATTATTTTCTACAGTATTCTTTCCAACAAGACATTTATTAGCTTCAGATCTGACAATATGAAGTTGTTGTATGGTGTAGAGTTGATTTTTCAGAATCATCAGCAGACAGCTCTCCAGCAGCCATCTTTATGACCTTGTTTCATTTTATTTCTTATTAAGCCCTTGCATGCAAAGTGTTACAGCTTCTTGAAGTTAGAGCACTGTTTCACCCATGCCTTACTAGCCTCCCTTTTTTTGTGTGTGTGTGGTCCTCTGCAACCATTCTGCATTCTGGACTTGAACTTTTCACTGGCTCTCTGTAAATACGATGATTGCATTGGCGCCACCTCGTGCTCCTGCGAGGAGGTTGAGCAATTCATCAACTTCACCAACACATTCCACCCTGACCTTAAATTTACCTGGACCATCTCTGACACCTCGCTCCCCTTCCTGGACCTCTCCATCTCCATTAGTGATGACCGACTTGACACTGACATTTTTTACAAACCCACCGACTCCCACAGCTACCTGGATTACACCTCTTCCCACCCTATCTCTTGCAAAAATGACATCCCGTATTCCCAATTTCTCCGCCTCCGCCGTATCTGCTCCCAGGAGGACCAGTTCCACCATAGAATACACCAGATGGCCTCCTTCTTTAGAGACCGCAATTTCCCTTCCCACGTGGTTAAAGATGCCCTCCAACGCATCTCGTCCACATCCCGCACCTCCGCCCTCAGACCCCACCCCTCCAACCGTAACAAGGACAGAACGCCCCTGGTGCTCACCGTCCACGCTACAAACCTTTGCATAAACCAAATCATCCGCCGACATTTCCGCCGCCTCCAAAAAGACCCCACCACCAGGGATATATTTCCCTCCCCACCCCATTCCACCTTCCACAAAGACCGTTCCCTCTGTGACTACCTGGTCAGGTCCACACCCCCCTACAACCCACCCTCCCATTCTGGCACTTTCCCCTGCCACCGCAGGAACTGTAAAACCTGTGCCCACACCTCCTCCCTCACCTCTATCTAAGGCCCTAAAGGAGCCTTCCACATCCATCAAAGTTTTACTTGCACATCCACTAATATCATTTATTGTATCCGTTGCTCCCGATGTGGTCTCCTCTACATTGGGGAGACTGGGCGCCTCCTAGCAGAGCGCTTTAGGGAACATCTCCGAGACACCCGCACCAATCAACCAAACCGCCCCGTGGTCCAATATTTCAACTCCCCCTCCCACTCTGCCGAGGACATGGAGGTCCTGGGCCTCCTTCACCGCCGCTCCCTCACCACCAGACGCCTGGAGGAAGAACGCCTCATCTTCCGCCTCGGAACACTTCAACCCCAGGGCATCAATGTGGACTTCAACAGCTTCCTCATTTCCCCTTCCCCCACCTCATCCAAGTTTCAAACTTCGAGCTCAGCACTGTCTCCTTGACTTGTCCGACCTGCCTATCTTCTTTTCCACCTATCCACTCCACCCTCTCCTCCTTGACCTATTACCTTCATCTCCTCCCCCACTCACCCATTGTACTCTATGCTACTCTCTCCCCACCCCCACCCTCCTCTAGCTTATCTCTCCACGCTTCAGGCTCACTGCCTTCATTCCTGATGAAGGGCTTTTGCCCGAAACGTCGATTTCGCTGCTTGTTGGATGCTGCCTGAACTGCTGTGCTCTTCCAGCACCACTAATCCAGTAAATAGCTAGGGGCGCAGTTTTGAAGTAGTAATCAGGACATAGAGTCATAGAGTCAGAGATGTGCAGCATGGAAACAGACCCAACCCATCCATGCCGACCAGATATCCCAGCCCAATCTAGTCCCACCTGCAAGCACTTGGCCCATATCCCTTCAAACCCTTCCTATTCATATACCCATCCAAAAGCCTTTTAAATGTTAAAATTGTACCAGCCTCTACCACTTCCTCTGGCAGCTCATTCCATACACGTACCACCCTCTGTGTGAAAAAGTTGCCCCTTAGGACTCTTTTATATCTTTCCCCTCTCACCCTAAACCTATGCCCTCTAGTTCTGGACTCCCCAATCCCAGGGAAAAGACTTTGTCTATTTATCCTATCCATGCCCCTCATAATTTTGTAAACCTCTATAATGTCACCCCTCAACCTCCAATGCTCCAGGATAAACAGACCCAGCCAATTCAGGATCTCTCTATAGCTCAAATCACCCAACCCTAGCAACATCCTTGTAAACTTTTCTGAATCCTTTCGAGTTTCACAACATATCTCTGATAGGGAGGAGACCAGAATTGCACGCAATATTCCAACAGTGGCCTAACCAATGTCCTGTACAGCCGCAACATGACCTCCCAACTCCTGTACTCAATACTCTGACCAATAAAGGAAAGCTTACCAAACGCCTTCTTCACTATCCTATTTACCTGTGACTCCACTTTCAAGGAACTATGAACCTGCACTCTAAGGGTTCTTTGTTCAGCAACACTCTCTAGGCCTTTTACCATTAAGTGAATAAGTCCTGAAAATATTTGCTTTCCCAAAATGCAGCACCTCACTTTTATCTGAGTTAAACTCCATCTTCCACTTCTCGGCCCATTGGCCCATCTGGTCAAGATCCTGTTGTAATCTGAGGTAACCTTCTTCGTTATCCACTACACCTCCAATTTTGGTGTCATCTGCAAACTAACTAACTGTACCTCTTATGCTCGTATACAAATCATTTATGTAAATGGCAAAACGTAGAGGACCCAGCACTGATCCTTGTGGCACTCCACTGGTCACAGGCCTCCAGTCTGAAAAACAACCATCCACCACCACCCTCTGTTTTCTACCTTTGAGCCAGTTCTATATCCAAATGGCTAGTTCTCTCTTTATTCTGTGAGATGTAACCTTGCTAACCAGTCTCCCATGGGGAACCTTGTTGAACGCCTTACTGAAGTCCATATAGATCACATCTACAGCTCTGCCCTCATCAATCCTCTTTGTTACTTCAAAAAACTCAATCAAGTTTGTGAGACATGATTTCCCTCGCACAAAACCATGCTGTCTATCCCTAATCAGTCCTTGCCTTTCCAAATACATGTACATCCTATCCCTCAGGATTCCCTTCAACAACTTGCCCACCACTGACGTCAGGCTCACTGGTCTCTTATTCCCTGGCTTGTCTTTACCACCCTTATTAAAGAGTGGCAACACATTTGCCAACCTCCAGTCTTCCGGCACCTCACCTGTGACTATTGATGATACAAATATCTCAGCAAGAGGCCCAGCAATCACTTCTCTAGCTTCCCACAGAGTTCTAGGGTACATCTGATCAGGTCCTGGGGATTTATCCACCTTTGTGCCTTTCAAGACATCCAGCACTTCCTCCTCTGTAATATGGATATTTTGCAAGGTATCACCATCTATTTTGCGACTTTCTATATCTTCCATATCCTTTTCCACAGTAAATACTAATGCAAAATACTCGTTTAGTATCCCTCCCATTTTCTGCGGCTCCACACAAAGGCCGCCTTGCTGATCTTTGAGGGGCCCTATTCTCACCCTAGTTACCCTTTCGTCCTTAATGTATTTGTAAAAACCCTTTGGATTCTCCTCAACTCTACTTGCCAAAGCTATCTCATATCCACTTTGTGCCGTCCTGATTTCCCTCTTAAGGATACTCCTACTGCCTTTATAGTCTTCTAAGGATTCATTCGATCTATCCTCTCTATACTGTACATATGCTTCCTTCTTTTTCCTAACCAAACCCTCAATTTCTTTAGTCATCCAGCATTCCCTATACCTACCAGCCTTTCCTTTCACCCTGACAGGAATATACTTTCTCTGGATTCTCGTTATCTCATTTCTGAAGGCTTCCCATTTTCCAGTCGTCCCTTCACCTGCGAACATCTGCCTCAATCAGATTTTGAAAATTCTTGCCTAATACCATCAAAATTGGCCTTCCTCCAACTTAGAACGTCAACTTTTAGATCTGGTCTATCCTTTTCCATCACTATTTTAAAACTAATGGAATTATGGTCGCTGGCCCCAAAGTACTCCCCCACTGACACCCCAGTCACCTGCCCTGCTTTATTTCCCAAGAGTAGGTCAAATTTTGCACCTTCTCTAGTAGGTACATCCACATACTGAATCAGAAAATTGTCTTGTACGCACTTATCGAATTCCTTTCCATCTAAGCCCTTAACACTATGGCAGTCTCAGCCTATGTTCAGAAAGTTAAAATCCCCTACTGTAACCACCCTATTATTCTGACATTTAGAGAGGACATGAGGAAAAATGCTTTCCCCAGACATTGGTGACATCTGAAACTCAATGACTGAAAGGGTGATATAGGCAGGAACCCTCAAGATGTTTAAAAAGTATTTAGATGTATACTTGAAACAACATAGCATAGAAGACTGCAGGCCAAGTGCTGAAAGATGGGTTGAGAATTGATGGATGCTTAATAATTGGCACAGAAATTAGGGGCCAAAGCGGCTTTTTCCATCCTGCAAACTCTCTAAGAGTCCTCAGAGAGCATCTTCCAAACTCATGACCACTACCATCTGGAAGGTGAAATGCAGCAGATCCTTGGGAACAACAACACCTGCAAGTTTCCTTTGAAACTACTCACCATCCAGATTTGGAAATAGATCCTTATTCTTTGGGTGGGAATCCTGAGTTTCCTTTGCAAATGGCATTGTGAGTCTACCTATAGCACATCAGGCTGTACACCACCACCTTCTCTTTTCAACGTCAGAACATTTCGTTATGATTCTAGCTGATAGTAATACTGGATAAGTCAGATCCCAGAATTAAACTTGTCTTGACAATTTGTTTTTAATTGATTAAAGCAATGGTTAGTCACTAAAATATATTCGCACAAGGCTACAGATATTCTTTAACAACAGAACATAAACATATTACATGAGGAAAGAAAACAATAGACAATAGACAATAGATGCAGGAGTAGGCCATTCTGCCCTTCGAGCCTGCACCGCCATTCAATATGATCATGGCTGATCATTCCTAATCAGTATCCTGTTCCAGCCTTATCTCCATACCCCTTGACTCCACTATCTTTAAGAGCTCTATCCAATTCTTTCTTAAATGACTCCAGAGACTGGGCCTCCACTGCCCTCTGGGGCAGAGCATTCCACACAGCCACCACTCTCTGGGTGAAGTAGTTTCTCCTCATCTCTGTCCTAAATGGTCTACCCCGTATTTTTAAGTTGTGTCCTCTGGTTCGGCACTCCCCCATCAATGGAAATATGTTTCCTCCTGCCAGAGTGTCCAGTCCTTTCATAATCCTATACGTTTCAATCAGATCCCCTCTCAGTCTTCTAAACTCAAGGGTATACAAGCCCAGTCGCTTCAGTCTTTCCGTGTAAGGCAATCCTGCCATTCCAGGAATTGACCTCGTGAACCTACGCTGCACTCCCTCAATAGCCAGAATGTCTTTCCTCAAATTTGGAGACCAGAACTGTACACAGTACTCCAGGTGTGGTCTCACCAGGGCCCTGTACAGCTGCAGAAGCACCTCTTTGCTTCTATACTCAATCCCTCTTGTTATGAAGGCCAGCATGCTATTAGCCTTCTTCACGACCTGCTGTACCTGCATGCTTGCCTTCATTGACTGGTGGACAAGAACACCCAGATCTCTCTGAACAGCCCCTTTACCTAATTTGATACCATTGAGGTAGTAATCTGCCTTCCTGTTCTTGCCACCAAAGTGGATAACCAGACATTTATCCACATTAAACTGCATCTGCCATGCATCTGCCCACTCACCTAACTTGTCCAGGTCACCCTGTAATCCCCTAACATCCTCATCACATTTCACCCTACCACCTAGCTTTGTGTCATCAGCAAATTTGCTAATGTTATTGCTGATACCATCTTCTATATCATTTACATATATTGTAAAAAGCTGTGGTCCCAGCACGGATCCCTGCGATACCCCACTGGTCACTGCCTGCCATTTCGAAATGGAGCCGTTAATCACTACCCTTTGTTTCCTATTAGCCAACCAATTCTCTATCCAATCTAGTACTTTGCCCCCAATCCCGTGCGCCCTAATTTTACTCACTAACCTCTTGTGTGGGACTTTATCAAAAGCTTTCTGAAAGTCCAGGTACACTACATCCACTGGATCTCCCTCGTCCATCTTCCGAGTTACATCCTCAAAAAATTCAAGAAGATTAGTCAAGCATGATTTCCCCTTCATAAATCCATGCTGACTCTGTCCTATCCTGTTACTATTATCCAGATGTGTCGTAATTTCATCCTTTATAATAGACTCCAGCATCTTTCCCACCAATGAGGTCAGACTAACTGTATGTGTTAGAAAGATCTTAATATAAACATCAGGGCAAAGTTTCAACCTGTTCCCAAATGCTATCTCGTTACAGATATTCAATTCCAGAGGAAGTTCACTCCAACCACAACTCCTCCCTTCGTGGATTGCTCCCAACTTCTCCTTAGACTGCAAAGACAGTTTTATAATTCTTTTCCAGGTGCACTGACATGAACATTTCACCGTGCTGGTGGCCTAAATTTTCTTCAGTTCTAGCAACTTGAGGACTTTTATCCAAACTCTCTTGGCTTGGAACCTTCACAAGACTAAAACGCTTCAGTTCGGGTGAGTGGTTCCCCTGAACTAAAAGCATCACTTTCCTATTCGGCGAAACTGTTCTCCCTTCCAAACTGAATTCTGGATTCTTCTGAACAATTAGGAACTTCTGTTGTGAAGTCAAAACTAACGAATGATTCTCTAGTCTTTGTAAGCACAACAGTATAAATGATCAATCTGTTAACCCTTCAGGAATTCTCCCAGGGAGTTGATTGCAGTAACATATGTTCTTGGAACTAACGAATTTAGATCACTACTGCGAATGACTTTTGACTTTTTTATTTTAGAAAAATGTCTTTACAGAACCAATCCACAACCATTAGCCTCTATTTTAAAACCTAGATCTCAAAATATAATGTATACAATGCACCTTCCATCATAACCAACCATTTGCGTTTAGCATGCAACACTGGCAGGGCCTTTACCTTCCTCAGTGTCGTCAGAAACTTTGCCTATGTCCTATTTATATCTAATAAGTGTGGATGTGCAGGTGACAGTATGAGGATGGTGGTCTATTTCTGCTTTCCTGAAATGCATCAGCCTGTATCACAGGGAGACATGTCTTCAGCTAATTATGATTTGTAAGTTGCTGTTGATTCTGTTTCGTGTCACTGCTGGGTTCAGTGAAACAGATTGACAACTCTATCTCTTTGTTACCTTCCTCTGCAAATGGATGTCTCCCTTGAAAAGAAAGGGCAGGGACTTCAGAAACAGTGGCACTCAAATCCAAATGCACAGAAAAGTCTGGGATATTAGCCTTCACTCAATGAATAACACGATTACTGTAGTGGGCTTCTTTTTTGCCTACCTGTCCAGTAGGAACAAGCTACGGTCTAGAATACCCTGTCATAACTTATCACCTTAATCTTTTGTGCTTATTTTTTGAAGCTTAGAGGAATGAAGGACTTGCATAATATTCTTGTAGTCAGGGTGTCTGCAAGTGGAGAATGATTCCGGGTGCATTCAATCAACATTGGTCACTGCTAACCAAAGAAAAATTCAAAACGGAACCAAAGGTCTGCAGGCAGCTCCACTGAATAAGTAAGCACAATGAATAGGAATTTCAGACAGGTTTCTACAATCTCTCTTCCAATGTAGTGACACATAGTATGCACCTGTCCATTCAGACTGATTTTAATAATTTCCTGATCCCCAAAGTTGATTGGAGGATGGACTGAGAATTTTAGACTAAACATCTAAGAGAATAGGTGCATCTGCCCCTGCATCCAATTTAAAATTAGTTTTCTTGCCTTGATAATCTTGATAACTACATACTAGAATTCATGTTGTGAGGCTGCAAAATCAGGAGGATCAAACATGTTTATGGGTCTGCTATATTCCTTCAAAGAGAATTCAACCTGTTCCTCAGTGTCCTCTGATGCCAGGAAACTTGCTGACTGCTGTGGTCTGTTTGTATTCTTTGTGCAGCCAATGCAGCTCCATTCTGGTCTCTATTGGAAGGCTTTCTGTAAGATTGATTTGGCCTAGTTCCCACTGTTGGGGTTCCTTAACAGCATCCATTATATCTTCATACATTTTCTCCTGGCAAACATAATAAGTGCTTTGTTTTGTTCCTCATCCCCTTGATTCATTGTCGTGCCTTACTCAATGTGTCAATTAATCTTCTTGTTTACTGTGTTCCCTATTTTGGGATTTGTCTTGTGTTTTCCCTTCAGCTTTTATGCACATTACCCTCTCTGCAGGTGGGCCCTGAAGTGCATTGCCTGCTGTTCCATGTCACTGCTAATTATTCCCAACTTCTGTGATCAGATCATTGGCCTGCCCTTGTCCTATATAATAGCACTGTATTGTCGCCAGACTTCATGCTCCTTGCTTCCAGTTCTGCAGTTCTGGTCATTGTTTCTCATCACATCATAATATCTGGTCTACACTATTGTAAGTGAACATTAACTGGCTTTAATAAACAGAACTATGTACAAATGATGGTTAAAAAGGACATTTTTTGGAACCTGATAGATACAGACTCCCTCTGATCTGATTTCACTATGACAGAGCTCCATCCACCCAAACTCAGTAACTATTTTTAGACTAAAGGTATAGTTGACACTTCACAATGTTGAAAAGGCTCCATCAACTTACAGAGTGAGTATATTCAAAAAAGTGGCCATGACATTCTCTATATATGAGCTACAAGACAAGTGAAGGGAACGTTGCTTTTGTAGTTTTTAGCAAAGTACCTGCACCATCAGCAAGGCAGAAATCTGCAAAAATATTGATAAAATTGACAGTGCCCAAAAATCTCTTTAGTCTCAGCTGCTCCTTTCATGATAACATGCAATGTGCTGTACAGTTTAATAACACTATTTGCCAGTGAGAAGTGAGTGAAGCAAGGCTATAACTTGGATTATGGTTGGGGGACCTTCTTCTCCACATCCTGATATTTTCATTCCTTGTACACGTGGAAGGGAGTTTTCATTTATTTAGTTATTCATCTCTCCCTTATTTTAATTTGTTCTCACTAACTATAAATATCAAGCAAGTCATGGTTAGGGGACAAGGTATCACACCGCCATTGCTTATTACACTAAACAACACCATGCTGGAAGTATTTAGTCCATGAAAGAAGTTACCACTTTTGGAAAACTCATAAAATGTGTATTGAGAGGCATCAAGCCGACTTTTAGAACTTGGACGCAAGGTCTATGCTCTCGGTATCTTATTATATTACTGTGAAACATGGATGACTTACAGATCCCAAGAAAAGAGGAGTAACAGTGTTCAGCTTTTATGCTTGGAGCACATTCATGGCATTTCATCTAGATCTTATCGAACAATGTGAAGGAACATTGGTCTCACACCTGGGAGACACTAAGTGCCAATGAGAGCAGTAAATGGCAATATGACATGACCTGTGATGTGTCACCATGAAAATCTGTAAGTATAGCAACTTGATAACAGGCATCAAAAATCTATAATTCACAGTGACAACTAATAATCACTTCATCTCTTCTTGTAGCAGAACCTGACTCTGGTGGTGTCTTCAACCATTCGCAAAAGTATCTCATCCTTAATGAATTTGTTACCTGTTTATGATCCTATATATGTGGAAGGGTGCTACCGATCATCATAGAATCCCTATAGTGTGGAACTAGGCCATTTGGCCCAACAGGTCTACACCGACCATCCAAAGAGTAACCCATTCCCCTATGTTTACCCCTGATTAATGCACCTAACCAACATACCCCTGGACACTACGGGCAATTTAGCACAGTCACTGCACCTGAGCTGCACAATTTTGGATTGTAGGAGGAAACTGGAGCATGCAGAGCAAACCCACACTGACATGGGGAGAATGTGAAAACTTCACACATACAATCGCCCAAGACAGGAATCAAACCTGGGTCCCTGGCACTATTAGGCAGCAGTGCTAGCCACTGTGCCGCCCAATTTATTAGAAATACTCGTATATTGTATATATCAGGTGCCTATTTAATGCAAATTTTGAATCATTTTATTTTGTTGAATTTATTTTGTCTGCTCCGATCTAACCAGTAATTTTGAATGTGTACTTAGTTAATAAATACATTTGATGTGCTTTGTAATTAGCCAGGCATGAAGTTTTTTAAACTCAATCCGTCCTTTTATTCAAGTGCACTCTGAACTCCTTTCTCTTTGCTTTCTTTGAAATTATTTCAAGAAGTATGATCGCATTTTCTCACATCTCTTTTGTGTCCATGGTTATCTGTGCACTGCCAGTTCTGATACCAGCACTTGTCTTAACACTCCTCAGGCGTATTGCATGGTGGCTCTCTGCTCTCTCAGTAAACGTACATCATGGCTTCCAAAATTCATGGTTAGATCATTTTAGATTCAAAAAATCACGACTACTTAAGAATGTTAAGGATAATTACTTGTAATTACTCTAGATAGGATAATGACTATGGTTTCTTGAGATAAAGCAGCTGATTGCACAAATGAATAATATGAAATGGAAATCAGTAATGATGAATGCTATAGCACTGCTGCTGTTGATTGTGCCTGTTAATTATGAATTTGCTTAAATTAGGTTCATATTTTAACATTTATTCAAACAAATGTACAAATATACTGTGGAAAATATATTCAAACTGCATCTTTAGAAACACACCAGTTCAGCTCCTGGGATGAAATTATCGCCTCAAAAATTCCTCTATTCTGCACTTTAAGGTTTAAATCAGATGGGCAGAAGGATAGGAATTTAGGACAATAAAAACAGGGACCCTCTTGTTGCTTACCACTTCACCAGTCTCTGCATCTGATGTATCATCCTTAAACATTTCCGCCAACTCCAACTAGACCACATCATCAAGAACATCTTCCCCTCCCCACTTCTCTCTGGCTTCCACAAGAACCACTCCCTTCTCCACTCCCACCCCAACCCCCCCCCCCCCCCCCCCCTCCCCAGTTCTGCCGAATCCCTAGGGTACCTTCCCATACAACCAGAAAAGATGCAAAATCTGACGGCACACCGACTTCCATCCAGGGCCCCAAACAGTCTTTCCAGGTGAGACAGAGGTTCACCTCCCTCTCTTCCAACCTAGTTTACTGCATCAGGTGCTCCAGATGTGGTCCTCTCTACATTGGGGAGACCACTTGTTGGGCCAACTGGCCTGTTTCCACACTGTAGGGATTCTATGACTCTGTGATTCAAACGTAAACTGAGGGCACATTTCGCTGAGCATCTCAAAGGGGCCCGCAAAGGTTGACCTGACCTCCCAGTCAATGCAGATTTTAATTCCCCTTCCCAATCCCTCTCCGATATGACTGACATGGCCTCCTCCAATGCCACAGTGAATCAGACCTCAAATTGGAGAAACAATACCTCATCTTCCGTCTAGGCAGCCTACAGCCCAGAGGACTCAACATTGAGTTCTCCAATTTCAAATAACCTCCCTTCCCATCCTCTGACTCCCTTTCCAGTCCCTTCCCCTCCCTTCTATTCCTCTGATTGACCCTTCCTTCCAGCTACAAACCAGATTCGTTCCACCCATACCCTCTACCTGTGTTCACCTATCCCTACTACCTATCCCCACCTCAGCACTCTACCCCTTTCCCCACCCAAAACCCTCCCCCACTACCCTCCCCTCCACTTTATCTGCATCTCCCCTTACATCTACCCCTTACTTCTCCACCCGCTGATGCTGCCTGGCTTGCTGCATTTCTCCTGCTTATCTACCATTCAGCCCTTTCAGCATGATCTGCCATATAAGACATTATGGTAAAAATGCAATAAAAGTAATTTTTAAATAAGGACAAACACTGGCCTTCATTTGCACTGTAATTATAATTTCACCCAAAGACAGTGAAACCAACACCTAAGTCAGTCTTAAAACATTTACATCTCGGTTTAATTCACGCTTGTGTAGTAAGTTCAAACAATTGGGAAATGAAAAGTTGCCCTTGGGGTATTCAGCTTCGAACAGCCATCAAACAAGACTCAGAAATATATAAGGAGAAAGTGAGGTCTGCAGATGCTGGAGATCAGAGTTGAGAGGGTGTTGCTGGAAAAGCACAGCAGGTCAGGCAGCATCTGAGGAGCAGGAGAATCAACGTTTTGGGCCGGAGCCCTGCAAGTGCATAGCCTATGAGAATAGTACTGACTTGTATTAAACTGCCAAATTCCCAACTGCTTGTTCTGTGGCGCTGTGGAGTCTGTGGACCATGTATATGTTGGGTGTGGGCGTTTGCACCCCCTTTTTGATTTTCTTAAAAACCTTCTCCTCTGCTTTTGGTTACACTTCAGTCCCACGCTCCTGATCTTCGGGCACCTGGTATGGAGGAGGGAGGGCAGGTCTGAAGACCTCTTCGTGGGTCTGCTCCTGGGCCTGGCCAAACTGGCCATCAACAGGTCCAGGCAGCGGGCCGGGGAGGGGGTTGTTAGGGCCGACTGCCTGCCCCTCTTCCGGGGTTACATTAGAAACTTAGAGCCTTGGTTACGTTAGAGGTGTCCTTGGAGAAGGAGCACACGGTGTCCACCAACACCCTGGAGTTGTTCAGGGAGAAGTGGGCACCGCAGGGAGTGGAGTGCATTATTTCCCCGTCCAACTCTATTTTGATTTAGTCCCTACCCTCCCCTTCACTGTTTTGATCACACAGCATTTCCCTTTGATGTGAAGGGCAGTACTTGTCACTGGCCACTTGGGTGTTTTTCATATCTTCCTGGTGGTGGAAATTGAATAAAGATTCGTGCACTTTGTGAAAAGAAAAAAAAAGAAAAAAAAACTGCCAAATTAACAGCCCCAATCAGGGAACTCACATTCTATGAGATCCAGCTGGCTCACCTCATTACAATAATTACAAAAAGCAACTTGGGAAAGCAGCCATTCACTGAGAAGTGAGGGCTATAGAGATGTCGCTGCTGATGTAGAAACAAGACAATAGAACAGCCTCGGACACAGAGTTCACTCTCACATGTCAAGAATCCTAAGATTTTTAAGTAATTATCAGAGTTTGTGAGAATGTTTTAAGTCACATTTTTATTATTTTGTTGGAATAGTAAGTAATACAATCACTCTTTCTTCCTCACAAGAAAACCTTAGTAACAGAGCAAATTATCTGTTAAGTGTGACAGCTATGTGCTAAAGAAGAAATAATATATTTGTTGTGGCTGATCAAGAGGTGGGGGTAAGAACAGGAGAGGTAATTCCACCCTCTGCTTCCTCTCACCTGTAACAAATTTGACAGTTTATCCAGAATGTTCTTGGGGTAAACAATAGAATTACAGTGGGAAAACAAATTGTTCCTTTAAAAATGATTTTTAAAATAGTCAAACTGCAAAATAGGTTTTCTTGAGTGTCTAATGTTTAAAACCACTAACAATGACTGCAGATGCTGGAAACTAGATTCTGGATTGGTGGTGCTGGAAGAGCACAGCAGTTCAGGCAGCATCTGAGGAGCAGTAAAATTGACGTTTCGGGCAAAAGCCCTTCATCAGGAATAAAGGCAGAGAGCCTGAAGGGTGGAGAGATAAGCTAGAGGAGAGTGGGGGTGGGGAGAAAGTAGCATAGAGTGCAATAGGTGAGTGGGGGAGGGGATGAAGGTGATAGGTCAGGGAGGAGGGTGGAGTTGATAGGTGGAAAAGGAGATAGGCAGGTAGGACAAGTCATGGGGACAGTGCTGAGCTAGAAGTTTGGAACTGGGGTGAGGTGGGGGAAGGGGAAATGAGGAAACTGTTGAAGTCCACATTGATGCCCTGGGGTTGAAGTGTTCTGAGGCGGAAGATGAGGCATTCTTCCTCCAGGGGTCTGGTGGTGAGGGAGCGGCGGTGAAGAATGCCCAGGACCTCCATGTCATCGGCAGAATGGGAGGGAGAGTTAAAATGTTGGGCCACAGGGCGGTGTGGTTGATTGGTGCAGGAGTCCCGGAGATGTTCCCTAAAGCACTCTGCTAGGAGGCGTCCAGTCTCCCCAATGTAGAGGAGACCGCATTGGGGGCAACAGATACAATAAATGATATTGGTGGATGTGCAGGTAAAACTTTGATGGATGTGGAAGGCTCCTTTAGGGCCATGGATGGAGGTGAGGGAGGAGGTGTGGGCGCAGGTTTTGCAATTCCTGCGGTGGCAGGGGAAGGTGCCAGGATGGGAGGGTGGGTTGTAGGGGGGGCGTGGACCTGACCAGGTAGTCACGGAGGGAACGGTCTTTGTGGAAGGCGGAAAGGGGTGGGGAGGGAAATATATCCCTGGTGGTGGTTTCTGTTTGGAGGTGGCGGAAATGTCAGCAGATGATTTGGTTTATGCGAAGGTTGGTAGGGTGGAAGGTGAGTACCAGGGGCGTTCTGTCCTTGTTACGTTTGGAGGGGTGGGGTCTTAGGGTGGAGGTGCGGGTTTTAGACAAGATGCGTTGGAGGGCATCCTTAACCACATGGGAAGGGAAATTGTGATCTCTAAAGAAGGAGGCCATCTGGTGTGTTCTGTGGTGGAACTGGTCCTCCTGGGACCAGGTACGGTGGAGGCAGAGGAATTGGGAAGATGGAATGGCATTTTTGCAGGAGGTAGGTTGGGAAGAGGTGTAATCCAGGTAGCTGTGGGAGTCGGTGGGTTTGTAAAAAATGTCGGTATCAAGTCGGTTGTCATTAATGGAGATGGAGATGGAGAGGTCCAGGAAGGGGAAGGAGGTGTCAGAGATGGTCCAGGTAAATTTAAGGTCAGGGTGGAGTGTGTTGGTGAAGTTGATAAATTGCTCAACCTCCTCGCGGGAGCACGAGGTGGCGCCAATTCAGTCATCAATGTAGCGGAGGAAGAGGTGGGGAGTGGTGCCGGTGTAATTATGGAAGATCAACTGTTCTACGTAACCAACAAAGAGACAGGCATAGCTGGGGCCCATACGGGTGCCCATGGCTACCCCTTTGGTCTGGAGGAAGTGGGAGGATTCGAAGGAGAAATTGTTAAGGGTGAGGACCAGTTCGGCCAAACGAATGAGAGTGTTGGTGGAAGGGTACTGTTGGGAGGGGATGAAACGGAGGGCTTGGAGGCCTGGTCATGGCGGATGGAGGTGTAGAGGGATTGGATATCCATGGTGAAGATGAGGCATCGGGGGCTGGGGAAACAGAAGTCTAGGAGGACGTGGAGGGCGTAGGTGGTGTCTCGAACATATGTGGGTGTTCCTGGACTGGGGGGGAATAGGACAGTGTTGAGGTAGGTCGAGATGAGTTCAGTGGGGCAGGAGCATGCTGAGACAATGGGTCGACCAGGGTGGTCAGGCTTGTGGATCTTGGGAAGGGGGTAGAACCGGGCAGTGCGGGGTTCCCGGACTATGAGGTTGGAAGCTGTGGGTGGGAGATCTCCTGAGCTGATGAGGTTCTGTATGGTCTGGGAGATGATGGGTTGGTGATGGGGGGGTGGGGTCATGGTCGAGAGGGTGGTAGGAAGAGGTGTCCTCGAGTTGGCGTTTGGCTTCAGCGGTGTAGAGGCCAGTGCGCCAAACTACCACTGTGCCCCCTTTATCCACTGGCTTGATGGTGAGGTCAGGATTGGAGCAGAGGGATTGGAGGGCTGCGCATTGTGAGGGTGAGAGGTTGGAGTGGGGGAGGGGGGTCGACAGGTTGAGGCAGTTAATGTCCCGGTGGCAGTTGGAAATGAAGAGGTAGAGGGCAGATAATAGGCTAACGCGGGGTTTCCAGGTGGATGCAGTGTGTTGGAGGTGGGCGAAGGGGTCTTCGGAAGGTGGGCGGGAATCCTGATTGTGAAAGTAAGCTCGGAGGCTGAGGCGACGGAGGAATTGTTCAACGTCATGGCGTGTATTAAATCCATTGATGCATGGACAGAGGAGGATGAAGGTGAGTCCTTTGCTGAGGACTGATCGTTCGTCCTCAGTGAGGGGAAGGTCTGGAGGGATGGTGAAAACTCGACAGGGCTGGGAGCTGGGATCTGGTGTGGGTGTGGGTGTGGAGCTGGGAGTGGGGGTAGAGCCTGTAACTGGAGTGGGTGTGATGGTGGGGGGAATGGGGGTGGAATCATGAGCAGGGGTAGTGTTCCCCTCAGGGTTTTGGAGGGCGGGGATGGTGACAGTGGGATCTGTGGGGGGCCGTGTCAGCAGAATGCAGGTGAGTGGCATTGGTGGGGACGGAAGTGGTGGTGACCACGGCAGTGGCGGGGGCAGAAGTCAATGAGTGTATGACATCAGCGATGATGTGAGGGGGGGGAAGTGATGTCAAGTGTGGTGCATGAGGAATTGTGAGGGGCAGAATTGACTGTGGTAGTGGCCATGATGGGGGCGGAAGTGACATCATCAAATAGCGTGGTGATGGTAGCTGCAGCAGTCGCATGGCTAATGGTGTCCGAGCAGTTCCAGAGGCCAGGGGAATCTACGGGAATGTTTGAGGACCGCTGGATATGGAGGTAGGAACGTCGATTTTACAGCTCCTTGGAACATCCCCAACAGTACCCTTCCATGACACTCTCGTTCGTTTGGCCGAACTGGTCCTCACCCTTAACAATTTCTCCTTCGAATCCTCCCACTTCCTCCAGACCAAAGGGGTAGCTGTGGGCACCCGTATGGGCCCCAGCTATGCCTGTCTCTTTGTGGGCTACGTAGAATAGTCGATCTTCCGTAATTATACCGGCACCACTCCCCACCTTTAAGGCTTCAGTTAAAAACAGGGGGGAAAATAATCCTCAAAATTTAGAATCTGACTTTTTCATTCTGACCATTGTTTCCCACCTTTCTTGCCATTGTTCTGGCCGTGACAGGGATGGAAAAAAATTTCATCCCTCCACCCCAACCCCATTGAATAGAATTTCCTTTCTAGCCTCTATCACAGCCACTTGACCAGGCAAAGTTAGCCTTGATTTAATGTTTAATCCCAAAGTGAGCACACATGACAATATAGAATTTTCTTCAACTGCACCAGATCACATAAATGAAAGCAAAGCCACTAAGTTGTAAATTGCTGTTCTATTCTTGCTCCTTACAAACACATTCCATTTCGAGCTGCGGTGCACTCCAACAGTTTAAGTTGATTGCATATTGTGGCAATATGTAACCTGTCATTTTATGAGCCATGTGCCAAAATCCATAATAATATATAATACTAGCAGTATAATGGCATGGTAGATTGAAGGATCAATTTAAAAATACAGTGCCAGGATATGGGTGTGACTTGAAAGGCTGACATTTATGCTGTTCCTTAGTTAATCTTGGGATGGTGATGGGCCTGAACTAGTGATAAATCATGTGGTGAAGCTACTCCCCCAAATGCAATATATAATGGAACGTTAAGGTGGAAAGTTACATTGTCAATATAATGCATCCTCAATATTAATTCACCAAATTGCTTAAAAGTACACAGTATCTCCCAAACAATGAGGGAAATCATTCTTAAGTTGTTCCTGCACCTTCAAGTTCTCAATTTTAACAGGTTTTGGTTGATATCCCCAAGAATTCATTCTCTGGGTTGGGAAGAGCATAAGATGTTGGGACACCAAATGAAAAGTGAAAGAGGGAAATCCCTTCATCGCAATGAAAAACACTTTTTCCCATTCTCACTTCGTTTTCAGTCAATCATTTTCGAGCTCAGAACTCTTACTTTTCTTTGGAGCCAGCCTCTAATTTTAAAAAGCCATCTTGTTATAACCTGAAACAGTATGGATTTTTCAAACTTGGCCAGAGTCCAGTTTAAAAAAAAATCCTTTCTGTCAGAGAGCTCCCACAGGAATCAGGTATGTTGAGTAATTTGTGGTATCAAACAGCACTGAAGGAAATGAAAAACAGCAAGTTCTATTAAAGTTGATTTTTTAAAATAGTAATGACAATATAATGGTAATGTAGACCCATTTATCTATCTTCTCTGTATTTATTTCATCCCTCTTTTGACCCTTAAAACAATTCCCATCACCTCTCACATGCCACCATTCTGTACGGCTACTCATATCATTCACCGTTACTGAGACAATAATGATGGAAAATGGTGTACAATTTCACTTTCTCATGATCACTTTATTGAAGGCTCTCCTAATCACACTGACCTACTTTATTAGCAGGACAGTACCCAGGTGTGAACATTGCAATACCCCTTTGCTTCACTTCCAAAATAAGAACTTACAAAGATGCATCCAAAAACTAAACAGACAGGCTCCCAGTTTATACATGAATTCTGTTATGCAAAGCAACATTTCACATGGCTGCCTAAATAGGATCTGCATCTTATATTACACAGAGGATTACAATTTTGAAGTTAAATAGGTTTACTGTAAGATGCACAGTCCAATATTTGTTTGCATTAGGATCCATCGACTATGCCACAAGTCTTCAAAAATAATTGTTCCAAGTTTGTTTGAAGTTAATAGTCTATATTTTGTGGTCAGCAATAATGAAGCAACAATCTCAGTTCATTACACTGAGTCAGATATTCCAACAAGTGACATTCACCCACAGAAACTGCCTCTTTTATGTTAAGAAAGACCTCAGCATTTCTGACTGGCGATTCTGATCAAGCCTCCTTCAGAAATGTTAAGCTATTCTTTAAATCTGACAGGTTCTTCACAATGCAGGATAGTCACAATATCGCAAAACGCTCTCCTTTTCTCACAACAGTCAATTGCCATATTCTGAATTTAAAAGTCCACTTATCACATAGTCACTTTGATACCTCCTGTGTAAAGTGAAATACACAAGGTGAGTATGAGGTTAAAGTAGGGTGCCAGGTGGTCAGGGTGCCAGGTGCCAGATGGGTAGGGGCTAGGATGCAAGGTACACAGGATGCGAGGTGAGTGGGATACCACAAAATAGGAGTCCAAGTGGGTACTGTGCTAGGTGAGCAGTGTTCTAGATGGGTAATGGAATGGCAGATAAGGTGCCAGGTGGTAAGGATGCCAGGGTACAAGATGACAAGGAAGCCAGATAAGTAATGGAGTTTAGAATAGGTTGGGGGTGGGAGGAAGATATTCAGTCCATTAGGGGCTCTCTGGTCTTGAAGGGGTGTGGGAAGGGATACAGGGTATTGTATCCAGGGTCTTTTTGGGATCTGCAGGGGTTATTTGTTCTAGCAGTGACCTGACAGTGTTAGCTCCCAGGAGTAGATGGTGGGTGTCTGGCCCAACAGCAGCAGTTGTTGGATCCCAGGAGAGATGGGAATGTTTTGGGTCCTGAGTTTAATGAATGTCAGGGTCTGGGGATGTATCGGGATAAGGAAGGTTGATTTGAGGAGTGCTGTGTGGTGAATTGAGGATTGTGAAACACAGTGCCAGGGACTCGGGTTCAATTCCACCCTTGGGTGACTATCTATGTGGAGTTTGCATATTCTCCCTGTGTCTGCATTGGTTTCCTCCCAAAAGATGTGCAGGTTGGGTGGATTAGCCATTGGTGACTTCCCATAGTGTCCAGGAATGTGCACACTAACTGGGTTAGCCATGAGAAACACAGGGTTACAGGGATGGGTGGGTCTCGGTGGGATGCTCTTCAGTGGGTTTGATGGACCGAATGGACTGCTTCCACATTGTTAGGATTCTGTGGATAGGGGGTGGTGAGTCCATTACTTAGATATTAGACGAGGTTTCTATTTGTCTAACTTTGCTATTTTATTACTGCAGTGGAGCTCTTCAAATTCTCTGAATGAAATGAATACTTTCAGAGGGTTCCAGATATAGGGGAATTATATTGCACAATTTACAATTTTCCAGGCAATTCCCTGAGAGTATACTGCAATGGGGGTTCCAAAGCACCACTTCATGGCTTTTGGAACAGTGAAACAGCTCCCTCTGCTGTACAAGCCAGGCAAGTGACATGTCACTTTCTCCCCCACCTTTGTCTACCTATCGCATTCTCAGCTACATTTCTCCCAATCCTCTTCCCAAATATCCCTTAGCCTCCTGGCCCACAATCCTGATTCCTGATGAAGGGCATATGCCAGAAACATTGATTTTCCTGCTCCTCGGATGCTGCCTGACCTGCTGTGCTTTTCCAGCACCAAACTCTCAACTCTGAATTCCAGCATCTGCAGTCCTTACTTTCTCCTAAGTGACATGTCTCCTCAACCAATCAGGCAGGATCCTCACTGAGGCATGCAGACTCTCTGCTAGGAATTCTAAATTGCTAAGTAAAAAAACATGTACAGAAAGAATACTAATGAGCACGGAAGAAAGGCAAAATAATATGGATGAAATAATGAGGGATGAAATAGTAAAAGTGAATCTTAAACATTTTTAGGTGTCTAATATTAACTTGGAACTTGAGAGACCCCATGTTTGTAAAAGTAAATTTTCAGTGAAACAAAAGATGCTTTGCGAGTACTTAAGATTTATCACTCCATTAAAGATTTGGTTATAGTTGAATGAACAGTCTTTAACTTTTACTGCAGTACTTAATGCATTTCTAATGGTTGAGGAACAGAACTCCATGCTATTTGTGTCTAAATACTGAGTCTCACAGTAAAAAATACTGGAATCGTTTAGCTTGTGGAGGAGCAAGGCAAATTAGACAGCAACTTATTTAATTGTGCGCGTACACATGTCAAATGTTACCATCCAATTTACTCCTTCATAATGACAAGCACTGGTCGACTCATTACTCTCGCTACAACATCAAGGGACTCTGTTCACTCAGTGGAAAAATTAACAATAATGGTATGGGCATCAGGTCCCATCCTATATATATGGAATAAGGATGGAAATGAGGGCTTTTTTTCTGACATTGTGTCATGAGTCTTTGACGTTCGCGAACCAGACATCTGTGGAAGCTGATTCGGTGATTATATTTGAAGTGAAGCGAGTCGGACAAATATTTCAACTTTAGAAAAGCCAAGGGTTATGGAAAGGAAATTGAAAGACACAACAGTGGTTTGGCTTCCTCCTCCTAATTTCTTATATCATGGAAGCAAAGAAATTGGGAGGTGGGGTAGGCTATTTTGCCCTTTGAACCTGTTCCCCCATTTAATACGATTAGGGCTGATCCTCTATCTGAATGCCATACTCCTGATTTCTTTCTAAAATGGACGTCTAAAATATCCAAAAGAAAACCATTACCTTTCCTGAATATGCACAGTCAATCGTTAACCACAGCCTTCTGTGGCATCAAGTTCCACAATTTGACCACTCTCAAAACAAAGTAATGTTTCTTTATTTCTGTCCCAAATGGCCTAGCCCATATCCTGAGATTGTTTGTACAGTTCTAGACTCCCCAGTCAGGGAAAACAGCCTCCCTGTCCAATCCTGTTAGAATTTTATACTTTTCAATCAGATCCCACACACCCCCCCAACCCCCGCCCCCACAATCCTATCAAACTGCATTGAATACAGGCCCTGCTGAACCAATCACTTCTCATACACAGTCCTGCTATCCCAATGTGATAAAGTGACCATGGACCCAAACTTTGACATTCAAAATTGACCGTCTACTTTTCTGTTTTTCACTCCAAACTGTATAACTTCACATTTATTCACCTTATACTGCATCTGCCATTGTTTGTTCATGCACTAAGCAGGTTTAGTTAACTCTGACATTTCTTGCATCCTCCTCACAACTCAAAATCCCACCTAGATTTGTGTTATCAGCAATTGGAAATATTGCATTTGATTGCCTTACCCAAGTTATTGATATATGGTCTGAGTAGCTGGGGATCAAGCATTAATCCTGGTGATACACCACTTGTCACTGCTTGCCACCTGGATAAGACCCATTTAGTCCCATTCAGTTTCTGGTCTGTCAAACAATTCTCAAACCATGCCAGTATATTAATTCCAATTGTATGTATTTCAGTTTGCCGACTAGTCTATTCAATAGGGTGCTTCTTAAAACCTAAATATACTACATTCCCTGGTTCAACCATAGCTATTCTACTGGACACAAATCCAGCTAGTCACAATGTACATTAATAATTTAAATGAGGGAACTGAATGTAATATCTCATTATTCACTGATGACACAAAGTTGGATGGGAAGGTAAGTTGCATGAAGTGAGGATCAAGTGGCTGCTTTGTCTTGGATGATATCAAGCTCGAGCATCTGTTGCTCTTGTCTAGGCAAATGAAGAATATTCTATTATGTTTGTGGATGGCCAACAGGTTTTGGGAGTCAGGGGGAGAATCACCTGCTGCAAAATTCCCAACCACTGACCTGCTCTTGTTGGCACAGTATCAATATGAACATTCTCGTTCTGTTTCTGGTCAATGGTAACTCCCAGGATATTGCTGGTAGAGATGTCCAATAATGATGATATTAAAAGTCAAGAGGAATGGATTTGATCCTCTCTTGTTGGAGACAGTAATTGCCTGGCACTTGTGTGGCACATATGCTGTTTGTAACGTATTAGCCCAGGTTTTGCTGCATGTGCACACACTCAGTATCTGAGGAATTTCAAATCATATTGAACATTGAGCAATCTGATTCTGATTTTATATTGACTGATGACCACTGTTGAAGCAACTGAAGGTGATTGTTCTTGGAACACTGCACTGAGGAGCAATTTTCAGTGATTCAATGGAGCTGAGGTGATTGAACTAATGAAGAAATAAATTAAGATCCCAGTTTATCATTCAATAAAATCATTGTTGTTGTGATTATGTCCTCTAATCTCCCAATACCCATTGATTCCCATGTCAATCCAGAATCCAAACAACCTTGCCATAAAAATATTCAATTATCCAGTCTCCACTGCTCTTTAAGGTAGAGAATTCTGCACATTAGTTACCCTCGGAGAGAGAAAATGAATCTTCATCTCAGTGTTAATTTGGAGACTTTATTTTTAAATTGTGTCCAATAATTCTAGTTTCTCCCACAAGATGGAGCCCACTCTGAGCATCAATCCTGTCAGGTCCCTTCAGAATCTTGGATGTTTCAACAAAGTCATGATTCTAAACTTCAATAGATACACTCGCAATATGTCCAGTCTTTCCTGATAACTCAACCTCTCCATCTCAGGAATTAGCCAAATGAAGCTTCATGCACTGCTTCTAACAAAATGCTTTCTTAAGTAAGGAGATCAAAACTAACCTCCAGATGTGATCTCATTGATGCCTAGCACAACAGCAGCAACATTTCTCCAGTTTTATATTCAATTGGTCTCCAAGAATCACAAGCACCTTCCTTTATGCAAGGCATGACTCCTATCTGTGGAGAATTTCCCCTAATTCCCAATAATCTCCACTTTGCCATACTTGTACAAATGCTGACTATAGGAACATGGGACCAGCCTTTCAGCCTCTCAAACCAGTCCCACCATTCAATGGCTGATGGCTGATCTGTGCCTAACTCCATCTACCTGCTTTTGGCCCAGATTCCTTCATACCTTTCCTTAACAAAATAAATCTACCTTAGATTTAAAACTAATAAATGGTCTAGCTGCTCTATGTGGAAGAGAATTCCAAACCTCTACCATTCTTTGTGTGTAAAAGTGCTTCTGAACATCTCTCCTGAATGTTCTGGTCCAAGTAGAGAGTCATAGAGACATACAGCACAGAATCAGACCCTTCGGTCCAAATAGTCCATGCCGAACATGATCCCAAACTAAACTAGTCCACCTGCCTGCTCCTTGCCCATATCCCTCCAAATCTATCCTATTCATGTATCCATCCCTCTTTTAAACATTGTAATTATACTTGGCATCCATCACTTCCTCAGGAAGTTCATTCCACATGCAAAGCAGCCTCTGTGTAAAATATTTGCATCTTATGCTTTTTTAAAATCTTGCTCCTCTCACCTTAAAAATGTGCCCACTAGTCTTGAAATGCCCCATCTTAAGGAAAAGACAATTGCCATCAACTCTATCTAGACCTCTAATTATTTTATAAAATTCTACCAGGTTACCACTCAACCTCCTCCACTCCAGTGAAGAAGGCCTAGCCTATCCAGCCTTTCTCTATAACTCAAACATTCCATAACTGGCAACATCCTGATGAATCTCATCTGAAGCCTCTCCAGCTTGATAATATCCTTCCTATAGCTGGACGGCCAGAATTCTCAGACTGTCCCCTAGTTCTACCATCCCCAACCAGTGGAAATAGTTTATCTTTATCTGCTCTGTCTTTTCCTGTTCATAGCTTGAAGATTTTGATCAGATTATCCCTTAACCTTCTAAAGTCTAGAATAAATGGGCCTATTTTTTATAATGTCTCCTCAAAGCTTGCAAAACAATGCCATATGCCCTCCAAGACAAATATATTCTTCCTAAGGTGTGGTGCCCAGATCTGCCAAACGTCATAGAGGCCACTCTCACACTCACCTCTGAAATTAGATCTTTGGAGCATTTTTGGACCGCGGCTCCAAAGGTCTCGAACTGAGTGCTCCTAGCAGAACTCTGACTGTAATATTATGTGTAGATTCATTTTCAGACCAACTTTCAATGATCTATTTTCAGTTTCCCATCATAGTTTGACAACCATTTGTTTGGCCCATTTATTGATTGTCACTTTTCCCTTTCACACAATCTTGAAAACAATCTTTTTTACATCAAATGGAGCATACAAATGTAAATTTTTGCTGATCTGCTCAGAAAAGAAAATTGTAGATTGTAATGCTAAATTACCTTCCCTCTTTGTGTACTTTATTTTGTGTTTCCCCATTATAGCTCCATGTTCGCTTAAGCTATGTATTTAGCTGAAGTGGAGAAACTGGACGGCCAGATGCAATGAAACTGGAAGGTGCAGAAAAGTTCTTTGCACTTTGAGATGTTCAGCATGAACTGCCCAATGCTGATTCAAATCATTCAGAGCAATATAGACCATGTTGGAAGAGAAATTACATTTGTATATCATTCTCATTTACTTCATAACTTTTCCAAGACAAAATGCCACAGAGCTTCACAGTTTATCAAGTGTATCATAAACACATATTTTAATATCTTCAATTCTGGAAGAACTTGAAAATTTCAGTCAAGAGCATAACTGTACTGAAGGATTTGTGCTCCAGTTTTATCACAATCAGGGCACCATTTGTGAGTTAATTTGCAACTGAGGCTGTTCTATCATTGTTCTTACAGTAACTCTCTTACAGTTTAAAGCCTCCATCTCAAATGGGTAATACTCATAATGGGTAATACTTTGCACTAAGTGGCAAAAATGGAGGATATAATATATCAGTTACAGTTACAACTGTCATAAAATGGAATCGAAGAGTAGTTACATCACAGATGGAGGCCTTCAATCCATCAGGTTCAAAGTTACCATGAAGGACTCTCCTTCTCAACCTCTCCCCTTTGCTGAGGTGTCATGACCTTCAGTTTAAACTGCTATCAATCATCGCCCTTTAATGAGAGAGCAGTCCAATTGCTCCAGTAGGCCTATGGTAACTTTACCTTCAATCTGGAGTCATTTTGTTAAATTAATTGTCAGGGAAATAGTCAGTGTGCTTTGGGCAGCACTTTGGCACAGTGGTTAGCACTGCTGCCTCACAGTGTCAAGGACCTGGATTTGATTCCAGCCTTGGGTGGCAGTATGTGTGGAGTTTGTACATTCTCCCTGTGTCTGTGTATTTACACTGGGTGCTCCAGTTTCCTCCCACAGACTGAAAGATGTACAAGTGAGGTGGATTGGCCATGCTAAATTGTCCTTGTGTCCAGGGATGTGCAGGCTAGGGGTGATAGCCATTGTAAAATGTCGGGTTATGGGGATAGGGTAGGGGGTACTGGGTCTGGGTGGGATGCTCTTTGGACAGTCAGTGCAGGCTCGATGGACTGAATGGCCACTTTTCCCACTGTAGGGATTCCACTTCTACCTGAAAACCAGAATGTTACCAAACATTGCCTCAACATTTTGTAGAGTAGACCAAATCAGACAGGCCCTATATTTGACAGCCAAGCTGCTCCACCAGAATCTCCACCCAAACAGCAGTGGTAAATGCTTATCTGCACAGATTCAAACTGTTTCCTAAAGCATATCTGTTCAGTATGTATAATTTTGCCGAATACTTAAACTCAGTTTCTTCCCTGATGTCCATATTTTTGTTTTGTCTGGTCCACCTGCTGCTGCTGGTCCCAAAAGGAAGCTGAACCCAATAAATGAAAGTTTACTTTTCTGGCCATCTTTGGTTTTCAAGCCTTTCCACTGTGGGTTTGGCCTGGCAGGATTTCTCCTTTGCCTATTTTTTAAAAAGATTCCATTATCTTTAGACAGGTGTCCATTATGTCCATACAGGAGACAAGGTGTAAATCAGAAACTGTCAACTCCTTGTAACCCAAGTGAGCTAAGTGATGCCTGAACAACGTTAATCGCATCGCTGAGCAGTTGGGTTCTGATTGTTTTACGTGAGGAGAATCATTTAATTGTAAATTTATTAGTCTGCAACAATACAAGTGTGGGGATGTTGTAATTACTTTCAGCACTATATCTATATATTTGTTAACTTCTCTATAGCAACATGGCACCAAAAGCCGCACAGTTGGTACAGGAATACTGAAGATTTTGTAAGCCTGAACCTTAACATTTTTTTGGCCGAGTCCTAATTGTATTAAGTTTCTTTGGAAGAAATACTGCTTAGTAAGAGTTCTCACTAGAATTCTTACCAAACCCTCTTCATTAACCACTAAAGCTATCTCGAGGGCATTCGTCGTGTCCAATTCAGGCCAATCTTACCATTTGCTGTCACAAATTAAGAGGCTAACCTGGAATTAAGTGGCATACCTAGTATCCGTGCCAACTTTAAAACAGGTTGTGCATCCAGACCTATCCTGTCAGTCCTGAGCTGCTCTGTATGGTTCTTCACATTGTCTGCCATCAAGGTGGGAGTTGTGGCTGGCTTTGCTTGCAGGAACCTGCAGTTCATGCTGAACAGAACGTTGCAGAGGGAAGGCTTCCTCTCCCCACCAAGGACCAGCACTGGAAGTCTGGACAAAAGATCGTGACAGCGTGGTCCGAGAGTAACACTAGGGCTAAAACAGTCTCACCTGTCTGAAGGAAAGTCAAGCACTGTAGGAACGAGGGCAATTATCTTCTCTGCTCCACCACTATCTCTCTGATAGCTCATTCTCACTTTCCCTCTCTCTCTGCTACTTTAGCTACCTCACACCAAGGTTAGTAGTCTTTCATTCTCAATTCTGCCTGCAACATCTTCCCTCAGTCACTCTCAGCTCCCCAACATCCAGTAGCATGACTCCCAGCATGCTCTCGGCACCACCCCCTCGCTCACTCGGGACAAAACCCAATTGGCTCTAAAAGTGATTGTTGTGTCTCCCACTTCCATTTCCCTTAATACTTGTCATCTCTCACTCCAGGATGAAAAAAGCAGCTAATAGGAAAGAAAGACTCAAGACAGATGATGGGTTCTCCAGCATTCAGCTCCTCATTTCTTATGGGGAGGGTGTCCACCATTGACTGATTGATTGCTATGACAGTGAGTGAAGAGTTGGCAATGCCAATGTTGCAATCATGAATTGGGTGGATGCCCGTGAATGCATAATGTCCTCGCTGCAAAATTACAAACATAACAGCAAGTGTAGCCTGAGGTGCGGCAATGAAGAGGAAAACACATGGATCAGACATGTGCCATGAGGGTTCTCATTGGCAAATGTCAATGCCAATGTCCATAGAGTTGCACCCAGTGCCCTGAGATGTCAGTGTCTGGTGTCTAACATGGCTGTTTTGGAGCATTTATCAGGCACCCACTCTGATTTCCGCGTCATTCCCAAAACAAACAATAATCCCCCTCAATTGGTATCTCGTAGCAGTCTCATGAGAAACCTACCACATCGCTTCCCAAATGCATAAAACAATCCAGCAACATGCTCACCACATCAAGACCAGCCTTGGCAGACTTCTCATCTGATTCTGTCATAAATCTCACCACAGTCCACAATGTTCAAAACCAACTACATTTCTTTATGTAGAAATTAACTTCAAATTAAAGTAAATCTATTTAACTTTTTGTGTTTTTATTTATTTGATTTTTGGGGTTTATTTTTCTACTTAAATATATAAACACTTTACAATTTAAATCTTTTCTGAACATGAGTTTTCTTTATCAACAGGCAATGAAGAAGATCAGAAGGGTATGCAGAAATCGAGTTGTAATGATGTCACACGTAAATGAGAGAATGTCGTTCTTGGAAAGGGTGTTTTGGAGGCACATACCTCACCAGACAATGAAACTCAGAGTCAAACTGTTACCATACTTGAAAGTGATTCTGTATCCAAAATGCAAACCTAATTTGGAAATGAGCAGTATACAAAATAGCACCTCTTGTAACATGGTTAGGTCATCATCTTGATGTTTGGTTAACTCAGTTCATCAAGGACAGGGACAATGAGGCACGTTACCAAGTTTATTGCATTTGGTTGTGTGCAATTCTAGACACTACGCTTTAGAAAGGATGTGGAGGTTTTGGAGAGGGTGCAAAAGAGGTTCACCAGCATGTTGCCTGGATTGGAGTGTATTAGCTAAAGGAGGAAGTTAGACAAGCATGGATCGTTTTCGCTAGACCATCAGAGACTGAGGAGTGACCTGATAGAAATCTGTAAGATTATGAGAGGCATGGATAGGGTGGATAGTCAGAATCTTCTTCCCCCACGGTGGAAATATTAAATACTAGGGCACATGGGCTTAAGGTGAAAGGCAGAAAGTTTAAAGGAGCTATATGAGGCAATTTCTTTACACAGTGGGTGGTAGGTGCCTGGAACACACTGCCAGGTAGAAGCAGATACGATAGCAACATTTAAGAAGAATTTCAACACACATGAGGAAGCAGGGATGGATCACATTCAGACAGATGGATATGGTTTAGAACGGAACAGACATGATGCACCAAAGGGTGTGTCCCTGTGCTGTACTGTTGGATGTTCCAAATATTTTGTGTTCTGAAAAATAGTTCCTTTGTGACCCTAAGGTTATGTACTGTGAGCAATTTGGTACTAAACTATACCAACCACAAAATTCAGCTTTGATCTTAGTCAACACAAAATTAGCAATCTTAGTGAAGGTACCAATAGACACCTTATAATTTGTCTCAGAACAATTGCAAGGGGAATGGTAATATTAGCCAGGATTCAAAATTGACTATTAAATATCATTTCCTGCTAGATGATACATATATAATGTACAGCATCAGGCCTAGCTGTGATGGTACCTGTTGTTGAATAGTAGGTCAACGATCAGTGTTTTGTCCTTTGAAGAAATGAATGAGGTACCAAAGAGTGACCAACACCAATGGAAATTAATTTCAGGAGGTTGCAGTGCTTTAGGGGAAAGGGGCCCAAAAAACACAGAAATTTGCAGGATGGATGGTATTGGGAGCAAACATTTAACCAAGCATTAGGCATGTTATTTTGTATAATATTAGATTCAAAATGTCAAACTTTGTAGTCTTTATATGTAAGACTTAAAAACCTTCAAAATGATTTTCCATGAAATATAAACTAAACTTCTAGGTCACCTCGGACACACAGAGCATTAGTACTAAGGAATGAACTGTGCCAAATATGTTTCTTAAATACCAAATGAAGTTTGTAATTTGGTAAATGGATCTGGCCCATTAAAATAATAAATTCTAAATGAATTAATTTAAAAGTTTATATTCCACAATAGTACACGTGGAGGTTGAAGTCGTTCAGTGTTTATCTTTGCTCTAATGTCAGACTTCATCACCGAACATACACTGGGAACAATTCCGACTAGATGCAGGGAGTCTACCACCTGTCTTATGCATCCACCTGAGTATGTGATTTCTGTGCATATTATTACTTTCTATATTATGTTGGCTTTTTGCCATTGCTGCTTTCTCTTCTGCCAGCTCAATCAACTTTCTGATCTCCCAAAACAACCATTTTCCTTCTCCGAGCCTGTCCCTGGTGAGTTTCAGCCAATTACTTACAAAGTACTCCAAGCTGATCCCATGCTTCTGAAATATGTTCAGTTCTAAAGGCTGGCTCCTCACCACCCATTTCAAAACCCAAGCACAAATATCTCACAGGCTGCTCTCCCTGCCAAGTTACCTCGGACACCAGATCAAACGTGCTCCCAAACTCCAGCTAACAGAATACACACAGATCTTAGTCTGAGCCACAACCCCTAGCAATCACAATTTCCATCAAGTACTGTCAAATGCTTGGTTTCCTTATCCATACCAGGGCCCACCCCATGGATGTTCTCAAACCCTAAACTCAACAAATGCTAGCCCCAAATTTACTAAATTCTCCCAACTCTCACCTTAAACTTCTCACAAACTATTTCTGTTCTGGTAATTAAGTCAGTGCTCAGCTTGCTGAGACTTCACCCCAAAAGTATTCCCATGCCTCAAACTTTCCAATATTTTATTCATTTTATTTTCATCCACTGGGCTCTCACAGTGTCTTCAGACTTGTCTTCCCTGTCCATGTGTGCACTATAATTTTTCCGATAGCTTCAACACAGTTGATTATAAGGAGTGACATAGTTGCATTGCTGCTGGACAAATGGTAGACTGTCCTAGTTGGATTGAATCCAACTAAAGCAGCCAGTGAAATTTGGATTTCATAATATCTGGAATTATAAGTAAATTCCAGCCAAATATGACAATGTAACCACTTATTTAGTTCATTTTAGGGAAGGAAATCTGCCATCTTTATCTTGTCTGACCTACATCTGACTCCAGGGTCGATGATGGGCTTATGCTTGAAATGTTGACTCTCCTGTTCCTCGGATGCTGCCTGACCTGCTGTGTTTTTTTCCAGTGCCACACGTTTTGACTCTGACTTTCCAGCATCTCTAGTCCTCACTTTCTCCTGCATTTGACTTCAGACCCACAGTAATGTGATTGACGATTAACTGCCCTCTGATATGACCCAGCAAGTCATTCTGTTGTAGCAAAGCCAATAAACAATATTGACAAGGAATGAAACTATGTGGACCACACCATTTACCAGAAACAACAGTAGCATACCCAACCCTAACAACTCTGAAAAGTCCTCAAAAGTCTGGGGTGTAACAAAATTGGGAAAGATGTCCTACAGACTACTCAAGCATCAGCCCAATGTAGCATGTCCCAGATGCTACAATCACCAACCCAGGTTATGCCCTGACCCATCAGCAGAACAAATGCCTTACAGATGGTGACAGAGAGTACTATACGGTCTGGAAGGAGCTGCACTGGGATTCTCCAATTTTAATACGGAACCACATGGAACCTCATGGTCTCAGGTCAAACATGAGCTGACAGAGTCCTCAAGGATTTAGAGGCAGCTCTGAAGTAGATGATGACGGGATCAACAAGAGAAGTAAGCCTACTTGACCTTGCCCTCACCAATCTAACTTTCACAGAAGCATCTGCCATGGCAGTATTGATAGGAGTATTCATCATACAGTTGTGAAAACATAGCACTATCATTACATTGAGGATACAATCTGTCGTGTTGCCCTAACAACATATTAAATGAAACACACTTTGTACAGATCTAGCAACTCAAAACTAGGCATGCATGAGATGCTGTGGGCCATCAGTAGAAACAGAATGTATTTAAATCTGTAATCTTATGGTCTGGCATATCCCCCACTCTACCATTACCATCAAACCAGGGGAACAAATCTGTTTTAAGAAATAATTCAGTAGGACATGGAATGCAGCCTGGTAAAGCTACCTCACAGAATGACTTGCATGACAAACGGTGGAAGCACATGTAATAGGTAAGGCGAAGTGAGCTGACAAATATGAGATGCGATCTAAGATTGGTAATCCTGCAAGATCCACAAATGATGGTGGCCAATTAAACAACTCACAGAAGTGGAGGCTTTACAATTAACCACATCGTCAATAATTGAGGAGCCTAGTATATCAGAGCAGATGATAAAGCTAAGCAATTTGCATCTATCTTCAGCTAGAAGTTGCAAATAGATGTCTCATCTCAGCCCTTCCTGAGATCCCCAGACTTTCAAATGTCAGTCTTCAACAAATTTGATTCATTCCACATGATATCAAGAAATAATTGGAGGCACTGGATATTGCAAAGGCGACAGGTCCTGACAAGGTTCCTGCAATAGTATTGAAGAATTGTGCTCTAAAATTTGCCACACCCCTTGTGAAGATGTTCCATTACAGCTGCAACTATCTATCGTATGGACAATTGCCCAGTTATATCCTATTCACAAATGGGTGGCATGGTGGCACAGTGGTTAGCACTGCTGCCTCACAGCGCCAGAGACCCGGGTTCAATTCCCACCTCAGGCGACTGACTGTGTGGAGTTTGCACGTTCTCCCCGTGGGTTTCCTCTGGGTGCTCCAGTTTCCTCCCACAATTCAAAAACGTGCAGGTCAGGTGAATTGGCCATGCTAAATTGCCTGTAGTGTTAGGTGAAGGGGTAAATGTATGGGTGGGTTGCGCTTCGGCAGGTTGGTGTGGACTTGTTGGGCCAAAGGGCCTGTTTCCACACTGTAAGTAATTAACTGTTACCCCATCAATCTGCTCCCAATCATCAAGCAAAGTGATGGATGAGGTTGTTGACAGTGCTATCAAGCAGCACACGCTCAGCAACAACCCTGCTCACTGATTCTCAATTTGACTTGCACCAGGTCCACTCAGCCGCTGACCTTTTATGGCTTGGACCAAACATGAGCAAGAGGACTGAATTCCAGAGGTACAGTGAAAATGCTGCCTTTGATAACAAGTCAGCATTTGACTGTGTATAACATAAAGAAGCCTAACCAATCTGATTCAGTGGGAATCCTTATGAAAAGGGAAAACTGTCCATTGGTTGGGAGTCATACCTGGCACAAAGGTAGATGGTTATGGGTCTTTGAAGTCAATGAGCTCAGTCACACGATATGACTGCAGGTGTTTTTCAGAATAGTGTCTGATCCTACCCCAGTTTCAGTTGCTTCAAAAGTGAACTTCCCTCTGTCATAAGTCACAAGTGGGGTGTTTGCTGGTGTTTACACAATGTTCAGCATCATCCTGACATCTCAAATGCTGAAATGCTGTCCATGTGCCTGGACAACAGAGGCTTATACCAATAAGTGCCAAGTAATATTCATGACACACAACCAATGAATGTCTCAAACAAGACAGAATGACCTCCTTAACATTCAATAGCATTTGCCACTGACTGGAAACTGAACTAGAAGAGACACATAAATACTATGACTGCAATTGCAAGTGAGATGCTGAGGATTTTGCAGCAAGATTAGGGATTTTGGGGAAGCAATGGCCTTGGTATTATCACTAGCCTGTTAATTCAGAGACCCAGGTAATGTTCTTGGAAGCCAGGTTTGAATCCCCCATGGCAGATTTACTTATGCCCTTGAGGGAATGAAACTGCCATCTTTACCTAGTCTGGACTACATGTGACTTCAAACCCACAACAATATGGTTGACTCTTAACTGCCTCTGGGATGGGCAATAAATGCTTGCCTATCCAGCAATGCCCTCATCCCATGAATGAATAAAGAAAGCTATTCACCTTCTGCTTGCCACAAATCATAAATCAGGGGCGTGATGGAATATTCACTAGTTGTCTGAATTAATGCAGTACCAGCAAAACCCAAGAAACTCAGCGCCATCCAAGCCAAAACAAACTGCTTGACTACAATCCCATCCACATTCACTTCCTCCACCACTGATGCACTGTAGCAGCTGTATGCTAAGTCCCCTTCAACTAAGGGGAACAGCTGCTTTCTGTTCATTCTGTCCATGACTCTCTTAATCTGATACACATCAGTCAGGAACCTCCGTCCCCGCCCCCACCAACTCCCCACTCCCCCCCTCCCCCAACCTTCTGTGCTCTAACCAAAACAACCAAGTAGATTCAACCTCCCTTCATAGCTACACTGCTCCAGCCCACAGTCGCCCTGGTGAATCTCCTCTGCACACCCTCAAATAGAACCACGTCCTTCCTATAGTGTGGCAACCAGAGGTGCACACAGCACTCTAGCTATTCAAGGGAAATTGACAGCCAGCCTGAAGAGAGGGAAGGAGCAGCAGAGATATGTAGGAACGTGCAGCAGGTATATTAAAAGCGAGGGAAAATGATGGCAGAAAACATGACAGCTCCGAACAGCAAGAGCGACAATTTTTGTTTTCCTCGATAAGTTACTTTAAATAAGGAATCAAATAGTTTTTATTAACATCAACCTTTCCCGGCTCTTATGTCAGTACTGTCTATTATTTTCAGAATTACAATAAGAAACCATTTATCAACAAATTCATCTTGATTGTCAGGTGTAATGTTGTAATTTTACAGAACCATGAGGATATGGAAATTAAATTAACTCATTCTCTAAACTATCATGGATAAGCAGCAAATGCTGGAAATACCCAATAGCCTGATCAGTATCAGAACAAGAAAGATTAGTGCTTAAAATAGCAACTTTCATCCAAATACTGAATTACTAATCACAAAATCCCAGCCTATTTTATTGAGGTATTCCAAATTTTGGCTTTGTTTTTGCAATTCATAGAATGACTTTTGTTTCTAACTGGCATGGAAAAAGTGCCAAAGAAAAGTATTTATGATGTTGCAAGAAATTGTGTTGATGGGAAGTGATGTCAAAGATGTCACTTATAGTTCAATGGAGTCCCACTTATGTGCCTCTGAGCTACACAAATGGAGCACACCTGGCAATTCAAATGACATTTTTGCAGCAATAAAATGTGAACCTGCAGGAAACGGACTTTGCTAATGCTGAATAATTGCTTAGCTAACATTTACTTTGTACCACGGATAACTGAGTCCCAGAACTGAGTACAGTTCAGAACAGAAGGTAAAATAACAGCTTTTCAAATATTTATTCAGTACAGCATTTTACCCAGCTCACCTCCACAATGGACCATTGTATTTTCAACCATTGCTGTTAGAATCACTTTGCTGAACATGAAAAACAAATTGCTCTTGTCAGGAAATGGTTGCTTAGAAGTCATTCTGTTTTCAACAATTGGTATTTGAACTCTCTTCATTGGGACAGAAGTTCACTGAAAAGTATCATTGGTAGTTGTAAGTTTTTGTTTAACGAAGAGTGCCTTCCTTGTTTATGTAATAAGTAATGAGTTATAGAAAATATTAAGCTCCTAATATTATTATGTTTAAACCTTGCCTGAACTTAAACACTTCTGCTATTAAAACAAAGAAGGAGATTTTGCTTTTGAAGAATAATCTTCCATTAATGGGGTTCCAGGCAAAATAGTCATATCATCACTGAAGAAAATCTGAACTGCAGCAATCTGAAATTCCCATTGGAAACATCTGTTATGTATTTTTTGCATTTTTTAAAAAGCACAGAGATATGATTTTGTATGTTACCTGATCCAGCAATGCTTATATTATCCCTTCACAATAAGAAACTAGGATACTTGATATTGAAGAATCTAACAGATTTTTATTGCAGTTTACTGTTAAGTACAAATATTACATCACTCAGGCACACAAGTGTCTAGGTTTCACTAATCTATCAGATTACAAAAGAACAGCAGTAAATAGTATGCTTCCAGTAGCATGCCATGCTTCAAGTGATCCTCGATAAGATGGAGTGTGAGACCTTCATGCTTTCAGGTTTAAGGTACAAAGCTGATGCATTCACTGCAACCTTCAGCTGGAAGTGCCACATGGAAGATGCATCTCATCCTCCTGCAGTGGTCCCCAGGATTGCAGATACAATTCTTCAGACAATTCGCTTCACTATACTTGACATCAAGAAACACTCAGAGTTCACCGGATTGCTGAGGTTATGGATCCTGACAGCTTTCTGGCATTAATACTGAAAACCTGTCCTCCAGAACTTGCTGCTCCCCTAGCCAAGCTGCTCCAGTACAGTTACAACACTGGCATCTACCCAACAATGCGGAAAATTGCCCAAAAGGCTGCACAAATCCAGCACGGCCAATTATTGACTTAATAGTCTACTCTCGGTTATGAATAAAGTGATGGAATGTGTCATCTACAGTGCTATCAAACCTGGTCAGTGACGCCTAGTTTGGGTTCCGCTAGGGCCACTCAATTCCTGACTTCATTACAGCCTTGGTTCAAATATGGATAAAAGAGTTGAATTCCAGAGGGCAGATAAGAGTGACAGCCCTTGGCAGAGTGTGGCATCAAGACACCTTAGCAAAATGGAATCAATGTGTATCAGGGGGTAAACTCTCTGCTGATTAGAGTCATACCTGACACATAGGAAGATGGCTGTGGTTGTTGGAGGCCAGTCAACTCAACTCCAGGACATCTCTGCAGGAGTTCCTAAGGGTGGTGTCATAGGCCTAACTATCTTCAGCTGCTTGATCAAAGACCCTCCCTCCATCATAAGGTCAGAATTGGGCATGTTCACCAATAATTATGCAATGTTCAATACCATTAGCAACTCTTCAGCTGCTGAAGTAGTCCATGTTCAAATGGAACAAGGGATGGACTATGCCAACTTGGATTGACAAGTGGCAAGTAATGACAAGCTATACAAATGACAGGCAATGACCAACTCTGATAAGAGACAATCTAACTACTGCCCTTGACATTCAGTGGTATTATCATCACTATCGCTACCACCCATGGTCAACTCCCTTAGGGTTACCATTGACCAGAAGCTCAACTGGGCTTGCCACATAAACACAGAGGCTACAAGAACATATACAGGCTAGGAAACTGCGATGAGTAACTCACCTCCTGACTCTCCAAAGCCTGTCCACCATGTACAAGACACAAATCAGGAGTATGATAGTATATTCCTCATATACCTGAATGAGTACAGCTCCAACAACAGTCAAAAAGCTTGACACAATCCAAGGCAAAGCAGCCCACTTGTTTGGCACCAGATTCACAAGTATTCACTCCCTCCACCACCAATGTCAGGCATTAGCAGTGTGCACTATCTACAAAACACATGGCAGAAATTCATCACAGATCATTAGACAGCAACTTCCAAATCTATGACCACTCCCATATAAAAGGATAAGGACCACAGATACATGGAAACACCACCAACTGCAAATTCCCCTCCGAGCTACTCAGCAACTTTGACTTGAAAACATATCACCATTCCTCAGACTCACTGGGCCAAAATCGTGAAATTTCCTCCCCATTGTGGTTCTACCTACAGCACGTGGACTGCAGTGGTTCAAGAAGGCAACTCATTGTCACCTTCTCAAGGGCAGCTAGGCATGAGCAATAAATGCTGGCCCAGCCAATGACACCCATATCCCTCGAATGAATAAGAAGAAAATCCATGCAATTTTGGTCCCTTGTATTTTTCCTATTAGTGATGGCCTATTGTATATATAAAGTAGTATAATAGCACCTCTATTGCTTCTTAATCTTAAAACATATTCAGTCCTTATCCCTCGAAGACATCTTTTGCCTCCAGGACGATAACATTCTAGTTAACCAATCAGGGAGAAATGGGCTGAATAGCCTCCTGTATCCATAGTTTTGCCGCTCTTTGGACAGTTGAAATGGATGCCCTTCACAATGTGTCCATCCATCAGCAAACCTGGATTCCCAAACTGTGCTTTTCTCAGCTGGCACTGTACTCTAATTTTGAAACGGAGCAAGCAAACTAGCAAAAAAAAGACTAGAAATATAAGAAACAATCATAAATAATAAATGTATTTGAGTTAGTGACAGCCTCTTGGGTTTTGGGTTTTATTATCCTTTGAACATCTGTAGTATGAAGTGCATACTCAAATATCTATTACTCCATAATGATTCAACAGGTCTGATGTTATAATGAGAACTAAAGAACTACTTAAAGACTGAGATGAGAGGTTTGCTTTTTGCATATTGTTTCATCATTTTTTACTTCTGACAACAGCAGAATTGTAAGTGTACTTTCAGGAAGCTTTTAAAAAAAAATTCTATTCTATTATGCCGACTCACTCAGAATTAGCTTTTCAATAAAAAAAATTCAACAAAATTAACTACTATCTGGTAAATCAAGATTCTCAAATGTATTCAAAAATGTTAATATAATTTAGCTGAATCACTGAAATTGTTTAATACTGAAACACTGGACAGAAAACCAATTAAAATATAAAGTATAGCTCATGATTAAATCAAATAGACATCACTTAATACAGCATAATTCATGCTGGCATGTTAACAATGACCATTCAAAAACACAGTAGATAGGGAGCTAGACAGTGGCTTAGCTTTTCTGCTAAGAAAAGTACAGAATACACTTGTGCTATCGTGTGAGCCAATAGATTTGCAAACCATTTAAAAATATTCAACTACCACTTCAAACAGGAAGATATTTTCTACATGATGGATTGGCTATGTATCAAAGCAAACAAAAATGTTGGTGATTTGATAGTTTTACATACACAACATATATTTTGAGGGTTCTTACCATGTGGAAAGATGATTCTAGTTCCTGAGAGTTTTTTGGGGGTGGATTACAAATCGTATTCCATAAGCAGTTAGACTAAGTTACATTATTTATTTTTGAATCCAATTTATTAAATACAAAAGAAACACAAATATTCATTTATTTGTAACCAATTTAGACTCACAACAAAACGCTATTATCATTGCTCACTACAGTTTATTGATAAAAAGTAGACAGACCTAATATAAGTGATAATAGCTGATCTGAAGACCTTCCTCTACTCTTACAAGATAGACTTCTTATACATATGCCAGCTCTCTTCGCTGCCTATTGGTGATGGTTGGAAAGTGGAGCCTGTAACACAACTTTTACTGTTTTTAAATTTATTTATCAAATGTAAGGATTAAGTATCATGGGTGAGTGTACTGAATGCAGTGTCAGGTTCAGCCATTGATGTGGGTGCAGGTTTGGAGGGTGGTGTTCTCACTGCCACCTGGTGGACACACTCAGCCAGTGCGGCACCTTCAGCAGGTTACCGCATGAGCTGAGATGGAAGGTGGATGGCCAATGCAGATATGTTTCCTGTTACCCTCATCCAGAATGTATCATTGTGTGGTAAACTGTGTTCAGCCCTCAACTGCAGGATGCGCCACCCATGATTGATTTGAGATGTAGGAAATTCTTTCACTCCTTCTGTTCCTAATTTAGGTTCTTTTAGCCAAGAGTGATGGGCCCTGCTACTGGTGCCATGTTGGTTGCTATGGCTGCCTTCCTAAGAAGGTGAAAATGGATTCAGAATGAGCCGGACTGACTGAGCAGGAAGACTAGGGGCAGCAGGCCCATGGGGAAGAGCAAGGAGCACCCAGCTCAGAGTGGGATCACAGTGACAGTATTCCTCATGAGGTCCCAAGTCTTCCAGCATTATTTCCTATCTCTGAATGAGACACAGTGCAAATGCAGGCTCTGTGTGTCCTGGGATGCAGTGATGGAACTGCGCCAGAGGCTGGTATAGGGCGTGAGGGCTGCACCAGTGGGAGATCATCTCTCTCTCTCTCTCTCTCGTTATGAACTCCCTGCAGCACTAAATGTCTATGTGATTGGTGCTCCCAGTGAGCGATTGGTTCCTGCTGGGCCCTGTCACAAATGCACCTACAAATGCTTCAGGACAGTGAAAGATCACACTGGTTAATTTTGTTCCTCAGCCCAGTGCTGCAGACCAAGTAGAAGGATTGGGATTATAGCAGGATGGTTGTAACACACACTGCACAATTCATCAATGGGAAGGGCTTCCATTTCATTTATCTGGGATCACCGTTCAAGAGGAGTGTGCCCTCTATCCTGGCAACTGCCAGGCCCCCTACACTCTAGAATGCTGGGTGTTTGACAGCCCAGTTGCCTTTCAAGGCTAGTTAATAGGAACAAGGGCTAACCATTCTGAATTGACTGATGATACCATTGTGGAACCCCCATTGTTTAAATCCTGTCCATACCTCAACCTGGACTGTAGTGGGAGCAGACAAACTGAGATGCAGTTCTGCTGTTCAGCCCATTCTGGGGAAGGGTTGGGGAGCAGAATAGTCCAAACAGAGTGTGCTGCATCGTACTGCTGGGCTGTCTCTGCACAGATGGTGCAGGCAATGAGACAATGCTCTGAACGCTGAAGAACTGGAGCAATAGGAACAATCTTACAAGGTGGAGGATGAGGATTTCTGGATGGAGGAAGCTGATTTTGTCCATGACAGAGCTCAGCTGCAATGGGTGCTACAAGCCAGACAGGACATCACTGACACCAACTCCAACAGAAGAGAGCTGAGTATAATAGACAATCAGACTATTACATATTTGGGTCATAGAGCCAAAATTTGATTGCCATTATACTGGTGACATTCAGTGTCTGTTAGCTATGTTTTTCTTCTCTGTGTTCTGGAAATATTTGTGCATGTATGTCCCCGTTTGATGTTCCCTTAGTCGACAATGACAAGCCTACAGCTTACAGTAAGCATTGGGGACAGGGTATTGCTGAGCTAGCAGGTACTTAGGCAGAATGTAGCTGGAGGAATCACCAAAGTATGTGACATGTTGGTTAGACAGCGACTTAGGTGAGAGTTTGTGATTGTGTCCGTGAGATAGTGTCAACCATTTGGCCATTTGCTGTGAGCAGCATAGCTTTCTGGCTGCTGTGTCATTGCCATTGCTGGCAACGGCCTGTGCCACATTGCCAGTGCTTGTCCAGGTACATGGCAACTTTTCAGAAATGGCCCAGGTGCAAAAGATGCCAGTCTTTGGTACTGAGTGGCCAGTTGTTATGGAAAGGACACCTGGTTCACTGGACTGGAAATTGGACATGAGAGACGCAATAGGCAACTGGGGAGGGGAGTTTGACAAGCTCTGGTAAGGTAAGTCCTTTGGCCTTATATTGGAAAACCCTCCACAAAACTCCACATGACTTAGACGTAGCCAGGAAGAGTCAGATTCAGAACTCTGTGTTGGAAGTGAAGGATGTAAACGATTAAGGTGGGTACCAATTGAGCACATTACTTTGTCCTGCATGATGCTTCACTTCCTGGATGCTGCCCTTCCCAGGAAATGAAGAGTATTCCTCTTAATCTTGACTTGTGCCTTGTAGATGGTAAACCAGATGGCAAGTTATTCAACACATTATTCCCAGCCTCTGACCTGCTCTTGTAACCACGCTATTTATGTAGCATTTCTATTTAATCTTCTGGGGAATGGTATCCTCAGGATGTTGATGATGGGATAATTCAGTGATGGCAAGCCTATAAAATATCAAGGAGAAGTGATTGAATTCTCTCTTGTTGGAGATGGTCCCTCCCTAACACTTGTCTGGTATAAATGACTCAATCCACTTCATAGCTCAAACTGACTATTGTCCAGATCTTGCTGCATGCAATCACTGACTGCTTCATTATTTGAGGAGTTGTGTAAAGAACTAAATTTTGTGTAATCAGTAGTGAAAGTCCCCATTTCCGACCTTGTACTGAAGGATAGGTCATTGATGAAACAACCAGAACTACTGGTCGAGGATCCTATCCTGAACATCTCTTGTAGTGATATCCAGGACTGAAATGACCAGTCACCAATAACCACAGCTATCATCTTTGTGCTTGGTATGACTCCAATCAGTAACGAATTTCCCCTGATTCTTGACTTAAATTTTGCCAGGGTTTCCTAATGATTCATTCCGTCAAATGTTGTTGTTATGTGCAGTAATTGTCATCTGATCCCTGGAATTCAGCCATTTCATTCCTCTTCGGACTAAGGATGTAATGGAGTCATGTGGTCTTCATGGAACCCTGAGTATTAATATGCTGATTAGTGGTGATCAAATTTAAAACACGCGATGACACCTATCCATTATTGATGAGGCAGTAACTGGCTGGATTGGATTTGGCCTGCATTTTTTTTGTTGTTGACCGTATATACCTGAGCAATTTTCCAGATTGTCAGGTTGATAGCGATGCTATAACCATACTGGAACAAGTTGATTCATGATGCTGTTAGTTCTGAAGCACAGGTATTCAGTACAACAGCTAGATGTTGCTGGGCTTATAAGCTTTTCTTTATTCAGTGTGCTCGCCATTTACTGTATTCACATCAAATAAATTGATTTGGCATTTGTATTGGTGGAGATTTCAGGAGGACAAGGTGAAGTAATAAACTGGCTTCACATACATCTTTAGCCCTCCCCATTAAACTATCTCACAGCAAAGTCTCGAGTTTAATTTGTTACTCTAAATTTGCAGCCCTTTAGTGACCCAGACCGGTACTAGCTCATCTTTATATCTTCCTTTCAGGAATCGGGGGTTGACTGCACATTTACCTCTCATTCCATGGTCAAGTCTGACTCCAAGACTTAAGCATGTCATGCAGGTTAGCATCTCAATGGAGCAAGGGGGAGTACTGCAGGGACAGAAGAGCATTCTTCAGATGAGCTGTTAATCCAAAGCCACATCTTCTCCCTCTCCTTTGGATATAAAAAAATCAATGGCCGCTATTGGGTTCAATAGGATTCCATTTGAAGATAAACAAAAGAGCTATTCCCACTTTCTGGTCAAAATTCTCTCAATCAATCTTTGTTTGATCTTCCTACATAAGGATTGTACCCTGGGGTAGTCTGAGATTAGACATCAGTCACGATAAGAATCAGTCTCTGATTTGAGTCCAATACTAAAACGATAGTACTAGACTATACGAAAAAAGCAATGGGGTAACAAATTAAGTGTTGATCTTACAGAACATGAGTCTGGGGAATTAGAATGGAGGATAAAGAGATGGCAGACAAACTGAGCAGATATTCTGTGTTGGTCTTCACTAGACAAGATACAAGTTACACCCTGGAAATTGCTGTAAATCAGGAACTGATCAGAAGGTGGAGCTCAAGAAAATTATGATTACTAGGGAAGTAATACTGAGTAAATGGTTGAAACTGTGAGTTGACAAGTCCCCAGGTTTTCATCCAAGGACCTTAAAATGAAGTAGCTAGTGAAATACTTGATGCATTAGTTTAAATTTCGAAAATTAGATTCAGGGAAGGCTGTTTTCGATTGGAAAACAGCTAATGTAACTCCTTTATTCCAAAAGGAAGTGAGGCAGAAAGCAGAAAACTACAGGGTAGTTTGCTTAACATCGGTCATAGGGAAAATGTTAGAAACCATTATGAAAGGTATTATTACAGCCATTTTCAGGCTGGCAGAATGTCAGGAGTGGTGTGTCAGGGGTCAGTGCTGCAGCCACAAACCTTTATAATTTATATAAATAATTTGGATGAAGGAATCAAAAGTATATACAGAAAGAATAAAAAAGAAGCATATTATCTAAATGTGAGAGGTTGCAGAAATCTAAGATACAAAGAGACCTGGGTATCTCCTGCATGAATCTCAGAAGGTTAGCATGCAGTTTGAGATATTTTTCAGGAGAGCTAACAAAATTGTAACAAGGCACTTGGATAAGTTCAGGACAATCAGGCAGAGCAAATACATCTTCTGTAAAAGGCAAATCATGTTGAAATGATTTATTGGAGTTAGAGTCATAGAATCATTGAGATGTACAACATGGAAACAGACCGTTTATTTCAACTCATCTATACTGACCAAATATCTTAACCTAATCGAGTTCCCTTTGTCAGCAATTGGCCCTTTTCCTTCAAAACCCTTCCTGTTCATGTGTCCACTCAGACACTTTTTAAATGTTGTAATTGTACCAGCCTCCACCACTTCCTCTGGCAGTCCATCCATGCACGCATCATAATTTGCATGAAAAAGATCCCCTTAGGTGCCTTTTAAATATTTCCCCTTTCACCGTAAACCTGTGTACTCTAGTTTTTGACTCCCCTACCCTGGTGAAAATAGTTCTTTGAAATTGCATTGCCAATTGAGGAAGCCAGTGGATATACTGTACTTAGATTTCCAGAAGCATTTGATAAGGTGACACATCCAAGGTGATTGCTGAAAATAAAAGTTTGTGGTGTAAGGAGTAGCATGTTAGCATGAATAAAAGATTGAGTGGCCAACATTATGCAGAGAATTGGAATTAGTGGGTCTATTTCAGGCTGGGAGGATGTTAAGAGTGGTGTGTCAGGGGTCAATGCTGCAACCTCAAAACTGCAATAGTTTATGCAAATAATTATAATCAAAAGGGATCAAAAAGGATAAAAAAGAAGCATGCAATTGAAAGTGTGAGAGGTTGCAGTGATCTAAGATACAAAGAGATCTGAGTATCCTACTGCATGAATCTCAGAAGGTTTGTATGCAGTTGGAGCAATTTATCAGGAGAGCTAACAGAATGTTATGTTTAATTGTGAGGGGGATTGAATGCAAGAGTAGGGAGGTTATGCTTCAGTAATACAAGGCATTGCCTACTACTATGTATAGTACCGGTCCCTGCACTTACTGAAAGATGTTAATGAGCTGGAGGCCATTTGAATAAGGATAACCAGACTAATGCCTGGAATGGCCAAATTGCCTTCTCAGGAAAAGCTAGCCAGGCTAGACAGGCAGCCTTTGGAGTTTCAAAGGTGACTTAATTAAAACATATTAGATCCTGAGGGGATAAGGCAGGCTCAATGTTGAAAGGATGTTTCCTTTTGTGGGAGAATCTAGAACTAGGAAACATGATTTAAAAGTTTGAGGGAACATTTTTCTCTCAGTGGGTTGAGTCTTTGGAATTCCCTTCCTCAAAAGGAAGTCATAGTCAGATAGAGTCAGAAAATCTTACAGCAAGGAAACAGACCCTTTGGTCCAACCAATCCATGCCGAGCATAAACCCAAATCAAACCATTCCCACCTGCCTGCTCCTGTTGCAGATTCAGTAAATAATTTAAAGAGGAGGTACATAGATTCTTGATTACAGAGATGCTGAAAGATTATCAAGGGTATGATCTGGATTAGGGTATGGGTGGTCTGATTAGCAAGTTTGCAGATGACACCAAGATTGCTGGAGTAGCAGATAGCGAAGGGAACTGTCAGAGAATACAGTAGAATATAAATAGATTGGAGAGTTGGGTAGAGAAGTGGCAGATGGAGTTCAATCCAGGCAAATGCAAGGTGATGCATTTTGGAAGATCCAAACGATACAGTAAATGGAAAACCACTGGGGAAAATTGATGTACAGAGAGATCTGGGTGTTCAGGTACATTGTCAGTAGAGTAGTCAAGAAGACATATGACATGCTTTCCTTCATCGGACGGGATATTGAGTACAAGAGTTGGCAGGTCATGTTACAGTTGTATAGGGCTTTGGTTTGGTTACATTTGGAATACTGCATACAGTTCTGGTTGCCACATTACCAAAAGGATGTGGATGCTTTGGAGAGGGTGCAGAGGAGGTTCACCAGGATGTTGCCTGGTATGGAGGGTGCTCGCTATGAAGAGAGGTTGAGTAGATTTGGATTATTTTCATTAGAAAGATGGAGGTTGAGGGAGATTCTGATTGAGGTCTACAAAATCATGAGAGGTATAGACAGGGTGGATAGCAAGAAACTTTGTCCCACAGTGGGGGACTCAGTTACTAGGGATCATGTGTTAGGAGACGGGAAAAGTTTAAGAGAAGTATGTGTGGAAATATCTTTACACAGAGGGTGGTGGGTACCTGGAATGCGTTGCCAGTGGAGGTGGCAAAGGCAGGCACGATACCATCATTTAAGATGTATCTAGACAGATACATGAATGGACAGGGAGCAGAGGGATACAGATCCTTGGAAAATAGATGACAGGTTTAGATAGAGGATCTGGATCAGTGCTGAAGGGCCTGTTCCTGTGCTGTAAGGCAATTTGTTCTTTGTTGTTTGTTGTTTGCATGCAGGAATGTAGAGTTCAAGTTAAATTCTGATCAGACATGATCCCAATGAATAGGTGGAGCAGATTCAAATGGGCCAAGTGGCTTATTCTTGTTCCTTGATTGTATGTTTGTAAGTAACATTTTAATAAGTTGTCTCAATGCCAAGCAATCTATTTATTTGCATTACTTTTGCTGACCTGCTTTTAGTTGATTCTAAAACAGTCAATCAATCTTCAAGTTATTTTAATTGGTATTGATCAGCAAAATCAAATTAAAAAGGAAAGTTCTTCCACTGCTAATACAGTGGCTCTACATAAATCAAGAGGTCTTCTCAGAAACTGGCTCTTTCATCTCTGAAAGCCATTCTTCCTCTTTAATAAAAAGCCACTGATACCTTTTTTCAAAGCTGCTCTGATCATTGTAAATCATCTCCGGACACATCCTCACTGTTAATCTTTTCAATGTTCTGCAGAACTACACTAATGCTTAAAGTTTGAAGCACTGAGGCTTGGAACTCTAGATGCGCTGAGATGAGGATTGGCTTGATGACTGAAAGCTGAGGTTTTAGCTTTTACAGGGTTTTCTAACTTAACAAAAGCATTTTCAATGCAAACACATTATAGCTGTTTAATCGTCTCCTACTTATCCTTCACCAATGTTTAATTTTTGCAAATAATCAAGTTAAACAGACTCAGAGAGATCAGAACAGACTTGGTCTGATTAGTTTCTTTGTTGTAGCATCAGTAGATGTTTAATTTCCTCAAATATGTTGTACCTGCCATTGACGGAAATGCCTTGGATATGCTTTTAAAGAACAGCATTTAGCTTTTCATAGGGCTGTGGCTGAACCTGCAACTCTCACCAATTCATTATGAAAACATTACAATCTTTTTATCTATGGCTGTCCTGTGTCCTGTCAATTTTTTGATCTTAAGTAATTCTTACGCAACAAAGTGAGGCATTTCTCACTTACAGTGAGGTCAGTTTTATAGTCATGCATATTTTGGCAATGGTTCAACCAATCCCCAAGGTTATCAGTTGTATATCAGTAATAGCAAAAAGGAGCTGAGATCTTTGCAGAAAACAATAAGCATTATCCCCTGGACCTGGAATTTCTACACGATGCTGAAAAGTTGAAAAATGGGGAGATAGCCAAATCAACATTGCAAAAAGAATTGGACAGGCTGAATTGATTTGTTTTTTTTAAGAAAATGGTAATTCAACATCAATTTTAGACTTTTACATCCAACAAAAACAAACAGTATGATAAAGATATTCCATTTTGAATTAAAGGTACGCCAGTGAGTCCAAAGATCTTCAAACAGCACGTTCCAAACCAATGAACACTTCCATCTAGAAGGACAAGGGCAGCAGATACATGGGAACACCACCACCTACAACTTCCCCTCCAAGCCACTCATTATCTTGACTTGGAGATATATTACTGTTCTTTCACTGTTACTGGGTCAAAATCCTGGAATTCCCTCTCTCAGGGCATTGTGGGTCAACCTACAGCAGGTGGACTGCAGTGGTTCAAGAAAGCAGCTCACCAACACCTTCTCAAAGGCATCTAGGGATGGGTAATAAATGTTGGCCCTGCACATGATGTTTGTATCTCACAAGTGAATAAAAAATGTTGCACCTTGCCAATGCTCAGGGTGAACTATCTCAAACAATTGCATGGTCCTCAGTGCATTATCAACACAAGCAGAATGTTGCATGAGCTCTTCAACAAATCACATGTAATAAACAAGTTAGAAGGCCTCACCACTGGTGGAGTCTTCTTGAAGTCAAAGGGTTGAGTGCCATGGCTAAAGATGTGTTGGACATTACTTCGCATGCAGCAAGTCAGGAACCTTACAGAAGCCCAGAAAATACCTGCCAATAAGTTTTGTTTTGTTGGAATCCTTACAAGCCCTTTGGCCCATCAAGTCCACACCAACCCTCTGAAGAGTATCCCAGCCAGACTATTTCTCTACCCTATTACTCTACATTTCCCCTGACTAATGCACCTAACCTACACAGGAAACCCACGCAGACACAGGGAGAATGTGCAAACTCCACACAGACAGCCGCCTGAGGTTAGAATCAAACCTGGTTGCCTAGTGTTGTGAGGCAGCAGTGCTAACCACTGAGCTACCGTGCTGCACTGAAGTGTGGCAGTGACCCACACAAAAGAGACAGCAAGCAATGCTGTAAAACATGAATAATCTGTGCTCTGCAATGGCAAGTTGTATCTTTATCTGTTTGCTACATCACACCCACAGGGCCATGACTCAATATAACTCCCAAGTGGTCACAGCCTACAAGCCTCAGCATCATTCTGCATCATCTGCAGAATTGATATTTCAGGCATAAGCCCTTCATCAGGGTTGATTCATCTGCTCCTTGGATGTGGCCTGACTGGCTGTGCTTTTCCAGCACCACATTCTGCGACACTCGTAATGATAACCCCCAGGATGTTGATAGTGGAGAATTCAGGAATCATAACATCATTGACTGTCAAGGGACAAATAGTTAGATTGTCTAATTGGTGATGGTCGTACATTGGCACTTGTGTACCACTTGTCAGCCTAAGCCTGGATATTGACCAGATCCCGTTGTACTTGAACATGGACTTCTTCAGTATCTGAGGTGTTGTGCAATAATTGTCAAACATCCCTTCTTTCTGAACTTAGATGAAGGGATGAAACATTGATGAAACAATTGAAGATGGTTGGGCCTAGCACACTACCCTGATGAACCCGTGTAGAGATGTCCTGGTGCTGAGATGACTGACCTCCAACAACTATGAACATTGTCTCATGCACCAGGTACGACTTCCAGCCACCAGAGAGTTTGCCCTCAATAGCAGTTGATTCCAGTTTTGCTAGGACTCCTTGACGCCACACTTGGTCAAATGCAGCCTTGATGTCAAGGGCTGTTACTGTCACTTCATCTGTTTAATTCAGCTTCTTTGTCCATTTTTGAACCAAGGCTGGAGTGATATCAGGAACTCAGTGGCCCTGGCAGAACCCAAACTGTGCATCACTGAGAGGGTTATTCTTCAAATGTGAAATCAATTGAGTTAAAATTCAGTTGAAACAAAAACTGCTGCCTGACCCTGTCCATGGAAGTGCCACATTTGAAGCTGAGGATGGTGTGTTGCTGTTCGCTAACTGTGTGGAGTAATGTTCAAGGGATATATCATCCTTAGTCCCCATGGATATGCCAATTGAATTTGTGGAGGTTACAGCAAAACCGAAGATAAGGATCATTGAGAAGGTTTTGCTCGAAGCAACTAAGTCACTTCCTCATCCAGACCAGAGGCCAAACAGCAAAATAGCAGATGCATTTTTGAATTATGCAGTCAAGTTTCTGAAATATGAACGATCTCTACTGAGCAGAAGTTAATTGAAAAAAAAGTTAATTCCAGTGAGTTATGCAACTGATGAGATGATAATGCAAGAATATAGATTTCTTGCTGACTGATGGTGAGAAATATACCTCTCCAAGGAAGGAGGGAGGACTTAGTTTTAAAAGTTTATTTCCACGGTGAGAACCTTGATTTTTGGATACTCACCCAGCTTACCCATCATGCTCAACATTACTCTCAATGGAAAATCATTCCCTCTATCTTTCAAGAAAAAGTGTAACTGGGATTGATTTTTAGTGTTCTTGGTCAGTTGGAAACAGGTTGTAAACCTATTCCTATATCCTGCGCTATTTTCCTTTTCAATGTCTTCAACCTGAAAGCCTATTGAGTTTTGAGAACAACTCTTGTCACATAGACCAGAAGAAAGTAATGCATGTTAGGAGCGGCCCATCAAGTCTGCTCCATTATTCAGAGATCATTTCTGATATTCTTAACTTCACTTTCCTACCATAACCCTTCATTGTCTCACTCTTTAAAATCTGTCAATTTAAGCATCAACAATCTTCTGCCATAATGACTTTCACAGGTTCACCAGTCTCTATAAGAAAGTAAAATCACCTCACCTGTGTATTAAATGAATGAATTCTTTCGCTGAGGTTATGACATCTGATCTGAGAATCTCCTCTAAGTGGAAGCAATCACTCCGCATCTACCCTGTCAAGTCCCCTAAGACTTTCATATATTTCAATGAGGTCTCCTCTCATTCCACTAAAGACCAAAGAGTACAAGCTCAACCTGCTCAATCCCTTCTCATTAGAAAATCCCTCCGGTACCCAGAATCAATCCAGTGAACATTTTCTGGACTGCTTCTGATATCAGTACATCTTTCCTTAGATAAGAGAACCAGAATAGTTCACATTATTCCAGCCATAGTCTGACTAGTGCTTTACATCATTTTAGCAAGATCTCCGTATTTTCATAATCCATTCCCTTTGAAATAAAGGTTCACATTTCATTAGGTTGTTCTATTACCTGGATTTAGATGCTCGCTTTTTATGATTCATGCACTGAGACTCCTAAAACCCTCTGTGCTGCAACGTTCTACCATCTTTCCTAGTTTAATACTATTCAGCTCTTTTATTCTTTCTGTCAAAGTGCATAACCTCATATTTTCGCACATTATACTCCATCTGCCAAACTTCTGCTCATTTGCTTGACCTGTCTATCTGTGTCTGTAGACTCCTTGTATCATCCTCACTACTTGTGTTCTAGTTATTTTTTGTAGCATCCACAAACTTGGCAACAGTGTATTTACTTCCAAGTCATGAATATAAATCATAAATAATCTATAAATTTGAGTAATGGTCGATCTCATGAAGAAGTAAATTTTCTGTCCTGTGGAAAAGCAATGAAATTGCTGCAGTGAATAAAATGACAATCTTACATGGAAGATTATAACACTTGACCTGCAACCAGCAGAAGTGAAGGCTGTTGTGATGAGACCAAGCAGTGCAAATTATTTTCATTCTAATGAATGAACATGAGATTCACTTACATAATGACCATTAAAATAGAGAAATACCATGACAAGTATGGATTGGACTCAACAAGAGTGCTGCAATGTTTAAAATGTATTGCACTCTGGAAATGCCCATTGCTAAAGCACAGAGCACAGGGATATCAGCTCTTGGTTACTTTACTTACAATTGAAAATCATGACTGCTCTCTGCTGGCTTCAGGACTATCAACAAAAGATTGATTTGACCAGCTTTAGTCTTTGTTGAACAGATATTTTTTTCATACAACAAAGCTGGATAAGGGGAATAGCCAAGGTCTTTCCCCCGGGGTGAGGGAGTCCAATACTAGAGGGCAAAGGTTTAAGGTGAGAGCGGAAATATTTAAATGGGACCTAAGGGTTAACATTTTCACATAGAGGGTGGTGCAATTGCAACATTTAAAAAGATATCTGGATGGGTAAGTGGTTAGGAAGAGTTTAAAGAGATATGGGCCAAATGCTGGCAAATGGGCCTAGATATTTTAGGCTATCTGGTTGGCATGGATCAGTTGGACTGAAGTGTATGATTCCATGCTGTACATCTTTATTACTCTAAGACTCTGTTTTTTGAAATCAAATCAGACATATTGAGAGGAATTTTAACAGTGTGATCGCAGGGTCAGTGGGAGCCAGCAGAGGGCGAAAACCATCAAAAATAGAAGTGAATACAGAAGTCAAGTCTGAGCCACCAACTTCTGCATTTCACTCTGGGTTGTCTGTACATTACCTTCTCAGGAGAGGTGGGCTTTCATTAATTGCTTGTTTAGAGGAAAATAATACATGGGTTTTGCGATGTCACTTTGGACACACCATTTTCCAGTTTGCCTGGAACCAGACAGTAGAAACAAGCTAAAAGGATGATAGCAATTGAGGAGGCTTTCTTTCATTCTGTAATGGGATCAGCATTGGCAAGTCCAATATTTCTTGCCTATATTCAATTGTCCTTGAGAAGGTGGTGACGAATTGCCTCTTGAGCTGCTGCAATTGATGGAGTATAGCTAAATACTGTGAGGAATGGCATTACAGAATTTTGCGTCGATGTAGTTCCAAGTCAAGATGGCGTGTATCTTAGAATAAAATGTGCAAGTAGTGGTGTTCCCAGTCAGTGCTCTTGCCCTTCCTGGTGGTAGAGGTCACTAGTTTGGAACATGCTGCTTCGCAAATTGAAGCTATGGAGGAGAAACATGCAATAAATGCTCTGTACACACAACTGCTTTTTTTACTTGATTGTACAAAAAGTGTGTTCACAGTACTCATGCAAAGAGCTCACTTTACATGCCAAGTTGCAACTCTTACCTAATGGCCAGCATAGCTGCGAATTACACTGGTCCTTTGTAACTTAGATGTGGACAAAGATAACTAGTAACAGGAGCAGCAGGAACAGCAGGACCTGCACCAGTAACAACCTGAAACTCATTGACTGAAGTTCCACAGGAATGAAGACATCATCAGAAACATGTGGCACATGTGAGGTTATACCTGGCACAATAGCTTTTGTGTTTACTTAGATTAGATTACTTACAGTGTGGAAACAGGCCCTTTGGCCCAGCAAGTCCACACTGACCCTCTGAACAGCAAACCACCCAGACCCATTCCCCTACATTTACCCCTTCACCTAATACTACAGGCAATTTAGCATGGCTAATTCACCTCACCTGCACATTTTTGGACTGTGGGAGGAAACCGGAGCACCTGGAGGAAACCCACACTGTGGAAGCAAATAATATCAATGTGGCTTAAAAATTAGGAAAAAGAATAGAATTATAACATTATGTTACGCATACCCTGAAGTAACCAGAAATTTTTACTTTTCTTTCTGGCAAATCTGTACGAAGTGTTCCCATATATCTGCTGCCTTTTTCCTTCCAGGTGAAAGTTGTTGTGGGTTTGGAAAGTGTTGTCCAAGGATCCTTGGTGAATTTCTGTGGCATGTCTTGTAGATAGTACACACTGCTGCTACTGAGTGTCGTTGGTGGAGGGAGTGGATGTTTGTTGATGCGATGCCAATGTGGTCCTGGATGATGTCGAGGTTCTTGAGTGTTGTTGAAGCTGCCTGCACCCAGGCAAGAGGGGAGTATTCTATCACGTTCCTGTCTTGTGCTTTGTGGATGGTGGGCAGGTTTTGGGGAGTCAGGAAGTGAGTTACTCACTGTGGGATTCCTAGACTCTGATCTGTTCTTTTAGCCATAGTACTTACATCACTGGTCCAGTTCAGTTTGTAGTCAATGGTAACATCCAGGATGTGGATTTTGGATGATTCAGTGATAATAATGCCGCTGAATATTAAGGGATGATAGTGACATTCTTTCTTGTTCATGATATTTATTTTCTGGCAAATGTGTGGCACAAATATTTTTTGCCACTCATCAGTCCAAGCCTACACCAGGTCTTACTGTATCTGAACATGGACTGTTTCAGTATCTGAGGAGTTTGTGAATGGTGCTGAACATTGTGCAGTCATCAGCAAATATCCTGAGCACTGATTGTAAGATGGAGGGACAGTTATGATGAAGCAGCTCAAGTTGGTTGGGCCTACGACAATACCCTGAGGGACCCTTGCAGAGATGTCCTGGAGCTGAGATGACTGACCTCTTTCACATTCATCTTGTAATATGCCAAGTTTTCCTGCCGTTTCTCATTGACCCTAGTTTTGGTAGATCTCCTTGATGCCATTCTTGGTCAAATGTGACCTTGATGTTAAGGGCAGCCAACCTCACCCCACCTTTTGAATTAAACTGTTTGCCCATGTTTGAACTAAGGCTGTAATAAGACCAGGTGCCGAGTGGCCCTGACGGAAGACAAACTGAGCATCAATGTTATTGCTAAGTAATTGCTGCTGATAACACTGCTAATAATCTTGTTCATCACTTTGTTGATAATCAAAAGAAATTGATGGGTGGTAATTGGCTGGATTAGATTCATCTTGCCTTTTGTGCAAAAGTCACACCTGGCCCCTTTTCCAGATTGTTGGGCTGATATCAGCGTTGTATTTGTTCTGAAACAGATTACAAAGGGATGTGGCAAGTTCTGGAGCACATGCTTTCAGCTTCATTGCTCGAATATTGTCAGGGCCCACAGCATTTGCAGTATCTAATGCCTCCAGTCATTTCTTGATATCACGTGGAGTGAATTGAACTGGATGAAGGTTAACATTTGTAATGCTCAGGACCTCTCGGAGAGGCCAAGTGGACCATTCACTTGACGCTTCTGGCTGTAGATTATTGGGGATGCTTCAACTGCATCCTTGCAAAACTAATTGGCTGGATTCCCCCATATTGATAATGGGGACATCTGCAGAGTCTCTTCCACCAGAGAGTTGTTTAATAGTCTACTGCCAATCATACTTAGATGTAGTAGAACTTGGATCTGAACATTTGGATGTGGAATTGCTCAGCTCTGTCTACCACTTGCAATCTGGTGCTATTCCTGGCATGTCCTCCTGTGCTCTTCATTGAACCAGGGTTGATCTCTTCATTTGATGATAAGCATGGAGTGAGAGATGTGCCAAGCCATGAGTTGTAGATTAAGTTGGAGTAAAATTCTATAGATTTTGATCAGCCCACACCTCATGGATGCCCAATCTTGAATTGTTAAATCTATGACAAGTCTATCCCATTTTGCATAATGATAGATTTCCACAATATGATGTAGAAGAGGCGATGCCTAGTGGTGACTTGAGACCCACTGCAATTGGTTGACTCTTAACTGCCCTTTCACCAATTAGGATGGGCAATAAATGTTAGCTAGCCAGCAACACGCACATCCAATTAATGTTTCTTTTAAAATGCATTCTCAATGTGAAGGCAGGACTTCATCTCCACAAGATTGTGGCAGTTACTCTTAAAGATACTGTCATGGATTGATACAGATGTAGGATGCAACCTGGTGAGGATGAGGTCAAGTACGTTTTTCCCTCTTGTTGGCTCTTTCACTACCTTCCACTCTCCTGTACTCACAGCTATGTCACTTAGAAATTGACCAATTCAATAAGTAGTGTTGCTGAGCCACTCTTGATAATGGAAATTACTCATCCAGAGTTCTTACTGCACCTTTGTCACCATCGGTGATTCCTCCAAGAAGTGGAATTTGAATTCAGTTCAAGGTTTTTGTGACAATTTCCTAGTTCCATTTTAGGATTGTCCTTCAGAAGAAATATGTTTGATATGTTGTTTTGGAAATAAATAATTTTTGCTGTTTGAATGGTTGGCTATCTCATTTTGTCAGCACCAAGGGAAATAGTATATTTGTTTTTGTCAGTTTCCAAAATTGTATACAACATGGTCAGTCTATATTTGTTCTGACAAGTGTCCTGTTAAGGCAAAAGCATTTGAAGATGTCATGAATATGATCACTTTTCACAGGCTGTTGACATTTTCATCACCTCTTCTTCTGAACTAGCTAGCTGTGAAATGCTGGAACCTTTGGTTCTCTGCCTCCCCTTGCTTTATGATCTCTCTTCCTCTGCAAGGAGGATCTGGAGACAAATATTGCATAAAAAGGTAAAGTCAATACAGCCCTACTGTATCCTAGGTCTACTCTCGCTCTTTTATTAGGTTTAACCAGAGGGTCACATCACTTCAGGCAAGTGGAGAAACTGAGACAAAGAGTACCTCATGGTCACCTCAGCTAGTGCAAGAACTGAACCCAAACTGTTGGCATCATCCAGGATCACAAGCCAACCGTCCAGCCAACTAGACTAATCGATCCCTGTGCTGAAAATTGGGAATAGAAGAATTAGGTGGTTGGGTTTGACCGACATGGATGCAATGGACCCAAGGGCCTTTTTCTCTGCTGTAGATCTCGATGACTCTATGAGCCCCCTATTTTAATGGTGATGGTGAGTGACAGAGACAGATAGGTGGGGAAGTGAGAAATTGCATAAACAGAGAGGAACGGGTGCATTCTTGCCTCTGCTATGTAAGCCGCAGTAAGAACTGATCTGCTGATGTAGGAGACAAGGTAGTTTATTTAGGACTGAGATAAAAAGAGATATCTTCATCCAGAGAGGAGTGAGCCAGTGGAGCTCCCTGCCACAGAAAAGGGTTGAGGGCAAAACATTGAATGTTTTCAATACGAATGAAGATATTGGTCTTAGGCCTAAAGGGATCAAAGAATATGGGAAAAACATGGAACATGGTATTAAGTTAGGTGATCAACCATGATCAGAATGAATGTCAGAACAGGCTTGAAGGGCCAGATGGCCTATTCCTGCTCTTATTTTCTATGCTTAAATTACAACCTATCCCTTATTGAGCCATTTCCAGCTGTTCTTCCTTTCTGGCACTTATTAAATATACATCTTTGATCAAGTTTTTAACTCACCTGCTCTAATATGTGCCTCAGTGTCATATTTTGTTTTATAATGGCTCTCTGAAGCAATTTTGAGATGTATAAATAGAAGGTGTTTCTCCTTTCTGTTGTTACGATACATCAGTATGCCATTCCTTACAGACCACAATTTAACAGCTATGTTTGTGATTTACATTTTTTATATTTCATAGTTGCCAACATTAACATTTCACGCCAGTGAAAATAAATGTTCACTTGATACGTGTGAGAAAGCATTTGTTTCAGTTCTTTGCCTTTATATTTATTACTCTTGCTAGCTGTTAGACTGACCACAATTACACTCAGTCTTCATGACCTTTTTGACCTCATCTTCAAATTCCTCAATGAATTATTGTGAAGGTGCCCATCTCTCCAATACTTTTGACTATACTTCAATCTCAGCATTGAAGAAACACTTACTTGTGGTTCATTGTCTCCATTGCCAGGTTTTCTGATAGCCTCCTTATTTCACCTTCCCATCAGTACCCCACACAAACTCCAGTTCCTCTGAACCTTTGCAGCTTGCATCCTATCTTTTATTAAATCCTAGTCAACCATCACCATATCCTTGCCAACTTTCACTGTTCTATTATAATAATTCCAATTTATTTTCATCTTTATCGCTCTCTTCCTTTGTATGGAACTTTTGGAATTTTGTTCTATGAAGGTACCATCAAGGTACAAATGTTTATTATTTCTTTTATGTGCTCTGATCCAATAACATCAAGAAAGTAATGGCTTAGGCTGTATGATCAATGTGGTAGAGATTTCACTGCTCATGGCAGCACATGAAAAATGTCTTACTGTGCATTTCTGATAAATCCTACAGTTTCCTTTAACCTATAACATTTGTGGGCAGCAGGTGGCGTATTGCTGCCTCACAGTGCCTGGGACCTGGGTTCAATTCCAGCCTTGGGTGACTGTCCGTGTGGAGTTTGCACACCCCATGTCTGTGTGGGTTTCTGTCAGATGCTCCTCCTACAGTCCAAAGATGTCCAGGTTAGATGGATTGGGCATGCTAAATTGCCCCATAGTGTCCAGAGATGTGCAGACTAGGTAGATTAGCCATGGGAAATGCAGGGTTATGGGATAGGGTGGGTGCAGTTGGATCTGGTGGGATGCTCCTCAGAGAGTTGGTGTAGATCTGATGGGTTGAATAGCCACTTTCTGCACTCTAGGGAGGCTATGATAAAGCCAGCAAACTGATGCACAATTATTTTCATATGATATGAGTCTCTAATTGACCAAACTGATGGTCAGATTGAGTTGATATTTAGACAACATTTCTCGGGATCTTAAAGATCAGATCTGTGCTCCTCAGACCATCCATGTCAAATGTCTTTCTCTTACATATCAATTCCAGCAGCCAGTTTGTAATTCCCAGAATCATGTTATTAAATAAAATAACTGACTGAAGCCTGCTGAGTCTCACTGAACTTTGACAGTCATTCAAGCTAATAGAAAACCAGTTTGAGATGCATTGATTTTGCCAGATCAGCACTGGTGCCATTGCTGAGCTTATGCTGTTTCACTGAAGGCTGTCAGGCAGTTGCCAGTAAACAGCCTAGGGCCTGCTGTGAGCATTCACAGCTTGGATCATTGCTTCAGATGACTATTTCCAGGCTGATACATGCTGCTGTTTCCCTACATTACAATGCCATTAACGATAATTGTCCCTTTGCCATCTGCCTAAAGCTATTAGTACAGTTGCTTTCTGCAATGATCGCATGCAATTTCATGTGAAACCTGCGTGTAAGTTTTGATATTTTAGTCAGCAATCAGTGGTCATGGAGAAGGACTCAAGCTGCAAAGCAAGCAGGTGACAAAAAAGAATGCTAGTTGCATGGTGTCAGAGCATTAAGTGCCTGCACCAAATAAAGCTGGATGACGTAGATATCTGTAATTTCGCTGTTCCTATTTATAAGGCAAGTTGCCAATCTCAGCCAGACCATCTGGAAAGATGTTCTGTAGAAAGGAGGCAATTCCCCACAGGGGGAAGTGGAATATGGAAGGACCAGTCAACGCTTCTGCGGCTCCAAATGGCCAATAAAGGAAAAGCAACTACAAAGGTGAAGGAGCAGCTTGTCTACTCATCTGCTCAGGGCTGACGGATGGAGGCCTTGAAGAATTTAAAGAAACCTAATTTGCAAAATTGGGACAGGCTTAATAAGCATCATGTTTTTAGCAGTAAATATACTTGAGGCAATGCAAAGTTGAATGCTGTTACGTCCTTCACAATAATTGCTCACTGAAGAACATATAGGTAACAACTTATTTACAGTCCAAAGACGTGCAGGTTAGATGGATTGGCCGTGCGAAATTGCTCCATAGTGTCCAGGGATGTGCAGACTAGGTGGATGCTAACTTATTACAAAGTGTTTATCTAGATTTATGCCATGATGCTGACAGATGATAGAAACAACTGCGACGCAGAAAGGAAAATTAGTGGGAGGGTGGCGGCAATCAACATCTTGATCAAAGAGATAGCTTTTTAACAAGGGTCAAAGGAGGTGAAAATGATAAAGGAATTTAAGCTGCAAATTTGAGGGCATTGGGTTGAAACATTGGGTGAAGGTATGGCAACTAATGCAGATGCAAAAGCAAGTGGATTACAGAATTGACTACTGTAACAGAAAATAAAACTTCTTTGTAGTTAGATAGCAAAGCTTTGCAATACAGGGCGACCCTCATATCCACGGAATCGTTTTCGGCAGTTTCAGTTACCCGTGGTTTGCCACAGCCCGAACATATTACAGGGAACATTCTGGAACAGGGATCGGGAGGCTGCCGGGATAGTAGGTTTCCCATTTAAATGAATGGGTTCATTCCTATTCGCGGTTTCGGGCTTCGGTCTTGGAAAATATCCCCTGCGGGAACGGGGGCGGGGTAGGGGGGGGAGCTACTGCAGTTGATTTTGGAAGAAAAAAATGATGTAGAAACTGACACTTTCAAAACATATGGAGGGATCATCTCTCATCTGATCTATGCCAGTCAAACAAGAACTATGCAACCTAATCCTAAATTTCAGCTCTCACTTGTAACATTGTAAACTGTATTTCAAACATAACCAAGTAATTTTTACATGTGAGAAGGGTTTCTGCTTTTAGCATCCATTCAGGTGGTTAGTTCCAGAACTGCACAACCGTCTGGACAAAAATGACTCCTCAGCTTCTCTCTAATTGATCTACTGGTTACATCACCTTAATGGCCTTTGATTACTGATCTCTGTGCAAAGAAAAAGTAAGTGTTTCCCATCCACTGTATTCAGCCACCTCCAAAATTTCATAGAGTTAAATCTCCACTAACTCTTCTCTGTTCCAAAGAAAACTAGCCTAGCCAATCCATCTTCAGGGATTTATGATCTGTTACTCTGAAAAATTTAAGTTAGTAAAGGTATTGATGGAACTTTTTCTCAATGAGGATGACCACCAAACTTTCCTTCTCCATCTGGCCATATTTGCATTTGGCATCAGCCAAAGTGTAGGAAGTATACGCTGTCAGGTATCCTCTCCATTGGACCATCTGTGAGCCAACATTACCCCGATGCTATATTAGATTAGATTCCCTACAGTGTGGAAACAGGCCCTTTGTCCCAACAAGTCCACACCGACCCACCGAAGTGCAATCCACCAGACCCATTCCCCTACATTTACCCCTTAAACTCATACTACGGGCAATTTAGCATGGCCAATTCACCTAACCTGCACATTTTTGGACTGTGGGAGGAAACCGGAGCACCCGGAGGAAAGCCACGCAGACAGTCGCCTGAGGCGGGAATTAAACCCGGGTCTGTGGCGCTGTGAGGCAGCAGTGCTAACCACTGTGCCACCGTGCCGCCCATTGCATCGCATGTCAACACCAGATCTCAATTGAGATCATAGTGTGCCAAAACTTTAGCTACTTTTCTGTTTCCCTAAAGTCTACATCTTAGCTACGAAAACATTTCCAAGGCTGACCGTTTTCCAATGTAAGAGTGTAAGAGTGCCAGGATGGAGGCCGGGTTATGTAAGAAATTTCCATAATAATTCACCAAACCAAAGAAATATCTCAGCCCCAGTACTGACACGGGAGCCAAGCCACCTTTGATCGCCCTCACTTTATCTTCCAATGGGTGTAATCCGGTCCTGTCGACTTTGTTTCCAAAGTATATCGCTTGGGGTGCCTCGAACACACAGTTTTACCTTTTAAGGCATATGCCTGCCTTTGAGAAAATCTAAGGACTATATACAAGTTCTCTAAACACCCTTTATTGGTCTTCCCTGTTATTAGTGCATCATCCAGATATATGGCAACCTGGGGTAGGCTTTTTAAAATGTTCTGCATCATCTGCTGAAAGATTGGCTCTCCCCAGATGTTCCTGAAAAACATCTGGGTATTTAATTAGGACTTAATTCAGGCAATCATTTTCTAATCGAAAAGTGTTGAGCCAATCAAATTGGATCTTTCTCAACTAATTTAGCCCCACCAAGCTTGGGCCCGTGGCTTTTAATACAATCAGTGGTAACTGAACCAGCTGCTTCTCATACAGAGCTGGAATCAAAGGTATACACTTAATCTGCAAAGGTTCCCTTGTATGGGTTCTCAATCTAGCTGTGGTTTTACACAAATTTAAGGGTTGGAGTCCAGAGCAAATTTTGTTAAAGGCTGGTACTGACATCACTGATGCAGCTGCGCTGGTATCAACCTCCATTAGAATGGGGTAATTATTTAGACTTTTATTTTGATTGGTTCTGCTTTGGACGTTGATAAGCAGATTAACTGTTCCTAACTAAATGTACATGGGCTTTCCAGGGTTTGCACTTACTTGGATACCGACCTGTGAACTCGATTACTCAATTCAGGCCTAGTGGAAATCTTTTACTGTCTCAAGTCTGCATACCGGCAGCAACAATGGCTTGGATCCTGAAGAAAATGTTAAACTTTTGGCTGAAACTTCATTTGTTTTGTCATTTTGTGAGCTGACCTAGAGTACCTCCATTCAAGATGTGCCCCGACTGAGGCTATGCAATTGCCTTCACTCAAGTGGTGTCGCTCAAACTTGTCAGCCTGACGAGGGTGTCCACTTCCATCCTGTAACTCACATGCTCCACTTACTACATTATCCAATGATCAAGCCAGTTTTCGTGTCTGTTTGAAGTCCAGTCAGGTTTCAGCTAATCGATGTTTTTGCACGAATACAATCAAAAGCCCCACATACCAAATGGTCTCTCAACATCTCATTAAGGGTAAAACCAAAGTTATATGCCTCTGCCGGTCACATTAACCTCGCCAACAATCTCGATATGAATTCCCCTTGTTCTCAAACTGCCAAGTAAAACTGATCGTGTCTCAAAATTAGGGGAGGTTTGGGGTCATTATGTTCCTTAACTAAATCCATCAACTCTTGAAATGTTCTCATATGGGTTGCCTCATGAAACATCAGGTTCCTAATAACTGAGACAGCTACGGATCCTGCCAGGAGAATTACTTGTTGCTTTTCAGCTGCCCCATTGTTATTTGCTCAGGAAGAAAGCAACGCATCCTTTCCCCATACTGGGCCCAGTCTTCGACGGCAGGTTTGAACGAGTCAAGCTTTCCAAATAACAGCATGATGCCAGAAATGTTTACCCCCAACTCAAAGACAACTGTTGCGAGTGAATTTCTTCAGGATCCTTTCATTTTCTCACATCACCTCCAAAATAACTCCACAGAGGCCAAAATCCCATTATCAAGTTAATCCTTATTTACTTATGCACAATACTTGACACTGATCCAGCTCTTTCAGAGCCAGCCCTCAGAGTGAACAGGATGTCTGACACTCCTGTTTTATCTGTCAGCCAGAGCTCCCTGACTGGATCAGATTAACAGCCCCAATCAGGGAACTCATACTTCAGGAGGCCCACCTGACTGACTTTGTTAAAATCACTACAACTGAGAATTCAATACCATAAAAAAGTATACCTTTCCCTTATTCTATTTGACTGCTTTTCAACATCCTAGGGCCTCTTGATATAGGAGTGCTGCCTTTCTTCTTTGAGGGAACATAGCTGAGCTCTCATTACTTCTTTCTTGAATTCCTCCCACTGGTCCGATACTGATTTACCATCAAGTAGCTGTTCCCAGTCTACTCTTGCTAAATCATACGGCAGTTTAATAAAATTGCCCTTTTCCTAAATGAAAACATTTACTGCTCGTCTGCCTTTGTCCTTTCCCATAATTATACAAAATCAACTGAGGGTCAACTCACAGAGCAACAAAACAAGAACAATTTTCCATAGCTGCCCTGCATTGGTGGAATGGTATGTGTGGGAGTTATCAATGCTTTCAGGCAAATGGTTAGAAAAATATTTCTTTACAAAAAACTAAAAATGTGCGGAAAGATAAATTATGATGCTTCCTGTTGAATAGGGTAGTATGGAAACAGCAAAATATTTTGGTGGGTTGACTTGTTGATCCTACCTATGCTGAAATGAACTAGTCCTTCAAGACTGGCTAATCCAGGCTCTGCAATCATGTTCACAGGGTCTTGTGCATGATATACACTGAGGTAAGGAGAAATGTCTTCACCGAGAGGATATTGAGCCTGTGGAATTCTGTGCAACCCAAAAAGGCCAAAACATTGAATGTTTTCAAGAAGGAAAAATGGTTCTTAGTGCTAAAGGATCAAACCACATGGGGAATAAAATCTGGAACAGAATACTGAGTGAAATGATCAGCCATGATCATATTGGATGGTAGCACATGCTGGATGGGCTGAATAACTACTCTTCTTCCTATTTTCTATGATATCCCAGGAACTCTAAGAGAATCAGGGCTTGAAAGTTGGCTGTTTGTGGTCACGTAAAGGCTGACCATAAATGTTGCTTTAAGTTATCGTTTTACCTTCAGATATTTTATTCTTAACTACTTTTACTACATTGAGCCAGTCAGGATGTCAAAAATAGAGACAGCTAGACAGCATTTGCAGGATGGACTAACAAGAAGAAACAACTCTGCTACCAAGCTTCGCACCCCACCCCTTCCTGTCCCATCCTCACCCCACCCAATGCCTCAGGGGTTTTTCCGAAAATTGTCACTCAAAGACACTACATGGAGATAAGGAGGCTTTCTAATTGTCAGGAATAGCATGATTTGGCCAAGAATTTTGCATAAAATTTCCCAAAGCACAATATGGTCTGGATATGTCTATTAACAACGAACCACACAGTTCCAATGTTACAGGGAAGCAGTACTTAATGTACTTTATCACATCAGTTACCTGCTCTTCCATTGTATTTATGGTAACTATTCCATCTATATTATTTTATATTACTAACCAGAGACTGGATACAATAGGATCATAAACCACAAATGTTTGTTAAAATGTAGAATGTAAGTAGTTGGATAGAATTAAAGAATTTAGATTGTTAACTTTATATTTAAAGACTCAGTTAACAGGAAGAAGATGGTGAAAAAGCCACAATGAAAAGCCATAGTTCCTTTCTTCACCACATAGTGGCACTATAGTACATCACATGGTTAGAAACTATCTATAAAGAACATATGATCAATTATATTTAAGTAATTCACTTACAACTTTTAGCTTTAAAAATGCAACTTCTTCAGTGATGCAACTTTAATGAAAAACAAAATGTACTGTTATATACACTTTGAAACTGCTTTTCATTTGTTTGATGTTCTTGAAAGACAATACGCAAATTCCACATAGCTTCCTCTTCTCCACTAACACAACTCCCACCACTTCATTATGAGGACAAATTGGAAAAGATAGGACTAGTCTCCTGAAATATTAAAATGGTGAGAAATTTTTATAGTGTGCATAGAGAAAAATTATTTCTTCTGATGACAGGTTCAATAGCTAGAGGTAATTGATTTCAATTTCCAAAGATATGAGCGAGAGCATTGATTGAATGATATATTGTCAGCGAATAATACAGTAAAAGACAGTGGTGAATAATACAGTACAAGACAGTGGAAAGCATCAACTGTCACCACACTCTGTCACCATTTTGAAGGGCTTAGGAATGAAAAGAATAAAATAAGACATAACTGACAGAGTCGACAGCCAGTTCTTCTATAACGTGATTGTTGCATTCTTGTGCAACCCTGCATTATAGAAACATTGTGCTTTAGAAACATTGCTTAAAGTGCTGGCAATGTAATTGTGTTACACGCATTTTAAAAATTTGTGCTTTGGAAACAGTGTCCCTTATTTATCAATCACATTACAACAAATTTGTGCTGACGAAACTCGCATTATAACAGGAGGACCTGTATCTATATTCTGAGCCATCACCAACATTACCTGCACCTTCACCGCCTCGCCCCTGCCTGTATAAGTCCCATCAATGCAGGAGTTGCCACTCTTAAGGCACTGTCTGCTTACCACTGTGCCCATCTCACAGATGCCACCACTGTGTTGAACCTACACTCACGCTGCAACTAAGAGTCCTCAGCTTTGCTGCCACTGCTGTCGCTTTACTAATAACCAGGATCTTCTGGCTCCAGGCCTACCACAGCCAGGAGCTTCTGCCATCACCTCATCAATAACCAAGAGTCCCCGGTTCTGAGCTTACCACAACCAGAAACTGCTGCCATCACCTTGTCGATAACTAAAAGTCCTTGGCTCTGAGCTTATCACAACCAGGAGCTGCCATCGTCACCTCACCAATAACCAGGAATCTCCACCTCTGGGCCTACCCTAACCAGGAGTCTCTGGGTCCTCTGGCAGGCCAGGCTGCTGCCGTTGCCTTGCCAAGAGTCCTGCTCCAGCCACCTTCCTCCAAGATGTCACCTTGCTAGCGCTGCCATCTTGAAAAGTCCATTGTGGCTGGCACCTCCAATTGCTAGAGGTGATTTGCCACCTAATGGGAAGACTCACCCAGAGAGGGTGAGTCTGTGAAATTTGCTACCACAGAAAGCAATCAAGGCCAAAGCATGTACACTTTCAAGCAGGAGTTAGATATAGCATTTGGGGCTAAAGGGCTTAAAGGATATGGAAGGGAAAATCAGAAAAACAATTTTGAGGTGGATAATGAGCCAAGAATATAACGAATGGGGTTCATGACATGAAGGGCCAAATAGCCTACTCCTACTCTTATTTTCTATGTTCTCAGTTTCTATATTTCTAAATAATTAGAATTGGACCATTAGACCATAAGTCCATAAGATACTGGAGTAGAATTAAGCCACTCAGCTCATTACATCTGCTCTGCCATTTCATATGTTTCTCAATCCCATTCTCCTGCCTTCTCCTGTAACCCTTAATCCCCCCCTATCTATCACTGTCGTAAATGCACTCAACGATTTAGTCTCCACACCCCTCTTTGGCAATGAGTTCCAAAGATTAACTACTCTCTGGCTGAAGAAATTCCTCCTCATTTCAGTTCTAAAGGGTCATTTCTTAACCCTGAGGCTGTGCCTTTGGGTCCTAGTCTCTTCTGCTAGTGGGAACATCTTCTCCATGTCCACTTTATCCAGGCTTCTCAGCATTCTGTAAGCTTCAATTAGATCCCCTATGATTCTTCTAAACTCCATTGAGTACAGACCTAGAGTCCTCAACTGCTCCTCATATGATAAGCCCTTCATGGCTGCGATCATCTCGTAAACCTCCTCTAGACTCTGTCCAATGCCAGCATATCGTTCCTTAGATATAGGACCAAATCTGCTGACAATATTTTAAATACAGTCTGACCAAAGCGTTATATGGCCTCAGCAATATATTTCTACTCTTCTATTGTAGCTTACTTGAAATGAAGGCTAATCTTCCTTCATTTACCTTGCTAGCCACCAACCAAACCTGCATGTTAACCTTAAAAGAATCCTGAACTAGGACTCCCAAGTCCCTTTTGCATTTCAGGTCTCCAAAGCCTTTCCCCATAGAGAAAATAGTCTTTGCCTCTAAGTGATATGAAGGGATAATAGGGCAATTCTTTTTTATCAGGATTTGGAGCCCTCCACTCTACATGAAAAGATTTTGGACAGATTTTGAGATTGTGGAACCCAGAGGCCACAATAAGACATAAGAGTGTTGGACTAAACATAAATGAATAAAGTTAAGCTGTTGAGTGGCACCAATTCTTAACAAGAATAGTGTTTTGGTTTGGATACTCTGTTTCCTATGATGAGGGTGAGTGGGATCTTAGGGGAGGGTTGGGGAAGCAGCAAAGCAGGGTTGAAATTGTCAAACTTGACTCATACTTGTCAATAGCAGTCTTAGTTCTAAGGCAAAAGGTTGTGACTTTAAGCGTCACTCCAAAACTGCAGACTGTAATTTGGGTTAAAGACACTTCTGAAAAAACTGTTCTCCTTAGGTATGTGTACAAATTCCATCACACTACCTGATGAAAGGCAAAGAATGTTCCCTCATTTCCTGGCCAAAAACATTTAACCATCAAACCACATTAAAAAAAAAGATACAAAAGCAAAATAGTAAAGATAACATAAACCTGAAATGGGAAAGACAGAAACGTTTGGAAATGCAGATCAGGCAGCAGCTAGAGAGAAAGAAATAGAGTCTCGAAATGCAGGGTCATGACCCAAAACATTAATTCTGGTTTTTTTCTCTCTCAATAGATACTGAAAGACCTGCAGGCTATTTCCAAAAATGTATCTATTTATCACATGACAGATTATCTAGTCATGATCTCATTGTTGATCATCAGGCCTTGTAGCATGCAAATCAGCTGTTATGTTTCCTCTAATGAACACCACACCTAAACAGCTAATTGGCTGTAGCTCTTTAGAGTGTCCTGAAGTTGTGAAATGTACTACATTCATCAAAGTTATTTTCTTTAGTAAAACTAATAAGAGGAGAAATCACAAGAAAAAAAACCTGAAATATTAGTTTTGTTATTTCAGTCCTTTCTATAGTTCTGCATGCCCTTCCTAATATGTCCATCAAAAAATGATTAACATGTCACAGATGCCAAATAAGTAATGTAGTAATTAAAGTATTACTACTGTTTTCAGTAAATTCGAGGGATTGTTTGCACAAAGGATTTGAGATTTAAAAATTAATAAATATGTTCCCATTTATTATTGTCAGCAGATTAAAGAAATACTGTTTATATTTTTAATAAAGCTTTTGAATTTATTTTTAAATCCTCTGACTTGTTGTAGCTTCAAAGCAGTCAGTCTGATGTTGAATTAATTTATGTCTCCTTCTAGTGGACTATATTTGATTCTTAATAAACAAACAGCATTTTTTATAAGCCTATACTTTTCCTCTTTGTTCAACTAAATTTTTGGCACAGAAATTGATGGCTCAACTGATTTTCAAAGCGTATTGATGCTGCTGAATCTATTGCATTTCCAAGGTCTGGGTTATGGCTTGCATTTGTGACATTAAGGCTTTCTTCTTACTTTTAAAAAATTTATTCATTCAGGGGATGAGGGCATCACTGGCTAGGCAACATTTATTGCCCATCCTTAATTGCCCAGAGAGCAGTTAAGAGTCAACCATGTTGTTGTGGGTCTGGAGTCACATGTAGGCCAAACTGGATAAGGATGGCAGCTTCCCTCCCTAAAGGATGTTAATGAACCAGATGGGCTTTTTCTGACAATCAACAATGGATTCATGGACATCATGAGACTCTTAATTCCAGATTTGTTTTTATTGAACTCAAGTTCCACCATCTACTGTGTCAGGATTCAATTCTAGGTTCCTTGAATATTACCTAGACCTCTGAATTAACAGCAATAATACCACTAGGCGATCACTTTGCCTCTTCATGAACTGTCTTATCAATTCTCAATGCATCCAATCTGAATCAGTGAATAAATCTTGTGAACCTTTGTTGCACTCCCTCTATAGCAATAAAAGTTCCTCTGAGGTAAGGAAAGCAAAACTGCACACAACACTCCAGATGGGGGTCTCACCAAATTCTTATACAAGTGAACTTGAGTTCTGAAGAAGGGTTGCTGGACTGAAAACATTAACACTGTTTTCTCTTCATAGATGCTGTCATTTATTGAATCTCTCACACAATTTCTGTTTTTATTTGTTTCAGATCTCCAGTAGTTCTTTGCTTTATAATATTGAGAAATCTCTTTTTGAATCTTGCATCAGCTGCAAACCTTCAGAGTGTGTAAAAACTGCAAAGTCGTCCTGAAATGTTTCAGCATCTTCCAGAACAGCACTGAATTTGTAAGAAGCAAATGTTTCTGCAGCTTTAGGGAGCAGACCACTGTCCTGTAAGGGAGAATAAATGTGCGAGTTGCTCATGATACATCTGCCAACTCTGAAAGGCAGTGCACTCCCTTGAAAAGCCATGAAAGTAGAATGAACCTTTCATGACAGAAATGTGTGGAATCATCACTATTTCTGTGTTCGATCCCAAAAAGTTGTGTGTAAGTGTGAAACGATGTGTGCAGGGCCTAGTATACTGTTTGTGTTTCTCACATTAAGCTGAAACAGCTTTGGTTGCAGTCCTTGACATCATGGTTCAAGGCTGAGGCTGAGAGTTGGCTGTTTGTGAGAGATAAGCAACATTTGGCAAGTGAAGTATATTTTATTTTTGGAATGTCTGAAGTGGCGGCTCATCTGATAAGGGTTTGAATTAATCAGTTCCAACAGAAAAATTGTACTTGTGTGGTCTGCTTCTTAAAGGCCCAGCAATTATTTGACAGAATTAAAAGAGATGTCTGGAACCTTCATAGTGCCCATTTGGGATTGGAGTTCTAGATTTGACTCATTAAGAAAATGCATGTCAAAAAATGTTGACACTTGGTATAATTGGGAACAAGGTACTCTGTTATTTTTTTCCAGGGAAAGTGCCAATTTTCTGACCTCTTCAGAAAGTGCCTAAATGTCCTTTTGTGTGGTACAGGCACTTGCTCAGTGGTGGCTCAGTGGTTAACACTCCTACCTCACAGTGCCAGGGATATGGGTTCAATTCCACCCTCAGTCAACTATCTGTGTAGAGTTTGCACATTCTCCCGGTGTCTGCATGAATTTCCTCTGGCTGCTCCAGTTTCCTCTCAAAGACGTTGACTTCAGTAAGGTGTTCGACAAGGTTCCCCATGGGAGACTGATTAGCAAGGTTAGATCTCATGGAATACAGGGAGAACTAGCCATTTGGATACAGAACTGGCTCAAAGGTAGAAGACAGAGGGTTGTTTTTCAGACTGGAGGCCTGTGACCAGTGGAGTGCCTCAAGGATCGTTGCTGGGCCCTCTACTTTTTGACATTTACATAAATGATTTGGATGCGAGCATTAGAGGTACAGTTAGTAAGTTTGCAGATGACACCAAAATTGGAGATGTAGTGGACAGTGAAGAGGGTTACCTCAGATTACAACAGGATCTTGACCAGATGGGCCAATGGGCTGAGAAGTGGCAGTTGGAGTTTAATTCAGATAAATGCGAGGTGCTGCATTTTGGGAAAGCAAATCTTAGCAGGACTTATACACTTAATGGTAAGGTCCTAGGGAGTGTTGCTGAACAAAGAGACCTTGGAGTGCAGGTTTATAGCTCCTTGAAAGTGGAGTTGCAGGTAGATAGGATAGTGAAGAAGGCATTTGGTATGCTTTCCTTTATTGGTCAGAGTATTGAGTACAGGAGTTAGGAGGTCAAGTTGCGGCTGTACAGGACATTGGTTAGGCCACTGTTGGAATATTGTATGCAATTCTGGTCTCCTTCCTATCGGAAAGATGTTGTAAAACTTGAAAGGGTTCAGAAAAGATTTACAAGGATGTTGCCAGGGTTGGAGGATTTGAGCTACAGGGAGAGGCTGAACAGGCTGGGGTTGTTTTTCCTGGAGTGTCGGAGGCTTAGGGGTGACCTTATAGAGGTTTACAACATAATGAGGGGCATGGATAGGATAAATAGGCAAAGTCTTTTCCCTGGGGTTGGGGAGTCCAGAACTAGAGTGAGGGTTTAGGGTGAGAGGGGAAATATATAAAAGAGACCTAAGGGGCAACGTTTTCACACAGAGGGTAGCACGTGTATGGAATGAGCTGCCAGATGAAGTGGTGGAGGCTGGTACAATTGCAACATTTAAGATGCATTTGGATGGGTATATGAATAGGAAGGGTTTGGAGGTATATGGGCCAGGTGCTGGCAGGTGGGACTAGATTGGGTTGGGATATCTGGTCGGCATGGATGGTTGGACCAAAGGGTCTGTTTCCATGCTGTACATCTCTATGACTCTATGGCTCTATGTGCAGCAAAGGTGAATTGGCCATGCTAAATTGCCCATAGTGTCCAGGAATGAGTAAGTTAGTTGAATTAGACATGGAAAATGCAGGAACAGGATAGGGGGTGAGTCTTGATGGGATGCACTTCACAGGCTTGATGGGCAAAATGACCTTTTTCCACACTGTAGGGATTCTGAGATTCATGAAGGGACCTCCTGATGAGCTTGTAAGTCTTGGCTGAGGCAGGACCCTGGCTAATTAGTCTGGAATAACCGTCAAGGTTGCTGCCCACCGCATTTTAGCATCTTTGATAGCTGGCTAACTTTAAATTTCCAGGGGAACACAGTGTGTGGAGCTAGATTTCCAACTATATTTTGTAAAAGTTTTAACCTTGCTTAAAATTACAGGGTCATCTAAGTTCAATATCCAATAGAGTGTCAGCCATGTATCACCAGCTGAAATTTCAGTTACCTCTGTCAGTGGGGAGGATGAGATTAATCTAGAAATAGCTGGCAGACTGGAATAAAATTGCATTGAATTGCAGATTGAGGTTAGTTCTCATGGAATACAGGGAGAACTAGCCATTTGGATACAGAACTGGCTCAAAGGTAGAAGACAGAGGGTGGTGGTGGAGTGTTGCTTTTCAGACTGGAGGCCAGTGACCAGTGGAGTGCAACAAGGATCAGTGCTGGACCCACTACTTTTCATCATTTATATAAATGATTTGGATGTGAACATAGGAGGATTAGTTAGTAAGTTTGCAGATGACACCAAAATTGGAGGTGGAGTGGACAGCAAAGAAGGTTACCTCAGATTACAACAGGATCTTTATCAGATGGGCCAATGGGATGAGGAGTGGCAGATGGAGTTAATTCAGATAAATGTGAGGTGCTGCATTTTGGGAAAGCAAATATTAGCAGGACTTATACACTTAATGGTAAGGTCCTAGAGTGTTGCTGAACAAAGAGACCTTGGAGTGCAGATTCATAGCTTCTTGAAAGTGGAGTCGCAGGTAGATAGGATAGTGAAAGCAGCGTTTGGAATGCTTTTCTTTATTGGTCAGAGTATTGAGTACAGGAGTTGAGAGGTCATGTTGTGGCTGTACAGGACATTGGTTAGGCCACAGTTGGAATATTGCATGCAATTCTGGTCTCCTTTCTATCAGAAAGATGTTGTGAAACTTGAAAGGGTTCAGAAAAGATTTACAAAGATGTTGCCAGGGTTGGAGGACTTAAGCTGTAGGGAGAAGTTGAATAGGCTAGGGATGTTTTCCCTGGAGCGGCGGAGGCTGAGGGGTGAGCTTATAGAGGTTTATAAAATCATGAAGGGCATGGATAGGATAAATAGACAAAGTATTTTCCCTGGGATGGGGGTGTCCAGAACTAGAGGGCATAGGTTGACGGTGAGAGGGAAAAGCTACAAAAGAGACCCAAGGGTCAACTCTTTTACGCAGAGGGTGGTATGTGTATGGAATGAGCTGCCAGAGAAAGTGGTGGAGGCTGGTACAATTGCAATTTAAAAGACCTCTAGATGGGTATATGAATAGGAATGGTTGGGTGCTGGCAAATGAGACTGGATTAGGTTAGGATATCTGGTCAGCATGGACGAGTTGGGCTAAAGGGTCTGTTTCAGTGCTGTACATCCCTATGGCTCTATGACTTTAATTGCGGATGCTGGAAGTCAGAAACAAAAAAGAAATTGCTTGAAAAACTCAGTACATCTGGCAGTATCTGTGGAAGGAAATCAGAATTAATGTTTCAGATCCAGTGACCCTTCTTCAGAACGTCAAGCAGAGAGGACAGGACGCTGAAATACATTCACATCAACGTGAGTTCCTCAGGGCTGTCCAACCCATGTAAATTTTTTTCTTGGTGTGTGTTGTCAAAGAATTCAGAAAGATGGGTTCAAAGGCATGGCTTTCTTTTGGCTATCTCTGTCAGTTGTGCCAGCGTGAATGGTATCAGTGATATTGGCTGCCCTTTGCCTGTCTTGGGTATTGGTGGTTAGTGGGTTCATTGTGCCCGTAATGGCTCCATTGTTGTCTGGGGTTCGGGTTCTTTAGGGAGGGGATGCTGGGCTGGGGTTGCTAAGGGTGTTGGGAGTACCAGGGTAGGGATTCCTCCAGGAAGGAGGTGCCACACATAATTCACAGCATACCAATGTGCTTCCTTCTGTATGCTCCTCCAAAGTCCACATCATGGCTCTTTTCCTCTTCTGCTCCTGTGACCCTAAAGGCACATATCATACTTTTCTGGACCACAACTTGGGACTTTACTTTATCAATCTCATGCTGGCACTTTGCAGTGTGGGCCTTACTCTCTTGTTTTACTTGGTGTAGAGCCATTACCGCCACCTGCAGACTACCACTCGGTTAGCTCAGTCATGGCTCATGGGTTGCACCCTGATCCTGATAACTGTTCCCCTTGGTAGGCCTATTCTCTGAGCCTGGAACTGCCCTATGTGCAGCCACTTTGTCTAGCTTCTCTGACCCTGCCCTTAAATTTTGACCTGCATTTGCTCAATTCTGTCTTTGCATTTGCTAGTTCTACTTTTAAGCTTTACATGTTCAACCTTTCTCCTTTTCACTTGTCCCATACGGCTGTTTATTGCTATAGCCTTACCTAATTTGGGGGCATACTTACCTAATTCTTTATCCCATCCTTCCTAATAATTTTGACCTTCAAATCCAAGACCAGATACTAACGTAGCACTGTACTCAGCCCACTTGGATCACTTCCTATTCAGATATTTCCTTCAGGATTCCTCCCACTTTAAGTAGTCTGCATGTTTTGCTCTCCTGATCCCTTAGGGTTCATCCAAAGGGTTGGGAAGCAACCAGAGAATGGGTCATGCTTATGCTAAACTGGTGCCCAGTCCCTCTGTGTCCAACATGCGAGAGGTAAGTGACACCCTCTCCCCTGGCTCATTGCTATCGTGGAGAGTTTATCTTTCCTCCTTCACCAGCCCAGCTTCACAGTCTTGCTGTTTCATTTGTTACACTGCACAGACCCGACATGTCATCCACTTACTGGTCAGTTCTCCCTAAGCTCATTCACCCACTTGAATCCTGGCTGTTGCATGGGATAGCTGCTCTTGTAAACCAAGTTCAGGTTGGTTGTTCAAAAATACAAGACTGGTAGGGTTCAATTTCACAGTATCCACTGTGAATCTTCTCATCGAAGACCACCCAGGGACACCAATGTTGTCCATGCTTTGGATACTTCAATCTGTTTTTACATAAACTCATTTTACTTGGGGACAGTACTTGTTAGTCATAGAGATGTATAGGATGGAAACAGACCCTTCGGTCCAACTCGTTCATGCCAATTAGATATCCCAACCCAATCTAGTCCCACCTGCCAGCACCCGGTCCATTTCCCTCCAAACCTTTCCTTTTCATATACCCATCCAGATGCCTTTTAAATGTTGCAATCATACTAGCCCCCACCCCTTCCTCTGGCAGCTCATTCTATACACGTATCATCCTCTGCATGAAAAAGTTGCCCCTTAGGTCTTTTATATCTTTCCCCTCTCACCCTAAACCTAAGCCCTCTATTTCTGGACTCCCCCACCCCAGGGAAAAGACTTTGTGTCTATTTATCCTAACCATTCCCTTCATGATTTTATAGACCTCTATAAGGTCACTCCTCAGTCTCTGATGCTCCAGGGAAAACAGCCCTAGCCTATTCAACCACTCTATATAGCTCAAACCATCCAACCCTGGCAACATCCTTGTAAATCTTTTCTGAACCATTTCAGAAGGAAGGAGATCAGAATTGCATGCAATACTCCAAAAGAGGCCTAACCAATGTCATGTACAGCCACAACTTGACCTCCTAATTCCTGTACTCAATACTCTGATCAATAAGGGAAAGCATGCCAAACATCTTCTTCACTATCCTATCTACCTGCGACTCCACTTTCAAGGAGCGATGAACCTGTACTCCAAGGTCTCTTTGTTCAGCAACACTTCCCAGGACCTTGCCATTAAGTCTATAAGTCCTGCTAAGATTTGCTGTCCCAAAATGCAGCACTTCACATTTATCTAAATTAAACTCCATCTGCCACTTCTCAGCCCATTGGCTCATCTGATCAAGATTCTGTTGTACTCTGAGGTAACCTTCTTCACTGTCCACTACACTTCCAATTTTGGTGTTATATGCAAACTTACTAACTATACCTCTTATGCTCACATTCAAATCATTTATTCAAATGATGAAAAGTAGTGGACCCAGCATCAATCCTCGAGGCACTCCACTGGTCACAGGCCTCCAGTCTGAAAAGCAACACTCCACCACCACCTTTGAGCCAGTTCTGTATCCAAATGGCTAGTTCTCCCTGTATTCCTTGAGATCTAACCTCAATCTGCAATTCAATGCAATTTTATTCATGACTTAAAGGTACAAAAGGGGCCATATTGCTCCTTTAATTTAAAGCCCTTCTTTTTCCTGATAGACCCCCAATTCTTACACTAATTACTTTGCTAATCACAATGGTAAGTCTACATCCTTAGTTACTCGTTACCACCACACTAGGACCAGGTACTACCAATGCGGTTTAATATGGTCAGGCTGTGTAGCCAGCTCTGATGAACTTGGCTAAGGTTGATCTCACATGTGGTTACCCTCTTTCTCATGGTCGGAGCTCCACTGCCGAGCCAGGGTGAGTTTTCACTGAGGAAATGTTTGCCAGATGTCCCTTCTTATCCATCTCTTCTGCATTCTTCCAGAGTGTTCTCTCTGGCTCTCAGCCAATCGATTTCTAGGTCACAGTCATGGCATCCAATGGGATCCTTAATGCCATATAGGGAAGATGCTAGATCTGCCTTCGGCATCCATTCTCCAATATGTCAAAGGCACGTCCCCCTCTCCTGACATGGTCATGGCAGGAACACAGGGCACCCCCAGTGTGTCTGGTCGCCAAATGCTAATTCACAAACCATTCTCATTTTCCAGAGCACGTTCAGGCTTGTCCTTGCCTGTCTTGTCTAGTGCAGATGTTTTGTGCTTGACCTGTCCTGAAAGTCCCATCAGACCGCACTGCTCAAAGGTTACCCTTTCTGGTTTCAGGCCTAGCCATTCAGGCCCTGAGTTATCTGGTTTTAGGAGCAACCACCATAGCAGGGAACTTTCAATTTCAGGAACCCTAAACTTAATCCTTTGCTGGAAAAGGCTGAATGGATTATTTGAGGTTGGAAAACAGGAATTCAGTTACAAGACAAAGATGCCAACATCAACTGGTGCTCATTGCTTATGGTGCTTTCTAGCTCCTAATTGGTATGACAATCAACTGGCCACAAAAGTTCAATCGTGAGGCAATTTTAATGAAATAAAGTCAGGTTTTTTAAGTTTTCAGGTAAACTATAGTTATAAACTGTGATAGTGATTTACAGTCTCATGTGGCAGTGAACTTGCCATATAATGACAGAGCCAGGAGTCCACATGATTTCTCCTCTTCCAGCTTTGTTTTTCATGCTTCTCTCCCTCTTCCTTGTCTCTCATGTTGTTTCCCATTTCTAGATTTCTCAGTATCACAGAAGGCTGAGGAAAGGTCTCCTTTCTCCTGGCTCACACAATTTGAATTGACTTGAATTTATTGTCATGTGTACCGAGACAAAGTGAAAAGCTTTGTCTTCCAAGCAATACAGCCAGATCACAGAGTTAAATAGCATAGATAAGTAAATAATAGGTACACAGTGGCAAAACAAAAACACAGGTACAGGCAAATGCTAAGAGCTCATGAGGTTGCCAGAGTGCTAAGAGTTTATCCCTCTTCCTCCTCAAACTTCTCTAGATCTATGGTAACCACAACCTCAGCAAACATTTCATGTATCTTTCATATCAGCATCACATCATTAGATGATATTCTTAACAGCTTTCTTCATTTGATTGTCTCTAATGTTAAAGGCTTTTGGGTTTTATCTCTAAGAAGTCTGGACATTCCTAACCTGTGTTTTCCCATGGACAAGAAATTTTCATGGACAACTTTCATATTCTCAGCTTTTCATATCATAGGCTATTTAAAGGAAAGAATAATCTCTTAGAATCCCTCTACCTTGGCAATATTCCTGTGCAGTGCCCTATTTCTAAGTTTTCCCATTTCATTATGATAAGTGCCCAATAAAATTAGATGTTAATTTCTAATAATTGTTCATTTTAACAGTCGGTATTATTGTTAGTGACCTAACATGAGTTATATACAGGATTCCAATCCAGTATTGGATGAAAAGTTAATACCTCTTTAGAACAACAGAGATAAAGAAGTGACACATAACTCCTCTCCACTTGTTGGTGAAACCTGTATTGAGTCTCTGCATTCTACATGCATTAAGCATCACACATCCATTACAAGTGGCAGCTGTAAGAAATGTCAACACAATATTTACCATCTCTCCTCAAGTGATATATACCCTCATTCTTTTCCAAATGCCAATACTTTAACTGTGCAGATGTCAGCTTCTGACTGAGAGATGGTCAATTTCAAAGACGTTACACCACGCCTAGGAAAGTATTAGCATTTTGGAACATAAACAAGAAATGCTGGAAGTGCTCAGTAGGTTGGGCTATATCTGTGAAGAAACAGAAAAATTAATAATTCATACACTACCCCTTAACAGAATTGGGAAAAAAAATAACAAGCTAAACAAAATTTATAAAAGAAATGAGGGGACAAGTTGACACAAATATGTTACTCACACAACAGATGAATTAGAATTTACTGCAGATTACAAAAATGTAGCAGTTGTTGTCTGATTGGGAGGTGCTGTTGAAGAAGTCTTGACTGCAGTGCATCGTATCGATGCTACACACTACAGCTCAGGTGGTTAGGGGAATGATTGTTTAAGACCAGGAATGGGCTGCTTTAGCTGAGGTGCTGTTGAGATTCTTGGGTATTGTTACAGCTGCATAATTAAGGTAAGCGGTGAGTTTCTGTCATGTTCCGGACTTGTGCCTGATTAGTAATGGAAATGCACTGGGGATTCAGAAAGTGAGATACCTGTTGCAAAATTACTGATTTGTTCTCGTAGGCACAGTATTTCAGTAATTTACCCAGTTATGCTTCTAGTCAATAGAAATGGAATGTTGATGATGTGAGTCTCAGAAATGGCTATTCTATTGAATGTCGAGAACAAACAGTTGTTGATCATTGCCAGGAACTCCTGCTTTGTGAATAGAACTGAATAGATGCAATTACTAGGATTAACATTGAGGACTCTCATGCCACACCTTTGTGATTGTGTGTGTGTGTGCTAAAGGAGGAACAGGACGTACAAAGTTATGGATGTGAATGAGCCTTGGAAGCTGGCTGTAAACTATGATTCAGTGAGTATGACTATATCGTGCTGTTGTTTGACTGATCTGGGAAATAGTTTTCCTAATTTTGAGATAAGTTCCCAGATATTAGTAAAGACTTTTCAGTTGAAACAGGGAAGTTACTACATTTGTAATATCTGAATCTGATGCTTAAATCAATTTCAGGTGGTCTGTTGGTCTTCGGAGATGAAGTTTCCACACTTAATTAATTCAGTTGCCCAAAAATTAATTTTAATTCTCAAGTTTGAAGTAAGACTCAAATATAAATTGAAAGAGAATTTTGATATCATAGTACAAAGTTAATTTATACAATTAAACCTTTTCACTTTAGTATGCTAAGTATGTAGCTAGATTAATTTACTATCTCTTTTCTCCACTGGATTAATTTTAAGATAACCCAAAATGAGGTGTAAAAGTACTTATATCACATAGGCTTCTTTCATGTTTGGATAAGGCTAGCTAGCGAGGTCTCTGGAAATGGCACTTTATTTAATCTCCAGCGAAAATTTCAAGCACTTCCCAGTGTGACAATACCATGATATGGTGTGATGCATTAATGATCTGCAGCTATCACACAGTTAACAGCTCGAACATGAAGAAGAGACACAAGGCACATAATATTGGAGAAAATGATTAATCTTTCTAACAGCATCTATTATCTCCTACATTATAGTGACAGGCACTTGGTGTCTGGGGTTAAAGTAATTTGGATGTATTATAGCACACTTTCCTCAACATGTCATGCTGCAAGAGAATCGAGCTCAGAAACAGAAATTGATGGAAAGGCTCAGCATCTGTGGAGAGAAATAAGAGTCAACGTTTCAGGTTCAGTGATCACTCCTTAGAACATTCGAAGGAAGGGTCATTAGACCCGAAACATTATCTCTGACTTATCTCCATAGATGCTGCCAGTCCTGCTGAGCTTTTCCAGCAACTTCTGTTTTTGTTTCTGATTTCCAGCATATGCAGTTCTTTCAGTTTTCATGAGCTTTATACTGTTAAATCAAATGCTATGACACAAAATGATATCATCAGCATATCTCTTAAGGGCATGTTGCACATCTACTGTGAAACACAACATCCCCCTTTTGCATAAAGAAAATAATCTCTGATTTTTATACATTACTGTATGTAGGTGTGTGCTTTCAACTGAACAATTACACAGACATGTAAAAACAGAAATAAGATTAAAAACTCAGATTTCAATATAACATTTTGGAGGTTTGCCAACTTGTCTAAACTACATATCCTTCCCACCTCCAAACAGCCATGAGAAAGATCAGAAAATTCTACCCTATTTAATAACCTTAATCACATGTGGTTACCTAGTTGCATTATCTTTATTCTTCTTTTTCTACAATCACTTATTTAACTGCTTCTCAGTCTCCACTTGAATCATTAACTTCAGTTATACATTCCACAGCTTCTCAACTTTCCATGCAAAAGCATGACTCCATGTTAAATCTCTCCATTTCCTTGACATCCTTCACTAACTGTGGGGGAATCCAACATTACACAGTACGTTAACAGTGATCTCATCAAAATCATTAATAAATTCACCGTTACGTCTGTAAGTATTTTAAATGCACGCTCTTACACACTGACATACTTTTTTGCCAATTCCACTACCTTATCCCATATATCTTTGTAACTTTCCTTGATCCTCAAAACGATTTCCAACTTGGGCTACACATCCTACATCTGGATGGAAGTTTATAAATTATTTGACAAATAAAAGAAACAAATTCTTGTATGATGAAATAAAGTGAGATTTTGTTCCTATGGTTTTATGGACTAAATGAGATGGGGATTAAAACTGAAAATCAGACCACAAATGTTTTTTATAGAAGATATTTATTTAAAACATTTTTTACATTCAAGAGAATTCATTCAACAGTTCTCATAATTACCTTCTCTCAAACAATTATTCTAACTAACCATTTTGCACACACAAATATGAAACAAAATAGTTAAACTCTAAAAGATTTTTTGACAAAAAATAGTTTTAATGAATTTTCTTTCATTTGTATATTGTTTTGTTTTAGTTCAATAGTTTACAACTTTTACAATATAATTCTATTACGTTACATGTTGCATATGGTCATAATCACATGTTTCAGAGGTGTGGCTTTTTAGTTTTAGTTTTAGTAATTAAATTTTAAATGTAAATTTCATGGGGAAACCCTGCTAAATATCGAGAGGCTAGAAGGCCACAACACTTAACAGAATTACAATTCGAAAGATAACTTATGTTTACTGGATACAATCACAATTAAAGAAGTGAAAGTCATAATAAAAATGGGTAAGCGCACGTAGTGAAAATACCAGAGACATGATATCTTCAGTTATTCCATCACATGTGCTATTTTCCAAAATTGAGGAAATCGTTGGAATTGAAAAGGTATTTACTGACCATTTCCAACTTGAAAGAGGCTGTCTGTGTTTCAAAAATGGATGGAGCTTAGTGAAATTCTTTGCTTTGAGTTACCTCAGGACTTAATCAGAAGGAAAGATTGGTTCAGAAAAGCAGTTCAGAAACTGTCTCAGCTTTGGCTTTTATATTGCTACCTGAAATTTGAAAACTAAAAGCAGACCTTTATCTGAAGTAACTGCTGAACCAAGGGTGAATCCTCCAAACTTGCCAGGAGCTGTCAGGAGGGCAAGGAAGGGAACTGTATTGAGCAGATGACAAAAATTCTGTTTCCTTTGGCAGATTAAAGTTCTGGTATCAAGTTCTCTGATACATCTGTACTCAGAAACCTCTTTAGCAGCCAGGAATATTCATTATCTCCCCAGTCAACTGGAATTACATTTAAAGTCACGGTCTTGTGAGCCACAAGTGGAAAATATGCTCATTTATATTTATTTAAGGTAGACTTCCTCCTCCAAACTCTAGTGAGCACAAATTTCTTCAGAAACATAGATCCTTATAAACAAGATGTAACTTTTTGAAAATGCTCACAGTAAGAGATGAAGCCAGTCTGGACCAAGTAGTCTGCCTAAGCAAACTAGCCACATTGGCTGATGCCAACAAACCTGACCAGAGCAGCAAGTGGGCTACGTGCTGAGGGATGCACTAGCGCTTGGTGCAGCTGCTGCCAAGGTGCAGTGGGACAAGACCACTGTCTGAGGTCCTTCTGCTAAAGTTATTTAGGAGCTTGTTCATTTATCAGACCGTCCTAGTATCTCAGCGTACGTAAGTATAATCATAGATGTGTAAGAGAATCCCTTTGGTTTGTTGTGTTAGAGCCGAAATCAAATGTTTGCTTAATAAAAACCAAAAGAGCAAGGGTTATTGGACGCGAAACATTAACTCTGATCTCTCTTCAGAGATACTGCTAGATGCCTTAATCCATTCAGCGACCAGTGAAACCATCCCCCTTCCCATGGCATCTTCCCACGTAACTGCAGAAGGTATAACACCTGCTCCTTCACCTCCTCCCTGCTCACCATCCAAGGGCCTTAACAGTCTTTCCAGGTGAAGCATTTTACCCATAACTCCTCCAACCTTGAATATTGCATTTATTGCACCCAATGTGGCCTACTCAACATTGGAGAAACTAAACACAGACTGGGTAACCATTTTGCAGAACACTATCGGTCTGTGGGCGAACATGACCCTGACCCTCCCGTAGCCAGTCATTTTAACACAGCGTCCTGCTCACATGCCCACTTGTCTGTCCTCAGCATGCTGCAATACTCCAGTGAATCACAGCGCAAGCTGGGGAACAACACCCCAACTTCAAACTCGACACTTTACACACTTCGGACTTAATATTGAGTTCAAATTGTGAACCAACTCCCATTTCTTCCCCTTCTTTCAGCTTTACTTGTTACATTCACTATTTCCATGCTGTACATCTCTATGACTCTATCTTGTCTGTTGGTTAACTGCTGGCTGATCAGATGTTTTCTTTAAACAGCAAGATTTTCTAATCAGATGATAACAACTAACCACTGTTTACATTCTCAGTATGACTTCAAAAACCTGATAGTCAAGAACTACATCAGCACCTATGTTGTCAATGTTTAATTAATACTCTGAATATTTCATCCTCTGTGTCAAAGGCCACATATGAAGTATCACATTCTCAACATCACTGACTGCATTTTCAGTATTTGTTAAAACATTGAGTATTTCAAGGTAGATCACATTAGTATTTCTTCCTTCTTGAGCCAAAATACGGAGCACCCTCAGTGACTCTACTCAACTGTTATGTTTTCTGTTGTTTTGCAAGAAGTGTTTTTATTCTGATATTCCTATCAGAGTATTCAGTGGGTCAGATGGTTCACAAGGATGTCAATCTAAACTTACTGTACCCAAGACACTAGCTCTTGATTCCACCTATTATATTCATATAACTCTGATCTACAATTGTGAGGAGGATCATTCGATTTGATATAGTTTTATTGTCATGTACCAAGATTCTGTGAAAAATATTGCTTTGCATGTTAACCAAACAAATCATACCTTACGTAAGTGCATCAGGATAATAGAACAGTTCTGACTCCTGATGAAGAGCTTATACTTGAAATGTCGACTCTCCTGCTCCTTGGATGCTGCCTGGCCAGCTGTGCTTTTTCAGCACCACACTTTTTGATTCTAATACAACAGTATGTAGGATGTAGTGTTATAGCTACAGAGAGGGTACAGAAAAACATCAACTACATCATTAAGTCTGATAACAGCAGGGAAGATGCTGTTCTTAATTATAGTTAGAGCTTCCTTAAAAGGTCTTTGTCTTTTCCTTGAAACACTGGTACTTCTTGATTTTTGTCACTCCATCAAGTTATGCGAAGAATGAGTGATGAATACCAGCTGCAGTATGTAGATCCGCGGTGCCATTTCATTTAAAGTGATTCCGACGCATTTATCAGTACTCCCCTAGTTCCGCGCGAAAACAATCTTTACTCGGAAGAAAGCAAATTGCAATGGCAGCAGTACTCCTCAACAACAAAATGCATTTTTATCCCGTTTTGCACTGCCGCCTCACAAGTACATTTTTCTCTAACCTCTATTCTTCCCCGGCTGTGTGTGCCACCTGTTACTTTCCATTACGTATCATGACATGTACTGTCTCAGAAGATAACTTACATAAAAGAAAAGTATGAAAAAAACAGAAAATTATTCAACATTTACAATGGTCAATCTGCTGCACTCCTTCTTGGTGTGTTTGGAGATTAAGGTTGTAAAGCAAATCTCAATTACAACGTCAGTGGGGACACAGCATAGACAAGGCTGGAGCATCCCATGTTAGATCAAAGAACATGGTGATTAGTTGCCAACTCCGCTACAACATGCCCTTTGATTTTCAATTATTGTCCCACCAGGTCTGGTTGAGTTTGGCATAAGCAACTTGGAGCAGTTTGCTAACAAATGAATAGGCATACTGACACTGCTTTTATGGATATAGATGTATCCTTTCTTAATATCATGACTTGGAGGTGCCAGTGTTAGACTGGGGTGGCCAAAGTTAAAAATCAAACAAAACCAGGTTATAGTCCAGCTGCTTTATTTGGAAGCACTAGCTTTTGGAGCGCTGCTCTACAACGTGGTATTGTGTGATTTTTAACTTTATCTTAACATCAACTTCAATTAAAAGTTTAGACCTGTGGGATATCGGTAAATTAATGTTACTTCTGCATTTCTGCAATTCCATCTTACAAAGTAAAATGAACTCACACCAGTGTGTAATTGTTTTAGCCAAGAGCTGAGTCAACAAGAATGGAAACGATGTGGAGGAAATATATAATTGTTTTTGTATTAGCTAAAACTGTATGTCAGAAGGTAGACATTATGGGCAAGTAGATAAGATGTTGTGAGGGGATGAAGTTAAGCTTGATACGCCTGTACAAACAGTAGATATAAACATGTGCTTCCCACTTTTACAAAAACACAGGAACAAACCCCAATTAAAAGGGTCATAGGGATCAGAACGGCCTCGGGAAAGGCACAAGTGAAGGGGGTAGATAATGATGAAGAAAGAATATGCCTAACAATGACCTACAGCAGGATGAGGTCAAACAGCCTTGTGAGGCCAGGAATAAGCATTTTGTCACAGACAAGGCCAGATAAGGCAAGAGATAAACAGGGGTAATGGGGGCCGGTTTTAGGGAAGTGGACGATGTAAACAGGGGAGGGAGCAGTGTAAAACAATAGACATCAAATCATATAAATGTTGTGTATGAATTGAATTTGGTGTGTGTATGTCCCTTGCCTTGTAGACAGTGGACATCACACCCACTTGCAAGTGTAAAATAAATGGCACTACTGATTCAGATCTTGTCTCGGACTGAAACTATTGAAGTGAGTGGGCTTTGTTTCTCACAGACCCCTCTCCTCAGTATTGCCCTCAATTCACACCAAATAATTATTGCCACTATCTGCTACAAGAAAGGGATCCGTAGCTGGCATATTTCAAACATAACCTGCCAATTTGTGGACCTCTGCAATTTATTGGAATATTTTGGTTTGCAAATTATTACCAGTTAACCAAACTGGCTGATTAATCAACCAGTTAATTGACCTGGCCCCAACTCTCTTTGGCCAGGTCTGTTCGTTCCCTAAATTACAATAGTAAGCAAACTTCCAAAAACAAATGGACACTTCATTGGCTTTAGAAAGTTGCAGGACACCAGGCGGCAGTGCAAAACGGGATACAAATGCATTTTGTTGTTGAGGAGTACTGCTGCCATTGCAATTTGCTTTCTTCCGAGTAAAGATTGTTTTCGCGCGGAACTAGGGAAGTACTGATAAATGCGTCGGAATCACTTTCAATGAAATGGCACCGCGGATCTACATACTGCAGCTGGTATTCATCACTCATTCGCATAACTTTCGCAGCTTCGAATTGAAAACTACCTTACCCAGAAGAGCTTGTGCCTCTAGATATACATCTAGAGCAGAATAAGTCTTTCTATGACTGTCGGAATCTCAAGGGCGCTTCCATAATTAGTACTAACACTGCGTAAAAGACAATTCTTGGGGGACTCTTTCAGAAAAAAAAAGACGAGAAGCGACATTAACTAGATTTTTCTATTTCCCATAAAAGGCGTGGTTTCTGACCGGGTTAAGGTTGCGCAGTGACAGATCCTGAAGAGCGGAAGAGCCGTAATTTTGGGGAATTCCTGTGAGGAAGTGACTGAGAAAACAGCTCTCTGTCTCTCTCTGCCGAGGCGTTCACAGCTTCTCGCTGAGACACCGAACTGGCCGCGTCTGTTCCAGATTGATTTATGCGGGAGGGGGCGTTCTCCTGTGAAAATGTCGTGTTTCTTCTGTAGCTGACCCCTCGTCCTCCAGCAATGGACAAATATCAGAATCTGCACTGAGACGGAATCAGAGAGAGAGAGCAGTAAACAGTATTTTTACAGTTATGGAGTGTTCCAGGGGGAGCAGTTTCTCCAGTATCTCGTCCATCCTAGATGTGGTTCCCTATCAGAAGTTGGTGGACCTGCATTATATCAGCAAAGGAAGCTATGGCGTCGTATTTAGAGCACAGCACAGCGACTGGAGGATGACCGTGGCAGTCAAGTGTCTACAATTCGACTCTCCAGTGGGTGAAGGGTATGCTATTGATGATACTTGAGAGAGAGGGCACGAGTCTTGAAAGGTTTTGTGTAATATCTTTACTCATCACGTGTTGATAAGGAAGCAGAGAAGCGTGTGGTGATGCAGCTTGGTCAGATGGACATAACATAGGGTTTATGTTTCTAAAAGGGCCCAGGAACTGAGAGATTTGGATTTCTATGTACATTGAAGGATGTGAGAGCAGTGAATAACACATCGTGTTCTAGGCTCTCTGCTCTGGGGATCAGTGATTCAACCAACCAAATCATGTGCTGTACTGGGCAGGAAGATCTCTGAGAGCATTGTGCTCCTCAGAGATAAGATTGACTATGTCCAGGCCACCTCCCGTATCAGCCTGAGCTAGGTGAAGGCTTTGACAGTATATTGCGCAACTGCATGTGGGATGCGCTGGCCAAAATGAGCTTTGGGGAAGGAATCCACAGTTGGATCCAACTGCTCTACACCAACATCAGTAGAATCGTCTCAATCAACAGGTGGGAACCAGAAAGCTTCCCACCAGATCAGGAGTCAGGCAGGATTGCCCAGTGTGTCCTGCCTTATTTGTATGTTGTATGGGACCTTTGCCGAATCCATTAGGAAGGATGTGAGCCTGAGAGAGGTGACTACCCCAGGCAGCAGTAAGTTGCAGATCAAATCCTGCCTGCACATGGATGACGGCACCATTTTCTGCTCAGATCTGTTGTCAGCACGCAGACTCATGAGCATCTGCAACCAGTTTGAACTGGCCTTGGGAGCCAAGGTGAATCGGGGCAAGATTGAGGCTATTTCCTTTTTGAACTGGGCCAACTAATCCTTTATCCCCTGCCAGGGCAGATTACCTGAAGGTGCTGGGAATGTGGTTTGGAGGGGCCGGGGTGTGCACAAAAACTTGGGGGAAGTGTAGCACTAAGGTGAGATAGGAACTGGACAGATTGGAGCACCACTCCCTATCCATTTCATCAGGTGAGGTACTTTTGGTACTGTAGTATGTATTACACATCTGGCCCATTCACAGAATGTGTGCCTTAGCAGTCACCCCAGCAATCCTCCATTTTGTCTGGAAGCCAAAGATAGATCATGTCCACAGGGACACCATGTACAAAGCTCTGGATAAAGGAGAGGGAATGGATGTAGCCAACGCTGCCCTCATCCTGATAACCCATGTGTGTGCATAGCTGCATCAAGCTGTATATAGACCCACGGTATGCAAATACCAAATGTCACTGCCTACTGATGTTTGAATTGTCCCTAAAGATATGGACTAGGCCCTGGTCTCGTTGCCATGGAATGTTCCAAGTAGTTGGACTGTTTTGCATCATCTGTATCCCATGGAAAAATTTGCAAAGGAAAACACCTTTGACCATAAGTCTATCAGAAAATGGTCAGCACATTGCAGGAAAAGGAGAAAGTTGATTCTGTCACATGGTTCCCTGAACAGACTGTCAAAGTCACTTGACAGAATGCTACGTCAGAACTTTCCAACAAGCACCAAGATGGCTGGTGGTAAGAAGGGCACTACCTGTGAGATCTGTCATGTGTACCCTGACTCTGAGCCATTGTACATCACCCCAGGTGATGGGTAAAGGGGTGGACAGAAGGACAGCGAATGTCACACATTTTCTTCTCAAATGTATCTATGCAATGAAGGTCTGGAGAGAGTTTTTGGTTTTTGTCGAGATTCATCCCAAGCAGCTCTGTGACGCACGACTCTGTTCTATGAGCTATTCTCCAGAATGCACATTGGGACAAATACTGACTGTGCATGGAGGGCCATCAACTCCGTGAAATATACTCTTTGCTCTGCCCAAAACTAGTTGGTCTTCCAGTGTAGAGTTGACCTTAACAGTGTTACAGACTGGCATGTGCCAAGGTCCAAGACTATATGCTGAGGGGTGCACTGAAACTTGGGGCACCTACTTGCCCCAGCAGTGCAGGAAGTCCACCATCTAAGGCCTTTTTGCTAAAGTATAATGACTGTCTGTTCAGTTGCCAGAAAGACCCTCTTGTTACCTCAAAATTAATGTGTGAATAGAATAGGTCTTTGTTATGCAACTGGAGGGAAGCTCTGAGGAATGTCAAATTCCAATATGATGTTTGCTTTTTTTTTTGCAACGACTGTACAGAACTGTTAAAAGACCCTATGTCTATAATTCTAGATGATTTTTTTAGAAATCAAGTATATTTTTTCAATAAAACAAACTAGGGTTCCAGGTTTTCTGGAAGATTTACATAGAATACAAGAGCAGAGAGGTGACGTTGAACTTGTACAAGACACTTGTTAGACTTCAGCCAAAGTATTGTGGGTTTCACATTATAGGGACGATGTTTATGAACTGGAGAGAGAGCAAACGCGATGAGACTAGAATGGTTCCAGGAATGAAAAATATCAGCCATGATGTTGGATTGAAGATATTGGAACTGTTCTCCCTTGAGAGACGGCTGAGAAAAGATCTGGTTGAGAGTTTCAAAATCATTGGTGAGCTAGACACAGTAGATAGGTTGAAGCCATTTCTACCTGTAAGAGAAACAAGAATGAGAGAGAACATAAGCTTAAAGTGATGTGTAAATGATTCAAAAGTGATTTGTGAAAAGAACTACTCAACATTTGAACATGTTATGGTTTGGAATATATTGCTTGGAAGTGTGCTGCAGGCAGGTTCAATTGGGCCATTTGAGGGGGCATTGGATGGAACTTTTGGAAAGTAATGGTGTGCAGGAATATGGGAAGAAGGCAGGAGCTGGTAATAGTTGGTACGGGCACAATGAGCCGAATTCCTTCCTTCTGCACTGTGATTCTGTGAATTGTTTGAAATAGGAAGTCAATTTATGCAAACCTTAATTTTCCAGTGCATGGTTTGTGATGCATGAGCCACTATAGAATGAGATGGTCAAGAATTTAAAAGTTGCGATTTGTAAGATGCCACGTAAATTTCATGTGAAATCACAACTGGGTGTGCCATAGTGTTAAGGGGTTTAGATGGAGAGGAATTTGTTAGGTGTGTACAAGAAAAGTTTCTGATTCAGTATGTGGATGTACCAACAAGAGAAGGTGCAGAACTTGAACTTGACCTACCCTTGGAAAATAAGGCAGGGGAGGTGAATGAGGTGTCAATGAGGAAGCACTTTGGGGCCAGTGACTATAATTCTACTAGTTTTAAAATAGTGATGGAAAAGGATGGACCAGATCTAAAAGTTGAAGTTCCAGATTGGAGAAAGGCCAATTTTGACAGTATTAGGCAAGAACTTTCAAAAGCTGATTGGGGCAGATGTTCACTGGTAAAGGGACGGCTGGAAAATTGGAAGCCTTCAGAAATGAGAACGAGAGTTCAGAGACAGTGTATTCCTGCTCGGGTGAAAGGAAAGGCTGCTAGGTATAGGGAATGCTGGATGACTAAAAAAATTGAAGGTTTGTTCAAGAAAAAGGAGAAAGCAAATGTCAGGTATAGACAGGATAGATCGAGTGAATCCTTAGAATATAAAGACAGTAGGAGTATTATTAAGAGGGAAATCAGGAGGGCAAAAAGGGGACATGAGATAGCTTTGGCAAATAGAATTAAGGAGAATCCAAAGGGTTTTTACAAATACATTTAAGGACAAAAGGGTAACAAGGGAGAGAATAGGGCCCCTCAAAGATCAGCAAGGAGACCTTTGTGTGGAGCCGCAGGAGATGGGGGAAATACTAAACAAGTATTTTGCATCAGTATTTACTGTGGAAAAAGATATGGAAGACATAGAATGTAGGGAAATAGATGGTGACATCTTGAAAAATGTCCATATTAGAGAGGAAAAAGTGCTGGATGTCTTGAAACGCATAAGTGGATAATTCCCCAGAACCTGATCAGGTGTACCCTCGAACTCTGTAGGAAGCCAGGGAATTGATTGCTGGGCCTCTTACTGAGATATTTGTATCATCGATAATCACAAGTGAGGTGCTGGAAGGCTGGAGATTGGCTAACATGGTACCACTGTTTAAGAAGGGTGGTAAGGACAAGCTAGGGAACTATAGACCAATCAGCTTGACGTCGGTGGTGGGCAAGTTGTTGGAGGGAATTCTGAGGGACAGGATGTACATGTATATGGAAAAGCAAGGACTGATTAGGGATAGTCAACATGGCTTTGTGCATGAGGAAATTTATGTCTCTCAAACTTGATTGAGTTTTTTTTTTGAAGTAACAAAGAGCTCATGGAATACCCTGTATTCCATGAGCTCTAACCTTGCTCACCAGGAGACCGGTAAGCAAGGTTAGAGCTCATGGAATACAGGGAGAACTAGCCATTTGGATACAGAACTGGCTCAAAGGTAGAAGACGGAGGGTAGTGTTAGAGGGTTGGTTTTCAGACTGGCGGCCTGTGACCAGTGGAGTGCCACTGGTGCTGGGTCCACTACTTTTCATCATTTATATAAATGATTTGGATGTGAGCATAAGAGGTGCAGTTCGTAAGTTTGTAGATGACACCAAAATTGGAGATGTAGTGAACAGTGAAGAAGGTTACCTCTGATTACAACAGGATCTTGATCAGATGAGCCAATGGGCTGAGAAGTGACAGATGGAATTTAATTTAGATAAATGCGATGTGCTGCATTTTGGGAAAGCAAATCTTAGCAGGACTTATACACTTAATGGTAAGGTCCGAGGGAGTGTTGCTGAACAAAAAGACCTTGGTGTGCAGGTTCATAGCTCCTTGAAAGTGAAGTCGCAGGTAGATAGGATAGTTGGGATTCACATATAAGAAAGACCAGGTAAAAATGGTAGCTTTTTTTCCCACAACGAGGTTGGTGAGCCAATTGGATTTTAAAACAATTGTTGATCGTCCTCAAGGTCACCATTACTGTCTTTGCATGTTTCAAATTTATGAATTGAATTTTAAATTTCATCAGCTGCCATTGCAGGATTTCAAGCCTGAGTCTCTGAATTGCTAACCCACATTTCCTTGAGTCATTCTAAACTAACCATTGAAGTTATTACTTTATTCATTCAATACTTTGCTCCCTCAGTAGCGAATGAGGTCAGAGTTTGGAAAATCAATCGATTCAAAGTTGGATCCAAAGGTATCATGATCAGTATTTGGAGTTCACGATTTCCTTTGCACAGGACAATGCATTAACCAGTTGGTTTGTGCCATAATTCAAAGTTAATTGGAATGTTTTTTTCAGATTTCTCTGAAACTGAAGAGTCTTCAGGTGTCAAAACAAAAAGGACAGCTATTGAGCTATATTTGTTCAGATGGAAGTTGGAAGCATAAAACTTCAACCTTGAATCCTGTGTTATTAATTGTTTCTGATGGTTCTTCCTGAATCTTAATTCAATGTTAATTGGAATGCTTTTTCAGATTTCTCTTAAACTAAAAAAAAGCTTCAGGTGACAAAACAAAAATTAGGAAAATGTACTTTTTCCTTGACTGTTAGAAATCAAACTAACTTTTCGTTAGTTTTTTTGAGCAGTCTGGAGTAGCAAACTGTTTATATTTGCTTCTTTATGTTAAAGGAGGTTGTTCACTGGAAGAATGAAGAATGAAGAAACAATTGCAACAAATCCTGATGATTGTATTATTTTCTTGTGTAAGACATTAGAAGTACATGGAGGAAAAAAGATATATTCCTAAATCTTGGATAGTTGTCAGACTATATCATGCTGTTCATTTTTGAGTCCCAAAGAGGATAATATTTGTCTAATGATTCAAGCTGTCTTTTTTTTTCGGGGGTGGGGGGTGTGCGAAAGACCCGAAGTTTTATTAACAACACAAAAGTGACCATCAATTTCATGTCAATGATGAGGAGGTTGTCCTTACTCAGAATGAAACTCCAATTTAATGATTACATTTTACAGAGCATTTTCATTCATTCTCTGTGATTATGGGTAAACTCTGCTTCCATTACTGCAAATTAACTCCTTTTACAGCAGGGATATTTACAGCTGTTAACATGCATTTGGTCATGTTTGTTTACTTGTAACATACCAGAATTGATATGCTTAATGAGTGTTTTCACTGCCGTGACTGAATAGTGCAGTGCAACAATTCAGCAAGAACCATCAGAAATGATTTAATAGTATAGGATACAAGGGTGAAGTTTTATGCTTCCAACATCTATCTGAACAATGACAGCTCAATAGCTGTCCTTTTTGTTTTGTCATCTGAAGTCTCTTTAGTTTCTCCCCAAATATAAATCATAGAAGCTTTTGGAAGGATGCATTTAAGCTCTGAACCTTGGTAATAGAATTGGAAAGTGTCTCACATTTTAATATCTCCTCTGAGTGTAGAACATCCAGAAGTAGCAAATAATACAATAAGTGAAAATGTAAATAGTAACTTGTGACTAAAAGGTAGAGTCTCATTTTTTTTGTGTCAGTGCCTTGTATTTGCAAATCTGCAATTTGGGAATGCATCCAAAGTGCTCAACTGGCATTACATGGACTGTTAAGCGTGAGGACACAGGAAGGGAGAGGAGAGGCAAGACTTGGGGTACTTTGCAGCATCTTCTGATACACATGCATTGTGCAGAATTTTTTTTTTTGAAGCTTGATCTTTTCTATGTTGAGTTGCACTTTGGTTCCACTAGCACCATTCGTTTGCATGAACTTGTCAGACTCTATGATTAATTTCCATTGTGCAGCAATAGCACTCCCAAGGTGCAGCCTTCAGATTTAAACAGGTCTCTTGCAGCGGGATTCTCAGTTGGTGTTCAAATCAGTGAAGTTCATCTACTGGCTGACAGAGAAAAAAAAATCCACATTCAAATAGTCTAACCTTCCTCTGACACAACTTTCTCAGCAAGCATTTGAAAAAGCAGGGTCAGCCAGTAGCAAGGAGTAAAAACAATGACTGCAGATGCTGAAAACCAAATACTGGATTAGTGGTGCTGGAAGAGCACAGCAGTTCAGGCAGCATCCAACGAGCTGCTCGTTGGATGCTGCCTGAACTGCTGTGCTCTTCCAGCACCACTAATCCAGTAGCAAGGAGTGCAGTGTTTTCTGTCCTTGTCGTCATCTCCATTTCTTTGCTACTGTTTCAGACTACCTTGTTTCCAACGATGTTTCACAGGACTCTGCTTTGGGTTCCTTCCTGTTTGTGGTTTTCATTAATGACTTAAATATGGAAAGACATGATTGGAAGCTTTCAGACCATACACAATCCAGCTGGATCGTTGATGGTAAAGAAGGATGGCTGTCCACTGCAGGATGACATCAATGGTTTGATTAGAGTGGAAAGGTGGCAAATGGAATTCAACCTGGAGAAATATGAGGTTATTCATTTGGGCAGGGCAAACAAAATGAGAATACATAATAAGCAGTTGGGTATTGAGAAGCATGGAACAGAGGAGTCCAAGAGGTGACTTAATTGCGGTGTAGCGGAGAGGTCAGTTGAATGGTAGAAGGATTAGAGGGGGCATAAGGGAAATCATTTCCACCTAGTGGGTGGTGGGTGTCTGGCATTTTCTGCCCAAACGGTGCTTGAGGAGGAAACCCTCGCTCATTGAAGAGAAACCTTGGGTCCTGTACCTGAACCTACAAGGCTGTGGACCAAGTGCTGCAACGTGCATTTAGAATGTTGGGGAGATGGAGGGGGTGTTCCAGTTTGTTAAACCAGAAGAGAGGTGGTGTCCTGAATGGCTTCTTTCCATGCTGTATCTTTTCTGTAGGTCTACTGAACTGCAGGCAAATATTTTAACTCTATCCTATTGATCTCCCAGTTCCACCATTGACAACCATGCCTTGCTTCACCTCAGCTTTCCTCTTGAGGAATTCCCTCCTTAAGTTGCTTTGTTTTGCCAGTTATGTTTGTTTTAACTTTTAACTGACCCTTTTCATCACTCTTCCATTGGTTTATGTGGAAGCAGGGTGTGTACAGGTAGGAGATTATAAGCTTGGGGCAGTTGCAATGGTGGAGGGAAGACCTTTAGAGGAAATTACTAAGTAATTTCTAACACCGAGCATAAATCTCTTAGATTTGTTGACAGTGCTGAGATTAGACTTGGAGGAAAAAAGCTTAAGTCTGGAGAGAAATCAGAGTGTATTATTGGAGAAACTGAAATGATTCAAAGAAATATTTAAGAGGGGAGGAGGGCTGAGGCAAGAATTCAAAGCAGAGTCAAGAACAATTACCCCAGTAGGTAGGGGAAGCAGCCTGTTTAAAAACAAATAGGTGCAAAAGTGTGAACGAAGTGTAAGACTGTTCACGGAGGCAGAATTAAGGATTGAATGGATCATTGTTTTATTCGGGGTCAGGAAAGGAAAGATCAGATAAAGATTTATAAAAATGCTGCAAACTTGAGATTGGGTGGAGGAAATTACAGCAAGTGCGGGGAAAGTATGATTAGGAGGTTGGCTGTTGTTTAAGCTAAGAGTACTTTTTGGCTGCAGGCAAAAAGAACAGTTTTTTGTTATGCATTGATTGCAAGGTGTAGATCTGAATGCTGAGTCCTGGACTAAAGTTGTTGCTGCTGAGAGAGGGACTGAGGACATGTATGTCATGGTACATGGCAAAGTGGATGGATGGATTAGACAAAGTGACAAGGATAGATATCAGAAAAGCTGGTGTCAATGATTAGAGGTGGATCACAAAGGAAATTGTTTAGAATTTCAATGGAAATCGTGTGTAATGATTTTGACCTGCAGACAAGAATCTATTTACGTTCTGTCAAATATGGGCTTATCAGTATTCCGTAAGCAAACTTAAACTCAACTACTGCTAATTTTGTTATTGGATAAATGCCAAGGAATGGTAAAATTTCTGCATCAATAATTCTTCAAGTTAAAGAAACAATGTGTTTTAAATGGAGAGTCATGTCATGATGGGTGTATTTAACAGAGATGTTTTCTGTGGTTTTATGGGAACTTGTTTGATATTATTATACATTGATTGTTATATTGTTTATCTTTTGATGTTATTAAGCAGGAATATTAAGTTGAAAGATCCTTCTCTCCCAGTTTCTGCACTTCAGACAAGTCCTCTAATCCCACTTTGTTAACCTGTTATTTAAAACCACTGGGAATGTCAAATCGTGATTAACTGAAGGTCTTTAATCTTTTTATTTTAAAAAAAAGAAGCACCATGAATTTTGTTTTTGTGTAGTTTGGGTGGCAAGTAGTCAAATGCAGAGATCGAAGTTAACCTTATAGCTCCAACAGTCACTATCAAACAAAAACTCATCATAGTTTCTACCCTTTATATTTCTTCCTCCCAACCACACCTTGCCAAAAAATAAGTAAAGATGCATACTTCTGGGAAAAGTGTTTTTGTGTAAATGATCATTATTTGTCTTGGTGGTTGTGTAGATGTTTATGTAGCAGTTTTTTTAAAAGAAACTTTCCATTTGCTTTTCTCAGCTTAACAAATATTAAAGAAAGGATCTTGCTGCATTCTTGGGTGAGTTGTAGCCACTAGTGTTACATTGGAAACTGGCAACTGTACTTATCAAACAAAAGTGTTGACAGTGGTTGAGAGGAATGTTCGTTCAGCAATAATACTAGATCCTGCTAATACGATTGTGGTTGGATGTTTTTCTAAGCCCTGTGAGTTTAATTAAGAAGTTTGTCTGCAAGGTGGCACCTCCAAGTGTGTATCATTCTAACGATAATGTTTTACAGCATCAGCTGAGATTGCAACCTTCAAATCTGTAATTGGGGTCAATGTGAGAAGTTGAAAATATTTGACATTTGAATGTTTTGAAAAGTGGCTATGTCTTTTATTCTCTTACATTATTGACATGCTTTAACATTAAATAAGTCTATCTGTCTGTCTGGGCACCGAATTGTAAATACAGGAGAACCTCGATTATCCAAACATGATGGGCGGGCACTATTTCGTTCGGATAATCGATTATTCGGTTAATCGATTTTAAATGCCTTTTGTCTGGGGCTCGGAGTTTTTAAAGGCTGCTCCTCGTTCAGGAGACAAGGCAGCACAGCGTGCGAGGCCCCGCCCCCAGAACGGTCTCCGGGGATGCTGGGCTGTTCACCAATATCAAGACTGCTGCTGCTGCCTTTTGTGGGGTGAGTCTGCAAATACAGCGTGCGTGCACACACGTGCGCACGCACACACAGCTACCGCTCACACATATCTTTTTACTACAACTTTTTGACAGGTTAGAACTTTGCCCTGTGCAGGACAATGTTGGAGAGATTATCTGGGGATGGGGGTTTTAGGGTCACCTCTGTGTCGAACTCCAGGGAAAGTGTGGGGAGAGAGGGAGGGTGGGCAGTCAGTCATTTGGAGAAGGTGCCTGTTTAATCGCTGTAAACAAAAGATGTGATCACTGTTGGAAACACGTATTTGATGTAAAATTTCTATCATGACTTCGAGATCTTTGGATAATCCAATTTTCGGATAATCGGTATTCGGATAATCGAGGTTCCACTGTATGTGGTTCTCTTGGCTCACACCTGACATTTTACCTTCTGTTTACAATAAGAAGAATATAATTGGTATGTTCCATTATAGATTATCTTGTTTTTTTCTAGATGAGGTGAATTTCCTGCTGTGAAAATTAACTGAAATTGCCTATGTGCCTGTAAGACTTGCATAGAGTATGGTCTTTCTAGGATTTACGACCAGAGCTTTAAAGGTTTTAGTTTCTAAGTGGTTGGCAACACTTTGCATTGAAGATGATCAGCTTGGTCTAGCATTAGCACATCAACTAAGGTCACAAGTGAATGCAGTATTGAGAGATGTATTTAGTGTTCACAAATAATGAGTCCTTGCATTCTAGTGTCATTTTAATCTGAAATATCATCTGTCTGTTTAGGTGGTTTCTATAAATCTCGTGTCCTTTCTTTCAGTCAATAATAAAACTTTATTGTTTTAGGGTGTGAAATAAATACAAAAGATTCCAAGTCACTTCATAGGGACATCCTAAGGCAAAATTTGCCACCAAGACTTGTTCTAACAAACTTTTTTTCTTCGGGTGTGTGCCTGTGGTTGGCATGACGATCATTTGTTGTTCATCCTTAACATCGTGAAAGTGGTGAGCTGCCTTTGATATTAAAAATCACACAGCACCTGGTTTATAGTCCAACAGGTTTATTTGGAAGTACAAGCTGTGATGTGTTATAATTTTTTAAAAACTTTTTGTCTACTGCAGTCCAACGCTGTCACCTCCACTTCTTGAATGAATTCAGTCCTTGGGGTGTAGGTAAACCCATAATACTATTTGGAAGTACCAGGATTTTGATTCAGCAACTCTTAGAAATGTATTTCCAGGTCAGGATGGTGTGTGTGGCTTGAAAGAGAACTTATAGATGTGTGGTGTTCTTATGCATCTGCTGCCCTACTCTTTGTATGTAATAGAAGTTATGAATTTCGAAGGGGCTGTTCATGGAGCATTGGTGAGGCACAGTAGTGCATCTTGTATGTGGTACATACTACTGCCAGTGTATGTCAGTGGTGAAGGGAGTGAATGTTGAAGGTGATGCACAGGATGTCAGTCAATTTGTCGTGGAATATGTTAAGCTTCTTGAGTTGGAGCTGCAGCCGTCAAGAATGTTGTGCTGGAAAAGCACAGCCAGTCAGATGGCATCCAAGGAGCAGGAGAGTCAATGTTTCAAGCAAAAGCTCTTCATCAGAAATGAAGGGGTGACGCAAGGGGGCTGACAGTTAAATGGGAGGAGGGCTGGAGGGGGAAAGTAGCTGAGAATGTGTTAGGTAAATGAAGGTAGGGGTGAAGGTGATCAGGTGGAGCGGATAGGTGCTGCAGCCATCAAGCAAATGGAAAATATTCCATCACAATCCTGAATTGTACCTGTAGGTGGTGAACAGACGTTGTGGGATTTAGAACATAGAACATAGAACATAGAACAATACAGCACAGAACAGGCCCTTCGGCCCACGATGTTGTGCCGAACTTCAAACCTAGATTAAGCACCCATCCATGTACCTATCCAAATGCCACTTAAAGGTCGCCAATGATTCTGACTCTACCACTCCCACAGGCAGCGCATTCCTTGCCCCCACCACTCTCTGGGTAAAGAACCCACCCCTGACATCTCCCCTATACCTTCCACCCTTCACCTTAAATTTATGTCCCCTTGTAACACTCTGTTGTACCCGGGGAAAAAGTTTCTGACTGTCTACTCTATCTATTCCTCTGATCATCTTATAAACCTCTATCAAGTCACCCCTCATCCTTCGCCGTTCCAACGAGAAAAGGCCAAGAACTCTCAACCTATCCTCGTACGACCTACTCTCCATTCCAGGCAACATCCTGGTAAATCTTCTCTGCACCCTCTCCAAAGCTTCCACATCTTTCCTAAAGTGAGGCGACCAGAACTGCACACAGTACTCCAACTGTGGCCTAACCAAAGTCCTGTACAGCTGCAACATCACTTCACGACTCTTGAATTCAATCCCTCTGCTAATGAACGATAATACTCCATAGGCCTTCTTACAAACTCTATCCACCTGAGTGGCAACCTTCAAAGATCTATGTACATAGACCCCAAGATCCCTCTGTTCCTCCACCTGACTAAGAACCCTACCATTAACCCTGTATTCCGCATTCTTATTTGTTCTTCCAAAATGGACAACCTCACACTTGGCAGGGTTGAACTCCATCTGCCACTCCTCAGCCCAGCTCTGCATCATATCTAAGTCCCTCTGCAGCCGACAACAGCCCTCCTCACTGTCCACAACTCCACCTATCTTCGTATCATCTGCAAATTTACTGACCCACCCTTCGACTCCCTCATCTAAGTCATTAATAAAAATTACAAACAGCAGAGGACCCAGAACTGATCCCTGTGGAACTCCACTTGTAACTGGGCTCCAGGCTGAATATTTACCATCTACCACCACTCTCTGCCTTCGACCGGTTAGCCAGTTTTCTATCCAATTGGCCAAATTTCCCTCTATCCCATGCCTCCTGACTTTCCGCATAAGCCTACCATGGGGAACCTTATCAAATGCCTTACTAAAATCCATGTACACTACATCCACTGCTCTACCCTCATCCACATGCTTGGTCACCTCCTCGAAGAATTCAATAAGACTTGTAAGGCAAGACCTGCCCTTCACAAATCCGTGCTGGCTGTCCCTAATCAAGCAGTGTCTTTCCAGATACTCGTAAATCCTATCCCTCAGTACCCTTTCCATTACTTTGCCTACCACAGAAGTAAGACTAACTGGCCTGTAATTCCTGGGGTTATCCCTATTCCCTTTTTTGAACAGGGGCACAACATTCGCTACTCTCCAGTCCCCTGGTACCACCCCCGTTGCCAGTGAAGACGAGAAGATCATTGCCAACGGTACTGCAATTTCCTCTCTTGCTTCCCACATAATCCTAGGATATATCCCGTCAGGCCCGGGGGACTTGTCTATCCTCAAGTTGTTCAAAATGTCCAACACATCTTCCTTCCTAACAGATATCTCTTCTAGCTTAACAGTCCGCTTCACACTCTCCTCTTCAACAATACGGTCCCTCTCGTTCGTAAATACTGAAGAGAAGTACTTGTTCAAGACCTCTCCTATCTCTTCCGACTCAATACACAGTCTCCCACTACTGTCCTTGATCGGACCTACCCTCGTTCTCGTCATTCTCAGGTTTCTCACATACGCATAAAATGCCTTGGGGTTATCCTTGATCCTATCCGCCAAGGATTTTTCATGCCCTCTCTTAGCTCTCCTAATCCCTTTCTTCAGGTCCCTTCTGGCTATCCTGTATCCCTCCACTGCTCTGTCTGAACCCTGTTTCCTCAACCTTCTGTAAGCCTCCTTCTTCCTCTTTACTAGACATTCAACCTCCCTCATCAACCAAGGCTCCCTCACACGACCATTTCTTTCCTGCCTGATAGGTACATACATATCATGGACATTTCGTATCTGCTCTTTGAAAAAGTTCCACATTTCCACCACATCCTTCCCTGACAGCCTATGCTCCCAACGTATGCTCCTCAAATCCTGTCTTACAGCATCGTAATTTCCCTTCCCCCCAATTGTAAAATCTACCTTGTTGTGCGCACCTATTTCTCTCCATAACCAAGGTGAAAGTCACAGAATTGTGGTCACCATCACCAAAATGTTCACCCACTAACAAGCCCACCACTTGTCCCGGTTCATTTCCGAGTACCAAATCCAATATGGCCTCCCCTCTGGTTGGACAGTCTACATACTGCGTTAGAAAAGCTTCCTGGACACACTGCACAAACACCGCCCCATCCAATCTACTTGATCTAAAGAGCTTCCAATCAATATTTGGGAAGTTGAAGTCGCCCATGACTACGACCCTGTGGCTTCTGCACCTTTCCAAAATCTGTTTCCCAATCTGTTTCTCCACATCTCTGCTGCTATTGGGGGGCCTATAGTAAACACCCAACAAGGTGACTGCACCTTTCCTATTTCTGACTTCAGCCCATACTACCTCCAGAGGCAGATCCCCCTCAAATTTCCTTTCTGCAGCCGTTATACCATTTCTAATTAGCAATGCCACCCCCCCCCTCCTTTTTTACCACCCTCCCTAATCTTACTGAAACATCTGTAACCAGGAACCTCCAACAGCTATTCCTGTCCCTCATCTATCCATGTTTCCGTGATGGCCACAACATTTGGGGCAGGGGTTATTCATTGGTGGTGAGTTACTCACTGCAGAATTCCTGGCCTCTGGCCTGCTCTTGCTGCCACAGTATTAATATAATTGGTCCAGTTTCTGGTCAATAGTAATCCCTAGAATGTTGATAATTGGAGAATCAACAAAGGAAATGCCTTTGAAAATCAAAGGCAAATTCTCTTCTTTTTTTGGAGATGGTCATTGCATAGCACTTATTTAGAACAAATGTTACTTGCCACTTGTCAGCCTAAGTCAAAATGTTGTGCAGGCTTTGCTGCCAATGGATACAGACTACTTCAGTAGCTGAGGAGATGCATCTGGTACAGTATACAAGATAATCGGTCAAAAACACTCTCCACTTTCTGACCTTTTATGATGAAGGGAAGGTCATTAATGATGCAACTTAGATAAGTGGGCCACTAATCTGAGGAATTTCTGCTAAGATTGCTGGCCTCCATTAAGAACAACCATCTCCTTTGTGTTGGATATGACTCCAGCAAGTGGAATTTTGTTCAAGTTCCTGAATGTCATACACATCCAAATGCTGCTTTTGATGTCAAGGGCAATCGCTCTCTCCTCTTGAGTTCAGCTCTTTGGTCCATGTTTGGGCCAAGATCAGAATGAACTTGGTGGAACCCAAACTGAGCATTGGCAAGCAGATTGTTGACATAAGAACCATACAAATACAGTGTCACTTTGTTGATCATAGGTGTGAAATAGGCACCTCTGTGCCTTTTTGTGCTTGTGTAAGTGGGCAAAACATATCTGGGCAATTTTTAGTATTTGTTGGATGCCAGTGTTAAAGGTGTTGGGGTGAACACCTTTTACTGAGGCCAAGCTTATTTAGAATACAGTTCTTTCGAATAGTTGCAGGGATGATGAATTTGACTTATGTGGAAAGATTGGAACTGTTTCTGTTAGAGAAAAGAAGGAAGAACAAAGGAGCAGGAATAAGCCTTTCAGTCCTTTCAAGCTGCCTCAGCCATTATAGATCTAGGCTAATTATCAACCGCTCATAAATTTGCCATGAAATCCCCTTGGTGTCATTATTGATCACCAGATTTCTAGATGCTATCTTGAATATACTCAATGATGAAACTCCAGTGGCCATCTGATGTGGATAATTCCAAAGAATCAGTACTTTATTGAGTTTTTAAAAAATCTTCAAAGTTTGTGAGAAGATTTGTCGCTCGGGTGCTCATTGTTGTGGTTCTGTTCGCCGAGCTGGGAATTTGTCTTGCGAACGTTTCGTCCCCTGTCTAGGTGACATCCTCAGTGCTTGGGAGCCTCCTGTGAAGCGCTTCTGTGATGTTTCCTCCGGCATTTATAGTGGCCTGTCTCTGCCGCTTCCGGTTGTCAGTTCCAGCTGTCCGCTGTAGTGGCCAGTATATTGGGTCCAGGTCGATGTGTTTGTTGATTAGAGTCTGTGGATGAGTGCCATGCCTCTAGGAATTCCCTGGCTGTTCTCTGTTTGGCTTGCCCTATAATGGTAGTTTTGTCCCAGTTGAATTCATGTTACTTGTCATCTGCGTGTGTGGCTACTAAGGATTTTAAAAAATCTTTCATGAAGTGAAGGTGTCCCTGGCTCAGCAGCATTTATTACCCAAACCTAATTGCCTGAGAAGTCAACTGCATTGCTGTGGGTCTGGAGTCGCATTAGGCCAGGCCAGGTAAGAATGGCAGTTTCCTTCCCTAGAGGGCATTGGTGACCCAGCTGGGTTTTTCCAACCATCGACAATGGATTCATGGTCATTAGCCTCTTAATTCCAGATTTCTTTTTAATTAAATTCAAATTCTACCGACTGCCTTGGCGGCATTCGAACCCGGGTCCCCAGAACGTTATTTGAGTCTCTGGCTCAATAGTCCACCAATAATACCAGTAAGCCATTACCTCCCCAAGTAAAGAAATTCATCCTCATTGCAGCTCTAAGTAGCTTCCTCCCTGCGGATGGAAATACCCTTCTTGCATCTCCTTTGTCTGTCCTTTTTTTAGGAATTTCATATGTTTCATTGAAATCACCTCTCATCCTTCTAATCTCTAGAGAATATAAACCCAGTGTTTTCATCCTCTTCTATTAGGACAGTGTATCCTAAAAATTTTTTTGCCTCTCTCTCTCTCTTTCTCTCTCTCTCTTTCTCTCTCTCTCTCTTTCTCTCTCTCTATGCAATTGAAGCACTTATCTTCACTTCTGTACTCCAGTGCTGTTCTGATAAAGGCCATGGTCTGAGAAAATACTCCCCCTCAAGTGGTTTCTTATTTTTAAAGTGACATCCTAGCTCCAAATTCACCTAAAAAGTGTAAATGTCTTCTCCATATCTGGGTCAGCATGGACAAGATGGCCAAATGGCCCCTTTCAGTGCTGTATCATTTCTATGGTCTGTCTCCCTATCAAGCACCCTCCGGATCTTGAGTTTCAATCAAGTTGTCTCTTACCTTTCCAAACCTCACAATGCAAACTGGGCCTGTCCAACATTCCTTCAGAAGACAACCCGCCTATTCCAAATCTTAATACAGAATCATTCTGTCCTGTGACACTTGCTTGCGTATTGGTGTTTTGTTTCTTGTGTCTTTCACTTTCCTCTACAGCCTTTTCAATTCTCATAACTGAATTCCATTCTCCTGGTTTAAATGCTCCCCAAAAACACTAGTAAATCTCCCCTTGAGCATATTTAGTCCCAGTCCTGCTAATGCATAACTCATTACACATTTTTCAACTGCCTAAGAAATCTAAAACATTTGGCCTACATCATTTCTCCAGCCATTTGTTTATTTGTTCTATCTTCCTTTTTCTGTACTCAGCACCTGGTCCTTGATCTAACCCTGAAGTTATTGCATTAGAGGTCTTGCTTTTCAGTACTTGGTTACTCCCTAAACTCTTTATTCAGTCACCTCATCGTCCCTTTTCAGCTATGTCACTCCGAGCAGTGACCTCTGGCTGTTCACTCTTCCTAAAAAGATTTATCCTACAGCTGCTCATTGAAAAGAGATGGAATAGATGTATGTAAAATCATAAGAGATGTGGGCAGAGTTGATGAGGAAGAAAACTTCAGTTGGAAGAATTGAGAATAAGAGGGCACAAATTTAAAGAAATTGATTTTCACCAAACATTGACAATAGTGATTACAATCTGGAATATGTTGACTGAGGTAATTAAAAGGGAATTATATTATTACCTGAAAAGGAAAAGCGTGCAGGATTATGGGAAATCGTGGAGGATTGGCACCAAGTAAATTAGACAGCCAGCAAATATAATGGTCTGATTGTCCTCCTATTTACTGTAAGCATTCTGTGACCCTGTGGAGCACTCAACTAGTTTTCACATTTGCTTCATTCCATTTCACTTGTCATTATTAGAAAAAGAATCACTTCTGTAAAAAATGCAAATTATTGATCCTAGTTTGTAGCTATTTTGATTCATTTCATTTTCACAACACACACTGCAATGCCTTTCACCAAAGTTTTGAGATGAGCTGAATCCGTATTATTAGCTGTGGATAGATTATACAGAAACCAAAGAGAAATCCCCATCATTTCCCTTTTTCTTTATATTCATGGTGATGTTTCCAGCTGAGATGAGTTGTGGGGAAATTCCTAGGTTTGTTGGGAGAACTCATTTGGTTAAATGTAGAAATGTTTTTTTGTGGTTGATTGCTCAGTTATTAAGCAAATGATCTGGGTGGATCCAAGCTACACAGTTCATTAAAACCCCAGGACTACTCCCTGAACTGAGATGTTTCAACCCCCTTTATTAGCACCACTGTAAGGTTAGAATTACTTTCCTACACTACGATGAGAAACAGTGTAATAATTAAATAAATGAGTATGCCCAAAGAGGATGGAACAGCAATGTTAATGAGGGAATTTGGTGGTGTGTGAAAGCTGGGGTATTTTATATGTACACAATACAGCTGTTCTGAGAAGCAGTCACCCAGTCTGCACTTCATTTCCCCAGTGTAGAAGGTGACCTAGAGTTCCCTACAATCCTGTGGGGAAAGAAATCTGTCATACTAATCTGATGTGGCCTACATGTGTCTTCAGATCCTCAGTAATGTGGTTGACTCTGAAATGGCCCATCAAGTCATTCAATTCAAGAGCAGTTAAGGGTGATAAATGCTGGCCTGGCCAGCAATGCATGCATCCATGGAAAAAAATAAAGAAGAAAATATTATGATTCACGTACCAGGACACTGATCCCTCTGTACATCTGAGTTATATTTAAATAGTATACTGCTTTTTCATTCTTCAACCATAGAACATAGAATATTACAGCGCAGTACAGACCCTTCAGCCCTTGATGTTGGTTCCACAGGTTGGCGCAATCTGAAGGCCATCTATCCTACACTATTTCATTTCCATCCATATGTTTATCTAATGGCCATTTAAATGCCCTTAAAGTTGGCAAGTCTACTACTGTTGCAGGCAGTGCATTCTGTGCCCCTCCTACTCTGAGTAAAGAAACTACCTCTGACATCTGTCCATATATCAATCACCTCTCAATTTAATGCTCTGTCCCCCTGTGCTAACCATCACCATCTAAAGAAAAAGGCTCTCGCTGTCCATCCTATCCAACCCTCTAATTATCTTATGTCTCAATTAAGTCACCTCTCAACCTTGTCTGTAATGAAAACAGCCTCAAGTCCCTCAGCTTTTCCTCAAAGGACCTTCCCTTCATACTAGGCAACATCCGTAGTGGATAAGTTCATATTTTCCCATATCATAGTCTACCTGCCAATTTTTTTTTTTGTCCACTAACCACCTTAAACTGCCTATATCCTTTTGCAATCATCTTATGAACACTTCATAAACTACTTTCCTATGTATCTTTGTGTCATCAGCAAATGTATTAAACATACTGAAATAACTCCAAAGGCCAGTATCCCATTTCCCAGTCACACTTTATTTACACATGCCTAGTACTTGACACTAGTCTGGCTTCCTCAGAACCGGCTCTGAGTGAACAGATCCTCTGACACTCCTGTTTATTTTTTTTTTCTTTTCTTATTTCTTTTTCGTTTTCTTCAGGAGTGTACTTCTCTCTCTCAACACCACTGAAATAACTCCACAGAAACTGGTATCCCTCACCAAGTCACCCTTTGTGGAAAGTCCTTCAGACTGACACTCCCTCAGAGCCAGCTTTCAGAGTGAACAGAGTATTTGACATTCTGGTTTATTTTTTTTCCCCCCTCGCTTAATTACCCCCACACTACCGCCTACACTCTCTTGTTTCACTTTTTTTAAAACAGTGAGCAGAGCCTCTGACACACCTGCGGTAGTGCTTATTTTTCCCCAGCACCTATTGCGTGTGTGTGCAGGTATGAGAGACACAAGGTGTATGGATCTTTATTCAATTGCCACCACCAGGAAGATAGGAAAACACACCCGAGTGGCCAGTGACAAGCAGTGGCCTTCACATCAAAGGGCAATGCTGTGTGTTCAAACAGTGAAGGGGAGGGTAGGGACTAAATCAAAATAGAGGCGGAGGGAGAAATGATGCACTCCTCTCCCTGAACGACTCCAGGGTGTTGGTGGACACCACGTGCTCCTTCTCCAAGGACACCTGGGCTCTAACGTAACCCCGGAAGAGGGGCAGGCAGTCGGCCCTATCAACCCCCTCCACGGCCCGCTGCCTGGACCTGTTGATGGCCAGTTTGGCCAGGCCCAGGAGCAGACCCACGAAGAGGTCTTCGGACCTGCCCTCCTTCCTCCGTACCGGGTGCCCGAAGATCAGGAGCGTGGGACTGAAGTGTAACCAAAAGCAGAGGAGAAGGTTTTTGAGAAAATCAAAAAGGGAGTGCAAACGCCCACACCCAATATATACATGGTCCACGGACTCCCCAGCGCCACAGAACAAGCAGTTGGGCTGGGAGTCCGTGAACCACCACAATCTGCAGTTGCAGGGGACTGCTGCGTGCAGCACCCTCCACCCCAGATCCCCGAGAGAAAGGGGGAGGACTCCCGCGTAGAGAGCCCTCCACTGGGGATCTCCGCCGCCCGGTGGCAAATGGGCATGCCAAGGCGTGTCCGGACGGTGGATGAGGGAGAAGAGGTGGACGGTGTGCAGCAGCAGTCGATACAGGGCCCTCCTTTTTATGTCCCTAAAAGCAACAAAATTAAAATTCCGGAGGCAGCTCAGGTTGTGGGGCACAGGCTCCCGCGGGAAGTACGGGACCTTGGGGCCAATGTGAAATTCCGTCCGGGCCGGGGTGAGCGCGGACGGGATCCCACCGCACACCTGAGCGTCCTCCAATCGGTGCACTACGTCGGGTCCGAGCACCGCCGTTTTAAGGCGCCGGATGGCGGTGGCCACGTACCGGACGTCTACCGCTGCCCTGCTAGCTATGTCCTGCGGCAGCGTCCAGCCCAGGCCCCCGGCACCCAGCACGTCCCCGACCCTGGTCACCCTCGCCGCCACGGCCCTCCCCTCCGACAGCCACTCGAACCCGCGAGTACGGAGGTGCGGATTCCTGAGCAACGGCTCCCTGACGACAGCCGCTACTCCAGCCGGAGGGTAGGCGCGACGCGATTCGACCATGTTCCAGACAGTGATCAGGTCCTGGTAAAAGACAGGCAGCACCTTGAGGGAGACCTCCAAGCCGTCACGGTCGACGAACAGGAGCTGCGTGTCGTAGTTGAGGTTACGCACCTGGCGGAAAAAATACGTCGCCAGGGCGCACCACCTAGGAGGAGGCTCGACGTAAAGGTATCGCCGCAAGGTCTGAAGGCGGAACGTCGCGACCTGGATGCCGACGCACACCAGCGACTGACCGCCCTCCTCGATAGGGAGACTCAGAACCTGCGCGACGACCCAGTGTATCTTTTTGTCCCAGAAGAAGTCAACCAACGTTCTCCGGATGTCAGTGACAAAGCCAGGAGGAGGGACCAAAGTGACCAGCCGGTACCACAGCAAGACAGCCACCAGCTGGTTTATGACCAGCACTCGACTCCTGTAAGATAGCACTCGGAGCAGTCCTGTCCAGCGGCCTAGGTGAGCCGAGACTTTGGCCTCCAGCTCCTGCCAGTTGGCTGGCCAGGATTCCTCAGCCGGGCTGCGGTAGACCCCCAGGTAGAGGAGATGGGTGGTACTCCAGCTGAACCCCCGTAATTCCTCCGGCAGAGAGTCCACCCGCCACAGACTGACCAGTAGTCCGGAACATTTGGCTCAGTTGATCCTGGCGGAAGACGCCACCGAGTACACGGCCTGGCACTTGCGCATTCTCCCCAGGTCAGCTGGGTCGGTGAAAGTGAGGAGCACGTCGGCGTAGACCGAGAGGACCACTCCCGTGCCCGTGCCGCGCAGAACCAGCCCCGACAACCTCCTCCGCAAGAGGCGCAGGAAAGGCTCCACGCACAGGGAATATAGCTGGCCGGACAGGGGGCAGCCTTGATGCACTCCTCTCCCGAAGCGAAGGGGCGCCGTCAGGGACCCGTTAACTTTAACCAGACACTCTGCGGCAGCGTACAAAAGTCGGATCCGGGCAGCAAACTGCGTCCCGAACCCAAATGCCCGCAGAGTCCCGAGCCGGTACTCATGATCGACCCTGTCGAACGTCTTTTCCTGGTCGAGAGACAGGAAGGCGCCTGGCAGACCAGCCCATCGACAATTGGATCAGGTCCCAGACCAGGTGGACGTTGTAGTGTATCCTCCGGCCCGGGACCGTGTTGGACTGGTCCAGGTGAATCATGTGGGCCAGCTCGGAGGCCAGGCAAGAAGTCAACACCCTGGCGAAGATTTTGTAGTCCGTGCTGAGGAGGGAGACCGGACGCCAGTTCTTCAAAGAACGAAGGTTCCCCTTTGGCAGCAGGACGATGACCGCCCTGTGCCAAGAAAGGGGCAGCTGTCCAGCATTTAGACACTCCCCAGGACCTGTGCGTAGTTATTCCCCAGGACGTCCCAGAACGCCCTGAAGAACTCCACAGTCAGCCCGTCCCGCCCCGGGGTCTTGCCCCTCGAGAGCCGGTCGAGGGCGCCGGTCAGCTCCTCTAAAGTGACGGGAGCGTCGAGCCTTCCGGCGTCCTCCGGGCTGAGCTGCGGCAGGTCCTCCCACAGAACTCTGCGAGCATCCTCGCTGGACGGATCCGGAGAGAACAGAGCCGTGTAATAGTTTTGGACATGGGCCCTGATCCTCTCCGGATCCGAGACGAGGGATCCGTCGTCGGCCAGCAGCACCAGGAGTTGCTGACAGGTGCCACGCCTTTTCTCCAGTGAGTAGAAGAAGGGGGAGCCGCGGTCCAGCTCCTGGAGGAGCTGGATCCATGACCTCACGTACGCACCCCGAGCCCCGACGAGCTGCAGGTCCCGGAGCGCGGCCTTCTTCTCTTCGTACACCCTGCGCAGGGCCGGGTCCGCGTCGGGCTGACAGAGGCGTGACTCCAGGTCGAGCATCTCCCTCTCCAACTCCCCGATCCTGGATTTCCGCCTCTTGGTCGACCCCCTCGCGTACTCCCGACAGAAGACGTGGACATGAGCCTTGCCCACGTCCCACCATAGCCTCAGGGAGGGGAAGCTTCCCTGCTTCCTTCTCCAGCCGGCCCAGAAACGACGAAACGAGTCCCGAAACCGCTCGTCCTCCAGCAGCAGGTTGTTAAAGGGCCAGTATGCGGAGCCGAGCCTGGCGCCGAACGGAAGGAGTTCCGCCCACACCAGGTGATGGTCCGTGCATGACACCTGCCGCGTGGAGGTCTTCGGAAAACAGGAGGCGTACGCCCGCGAAACGTACAGGCGGTCAATTCTGGACGCTCCGACCCCAGGCCTCACGAAGGTGAAGGCGATGGTTTCGGAATGGAGATTCCGCCAGATGTCCACCAGCTCAAAGGACTTGACCAAGTCCCCCAACCTCTTCCCCGACGCCCAGCCAGTGCGGGCACCGCCGTGGTCCCTGCCCTCGAGGATGCAGTTAAAATCTCCCCCGAGGACGACGGACTGGTTCTCATCGATGGAAGCGAGATGAGTGGACACTTCTCCGAAGAAGCTCGCTTGCCTCGGCCCGGCCCGGGGAGCGTAGACGTTCACCAAGTGAAGCACCGCGCCCCCCAGCCGAACCGTCAGGTGAAGCAAACGGCCTGACATGGGCTCCCTGACCCCCAAGATCCCTGTTTGAAAATGCGGGGCCAACAAGATAGCCACCCTGACAGATCTGCGGGTGAGGTGACTCATGTAGACCCCCCCCCCCTCGCCACTCCAGGAGCCAGGTGGCTTCGTCTCCTGGGGTAGTGTGGGTTTTTTGCAGGAAGCACACCACATACCTCCCCTCCCGGAGGACCGATAGGGTCTGGAATCTGCGCTGTGACTCCCTGCTGCGACTCCCTGCTGCCGTTGATGTTGAGGCTGGCTATAGTTGTCTCCATGTCGGAAGCGTTGTGCAACCACCACCAGTACAGCTAAAAACCGATATATACATTTACTGGGAGGACGGGGGAGGGGCACAGAATTCCCTCGCCCTCACCAGGAGTGCCCCCAGGAAGTTCCTGACTCGCTTTCGCTCGTTGATGTCGAGCCCAGGTGCCTGGCGAGCAGCATGGGCTGACCAGTAAACTCTTTCAAAAGAGCTCCAGCGGTCGAGTGCCAGTTGGGCTCTATATGGCGACCCCAAGTTTCCTCGACAAATTCCCGGAGTTCCTCGAGGGGGATGAGGGAGAGATCGGTGGGGGGCACCTGGGACTCGAAAATGTCACTGCAGACAGAGTCCGTGTCATCCCCGGTGTCTGCCACCAATCCCGAACCCTCCTCTGGGAGGTCGCCCTCGGTCACTGATCCCACCCCCACCGAGAGGATGAGGGCTGGTCCGGCGCCGCCACCTGGCCTCAAATCCCCGGCGACCGCACCCCCAGGGTCACCGGCGGTACCTTCCTCGGCGCACCCCTTCCCGGAACGCCCCGAGTTCGGGTCGTTGGGCGGCAGAGGCTCGGGGCCCCGTTCCTCTCCCGACAGCGGGACGCCCGGCTCCTCGGGGAAAAGGTCCTCCCCCAGGGCCAGGGCCCTTGGAAAAACAGTCTGAGAGGGAGGAGCGAGGAGTGATGAAAATACCTTCCTCCCCTCCACCGTTCAACGACCCAGCAGAGGATCCTCCGTCGTCGCCCGCACCACAGCCCATGCGGTTATTAAAGTCCTCCCCAGGGGCTGGAGGAGTCGAGGCAGCAGGAGGCCCTGCTGTAACCCCTGGGGGTTTGGGTAGGTCAGGCCGCGGTGCGGGACAGTTGAGAGGCACCGTTGGCTCGTCCCCTGGAGAGGGGCAGCGCCACCGGCGCGCTGCTGGAGTGTTTCTCCCCTCCAAGGGCCAGCACCACTTCCCCAAAGAGACAAGGGGGAATTTATGGGCCTTCCCCTCCCCGCCCATCTTGGTGGTCATGGGGCCTGAGGTTCCCCCCCCTCCTAGCCTTTCCCGGAATACGATTGGCTGGGGGAAGACAGGGGGCATCGCCAAGGTGGGAAGGGTCAGTCGTGTCACTTCCTGACCTGCCCCTGGTTTATCAGGTGATGGTGGGGGGGGCAGGGGCCCAGTTACACTCTTGTTTATTTTTTTTTGTGCATGTGTGAGACACAGTGAGAGACACAAGGTGTACAAATCTTTATTCAATTTCCACCACCAGAAAGATAGGAAAACACCCGAGTGGCCAGTGACAAGCACTGCCCTTCAAACCAAAGGGCAATGCTGTGTGATCAAAACAGTGAAGGGGAGGGTAGGGACTAAATCAAAATAGAGTTGGACGGGGAAATAATGCACTCCACTCCCTGCGGCGCCCACCTCTCCCTGAATGACTCCAGGGTGTTGGTGGACACCGCGTGCTCCGTCTCCAAGGACACCCGGGCTCGAATGTAACCCCGGAAGAGGGGCAGGCAGTCGGCCCTAACGACCCCCTCCACGGCCCGCTGCCTGGACCTGTTGATGGCCAGTTTGGCCAGGCCCAGGAGCAGACCCACGAGGAGGTCCTCGGACCTGCCCTCCCTCCTCCGTACCGGGTGCCCGAAGATCAGGAGCGTGGGACTGAAGTGCAGCCAGAAACAGAGGAGAAGGTTTTTGAGAAAATCAAAAAGGGAGTGCAAACGCCCACACCCAATATATACATGGTCCACGGACTCCACAGTGCCACAGAACAAGCAGTTGGGCTGGGAGTCCGTGAACCACCGCAATCTGCGGTTGCAGGGGACTGCTGCGTGCAGCACCCTCCACCCCAGATCCCCGAGAGAAAGGGGGAGGACTCCCGCATAGAGAGCCCTCCACTGGGGATCTCCACCGCCCAGTGGCAAATGGGCACGCCAAGGCGTGTCCGGACGGTGGATGAGGGAGAAGAGGTGGACGGTGTGCAGCAGCAGTCGATACAGGGCCTTCCTTTTTATATCCTTAAAAGACACAAAATTAAAATTCCGGAGGCGGCTCAGGTTGTGGGGCACAGGCTCCCGCGGGAAGTACGGGACCTTGGGGCCAATGTGAAATTCCGTCCGGGCCGGGGTGAGCGCAGACAGGATCCCACCGCACACCTGAGCGTCCTCCAATCGGTGCACTACGTCGGGTCCGAGCACCGCCGTTTTAAGGCGTCGGATGGCGGTGGCCACATACCGGATGTCTACCGCTGCCCTGCTAGCTATGTCCTGCGGCAGCGTCCAGCCCAGGCCCCCGGCACCCAGCACGTCCCCGATCCTGGTCGCCCTCGCTGCCACGGCCCTCCCCTCCGACAGCCACTCGAACCCGCGAGTACGGAGGTGCGGATTCCTGAGCAACGGCTCCCTGACGACAGCCGCTACTCCAGCCGGAGGGTAGGCGCGACGCGATTCGACCATGTTCCAGACAGTGATCAGGTCCTGGTAAAAGACAGGCAGCACCTTGAGGGCGACCTCCAAACCGTCACGGTCGACGAACAGGAGCTGCGTGTCATAGTTGAGGTTACGCACCTGGCGGAAAAAATACGTCGCCAGGGCGCACCACCTAGGAGGAGGCTCGACGTAAAGGTATCGCCGCAAGGTCTGAAGGCGGAACGTCGCGACCTGGGTGCGGACGCACACCAGCGACTGACCGCCCTCCTCGATAGGGAGACTCAGAACCTGCGCAGCGACCCAGTGCATCTTTTTGTCCCAGAAGAAGTCGACCAACGTTCTCTGGATGTCAGCGACAAAGCCAGGAGGAGGGACCAAAGTGACCAGCCGGTACTACAGCATGGCGGCCACCAGCTGGTTTATGACCAGCACTCGACTCCTGTAAGATAGCACTCGGAGCAGTCCTGTCCAGCGGCCTAGGCGAGCCGAGACTTTGGCCTCCAGCTCCTGCCAGTTGGCCGGCCAGGATTCCTCAGCCGGGCTGAGGTAGACCCCCAGGTAGAGGAGATGGGTGGTCCTCCAGCTGAACCCCCGTAACTCCTCCGGCAGAGAGTCCACCCGCCACGGACCGACCACTAGTCCGGAACACTTGGCCCAGTTGATCCTGGCGGAGGACGCCGCAGAGTACACGGCCTGGCACTCGCGCATCCTCCCCAGGTCAGCCGGGTCGGTGAAAGTGAGGAGCACGTCGTCGGCGTAGGCCGAGAGGACCACCCCCGTGCCCGTGCCGCGCAGAACCAGCCCCGACAACCTCCTCCGCAAGAGGCGCAGGAAAGGCTCCACGCACAGGGAATACAGCTGGCCGGACAGGGGGCAGCCTTGACGCACTCCTCTCCCAAAGCGAAGGGGCGCCGTCAGGGACCCGTTAACTTTAACCAGACACTCTGCGGCGGCGTACAAAAGTCGGATCCGGGCGACGAACCGCGTCCCGAACCCGAACGCCCGCAGAGTCCCGAGCAGGTACTCGTGATCGACCCTGTCGAACGCCTTCTCCTGGTCGAGAGACAGGAAGGCGCTCGGCAGACCAGCCCGTCGACAGAAATGGATCAGGTCCCGGACCAGGTGGACGTTGTCGTGTATCCTCCGGCCCGGGACCGTGTTGGACTGGTCCGGGTGAATCATGTGGGCCAGCACGGAAGCCAGGCGAGAAGACAACACCCTGGCGAAGATTTTGTAATCCGTGCTGAGGAGGGAGACCGGACGCCAGTTCTTCAAAGAACGAAGGTCCCCCTTCTTCGGCAGCAGGACGATGACCGCCCTGCGCCAAGAAAGGGGCAGCTGTCCGGCATTTAGACACTCCCCCAGGACCTGTGCGTAGTCGTTCCCCAGGACGTCCCAGAACGCCCTGAAGAACTCCACAGTCAGCCCGTCCAGCCCCGGGGTTTTGCCCCTCGAGAGCCGGTCGAGGGCGCCGGTCAGCTCCTCTAAAGTGACGGGAGCGTCGAGCCTTCCGGCGTCCTCCGGGCTGAGCTGCGGCAGGTCCTCCCACAGAACTCTGCGAGCGTCCTCGCTGGACGGATCCGGAGAGAACAGAGCCGTGTAATAGTTTCGGACGTGGGCCCTGACGCCCTCCGGATCCGAGACGAGGGACCCGTCGTCGGCCAGCAGCACAAGGAGCTGCTGACGGGTGCCGCGCCTTTTTTCCAGCGAGTAGAAGAAGGGGGAGCCGCGGTCCAGGTCCTGCAGGAGCTGGATCCGCGACCTCACGTACGCGCCCCGAGCCCCGACGAGCTGCAGGTCCCGGAGCGCGGCCTTCTTCTCTTCGTACACCCCGCGCAGGGCCGGGTCCGCGTCGGGCTGACCGAGGCGTGACTCCAGGTCGAGCATCTCCCTCTCCAACTCCACGATCCTGGATTTCCGCCTCTTGGTCGACCCCCTCGCGTACTCCTGACAGAAGACGCGGACGTGAGCCTTGCCCACGTCCCACCATAGCCTCAGGGAGGGGAAGCTTCCCCGCTTCCTTCTCCAGCCGGCCCAGAAACGACGAAACGAGTCCCGGAACCGCTCGTCCTCCAGCAGCAGGTTGTTAAAGTGCCAGTACGCGGAGCCGAGCCTGGCGCCGAACGGAAGGAGTTCCGCCCACACCAGGTGATGGTCCGTGCATGACACCTGCCGCGTGGAGGTCTTCGGAAAACAGGAGGCGTACGCCCGCGAAACGTACAGGCGGTCGATTCTGGATGCTCCGACCCCAGGCCTCACGAAGGTGAAGGAGATGGAGTCGGGATGGAGATTCCGCCAGACGTCCACCAGGTCGAAGGACTTGACCAAGTCCCCCAACCTCTTCCCCGACGCACAGCCAGTGCGGGTACCGCCGTGGTCCCTGCCCTCGAGGACGCAGTTAAAATCTCCCCCGAGGACGACGCACTGGTTCTCGTCGATGGAAGCCAGATGAGCGGACAGTTCTTGAAAGAAGCTCGCTTGCCTCGGCCCGGCCAGGGGAGCGTATACGTTCACCAAGTGAAGCACCGCGCCCCCCAGCCGAACCGTCAGGTGAAGCAAACGGCCTGGCACTGGCTCCCTGACCCCCAAGATCTCCGGCTGAAAATGCGGGGCCAACAGGATAGCCACCCCGCCAGATCTGCGGGTGAGGTGACTCATGTAGACCCCCCCTCGCCACTCCAGGAGCCAGGTGGCTTCGTCTCCCGGGGTAGTGTGGGTTTCTTGCAGGAAGCACACCGCATACCTCCCGTCCCGAAGGACCGAGAGGGTCTGGAATCTGCGCTGTGACTCCCTGCTGCCGTTGATGTTGAGGCTGGCTATAGTCGTCTCCATGTCGGAAGCGTTGTGCTACCACCACCAGTACAGTTTAAAAACAAATACAATTACTGGGAGGACGAGGGAGGGGCACAGGAGTCCCTCGCCCTCACCAGGAGTGCCCCCAGGAAGTTCCTGACTCGCTTTCGCTCATTGGAATTGAGCCCAGGCGCCTGGCGAGCAGCGTGGGCTGACCAATAAACTTTCTCAAAAGAGCTCCAGCGGTCGAGAGCCAGTTGGGCTCTATCCCGGCGACCTCGAGTTTCCTCGACAAATTCCCGGAGTTCCTCGAGGGGGATGAGGGGGAGATCGGCGGGGGGCACCTGGGACTCAAAAACGTCACTGCAGACGGAGTCCGCGTCATCCCCAGTGTCCGCCACCGATCCCGAACCCTCCTCCGGGAGGTCGCCCTCGGTCGCCGACCCCTCCCCCACCCCTCCCCCACCGAGAGGATGGGGGCTGGTCCGGCGCCGCCAACAGGCCTCGAACCCCCGGCGACCCCACCCCCAGGGTCACCGGCGGTACCTTCCTCGGCGCACCCCGTCCCGGAACGCCCCGAGTTCGGGTCGTCGGGCGGCGGAGGCTCGGGGACCCGCTCTCCTCCCGACACCGGGACGCCTGGCTCCTCGGGGAAAAGGTCATCCCTCAGGAAAAGGTCATCCCCCAGGGCCAAGGCTCCCGGAAAAACAGTCTGGGAGGGAGGAGCGGGGATAACACCTACCTCCCCTCCGCCGCTCGGCGACCCAGTAAAGGGTCCTTTGTCGACGCCCCCACCGCGGCCCTCGTTGTTGTTGTTGTTGTTATTGGGCAGGTCAGGCCGCGGTGCGGGATCGTCGGGGGGTCCCGTGGGCCCGTCCCCCGGAGAGGGGCAGCGCCGCCGGCGCGCTGCAGGACTGTCTCTCCCCTCCAAGGGCCAGCCCCTCTTCCCCAGAGAGACAGGGGGGGATTTATGGGCCTTTTCCTCCCCGCCCGCCTTGTTGGTCATGGGGCCTGAAGCCCCTCCCCCCAGCCTTTCCCGGAATACGATTGGCTGGGGGAAGGCAGGGGGCGTGGCCAGGGTGGGGAGGGTCAGCCGTGTCACTTCCTGCCCCGCCCCTGGTTTATCAGGTGATGGCGGGCGGGGCAGGGGCCCAGTTCCCTCTCCGGGGCCCGGAGACACGGTCGCTGCGGGAGATTGGGCAGCGGTGGTCCCCCCCAGGTTAGTGCCAGGGTGTGGCTGGGCGGGGCAGGGCTCGGGCTCAGGGTCCCCCGGGCCGGGTGTTGCAGTGCCCGGGGCGGGCGTCGCAGCCCCAGGGGTTTCTCCATCGGGGCGGGGGGTAGATGTGGGGTCAGTGGGGTCAGGGTCGGGTACGGGTTTGGGGGTCTGGGGGTCAGGGTTCCTGCGCCGGGGCGACGATGGCACGGCCGCAAGGGCATTGTCGTGCCGGGGCGGGGCAGGTCGTGGGCTGGGTGTCGGGGATGGGGATAGGGTGGTCTCCCCGTGGGCGGGCCTGACGCGTCGCGCCTTCCGGCCGGCTGGACGCTCACCCCCCTCCCTGCCGGAGGCTGGAGGATCGGAAGCCTCCGGCTCAGGCTCCGGTGCCGGGGCCTGTGGTGTTGCCTGTGGGGGAGGGGGAGGGGGAGTGGGCACGGCGGCACCACCGGCAGCCGTGGGTGAGGGCTGGGCGGCCTTCTGGGTGGGGCAGTTTTTCCTGATGTGCCCCACCTCACGGCACAGGTGGCACCGCACGCCGTCCAGAAGGCGCGGTAGGCCGCGCCCCCGTGGAGGAGGGTAAAGGAGCCCTCCGTGACCTCCTCCCGGGCCAGGCAAATAAACACCTGGCGTCGGAAGGAGTAGATGTGCCGGAGGGCGGGGTCCTTCAGACCGAGCAGGAGCGGCTGGATCCCTGACCGGATCTCCCCCAAGGTGGTGGGGTGGGGGAGAAGGAGCTCGCTGGCAATAAAGGGCCGTGACCTCCAGAGGGTCGACGGGGAAATGTGTCCCGCCCACAGTGAGCCCCCTCTCCACGGCCAGGTGGACCGCCTGCTCGGTCTTTAGGAAAAATACGGCCTTCCCGTACATCCGGGCCGCAGCGACGATGGCCAGTGGGCCGACCACACTAGCCATGGCCTTGCTGCAGGCCTCGATGCTCATATTCGGGTGGGGATAGGCCTTGACCCCCAGGCGTTTTGTGAGGTGCCTGAAGGGGGTGTGGTTTGCAGCCGGGGCTGGGCCAGCCGAGCCTAAGGCAGCGGCTACCCCGGCGTAGGTGCGGCTGGGCCCCGCGACCTTCGGGCTCGCCATCCTCAGCTGCTGGTGGTGGTGTCGGGCCTCTGGCAGCAGCAGTGGTGGAGATCGCTGGGAGAGCCCCAAGCAGCGACGGCGGAGACCTGCCTCAGGTGACAACAGCGGTGGAGGCAGGCCTCAGGCGAGTCCCAGGTAGGCCCTCGGTCGCTGTGATGTGGGGCAGACCTGTTGGGGAGGGTCCCCAAGGCAAGTCCCAGGTAGCCCCAAAATTGAGTCCCAGGCAGCAGATGTAGAGGCAGGCCTCTGGCAAGTCCTGGGCAGTTCCTCGGTTGCAGCTGTGGTGGAGGCAGACCTGTTGGGGAAGGCCCCCAAGGCGAGTCCTAGGCAGCGGTGGTGGAAGGCAGGCCTCAGACAACAGCAGCAGCAGTGGTGGAGGTCCTGGGGAGTGGCCCCAGGGCGAGTCCCAGGCAGCGAAGGTGGAGACCTGCCTCAGGTGACAACAGCGGTGGAGGCAGGCCTCAGGCAAGTCCCAGGTAGGCCCTCGGTCGCTGTGGTGTGGGGCAGACCTGTTGGGGAGGGTCCCCAAGGCAAGTCCCAGGCAGCCCCAAAATCGAGTCCCAGGCAGCGGATGTGGAAGGCAGGCCTCAGGCAGCAGCAGCAGTGGAGGCAGGCCTCTAGCAATTCCTGGGCAGTCCCTCGGTCGTAGTGGTGGGGGGCAGGCCTGTTGGGGAAGGCCCCCAAGGCAAGTCCCAGGCAGCCCCCAAAATCGAGTCCCAGGCAGCGGTGGTGGAAGGCAGGCCTCAGACAACAGCAGCAGCAGAGGTGGAGGTCTTGGGGAGGGGCCCCAAGGCGAGTCCCAGGCAGCAGAGGCGGAGGCAGGCCTCGGGCGGCAGCAGCAGTAGAGGCAGGCCTCTCCTCAGGTAACAGCAGTGGTGGAGGTCCTGGGGAGGGGCCCCAAGGCAAGCCCCAGGCAGCAGCAGGGAGGCAGGCCCCAAGCAGCACCAGGGAGAGTCCTTGCACGTGTGCGCACACAGAGAGTCACAGTCCCACACTGATCCGATATCTCCACACAATGGGGGGAAAAACACCCGAGTGGCCAGTGACAAGCACTGCCCTTCACATCAAAGGGCAATGCTGTGTGAGCAAAACAGTGAAGGGGAGGGTAGGGACTAAATCAAAATAGAGTTGGAGACACTCTTGTTTATTTTATTTTTTTTTCTCCTGTTTCTTTTTTTTTTCTTTCCAAGCACTCATTTTGCTTTTTTTTTCTTAAATTTAACCCCCACACTACCGCCTAACTGCGGTAGTGCTTATTTTTTCCCCAGCACCCATGGTGTGTGTGTGTGCAGGTGTGAGACACAGTGAAATACACAAAGTGTACGAATCTTTATTCAATTTCCACCACCAGGAAGATAGGGAAAACACCCGAGTGGCCAGTGACAAGCACTGCCCTTCAAACCACAGGGCAATGCTGTGTGAGCAAAACAGTGGAGGGGAGGGTAGGGACTAAATCAAAATAGAGTTGGAGACACTCTTGTTTATTTTTTTTTTTTTTTTTTTTTTGTTCTGGCTGTGGCCAGCCAGCTCGGAGTCAGTCCCCAGAAGTCAGGAAATTCTAAATCCCCTGTTTATTTTTTTTTTACCCCGGGGTCCTGCTTAAATTTTTTTTTTCTTTTTTTTTGGTGTGTGTGCGCAGGTGTGAGACACAGTGAAAGGACACAAAGTGCACAAATCTTTATTCAATTTCCACCACCAGGAAGATATGAAAAATACCCGAGTGGCCAGTGACAAGCACTGCCCTTCAAACCAAAGGGCAATGCTGTGTGAGCAAAACAGTGGAGGGGAGGGTAGGGACTAAATCAAAGTAGAGTTGGAGACACTCTTGTTTATTTTTTTTTTTTTTTTCTTTTTTTTTTTTTTTTTAAAATTAACCCCCACACTACCGCCTAAGTGCGGTAGTGCTTATTTTTTCCCCAGCACCCATGGTGTGTGTGTGCAGGTGTGAGACACAGTGAAAGACACAAAGTGTACGAATCTTTATTCAATTTCCACCACCAGGAAGATAGGAAAAACACCCGCGTGGCCAGTGACAAGCACTGCCCTTCAAACCACAGGGCAATGCTGTGTGAGCAAAACAGTGGAGGGGAGGGTAGGGACTAAATCAAAGTAGAGTTGGAGACACTCTTGTTTATATCTGTTTGTCAGGGCTTCCTAATTGGGGCTGTTAATTTGGTCCAGTCAGGAACCTTTACTCTATGGGGTCCACCTGACTGACCTCGTTAAAATCACTACACACGCATTCGGTCCCTGAAGGTCTTGTGGCACAGTGGTATTGTCCTTGCCTCTGGACCAGAAGGTTTGGGTTCAACGTGTTTCAATATATCTGAACAAGTTGATTTGAAATACATATATTCAGTCCTTTCATCTAATTTGTTCATATAGATTGTAAATACAGTACAACCTCAGTTACCTGAATGTCGATTATCCAAATTTTGGATCATCAAAACAATATTTCTAGGTCACGGTGCTTGGGTAAACAGGGTAAACAGTGTTATCTGAACATTCGATTATCCAAACGAAATACTCCCCGCCTGTGTCGTCTGGATAATTGAGGTTGCCCTGTAGTTCAATCAACACAGAGGCATAATCATAAGGCAAAGGATATAGATAAATGTACTTTTTTTTCCCCCTTTTTTTTCTTAAAATTAATGATACCAGACAGACTTTCCCGACAGACTTTCCTAACTTCAGTCAGGTGATCAGGCCAATACAAAGTTGCAGTCCTTCAGATCCTTTGACAAGGATTGATTCACCTTCTGCCTTGGGAGCACGCAGTGTGTGACTGGCCTGCAAATATGTCTCTCTGACCATGTCTGTCTAATTTCTGAATTAGTCAACTTATCTTAAAAAAGCTAAAAGAACTGCAGATGTTAGAAATCAGGAACAAAAACAGAAATTGATGGAAAACCTCAACAGGACTGGCAGTATCTGTGGAGAGAAGTCAGATTTAATGTTTTGGGTCTAGTGACCCTTCCACAGAACCTTCATTTGTTAATTTATTTGCTGGGTTGTTCGTACTGGATTCTGTGTGGATAGTGTCCTCGGGTAGTCAAAGGAACAATGTTTCTTTTGCGGTGCAGTTTCTTCTCTGACTTTGTACAATTATCTATTGTTTGTCGTGATCTTTTGTGATGTCAGAAAGTTAGAGGTGTTGCTGAGTTCACTGCAGAATATCTTGTTTGATGATCATGCAAAACAGGGATTTGGCTGCAGCAAATTGCTATTGTGAACTTATCCTTTGAAATCCAGCCTTAATCATAAGTAATTACTTGGTTAATTACAACTTGATGTGCACTATTTGGTGAATTGTCTGGCTAATTACTATTTATATGTTGACCCTTAAATAATGCATGCAGGTTTTTTTTATACATGATTACAAGGTGCAAAGTGTGCAATGGTTTCTGCATATAAATATTAGTATGAAATGGCATCCTGCCCCTGAGAGTCTACTGCAGTGATTATAATATAATAAACTGTACGTGATCAAGTCACACTAAAATCTATTGTTTGAGGCGGCTATACAATCATTTGAAAACAGTGATACTAGATTATCTGCTCAGAATGTTGCTTGAACAAATACTTTCTGATTTGGAGGGAGATGATTACATGTGCTGAATAAATTTTGCTGTATTGCCAAACAACTTCCATTTGGCCCAAGCCTTTCTGAGGAATATCAAATTAATTCTATTTGTTGGTAGTACATTCTGTAGAACTATTTCCATTCCAGATTGAAATATTGGAATACTTCCAAGATATTTTGCAAGTCAACCTATCCTGTACAATTACCATCAATAATGCAGACATTTGTGTAGTGATGCTTTTAGATTTCTGCTTCTTGTATCTTGTCTATAGATTTACAAAGTGTGCTGTAATCACATGGTAATACAAGTGGGCAAGTCATTTCTGTTACCATGATTATTTGAATTATTAAAAATCTCACCTTTTGAAAAAAGTAGTCATCCATCTTCAACATTTATGGGGTACTTTGTGCTTTAAGCATCACTGTAATCAGTCAGTCTTTAAAAATATTTTCAATATGGCCGCATAATTGTCAGTGAAACAACTCATTGCACTACAAACATTACTTTGTGCCTAGGCAAATCTCCATGCAGCAATGATCCGTCATTCCTGACTTTCCCCTCCCCTCTTTCTGTCTTAAAAGTGCCAAAAATGCTTCATATAAATCATTTGAATATTTTGTTTTCTTTTTTTTAAACCCCAAAGGGAAAGGAATAGTCTGATGAAGGAAGCAGAGGTTTTGCACAGAGCCAGATTTTCCCATATAATCCAAATTTATGGTATTTGCAATGAACCTGAATTTATGGGGATTGTCACGGAATACATGAGCAATGGGTCTTTGGACCAACTTCTTTATCAGGTATTGTGATTGATTTATAGATGTTGCTATCCTTGTTTAAAGCCAAAATACTGTGAATGCTTAAAATCTGAAACAAATACGCAGAATGCTCGAGAAACTCAACAGGTCTGGCAGTATCTGTGGAGAGAGAAACAGAGTTAATGTTTCGAGTCTGGTATGACGCCAAACTCACTCTCTCTTTACTGTTTTTCTCACTCTACAGTTACTACCAGACCTTCTGAGTTTCTCCAGCATTCTTTTTATATTTTGCTATCCTCGTTACTCTTCACAATTGTTACAAGGAATTTAGTGAACAAACACCAGAAAGGAATAATTTTAAAAGATTTGCACACTAACTCCCTTCATGACCTCAGGAAGCCACAAAGCAATTTACAGCCAATTTTAAACTTTTAAAATGCAGTCATGCAAATTTAGAAGTGTGAAAATTTATTAAATCTGTACAACATAATCTGTTAATTTATGAGAAATTTGGCATTTAATCTTTTTAATCAGAAGTGAATTTAAATATTGGCTATTGAATTTAAATATTGGCTATTGAATGTTTATATCTAATTTATTTAATCTTGTGACTGGATTATCACTTGCTGTTAACTTAAATGAATGGCCAAGTTAATTAGACAGTTCGTTAGGTAATCTTTCTCTTTAGACTATCTGCTTTAATCTTTTTTTAGAATTCCTCTGGATTCTAAATAACTTGTGTAATCTTTTGATTGATTGACTACCATAAAATCTTTTCATAACAACAAAAAAAGCTACCAAAATTTTGTTTTAATAGAGCACCTAAATTTAAAACATAGGGGCTATGAAAATCTAGATGTTACAACAGACTGAGCAACTGTTAGCAGAGGATTGAGTATCCTCCTCCTCTATACCACACTGTTCAATTTATTATGGTGAGTGTTCAAGTGTATGCTGGATAACTTGTAGAGGAAATACACTTCTATACTCCTCCTTTATTGGCTGGAATTTGGGAACAAATTGTATATCAGCCCTTTTTGACAAATGCAGAAATGAGAAATACAAACAAAGAACAGAGTCAGCCATTCAATCCCGCAAGCCTGAAAAGTACTTGGAAAAACTCCTGTGTACCAGCAACAATGAATCTTGGAGGTGCAATACATACCTATGTTAATCAATATTGAATAATCTTTCAACTGTATTTTTAAGATCAAACATTTTAGTACTTAGATGCTGTGAGGGTGAGCTAACTATTAACAGGCTTCCCTGTTTAAACTTCTTGGTGTTAGATTCTGTACAGTCAAGTGAATAATAAATTAGTTTTGCAGATTAGTTCTGGTCTAATACAGACTTGTACATTTCCTGATGCAGAAAGATATATATCCAACACTTCCTTGGTCACTGAGACTTCGCATATTGTATGAAATTGCACTGGGAGTGAATTTTCTTCACAACATGAACCCACCATTACTGCATCATGATCTGAAGGCACAAAATATTCTGCTGGATGGTGAATTTCATGTAAAGGTAAGAAATTACTATTTAATTGAAATTTAGTACTGTGCAGGAATAATTACTACTTCACTGTGATTTCTTACCAAATGATGAAGGTATTTTAGTAACCTTCAAATATTAGATTTGTTTATTTTTACCAATGGTGGTAGTCATTTACTGATCCTCATATATCCATTTTTGATCATTAGTTTGTTTCTGGGTAGCAGCATGTACTCATTTGGTCCAGAGTCACTAGATTAACCAAGCTTGCAACATCCTGCACTTTCCAATTGGGCTGGTTGACTAAAATCACAATTTGGATTAGTGGTGCTGGAAGAGCACAGCAGTTCAGGCAGCATCCGAGGAGCAGCGAAATCTACGTTTTGGGCAAAAGCCCTTCATCAGGAATAAAGGCAGAGAGCCTGAAGTGTGGAGAGATGAGCTAGAGGAGGGTGGGGGTGGGGAGAAAGTAGCATAGAGTACAATAGGTGTGTGGGGGAGGGGATGAACGTGATAGGTCAGGGAGTAGGGTGGAGTGGATAGGTGGAAAAGGAGATAGGCAGGTAGGACAAGTCATGGGGACAGTGCTGAGCTGGAAGTTTGGAATTAGGGTGAAGTGCGGGAAGGGGAAATGAGGAAACTGTTGAAGTCCACATTGATGCCCTGGGGTTGAAGTGTTCCGAGGCGGAAGATGAGGTGTTCTTCCTCCAGGTGGTGAGGGAGCGGCGGTGAAGGAAGCCCAAGACCTCCATGTCCTCGGCAGAGTTGGAGGGGGAGTTGAAATGTTGGGCCACGGGGCGGTGTGGTTGATTGGTGCGGGTGTCCCGGAGATGTTCCCTAAAGCGCTCTGCGAGGAGGCGTCCAGTCTCCCCAGTGTAGAGGAGACCGCATCGGGAGCAACGGATGCAATAAATGATATTAGTGGATGTGCAAGTAAAACTTTGGATGTGGAAGGCTCCTTTAGGGCCTTGGATGGAGGTGAGGGAGGAGGTGTGGGCACAGGTTTTGCAGTTCCTGCGGTGGCAGGGAAAGGTGCCAGGATGGGAGGGTGGGTCCTGCCACATTTGCTTTTCCCCGAAGGGTACTCTTGAGGGATGAATTGTTGGACTAACCCCACTCAAAGCTAGGACAAGGGTTCACAATTACCACTGTGTTGTTGTCAGTGGAGAGATGTTGATCCTCGCACCAGTTTGGGGGAGGTTGGGACAGTGATCCTTTGTGCCTTCCAAATGGAGGCCAACTGAAATGCTCAGTAAGGGCTGATTAAAGATGGAGTGTGAAACTTTGAAGGGACACACTGTCTGCTGCTGATTGGCTGAAGGGTAGCGGGTGCAGATTGGAGAGTGAGTATGGCTGCCCTGAGAAATTTCCCTGACTCCCTAAGATGGCCAGAGGAACAAAAGGAAGGGTTACTAGTTACTGAAGCATTGAACAGGTAATGTGCAGTGTGGACAATGTTTGGGTATTGCATGGGTTTGGCATCCCCTGTTTTCATGGGGGCATTGGAGTAGATCTAAGGCTGGCAATAAAATGGTATCCACCAGCCTAAAAGGGACAAAGCAACAGATGCTGGAAGCACAACTTGGACTTCTAGTTTGCAGCAATGAGGAACTATATCGTCAATAGGAAGGGCAGATGTCTGAGCAGCAGGAGGATATGGGAGAAGAGATAGACACAACAAACAGTAGACCTTCACTGTATGAAACTGAATAGACTGAGATCCAGTGCTGCAGGAACCTGCATCACTCCAAGCAGGTGCTGTCATCCACAGGCCTCTCATCTCTCCAAGTTGGTCACCATACCCTGCCAGTGACCATCAGAAGTGGCCTTTAATGTCTCTGCCTCAGATTCCTTCCAACAATCAGCTGTGGGCTTCAGTGGCATCTCGTCAATACATACACATTTTTTTTGCTGGTCACCGATACGTTCTTTGCCAGAGCTGGACAGTGCATCAAGGTCACAACAAAAGTAGCCTCACAGGGACAGAGGACATTGGGTTTGAAACTATTGTTGACTTCCACCAGATGCAGGGCAATCGTCAATTGCATCAGTGTCATCGACAGTAAGGCACCCCACTCTGCCAATGCATAACTGGGCTACAACACAACAAGAACTTGCTCTACGTTTCTGTTCGCCCACCTGGAAGTGCCATGAGCCATTTATCTTCCACCAGTATTAGCTGCCTTTAGATCTTTATTCCAAGTGGATGGACCCTAGAGGACAAGGGATTGCTTACCCTTTTACCGGAGCACCAGACAGAGACACTGAGGTGACCCAAAAAAAGAATGGACTACTCATTAGTGTAATGGTTGAAAAGGCCACTGGGCTTCTCAAGATGTGTTTCTGATTGGATGGTGCCCAGTGATGCCTTCCTGCAAGGATCTTGTTCATTGTGCTGCTAGGTGTTAAGTTCTTCACAACATTGTCATACAGAGGCGTGTACACACTTTAAGGTCCTGAACACTCTGGACAAGAGTGGGAGGAAGTGGAGAGTCAATGAGGAGCCTTGGTTTCATGATAACATGGCCAAGCATGGCACAAGGCATGAAGGTCTCACGAGGCTGTCATGAATTTTGTGTTGCCTGATTCAGTCAAGGCTCGGCTGAAACCTCTGACACAGGTTGTGTGGCATGGATTGGAAAGGATTTGAGAAACCTGTGCTTCCAGATGCAAGGATGACACAAGCTGGGTCACCTTTCCAATGAAGGAAGCGCATCTGCCCAGAGGTTTAGCCCTCCCCTTTACCCATTTCACCACATTGCTCCAGCTTTACTGTCACTATCTCAGACATCTGGCTTGGAGTCAATGTCTATTGTTTTCCTCTTTTTCTTTACAGTATGTAGAGATGGCAAGAACACACACTAATATGACCTGTTGACATTATCCTACCAGCTGCAGGAATAATTTGTTTTCTCTTCCTTGTGGATTTCAATATCAGATCCAGGTTGTTATCAATGAAGTGTTGGATAGCTTTGTCCCACATTCTAGGTCTCTGACTCTTCTGTGATGTCAAACATTGCCCTAGTGCAGTGGAAAACATCAGTGTAATCATGACAGCAAGCAGCCTTCTTCATTGCAGTGGGCATGATACATCAGTCCTACACTTTTTCTCTCCTGGCTCTATTTTTCACCCAACTGGTCTATTTGGTCATGGAACTTGTCTCTATATCTAGTAAGGTCCAGACTACATGAGACTTGGAACTTTTAAGCAATTTCTTATCCAAAGTGACTTTCTGACCTGAAAATAAAACATTTTCCCATTTCCCGCCTCCGTTGTGAAAATGCTGTTACCTTTTGCTCTTTTGATCATTTTCATTTTTCAATGATTCACCTATTGCCCAACATCACTGCGATGAGCCACATATCATGGTGTAATGGGTGCTGTGCAAACATGAGTAATTTGGGTTAATGGTCTGCAAAGATGAGGTTAAGTTTTATGTTATGATCTCATTTGTGAATTTATTCTTGTTTCTGCCTGATGTTGTTATTTCTTGTGATGAATTTAACTTGAACATTCTAATTTAGTTTTTAACTAATCAACATAATAGTGGGAAATTCCACACACCCACACCCCTCCCCCACTGCCCCCTCAACCAAACAACATGGTATGGCCTTAACTTTGGAAGAGTGCAGTGTTGTCCAGTGAGGACCTTACTGAAGTCGAGATCTTAAGGGCCCATTTTCCACTCAGGTGTTGGATGGCGAGACATGATGTTTGCTCGTGGGTGAGGGCTATTTGCATGCATTGCTGTACCCAGCCCATGTTTTCTAGATCCAGCTTTCACTAGTAAGGCCCACGTTGGTGACTCCCTGCTCTTTTAAATCTTCAAGAATTTCCATGGTATGGTCTTTTCCTTCCTTCCTTCCTTTTGAACAGAAAGCGAATTCTCACTAGCATCCAACTTGGTTGTTAACACAAATCAGTCCTCTTCCGCTTTATCACAGCAGTATCTTCTTTGTCTCTATTGAGTTTCAAAATTCTGTGCATAGAATGACATGGTTACCTTCATGGCAGCATTTGACTGTGTAAGAAACTGGTAGGTTTGCGGTCATTGGGAACCAGAGGAAACTGCTCCATTAGCTGAAGTCATACATGCATAATATTCAAGGTCATTACCAACATTAAAACCCCAACCATTGATCAGAAACGGTTGGGCGACATAATGCCTCAGTGGTTAGCACTGCAGCCTCACAGTGCCAGGGACCCGGGTTCGATTCCAGCCTCTGGCAACTGTCTGTGTGGAGTTTGCACATTCTGTGTGGGTTTCCTCCTACAATCCAAAGATGTGGAGGTTAAGTGAACTGGCCATGTTAAATTGCTCATAGTGTTCGGCGGTATGTTATGATCTAGGGGTTAGCTAGGGGTAGATTTGGGTCCGGTACTCTTCGGAGGGTCAGTGTGGACTTGTTGGGTCAAAGGGCCTGTTTCCATACTGTAGGAATTCTATAACTTAAAAAATTCGATAACCTGAAGTGGACCAGTTACATAAAACACTGTGTGGTTAAAGGCACAGGTCACAGACGTAGAATCCTGTGGCAAATATATTTGCTCCCAACTTGCCAAGTCCTGTCCACCATCTACAAGGCATAAGTCAGGACTGTGAGGTGATGCTGTCTATTTGCCTGTATGAATGTGACTCAAAAATGGGTCCAGATGCTCACCACCGGACAGGATAAAATAGTCCACTTAATTGGCACTCATCCACTACCTTCAACATTCACCCATTTTACTATTGATGTAACTTGCTTGAACAGTATGCCATCCACAAGGTGTTGTGCAGCAACTTGCGACAACACCTTGCCAATCACAGCTTTACTCCTAGAAGGACTACACCTTTCAGCTGCAGGAGAAGCATTAACTCCATGCTTCCCCTCTAAGTCACACACAGTCTTTTATTTGGAAATGTATCACTATTCCTTTGTCATTGTTTAATAATAATTCAAGACTCCTGTAACAACTCTGAGGGAGTCTTTAGCACATGGACTGCAGCCGTTCAAGAAAACAGTGCATACTCTCAAAAACATTTAAGATTGGTTGTTGGTACTGCTGATAAGGCAAGCTTTCACCGTCCCATTAATGAATGGACGTTAAAAAATAATTGTTCACTGAAATGGCTTTTTAGTTACCTTCATATCCCTTTTACAGTGCTCTGATGTCCCCATGCTCTTAAATCATGTCACAAGTTCACCTTGTGGTTTTCTTCCATTTAAACAATGATTTGACTTTCGTGATTTAAAATTGCAGCATGTTTGGTTAGCTGAGTTCAGAGATGAATGTGTGTTCTTTGTTTAGATTGCAGACTTTGGGATGTCAAAATGGCGACGTTTAACCATGAGTAAATCTTCAGGCCTTAAATCTCCCACAGCGGGAGGAACTGTTATCTACATGGCTCCAGAGCAGTATGAGCCGAACAAAGCAAAACGTGCAGATGTGAAACATGACATGTACAGGTACGGTGAAATGATTTTTTAAAACATGGGAACTGAATAAAATATTTGTTTTGAATGGTTCACTCATTATTGTTACCTGCATAAGACTAGAAGATTTCAGAATTTGGTGTGTGGTTCATTTTGTTCTAGTTCATATCCTCCTAATATTAGGTCAGTTTTGGATAGTATTGAATTAACATTTTAATATCACCACATTCTGGTGTGAGGCATTTATTTTCTTGGAAAGAATTTGCTCACAGATAGTTTGCCATTTGAGGCAACTAAGTTATTGTTCATGCCTTCTGACATTTTATGTTTGTAATATGATGCATGGATTTGACTAAGTCACCCCTCTCTTATTCTGCACTGGCAAGAAAGATTTGGTTAAAATGTTAAATTGAATCTTGCTGTCAACATACTGTAAGCATGATCCAAGCCATTGAGGCTCTTGGTAAAACCATGCAGAATGTACCAATGCAAAAACCATGACTTACTGAATTCTCCAGCACCAGACTGTAATATTGATGTTAAGATAGAAGGAGGTCCACATTGTTCACTGCGTGGCAGTCAAACCACAATGATTTACTTCTTCAGTGTTTATCCAATTCCTTTTTAACCCATGGTTTCACTCACCTGGGATTCTTTCTTGGCTTCTCTGACAATTTTCTAGATTCTAACCATCTTGATCACTTGCACGAGTGAACCTAGAAATAAGGACAGGGAAAAATCAACCATTCTACTGAGACTTGCATCCCGACATGGAAAGTATCTCCTTTCACTCCCACATAGCCATACAACCTCCTGGGACAGGCAAAACAAAGTAGGAAAAAAACCTGAAGTTTGAATTTCTGAGTCATGTCAGATCAGAGTTCCGCAGTAGTGCAATTTCCCAGTTAGAAATATTTCATGTAATTGGCAAGATTTAATGCCATCATAATTTTAAGTTCCTCATTTAGTGTTTACAGTTCTATACATTTTGGAAAAGTTCCTGTAGTTTGCTATATTTGACAAGCTGAGATATATGTAGCCACAGTTATGCTTTCAGAAATGAATCTTTACATTTTTTTATCATTTCAGCCGCATTGACTGTACTGAGACTTTCTGACTTGTTTTAGCTGTTGGTGTGTTTTCAGTGGAAGTAAAAACATCTATCTATGAATCTGTAAATTAGGCAATAGTCTAATCTTTAAAAGTATAAAGTGGTGTTTTTGAATAGGAAAACATATTTGCAGGCTGGCCATGACACGAACACATTTTCCATGATCATAACTTTTTTTTAATGTACCAATGGTAGGGTGATGGTAGGACTTTTAGGACAATTTGTGGACTGCCATGACATATGTGATGAGAAGAGACCAATTACATTTGTTGATCAGGAGGATCCCAGAAGAGATTGCCTCAAATTAAGATCCAGATTTCGGATTGCCAGTCACTGGAAATAGTCAGAGCAGGATTCAAACAATGTATCTATTGCAAAGAGATAGGAATGCAACTATTAGCTAAAGGCTCACTGTGAATCAATGTAGTGATGTGTCCTTTTAACACTAGGAAGGGGATTTTTAAAAAAACACATTCATAGGATGTTGGACCCATCCCTAATTCCGCGGAGGGCAATCAAGAGGCAGCCACATAGCTGTGGGTCTAACATCCCTTCTAGGGCATTAGCGAACTAGATAGGTGTTTACAGTTGACGCATGACCATCGTTAGACTAGCATTTTATTCCCGATATTTACTGAATTTACACTTCAATCATCTGCCATGGTGGGATTTGAACCCTTAGGGCCAAAATATTAGTCTGGGGTTCTGTTACTAGCCCAGTGACATTACCACTATGCCATTGCCTTCCAGTGTCAACTCAATTCAGTAAATATACAAAACCTGTTTCTGACCTCTCAGAAAAATGCCAGATCATATTGAACCAGGGCAGGTTTAGAGAAATCTGAGTGAGTAACCTGTTCTAGACTGACAAATCTGGATGTACCCTAATTTTAATGAGGCTCTCTACCTCAAATTTTAGGATTTATTTGAAATTTAAAGGCTACAATATGGGGTTCCCAAGGCTCAGGAACCCCAGCAACTAAAGGAAAGTAGAAGCAGGCCAATCCAGTAGGTGAGTGCTTTTCCGTGATGTGGAGGTGCCAGTGTTGAACTGGGGTGGACAAAGTCAGAAGTCAAACGACACCAGGTTATGGTCAAAAGGTTTCTTTAAAATCACCAAGCTTTTGGAGCAGTGTTCCAAAAGAGTGTTTTTCCAACATTGCTCATGGGCCAAGAGGGGTACAGGAATCCTTCCCTCTGAGTCTGACATCAGGTTGCTCTCCAACTGTAATTGATCCCTTCCTACAACCAGCTAACCTTCCCTGCGCGTAATATTTTCCATCAGTGGAACCGGAGGCAATTGAACAAAATGCTATATCTTGTGACCAAGTTTGACCAGGCCTCCCTCCTTTTTATTTATATTTCAAGATCACACATTCCATGAGAAGGGGCAAGAGAAGAGTCACTTAGTCCTATTGAGCTCATCTCATCCAGATATAATGCAGCCTCAAAAACCTATCTCCACAATCCCTTTGTCAACAGGGCAAAAAGACGTGGGAGGGTAAAGTCTGATAACATCCCAGGGCTACCAAGCAAGTCCACAAAGCCACATCAGCTCAATTCTTATCAAGCAGCTAATAAGCAGAGTATCTTTAAATTTTAGATATTGCTGAAAAGAGGGAGATGTTGCGGAAATATGTTGTCTAAAACTCATCAGGAAAATTGCTAGATAAGTGTAGGATGAAAAGATTTTGCAATATATCTTTTTGTGCAATATTCAATTTCTATTCTTGTAACTGACCTTAACTGGAAATATGTGGTTTAAATATTTCAAATATGCTAAACTGTTTTAACATTTTCCAATCATAGTGTTTCTGAAAAAATTTATTAAAAATATTCTGCTGCATTTCTACATTTTTAAGTTGCTTCAGGAAGAGCATATGCAGAGTGATTGTTACACAAGTAACAAAGGGAAATAACGTTTATGCTTTGTTAGCTCGTAAAGTCTGTGCTTAAATATGCTTTGTTCCCTTTTTGTAGCTATTCAATAATAATGTGGGAAGTCCTTTCAAGAAAACAGCCATTTGAAGGTTGGTTCCATTCAGTTTTCATTTCAGACCTTCTGCTGACTTTATCCTCTAAAAATGAAATTGATACATTTGAATCCATCAATTTCTAATCATCAACATATTTAATTATCAGAACAATAGGAACCACAGGTCAGTCAGCCTGAGTGAGAGAAAGCTAGAAGAATCAGTAAGGAATGGCAACACAACATTTTAGATGGCTGTTGTGGCACAGTGGTAGTGTCCCTGCATCTGAGCCAGGAGAACTGGGTTTAATCCCACTGCCTCCAGAGGTATATGCCAGCGTCTCTGCGCAAGATGATTAGAAAGTTTCTTAATCGGACAATTTAAAAAATCCAAATGTGTATGTGCATAGTTAGTATTGCTCTATGAAAAGGAAATCATGATTACCGTATCCGTTGAGAGTTTTTTGAGGAAGTTACTGGCAGGTTAGGAAGGAAGGAGTATTTTTAAATTTTCTTTAGAAATTCAGTAATTTTGTTTTAAGATTCCCTACATTGCGGAAACAGGCCCTTCGGCCCAACCAGTCCACACTGACCCTCCGAAGAGTAACCCACCCAGACTCATCTCCCTCTGACTAATGCACCTAACACTCTGGGCAATTTAGCATGGCCAATTCACCTGACCTGTGCATCTTTGGATTGTGGGAGGAAACTGGAGCACTCGGAGGATGTGTGCCGTACAAAAGCTGTTGCACAAGATAAGTGCCCATGAATTTGAGTTCTTTGTTTGCTGGAGGATTGATTTAAAGGTTGCAAACACAGCAGCAACAAACCCCTTACCTTCATGTTTCAGGCGATTGTGGTGCTGCTAGCATCAGAGCAGAGAGTTGGTCATTTACAATCTATTAATGACTTTGATGAAAGGATGAAGTGGAATGTGTTCAAGTTTGCTGTCGTAAGGCAAGCTGTGAAAATAACATGAGATTGCAATTTGAAAAGGGTTATTGAAAAACTACATGAATGAATAAGAAATTGAGATGGAATATTTTGTGGGAAGATATGAAGTCACTCATTTTGATAGGCTAGAAAAATAGAATATTTTGTGAATTATGAAAGAAATTCATGAAATGTTATTCAGAAGGTTTTGGATCTCAAAATACAATTAATATCAAGGTACAGAAAGTAATGAGCAAGACAATTTTTGACTGTCATTACTAGGGTTTCGAATGCAAAGCTAATGAAGTCTTGCTACAATTATATAAGACTTTGGTGTGTCCTCACCTGAACTACAATGTACAGCTTTGGCCTCTCTACACAAGGAAAGATATATTTACTTTTTGCGGAGATGCAAGGAAAAAAAATCACTCTTCTTTTTCTAGAGATAAGACAGCTGTCCTGTAAGGAGATATGGAATATGATTTTTCTATATTCTGGATTTTATGAGAATGAGACACAATCTTATTTTAAACATTTGATTCTGGGTGTTTTGACTGGGTTGATGCTGAAAAGCTGACCCCTGTTGCTGGAGATTTGAGTGAATAATCTAGACCAACTCTGCAGCAAAGTATTGAAGGGAGTGCAGCAAGTGCTGTCTTTCAGATGAGGTGTCAAGCTAAGACCTAGTCTATGCCCTCAAATGCTTATCACACTATTCAAAGATATATTCTATCAGTATTCAGGCTAACATTTGTCCCTGAGCCAACGTCACCAAAAACAAAATTGTGCAATCTCTTTCTTTCCCCCCATTTGAGAGATTTCACTATATGCAAATTGACTGCTGCATTACGTCAGTGAATTTTTAAATGCTTCTAAACAGCCTCATCAGCTGTGAGTGCTTTGGAAATTTGTGGAAAGTACAATTGCGCTTGTCGTTAACTTCATCCTTGTTATTAAAGGTAATTTGAAAAATTGCATAATTACGGCATTCGCAACTTTTGTCCAACCACAGTGATGAGTATTTAATGCTGTATTATGTGTTTTGATAACAACGAATATTTTGTTCGCGAAATCATATTGTTGATACTTTAAACAAAATGTCTGCATAAGACAACTTCTATTCAGTTAACTTGGCATCAGCGATGTAAAATATGGAATACTTTAAGTGAAATGTAATTTTGCAGCCACGTTTCTTACCTCTATAGTCTTTTACTCCATTTTCTAACTTTTTCATATTTTGAATGTAAAATATTTTCCTTTGGCTAATGTTAAGATCCTGAAAATTTCAATTGATATGAAAAAGTGTTAGCTTGCACTGTCAGTCAAGTTTCTCCTTTGTAATTCTCTCTTTCCTAGATGCTACAAACCCAGTGCAGGTCATGTTCAGTGTACTGCAGGGTTCCCGACCTGACACCAGTGAGGAGAGTTTACCACTGGACATCCCCAACCGGGAAACACTACTTGGGCTGATGATTAGTGGCTGGTCTCAAAACCCTAATGAACGGCCTTCCTTTATTAGTAAGTTGTTGCAAATGTGCAGTTTGTGAGGAGAATAAAACATTGTTATCTGCATCCACCCAACATGGTACGAGCATAGGGTCATTAAATCACTATCAACTGCCATTCTTCAACTCTTACCTGATTCAGTCATGGCTTGGTTCACATTATTAGTTCAGTGCAATTGTTATTGTCTTAGTTTAATCAACATTCCATTTCTGCTAGTAAATTCTAGACTCTTTATCTGATTCCTGGTTAAACCCAACTGCATGTGTTTCAATAAAACTGACTTTCATACCAAGACAAAATTCCAAATATGGAATTGGTAATTGATTCTCTTGGATCAGAATCCAAAATACCTTCCCTCCTTTTCACGGTGAATATTCTTTTTATATAATTAATTTTGTTAGCTTTTTCACTGATAAAATATGGTGAAGTTACCATAGTCCCAGAGAACTGTTTTCTCATTAGGAAGAGAGATTTGGTGGTGTTCTAACCAGGGGGTCATTATTGCTCAGCTGATGCAGCAGGTAATCAGGAAGGATAATGGCATGTTGGCCCTTATTTCAAAGGAGTTGAAGTATAAGAATAAGGAAGTCTTTGTTAAAACTGTAAAAGGTGTTGGTGAGACCACATCTGGAATGCAGTTTTGGTCCTCTTATTTAAGGAAGTATAGCATTTCATTAGAGGCAGTTCAAAGAAAGTTCACTAAGATGATTCTTGGTATGGAAGGATTGTCTTATGAGCAAACAGATTGGGACTTACTCGTTAGAGTTTAGAAGAATGAGAGGTGATCTCAGTAAAATATAAGATTCTTAAGATGCTTGATATGGTAAAAGCTGAGAGCATGTTCCCCTCATGGGCGCTTCTCAGACCAGAGGGCATAGTCTCAGAATAAAGGGGTGCCAATTTAAGACTGAGATAAGGAGGCATTTCCTTCCTGAGGGCTGAGAGTCTTTGGACCTCCTTGCCACAGAGAGCTGTGGGGGAAGATTCCTTGGGTATATTTAAAGCTGAAATAGATTGATATATTCTTGATCAATAATTGTAATCACAGTTTATGGGAAAGGGCAGAAAATTAAACAAAGTGAAGAATGTTCGATCAGCCATGATCATATTGAAGCAGGCTTGAGGTGCTGAATGGCCCATTCCTGTTCCTATTTCTCATGGTCTAATGGACACCCTATAGCCAACCTTCAATCACTCTCACTCATCATATCGTTCTCCAGAATGTGGGTCTCGCAAGCAAGAGCTTTCCCATCCATGAATATAACCCAGCTGACCCTATTGCATCCAGAGCCTGAACAAACTGGCTCAAGTCTTGATGAAGTATGAAGTACCCTTCCTGTTGTATAGTTCCACTACATACCAATAAAGTGGCATTACTCCATCACTAGATTGACACTGATGCTGTGCCTATGATCTCTTTTTTCCTTTTCCAAGATTTCTGCATCCAGCTAATCACCATAAAGTCTTCATTTTGCATCCAACTCTTAAATCAAAGGTAATTTCTCATTGTTCCCCCTCCATGATGTTTTAAAACAACTTGTGAACCATTTTCACATTTCAAGATTCAGTTAAATTGCCCTTCACTGTCACCTGTTTGGTATCTCTAGTAGCCACTGAACTTCACCCTCGATGCTAACTCAGGCTGTGTTCAATCTTGCAATTCTGTGAGGTTTTACAAACTTCAAAGTAACAATGAATATCTTCCTGATTTCAGTTGCTTTTAAATTTATTTGCCCAGCATATTTCTGTCATCCTCTGAGACAGAAAAGCCACTTCCTCCTGGAGTTGGTCTCTCTTAAATCCAATCAAATCACTGACTTATTACTCCCTCCTTGTCAGACCAATTTAATATCTACAATTTCCTGTAAACTGAGTCATCAAGCTATGATTCCAAAACACATTGCATTAAATCAATGTGATGATTTGAAGTTGTTTGAAAACGTTGGTGTAGCCACATTTGACCTTATTAAAGTCATGACATCCTTGCCATACATTTTGCTGCATCTTTGAAAAACAGAGTCTTTTTGAATATCTGTATTTCTACTGGTGAATAGATCAGCCAAAACAAACATTCCTGAGCACTCTATCACTAAACTGGCTTGAAAATGAAATCATTTATGCACCAGCACTTAAACAAGATCTGTGGAAAATATTATTTAATTATATGCTGCTTTTTTTTTCATTCGCATTGTGATTAAAATGTCAATTTTTTTCACATGGAAAAACTTTACTCTCCTCTATATTGAGGAACTGTTGAATCACAGACTTTACAGAACTTGTGGTTATCTGGTCAGCATGGCCTGTACTGTTGCTTACAACAATAGAGAATTCTATTGGAAGAATACTTGCAGACCTTCCCATTTTTTTAATACTATTTAGAAGCACTTTTACGAAGTTGTTTATTTTTTAAAATACGTGTTTCCAACCTTATGGTGTGCCAAAGCCTTGGGAAATGAAATATTTGGACATCTATTTCTGACTCTGGTATATTCACTAAAAGAGAGATTCCCACTATCTGCTTTATCAGTAAGATGACCTATTTCAAGCTGTATAGCATTCCCTGACTTCATTCCTGCCTCAGCCCATCTGCTGAATCCTTCATTTAATCAATTGCTATCTCCAGCCAATTCAATACACTCCTGGCTGGGTTCCTAAAGCCTGCTCTCCATTGAGTGGAGGTCATCCAAGACTCTGCTTGTGCCCCTCCTTATACAATGGGATGACTTTGGTTTAACTGGTGGGTAACCTGGTTTGCCTTTCCATTGGAAACTTGATGTTATTCCAAGGTAACTAGGAACCTAAATGGCCAGCATTAGACATCTTTCTGAATTGAGCACCTACAGGGGTTGAAGTCCCCTTCCCCCAGTTGTTCTTGGGATGGAAAGGTTTGACTATAATTTTCGCACCCGAAACTAGTTAGAGGAGAGCAAGACGCTAATGGAATCTCCATTCAGCACTCTTCCACCCAATCACCCAGAGACCTCACCACCTCTAAGATGGCATTAAATTCTGCTGTATGTCTCATTCCATCACCCCTGTACTTACTGACCCCATCAAGCAATGTCTTAAGTCCACATCCCAATTTTCAGTTCCCTCCATGACTTGGTCCTTCATATTTCTGCAATATCTCTGAACTCCATAACTCCCCAAGAAAGCTTCACTCAGCTAAGTCTCATTTGGTCATTTTCACTGCACTGCTGGCTCTGCTTCTGGCTGCCTATCCATCCCCAAGGTCTGGAGATCCCCACCTTCAGTCCCAAAAGTGGAGGATCTGGAGGTGGGAAGGCAATTTCATTATGCAGAGTGGTGGCATCCCAGACCATGACACCTACCTACCTACCTCCATGGAATTAAGTTCTGAGCAGGAAGGCTGAAGCTCAATCTTTTCACTCCACCTGCAAAATTGAAATTTTGGGTGGAATGCAGCCTGGAAGGTAACATGCCCTCAACTGGTCACTTAAGAGTCAGACACAGATACTGGTGAAGAATCAAAGGACTGGACACCGGGTAGGTGAGTTGTTGCAATGAAAGTCAATTCAATCTGGGTCATGGACAGTTTGGTCTGGCTTTTAATGTAAGGTTTTTAAACTAGCGAAAGATGAAGTGTCATTGCTCAAATGTAATTTATATGTGGAATTCCTTTCACTTTTACACTGGCGTAGATGATTTCAGATGAATTGCACTGAATTAAACTCGTGCAATCTTGCCCTGCCACATAATCTCTGTAATCGTGTACAGAAAAATTTCTCTAGTGTCCAGTAAACAAGATTTAGATTAAATATTAGGTTTCAAAATTTAAAGATAATATGAGAAACCATTAATTTAAAACCTCTTTCTGTTTATAAAGAATGTCTCATGGAACTGGAACCAGTGGTTCGAGCATTTAATGAACTGACTGTACTTGAAGATGTTTTATCACTTAAAAGAGTAAAAGTAAGTAGATTTTAATTTTTTTTCAAAGTGGGTTGGGCTTTTCTGCTAATTGCACAGTTAGTATGTAACAGTCAGTTTTTTTTTAAATTAGCCCCTGGAATTCCTACTAATTTACCCCTGTGGCCATCAGATTCTAAGGTGAACTTGAACTTGGATCTTGACACCCAGTGTAGGGATGCTATCTTCTGCCGCAGTTAAGTTTTAGGGTTTGAAATGAGCCTGTCTGAATGTTTTATCACACACCTTCATGCCAGGTTTGATTGAATCCCAGACCATCAGGTCCAAAGTTGGGACATTATCACAGTGTCACAAGATCCCTGGATTAAAATTAGGTTTCATGTTGACAGTTATACATAACGTGTAATTAGTGCTGTATTCACTTGAATCAGCAGCTTGTTTTATATTTCTCAATGCACTGAGGTATTAGAACAATTGATGTACAGGGGAGAGGTGGCAGATAGAGACCATAGTGAGATATGACATTGCAACCTGAATAGGAGGTACCTGAGAGGTTTTTTGGGAGAAAAGTAAAAGAAAAAGAAATCTGAATACTTGCTCACCTTTTACTGAATGAGAGGAATGGAGCTAAAGGATACACAGATTAACATGATAAAAGCTAACTTTGCAACTTATCAGGACATTCTCCTTCATTCCAATAAATGGGTGATACGTCAAAAGAGAATCCAATTAGAACAGTGGAGGCAAGAAAAAAACAAGTGCTTTTAAGAAACAGTTCAATACAGTCGATAGGAAACATTGTTATTTCGAAGTTGTGTAAGTAAGATGGACTGAATGGCTTTACTCATTTACAATTATCTTGTAACCTGGTGCAGTCTTGTGAATATCTTGTCAATAGAGTTATGCTGCTTGATGCATTTTTAAAGCAAAGTAAAGGTTAGTTGCAGGTTACATGTCCAGTACCTTGGATGAAAGTTGGGTACAGCATCAGTATAAGGATTTAATCCCAATTGAGTGTACATTAAAATTATTTTACTTTGCAATCCATATGGGCTGCAGAAACAGAACTCAGTTGCTGATGCCAACATGGATCACTAACTTACTGTCCGTATGGTTAAATGTTTTGTTTTATTCATTTCATGGGTTGAGAGCATCACTGGCTAGGCCTGCATTTATTGTCAATCCCAAATTGCCCAAAGGGCAGTTAAGAGTCAGCCACATTGCTGTTGGTCTGAAGTCACATATAGGCCAGACCAGGTGAGGATGGTAGTTTCCTTCCCTAAAGACAATTCCTGAACCAGATGGATTTTTCCCAACGGTCAACAATAGTCGTTATGAGACCCTTCTTTCCAGATTTTTATTGAATTCTGATTCCTCCATCTGCTGTGGCAGGATTCATATCTGGGTCTCCAAAACTTTACATGGGTCTGTGGATTAACAGTGATTAATACCACTGGGCCATTGCCTTCCCATTTATTGTTGAGTATTCTGGTAAAACCAGTAGGACATTTTAATTATGATTGAAACTAAATTTAGTTTTTTATTTTTCTTTTGCAATTATAGGGAAATTTTAATTCAAACACGTTTTCAGCATCATATGAAAAAGTCAATGGAGATTTGAAGTCACTTAATATACCAGTACAGGTAATAAACATTTATTTTACTTCTGGTATCTTTTTTAAAGGTGTAGTGAATCTGAAGTATTTTTTAAAGTACTTTGACATTAGACTCTTGATAAGAATAGTTACTGTTATGTACATGTCATCATAAAGCAGAAATTGGAGGGGAATGGGGCATATTATTGTGTGCCTTGTTTTGTACAAATTAAAGGAGGATTTAAAATTGAGGAAACAGTTTGCCCAGTTGCAACATATTATAAAAGCTACAATGAAAACTACTTGAAAATGTAACTAGAGAAGTTAGTATTGAAACTAAAATACCTTATGGCTTTACACCAGGAATGAATTATGCCTAATTAATTTCTCAAATTTATCAGTGCAGTTCAAGGGAGTTCTTATGAGTGAAGATGCTGTAGTGTTATCGTTTCATGAATAATGAAGCAATAAGATAAGCTGTAATGTCATGTGACTTCACTAGTTAAGTGTTCATGTTGTTGTGAAATTGGATCCTATATGACACAGAGAATCTTGCTCTGTAACTTACAATCATGTCTGATGAAGCAATAAACATAGTTTAACAATCAAGTCATCTGGCCTGACCTCGTAGCAAGACCCAAAAAACCCACATGAGAAAATAATGTGGTGCTGCTTTCAAGACTGAAGGAAATGTAGAAATATCCCTAAGTTGCTGTTAATTCTAATTAGTTAAGGATACAGTTGATACAGGTGAGAATCAAGTCATTGTCAGCTCTGAAGGGCACCACTGGGGAGGGCAAACCAGTGAGGAACATGTTCTTAGTAAACTAATTGGGATGGGGAGAGGGGGAATCCTCACACATTCACCTTAGCTTATCTGCAACTACTTATAACACCTATCATCCAATTATTCCTAATTCTTTCTGCTGCCGTCCTCTTTGTCTTCCAGAAAAGATCTATAGCTTTTCACCTCTGATCAAATGGCCAAAGTACTGGTGTTTTCTTATCCAAATATAATTTTTTAGAGTTTTTATTTGTTCTTGCAATTTGAAATACCTCTTAATTTGTCCATGAGGTTTCTAATGCATACAGAAAGATAAAAGAATGTAGCATCTTATTAGTTTTGTTTCTTTGTTACGAACTCAAGTTTCCTTGTTGGTCACCGATTCTTCATCTTCACAAAATAACATCTGGCTATCTCTGTCTTCCTCCTAAGTTCTACATCATATCTGCCATCTTCTCTTATTATTTGTCCTAAGTAGACAAACATATCGACTTGTTCCAGTGTGATACCATCCACTGAAATCTTAATTTTAGTTTCTTATACATCCTTTCACATCAGCATTTATTTTTGGAGTTCATACTCAACCCATAGTCTAATCATTTAGCTTTTGCTTGCTGTATAATATTTTGTCAGAGTTTTTTCTGTGTACTGGTTGAATAACATTGTTAACAGTACACAGCCTTATCATACTCCCCTCTTCATTTTTCGGTTTGTCCCTTTTCTAGGCTGATGCTGGTCCCAAGATCAGTTTTCTTAACTTTTTATGTTTCTGCTTATTGTGTTCTATCCAAGCAGCAAGTATTTCAGGTTTGTTGACCTTGTTTGCTTTGTGAGCATTACAGTTCTTTTAGGTTACAGAGCTGCTGTAAATAAAGTGTTCAGTGAGCATTAGCTTCCTGTGCTGTGGAAAGCACCTGTAGCATGATGTGTGAGTGATTCTTTCCTACTGATCAGCAGAGAAATAGCCACACATGTAATGGCCTTTCTGGCTGCCAGATCACTAACCTGTCACCAGTCCGATTTAAAGAGGTATCTGTTGTTACCAAAGACAGATTTTTTGTTATGTAACATTACTTGAATTGGTAGATAATGTTTTTGCACATCAGACCTTTCACACTTTACTAATATTAAAGTGATTTGGTATCTGTTTAAATCATGTTTTCTGTCGTTTTGTTTCCCGATTTAATTTGTTTCCGTTGTATGCCAGGCTATGAATCCAGAACCACATTCCTTGTCCTCCCATCAGGAAGATGTCTCCTTTCGGCAGTCAGCTGGAGTTCTCCATCAGTTTCCTACAGCTCCCTCACTTCCAACGTACAACATTATGCCTTCAGTATCAGAAAACAGTGATATCAGTAAGTAGAGCTGATGTATTGCTTGCTGTGCAGATGGGAGTAGAATGAATCATTAAAACCAATACAGAGGTGACCAGGCATGAGCTGCCTGAGGAAGAATTGATAAGGAAGGAAGAGGCCGTAAGTGGATCGCTTTAAGAAATGGTGAGGGATGCAGGTGCAATAGTGTAGTGAGATAATTCGGGGATTTTAGAACATGTATCATCTACAAGATTAATTTGTGGTGTTACTGAAAGGAATGAAGTGAGCGAAAAGATGGCGACACTTGAAGGAAAATTGGAAACACAAGGAATGAATCTAAAGTTTATTATTTCATCAGTCACTTTTAAAAGTCAGGAATTTCTGAGTGAATGTTTGCAAGTGGAGTAGCAATTTAGAGTGGTGATTCCCAAGCAGAGGGCTTGCAAAGCACTTTCAAAGGGTCTGTCACCATGATCCCATGACTGACGCTACAATCTTGCAGTCTAATCCTGAATTCAGCTCATTTGCTGATCAACAGGTAAGATAGTTAGTTTCATATCAGTTATGTAACTCCTCATGGTCTCTCTCTCTCTCTCTCTCTCTCACTCTCTCTCACTTCACTCATGCTGTAGTGTTCCTACCTTTTGAGTCAGGAGACCTGGGTTCAAGTCCCAACTGCTCCAGAGTTGTGTAATAACATCTCTGAACAGGTTGATAAGAAAATATAAAGCCATGTTACTGACCGTATGTTTAATAGTTTTCAGATCCAATAATGGAGGCTGTAAAAATTACTGTTGTAGATTCTACTGAACTGAGAATTTGTCAGTTAATTCTGGTGTTGGCAGGTTGTGACATTAAACAGCCACTAATGCTATGTGGTACTCATTCTGCCATTTGGACAAGAATGATCTAATTAACACTGTAACAAAATCACTTGAGCTGAATGTGCAGTTCTTACTTTTCAATCCATCTGCTATATTCTTTCAGAGCTTTCTCTTTGTCAAAATTGTAAAATAAAAGCCGCCAACAAAAAAAAGGCTCCATAGTCATCTTACCTAATGGTACTTCCAATAACACATGTGACCTGTGTGGAAAAAGGGAAGGTCTGAAGTTTTGATCACAAAATAAGGTGCAGGCAATATCCCAGTAATGATGAACGGAAGGGAGTGTGGTAGTGATATGGGATAGAAGTATCAGCAGACAGATGCTGTTCCCTGTAGCCATGACCCTTCTCCATTGCCAGGGCCAAGAATCTTCTCTGAAGAGGCAATGACCTTTGGAATGGAGGGGGGTGAGATTTCAGTTGTTGTGGTCCACGTATGAACCTACATCATAAACTGAATCAGAAGTAATGCTTAGCTGAAAAGTTTTGAGTTAGTGTTCAAACTGAAATACTGAACAGTACAATTAATTGTCTATTAATTATTTGCAGTTTGCCAGTGTGCTGTTGAGAGAGCCACACATATGTAGAATAATGTAGCAATATGGGTAAAGACAAACCGAGATGGAGAACAAGTTTAACGGTGGTTGGAAATTACTGAGTAAGATTCATGCAGGGAATAGTTGTATGAAATGAAATTAGAGTCTCTACCTGAATGATGCCCGATAAGATAGATACATTTTTATCACAAATAAAGGTTGGCACTCCTGCCTTACAGCACCAGGGTCCTGTCTGTGTGGAGTTTGCACATTCTCTCTGTGTCTGTGTGGGGTTCCTCCGACAATCCAAAGATGTGCAGGTCAGGTGAATTGGCCATGCTAAATTGCCCACCATGTTAGTCAGGGGTAAATATAGGGTAGGGGAATGGGTTTGGGTGGGTTTCTCTTCGGAGGGGCAGTGTGGACTTGTTGGGCCAAAGGGCCTGTTTCCACACTGTGTAGAGATTCTAATCAAATCTAATCTTAGAAAGGTAAATGGTTTAGATTTAATTGCCATTATAGAGACCTAGTTACAAAAAAAACGTAATAGTTACCTTTTGAGTTGTAATTATCTGAAATAACATTTTGTATTATTTTAATGATTTATTTTTCAGCCTTTGGATGTTTACCAAAGCTTGTTTTTTTTTCCTCTATGAACTTGCGGTTTTAGTTTTAGCAATTGGACTTTAAATGCTATGCCTCTGAAACAATTCAACTATGACCTTGGGTATAAACTATAATAATGGTTTTCAGCTCTTGGATGTAGTCAAAGCTTGGGAACTGATGGTCTACATAATAGGTATGAAAGGAACAGTTGTAAGTTAATGGATGAATTGCATGTGATTTTCCAAATCTTCTTTATGTTTGGGATCAGTCCAAATTTGACTGGAAATAAAATTGGAAGTTGACAAATATAAAGTTACTTTTCAAGAAATTAGGAGTTAACTGAAAACTACAGGCCACATAGTCTGATATCAGTCATTAGAAGTCCCTTGGAATCTATTATTAAGGAAGTCTTAACAATGCATTTAGAAAAGCATAGTATGATTAGAATAAGGCAAATCAAAGTGAAATTTTGTTTGAGGATGTAGCAAGTGGAATAAAGGAATCCCATGGATGCCAGTACTCTTGGATTTCTAAGAAAGCATTTGTTAAGGTGGCAAAACAAAGTTGAAAGGCAAAATAGAGATTCATGGAGTTAGTTGTAATGTATTACCAAAGATAGAGGATTATTTAATGGACAGGAAGCAAATAATAGGTATCAGAGCATTGAAGTCAGTGCTAATTAGGATATATGCTACATTTTGTCAAGGAAAGGAGATGAGATGTTGTCAAGGAGAGTCTGGGAGTGATGAATACATGAATGGTTCAGATGTAGAAAATGATAATTTAAAGTCAAGTGATATGATGGAAAAAAAAATTAGGCTTTGGGTGCATGTCTTCAATTGAGAACTGTTGTGTTTACCTGAGAAGAGGTTAATAATATCAATCTTTAGTCTCCCCAACTGGTGTAGCAAGAAGAGACCAATCATTGTGGTTACTAGCAGCAAATAGCTCAGGATGAGTCATTTTAAGTGAGAAAGTTATCAATACAGAGCTGATCTCCCCACACAGCATCATGGGCAGCATCTGTGCATCATCAATTGTGCACAAATAAATTTCTTGCTGCTTGTGTATTCTCAGCGCCGTGTATAAAACTCCTTTGCATTGCATTTCAGGGCACTGGAGCAAAATAATGAATCTTATTACTTTTACTCTTGCATGGAATCCATCACAGGGAAGGTTAATATTTATCTATTCCTAGTTGTTGTTGAAAAGTGATGGTGAGTTACCTTCTTGAAACACTATGTAGTGCATCTAATGTGGATGCTCCTGCAATGCTAAACAGAATTCCAGAATTTGGATCTAGCAACAGTGAAGGAATGGCAAGATAGTTCCAAGTCAGCTGAGGCGGTGTAACTGATGTAAGCTACTATGTGTTAGTGCACCATTATCATTTAAATACAGGCCTTTCAAATGTAGGTTTTCTTCATGTTTCAGTCTAAGTAACACCAGGTATGGTTCAAAATTAGTTCACATTTTAAATGTTATCTTAATGCCGTTTCTATGCTTATGCCATTTACTTCTGCAGACTTCCAAAAGGATGTGGTCTATATTTCTAGAAACTTCTATTAATTTTCAAAAAAAACATACAAAATAAGGAGGAAAGCATTTTAACCTGTGTACATAATCTTTTCCTGCTTCTTCTGGATATCTCCTCATAGGAAGCACAGATGAAAATGTTTTGTCTAGTTTAAAATGTCAACATGAAGAACTGTACACACCATCTTTAGTCACACCCAGTGAAGAAGGCAGTTTGCCTCAGACGATGATATGCCAACCTGATGACACATTTATACCTAAAAAGGTATTTCCTGAAAGTGAACCAGACAGTGGATCAGGATCGATAACGTTCCAACCTTGCTCTAGTGAGTACAGATGTACTGTAGTTAAACATGTAGAACTTAATCTGTGTAATTATGATTGAAGAAACTGAATTTTTGTATTGCTAGAAAATTGCAGCTAAATGTAAAATGCATTTGTGTTTTATGCTGATCTTCAAAAGTTTATATTGCTAGAAGCTATGATTTCACTTCATAGTATACAAGTAACATGATTAATTGGAATAGTGTGAAAGCAGAGACATTGTTAGAAATGGCTGAGCTGTGAAATGGAATGGATTGCGAGAAGGTCAGTTTATGAGGGATTTCCCACCTTGCATTTTACAATTACTTTTATAGAAATGATGACCTTCTAAAGGGCTACTGTAGTTCTCAATTTTTTCCAAGTCACAATATGTCATAAAATATTTATGGGCTGGTGTAAAAATGGCATGTTGTTCACTTGTTAGCTGGAAAAAATGTAAAAGCAGAGTATTACTTAAATGAAGACAACCGTGGAAGTTGTAGCTGGGGAATTTAGGTGTTCTAGTGCATGAGTCATAAAAGACTAGTATGTAGTTACAACATGAAAATTAAGAAGATAGATATAATGTAATATTTGATTGAGAGGTATTGAACATATAAGTAAAAAGTTATGTTTAAATCATGTGGGATATTGGTGACACTACATCTCGAACACTTTATTCAATTTTAGTCTCCATGTTTGTGGAAGGATGTAAATCATTTGGAGATGGTTGAGGGATGCATTCCTCGATCGATTCCTGAAATGAGTGGGCTGTCTTTTGTGAATATGATGAACAGGCTGGAGTTGAGAAAAGTAAGAGGTGATTTGACTGAGGTGTATAAGATCCAAATAGTCTTGATAAGGTGGATATGAAAAGAATGTTTCCGGTTGTGGGTGAGTCCAGAACTAGGAAGAGCATTATTTTTAACATCTGATGTCATCCTTTCAGGATAGAGTGATAAGGTTTCTTTTTTTCCACTCTTAGGGTTGTGTGACTTTGGAACTCCAGAAGGCATTAGAGTTGGTGGGGGGGAGGTGATTAATTTATTTTTAAGCAGAAGTTGAAATATTCTTGTTATGCAGAGGAATCAAAGATTATTAGAGGTAAATGGGAATGTGCAATTCAGAAATCTGAGATCAGCAATGATAATAGTGAATGGGAAGGCAGGCTCAAACTGCCAGATGGTCTACTCCTGGTCTTATTCTGCATGTTCATATATGTGTAAATTCCTGGATAAAAATGTTTGATTAGGGTAACTATACTCATTACTTCATGTGAACATTGCCTTATGAATTAATTCCAGGATACATTACCACTTCATTTAAATCATTAGATATTTATGGTGTTCTGATTCAATGTTGTCTTGTAAATTATCATCTGATCACACTCATACAAATGAAAAGTTTTTTCAAAATTGAAACTTGAATTTATGATACCTTTAAAATGGCAGGTCAGGATAGGAATATTTGCCTATCCGAGTGATTTTTGTTGTTTTGAGCTCCAAAAATGCACTTTTCAGATGGCTTTAGAGCTTACGGATATCGGCAAGCATTTGCAAATATATTTTTTAAACGTCTGCAAATATGCGATCTTGGACTTGTAGAAGTTGCACTTCTTTAGTTTCCACTGAAAATCCTAAGTCAGCCACTTTTCATCAAGCAAATGAAAATGGTTCCCAATTTTGATTAAGCTTGCCCTCAAATTCATAATCTGTAGACTTGCATGAGTTAAACAAATTTGCCTTAAAATGCCTCTAGAGAGCTCTTCAGATCACATCTGGACTAGAGTGGAGCTTCCACTTGTAACATCTTAAATCCTGGGGGCTAGCACATTTCAACAATAAAGTACCACATTTGGGTCACCCACTTATTTAGCAATGGGATTTGGCAGTAAACCCGGCTGCAATGTAAATGGATGGCTGGAGTTAACAGGAATCCAGGGGAAAACTCTACATAAGTTGGGAGTCAGACCTATCCCATAGGAAAGTGGTTGTGCTTGTTGGAGGTCAGTTATCTCAGCTCCAGAGCATCTCTCCAGGAACTCCGCTGGATGTCCTAGACCCAACCATCGTAAATCGATTCATCAATGGTTTTCCCTCCATCATAAGATCAGAAATAGGTATGTCTGCCAATGATAGCACTGTGTTCAGCACCATTCATGATGACTCAGCTACTGAAGTAGTCAGTGTTCAAATGCAATGAGATCTAGACAATATCCACGCTTGAGTTGAAAAGTGGCAAGTAATATTCACGCCACACAAATGCCAGACAATGACCATTTACAATAACACGCAGTCTAAAAGACATTCTATCTATGGCCTCCTGACATTCAATGGTGTTACTATCACTGAATCCCCTTTTCACCATCCCGGGGTTACCATTGATCAGAAATACAGCTGGACCCACCATATAAATACAGGAGCAGGTCAGAAGCTAGGAATGTGGCAAATGACTCACTTCCTGACTTGTCATAGCCAGTCCATTGTTGACACAGTATGTGTTAGCAGTGTGATGGAATAGTCCCCTACTTGCCTGCATGGATGCAGTTCCAAATACACTCAAGCTTGATAGTATTCAGAACACAATTTCTAGAATCCACTCCATCAACTTGTGGTACTCAGTAGCAGCAGTGTGTACTATCTGCAAGGTGCATTGCAGAAATTCACCAAGGATCTGGAGACAGCACATTCCAAACCTATGACCACTTCCACCTAGAAGGACAAGAGCAACAAATATATGGGAACAGCACCACCCGCAAATTCCCATCAAAGTCAGTTACTATCCTGACCTGAAATATCTTGTCATTCCTTCACTGTCGCTGGGTCAAAACTCCTGCCATTACCTGCCTAATAGCACTGTGAGTCTCCTTACAGCACATGGATTGCAGCAGTTCAAGAAAGCAGTGCACCAACACCAAGGAAACATGAAAGGCAATTAGGTACAGGTAATAAATGCTGACCAGCCAGTAACATCCACCTCCCACTGAGAAAAATAAAACCAATATGATTAAATATTGAAACACTGTGCTTTCTTGTTTTTGAAACGCTAGCGCCTTTGAAAATAAACCTTCCATGGGCTTAAACATAGTGGTTGCAAGAACATTCAGACATCCTTGATGTTTATAACATTTTGTCTAACCTTCATGGTAATGAGTCAGAAAATCACCAATGGGGATGCATAATTCCAAATCCACAGAAACATTTAAATGCAAGAAGGGTAGGGACAGGATAAATTGGCCAGAAACTGAGGAGCCACTAGAATTCAGTGAGCTCTTCCATCATCGACTCGAATTCTCTACACTTTGGATGCTGGTCAAGTCTACACTGAGATATTTGAACGTTGGTTTCTGCCTCAAAAAGTGCAGACCCTAAAAATGTATAAAACACTACCATTGGCTGACTCTTGAGCAAACAACTACAATGCAGGTATCTCAATCCTTGCACCTTTGTTATGTTTATATTATGACCCATTTATTGATATATGCCTTGCCTGCAGGTTTCATCACAGAGAGTGTGTCTCACGGTTTGGCTCACCAGTGGATTCAAAGCAAAAGGGAGGATATTATCAATCAGATGACAGAGGCATGTCTGAATCAAGCCTTGGATGCCCTAATTTCCCGTGACTTAGTAATGAAAGAGGATTATGAGCTCATCAGCACCAAACCCACAAGAACAGCAAAAGTCCGACAACTTTTGGACACTAGTGACAACCATGGAGAAGACTTTTCCAGAGTTATTGTTCAGAAGTTAAAAGACAATAAACAGATGGGGCTTCAACCTTATCCAGAACTGTCTTCAATATCTAGTCCATCCTCTTACTTGAGCCTGATGTCAACTCAACTCAAAATCAAATGATGTTATTCAGACAAAGCAAAATGCTGCAGATCCTGGAAATCTGAAATAAAAAGGAGAATGCTGGAAATATTCAGCAGATTAACTGTGTACGTAGATCCCACCTAATGTTTTCAGGTCAATGACCGCTGTTCAGTATTCTCTGAGAGTGTTATTCAGGTTTTTTTCCTCAATTTTTTTTTGTTCTGGGTCATTTAAGCAATGTGGATTTATCATCAGTGTACTTGTACTGTACTGAAGCTGTACCAATTGAAAGTACGATGTTGTAGAAGTTGGTATGGTTTTCCTTTGACCCAAGAGTTCATAACAGCATTCATGTAGTCACGTGACTGCTCCTCATTGTTGTCTATGCTTATGATTGTCTAGACTTCTTCTTTTTGAGTTTGTTAATGTACTTTTACCAAACTGTTCCATTGAATGTTACCACAATATAGAATATCTCATCTTAAAGGGAATAGAGGCTTTTATTCTTATTATTTCCTCACTGAACTCCATTGATTTAATGGCGATCCCAATAAGATGACCCCACAACCTTGATGAATGAATATGTTACCTTACACCTGAATGTTTAGAAATAGATTTTAGATGGTCTCTGGCAGGAACATGCTGCTTTATATGTGTTTCCAAAAGTTAGATCCTTATTATCACTTGTACAGAAACTTATAAATTTGGGTTAACTGGGAGAACACTGTAGCGGTTTGAGGGGAAAAATTGCCTGTGCATGCATTAAGATGGAATGGGCATATATAAAACCGTAGCAGTCAGAAGGCTTTCAGCAAGACTTAATTGCCAAGTTAATCCTTTTAAAAATGTTTGTCGAGGATAAAGGGGAGTCAGAAGAGGAGAGACAAACTGAAGGGAGGAAAACAAAATGGAAGGGGAGTTTGCAGATGAGAGGTTTTGCTGGGTACTCGACCTCCAACTTGGTTGCTGAAGTGACAGTGGTGAGATGGGATAGTCGTCTTTGTTACCTCATGGTGCCATTCACATCAGTGTTGTAGAATGCCCTTCAAGAACTTGAACATATTCCAATTTGTCAGTTCAGCCCTGAATGGTTGTTGCACATGTCCTTCTGTCAAATGGCACCTGCTCTACATTTGGCATTCTAATCTTGCACATAATGAAGACACATCCCCATGGTGGTTTGGTAGAGATGGCACAAATAGTTGGGCATGTTGTTACAAGTGTGACCAGCTATACCAAACTGCCTGCTCAAAACATGGCATCCTGTGACTGGATTGTGCCATAGCATTAGTCTACTATATTAGAACAATCTCTGATAAAGACTCACTGCTCAATCTCACAAACAGACTGCAGTCCTCGGATTTTTGCCAACAAAATGTCTATCATGGTAGAAATGGCAGATGGGCTGAAAATTCCCAGTCCTGCCTATCTTCATGGTCATAGTTCCCAGAGGAACTTGAGTCAGCTTCTGGAGCCCAGGATTGTAAAGCATGAAGTGTTCGCAGTAGATCTGTAAGACCTTGTGCATTTCTTTGAGTAGCCATGGTGTCCCTTTGTTGACCTGCACTGATATGGTCCCCAGGCACCTTTTGGGGAAATAACATAGTTTTTGGCTGCCCTCTCTAATCAACCAAAACAGGCTTTAAATATGTGTATAAAGTGCATAAACTCAGGAACTATCAGAAAACTTGTCAAAGTCATTGATCAAAACTCTTAAGGCATATTTGGAGGTCTTGTTAGGACCTATCGGAAACAACTGTCAAAGGGAGCTGTTTGGCATTTAAAAGCGCTACCTTTCATATATTTGAAGAAAAGTATGCACTGTTTTAAAAAAAACTCATTATTCTGTTTCACATTTGGTGCCAAACACCTGAGAACATCTATTACTGGATTAATCAGCATGATTGATTTCACAACTGTTCATTATCACAATATCACGTGCTATTTCACAGTTTGACCACTGCAAGTTATTCTAGATGATTTGAAATGGGACTATGAATTCCAAAGCTTGTTTTAAGAGATAGAGCAGTTGAGTGCAATTGTAACGTATCTTATCATTGAAGGAAGGTAAATGCAGCGAATGAGTTTTTATGATTTAAATATAGTGTAAAGTCTGCAATAAATACTTAAATTAATTTCATTAATGTTGTGGTTCTGTTCACCGAGCTGGGAATTTGTGTTGCAGACGTTTCGTCCCCTGTCTAGGTGACATCCTCGGTGCTTGAGAGCCTCCTGTGAAGCACTTCTGTGATGTTTCCTCCGGCATTTATAGTGGTTTGAATCTGCCGCTTCCGGTTGTCAGTTCCAGCTTCCAGAAGTGGCAGATTCAAACCACTATAAATGCCGGTGGAAACATCACAGAAGCGCTTCACAGGAGGCTCCCAAGCACTGAGGATGTCACCTAGACAGGGGACGAAACCTCTACAACACAAATTCCCAGCTCGGCGAACAGAACCACAACGAGCACCCGAGCTACAAATCTTCTCACAAATTTTAATTTCATTAATTATTATTTTATCTTATCTGTATATAGATCCTGAGCTGTGCCCATGATGGCTCAAGGGGGAGTTGGTACAGATATATGATTAAAATCTAGTGAGTGAGGGGCATGTGAAGTCATGAGTTGGCAGTAAATTGGAATAGTGGGCATAATGGGTGAGGCCAGGGAGTTGGTTGACATGAAGGTTATAAGGGATTATGGAGTGGGTGCAAGATCGTACGTTGACATGAGGGATATGGAAGTAGGGAAGGGAGTCATAGATTGACATGGAGACCCTGAATGGCCAGGTATGGTTACAGGACATGATGCGGAACAGATGGACATGGTGCAAGAGGAACTACAATAGGGTTGGGGTAGAGGGGTGTTTAATGTTTCAAAATGTTTAAATTTTGCACAGTGTCGTAGCCCAGGGTGGATATTCTGTGAAGCCTCACTCTACCCTTGGCACCCGTTCACTACTGTAACCAGATTGTAGTTCTGTAAGACGTGACGATTCTCCTTGACTGTTTGACCCAGAAGACTTCAGACAATCAATGATCCTATTCACCTGTTTGAATCCTCAAACACAGTTATCAGTCAGATTTGGAAACTCGTATTCACGTATAGATCTGTGGTCTGACAATGCATTATTTTCATTAGAATAAACAACAATCATTAATTAATTAATTTAAAAAACCTATTTCTGTTTTTGTTCAACATTAATTAATATTGACTGTCGACAATCTCAGACAATAACAGAAATGCTTCTCATGGAATGTAGCAAAACTGGCAGGTTGACACTTCTAATAAACCTCTATTTATGAAGGATGTTTCATTTAGTTCAAGTGGAACTGATATTTTGTCTTGTTTTTGTTTCTATGTATAATTCCATTTTAACTTCCTGCATCCTAAGCATAGTGATGCAAACCTATCTGCAAGAGAGCAGAGAAAGAGTTTGTTTTTGTCATTGGGTGTTCCGCCAAAAGTATCCTACGTTATGTTACACCGGCATTAATGTAACTTAGTGGTGACGTTGGATCCATGGTTCCAGATCCCAAGATCGCCACCTACATTAATGACCTGTCAGAGTAAGATGCTGCTTGCAGAATTGGGTGGGTAAATGGGAACAAAGGAGAAAGTGAGGACTGCAGATGCTGGAGATCAGAGCTGAAAATGTGTTGCTGGAAAAGCACAGCAGGTCTGGCAGCATCCAAGGAACAGGAGAATTGACGTTTCGGGCATGAGCCCTTGTTCAGGATTCCTGAAGAAAGGGTCATGCCAGAAACGTCGATTCTCCTGCTCCTTGGATGCTGCCTGACCTGCTGCGCTTTTCCAGCAACACATTTTCAGCTTTAGATGGGAACAAACCATCTCTTTTAAAACTTAGTATCTATCTTTTCTCCAAGCCCCATCACAAGGCAATTCTAATTGGAAAGTGCAATATTAATTGTGCTGGGACTAAAAAAAACTTAGAACACATGCTAATTAGACACTTAATAACCCTGTAAAAATGTAATCTTGTAGAGAGGAGAAGGTAGTTGAAACTTGATTAGTAAAGTACAGAAAATCAGTCAACTATAAGTATTCATTTGGCTACATTTAAGTATCTTCCTCCATTCAGCTTCCTTTTGGCTGGAGGTTGAGCAGCTTCATGATTGACACTGGACTCATCTCTTAATTAAGTCCTGAAGAGTTTGTATTATGGTGTGAAATTTATTTCAATGTTTTTCTGTAGGGTCGAGAGCTGCTATTCCCTTCATGAATCTGAAAGAGATTTGTAGTTTACACTGTTTAAAAATGCTTGTAGATTACATTTTATTTATTAATTTAGTAAAGTAATTAAAAGGGTGATGCTTTAAGAGAATTATAGCTCAATATGCTACACTGTTTTTATTAAACGAAGGATTAGAGTGGGGTTCCTCACTATAGGTGGGACAGATTTCTTGTCCCTAAGCTAAGAATTTCTGAACAGATGGCTTTTTTATACAGTTCTTATCACCAAAGTTTCTGTTCTAATCTCTTGGGTTGCTCTAATCTAGGAAGGCAATTCAACCAAGCTAAAAACAAACAATATTACAAAGCTGTATTGATTCTCTGGAATTTTGCATTGTAAACTGTGTTAACTGTAGCCACCGAACAGACATCCAGTTTTGATTTGATGTACCATCTCAAGCCCCGTGATTTGAATGCCCTCTTTGTCATAGCCGGTTTTTATGATTTTATAAACTATGTTCCTTTCTGCTTTGGAATTTGTTTTTTAAAAAACTGTCAGATATTTAATTTTACACTTGTCCACATCTTGGTTCTACTGATTCACATAAACCTAGAACATGAATTCCATAAATTGTTTGTTTGACCTTTTATTTCATGGTGGTGTAATTATTAGTTAGTTAATCCATGCTGGCATGATCTGCAAACTGCTGTAATATCAGTAAAGAAAGACTTACTAATAAATCACATTACAGAGAGAGGATAGTTGGACTTCTTTTAAGGATCTCATTCTGTTTGATTCACACACAAGAATCACCCAAAAAAATCTTAGATTTTCTGACTTTGATATCAACAATACTCTGAGGGTAAGTGCTGTTGTAATAATTTTAATTTAAAAAAATAAGTATTTCATATGTAATTACTTTTTTTAAAAGCTTCAAAGCATTATCTAAATTTAATGGTACAATAAAACGTTATTGAGAAACTTAATTCCTTACTCTTCTTCTCCTCAACTCTCTTGACATTTGTGAAGCTGCTGTACTTCCAATTGATTCCAAAAGCAAAATAATTTATCAAGCAAAACAGAATGACCAGGACATTTGGCACATGATGGGTACAGAACAGAGACTCATCCACCAGAATGGTGAGGCCCATGGCACCTCTGGTGGTGTGTTGCAGACCATTGAGGGTTCTTGAGTGCATTATCTGTAGACAGTAAACTTTCCCAGCAATACATATCTTAAGTTGCAGCTATTGTGATGCTAGCAGAGTTACGAGAAAAGACTGGAGGACTGTGATCAGGTCAACATATAACAGGAGTCAAGATAATTAATTGGTGGCTGGAGGGATCAGGAGATGGGCAGAGATTCACACCCTTTTGATAAGGAGGCTTGTAGTTACATATTCCGCTCAGTATATTTTAAAAACTTAGCCTTGGTTGTGTAAAACAGCAAGGTATTCTGAAGAAGATTAGGCTGCCTGAAAGCCTCATTTTCCTAAGTGCAAGAAGCATGGCTTACCTCGTTTTTTTGGTTTCCTACCATATAGCAGGCAGCACATTTCTTGCTTACAATATGCTTTATGCTAACTCTACAGGAATGTTGGAAAACTGTTTGGCACCTGAAAGATAAATACTGAATTGTTGGCTTTCAATGTCTGTAAGTTCACAATGGGTCTGTCAGCAATTGATGGAGAAGAATATTTTGATATTAAAGCAAATTAGGACCCTTCACCAAAATTACTGATCAATACGATTTATGGAACATTCAATGCAATCTTCTAAATATCTAACTTGCAAGTGAGCCCTCTGCAATTTGTATTCAAGCATGCCTTTTACGAAAGCTTTATTTGTTCCCACTGGGTATTAAAGTAAAATAAATGGGAATAATTGCCAACTTGGCTGCCTCAATTTGACCAGTTCTCATACCTTCATTTTCCAAATTGAACTAGGAGAAAGTGAGGATTGCAAATGCTGGAGATCAGAGTCAAAAGGTGTGGCACTGGAAAAGCACTGTAGGTCAGGCAGCTTCTGAGGAGCAGGAGAGTTGACATTTCCAGCATAAGCTCTTCAGGAATATGGGGGAGGCCCAGGGGGCTGAGAGGTAAATAGGAGGGGAGGGTGGGGCTGAGGGGAAGGTAGCTGGGCATGTGATAGGTGGTGGTGGAGTGACATTATGATTGGTCAGAGTGGAGGGTGGAGTGGATAGATGGGAAGAAAGATGGACAGTTCAAGAGGGTGGTGCTCAGTTGAAGGGTTGGATCTGGGATAAGGTGGGGGGGGGGGGGAGTGGACATGAGGAAACTGGTGAAATCAACATTGATCCCGTGTGGTTGGAGGGTCCCAAGGTGGAAGATAAGGCGGTCTTCCTCCAGGCGTTGGGTGGCTAGAATCTGGCGATGGAGGAGGCCCAGGAGTGGAATATCCTTGGTGGAATGGGAGAAGGAGTTGAAGTGTTCGGCTACAGGCCGGTAGGGTTGTTTATCTGTGTGTCCTAGCGATGTTCTCTTAAATGTTCTGCAAGTTGGCGTCCTGTCTCCCCAATGTAGAGGAGACCACGTCAAGAGCAATGGACACAGTAGATGATGTGTGTGTATGTGCAGGAAAATCTCTGTCGGGTGTGGAAGGATACTTTGGGGCCTTGGATGGGAGGGGGTGGGGGGGGAGGGGGATGTGGGCGTAGGTTTTACACCTCTTGCAGTGGCAAAGGAAGGTGCCAGGAGTGCAGGGTAGGTTGGTGGGGCGGGGGGGCGGGGTGGGGGGGGGGCACGGGAAGTGTGGACCTAAGAAGGAAGTTGCGGAGGGAGTGGTATCTGCGGAATGCAGGTAAGGGTGATGGTGTCTGTTTGTAGGTGGTGGAAATGGCAGAGAATGATGCGTTGTATCCGGAGGTTAATGGGGTGGAGGGTGAGGACCAGTCCGCAGATTGGTGAGACCCCACTACGAGAGAAGCATTTCCGCTAGCGACAAACAGGCCCCACCACCAGAGATATATTTTTCCTCCCCACCCCTATCTGCGTTCCGTAGAGATCATTCCTTCTGCGTCTCCCTTGTTGGGTCCATGCCCCCAACCAACTCACCCTTCACTCCCGGCACCTTCCTTTGCCACTGCAGGAAGTGCCAACCCTGCGCCCACACTTTGCCCCCCCTACCCTCCATCCAAGGCAACAAAGCATTCTTCCACATCCAGCAGAGATTTTCATGCACCTCCACATACTTCACCTACTGTGTCTGTTGGTCACGATGTAGTCTCCTTTACATTGGGGAGACAGGATGCCAACTTGTGGAACATTTCAGAGAACATCTCTGGGACACAAGCACCAAACAACCCCATCGCCCTGTGACTGAACACTTCAACTCCTCCTCCCACTCTGCCAAGAAAATGCAAGTCCTGGGCCTCCTCCACTGCCAGATTCTGGTGACCCAACACCTGGAAGAAGAATGCCTCATCTTCCACCTTGGGAACCTCCAACCGCACAGGACCAATGTTGATTTCACCAGTTTCCTTCCCTCCCCTTCCCCCCACCTTATCCCAGATCCAAGCCTCCAACTCAGCACTGCCCTCTTGATCTGTCCTACCTGTCCATCTTCTTTCCCACCTATCTGCTCCACCCTCCATCCATCCTATCACAATCGCGCCCCACCTCCATCTATCTATCGCATTCCCAGATACCTACCCCCCCAACCCCACCCCTCTCCAAATTCTCTCTCAGGCCTTGGACCTCCCCCACATTCCTGATGAAGGGCTTATGCTAGAAACTTCAACTCTCCTGCTCCTAGGGTGCTGTCTGACCAGCTGTGCTTTTCCAGCACCACACTTTTTGACTCAGAATTTCCAAATTGGTTTTAAATTCTGTTTTTAACTACTGTCCTTAAAATTGACAGCTGTGAAATAAGGGATTGAGAACAATTTCTGAACTAACCTATCCAATGTTTCATTTCAACAAATTCAATTGCTAGAAAACATTAGACATGACACATGAGAAAACAATTTTCATTATAGACCATTGTGCAATAGGGAATTTTTGATGTTCAGAGGGAAGTCTGAACTCTATACTACTGCCACAGAAAAGAATGACCAACTGATGCATAGTAACATGTATCCTGTTTTATTACAGTTCATTCAAACATAATGGAGATTCAGAAAAGCTGGGTTGATGTCCCATTCCAGCACCAGGTAGTCATAAAAGCTGTCTTCATGACATTGTCACACTGTGTTTAAATCATTCCAACACACCTGGTAGCTGGGGATGCGATAGATAGATGGAGGTGGGGCGCAATTGTGATAGACAGAAAGAGTGGGAGAGTTTTCTGACTGTAGCCACCACTCAATTCTGGCCAGTGCACAAGTTAAGGAAACTCCGTGCATAGGTTCTTGCCACAGGCTGTAATTTGTAGCAAGTGTGCTCCTCATGTCAAGAGACTACAGGAAGAAGAATTTAACTGTATACAGGGTATATGGAAAATTGTTTTTTGTTGTAACATTAGAACAATGCGTAATATATTTTTTAAACCTTTGAATTTAAAGTTCAAGTTTTTTGGATCAGATACTCAATTTGTGGATTGGAGGATATCAAAGTAGAAATTAGTTGTTCAGTTAGCTCAATTGAGTGGAAAGTAGGCTGGTGAGGCAGAGTATTGACAAAAGCACAGATTTACTTCCATACTGGCTGAGGTCACTATGGAGGTTTTACTGTCTCAACCTCTCTCCTTGCTAGAGGCATGGTGACCTTCCACGAACAACTGAAGGACTTTTGCCTGAAACGTCGATTTTCCTGATCCTCAGATGCTGCCTGAACTGCTGTGCTTTTCCAGCACCACTCTAATCCAGAATCTGGTTTCCAGCATCTGCAGTCATTGTTTTTACCTGCCTTACAAAAGAACAGGCCAAGCAAGCTTTCTTTGTTTGTGAGGTCAGGCCTGAAGGCTAATTGCAGGCTAAATCTTGGTTAAAGGATTTCTAACAGACACAATGACCCCAGTAAGAGCATTTTGTTTAAACAGAAAGCAGGTGTTTGCTGATATCAAGAAATTAGTTGTGGTGAGTCTGGAAGAGACCCTATGTTCAAGCAGCTGGCAGTTATTGAGTGGTAGTTTAAGCCTCTGGAAAAGATTGTTAGTCTATCAGAATGAAACCAGAATTGAAGTTGATTTCTTGATCTCTGTTTTCTGAGAAGATGGTTTGTGGCTGTTGCTGAGACAGCATGAAGATTTGAAAGCTCCCTGCCGAATCTGCTATACCAGCTTCCACAAGCACAAAGAGTAGAAAGCTGCATTAGAAGTATTGCTGTCTTTTGTCTGGCTGATCAGAGAAGGTGATCCTGATCGAGATTTCAGAAAAGTGACCAAGGAGATCACATCTCCTGGCCATAGTGACCATAATTCGATGGTCACTTCAGCGATGGAAAGGGATAGGTATATACCGCAGGGCAGAAGTTATAGCTGGGGGAAAGGCAATTACGATGCAATTAGGAAAGATTTAGGATGCATAGGATTGGGAAGGAATCTGCAGGGGATGGGCATAGTTGAAATGTGATGCTTATTCAAAGACCAGCTAATGTGGGTCCTGGTCAGGCAGGGAGGAAGTGGTTGAACGCGGGAGCTGTGGCTTACTAAGGAAGTTGAATCTCTTGTCAAGAGGAAGAAAAAGGCTTATGTTAGGGTGAGATGTGATGGCTCAGTTAGGGTGCTTGAGAGTTACAAATTAGCCAGGAAAGACCTAAAGAGAGAGCTAAGGAGAGCCAGAAAGGGACATGACAAGTCATTGGTGGATAGGATCAAGAAAAACCCTAAGGCTTAGTGTAGTCATTCTTTTATTCCTGGTATACCCAGAGTACGATTAGAGCCGATCAAACATAGTAGTGGGAAGTTATGCGTGGAATCAGAGGCAATGGGGAAGTGCTAAATTAATACTTTTCGTCAGTATTCACACAAGAAAAAGACAATGTGGTCAAGGAGAATACTGAGATACAGGCTATTAGACTAGATTGAAATTCATAAGGAGGAGGTGTTAGCAATTGTGGAAAGTGTAAAAATAGATAAGTCCCCTGGGCTAGATGGGATTTATCCTAGGATTCTCTGGGAAGCCAGGGAGGAGATTGCTGAGCCTTTGTCTTTGGTCTTTCTGTTGTCAGTGTCCACAGGAATAGTGCCAGAAGACCGAAGGATGGCAAATGTTGTTCCCTTCTTCAAGAAGGGGAGTAGAGACAACCCTGGAAATTATAGCCCTGTGAGCCTTACTTCAGTTGTGGGTAAAGTGTTGGAAAGGATTGTAAGAGATAGGATTTATAATGATCTAGAAAGGAACAAGTTGATTAGGGATAGTCAACACGGTTTTGTGAAGGATAGGTCGTGCCTCACAAACCTTATTGAGGTGGATGATGTGGTGTATATGGATTTCAGTAAGGCGTTTGATAAGGTTCCCCATGGTAGGCTATTGCACAAAATATGGAGGCATAGTATTGAGTTTGATTTAGGGGTTTGGATCAGAAATTGGCTAGCTGAAAGAAGACAGAGGGTGGTGATTGATGGGAAATCTTTATTCTGGAGTTCAGTTATTAGTGCGGTACTTCAAGGATCTGTTTTGGGTCCACTGCTGTTTGTCATTTTTATGAATGACCTGGATGAGGGCATAGAAGGGTGGGTTAGTAAATTTGCGGATGACACTAAGATCGGTAGAGTTGTTGATAGTGACAAAGAATGTTATAGGTTACAGACAGACATAGATAAGCCACAGAGCTGGACTGAGAGGTGGCAAATAGAGGTTAATGTGGAAAAGCGTGAGGTGATTCACTTTGGAAGGAGTAACAGGAATGCAGAGTACTGGGCTAATAGTAAGATTCTTGGTAGTGTAGATGAACAGAGATGGCCAGTTACATAGATCTCTGAAAGGTGCCAGCCAGGTTGATAGGGTTGTTAAGACGGCATACAGCATGTTAGCTTTTAGAGGGATTGAGTTTTGGAATGATGAGATCATGCTGCAGCTGAACAAAACTCTGGTGTGGCCACATTTGGAATATTGCGTACAGTTCTGGTCACTGCATTATAGGAAGGATGTGAAAGCTTTGGAAAGAGTTCAGAGGAGATTTAGTAGGATGTTGCCTGGTATTGAGGGAAGGTCTTATGAGGAAAGGCTGAGGGACTTGAGGCTGTTTTCATTAAAGAGACGAAGGTTGAGAAATGACTTAATTGAGACATAAGATAATCAGCAGGTTAGATAGGGTGGACAGTGAGAGCCTTTTTCCTTGGATGGCGATGGCTAGCATGAGGGGACATAGCTTTAAATTGTGGGGTGATAGATATAGGACAGATGTCAGAGGTAGTTTCTTTCCTCAGAGAGTAGTAGGGGCATGGAACGCATTGCCTGCAACAGTAGTACACTCGCCAACTTTAATGAGGTAAAAACAATGACGGCAGATGCTGGAAACCAGATTCTGGATTAGTGGTGCTGGATGAGCACAGCAGTTCAGGCAGCATCCAAGGAGCAGCGAAATCGACGTTTCGGGCAAAAGCCCTTCATCAGGAATAAAGGCAGTGAGCCTGAAGTGTGGAGAGATAAGCTAGAGGAGGGTTGGGGGTGGGGAGAAAGTAGCATAGAGTACAATGGGTGAGTGGGGAAGGGGATGAAGGTGATAGGTCAGAGAGGAGAGGGTGGAGTGGTTAGGTGGAAAAGGAGATAGGCAGGTAGGACAAGTCCGGACAAGTCATGGGGACAGTGCTGAGCTGGAAGTTTGGAATTAGGGTGAGGTGGGGGAAGGGGAAATGAGGAAACTGTTGAAGTCCACATTGATGCCCTGGGGTTGAAGTGTTCCGAGGTAGAAGATGAGGCGTTCTTCCTCCAGGCATCTGGTGGTGAGGGAGCGGCAGTGAAGGAGGCCCAGGACCTCCATGTCCTTGGCAGAGTGGGAGGGGGAGTTGAAATGTTGGGCCATGGGGCGGTGTGGTTGATTGGTGCGGGTGTCCCGGAGATGGCCCCAACACCTCATCTTCACCATGGATATCCAATCCCTCTACACCTCCATCTGCCATGACCAGGGCCTCCAAGCCCTCCGTTTTTTCGTCTCCAGATGTTCCCAACAGTACCCTTCCACCGACACTCTCTTTCATTTGGCCGAATTGGTCCTCACCCTTAACAATTTCTCCTTCGAATCCTCCCACTTCCTCCAGACCATGGGCACACGTATGGGCCCCAGCCATGCCTGTCTCTTTGTTGGCTACGTAGAGCAGTTGATCTTCCGTAATTACACCGACACCACTCCCCACTTCTTCCTCTGCTATATTGATGACTGCATTGGCGCCACCTCGTGCTCCCACGAGGAGGTTGAGCAATTCATCAACTTCACCAACACATTCCACCCTGACCTTAAATTTACCTGGACCCTCTCTGACACCTCCCTCCCCTTCCTGTACCTCTCCATCTCCAGTAATGACGACCAACTTGACACTGACATTTTTTACACACCCACCGACTCCCACAGCTACCTGGATTACACCTCTTCCCACCCTACCTCCTGCAAACATGCCACCCCGTATTCCCAATTCCTCCGCCTCCGCCGTATCTGCTCTCAGGAGAAGCAGTTCCACCACAGAACACACCAGATGACCTCCTTCTTTAGAGACCGCAATTTCCCTTCCCACGTGGTTAAAGATGCCCTCCAACGCATCTCGTCCACATTCCACACCTCCGCCCTCAGACCTCACCCCTCCAACCGTAACAAGGACAGAACGCCCCTGGTGCTCACCTTCCACTCTACCAACCTTCGCATAAACCAAATCATCCGCCGACATTTCTGCCACCTCCAAAAAGACCCCACCACCAGGGATATATTTCCCTCCCCACCCCTTTCCGCCTTCTGCAAAGACCATTCCCTCTGTGACTACCTGGTCAGGTCCAAACCCCCCTACAACCCACCCTCCCATCCTGGCACTTTCCCCTGCCACTGCAGGAACTGTAAAACCTGCGCCCACACCTCCTCCCTCACCTCTATCCAAGGTCCTAAAGGTGCCTTCCACCTCCATCAAAGTTTTACTTGCACATCCACTAATATCATTTATTGTATCCGTTGCTCCCGATGCGGTCTCCTCTACATTGGGGAGACTGGGCGCCTCCTAGCAGAGCGCTTTAGGGAACATCTCCAGGACACCCGCACCAATCAACCACACCGCCCCATGGCCCAACATTTCAACTCCCCCTCCCACTCTGCCGAGGACATGGAAGTCCTGGGCCTCCTTCACCGCCGCTCCCAACACCACCAGACGCCTGGAGGAAGAATGCCTCATTTTCCACCTTGGAACATTTCAACCCCAGGGCATCAATGTGGATTTCAACAGTTTCTTCATTTCCCCTTCTCCCACCTCACCCTAGTTCCAAACTTCCAGCTCAGCACTGTCCCCATGACTTGTCCGGACTTGTCCTACCTGCCTATCTCCTTTTCCACCTAACCACTCCACCCTCTACTCCCTGACCTATCACCTTCATCCCCTCCCCCACTCACCCATTGTACTCTATGCTACTTTCTCCCCACCCCCAACCCTCCTCTAGCTTATCTCTCCACGCTTCAGGCTCACTGCCTTTATTCCTGATGAAGGGCTTTTGCCTGAAACATCGATTTCGCTGCTCGTTGGATGCTGCCTGAACAGCTGTGCTCTTCCAGCACCACTAATCCAGAATCGCCAACTTTAAGGGCATTTAAATGGTCATTGGATAGGCATATGAACAAGAATGGAATAGTGTAGGTTAGATGGGCTTCAGATTGGTTCCATAGGTTGGCACAACATTGAAGGCTGAAGTGCCTGTACTGCGCTGTAATGTTCTATGTTCTATCTTCTATCTATTGCATGTGAAACAACATATTGCCATCGTCCTCTTACTGCGGTCACTGTTAGTACTCTCTCAACCAAACTGTTTACCAAAACTGTTTAACCTAGCTGCTGATGGATTTGAGTATTTCCCTACTGCTATCATGAAACATACTGCCCTATAAGTGTCTCGTTAGCCTTTTCCCTAAAGAATTTGTGAAGGTTTGGTATCTTGTAAACTTCCAATGCAATTCCTGTAGCTTTGAATGAGTCTACCGCTTGGCAAACAGGAGGAGAACTTGAAAATACTGATATTTTGGTGTACCTGTTATCCTTGAAATAAATAAATGAATAAATACCCTTCACTAATTTATTTAGTTTGGGAAATTCTGTTAGGAAACCAGTGCAGAATTATCTTCTTCAATGTAGTATGAAGGAAGATTAAAGGTAAAGCTATATGCAGGGTGTGCACAAATGTACCTTATTTCAGTGGGTCTGCTTACTATGCTAAAGATCAGTTTGGTGAGCCAAAGGAAGTGAAACCAGGATGTGAAGTGAAGTATAAAATTCAGCAATATTTAGCACATGCAAAAAAACCTGACTTCCACAGCATCTTGAAAAGTTTAACACTTGAGTGTCATGGAACAAAGTCGAGAGTGTGGTTGTGGAAAAGCACAGCAGGTCAGGCAGCATCTGATGAACAGGAAAATTGAGATTATGGGCATAAGCCCTTCATCAGGAATCATTCACTATCCCACTCCCACTTTCCCTCCATATATCCCTTGATCCCTTTAGTCATGAGGGCCACATCCAGCTCCGTCTTGAATACATTGAGCAAACCGGCTGCAAAACTTTTTGTGGAAGAGAATTCCACAGGTTCACAATTTTCTGAGTGAACTTTCACACTGAGGCACACCACTCGACACCTCCTGCCACTCTGAATAGCAACCTGTCTTCCAACTAGTTCTCTATCTGTGTTAATACATTACCTTCAATACCATGAATACCTTCAATGTTGTTTACTAATCTCTTGTGTGTGTGTGTGTGTGTGTGTGTGTGTGTGTGTGTGTGTGGGGGGGCGGGAAGGTGGGTGGGTGGCGGGGTGGTGGGGGCGAACTTGTCAAAAGCCTTTTGAAAGAGGTTAATGGTTATTCCAAGTGAATTAAAGCACACACACACATACAAGAACATTAAGACGCCACATGTTGAAACTTTCACTGTAAAGTAATCACATGACAGGATTGTTTCCAGTAATAAATTGAGCATTCGTAAATTATAGAGTCATAGAGATGTATAGCATGGAAACAGACCCTTCGGTCCAACCCGTCCATGCCGACCAGATATCCCAACCCAACCTAGTCCCACCTACCAGCACCCGGCCCATATCCCTCCAAACCCTTCCTATTCATATACCCATCCAAATGCCTCTTAAATGTTACAATTGTACCAGCCTCCACCACTTCCTCTGGCAGCTCATTCCATACACATACCACCCTCTGCGTGAAAACGTTGCCCCTTAGGTCTCTTTTATCTCTTTCCTCTCTCACTCTAAACCTATGCCCTCTAGTTCTGGACTCCCCGACCCCAGGGAAAAGACTTTGTCTATTTATCCTATCCATGTCCCTCATGATTTTGTAAACCTCCATAAGGTTACCCCTCAGCCTCCAATGCTCCAGGGAAAACAGCCCCAGCCTGTTCAGCATCTCCCTATAGCTCAAATCCTCCAATCCTGGCAACATCCTTGTAAATCTTTTCTGAACCCTTTCAAGTTTCACAACATCTTTCTTTAAAGAGCTATTAAACAATTACACTCAGTGTGTTTTCTTATAAACTTTTAAAATAAAATATATTACCTTACCATTCTAAATGAGTATATGATACTGGGAATGGTATTGGAACAGTGATTTCGTCAGTTAATGGATATTCATGTCATAGAAATCCAGAATTAGAGAATTGCTGCAGTGTAGAAGGAGGCTATCCATAAATGTGAGCATGAAGCTATGGGATTGTTGCAAAAATATAGTTGATTAATCAATGACTGTTAGAGAAGGGAGCCTTCCATCTTTGCCTCATATGTGACTGTAGTTCCAGACCAATGAGGTTGACTTCTGACATCAGCTTGCAAACCATGTAATTGTAGTAAATCATTATGGCAGCCAGGGATGGGCATTCAGTGTGTTGGGCAGGTTAATAATGTCCATATCCCAAGAATGACTATATGGTGGAACCAACCAACTTCAGTTGCTTCTCCAGTGACCTTCCCTTCATCGTAAGGTGAGAAGTGGGGATGTTTGCTGATGACTGCACAATATTCAGCACCATTCATGATTTCTCAGGTACTGAAACACTCCATGCTCTAGTGCAGTAAGACCTGGTTATTATCCAGACTTGCGCTGACAATTGGAAAGTAATATTTGCACAACAGAATTGCCAAGCATTAACCATCTCCAACAAAAGTGGATCTAACCATTGCCCTTTGACGTTCAATGCATTGCCATCATTGAATCACCTACTACCCACATCCTGGGAATTACCATTGACCAGAAACTGAAATGGATTGTTGTCTAGATGTTGTGGCTCGAAGACTTGGTCAGAGCTAGGAATCTTAAGCAAGTATCTCACCTCCTGACTCGCCAAAGCCTATCCATCATCAACAATATACAAATCAGTGTGATGTGCCAGTACCCTGTATTTGCCTGATGAGTGCACCTCCTACAACACTCAAGAAATTTGACACTATCCAGAGCAAAGCAGCCCACTTATTTGGCAGCACAACCACAAACATTCAGTTCCTCCACCACCGACTCACAGTAGCAGCAGTATGTACCATCTACAAAATGCACTTGAGAAATTCAACAAAGATACTTAGCACTTTCTAGACACAGAACCAATATCGTCTAGAAGGTCAAAGGCTGCAGAGAGAAAATCACCACCTATAAGTTTACCCTCCAAACCGTTCACCATCAAGACTTGGAAATATATCACTGTTTCTTCAGTGTCAATTCTAGAAATTCCTAATAGCATTGTGTGCATTCTGTGTACAATGGCATATGCTGGTTTCCGTTCTTTGACGTAAATCCCTGAACTTCTTTTCAATTACATTCTCAAGTTTTTAACAGTACGTGTGAAGTCCGTCTGTATCCCAATGCTATGTCAGATTGACAAACCTCTGTATAGTTTTATATGGTGGCACAGTGGCACAGTGGTTAGCACTGCTGCCTCACAGCGCCAGAGACCTGGATTCAATTCCCGCCTCAGGCAACTGTCTGTGTGGAGTTTGCACATTCTCCCCGTGTCTGTGTGGGTTTCCTCCAGGTGCTCTGGTTTCCTCCCACAGTCCAAAAATGTGAGGTTAGGTGAATTGGCCATGCTAAATTGCCCATAGTATTAGGTGAAGGGGTAAATATAGGGGAATGGGTCTGGGTGGGTTGCTCTTTGGAGGGTCTGTGTGGACTTGTTGGGCTGAAGGGCCTGTTTCCACGTTGTGAGTAATCTAATCTAATCTAATGGATTTATACAGTTTTTGAGCAAAATAAAATGTAATTCTGCAAAAACAAATTCACCCCTTAAACTTATATGTGTGTGTATGTTGGAACAAAAGATTGAATGTGCATGACAGTGTGTGCGTGTGGGTGTGTGTACCCTGTGAGGCTGCCTATGCCACAATGGTCAGACTAATTCTAATCAAGAAAACGGAGCTAACACCTTCAATACCTTATCTGGGCTGACATGACACCAATTGTTAAAGTCCACTTGAGAATGTAACTTTTAAAAAAAAGTCTTGTGGTTTACGTATGAAAGAACTGAAACCAACATGATAATTCTAAAAGGTGAGAGACTTATCAAACAAACCAGGTCATTTTCAATATATAATTTCAGTTACATCACACTGTAAACTTTTGCTCTAAATTCTGTGTCTTATAATCTCCACGATCACCTGATGAAGGAGCAGAGCTCTGAAAGCTAGTGCTTCCATATAAACCTGTTGGACTATAACCTGGTGTTGTGTGCTTTTTAATTTGTATATCCTTTAAAAACTGCAATTTCCCCGCCACGTGATTGAAGATACCCTCCAGCGCATCTCATCCACTTCCAGCACCTCTGCCCTCGAACCCCATCCTTCCAACCGCAACAAGGGCAGAACCTCACCCCGGCCCTCACCTTCCACCCCACCAACCTCCGCATACATCGCATCATCCTCCGCCATTTCTGCCACCTACAATCGGACCCCACCACCCCTTCCCCATCCACTTTCTGTAAAGACCATTCCCTCTGTGACTACCTAGTCAGGTCCACGCTCCCTAGCAACCCACCCTCCCCTTCTGGTACCTTCCCCTGCCACCGCAGGGATTGCAAAACCTGTGCCCACACCTCCACCCTCACCTCCATCCAAGAGCGTAAAGGAGCCTTCCACCTCCATCAAAGTTTCACCTGCACTTCCACACGTCATTTACTTTATCTATTGCACCCAATGTGGTCTCCTCTACATTGGGGAGATTGGACATCTACTCGCAGAGTGGTTCAGAGAACATCTCTGGGACACCCACACCAATAAACCCCACTCTCCCTCCCACTCTGCCGAGGACATGCAGGTCCTGGGCTTCCTCCATCACCATTCCCTTACCATCCGATGCCTGGAGGAAGAACACCTCATCTTCGGCCTCGTGATCCTTCAACCCTATGGCATCAATGTGGACTTCACCAGTTTCCCCATTTCCCCTTCCTCACACCTTACCCTAGTTCCAACCTTCCAGCTCAGCACCATCCACATGACCTGCCCCTTCTGTCAACTTTTCTTCCCACCTTTCTGCTCGTCCCTCCTCTCCAACCTATCACTTTCACCCCCCACCTATTGCACTCTCAGCTACATTCCCCCTAGCCCCACCTCCATCCCCTTTATCTCTCCACCCCCAAGGCTCCCAGCCTCATTCCTGATGAAGGGCTTTTGCCCAAAACATCGATTTTCCTGTTCCTCAGATGCTGCCTGGCCTGCTGTTGCTTTTCCAGCACAACTGTAATCTTGACTCTGATCTCCAGCATCTGCAGTACTCACTTTTGCATACCTGATTTTTAACTTTGTTCACCCCAGTCCAACACCAGCACCTCCAAGTCATGGTGACCATCTTCTTAAGAGTAACTGGGCATGGGCAGTAAATGCTGGTTCAGCCAATGCTGGCCACATCCCATAAGTGAACATAAAAACAAATACCCCGAAGAGTTAATACTGCTGTTGAACAAAAGCTTTCTAGTTTGATGTGGTAATGAGTTTATTGTAGGTGCCTTAAGAGCTGCACAAAGGGATAATGTAACAATAACAAAACAGGAACATGTGGATCAGAAATGAATGTTTATGCTAATCATATCTTAACTGCAGAGTTGTGTCACAGGAGTAGGACCACAGGATGTTTAGACCTACTTGTAGGCAATTTAGCAAAAGATTTACAAATAAATAATAATACATTGAAGTACTACTATAGAAATCCATCTAATCAACGTTTCAGTTATATTATTGTTATGAAGATGTGGGGGTACTATACCTTTATGAGAGTTAAAAGCTAGCACAACTACCTGACATCACCAAGTGTTTTGAACAAGATGTAATGTAACATGTGGTCCAGCAGCTAGGGTAGCTGGTTGCCTGGAAACAAAAACAAATTTGAATTAAGCCAATCAGTTTAAATTATACCCCCCCACCCCCAAAAAAAAACAAACAGCTATCAAGTTTGAATTGAGTATATTGACAATATCAAAAGCCAGTGAAACATTCTGATGCTTTGGGGGTATAAGACCAGGAAACATTAAACAGTTGGGAGAGAACTGCCCAGGACCAACAGATGTAGACTGCTAGTCAGACCTCTGTGAGAGGCACGTGTCTAGAGAAGGAGCTTACACAGAGATAAGCATCGACACCGACCTGGAGAGCAAATCGGCAACGAGAAGGCTGGACAGCTGGCTGGTTTTGAAAATTGAATTTTTCAGCAAATCTTAATTGGGGGTTTTATCAAGCTAGTAATGTAGAAGGGAAAGTAAAAGATAGCTTAGGGGAAGGAGTTGTAAATAGTTGTTAGTTAGTTATTAGCCGACTCACAGATTACTGTACGGGTTAAATCTTTTCTGTGTTGCTAGTTTGATTAAGCAGGAGAGCTTACTTCATGTCATAACAGTTTGGGCGCTCATCCAGAATTTGAATGGTTTGGGGAGCATTTGTCTGCAATTTGAATAGTTTGGGTCTTGGATTTGGGATTTGTACTGGTTTAGACAGGTTTGAATAATTTTGGGGGTATGAAAACTCCCAGCAGATTTAAACACTTGCACGTTAGTGCCCTGGATCTTTAAATGAAACATAGGCGAGGCAATTTGTTTAATTTCAGTGACTTGTGGCTGATTAAATTAAAAGTGAGAGAAAAGGCTCCTAAAATTGCTGAAGAGGTTCTGGGATTTGAAGATGATTCTCAAATTTGCCAAGAAAGTTCAGAAGGAAAGAAAAAGGTCTTACTTTTAGAATTAGCAAATAAGTTAAATTTGGGTTTAACCAAGGGCAAAAGTAAAGCTGACATTGGAAGGGAATTACTCAAACACTTAGGTCTGTCACATGGAAGAACAGAAAGTTCAGGAAGTGAGAAGGGAAGCAGAATTAGCAGATGAATACATGTTGGTTTATAAGACAAGCTTCCAGCCAGAATTTCGTCCTGTGAGGGATAGAAGTTGGGCAAAGAGGAGATACTACACTACGAAACCAAGAGTAGAGAGCTATGGTAAGAATTTACTGGATGCTGAAGAAGCCAAAGAGGGTGGAAGGGAGGTGAAAAGCCTCAGGCATTTTCACTGTAAAGGAATAGGAGACAGAAAATTACAGTGATGGTGGTTTCAGAAGGGCACTGGGAAAAGGTATTTTCACTGCCAGAAAGTGGGACACGTAAAATCACAGTGCTAGTCATTAAAGAAAGGCACTGTGGGAAAAGATATGGTAAAAGGAGCTAAGCCAGTGGCATTAGTGAAGGTAGTAAAGAAGACCCCAAGAAGAGCCAAGGAGCTACGGGACAGTGCACAGCCCAGGCAGGGGCTGGGTAAGGTGCTCGTACCTGATCTCTACAAAGAATTCGCCTTATGGGTAAAGTTTACTTAGAAAGAACGGGGGAGAGGGACAAGAAGTTATAATTTTGAGAGATATAGGATCTAACCAATCGCTGATAGTAAGGGATGAGCGAATATGCACTCTTTCTGATCTGTTACCCGAGAGTGTAGGAATTTGTGGGTTAGATAGACAGAAATGTAGAGTTCCCCTATGTAAGATCAGGTTGGAGTACCAACTCAAGTCTGGGGAAAGTACAGTGGGAGTGATTGACAGAGTGTCTGTTCCAGGAATTCAGTTTGTTCTTGGAAATGATTTGGCAGGATCCAAGGTAGGAGTGTTGTGGAGAAGCCCACGAAGACCAAGAAACTGAAGAGTTAAAACAGAAATACCCTGGTGCCCTGGTGTTTTCCCAGACTGTGGTAGCCAGATCCCACCACCATAAGTCACAGCACGAAGAGAAAAGTAAAGAGAAAGGTGAAGGAGTCGAAGTTCAGTTAGTGGATACACCGTTTGACATATGGTACAGGAAAAACCTGAATAGGCAGAGGGTCAGACAGAAATGTTTAGTCCTGAAGACTAAGAGACTTACAGCAGCAAGACAAGATGATAAAAGATATATATATATGTGGATACGTACTCCAAAAAGGAGGCAGAAGATATTCTGGACGGTTATTATCTGAAAGATAGAATCCTAATTCAAAAATGGAGACCACAGCAGGTTAATGCAGAGGAGAAATAGGCCGCAGTGCACCAGATTGTGTTGCCGGTAGCATACAGACAGGGGGTGTTGGGGACAGGCAAGGGGCAGTGTTGGGTGGGGTTGGGGCGGTGTTGGACAGGTTTGGGGGCAGGCGGTGTTGGGGGGTAGGGGTGGGTGGGGAGCAGTGTTGGACGGGTAGGGGTGGGCAGTTTTGGGGGTTGGGGATGGGCAGGGGTAGTGTTGGACGAGAACGGGGGGAAGTGTTGGATGGGGGTGGGGGCTGGGTGGGCAGCGGTGTTGGGTGTGGGCGGGAGTGGGGTGTGGTTGGCCGGGGGCGGTGTTGGGGGCTGGGGGTTGGTGTTGGATGGGATGGGGCAGGCAGGAGCTCGTGCACTGTATGCTGCTGCAGTCTCCTGAACGGGGAGCAGACTTTAAAAACTCCGAGCCCCAGAGGAAAGGCACTTAATTGATTAACCAAATAATTGATTATCCAAAAAAAAAATGCCTGTCCATCTCATTCGGATAATCGAGGTTCCCCTGTATTCAGTCTCGCCGATGTAATGAGCCTTAGGGCAATCCTGCCTGCAGTGAATGAGATAGATAACATTGGCCGAGTCACATGAGTACCTGCCATGTACATGGTGGGAGGTGTCCCCACGTGTAATGGTGATATCAATATCGATACTCTGACATGTTTTGCAGCAGCTGCCGTGACATGGTTGTACAGTATTGTGGTCGATGCTATCCTGAAGGCTGGGCTGTTTGCTGCAAACAATGATTTGTTTGAAGTTTGATAGTTGTTTAAAGGCGAGAAGTGGAGGCGGAGGGAAGGTCTTGGTGAGGTGCTCATGCTCATCGATAATGTGTTGCAGACTGCGAAGAAAATGGCATTGTCCTTTGGCTTCCAGGAAGTACTGGACAACAAAAGGTACCTTGTCAGTTGCAGCCCGTGTCTGTCTCCTGAGGAGGTCATTGCAGTTTCTCACTGTGGCATTGTAACTGGCAGTCGACAAGTTGAGCATCATATCCTGTTCTTATGAGGGCATCCTTGAGCACCTTCAGGTGTCCATCACATTCTTCCTCATCTGAACAGACCCTATGTATGTGTAGGACTTGTCCATAGGGGATGGCTGTTTTAATATGTTTTGGGTGGAAGCTGGAGAATTGTAGCATCATGAGGTTATCCATGAGATTGCGGTAGAGTGAGGTACTGAGGTGCCCATCCTTGATGGAGATGCATGTGTCCAAGAATAAGAGAGATACTAAAGAGTAGTCCATGGTACATCTGATGGTGGGATGAAACTCATTGATGTCACTGTGTAGTTGTTTTCTTGACTCCTTGCCATGAGTCTAGGGGAAGAAAATGTCATCAATGTATCTGGTGTATAGTGTTGGTTGGAGGACCTGTGCAGAAAAGAGGTCTTGTTCAAACCTTTGCACAAAAATGTTGGCATATTGGGGTGCAAATTTGATCCCCATGGCTGTTCCGTGTGTCTGGATGAGGAACTGGTTGTCAAAGGTGAAGACATTGTGGTCAACGATGAAGCAGATGAGTTGTAGGAAAGTGCTTGGAGATTGGCAGTTACTGGTATTGAATACTGAAGCTGTTGCTGTGAGACCATTATCATGGGAAATGCTGATGCAGCATATTGACATGTCCATTGTGACGAGGAACGTTCCCGATTTGACTGGTCCATGGGTGCTGAGTTTCTGTAAGAAATCTGTAGCATTGCGACAGAAGCTGGGGGTCCCCTGTACAATGGTTTAAAGATGCCTTTAACATAGCCAGAAAGGTTCTCACACAGTGTCCAATTGCCTGATACGATGGGATGCCCTGGTATGTTGGCTTTGTGTATCTTCAGAAGGCAGTAGAAGTCACCTTTGTGAGAAGTACGTGGGATGAGAACACTGAAAGACTGGATAAAAAGTCCTGATCAATTTTTTTAGTTCAGCGGGGTGTGCTCTTTGGTCAGATCGGCTGGTAGTTGCCTGTAGTGTTCCTGGTTGTTCAGTTGTCTGTACACTTCCTTGCAATAATCTGTTCTATTCTAAATGACGATGGCTCCTTCTTTATCTGCTGGTTTGATGACAATGTTGTGATTGGTTTTGAAAGTATGGATGGCATTGCGTTGTGATTGGGTGATTTTTTGCTCTACCTTGTGGGTGCGGCTGACACATTTCCTGACAATTTGAGCATACATGTCAAGCTCCGGGCAGAGGCCCCCCAGCGGGGTCCAAGTCAACTCCTTCTTTGGTCACTCCTCTATGGATCCCTGTGATGATTGTTCCACTTCATCGATGGACTCATTCGGATGGCTGTTGTAATCATGAAAGAATTCCCGGAGGCTCATTCATCTGATGAATTCCTCTATGTCTACTGCAGGACCCAGGGGGTCCATTTTGGTGGTGAGGCAGAAATTAAGCCCTTTGCTAAGAACTTCTATGTCTGCCGATTGAAGGATGTGGTCCGATAAGTTGACGACAGATTTCCCCATGGTGATAACGTTTTCAATTGTGGTGTCGTGGGGAGGGGAGGTGGGGTGGGTGGAGTGGGTGGAGGAAGGGAGCTTGGGGTGGGGGGGGAGGTGGGGTGGTGGAGGAAGGGAGCTTGGCTACTGCTGGTGATGATGCCAAGTTTCTCCAGTTTCTTGTTCTTGGTGCGCATGTACATGGTGTAGTTTTGTCACCTTGTCTGTTTGGCAATGTCGTGTAATTCTACAGCTGTATCTTGAGTGTGGAGTCCATCTTGATTTCAAGGTTACAGCATCTGCTGTAGAGTTGGTGCACAAGATGATTGAGGAGTTGGCAAGAGGTGTAGTGGCAAAGTCTCTCAGCGTAGTCTGTATTGTAGGTCAACCTGAGTGGGTTCATGATCTGTAATCCTTTTGAGATCTTTCCTGCCTTCTTGCATTTCTGCAGAAACTTGGTGTCTGTGTCGATAGGCGCGATCTCCTCAGAGATCCTCTCCACTTTGAGCTAGCAGTTAGTAGTGTTGATGGTTACAGTGACATGGAGTTGTAATGATATATTAAACAACTTTAGTTAAAAATCACACAACACCAGGTTATATCAGTTCATGGGGTGAATTTGTACTTGCAGAATTACAGTTTGTTTTGCTCAAAAACTGCATGAGTCCATGTAAGATTCTGTGGTCCCCACTTTAGAAACAGAATTGACTCAACATTGGTACAGAATTTGCCTTCACACATTTAGTGAACTGAGCTGAGATGACACCTATTATTAGATAAGCTGACACCACTTTGAGAATGTAATTCTGGGATTTATATATTAAAGAACATAAACCACCATATTCTATTCTAAAAGATGAAAGACTTAATCTAAATTTGTTTACTGTATCATATCTCCATGACACTGGACTCCTTTGCCTATAAATTCTGTGAGCATGATCTTAATCTCCACAACCAACTGATGAAGGAGCGGCTCTCCGAAAGCCAGTGCTTCCAAGTAAACCTGTTGGACTATAAGCTGATGTTGTGTGATCTTTAACTTTGAGAAGGTGGTGGTGTGCTGCCACATTGAACCAGTGCAATCCCTTTGGTGTAAGTGCACACAGAATGCTATTAGGGATTTCTAGAAGTTTGACCCATTGACACCGGAGGAACAGTGATATATTTCCAAGTCTTGATGGTGAATAGCTTGGAGGGTAACTTATTGGTGGGGACTTTTTCTCTGCTGCTTTTAACCTTCTAGATGATATTGGTTCTGTGTTTCAAAGGTACTAAGGATCTTTGTTGAATTTCTCAAGTGCATTTTGTAAGTGGTACATACTGCTGCTATTATGAGTCGGTGGTGGAGGGACTGAATGTTTGTTGTTGTGCTGCCAATCAAGTGGGCTGCTTTGCTCTGGATAGTGTCAAATTTCGTGAGTGTTGTAGGAGGTGCACTCATCTAGGCAAATACAGGGTACTGGCACATCACACTGATTTGTATCTTGTTGATGATGGATAGGCTTGGGTGAGTCAAGACGTTAGTTACTTGTTTAAGATGCCTAGCTCTGACCAAGGCTTCTAGCCACAACACCTTAGATGACTGGTCCATTTAAATTTCTGGTCAATGGTAATCCCCAGAATGCGGATAGTGGGAATTCAATGACGGTAATGCATTGAACGTCAAAGGGCAATGGTTAGATTCTCTCATGTTGGAGATGATTATTGCTTGGCATTTTTGTTGTGCAAATACGACTTTCCAATTGTCAGCACAAGCCTGAATAATATCCAGGTCTTACCGCACTAGAGCAGAATTAAAGCACACACACATTGGGCCTATTAATGGAAACCAAATACAAGAACATTAAGACGTCACTTGTTGAAACTGTCACTGTAAAGTAATCACATGACAGGATTGTTTCTAGTAGTGTGTCAGTACCTGAGAAATCATGAATGGTGCTGAATATTGTGCAGTCATCAGCAAACATCCCCACATCTCACCTTAGAATGGAGGGAAGGTCACTGGAGAAGCAACTGAAGTTGGTTGGTTCCACCATATAGTCATTCTTGGGATATGGACATTATTAACCTGCCCAACACACTGAATACCCATCCCTGGCTGCCATAATGATTTAATACAATTACATGGTTTGCAAGCTGATGTCAGAAGTCAACCTCATTGGTCTGGAACTACAGTCACATATGAGGCAAAGATGGAAGGCTCCCTTCTCTAACAGTCATTGATTAATCAACTATATTTTTGCAACAATCCCATAGCTTCATGCTCACATTTATGGATAGCCTCCTTCTACACTGCAGCAATTCTCTAATTCTGGATTTCTATGACATGAATATCTATTCACAGACTAAATCACTGGTCCAATACCATCCCTAATGTCATATACTCGTGTAGAATGGTAAGGTAATGGATTTTATTTTTAAAATATATAAGACCCTGAGTGTAATTTTTTATTAGTTGTTTATAAGAATTTCCTAATGCTCAATTTATTACTGGAAACAATCCTGTCATGTGATTACTTTACAGTGACAGTTTCAACAAGTGACGTCTTAATGTTCTTGTATTTGGTTTCCATTAATAGGCCCAATGTGTGTGTGCTTTAATTCACTTGGAATAACCGTTAACCTCTTTCAAAAGCTTTTGACGAGCCATTCCCCCCCTCTTACAAGAGATTAGTATGGAAAATTAGAGCTCATGGCATTGAAGGTAATGTAGTGACACGGATAGAGAACTGGTTGGAAGACAGGGTCCTATTCAGAGTGGCAGGAAGTGTCGAGTGGGGTGCCTCAGAGTTCAGTGTTGGGACCCCAGCTGTTCACAATATACAGTGACGATTTGGACAGATGAATCAAATGCCATCATCATTTGATGAGGTAAGATGCAGTTTGGATAAACCAGTTGATATAATATATTTGGATTTCCAAAAGGCAGGTGAAAAGGTACTGCTTATAAGACTACTGAATAAGCTGGCTGGCATGGTGAATCAGTAGTTAGCACAACTGCCTCACAGGGCCAGAAATCTGGGTTCACTTCTAGCCTCGGGCCACTGTCTGTGTGGAATTTGTATATTCTCCCCGTGTCTGTGTGGGTTTCCTCCGGGTTCTCTGGTTTCGTCCCACAGTCCAAAGATATGGAGGCAAGGTGAATTGGCCAGGCTAAATTGCCCATAGTGTTCAGGGATGTGTAGGCTAGGTGCATTAGTCAAGGGTAAATGTAGAATAATAGGGTAGAGAAATAGGTCTTTGGAGGGTTGGTATGCACATGTTGGGCCAAATGGCCTGTTTCCACACTGTAGGGATTCTACAATTCTGTGAAGTAGCCTGGTAGTATATTAGCATGCATTGAGGATTGGCTAACTAATTGAAGATACAGAGTTAAGATAAAGTGAGCATATTCAGAATGGCAACCTGCAAATAGTGGAGTGTTACAGGAATCAGTGGTGGGTCACAAACATTTACATTACATTAAAGACTTGGATGAATGAAGTGAATGACCTATCCGCCCAGTTTGTGGATGACACATGAAGAGGTAGGAAGGCAGATACTGAGGATGACATAAAGAACCTACCAAGAGATGCACACATGTTGAGTTAGTGGGCAAAAACCTGATGGGTAGGATGTAACGTGGGAAATTGTGAGGTTATGTACTTTTCCAGGAAGAATACAAGAGCTGAATATTATTTAAATAGAGAAGGACTGCAGAAATCAACAGTGCAGAGGTATTTGGAGATTAGATTAGATTAGATTCCCTACAGTGTGGAAACAGGCCCTTCAGCCCAACCAGTCCACACCGACCCTCCGAACAGTAACCCACCCAGACCCATTTCCCTCTGACTAATGCACATAGCACTATGGGCAATTTAGCATGACCAATTCATGGTGATAGACTATTAGTTGGCATTTGGGGTTGAAAAATCATCCAAATGGAGTAAGATCTGACTAACATCACAAGCTGCCTACTCTGCATTCTTCTGGAGCAAACAGCCACATTTTGGACTCAATGGTATCTGAAGCACCTTGCACAGAGTTGTGTACGTCCAGTGTATAAGCCATTTCTGAAGAAAAACAGATACCTAAAGTATCAAACTTTGGTGCTGAATTCTGAGGCCTTGATAGTCTCCTGCATCAAGTGGCATGTTTTAGATTGAAATTAGAAATAGATTATATAAACACTGATAAACTACAGTTGTCACTCAAGTAAAGAAACATTAGCATTCCTCAAACTAACCAAATGTCAGAAAAATCAGAGTACTACTGGAAATTTTATTACACTAAATTAGTCACAAAGATGTTGGGTCCTTCAGCCACATAGATTGAAATGCTATCAGCTCATCCCAGACAAAACAAGAACACATGAAGAGCTGTGTGGTTACACAAATGGCAAATACAGTTGTACTTAATTTAAACAGTTATGTGTAATATGTTCAATCACAAGTTATATCTTGTGTTTATTTGCCAATTGAATTCAATGTTGACAGCTCTATAAATTAATCAGCATAATTTGTGTATTAGTTCACCAAAATTAGAATATTTTTGAACATACATATTTATTGAAAAATGAAGACAAATTATTTTTTGCATATAATATATATCTTGTTTGTACTGGTTTTTAATCAAGCAAACACAAAAACAGGCAACTTGGTCTTGAGGTGTTTAACTTAACAGGTTCAACAGCAATTAATATATAACATTACATAACAGTAAGAAATATAAACATTCACTTCATGTTTCACCTCCTCGAAAATGGTACTCAATACAGGCTGCTTCCGGGACAGCTGTCACTGATGGGCATAATGAATCTTTTGTGGTTAGGTGTCGTAGCAACTGTAATTGACAGCAAACCCTTTCCATTGAAAAGTTTGATACAAACACATCAAATGGTTACATGGGTAGCATTAACAACATTATGTACCTGAAAGCATCTTGCCACTCATTGATAGCTTTGTGTCCTGTCCAACTAATGTCTGCTTTCCACAGGAAAAATGACTAATTTCTTAGTGCTAACAAACATAACATATATCACTAGCTAGGTATGCAATTAAAAATGCAGAGGCGCCCTGCAGTGGTTTGAATGGAAGCATGAAAGCTCTGTGTAAGATTATCTTCATTTATGTAGCATAAGTTTCCTCTTTAGCAGGTCATGTGTAGCAGGTGACACAATCCAACGGACATCTGTCCTGTGATGAGGTGGCATTGAAGGTGATTCTCTTCTGACATAATCAGACATATTCAAAGTATTTTTTAGCAGAAGTTCCAGAGTAACATGTTTTAACATATTTCAAAATTTACAAAGATTTTTAAGAATGCAGTGATGACCCCTCATCTTAATTGTGTGACAGGTTCAGGACTGCCATCAGCAGTCCTTGTGTGCTGCAATTTCAAGATCACGCAAATAAAGAACATTAATGTTAAGTATCACTGAGGTAAATTGCAAAAATGAATCAACTTCCCAGCAGAGCTAACTGATGTGTGGAACAAAGTGCAACAAGAATGAATAAAACTGTCACAAAATCAACTCAAGTGGAAACCACTATTAACTTTGAAGATGTTTACTAGAGCAAGCCAAGTACTGGATTTCCCCGATAAGCAGAATTTATGGATATGGTTCATGCTATGGTCAGAACCTACAAAATGAAATTCAGTGTGGGATCTTTAATTGGGGAATTTGAATCACTGAAACAAAGCTACGTGTGTCAATCATGGCTATGACCATGATTTTGTGCCCTAAATCACTCATTGAAAAACTGAAGTTATCAAATGAAGGTACTGAGATGGATCCTCAACCCACTGACAGATCAGCAATAAGGCAGAACTTCCTTCTGGTTGTGATTCCACTGACATCATTAAACAAAGGGGAAGCAAGAACACATGGGGAATAAGAGAAGAGGAAACATCAATGGGATCAGATGAACAAGAGGGGGCAGAGGGTGTTACACAGCATAAAACCACTGGGCTGAATAACCTGTTCTTGTAATGTAAATATATGTAATGCTGTTCTTATTAGTTATGTAGTGGTGGATTTATTGGTGTGAACCCACAATCTAAATGATTCACTACAGATAAGACTGCAAGACCATAAGGTGTAGGAGCAGAATTAGACCACTCAGCCCATCAGATCTGCTCTGCAATTGGAAAGGTTTCTCAACCCCATTCTCCTGCCTTTTCCCTATCACTGTTAATCCCCTTACTAATCATGAACCTATCAATCTCTATCTTAAATGCACTCAATGACTTGGCTTCTACAACCTTTCATTGAAATGAATTCCACACATTCACCATCATCTAGCTGAAGAAATTCCCCCTCATCTCAGTTGTAAAGGGTCGTCCCTTTGTCCTAGTTTCTCATACTATTGGAAATATCTTCTCTGATTCCACTGTATGCAGGCCTTCCAGTACTCTGTGATTTCAATGAGACCCCCCCCCCCCACTTATCTTTCTAAACTCCCTCAAATACAGATCAGAATCCTCAAATGCCCCTCATATAAAAAGTCCTTCATCCCCAGGATCATTCTTGTAAGATGTCCTTTGGACACCCTGCAACGCCAGCACATCTTTCCTTAGATACATAGCCCAAAACTACTCACAATATTCCAAATGCAGTCAAACCTGGGCCTTATACATCCTCAGCAGTACACCTCTGCTTTTGTATTCTAGCCCTCGAGAGATGAATTCTGATGTTGTACTTTCCTGTCAACTGAATTGCATGTTAACGTTAAGCGAATTCTGAACTAGGACTCCCAAATCTCCCTGTCCTTAGATTTCCCTCTCTAGAGATTTGTCTATGCCTCTATTTTTCTCCCAAAGTGCATAACCACACACTTTCCCACATTGTATTCAATCTGTTACTTCTTTGCCCATTTTCCTATCCTGTTCACGTCCTTCTGCAGCTTCCCTGCTTCCTCAATACTATCTATTCCTCCATCTAATTTTGTGCCATCTGCAAACTTTGTAACAATGCCCTCAATTCTTTCATCAAGACCATGAAGGTATAATGTGAAAGCTTGTGGTCCCAACACTGACCCCAGCAAAGCTCCACTAGTCACTGAATGGCATCTTGAAGGAGATCTCTTTATTCCCAATCTCTGCCTTCCGCCAGTCAGTCAATCCTCAATCCATCCAGTATTATGCCCCTAACACCATAGGCTCTTATCTTATTTAGCAGTCTCCTGTATAGCACCTCGTCAAAGGCCCTCGAGAAATCCAAACAGATCACATCCATTGGCTTGCCTTTGTCTAACTTGCTCACTATCTCCTTGAAGAGTTCAAATAGATGTGTCAGGCATGACTTCCCCTTGATAAAATCATGCTGACTCAACCCGATTTTACCACGTACCTCTGATCCCCTGACTAATCAAGAATATTGTCTTAAATACACTCAATAGCATGCCATCCACAGCCATCTGTGGTGATAAGGTCCACAGATTCATCACCCTTTGGCTGAAGAAATTCCTCCTCATCTCAATCCTAAAGGGTCATCCCTTCATTCTGATGAACCAAGTAAAATTCAGTTGCATCATTTAACTAAAAATACACTTTTTTTAAAACAGTTTATAAAAAATGTAAAAGGCATCGAGGTGAACAGAAATGTCCTTAAAACTTAGATTCCCTTAACTCTGTTTCCTATTTGTAGGAACAGTGCATCACATAAACATCTTTAAAAATTTTCATCTAAAAATTTCAAGACCATATTTTCCTTAAAATATCATCTAATCTCTTTTTCAAGTGTGGGCAGTGGATGATGGTTTTTTCTCCTTGCCCAACCAAGCAGCAGGAGGACATATTTTCAGACAAAAATGTGAACACATTTCTAACTGGCATTTGAAGATAAATATACAGTTTAAGTTATATATCCTATAGTAAAGAAAGGCATGAAAATATATCACCCATGGTATGCAATTTCCAATATTTAAAAATCCTTCATTCAGCTTTAAAATCCAACTTCAGAGAAATGGTTCATGATTTATAAAAGGACTAAGTTTAGAAATTCAAAAAACTGCAAGTAGAGTAAATTACACTAAATCCGAAGCAATAATAAAAGCTGAATGAAATTTCAAAATCACCTAAAACATACTAAAGAAAGACACCATACAACCAGAAGAAATGCTGGAGAGAAAGTTAATCAAAAAGTCATTGCTATCAACCATTTGTTTTCTCCTCAATATTTTTCCACCATTGGGAAAGTTATAAGAAAGCATTGTTAAATAAACTACTCCTATGAGTCTTTGCTAATATTTTCTAAATTATCAATGCACACAATCTAAGTCTGTAAAAATCTACTATTTCACCTCCATAGATAAGTATTTGACTGCTTCGTGTCTGTGGCAGCCTTTCTTCATCTCTCATCTCATGTCATAATTCCACGTCCTTTTCTCCATGCACAGAAGTCACTACTATCCAGATCTTCCACATCTATGAGGCTAAAATAACCTGAAATAAACAATTAGCTCCTTGAACATGAATCACAAAAAGCTAATATTCAATTTCACCAGGTAGTGGGGAAGGCAAATGGAATGTTGGCCTTCATTTGGAAGGAAATGAACTACATAAATAGGGAGGTTATGCTAAAACTTTACAAGGCACTAGTCAGACAACTTGTTACAGTTTTGATTACCTTATTTAAGAAAAGAAGTATTGGCACTGGGGGCATCCACAAAACCAAAATCACTAAGTTATTTCATGTATTGGAGGGAATTTCATGTGAAGAGAGGTTGAGTAGACTGACCTTGCACACATTGGAATTTAGAAGAATGAGAGGTGACCTTATTGAAACATAAGATTCTTAGGGAGCTGAGCAAATAGATGCAGAGAAGTTTTATTTCTCTTGTGACAGTGTCCAAAATGAGAGGGCACAACCTCAGAGTAAGGAGTCACCCAATCAAGACATTCTTCTCTCAGAATGTGGTGAACCTGTTGAATTCTTTACAGCAAAATGGTTTTGGAGACTAAGCCATCAAGTATATTCAAAGCTAAGATAGACAGTAAAGTAATCCAGGGATCTGGGGATAAGGCAAGAAAGTGGAGTCAAGGATTATCAGATCAGCATGGTCTCATTGAATGATGGAGTAGCTTCGATGGGCCAAAAGTCCGACTTCTGCACTTACATTTTATAGTCTTACAGTACACTAAATCTCGCAACATTGTTTGAAAGTAGCTCAGCATCTCCCTCAGGTTTGAAGGAAGTTAGTAAGGAGAAGTACTCACCCAAAATGTAATTGTGCACTATGAGTGATTGACTGTGCATTTCCTGATTTTAACAGATGTAATCTTACCATTTTGTTTTAATTGTAGTAATTGTTTCTTTAAAAGCCTGTGAAAGATTCTCAACTAAAAAGACCTCCACAAAGTAGAAATAAAGCCGAGCTATCTTCTTTTTGTAACAAAAACTATCATCCCCTTAGTATAGCTACAAACAGCTAATGTGACATTTCCTAGTGAGGGGCCCTGAGGAATTTCTAAAAAATGAAAGATGGAGTTCAATTTGGATAAATGTGAGGTATTCCATTTTTGTACAACAGACACAGAGAGGACTTATACAATTAATGGTAGAGCCTTGGGTAATGTTGTAGAACAGAGGGACTTAGGAGGTTAGGTACATAATTCTTTGAAGTTTGCATCACAAATAGACAGGGTGGTCAAAAAGACATTGAGCATACTTGCCTTCATTGCTCAGACCTTTGAGTACAGAAATTGGGACGTCATGTTGAGTATGGACAGGACGTTGATGAGGCCTCTTCTGGGGAATATTGTGTGCAGTTCTGGTCACCCTGTTACAGGAAGGATATTGTTAAGCTAGAGACGGTTCAGAAGAAACCAGGATGTTACTGGGTATGGAACATTTGAGTTATAAAGAAAGGCTGAATAAGCTGGGACTTCTTTCACTGGAAGGTTGGAGGCTGAGAGGTGACCTTATCGAGGTTTATAAAATCATGAGGGGCTTAGATAAGGTTAAGGTTAGGTTTCTTTTCCCTGAGATGGAGAATTTAAAGACTAGGGGGCATATTTTTAAAGTTAGAGGAGAGAGATTTAAAGAATCTGGGGGCAAATTTGTTTTTGCACACAGAGGGTGGCTCACATGTGGAAGTTGTGGATACTGGCACAATTACAACATTTAAAAACACTTAGATAAGTACATGAATAGGAAAGGTTTGGAGAGATATGGGCCAGGAGCAGGGTGGTGGGACTAGTTTCGTTTGGGATTATGTTCAGCATGGACTGTTTGGATGGAAGAGTCTGTTTGCATGCTTATGACTCTATGAATCTATCATTTTAATAAAACATTGTTCATCCCATCTGATTACTAAAAAATGATGAATAAGTAACATCATTTCAAATGCTGCCAGTGGCAATCTGAACTGTCTAGAATAAGCTATATGAAAGAGTTGTTCTTCCTCCTACTTTTAGAGTTGCTAACTGTCACAAACATGCCATGGCTTCAGTAACTATAATCACATCCTACCAGTTTGTAACATAGTATTTTCACATTTGCAATAAAATCCTCTTTTTTTGTATGTGTTGTGCTCTATAAGTTGGAGAATTAAGTAAATCAAGGTACAAGATGTTCCTATGTGGGAACAAGGGTGGGGCTTCCTTGGAGAGCTTTGACAGGTCAATCAAATCCCTTCAGGGTTCAGTGCACAGCAGGCAATAATGAGTAATCATTGAGGCTGTATGTCAAAAACTTTGAAGTGTTGAGAGGTTAGATATTCAATGGTACAGAATTGGTAGATTGTAAAAGAGATAAGATTTTGATGAGATTTGGTCATCCACAGCGTCACCAAGATCTGGGAAGGTTGCAAAGAAATCTGTGAGATCTGAACAGACCACATCTGCTATTTGATGTATTCTGTGGGCTGTTTGACCTCAGTTTATCTGTTAATCTATATACACTTCATGTTAGTTCTTGATGATCCAGTATATGTTGTTTATGTATTGTAGATTGTTCTGCTTTTCTAACTGTACTCAGTAAAGTGTATTTTCCTTGTTTAAAAACCTGGGGAAACTTGTGACTTTATTCTCTTGGTCAATACTTGGACTTTGTCTATTTTAAACAGAACAGTTACTTGTCCTGCGCCAGATTGTAACATAAATTTAGTGAGACCCAAAGAGATAGTGAGAAAAGCAATTAGTCCAAGGCTGTTTTACAGTAGACAAGAAGAGCAAGTTAAATAGTCAAGGCAGGTGAGAACAAGGCAGAGAACGAGGTAAGACTGATAAGTTAAGTTGTACTTATTTCAATGCATGAGGCCTGATAGATAAGGCAGATTAGCTCAGGGCATAGTTGGGGGCCAGTGACCATATTTCTAATAGTTTTAAAATAGTTATGTAAAGGGATAGTCCTGATCTAAAAGTTCTAAAATGGAATAAAGCCAATTTTGATGGCTTTCAGCATCAATTTTCAGAAGTTGATTGGGAGAGGCTATTCGCATATAAAGGGACGGCTGGATACGGGGGACTTCAAAAGTGAGGTAATGGGAGTTCAGAGATAGTAGAGTCATAGAGTCATAGAGATGTACAGCATGGAAACAGACTCTTCGGTCCAACTCATTAATGCTGACCAGATATCCCAACCCAATCTAGTCCCACCTGCCAGCACCAGACCTATATCCCTCCAAACCCTTCCTATTCATATACCCATCCAAATGCCTTTTAAATGTTGCAATTGAACCAGCATCCACCATTTTCTCTGGCAGCTCATTCCATTTACCTACCGCCCTCTGCACAAAAAAGTTGTCCCTTAGGTCTCTTTTGTATCATTCCCTGTCACCCTAAACTTATGTCCTCTAGTTTTGGACTCCCCACCCCAGGGAAAAGACTTTGTCTATTTATCCTATCCATGTCCCACATGATTTTATAAACCTCTACAAAGTCACCCCTCAGCCTCCGATGCTCCAGGGAAAACAGCCCCAGCCTATTCAACCTCTCCCTATAGCTCAAATCCTCCAACCCTGGCAACATCCTTGTAAATCTTTTCTGAACCCTCTGAAATTTCACAATATTTTTCTGATAGGAAGGAAACCAGAACTGCATGCAACATTCCAAAAGTTGAACATTCCAAAAGTGGCCCAACCAATGTCCTGTACAGCCGCTATATGACCTCCCAACTCCTATACTCAAAACTCTGACCAATAAAGGAAAGCATACCAAACGCCTTCTTCACTATCCTATCTACTTGCAACTCCTCTTTCAAAGAGCTATGAACCTGCATTCCAAGGTCTCTTTGTTCAGCAACACTCCCTAGGACCTTACCATTAAGTGTATAAGTCCCACTAAGATTTGCTTTCCCAAAATGTAGCACTTCACAATTATCTAAATTAAACTCCATCTGCCACTTCTCAGCCCATTGGCCCATCTGATCAAGATCCCGTTGTCACCTGAGGTAACCTTCTTCGCTATGCAAAGGGCAAGGTGAGTAGTTGTAGGGAAAGCTGGATGACTAGAGAAATTGAGGTTCTGGTCAAGAAAAAGAAGAAGGCACAGCTGGGATCAAGTGAATCCTAGAGGAGTATAAGTGCAGTAAGAGTATACATAAGAGGGAAATCAGGAGGGTAAAAAGGGGTCATGAGATAGCTTTTGCAAATAGGGTTCAGGAGAATGCAAAGAGACTCTACAAACACATTAAGGACAAAAGATTAACGATACTAAACAACAATTTTGTGTAAATATTTACTGTGGAGAAGGACATGAAACCGAGAGAATTTGGGAAATAAATAGTGGTATCTTGAAAAGTGTCCATATACAAAAGAGGAAGTGCTGGATGTCGTAAAACGCGTAGAGCTGGATAAATCCCTGGGACCTGATCGGGTGTATTCCAGAACTCTGTGGGAAACGAGGGAACTGAATGCTGGGCCCCTTGCTGAGATGTTTGTATCATCAATAGCCACAGGTGAGATGCTGAAAGACTGGAGATTGGTTAATGTGGTGCTGTTATTTAAGAAAGATGGCGAGGAAAAGCCAGGGAACTATAAACTGGTGAGCCTGACATCAATGGTGGGGAAGTTATTGGAGAGGATTCTGAGGGACAGGATTTACGTGCATTTGGAAAGACAAGGGCTGATTAGGGATAGGCAACATGGCTTTGTGTGTGGGAAATTGTGTCTCACTAACTTGATTGTGTTTTTTGAAGAAGTAACAATGAAGATTGATGAAGGCAATGTGGTAGATGTTATCCACATGAACTTCAGCGAGGCATTCATTAAGGTTCCGCATGGTCAACTGGTTAATAAGGTTAGAACTCATGGAATCCAGGAGGACCTAACCAATTGGATACAAAATTGGCTTGAAGACAGGAGACAGAGGATGATGGTGGAGGGTTGTTTCTCAGACTGGAAGCTTGTGACCAGCAATGTGCTGCAAGGATTAGTGCTAGGTCTACTGTTTTTCATCATTTATATAAATAAGTTTGATGTGCATATAGGAGGTATGGTTAGTAAGTTTGCAGACGACATCAAAATTGATAGTGTAGTGGACAGTGAAGAAGGTTATCTCAAAGTACAATGGGACCTTGATCCACAAGGAGTGACAGATGAAGGTTAATTTAGATAAATGCAAATTACTGCATTTTGGTAAGGCAAATCAGGGCAGGAGTTATACGGTTAATGGTAGGGCCCTGGGGAACACAGACCTAGGGGTGCAGGTGCATAGTTCTATGAAAATGGAATCGTAGGTAGACAGGATAGTAAAGAAGACATTTGGCACACTTGCCATCATTGGTTAGTACATTGAGTAAATGAGTTGGAATGTCATTTGGCGGCTTTACAGGACATTGGTTCGGCACCTTTTGGAACACTGCGTGTAGTACTGGTGTCCCTGCTTAAGGAAAAATGTTGTTAAACTTGAAAGGGTTCAGGAAAGATTTACAAGGATGTTGCTAGGGTTGGAGGATTTGAGCTACAGGGAGAGGGAGAGGCTGAATAGACTGGGGCTGTTTTCCCTGGAGCATCGGAAGCTGTGGGCTGACCTTGTACAGATTTCTAAAATCATGAGGGGCATGGAAGGGTGAATAGTCAAGGTCTTTTCCCCAGGGTAGGGGGGTCCAAAACTAGAGGGCATAGGTTTAAGATGGAAGGGGCAACCTTTCCATGCAGAGGGTAATGCATGAATGAAATAAGCTGCCAGAGGAAATGGTGGAGAGGTGTACAATTACAGCAGTTAAAGGCATCTGGATAGGTATATGAATAGGAAGGATTTAGAGGGATATGGGCCAAATGCTGACAGATGGGACTAGATGAGTTTAGGATACCTGGTTAGTATGGACAAGTTGGACCAAAGGGTCTGTTTCTGTGCTGTATAACTCTATTTTATAGCTTGATTTGCTTGGTGGTTTGGAACTTGCTGAAAAGAGAAATGTATTGTCAAAGTTTATCATCTTGCATACATCACTTATGTACAAGAATGGTAAGTTTCAAATGATCACAACAATTTCCAAGCCCTTTAAATTAAAAAAGGCACATGACCTGACCGTAATCATACAATCATAGCATTTTAGCGTACAGAAGGAGGCCATCTGACCCATCTTGACCCATCTGGATCCTGAAAGAACTATCCAGCTGGTTCCACTCTCCACTCTCCATAACATTCTAACTTCATCATTTCAACATGTTCACCTTGTTGGTCACTTCTGGTGAGCATAAATGAGCCACACCATGACCTCAACTGATCAGCTTAAATATGTTGTTTGTGTGGTTATTAATGTATTCAGGATTGCTTAGCAAATACTTCCCAGTCCCAGCATCAAACCTAACAATAGATGGTCCAGTGTCAGATACGTTAGCAGTACATCTGAATGATTAACTGATTGAATCGAACTTCATGTTCCTTTGCTTGTTTGTTAAAGGCAATGTTATCTTCATTGCCCATACTTGCAAAATCCCAAACAAAATGTCTATGTTAGATATGAATCAATGATTGATTCATCGTTGTCTTCTCTATGGAAATGTCTTGGACAATTAGACTCATTAATTGCAATCAATCTGCATAGTTTTTTCTTGTCGTATAAATTGTTGTGATTATTTGAAATGTTCTTGTGTTTGTCCTGATGAACGTAAGACTAAAAAGATAGCACAGTGGCTCAGTGGTTAGCAATGCTGCCTCACAGCATTGGGTATCGAGAGTGTGGTGCTGGAAAAGCACAGCAGATCAGGCAGCTTCTGTGGAGCAGGAGAATCGACATTTTGGGCAAAAGCCCTTCTGTGACTGTGTGGAATTTGTGTATGCTCTCTGTGTCTGCATTGGTGTTCTCTGGGTGCTCTGGTTTCCTCCCACAGTCCAAAGATGTGCAGGTAAGGTGGATGGCCATGCTAAATTGCCATATCCAGAGACAAGCAGGCTCAGTGGGTTAGCCACAGGAAGTTCAGCATTGCAGGGCAGGGTGTGGGTTTGGGTTGGATGCTCTTTGGAGGGTCAGTGTAGATTCAATGGACTGAGTGGCCTGCCTTCCACACTGTGAGTATTCTATGATTCTAAAATCTTCTGCAACATGTCTCTCTTTTTAGCAGCTGTCAAGCCTCAATATTGTATTAGTTTTATCAGAGAATGTTACATTTGTGACAAAGTCAAAGGCTGGATTTTCCAATGTTGTACCCCAAACCGAATCCATGTTTGGAGGGGATCCAGATCAGAAAATTCAGTGTTACACTGCTGGAGTCCTATCCCTTTTCAAGCACAGCACTTCCCCCTTGGTCACATAAACAGCATCTAAAGTAAGAATGTATACTACTTACGTTTTCAAACTGACTGAGCAAAATATTTTCAGAAACCACTAAAACCACATGCTAAAGTTAGATATAATGCATTCAGTTAAGATGGAGTTACAACACAGCAGTATCAAGCAGTCTGATAAACCACAAGATAAAATTTGAGTGATTTCACACTAAAACTCTTATCTGTGATATTCTTTACCCATGCAAGTTGTAAATTGCTACAAATAAACTCAATTGTATAAGTTTCTTATTTTCTGGTTTCTTCACTGCTTTGTAATCTTTTGATGAGGAGGTGCTGGTGTTGGATTGAGGTGGACAAAGTTAAAAATCCTGCTGTTGTGTTGTTTTTAACTTTGTAATTTTATGCTGCATTAGATTTTTGGTTCTTAATGTTGACAGCCGATATTCTTTAAGCATGTGTACAAGGTAAAAGAGCAAGAACTTTGGTGATGGGAAAATATTCCTGAAGAAGCGCTTATGCCCGAAACGTCGATTCTCCTGCTCCTTGGATGCTGCCTGACCTGCTGCGCTTTTCCAGCAACACATTTTTGAGATGGGAAATATTAGCTCCGGAATAGCCCAACTTTTACAATCTACATTACTGACTTCCTACAGGGGTAAAAGGCTCTATAGCAAAATTTGCTGATGACACAAAAATAGGCTGGATGGTAAATTGCAATGAGGAAATAAGAATTTCACAGATGGATATCGATAGGTTAGGAGAGTGGCTCAAAATGTGGCAGATGGAGTTTAAGGTGGATAATTGTGAGGTCATGTATTTTAGTTGGAAAAATGGGAACCTGACCTGTTCTCTAAATGGGGACTTCATGGTACTCTGGTGCAGAGAGATCTGGGTGTCCTCATTCACGAGTCACAAAAACTAGCATGCAGGTACAGCAGATAATAAAGAAAGTGAATGGAATGTTGGCTTTTATAGCTAAAGGAATAGAATATAAAGGTAAGGAAGAATGTTGTAACTATACTAGGCAGTAGTGAAACTGCACCCTGAGTATTGTGCACAGTTTAGGTCCCCTTATTTGAGGAAAGATGAAGTGGCATTGGAAGCAGCTCAGAGAAGGTTCACTAGATTGATCCCAGAGAAGAGGAGTTGTCATATGAAGAGAGATTGAACAGTTTAGGCCTCTACTTTCTGGAAATTAAAAGAATGAGGGGAGATCAAACTGAGGTATTCAAGACGACAACAGATGTGGATAAAATAGACGTTGAGTGGATACTTCCTCTTGTGGGGCAATCAAAGATGAGAGATCATAGTCTTAGGATAAGAGGCAGAAAATTTAAAACAGGGTTGAGGAGAAACTACTTCTATGAAAGGTTTATGAATCTGAGAATTCACTACCCCAAAGTGCAGTGGAAGCTGGGACTGTGAATAAATCTAAGGAGAAGTTAAACAGATTTTTAAATGGTAATGGGCTGAAGGGATATGGGGAGAAGGAAGGAAAATGCGGGTGAGGAGCATATCAGCAATAATCGAATGGTGGAGCAGACTCCATGAATGGAATGGCTTGATTCTGCTCCTGTATCTTATGAACTTATGAGTGTTTGTTTCATTTTAGACACAGCTACAGAAGTGTTATAGGAATGTAAATGTTTGACTGTGGCATTGAAAATGGCTACCATTTTTATCCAGTTGGAACCAATATGATTAACAATGTAGCCTCAATCCAGTACCCATCCATTCTGATATCAATGCAGCATCTACCCAAAGTCATAACAGTAATATAACGAACACTCTGATGAAGAGCCATTGACTGGAGAGGTTTGACAGTATCACTTGGTCCCAATGTGATGAGCCTGGAGAGAGGAGTGGTGGTGTCATTATGTGTGGTGGGTGGATCCCAGAACCTGACTGCATTCCCATATCCAACCAAAGAATCAAGGATCCCAACATTAACTTTCCTGTCATATCATTATTGAGCCTCTTTAGTTGAGAATTAATTACCCCTTAAAGATCAATTAATGACCTATTCCACCAGGAGCTGAAATTCTTTAGCTTCAGGAAAGATTAAAAGAGTTGGGACAGGCAATCCCTGATGTTCTCAGTGGCATTGTCATGTGGGATAGCTGCCAGCTTCTCTCAACCATACAACAGTATACAAGAACTGGTGCTTCACACATACTTTTCTTGTTAATGTCCTGTATGTTTGTTCCCCTTAGTCCGTGTGTGTCAACTATCATACATGGTGACATCTACTATAATGAGCATCTTGCTGATCCCGGTAAGTCTATTCCTTCTCACAGACATTATGTTAGTCCTGTGGGCTTAACTATGGAGTCAGCCCCTTTGGCAAAATAAGCTATTCTGTCCATTAGCAATTCTGAATGGTAATAAGCCACACTGGAGTAGACTTATAGTTTACAGTATAAAGGTCTACATGTTTCTTCAAATAAGACTTGATTTTCAGGGCCCCATGCTTGGCTTCTCCATTTGACAGTAGGTGTGTCGGTTGTTATGTGTTCAAATCCAGAAATGGCTTAAAATTAGCTGAAAGACTTGTTAGGAAGCCATGATCCATTTCTATTATGGTCTAATCAGGGATTTCATGCATAACACATAATTCATGCAAGTCCATGACACCAGCATCTGGGATGGTGGTATCTAAATTTTTCATCTCGAACCACCATTAAAAATAGTTAACAGCAATAAGGCAAGATCATCCATCAAGCATAAAGAGATCTGTTGCCATTCCCACAGCTTGATGTTAGGTATCAGTGGCTCCTACTGCCCAGGACTGTGAATATTGCAAATTTTACAAAAATCATTGATAAGGTCTTTAAGTTAATTGGAGATCACTGGCTACAATACTAACAACCAAGCCTTGGCTCTAGATTTGGTGATTCTCCAGTCTCCCTGGTATTTCCTACAGCAAAATGGGAACAACCAATATTTGAGGTCAAGAATGTAATCTGAAAATCTCAAGCAACAATGTAACAAAAAAGCTTCCTTTTTGATAACTGCACAGTTATGGGTGGCACAGTGGCTCAGTGGTTAGCACTGCTACCTCACAGCGCCAGGGATCTAGGTTCAATACCAGCCTTCGGGTGACTGTGTAGAGTTTGCACGTTCTTCCCATGTCTGCGAGGGTTTCTTCCGGGTGCTCCGGTTTTGTCCCACAATCCAAAGATGTGCAGGTCAGGTGAATTGGCTATGCTAAATTGTCCATATGTGAGGGTTACGTGCATTAATCAGGGGTAAAAGAGACAATAGACAATAGGTGCAGGAGTAGGCCATTCTGCCATTCGAGCCTGCACCCCCATTCAATATGATCATGGCTGATCATCCTTTATCAGTATCCTGTTCCTGCCTTATCTCCAGAACCCTTGATTCCACTATGCTTGTGAACTCTATCCAACTCTTTCTTAAATGAACCCAGAGACTGGGCCTCCACTGCCCTCTGGGGCAGAGCATTCCACACAGCCACCATTCTCTGGGTGAAGAAGTTTCTCCTCATCTCTGTCCTAAATGGTCTACCCCGTATTTTTAAGCTGTGTCCTCTGGTTTGGTACTCAGGGTAGGGGAATGGGTCTGAGTGCGTTACTCTTTGGAGGGTCGGTGTGAACTTGTTGGGACAAATGGCCTGTTTCCACACTGTAAGGGCTTTATGGTGTATGTCTCCCTGTCAGACACTGTCCAGGAGGCATAATACACCAGTTGCCAACACCTGTCTAATTGCTCCTAAAAGAGCGATGTTTCATTTCTATGTCAATAGCTGAAAAACCTATAGCTACAGCCATTGGAAAAGATGGATTGTAATGGGACTGGGTGCCAGTGGATGTCAGAATGATCATTTGGATCATCTTATCCTGATGTGGCTTCTAGCACTGTTTTTTTTGAGGAATTCCCTCAAGGATTTGATCATAGTTGCCAAATGAAGGCAAGAACTTCACCAACTAGATTACCATGCCCACATTATTGGAGGATATTAATCGATTTAGGAATTGGAACTGCTTAACAGTTGATATTTTTTAGAGATTAGAGATTACTTACAGTGTGGAAACAGGCCCTTCGGCCCAACAAGTCCACACAGCCCCGCCGAAGCGCAACCCACCCATACCCCTACATCTACCCCTTACCTAACACTACGGGCAATTTAGCATGGCCAATTCACCTGACCTGCATATCTTTGGACTGTGGGAGGAAACCGGAGTACCCGGAGGAAACCCACGCAGACACGGGGAGAACGTGCAAACTCCACACAGTCAGTCGCCTGAGGCGGGAATTGAACCCGGGTCTCTGGCGCTGTGAGGCAGCAGTGCTAACCACTGTAATAGGTCTGTCATTATACCATTTTGGTTGACAATATATTACAAGAAGCTAATAAATTCCTTGTAAAATTCACAATTGTCATTGACGGTAAGCACTTTGGCTCGTAAACATATTAAAACTGTGTGAACCCTCTGATCTTGTTATTCCCAGAAGGTGGCAACGCACGTCAATAGAGTGGTCAAGAAGGCATATGGTATACTTTCCTTCATTGGACGGTGTATTGAGTACAAGAGTTGGCAGGTCATGTTACAGTTGTATTAGACTTTGGTTCAGCCACATATGGAAGACTGCATACAGTTCTGGTTGCCGCATTACCAAAAGGATGTGGATGCTTTGGAGAGGGTGCAGAGGAGGTTCACGAGGATGTTGCCTGGTATGGGGGGTGCTAGTTATGAAGAGAGGTTGAGTAGATTAGATTATTTTCATTAGAAAGACAGAGGTTGAGGGAGGACCTAATTGAGGCCTACAAAATCATGAGAGGTATAGACAGGGTGGATAGCAAGAAGCTTCTTCCCAGAGCGGGGGACTTAATTACTAGGGGTCACAAGTTTAACGTGAGAGGGGAAAAGTTTAAGGGAGATATGCATGGAAAGCTTTTATGCAGAGGGTGGTGGGTACCTGGAATGCATTGCCAGTGAAGGTGGTGGAGGCAGGCATAATAGTATCATTTAAAATGTGTCCAGACAGATACATAAATGGGCAGGGACCAAAGGGATATAGACTCTCAGAAATAGGCAACAGGTTTAGATAGAGGATCTGGATCAGTGCAGGCTTGGAGGGCCAAAGGGCCTCTTCTTGTTCTGTAAAGTTCTTTCTTCTTTATCCACCACCTTGCAAGTCTACACATATATTCTAATTTTCCTTAATCAAACTCTTGGTCTTTCTTTGGTAACTCTAAGCTGTTCCCAGTACTCAGGCTTACTAATTTTCGAGCTACTTTGTCTGACTCTCCTTTGGATCTAAAATGATCTTCAATTCTTTTAGTTCGCCATGCTTGAGTGATTTTTCCTGTTTTGTTCTGTTGTCCAAAAGAAATGTACAACTATTGCAAAACACACATCTATTCTTTAAACATCGACCATTGCCTATCCACTGTCATACATTTTAATTGCAGACAGTCTCTCCTCATAACTTCATCCTTTACATTATTTAAATGTAATATCCTAGTTTTGGAATGGACTTCTTCACTTTCCATCCCATTGAAGAATTCTATCATGTTATGGTCATGATAGAATATCTCACAAGATTATTAACAATTCCCTTCTCATTGTACTAAACCAATTCCTGGGTAACTGCTTCTTAGTTGTTTCTTCAATGTACTAATCCAACATATCTATTTCATATGCACTCCACTGCACTATTATCATTAATGTGGTTCGCTCAGTCTATATGTAAATTACAATCAAAAGTCACATGACACCAGGTTTATATGAAATCACAAGTTTTTGGAGAGCAGCTCCTTCATCAGGTGAAGTGAAGGGAAGCACACAGGCACAGAATTTATAGGTGGAGATCTATGTCTGTGCACTTCCCTCTACTTACCGAGTGAAGGAGCAGCACTCCAAAAGCTTGTGATTGCAAATAGACTTTTTGGACTATAAGCTGGTGTTGTGTGTCTTCTGACTTTGTCCACCTCAGTCCAACACCAGCACCTCCACATTGTAAATTAAAATCACCCACACTTAGGCAGGCATCCTGTTGCATGAACTCTCACTTGATCTTTAATGCCATTTCCTGCCTCACCATGAATGTTTGGAAGCCTAAAGGCAATGTACCCTAGTGTTTTTCACCCCTTGTTGCTTCTTAACTCTACCCAGACTGATTCCACATTAGATTTCCTGCAGCAAGATCTTTTGTGACTATTACACTATTCTTGTCTTTCAATAACAATATTACCTACTTTTTTCCTCACTTGTGCCTTTCCTTTCTAAATTTACAAAATACTCAGAGAAAAAGGGCACCTGAGACTCATCAACAATAGTAATGGTCATTGGATGTTGGGAGTTGGTTAGTGATTGCTATATCACATGCAACTGTGCCACAAGTATTGACAGATTAATGTATCAAAAAGTTATGGACATGGGGATGAAACCATAATACATGCTGTAGATTTCAACATTGTACAGCTGGGGATAATGAAGACAGATTGAGTGAATTGCCACATGCATGAAAGGCAAAGTGAAGGTCAGGCAACAATGAGGAAGGTAGAAACCAGTCATGGGTTATGGAGGATACACTCATCATATGGACGTGGGTATTGGGCAGACTTTCACTCAGTGCATGAGTGACTTGATAAAGGGCCAAAGAGTAGCTAGACTATGTGAAGATCTTAAAAGGATAACAACAATCTATTCCTCATGTTCTTGTAGATCAATACTTCTATCTCAGATGTTTGGTCAATCTAACTATGCAGCTATATTATAGTTGCTGTAGTTAAAAAGGTGGAAAATTAGGAATGGACAGTGTCAATAGAATCTTTTGTGACTATTACACGTGGGCGGCACGGTGGCACAGTGGTTAGCACTGCTGCCTCACAGCGCCGGAGACCCGGGTTCAATTCCCGCCTCAGGCGACTGACTGTGTGGAGTTTGCACGTTCTCCCCGTGTCTGCGTGGGTTTCCTCCGGGTGCTCCGGTTTCCTCCCACAGTCCAAAAGATGTGCAGGTCAGGTGAATTGGCCATGCTAAATTGCCCATAGTGTTAGGTAAGGGGTAGATGTAGATGTAGGGGTATGGGTGGGTTACGCTTCGGCGGGGCGGTGTGGACTTGTTGGGCCGAAGGGCCTGTTTCCACACTGTAAGTAATCTAATCTAATCTAATCTAATCTAATCAGAGACATGATGCTAAAGGAACTGAAGTGGTTGACAAAGTTGCAGCAAATAAACAGGGTCTTCAGTGTTGTTGAGCAATGTATTGGCAAAACAATCTGTTAAAGGCACTGTAATGAAAGACAGTGATGGAAATATCTTCTCATAACTAGGCAAGCCTTCACCTACATCTGTCATCTCATGCAGGCAGATTTTCATCCATGCAGCTTGGGAGAAAATTCTCTGCTAGTGAGGCTGAAGGTTCCTTTCAAACTTCAACTTGGGACTTGTGGCATTTCCCAGTCAATAAGCAGTCACAAGTACATCTGTAACTTCACCACCAGTCCAGAGAGCCAAGGTGCTCAAAATATTAGTTTATCAGCCATTGCTGGGTTTTGTCAGATACAATGGAACATTAACTGCATACATATGGCACTCAGATTTCCTTGGCATGACCCAGTTAAATTCCTGAACAAGAAGGGATTTCACTTCCTTAATGTCCAGCTCACTTGTGACCACAGGCAACAATTTCTTCAAATGTGAGCCCAATATCCATGGAGTTGTCACAATGCTTACACTCTGCACAACTGCCAGGTTCCTGAGTGTTTCCTGCCCACATTATCTCTAGGATTGGCTCATGGGTGATGCAGGTTAGCTGCAGAAGTCATGTCTAATGACCCCAGATGAGAACCCTCATACTGTTGCTCAACTGCGATGCAATGCTTCTCATGCATCCATAGAAAAGGCAATTGGTCTTCTGAAGATGCATTTCTATTCCCTGGACAACTCAGAGTGAGTGCTTCAGTACTCACCAGACAGGATCTCTAGAATAGTTGCTATTTGTTGCACCCTATTCAGATTCACTCTACAATGGGCTGAGAATTTAGAAGAGGGGAAGATGAACCAGCTACCTATCACCTCAGATGATGGACCCCAAAGAAGATGTTGATGAAACCAAAGTGGATTTCAAGGATACTGAAGAAACTAGGGCAATAGTGACTCTCAGCAGACAGGCCCAACTAGCAACTAGATCTAAGGATGAATCACATTATATTAAGATTATATTAGATTACTTACAGTGTGGAAACAGGCCCTTCGGCCCAACAAGTCCACACCGCCCCACCGAAGCGCAACCCACCCATCCCCCTACATCTACCCCTTACCTAACATTACGGGCAATTTAGCATAGCCAGTTCACCTGAACTGCACATCTTTGGAGTGTGGGAGGAAACCGGAGCACCCGGAGGAAACCCACGCAGACATGGGGAGAATGTGCAAACTCCACGCAGAGAGTCGCCTGAGGCGGGAATTGAGGCAGCAGTGAGGCAGCAGTGCTAACCACTGTGCCACCGTGCCGCCCACAAGCTAGCACATGCTATAACAGGGCACTTAGGAAAGCTTGAGATAATCAGGCAGAGTCAAAAGAGTTTTGTGAAAGGGAATTCATATTTGCTCAATATATTGAGTTCTTTGAGGAGGTTACAAGTGCTGAGAATAAAGGCTAACACAGGGTATTCCTGATGAAGGGCTTTTGCCCGAAACGTCGATTTCGAAGCTCCTTGGATGCTGCCTGAACTGCTGTGCTCTTCCAGCACCATTAATCCAGAATCTGGTTTCCAGCATCTGCAGTCATTGTTTTTAACACAGGGAAGTAGTGTACTTGGAAGAAATTTGTTAACATATCTTATCAAAGGTTATTGCAAAAAGTAAGACCTCATAGAGTACAGGTAGTTTGTTGGCATGGATAGAAGATTGACTGGCTAACAATTTGCTTCTGCCTAGCCAGTAATGGATCTTTTTCAGCTTAGGAAGATGAACTAAGTGCTGCACCACAGGAATCAATGCTGGGACTGCACCTATTTATGATTTATAGAAATGACTTGGATATCAGGACGACTGTATAGTTGCCAAATTTGCTGTTGTCACAAAAATAAGTTGGGATGTAAGTTTTGATTAGAACAAAGGAGCTTTGATAGGTTAGGTGAGTTAGTAAAGGTGTGACAAATGAAGTATAATGTGCAAAATGAAAACATGGATTTCCCAACAAAGTGGCTGAGCTCTGGTTTCTCAGTCATACTCTGAAACTATTCAAGGATTGCACAGAAGCTTTAGATGCTGAATTTGTGGTATATAAACCGATGAGTGACATGAAAAGAAACTTGGAGAGGATTCTGGACTCATCTTTTGAAGTTTACAGTAAATGGAAAGAGAAAGTTATTGACATCAGATGTACAAAACATGAGAGCCTTTCGAACATTTTGCAAAACGGTCAAAAGTATGTCACGGATGGGTATTGATGTCATTGATTGTCAGAAAATAGCTGTCAAAACAGAAGGTGCAAATTAGCCCTTTCATGAGAATAAGTTTGAGATGGTGTTTAAGAAAGTAAATATTAAAGAGATTAACATGAAGATGCTATACGAAGAATTCAGCGTTGTTTAAATGCTCCTTAGAGGTGAAGCATTGCCAGACTAGTAAGGATAGAGACCTAACAATTTTCAGCAGAACTCAGGGAAGCAATTCAAGGAGGTTAAAACCTTCAGTGCCCAGATATTCTCCAAATCACTCAGCAATGCTCATATACACCATGCTAACTCCATGATAATTATCTTAGGAAAAAACAGACAGAACTTCAGATCTGCACCAATTTCTCAGAGAAATATAAAGATACAAATGCTCTCTTGGAAGAGATAGAATGGACAAAGTGTCAAAACTAGTTGTTCCCACTCTCATTGTGGGTATATTGTTGGCTGTAAATTAATGTTAATGTTATTAGGCTATTAGTTACTTCACTATGTGTTAGTTGTTAGTACAGTTACTATTGCTTAATATTACTTCAACTCAACCGATAAAGTGATTTTGCAACTCCAGTCCTCCCTGCTTGTACCAATTAACCATTTGGCAGGCCCTCACCTGGATCTCAAATGTGTGGAAGAGTGGTCAGCTTGGGGCTAGGGTGTCTGTTATCTTGTGCTTTTGCCTTTGGCCTCCCCCTAGTTCAGCTCATTCCTGAAAGTCACACTGAGAAAGTTAATGTTGGATGTTTGATTAAGTAATTACAAATGATTCATGCTTAGTGCAAAAAAAACTTTTTTTTTGTTTCAGCTTCTTCTTCTGGAGCAGGATAATCGCCTAGAATTACCAGAGGATTTCTCGCAAAACTGCTGCTGGAAAACTGTATGATGGAATATCTATCCCACCCTCTGTTGTTATGAGGACGCTTTTCATTTTGTAGTGTTTGGAAGACTTAAGTCTTGAAAGATTGTGGAAACTGGAATTTATTTCAAGTTTTGTGGACACACCCTGGAGTATTTTTATTTCACTTTGGATGGGGGAGTTTTTTTTAAAAACAAGGCTTTCTAAAAATATGAGCACTGATAATAATTGTCAGCTTTACAGTAGACGGTGATAGGGTTGATTTTGAAAAATGATCAGCTTGGGGAAGTTTTTGTTTTATCTAGCTGAGGTGGACAGTTAAGGGTCAACCACATGGCTGTGGGTCTAGAGTCACATGTAGGCCAGACCACATAAGGGCAGCAATTTCCTTCCCTCAAGGACATCAATGAACCAAATGGGCTTTTCAATAATTGGCAATGGTTTCATGGTTATCATTAGACTTTGAATTCCAGTGTTTTATTGACTTCAAATTTTGACATCTGCCACAGCTGGATTCGAACTTTCGACCTCAGAATATTACCTAGCTTTCTGAATTAATACCACTAGGCCAATCCCTCCCCAAAATTGGAAAAGCTGTGTCCCAAATCTGAGCTAGCAGTACACAAGGAGTAAAAATAAACCTAACAGCTAGGATAGTTGAGTTATGCAGTGTGCAGCATTCACTGTTTATGACTTTGCTGATAGCAGTAGAAGTATGCTGCATTGTGGGAGCCTTAAGGTTTGCTTGCTTGCTCTGGACTATTGCCCTCATTATAAGAGGAGTTCCCTATCCATTTCAGACACAATGCACAAGAGAATGCAAAGTCCATTGGCTACACGCAATACCTGAAATACTACATCCTGCCCCCAAGAAAAATGTGTGTCCAAACCTATGCTTTTAGCCCAATTCTTTAAAGATATCTGAAATTTTTTTTGTTGTTTGAATCATTGAAAACATTTTCAAATAACATTTAAGAGGTGCCAACTCAGATAGAGGAACCTAGTATTTACATATGGGTGGCCTTGTATGATGATTTTGCAACACAGAAGGCCATGCTAGAATGCCTGGAAATATCAATGATACCTCTACTTTCCAGTGCCAGCATTCCTAAGGCCAGTCAGCCACATCACATTAGTTCTCAGATTGCTGAGTTGTAAGATGCAATGAACTCTCTCCTAGCTTCAAAGTGCTTGATGATGTTCTATCAAGAACTAGAAGACAGTGCCCCCTTTAACAAGAGGTGTTTTACACTGTGGTTTCACCATACTAAAAAGAAATTCTTTTGGCATTGCCAGACACACCCTTTCTTTAGTAAAAACCTATTTTGAGAGCACGCTGGTTCTCCTTTGGTCAAGATAGAGTACAATCGAAACAAGATGAGAAGACCAGACTCTTGTAAAATAAAGAAAGAAGACAGAAATTCAGAATCCCCATATAATTCCAGGGCCTTCTGCCAATCTGCAACTGGAAGCCCATGGAAATTCACCGTGGAGCTGTAGCATGGGTAACTTCTCTGCATCAGATTATTGCTGCAACAAAAAAAATCCCCAAACTTTCCCCATATCTGATGTGTTTATAGTTCAGCAAGTGATGGTTAGCAGCATTTAAATTTCTTCAAGGAGGGATGTTATCCAGAAAGGAAAATGAAAGTGGGCTGGTTTCACCAATGGTAATTTCTGAATTAAATCTTTTGTATTCAGAATTTTAGGATCTATTTTAGCATGTTGCAGTGCTGTAACTCTTGTGTTTCTGCATTAAACATTGAGCTTCTGTTTCATTGCTCAGGCATGAATGGTTTCTTTCTGTACTTCTTGATTTCATGACTTAATGTGTTCTGCAGTGTGGCTGAAGTCATGGAGAACTGAAGAGAATAGGGCTCTATTTTTACAACATTGCATAAGAAAGCCTTGTATCCAGATGTGCATTCCATTGAACTATACTCAGATAAAATATTAAAAGAGAAACTACCTGTTCTGCAGACAACCATGAAAAAGGGAACATAATATTTTAATTACAGGGAGGCCATTCAAGAAAGAAATCAGGAAGTACTTTCTCACATTTTTTAAGAAAAGATTTATCAGATTTGGGTGTCACTGGCTACATTTGCTTTCATTTTCTGTCCCTACTTGCACTGGAGAAGATGTCTTCTTGGACTGCTGCAATCCACTTTGTGTATTGAAAGTGTTGTGGGGGAAGCCAAGGAGTTTGAACATTGAAGAAACAACAATGTAGTTCCAGCTCAGGATGATATACATTTTGAAGGAGAGCTTGCAGATGATGTTCCCATATATCCGTTTGCCCTTGTCCTTAAGGTAGTTCAGGTCATGCGTTTAGAGGGAGCTATCAGAGGAGCCTTGGTGAGTTGCTGCATTGCATCTTCTAATTGTTGCCACAGTGCATCGGTGATGGAGGGGATGAGTGTTAAAGCTGTGGTGCCAATCGAGTAGATCGCTTTGTCCTGAAAGATGTCAAGCTTCTTGAGTGTTGTAGAGCAGCACACATCCAGACAAGTGGACTACTGGTGTTAATTTTTGGAGTATGGATGTTATCTTGTGTTTAATGGGAGGGAAGGGGTGTTGAGCATCAAGGGTGTGTCATGTTAGGGTCCAGAGGGTATAAAGGGGAGGTGTAGTTGGCAGCGTGTGAGGTTTGTGTATGATCTGTTTTTCAGAGTTACTCAGGAGTTAATAATCTCATGTTTCCTAACTACTCCATTTAATTTCAAAACACTCTGAAATCTCTGATTTGAATGGAGATTTTTGGAGGGCTCCAGGTGTATTGGCATTGCCCAATGGAAACTTTAACTTCCCATGCAATTCCTTTAGAGTGTACTAGAATCATGATTCCACTGGGTTCCCATGCAACTCATATTTTTGCTGGGTTACAGACTGATTGGTCAACAATCCAAGCCACCGTGCTTTGCAGGAACTTACTAGAAGTTTAAAAGTCTACTTTCTTATCAATGATGAAATACTTCTACTTCCTGTTGAGATTCTGGAAATTGTAGTGAAGCTATTACTCCACTCCAGCCCTGAGCTCGCTTTCCCAAATGGTGATAAGGGAGCATACATATCCTCTACATACTCCAAAAGAGCAAAGGACAATGTTGGAAATACATACCTCACATAAAAGATGGATGAAGATTGTGGGACTAAAGATTAAATGATTTAGGTTAAATGTTAATGACTCAATGAGGTTGCTGGAAAAAACATGGGGTTGAGTAGCTACCAAATATGTGTGGAGAGGTATGTCACAGTGGTATCAAATCACACCGAATGGGAGCGTGTATCTGTAGGGATCTAGAAATTGACTTATCTTAACATCTCTCCGACGTTTCAGGTGGGAGCCTTTCATCCTAATCCTGATGAAAGGTTCCAACCTGAAATGTCAACTCCCTTCCCCCTCTGATGCTGCTTGACCTGCTGTGTTTCTTCCAGTTCCACTCTTTATCCACTCAGACTCTCCAATATCTGAAGTTCTCACTACCTCTAAGAATCTGAGTGAGTGGCCCTCTGTGGTCTTCAGAGTGGATGGCTTCCTCATGTATTTCTAAGGCTTTTGATGGCAGGTCATTGTTATTCTGCATGTGACCTCCATTAACTAACAATAATTTAAATAATTATTGATAACAGCTTGCTTCTGTATAAGAATATAGACTCCATCACCTACACTTATATTTGTTTTTTTTCCTAAATTCACATCCCCTAAGTTGCATATCTTTAGTATCAATACCCAGCTCAAAGTTTTTGTGATTAACAGAATTTGTTATAAACTGAAAAACATCACGACCGACACTTATAGACAGATTTGTTGTTCATAGAGCCTAATGTTTTCTGCTCATTTTCAATAATAAAAGTAACTTATGGTAACAACAGTGTATAAATAGAAATGGCAATGCTCAGAATAAAAATCAGATTTAGTTAATTCTTGTGATTTATATAAATTGAAAGCTACAGGACAGAATTATTTACATAGTGTAAACCAACAGTTGATTTATTTTATTCTCAGCTGTCTCATTGCTCTTGTTGATGTCTTTGCTTTGTAACAATATACAGGAAGTGACAGCTAACTGGTCATAAGCTCCTTGAATCGGATACCTTTTTTTAACACTCAACTAAATTAGGAATAAACTTGGCAGTTAAATGTCTTACATGTGATGATTGCTTCATAGGGGAATATTACAGTGAATGATTGGGGAATCAAGAGTCAATAGTATACCACCTTGTAAGTCTTGTCGCTTAATTTAACTTTGTAATGAGACTTTGAACATTTGTGAAAATAAAGTTAATGTTTTAAAGTAATGTTACAAAATAAATTGATTAGGAACTTTAATCTCTTCTTTTTGGTTGTACCTCTGTTTTGCAATGACACATCAATGAAACTCATGGTTTGACTCAGTTTTCTAAATAGTTTAAAGGTCACAGAACAGTAACTTCCTTAAGATATTTTTGGAATAGTGGAATTAGAAGAGCAAACATGGATTTTACAATCTACCCTGCAACATGTGCTGCTCATTAATTGTCAGCATTAGACCTTCTATTAAATCGTGAGATAAAGAATTTCTCAACAATGTTTTTGTTTTATATCAATATAATAACTGCTTTGTAAAATTCTCTAAAATGCCGCAATAACGAATATTCTTAGCCGTATATTCCCAGTATATTTATTTTGACTTTTAAAATAACTAAGCTCATGAATGGACCCTGTGTTTTGTGAAAATCAAAGTACACTCAAGCATCCTCCCAATCTCATTAGACTGAACTTAAAAGTGGCAATAAAACAGTCTTAAGAATCAGACCCCTCAAAAGCAGTGAACATACACATATATTTCTTCTTTAGGCATGGCAATTCAGTGTTCCAACTATCAAATTGGCAGAAAATCAGTGGTATGAGTGACAAAGTTTACATTAGCTAGATCCTCATGCTGCCAGTGTCTTCCACAAATACATCTAGTGCAGCATTAAAATATCAGGAACCCCTCAGTTTTACCAATAATTTAAGATGGCTGCGGCCAAAATGCATCTCCCCTCCTTTTAAGCGGTGTAGATTACCTTTAAATGGTATCAACAGTGTGCAATATGAATCTTCCATGTCAGGTGAGAAGTCAATGAACAATAGGTTAATGTTGGCACCCATTATTGAATCTAACATAGCTAGGGGAGACATCTTTTGAGTTATTTTCATTTGTTTGGGTGCAATCTTGAAACCCAACTTCCAACAATAATGGACTTATCTAATTTCCACCCCATTATCTATATGGTGAATATTGTTAAGACCCATGCACATTTCCCATCACTTTTATAGTGTCCACATGAAAGAATATTGAATGCCTTGGTCCAGTTTAAATTTATTAATGGTAAGGTAAAAATAATCCAGAAATAATAGTTATAACAAATAGTTCTATTGTATCTCCAATTGCAAAAAAAAACTATAGGTTCTGAACACATGTTTATGGTGCGATTAGTTTAAATTTGATGACTGCACGCTGAAACGGAAGATCTTTAAGGGACCCTATTCTCTTCCTACTTATTCTTTTTCCTCCAGTATACTGATGAAATCTCTGGATTCTCCTAACCTTATCTGCTAAAGTTATCTCATGTCCCCTTTTTGCCATCCTGATTTCTCTCTTAAGTGCACTCCTCCAATCTATATACTCCTCAAGGGATTCACTTGATCCCAGCTGTCCAAACCTGATGTACACCTCCTTTTTTTTCTTGACCATAACCTCAATATCTCCAGCTGTCCAGCATTCCCTTCTCCTGCCAACATTGTCCCTGAACTCTCGTTATCTTGCCTTTGAAAGCCTCCCACTTGCCAGATGTTGCTTTACCTGTGAGCAGCCTCCCCTAACCAACTTTTGGTTGACTTTAGGAAAGACATACTGACAGTGGAGGCGTCAGGGAAGGTTCCTTAAGTTGATTCCAGAGTTGGAAAGACTATCTTATGAGAAGAGGTTGAGTAGGCTGGGCCCATACACATTGGAGTTTAGATATTAAAGAAGCAACCTTATTGAAGGTTCTCAGGGGAGTTGACAATGTAGGTGAGGAGAGGCTGTTCCTCATTGTGGAAGAGTCTAGGTCTGAAGGACATAATCACAAGGAGCTGCTCATTTAAGACAGGTTGCATTTTCAATGAGCAAATATGACACCAAAACTCATGGCATCACGTTCCAGTGTGATTCCATGGTGTCCTGGAGCCACAGTGCAGCTGATAGGTGAGTAATGCCTGAGCATGCAGGATCAGCAACAGCATCGTGCAGCTGTGGCCCAACCTGCAGACGTCCATCACTTAGGGCAACAGGGGCCACATTACTGACCAGCAAAGGCCAGGCACTACATTGACTGCATCTACACGTGTCACTGCTGCATCTGAACCTGACAGAGGTACAATAATGAAGGTGCCTCTCAATGTCCCAGCATATCATTTCCAACATCTGCCAGCTCTTAAATTAGTACCTGTCTCTGCAAAGGCTGAGTGGCAAAACCATCCCTCACTATCTCCAGAGTCACCACAAAAGTTAAAGATTTTATAAAAGTATGCAGAACTTCCCAATCCAACTCATCCATGCTGACGAGATATGCTAAATTAATCTAGTCTCATTTGTCAGCACTTGGTCCATATCCTTCTAAACCCATCTTATTCATATACCCCTCCAGATGCCTTTTAAATGCTGTAATTGTACCAGCCTCCACCACTTCCTCTGGTAGCTCATTCCATACATGCATGACCCTCTGTGTGAAAGATTTGCCCCTTAAGATCCCTTTTCAATCTTTCCCCTCTCACCCTAAACTGTGCTCTCTGGTTCTGGACCCCACCCCACCCCAGGGAAAGACTATTTATCCTATCCATGCCCCTCATGATTTTATAAACCTCTATAAGGTCACCCCTCAGCCTCCAACGCTCCAGGAAAATAGCCCCAGCCTGTTCAGCCTCTCCCCATAGCTCAAATCTTCCAAACTGGACAACATCCTTGTAAATCTTTTCTGAACCCTTTCAAGTTTTACAACATCCTTCCAATTGGAGGGAGACCACAACTGCACATAATATTCCAAAAGTGGCCTAACCAAAGTCCTGTACAGCTGCAACACCATCTTCCTTTGTGTTAGGTATGACAACAAACAAATGAATAAGTTTCTCTCTGATTCCCATTGCTACCTGTTTTGCTAAGGATTCTCGATGCCAAAGTTGTTAAATGCTACTTTGATGTTAAAAATAGGTATTCTCACTTTATCTCTGGTGCTCAGATCTTTGATATATGTTTGGTCCAAGGCTTTAATGAGGTCAGGAGCAGAGTGGTATTGGCAAATTGAGCATCAGTAAGCAAGTTATTGTTAAGCAAGTACAGCTGAAAGGTCAGTTGCTGAGTCCTACCTTCATTTAGCTTATGATTGAAAGTAGACAGATTTGGAAGTAATTGGCCAGATTAGATACTATTTCATTGCTAATGTTATTGTTAATACCATCTAAGGTTGATAAGTCCCCGGGGCCTGATGGTCTACATCCCAGGGTACTGAAGGAGCTGGCTCGAGAAATCGTGGATGCATTGGTGATTATTTTCCAGAGTTCGATAGATTCGGGATCAGTTCCTGTGGATTGGAGGGTGGCTAATGTTGTACCACTTTTTGAGAAAGGTGGGAGAGAGAAAGTAGGAAATTATAGACCAGTTAGTCTGACCTCAGTGGTGGGAAAGATGCTGGAGTGTATTATAAAGGATGAAATTAAGACACATCTGGATAGTAATAACAGGATAGGTCAGAATCAGCATGGATTTATGCAGGGAAAATCATGCTTGACTAAACTTCTGGAATTTTTTGAGGATGTAACTCTGAAGATGGACGAGGGAGATCCAGTAGATGTAGTGTACCTGGACTTTCAGGAAGCTTTTGATAAAGTCTCACATAGGAGGTTAGTGAGCATGGTATTGGGGGCAAAGTACTAACTTGGATTGAAAGTTAGTTGGCTGATAGGAAACAAAGAGTAGTGATAAACGGCTCCATTTCGGAATGGCAGGCAGTGACCACTGGGTTACTGCAGGGATCAGTACTGGGACCGCAGCTTTTTACAATGTATGTTAATGATATAGAAGATGGTATTAGCAATAACATTAGCAAATTTGCTGATGATACTAAGCTGGGTGGCAGGGTGAAATGTGATGAGGATGTTAGGAGATTACAGGGTGACCTGGACAAGTTAGGTGAGTGGTCAGATGCATGGCAGATGCAGTTTAATGTGGATAAATGTCTGGTTATCCACTTTGGTGGCAAGAACAGGAAGGCAGATTACTATCTAAATAGAATCAATTTAGGTAAAGGGGCAGTACAGAGAGATCTGGGTGTTCTTGTACACCAGTCAATGAAGGTAAGCATGCAGGTACAGCAGGTAGTGAAGAAGGCTAATAGCATGCTGGCCTTCATAACAAGAGGGATTGAGTATAGAAGCAAAGAGGTTCTTCTGCAGCTGTACAGGACCCTGGTGAGACCACTCCTGGAGTACTGTGTGCAGTTCTAGTCTCCAAATTTGAGGAAGGACATTCTGGCTATTGAGGGAGTGCAGCGTAGGTTTACGAGGTCAATTCCTGGAATGGCGGGATTACCTTACACTGAAAGATTGGAGCGTCTGGGCTTGTATACCCTTGAGTTTAGAAGACTGAGAGGGGATCTGATTGAGACATATAAGATTATTAAAGGATTGGATACTCTGGAGGCAGGAAACATGTTTCCGCTGATGGGTGAGTGCCAAACCAGAGGACACAGCTTAAAAATACGGGGTAGACCATTTAGGACAGAGATGAGGAGAAACATCTTCACCCAGAGAGTGGTGGCTGTGTGGAATGCTCTTCCCCAGAGGGCAGTGGAGGCCCAGTCTCTGGATTCATTTAAGAAAGAGTTGGATAGAGCTCTCAAGGATTGTGGAATCAAGGGTTCTGGAGATAAGGCAGGAACAGGATACTGATTAAGGATGATCAGCCATGATCATATTGAATGGTGGTGCAGGCTCGAAGAGCAGAATGGCCTACTCCTGCACCTATTGTCTATTGTCTATTGTCTATTTTGGAATGTATGTGTCACTGGCTGAGTCAGCAGTTATTAACCATTTGCAATTGCCTTTGACAAGGTGCTGATGAACTGCATTCATGAAATGCAGCAAACTATTTTCTGTAGATATACTCACAATGCATTAGAGAGGAAAATGATCCAGGACACTGACCGAATGGTGATATATTTCCAAGTGGCTCTGAGGAAATTTGCAAGTAGTGGTGTTCCCTTAAAGCTGCTGCCTTTATCCTTTCTAGATGGTAGCACTCATGGGTTTGGAAGGTGCTGCCCAATGAGCTATGGTAAATTTCTGCAGAGCATCTTCTTGTTGACACACACTGCTATGATTGAGCATTGGTGGTGAAAGAAATTCATGTTTGTAGACATGGTTCCAATGAAGTGAGATGCTTCGTCCTGGATGGTGTCAACTTTCCTGAGTATTGTTGCAGGTGCATTCATCCAGGCAAGTGGGGACTATTCCATCACACACCTGACTTGAGCCTTACAGAGGTTGGATAGGGTTTTATGCATCAGGATGTGAATTACTCACTGCAGGATTCCTAGCCTCTGACTAGCTCTTGTAACCATAATACTTATACAGCTAGTCCAGTTCAGTTTGTGGTCCATGGTAACCCCCAGGGTATTGGTAGTGAGGGATTCAGTGATGTTAATGTCATTGAATGTCAAGGGGTGATTGTTAGAGTCTTTCCTGTTGGAGATTGTCATTGTTTCACAATTGTCCATGACTTGCTGAATTTGGACATGGACTGTGTCAGTATGTGAGGAGTCATGAATGATGTTGAACATTATGCAATCATGAACAAATGCCTGCACTTCTGACCTTAAGATGGAGAGAAAGTGATTAATGAAGTATCTGAAGATGGTTGTGCTTAGGACCCTACCCTATGGAACTCATGCAGAGATGTCCTTGACCTGAGATGACTGACCTTCAACAACCGCAACCATCTCGCTATGTTTCAGGAATGACTCAAAATTTGTACCTCTTTCTGTGGACAGAACAACCCTGGGTGATTGTCCCCCTTGGTCAGGTGGATGCCAGTGTTGTTGCTATACTGGAACTGCTGATCAGGACAAATACTGGTGCATAGGTTTTCCCTGCTATTGCCAGAATGTTGTCAGGGTCCATAGCCTTTGCAGTACCCAGTGCTTTCAACCATTACTTGGTATCAAATGAATTAAGTTGGTTGTAGACTACCATCTGGAATTCGGGGTACATAAAGAGGATAAAATGAGGACTGCAGATGCTGGAGATCAGAGTCAAAAAGTGTCGTGCTGGAAAAGCATAGCCAGTCAGGTAGCATTTGAGGAGCATTGGAGATGATGAGATCGAGGGTGGGTAACAGATCAGCACAGAATGTCCAGGTGGATGGGGTGTGTTGGAGGTGGGAGAAGGGGTGCACGGAGGGTGTGTAGGAGTCCTGATGAAAAAGGTAAGACTGGAGGCAGAGGTGGTGGAAAAAAGATTCAATTTCACAACGTGTGGTGAATTCATTGATCCAGGAATTAAGTGGGATGAAGGTAAGGCCTTTCCTGATGAAGAGCTAATGCTCGAAACGTCAACTCTCCTGCTCCTCAGTTACTCTCTGACCAGCTGTGTTTTTCCAGCACCACACTTTTCGACTCTACATTAGGAGGATGCCAAGATGGATAATCCACTCAGCATTCTGGCTGAAGGTGAATGCAGATCTGTTAGCCTTGTCTTTTGCCCTGATATATTGAGGATTGGAATATTTATGGGGCCGTATCCTGTTGTCATTTTGAGCATTACCATTCATGGCTGGCTTGGCATCACAGTTAGTTGCTTAGTGCATGTAACTTAATCTGTTTGGCACTTTAGTGTTACGTTGTAGTTTCACCATACTCACACTTTTTTAGGCATGCTTCAGTTGAACCAGGTTGGTCTGCTGCCTCAATAGTGATGATAGATTCAAAGACATAGTGGGCCATGAGGTTGCAAACTTTGGTTAAATATTGCTGCTGATGTCCCACAGTTTCCAGGTTTGATTTCTTTAGCCTATTGAAAATCTGGGAGTTAGTAAGGACTACAGATGTTGGAGAGTCGGAGTTGATAAAGTGTGACGCTGGAAAAAGCACAGCAGGGTCATCAACATCTGAGGAGCAGGACAGTCAAAGATAGAGGGTCCTTGCCTGAAATATTGCCCCTCTTGCTCCTCTGATGCTGCCTGACCTGCTGTGCCTTTTCCAGCGCTGCACTTTATCAATTATTCAAAACCTGTCCCATTGAGCATGTTGGTAGTGCTCCACAACAGAATGGAGTGAGTCTTCATTGTTAAGACAGGATCCTCAAGGATTGTGTTGGTCTCTTCCACTGATACTGTCATACACACATACATCTTTGTCATTAGTGTTGCGGATGAGGTCAAGTAAGTTTTCCCCTCTCATTGGTTCTCTGCTGCAGACTCAATATAATGGTTGTGTCCTTTAGGAGTTGACCAGTTCAGACTGTAGATTAGATTAGATTCCCTACAGTGTGGAAACAGGCCCTTCAGCTCAACAAGTCCACATTGACCCTCCGAAGAATAACCCACCTAGTCCTGTTTCCCTCTGACTATTGCATCTAACATAACGGGCAATTTAGCATGGCCAATTCACCTGACCTGCACATCTATGGACTGTGAGCGGAAACCGGAACACCCGGAGGAAACCCACACAGACACGGGGAGAATATGCAAACTCCACACAGACAGTCACTCAAGGCTGGAATTGAACCCCGACCTTGGTGCTATGAGGCAGCAGTGCTAACCACTGAGTGAGCGTGCTGCCCCAAGTGTAATGCTGAGCCACTCTTGGTGATGGACATTGAACTCCCCCACCCGGTGTACCTTCTGTGCCCTTTCCAACCTTAGTGCATCCTCCAAGTGGTGTTCAACATGAAAGAACATTGATTCATCAGCTATGGAGTGCAGGGGTTGATGGGAGGCAGTAGATGTTTGGAGGTTTCTCTCCTCATAGATTCATAGAGCACAGAACAAACCCTTCAGTCCTCTGTGTCTGCACTGACCAGACATCCCAATCTGACCTCATCCCATTTGCCAACATTTGTCCCATTTCACTATAAACCCTTCCTCCTCATGTTTGACCTGGCCCCATAAAATTTCATGGAGACTGGAGTCAATGCTGAAGGAAATTCCTTCTTGAATATATACTACTGTGCTGTCACCTCCAGTGTGTGTATCCTGACAGAACATTCTGAGAGATGGCGATGGTGATATCTGGACTCTTGACTGTAAGGTATGAACTCTTGAATGTAACTATGTTAGGCTGTTGCTTGACTTTTCTGTGGAACAGCTCTTCCAATGTTGCTGCAAGTCCCTTGGTGTTAGTCAGGAGGATTTGGCTGAGATTGTCATTGTTGTTTTTGGTGCCAGTGTTGATGTTGGGTGGTCTTTGTCTTATTGATTTCTTTAGATTTAATAACTGTTTTGATATAACCATGTGGTTTGCTTGGCCATTTCAGAGAGCAGCTAAAAGTGAACCACATTGCTGTGGGTCTAGAATGACATGAATATAACCAGGTACTGGTGACAAATTTCCTTCCGGAAAGGGCATTAATAAACCAGGTTGCCATTAAATTAACTTTTAATTCCAGATTTGATTTAATTCAAGTGTTACCATCTGCCATGTAGTTAAATGCATCTCTGGTTAATCATAACCTGAAGGGATGATGTGTCAACATACTGAAGATACAGAATTCCTTTAAAATTCCAAAGCTGGAAGCTTTAACAACTCGTAATATTCTGAGACTAAAATTTGCAATGGTGCCGGGGGAGACAGTAACATTGAATATAATTAATAGAATATTAATGGCTATTGAATTTCTGTATCAAAGCCACAGTTTTATTAAAATAAAGTGCCAAGAGGTAAGTGGCTTAATCAATGCCAGCAGTTATTGTCTTGCTGCAATATTAATTATAACTTCCAAGTGTCTTGTACTTATTGATAAATAATAACAATGTTCTGATAATCCTAATACTCTACAACTGATTTAACTTGCTGTAACTCCATTACCACTTTTAACTCAATGAATGTTATTCATTGAAGGTTGAATTGAAGCTTAGAATAATATTCTGGATATGGGCCAGACTGACCACACTGAGTAAGCAGTCAGCAGCTTTCTAACCGGTTTAATCCGCATTCAATTTCCCAAAGAGATTTCAACATTTTCCTTCTCCCACACATAAATACTCATGCTTGTGACGGCACACTGCTGGCTCTGATGCAACACTGGATTTAGATTGGCTTTTATCCAAATTGTTCTCACAATATGTAATTTATAAATTTAATACTGATAGTGAAGCTTCATCAATGGCGTCTGACAAAATGTGCAAAATAAGCCCTCGAGTTACTGACATAGGACCTATTATGCACAGACTCATTTATGACATAAACTATTTGGAGAAATGCTGTCAAAATATTTGTAAAGTATAAAGGATGGTCTGAATACAATTTTCCTCATAAAGTATGCTTAACTGGCCAAAAGGGCTGATTTGAAATGTTCTAATTGTTTATTACAAGTGCACAATTATTTCATGAATGAATTAATAGATTTGAGTTCCAATATATTGAGGTACAACGACACAAACTCTTCAATAATGGGCTCAGGAAAGTGCTTTTCTATTTAATTCTCTCTGAAATAAAGGCCAACATTTGATTTGCCTTTGTTCTTACCCACTGAACCTGAATGCCGGTTTTTTGTTCTTACTGTGCAGGTGTGTCAGATATTTATCTACATAAAAGACTTTGCATGTTTTCTTGTCCACTCAAGATATTAGGAGAGGATAAAGCCCAAAAACCCATATCTTCCCTCTAACGGTGAATAATACCATCTCTGAGTATGATGTTTTTGAAAACTCAGAGCACGCACTGAATGGCTATTATCTGAAGTTCTCCATCAACACAGAGATTGACAGCTCAGCAGTTCACTATCTACATTCAGCTCAATGTTATAATTTGATGAGCGCATCGTTGGATGTGGGTCCACAGACAATGTGCAAAGCAACACATGGGCTCCCTGACACTCAGAGGGCACTTGGAGACCAGACACCTGCTGACTCTCATTCAGGGGATTTTAAAAAATTTATTCATTCACGGGATGAGGGCATCACTAGCTAGGCTAGCATTTATTGCACACCCCTAATTGCCAAGAGGGCAGTTAAGAGTCAACCACATTGCTGTGGGTCTAGAATCACATGTAGACCAGACCAGGTTAGGATGGCAGATTCCTTCACTAAATGATATTCGTGAATCAGATAGGATTTTTCCAGACAATCAAGTCAGGGTCATAATTAGACTCTTAATTCCAAATTTCTTTTGTATTATTGAATTCAAATTCCACCATTGAATCCCGGACCTCAGAACATTAGCTAGCTCTGAGGAATAATAATCCAGTGACAATATCTCTAGGCCATCACCTACCTTTAATGTGTGATCCAGGCAAATGGGAATATTCCATCACACTCCTGACTTGTGCCTTTTAGGTGGTGGATAAGCTTTGGGAAGTCAGAAGGTGAGTTACTCACTAGAGGATTGCCTCTGTCTTGCTGTTGTAGCCACTACATTTATATGGTCAGTTCAGAGATTGGTCAATGGTAACCCTCAGGAAGTTAACATACATGGAAAGCTTAGTATCCACTTTGAGACCTGGTCCAGCAGAACACTTAGACGCTGCCACATATGCACTCAGTCATCCATTCTGTTGCTCTGGACATGAGTGATCAGCATCAATGGCAAGATAACAGTGGAAAAGGACAAAAATACCTCACTTCAGGTGCCCGTCATCTCAAGCAGAGGGGCACTGCCAGTAAGCCCCAATATTGAGGAGATGTGAGTAGATACATACTTAGTCTGCCTTTTCTGTCAGCGGGTATTCATTTGCACTGCTTTAACGTTTGCTTCCATTTGGAACTCAAGAGGAGAGTGGAGGATTTTCCCCATTAAAATGCACTGCAGAGTTTCACCAGGATATCTTTTACAGTCTCACACCATCAGCAGTACTGCACCTCATTTTGTTCTCATGATCCTGCAAAGCATAGACCTAGCATCTGGATATTATAGAAAATTTCAGGGACGGTGACCTTGTCCGATAAGGTCAGGGGAAATAAGTGTGGACTGGGATTACGAGAATGAGGAGGTCACACAGACAGTGTCTGTAAGTAATGAAGAATGATGACTGTGCTCTATAAGATGCAGGAAGGAAAGATCTTTCCCCTACTTGGGGTCTTATTACCATATGAAATATTCACAGAATAAGAGGAAGCCAATGCAAATTTTAGATGTGAAGGATTCAGTACCTTCAGGGCTGAGAAGGTAAATATATGGATTTGTCCCACCTACTGCAGTGGGAGCACAGTCATTGATTAGGCTCAGCAATTGCAACAGTGCATTCATGTAACCTAAAGTTCTGCAGGCCTGTAGAAGTGATGAAGAAATAAGCTAGCTCGCCACACAGTAAGTATATAGGGGAACAGAACAGCATGCTGCAGGGTGAATGTCCTCAGCCTATCTCCCTTTTTGCTTGAGAAAAAGCTGATAATCGTGCTTCACTTCAGGAGCCATGGTCACAGGAGTATGTACTGGTGTGCAGGTACATTCACACACAATTAGCACAAAGGCTAGATTTGTCCAGGCAGTTTGATGTCTCAAGATGATCACACTACCGGTATATTGATATTACAAAGAGGACTTTCATAATGCAAAATAAAACACTTCTCAGTCATTGCTATCAGAAGAAAAGAGCAAGTAATAGCCTCCCAGCAAACCTTGTTTCTGAAAACCAAGACAAAAACACAAATGTGCGTAGTTCAATCAGGCTAAAATTAGTTTGCATTAATTTTGCAACAGGCTGTTTGTCTGAATGAACATTGCCCAGGCTTCTTTCTGTCTGCAAACTGTCAATGTCATCAGACTGTCCTTCCTCATTGGAGGAAATCTATCTTTTCTGAATTTCTTCTTCTCCAACAACATCCCTTCTTTATGTAGAATGAGGTTGTGGAGAGGGCAACTCACCAGGATAATGCAGGGCTCACTTTTAAGTGTCAGGTGTGAAAATCATGTCCTTTATTTTAATGTATATTATTATAACAGCCAGACCAGCATTGGACATGATTATGAGCTTGTTCACAAACTTTAACATGTTTCACTCACATCCATAAACCAAAAAAATTGGGAATGTGGGAGAAAGGCAAGTAACCAGAAACATGAAGGGACAACTGGGAATGCCTAAAGTCTCTTTCTCGGGAAAGAATAGAAAGATCTGAGGGTAGAAAGCACATCCAAAATCTAATTGTCTCTAAAGCCACAAGAAGGGACGTCTTCATGCAGATTGATGGAGGTTGGAGGATAAACCCTTTGGAATTACTGGGTAGCACAAGCTGACTGCAGAGGAAGGGCTCTGACTGGAAGTATAACACACCAAGTTATAGTTCTGACTACAGCTGCAAGGCCATATACAAATATTACTCTGCATGTGAGAATTGTGAACAACATACCCAAACACTACGAGGGATTCTTGTCAAAAGTAATTCCTCATCCCTAATGAATCAGGTAAATCTATGGTTATACTTAGAAATTCAGAAGCCATGCAAACTCTCTCGCTGGAGGCAAAGATTAATTTTTCAAAGTTGACCAAAACAAAGTTCCAATAATTTTTCCCAATTTCTTTATTATGCATGTGTGTGTGGTATATATAAGGTGTGTGTGTGTGTGTGTGTGTGTGTGTGTCTCTATGTTGGGGCCATTTAGTCAGGAAAATGCTCACATTTTCATATTCCAAACTGTTTTGCATCTGTGCCAAATAAGTTTCATTATTACAATAAATCAATTATTGTTTATTAATCTAACCTGAATGTAGATAAAATGTATAATTGACCATATTTTAATTGTCTAAAACATTTAAATACATGTGTCGAATGGAGTAGTTGGAGCAACAGTGCACTCATCCAATGTCAGTTATAACACAACTTCCTAGTTTCATATCAGTCATGGTACTTTAATCTCATTCTTTCTCTGAATGTGCTGCTCTTAACGAATTGTCTCTCCAATCATTAAGCAAATAAAATCTGACTCATACTTTGATCATGTTTTGAAACCAGGGTCATGTAGTTTAGCATAATGCGAGCCACACATCTACTACACACAAAAAGAACACGTAGTCATTTAAAATGAAAAAACAACATTACACCTCACACGATTCTCATACATATCAACAATCTGTACTGAGTTGTCAACCGCTATTCACTTCAATTAAAAATTAACCTATGTTGCTTCACACGACTTCATTCAAATCCATCTGTCATGCCCTTATCTAAAACGTGTAAAATCAGCAGGATAGTTTCTCAGCTACTGAACCCCATGCACAACAACTGATTTTAATTCACTACAAGGTACCATTAAATTCTAAGCAGGAGGCTTCAGCCCAGGGCCAGTAGGTTGGACTCAGGTGGGCACCATCTTGTGGTCTGGTCTTCTCCCAGTTTAATATGGAAAGAATCAAGTGGCCTTCAAGAGCAAAAAGAGACGTCCGGCTGTTTGAAAGCTACTTCCTGCCCTTAAAAGGCTGTCAGCAGTAATTTAAGTATGAGAGGTGTGAGTGTCACAGCTGAGACTCATGTCAGAGTATGGACTATCAATTTTCAACTTTCATCATCTGATTGCTGTACCTGAGACCTCTCATGGACTAAAATGGTTTTAAGGTGATGCAAAAACTGACCTAAAGTGGCTACCATGATCACCAGACCTCAAGCTAAAGGCAAGTCCCACACCAAAGTGGAATAAACAAAACCATCTGCAGGTTAGGCAGGACCTGTATAGGGAGCAAAACAGAGTAATGCTTGTTTGTGAACTTCCATCAGATATGAGAAGTGCCTGAGATGTAATAGGTTTTAAGCAAGGGATGGATGGAAAAAAAGATAAGAAGGGATCCCTGCAATTGGGTGGAATATGGGAGAGTTTGAATGGAAGAAAGGCTAGTTCTCTAGGATCAAAGAGGATCAAGGATATCAACAAAGAAATAAAAGATGTGCTTATAGCAAATGAGCACTGCTGGCTGAAAGAGGGAAACAAATACCAAAGAAAATGAAGTAAGACAGGGAGAGGAAAAGAAATATGTCGATCTTCTTCCAATCCAAAAGCTGTCTGTTCTGTCCAGTAAAATATTCAATTTAAGCCTGAAAATAAGTTAATAATCTTCCTGTAGTAAGCCCTGTGAGGTGTGAGTTTTGAGTCGATAAATCAGAGACATTTTCCAAGTGAATCAGTCGCTCCATAATCCCTATAAACCAGCGGAAACCTCCAGCGAAAGACAACTGAACAGGTGATGTGATGTCGAGTGGAATTATTGCTGGGCCATCAATTCAGAGACCTGGGTATTATTCTGGGAATCCAGGTTCAAGTCTGACTAAGGCACATGGTGGAATTTGAATTCAATTTTTTTTTAAATCTAGAAATGAGAGTCTAATGAATACCATGAAAATCATTGCTGATTTTTGGAAGAAAGTCCAATCTGCCATCCTTACCTGGTCAGGACTATCTCTGCAAAGGCAAGTGTGCAAGGAGACTAAAGTTTTACTTAGTGTCACAAAGCTAGTCCCTTTTTCCCCACAAAAAGCTGTTCCTTGATTTTTTTCAGAGGGGTAATAAACCAGGCAGGGGTCTGATCAGTCTGGTTTGGTACAGAAATAAAAAGGATTTTGAGAGGTGTTTTGTTTATATGTAAACTGATGAGACTTCAGGCCAAAGTGGTCATGCTTTAGAAGTGACCTGTATAAAGAGAGGGGAGTGGTCAGCTCTCTAGCTGACCTGAGCTGAGCAGTTTTTAGTTCTGTCTTGAACGAGGAGGTTCAACAGGGAGCTGTGTGGAAACTCTCGCTCTTTTCTGCCCTTCACCTTCAACCTGTAAGCATGTGGTCCATTTATACTGAGTTTTAAAGGGAGTTTGCTTATTGGGACTGTTGTGTATATTCGGAATAGCATAATTAAGTCTCGTTGGGTAGGCTGAGTTCTATAGGGGTTCTTTTTTCTGTTCTTTGCGTTTCATTGTATAATTTTGTGAATAAGTTTTTTGTCTGTTTTAAAATGCAGTAGTCAACCTAACGAGCTTACTCCGGGTAATTCTCATTGTACACTAACTGAAACAAATTGCAAAGTTATGATCTGGGGCTACCTGTTTAAGAATGTTTTGAGTGGTTTGACCTAGTCCATAAAAGATTGAGGGCTCTTTGCGGGATTTTAAACAGCGAGTGGTAGGGACTAGTGTCTTTGTTTCGGGTGTTGGTTCGGTTGGGTAGACAAAGCTTGGAATAGTAATAGCTCTTTCAGTCCCCAAAAGCTTTCTGGATATAGGTGCGGTTGTTTTGGAGGCGAAACAAAAGGTGAATAAGACCAAGTTGCAAGAATTAGCAGAGAAGCTGGAATTGGAACTGTTTGTCTCTGTGAGGAAAGGAGAGATCATTACAGCAGTAGCTCAGCATTTAAACTTGCCAGAGAAACTGTCAGAATCTATAGAGATGGCAGGATTTCAATTGCAAATGAAGCAGCTTGAGTTAGAGGCGAGAGATAAGGAAAGGGCCGCAGAAAGGAAACAGTTTGAGTTTCTATAAAAAGCAGAAGAGAGGGAAAAGAGAGAGCAGCAGAAGAGACGGTAAAAGAGAGAGCAGAGAAAGAAAAAGAGAGCTTTTGAACTTCAAAAACTGATACTTAAAAAGGAAAGTCAGCTTAAAAGGCCAGAGATAAAGGCTGAGAGTAGGCTGAGTGAGGAGGAGCAACCCTCTGGTAGCCCAGTGAGAAAATGTTTCAGTACGTTCAAGCATTGCCTAAATTTGGTGAGAAGGATGTCGAAGCCTCTTTCATCTTATTTGAAAAGATGGCTAAACAAATGCAGTGGCCAGTGGCAATGTGGATTTTGTTGATCCAAACAAACTTATTGGTAGGGCTGGTGAGGTATTCTCATCCCTATCAGAGAAGGTATCTGGGGAGTATGAGGAGGTGAAAAAGCCATTTTAAGTGCATATGAGCTTGTACCAGAAGCCTATAGACAACAATTCAGCAATCTAAGGAGGGACCCTAGTCAAACTAAAATTGAGTTTCAAACGATCAAACAGAGTAATTGCGATAGATGGATAAGAACTTTAAAAATCGAGCAAACCTACGATGCCCTTGAAGAGGTAATTATTTTGGAGGAATTCAAAAAATTCACTGCCTGAAGTAGTGCAAATTCATGTGGAAGAGCAGAGAGTTAAAACGGTATGATTAGCAGCTGAAGTGACTGATGATTATGAGCTGGTCCATAAAACACGGTTTGGCTTCCAGAATCGATTTCAGTCCATGAGGGATAGAAACTGGGGCAAAAAGAAATCCTCACGTGGAAAGGGAAAGATAGATCTCAGTGAAGATCATAAGGATAACTTACCACAGGGTAAACAAAAAACCCTGAGAGGGACGGAGAAGTTAAAAGGCTCTGGTGTTTTCATTGTAATAAAGTGGGCCATAAAAAATCACAGTTTTGGTGGGCTAGGAGAAAACCAGATGTAGGAAAACCAGACAAGCCCGGGAGTTTTGTTGGACAAGTAACAAAAAGCATAAGGGAAGTTAGACAACTGCCTCAGAGTGTACAAAATGATCAGAGGTTGATTAAGAAGGAAGTGCTAGATCTGCTTAAAAGATATACATGCAAGGGTAAATTCTCATAAGCCAGGAGTAATAGGTATAGAGGTTATAATATTAAGGGACACAGGATCCTCTCAGTCTGTGATGCTGAAGGATGAGGAGATATGTACTCCTGAGAGACTATTGCCAGAAAAGGTACTGGTAACAGGAATTCATGGTGAAACAAAAAGTGCTCAATTATGTAAAATGAGGCTGGAGAGTCCAGAGAAGAGTGGAGAATTTGTGGGTGGAGTACTGGACAAACTCTCAGTTCCAGGAATACAATTTATCCTTGCAAACGATATAGTTGATTCACCGGTAGGCATTTTGCCTACTCTGGTTGAAATGCCAGTGGAGACGCAGGTAAATGAAGATATGGAGAATGTTTATCCAGGATGGTGTGATCACAAGATCACAGAGACACAGGTTGAAGCAGCAGAGATCAATAGGCCCAAATAAGGAAGTGACATAGAGTTATCTAAAACTGTCTTTGATCAGATAAGTGGAACAGAGAAGGAGCAAACAGATAAATTTGCCAGTTTTTTTAGCTCTGCTAAACTGACTGGTTTACAACAGAAAGGTGAGGAGGTAGAACAGTTATATTAACAGGCATTTACTAAGAAAGAAAGTGAATGCATTCCTGTGTGTTATCACTTAACAAATGATGTCTTAATGAGGAAATGGAGACCATCATGCATTCAAGCAGATGGGAAATAGGCAGAGATTCATCAAATTGTTTTGCCAATAGAGTAAAGAAAGGAGGTGCTGTGAGTGGCGCATGAACTACCACTTGGAAGTCATTTAGGGGTGAGGAAAACACAGGCTAAAATACAAAGACATTTTTACTGGCCTGGACTCCACAAAGATGCTGTTGAATTTTGCCAGACATGTCATACATGTCAGTTAATGGGAAAACCACAGGTAGTAATAAAACTTGCACCTTTAATACCTATTCCAGCATTTGAGCAACCTTTCACAAGAGTCTTCGTTGATTGCGTAGGTCCCCTACCTCAAACAAAATGTGGAAATAAGTATTATTAACAATAATGGATGTCTTGACGAGATTTCCAGAGACAATCCCATTATGCAACATCACAGTTAAAAGGGTTATAGAAGAATTTCTTAAAGTTTTTACTAGATACAGACTAGCAATAGAGATCCAGTCAGATCAAGAATCAAACTTCACATCCAAACTATTCAAGGAGGTTGTGGATCACTTGGAAATAAAGCAATACAAATCTACTGTGTACCATCTGGAATCACAGAGAGCACAAGAGAGATGTCATCAAATACTGAAGACCATGTTGAGTGCTTATGGTCAGGATTATCCAGATGATTGGGATAAGAGAGTTCCATTGTACTTTTTGTGATCAGAGATGCATCGATGAATTAACCAAATTCAGTCCATTTGAATTAATTTTGGGGCATGAAGTAAGAGGACCATTAAAATTGATTAAGGAGAAAGTACAGTGGGCAGCACGGTGGCACAGTGGTTAGCACTGCCGCCTCACAGCGCCAGAGACCCGGGTTCAATTCCCGCCTCAGGCGACTGACTGTGTGGAGTTTGCACGTTCTCCCCGTGTCTGCGTGGGTTTCCTCCGGGTGCTCCAGTTTCCTCCCACAGTCCAAAGATGTGCAGGTCAGGTGAATTGGCCATGCTAAATTGCCTGTAGTGTTAGGTAAGGGGTAGATGTAGATGTAGGGTTATGGGTGGGTTACGCTTCGGCGGGGCGGTGTGGACTTGTTGGGCCGAAGGGCCTGTTTCCACACTGTAAGTAATCTAATCTAATTATGCAAAAAAAGTAATCTAATCTAATAAGTCAGAATTCAGAGATCGCCCATTTGGACTATGTGTCAAATTTCAGAGAACAACTAAATAGAGCTGGAGAATCGGCGAGTCAGCATTTAAAAGCATCACAGCATACAATGAAACAGGAAGATGATAAGAAATCGCAATTCACAATTTTGCAACTGGGGAGTAGGGATTGGTGTTACTTCCAGTACTTTAAAAACAAGGTGTAGTGGACACATCAAATTGAGAAGAAATTGATTGAGGTGAACTACTTGATAAGTAGTCTAAACACACATATACACTGTACATACTGACAATTCTTCACTGTCGAACATACAATCCACTCCTCCCTGTCTGAAATAACAAAATGAAATATAGCAGGAAGATTTGACAGGGGACAGGCATGTCTGTACCTCCTGAGCCCCTTGGAGGAGATGATCTTCTGAATTATTAGGCCAGCAATGACTGAGGAGGGTGTAAAAATGTGTTACCAATAAATCTGTTGTTGGCTGTGTAGTTAAACTAATTCTTCACCTCTCAAGGTTTGTTGCCATTCTGGTTAAGTGTAAAAATCTATAGACTCTCCTTTGTCTATTGAACAAAAAACACTTCCTGGTGTAACCAGAAGAGGTTTTTATATTGAACAAAAAGTAGATTATTGCATTAGCTACAAGTTACAGGTTACATTGATATGGTCAATGTTGTTATATAGATTTTGAGAATGATGTAGATATTAGGTCTCACTCCTGAGGTCTTAAGTTGTTCTGCACATAAGTCCATATAACATCATCATAATGGGCAGTGTTTATGACGGCTCTCAATATTAACCCACTCACACCCATATACAATATCCAGTCCTACCAATTCCTGGACATCAGTCTACTCAGTGATCAGCAAATTGTTATCAAAGTGCTATGAAGTATCATACACATTGAACTAACTTGCTCAGTTGATCAGATTGAGTTCTATCAAGGTAATCCAGCTCCTGACCTCATTACAACCTTGGGCCCAACATGAATAGAACATTGAACATAGAACATTACAGTGCAGTTCAGGCCCTTCGGCCCCCAATGTTGCGCCAACCTGTGAAATCAATCTGAAGTCCATCTAATCTACACTATTCATTTTCATCCATATGCCTACCCAATGACCATTTAAATGCCCTTACAGTTGGCGAGTGTACTACTGTTACAGGTAGTGTATTCCATACCCCTATTACTTTCTGAGTAAAGAAGCTACCTCTGACATCTGTCCTACATCTACCACCCCCCCCCCCAAGTTAAACCTATGTCCCCCCATGCTATCCATCGCCATCCGAGGAAAACAGCTCTCACTGTCCACCCTATCTAACCTGCTGATTATCTTATATGTCTGAATTAAGTCACCTTTCAATCTTCTTCTCTCTAACAAAAACAGCCTCAAGCCCCCCAGCCTTTCCTCATAAGACCTTCCCTCCATACCAGGCAACATCATTGTAAATCTCCCCTGCTCCCTTTGCAAAGCTTCCACATCCTTCTTATAATGCGATGACCAGAACTGTACACAAAGAACTCAATAAGGTTTGTGAGGCATGACCTACCCTTCACAAAACCATGTTGACTATCCCTAATCAACTTATTCCTTTCTAGATGATTATAAATCCTATCTTTTATAACCCTTTCCAACACTTTACCCACAACCAAAGGAAGGCTCACTGGTTGATAATTCAAGGTTGTCTCTAATCCCCTTGTTGAACAAGGGAACATTTGCTGTCCTCCAGTCTTCTGGCACTATTCCTGTAATCTAGAATAAAAGTACTTCAGATGAGAGGGGAGTCAAGCTATCTGCCATAGACATCCACAACATTTAATATCAATCCCCAGAAAAATGGGAATTACGAGAAAATGATCCAGTGAATGGAGTCTTCTTAGCGCAAAGGAAAATATCCATGGTTTTTGGAGACCAAGGATCTCAGCCCCATGGTATCACTGAAAGCTTCCAGGGTTATTTCAAACCATCCTCAACTGCTTCATCAGTCACCTTCAGGCCATCATAAGACCACAAATAGGCAATGTTGTGTTGCAGATTTGTGTTACACCTTAAAAGGGGGATGTTGATATCACTGTATCATTGGAATGTGAGCTAATCATCATCACCGTACTGAGTCTGTTCTCTCCCTGCATGCTGGTGGAAGTGTGCTATAGTACAGCTGAATTGCTTAGCATGAACACAGATTTGAAAGTGCCTCTGATTATATCGTCCATACGTATATAACGTGCTACAATTAAAGTTTGTTACATTCTTCATATCTGCACAATCTATGTCTCATCCTTATAGTCGCAGAACAAACGTATATCAGGCCACATTATATTTTTGGTGGCAGTGAAGCAATAAACAAGCACTAGTAACTGCTTAAAAAAGAATCTTCACTGAAGAGCAGACATCTCATAAAGATCTCAGATGACTGATCACCATAAGTGAGTACAGATCTCCAACCTAAATAGCCAGCAGGAAGACTTTCTACTTTCTACTTAAAGTTCAAAACGTAGACACCTTCTAAACCCCTTTACAAAATGTTTTTTAACAAAATGAAGTTTCAGCCTTCTTCTTAATATAAACGTTAAAATACAGTAGCTAAAAGGCTTAAAACTAATGTTAGGAGTCAAACTGTTTAAACTCCACAGTCCCCACCCCCTTTTTAAAAAAGTTGTGTTTTAAGCACCAAAAAGTGATTTTCTAATCTAGAGTCACTTGACTGTGTGCACTAGACAGTTGCTTCCATCATTGCGTCTCCTCAATTCTGTACCAGAGTTGGTATGATACCATCACTCCTTATTTGGTATAAACTCCATCTAGTGGTTGAAACCTTCTTCAACAAGCCTTTATCTTTTACAGGCACAGACACATAGAAATGTGAAAAATAAAATAAAATACAGGCAAAAGGAAGAAAATAAAAAGGAAGGACAGCAAGTCCTTTAAAAGTAATAAGCAAACTAACCCTGCACTCGATTTCAATAAAAACCACAAGACCCTCAACATAAAAAGAGGAAAGCAACTATTTACAAGTGACACATCCACTGAATTAGAGCTCGTTAAGCAAAATGTGCAGCTTTATTTGCAAATCAAACAAGATGATTTTGAGAATAGAGCTTGTAAAATATTATTTTCTATCAGCAAGGAGGAGCATCAACAAATAAACATTCCCGGTCTTTCTGTGGATGATTAAAAAAAAGATCAAGAAAAGATCTGGGGTATGCTTGAGGAAAAGCTCAAGGTATGAATCAACTTTGAATTAACGATTCAAACTCACATTTGTACAGACAAGATCCTTATGAGTGTATTGACAACTCAATTGCTGGACACCACACAAAAGGACATGAGTTTGGTTTCTCTGAAGAGCATCTCACAGAAAGGTGACTTGAATTGGTAATCACTTCTACTCATATCAAAGCTTTCCAGAAAGAATTTCTAAAAACGTAAAAAAGCAATATCATTAACAGTAATAATAATTGCATACTTTAGTTGTAGACAATATGATTGCTACAGTCAGAAAGGTACATCAAACTAGCAAGATCTGTTACAGATGCAGTTTTTCACATCCATCCAGAAATTGCCCATTTCCCCATATCTGGGAAGCACAAAAGGACATAATGCGCACAGACAGAGTGCTTTTTTGCAAAATTCAAGCTTGATCCATGCTTTTTTCATGCATTACCCTCCACATATAATGAATAATAAATATCGAATATTTATCAGTTTGAGTATAAGAATTAGGTGTGTTCTCTTCATCACTATAAATTATAAATTAGCAAGTTCAATTTTCATTACAGGAAATCAACATTTACAAAGCAGCATTGATATAAACAATTCACCGCATTACTCTTGATAAACTTTCTGACAATCAAACAGGAAAAATCCTTCCTGTGCAATTTAGGATCCTGGGGGAACATTGTAAATTTGCATTGAATAACAAACAGTTTTGATTAAAAATAACTTGTCACCATTTGAGGCAAATACTCCATGTGTGAATGTACGAATTCTCTTTTCTCATATCACAAGGCTGGAAGAACAATAACCAAAAATAGATGTTTGTCATCTCTCTTGGTTATCAGCAGAGTCTGAAGCTACATATTTCCTGGTGTCAAAGGTTTAAATGCTGATAGAAGAAAAACTCAAGGAAAGGTAACATTGCTTTTTTCAACAAATGCTTTAGGTCTCAAGCCAAATTTTCCTCATGGTGGTGGGAATCATGAGTTGGGAATTTTCAGACCTCAAATGCCTCCTTTGGGTCCTGGCAATGGGATTTTCAACCAGTCGCATAAGGAAGGACTGGAATTGTTAATGCAGAAAGACCCACCTCCATCCATAGGCACTTTGCAGATCAGTGTAAAGCCTCCCAAATCTTATCCTCCTTCTCTGTTCATGCCTCTCATCCATATCTCTCCTATCACCCATTCATCCCTATCTGCTTTCTCTGTTCAACCCCATGAAATCACTTGAATTACTTTAAGTACCCCACTCATTCAGTGTCCATTATAAACAGAACTCACAGGTCTTCTATTAGCAATATTATTAGGAAGTCTCAAAAGCTTACGACCACTTAAACACAATGAGCTGTTTTAGGAGCTCATAAATTTGAAAAAAAAATAAAAGCAAAGTGGACATTTCATACAATCCCCATCCCAGCTCTGGATATCAAATTGAACTAACCTTTCAATATTGTAAAGTTTAACCAATGGATAACCTACTATAAGCATCTGAAGGCTTTTCTACTTTTACAATTTTCCTTCCCTTGATAACTTCCCAGTTTCCTTAAGTAACCATTGGTAACCATTTATTTAATAGTCACTGACCTTCTCGAATCACAACACTACTATCACACAATTTAATAAAAATAGATACAATTTAGGCTATTGAATTTCATATGACATATGAAGGAAGTAAGACCTCTTGTACTGACCTTGCAGAATTTTCAGAAGTTTTAAATACTGCCTGACATATTTTGACTGTATCAGAGGATAGGAAAGTATTTCCCATCATTTTATAATTTTTTTTCATTCACAGGTATGGCCATCACTGAGTAGACCAGCATTTATTACCCATCCCAGAGGGCAGTTAAGAGTCAACCATATTGCTGTGGGTCAGGATTCAGACCAGGTAAGGACAGCAGTTTCTTTTCTCTAAAGGACATTAGTGAATAAGATGGGGTTTTAATGGTCACCATTAGACTCTAATTCCAGATTTTTATTGGATTCAAATTCTATCATCTGCCATGGTGGGAATCAAACCTAGATCCCCAGAACATTACTTGGATTAATAATCTTACAAGAACACCAGTAGGCTATCGCCTGTCCTGTGGCCAACTTCCCACACATTATAAATCAAGTCTTACAACTTCTCACATTTTAAAAAATATATTTACACGTATCACATCAAACATCCAATAGATGTTAGAATTCTCCCCATAAGTTTTCATTGCGATTTTTATGTTCACTTAGTCTAACATGCTGTACTCTGATAAAGTTAATTATTTCTCTCTTTAGGACTCTACTTGGTACAAAATTATTGTGTTTTATAATCATTTGGCAAAGTGTTTGGTGATTTTGGCAGATGTGTGGTCACAAGTGAATGGCTGTATAACTATCCTCTGAAACTTATTAAGCCTCAGACAATCAACTGTAGACCATGACACCATAAGACAATAAGATACATGGATAGAATTAGGCCATTCAACCCAGTAAGTCTTCTCCACCACTCAATCTGATATGATTCTCTACCCCATTCTCCTGCCTTTGCCTCATAATCCTGCATCCCCTTACAAACCAAGAACCTATCCATCTCAGTCTCAAAGACACTCAAATTCTTGACCTCCACAACCCTCTGCGGCAATAAGTTCCACAGATTAACTACCCGCTGGCTGAAGATATTCCTCCTCATTTCAGTTCTAAAGGGTCGTCCCTTCACCCTGAGGCTATATCCTCAAGTCCTAGTCTCTGCTATTAGTGGAAACATCTTCTCCACATTTACTTGTTCCAGGCCTCCTTGAATCCTGTAAGTTTAAATCAGATCCTGCTCATTCTTCTAAGTTCGATCAAATACAGACCCAGAGTCCAAAATCACTCCTCATTTGACAAGATCTTCATTCCCAGGATCATTTTTGTAAACCTCCTCTCGACCGCCTCCAACTTCCTTGGATACGGGGCCTAAAAAAGCCCTCAATATTCCAAATGCAGTCTGACCAGAGCTTTACAAAGCATCAGAGGCACATCTTTGCTCTGGTATTCTTGTCTTCTTGCTGTGAATGCTGACATTGCATTTGCTTTCCTAACCACCAACTGAATTTCCATGTTATCGTTAAAAGAATCCTGAACTACGTCTCCCAAGTCCCTTTGCAATTCTGATTTTCCTCATTTAGAAGATAGTGTATGTTTCTGTTCTTCCTAATAAAATGTATAACCTCACACTTCCCTGTTTTGTATTCCATCTGTCACATCTTTGCCCACTGTCCCAGCCTGTCCAGATCCTTCTGCAGTCCTTCCTTAACACTACCTGACCATTCAGTCCAACGCGTCCATGGCGACCAGTTATCCTAAATTGATCTAGTCCCATTTGCCAGCACTTGGCCCGTATCCCTCTAAACCCTTTCTTATTCATATACCCAGCCAGATGCCTTTTAAATGTTGTAATTGTACCAGCCTCCACCACTTCCTCTGGCAGCTCATTCCATACACGCACCACCCTCTGCATGAAAAGCTTGTCCCTTAGGTCCTTTTCAAATCTTTCCCCTCTCACCCTAAACCCTAAACTCTTGCTAAGAAGTCCGCTGATTGATATATATAAATTATATAAAACTGAATGTTTTCACATGTGGTATCCTTTAGGACCCTTCATAAAAACCTTCCTCTTTGACCAGACCTTTGCCAATTAACTCATGGCTGAAAAATGTGTTGCTGGAAAAGCGCAGCAGGTCAGGCAGCATCCAAGGGGCAGGAGAATCGACGTTTCGGGCATGAGCCCTTCCTCAGGAATGAGGAAGGTGTGCCAAGCAGGCTAAGATAAAAGGTAGGGAGGAGGGACTTGGGGGAAGGGCGTTGGGAATGCGATAGATGGAAGGAGGTTAAAGTGAGGATGATACGCCGGAGAGGACGTGGGGGCGGAGAGGTCGGGAAGAAGATTGCAGGTCAAGAAGGCGGTGCTGAGTCCGAGGGTTGGGACTGAGATAAGGTGGGGGGAGGGGAAATGAGGAAGCTGGAGAAATCTGCATTCATCCCTTGTGGTTGGAGGGTTCCTAGGTGGAAATGTCGATTCCCCTGCTCCTTGGATGCAACCTGACCTGCTGCCCTTTTCCAGCAACACATTTTTCAGCTCTGATTTCCAGCATCTGCAGTCCTCACTTTCTCCCAATGAACTCATGGCCCTATTGGCCTATTGTCTAATTTTATAATGCTCTTGTATTGAACCTTGGCATATTTGATTGTGTAAAAGATGCTGTATTAATAGAAGTTGTTGTTATTCATCAAAATGCTTAGAATTGGGTGGGATTAATAAAAGGGGTAGTTTTCTGATGGTTTCCAGCAGGCAAATTCAGTGATGTCCAATCTAATGTTCTGCCTACTTTTCACTCAGCGTGATCAAAAATACACATTTTGATTGGTGGACTGTGAAGAACAGATAATCCATCTGTGAGCTCTCTTCTGATAATCTTTGTCATTCAAAAACGGATTAACAGACCTTAATAAAAAGAAACCTCGGTGGAAAGCAGTTTTGAGCTTGACAGAGCAAATCAAGGGGAAATGTTTTGCAGGATTAGACACTGTAGGAGGCTCTCAGAAATAAATTGTTGCATTTTACTTTAGGCCATGCTTGTTGCTAAGCAGCAATCAAAGGAGGAAGAGCCTGAAATGTGATCTCAGGGTTAGGCAGAGCTCCTTGGCAGATATGAAGCATTTCAAATACTTTAGATAACAAGGAGTAAAAGGAAATAAAGTCAAAATTGATAATTAGTTGGTATCGTTTAAAAACAGAACTAACTGAGGCGTGTGGGGTGGTAAATATCTAGAAGCTCAAGCAATTTAACATTTTCTTAATTCTTACCAAGACTAAAGAAAGATAATATGTGTCTTGGATGAATACAAAATGGACAATAGCAAACATGCAGCTGGTTTTACTGTCCATACCTGACTTCAGTTGAAAAGAAACTCAGAATCTCCAAACCACCGTGGTAGGCAGAATTCAATATGAGTGTGGTGCTGGAGAAGCACAACCGGTCAGGCAGCATCTGAGGAGCAGGAGAGTTGACGTTTTGAGCATAAGCCCTTCATTAGGAATTCTGATAAGAGCTTATGCTTGAAACGGTGACTCTCCTGCTCCTCGGATGCTGCCTGACCGGCTGTGCTTTTCCAACACCACACCTTTTGACTCTGATCTCCAGCATCTACAGTCCTCACTTTCTCTGGATTCAATATGGCCCTCAGTCTGGGTTGCCAGACAGGAAGAACGCTTCAATGAAGACACATTGGAGCACAGCATCGTTTCACATTCTACCATTAGAAGGAAATTACCGAGGCTATACAACCACAATGATGAGGTGGAACTAAGGCAATTGCATTTATTGTGCAGGCAATTAACTCTCATTGAAATGCTGCTGATTGCAGTTCAGAGCAGTGTTTAGGAATACATTAATTGAGATCACAGATGTCAGGTCACTGATCAATTAAATTCAGACACACTGAGGCAAGGTATTTTGATCAATGTGAAAGGCAGCCATATTTGAGTTACTTTTATTTGTCATTCACATTGGTTAAAGTGAGGGGAGAAGGTTATGAGAAGAGCATAGTGAGAAGGCTCTAAGGCCTTTTTTGAGGGTGCATGGAGTCAAGGGACAGTAGCCAGTTGTGGTTGTTGTCTCAGCAACAGAAACAGTAGATCATTGCCACTGGACTAAAGGGAGTGATAAGGATAGGGAGCCAAGAGGGGGTGCCTTCAAGAACAGCACATGATAAAGAAAGAGCTGAGCACCCCTGGGACTCATCTATCTAGTCTTTTTGAGTTCCTGCGCAAAACAGGAGTGGCTCAAAGAGAGGCGGGACTAGAGGACAGAGGCACAACTGAAATAATAGCAGCAGCAGTAACAGGGGGAAGTCCCCGCTACACTGCAGCATGCTACATGTAAGTTGTGCCAGGTCAGGCCCAGTACAGGACTAGTGTTGTGGCCTTGTCTGAATTACCTGCATATGTTGGAGTGACAGCATCAACAAAAACAGTGCCCAGGACTCAGAATTAAATTGCTGCGCTTTATTGAATTTTCATGTACCTAGCTAATTCCTGGGATCCACAGGAGACTTGTGTAGGGTCTCATTACTGAATTTAAAGATATTGATGTTATTACTGGCCAAGTCAGACCCTAGCCTGAAATCTAGCTAGGCGGATCATATTTCATATGTATGTTTTGAAAAAGAAATTAGGATAAAATAGAATAAGCCAAACTATTACACTTAGCACATATTTAAAGATTTTGAAACATGTAATAAAAACCTAATCCCTTTAATCCCAAGAGCATTCTATTCCAATAGACAACACCAGAAAATACTTTTCTCTATCTCACATAGGGACTGACTTAGCTGATGCTTCAATTCCTGGTCATCAGAATCTAACAGCCTCTTCTTTGACTGATCCTATAACTGAACATAAACTTTCTCCATTTCAAATAACCCTTCAGGGTTTTAACCAAGTCTTTCTGATCAGCAACCTTTAAAAATACACATTCCTTACAAAGCGATAACCTATTTTTAACAATTATAAACAAACTTCTCTCTTTCTCAGGAGAAATTGATTTATACATACAGTTTCAGCCAAGAACACTGCAGAACTTGTCAAATTAAAACTGAAAGAAAAATGAGATTTTCAAAGCTCTGGTACTTGCCCTTTTATCAAAAGAAAAAGATCACTGACTTTCTGAACTAGAGTGTGAATTGTGAAATTCAACCAATGTGAACAAAAACCCATTTCTTTCCTGGATGTCTTTCTCTCTCACTGTACTTAAAAACAAATACTTACAAGTTAATGATTAAGCCCTTCAAACTCACAGAAAACCCATATGCCACTTGTTCAAATTCAAAAGTCCAAATTCAAAAATAATGGATTTTAAAATCTATATAAATCACACAGCTAACATCATAAGATCAGTAATGCTTAAAGTAAGATGCCTGGAGAGCTTATACACTACCAGACGGACCCCGATAGCCAGCTGAAGAACCCACATAATATCCAGGCCAATCACAGGATTCCTCAAATGACAAGATATAACTGATTGCATCCATGCAGGTATCAAAACTCTGCGAAGCAACCTGCAGCCCTCATAAATAGGAACTATTTGATCAATGTTCAACTGGTCTGTGACCTTAAAAGTCTATTTTCCAAAAGTATGCCTGTTCACCAGCAGTAGCCACAATGCAGAGATACTTAGTCAGTCCTATGTTTCATAGCTATTTCCTGCATACCTTCAGGGATAGATCCCAATGAAAAGACCTCACTCAGCATTATGATGCCTACCACGAGTCAACTTGAGTGATGATTGGATTCTCCTACAGATGGGAATTAGAATTCAAAATGGAATTAGAATTGGAATTAGATTTTATTCGCCCATGTACTCAAGTACAGGGGTACAAGAGTACAGTGAAAAGTGTTCAGCGTCACTATTCCTGGCACCATCTTAGGTACAAAGGTACCTGCGTACAAAATCTTAGGTATAAAAATAGAAAAATAAAGAACTAAGTTAAAAAGTTCAATAGTAAAGTTCTTCTTAGTATAATGGAGAAAAATAAACACATGAAGTTAAAAGTTAATTATTGAAGTCCTTCTTAAGCAATGCCTGCAGACACTCCATGCTGGGCTTTTCCCACAAGGGCTTGATCTCCCCCAAACTTAGTACACTCTCCCCAAACTGAGCATGTTCTCACCCACTCTGCACATGCTCTTTCCTGCACTTGGCATGTTCTCACCCACTCTGCACATGCTCTCTCCTGCCCTGAGCATGTTCTCACCCACTCTGCACATGCTCTCTCCTGCCCTGAGCATGTTCTCCCCACTCTGCACATGCTCTCTCTTGCACTGAGCATGTTATCACCCACACTGCACATGATCTCTCCTGCCCTGGGCATGCTTTCACCCATGCTGCCAGCCATTTTGCTGCTCACTGCCACTTCCACTGACTAAATCCATTCAATGGAGTGCTACAGTCTGCCTGGTGAGGATCTTTTGTGTCACTGGTATGTGCTGTGTACTGCACAACCTTGCATGGTAGAGTGGGGACTCATTGTAGTCAGAGGATATAGAAAAACATCAATCTTCATCATAAAGGAGGGTGCTGGGATTGGAATATAGAGTGGGCTGGGCGGGGAGAGTTGACAAGACACCAGAGGCAAAAGAAATTGTGACATGCATTAAGTAGGCACTGGCAACATCATTCACACCCACTTTCCTGAACCATCTTACACTGTCAATGTCTGTCTCATGAGAAGTTATTCAACTTTAATGGGACATTGTATCCTTCACCTTGTTTGGCCTTGCTGAGTGCTGATCTCTGCATCAACTAATCACCACATGATCACAGTCAGCTGACAATACTGCCTCTCTGCAGCAATGGCACCTACTCCCAGGTCCCCCCTCGAGGCTCACAGGTCGCTATTCAAATGTAACAGTCCCCAGTATAGGGTTTGTATTCAGAACTATCTAAATTGGACGCAGCAATGTTACACCAAGTTAAAAGCTGACTCAGCCATGGGAGGAGACCTGATTATATCGTTGGCTGTTCAATAGCAGCTTGAGGCAATGTTAGTTGTGTTGTATTTATTGATGGCAATGGGAAGTGAAACACTAACTGTTTTTTTGAGGCCACTTTTGATTTCTGTATGGTCTGTTAAAAATCTGCCTGATGATGTGAAGCTCAACACACAAAGTGTTTCTGTTGTTATATCCCTGCGTTGTTACATTGCCACATACCATAAATATTCTTGTGGTGTAGTAGTAGTAGTATTCTTAGCTCCACGCCAGGAGGCCTGGATTTAAGTCCCACCTTCTCCAGAGGTGTGTAACAATATCTCTGAATGAGTTGATTAGAAAATATCTGTAAACCAACTTGGCATGTAAGACAGTGTTATTTTCATGGCCCAAAAATCATGCTTTATAATTTCAAAATTATACTTTATTCATAAAAAGTATATATACACACACACACACACACACACACATAGTAACAAATGCAGTTCAGTTCTGTACAGTGGCAGGTCAAGGAACAAACAAACATTGGTGTTTGACTTTATCTAAACAAGCCAGTCTTTTCTTAGTTCAACAAGATGGTATATACATGCATTTGAGGCACCAGGAAGGTTCGATAACTGAATGGACCCCTGTTTAACTTCAACAGGAAACCCCAGACATTGGTCTTTCCCCACTGTGCCTTGGTGACAGCTTTAGTGTGTCCCTCAGCACATTGTCATGGATCCTGTCAGTCTGCAACACTCGGTTTTTGTCCCCAGAAATTTTCCGCTGTGGTATGCTATATCCATATCAGTAGTCAGCTTCAGTGTTTGTCTTCATTAATGCACATTTTACTCACTAATGTCTTATGTCAGCACTGAGGATTAGCCAAGTGATATGGGATATGCTGCAAAGGTACAGAAGAATTTAAGATGCTCCCATGTCTTGCATCAGAAACTGACGTTCACATCTACAGTAATCGTGAAATGTGATCAGTTCCTGTGTATAACAGACAGATACTACTTTGTAGGAGCAAAACCTACGTAAGTGAGTACAGGTCAGCCACAACTGCAGCACACCTCTGATGCATGTTTACATTATTATGGATAACATCTCATTTTTTTTTCTTCTGAAATGATAGATAAAAGTTGGCCGGTACAGCATTAAAGTAAACAGAGCAGAAGGGTTGGTTCCAAGTATGAGCTTAGTTCGGTTATAGTAACCAAACGTTTAGAGAAACATAGGCCAAAGACAGAAAAATGCAGTTGGCTTACAGATCAGCTGTAATCTCATACAGCAGGTTGGTGGGCGAATTGGTCGCCTCCTATCCCTATGTTCCTATTGCTAGAGACAAAAAAACTGCAGCTGATGGATGTAAAGTAGACAGGCAGGAGACTGGAAGAACACAGCAAGCCAGGCAGCATCAGGAGGGGGAGAAGTCGACGTTTCAGATGTAACCCTTCTTCAGAACCGTAGCAGGTTTGACTTCAACTCTCCGAATCCGGAGAGGAGGGAAATGTTCTAATTGCGAAGGCTGTCTCACTGTTAAAGTGAATAGGCATATTTTTGTCTATAATATCCCTTTAAATGAACATCATAGAACATAGAAAAGTACAGCACAGAACAGGCCCTTCAGCCCATGATGTTGTGCGGAGGATTATTCCTTATCTAAAACAAATTAACTTAACCTCCACACCCCTCAATTCACCGCTGTCCAGCAGTCGCTTAAATGTCACTAATGACTCTGCTTCCACCACTACCACTGGCAACACATTCCATGCATTTACAACTCTCTGCGTAAAGAACCTTCCTCTGACGTCTCCTTTATACCTTCCTCCGAACATCTTCAAACTATGACTCCTCGTACCAGTCAATCCTGCCCTGGGGAAAAGTCTCTAGCTATTGACTCTATCCTTGCCTCTCATTAACTTGTATACTTCGATCGGGTCACCTCTCTTCCTCCTTCTCTCCAGAAAGAAAAGTCCGAGCTTAGTTTTTTTTTGAGTGGGAGCAGCGGCCGAGTAAAAGCGAACCCGGGAGACTACAGCTAAGGTAAGACAGTTTGTTTCAAAATTACTTACCTGTAGCGGGCAGCGGAAGTGAGGTTGGAGCGCATAGCTGGGCGGGAAGGTAAGTGATTAGTATTTGAGTGGGTGTGTTCTAGACCCCAGGTCCTACTTTCGTAGGGCCTCCTCTAACCTAACTTTAAAGTCCACAGGTAAGTGACTCAGTGTTATTGACTCAGTGTTCTTGTTTTTGGAGACAAAGTGTACAGTCATGGCAGCGCAGGCGGTGGAATGTTCCTCCTGCAGGATGTTTGAGGTAGGGGTGACCACCGATACTCCTGCCGACTTCGTCTGCAGGAAATACAGTCAGATCCTGATCCTCACCGAACGAGTTAGGGAACTGGAACTGGAGCTGGATGAACTGAGGATTATTCGAGAGGCTGAGAGGGTGATTGATAGAAGCTACAGGGACATAGTTACACCGGAGAACAGAGGTAGCTGGGTAACAGTTAGAGGTGGGAAGGGGAAGAAGCAGGCAGTGCAGGGTTCCCCTGTGGTCGTTCCCCTAAAAAATAAGTATACAGCTTTGGAAACTGTTGGAGGGGACAGCCTTGCAGGTGTAAGCTGCAGTGAAGGGGTCTGTGGCTCTGAGACTCAGAAGGGAAAGGGGGAGAGGAGGAGAGCGCTAGTTATAGGGGACTCTCTAGTTAGAGGGACGGACAGGCGGTTCTGTGGACATGGGCGAGACTCTCGGATGGTTTGTTGCCTCCCGGGTGCTAGGGTCCGAGACGTCTCGGACCGTGTCTTCAGAATCCTTAAGGGGGAGGGTGTGCAGCCAGAAGTCGTGGTACACATTGGCACCAACGACAAAGGTAGGAAGAGGGGTGGGGAGGTCATTCAAGAGCTCAAGGAGTTAGGCTGGAAGCTAAAAGCTAGGACAGACAGAGTCGTCATCTCTGGGTTGTTGCCGGTGCCACGTGACAGTGAGGCAAAGAATAGGGAGAGAGTACAGTTGAACACGTGGCTGCAAGGATGGTGTAGGAAGGAGGGCTTCAGATATTTGGACAATTGGACTGCATTCTGGGGAAGGTGGGACCTGTACAAACAGGACGGGTTGCACCTGAACCAGAAGGGCACCAATATCCTGGGGGGTTTAAACTAATTTGGCAGGGGGATGGGATCTGGACTTGTAGTCCAGCAAGTAAGCTAGCTGTGTGTCAGGATGCCCAAGACTGTAGGGAGGCTGTGGAGAAGGTAGCACTGACAGGGGCTACTTGCGGACACAGAGATGGGCTCAAGTGCGTATACTTCAACGCAAGGAGTATCAGAAATAAGGTGGGTGAACTTAAGGCGTGGATCGGTACCTGGGACTACGATGTTGTGGCCATCACGGAAACATGGATAGATGAGGGACAGGAATGGCTGTTGGAGGTTCCTGGTTACAGATGTTTCAGTAAGATTAGGGAGGGTGGTAAAACAAAAAGGAGGGGGGGTGGCATTGCTAATTAGAAATGGTATAACGGCTGCAGAAAGGAAATTTGAGGGGGATCTGCCTCTGGAGGTAGTATGGGCTGAAGTCAGAAATAGGAAAGGTGCAGTCACCTTGTTGGGTGTTTACTATAGGCCCCCCAATAGCAGCAGAGATGTGGAGAAACAGATTGGGAAACAGATTTTGGAAAGGTGCAGAAGCCACAGGGTCGTAGTCATGGGCGACTTCAACTTCCCAAATATTGATTGGAAGCTCTTTAGATCAAGTAGATTGGATGGGGCGGTGTTTGTGCAGTGTGTCCAGGAAGCTTTTCTAACGCAGTATGCAGATTGTCCAACCAGAGGGGAGGCCATATTGGATTTGGTACTCGGTAATGAAACGGGACAAGTGGTGGGCTTGTTAGTGGGTGAACATTTTGGTGATGGTGACCACAATTCTGTGACTTTCACCTTGGTTATGGAGAGAGATAGGTGCACACAACAAGGTAGATTTTACAATTGGGGGAAGGGAAATTACAATGCTGTAAGACAGGATTTGAGGAGCATACATTGGGAGCATAGGCTGTCAGGGAAGGATGTGGTGGAAATGTGGAACTTTTTCAAAGAGCAGATACGACGTGTCCATGATATGTATGTACCTATCAGGCAGGAAAGAAATGGTCGTGTGAGGGAGCCTTGGTTGACGAGGGAGGTTGAATGTCTAGTAAAGAGGAAGAAGGAGGCTTACATAAGGTTGAGGAAACAGGGTTCAGACAGAGCAGTGGAGGGATACAGGATAGCCAGAAGGGACCTGAAGAAAGGGATTAGGAGAGCTAAGAGAGGGCATGAAAAATCCTTGGCGGATAGGATCAAGGATAACCCCAAGGCATTTTATGTGTATGTGAGAAACCTGAAAATGACGAGAATGAGGGTAGGTTCGATCAAGGAAAGTAGTGGGAGACTGTGTATTGAGTCGGAAGAGATAGGAGAGGTCTTGAACAAGTACTTCTCTTCAGTATTTACGAACGAGAGGGACCGTATTGTTGAAGAGGAGAGTGTGAAGTGGACTGTTAAGCTAGAAGAGATATCTGTTAGGAAGGAAGATGTGTTGGACATTTTGAACAACTTGAGGATAGACAAGTCCCCCGGGCCTGACGGGATATATCCTAGGATTATGTGGGAAGCAAGAGAGGAAATTGCAGTACCGTTGGCAATGATCTTCTCATCTTCACTGGCAACAGGGGTGGTACCAGGGGACTGGAGAGTAGCGAATGTTGTGCCCCTGTTCAAAAAAGGGAATAGGGATAACCCCAGGAATTACAGGCCAGTTAGTCTTACTTCTGTGGTAGGCAAAGTAATGGAAAGGGTACTGAGGGATAGGATTTACGAGTATCTGGAAAGACACTGCTTGATTAGGGACAGCCAGCACGGATTTGTGAAGGGTAGGTCTTGCCTTACAAGTCTTATTGAATTCTTCGAGGAGGTGACCAAGCATGTGGATGAGGGTAGAGCAGTGGATGTAGTGTACATGGATTTTAGTAAGGCATTTGATAAGGTTCCCCATGGTAGGCTTATGCGGAAAGTCAGGAGGCATGGGATAGAGGGAAATTTGGCCAATTGGATAGAAAACTGGCTAACCGGTCGAAGGCAGAGAGTGGTGGTAGATGGTAAATATTCAGCCTGGAGCCCAGTTACAAGTGGAGTTCCGCAGGGATCAGTTCTGGGTCCTCTGCTGTTTGTAATTTTTATTAATGACTTAGATGAGGGAGTCGAAGGATGGGTCAGTAAATTTGCAGATGATACGAAGATAGGTGGAGTTGTGGACAGTGAGGAGGGCTGTTGTCCGCTGCAGAGGGACTTAGATATGATGCAGAGCTGGGCTGAGGAGTGGCAGATGGAGTTCAACCCTGCCAAGTGTGAGGTTGTCCATTTTGGAAGAACAAATAAGAATGCGGAATACAGGGTTAATGGTAGGGTTCTTAGTCAGGTGGAGGAACAGAGGGATCTTGGGGTCTATGTACATAGATCTTTGAAGGTTGCCACTCAGGTGGATAGAGTTGTAAGAAGGCCTATGGAGTATTATCGTTCATTAGCAGAGGTATTGAATTCAGGAGTCGTGAAGTGATGTTGCAGCTGTACAGGACTTTGGTTAGGCCACAGTTGGAGTACTGTGTGCAGTTCTGGTTGCCTCACTTTAGGAAAGATGTGGAAGCTTTGGAGAGGGTGCAGAGAAGATTTACCAGGATGTTGCCTGGAATGGAGAGTAGGTCGTACGAGGATAGGTTGAGAGTTCTCGGCCTTTTCTCGTTGGAACGGCGAAGGATGAGGGGTGACTTGATAGAGGTTTATAAGATGATCAGAGGAATAAATAGAGTAGACAGTCAGAAACTTTTTCCCCGGGTACAACAGAGTGTTACAAGGGGACATAAGTTTAAGGTGAAGGGTGGAAGGTATAGGGGAGATGTCAGGGGTGGGTTCTTTACCCAGAGAGTGGTGGGGGCATGGAATGCGCTGCCCGTGGGAGTGGTAGAGTCAGAATCATTGGTGACCTTTAAGCGGCATTTGGATAGGTACATGGATGGGTGCTTAATCTAGGTTAGAAGTTCGGCACAACATCGTGGGCCGAAGGGCCTGTTCTGTGCTGTATTGTTCTATGTTCTATGTTCTATTAACCTCACTTCATAAGACAAGCCCTCCAGTCCAGGCAGCATCCTGGTAAACCTTCTTTGCACCCTTTCCAAAGCCTCTGTATCTTTCCTATAATAGGCCGATCAGAACTGTACACAATATTCCAAGTGTGATCTCAACAGTGTCTTGTAGAGCTGCAGCAAAACCTCGCGGCTCTTAAACTCGATCCCCCGTTAATGAAAGTCAAAACACCATATGCTTTCTTAACAACCCTATCCACCTGGTTGGCAACTTTGAGGGATCTATATATTTGAACACCCATATTCCTCTGTTCCTCCACTCTGCGAAGAACCCTGTCTTTAATCCTATATTCAGCATTCAAGTTCGACCTTCCAAAATGCATCACTTCGCTCGTAAGCAGGTTGAACCCTATCTGCCATTTCTCAGCCCAGATCTGCATCCTGTCTATGTCGCGCTGCAGCCTGCAATAGCCCTATCAATGGCACCTCCAACCTTTGTGTCATCTGCATATTTACTAACCCACCCCTCAACCTCCTCATCCAAGTCATTTATAAAAACTACAAAAAGCAGAGGCCCAAGAACAGAGCCTTGCGGGACACCATCCACCACTGACCTCCAAGCAGAATACTTTCCATCTACAACCACTCTCTGCCTTCTGTCAGCCAGCTAATTCTCAATCCAGACAGCCAAATCTCCTTGTATCCCATACCTCCTGAGTTTATGAACAAGCCTACCATGGGGAACCTTATCAAATGCCTTGCTGAATTCCAAATATACCACATCCACTGCTCGACCTCTGTCGATCTGTCTCGTCACCTCCTCAAACAACTCAATAAGATTTGTGAGGCATGACCTGCCTCTCACAAAGCCATGCTGACTGCCTTTAATCATGCCATGCTTATCCAAATAGTAATAAATCCTATCCCTCAGAATTCTTTCCAAAACCTTGCTGACCACAGACGTAAGACTGACTGGTCTGTAATTTCCAAGGATTTCCCTAATCTCCTTCTTGAAAAGAGGAACAACATTCGCCTCCCTCCAATCCTCCGATACGACTCCCATGGACAGTGAGGAAGCAAAGGTCTTCACCAGCGGCTTAGCATCCTCCTTTCTCGCTTCCCAGAGCGGCCTAGGACAAATGTGATCTGGCCCGAGGGACTTATCAATTTTAATGTTTGCCAAAATTTCCAGCACATCAACTTCCTCAATCTTGATCTGTTCAAGCCTGTATCCCAGCTCCTCAAAGTTCTCATTCACAACAAGGTCCCTTTCCTTAGTGAAAACCAAAGCAGATAGGGCTTCCCCTATCTGCTCAGACTCCATGCACAAGTTCTCTCCGCTATCCCTGACCGGCCCTATCTTCTCACTGATCATTCTCTTATTCCTAACGCATGAGTAGAATGCCTTTGGGTTCTCCCTAAGCCTTCCTGCCCATCCTTTGTCATGCCCCCTCCTGGCTCTCCACAGTCCATTTCTGAGCTCCTTTCTAGCAAGACTGTAATCCTCTAAAACTGTGCTAGATCCTTGCTTCCTCCACCTTACGTAAGCTGCCTTCTTCCTTTTCATGAGAAGCTCCTCTGTTCTCGTCATCCAAGGTTCCTTAATCTTACGCCTTCTTTCCTGTCTCAGAGGAACAAATTTATGCATCAGTCACAACAACTGCTCCTTAAACAGTTTCCACATGTCTGTTGTGTCCTTTCTGTGGAACAATTGCTCCCAATCTGTACTTCCCAACTCCTGTCTGATAGCATCATAATTTCCTTTACCCCAATCAAATATCTTCCCTTGGTAACTGTTCATTTCCCTCTCCAAGGCTGTGGTAAATGTCAGGCAGTTGTGGTCACTGTCACCAAAATGTTCTCCCACCGCGAGATCTGACACGTGTCCTGGCTCATTGTTGAGCACCAAATCCAAAATGGCCTCTCCCCTCGCCGGCCTGTCTACACAGTGACTAAGGAAACCCTCCTGAACACACCTGACAAAAATGGTTCCATCCAAACCATCTGCACTAAGAAGGTTCCAGTCAATATTGGGAAAGTTAAGTCACCCATGACAACAACCCTGCTACATCTGCATTTTTCCAAAATCTGCCAGCCTATGAGTTCTTCGATCTCCCTACTGCTATTAGGGTGTCTATAGAAAACCCCCAATGAGGTGGCTGCTCCCTTGCTGTTCCTAACTCCCACCCATACTGATTCAGTAGGCAAACCTTCCTCAACAATCTTCGTTTCTGTAGCTGTGGTACACTCAGATAGCAATGCTACACCCCCTCCTCTTTTTCCACCCTCCCTTTTTAAACATTCTAAACCCTGAATCATCTAGCAAATATCCTTGCAAAATCCACAGCCTGTTCTGATGTGTGAAGATAGATCAATTGAGTGAAACATTAACCTGTTTTTGTGCTTGCACCCCAAATATGTCAGCATTTTCAGGAGACAAATGAAGCATGTTTACCTCATTTAAAAAAAAAATCCCTGAGAGCTTTATGCTGCTGTTCCTTGTCTAAATCAATGTTGATGCACATTTGTTACTCTCCCATTTAAAATATTGACGTAAGGATTAATGTTGTGCAGTTGATGTAGAACTGATGTTTAAATAGAATATCGAGTGAATCTGCAACTATACATTGTTTTCCTCATTTTTCCAATCCACACTCACCACAGGAAACAAAACATCTTAGAATTAACTCTAGATATCTATCCATTTCACCCCATGTTGTTTTTTCAGCAAGTCTTAGCCCTGGGCCTCAGTTCTCTACCTAATTTGTTTCTTAACCTTTTGGGGATTCTTAACAACTATAGACTTCCTCACTCCTTATCTTAAAAAATTGTTTTAAAACCTGTTTCTTCACTTATGCTTTTAGTTCCCTAAATCTTACTTCCTATTCAACGATCACCATTTCCCATTGTTTAGCATTTTAATTTTTTTTTTACATAAACATGGCAGTATATTAATTGTTATTTATTGCTACACTCCGTCCATTTCAATTTCCCAACGAAGAAGTGTCAGTTTAGACTTGGAGATGGTATTGTTATGAGCGCTAATTGATCTGATTGTTAATGAACAATACGAGTGCGATTTTAATTTGATGAAGTTAAAGAATTTAATTCTATGTGATGAAATTAAAGAATTTATCAGTGATATTATTAAAATGGCATTGTAAAGCTGATGCGGGTATACCATATTTCTAAACTATGTAATTTTGTGCTTAAGCCAACTTTTTTTATTTTAGCTTTCGGAGAAACTAAGGCACGTGGTTTGAGACTACTGAGACTTTTAGACTATTTTGAATTTGCATCAACACTTTAAAATGATGAGACACTTTAAAAATTCTTTATTAGATGTTTTAAGGACACAAATATCAGTACCATAACAAAGTTAGGAAACTAATCGATGGAACTCATATTTTCTGGTAAGGTGAAACCAGCACCAAAATTAGTTGTTTTTGACTCTAGACAAGGGACTGAATTCACATTTGAATTATTAGTGTTACTATGCCCTAAGTTTGTACAGCTTTGACTTTGTACCACCTCAGCTCATTTACATCTTTATGCTGGGTTCATATCAAACATACACTCTAACCAAGTTGACTTGACTCAGGGGAAGCCCCACAAACCTCAAGGGAACCTTGTGGTGGAGCAAACCTCATATAACGGATTTCTGTTGCCATTTCCTCTTTGTTGCCCTGAGAATGAAAACCTTCCCAGGTGCAAAAGTGATGAGAAGCCAGAATATGAGGACACTGCCTTCCTCATGCTCTGCATTGAATAAGGAAGCAATTCTCTGGTATACTGTGACACTACAAAGCTGCAATAAAGCAGTGAAAACAAAATCTTCTTTGCAATTTCTTTCTCTGTCTTCGTTGTCTAACTTTCCTGTCTCCTCCTCAGCAGAAAATATTATTTATTTTTCTTCAGCTACAATTGTTATCAATTTATGACTAACAGCAAGTTTCAGTTTTACTTCTGTAAATGAATATGGTCATTTGCCTTTCGTGAAACTTGAATTTAGCAAGTGTTTTTCAAACTGTTGGTTTATTGCCTGTGTAATTTTTACTTCCACACTGTGACAATATTAGTGCTCTAGTTAAAGTGGATATAATGCTTTCTGAAAGCCCAGTCTATCTTGCAATCAGTAAGGTGGCCAAGTAAACCCATAATATATACACTAATGTCCAGTCCAAAAGACCCACAGGGTGGAATCTACCCAGCTGCTGAACAATATCAGCAATGTTGAGTCCATTCGGAATATATAGCAATATCAGAAGGTGGAGATTCTTGATGTCAAGAAGAAGAGTCTGATTTTCCACCCAAAGTTTTAACAGCAAGACAAGAACCTCAACTGTAAGCAGCACAAGGCCTATTAGCATGCACTGACATCTCATTATTACATATTCTCACTTCATTTACATATAATTTGCTATTCACCCACACAGTGAAAAGAAACTAAAAGGCAACAATTCTCAACATGAAAATCAGAGTGGGTGTTTGGTGGCCTCAGCTCATTTCTTGCTCTTCCGAGCTTCCATCTTGGTCTGCAGTCCCCAATCACTCAGGGAGATAGTAGTCCATTAGGAGCATTAGGAGGGGTGGTTAATCAATGGTCACTGTCACTTAGCTTCATTGTAGGGACAGTGCATCACAATGATTCACATAACTAAGTGTCAATCCTGGGTCTTAGGAAGAAATGTTGGCAGATGAAGACTTCAGTGAAAGAGTTGTGTGAGAACATGTGGAAATTCAGAGCTGACAGAGTGGACAAAGAAATCAAGGAGGAAAGGAGCATGAAAGTTTTGGGGGTCAGAAAGTTTGCCAGAGTATGCTTGAGGGACTGAATAGCCTATTCTTGCTTCTAGGTCTTCTGTTCCTATGTATACATCCAGAACTAGGTAATACTGTTTGAAAAGTCTGTTTCACTCTTTCAGGACAGAGATAAGGGGAGTATTCTTTCAACCAGAGAATTGTGTGAATTTGGAACTCTGTCTCAGAAGGTAATGAATGTAGAGTCACTGGGTCACTTTTGAGATAGAGGTGGACAGATTCTTATTAAGCAAGTGAGGTGGATTGGGAATGGGGAATTCAAAACAGCTGTGATCTTACTGAGTAACAGCTTAAGGCGCCGAATGGTCTACCTTTGCTATTATTTGATATATTCACTTGTAATTTCCCCTTCTTGTTTGATGCTTAATTTTTCTGCAATGGTAGTTATCTTCCAAGTATGCTGTGAAAACCGACAAAACACATATTCAAAAGATCTGCTATTCCTTATTTTCATTCGCAATATCACCCTCATGTGTTTTTAAAGAATCCACATTGACCTTGGCCACCTTTTTCCTATTGTGAAAATGTTTATTTTAGCATTGATATCATTTGCAAAAGTTTCTTCTCATAATCTTTACCATCTTTGTAGTTGCTTATATCTCATACATTTCTCCTATATTTACACTATTTATGAATTTACAAATATTTTTAAAGCTATCCTGCTATATAAAACAGGATTTCTTGCCTACCTCTAACCTATATTGAGAGTGCGATAATAAGTAGCTCTTCCCTTTAATTTTATAACTACCCTTCATCACACTTGTTGACCATGACTTTGGTCCATCGATTTGGTTGAGTTATTTTGCTTTCACGGTACTCAAGGGTGCTGTGTTAAGAATCATTTAGTTATTGTAATTTCTACTCTTCAATGAACAACATGATAAAATACAGTGAAAAGCGTCAAGCATTGTCACAATCTGGCACCATTTGAATACTTCAAGAATAAAAAGACAAAGCTGAAAGAAAATCCATCTTTGCTGCACCACCTCCACCATGAGTCCAGCCCTGAGCTGGCTGACAAACAATACCCACGTTGCCACGTGCACAGGATCTGCCAACATCAGAGTAGCTGTTCTTCAGGTGCCATCTCTTCATCACTGGACCCACCTCGTTGAAGGGCCACTGATGTCAGGTCCCCATGATGGACCCACAATCGCCCCGCATGGTTCATGGGATTAGGGTGACTGTTCATGTGGATGAACCAGGAATCTGTCCCTGTCGGACAGGCTCCTGTATCACACACCGTATTGGAATCAGGGGTTGGGTTTGGGAGCAGGACATGGCATGTGGAATTAGGATAACTTTCCATGTGGATATTGCTAACTGTGCATGTGGAGAAAGTGAGGACTGCAGATGCTGGAGATCAGAGCTGAAAATGTGTTGCTGGAAAAGCGCAGCAGGTCAGGCAGCATCCAAGGAGCAGGAGAATCGATGTTTCGGGCATGAGCCCTTCTTCAGGAAGGGCTCATGCCCGAAACGTCTATTCTCCTGCTTCTTGGATGCTGCCTGACCTGCTGCGACTGTCCATGTGGATTAGGATAACTGTCTGTTTGGATATTGATGACTGTCCATGTAGATGTTAATCACTGTCCATGTGGATGTTGATGACTGTCCATGTGGATGTTGATGACTGTTCATGTGGATTAGGATAACTGTCCACGTGGATTAGGATAACTGTCTGTTTGGATATTGATGACTGTCCATGTAGCTGTTGATGACTGTCCGTGCGGATGTTGATAACTGTCCATGTGGATGTTGAAAATTGTCCATGTGGCTCTTGATGACTGTCCGTGTAGATATTGATGACTGTCCATGTGAATATTGATGACTGTCCATGTAGATGTTGATAACTGTCCATATGGAAGTTGATAAGTCTCCATGTGGAAGTTGATGACGGTCCATGTAGATGTTGATGACTGTCCATGTGGATGTTGATAACTGTCCATATGGATGTTGAAAATTGTCCATGTGGCTCTTGATGACTGTCCGTGTAGATATTGATGACTGTCCATGTAGATATTGATGACTGTCCATGTGGATGTTGATAACTGTCCATGTGGAAGTTGATAAGTCTCCATGTGGAAGTTGATGACGGTCCATGTAGATATTGATGACTGTCCATGTAGATATTGATGACTGTCCATGTGGAAGTTGATAAGTCTCCATGTGGAAGTTGATGACGCTCCATGTAGATATTGATGACTGTCCATGTGGATGTTGAAAACTGTCCATGTGGCTCTTGATGACTGTCCGTGTAGATATTGATGACTGTCCATGTAGATATTGATGACTGTCCATGTGGATGTTGATAACTGTCCATGTGGAAGTTGATAAGTCTCCATGTGGAAGTTGATGACGGTCCATGTAGATATTGATGACTGTCCATGTGGATGTTGATAACTGTCCATGTGGAAGTTGATAAGTCTCCATGTGGAAGTTGATGACGGTCCATGTAGATATTGATGACTGTCCATGTGGATGTTGAAAACTGTCCATGTGGCTCTTGATGACTGTCCTTTAGATATTGATGACTGTCCATGTAGATATTGATGACTGTCCATGTAGATATTGATGACTATCCAAGTAGATGTTGATGACTGTCCATGTGGATGTTGATGACTGTCCGTGTGGATGTTAATAACTGTCCATGTGGATATTAATGACTGTCCATGTAGCTGTTGATGACTGTCTGTGTGGATGTTGATAACTGTCCATGTAGATGTTGATAACTGTTCATGTGGATGTTGATGACTGTCCGTGTGGATGTTGATAACTGTCCATGTGGATGTTGATAACTGTCCATGTAGCTGTTGATGACTGTCTGTGTGGATGTTGATAACTGTCCATGTGGATATTGATGATTGTCTGTGTGGATGTTGATAACTGTCCATGTGGATATTGATAACTGTCCATGTGAATATTGATGACTGTCCATGTAGATGTTGATAACTGTTCATGTGGATGTTGATAACTGTCCATGTGGATATTGATGACTGTCCATGTAGATGTTGATAACTGTCCATACGGATGTTTTTGACTATCCGTGTGGATGTTGATCACACACCGTATTGGAATCAGAAGCTGGGTTTGGGAGCAGGACATGGCATGCGGAATTAGGATAACTGTCCATGTGGCTCTTGATGACTGTCCATCTGGGTCTTGATGACTGTCCATGTAGATATTGATGACTGTCCATGTAGATGTTGATGATTGTCCACTTGGATATTGATAACTGTCCATCACCCTCGAGTTTTTCTGGGAAAGGTGGGCACCACAGCGAGTGGAGTGTATTATTTCCCCCTCCAACCTCTATTTTGACTTAATCCTTGCCCTCTCCTTCACTTTTTGGTCACGCAGCATTTCCCCCTGAGGAGGACACTGCTTGTCACTAGCCACTCGGGTGTTTCCTTTCTTCCTGAAGGTGGAAATTGAACAAAGATTTGTAAAACTGTTGTCTTTCACTGTGTCTCACACCTGCACACACACATCATGGGAGCTGGGGAAAATATAAGCACTACTGCAGTTAGGCGGTAGTGTAGGAGTAAAGCTTTTTTAAAAACTATATATAACCAGGAGATAGCACTACTTCTGTTAGGTGGTTTGTGGGTAAATTATAACTAGGTGATTTAGAGTCTCCTCAGTTTAGAGCACTGATTCTATGAAAGAAAAAAATGTATAACCAGGAGATTCAGAGTCTCCTCTGTTTATGGGAAAAACACAAAAAAACTGTCCGTGTGGCTGTTGATGACTGTCCATGTGGATGTTGATGACTGTCCGTGTGGATGTTGATAACTGTCTATGTGGATGTTGAAGACTGTTCGTGTGGATGTTGATGACTGTTCATGTCAACCATAGAAAAGTGACAGCACAGAATATGGTCTCTCAGCACATTGACTCAGCAACGGCTAAAAGACAATGTATTGACCATTGTAATTCCGCCTCCCATCACTGGTCTGTAGCTTTGCTGGTTACAGAAAACCAGGCAAGTGTTGACACTCAATTCCCTGCCCGATTGTGTGGCTTTTACAGGGATAGAGTAGAACCGATCCTGTAACCATGAGTATCAAAAGCAGACAAGTGACACTTGCCAAGCCTGAACTGGGTGCAGACTGTATCCGCGACTGACGGTACCAACACTTGTAACCATCAACTCTTGATGGTACTCAGGACTAGTCCACACCAGTTCCAGTATGACCATTTCTTTGCAGTATGTTTGCAACTGGCACATTCTGTAGGTGTTACATTGAAGTCTCGGTGTGCGAGATGTCCAACAAGATGTACCCCTGCATCCCCTTTCTCCTCCTGAACTGATCCTTACTGACAATGATAACAAACATTCTGTCTGTGTTTCACACTAAACAGCCTGTCAATATGGCTCTGACTGAAGGGCCGGCACACCAGTGGGCAAGGTATGGTATGCCAAGGCAAAAATGCTGCAAGCATGCAGACAGGCACTAAGGAATGAGCACTGAGAGAGCAAGTGAACAGACTGGAGATGTAGTCTGATCCAGACCATGAGCCTGTCCCTGTGCATAAAGTGTCCTTGCATCAGCCTTTCAATGCCAGTTGCAATGCACCCTCCTGTGCAAGTCTCTGCTTCTTCAGCTGCCTGCAAGAATATTGGACATATGCCATAAAAAAGGTGAAAGGTTGGCACATGCCAGATGCCAGCATCCATGAATAAGGAGTGTATTCAGCTGGTGTCTGTTGACCATGTCCTGAGCTGCACTACATGCAACATAGAGACTGGAGCAAGTGGCCAGCTGAATCCACTAAGTGCCCACCCTGGTCTCCGTGTCGAGTTTTGTCAATGTCTAGCTTGTTTGGCGATTTTGCTAAGGTAGAAAGGGGAACATTAATAAATTGAGTTAGGCCATCAACAAGGCAAATAACATAACACAGGCCTTCTTGACTGGCAACTCACTGCTGTCTGATAAGTAACCTACCACATTACTTGTGAAAGGCATAAGAGATGCAGCAACATTGGCTTTGACAGATAACTCATCTGACTCTGCCTTATATCTCACCATTGCCCATATCATTCAGATGTGACATAATTCTGTCCAAAGAAATTAACCAAAACTATTCTTCATGCTTTAAATGCAGAATTAGTCCAGCAGATGGCAGTACCACTATGATCTGTGGGTCAATGCACGAGCACAAATAAGACTAGGCTTCTCAAAATTTCATTAATAACAAAAGCATCTTTCACATAAAAGAAGTGACCTTCCATCACATTTCTCACAGATAATAAGGTAAGATGTGATCCCAAGCACCTGACTTCAGATTTGGAGCGCAGTATAATATCAGGATGAACTTTTGTTCCTATTAGCATCAAGGCATCAAATCTGTTGAAGCTGATGTAAACCTCTCACTTCAGAAGGTATTGCATCAAAATAAGGTGTGAATAAACCAAAGTGTACCAATGATACATGGTCCAGGGAAAGAAGAAGGTGTCAGAAAAAAACAGATTTGCTCAATTTTGAACATTTACACTCAAGTTTGTTATTTGAAGGTGTAAAGGTGCCACACTTTTGCTGGTATTTAAGTGAGATTATTCGCGTAGACCAGTAGCTGAGTCAGCATAAAACTTTAATGCAAAGCCAACTGATAGTAATACTAGACAAATCCAATCCCAGAGTGGGATCTAGCTTGATAAATCATTTATTTAATTCGTACAGCTGGTTAATGTGGTAGCTAGTCATTGAAACATATTTGCATGAGGCTGCAGATGTTCTTTAACAATAAAACATGTTGAAGATGATGTATATATTTGTGGCAGTTATAAAGACCTAAATACAAACAGCAAAACAAAGATTTTGCTCATTTCCCAACACTATCCATTTGGCAGGTATTAAATCCCAGAGAAATATCACTTCTATCTCAAATCTAATTTTTGCTTAACTGATTCATCCCAGTTTCTTTTCTTGCCTTGCTGTGAAAGCTTTATGATATCTGTAATCATAGAGTTCTGCATATCAGGTCATATCTTGGGGTTACAGAAAATCTTGGTCATGTCATTGGTTATTGCAAACTGACCATAGTCATACCTATGAAATAAAACAGAAGTGATGTTAAAGCTGTCATCCATTCGTGTTAACTTGTGATGATAATCCAAGGTCTCATGTGCTGCATAAAGACCCAGAGCTAATTTCCTCTCACTGTGATATGTAACTATTTGACAACATGCTGCCTTTTTGGGTGTGGGAGGTGTCAAGGTTTTAGTACATTTACAGTTGCCTACTGCAGTTATCCAACATGGCATGTACTGCATCCATTGGAATTAGACCCATCAGGTCTTCCCCTGTACAGCATTTCATAGCCTCCTTGTCAGAGTCCTTCATGTCCCATTGTTACTTACACTCTTGCTCCAGAACTATGCTAAATTGTCACTAGTGTGTGATATGAAGACTGATATAAAAATCTGTTCTACTTCTAATAATCTCCACATAGCTGCTAGTGCACTGAATGCACAGAGAAATTGAGGAGGCACAAATGCACTAGAAAGCCCAGGGCCAGCAGATGCTGAATGGCCTCCACATGAAAAGGTTGGCCCGGATGCAGTGGCACTAGACTCAGAATCTATCATCCTCAATGCATTGATGATGGGCAATTTGTAATAGTGCCACAGACTGAGGATGTGCTGGGACAGTGGCACATCCTGGACCAGGACTTGCAACCATCCTATCCTGGTGGATGCCAAAGTAATAGATGCACTAACCTTTGATGCAAGAAGCTGCTACCAAAGGATCCACTGGGAGCATGCACGGGATATCTCATTCCTCAACACAATGAGTTTGTGTCCAGTGGGGTTTAGAAGACTTAGTTGTAATGTGTAAGATTTTGAATGGCCTTGAGAAGGTTGTCTTGGAAAAGATGTTTCCTTTTGTGGATTAGAATGGGAGATTGATCTGGGAGAGAAGGGCAGTGGCAACAGGAAATAGAGACAATGCACAGCCCCTTCATCTTGTTCCTAACTGTCAGAATTAAAGTGTGACACCGCAGTAAAACAGGTTGGTGCTGAATGAATATTTCTTCCATTTTCCTTTAGTTGGTCCAGGTTTTTTAATTCAGGAGATGTTGGCATAGTCAAGAAATCCACTTTTAAAATATTTAATATCCAAATTAATTAAATTAACCAGAGTTGCCTGGGAAGGCGATGTGTTGCAGCTGTAGTATGTGGGAGCTAGTGGACACCAATGGCTGCTTGAGAAACCTTGACTCAAAGTTGAATTGCTTGAGACTGAGCTGTGGATCCTGAGACATATCAGGAAAGAGAAGAATTACCTGAATACTGTGTTTCAGGAGAAACACTCCTCAGATTAATTGCATTAAATTTGGTCCGTAAGCAGGGTCATTGGACTGTTATTGTGGATAAGGCAGATATTCAGATCCGGAATGTTATTCTGGAGGAACCTCAGCCAGTGTTGCTGTGCAATGAGTACAACAGTTCTTGCGGATAGAGTGGTGCTGGAAAAGCACAGCAGGTCAGGCAGCATCTGAAGAGTAACAAAATCGATGTTTTGGGCTTTTCCAGTACCTCACTCTCAACTCTAATCTCCAGCACTTGCAGTCCTCACTTTCACAACAGTTCTTGCTCCTGGTGTGAGCAAGGCACAGACTGAGGATGACTGAATTGACAACAGCACCATTCATCTTAAAGGAGGGAAGAGTACTGTAGCAGTAGTAATAGGCGAGAGCATTGTTAGGTGAAGAGATACTGTTTTCTGCATTAAGATAGAGAGTCCCAAAGGCTGTGTTGCCAACTGAATGTCAAGGTTAAGGACATCCACTTTATCAACTTGTCAATGTATTTTTGAAGTTCTGCACTATCCTCCTCACAATTTACAATTCTTTCTTTGTATTGTCTGCAGATTTTGAAATTGTTTCCCTGCAGACTGAGATCTAGATCATTTCTATATATCAGGAAAAGCAAAGATCCTAAGACCAAGGAAGGTGAAGATTGTGATGGAGGGAAACAATGGCTATATTGTTTTGCTGCATCAGAAGCATTCCTAATTCTGCTGGTTCCACATCCCTCTCAGTATATTTCTTGATCGAGTGAAGAAAGGAATAAATGTGCTCCTTCAGCAATTTCTACTTTGTGTCTTTCGCCAAAGATGCCCAATCCTTGTGAAACTCCAGGGAAACCTGCATTAGGTTTCTCTCGTGCTAAACCACTGGTAAGAATCCGTGCCTTAAATTCCCATGTTTGCCTCCATTGCGGAATCTAGGAAAAGTAGGTAGTTAAACGGACAAAACCAAACCAGAGTGCATGCCCAAGATATTCTCTTATATTAGTAGGAAAAGCTCTGTATTGGGATGATGCAAGTGGAAAATTTGGAAAGATTGTCTCAGTTGTGAATTTGTTGGGTTTGGTTTGCTCTATATGTACACGCTAGAGAGAATACAAAGAAACCAATAAGGCAGAGCTCAAGTACAACAGGAAGAAAAGCTATAAAATATTAAAATATTAAACACTAATGAAGAGAAAAATGACCAGAGAACATAAATCCAAATTTATAACATTGAGAACTTGTTCACTCACAAATAAGGAATGTCTGAAACAATGTTCCAAGTGAGGCAATGTTACAGAAGTTATAAATGTGATGGTCTGCTGTAATGAAACAGTTTAGGCACAAGAGGGCAGAAAGCTCTTTATTGGTCATTGACCCTGCAAAGATCATGAAAACATAACACAGGACTGAATCTTATGTTTTATTCAGCTAAGTGGCTGTTTTGCTGAGTTTGTTGGAGGGATTTTTGCCAGAAGGGCTCGTGAGATTTCTTGCTGTATCTTGCCAAACTTGCCTCGTTAACCACTTTCCCCAACCTATGGAAACTGTAACATCTGATGCTGTCCCCACTTTACCACATGCCATTCCCAAAACAAATTGCTACTCTGCAGATATCTATAGAGAGACTAGCATACCTTCTACCCCTGCCATCTTTGAAAAGCTGTTGTGCACCAGATGAACGTTGGATATCTAGTAGTACCTCGAATTGATAATATCGTGGCACAGAACCACAAAGTAATGCTCCTGAAGGCCATTGTAGACATCCCTCACACGTACAAACCCATTCCCATAGCCTAGTCACTGTTTAACTACCAGCCCATGCTGTTTAACTGTCTGTATCTACATCCTGAATGAGTATTCTCTTTAAGTCAGCGCTACCTTTTCTCCAGTATTCTCTGTAGATCTGTATCCTGTCATTGCCTAAGTTGTTAAAAATCACACAACACCAGGTTCTAGTCCAGCAGGTTTATTTGGAAGCACTAGCTCTCGGAGCACTCAGCTAGTGGTTGTGGAGTATAAAAGGAGCTGCGCTCCGAAAGCTAGTGCTTCCAAATAAACCTAATGGATTATAACCTGGTGTTGTGTGATTTTTAACTTTGTACACCCCAGTCTAACACCGGCACCTCCAAATCATTGTCTAAGTAAGGGAACATCTCATACAGGCAACTAGTTGGTCAAGTCCAAAAGTGGGCTTTTATTGACAGTCAGCAAAAGGGAACACAGAGGAAACAAATGAAGGCTATGATTCACACCCACAAAGCAAACCAACTGCTGGCATCTTCACCTTGGCAAGCCATGATGTTCTTTTGTATCCATCTCTTACTTACTGGAACCTGGTCCCAATCAGGTCCCGTCTGGTTTGTAGTACCTGGTAGAGCTGAGTTCTATCATCAATAAAGAAAGCTTCCTTCATTTCAGTGTCCTCATCCTTTTCCTTGCAAGAGTGCTTCCATTTTCCTGGCTCCTCAGTAACTATCACACCACCTTGTTGCCTGCTGTAATGGTGCAGCACATAGTACACCAGAATGATGTGGCACATTCTGTCTGGACTGTCCTAGAGGGCTATCCTACAGGCTGCACCACCGCTGTCCTGGTTGCAGCATGAGCACCAGCTGAGCGACCAACACATAAAGTTAAAAGGAAGTGTGGCTGCACTCTGAGTCCCTTCTGAACCCAGACCCACCTCAACCATTCCACTTGCCTTTGCTTTCATTAGTGCCCCATAAATGTAGCTTATGACGCAATGACATTCTCATCATCCCACAGCATCCTTAGAATTTCCACAAGTGATGGTACAATCTGGGCCAACACTTGTCTGTATTAAGTTACTGCCGCGTACCCCTGCATCACTGAGATGGTTGTGTTAGTTGAGCCTGTGGCGTGGTGTAATATACCATTGAGGCTAACATTTGATGCATCAGCACATTCACTCTGCAAGCATTGCACAAGTGTGAACAAATGTTTGAAAATGAAATACAGTTGCAGTTTACAAATGGATGCTTCATGTATTTGCTCCCTTAATGTCCCAGTGAGCAGCCAACCCTGCAATTTCACACATTAATCTATCAATCTGACTCTGGCCACCCTGGGCATTATCCCAACCATTTTCCAGCTGAATTTCATATCCAGAAAAGTGATGACAGGGAAATACAGGTGGCAGTGGACATTATCAGCACTGGGCCCAGCCTGGTTGTCAAGTTTCACCACTCATGCCCCTGTTCTAACTTGCACTTTTTCTGCAGCCTGTATCTGCCCAGATCCCCCAATGTGAAGACCCGCCACAGTGAGCTTTACTGTCAATCATTTTCTCCTGCCCCTGGGTTCCCCGGTGATGTCTACCCTGGTACTTCACACTCCCCCCTGAGGATGCTATTGCCAATAGGCCTCATTAGTTGTCAAATGCTGTTACTGTTAACCAGTAATTGAGTAACATTATAAGTGGGAACCATTCTCCATGCACATCCTGCAAGTAAGTGGAAGTATCTAGGGAAGGGAGATCACGGAGCAAACCAAATGGATCATCTCAGTGGTGGGCATAGACCATTGAACTGCCTTTCCCATCTTTCCCCATGTCCATGATAGCCATTTTTTTGCTTTTGTATGTGTGCACATTGAGGGAATTTTATAAGGAGGTTAGAGTTTTAACTAATAGAGTTTTATGTTGATAGTTCATAAATGTTTTTCTGTAGCTAGAATCTATTTATTTGTAATAAATTGTAAAAATTGTTAAATACCTAGTCTGTGCTGTCAGTTAACCTCGGTCTAAAAGGCTCAAACAGATTGGTGTTAAGTATTAAAGTATTATTTTTTTTAATCTATGAGATGTACCACCCCTTCCCTATGGTTCGTATATACGACTGGAAATGGAATATGGTCCTTGTTTGCATAAATTTCTTTTGTTCTACCTTTCAAATGTCATATTTCATGGGGATAATCAACTTCACAGACACAGTAGACTGTGATAGTCGATAATGGCTCTCAACCACTTGAAATAAGGCAGTTCAATAGCAAATGGGCTCCTGAAGGTTTGAATCAACTAGGCAGATGCTGGAGATTAGAGTCAAGATTAGAGTGGTGCTGGAAAAGCACAGCAGGTCAGGCAGCAACCAAGGAGCAGGAAAATTGACATTTTGGACAAAAGCCTTTAATCAAGATTTGGGCTTTTGCCCGAAACATCAATTCTTCTGCTTCTTGGATGCTACCTGACCTGCTGTGCTTTTCCTGCACCACTCTAATCTTGACCTGAAGGTTTGAGTCATGTGTTAGTAGTACCTTTTAAACCAAGTAACCACATTATCTGACTTCTGGGTTTCCTGACTAATTACAATGAGCACGCCTCATGATAATCTGCATCAGTTTATTTCAGCTCAGCTGTATATGTAAAGGGCCTTGTGTGGATGACACTGTTACAGGAGTTTTCAGACAGAGCCAGTGCCGAGAGCAATGGACATATAACATTGCAAGGCAGCATCACTTCACTAAAGCTGCCCAAAGGAAGATCCTGTTCTCTATTGGCAGACAGAAGGAAGCATACCACTGAGAGTAACAAGCTGGAAGTTGGTGCAAAGTATGAGAAGTTGGAAATTGCCGGAGAGATTCACAGCAGGTGTGTGTGGTGCTTTGTGCCAGCTATGGTGCTAGGAGAGGGTTGATAGCATCATCAAGACAGGACAGGTGAGCACTCTGACTTATTCAAGTCTAACTTTCAGCCCCTTGTTGGGGCCAGGGATATGGGCTCAGAATTTCCCATTACTTTTTCCCAAATTGTGCCTCCCTTCTCAGCCCTGTATTTTCCCAGCAGTGGGCTGCAAGGGTAGCAGCACTCTCTAAGCACATCGCAGAATTCAAAGCAGAATTTAAAAGCTTGCCATTGGAAGGTTGACTGGGACTTTTCTCGGAGGTGCTAGTGCCCAGTTTAATGGGGATCAGCACACCAGACAGAGGCCCTCACTGTTCATCGTGCTGCAGCCCAATAGATGTTCCCTCCAGATTTGATTTCAACCTTGGGCAACTATCTGTGTAGAGTTTGCACATTCTCCTCATGTCTGCATGGGTTTCCTTCTGGTGCTCTGGTTTCCTTCCACAGTCCAAAGATGTGCAGGTTAGGGGCCATGCTAAATTGCCCTGTCGTGTCAAGAGATGTGCAGGCTAGTTGGATTAGCCATGGAAAATGCAGGGTTACAGGGATAAGGTGGGTCTTGGTGGGATGCTTTTCAGAGTGTCAATGCAGACTCGATGGGCTGAATGGTCTCCAAATGCACTGTAAGGATTCTATTATTCTATGTTTGGTGGAGCTCATCTCTAGCACAAGTGCCACAATGTCTTGGTTCTCTTGATGTTGATGCTCATGGAAAGAGTGACAGGCTGAATGGCCATTGATGAATGTGTGCTGGTCCTCACCAGTGACCTGCACACTCAGAATGTGACCTCAAGTATCATGTGTAGAATCTTTGTGCTAACTTACAGTCAAGTCCTCTCTAGCTGTTTAGCAGAGAAGTGCCACACCTTCTACTCTGTCCAATCCAACAGCCCACATGTACCTGCAATCCTGATGGCTGAGTATGCCCCTCAGAGGACATTGGCCAAGAGCATCCAAGGAGTCAGGACAGAAATCAGAACAACCTACTTCTAGCTCAGATTTAGCACCGTATGGGAATTTTCTAGAAAAAAAACAAGTAAGGAATTGCAGCTGTACATGGGTGTACACAGAAATGTTTAACACAATGTTAGATTGTTACATTTTTGTTTCATCTCTTGGTACGGTAAGATTCGGTTACTTTGCTCTATTTTCCCATCTTGCCCATTTGCACCTGCTGCCTTGCATGTGGCCTTCATCCTGTACAAAGTGTTAAGGCAAGAGTTAAGCAGTGGATCTCTGTGAAAGGACTGAGTTGTGGATTTTGGGATTGTTTTGTACTGGAAAGCATACCACATGGTTGTGAATAGTGCGCCCTCTTTGCTCAGCAGATTTTATCGGGTGGAGTTTTCCAGTGAAAGCTGAGCTCTTCGTCCAACACCCCCTCTTTCCGACCACACTCCTTCCCTGAAACATTTCTTTGATGTTTGAGGAGGAAGAGTGAGAAAATCTGATCGCTTCAAAATCTAGAATCCACCATGGAGTGGGATACCAGCAGAACAAAGCTCCAACCCAGGTTTGGAACCCTCTCAAGATTTATACCAGTGCAGACACACAGGTGAGATACTCCCATCCAAGGACTTTCCAAATCAGAACCTGAATGAAAATCAGGTTTACTTTTGATTTTTAAATTCAATCAATGGCACATTTTTAATTTTGTTTTACATGATAAAGACCCCTTCATGTAGTAACGTCGAAGGACAGAAGTTGGACAACTGCATCAATGATTATGAGTCATCCCATACGGGAAAACAACTTCTTTGTAAAAGGTAACTTAATGCTTCCATTTAAATAAACTTGCTGTCTGTTTAATTTCCTGACAAAAATAATGCTCTCACATCATGATGTGAATTACTGACATTGATTTGACAGAACTTAGTGAAGCATTAACAATGATGTTATTTTACTAATAGAAGAATTGTAGCGTTAGGCTGTCTTATTGATCTTTGGGTTTATTTGTTTAATACTGCTGAATCTGTCTCCATTAGATCCTACTGGATTATTGAATCACCATTAGTCTTTCATGGCAAATTAACCCTTCAGCATTTAAAGGCATTGAGTATTTTGATTCAACTGGAAAGGTCAAAGTACAAGAATAAAAACAACTCTTTAGTGCAGTTATTTTTATTGGAATGGACGTTTTGACAAAAAGTTATTAGAGCAAGTAATGAGTGTTAATTCCTCTTTTCTCTGATTGCCATCGTCTAAGGTTGGTTGTGTTCTTGGAAGCTTCACCATGTGACCTCTAGGTTTCAACAAGCTAAGGCCTATTACTCTTGTTATTATTGCTGTCTGGTCCACCATCCTGTGGATAATCCCCACACCATTTGAAAAGGGAGTAAACTTTTCATTATCTGAATTAGATGGCCTTGACTTTCAATCAAATTGCTTTTTCCCATACTCAATACTTTTAAATCAGAAAAAGTAGAAAATACTTTAACAACAGAAAAAGATCAAAGGGATTTTTAAAAAAACTTTTTGTGTGTCTTTATGATTTTTCTCTCTGGTTGATCATAGAAATGTGCTAAAATTAAAAATTAATCCCCAGAAACACTATGACACTTACATTGGGTAAGTAACCTTAAATTAAACTCAACTGCACTCACATCTGGTACAATTTTACATTTAAATCATTGCTCAACAAAGAAATGACAATAGAAGTTTTCTAAATCAAAATATCTATTTTGAGAAGAATATTTTGCCATACTGCTTTTGCAATATTTAACTAATACACCTGGTAAAGTTGAACACAATGAAACAGAAGTAGACGATTTATCCTATTGAACTTGTATCATTATTCCATCTGAGCTGTTATCTAATTCCACACCCTTAATTACATGATTGACAAAACCTATCAATATCAGTAGTAATATTATTTAATGAATAATTGACTTACTTTCAAAAGATCTCATAGCAGAGTGCTAGCGTCCCTACGTTTATAGTCAAATCCTAGCTCCTGAATGTAGATATTAAAATTTGCTGAGTCAGCTGAAATGAAGTTAGCAACTCATCTTCCAGCAGTTCAGGGTGTGACATTCACTAGCATGTCATAAGTCCACATTAGCACACAAGTCAGCTGGAATTAATTCACACGTGCAACTTAAAAACAAGCAGCATGTATGAACACAAACTTGACTTTTTATAAAAGATGAATACTTGACTTCTTCTTGCAAACTTCAGAGAGCAAGCCATCAAACTGTTATGTGGCTCCTTCAGACAGAGACCATTAAATTGCACAAACATTTCCAGTGTTAAGGCTGAAGGTTCTCGATGTTCCGCAACTCATGAAATGCATTTTCATAGATGGTCAGCCTTCTAGTATTTAAACACTTATGGTGTAAGAAATTAGAGCTCTTAATGTTCATAGGACTATAAGAAATAGGTACAGGAGTAGGCCATTTGGCCCTTTGAGCACACTCTGATCTTCAATAGGATCATGGTTGATCTGACATTCCACAAGTCTGCTATCCTACCCTTTCCCTGTAACCTTTGATTGTCTAACTGATCAAGAATCTACCTATCTCAGTCTTAAATATACACAGGAATTCTGTCCCCAAATCCCTCTGTGGTAAGGAGTTCCAAAAATTCTCAAAGAGAGAAGAAATCTCTCCTTATCTCAGCCTTAAATTGGCATCTCTTAGTTCTAAGACCATACCCTCTGGTCCTAGACTCACCATGAGGGGAAACATCTTCTCAGCATTTACACTGTCAAACCTCTTAAGAATCCTATTTGTTTCACTGAGGTCATTGCGCATTTTTCTAAACTCCGGTGAGTCCAGTCCCAATCTGTTGAATCTTTCCTCATAAGACAATCCCGCCATTCCAGGGATGATCCAAGTGAAACCTCTTTGATTTGCTTGAAATTAAAATGATATTTTTTTTAAGTAAGGGGACCAAAACTGTTCACTCCAAATGTGGTCTCACCAGTATGTTGTACTGTTGCAGTAAAACTCCCCCACTCTTATAATGCAACCTCTTTGAAATTATATTCCAATATTCCATTCGCCTTCCTGATTACCTGCTGCATCTGTATGCTAGCTTTCTGTATTTTGTACACAAGTATCCCCAAATCCCTTTGCACTGCACTTTCTGCAGGTTTTTTTCCCATTTAAATAATGCTGTTCATTTATTCTCCCTTCCAAAATGAATTTCACATTTTTTCTTTTTGCCAACATTTTGACAACTAACTTAACTTACCAATACCTCTCAGTAAACTGGTTGCAAGGTTCTCACAACCGGCCTTTTCACATATTTTTGTTTTGTCTGCAGATGAGACAACAGCACATTTGCTTGCTTCCTCCTAGTAACTAATGTATGTATTGTAAAAAGTTGCAGTCCCAACGCAGACCCATGTGGAACACCACTGATCATAGGTCGCCAACCTGAAAAGGAATCTCCTATCCCCACTCACTGTTTCCTACCCATGAATCAATCCCCTATTCATGCCACTATATTACCTTCAACAGTATGCAATCTTCTCTTATGACTTAACCTTTTATGAGGTACCTTGTCAAATGCCTTCTAGAACTCCAAATGCCACACATCTACTGGTTCCCATCTTTTCACTCTGGTTAAGACTTCCTTGAAAAACTATAATAAATCAGTCAGACATGAATTCCCTTTCATGAAACCATGCTGACTCTGTTTGATTAGATTATGACTTTCCAAATATTCAGGATTTGGTGATGCCGGTGTTGGACTGGGGTGTACAAAGCTAAGAATCACGCAACACCAGACTATAGTCCAACAGGTTTAATTTGGATGCGCTAGCTTTCGGATTGCTGCTCCTTCATCAGGACAACCAACCTTTCAATTAAACATGTAGGACTATCACCAAATATTCAGGCATTACTTCGTTAATAACTGATTCCAATACTTCTCTAACTTTAAATATTAGGCTAATCAGCCTATAGCTGTCCACGTTTTGCCCCTCTCCCTTGTTAAACAGAGCTCTCACATTATCAGTTTTCTAATTACAGAGGCATAGAGTCATACAGCATGGAAACAGATCCTTTGGTCCATTTTTCCATGCCGACCAGGTATCCTGAACTGAAATAGTCCCATTTGCTTACATTTTGCCCATATCCCTCTAAACCTTTCCTATTCATGTACTTGTTTAAATATCTTTTAAATGTTGCAATTGTACTTGGCACTACCACTTGCTCTGGCAGGTCATTCCATATATGCACCACCCTCTGTGTGAAAAAGTTGCCCCTCAGATCCCTTTCAAACCTATGCCCATTCACCTATGCCCTCTAATAAGGTCACCCTTCAGCATCCTACGCTCCAGGGAAAACTGCCCTAATCTAGCTAGCCTCTCCTTATAACTCAAACCCTCAGTCTTTGTAACATCCTTGTAAATCTTTTGTTGCACTCTTTTCAGTTTAATAATATCCTGCCTATAGCAGGGCAATCAGAATTGTATGCAGTACTCTAAAAGTGGCCTCACCAATTAGTTGAGCAGCTGCAACGTGATATTCCAACTCTTATACACTCTGATCAATAAAGGCAAGCATGCCAAACGTCTTCTCCAACACCTTGTCTGCTTGTGAAGCTATTTTCAAGTAACTATATACCTGTTCCCCTGGGTGTCTCTGTTTGACAACACTCCCCAGGGCCCTACATTAACTGTGTAAGTCCTGCCCTGGTTTGTCTTACCAAAATGCAACACCTTGCATCTAACTAGATTAAGCTACATCTGCCATTCCTTGGCCTACTGGCCCATTTGATCAAGATCCTGTTGTATTCTTAGATAAACATCTTCACTGTCCACTATACCATCAATTTTGATTTCAACCGCAAAAGTACTAAGCATGTCTCCTATATTCTCATCCAAATCATTTATATAAATGTCAACCAACAGTGGACTGATTCTTGTGGCACAATGCTGCTCACAGGCCTCCGGTCCAAACAACAACCTTCTACAATCCTTTGGAACTTCTTCAAATTTCAAATATTTTTGGAAAATTATAACTATTGCAGCCATTATCTCTGTAGCTACTTGATTCGGGATCATAGGATGCAAGCCATCAGGGCTCGGGGACTTGTACACTTTCAGTCCTGTTAGTTTATCTAATACTTCTCTGATCATAGTGATGGTATTTAATTCCTTCCCTGTATTCTATAGTGTTAATGAGATGTTCAAAATATCTTTCATCATAAAGACTGATGCAAAACATTTGCTTAACTCCCCTGCCATTTCCTGTTCCCCATAACCATCTCCTCAGATTCATTTTCTAAGGGGCCTATGTTCCACTTGGACCTCTCTCATTCTTTTTAATATTTAACAAAGCTCTTATTTTCAGCTTTTATATTCCTTGCTAATTTGCCCTCCTAGTTTATTTTCTCTGTCTTTATTTTCTTTAAGTCCTCCTTACCTTGATTTTGAATTTATCCTGGTCTTCAGGGCTAACACTAACTTTTGACTCCTGATGTGCTTTTTCTTTCAAGTTAATATTCTCCTTGACTACCTTGATTAGCCCCATAATAATTTTATCCCTCTGCAAGAATCTTTTCTCTTTGCCTCCTTAAATGACTGCTTATTTCTGTCATTCCCTGCAGTTCACTTTAGCTAATTCAATCTGGGGGATTTTGAATCCTGCGAGGAGATTGGGCAACACTTCAGGTTCTGAGGGTATAAGAGGTCTGGGGAAGGTATAATAAGGGGATTGAGATAAGTAGTAGGTCATTTGAATAATTATTTGTGTGTTACACCAATATTTAATTGCTTAACCTTTCCTGAACAAATATTTACTTAACTGCAGCGCAACCACCCCAATTAGATGAATATTTTCAGAGAGTTCTAGACACAGGGGAATTGTCCAGCAGTTCCAAGTGTATATCCAGCAGATACTGACTGTCTTGCCTGGCTATCTAAAGTAGCAGCCTCCCAGTACATTGGCATAGCCAGGCACTCACATGCAAGAGCCATGACATTAGACAAAATTTGGCAGACTGCATGGTCCTTCACTGCAGTCTGCACATCACCTCTGGCACCTCTCTACTTCTGCTTCTCTGTCAGCTCATGCATGTCCAAGCCCAGAGGCTCAGCGTCTGCACTGGGTTCAGCAGGGTCCTGTTTTCCAGCCTGGCTTTGAGTATCAAAGACTGCAGCAATTTCTTCCTTCTTTGGCTGTGGGCCTGGGTCAGTGCTATGCTCACCACTGGAAGTGAATGCCCCCGTGTTATACAACATGGCTATAACAATAAAGTGGCAGACATTTCTTGTACAGTACACATGTGATGGAATCCATTCTTGTGTATGACAAGCTGAGAGATGCCGAGCTTACAATGCCAACTCACACTGACAGGGGCTTGAAGCATTGAATAGATAGTGGCACTGACTCAGGTTGTGCAGAAGAAATCATTCAGTAACAAAAACAGAAATTACTAAAGAAGCTCAGCAGGTCTGGCAGCATCTGTGGAGAGAAATCAGAGTTAATGTTTAGGGTCTTTCCTCAGATGCTGCCAGACCTGCTGAGCTTTTCCAGCAATTTCTGTTTTTGCTTCTGATTTACAGCAGCTGAAATTCTTTTGCTGTTTATTAGAGATCATTCAGTTCTTGAGTGTCACCTCTGATTGCTAATGGCACTGACCACATTTCCTTGATGATGTAGGATAGTCTCTAATTGCCATCTCCCAGAAAAGAACTGGACATCCTTGACTCTGGAAAGAAAAGAATTGCTTCTGCATCTCGCACAAAAAAAATTGCGAAAATGCAGAGAACTGTTGAAAAAAGAATCCCTACATTGTGAAGGCAGGCCATTTAGCCCATCAAGTCCACACTAACCCACTGAAAAGTATCCCACACAGACCTACACCCTATATTTTTCATGGCCGATCCACCTAGCCAGTACATCCCTGGATACTGGGTAATTTAGCATGGCAAATCCACCTCACCTATATATCTTTGAATTGTGGGAGGAAACCCCACACAAACGTGGGGAGAGTGTGCAAACTGCATGGAGACAGTTACCTGAGGCTGGAATTGAACCCAGGTCCCTGGCTCTAAGAGGCAGTGGTGCTAGCCACTGTACTCCCTGGGCTGTAGGTCTATGCACTTAAAAGAAAATACAATTTGTCAAATAACCCCTCGCTTTTACCAATAATTTCCCTTTCTCATTTTCGTTTCATACTGTTGATGGGTACAGGATAAAGGAGCAACATTTGAAAGAATGTTGGTAAATTGAGTGATGCTATTGTTTTGTAAATCAGCTATGTAAGAAAGACAACTCTGAACTGTCCAAGGGGCAAGTAATAATTTATTTTCACCACTGTGCTAAAAGCATTGGATTGTCCCCTGACTCCAGGTTTTAGATTTTGCAGAACATTAACCTATTTAGCTGGACTATACTGGACAGTATACTTATGACTGAAAACCAGTTTCTCAGTTACAATCTAGAAATGTCTTTACTAAAACAAAATAATCCTGGACGGTTTTATTGCTTCATTTAACTTTATGAGAATTATACAATATTCAACTTCCAAGCAACGATTCTGCATCAGTGACACCTGCTATAACGAGGCACTGATCTTGAGGCTGCTCAACACACAGTGACATATAACGCATGATAAGCTTAGCAAAACCCAAAGATGTATTAATCAGACAAGAGCTCCAGAAAGCAGTCAGTATTCTCAAGACCCCGTGCCATTTAGACTAGGCAATCTATGGAATTCCCTGTTGCCATGTTGCTCTTCTGACTTGAAGTACATTTTTATCATTATAATTGTTGGCAGTAGTTGATCTGTTTTCTAGCATCATTACTGGATTAGCATTCAGTCTCCTAGGTGCCATTGTTTAGAATTCCACTCCTACATGTAGGTCATGGCCTTCAATACCTCTATGCTGGAGCCACTCACCACTGAAGGAAATAAATAAGTACTCAATTATCTGAATAACAAGGCCTTTTAAAAATGTATATTTGTGTTTATGGGAAACATTTGACTTTAGAAAATTAAAACCATAAATATTGCCCATCCCAAAGAGCCTTGAAATACCATATGCTGTTGATTTGTTTGGGTTGGGATAATGAATTATCTCCTAACAGAATAACATTTCAGGAAGAAAAAACAATCACATTTAAATCTTTTGATTAAGGAAAATTAGACACAATAACAATTTCATATATGTACAAAGTTCAAAGAGAGTCTGGAGGAAATACAGTTTTTTGAGCATTAATTGACTGTTTTAGTTAGGAAATGGAGCAAAATCTACACAGAGAAAGTTAATTATTTCCTATTTGGAGATGAGGTTTTGGAAGAAGGAGTTAGGATAGTAATGAATAATAAGTCACAATGTGTTTTAAATCAAATCTTAATCTCTTGTATAATTACATAATAGAGAAGAATAAAGTCTAGTTAGATTAATTTTTGATTGAGAAGGGAGTCAAGTATTATGACTATAGTCAGACAATCAGGTCAACCATGATCTTATCAAATTGCAGAACATTGAAGGACCGAGTAGCCTATTCCCTTCTTTAATCCTTATGTTCTTGTGTAGACCAGGAACCTCAGTCTGTCCAATTTATGGGCTGTGGGAATGTAACTATTCTGATGTAGTAACCATGATTGAAAGATATGCTGGAAGCCAAATCTTCCGGTCCTGACCTATTAATAGCCTTTGCGGGATGCTCTTTCAGATAATGAGGCTAAGGCCATCAATGTAAGGGAAGATGGAGGTTGAGATGGGGACTTGTATACAGGTGCTGTCATGCCCCAGGCCCTCAATGGGTCCCTCTGAATCCAGCAGAAGTGTGCTTGGTCAGATCAGAAGTAACTCACAAAACTAGTGGTAGTGGGTTACTCTTCAGAAAAATAAACTCTTGAAGACTTTTGCATAATTAATAACACTTTTACTGTGCAAAAAGGTGCAAGATATTTTCAAGCAAGGACCCATAACCCAGGCAGCCTCTGGCAAGACTGTCAGCATCTTTGACAATGCAGCAGCACCATCAGAAGCATGAACATTGTGGGACTTGCCCCTGTTCCCACAGAACAATGGCCAGAGATATAGCATTACACTTAGAGCTGGGATGCAGATTTGCATGGTCACAGTGTTCAACTGAATTACTGAACGGACCCTTATAAGAGTCTGAGTAATGGAGACTATGACAGGATTTAGAGCAGCTTCAGATGAGAAGTCCAACAAGGCACCATTCCATTCCACCTTTTGTGCTTTTTACAAGCATTATGGTGATTTTTTTCTTTCTTTTTCTTCTTTATGAGAAGGCAATGTCTATGTGTGCCCTGTTTTTTTTTCTTTTCCCCAGCACCCATGTTGTGTGTGTGCAGGTGTAAGACAGTGAAAGACAACAAATCTTTATTCAATTCCCATCACCAGGAAGAAAGGAAACACCAGGGTGGCCAGTCACAAGCAATGCCCTTCTCATCAAAAGTGAAGGGGAGGGCAGGGATTAAATCAAAATAGAGTTGGAGGGGGAAATAAAGCACTCCACTCCCTGCGGTGCCCACCTCCCCCTGAACAACTCGAGGGAGTTGGTAGATACCATTGCTCCTTCTCCAGGGACACCTGGGCTTGAATGTAAGCAGTATGGTGAATTTCTCTTGAAGCTGCAGTGAGTGGCAAGTTAAGAAGGATTAGTCCTTGTTAAAAGCCTTGTTCATGGTCCAATGTGCCTCCTACTCTGCATTCTATCTTCTCAGATGCACCAAACAAGTTAGATGCCAAGAGAATTTGACAAGGAAATCAGAATGGGTGGAGCCAGCTCGCCATTCTCAGTCTGAAGGGCCTCCATGCTACGTACAACCCAGCAGCACTTCAGGGGATGATTCACAGACACAGGCTGCATGTACCCTTCATCCACAGATATTAGCATCTGGCTAAAATAAAAACAAAATACTGCAGATGCTGGAAATCTGAAACAAACACAGAATATGCTGAGAAATTCAGCAGATCTGGCAGCATCTTCACAGAAATTGAGTTAATGTTTTGAGTCCAATATGACTTCTTTGGAACTGAGAAGGGATGGAAAATGGTTGCTTTCATACATTTAATGGTTTCCGATTGGACCCAATTCACTCCAATTAGTAATCCCTTTGTCAAAAGTCCAGAAGCTTAGCCATTGTCAGCCATTTCCTTGGGATATTGATTGGGGATCTGTCTGACTACAGTTCAGGAATTAGGCAAAAGTCTTGTAGAGTCAGCAGCAGCAGTCATGGAAATAACGTGTTGTGAATTAATGGACTATAAAGAGAGCAGTTGGGGTCTGGTCAGAGATCTGGACAGAATACAGTCCTGGCTGTATGTGCATCAGTTGTTAAGGAGGCTGTATGGGGGGGGGGCGGGGGGTGTTGCTGTAGGTTTAGTGGTGGCATTACTGTCAAAAGATGGGGGAGTCAAGATGGTGAGAGAGGAAACATTACCCACAGGTAAGGACAAGGATAGGGTGTGTGTGTGTGTGTATGAGACTCACAGTGTTATGAGGAGATACCAAACAACAAAGAAGAGCGGGTGGTTTAGTGTTCCCTCACAACACCGTGACTCTCATGGCAGGCTTCTGGGGGAGAGCTTGATGGCAGTACCCACAGCCTCAGTTTAAGGAGCAGGATGGGTAGCATTAAGGTGTAAGGTCAGGGTTCATTGGGAGAGAGGAAAGTTGAACTTCAATGTGATGGGTCTCCACATTGTCAGAGTGAGTAGAGAAATGCTATTGTAATAATTTGCAGTAAAAAGAAATATGGAGAATCTTGGGGGTGGGGAGAGGGGGGAGGGTGCATGGTGGTAGGTGGTGAAGAGACGGATGACCTGTCTGGCATCATCTGCGTAGCAGACCCAAAGTTGGGCTGAGTAGTTGGGAGCACGATTTGTTGGGACAGGCTAAACAGAGACACACAAGGCAATTCCTAGAGGCATGGCATTCTAACCGGAACTCCAAGAATAAAGACATCAATTTGGATCCCATCTACCAGCCTCTGAGGAAAAGAATCGGAAATGATATCACCCACCTTAAGAAACTAAAACACATAAACAGAAAGTGGGACATAACACCAGTGCTTCACTGAAGGCTCACTGACGATGTTACCTAATATCACCATACTAGGTAACATCATCTTTTAACAGCGTTTGAAAAAAAACCTTCCAGCGCAGCGAGCAAGCTTACAACCAGAACCTCAACCTGAGCTAAAAATCTTCTCAAATATCGCTGACAAATCACAATATGTTCATGTAGAAATTTTTTGTGGGCATTATCAATGAACACACGACTGATCTGGGCTAATGTATTTGCACTCATACAAAATCATCTGAAACAATTAGCCTTCACAAGATCACTTACACCTTGATTACTTAAGGCTGCAATTTAAGTATAAATTCTGAAGAAACATTAGTTCTGTCTTTTTCTCCACAAATGCTGCCAGACCTGCTGAGTTTCTATGTTTGATTCAGATTTCCAACATCTTCAGTTCTATGTTTTATTTTAGTTCTCAATCACTATGTTTAGACATATTATGACATATCTCAAGAATATGTAAGACTTGAACTCAGGCTTTCTAACCCAGAGATAGGGACACTGTAACTGCACCACAAGAGTCCCTATCTTCCTAATCAACCTGTTCAGAGATGTTATGACACCCCTCTGGAATGTGAGACATGAATCCATGTCTATTAACCCAGAGGTAAGGACACTACCATTCCACCACAAGAGCCCTTAAACTGAGGCTGTGTAATTTTTATGAAAAAAATTCCTAATTTATCATGAGTGACAAACTTCTGTTCCATAATACTGTTCTTTGTCACTAATGTAGACCTAAGCTTTAAGTAGTGAAGTTAATTAACAGGGACGAAATTAGCAAAAACAGTTTCAGGTAAGTGCCTTTAAAAAATGTGCATTTTGTGCCTGTAATGTAATAAAATGGTCCAGTGCTTCATAGCACAAACATTATAGATCACATCAGGAGGTCTGATAACAGATTGCTGCAAGATTGGACAGATGTAGATGTAAAGCTTATTTTCAGAGCACCTTGTATTGAGATATATATTTACTGGGTTATTGCTGAATTGAATTCTTCCTCATTTAGGCTCTGTAAGGTATCAACTATTGCTGACAGTTATTCAGCTACCCAATCAATGCAGACTAATAATTATTCTTATAAAATTACTGAATAGATCTAGATGTAGAAATCAAGACTTCAACTCATGATTTACCACAGCTCATCAGAAAATCGAACACTTGCCTCAAATTCAAAGAGATCTGAGAAAAGGTTCATGGACTTGAAATGTCAATTCTATTACTCTTGCCATGTGAGTATTTTCAGTATTTTCTAATCAGAAAGACTGTTATTTCTACAAAGTCAAGATGAGAAAGATTTACTGCAGATTTTGTTCAAAACTTACCACAGTTTGGCTATTACTGATGGCTCACATGCTAAGGCATCCCCCTGTTTTTATACCTTAATCTTGGAGGGAAGTCTCACAACATGTTTTTCAATATTCTTTCCCATGTTATTGGCATCACTGGTGAGGCCAGCATTTATCGCCCTTACCTAATTTGCCCTGTGAAGGTAAATTGCTACAATCCATATAATGTAGATGTATCCACAGTGTTGCCAGAAAGGAAGTTCCAGGATTTTCACCCAACAATAGTTTGGATATATTTTCAAGTCAGGATGGTAAGTGGCCTGCAGGGGCACCTTCAGGTGGTGTATCAGATGCTCTTGTCCTTTGGATTGTACAGGTAGTGTTTACCATGGCATCTGTGCTGATACCAAGATCCTTGTGTATATGCACTTGACCAAGGCATATGAAGCTATGGTCAGGCGCTAGAAAATGGGAATAGAATAGTTAGATGGTAGTTACTGACTGATGTGGACTGAAGGGCCTTTTCCTGGTTACCCAGTAGATCTTTAGTACTCAATGACTCTTCTGTGTGGTTCTGAAACTTGGATGATGTATAGACACCACCACAAGACCCTTGTATCTGCAAGCTGGTAAGTAGTGTATAAATACAGGCTGCTTTGTCCTGGGTGCTATTCAGCCTCTTGAGTGATATTGGAGCTGCACTCATCCAGGCAATTGGGGAGCATTCTATCAAATGGCTGAATTGTAACAGATATGTCACCCACTTTCATCTCCATGCATACCTGCCCCTCTCCTATTCCAGGAAGAAAACAACCCACAATAGGGCAGAAAGAATTAAGACATACCCCAATGTTCAGCTTCCTCGCCCCATATGAGGAAAGGGTCCTGACTCTGACTGCCCCAAATTGTTAACTGACTATGTCCTTGCCCCTGAACTGATATCAGAGGCTGCTCTTGATTTGCTGGCCAAGGTGGAGGCCCTAGGAGCTGGAGAGGCCAATTACCTGCTCAGATGTTAATGTTGAGAATTGTCACCGTTGAGTTTTTCTTCAGTACTAGGGCAAATAGTAACTTGTATCTTTATCCTTCTTTCTTATGCGTTATGTTTTGTGTTTGTCTTACTTACTGCCTGAATGAAGCCTATCTTCCTTGACTTGACTGAGATCTGCTGGTAACCATGACAAGATTCCTGATTTGACATGGCAATACAGCAATAATGTGAGCCTTGTAGCTTTGGCAGAGTGATCAAATCACAAATGGCAAGGCAATGCTAGGCAGATATCCTGTGATTAACCAGGTAGGCTTAGAGTGAGTGAGCACTAAGACAGCAAGTAAACAGTCTGGAGACGTATAAGCACCCTGAAAGTGGATCAGAGATGTTCCATGAGGGTTCTTAGAAGCTTGCACATATTGGTTGCCAATGTCAGTGAATATAGGGTGCATAGGGCCAGTGTTCATGGAGCTAGCCCAGTGTCAAACATGAAGGTCCTTTAGAGCAAGCAGCAAGATGCCAGGTACCTGCTCTGACTTCCATGTTCAGTGTTCTTGAGATGTTGATGAATTGACTGTTAGCCTTAGATAGCAGAGTGGGATATCGGTAGTGAGGCTTCTGAATGAACAAATAGCATCTCAGTACTGAAATGGTGCAGTATGTCTTGTTATTTGAAATACACAATAATATGGATTCAGATTACTTCAAATTTCAAACAGATTTTTTTCATTGCTCACATTACAACTATCAGTTATAGATTACTGAATCTCAAATTACAATATGCTTCCTCTTTGTAGCATGCAGTGGGTCATGTGGTTTTATCCAGGTTATTATTCAGACTTTTAGCACCAACAACAATGCTTTGTTAGGAAAGGTTGGTACTTAAGGTGCTAGGAAGTTTAAAAATTCTGACACATTTTTTGCATATCTTCTTTGTCTTGAAGAGTTTTTATCTTACATATTCAACTTGACTCTTTGGGACAGATCCCACAACCTGAATAGATAGAGCCAAAATTAGAGCCAAGTGAGATTTGTGTGGAGCATGCTGACATGCTAGGGCATTTTGAGATCAAGAAAGAAGTGGTGTTGGGTTTCTTGAAGAGCATTAAGGTGGATAAGCCCCCAGGACCCAATGGGATCCACTCCAGAGTATTGTGAGAGGCAGGAGAGGAGATCACTCAGGTCTTGACTAAGATCGTTGTATCCTCACTGCAGAGGTCCCGGAGGACTGGCAAGTAGTTAATTTTGTTCCTGTTTTCAAGAAGGGAAATAGGGATAATCCAGGAAACTGTAGACTAGTGAGTCTCACATTGGTGGTTGGGAAGCTACTGGGGTGATCTTTTAGATATAGGATTTACATGCATTTGGAAAAGCATGGCCTAATTAGGACAGTCAGCATGGCTTTGTGCAAGACAGGTCATGGCTTACTAACTTGACTGAGTTTTTCGAGGAGGTGACAAAGTTGATTGATGAGCAGTGGATGTTGTCTACATGAATTTTAGTAAGGTTTACAACAAGGCCCCTCAAGGTATGCTCATACAGAAGATTAAGATGCATGGGATCCACAGGGACCCGGCCTTTCGAATTCAGAATTGCCTCGTCCCATAGATGGCAGAGGGTAGTGGTGGAAGGGTGTTTCTCTGGTTGGAGGTCCATGACTAGTGGTGTTCTGCAGAGATCTGTACTGGGATCTCTGCTATTTGTGATATATTGGATGAAAACGTAGATGTGTGGGTTAGCAAATTTGCAGATGACACAAAGATCAGTGGACTTGTGGCATAATGTAGAAGGTTGTCAAAGGATACATAGGGATATAGATCTATTCCAGATATGGGCAGACAAATGGCAGATGGAGTTTAATCCGGGGAAGTGTGAGGTGCTGCACTTTGGGAGATCAAATGTTAAGAAAAAGGTTAAGGTAGGACCTTGAACAGGTTTGACGTACAGAGGGATCTTGGGGTGCAAGTCAATAGTTCCCTGCAAGTGGCTACACAAGTAGATAAGGTGGCAAAGAAGGCATATGGCATGCTTGCCTTTTGTTGATTGGGGCATTGAGTACAAGAGTCGGGATGTCATGTTGCAGCTTCATAAAGCTTTAGTTAGGCCACACATATAGAGTATTGCCTTAAATTCTGGTTGCCACATCCCAGGAAGGATGTGGAGGACTTTCGAGAGGGTGCAGAAGAGGTCTATCAGGTTGCTGGCTGGATTAGAGGCCTGAACCATAAGGACATGCTAAAAAAACTAGAATTATTTTCTCTGGAGCAGCGGAGGCTGAGGGGAGACTTGAAAGAAGTCTATAAAATCATGAGAACATAGATAGGGTTGACAGTCAGAATCTTTTTCCCAGAGTTGAAAAGTCTCATACTTGGGGGCATGTATTTATTGATAGGTGGAAAGTTCAAAGGAGATGCAACGGCTAAGTGGTAGGTGTCCAGAACACACTGTCAGGGGTGCCAGCAATATTTTCCAAACTTGGAGAAGAATTTACTTCCTGTGAATTTAAGATTCAGTTTCTCTAATAGAACCATTGAAAATAGGAGCAGGGTAGGCTATTCAGCCCTTCAATACTACTCCACCATTCAATATAACCTGATCATTCAAACCATGCTCCTGCTTTCTCTCTAAATGTTTTTATATCACTTTAGCTCTAAGCACTATATATAATTCTTCCTTGAGAACATTCAATGCTTTCACCTGAACTACTTTCTGTGGCAAGGAAATTCCACAGGCTCACCACCTTCTGAGATGTCCTCATCTCAGTCCTAAATAGTCTACCCTATGTCCTTAAACTGTGCCCTGGTTAGAATTTTTATAAGTTTCTATGAAATCTCACATCATCTTTCTAAATTCCATGAATATAGTCCGAACTGATTCAGTTTCTATTCACAAATCAGTCCTGCCAATCTAGAAATTTAAATCTGTATGTAGCTAAAACATCCTCCTTCAGGTAAGGAGACTAAACCTGAATTCCTGTAGTGTGGAAACAGGCCCTTCAGCCCAACAAGTCCACACCGACCCTCTGAAGATTAACCCACCCAGACCCATTCTCCTGCCTTATTACTCAACATTTACCTCTGACTAATGCACCTATCCTACACATCCCTGAACACTGTGGGCAATTTAGCATGGCCAATTCACCTAACCTGCACATCTTTGTTTTGTGGGAGGAAATTGGAGCACCCATAGGAAACCCATGCAGATACGGGGAGAATGTGCAAACTCCACACAGACAATTGCTATAGGATGGAATTGAACCATGGTCCCTGGCACTATGAGGTAGCAGTGCTAACCACTGAGTCACCATGCCGCCCAAATTGGAGGGATTCTATGATTCAAAGGAGACTAAGACTGCACACAATGCTCCAAGTGTGGTCCCACCAAAGTCCTGTACAACTGTAACAGCACATCTGTTAGCACGGTGGCACAGTGGTTAGCACTGCTGCCTCACAGCACCAGAGACCCGGGTTCAATTCCTGCCTCAGGCGACTGACTGTGTGGAGTTTGCACGTTCTCCTCGTGTCTGCGTGGGTTTCCTCCGGGTGCTCCAGTTTCCTCCCACAGTCCAAAGATGTGCAGGTTAGGTGAATTGGCCATGCTAAGTTGCCTGTAGTGTTAGGTAAGGGGTAAATGTAGATGTAGGGGTATGGGTGGGTTACGCTTCGGTGGGGCGGTGTGGACTTGTTGGGCCGAAGGGCCTGTTTCCACACTGTAAGTAATCTAATCTAATCTAATCTAATCTAATCTCTAATCCTGCCCTTGAATCCTCTTGCTATGAAGGATAATATACCATTTTCTTTCTTCACTACTTGCTGCACCTGCATGCTTACTTTCAGTGATTGGTGTACAAGAACACCCAGTTCTTGTGGCACCTGCCCTTTTCCCAATGTATTACCATTCCAGTAATAGTCTGGCTTCCAGTTTTCACTACCAAAGTGAATAACCCTACAATTTTCCACATTATGTGGCATCTGCCATGCATTTGGTCACTCATTCAGCCCGTCCAAATCCACTGCAACATCTCTTCATCCTCCTCACCTTTAAACTTGGAGACATTACATTTAAATCATCGAAATCATTCATACATATTATGAATAGCTAGGGTCCTAGTACCAATCCCAGTAGTACCCCAACAGCCATTGCCTAACATTTGGACATTTGGTGAAGAGACCCATTTAGTCTTTGTTTCCTGTCTGCCAACCAGTACACACCAAATCTGTGTACTTTAATTTTGCATGCTAATGTCCTGTATGGGTCTTCATCAAAAGCCTTCTAAAAATCCAAAAAAACCACATCTATTAGCTCCCTCTCATCAATTCTACTAGTTAGTCTTCAAACAATTCCAGTAGATTTGTCAAGCATTATTTCCCTTTCATAATCCATGCTCAGACTCTGTCTGATACTGTCACTGTTTTCTAAGTGCTCTGCTATTACATCTTTAATAATGAGCTCCAGTATTTTCCCTACTACTAATGTCTGGCTAACTTGCCTACAATCCCCAGTTTTGACTCTATGTCATTCAAGTAGTGTGGCTACATTTGCTATCCTCCAATTCATAGGAACTATTCCAGAGTCTAGAAAATTTTTAACGATGACTGCCAATGCATCCATTACTTCCAGGGATGCTTCCTAAACTACTCGTGGACTATCAATGTAGTTTATAGCCATTTGGGATTTATCAGCCTTTAATGCTATCAATTTCCCCAACACTACATCCCTATTAATGCTGATTTCCTTCAGTTCCTTCCTCTCACTAGACCCTTGTGATGTTTTTCACCAACATTTTGGAGACATTATTTGCATTCTCTATTGTGAAGATAGCACCAAAATATGTGTAAATTCTTCTGCCATTCATTTATTCTCTATGATAACTCCTTCTGTTTCTGACTTTAAGGTACTTACATTTGTCTTAACTAACCTTCAATAATAGAACTATTGAAGTTGTTATTTTTTGTTGATGTTCCTCACAAGCATACTCTTGTTCTTTATTTTCTCTCCTGTTAATCAATCCCTTTGTCTCCCTTTGTCGAAATGAAGAATGGATAATGTTGGAATTCTGTGCGGGCATCTCTTTAGAAAATGTTGTACATTTTTGGTCCAAACATACCCTCACTGTGCTATTTCCTTCAGCATGTACATAACAGAAGTGCACCAATCTGTGTGCTAATTTACATTGCATTCCATATCATCCAGCTCAAGTGAACCTTGCACTTTCTGGGAAAGTTGATTGATGGAATTGCATCTTCAGTTGAATTTTCCTATGGCATCGATTCTGTCTTGGTACAATTGTTATATGTCCTGCAGATACTGAGGACTGCAGATGCTGGAAAGTCAGAGTCAATAAAATGTGGAGCTGGAAAAAGCACAGCAGATTAAGTAGCAATAGAGGAACAGGAGAGTTGATGTTTCAGACAGGACCCTTCATTATGATGTTGTATATCCTGGTCTGATTCATGCTGAGTATACACAGTCTCATTTGCTGTAATTGGTATCTTGTGAATGGTCACAATGTTTGGATCCGTGCATACTGATCACCCTAGTAATTCTGGACAACTCAGGTCCTCCAGGTAAAAGATGCAATTTCCATCCAGAATTGTCTTAGCTACATTCCAAGGATGAATGTTCTGTTATATACTGGTGTTTTTGCTGTTCATGATGTGGAGGTGCCAGGGTTGGACTGGGGTGGACAAAGTCAGAAGTCACATGACACCAGGTTCTAGTCCAACATGTTTATAGAAATCACAAGCTTTCTGAGCACTGCTCCTTTGTCACATGAAGTGGAAGGAAGCACACAGACACAGCTTTATTATGCAAAAAGATAATAGTAAGATGATTCCTGGTTATGAAACGTAAAAGATAAATACAAATAGTGTGAGTGGAGTATCGACAGATTGAGTAGTCTTTGCAGGGGATCAAAAGTGTCAGGTGGTGTGAGTAAAGTAGCAACAGATTATTGCAAGTGAGGAGATGACCTATGATCTAATTAATAATTACAAAAAAGTAAAAAATAGGATGGTGCTAGAGACAAACCAAATTACTAGGATAACATGATGGGCATTAGAGTCGCATGACAGGGGTCTAACCAAAGTGACACATACTCTGAAACTGTACAAACTAAGGTTGAGAGATAATAACAAGTTCTCAAGGTGATGGTGTCAACGTAGAACAGTAAGTAAGATTTTACACAGAACTGTATCATGGGGTTACATGTCGTGCAACATGAACCTAAGATCACTGTTGAGACCATCCTCATGAGGTCTCATTCCTGATGAAGGGCTTTTGCCCGAAACGTCAATTCTTCTGCTCCTCAGATACTGCCTGACCTGCTGTGCTTTTCCAGCAGCAAACTCTTGACTGGGAGGGATTATTTGACAACTGCTTGACAAGAACCCCTCTGAAGAAGGGTCACTCAACCCGAAATATTAATCCTGATTTTTCTACACAGATGCTGCCAAACCTGCTGTGCTTTTCCAGTAATTTGTATTTTTATTTCAGAACACATGATAGTTTTGCGATTGGTATAACAGACTGTAATTCCCATATGGCTTGCTTCCTTTCTGCATCCTGGCTACTTGACCAATACCAGTACTTGTACCAAATGCTTGTAGATGATGTTGTTGTGCGGAGAGAATGGCTTCATATATTCTGCCATCTTTGGGCAATGTGTCAATCTTACTACTTTTCTTTTTCCCAAGAGGGTTTTTTGGAAAAGTTTTATAAGCTTTTCAAGCTATAACTGGCTTTGTTATTTGCTCAGAAAGCTGAGCCCCTGAAAATCACAATCTTTGTCCCTGTCAAGACATGTACTAATAACAATCACTTGATTGCATTTATTGAAAATCACATTCAAGCTTGTTTAACAACTGAGACTATAACTTGCAGTTGCAGATGATGATATAAGCATCTTCCTCGACCATGCTTCTGCTGAACTGTGTTGCTATCACTCCATTGGCAATGGTCTCCATTTGTTATGATCCAAATGCAGGATACGCCCATATGGGTGAGGAGGGATGAGCTGGCTCCCCTTCCTATTTCAACTCCTCTCTCTATTTCTATGTTTCAAGTTCTTATTACTTTTCCATCATAATGAGAATTGCCTTTTACCATTTTAATAAACTTTCATTTCTACTACTAGTATTTTGAATTTATTTATTATAGATCATGGTCTTATGATCTAGGTTAACAGTGATATTTAATGCAATCATAGCATACAGTAATACTGAACTATTTTGTAACTGGAGGAACTAATTGAATATTCATTGGCCAACTCAACAACATACATCTTTGAGTCCCTTCCGAATGTTGAAATAAGGTTACCGGTGAAAAGAATGATTGGGCAAGAGATGTAACATGTCTGTATTCCATTTTTGCTAACCCCTTGTAATATTTGCATGTTAAGACAATAATAGTTGTCACAACTCTTGATTTTTGCATCATGAGAAAGTAAGGTTTAAGTTCAATCAAACCACTGAGGCTATTAACAGCTCTGCTTGTATTGATATTTAAAAGGGAGATCCAGACAACATCCAAAGCTTAACCCTTGCACTTGCAGTGATTACCAAGTTATAGAACAAAGTTTTGTTTGTTCGTTGTTTCAGAAACTTAAAACTCCCGGCGACAGAGGTATTCATGAGGCTATACAGGCTGTAAATGAAGAAAAAGGCTTTAGTCCCACTTCAGTCCAACCAGATGTGCCAAGTAATTTGGAATATATCACACTGGCAGCATTACACTAATTAGATTATCACATGATTATGATGCTTATATTGGCACCAGTCAATGAAGCCTTGTATTCTTTTAATTGTGATGCTGATGCAGTATGCTGGTTGTGTCGTCCAATCAAATTACTGTTAAGTGAAGAATGGTGTTGTTCACTGCTCAGACATATACATACACACAAACACACACAAATGCACAAATACTTTTACTTAGATTTCACATTTTGGACAGAGTTGCAGTGATCCAAGACTTATGCTCACCTTTCCAAATCTTTCCAAGCACAGTGCATTTGGGGCTATAAGTATTTTCTCAAACAGGATGAGGGCAATATTACTACAGCATCAGAAAAGCTGCTTAATGATTTAAAGAATTTCCTTAAAAAGCAGACCAGCTGTATCTCTTAATCTTTCAGTTGAGATTCGGACTTTTAGCAGGTAAGTGAAGAGCAGGCACGGAGAGAAGGCATTATACAAACCTCTGTTTCTATGGGAAGATGTCAGAGTCTTTGCAGTGATGGATAAAGATCAGATCACTTGAGTGAGTAACACATACATGGCAATGACATACACAAAAGGGGAATTCTCTCCCTCAGCACCAGCATGGCCACCATCACTTGTCCAGCTGATTGGTTCAGTGACACAAACTAGAAGATCGTGCCAGCCCCAAGCAGGATTTAACACACAATTTCAACAGATATTAGTGTGACTGAGCAGATTGCATATGATTATATTTATATATAGTTTATATAGGATTATATATAGATTTAACAGACAATTTCAACAGATATTAGTGTAACTGTGTGGATTGCATAGGATTATATTTATATATAGTTTGTATGGCTCGGAAACAAGCTGTTTGGACCAACTGGGTCATACTAATATTTATGCTTCCCTCAAGCCTTCTTTCATTGTTCCTTATCTGAATCTATCATTGTAACCTCTATTCCCTCTCTCTCTCTCAAATGTTTTTATACTTAAATACATCTATGCTACTTGTTTCCATCAATGCAGCTTCAGCACCATTCACAACTCCTCAAATAGTGAAGCAATCTGTGTCCATATGAAGCAAGACCTGGACAACATACAGGCTAGATTGATAAGTGACAAGTATCATTCACACTGTGCACATTTAGACAATGATCATACCCAACAAAAAGAATCTAACTATCTTTCCTTCACATTCTATGGCATTGCCATTGATGAATCTCCCACTATCAATATCTTGAGCTATATCATTGATCAGAAATTAAACTGGACCGGAGCAGCCATATAAACACTATGGTCATAAGAATAGATCAGAGGTTGAGATTTTGTGGGGAGTAACTCATTTTCTAACTCTCCACAGCATGACCCCCACCTAAAAGGCACAAATCAGGAGTGGAATGGAATACTTTCTACTTGCCTGCACCTCCAACAACACTTCAGAAACTCAACATCCATCATTCAGGACAAAACAGGTACCACCACTGACGTACAATGAGAGTGTAGTGTACCATCTACAAGATACGGTGCATTAATTCATGAAGGCTTATTCAGTGGCACTTTCCATGTCCTAAACGAACAAGGACAGAAATGCATGGCAGCATTCCATCATTCAACTTATCTTCCAAGCATTCTAGCGGACTTGTGACTTCATCATCATTCCTTCACTATCCCTGAATCAACATCCTGGATCTCTCTCTCTCCCTCATGGCATTGTTGGTGTACATACACCATTTGGATTGTCATGGTTCAAGATGCTAATTACCACCATGTCCAAAGCTATAAGGAATGGGCAATAAATATTCCCTAGCCTACACTGTCCACATCCCATGAAAGTATAAAGAAAAAAAGTCAATCCATATGATAAAAATCACACAACACCAAGTTATAGTCCAACAGGTTTAATTGTAAGCACTAGCTTTCGGAGTGCTGCTCCCAATGAAGGAGCAGTTCTCCGAAAGCTAGTGCTTCCAAATAAACCTGTTGGACTATAACTTGGTGTTGTCTGATTTTTAACTTTGTATACCCCAGTCCAACACCGGCATCTCTAACTCATGACTCCCTATGATAGTGAGTTCTGCATTCTCGCTGCCCTTTAGGGAGAAACTTTCCTTCCGGATTTTCTCTTGGATTCTTGATGACATTATTTAATAACCTCTGGTAATGCCTCTTCACACACAGCACCACAGGTATCAAGATCTTGTCATGCTGTGGTAGCTATCTAACTCTGAGTTAGAGGCTCTGGAGTCAGGGCTAACATCAGCACTTGTTGGCCAAACCATTTAGCAGCTTATATATCCTTCAGAGATGCCTGTGGGCAGTAGTCAGAGCAGGTCAATGTTTCACCTGCCTCATTAGCTTGAGGTTTACGTCTTTGACTGTGCCAGTGGTCACCTCCCTGATGGCCACCTCTTTCTGGCCTTAGGAGTCTAATCTTTCCCCTTAATTTTGATGATATGATCCTGGCTTCAAAGAAAGATAACTGAGTTTTGTTAGTATCCTACCTCCTGAACTTCATCTGGGTATTCCCATCTCTCACTCTTCTGCTAGGTTGCCCTTCACTTACCTTTCCCTGCTTGATGGTTGGAAGAGGGATCAAAGAGGATAATGTGGTGAGGCAACTTTACCAGTTCCAAGGATACAGAAACCAGGTGTGGCCCATCAACTTGCTTGTATGCATAAAATGTCTGCTGATGCTGTGACCGGCTATGGCTGTTCCCAAAAGCCATTTGTCAGTATGTCAAAGATCCACTAAGGAATTCTTTAAGCACCTATACCTCTTCCAAATATCTCCCAACAGATTTTCCCACACAAATCTTCATCAGAAATGCCACCTGTTTACTCACATTGAAGCCACTGGATGGCACAACTAGCTGTCCTCAATCCAGTCCTCAATCGCTAAATCATTGGTTGTTTCCAGTCTTATCCCAAAGCTGTCCAGCTTCCTTCTCATCAGCAAGGAAAATATTCAAATAAAAGACCATTTCCTTCCGCTGTAGTGTTAATATAATGCACATTGAAAGCATCTGCCTGGGTTTGGCCGAAAGGTCCAATTTCCTCTGCCAATTCCTGAGCCTTCAAGAGTCTCTCTCTCTCTCTCTCTCTCTCAGAAACATTGCCATTACCATCTGCTCCATCTCAGTCAGGTGTCTTTCAACCTCATCCAGGTTAACTTGATGCCTATGCTGTAGAATCCTGCTGACTACACAATGAACATAGCATGAGACTCGAACAAACAGAAAGCCCAAACTTCATGAAGCAGCGATTCTCTATTCCAATGGGATTAGGCCATTATAAATGTAAAAGGAAATTAACATTTAATAAGGAAGTTATTTAATACTTTAATATTAAATAATGGAATGAAGGCTGATTTTTACATTTGGGTTGAGGAATCTTTTGTTTATCTGTTCCTTTTTTCCATCCGTCTTTTCCCAAAGAAATATTTATTTCAGAGTTACAATGTTAAAAGACATTTAGTTAAATAAATGAATAAGAAATGTTTGGTGGGAACCGGGCAAAGTGCAGGTAGGTGGGACAAGTTTAGTTTGGGATTATAGTTAGCATGGACAGGTTGGACTGAAAGGTCTGTTTCAGTACTGTATGACTCTATGACTAAGACTCTGTGTCCACTGCTCCAGCTCCCTTCTTCACCATTGCCATTTGCTGGTGAAGGTCCTGGAAAACTGCTTGAGCTCCCCTGTTTGACTCCCACCTTCACTATCGCCACCTGGTGGTGGAGGTTCTATTACACATGGACAAAGTTTTTCTCAACACCAGTCCAAATATGTCCTTCTGCAGCTGATAATCTTTCTCTGGTAATGTCTACTGTGAAGTACCTTGAAACGTTTTTATTACATAGGTGCTATGTAAATGCAAGTTGCTATGGTTGTACACATTGCGGAGAGGGATACTTCTCTGAACTCAAAAGTATAAATTCCTGAAGGGGGAACTTCAAAATAACTCATTTTACTTTACTGAGAAGGGTATCCTGGCCTGAACCCCCCTTGTTTTATGCCAACACTCTTGTTTGACTAGAAAGCAAGTGTGCTTCAGAGGTTTTTCCTTTTCAGTCTGCTATCTTGAATGCTTGTGCCAAAGTTTCTTGACTTTGGTTCGACTGTTTTAAATAGTGGGATGAGCGAAAATTACAATCGGGACTCCGCCTCCAGCCGCACCGCACTGACATTGGGAGCAGGCAACTGCAAAGAAATGATTTGGGTTTCTTCATGTCCGAAGTGTGGTGGGATCAGCCTGCTGCAGTGAGAGTGAGCACAGCACAGTGCTCCTTCCTACACAATCGACTCAGTTTAAACCCTGGCAAGGCGAGTATACCCAGCGCAAGGGCTGCAGCAGTGCACGGTCAGGAACTTCCATCACCGATAGCTCAAGAAATCCAATCGATCGGGTCAGTTGAATCAAACTTTTCATTTCTTCATGTATGAACTGCCGCTCTCTACTTTGCAAAAAAAACCTATTCACTGGATTATTTTGCATGGTAGTTGTTTCGGGGTATTATTAATGCAGGTTTTGGGGAGTTTTTTTTAAGATTTAATTTAGTCCAGGCAAAAATATGCGGATTATTTTTATTTGGACATGCACTGCGAGAGGCAGACGAAGGAGAGAGCCCCTGACTTTGGCACCTCCTGCCCCCGCCCCCTACTTGAATCAGAGCGCGACCACGGGCCCTCCTGTAATAAGCAGGTGAGTGGAGTGTATTATTTCCCCCTCCAACTCTATTTTGATGTAATCCCTGCCCTCCCCATCACTGTTTGATCACGCAGCATTACCCTTTTAAGAAAAAAATGTAATAAGCAGGTGAATGCTGCAGTGTGAGGTTCTGAAGCAAGCACTTCACACAACCCTAGCAGGCTCAATAATGTGATGTTTCTGTTAAAATATTGCATCAAATAATCTTACCTTCAGATTTTAAAAGTTTGTGCATTTGCAAGCCTTTTTTTAATGAACAGTGTGTAATTTTGTTACCTGTACCATTTAAGAACGTTTTATTGCAGACGCACACATTAAACTAAACACTACCAGGTTTAAAATATAATAAAATGAAGAGCCTCTACTTTGCCTCTTACTTTAATTTCCTCCTTGCACCAATGCTGTACTTTCACATTTTAAATTGCACCTGCTTCTAACCTGAACTTTTCTTACTTTTCATCCAATGCCTCCCACTTTGGAAGGATAGCCACTAACTGGTTATAAAAAATGTTACCAAGATCCCCTCAAAGTCAGTGCGATGATTCATGTTGCTGTATAATCTCAATCAACCTTGGATGTGATTTCCAAATGTACAAGTCAAGATGACATGCAGTATGACTTACTTGGTCTCTAGTATTTATGGTCTAATGATTTCTAAGAGAAACTGAGGAGTGCAGATGTTGGAGCTCAGAGTCGAGAGTATAGTGCTAGAAAAGCACAGCAGGTCAGGCAACATCCAAGGAGCAGGAGAATCTTCCAGCACTACACTCTCGGCTCTAATGATTTTTAGATAGGGTAACTCAACAGTCTAGCAGTAATTGCTAAAACAATATGAGAGATATCCAGTGTAGGTACGTGTCTCAGTTTTCTCAGTTTTGTTTTAATTGTGACAAAATGCATCCACATGTCGTTATGTTTGCCTCAGTTATTGAAGTGTTAACTAGAGTACAGACCACCTTGATGCTAGACTTTAATAATTCTGCATCAGTTGAAATTCACATTGCTATTTCAGCAATCGGAATGAGATGTTGCTCAAGTTCTTCATCATCACCACTTAATGCTATTTAAAGGTCTAGCGAGAAAGTAGAGCAGAATCTGTAAAGCAGGGAGGCCCAGAATAATACTCCAGTCGGTGTCACAGTACAGGCTTATACAAGACAGTTGATAACACAGATAAAAGAATTGCTGAGCACATGGAAGCATGATTGAAAAAGGATTATTGTCAGTGCACAATAAGAGCTTGAAATGATGAACAATGTAGATTTAGGCGCACATAAAAATAACTGACTGCCAGACTGCATTAAGTACTTGGAAAGGATTTTTATGTGAGTTAATTATCCTCGATATGGGAGTTCCAGCACTGTGTAAACACATAGGCGACACAGGTGCCGTGACCTTTAATATGTATATCCACAGGTGCTAGCCATTGTTTAGATCGCCTACCATTTCTAAACAATGTGAATAATATTTACCTATGCAGCATTTTAACATTGAACGTTGTTAATTGCCACTAGCATCCAATTACACTCTGCAGCCCCATAATAGCTGCAAAACTCCAGGAAATTAGACATTAATACTTGAGCTTCGGCTTAATGGTTCTGAAAAAATCTTGCTTTATTGAAAACTAAGACTTGTATATTTATCTCAGAAGTATTTCAAAATATTCCATACACTAAAGGTGCAATCCTGTGTTTCCAGAGATGCTGAACTTGGCTCCAAGAAGGCTACATAATTAGGTGAGTTGTTGGCGTACCCAAATCTAGATGGCTTTCTGCCTCCACTGAAATTTCCTTCAGCATGATAAGGGCCATTATAGTGCTCGATTGAGAGACTGGACCCAGGAAAGGGAGATCTCACTGAGAATCACCTCCTGACCTTGCTTCCAACATTTGTGCTCCTCTCTCTCCTTCAATCCCAATCCCACATATACTTCTTCCCCATACCTCACAATTTGGTCCTTTATAATCCTCAGTGTTCTACTCGGAGAAGGGATGGCCTCTTCCTTAGTGCTGATGTGGACATGGTGTCAGTCCCTGATATCTTAATTCTAGTCAAAGGTCTGCTGGTGACGCTGCCAATGCCAGATTGCCATTGAATTCAACAGGCCTGCCTTAAGGAGGCAGTGTGGGTCTCTTGCTGGCTTTTCAGAGAGCTGATGAGACACCCCATCTCCTAACATGCTACACATTTTTAACAGCATATTGTTATGATGTAGACAACAAGATCAATGATCTATTACCTTTGGTGATGATGGAAAGAAGAATATTGGTCAATATACTAAAAACCACCCAAATTTCTTTCATATTGTAATATGTAACCTTCACTTTCTTGTACAAAGATCATGGTTTAATAACTCCAATATAATTTTGTAAGTTTTTAACTATTTATGAGGTTCTTGTCTGTTAGAGTCATAGAGATGTACAGCATGGAAACAGACCTTTTGGTACAACCCGTCCCATGCCGACCAGATATCACCTGCCAGCACCCGACCCGTATCCCTCCAAACCCTTCCTATACATATACCCATCCAAATGCCTCTTAAATGTTGCAATTGTACCAGCCTCCACCACTTCCTCTGGCAGCTCATTCCATACACGCACCACCCTCTGTGTGAAGTACAAGATCAATGACCTATCACTTTTGGTGATGATGGAAGGAAGAATGTTGGTCAATATACTAAAAACTACCCAAATGTTTTTCATCTAGTAACATGTAACCTTCACTTTCTCGTACAAAGATCATGGTTTAATAACTCCAATATAATTTTGTAAGTTTTTAACTATTTTTGAGGTTCTTGTCTGTTGGCAGCACATACTGAAAATTCAAGCTGACATTGTTAAACTCTGAGTAAAAAGAGGACTGAGAATATTAGAAACCTAAAATCAAGACAATGTCAGACATAAAAATTTAGATATGAATAAGGAGCAGGAATAGGCAATTCAATAAGATTATGGCTGATCTGATTGTAATTTCAAACCCACATTCCCACTTACTACTGACAACCTTTCACCCATTTGCTTAACAAAGGTCTATCTATTGTTAACTTAAAATATGTAAGGACTCAGCTTCCAACAGCTTCTCAGGGATGGAGTTTGAAGGAGTCTCAACACCCTGTGAGAGAAAATTTCACCTCAACACTGTTTTAATAGTAATTAATTGTTATATGTATTTATGAAAATACATTAACATGTGTATGCAACCATAAGCCGGTGCCATTTTAATTGCAAAATTTATAAGAAGAAATAAACCATACAAGGTTAGGACAAATTTTATTTTTTATTCCATACATGGCATCTTGATTTCTCACATAGCTACAGGACACTGTCACACTCAGCAACTGCTAAACCATTCCCTGAGGACGCAGTACCAGGAGGAAGGAGCCCTGTGCCGCGGACTGGACCCAGGAAGTTTCCTCTTCAAAATCACCCCATCAACGCCAATACTTCAGCTGCTGCCATGGCCATGAGACTGTCCCAACTCTCGAGAACTGTGGCTCATCTCAACTTCCGAGAAACATTTGACCATTGAACTCTTGATTTTTATGCAGTGATTCCTTAGTTCCAAATGCTCCTATAAAATGAAATATCCTCTCCACATCTAACCTGTGAAGATCCTTCAGGATTGTATACGTTCAAATTAGGCCACCTGTTAATTTTCTGAAATCCACCATCCTACTTATGAATAAATGATAATATTTTCTAAGCTTTCCTAATTGCTTGCTGCTCTTCAATACTAATCTTGTGCAATTTATGTACGAGGGTGCCCAGATTCCTCTGCATCTGAGTTCTGCGATCACTCACCATTCAGATAAAATCCCTTTCTTTAATTATTCTTATCAAAAAAGTTCACAATTTGTCACTTTTTTCCCCCCGCAATTAAGCTATCGATACCTTTTTTGGTATCCTCTTTGCAACTTACTTTCCTACTGACTTTTGAGTCATTAGCAATATTGGTAACCATGCTTTCATCTAAGTCAGATATACTTATGCATTGTAAACAGTTGAGGACCCAGCAATGATGCCTGTGACACACCATTTGTTGCATCTTGCTAACCAGAAAAAGACACATTTATGCTTACTCTCTGCCTTTTGTTAGCCAGCCAGTCTTCTCTCCACGATAATATGCGATTCCCTACATTTTTGAGTTTTTACATTCTAGAATAACATTTGACTTGACACCTTATCACATACATGCCATCTGGAAGTCTAAATACAGGTACACCATCCTTTATCCGAAATCCTTGGGGCCAGTTGCTTTTTGGATTTTGGAATTTTTCAGATTTTGAAATAAATGATATTTTCACAGTGAAATTTTTAAAAAAATTATCGAACAGCAGAACCATGTGTGACTAGTATGATCGCAGGGACATAATTGATGGCTGCCAGTGCTGGGCCACGCTGCCATGTCACATACAAGTGACATGGGTCAAGTGGGTGTGGAGTTGGGTCACCTGTTCGCAAACCAAACAACCTTGTTATACAGAAAAAAATGTCATGAAAATCTTCAGATTTTGGAGCTTTTTGGATTTTGGAATTTTGGATAAAGGATTGTGCAATCACAAATTTTTAAATTTGTTCATGTGATGTGGCTAGGCTTGTATTTACTGACCTGTCTGAAGCTTAGAAATGTGTCCCTAGTACAGTGACATGAAAGTGCAATATAGGAGAAGAAAGAAAATTACTGCAAGTGATCCTTTGCAATTAAATTGATGAGAATGTAGCGAGGCAAGAACAGTTACACCCAGTTGGATTAAAAAGGATAGGCATTGGATTTGTCAGTGTGTCAACTGCACTAAAGGGTCTGTAAATAGGTCAACTAGAAGAGTTATACATTGCAGTGGTGAGACCACATCTCGAATACTATGTGCAATTTTGGTGTTCTTACTTAAGGATGGATGTAAATGCATTGGAGACATTTCAAAGGAGGTTTACCTAGTTGAAACGTGAACTAAGTAAGTTGTCTTATGTTATTAGATTGAACAACTTGACCCTTTTACATCAGAGTTTAGAGAGTGAGGTGTGCCTTAATTGAAGTGCATATGATCCTAGTAGTGAAGGGAGTGAATGTTGAAGATGGTGAATCGGATGCCAATCAAGTGGGCCACTTTAACCTGGACAATGCTTTCAGATTTCCTAGAATTCCTGGACACACTCAGTCAAATGCTACCTTGAAATCATTGGCAGTAGTCCTCACTTCACATCTGGAATTTAGCTTGTGTCCACACGTGGATCAAGGTTGTTACAAGGATGGGAGCTGAGTAGTCTCAGTCGAATATTACGTGAGCATCAGTGAGCAGTTTATTCCTTTGCAAATGCAACTTGAAAACACTGATGTTGATCCTTTCCATTACAATATTAATGAACAAGAGTTATAGAGTCATAAAGTGGTACAATCATACAGCATGGAAATGGATAGATTGAATTTGTCCTGCTCCTTGCACGGGGCATATCTCAGTAAATTTCTTATTGTCGGTAGATTTCACTCTTTTAGTTATACTAGAATAGCTTTGCAAGTTCTGAAGCACAAATTTTGCACTATCCAGTGCCTTTAGGTTTTTATATCACCATCTGCAATGAGTTCAATGATTGAGGACTGAGATCTGTGATTCTGGGGGCATGATGGATCGTCCACTCAACTTCTTTGGCTGAAGGTGGATACTACTGGTTCAACACTGAAAGTATGACTTTGGAACAAATATAGATTATAAAGATATATTTCCACTCACTAATTCAGCTGTATCAAACTTGCTTTGACAGTGAAAGTTTACACATGTGCCCAAAAAAATGTAGCTTACCCTTTAAAAGGAGAAAATGCACTGAATGAAACATTTTAATTACTTTCACTTAATATGAATTACAACAGATAAACTTGGGTACAGAAAATGAAACCGTAGAAGAAGGACTACCTAGTTGTTGTTTCAGAAAGATTGCGATGCCTTTTCTGGAAGAAAGTTCTCTACTTGGAGACCTCTCACTAAACATACCTGTCACGATTATAGGTAAGTTCCCTCTACCTTTCTAACACAAATATTCATGGTTATGATGAATCTGTGCACAACATTCAGAAGTAACTGTGTATAAATGTGTTCTATTCAGATTCAGTTTACATTTTATTTCCCATTGCGGTTACATTGCTTAAGTGTTTAAAAAAGATAGAAATATCAAATAACAAAGAAAAAGAATAATTATATAACAAAATCTGACTGATTAAATACATGTTAAAAACAGTTAGTATTTAAACAATGAGGCAATAAAATATGTAAAATAGATGTAAAAATAACAATAATGAAAAGTATAATTTTTGAAAATTTGAATGCTTGTTTTTTAAAATTCCCAAGATCCTAAAAATTGACGTCCTCTCTCTATAAACAATAAATATATACAGAATTTTTAATTGGCTGTGCATAATAGCCTTCAGGTTAATAGATCAGTTGGAACTTCTGATTTTCATGGTCACCATATTGAGGATATCTAACTGAGTGTGGAGTATCACCAAGTCATTTATCATGCTGCTGTTTGTGGGATCCTTCTGAGTGCACATTGGCTCTTACCTTGCCACAACAGTAACTACTTATAAATTAATTCTTCAGCTGTGATTCTAAGAAGGTATAAATGGAATGCCTAAAAGGTGTTAATCAAAGTACGCACTCTTGGTTATCAGCCTTGGTTGAGTGCAGACACCCTTACCTTTGAGTCAGACCAGAATCTGTTTCCAGTCGAATTCTAAAAACTTGAGCAGCTGATCCAGGTTGACATTGCATCACAGGGCAAATTTACCATTAAGATGGAATGCTAAATAGAAGCGCTGTCTGTCATCTCAGGTGGGAGACAAACATACTCAGGCACACTTGAAAGAAGAACCGGGACTTTGTTGGTAGGATCTGATAGGTAAATTGGTTGCAGCATTATTTCACATTAAAGCAGCTCAAAATTACTTAACTGTAAAGTGCATTTGAATGTTCTAAGGTGGTGAAGTGTCACTGTTTTGTTGTATTGCTTTATGAAGTGGAAGAATGAGTTAACTGTTCTCTTGAGTAGCTGCATAAATATTTTATCATTATTATTTTAGAACTTTGGTTCTAAGGTGGAGGGTACATGGTTTTTGGTTTGTCAGTTCTGTGAAGATCTGATCTGTTTATTTTTTAAAATCAGAAAGTGATTTTGAACATCGGATTCAATGAAGAATTTACAAATTGTCATGTAATTTCAGGTAAAAGACACCTGGGGAGATGATTGTTAAGGTATTTGCTGACTTCAGAGAGAGAGAGAGAGAGAGAGAGAGATAAGGAGCCAGGAATTTACAGGGTTAGAGGCCCACAACAATGGATATGCTGTTATTAGCAGCCTTTTAAGTGGTTAGGGTTTTGGAGAGGTTCGGTGGAGCTTAGAATTCAATGAGAAGTAAGCTCCAGAAACAGAACCCCTTGGGTCTGCCAGAGAAGGAGACTTCCTATAAGGCCATTGAAGACACGAGTTAAGGGAACCCTGGGTGAAATAATAGAGTTTTTACAGCATAGAAAAAGGCTCTTTGGCCTATCGTGTCTACACTAGCCATCAAACATCCATTTATTTTCATCTAATCTTCTAGCTCTTGCTCCATAGCCTTGTATGCTATGGTGTTTCAAGTGCTGTTCTAAATTGTCCTTAACTGTGGATTCCTGCCCCTACCATTCTTTAGTGAATTCCAGGTACCCATGGCTCTCTGGGTGAAACAAATCTTTTCTGAAATCTCCTCAAAACCTCCTCTCCAAATTTTAAAACTGTGTTCCCACAGTTCTAAGGGGAAAGGTTTTAACCTACTTACCCTGACTGTGCCCCTCAGAACTTTGTATACCTCTAGCAGAACACCCCTCCCCACCTTCCCTGCTCTAAAGTAAATAATCCCTGCCTATCCACACTCTCTTCATAGCTCAGGAAACATCCTGATGAATCTCTTTTGCTCCCTGTCTAATACAATTACATTCTTTCTGTAGGATGATGTTCTGAACTGCACACAGTACTCCAGCTGTGGCCTAACTAACATTCTATATACAGCTCCCTTATAACCTTCCTGCTCTTGTATTCAAGATTTCTGCAGTATTACCATTAGCTTGGAGAGTAAAAACTCTACTGTTATTGCTTTTAACAATGAGTTGCCAATAAACTTCCTGTAAAGGTTACAACGTAAACCATTCACTAGTAGAATCCTTATTCTATCAATTTTCAATGTATTAGATCCTGTGAGAATTTGTGCTCCTACTGGAGAAACAACTGAAAACGTATGATGTTTTTCTCATGTTAATTGAATGACTTAAAAATAGTGACAATGTCTTCTGTCAGGCCCTGTAGGCATTGCTACACTACCAGGTATTGCAGGGGATAATTTTAATGTAAATTGACTTACTGAGAAATTATAAGATTGAAACAGCTTCTCCTTTTAGAAACTGCCATATATTAATTTTTATTTCTATCAATGCAAATGAAAATCAGGTCAGGTATACAGTAGATGTTTGGTCTGAACTAGTTAGTTTCCTGGAGAGTGGGTTGAGTATAGGAAACAGGAAACTATGAATGCATATAAGCATTATCTATCGTGACATGGATCTCTGCAAGAATAATATGGAAATCATTTATGCAAAATCATGTCTATGAGTTCCTGGGAGTAATTTTGATTTTAGTTGATACATTAGTCTAAATATTGACTTCAACTGAAATAAAAATTAGGTGAGATATATAACAGGTTATATAGCCCAGGACATCTCTGCAGGAGTTCTTCAGGTTACTGTCTAAGGCTCAACAATTTTGGCTGCTTCATAAATTATTTCTGCCCCAACATAAGGTCAGAAGTGGGGTTGTTCCCTCATGATTGCACATTGTTCACATTTGCAATTCCTCAGAGACTGAAGAACTCCATTTGCACATACAGCAAGACATGGACAATATCCATGTTTGGGATAACAACTGGCGAGTTATATTTGTGATACACAAGTGCCAGACAGTGACCATCACCAAAACGACAACATAACCATTGCTCATTGACATTCACTGCAATTACCATCACTGAATTCTCCACTATCGACAACCTGAGGGCTGGTGGGGGTTGCGGTTTACATTGGTCAGAAGTTAAACTGAATTAACCGTGTAATTACAGTAGCTACAAGAACAGGTTAGAGTTTAGGAATCTTGCAGTGGGTAACTGAAGTTCTGATTCCCCAAAGCTTGTCCACTGCCTTCCATGCACAACTCAGGAGTGTGATGGAATACTCCTGACTTGCCTGGATAAGTGCAGCTCATACAAGATTCACGAAGCTTGATGCCATTCAAGACAAAAAGCTTGCTTGATTGGTTTGGTGAGGAGGCAGTAGTGTAGTGGTAATGTTGCTGTTTTAATAATTCAGAACCTCAGGCCAATGCCATCAGTTCAAGTCCCACCATTGCAGATGGTAAAATTTTAGTTTAATAAAATTAGGAATAGACAGCTGAACTAATGCTCCGTGAATAATCTATATCAATTATTGCATGAACTCATCTATTTATTAATGTATTGTAGAGAAGGAAAACTGTTATCCTAATCTGGTGTGGCATACATGTGACTCCAGGTCCACAGCACTGTCGATGATTCTTAACTGCCCCTCCTACAATTAGGGATGGGCAATAAATGCTGGCCTCGCCAAATAAAACAAAACTTTTAAACAGTACATAACCTTATACATAACCAGTACATAACAGTCTCACATGCAATGTTATGACCAATCAAGTACCCATTTTATTTAAAATATTGTAAATTGTTTGGCTGAAAATATCGTTGGAAATCTGTTGATCTTGCATTCAAAAATGATCAACTTTTGCCTTCACCAATTAAAGATAAATTACATTTGGCCTAGATTAACATTTATTTTAAATCGATTAAGCCTTGAATATATAAAGGTTTAATTGTTTTTCCGGTTAAACAAAAACTTTTGCATTTATATTCTTATTGTTGATCTAATTTCAGATTTTGAACAATTAAAAGTTATTTTTGAAGATGTCAATCTGGCAAGTCTTTTGGAGTCATTTTAAATTAACCTACTTGGCACAAAAATTGACATGTTTTACAATTTGCACAATTTTACATTCCGTTGACTTTGATGCAGAATAAAACCTCAGTATAAAAGGTGTGGCTTAGCCATTCTAATCACTTACAATCTATTGGGTGAGTTAAATTAATCTGATTTCATTTTATTCTTACATTATGTCTATATAACAATGTCGTTAAAATCATTAATCCAGGAAATGGTCCTTCTGGAATATGTCTTTCCTATCTGCTCTCTGGATATAGACCTTACATGGCAGCAGGGGCTATACATCCAAATCCTATCCTTCAGGGCAAGCTGGAAGAAAGAAGGCATCTTTCTGTTGTAGATCAGGTCAGTATGATGCCAGCAAATTGTGTATTTGTACATTCAATTGTGTTTCCGTTTAGTTTAGTTCTCATATATTTAGTGACATTGTGATAATGTCATTGAGCTAGTAACCCAGGAGCTTAGACTAATGTTCTAGGGACATGGGTTTGTATTCCAACATGACAGATGGTTACATTTGAATTTAATAAAAGTCTGGAATTAAGAGCTAGCCCTATGGTCACTGTGTAACTATTGTCATTTGTTATAAAAACCCATTTGTTTCACTAATGTCCTTTAGTGACATGATCTGGCCTACGTATGAATGCAGAATCACAGCAATGTGGATGACTCTTAGGGATGAGCAATACATGCTGGTGAGCCAGTGATGCCCGCATCCCATATATGAGAAAAATATTGGTTTTAATTTAAGGAGCTTCTCAAAAGTAAGAAAATACAACCTTTTTAACTTAACACTATTGGCTAATGCTAATCCACTCCACATCTGCCTCCAAAATGTGTATTCACTTGCCCTTATTACTCATGAGCATATTGTGGGCGTTAATATTTTGGCCTGACCAAATTAACTGAAGGTAATGACACCTTTTCTTCTTAATGAAGCTTTCCCACCTACTATGCCTTCCATGTCCTGCCTTGCTCAAACTGTCATGGTAGTACTGTAGCCTTATCTCTAAATCAGAGTTTGGTCTATCCCCTACTCCTCTAGCAACTTCTCCTCCTATTGTATGTCTCACCTGGTTCCACCCTGAAAATCTTTCCTTTAAAATCTTTGTACTCTATCAAATACTCAAATATCACTCCAAATTTCTCACTGAAATCTCTTCTCTGCTTGCATCCCCCTCTCGCTGCACAGCTCAACTTTGGGGCTTTTAACATGCACCTGCACTGCTTCTTGTTCTCTCTTACCCATGCTATGACTGCATTACAGCCATTGAGGGGTTAATTCATAATACTGCATGATGTGGTCAAGAATGTGATAAGGACTGTGACAGCACTTTGTAGCTGAATGTCCAAGGTTCACACAGCATTTGGTGTTTGCATGTCTGGTTTTTGGCTTCAGTGCCCTTGTAATGCAATTCTCCTCGTCGCTCAAAGTTGAAACCTCTCTGTAGTGATTGTAACCAGGCCAGCCAGGTGGACCTCATAGAATATGAGTTCCCTGCTTGGGGCTATTAATTTGGTGCAGTCAGGGAGCCCTGGCTAACAGATAAGAGCAGGAGGTCAGCCATTCTGTTCACTCTGAAGGCTGGCTGTGAGGGAGCTGGTTCAGTGTCAAGGTCTCTCCCCATGTAAGTAAAGAGTGATTTGGTGACAAGATACCAGTCTCTGTGGAGTTTTTTTCAATACCCCTCATTGAAACACTTATCCTGCCCACTCTGGGTGTGGTTGCAGCCGTTTTCACCTCGACTGCTAACTGTTTAATTCCACCACAGTGGAAAGCAACAGCAGTCACTCTTCATGCAGCGAATTTCAGACTTAGTGTCTCAGTATTGGTGAACTCCCAACCCCAAATGTAAACACTCCCTTCTTGGTAGTCCTGCACATCACCCCATGGGTTAAAAACTTCTCCAAGACCCACCCAACCTGTTTGCCTAAATCTTTATTTGCCCACTTTATCTTCTGAGCCTCAGACATACCGAGTAAACAGGACAGATCTAGTTGTTCACTGTCCCCCAGATGAAGACACGGTGCTGCCTACAGTTGATGACTGACCCTTTCCTTTCAAAGCTCTATTATCTTTCTTTATGTGTCGAGTTTCCCCTTCTTCACTGTGGTAGTCCCCTCAACATCCAGCATTCTGACTCCTATCCCCACAATTAAGTTCCCCTCCTGCAGCAGTGGCCTTTAGTAACTCTTCCTTGACTTTTAGTGGCAGACCCCAGGACTGATGGTGCCATCCACAACTGATTCAGTCTGACAGCCTCAAAAAGTGAGTGACCAGCGCTCTTAGTCATATCTATACAGTTCTCTGTCTATGCTACCAGACATCCTTAGACAGACAGCTTTGTAGCCAGAAGGCTGAATGTGACCCCCTTCCTGGATTGTAGAGATATGGAACTCCTCGACTATGACCACACCAAGTGGCTGACTGTGCCCAATCCCAAGCCCAAGTCCTTGGACTGATAGCAGAGTTTGGCTTCAACTTACAGTGCTGGAACCCAGGACTGAAGCATGTCTTCCTAGACTCGTTGAGGACCACTCCCCTTAGACTTTGAGACGTAGCTGTTTGCTTGAAGCATACGCAGTGTGTTTGCAGCACATGGCTGGCACTTGGTGCAATTATAACACTGATGTTGCACGATGCCATGCAGCAACAATCACCACCTTTTCAAGGGTAACTAGGGATGGGCAATAACTACTGGCTCATCCAGTGATGCTTACACCGCATGAATGAATAAGAAACATCAATCTTGATATGGAGTGAGAGAAGACTAATTATCACTGGTTATATTTATAGGACCTGGCTATAAATTGATCAGTAGACTCTGTGATATTCAGTGAAGGAAAACATATGAGGAGAATGTGGCAGAGTTTATAATGACCAAATGTATAAGAATAAATAACCACACACTGCTATGTAAGGGCTCTTAGTAATGATTAATATCTCCTTCCCTTTTACAGGATCTGAGATATTTATCTGAAGGTCTTGAAGGCAGGTCATCCAACCCTGTGGCACTTCTCTTTGACACCCTTCTTCACCCGGATGCAGACGTTAGGTTTGACCACCCATCAGTCTTACAGTGGAAGCTTGAAAAACACAAGTGCATTCCACATTTGGTGCTGGGGAAAGGTCTGCCTGGTGGTGCGTGGCATGTCAGTATCTTATTTCCGATGCAACACAATACGTTATAGAAGTTAAATGATGATTCGATACCCTCATGAGAGTGGAAGATAATTGCTTAGGTTACAGTGGGAATATGGCGAATGAGTAGATTTTATAAATTACCATTCCGTGCACAGAAATTCACACAAGAGGCTTGTGATAATTTGATGATCTTATCATTTATTTGATTTCATGCATTTTTTTAAATGTTAGTGTGATTTGGACTATGGTCCCTCACATGGTCTCCCAGTAAACATAACCCATTGCCTGTTTTTAGGTAATGAAAAGATCCATGCTGACAATTAGCTTGGACAACTGGATGGAGTTACCTGGATTGAGATTGAAAGATTGGACCAACAGTAAATGGAGGTAAAATAAAATACAGAACTGCAGATGCTGGAAATCTGAAATGAAAACAGAAGTTGCAAGAAAAAATCAACAGGTCTGGCAGCATCTATACAGAGAAAACAGAATTAATGTTTCACCGTGGGTGGCACGGTGGCACAGTGGTTAGCACTGCTGCCTCACAGCGTCAGAGACCCGGGTTCAATTCTCACCTCAGGCGACTGACTGTGTGGAGTTTGCACGTTCTCCCCGTGTCTGCGTGGGTTTCCTCTGGGTGCTCCGGTTTCCTCCCACGGTCCAAAGATGTGCAGGTGAATTGGCCATACTAAATTGCCCATAGTGTTAGGTAAGGTGTAAATGTAGGGGTATGGGTGGGTTGCACTTCGGCAGGGCGGTATGGACTTGTTGGGCTGAAGGGCCTGTTTCCACACTGTAAGTAATCTAATCTAATATCCACAGTTCTGAAGAAGTGTCACTGAACTTGAACTCTTAATTCTGTTTTCTCTGCACAAGTGCTGCCAGTAAATAGAGGTATCTTTTTATAGAAGAATAATAATCCCTACAGTATGGAAACAGGCCCTTCAGCCCAACAAGTCCATACCAACCCTCCGAAGGGTAACCCACCCAGAATCATTCCCCTGCCATATATTTACATTACATTACATATTTTACATTACCTACAGTGTGGAAACAGGCCCTTCGGCCCAACAAGTCCACACCGACCCTCCGAAGAGAAACCCATCCTCCTATATTTACCCCTGACTAATCCACCTAACACTACAAGCAATTTAGCAAGGCCAATTCACTTAACCTGCACATCTTTGAACTGTGGGAGGAAACCAGAGCATCCAGTTGAACCCATGCAGACAGGGGAAGAATGTGCAAACTCCACACAGACAGTCGTCTGAGACTGGAATCGAAATCGGGTACCTGGCACTGTAAGGCAGCAGTGCTAACTACTGAGCCACCCTAAAAGGTCAGCAGGTCTGTGAAGAGAAATCAGAGTTAACATTTCAGGTCTGGTGACCCTTTCACTGAAAGTAAGTGGCAGGTGTCCGTCACATCAGGGTATGACCCTGTTGTTTCAGGCCTAAATCCCCAAGCTCTTGTCCATGTGAAGGTGTTTAAACTGAGTGGGGCTTAGCAACAGAGCTGAATGCAAAGAGGACTAAGGGAGATTCAAACTCACAACCACTGGTTTATCGGACCAGCACTGTAACCCCTGAGCTATGGAGCCTGAGTAAAGTCACCACAAAAATCTGTTTAACATAGGAGTTAAAACCTAGGTGGAGGTGTATCCTTTGTAGGAAGTGAAAGCTTTGACAGCTGTTGAAAGCTACATATTGCTAGACTACAGTTTTGAAGTTTCTTCAGAAGCTGAATTCCATTAATTGATTGCTGCAAATTCCTTCTCATGAGGCACATGAACACAAAGAGAAAACTATTTCAGACCTAAATTGTTTAAACCTGATGGAACATATCTTTTACTTTAAGAGTGAAGCATCAAGTTAGAATGAATTTTACCAATATGGATTTTCCTAATGGTCTACATCATCAGTTAGAAGCTAGTGCTTTGAATATTTTATAAATGGAATGCACACAGTAATTTGGAAAGCCTTCCTGTAATATTGAGAATTAAGTTGTTACAATTAAAATTGGATAAATATGCATGGATGGACTTACTGGCATTAGGAAAGGATTAAGTCGTGGAGGTTAGTATTTGAGCACCTGGAGAATGTTTTATCGGTCTTGGGTGTGCTGTTTCATTAACTGAAAACCTGGAGTGGAGTTATGCTAGGAATTATATTCCCTTTTCATTTCTTGGCTGCTTGAGTAAACATTAGGTTGGAGTCAGGGATTTACAGTTGAGAATAAAGTGCTGATGATGTTTCAGTTGAGGCATACAGTTTGTAGGTTGAATCAAAGCCTGGGTATTAACTGTTAATATTGGAAACTATCCAAGTTGTTATTTTTGCAAAAATGATTTTCCTCATTTTGAGCTTGAGAAATGTCTGGGTGAAATCAGAAGGTCGGGTGAGTTCTAGCTATTCTCAACCTTCTTTACGTTGCCTAATGATTTTGGAAACTCTCTGGAGGGGTGCAGAACTAAGGTCCTGGCTTCAATAAGCACAGGCTTCAAAACATAATATTAATGAGCTCTGAGCCATTTTATTTGCCTGTAAGGCACCTCGATACGGGGATATGCAACAATAGTTTCTCTAGGTTTGCATCTGGAACCTCCCTCAGCCTGGCAATAAATGAAAGACAACCCCAATAGGTAAGCTTCAGTTGTTTCTGTTAAGCAAATGGACTTTTGAGAGTTTGAGGCTTCCGTTTGCTGCTTTTCTCGCAGGCTCATTTGAATTTGGCCACCCTTTTGCCTGTGGGCTATTATGTTAAAGACCAGATTTGGTAATGTTGGCATGGGCCTGGCTAGATGCAATTCACATTGTGTTTAACTCTTTTGTTCAGCAGAAGGGCTGAAGAAGACGGTCCATTGTATCAAACTGATGGAGCCCATCAGTTAAATTGCCTGAGCACTATAAACTTCAGAAATTCAAGTATGAAAAGGGACAAAAACATGTTAGCTCAATTCCCTGAATTGTAATCAGTGACCTTAGAAAATTTTTCTCCATAAAGATGGCAAAAAGGAAATAGAGAAAAACTATTCTCATTTGCAGAAGGTGGAGAACCAGGGGACACCGATTTAAAGTGTTCAACAAGAAAACCAACAGCAACAAGAGAAAATGCTATTTTTGACCCAGCAATACTAAAGAACCAATGATATATTTCCAAGTTTGAATGTTGAGTAGCTTGGAGAGGAAGTTAGAGGTGCTGGTGTTCCCATGTTTCTGCTGCCCTTGTCGTTCTAGATGAACATGGTTGTGAGTTTGGAAGATTCTGTCAAAGGAGCCTCGAATTCCTACAGTGTATCTTACAGATGATACACAGCGCTGCCACTGCGTATTACGAGTGAATGTTTGAGGATGTGGTGCCAGTCAATGGAACTTCTTTGTTTTAGTATTTAACCTTTCCGCGATAAGTTTATTTATGTTTTTACATTCCTTGAATTCAGATTCTAGCAATTGCAATTTAACAATTTCTTCCTGGGACCAGACCCCTTTTTTACTTTTCTCCCCATTCATAACCTTTTCTTTACTTTCTGTTTTACCTTTTTTCCTTTTCTCATTCCTTAAACTGGGATGAGCATGCCTCTCATGCTGGCTTCTTGACTTTTGGGCTGCACTCATCCAGGCAAATTGGGAGTATTCCATCACACTCCTGACTTGTGCCTTCTAGATGGTCTACAGACATGGGGAGTCAGGAGACATGATGAGTTAACTCACTGCTGAATTCCTAGCCTCTGACCTGTTCCTGAACACTATTTATTTGGCTGATCCAGTCCAGTTTCTGGTCAATGGTAACCTGAAAATATTGACCATGTGGGATGCAGTAGTGATAGTGCTATTAAATGTCAGAGGGTGATTGTTATATTTTCTCTTGTTAGATTTGGTCTTTGTATGGCATTTGTGTGGCAAATGTTATTTGTCATTTATGAGCCCAAACCTGGAAACTGTCAAAGTCTTGCTGTATTTAGACATGGATTGCTTCAGTTTCTGAGGTTTAGAGAATTATATTGAACATTGTGTTCATAATCACCTGTGAACATTCTCATTTCTGACCTTACGATGGCAGGAAGAGGTGAAACAGCTTGAGATGGTTGGGTCCAGGACAGTACCCTGAGGAACTCCTGTACAGCTGTAAATATGTGCTGGAAATGGGATGACAGTCCTCCAACAATGCAACCATTTTTCTTCTGCTAGTTATGACTCCAATCAGTGGAGAGTTTTCCCTGAATTCCATTGACTCCAGTTTTTCCAGAATTGTTGCCACACTTGGTTAAATTTGTCCTTGATATTGAGGCAGTCAGTCATTTCCTTACCATCTTGTGTAATAAAAAATGGATGATCAGTATGACCATTTGCTGATTTCCTAGTATTACTATTTTTTTAAAGTAGTCATAAAACACCTTCATGGCCGTCAAGTCCTGAAATGGGAATTGAATGATGAAGAGTTAGGGATGCTACTGCTGTGCTAACTAACTCTCTGCAAAGATTCACCATTTTGTATTACTGTATTTCTTCATCTATAAATCCCTTTACAGTTTTAATCATTTTTTTTCTCAAGTTGCTCTGCTATTTTTGTAAAGGTCATCAACTCAGTTTTTAAGAAAAAAAATCCAAAACTAGGGTAATTTACAATAAGAATTTAAGTCAGAAGGTTATATCGTTTAAAACTAGAAGAAGTTTTACTATTCAAGTAGTCATTTGGTAACATGGAACTTGAGTATTGCTGAAATAAACATATTGTCAAAGGTTTTTGCCTTGACAAATTTTATTGAATTGTTTGAAGAAGTGACTGAAATAGTGGATAGGGGAATGTCAATAGGTGATTATGAACTACCAGAATGCATTTGATAAAATTTCACATAAGAGTATTTACTAAGGCAGAAGTCCACTGAATGGAGGGCATGTTACTGACATGTCTGGGAAATTGGTCGAGTGGCACATGACAGAAAGTAGGAGTAATAGGTAGGTACTCAAATTGGCAGGATGTGACTGGTGATATCCCAAAAGAATCTCTATGAGGGCATCAATTATTCACATTGTTTATTAACAACTTAGATAATGGCATAGAAAGACGTACATTCAAGTTTGCTGATGACAAAGTTAGGCAGGTTGTAGACAGTGTGGATGATAGCATAAAACTACAAAAGGATATTGAGAGACTAAGTGATTGGGCAAAACTGTTTAATGTAATTTTAATGAAAATTAAAATCTCCCATCACCACCACCCTGTTGCCTCTACATTATGGAAAGATGTAGAGGCGACAGGGTGGTGGTGATGAGAGATTTTAACTTTCCCAGCATTGACTGGATATACTTAGTGTCAGAGGTCTGGATGGGGCAGAATTTTTAAGGCGTGTCCAGGAAGGTTTTCTAGAGCAGTATGTCAGTAATCCGACGAGGGAAGGACCATATTGGACCAAGTGTTGGGGAATGAGTCAGGCCAAGTGGTAGAAGTTGCAGTGGGGGATTTCTTTGGGAATAGTGATCACGATTCTGTAAGTTTTAGAATATTTGTAGACAAAGATGAGAGTGGTCCTAAAGGAAGAGTACTAAACTGGACCAAGGCCAATGATATCAAAATTCGGCAGGAGCTGGGAAATGTGGATTGGGAGCAGCTATTTGAAGGGATATGTGGGAGGCTTCAAAGATAGTGCAGGATAGGCTAGGAAAACAAGGCTAGGAAAGGCAAGGTTCTGAACTGTGGATGACAGGAGAAATTGTGTGACTAGCCAAGAGGAAAAGGGAATCGTACATAAGGCAGCTAATGGGCCTTGAAGGAATATCAGGAGAGTAGGATCAATCTTAAACAAGGAATGAAGTGGGCTTAAATGGTTCATGAAATAACTTTGGCGAGCAGAATTAAGGAGAATCCCAAGGCCTTTTATTCTTGCATAAGAAGCAAGATGGTAACTAGAGAAAGGGTTCGTCCACTAAAGGGTAAGGAAGGAAGGTTGTGTGTCAAACCTGAGATAATGGGTAAGATTCTCAATGATTACTTTGCATCAATGTTCACTGAGGAGAGGGACACGATGAATGTTGAGATTAGAGACAGAAGTTTGATAATTTTGGATATTGTTGACATAAGAAAGGAAGATGTATTGGGTAAGCTAAAGGATATTAAGGTAGACAAATCCCCAGGACTGGATGGGATCTATCCCAGGTTGCTGAGGGAGGTGAGAGCGGAAATAGCTGGGGCCTTGACAGATATCTTTGTCGCATCTTTAAACACAGGTGAGGTGCTGGAGGACTGGAGGGTTGCTCATGTTTTCCCCTGTACAAGAAGGATATTCTAGGTAACTACAGACCAGTGAGCCTGACGTCAGTGGTGGGAAAGTTGCTGGAGAAGGTACTAAGGGATCTCTCCTGCACAAACCCATGTTGCCTATCACTGATAAGCCTATTCTTTTCCAAATATAAATGGATTTTATCCCTTAGTACCTTCTCCAGCAACTTTCCCACCACTGACGTCAGGCTCACTGGTCTGTAGTTACCTAGAATATCCTTCTTGTACAGGGGACAACATGAGCAACCCTCCAGTCCTCCAGCAAATGAATAGAGTTCTTTGAGGAAGTGACCAAGTTGATAGATGAAGGAAGGGTTGTAGATGTCATATACATCGACTTTAGTAAGGTGTTTGATAAGGTTCCCCATGGTTAACTAATGGAGAAAGTAAAATCACATGGTGTGCAGGGTGTTCTAGCTAGGTGGATAAAGAACTGGTTGAGCAACAGGAGACAGAGAGTAGTAGTTGAAGGGAGTTTCTCGAAATGGAGAAAGGTGACCAGTGCTGGGGCCACTGTTGTTTGTAATATACATAAATGATCTGGAAGAGGGTACGGTTGGTCTGATCAGTAAGTTTGCAGATGACATGAAGATTGGTAGAGTAGCAGAAAGCAAAGGAGACTGTCGAAGAATGCAGATAGATTGGAGAGTTGGGCGGAGAAGTGGCAGATGGAGTTCAATCCAGGCAAATGCAAGTTGATGTATTTTGGGAAGTCTAATTCTAGAGCAAGTTATACTGTAAATGGAAGAGCCTTGAGAAAAGTTGATGAGCAGAGAGATCTGGGAGTGTAGGTCCATTGTACCCTGAAGGTGCCTGCACAGGTGGATAGAGTGGTCAAAAAGGCATATGGTATGCTTGCCTTCATCAGATGGGGTATTGAGTATAAAAATTGGCAGGTCATGTTAAAATTGTACAAGACTTTGGTTTGGCTGCACTTAGACTGCTGTGTACAGTTCTGGTCACCACATTACCAAAAGGATATGGACACTTTGGAGAGGGTGCAGAGAAGGTTTACAAGGATGTTGCCTGGTATGGAAGATGCTAACAATGAAGAGAGGTTAAATAGGTTAAGATTGTTTTGATTAGAAAAAAGGAGATTGAGCAGGGACCTGATTGAGGTCTACAAAATCATGAAGGGTATAGACAGGGTGGATAGAGATAAGCTTTTTCCCAGGTTGAGGGATTCAATAACAGAAGGTCACGCGTTCAAGGTGAGAGGTGAAACGTTTAAGGGGGATACAAGTACTTTACACAGAGGGTGGTAGGTGCTTGGAATGTGTTGCCAGCAGAGGTAGTAGAGGCAGGCACGATAGATTCATTTAAGATGCGTCTGGACAGATGCATAAATAGGTGGGAAACAGAGGGATACAGATGCTTAGGAATAGGGTGATAGGTTTAGACAGTGGATTTAGATTGGCTCAGGCTTGGAGGGCCGAAGGGCCTGTTCCTGGTCTGTAAATGTTCTTTGTTCTTTGTAAGCAAGTGTGAAGTTATCCATTTTGGACTGAAAAAAGTATGGATCAGGGTATTTTCTAGATGGTTAAACACAGTGGATGTCCGAAGAGACTTGGGAATTCAGGTGCATTGAACTTGAAAATGGCACAAATAAGTGCAAGAAATAACCAAAAAACCAACTAATGGATTGCTAGCTTTTACATCAAGAGGTCTGGAGTATGAGGGTACAGAAGTTATGCTGAAATTATACAAATCCATGGTTAGATCCCATTTGGAATAATAAGAACAGATTTGAGCTAATAGGACTTTAGGAATTCTAATGAGTATACTGACCAGTGAAACCAGTTTGATGGTGGATAGTAATAGAGATTGCTCTGGCTGATTTCTCAACTTGGACTTTGAGGAAAGGGAGCTCATTTGACTTGTCCATTTCAAATGTGAATTTTATCACAGAAATTTATAAATGTAAGGATTTTTTCACACAACAGCTGCAGGATTAAATATAGCAACTGTATCATCTGCATATCAGAATTATGGAACCAGTAGTTCCAGCGAAGACACATTTCTCTTGGAACCCAACAAAGATATCTGTGAGCACTTGGCCTGGAGGGCTCCAATGACAACATCAACTATTTGGCCATGTGTAGCATCATTGAAACTGAAATCAATGACACAAGTTGTTGAACTCATAAAATCAGTGAATAATGATTCACACAATGGTGGCAGATCCAGGTATAATGCTGCAGTGCAGACGTTTATGAGTTTTGTGGCTTTCTTGAGTGGTGCATTGGTGTATAGGCTGGCAATTTCAAATGAGCACATGAATACTAAATTATTATTGATAAGCTAGTCATTTCAGGGCTTTGCACATCTGAAGGAATGTTACACTGTGTAGGTGGAAAACTTGCTCAAAGCTGGTGTAGTAATTCACCAAACATTTGGTTAGGTTGTGCTGTTGTCACAGACAAGATAAGATGTAAAGAGATTTCACTTCTGTATGTCTTGGGTGGGGAAACTATTGGAGGCAATTCTGAGGGACATAATTCATCTGCATTTGAAGATGCAGGGATTAATCAAGCACAGTTAGCATGGTTTTGTTAAGGGAAAGTCATGTCTGATCAACGTGATTGAATTTTTCAAATATATAACTAGGTGTGTAAATGAAGGTAATTCATTCGACACAGTCTACTTGGACTTCAGCAAGGCTTTAGATAAGATCCCACATAGGAAAGGTAAGAACCCATGGGATCCAAAGAAATTTGGCTAATTGGATCCACAGTTGGCGAAATAGCAGGAAGCAGAGGGTGATGGTCAAGGGCGTTTTCGTGACTGGAAGCCTGGATCCAGTGGGGTTCTGCAGGGATCAGTATTGGGGCCCTTGCTGTTCATGGGTATATATTAGACTTGAATGTAAGAAGGATAATCAGTAAGTTTGTGGGAGATATGATAATAGTGAGGAACATAACCTTACCCATAACCTTATAGATGTCTGATCAGTGGCAAATGGCATTCAATCCAGACACGTGTGAGGTGATGCACTTGGGTAGGACAAACAAGGCAAAGGAATACCTTATGAAAGGTAGGACCCTGGGAAGCACCAAGGATCAGAAGCATCTTGGTGTGCATGTCCACTGATCCTTTAAAGTAGTAGGACAGGTGGATAATGTGGTTACGAAGCCATATGAGATGCTTGCCTTTATTAGCTAAGGCATAGAGTTTAAGAGATGAGATATGATGCTGGAAGTCGATAAAAAGTTGGTTAGGCCACAACTAGAGTGTTGGCTGCATTTCTGGAATTCACACCATAGGAGGGACGTGGTTGCATGGAGAGGGTGAAGAGGAGATTTACCAAGATGTTGCCTGGCTGAAGAGTTTTAAATATGAAGAGAGATCGGATAGACTGGGGTTTATTTTTCTTGGAACACAGGAGACTCGGGGAATTGATTAGGATGTAAAAAATTATGAGGGGCATAGACAGATGAGATGCAGTAGAAACTTTTCACTTTGATAGAAAGATAGAAAGACCAGGGGCCTAAATTTAACATCAGGGACAGGAGGTTTAAAGGGGATATAAGGCAATATTTGATTCTCTCAGAGCACAGAAGGACTCTGGAAATTACTGCCTGTGAGGGTGGTAGAGGCAAAGACCCTCATAACATTAAAAAAGTATTAAGATATGCACTTGTGATGCCAAGACATACAGGATTAGAGACCAAGAGCTGGAAAGTGGGATGAGAATAGTTAGGTGGTTGTTTTTGACCAGGGCAGACACGATAGTCGGAAGGGTTTTTTTCTATGTTCTAGATCTCCATGACCCTAACTATTATATTCATCATTGCCACTGTGCTCTGTTAATTTTGTGTCCTTTTATGATTTTGTCTGCTGTTCTCTTAGTTCTGGACAGAAGGCACCACACGTTGAATAGAATTAAGTTTGTCGTGTAGATTAGCTCCACACCAGCTGGAAGTTTCATTCAGATGTCATGGAGTGATATAGTGAGAGTGGTCGAGAGAAGTGTTGGTGCAATGACACAGGCTTGCTTGATCCCAGTTTACACATCCGTTGGGTCTGATGGTGAAGGTCATGGCTTGTATCATGCATCAGATAAAATATGCTGATGAATTTTTTGCAGGCAATCAGATTTGAGGAGAATGTTTACAGTCACTCCAAGTTGACAAAGTTGAATGCATTTGAAAAGTGAAAGAAGGCTGTGTATAGAGGTTACTGCTGTTCTCTGCACTTTTCTTGAATTTGTCCACCGTGCCTCTTGATGGATAGAATCCTCATTGTGACTGGGTTGAGTTCTTCAGCCACTGCAGTTATCTCTCCTCTGGCATACAGCAGGGAGAGCCCTCTGGAGCTCCTGCTCATTTCTGCCTGACCCCTACCCAAGCTGAGGGTGAAAAGGCTACTTGACAACTGAGAATTAGCAAGGCTAGCATCATGGTGGATGTCCTGCCAAAAAACTGAAATGTAGCAGAGAAATGTTCTTGGCTGTATACACAACCTTGTTTTGCTCTTTTGGAAGGAGAGCGTGATTTCGGATCTTTGGGATGCCGTAATTGTGACCTTGTTTGGTCTGTTGACATTTGCATTCTCCATTCAGACTATGTGACAGCAGAATAGCATTCCTTCACAGCATTCTGTTAGACACTGGGGATACCAGGGCCTTTCAAGAACGTGAACTTTGTGGCTGGTGTTGTAACATGTTCAAGAAAAATATGCCATTATTTCAAAACCATTGCACAAAGTAAATTATTTTGATTTGATTCTCCACTCCCATATCATCAAATCTGGTTCTGGGATTAGAGAGGATTAGCTTCTATAGCTACCCCATTCAAACGCTTACCACTCATTGTTTGTGAAATTTTATTCATTCAAGGTTTACATCGTCCGACTGGCTGCTAATGATGACTCCATTCTTTTAGTATTACTCATTGCTCTTTGCAAAATTAATCCGGTTTGATGAATTAAACTTGTTGCTGATAATAACCATAAGGTACACATTTGTATTTACATGCATATTACCCTCCTTTGGAAAAGATTACAAGAAATGAATGTCAACAAATCTGACAAATTTAGATAATTATTTAAAGTTCATTGTCACACCCACTTTGGGGCTTCAAAATAAGCAATTACACAAAAGTCCTTAGATTAAGAGAACAATAATTTGGATTAAGATAGAGCCAGCAATGCAATAAGGCATTTCACATGAGCCTAATCTAGTATGTCAGATGGTCAAAAACTTCAGGGAAAAAAGGAAAAATTGGAGTGGGGAGAAGAGGTAGAGAATCTAATCACCTGAGGGAGAGAAGAATCGTCAATATTGAAGTCACTGAAGTTCTGGATGCACAAGAGACCATAATTGGAGGAGCGTAGAGACTTCAGAGGGGTTTAGGACTGAAAGAATTCATTGTGAGGAGGAGTGAGGTCTTGGAAAAGATTTGCAAACAAGGAAGAAAATTTATGAATTGGGCTATTGCTGGACTGCAAGTCAGAGTGGATCAGTAGCAAGATGGGAGTGTGATGGGTTAACAGGACTCAGAAAGTGTTAGTGTATTGTCAATCAAATTTTACATTCCTACAAATGCTAAGTGCATTCAGACACAGAGCCTTGCAATATCTAGTCTTTTGTTTTTTTTGTACCTTCCCAACTTTCTCTGACTTTCATTCTCCATTTTACAATTTTCTTTTTTTACTTTGTTTCTACTCTTTGATATGTCACATTTTACCAATTTGATACCTTACCCCCATTATTTAGTTTAAAATTCTCTTTACTTTCCTGGTTGTATAAACACTGGCCCCAGCAGGGTTCAGGTGTAGACTAGTCCAACAGTATTGTTCCCAATTTCCCTGTAGTGATTTTAGTGGCTTGTGAACTGAAACCCACTTCAATCACACCAATCTTTGGGCCATATATCCATCTCTCTACTGCCATGTACCCAACGCCAATTTGTATGCAGCTCATGTCATAATCCAGAGTTTATAACCTATTGAGGTTCTGCTATTTAATTTAGCATCTAACTCATATGCTGTTTATAAAATATTTTTCCGTAACACCTATGGGCGGCACTGCTGCCTCACAGCGCCAGAGACCCGGGTTCAATTCCCGCCTCAGGCGACTGATTGTGTGGAGTTTGCACGTTCTCCCCGTGTCTGCGTGGGTTTCCTCCGGGTGCTCCGGTTTCCTCCCACACTCCAAAGATGTGCAGGTCAGGTGAATTTGCCATGCTAAATTGCCCGTAGTGTTAGGTAAGGGGTAGATGTAGATGTAGATGTAGATGTAGGGGTATGGGTGGGTTACGCTTCGGCGGGGCGGTGTGGACTTGTTGGGCCGAAGGGCCTGTTTCCACACTGTAAGTAATCTAAAAAAAATCTAATCTATGTTGTTGTTACCGACATAGACCACAACTATTGGATCCTACCTTCGCATGATAATTTTCTTTCCAGCCCTTTGATGTTTTATTGACCATTTCATGAGTGGGACCCAGCTCCATATCTATCATGGCAAATCCACCTAGTCTGCAAAATCTTGGACACTATGGGCAATTTAGCATGGCCAATCCACTCTACCTGCACACCTTTGGACTATGGGAGGAAACCAGAGCTCTTGGCAGAAACTAATGTTAGACATGTTAAGAACATGCAAACTCAACAGTCACCCAAGGCTTGAATCAAACCCATGCCTCGGCACTGTGAGGTAACAATGCTATGTACCACCAGGCCACCCACATTTCTTTAAATGCAATATGTAGAATGTTGCCTGGATTGAAGAGTTTGAGCTATAAAGAGAGGTTGGATAGATCGGCCAGGGGCCAAGTCCTGGAAAATAGTTTTAGAATAGTCAGGTGGTTGTTTTTGACTGGTGCAGATTCAACAAGCCTTTTTCTGTGCTGCATGCCTTTGTGATGCTATGGTTCCCATTCTGTGCCACCTTTAGAGATGTGCTGTTTATTTTGTCTTTCCATGGTCTTCTGATCAAACTGTATTATCTCACACTTCCCCGCATTGAACTTCATCTGTCACCTATCCATCTACTCTGCCAACTTGTCTGTTTCCTTTTGGGGTTTTATACAATCCTGCTCCTGTACACTGAGGTCTAGATCAATAAAGTGCCCCCAGATTCTCTCTTAAGAAACTCCATCACCAACATCTCCCAGTATGAAAAACATCAGGTAACTATTACTCTGGTTCCCATTACTCAGCCAATTTTGTCGCCATGTTGCTACTGTCCTTTTTAGTCCATAAGGTCTAACTTTGCTTACAAATCTGCTGCATAACACTGCATCAAATGCCTTCTGGAAGTCATATACACCGGATCAACAACATTAGCTCCTGATTAACCCTTTTTATTACGTCAAAAAACTCCAGTGAGTTATTTAAACATGATTTACCTTTAAGAAATTCATGCCCGCTCACTTTAAAATGTATTTGTCCATGCGATTCCTAATTTAGTCCAGAAATCTATTTTCTAGGAATTTCTCAACCACTTAGGTCAAACTGATTGGTCTGTAGTTACTTGAATTATTCTTACAACACTTTTTGAACAAGGACTTAGCATTTGTAATTTTCTGGTCCCCCAACACCCTCAAGTCTGTGCAGAACTGAAAAACTATTGCCAGGCCCTTTCAATTTCCATTTTCATCTCCATCAATTGTCTTCAATGCCTTCCATCTGGTCCTGATGCCTTGTCAATTTTAAGTACAGGCACCCCATAATCTAAAACCCTCTTCAGATTTAACCCCTTTTTACCATTGAAGTTCCTCGTCGTTCAGCATTTGCACCTCACAAATGCTAGGGAATGACTACATACAATAAAACAGGATCTCACCTTCTCCACTTGACACTCAATGATATTACCATCACTGAATCCCTGAATCCCCCCACAATCGGTATTCTAAGGGTTACCAGTGACCAGAAACTGTACTGTAGCAGCCATTTATAATACTGTGGCTGTAAGAGTAGATCAGAGACTAAGAATTCTGCAACTTGTAACTCATCTAACTCCCCAAAGTGTGTTCCCTGTCTACATGGCACAAGTCAGACCTGTGATGGGATAATCTTCACTATACTCACCTGGATGCATGCAGCTTAGACATATTCAAGGAGATCAGCACTTTCTAGGACAAAGTAATCTGCTTGATTGGCACCCCATCCACCACTTTCAGCCCTGTATGACCCACTAACACACAGTGTCAGTAGTGTACACAAGATGCATTGCAACATCACAGCCTGGCATCCAAACCCATGACTTCTACCACCTAGAAGGATAAAGACAGCGAATGCACGGGAACACCATCTGCAAGTTCCTCTCAAAGCCATACACCATCCAGATTATGAATTGTGTAATTGTTCCTTTACTGTTTTCAGGATCAAAATCTACACAATCAATATAGCTACACCACATGACTATATGATTTGAACATGATTCAAAGCGGCAGTCATCACCATCTTTTTATGAGTACTTACAGACAGGCAGTAAATGACTGCTTAGCTAGCAATACCCACATCCCATAAAAGAATAAAAATGAATTGATACAAAACCTTTGTGAAGCACAGTTAAAACACTGGCCAACTTGACAGCTAAGTTAGAGACTGAAAATACTGCAGATGTTGGAATCCAAAATAGACAGGCAGGAGGTTGGAAGAACACAGCAAGCCAAGCAGCATCAGGATGTTCTTCCAGCCTCCTGCCTGTCTACCTTGACAGCTAAGACAGCCTTGCAAAATTCAAGGAGGTACTGCATACTCGATCTACTTATGTGTATTAATGTGTAAATGCAGCTATAATTATTTATCTAATGTGTTCTTACTGTTCAATATTTTTAATATTATTTACATTTCAGGAAACCCCTTGTAAAAATTTAAGCTAATTAAAATATGATATTTACTATGTTTAAATTGATCCTTTTATCTATAAAACATGTATAAGAAATGCTGTTCATCTAAACTCCATGTTATTATTTACAATTAAGAATGGTCGTATTTTGTTATTTAAGGTGCTTATTAATTTCTCAACAAAGCTGAAATCCATACAACATTTAACTTTCTTAACAGTCAAATCATAGAAATGACAAAATGAACTTTGTTCAAAAGATTTTAATCACTCTAGTCCTTTAGGTATCACCAAATTAAATTAATCGATTATAAGGTTGTTAGGCTGATTAAAAAAAACTACTTTAATGATCAGGTGATCTGTTTAATAGCACATATTTGATACACGTATTTTTCTACAGAAACCTGCTGAACGACAGAGCAACTCCAGAGGAAATAGCTTCATATTATAATGACTATGTTAAGATTATGGGTCTGCAGAAAAACTTTGTTAACAACACTTGGGTCACTTCTGTCTCAAAGCTGCAGCAAGATCAAGAGCATGGAAAGGACAAATTGCTTAAATGCATTAAAAAGGATATCACAACACAACAGTCACCTACAACTGAAAATGGATCAGCTCACAACCTTTGGGAGGTCAGAGGATTTCAAAGAATTGGAGATGAATCACATGTGCCTTTTTGCCTTTTGACTGAGAATGTTGTCTTAGCCACTGGTACCTACGATTTACCTGTGAGGTTGGGGGTTGAAGGCGAAGACCTGCCTTTTGTATTCCACTACGTCTCAGCCTTTGAGTCTGCCATCAAAAGCTGCAAAGTCAACCAGTTATCAGATCCTGTTCTCATTGTTGGTGCAGGGCTGACTGCAGCAGATGCAGTATTGTGTGCCTACCGTCACAAAATCCCTGTTATTCATACATTCCGAAGAAATGTCAATGATCCAGGTTTGATCTTCAAACAGCTTCCTAAAAAGCTTTATCCAGAATATCATAAGGTTTATCGCAAAATGTGCAAGCAGTCTTACACCACCACTTCTCACTCTAACTATACAAGCTTCCCTGAAAGTTGCATTGTCTCTTTCCAACCAGATATGAAATGCATTCTTCAGAGTGCCTCAGGAGAGAACATTATCCTAAATATCTCAATGGCGCTAGTGCTGATAGGTACTTACCCTAATCTATCCTTTCTTAAAGAGCATGGAAAGTACTTGGGAATGGACCCAAGTAAGCCCATTTCATGTAAGCAAAATCCAGTTGAAATTGATCCCTATACATTTGAGTGTACGAAAGAGGCTAGCTTGTTTGGAATGGGCCCACTAATTGGAGACAACTTTGTCCGCTTTCTGAAAGGTGGAGCTTTGGGCATCTCAAGTTGTTTGGTGAAGCGCTTGAAGAAAAAAGGGCAGTTAATTTCTGAAAAAAAGAATTGAGGGGTAATAAATCTCTGGATTAATGATGAATTGTGACAGCTATATTTGCAACAAAAAATTACAAACAGTGGACTTTTAGCAATAAATTCAAGAGACAGCAAGTTAGTGAGGATCCTGCCCAATGTGTGATAATGAAATGGAGAGAAGGAAATAGTTAACTTGTACTCAATTTGTACTCGGTAGTAATACTGCAAAAATTAAAAATGCACACATTTCTTAAGGTAAAAAATGGAAGTGAACTGAGGAAGCAATTAAGAAGGCTGTACAAGCCCATTCAAAGAAACCCATTGTTAGAATTGGATATCAAAATAGAATCAATCTGTAAAATGTACACATAAAAATGAATGCAAAATTAAAATCCCATGTTAGAGTTGCTGGATATGTCAGCATTCTGCCCATCTATTTTTTTCCTTCATTTCACTTGCTAGTTTATTATTTTTAATCAGCCAATGTTCCTTTGCACCCTGTTCCTAGTAGACAATAAGATGATGTAAACCTTTCAGTAACTGTAGTGTTTTCAATCTCAACTATTCTGTTGAGGAAACATCTCTAACACATGTAAAAACCTTCAATTATTGAGCATCCTGCAAAGCATTCTGATTCTAAACAGGTTCCTTCATCTGATGAGAAATTGTTTTGACAATTTAGAATATTTAAAATGGAGCTGCATATGTTATGAATTATCTCTGTAGGTGACATCACTGTTCCAGCAAGAAAATCAGTATCTGCTGGTGTATATTAACTCCCTGGTGTTACTTTTCAACTTTAACCAATGGAATCTCACCCAGTGACATCAAGGCATTAAATACCCTAGCAGGGAGATTATAATGGAGTTGCCTAAGATGGTAATTAGGTTGCAGCTAGAGTATAGTTTGCCACACTATAGGAAAAATGTGACCACACTAGAGAATGTTGCCTGTCTTGAATCAATTCAGTTAGAGAGATTAGATAAATTGGAGTAATTTTCATGGGGCTGAGGAGGAACTTGATTGAGGTGTACAAAATTATGACAGGCACAGATAGGGCAGATATGGCATAATGTTTCTGCTTAGATGAATCGATATTTAGGAAATATAGATTTGAGATAAAAGGAAGGAGGGTTAGAAGGATTTTAGGAAGACTTTTCACCTAAAGGGTATTTGGAACTCAGTTCTGAAAGGGTAGTAGAGACAGGAACCATGACGTTCATTAAAACCAAACCAGTATATATCTGGGAGAAATCCAAACCAGATTCCACTCTGAAAGAGAAAAGAAATACTGCACTAGTATCATAATATTTAAGAAATATTTAGATCATCACTTGGAAAGCTGCAGAATGCAAGGCTACAGGTGAATTTCTTGGAAATGGGAAGTGTTAAACAGTTAGGAAGTCATTGGGCGGCACAGTGGTTAGCACTGCTGCCTCACAGCACCAGAGACCTGGGTTCAATTCCCGCCTCAGGCAACTGACTGTGTGGAGTTTGCACGTTCTCCCTGTGTCTGCGTGGGTTTCCTCCGGGTGCTCCGGTTTCCTCCCACAGTCCAAAGATGTGCAGGTCAGGTGAATCGGCCATGCTAAATTGCCCATAGTGTTAAGTAAGGGGTAAATGTAGGGGTATGGGTGGGTTGCGCTTCGGCGGGTCGGTGTGGACTTGTTGGGCCGAAAGGGCCTGTTTCCACACTGTAAGTAATCTAATCTAATCTAAAACAGTGAATACCAACATTTCTAATGTGCTGTTACTGAAAATGATTTCCTGATGGAAGTGCAAACTTGGAAAATTAACTGGACAGTTTTATAAAAACATTTATTTAATGGAAACTATTTATGAATATTTGCTTAAATCCAAGGTATTCTTTTATTCATAAAGATGTCAAAGATTACGGTTGAGGAATTTTGCTGGTTTTTAAGGAATCTTCAGCCCTCTACAGTTGTGTGAATTATCCTGTTATTTGTGCAATCTCAGTCCAAAGACTTGATCCCAGATTGATAACTTGGATAAAAACCCAAAAACACATGGCTGAGCATGCTTAGAAGTGGGCTGAGCATTGAAGTTAAGGTGAGCATAATTAATGTAATGAAAACAATCAATCCCCTGACATGCTTCATTTGGTGTGCTGATTTGCCCTTTGCAAAGAGCAAGTATGCAGGCAGATACAATAGTTTGAACCAGCCTGAAGAGCTAACACTCTAATTTTCAAAAATTGTGGAAGATTTTCAATGTATTTAAAAGATACAAGAACCATCAACTATCCCCTGGATGAATAACTATCAACATGTGATAGAAATAAGGCATATCTAATCTGCTCATGCCCGTTCAAGAGTTGTTGTAAGCCACAAATAATTCTTGCATTTTAGCTCTCGAGTTTAAAGCTACCTCAGTTCCAAGAAATCCACATCACATCACATCATTCAACCCAAGCATGAGACATCATATAAAAGTGCATTAGATTAGGATTAAGAATATGTACTAAACAGATATCAGAAAGTACACTAATAAGCAGTGAGCACATCTACACATTGAATGGATTTTGATTAAAGTTACAGTTGCTCTGAAGTTGGAAATACTGGTTTTTTAATACAGTTTAAAAGTGGAAGCAGCACAAATGGAGACCATGTGAATTAAGTATACAGGCTTTGTAGATTACATGTAGGTTAGTGGCGAGAGAAAGATATCCAAACATGATGCAAGAAATGTTTTTGTACCCTTTCAGATGCATTGTCCTACTGCTTCAGAAAGTGCAGACTGACATAGTTTTGCTTTTATCCACGTAACAATTTGCTACCATGCAATTAACTGCACTCCATGATCAGGCTAGCTGCTGCAATCAAAGGCAACAATCTCAAAGAGAATCTATTTTGTGCCAATAGTCCACAGCTAGTAGCAGCTAGAAAGTACTTAGCAAGTTAAAAACATTGTTAATAGGTATTCTGCAGATTTTAAAATTGTTCGGACATTCTGGTAGACTCAGGCCTTAACTCCAATGTGAGGTTCCTGAAAAAGTTGCAAACTCCATCAAGAGCGAGTTACACCAAATCCTGGCTTTGCTGTCAAGGTACCCATATCTGTCTTTAAGTCCGTGTTTCCCTAAGGTCACCAAAGACAGCACAGATAGTTCTGAGTTAGCACATTCTTAGCCTTAAACTGACAGCAAAAAATTGCTTCATTTGGTGTGCTGGTCTCAAAAGTACACCAACCTTTGGAAGGATGAAAGAGAGCACCAGTGGAGGAGGGAAGGAAATGAGGTGGAGGTAGAATCTTGGAGGAAGCAAGTTACATTTACAGAACATTTTTTGAGAGATCATGTTAGCAAGAAATTAATAAGGCAAAGTCTGGGGAAGGGGCAGCTATCCCACACCAGATTTTGAACTTGACGGATGAGATTAAAATATGAGTCTGATGGGGGCTGTAGAGAATGCTCAACCATTGTAATCAGATCTTGATGCTTTGAAAGAACAGGATTATGCTTGGTAAATGGTTTTAACTTCAAAACAATCACGTGGATAATATGGCGCATACACTTGGATCTCAAAGGGAATACAACTAAAGCAAAGAAAAGATTTCCGCCACATAAACTGGCATTCAGTTAAAAATGAAGGGAGATTATACATTGCTCAGGTCTTATAGCTGTATTAATGAATAAGTGAAATGCAGGCTTGATGGCTGCTGATTGCAGATCTTCTAATTTGAAGGAGTAGTCCCATAATTTTACTGCTGAACTTGCTGCCTTTTCAGGTGACCATACAGTAAAACATGGGAGGAAATATATTTGAGATATGTTATGACTTAATTGCTACATCATTTGGACATCATATACAATGCCCTTCCCCAAACAGGAACAAGGGGGTTATCCATGGTGACTCAGATCTTTACTTCCATGTCCCTTACTCAAAGATTTGACTCATGTTGGAAAGCGATTTCATGGAAAGCTCAATGCTGGGAAAATGCATGTTATTCTCCATCTTTCCCCTTCCATCTTTCTTCTGATAAAACCACCAGCCATCTCTGTCCTATCTTATGAAACAGCTTTCGAAGTTATTTTACTTTATCTTGAAAAGCCTCCTCAACCTTATTTTAAACCACAAGTTCAGGTATCCCTCCTAATTAATCTATAATATCATTTATTTTCTCTTTTGCAGAGAGAAGGGTTTCATGTTAAAAGAAATGTAACAATTGTGAATCTTGTAAACAAGCTTAAGAGGATAACTGCTGTAATCAATAAAAAGTTAGTGAGAAAGCTTACAAGGTTTTAAAAATACAACATTTAATTGTTACATGATATCCTTTCTTGTTTAGGTGCAACTTCTACTGGTTGCCCATTTTTGATTTATTGTAGTTTAAAACATCATGGTCGATAGTTTTTATTCCAGTTTGGTCCTTTGATTGCTTTAATCTATTTAGTGTGATCTTTCGTTTTTTTAAAGAGTCTTCAATTTCAACCAAGGAGATAAAATGTCACATGAAATGGCAAATAAACAGCATGAAGGATATGTATGCTAGACAAATAGTACATACAAGGGAGTTTATGATTTTGTTACAGGTATTAAAGAAAAGCTTAGCTACATTATATTTTCCCATGAAATAAATGTACCTCAAGGAAAAAGTGAATTAACTAAAGTCATCTCAACACCTCTTCATAAATTTAATACTAACAAATTCCTTTCCAACACTCTTCCTCAATTTGGATAGTAAACAGAATATAGAACTGAAATGTAAAAATAAATAATTTTATGAAAACATTTCTGAATCAAAACAAAACTCATATGCAAAACAATTTATTTTTTATATAGACAATGCAAACTGAAAGATATTTTGCTTTCAAGAAATACATGTTATAGTACAAATTACAATCTTAAGTGAGTGTATATCAGTCAAATTAGCTCTCATACATTTGTTATAAAAATAGTAGTTTGTTTAAAGGCTAATGTTTGTGAATCTTAGAAAGCATGCACCAAAAGATGCATTTTCTGCCTTATGAATACCTTAAACAATTTCAGCACTGTTGTTCTGAATCAACTTGATGATACATTCATGTCTTTAGCAATTATTCGATTTGCATACTGCACATACATTTCTTTATTGGTCTTCTTTACCTCATGGGTTATCAGCAAAACCTCCCTCAATTCCTCACAAAGTTCAGTGCAAGCCACCACATGGTTAATAGAAAATAGATAAAAACTTAAGAAAATGATTGACAATTAAAACTAGAACAGAGCTGAAGCTAAAAATTAAGATACAGCTGTAAACATTTGAAAAAAAATACACGACTGATTTTTGAATATCTTCAGCGACATGCAATGGCTTTTGTAGATCAAGGGGCACAAATGATTATTGCTGCAAGGGATGTTTTGTTTCTTCAAATTCATCATCTTCTTCTGACAGACTTTGGGTCATATCTGCAAATTAATTCAGATAATTAGCCTTGTTAAAATAAAAATATCGTAGATTGCAGTATACAGGTCAAGACCTTGCTTTTGGATGCCAAAATGTATGGTTTGGTCCATACTTGGTGTATATGTCCTCCTCCACCTCCCCTCACCCCAAGCCCATTTCTCAGCTAATAATTATACATTTCAGACAATACTTACATTAAAAGCTGACCTCAATTTTTTAGCTCAGAGATCTGCGCTTGGGGTTATATCTAGATTACTTACAGTGTGGAAACAGGCCCTTCGGCCCAACAAGTCCACACCGACCTGCCGAAGCGCGACTCACCCAGACCCATTCTCCTACACTTACCCCTGCCCCTAACACTACGGGCAATTTAGCATGGCCAATTCACCTGACCTGCACATCTTTGGACTATGGGAGGAAAACGGAACACCCGGAGGAAACCAACGCAGACACGGGGAGAATGTGCAACCTCCACACAGACAGTCGCCTGAGGTGGGAATTGAACCCAGGTCTCTGGCACTGAGGCAGCAGTGCTAACCACTGTGCCACCCACTAACTACAAGTCAGTGCATGGTATCAAGTAGGTGATACAAGCTGCATGTTGAGCGAGAGATTTAGACATGCCCGCACAGAATGCACGTGGAGACTGACATTTGTAAACTTTCTGACATTTCAAAATTACAACTATTAACAGCAAAACTGGCAGTTCACACTTTATAAATTGCAGAATGCATAATGTAGAATTAAATCACAACCAACTACAATGGATAAAATTATTTTACGCCAGAATTAATTTTGGCAGGAGTCATTTGAGAATTATGTGACAATTTTGAAACACTTTCTCATTTCTAACTTAATCTCTGTCATTACTGATATGATGAAAAACAACGGGATAAAAAGGAAAAGAATTCCAGCAGTCAAAGTACAAGACAGCTACTGAATATTGTGACATTTATATAATACATGCAAGAAACCCATGAGAGATTTGTGTAAGTTTAAAACAAAGGTTTGACTTTTATCTACTCCTCACTGTTACAGATTTCAGCAATTTTGTTCGGAGAAGGCACTGATTAGAAGCAGAAAAGAAGAGAATCAGATTTCGCTTTGTCCCTACAATGCATCTTGAAGGTGTAGTCTTCCGTTATCTAGAATTAAACAATTGCCCTATTTTGCCATCTGCTGCTATGTGTTCAGTGCAGGCCGAGGGAAACTGCTGCTCCAATTTAATCTAAACTGTGCAGTCAGCTGTGATATTCTATTTAGACTGGATTCAAAGAACATGCCTGGGAGATACAGCAGCAGATTGGGAGCTGTGGACAAGAGCCAATAGTACATGATAACATGAACCAGTTAAATGAGCTCTTTGAGTTTTTAAAATTTTCACAGATGCACAAAAATGTTAAAATCAGCTTTGTTTAAGCAGACTTCCCACACCTAATTTTAAGTTTCAAAACTTAAAGTAAAATAGTAGGAACATAGAAACTAAGTGCAAAACCTTCAATAAATATGTGGAGAGAAAACGATTAGTAAAAACGTACAGAAAGAAACGGGGGAAATTACAATGGGGAACAAAAATGGCTGAAGAATTGAACACAGACTTGGGTTCCATCTTCACAAAAGAGGGCACAAATAACCTCCCAAAAGATATTAGGGAACCAAGGGTCGAATGCGAGAGAGAGAGAGAGAGAGAGAGAGGAATTGAAAGAAATCACTGTCAGTTAAGAAATTAATGGGGTTAAAAGCTGACAAATCGCCAGGGCCTGATAATCTACATTGCAGAATAGTTAAGGAAGTGCATTGGTAATCATCTTACAAGATTCTATAGACTCTAGAAAAGTTCCTACAGATGAGAAGGTGGCAAATGTAACCTCACTATTTGAAAAGGGAGGGAGAACGAAACAAAGAATTACAGACCAGTTAGCCTAACAGTAGTAGGGAAAATGCTAGATTCAGTTATAAAAGACATGATAACAGAATCTTTGGAAAGCATTAACAGGAATGGACAAAGCCAGCATCGGCTTATGGAGGCAAAACACATGTAACAAATCTCCTGGAGCATTTTTTTAAGGATGTAATTTTTAGAACAGGTAAGCGAGAACCAGTGGATGTGGTGATTTATTTAGATTTTAAGAAGAATTTTGATATAGCTTTTTGTAACAAGTTAGTCAGCAAAGTTAAAGTATGTAGTATTGAGTAAAATATTAGCATGGATCAGGAACTGACTGACAGATAAGAAACATAGTGGGAATAAATGAGTCTTTTTCTGAGCGGCAAGCAATGACTAATGGAATACCACAAAGACCAGTGCTTGGGTTCCAGTCATTCACAATACATGTAAATAACCTGGATGAGGAAACCAAATGTAACATTACCCAAGTTTGACGATGACACAAAATGGGCAGGTTTGAGTTTTGTAGGGAGGAGACAAATTGAGGGATACACACATCGCAGCTACAGTACAACATAGCTAAATGTGAAATTGTACACTTCGGCTGAAAAACAGGAAGAATATTATTTTAAACAATGATATTTTTGGAAGTATTGGTATACACAGAGATTTGAAAGTCCTTGTACACCAGTCAATGAAAGTAAATAAGATGATGCATCAAGCAGTTTGGAAGACAAATGGGAAATTGGTCTTGATTGCAAAATGATGAGAGTTCAAAAGTAGGGATGTCTTATTATACAGGGTCTTGGTGAGATCACAACTGGATTACAGCATGCAATTTTAGTCTTCTTATCTAAAAAAAGATATTTGCTAGAGGAAGTACAACACTGGTTCACTACAATAATACTAAGGATGGCAGGACTGTCCTGAGGAGAGATTGGTTCAACAACATCAGTATTCACTAGAGTTTGGAAGGATGAGGGGGTATCTGATTGAAATGAATAATATTCTAACAGACATGGACAGACTAGATGCAGGGAGGATGTATCGCCTAGCCGGAGAGTCTAGAACCCAAGGACACATTCTCAGGATGTTAGGTAGACCATTTAGGACCGTTTAAAGAAAATAGTCTTCACTCAAAGGATAGCGACCCGGTAGAATTTTCTGCCACATAAGGCTGTGGAGGCCAATTCACTGAATTATGTGCAAGAAAAAGCCAGGTTAAGTTTCTAGATTTCAAAAGAATCAAACAGTATGGGTATAAAGCAGGGATATAGCATTGAAATAGAGGATCAGCCATGATCGTTTTGAATGAATGAAAAAGCTCGAAGTACCAAATAGCCACTCCTACATTTTCTGTGTTTCCATGTTTCCAAAACAGCTAAGTTGTTTCAGCTTCTCAGAAGAATATGCAGAAAGAAGGTTACTTCTAAAATAAAAAGCACACTCTCTTTTCCCTTTTATACAAAATGAAATATAATACTTTCCTTTGTAAAGACCTAAAATTAGTCATTAAAACAATTTGCGCAAGTAATTTTGATGGCAAAGAAATACACAAAAACTGGTTACCTTTGCGAATTGGGTTCAATCAAATTCATAAAAGATAACAATATATGGGGTTTATATTAAAAACAGTTTGAGCAGCAAAGTTTGCAGCAGTCACAGAGTCATAGAGATGTACAGCATGGAAACAGATCCTTCGGTCCAACCTGTCCATGCCGACCAGATATCCCAACCCAATCTAGTCCCACCTGCCAGCACCTGGCCCATATCCCTCCAAACCCTTCCTGTTCAAATACACATCCAAATGTCTCTTAAATGTTGCAATTGAACCAGCCTCCACCACATCCTCTGGCAGCTCATTCCATACACGTACCACCCTCTGCATGAAAAAGTTGCCCCTTAGGTCTCTTTTATATCTTTCCCTTCTCACCCTAAACCTATGCCCTCTAGTTCTGGACACCCCGACACCAGGGAAAAGACTTTGTCTATTTATCCTATCCATGCCCCTCAATTTTGTAAACCTCTATAAGGTCACCTCTCAGCCTCCGACGCTCCAGGGAAAACAGCCCAGCCTGTTCAGCCTCTCCCTATAGCTCAAATCCTCCAACCCTGGCAACATCCTTGTAAATCTTTTCTGAACCCTTTCAAGTTTCACAACATCTTTCCAATAGGAAAGAGACCAGAAGTGCATGCAATATTCCAACGGTGGCCTATCCAACGTCCTGTACAGCCTCAACATGACCTCCCAACTCCTGTACTCAATACTCTGACCAATAAAGGAAAGCATTCCAAACGCCTTTTTCACTATCCTATCTACCTGCGACTCCATTTTCAAGTCAACTTGCCATGTAGAAAGATTATCATGCAATTAGAAAATATTACACTGCTTGTGGGGGGCAGGTTCTGATGTTTCGGAGACTAAGGCTAATAACAATCTATAAATAAGCCTGAAATCATCAAAGGAATGTATAAATGAAAAATATTCCACTTGATAGCACAATCAACATTTGACTCAAATAAACACACATCATACACATTCAGAAATACACCCAAGTATCCGTGTTGTCGTCTGAAACAAATTTCAACTTCCATTCATCTTACGAGTAATATTAATATTAAATTTCTAGCAGCAAGTATTGATGATAGCCAAGATTTCTGCAACTATATTACAAAATTAAATTTCACAACGTTGTTGGTTAGATTCAGTCTAAGTACTACATACAATAGAGGTTTCGTTTGGACATTTATACTAACTGCTTGGGGTTAGGTCTACAGTTTTAACATTTAAATTTAGCTCATGGACCAGAAGCATTTTCAAGGTAAGTGTTCATGATCCATCAGTTTAACTGAAACTTTTTCAACAAAAACAGAACCCCAATCATTTTAAACCGAAGCCATAAGATTGTAAATGTTTAGTTGTGGTTAAGGTTTAGACTTTACAAAGTACCTTCTTCAAAATACCAATGTAGAAGCATTGGTAATCATTCAAAGAGAAGTTTGAGTTGGCTACACACCAATATACCAGACTTGAATTTAAATTAACACAAGTACTTTATCTCTACATATCTATTTATTTCTAACTGGAGTCAAACAAAACATCAGCAATACTTCAAATGTGGAATGACAAAATTAAATGCTTTATCTATAAAAGAATCAAAAATTTACTTTTCTTTCTAAGTAAATTCAAAAAGTGGCATTTTTGTTCAAAGTAACTTCAGGAGGGTGGGAAAATACACGTTGCCTAGGAGCATAAGAAAACAACAGAACATGGCCACCAAACTATATTCTCATTGATGGAGTCTGATGGCATTGCACCCCTAACAGAATTTGCTGATGCATGATTGTGTCCAGTTAAAATTAATACGCAAATCTGGATTAAAAAGAAATGAAATTCATTTTTTTGAGATTGCCTAGTGTTAGGGAATTGCTTAGTAAATTTGCATTTGTAAAGAGTTTTTTTTTAAGATTAGTTACAGTGTGGAAACAGGCCCTTCGGCCCAACAAGTCCACACCGACCCGCTGAAGCGCACTCACCCAGACCCATTCACATACATTTACCACTGCACCTAATACTTTGGGCAATTTAGCATGGTTAATTCACCCAACCTGCACATTTTTGGACTGTGGGAGGAAACCGGAGCACCCGGAGGAAACCCACGCAGACACGAGTCAGTTGCCTGAGGCAGTTGCATTTAGTACGTTGGAGAAATGATGTCTCCCAATATTCTCTCCAAAAAGACTGGGACCAAAGGCTATGATATGGAATTTATAATGAAGTCCAAAAAGGATACCTTTGATCTTATCAGTGTAATCTGCAAAGGGCTCGAGCTCATCATTTTACTCTATGAATAGAAGGGCTATGTGAGAAAGGCGATGTGAGAATAGGAAAGTTGTTTTAATGAGGAATTTCAATCAACTAAATATGAAAACCCAAAAGATTTAGTCAAAATTAGTCAATGTAATTCATGGTCACATCCTCTGTGCCTAGGAAACAATGAAAGACAGTGCTCATCTTGACCCACTAATCACTATGATCCTACAAGACAGGAAAGTGAAATTGTAGCATACTTGAAGAAGAATAACCACAGAAAAAACAAGTTTAAAATGATTTTGAAAGCTAAAAGTAGTTAAGAAAAGGCTTAGTTCAAATAAGTGATGGAACAACTGAAGATAATGGATTGAAAGGCTGTCCAATGAAAATTCTGTCGGGGACAAGTGGATCACTTTTAAAGAACAATACAGAGCATATTACATTAACAAATTAAAAGATAACTTCGATGAGATCTTGCAGGGAAAAGTTAAAAAGATTGGTTGAGAAACTCAAGTACTTGCTAAAACGGGAAGTCACAAATTAAAAAGGCCCGAAGTCACACATCAATACAAGCTGAACACAATATAATTTTTTTAGTCCCATTGTTGCAAAATGGCAGTCACTGGAAATCATAAATAGGTATTAGCTTAAAATTGTAAATATATCTAAAAAACAATGTATTCTGAATTATTTCTTCCTTCAAGTCTTCAAAGCCTGTCCAAAATAGAGCTAATGTATTTAAAGGAGTGTCTCTGGTGATGGAGGAGCTACAGTAGATTTCTATCCATATTCATAAAGGGAGATAGACAAGAGAAAGATTCCAGAAATACTAAAAGAGGGAACAAATTAGAGCCTTTCAAGAAACGCTCAGATGCCGAATTGGAGTAACTTTAGGAACTTCTGAATGGCTGAATATGGGTCAAAGCCCACACATCTCAGTTCAAGACAAAAGGTGGTGAGCAGTCTTGAAAACACAATCTGTTGTTTTTCTTGTTATTTTATAATGATTTGCATTCATCCATGAATGTTTTGAGTTCAAGGATTTGACGACCAAGCTTTTAACTTCATAATTTTACCCTACTCAACCACCATTTTTTGCTTAGACAGGAAAACATCCCCATTTCTGAACTGAAATACATTATTTAACTGGAGATTTATTTACATGCAAACATTGTTTCTAAGCAACAAATGCTCATTGCCTTACAATGTTCAAAGATTAGCACATTTGTAAAATCTATTGTCAATATTTCTTAGCAGCATGGGATTACACAGAACAATGTATTCCTATATTTGTCAGTATCGTGGAGTTCTATTATCATAAGTATAATGTCCATTTTCAAAAGTCATTACAACATAAAACTGAAAAACCCAAATGCTTAAATACTCCAGGGAAAGTTCATGAAATAAGAGTTGCATTATGCTAGAATTAGTGACCATTAAACTAGTAATATCCTGGAGCATTATTCCTGGAACAGATGAACAATACAGCTATTCCAATTTGCAGCAGAGCTATTCACGATTTAAAGGTTACAAAGTCAGACATATAAAGACAAGCAAACTTGAACTTTAGTAGTCTGGAGGCACACCACAAATATATTACATGTATTGAATCCATTCGAAGTCCATCTCCCCTAAAATGTTGTGATCGAATTTACTCCAAACTCCTTTTCAGGATCTTAAAAGTGTAGCCAACTGACTCGAGATAGGCTCTATTTATATTTAGCTTAACTCCTCAGTAAGGCATTCTTCCATCTATACTCCCTGCTGCCTTGGGAAAGCAACTAAGATAATCAAAGACCATTCCCTCCCCAGTTATACTGTCATCCACCCTCTTCTGTCAGGTTTGATCACGTTCATACAAGTTTAAATACGTACAAACAGATTCAAAAACAGCTTCTTCTCTGCTGTTATCAGACTGCTGAACAGACCTCTTAAATGTTACTTATTCCAGAACGGAATAAGTACTGATAGATGCATAGCATTAAAAAAAAGCAGCAAATAAGGTCAAAACCAGAAAATGGCAAAAACGCAAAGTTAATGGCTTTTTACATAAACAGATTTAGTATTTAGAACAAAATAAATGAGTTAACACTACAAATAAAGATTAATGGGTATGATCTAACTGGATTTAGAGATGTGGTTATAAGGAGATCAAAGCTAAGAACTAAATATTCAGATACATGTAACTTTTCTACATGCAGATAGGAAATGAGAACATTTGTTAGTAGGCGATAGAATATTCTAAGTGCAATAGCAAGAAATTCTGTTATTCAGAAGATGCAGAATTCAAATGGGCAGAGCTAAGAAATAACAAGCGGAAAATGACACTGGCGCATATAGCTTATAGCTTTCCAAAAAGTAGGTGTATTGAAGGAAGGACAGAACAAATCAGCAGATAATTTTTAAAAATACATTCATTCACAGGATGAGGGCATCACTGGCTAGGCAGCATTTATTGCCAATCCACAGTTGCCCAGAGGGCAGTTAAGAGTCAACCACATTGCTGTGGGTCTGGAATCACACATAGGTCAAACCAGGTAAGGACGGCAGTTTTCTTCCCTAAAAGACACTAGTGAACCAGATGGGATCTTTCGATAATTGACAATGGATTCATGGTCATCATTAGACTTTCAATTCCAGATTTTCTTCTGCAGCTGTACAGGGCCCTAGTGAGACCACACCTGGAGTATTGTGTGCAGTTCTGGTCTCCAAATTTGAGGAAAGACATTCTGGCTATTGAGGGAGTGCAGCGTAGGTTCATGAGGTCAATTCCTGGAATGGCAGGACTACCTTACGCTGAAAGACTGGAGCGACTGGGCTTGTATACCCTTGAATTTAGAAGACCGAGAGGGGATCTGATTGAGACATAAGATTACTAAAGGATTCTACACTCTGGAGGCAGGAAACATGTTTCCGCTGATGGGTGAGTGCCGAACCAGAGGACACAGCTTAAAAATATGGGGTAGACCATTTAGGACAGAGATGAGGAGAAACATCTTCACCCAGAAAGTGGTGGCTGTGTGGAATGCTCTGGAGGCTCAGTCTCTGGATTCATTTAAGAAAGAGTTGGATAGAGCTCTCAAGGATAGTGGAATCAAGGGTTATGGAGATAAGGCAGGAACAGGATACTGATTAAGGATGATCAGCCATGATCATATTGAATGGTGGTGCAGGCTCGAAGGGCAGAATGGCCTACTCCTGCACCTATTGTCTATTGTCTATTTTTTAAATGAATTCAAATTCCACCTTTGGGTGGCATTCGAACCTTAGTCCCCAGGATATTATTTGAGTCTGTGGATTAACAGTCCAGAGATAATATCACTAGGCTAGCACTTTCCCAATTGGATATGATGACTTTGATCTTCATCTAGATTGGGATAATCAATTTGGCAGAGGTAGGCAAGAAGAAGGATATATAATGTGTATTCAGGCCAGTTTCCAAAAATAATGTTGTTATTGATCCAGCCAGGGTTCAGGCTTTTTTGGATGTAAGTTATATGTAATGAGGTAATTTTGGTAAATGTTCTCAGAGTAACAGATTGAGGAAATAGTGACCATAATATGGTAGAATTTAGCCTTCAGTTTGAAAATTTTAAAATTGGGTCAGAAGCAAATGTGCTAAGATTAAATAAGGGTAATTTTAAAAGAATGAGGGCAGAGTTGGCTGAAGTGGATTGTGAAAGGAGTTTAGCAGAAAAGATGATTCATGTGGATTGGCAGGTGTTTAGGAAAATAGTTTGATTCACAGGAAAAAGTGAGGAAAAACAATTCTAGAAAGGGGATTAAACCGACCATAGCAACTAAGATGTGGAGGAGCTGGTGTTAGACTGGGGTGGACAAAGATAAAAACCACACAACACCAGGTTATAGTCTAACAGGTTTATTTGGAAGCACTAGCTTTCAGAGCACTGCTCCTTTATCAGGTGGTTCGGAGCAGCGCTCTGAAAGCTAGTGCTTCCAAGTAAACATGTCGGACTATAACCTGGTATTGTGTGATTTTTAACATGTTTAACCAAGTTAAGGACAGTAACAAATTGGAAAGAAGAAAACATACAATGTGGCAAAATTTAATGGTGAACTAAAGGTAGCAATTGTCTCAGGATCCTGGCACTCTGGAAAAGTCCCAGGTGATTAAAAAATGCCAGTGTAATAGACTTGTATTGGAATGACAAAACATAACTATAGGCCAGTTATCTTAACATCTGTAATGGGAAAATATTATATTTTGCAATTAACAGAAAGGTATTAACCTGATCAATTGGAAGTGGAAAAAAGATAATGATTCGAATGAAGTAAGCTGATATAATTAGAATTAGAACTTCGCACATGTTTGAGATCACTTATGGAATCTTATTCACTTGTTGGATCTGCATGTTATTGGCTGGACCAAGTAAAAAAATCACACAACACCAGGTTATAGTCCAACACCTGAAGGAGCGAAGCCCCGAAGGCTAGTGTGTTTCCAATTAAACCTGTTGGACTATAACCTGGTGTTGTGTGATTTTTAAACTTTGCACACCCCAGTCCAACACCGGCATCTCCAAATCATTGGCTGGACCAGCATTTATTGCTCATCCCGAGTTTGAGACAATGGTAGTAAGCTGCCTTCTTGAACTAGTGTAGTCCATTTAGTCTAGGTACACCTACAATACCATTAGTGAGTGAGTTGCTGGATGTTGACCAAATTACAGTGAAGAAACAACAAGATATTTTCAAGTCAGGATGGTGAGTGACTTGGAGGGGAATTTGTAGGTGGTGATGTTTCAATGTATCTGCTGCCCTTATCCTTCTAGATGGTAGTGGTCATGGATTTGGAAGGTGCGGCTTAAGGAGCCTTGGTGAATTTCCACAATATACCTAGTGGATGGTATACTCTGCTGATACTGAATGCAGTGGTGGAAGCAGTGAATGTTTAGGAATTTAATACCAATCTTTGAAGGCAAGCGTCTCACATGTTGTTGGATGTCCTCAACCAGGCAGGTGGAGAGTATGTCATCACAGTCCTAACTTGTGCCAAGTAGACAGATAGGTTTTGGATAGTCAGGATCTGAGTTATTTTCTGCAAGATTCCTAACCTTTAGCACTCTTGTAGTATTTACAAGGCTGGTCCAATTCAGGTTCTAGTCAATGGTAGCTCCCAGGATGTTGACAGCTGGGGATTCAGTGATGGCAATGCCACTGAATGTCAAGGGTAATGGTCACATTCTGCTTTGCTGGATTTTAATTTTGTTTTAAATTATTCACAGGATGAGGGTGTCTCTGACTGAGCCAGCATTTGCCATTTCCCTAATTGCCCAGAGGGCAGAGTCAACCACATTACTGTGGGTCTGAAGTCACATATAGTGCAGACCAGGTAAGGATGATAGTTTTCTTTCTTAAAGGACATTAGTGAACCAGATGGGTTTTTCAACAATTGACAGTGAATTCACGGTCACCAATAGGCTCCTAATGCCAGATTTTTGAAAAACTGAATTTAAATTCCACCATTTACCATGGTGGGATTTGAATCTGGGACCCCAGAACATTACCCAGGTCTCTGGATTAATAAAAAGACCACTAGACCATCACTCCCTGTGCAGATGGCCATTGCCTGACATTTGTTTGGCACATAAGTTGCCACTTGTCAGCTCAATCCTGAACACTGCCCAGATCTTGCTGCATTTAAACATGAACTGCTTTAGCATATGAGAAAACAAAACAAAAACTGCAGATGCTGGAATCTGAAGTAAAGAGGCAGGAGGCTGGAAGCCAGATAGCAACAGGATCTGTAGAAGTTGACGTTTTGGGTGTAACCCTTCTTAAGGATGTTTCCAGTCCTGAAAAAGGGTTACATCTGAAATGTCGACTTGTACAGATTCTAATGCTGCCTGGCTTGTTGTGTTCTTCCAGCCTTCTGCCTGTCCACTCAGTATATGAGGAATCATGAATGATGGCGAATACTGCTTAGTGAATATCCCTACTTCTGACCATCTGACAGAGAAAAATTCACTGATGAAGCTGAAGGTGGCTCAGCTGAGAACATTACCCAGAAGAACTCCTGCAGAGATGTCCTGGATTGGAGATGAATTACTCCAACAACCACAGACATCTTCCTTTGTGTCACATATGATGCTAACTAGCTGACAGTGTTGACTCTGACGCCACAAATGTTCAAATGTAGTCTTGATGTCAAAAGCAGTCACTCTCACTACACATCTGGAGTTCAGCTCTTGTGTTCATGCTTGAACCAAAGCTGTAATGAGTTCAGGAGCAAGGTGCCTTGGTGGAACCCAAACTGAGTGCTAAGCTACTGCTTATGATAATATTGTGGATTACATGATCTATCATTTCATTGATAATAAAGTAGACTGATGGAGGACAAATTGGCCGAATTGGATTTGTCCTGCTTTTATAACTGGATAATTTTCCACATTATCAGATAAATACCCGTGTTGTAACTGTACTAAAACAGATTGGCTAGCAACTTCAGGTGTACAAGACTTCAGTACTATTGCCAGAATGTTGCCAATGGTCACAGCCTTTATTTTATCCTGCACTTTCAGCTACTTCTTGTAATGAATTGAATTGGCTGAAGACTGTGTCTTCTCCAGAGGTTACCACCATCAGAAATGGATTATTGATTTGGCATTTTTCACTAGAAATTGTTGAAGAAACTTCAGCCTTATCTTTTGCACTGGCATGTTGGGATCCCCCATACTAAGGATAGGTATATTTGTGCAGTCTCCCCTTCCAGTGGTTTGTTTAACTTAATTAACAGCATTTATGACTGGATGTGGCATGACTGGACTGCTTAAGTTTGATTCAATGGCCCTGGAATTGTGAAATGTGTAATAAAAACAATGTGGTTATCATGCAGGGCAATGTGGAAAAGGTTATAAGATTCTGAAGTCAATTCTAAAATGATTTTCATAAAATTGTTGTTAAATAAAGAAAAAGAAAATCATAAGTTTGCAAAACTCCTATCAAAGAGTCTAAAAGCTAATTTTACAAGGTCAAAGAACTAATCAAAAAGACAAGATATACTGCATTGGAAATCACAGGGCACCAAAACCAGGTTAATTATCCCAATATGGAAGTTATTCTCGAAACTCATTTTTCTGTTCTCATAATAATTTTAATCTTCTCTTGACCTGCATAGTAACCATATTGTAGGGGTTTTGAAATTATGTCATTTCTGCCACTGAAAGTGGATAGGGCAATTATTTCATAACTGTTAATTTGTAAACAACATCTCAAATGCTAATGGATGAAATGGATAAAAACTTGGTACAAAGATATGATGTCACCCAGAGAATAACTGATGAGTTTCGAGTACTGATGCAAATCTGCACAATGGAATTTTCTTAAACCATTAATATTGGAAAATAGAGTGAATTACCAGTTTTAAAAGAATGCCATTATTTTCAAATGAACATTAGAACTATCAAAACACTTCCAACACATATCCTGTCCTACCAGAGGATATTACCCACCTTAATAGACCAAGAATCAGAAATAGAAAGCTGGACAGAACACCAATGCTTCACTGGAGGCCCACTGATGATGTTACCTAGCATAGTGATGAAACATCTGAAAACAAACCTGCCAGCTCATGGAGCAAACTTACAACCTGAACCTCAACCTGAGCTACAAAACTTCTCAAAAATCAGATTATGCGGTGCATCGAGAGATTAGTAATGGCACACATCAACTCCAGCCTCCAAGATTGCTTTGATCCTCTACAATTCACCTAACCTCCACAACAGGTCCAAGGCTGATGCCATCTCCCTGGCCCTTCACTCATCCTTGGAACATTTGGATATTAGGGATAAGTACATCAGTCTCCTACTTATTGACAATAGCTTTACCTTCAATACGTAATTCCAACCAAACTCATCTCCAAACACCAAGACCTGGGACTCTGCTGCTGCCTCAGCATCAGGACCCTTGACTTCCTGATCCACACACCACAATCAGTAAGGATAGGCAACAACACTTCCTCCATGACAATCCTCAAGACCAGTGCTCCGCAAGGGTGCCTACCCAGCCCCTTACTATTCATCTTATACACTCACAACTGTGGGGCCAAATTCTGCTCTAACTCCATTTCCAAGTTTGCTGATGACACCACCATAGTGGGTGGGATCTTAAACAGTTATGAGGCAGAGTATAGGAAAGACATAGAGAGCTAACTGGCATGGTTTAAAGACAACAATCTCTCCAATAATGTCAGCTAAATGAAGGAGCTGCTCATAAACTTCAGGAAGATGAATAGAGGATATGTCTGTATCAATGGTGCTGAGGTGGAGATAGTTCACGTTCCCAGGAGTAAAGATCAGCAACAATCTGGCCTGGTCCATTGATGGTGGCACTGTGGTCAAGAAAACATACCAATTCCTCTACTTCCTTAGAACGCTAAGGACATTTGGCATGTCCTGAATGAGTCTTACCAATTTTTATAGATGCACGATAGAAAAGATCCTATTTGGTACGGCAACTGCTCCGCCCAGACTACAAGAAATTATGGAGGGTTGTGAACGCAGCCGAGTCCACCATGCACACCAGCCTTCCTTCAATTGACTTATGTCTATATTTTCCATTGCCTTGGGAAAGCAGTCAATATAATCAAAGACCCCTCTCATCCCGGTTGTATTCTCTTCTACTGTCTTCTGTCAGGCAGATGACACAAAAGTTTGAAAACATGTACCAACAGATTCAAGAACAGCTTATTCCTTGGTCATCAGACTTTTGAATGGACCTCTCATATATTAAAGTTGATTTTTCTCTGCACCTTCTCTGTAGCTGTAACACTATATTCTGCATTGAGTTCTACTACCTGATGTACTAATGTATGGTATGATTTTCCTGGATAGTACATAAAACAATACTCTTCACTGTATCTCAGTACATGTGACAATAATCAAATCAAATCAACTAGGCAGTCTGCAATTCAAACCCTCGAGTCTGTTCTGACATTTAATACGATCATGACTGATCTCAACTTGGCTTCAACTCCATTTTCCTGCCAGCTCCCCATAACCTTTAATCCATTGTTAATTAAAAATCTGTCCGTCTCCTCAAATGTAGTTAGTGTCCCATCATCTACCCCACTCTATGATAGTTAATTTTACAGATAAGCGATCCTTTGAGATAAGTAATTCTTCATCTGTTTTAAATCTGCCATTCTGTAGCCTAAAATTGACTTCTTATCTAGATTACCCCATAAAGTGAATCATCCACTTTACATTTAATTTGTTCATCCTCTTTAGCACCTTCTCCAATCAATTAGATCTCTTCGCATAGAGCATAGAACAATACAGCACAGAACAGGCCCTTTGGCCCTTGATGTTGCAGTGACCCGTGAACTAATCTAAACCCATCCCCCTTTACTATCCCATCATCATCCATGTGCTTATCCAAGGATTGTTTTAATCTCCCTAATGAAGCTGAGTTAAGTACATTGGCAGGCAGGGCATTCCATGCCCTTACCACTCTCTGAGTAAAGAACCTGCCTCTGACATCTATCTTAAATCTATCACCCCTCAATTTGTAACTATGCCCCCTCGTAAAGCAGATGTCATCATCCTAGGAAAAAGACTTTCACTGTCTACCCTATCTAATCCTCTAATCATCTTATATGTCTCTATCAAATCCCCTCTTAGCCTTCTTCTTTCCATTGAGAACAGACCCAAGTCCCCTAGCCTTTCTTCACAAGACCTTCCCTCCAGACCATGCAACATCCTGGTAAATCTCCTCTGCTCCTTTTCCAATGCTTTCACATCCTTCCTGTAATGGGGTGACCAGAACTGTGCATAATATTCCAAGTGTGGCCGCACTAGCGTTTTGTATAGTAGCGGCATGGCATTACGGCTCCAGAACTCAATCCCTCTACCAATAAAACCTAACACACCATATGTCTTCTTAACAGCACTATCAACCTGGTGGCAACTTTCTGGGATCTATGTACATGGACTTCAAGATCCCTTCGCACATCCATACTATCAAGAATCTTTCCATTGACCCAGTATTCTGCCTTCCTGTTATTCTTCCCAAAGTGAGTCACCTCACATTTATCTGCATTGAGCTCTATTTGCCACCACTCAGCCCAATTCTGCAGTTTATCTAAGTCCCCCGCAACCTGTAACATTCTTCCACACTATCCACTACTCCATCTACTTCAGTGTCATCTGCAAACTTACTAACCCATCCACCTCTGCCTGTGTCCAAGTCGTTTATAAAAATGACAAACATCAGTGGTCCCAAAACAGATCCTTATGGCACACCACTAATAACCAGACTCAAGGCTGAATATTTTCCATCAACCACCACTCACTGCCTTCTTACAGAAAGCCACTTTCTAATCCAAAATGCTACATCACCCCAATTCTGCCTGGTATGGAAGGTACTAGCTATGAAGAGAGGTTGAGTAGGTTAGGTTTGTTTTCATTAGAAAAAAGGAGATTGAGGGGACCTGATTGAGGTCTACAAAATCATGAGGGGTATAGACAGGGTAGATAGAGATAAGCTTTTTCCCAGGGTGAAGGATTCAATAACGAGAGGTCACGTTTTCAAGGTGAGAGGTGAAAAGTTTAAGGGGGATATACGCGGCAAGTACTTTACACAGAGGGTGGTAGGTGCCTGGAACGCGTTGCCAGCAGAGGCAGGCATGGTAGATTCATTTAAGATGCGTCTGGACAGATGCATGAGTGGGTGGGGAGCAGAGGGATACAGATGCTTAGGAACTGGGTGACAGGTTTAGACAGTAGATTTGGATCGGCTCAGGCTTGGAGGGCCGAAGGACCTGTTCCTGGGCTGTAAATTTTCTTTGTTCTCTTTGTTCTTTAATCTCATGCCCCTGCATTTTCTCCAACAGCCTACCAGGTTGAACATTATCAAAGGCTTTACTGTACACCACATCAACTGCCCTACCCTCATCCACATGCTTGGTCACCTTCTCAAAAAAACTCAATGAGATTTGTGAGACATGACCTGCCCTTGACCAAACCATGTTGACTATCTGCAATCAAATTGTTGCTTGCTAGATAATTATAAATCCTATCTCTTATAATCCTTTCTAAAACATTTCCTACAACAGGTGTAAGGCTCACTGGTCTATAACTACCTGGTTCATCTGTACTGCCCTTCATGAACAAGGACACAACATTTGTAATCCTCCAGTCCTCTGGCACTAAACCTGTAGACAATGACAACTCAAAAGATCAAAGTCAAGGGCTTCGCCATCTCCTCTCTAGCTTCCCAGAGAATCCTCAGATAAATCCCATCCGGCCCAGGGGACTTGTCTACTTTCACTCCTTCTACAATTGATAACACCACCTCCTTACCTCAATCCTTTCTAGTCTAATATCTTGTATCTCATTTTATTCCTCTGCAATATTATCCTTTTCCTGAGTGAAAACCAATGAGAAATATTTGTTTAGCATCTGTCCGATCTCCACAGGGTCCACACTCAACTTCCCACTTCTGTCTTTGATTGGCCCTATTCCTACCCTAGTCATCCTTTGATTCCTCACATACCTGTAGAAAGCTTTAGGGTTCTCCTTTATTCTACCTGCTAAAGACTGTTCATGTCCTCTCTTTGCTCTTCTTAACTCTCTCTTTAAATCCTTCCTAGCTAATCTGTAACTCTCCATCGCCTCATCTGAACCATCGCATCTCATCATCACATAAGCTTCCTTTGTCCGCTTAACAAGAGATGCAATTTCTGTAATAAATCACAGTTCCCTTACCTTATCACTTCCTCCATACCTGACAGGGACATACCTATCAAGGACACGTAATATCTGTACCTTAAACCAGCTCCACATTGTGAGTGCCCCCATCCCCTGCATTTTGCTACCCCATTCTATGCATCTGAAGTTTTGCCTAATCACATTATAATTGCCCTTGCCCCGTTGATATCTCTTGCCCTGTGTCACGTATCTATCCCTTTCCATCGCTAAACTAAGCATAACTGAATTATGGTCACTCTCTCCAAAGTGCTCACCTACCACTAAATCAAGCACCTGGCCTGGTTCATTACCAAGCACTAGATCCAGTATGGTCTCGCCTCTTGTCAGCCCTTTGACAGACTGTGTCAGGAAACCCTCTTGAACACGTTGGACAAAAACTGATCCATCTGACGTACTAGAGTTATAGCATTTCCAGTTAATGTTGGGGAACTTAAAGTTCCCCATAATGACCACCCTGTTCCTTTCACTCCTACCCAGAATCATTTTGCTGATCCTATCCTCCACATCCCTGAAACTTTGCGGAGGCCTATAAAAAACTCCCAGCAGTGTGACCTCTCTTCTCCTTTTCTAACCTCAGGCCATACTACCTCAGTAGACGAGTCCTCGTCAAAAGTTCTTTCAGCCACTGTTATACTGTCCTTGACTAACAAGGCCACACTTTCCCCTCTTTTACTGCTTTGCCCATTCTTAATGAAAGATCAAAACTCATCCTTTAAAACTCTAGTAAACATAGACCAAACTGCTCAATCTTTTCTCATAAGACAAGCCAAGCCTTTCATCTCTGGAAAGAAGATATAATAACATTGTTCCTCAAGTAAGGTAACCAAACTGCATGCAGTACTCCATATATAGTCTCATCAATGTCTTGCACAATTTCAAGAATACTTTCCTGCTTTTATATCTCATTCTTTTTGCAATAAATGCCAAATTTTAATTTGTGCTTCTTATTACCTGCTGTATCTATATACTTGCTTTCTGTAATACATGCATGAGGACACTCAGATTCCTCTGCACCGAAACATTTTGAAGTTTCTTTCTATTTAGATAATAACTTGTTTTTAATTCTTCCAACCAAAATGCAATTGTGCAATACTCATCCACGTTAAACTCCATTAGCCCAATTTTGGCCCATTCACCTAAACTACCTACATCCATTTGTAAATTTCTTACTTCTTCATTGCAACTTAACATTCCCATCTATTTTAGTGTCATCTGCAAATCTGGCTATAGCATCTTCTATCCCTGTACATCCAAATAAAGATTGTAAATAGGTAAGGTCTGAGAACCGAACCTTGAGATACCCCTCTAGTTACAGCTTGTCAACGAGAAGATGATACGATTATTTCAATTCTTTGGTTTCTATTGGTGAACCAATTCTCTATTCAAGCTAATAAAATACAGTTAACTTTTTGTGACCTTATCTTGTATAATAACCTTATTAAATTAAATGCATTATACATCCACTGGACCTCCATTATCTACATTGCTTGCTACACTTTTGAAGAACTCTAGCGATTTACCATACATAAACCATTCTGTCTCTGATAGACTTTATTTTGACTTTCCAAATGTCACATTACTACTACCTATTGATACATGTTAAAGTAGCTGGTCTATAGTTTCCTGCTTTCTACATATCGTAAACTGTCTCAGTTGTTGTATGGAATTTGTCAGCACTGTCAAAATATAAGCAGCGTTTTCAGACCGATTGGAAGACACAAATTTGCTTGAAACTTTGGCTTGGTGATAACGGCAGTTCTTTATAAAAATAATTCATTTTTCAGCCTTGTATTTAAAGACCATCAAAGCAGGGAACAGCTCAAGGAAGAACTGTGCAATGCAGTCACGTTGAGTTAACTGTGTGTCAGAGGTGATAGCCTAGAGGTATTATCGCTGGACTACTAATCTAGCGACCAAGGTAATGTCCTGGGGACATGGGTCGGAATCTGACCACTGTAGATGGTGGAATTTGAATTCAATCAAAATCTGGAATTTAACGTTTAATGATAACCATGAATCTATTGCCGATTGTCGGGATTGATCGGTTCACTAATGTCCTTTAGGGAAGGAAACTTACTTGGTCTGCCCTGCATGTGACTCCAGACCTACAGCAATGTGAATGATTCTGAACTTCTCTCTGCGCAACGAGGGATGGGCAATAAATGCTGGCCTAGTCAGGATCGCCCACATCCCATGAATGTATTAAAAGAAAACTCTCTATCAAGTGTCATTTTCATTTTTTTCACATTGCACACTGTCCTTTAAAAATTAGTTGTTCCTTACCTGAATAAGTCATCAGCAAGACTCTCTTCTTTAAGTTGATGACTTTGCTCCTGTAAACAAATTATGTATTACACTAGAGTCTGAATGCAATTAAAAACATATTCAGATTGAAAAATATGCTGTCTAACAGTTTAACAAAATCTATTTGGCCAGGGCTTTCTGTTTTCATGATCAATTTCATTCATTCATGGGAATTAATGGAATGAATTACAGGCCAGTGGGCACAAATCAAAGGCATACCTCCACTTCTTGTCTTAACCATTCTTCAATTTCAGAGTTCTTTTTGGTTTGGTAAGCTTTCAGGTCCGTGCCCCCAATAATTTTAGGAAGCTTTTCTGCTCCAGGAAATAAAACCTATCACAACAGAAAAGAATTTTAGCAAACTGTCAGTTGAGACCATGCTTTTAACTATTCAACAAATACTATTCAAACCTGCATTTAATAAAAGGTTTTATACAGTCAATTATAAGGTGCCTACTGAAAACATAATCCCAAACAGTTACATAGCAATAGCATCACTTTCTCTCCAAGTCACAAATCATCCTCACTTAGAAATGTAATGCAGTTCCTTCATTGTTGCTGGATCAGAATCCTGGAACTTCCTTCCTAACAGCTGTGTGGATATTCCTACACCAAATGGACTACAGTGGCTCAAAAAGACAGTTCACCACCAATTTCTAAAAGACTATTAAGTATGAGCAAGAAGTACCAGCCTAGCCAGTGACCCGCACATCCCACGAACAAACAGAATAAAAGCTCATTCTCCTGTACAGTTCCCATTTAAGTAGACCTCAAGCAACATGCTGCCTTCAAGTATAAAGTGTTTCCTTAAATAAACAAATAATTCTTGAATCCAGCTGGAGAGGGGCAATGCATCGCAATTTACTAGTTCTGACTTATTGGTGCACTTTTCAGCTCAAAAACGTAACCTTACATGCAGAACGTTTTCTTCCTGGGACATATTGTGCGGCCAGCCATTTCCGGCATGGCTCAGCTGGTGCATCTTCTTGAGAAGAGTGCTCACCAAGTGCAATTGGTTTGGCACAGTCCTGATGTCACACAATCCTGCCAGCTGATACAAATCTGGACTCCCTAGTTCCAAACAGGCAGGTCCACTGAACAAATTCATGCTTCACTCTATGTAAATTTTATGTCAAGCTGCAAGATGAAGTTTGCTCCAGTTTTATTTAAAGAGACAGTTACCCAACTTGCAGGTAGATTTATTTTGAAAACCTGTTATTTTTGTTGCAAAGTACCTGGAGTATGCTGCAGTGTTTTTCGAGCTGCTGTCAGAGTGCATGGGTAGAGGATTCAGTTGCTGTCTGAGTAGAGGATTCCTACATCCTCACAATGAGGGCACATGATTAGGTGATTAGGAGATGTTACAATATGTATGGGGGCTGTAGTGACAGTGTCTGTGGGTTTATAGAGTAACAAGAGAAACTCCACACAATATACACTTCCAAAATGGAGCTGGACTTCTCTATAGTCCTTGACCATGACAGCAGGTTTTCTAGCAAGCCAGTCATTTTGGCCGGCATCTCAGCCTGCATATCCATCAGTATTTGCTACTCCACTGAAGTCATCATTCAAGTCCTCTGAAACAGCACTTACCTGCAGCTTTGGCTTCTAGTGAGATGGAAAATAATTCATCCTTTCTTCCTGCATGGCTGCAGCTCACTTATGTCCAATGACTCAACAGTTAGTAATTCCAACTTTATACAAGACTCTCAGGTACAGTGATAGTTTATGGTGTTTCAATTTCCAAAGAAATCCAAAATTAACAATAATTGAAATAAAGCATAATATGTGGCTAACCTTTTTAAATTTTTTAAAGTTCTTCAACTGGCTATTCTCTTCATTTGAGGCAAGTATTCTCCCTCTTCCAGGTTGACTAACAACAAGTGACTTGAACACAGTTACAAGAAGTCTGTTTGGAAGAGCCTCATTATTTCCAGATTCATGAAGTAAATCCAAATTCTACAAAACAAATCAAATATATTAACATAATTATCACAAAATTTCTTAATTCACAAATACATACTTGATGCCTGAATTGTTCACCTTGTCAAAATGCTTCATGATTTTGAACAGTTTTTATAAATTACTCTTTAAACTTTAGCAGAAAAATCCGAGCTTCTCTAGTATCTCCATGTAATTGAAGTCCTTCATTCCTGGTGCAATTCTTGTAAGTCTCCTCCACACCCTTTCCAAGGTCTTGATATTCTTCAAGAAGAGTACAGCCCTACTTTGGCCAAAATATTCCAGCAGGGTCTAACCCTTTATAAAGTTTTAGCAGAACTTCCCCCTTTTGTGCACTATACAGCCAAGAATCCCTTACTAAAATGAGTACATGCTAGGCTTGTCCTACCACCTTTGTGTATCAACACCCTACATGTCAGTTTGAGCAGTCCCTTTGAATAACAGAGTATCAATATGGCTTGATAGTTCAAGTTGAAGAGATCATGATAAAAGGTTTTATCAAGAGAAACAAAGAAAAAGAAGGCAGTGGAAAAGAGATCATTGATTTGTAGAACCTTACATATTTATACTTAGAAGACAACTACTCTATGCTGCATTCGTTTTTTGTTTGATGGTACAATAGCCCTTTGCATAAACATATTTTCCTAATTTCTGGAAGAAATCTTTTTTTCTTGTTCATTTTTGAAAACTCGTATGTAATTTTTAAAAACTCCTCTTAAATCTTGTGATAGCCAACTAAGAAAAAACTTTTCCAAAAGATCAATTTTTCCTAGTAATTATACTTCACCAACTCTTGTATAATCCCAGCAATCTAAACTGTAAATGCAAGAACTGAGTTAAATCATAGCACAAAATCTAGCTGGGCAATTGAGAGATATTGAAGATAAACAAAGCAGAATGAAAGTTGTGCAGAGTTGTGTATAATAAACAAGTAAAGTATACAATACTGATTAACACCAATGGCTCTGCTATTTTTAATGGAATTAAAAAGATTTGATCAGACTCGTCGAATTATTTTGTAAATACCAACTGGGACATTTTATGATACAGCTCCAAGGCAAGTAGGACTTGAACTCAGACCATCTGGCCCAGAGGTACGAACATTACCCTTGCACCACAAAACCTACATGGGACAATGGTACTGATAGCAATTTGCACTGACCAATCATCTGATTGGGAGGAGGACTGATATTCCTGTGCAAGAAACAATTAGAGATAAGCACCAAAAATGGAGAAAGTAGTAAAAACACAACTAAGCGAAATGCAAGATCTACAGACATCTTTAGGCACCACAGAGATTCTTTTCTACAGTTTAATGATGGGTGCCCATTAAATCTATGGTATATTAAATAGTCAACTTAAAAAGTCTCAAAAGCTATTTGGATCCCATAAAATTTCCCACATGCTGACATAAACTATAAAGTATGAATTTTATATCAGGTTGATACAAAATGCTAAGCAAATCTGGCCTTTACTATTGAATTTGTTTTGAAAGAAGAACTAAATAATCCTGAATTTTTCTAACTGAAAATTCCCATGTGCATGTTTGGCCTCACAATTGTAATTGACATTCCATTCTAGTGAAATGAATGAACTAAGAATTAATGCTACACAATTCAGGCAGAGTGCATCAGCTTCTTCACTATTTGTCAGCACTTAGAAAGCATCTCTCCCTAAATAGATGTATAGGAATCTTCATTATCAGAAAATCTTCTCCTTTAGACATGTATTCACAGCAAGATTCACTTTAATAGGTGATAGCTAATCAGCTTGATCTGATTATATCTTAAATACTGTTTCTTTTATCACCCAATACTAGTCAGCAAATGGTAAGATCTTTATTGTCATTTAGGATAGACTATAAAAGTGATTTTTACAAAAGAATCCAGAAGCTTAACTGGAAGGTGCAGCACTTTGGTTAAATCTTATCTAATTAATTACCAAGTCTCTTTTAGAGATGATTTAATATGGCTAGATTTACAATGGTGTAAAATACTTACATTATTTAACTCCTTATGGAGTGGTGCAGGCAATTCATGTTCAACTTCAGACTCCTGTTTTACTTGTGATGCCTTTGCATGCTTTATTACAAGGAAGAAACAGGATATATTTATAGAACATAACTTGCACTTAATTATTACCATTATCTCCAAGATATGGTTTAATGCCAACTGCATTGTAAATATATTGTAAAAATAAGTGATTTTTTCATTGTGATTCAATTTATCCAATTACAGCAGATATAAAAATAAAAATTAGGGCTAATTTCTGAACTGGTTTAACAGGAGTTGGTACAATAAAGCTTTCAATCAGACCACATGATATGCTATCCTTCCTTATGCACATCATTGATTAGTCGGCAAAATGACTAATTTGCATGCATAATCTACACATCAATAAAAATGTTATGACTGAAGTTTCAGTACATGTGTAAGGTATGTCCTAAAATAATATTCTCAAAATCTGAAATGTAGGTAAAGTTCCAAAAAAATTAAATCAGAACATTTCAAAACCAAATAGACTTTCAGTTGACAAATGTTCAAATACATTGGCATGGTAGAAGCAATGGTTGTTGGGACTGTTCAAAAAAAGTCACAACAACTTCGAGACAATTGAGTTCCTCCAAACACTCCCCAAAGGATCATTTCACATCCTGGCAGAGATTTTCCTGCAGCTCCAAACACCTCATCTACTGTGTCCGTTGCTCTTGAATGGTCTCTACATTGGAGAGACAGGACACCAACTTGCAGAAAGTTTCAAAAAACATCTCCAGGACACACGCACCAATTAACCCCACTGCCCTGTGGCTGAACACTTCAACTCCACCAAGGACACGCCAAATTCTAGCCACCTGACACCTGGAGGAAAAACACATCATCTTCCGCATTGGGACCCTCCAAACACACAGGATAAATGCCAATTTCACCAGTTTTCTGACCTCCCCTTTCCCTCCCACCTTATCCCATATTCAACCCTCCAAATCAGCCCTCTTGAACTGTCCTACCTGTCCATCTTCCTTCTCACCTATCCACTCCACCCTCCATTCCAACCTATTACCATCACTCCCCACCTTCATCTACCTATCGTATCCCCAGCTACCTTCCCCCAGCCCCACCCCCCTCTCATTTATCTCTCAGCCCCTTTGAGCACACCCTCTCACCACACTCCTGATGAAGGTCATGATTTGGAGACATCGGTGTTGCACTGGGGGGTACAAGCTTAAAAATCACACAACACTGGGTTATAGTCCATCAAGTTTATTTGGAAGCATTAGCTTTCAGAGCACTGCTCCTTCATCAGGTGGATAACTGCAATATTCCTAATGAAGAGCTTACGTTCGAACGTCGACTCTTCTGCTCCTCGGATGTTGCCTGACTGGCTGCGCTTTTCCAGCACCACAGTTTTTGACTTCGATCTCCAGCATTTCCAATTCTCACTTTCTCCTACTCTCTCCTCGTCAACTGAGTTGTGAGAATTTTCTAAGTTTAAATTTTGGCCAATACTGAATTGACTGATCTCAGTAGAGACATTTTGATTGTTCCTAGCTCCTCTGGGCAATTTTACTCTTCCTGAATCAATGTTCAAAATTCTGATCACTATTCAGTGACATCTGCTAAATGGTACACATCGGGGAAGAACTCTCAATCCTTTTACAGAGAACCCAATACAAAAAGAAAAGACATTTTTAAATGATTTGGAGCTTTTGGTTGCAAATGCATCAAACATAATGACAAAGAAACTGACTTAAGAAAACTGTTACATTGTCTTATAAAGGAAAAAAATTGAATTTATGCAACACCAATCCTATGTTTGCAGAGATTTTCAGCTGATAATAAGATGAAAATACCAATTTAAAAAGCACTACTCACACATGCTTTGTTTACATCTTCTGTTACAGACTCATCATTTTGGTTGGAAGGTAAAACCTCAGGTTCTAGTTTTCTCCTTTTAGTCACTTCCAGCTGGTCATCTGTAGGAAGCTTCAGATCACTTTTCAGATTTTTGTTTTCTGGGTCTTTTCTTTTTCTTTTTGCCTTTGCAGTTTCTTCTTCACCAACTTCTCTAGGGGTTTCTTTTAAACTCTGATCAGAGACTCCAGTTTTATGATTTGCAGAAAGATATTCGCACTGAGTCCTTTGTCCTGCAAATTTGGAGTCACTCTTTTCCAATGAAGAATCTGTGATATTTAGGTGATGATCAGTGGGTATAGTTGGCTCCTCTGTTCTTGCAAATTTAGCTTGAGATGATCCAGTCTCCTCTCTTTCCCTGTTTATATTTTTTGAATAGCAAAACAAAATCAATTTCCATATTGCTAATTTCAGTTCAATTTCTTTTTAAAACAGATCTGTGGTTAAAAATAGAGACTGAAGAACGTAAGAGTACTATATGGTATTCTTTGAACTTAGGTTTGCTAGCTAGATTGCACTGATCTTTTGGAGACTTATGAAAATTACCAAATCAGGTTTGCTAAAGCAAGTAACCAATTGTTTCCAAATTCCAAAGTTTTACCTTTTTCTCCCCACTGGCTGAAAGAAATCATGCAGTAAGAGAGATTGCTTTTGTGAAGAGAGGCTACTTTTTGTTTTGACATTTTTCAGTGTTGTTGGTATGAATGGCTTTTTGTCAACAGTGACAAATGTTTGTCTCATTTCATTTTTCGGTCTTTCATCTGCTGGAAGCAGTGGTCTCATGCTGGATGTTTCTCTGGTCACTGAAATATCCTGTGATTCCACCTTGCTTTCTTTGTCAGGTGTCTCTTTTATCACTTGTGTGTAATCTATGTTCATTCTGAAACAAGATTTGATAATATTGATACTAATATCAAATACTGACAACTAGATTACTAAATTAACCTCAAATTGAACAAATTTCCCATTCACAGTTATGTAGTACACAAATTTAATCATGCTCAAAAACTCAATGCAAAAAGGAATCAAACACAAAAATCCTTTCCATAATTTTGTCATTGTAATAGTGTGCCCTCCATTGAGCTACGTGTTTAGTGCCACTGAAAAATTGTCAAAATAACAGGATCATGGACTTAAAATACTTAAATCTCTATATTTCCATATTTCTATATAACTTACAATGGTTAATGACAGAAGGGTTATAAGCAGTTCTACTTCCACCAGTTATCTACTTATCCTCTTACTTATCTACTTATAGACGTACCTACTTGTGGTAGGACCATAAGAAATAGGAATTAAGTTGGCTATTCAGGCCCTTGAGCCTATTCCACCATTCAACAGGATCTGCTACTCATATTCACTTTTCAGCCCTTTCCTCATAACTTTGATCAAGAATCGAGCTCAGCAATAAATATAATCAAGACGCTGCCCACACATGCTCTTCATGGCAAGGAGTTCCAAAGATTCTCAACTTTAGTGAATGTGTAGGGGAATGGTGTTGATGAGGACAGAAACAAGGGATGGGTGAGCTTCCAGTTATGATATAAATAATGCATCTAATTAATTTATTAATCATGCAATTTGCTGAGAATTACGATACTTTCAGTGCCAACCTGCTTCTTCTCAGGAGATTGCTTATATTCAGTGTAATGCACTGCAGTGAAACCCAGAGGTTGGCCCCTGTAACCAGCTTCCCAATGCATTGGTAACTTTCAGTTTTAATGTCTCACATACTTATCACTGGAAATTAAAATACAAACCACAGAGTTACCCCAGTGGTATAAGCAAATCAATTATAATTCATGATTCAAGGTCTGTTTACCAAGTAAAATTTGACACTGAATCACATTACAAGATATGAGGGCAAATGCTTGGTGTAGAAAGTTGTATTCAGGGGCATCTTAAAAGATGAAAGGAAAATAGGTGTCAAGCTGCCAACAGTACAGCAATTAAAATCAGGGATGCCAAGTTGGAGGTGCACAGACATCTTAGAGGTGCAAATTTAAGGAAATTCATAAGAATGGGGAAGGGTGAGGCTGTGGAGAGGTTTGAAAACAAGGATGTGAATTTTAAAATTGAGATAGAGATATAAATTTTAAAAAATTGTTACAAAGCTACAAATTAAACATATAATTATAAACATATAATTACTAAATATTTGCAATATTGACTAGAGGGCATTGAACTCATGCAGCATGCTTACTCACCCTGACAGTGTCTCTGCAGAATTGAGACTACCAAATTGTTTTCCCCACTGAAGCAGGCTACAGGTAAATCAAAGGCCGTAGAAGAAAATATAATTTTTTTTGTATTCAAGATTAATGTGATGCATAGTAGTCTGTTTAATTACAGTTATAGTCACTTCACAATTGTCAATTTTATGCTAATTCTTTATCAAACTTAAAATCAAACAGGATTTTTTGTATCGAACTCACAACAATTCCAATTCAAGGATTTAACTCACTGCACAACTTTTTCTTAGTTTGTTTCAGTATTGTTAATAACTTAAAATAATATAAAACATTTCCCCAGTCTTCATCAACACAAACTGTATACAGAGAGTTGAATGTCATTACAGGCCCCATAATGAGAAAACTGTGCCATCTAGTGTTTATTTACAGATACTGTCAGACAGCACCAATGGCTGTACTAGTGTTTAAAAATGTGCGTCATCTAGTTCATCTAATTAATTAGTACAGGTACACAATCCTTTATCCGAAATTCTGAAATGCTTTTCGCGGGGTGTGGAGCATCATTTTGGCGCACAAGCAGGTGACCCTCCCTACCCATTCGAAACATGTCACTCAGATGGGAAGTGGCGGCATGGTCCAGCACTGGCAGTTGTCAATTGTGTCTTAGTGCTCGTGCATATGTTGTTAGGATTTTTTTATTTCACTGTGAAAATGTAATTTATTCCGAAAACTGAAAAAGTCCGAATTCCGAAAATCAACTGGATTGGGTTGGGATATCTGGTCGGGATGGACGGGTTGGACCATGCTGTACATCTCTATGACTCTATGACTTTAGTTTAAGAAAAACGTATTGGACATAAGAGCATTAAGAACATATGCTTTGAGAAAAACATGGTACTATTTATTGAAAATATCAAAACAAGGTAACTTTTAGATATCACAAATTAGTAATGAAATAAGCTTGTCTAATGATTTTTTTTTTAATATGCCTTTTCATCAAATCTTGCTCGATAGTATCAAGTATCATATTACAGAATCATAGGTGGTGAACCTTCTGGCCCATCAGAACCAAATCCACACTAACACTATCCTTATCCTAGTTTCACCTTCATTTCCATGTGCTCCATTTTTTACCCCTCAAATGTTCATCTAACTTCTTCTTGGATATACCCTCAGTATTCCATGAAAAGACTAAATCACCAAGTAAACAGCTCTTTCTCAGGGAAACATATTGAGCAGGTTAGCATGAATCTAGCAAAGAAAGATAGCTTGGGCATGTATTCATTAACAGTTTATAAGAATAAGGGGTGATTGTATTGAAATATTTTTTAAAATTCTGATGGGGCTTTACAGAACAGATACTGTAATGATCTGTTCCACTTGCGAAGGAACCTTAAATCCGGATACAGATACAGAACAAAAGAACATGTAAAACAGGTACGAAGGACTTTCTTCACCTAGAAGATAACGTATGCCTGAAAATCTGTACACCAGAGAGTTGCGAAGGTTAGATCATGAAACATACTTTATTAAAACAGAGGGTAGATAGAGTTTTGAAATATTGAGGAATTGAGGGCTGTAATAAGCTGGCATGAAAGAGGAGTTAAGACCTGGGACAGACCAGCAAAATTTCATTGAATGGCAGGACAGGTTTCAGGGACCAAAATTTTTGATGTTATAATCAGAGGATGGAATATAACCAATCTGACGGGGAAACATTATATGGGAAGGTAATCTGTGCCAAGAGGCTGGCGATGCTTAAAGCTGACAACATACTGTGGATGGATGACAGACAGTCAAGGGTATTGTGGGTAGGAATTGTAAAGGCACGAGCAATAACCTTTCAATCTCCCCTGAATTCATAGGTAGTGCCAGAACGCTTCAGAATTGTAAACATTAAACGCCTGTTCAAGAAAAAAAGAGGCTGTCAAACTAAACCCTGCAAATTACGGAAAATTAGTTTGATTTTGGTGAAGTCAAGTCAAGTCAAGTGAAGAAACTTCTAGAAATAACTACTTGGGATAGAATTAATACACAATTGGAAAAATGTGGGTTAATTTGGAAGAGTCAACATGAATTTGTTAAGGGATAATTATGTCTAATTAACTAGGAGTTTACTGAAGTAATATAGAAGGCCAATTATAAAATGTACATACACTTTCAAAAGATGTTCAATACAGTACTGAATATAGTCTTGTGAGGTAAGTAATAAATAATAGTAGGAATAAAAGGGTCAGCAGCAATGTAGGTATAAAATTGGCTAAGGGATAGGAAACAGAGTAATAGTTAATGCACATTTTTCGAATTGGATGAAGGCTTGTAATGGAGTTCCCCGAGGGATGATATTGCGACCCTTGTTTTTCCTGATGCATGTAAGTGATCTAGATCCAAGTGTGCAGGGAAAATTTCAAAGTTTGCAGAAGGCAAAAATTTTTGGAGAATTACAACCACAAGGAGGACAGTGTAAAACTTCAAAAGAAGATCAACATGTTGGTGAAGTTGGCAACTGAAATTCAATGCAGAACACTATGAGGTGACACTTTGTATAAAGAACATGAAGAGACAACATAAAATGTAGAATAAATGGTGTGAAAAAGCAAAGATATACACAAATAAGTAAAGGTGGCAGAACAGGTAGACAGAACTGTTATTGAAGCACAGAGTCATCAAGGCTTCATTAATAAGGGCACAGAGTATAAGTTCAGGGACACCATGCTGAATTGATACTGGTTAGACCAGTGCTGAAGTCTGGGCGCCACATTTTAGGAAGGATGCAAATGCACTTGAGAGACTGCATAAGAAGTTTACAAGAATGATTCAGGGATGAAAAACTTCCAAAGTGAAGATAGATTGGAGATGCTTGGATTGTTTCCCTTAGACAAAGGAATAGAGGTTTGGAAGAAGCTTTCAAAATCATGAAGGGTATAGACAGGGCAGATGGAAGAAAAGGCATGAGAACCAAAGGACATTGTTTTAAAGTATTAAAGATTAAATAACAGTTATTCTACTTGAGTAATGAAGATATAAATACAGAACAAATAAAACTGAACCAAGTAGAGGGATATAGAGAACTCATTCTCAACTCATATCCCCATCACCTAAACAGAATGGTGATCAAGGGGAACATAAATACCTCCAATCATGTGGCTTACATTTTCCTATCCGAAAGTGGGTTACTTCTTTACCTTGTACTGTGTTCTTGTGTTGATTGTGTATCGGGTACATATGCAGTAACTTGTGAAGTATCTGGAGCAGTCATGTCATCCATTTTCAAATTTTCAGAAAGTGTAGGACCTGGAATTGTTCTTGAAGAGGAGAACATTCCTTAAAGAAATAAGCAAACATCTAATGCATCTAAGCATGTCCATTGTTTTAAAAGAAAGGAACCTAAAATGCTTTGCATGAACAACAGACAATAAATATGGCTTGCCCAGCATTTCCCACGTGCATGATAATTTAGACTGAAACGTGCATGATATTTTAGACTGAGACTGCTAAATGATTAATCTCATCAAAGGGGTGAAACAGAGAATGGATAAGGAAGAAACTTGCATGCTTGGTGCCTAAAACTATTTGCTTTTTTTAAACTTGCGAAACCAAGGTTAATTATGATACAGACAATTGCATTAAACAATACAGTAATCGTACTGAACTTAGAAAAATCATAGAACCATTGAAGAATTACAATATGTAAAGAGGCTATTCAGCTCATCACAAAGTAATAATAGCCTTGCTGGTCCATAGGGCTTCTCTCTAAGATTCATGACTAGTTATGGTTTTATCAGAGGATCATCACAACTCAGGCAGAGGGAAAGGTTGAGAAAGAGAGTCCTTCATGGTAACCTCAGCCAGTGTGGGAATTGAACCAACGATATTCAGGTCACTCTGTATTGCAAACATCAATTGAGCTAACCTGCATATCACTTTTCTGCCAAATGAATGTACTTCTGCCTATTCTAACCCCATCTTCTAGCACCTAACCTCAGTCTTTGTAAATTTCAGACCTTCAGGTGCAGATTTAGATTAGTTTAATTTCTACCTCAATCTACCAGACAACTGTGGGTGGAAATTTTGTTTCAAGTCCCTTCTAATCCTTCTACCAATCACCTTAAACCTGTGACCTCTCTGCTAGGGGAAATGGGCATTCCCTGTCCACTCTATCCAAACACCTCATTATTTCTAATTTGGAGGTGCCGGTATTCCACAGGAATGTACAAAGTTAAAAATCAGTTTATAGTCAAACAGATTTATTTTGGAGCGCTACTCCTTGACAACCACCTGATAAAGGAGCGGTGCTCTGAAAACCGGTGCTGCCAAATAAACCTGTTGGACTATAACCTGGTGTTGTATGATTTTTAACCTCATTATTTCATATACTTCCATTAAATCACCCCTTAGCCTCCCTTGTTTTGAGTAAAACAAACCTAGCCTATCCAATCTTTCATTGTCCCTGCAATATATAAGCCCTGTCAATATGCATGTAAATCTCCTGCATACTCTCTCTAAAGCAGTTATGACTTTCATGTAGTGTATAATGTATTGGAACTGTACACAAAACTCCAGCTGTGACCTAACCAGTATTCTAAAGCAGGTACCTGCAATTATTAGAACATAATGCACCCTCAATAGCAGGCACTGTTCTCCAAATAGCTCAAATTTGAGTATGACATGACATATTAGTAACATATTTTATACACTTACCCTGATCAAGCTGCCGGTTGGGGTTACAATAAATATCTGTTGAATTGTGAATAACTGCAAAACCAATCTCTGCCTCAGATATAACACGCAGCCCTTTTCTAGTTAAAAAAAACATTCTGGTTAACATGAGCTAAAAGGATAGCTAACAATAAAAGCAATTTAGCATTTTGAACAGATAAATTACATTCCTATCCTTATTATGAGTGTGTAATCCCTATCATTTTGTTTTCTCATCGCTTTTTAAAGCCAAATAGTTTTAACTACTACTGTTGACGGTATGAAGATTTCCAAAATATATCTCTAGTGCTTGAGTAATGTGCAACTATTACAGCAATTGTTTTTGGGGATGGCATACAAATTAGAAGTTTACTAAATTCAATATCACAGCATGCCACGGTGTGATTTGAATTTATGACTCATGGATTAGCTTCACAGATTCCTGTACCATTGCAATTTTCTTAAAAAATGGCAAAGATTTTTTTAAAAAGCCACTCGTTAGCATATCAATCATTTATTGCAAATATTTTCTGAAGGTGTAATACTCCTGAAATAAATTGTAATTAAACTTCTCAAAAATCATATGCTGCTGATGAACTGATATCGCTTGTCCATGGTTACCTACTGACTAATATACTCTGTATAAGTTAAAACAAAGTGCTATCTAGAGAAGTCCAGCAGTTCTGTCATCTATGGAAAGAGGAACAGTCAATTTTGAAGCTCAATACGATTCCTCTGTGGATTGAAGGGGACTGGAAAAGTGATGGTTTTAAGCTGCTGAGAAAAAAACGTGGCGAGGAATAGGAAGCGAACAATTGACAAGGCAAAAGAAAAAAAAGAGTGACAATGGTAGCAGAGAAATGATATCGATGGACAGACGATGATCCTGTCAGGTGTCAACAAGAGAAAATAAGTGAGTTGGGGAGGGCTAGTGGAAGTTGAGGGGGAAGGTTGAGGACAAAGTGAGGACAGTTTATGGTCTGAAATTGTTGATTTCAATATCTGGGTCCTGAGTTCTGTAAAATGCTTAAACAGAAAGTGAGGTGCTCTTTTTTCAGCTCAAGTCGGGCTCTGCGCAAATACTACAGCAGGCTTAGGGCAGACAGGACTGCATGAGTGCAAGCCGATATATTGAAATGGCAAGGACCAGAAAGTCAAGATTATTTATGTGGACTGATTGGAGGTTCCTCAAAGCAGTCATCCAGTTTGCAGCAAATACAGTAAGCTAGATTAAAAGTAGTGCAAATAAATCTGTTTCATCTGGAATGTATGCCTGAGTCCTTGGATAAGGAAGTGGGAGGGATTAAATGGTTAAATGTTATACATTCTGTAATTGCATGAGAAGGTGCCATTGGGAAGGAGGACTGAGTGGTGAAGGAGCAGCCAGGGAGTCACAAAGGAAACAATCCCTGCAGAAAGCCAACAAGGAAGGAGAGCAGAAGAAGTGTTTGATGGCAGCATCCTGCTGGAGGCGACAGACATGTAGGAAAATGACCCTTGAGAATGTTGAAGCTATTAGTTTGGTAAATGAGGACAAGGGGAACCCTATTTTTCTGGGAGGGAGGAGAAAGGGTGACAGAAGTGCAGGAAATGGGTCAGATATTGCTGAGGGCCCTGTCAAACACAACTGGATATAATCCTTGATTGAAAGAAAAAAGAAAGACATGTCGGACAGAGAAACAGTGAGAATGGGTTTGAGAAAGTTTAGTCAAGGTCAATGAAAGAGTCAGTGACTTTGCTGTGGATATTGGTTGATGGCATGTCCCCAAAAAGGTCAAGGAAAGTCAGAATAAAAGATGGAGCAGGCAGAGTTGAGAGATGGAAATTGGAAGCAAGTTGATTAACTTTTTCCATTCCAGATGAGAGCAGGAAGCAGCAACGTAAACTGTAGTAGAAAGCCTCCCCAAAATAAAATCAAACAAGGAATGTTCCACATACCCAAAACACATATTGAAACATCCTCTCCACATTCGTCCTGTCATGTCCTTTTAGGATCTTAAGTTTTAGAGGGAATTGGTAACTGCTGTTAACACAGGAAACTCTGAGAGTTAGTACCAATGACACTTAAAGAATGGCAGTATATTTCCAAGCCAATAGAGAATGGCCTAGAGGTGGTGGTGGTTCTATTTTGGGAAGAAATCAGCAGTGAGCTGTGAGGCATCAGGATATAATAAAATGGGAAGCTGTGGAGGGAATATCTCTGGATGAGTGAGGTCAATGATATCCTAGACGCAACAGCTTGGCATTCAATTATGGTCAGTAGTGGAGTCATGCTCCAGGGGAATTTCGGAAGAAGTATTTGAGAGTTGGTGCTCAGTATCAGCAAGATATAGGTCAGTAAGCCAGACCGACAACAGCACCGTCCTTGTCAGCAGGTTTAATCAAGTTACAGTTTGACCTGAGAGAAAGGGGTACAGCAAGTTCACAGAGGTTAGAGCAAGTGAGGGCAACTAAGAAACTAAGTTGGCCAATTGTTAGATTTTATATTATATTTCATATAAAGATAGGTTATGTACCGATGCAAAGCTCTCCTCACTGACTCAATCAATTTTTCTCCTGAAGTTTGAGAATCTGACATTCCAACATCAATGACACAGCCTCCTGGTGCTTCAAGGAATGATATATCTGAGGTACTATTCTCTACAAGTTTAACCTCTCCTCCTCCAAGAATTACAGCAGAATTCAGCCTCTTGTGCTGCAAGACAAGTCACATATATAGTTAATAGCCAGCAAAAATACAATATGTAGTATTAACTCCCAGTGTGAACACGATTGCATCAAGTATTATACCTTTGTTAAAAAATTTACATGAATCAAACAGTGCTGAATACTAAATAATACATAATGCAATAATTTGAAATAAGCAACGGTAACAACATGAAATAATTAAATAGTGTTTACTGGCAGGTAAACTAGTAACAATAGATCAGATTTAAAATTATTCAAAAGTAAACAAGCTTTTTTTTCATGTAGTGAGTTATCATATTCCAGAATGCACTGCATTAAAAAGTGTTGGAAGAACAAACAATAATAACTTTGACTTTAAAGTCATGTTCAAATGCAACAACACATCAACAGAAATACAAACATTGTGGGATAATTTCTGCCACCTTTTTTGAACAAGACTGAGAACTACAATCCTCCAATAAGCACCCTACTCCCAATGACAACCAGCTGACCTTGTTTTTGTAACAGGTCATCAACCAGCTGACCAATGTGTTTTCTCAAAAAAGGCAAAGGGTCGCCTTAAATTTGCAAATCTACAAGACCTAAATGGAATTTTGTCCACCCCAATCAACTGTGTGAAGCAGTCAAACCTGCAGTCTTGCATGCTGCTCCGAGAACAGTAACATTTTGTCAGTCCAGGAAGGGCACGGATTGTTGTCATCTTAGCCCAGAGAGCTGAAAGGGTCATTATTTAACTGGTCAAGATACATTCTTCTGCAAAGCTTGGATTCATCAAATGCGATGCACCTGTGGCGCAAAGGAAGGCTCACTGGTTTTCCCAGAGAACATAGAGCTGGATGGGACGTATGGAACTAAAAGATTCTGGCTACTTAATGTACAGAAAGCTTGCTACATTAAACTGCTCATTTACACACAAACACAACAATGTTTAAGATACATTCATCTTTTGCTACCATAGCATGCTAGCTAGTTTGGTCAGGTTAGGTACGGTCTCAGCTGAATTTTTGACAATGTACAGCCCTTGAGGTTGTAATTGATATCATTACTTTCAGCACTGGTTTTTCTCTAACTTGTTTTAATTGCAAGTTAATGCTGTGAAAAAGGGCAGTCAAACGTTTCTGAACATCAACATTTTTAAGTGGTGAAAATCTATATTTTTGAATTTTATACAATGAAAAACTGCATTTCCCTCCATTTATCACCTTCGCTCTCACTCTACTAACTCATCACTCCCTTTACAAATTGGTCAGCAACTTCTGAGGTCAGGATATCCTCTCCAGTGAAGCCCATTCTGCCCTCATTAATGCTGCACAAAGCATGTTTTCTCTCCATGCTGGACTTTTCCTCTATTGGATGGTTTCAGACAGACATTTTTAAAGACAGGCAAGCAGTCTACCCTCCAGCCCATGAAGCACAGTCTTATGAAACCCACATTTCTTCCCTCTTTTTTAAATATATACTTTGAGAAGCTTACAAATTGGCTTTAATATTCCTTGTTGGTTTTCTTTAATATTCTATTTCCGTCTTTGTTGATATCTAAAATGTTTCCAATTTCCTGGTTTCCTGCTGTCCTTAGCAATGTTACAAACTCTCCTCTTAATCCAATACTATAGGTGAGGACTGTTCTTGAGGGCTCTTGTGGTGCAACGGTACTGTTCCAACCTCAGGTACCTCTTAGTTTCAAATCCCACCTGCTCTAGAGGCGTGTCACTACATATCTGAAGAGGTCGATTAAAAATATAAGTAACTTCTTCAGCTAGCTTTGCCATTGCAGAAAGTTTCAGCGTTATTAATCAATGATAGAAAACCTTTCTATTAAAAAAAAATCTGAGACTTAACTTTGCAAATAGTGTTATTCAGTTACTTTTGCTTAAAAATGTTTTTTCCATACAACAATTAACACATGAAACTCTGCACACATATGTTTTATACGAATAGTTTGAAGACACTATTATATCTATTGAAGATTGTTCCTCTTCAAAATCCAACTATTACCTGCTTTTCATTTAAAAAGATGAAAGTTTTGTCTCTAAAGATCGATTTTCTTTCAGGCTTTGTTGTAATGTCCAGCTCTCCAGGCTTGATACTAGGTTCATCAATTGGTGGAGAGAAACTGTTAAGAACAAAATTTATCACATTTTGTTGTTTCACTACAATGTTCAGAATGATAAAATATGTTAAAGAACGTGTTTGTCAACAAATAATCCATTTAGACATTATGCTTGATTGTTGTTTCATATCAAAGTGAACAGTACCTGTTTAGGTAATTGAATTTTACCTTAAAACAGAAATACATAGGGAGGAACTTTTTGCTCTGCAATACAAATTCAAATTAAAGTCTTTCACTTGGAACAATATTATAATAACATTTTAAACTTTTACTTCTAGGCAGGAGAGTGAGCTTCACTTCCACTATAAGGGATGAGGGCTCAGCTTTCTCATGAATAATCCTCTGATGTAATGCATTAACAGCACAACAATCTTGTGGAAGGATGGGCAAGAAGTCGACAGTTGCTCAAGAGTTTCAAGGTCCAAACATCCTACTTAAAAGAGAGGATTTCATTCCTTGCAGTCAGGCGCACTAAGGGATTGAGTTTGGACTTGCACCTGAACATTTTAGCCCTTCCAACCTTATCATGGGAGTCTGCCTCCCTTCTGCAAGCAGACTTCCACCTCTGATCAACCTCCCGGACCCATGTTCATTACACTCTAGTTATCCTTCCTCGGATTAGATTCCCTACAGTGTGGAAACAGGCCCTTTGGCCCAACAAGTCCACAGTGACCCTCCAAAGAGTAACCCACCCAGACCCATTTCCCTCTGACGAATGCACCGAACACTATGGGCAATTTAGCATAGCCAGTTCACCTGATCTGCACATCTTTGGACCGTGGATGGACACTGGTGTACCCAGAGGAAACCCACGCAGACACTGGGAGAATGTGCAAACACCACACAGACAGTCACCCAAGGCCGGAATTAAATCTGGGACCATGATGCTGTGAGGCAGCAGTGCTATCCACCGAGCCACCATGCTGACCGATGTAGAGGTCAGTCATCTCAGCACCAGAACATCTTTGCAGGAGTTCCTCAGAGTAATAGTCTACGACTAACCATCTTTAGTGTCTTCATCAATGACATTTCTTCTATTAAAAGGTTAGAACTGATGCATTTTGCAAATGATTGCACAATGTTCAGCACAACTCAGAACTCCTCAGATGCTGAAGTAGGACATGATCAAAAGCAACAAAATCTGGACAACATGCAGGTTTAGGTTGAGATGTAGTACACAACAGGTACATGCTAATGCTGCCAGGTAATAACCATCTCCAATGAGAAACCATCAACTCTAATATTCAGCAGCAGGACCATCACTAATCCCCCACAAACAATATCCTGGGTATCATTGACTAGAAACTGAACTGGACTAGCCATACAAGTATTGTCTACAACAGCAGACCAGAGATGGGGAGTCATGCAGCAAGTAACTTATCTCCTAACTCCCCAGACTTTGTCCACAATCTACAGGCAGCAAAGGTTAGAAGTTAGATGGAATACCACCCACTTGCCTGAATGAATGCACTTTAAAAAACATAAGAAATCTAACACCTTTCATGACAAAGCAATTCACTTGATTTGTACCACATCCTCAAACCTCACACTCAATAGCAGCAACATGTACTATCTACAAAAGGCACTGCCGAAACTCACCAAGGCTCTTTAGACAGAATCTTCCAAATCCATGTCTACTCATACCTAGTAGGACAAGGGTTAGCAGATACATTGAAAGACCATCACCTGTAAGCTCCCCTCCAATCCACAAACTACCCTGATTTTAAAATCTATTGCCATTTCGTTAGTATTTATGGGTCAACCGCCCTCCCCAACAGGAGGGTATTTACCTAGACCAAATACATTGCAGCGGTTCAAGTAGGCAGATCACAGCTACTTTCACAAGGGCAATTAGTGACAGGTACTAAATACTGGAGCGGCCAGCAAAGCCCACGTCTTGTGAATAAATAAGAATAATATAATTGCTCAAAGATGAGTTTGATAGTTCCATAGTCATCATTAGACGCTTAATTACAGATTTTTATTGAATTCAAATTCCACCATCTACCATGGCAAATCCAGGTCTTTCACAACTGGGTCTCTGGATTAACATTCTAGTAATAATAACACAATGACATCACAACAACCCTCTCCCAATTGTAAAGTTTGTACTTAATGCAAGCAATATGGAAAAGACATCTTTATAGAAACATACAAATGGTATTGCAGCAATTAAATGAACAGCATCATTCATATTTTGTCTGGACACTGGAGGGAACTGTACACAAGTTGCTGAAATACTGTATCTCCAAAAAATGACATTACTACCAACAGTGGGATGCAACTAATGAAGAACACTATAAGAATAGTTGTTTGCAGTCACTTTGGTAGGGGCTCCAAATTTCAATCAACTTCTCTCAAGCCAAAGACCCACTAATTTTCCAAATGCAACATGTACAGTGTGGAACAACTCCTAAGCCTCCAAATTGATTAAATCACATCAACTTGACTCATCGACAAGCAAAATAGGATACATAATATTCATTTAAAACATTCTTGTCTTTACAATTCTAATTCATACATTTACATTCCCACATGGCCCTCAACAGTCCTATAGGAAATGACCAGTAGGGTGACAATTCCTCAGAGGTCACTCACTCTGAGATTGTATTAGCACAGGAACACCCAGATATTACGCCAACTCAATCACATTTTGGACAGACAGGTAAGGAAGACAATTTGACTTTCACTTTCGACTCGTGCATTCTAAGTGAGCAAATAGAGATATGAAGGGATAGTAAAGAGCATCTGGGGTAGAGGATGCAACATGCTGCAAGCTCTGACAGAGAATATAAATGCTGAAGATCAGGGGCTGTTGAGGATGATGATACTTCTGAAGGAGCAGGAAAGAACACAATATTCTTTAGGCCTCCTAGCCACACTGCATGCTTGTATAAAGATTAGTGTAGTTAGTTTCACAGAAGTGCAACGACGTTTCAGGTCTTTGCAATGATATTGTTGACCATGTAAAAAGTGGCCATTTACATGAAATATCATGTGAGTGCATGCAAAGCTCAAATTTCACACACTATGAATTTCATCTTAAGTTTGGATGATGAAGTTCTCATCTTGGTTATTCATCAACTACTGATAATCAACAAAGGTCTCATTGTCATAAGGGAAGTGCACCTGGCCATGAGAGAGATGATGATCAAAGGGCATATAAAAGTGGTGACTCAATTCAAAACATTTCAATTTTTTATCCATCACAACTTAATCAGATAGTATCCCGTCAAGTCCCAATGGCTGATCTGAGCTTTGGCAGGACCCAGAAGAGGGATTAAGTCACCATCACAGAGAAGTAGTATTAGGCAAACTAATGGGAATGAAGCCAGACACATCCCCTGGCCCCAGTGGCCTGCATTCTAGGATGCTAGAAGAGGTAGCAACAGAAATAGTGGATGGATAGCTTAGAATTTAACAGAAGTCATGGGATTCAGGTGAAGTATCAGAAATTTGGATAATTGGTTCTTTGTTAGGTTGGCGACCTCTAATCAGTGGGGTACGACAGGGATAAGTTCTGGGACCACAATTGTTTTTAAGAGATATGAATGACTTGGAGGAAGGAATGAAAGTCAGTTTGCAAGAGTGATACAGTTTATATTACAGATTTTAGAGGGTTTTATAAATAGGTTAAGTAAGTGGGTGAAAAGTTGGTAAATGAAGAACAATGTAGGAAAATGTGATGCTCATTTTGGAAAGGAGACCAAAAGACTGCAGAAAGCTGCAACATAAAAGGGATGTGGGGGTACCTATGCACAAAACACAGAAAGCTAGCACACAGGTGCAGCAGGTAATTAGGAAGGCTAATGGAACACTGGACTATATTTTAAGGGGGTTGGACTTAAGAATAGGGAATTCTTACTTCAACAGAAGCCACATCTGGAGCATTGTGAACAGTTTTGGTCCCCTTATTCAAGAAAAGACACATTTCATTGGAGACAATTTAGATAATGCTCGGATGATCCCTGGTATGGAGGCGTTATTTTATGAGCAAAGGTTAAACAGGTTGGGACTCAACTCGTTGAAATATAAAAGTATTCGAGGTTATCTCATTGAAACATGTAGGATTCTTAAGAGGCTTTATGAGGCGAATGCTGAGAGGATATTTCCCTGATGAAAAAGTCTAGGATCAGAGAAATAGCCTCAGAATTAAGCGGAGCTGATTTATTGGAACTTCTTGCTATACAGGGATCTGTGGGCAAACTCTTTGTATATACTTAAGGTGGAAATAGATAGATTTTTGATCAGTAGGGGTATCCAGGGTTACAAAGAAAGAGCAGGAAAGTAATTCTGAGGAGCATCAATCAGCCATGATCATGCAGAGCACGCTTGAAGCCTGTTCCTCTTTCTGTGGTCTTATGCTCGAGGATATCGGTGAAGGGATTTCAGCAATTGGAGAAGATAGCAAAGCAATTGGCATCTACCTTTGCTGACATAAATGGTTGATTAGTTTTGAAGTACGAGTAAGGGGAAGAATGAAGATTTATAATTGCACAAAAGTATGGACTTGGGAGCATTTCAGAACATTAGAATAATTAAGGTTTTCCTTTTGGATTTTGAACCACATCATTATTATTGCTTATGTCATGTACCTGGTATATCCACTTTTGCCTCCTATGCTTGGCAAGTGGCATTTCACTTGTGATGAATATAATGATAAGACTTGAAGCTGAGCAAAAAGGGGACTGCAGAAAAGGATACCTGGTGATTGAACTGCCTTTTGTTGCGTGAGGAAGTATAAGCCACTACTGCATGTAATTGTCAAAGTACAGTAATGGAACCTGAAACAGCCTTTCAATAATAAAGCCATCAACATGTACTAATGTTCCTTCATTGACTGAATGCTTCCACTCCTCTCCTTCTGAAGAGGACTTTTCCTTCATTCTTCTTTAAGACTCAAACTTAACTTAACTTGCAGTGTTAACTTGTACAGTGTTAATCAAACCTCTACTACTTTCTAGGTCAATTAAATTCCAGCAGTAATTATCTTTTGAGAAACAAAACATCAATGACATGCAAACAATTTTGCAGGGTAGGAAGTTTGTTTAGCAGCAATTCTTATCACAATGTTAAACACTTGTTGGGCAGAATTGGATCCCACAAATTTAAAGGAGTGAAGTAACTATAAAATTCTCTGGTGGCTTCCCTGTCACCATCCTGCTTATCCCAAACTGTCGACAGTAAAAAAAAAAAGACAGGCCACCTGTCCTCTCTCCCAATTTAGGTCTTTAAGTAGAAAATTAATTGGTCACTTCTCATCAATACAGGTACTCTCTTTTGAATTTTGTGAGGTGGCAATCAAGGAAATGGGTGAAAGGCTAGCAGGTTACTGTACTAGGCAGGAAAGGTAGGGATACACTTTCCCAATTGGGACAGATTCCCAGATCTTCCCTCCTTCAGATTCTCCCTTCTCTCAAAGGGCGGCATGATGGCATTGTGGGTAGCACAGCTGCCTCACAGCATCAGGAACCCAGGATTGATTCCAGCCTTGGGTGACTGTCTGTATGGGTTTCCTCCGAGTGCTCCAGTTTCCTCCCATAGTCAAAGATGTGCAGGTTAGATGGAATAGCCAGGCTAAATTGTCTATGGTGTCCAGAGATGCTCTTCAGAGGGCCGGTGCAGACTTGGTAGGCCGAATAGCTTCCTTCTGCACCGTAGGGATTCTGTGATTCATTCCAGTCTCTCCAAAATGACTCCAACCCTCCTTTCTACATTCTCTTGACACTGCTAGCTTCTCCTGTGACACATTCTACACTTAGCTTTATTCCATTTCTAGGACAGACTGACGTCACTGCTGCAGAGACTGCTAACCACACTGTTGGAGCTACAGAATTAGCTAGAGTTCTCTGAGGTATGATCTCTTTAGTAAAACAATGTGGCAACCCATGTTTTTAAATGCACAACAATGACATAAGCTGTTGAAGAAATTATACATTCACTGGCAGAGTGGGAGCTGTCCTCCTGATTTGTTCCTTGTTTGTCAACAGGAGTTACAGTAAATTAGAATTTCTGCCTGATTGCAAGTGTTTCACGTTGTCATTTACAACAGTTGGTGATTTCTGTGGAAACCGGCACAAATAGCACAGTTAAAGGAAACTGACACAGTTTCTTACCTTTCTGGACTGGGAAGATATTGTCTATTCCGAATTGCCCTGATAAGACTGACAAAGAATTCTGACTTCACTATGGGTCGACAGCAAATCATTGCGCATATGGTCTTATAGGAAAGAAAATAAATTTGGATATCATTACAATTGGTACATATCAATGAAGCTTATGCATATACAGTTATACACAAAGTTCACTTCCTTATTAAGAGTCGGCCAAAGATCAAATTGTGAGCTAACTGCATATATTTAAAACAGGGATACCCAAAATGGGAATAGGGACCCCAAAGAAGTGATAGGGATTGGAGACCAAAGTCATCAATGGCTGACCCTCCTTCCTCTGCTCTTATAGATCTTCTCCTCTACTGCCCATCACCCACCAAGGGGCAAGACAACTTTCAAGCCTTGAAATGGGAGAATTTTGGAAAGAATTAATCTAAAACATATTTGATCGACACATAATTAAGTCTCGATTGAAAACCCAATACATCCATCACAATTTAATCAACATACTCAAAATGTCACAGAATTGTTATGAATTTCAGAATTGTTATGGCACAGAAAGCAGCCATTTGACCGATTATACCTGTATATTTACATATAGGAGAAAGTGAGGACTGCAGATGCTAGAGATCAGTGTCGAGAGTGAGGTGCTGGAAAAGCACAACTGATCCGGAAGCATCCAAGGAACAGGAGAATCGACATTTCAGGCATAAGCCCTTCATCATGAGCTTATGTCTGAAACGTCGATTCTCCTGTTCCTTGGATGCTCAGCATCTCCTCAGATGCTGCCTGACCATCTGTGCTTTTCTAGTACATTTACATGTGTAAACTCACATATTGTTTTCATTAGGCAAAAACAGAAAAAAAACATGATTTGAGAAACTAATATATATACAGTGCCTTTAAGATGGAAAGACATTCTCAGACACTTTAAAGAATTTAGCACTGAATCTATTTTAGGGTGGGTGGCAAAGCTCAGTCAAAGAAGTACATTATAAAGAACATGTTACATAGAGGACCGCAGTATAGAGATGCAGACAGGTTTAAGGAGAGAATTTCAGATCTGGGAGCCTGGATAAGTAAAGCAAAGGTTGCAAATGACAGAGCAAATTAAATCAGTAGTGCACAAGAGACCAGAACAAAGGGGTTGCAGAGTTAGGGTGTGAGACCTTGGAAAAAATTGAAATTGAGGTGTTGCTAGACTGAAAGCCAAGGCAGGTTAACAAGCAATCACTTAGAATACTTGGAATGAGACTCTTCAAGACATCTGGAAATAATCAAAGAAGAAAGAACAGTCCTGTGTCATAATCGTAAATGCCAAACATTTGACGAATCGATTGATGTACTGAGTTGCAATTAGATTTTCAAACAATAAAACTTTCTGGAAACTTTTCAGTTTACATTGTTTTCTGAACTAAAATGGCAAAAAGTTCATTTTTCTTGAGCTTAATTGTGTTCCCAGTAAGTTAGAAATATTTTCAGTAATGTCCTGAGAAGACAAAGAAATATTGGGTACCTTCTTATAGCTAAAAATTACACATAGAAAACTATCTGAATTAGTGGAAACTCAATAGTAATAATAATTTCACAAGCTGGCAATTTCATTGTACAATATTTAATGTGGAAGAGTTGTAATTATAATTAAGATAAAGTGCTCAGCAAATTGCAGCAAAGATGGATTTAAAACTTGGCAAAAACTTGCAGAAAACATGAAATGAAACAATATTTTGCTTAATCTATACAACTGACCTTCACAGTGACTTTGACTGATGACATGACAAGGTGAGTGTTAGCTTCTGTCCAATTGTTGCTAAGATGACCTCCAAGCTCTTGAATTGACTTGTTTAGTTCAATTTTTTCAAGTCCATCCAAACAGGAAGAGCAGACAATCAAAGGTTCATATTCTACTCTGAGGGGTAAGAAATATATTTGTTGCATTTCAATGTATATCTTAGTACAGGAAAATTGTGTAGTAGCAGCTAACATAACTTCATTGACTCTCAAACTGATGTCCTACAGAAAGAAATAATCACAATAAATTCTTGAAAGATACACTCAAAATATTAAAATCAGTCAATTTATGGTAGTAATGAAATACAGAAAAGTAATGAGATTCCCTAGTAAGGGAAATCACATCTAGGTTATGCCCATAAAATGTAAAACTTTGCTTAATTATTTTCTACCTCCTCTAATGGCAGCTCGGATTCTATAGCATCTTAACTCCTATCAACTGCATTCAACTTCTGGATATCGATTTGCTCGCTGAGCTGAAAGGTTCGTTTTCAGACATTTCGTCACCATACTAGGAAATACCTTCAGCCAGTATCTGGCTTCATCCGAGATATGGTGACAAAATGTCTGAAAACGATTCTTCCAACTCAGCAAGCAAACCTACATCTAGAACCTCAACCTGAGCTACAAATCTTCTCAAAACTTGCATTCAACTTCCTAACATCAGCAAGGCTGCTTTTAGTCAGTGATCTAGTGAATTTCATTCTTTTAAGGTTAACTGGTCCATTGTTATAATAAAACACCATTACTTTTCTGCTACAGGGTTTTGTGGAAGAAATTTTTTTTTCATATAAAAGGGACAATGTTTTAATTACTTTAGCGCAATAATAGACTTCCATGAATGAGCTTGGAGAGAAATTCTGTCACCATTTGAAAGCCCCTACCAGATGGAAGAATTTAACATAGGGCTTAAGAGCCAGTCGTCTAAGTTATATAATTTCATAAATTATTAAAATGCAGCAGCTAATTTGCACCACAACTAGTCCTACAAATAGAAGCTAAGACAAAAGAGTTATCAATGTATTGTGGCAGTACCAACTGAAGATGAACACTCGCCAGGACACGGAAAGAACTCCCTGCTCTTCCTCAAAAGATGCACAATGATATATATTACATTTATTTGATAAATGGAACCTCATGCAAGATGGAGCGTGAAGAGAAGTAACACAAATTTCTGGCTGGCATGACTTTTTAAAATGTCACTTAAAGGCCTCTAGTTTCAAGGGAAATGTTTCATAGACCAAAATAATAGACAAAACTCTCAATGAAACAGTACATCAAATTCAAATGCTAACTGTGGTATTTCAGACAAATTTTGATAAAAGGTAGAAAATAATTACCTGAACTTGCTTTGGAAAAGGCCAAATGTAACCAATTCTCCTGACTTCAAAATCCGTGGGCTATCATGCTGTAAGCGCTCTTCATTTACAAAAGTTCCATATTTTGAAGTATCTTTTAATGTCAGTAGAGAGTTTTTGGTAACTTGGGTCTTTAAAGAGACAGAAAATTTATTTAGAATGCTCAACATTTGTTCTTAAGATCTTCCATTCCTAAGCCATTAGCTGTGATGCTCATTATACACTACCACCCATTATTATTAGGTGTTGCGATTCTGGTTTGCTGAAATTGACATTATTAGGATAATAGTCTAATTGTTTTAATATAAACAATAACTGCAATGTATACATTGCAATCTGATGGATTTATGAGGACATAAAGACCTTTACACAACACAAATATATTATGCTTCTGTGCAACGTCTCAAGGTTACGAAGAGGATTACTATGCAACTATTGGTGTTTTTGGCCCCTTTATTGACATTGAACATTGAATTAGAGCAGACCTTTAGACCATAAGACATAGAGCAAAAGTTAAGCCATTCAGCACATTGAGTCTGCTCCGCCACTCAATCATGGCTGAAAAGTTTCTCAATCCCATTCTCCCACTTTCTCCCCATAACCCTTGATACTCAAGAACCTATCTATCTCAGTCTTAAATGTCCTCAATGACCTGGCCTCCACAGCCTTCTGTGGCAATGAATTTCATAGGCTCACCACTCTCTGGCTGAAGAAATTTCTCCTTATCTCCATTCTAAAAAGGTCTTGCCTTTACTCTAAGTCTAGGTCTTGCCTTTACTCGGGCTCTAGTCTCACCTACCAATGGAAACATGTTCTCAACGTTTAATCTATCCAAGCCATTCATTATTCTATATGTTTCAATTAGATTCCCCCTCCTCATCCTTCTAAACTTCATCGAGCATAGGCCGAGTCCTCAAACATTCCTTATATGTTAAGCTTTTCATTCCTGGGACCATTTTCGTGAACCTCCTCTGAACATGCTCCAGGGCCAGTACATCTTTCTTAAGATATAGAGCCCAAAACTGTGCACACTACTCCAAATGTTTTGTGCTGACTTTTTCCTAATCTAACAAAACTATATTCTGCTGCCATGACCTGAAGTGGAATATTGGCCTTACTCCACTGCATTTTTCGCTTAATTAGTGGAACTGCATACAAAACTACATGCAGCCTAGATGTAGAATCACTAATTGTGCCCTACTCCAGAGAGATTGGTAATAATATACACAACCTGTGAATTAATTTCTAAACAATGTGATCTTAATTTTTAACTTCAAGTATCTTGGGAAAATTTAGTATGACATTTAAAATTTTTTGTCATTGTTACAACTCTTGAAAGAGTGGAAAACAAAACAGAAAATAAACACACCCAAAAGCTTTTGATTGCCACACAGTGAACGATCAGCTTTATACTCCACAGATTAATTCATTATCTGATCAACATTACTATTTCATGTTTGTAATATTTACTATATTTGCTGTGAGAAACAAAGCTCACATACTTCAATAATTGCAGTCCGAGACAAAATCTGAATCAGTAGTGTCCTTTATTTTACTCTTGCAAGAGGGTGTGATGTCCAGTATCTATAAGGCAAGGGACATACGCACCCCAAATTCAATTAATACACAACGTTTATATAATTTGGTTTCTTTTGTTTTACATTGCTCCTCCCCTGTTTACATCTTCCACTTCCCTAAGACCGGCACCCATTACTCTGTTTATCTCTTGCCTTATCCGGCCTTGTCTGTGACAAAATGCTTATTTCTGGCCTCACAAGGCCGTTTGACCTCATCCCGCTGTGGGTCATTGTTAGGCATATTCTTTCTTCATCATTATCTACTCCCTCCATCTGTACCTTCCCCTACCATACTGATCCTTATGACCCTTTTAATTGCGGTTTGTTCCTGTGTTTCTGTAAAAGTGGGAAACAGATGTTTATACCTACTGTTTGTACAGGTGTATCTAGCTTAACTTCCTCCCCTCACAGCATCTTATATATTCGCCTGTAATACCTACCATTGTTTTGCAGTCACGTTTCATTCTGGCATACAATTTTAGCTAACACAAACAATTATGTATTTTCTCCACATAGTTTCCATTCTTGTTGACTCAGCTCTTGGCTAAAACAATTACACACTGGTGTGAGTTCATTTACTTTGTATAAGTAAATGGAATTGCAGAAGTAACACTATTTTTCCCACATCCCGCTTTTGCCTATAATCATTTAACATAATCATTCCAATCTTCCCTACAGTTATAACAGGCCTCTTCTATAATGAACCAGGTCCTGAAGTTATCTTATAAAGTTGCAAATTCCAATCAAACATTAATTTAAAATAGTGAAATAAATAAAGATGAAATGGGATCATTTCATTTCCACTTTGATAATGTTATCATTTTCTATAAAATACTTTTTTCAATCAATGCTCCATTTCTATTTGGGGCTCCTTCAATAAACCTTCATTTGTCAGACCATTGCATCGAGGAATTGGGGCATCACATTGTGGCTGTACAAGACATTGGGAGCTGAAGCAACTTTTAGAATATTGTGTACAGTTCTGGTCACCCTGCCAGAGGAAGAACATTATTAAACTAGAAAGGTTGCAGAAACAGTTTACAAGAATGTTATCAGGACTGGAGGATTTGAGTTATAAAGTGAGGCTGGATAGGCTGGGACTTTATTTTCTGGAGAGGCTGACGGGTGACCTTATAATGGTTTATAAAATCATGAGGGGCAGATAAGGTGAATAGTCAAGGTCTTTTTCCAAAGGATAGGGAAGTCCAAAACCAGAAGGTATACATTTAAGGTGAGGGGGAAAGACTTAAAAAGGGAACTGAGGAGCAAACTTTTCATTCAGATGACGTTAAAACACAGGCAAATGGGTGTAGGTCAGTTTGAGATACCTGGTCAGCATGGATGATTTGGACCTTAGGACCTGTTCCTGTACTGTACAACCTTGTAACTCTATCAACTGTATGTATCACACATACACAGGCTGCACCTGTTACCTGCAGCAAGCAACATTCGGCATTGTCTCTAAGAATAATAGACATCTTCGCCGACTTTGCTCAAGTAGCAAAGAAATAATAAAAATACCACTCGCGCACTGCAGTTTCCCAACAAGTGTACTTCAAGTCTTACTTTCCAACTTTAATCCATTGTGGAGTTCATCACTCTCGCAATAGTGGGAAGCAAATTTTCCTGATTCTTAAACAGGTTTACTATAGCGACAAAAGTAATTTTTGTTACAGGCAGTACTTCTGTTTGTATAGTTTTGGTATACACAAAAATAAAGTTTTTGGTGTTACTTCATACATATTGCAGAATAATCATTGTGTGTGATAGATGTTTATAATGGAATTGAATAAACTACAATTTTTTAAATTGCAAGAAATGGAAAGCAGCATTGTTAAGCTCCACATAAGTGAAATTTAAAAGCGAATTTTTACCAGATGTGCGACAGGGTGAGTAACTGAAAGTACAGCATGGGAACGACTAATGGACTGATCATCACGTAAAAGGATTGCACAGTTCTTTCGACCAACGATATAATCCACACCAACCATCAAATGGTAGGGCTCGTCTGGAACATGGACAAAATATTAATGGTTTCAAAAAAATAGTAGTGAAGTTTAAGCTTAAGAAGGTCATCAATTTATTAAGTTAGAAATCACAATACCAGGTTATAGTTCAACAGGTTTATTTGGACACACTAGCTTAACTATAACCTGGTGTTGTGTGATTTCTAACTTTGTACACCCTAGTCCAACATCGGTGTCTCCAAATCACCAATTTATTAAATACCTTAAGAAAAGGAGAGCCTTTGTGAATATTTGTCAGGATTATTTATCATTAAATATCCTCAAAAAATAAGATCAGTCACAATTTGTCTAAGAAATCAACTATATTCAGAAGCAAACAAGGAATTTCCTTCAACAATAATTGTTTGTGACAACACCAGAAGTGTCTTAAGTCTCTTCAGTTCTCTATTACACAAAAGACTCCTATCGAATTCAGAGTACCTTGGAACAGGCAATAATAATTGCTTTGTTATTGTTGCCTATGTTCCGTAAGTAAAATTTCAGCAACTTACTCCCTCATCTAAAAAGGGCTGAGCAGACGATATACTGCACTAATTCAAATCTATACCTTGAAAATACTCATGATGCAAATTTTATGTTTTTCTTCATCACCATTTGGTCCTAGTCGAATATCCCTACTTGTGTTTTAATAAGCACAAAAACATAAATCTTTGGAATACACCCACCCCTGAACATTATTTGGAATATATTTAGCTATACCTTAAGCAACTCAAATTTAAAGAAAGAGGCAAATATTCTCCTCACTGTATTGCTATCGACTTTGTTCAACCAATTGAAAATGAGTTCCATTATCCAGCATTTAACTCTGCTTCCAGTCTGTAATGTACTTTCCTCTAATGAGAAGCAATGGCGTTTTATCCTTAACATGCCCTGTAACAAAACATTCCATGCCTCAAGAATCATAAGGTCAACCTCCCTCCCTTCATTACCTCCCAAAATTATATAGTAAAACTGTTAAACAGGCTGAAGTTCACAATTTAATGAAATCATATTCCTACAATTTTTTCTGTGACATGTAATGTTGTAACCATTTCTATTGTATTGTACACTAATAAATCATCCATTGTTGGATATCCCTTCTCACTTCAAAATGCAATACACCCTTTCCTCACCTTATTCCCAAATTGGTTTTAAATTATAAAGCACAAAATTAAACTGCTCATTTATTCTATATTTTCTTTGAGGTAGCACTTAAATTCAAAAGAATGATCTTGCTCTTCAAAAGGTTAGAGACCAGAATTCTCTGGCATCCTGGTCACTTTCAGTCCTTTCACTACTATTAATTATCCAAATATACACTGGGATAAAGTCCCTCATTACAACCATAATATTTGCACCTTGAGTTAACTGAAGAGTTGACTTTATTAGCATAGGGTAATTGTGTATGTGAGGAATGAAAGTGATGGATAGTTTTCGGACACAAATCAGCCATGATGCCTTGAGATGTCACAATGACCGTTTTCTAATATCTTATCCCATATATCACAAGGTCAGTCAATACATTCTACAACGCATGGCCTAATTACTAAATGGAATGTGTCCTTTCTATTCAGCTGGCCTTTCAAAATGGGGCTTATCGTCCTCCTTATCTTTCCTGATACACTCTCTCGGACACAAACGGATCCACAGCTGACGCCCCGCTCGCCCGCATACAGCTTGTGGTAAAGAGCGATTGTACATTACTCCCGGACACTTTATAACTGACAACACCGGGACCGTTAACAAACCAGCTGGTACCTCCGGCTGAGGCGATCGGCACTAACGACCACATTTCCACATAAGATGATCCCCTCTCAGAGAGCCGGCATCACCGGGGCGACCAACTAACTACAAGAGGCGGGACGTCCGCAACGTCACGTGACGGTTGTCACCTCACGTGACCACCGCCGGCGTGCGGTGCGACGTCACGTGACCTTTGCTACGGGAAGTGAGGCGCGCACCATGTGACCGCCTTCCTTATCCGTGGGGGAGGAGGCGAGAGTGTCCGTTAATAAAGTTTCAGTTTGTTTTGCCTTAGTTGAAGGAGTAATGGCTGTTTGTGTCGCTTTGAAGCGGTCAGGATTGTGGCGCAGGTTTAATGTGACTGCGGCTCGGTTTAGCCGCACTGAGCGGGTGAGGTGCTGCTGTTTTAATAAATAGTTCAGTGAGTTGGTCGGGGGCTTGGCTTCGAAGTTCACTTCATCGTGGAGACTTTCAACAGATCAGATCGAGCCGAAAGACGCACTGAGTTCTCGTTTCTTGGAATGAGAGCTGATGAAGAAGCAGGGCCAACCAATCTCTATATAACGGAGTTAAAATCTCTCTCTACCAGGTTCTAGTCCAACACGTTTATCTGAAAGCACTAGCTTTCACAGCGCTGCTCCTTCATTAGGTGGTTGTGGAGAATCATGATCATCATAGCTAGAAACTCTGATCATTCTCCACAACCACCTGATGAAGGAACGCCACTGTGAAAGCTAGTGCTTCCAAATAAACCTGTTGGACTTTAATCTGGCGTTTGTTTGTGTGAGTGTTATCAACCCCAGTTCAACACTGGCTCCTATAAGTCACATATAACGAAGAATTGTACTAGGCTTGAAACGTTAACCGTTTTTCTCACCACAGATGCTGGCTGATCTGTTGAATCTCTCCAACTTCGTCATGTAAACGTAGTGAAGTCTTCACGTCCAATATTTTAAAGTTATACAATCAGTTATACAATCAGTGTGTACCCTGAAGGAGCAGTTTACGTGGCCCCGTTCTGTCACCTCCTGCCTTCACAATAATCCAACTGTCTCCACCATATACGGTCAGTCATATAGTACACTCTGGTCCACGTTGACCTTGTTTCAAAGCCAAACTAGTCCCACTTGCCTGTGTTTGGCCCATATTACTTATTAAGTGCATAGCAGCAAGGTCCATCTCCACACATTGTTTGATCAGTGTAAATTAGGTGAATAGAAAATTGCAATATTCACAAGATACTCCTGGAAATACTTACGTGCCAGTACATTCCTAAGTTTTAAAAACTTGGTGTATGAAAATATTTTTGTCCCTGTTGTTACCCTGATATGTGTCTTGGTACTGTTAATGGTGGAAATAGTTTTTCTTTACTCTGCAAATTGTTTGTAATTTGGAACTTGACTAAATCTCCTCAGGAAGACTGTTCTGACCTACCCATGTAAATGTAGGTCCTCATCTGTGGAACAGTTCTTCTAAATTGTTTTTAGACCCTTTCAGATATCTTCATGTTCCTAAAGTGTGGTGCCCTGTAATGTACTCAAGACTCCAGTTAGGGCCAAATCAATATTTCACTGATTTAACCTAGCCTTTGAGTTTAATGCCTATTAATAAAATCTTATGCTTTAATTATTCCCTGAACTTGTTTTACCATCTTCAATGATATATGTACATGTACATGCACATGCAGGTGTTTATGCACCCAGTTTCAAATTGTTTTCTTTGTCTCTGAATGTTCTTTCCCTCAATTCCCATAAGTATTCTCGCATTAAAATTATCCCTCCATCTGGCAGGCTATTCCATTAACCTGCTTACTTTCTTCAGCAATGCACAGTTTAAGTATTAAATTTAGTATTGTTTGCAAATTAAAATTGTACCCTGTACATATGACTAGACTATTACTGTACAACTTCCCCACACAAAGTATGGGGGTCCTAACACCAATCTGGGGAGCTCCATCACATTCTTCCTGCAGTTTGAAAATCAACTGTCAGTGTTGCCTTTCCTGCCAGTCAGGGATAATTTGTTTGTTATTATCTTGTTCCATCACTCACCTTTTAATCAAACCTGTTGTTAATACTATAAATGCCTTTTGGAAGTTCGTATTCATCATTAACCTTATCACCCATTTCTTATCTCGCTAAAGCAATTAAATTAAATCTGACTTTTCACTAGCAGTTAATGTTGAATTGTAATTCTAGAAGTCGCCTCACCAGTGGGGTTAAAGTATCTGGCTTTTACTTGCTAATCTTATATATGCTTTTTGGCAATTGTGAATTTCTAGTTCACTAGTGTCACCTGATTGGAAAATTGATTACTGCCTCTACAATATGCAATGGTTTCCCTTCATATTCTTTGTGTTTTGTCTGGTCCTGGTATTTTTAATCCATCTAATCCATACTCTGTCAATTTTAAACCTTTCAGTTGTTTGAACTACCTCCCCCATGTGGGTAACGTCACTTTCTAATGGAAGTATTCATTTAATAATTCAGCCAAGCCCCTGTTAAAATGATTTTTTAAATTCTTAACAGCCCCAACTCCTTAAATGTGCATTAAATGCCACATTCCATTGACCATTTGTAGTCAGCATGTCAATTATGCTCACCAGCTTATGCTTGCAATCTTCAAATCACTTGTGTTGACCATAGGTGTGATTCTGCTATTGGACATGTCTGAAATAATTCAGACTAAGAATTACACCAGAAACTCGTCTCCGTCTCTATAAACCAATGTAAGATTGTTAGGCTCACTAAGTACAGCCCTCATGGAGAGCACAATGGAGTGTCCTCAGGAGTCATCTAGATTTGAAACATTAGCTTGCTTTCTCTCCGTGGATGTTGCCTGACCTGCTGTGATCTTTGGCACCTTTTACTGTCAGTTTGGGTCAGGCTATCTGTACACAAATCCTACCTGCTCCATAAGTGCATCTGAACACTTGTGTGTCTCGATTTGCTTTAGTAAAAGATATTCCAATCTGATTACAATCTTTTGCCTGGCTGACACTCCTGGATCCTGCAGATGTATAATCGTATGATAGTACTGACACAGATTTGAGCATTTAATGATGGCTCTTGTGGCACAGTGGTAATGAATTTATTTCTGAGCCAAGTGGCCTAGGTTCAAGTCCCACCTATTTCAGAGGTGTCGGAGTAACTTTGATTTATAATTTGTTAGCGCTGTCGTGTCACATTGATAGTATGCTTACCTCTGGATGAAGTGACATGGGTTGAACAAACATTTGCTGCAGAGGTGTTACATAACTAAATAGCATGATTATAAAATATCTAATGGTAACACCTCTACCTCTGAACCAGGAGGCCCGGGTTCAAATGACACCTGCTCTAAAGGTATACAATTACAACTGTGAACAAGTTGAATAAAAATAAAATCCAGGTTCAGTATGCTACATTTCTGCATGATAAAAGTTACATATTAATATACAGGATGCTACTTCATGACAAAAGGAATTTAAATACATTGCATCATTGTCATTGGGCAGAGAAAATGTAATAGGATCAGACAATATCTGCTGCATTCCAATAACAACAACCTGATCAATTGCAGTCTACCTGCTTGGTCTGAATGCTGAGATTAATAGTTGACCATACCTGCTGTTTCTCTCTGGTAATGATGGTCTGACCAACCAGCACCCACTTATTATTTAAACTGGTGTCCTAGTCATGCTGAGTGCAATGTTAAAGAATTTATATTATTGATTTTTCTGTTTTTGCTTCCTAACAGTTGATACTGCTTGACAGCAGTCTGAGACTAAACTAGACTGTTCTGATGAAGAATCTTCTAGGAGAAAGTGAGGACTGCAGATGCTGGAGATCAGAGCTGAAAATGTGTTGCTGGAAAAGCGCAGCAGGTCAGGCAGCATCCAAGGAGCAGGAGAATCGACGTTTCGGGAATGAGCTCATTCCTGAAGAGGGGCTCATGCCCGAAACGTCGATGTTCCGATGAAGAGTCATTTGACTCAGCTGGCTCGATAACAGCACAGTTGCACCAAGTGAGCTTACCATGAAGGATTATTGTCCTCTCCTGAGGCTTGGTGACATGGGTTAAACCACTAGCAATCCTTTCTCTGACAGCAGCCCTACTATTTTCTAGGACGATGGGAACTAATTTTCTTTTCACGTCAAAATGTGCATGTAATGTTTTGAACTTCTGTAAACACTGCAATGGGATTTAACTGCCATGTGTGCTGATCTGTTGTAAATTTACAGTCGAAGATCACGGTGCTGGAAAAGCTGCCTGACCAGCTGTGCATCTGAGGACAGTTGACGATTCAGGCATAACTCTTTCAGGAAATCCTGATGAAGGGATTATGCCTGAAACATCACCTCTCCTGCTCTTTAGATGCTGCCTGACCAGCTGTGGTTTTCCAGCACCACACTCTTCAACTCTGATCTCCAGCATCTGTAGTCCTCACTTTCTCCCTGTTGTAAATTCAGTAGAAATTTCAAGAAAATAGTTGGACTGTCAATTTGCATGTCAAAATGGAAGATCAGAATCTTTGTGGAGGTTTTTGACAATGTATATTTCTGGAATGAAAACTTTTGAAACCTTGATTCCCACTGCAGTTGCATTCCTAACAGTATAACCCACACTGTACTAAGTATGAAATTTTAACTGAACTTCATATCAATTTAGATCAAAGCCAGTTAGTGAAACAGACAGCAAAACACCTTTGTTGTGGAGTTTATTGGGTACCTAATCTTAGAGCATACCTCACCATCAGTCCAATCAGTTTCTCCCTTTATTCAGTTAATTAATCCCAGTAACTATCTTAACTACTTGCAATATCATCCGATTCTCCTCTTCTCTATAAATGAAACTTTTAAGATGTACAAAGTCTTTGAACAAACCTGATAAAAATCAAATTCTATTTCATATTCTATAAATTACCTTATACGAATTAGTAACATTTTTACATATTCCGTGTAATAGTCATTCCTACTATAAACAAAAATGTTTAATCAAAGAAACCCAAACCAATTCTTTTTTTATTCTAATATCTTTTTTTCCTTCAGGTATGTCCCTTGGAGGGTCTCTAATAATTTCTTGGCACAAGTATCTTTCTGTGTAACTCTTTAACAGCCCATTTTATTTTAGAAATCACTTTCTAAGGTTTCCTTTCTGATAGCAAGATGGCTCCTCAGTCACTTCTCAACTCCACTCTCTATATTGAATGTACAATGTCCCAATAAAACCGTTTTCTGCATATAATTCTTTGGGCAAACTTTTCTCATTGCTCCCAAAGAGGATTTCCAATAGTATATTGAATATATACACCCCGTGTCCTCACATCGATGGTTGATAAGTTAAGTTATATTTAACTAAGATATGTTTTTGTTCTGTCTGAAAAAAAACTTGGTTTCCAATCTTCACTTTTATGCAACAATCTTTTGCTACCAATGTCAAATCAGATCCCCATCATTGCAACGGAAAGCAAGACTTTTTTTTATAAACTGAGCATCTTTCAATTTAAGTTCTACAGTGAGCCCATTTTTCTACCCAAGAAGGCCCAGGAGTAATGCTTATACTTTCCCCAAATCACCTGTGGCTGTGTATTTTTTTATGTACAGTGACACAATAAAAAGACATCATTGTGCAAAGATTTTTATTTCTCCACCACCGGGAAAGCACCCATGTGGTTAATGAAACACTAATAAGCAAAGTCTGTTAAGGGCAATGCTATCATTTAAGAAGTGATGGGGAGGGGTCAGGAGCTAAATCAAAATGGAGTTGGAAAGGGAAGAAAGCCTAGGTATTCCTAGGTGGTCTCCCATCCAAGTACTAACCAGGCCTGAGTCTGCTTAGCTTCTGAGATCCAGCATGTTCAGATGAGTATGGCCAGAAGTCTTGAGCCTCTTTTTTTTTACCTATGCAATCAATGGAATCATTATTTGCAATATTAACACTCCAGTGATGAACCTTTTAATTTGTAAGCTTTGTGAAAAAAATCTTGTATTTACATCTTTTGATATATATTTTCATATCGGTTGTCTATCGTAATAAAAAGTACATGACTTTTTATATTGTGAGTAAATGCAACTCAATTTAAGCACAAGATCCTTTGAAGCAAACTATCAATTAAGCTTTTGTGTAATAGGCTGATAGATTTACTGGTGCTCAACTTCTAGTCCTTCATTTAAACACACAGCTGTTATTTGAACAGTTTAGAGTACAGCTTGAAAGTAAGAGGGTTTCAAACAAGCATCTTTAAGTTTGAAAGTGTCTTGCAAGTTATTACTCTAAGATTACTGGATGTAAACCTTTTAAATGTTAGGTTTTGATTGAGGTATAGTGGAAGTAACCAGGCATATTGTTGAAAATTGTGTGGTTTATATCTTGCATTAGGAAAAGCAGTGGTAATACGAGTGAAACGCTTTAAATTGTTATTTTTTGGTCACATAAAATAGTTTTGATTGTGTTTTTTTTTTGTCTGCAGTTTTTCAATCGAGAAGCCAAGATTCTGTACCAAAGTAATGACTCTGCTCAAGACATAAGGCTTTCTCAAATGGAAACACTGATGCTGCCTCCTGGAACATTTAAGGGTAAAGTAGCCTTTATCACTGGTGGAGGTACTGGACTCGGGAAGGGAATGGCAACTGCCCTGTCCTCTTTGGGTGCTGAATGTGTTATTGCAAGTAGGTAGGTAAATGAAATGTACACGGTGAATGATGTTCCTCAATGTTGCTTAACTTCAGTATATTGTATCCATAGCTACTTTTTCCTTTGTTATGTACTTAAGGTACATTAAAACTGATTAATTTTTAAGGTAAACATCACCAAGGTAAGTACAAATGATCAATAAATGCTGTCTAGCCAGCAATGTCCACAACCCATGAATGAATAAAAGTAAATCAAAACTTCATGAAATATACTACAAGACTTCTCTGACTTGCATTACAACTAAACATTTTCTTGACGGGTTGTACCACTTAAGAGAAAGTGAGGACTGCAGATGCTGGAGATCAGAGTTGAAGAGCGTAGTGCTGGAAAAGCACAGCTGGTCAGGCAGCATCCGAGGAGCAGGAGTTGTCATTTTGAGCATAAGCTCTTCATCAGGAATAAGCACTTCATTCCTGATGAAGAGCTTATGTCTGAAACATCAACTGTCCTGCTCCTCGGAAGCTGCCTGACCTGTTGTGCTTTTCCAGCACCACGCTCTTCGACTTGGGTTGTACCATTTAAACAATTACTTTTAGTTCCTTGATAGCTTTGTTTTTGTTGTGGAAGTGAAGTATATGGCCCATGAAAGATTTCAAATTTAATTCCTGTTATATGCTGAATTAGCTAGGAAAATGCCAATATTCTTCAATGTTCCCAGGTTACACAAAGGGAGCAAAGATAATTCTCCCTCTAGTCACAACCCAATGCTGAAAAACGGTATCATTTTGTGTACTCGTTAAGATCAGTGTCTGCTTGGGCTGTGATATTCCTTACAGAGGAATAGCCAGATAGATAAAGAATATCCACTTGTGTGAGAAGCCAGTAGCTGTTCAGTACTTATGGTTCTGGAACCAGTAGGAGAGATGGCAACCTCAAAACCAAGACATAAGTAATCTATGCTGTGGCACAAGAGAAGAGTTGACCAAGTTCATAATGATTACTCAGGGATCCCTAATAACATTGCGGGTATGTAGCTATTAGGTAAAGTCAGGAATAGGCGAAGTCATGAGATCTTCCACAATGAAACAGCTTTCTGCCATTCAACATCAAGACTCTCATGAGCCATGTGCATTTGGGCAATGTTCTGAAAGATGATCACCGAGTGCATAAATTCTAAGCAATGAGGATGTCCACTAGAAGACAAAGGTTAAAAAAGAGCAAAATTATCTAGAAGTTAATGTTACATCTACAATGAATAAAACGTATACCCAGCCTTTTCCACGTGGGGCACTGTCCACAAAAACAGCACCAAAACAAAGTCAAGATGCCACACTCCTACAATTTTGAGGTTATGATTTAGTCTAAAACAGCAATGGTGCCTGCTCCTGACCTCTTACAAAGCTGGACTCTCCCTTTCTTGATGACAAGTTAAAGGGTGATCTCTAGCCATCCAACAGCACTGATATCAGCAAGCAAGGTAAGCAGCCAATCACAACAAAGTACTAATTTCCCTTTAGATCTACCTTAATTTTTCAGATAACAAAATAAATTAAAGCCAATATAAAGATAAACTTTTCATTACAGGTATGGATTATTAAAAATTTTAAATGAAGAAATCTGACATTTCATACCACTGTTTAGTGGACAACATTTCTGCATTGTTCTACAGCTCTTAAAGGTGCTGTCAGTTTTAGTGGACTAACTACAGTGAACAGAGTTTGTTCAGCATTACCACCACAAAATTTAAGATCAATAATCCAAGCATGCGTTTACTTGCTGAAGAATAATTAGCAATTAAAGAAGTATTAATCACAGCACTTGTCACAGTGTCAGTTATCTAACATTTTGGTTTATTTTGTAAGGGCAGCAATGGGCTTAGAAATCAATGCTTGTTCACCTGTCTTGATAGCCTTTTCTTATTAAAACATCTATTGATTTCAATTTTGAAATTTGTAATTGACTTATCTTCCACAATCTTTTGAGTGGGGGAGTCCAGATTTACATTTCACAGTTCTTTCTGTTTTTCGTTCCAAAAGGAACTACTGTATTCTGAAGCTTGTGCTGTATGTTATTGGCCTCGCAGACCAGAGGAAATATCCTGCAGAATTCCTTAAACATTATAAACACATAGAGTCATAGAGATGTACAGCATGGAAACAGACCCTTCGGTCCAACACGTCCATGCCAACCAGATATCCCAATCCCATCTAGTCCCACCTGCCAGCACCCGGCCCATATCCCTCCAAACCCTTCCTATTCATATACCCATCCAAATGCCTCTTAAATGTTGCAATTATACCAGCCTCCTCCACATCCTCTGGCAGCTCATTCCATACACATACCACCCTCTGCATGAAAAAGTTGCCCCTTAGGTCTCTCTTATATTTTTCCCCTCTCACCCTAAACCTATGCCCTCTAATTCTGGACTCGCTGAGCCCAGGGAAAAGACTTTGTCTATTTATCCTATCCATGCCCCTCATAATTTTGTAAACCTCTATAAGGTCACCCCTCAGCCTCCGACGCTCCAGGAAAAACAGCCCCAGCCTGTTCAGCCTCTCCCTGTAGCACAGATCCTCCAACCCTGGCAACTCAACCTTCTAAATTCAAGGGATAGCGGCCAAGTTTATGGAACTTGTGACCTTGACATCATCAACCTGGTGAATTTCCGCAGGATGTCAGACAATCCAGGATAAATGTAGTTCAGGAAGGTGGTAACACTTTCAGAGACAATGAAAACTAAAGAAAAGATAGCAATGTAATGACAGGTTAAAGGGCCATCCAACAGCACTGATGTCAGTGTTGTATAAGACAGTGCTCCAAGGATTATTGGATGGGGTCTTGGTAAGGTGTTGACATCTCGTCAGTTGGATGGGGGCCAGTGCGAGACCAATGCCTCTTCATCAAGGCCTGTTAAACCCCAGTTCCTTGCCCTAACCACAAAAGGTTACACATAAGGTAAAGGAGTATAATCAGACCATTTAGTCCAACAAGTCTGCTGCACTATTCAATATAGCTGATGTTTCTCAACTCTGTTCTCATGCTTTCTCCCCATAACCCTTGATATCCTTACTAACCAAGACACCATCTATCCCGGTCTTAAAAGAACTTAATAACTTGGCCTCCATAGCCTTCTGTGGAAATGATTTCCATCTATTCACAACCCTTTCACTTAAGAAATTCCTCCTCATCTTAATTCTAAAGGATGGTCACTTCACACTGAGGCTTTGCCCTTGGGTTCTTGTCGTCTACTTTTGGAATCCTCTTCTCCACATCCCCTTTATCCAGCCATCAGAATCCTCAATCACTCCTTATAAGACAAGCCCTTCATTCCTGGGATCATTCTTGTAAATCTCCTGTGGACCCCTTCCAAGACCAGCATATCTTTCCTTAGATATGGGACCTGAAACTGCTCTTCCAGTTCCAAATGCGATTTGACCAGAGCCTTATATAGCCTCAACAGTATATTACTTCTCTTGTATTCTAGCTCTATCAAAATTAGTGCTCACATTGCACTTATAGATTAGATTACTTAGTGTGGAAACAGGCCCTTCAGCCCAACAAGCCCACACCAACCCATTCCCCTACATTTACCCCTTCACCTAACACTACAGGCAATTTAGCATGGCCAATTCATCTAACCTGCACTTTTTTTGGACCGTGGGAGGAAACCGGAGCACCCGGAGGAAACCAATGCAGATACAGGGAGAATATGCAAACTCCACACAGAGAGTCGCCTGAGGCGGGAGTTGAACCCAGGTCTCTGGCGCTGTGAGGCAACAGTGCTAACCACTGTGCCACCATGCCGCCTACTATATTCTTAACTATCAGCTGAACCTGCCTGTTAGTGTGAAGGGAATCTTGAGCAAGGGCTCCCAAGTGTCTTTGTGCTTCAGATTTTTGAAACTCTTCCCCATTAGAAAATAATCTGTATATCTATGCTTCCTACCAAAGTGCATAACCTTGCACTTTCCCACATTGTATTTCATCAGCTACTTCTCTGCATTCTCCTTGCTTCCTCAACATTACCTGTTCTTCCAATTAGCTTTGTGTCATCTGCAAACTTAGCAACAATCCCTTCAGCTCTTTCTACCAGATTGAATAATGTATAACATGAATAGTTGTGGTGCCAACCCTCACTCCTGCTGAAATTTAGTAGTCACTGGCTGCCATCCTGAAAAAGACCAGTTTTTTTCCCACACTCCACCTGCCAGTCAACCAATCCTGTATCCGTACCATTGCCTTGTCCTTAACACTATGGGCACTTATCATCTTTTGCAGCCTCCTGTGCAGCACCCTGTCAAAGGCATTCTGAAAATCCAAATAGATCATGTCTGCTGGCTCTCCTTTGTCTAACATGCTCATTACCACCTCAAACAATTCTAACAGATTTGTCAGGCATGACCTCTCCTTGATGAAGCTATGCTGACTCTGCCCTGTTATACTGTGTACTTTCACATATTCTGCTATCTCATCCTTAATAATGGATTCTCAAATCTTACAAATCACCGAGGTCAGGCAACTGGTCTATAATTTCCCATTGTCTGCCTTCTTAAATGTGGGTGTTATATTAGCCATTTTCCAGTATATTGCAATCTTTTATGTTACTAGCTAGCTTACATTTGTATTTTTTCTCTTCTGTGTTGTCTTTTTAGTTGTCGTCTGCTGGCTTTTAAAAGCTTCTGATCCTCTGGCTTCCCACTAATCTTCACCACATTGTATGCTTTTTTTGTTTGGTTTTATGCTATCCCTGATGTACCTTATCAGCAACAGTTGCCTTCCCCTCCCCTTAATATGTTTCTCCTGCCTCAGATTGAATTTCTACTATGCCTCCCGAATTACTCCCAGAAACGCTTGTCATTGCTGCTCCATTGTCTTTCCTGCTCAGCTCCCCTCCCAATCAATTCTGGACAGCTCCTCCCTCATGTCATTGTAGTTATCATTGTAATATTGTTCAGTCTGATTCCAGCTTCTCCCTTGCAAATTACAGGGTGAATTCTATCATCATATGGTCACTTGCCCGAGGGGTTCCTTCACCTAATCAATTCTGTTTTATTACACATCCCTAAATCCATAATTACCTGTGCCCTGGTGGGCTCTCCCACAAGGTGCTCCAAAAAAACACCCTGTAGATATTCTGCGAATTCCTTTTCTTGGCGTCCACTATCAAACTGTTTTCTCCAGTCCACCTGTGTATTGAAGTCCGCCACAATTATTGTAATAATGCCTTTTTCCTGATTTATTTTCTGCCCCATATCCCGAGTACTGCTGGGGGGTCTGTTCGTAATTCCCATCAGGGTCTTTTCCCTTTGCAGTTCCTCAACTCAACCCACAGCGTGTACACCTTTTGGTCCTATATTGTTTGTTGCTATCAATTTTAAATTGCTAATGAAATAAAGTAGTGCTGCATCTGCAAAATAATCAAAACTAAGTCCTTACAATAGAAATATTTGCCTTTTAGAAAACTAGATGTTTTGAAGCAAACAGCAGAAGAAATCTCTTTGCAAACTGGAAACAAGGTAATTGGTTGTAATCTCAATTCAGAAGTAAATTTATGAACAATTGAATTCATTGCGCATGTCTCTCTGACTGTCCTTACTAGAATGTATGTGGTTTTATTGGTATTTTATTGATATTAGCCATTGGAAAATCTGGTTGTCAACCAAACTTTGTCAGTTAAGTTCCACTTGATAGTGAGCAAATATAGTCATGTTTTCAACATCTAAAATCATTGTAAATATCTTTCATTCTTAAAACATGATGCATGGGATTATTCTGGACAAATATCTCCTTCGACAGCTTTATATTTTTTTTATCATTTTGGAGCACAGTTATGGTTATAAATTCATTGTTATGAGCTGAAATTTCTTCAGTTCCACTTATTACAGTAGGTGTTGCTGTTTCCCCAGCTTCACTTTTCATCTGAGTATTAATGTTCTACAAAATTTGCTAAGGGTTAAAATAATCTTAAAAGTTTGCTGGGTATGCAACTACAGATGTTTAGTATGAAAATCCAATTATTTTTGAATGATTACAGCAAAAAATATCATGAAGTTGTTGCAATTTTAAGTGGGATCACAATTAGAAATAATGAACAGTAAGCTGAGTGTTTTCAATGTTTGTCTAAAACACTTCTGATAAACAACAGGCAGTCAGTAGGAGCCAATTTAAATGACATGCTTTGTTTCTCATTGCCCAGGAACTTACTTGTACTAATTTCTAAATTGAATTGAATTGAATTTGTCACATGTACCGAGGCACAGTGAAAAGCTTTGTCTTGTGAGCGATATAAGCAGACCACATAGTTAAGTAAATAATAGGAAAACAGCAGCAAAAACAAAAACACAGGTACAGGTGAATGTTAAGATTTTGTGATTCCATTTAGTATTCTAATAATAGTAGGGTAGAAACTGTTGCATGTGTTCAGACTTCTGTACCTTCTCCCTGATAATAGAGGTTGTAGAAAAACATTACTAGGGTGGGTTGGATCCTGGTAGGTGAATTCTGTAGATGGGAGGTTGGCTTATGTGATTATCCAGGCCGAGTTTACCACTCTCTGTAACCGTCTCTGATCTTGAATGGTACAGTTGCCATACCAGGTAGTGATACATCGAGCTAGAATGCTCTTGATGGCACACCTATAAATGTTGGCAAGGGTATTCGCCATCATGCCAAATTTCCTCAGCTGCCTGAGGAAGAAGAGACATTGTTGGGCCTTTGTAACCAGTGCGTCCACATGAAGAGTCCAAGAAAATTTGTTGTGGATGACCACTCCCAGGAGCTTGACACTCTCAAGTGTAGCACTGTGAAAAAATGCATTGGAAGACTTGCCTAAGAGATGAAAGTGTACCCTGAAATCAGCTGATAATTGTGATGTTTCGACATTTCATATATCGCCTTACTATAATTAGTTTTAGTTTCTCATCTTCATGCTGTTCAGTTCTTTCTAGCTGTTTGTTCTGTTTAGTTGCTAATTAATGAAGATCTCAACTGAGAACCGTGCTGAAATGGGTCATTCAGCAGCTGCAAATCGAAGATGGGGCATGTTGCCCTCTGAAATAGATATTTATAATTTTCCAACAAATAATAAATCCCTTTAGTCTGGTAACAAAGCTTGAAAGTTTGAAATATTGGTAGTTAGTTGATTACTCTATTTCCTGATTTGGACTACAATTGTCACAAAAGATGCCTCAATTTGATTAGTTCCAAAGGCATTGATTTGTTCCTGGCGTCAGATACCCAATGTGAGTAAATTGCTGCTCACAGTCTGCAATTACAATTTCCGGATATCTGAGACCTGGTAGCTTAATGAGCAGTGAGCATAGTTCTTTCAGTAGTATCTCTATGAAATCCAGGCCAATAACTCTGTCTTCCCCACTGTAACAGTGAGATTAAGAATGTATAGTTCCTGTCTCTGCTAACCTTAGGTAAATAGGACTTATGTAGAAAGTAGCCAACACCATAATACAGGCCAAATAGCTTAATTTTACAGGAGCAATTAAAGTTGTTACACTTTTCCTCTAGGTTCATGCAATTCAGTGTGATGTGAGAGACCCAAACGCTGTGAAATCTACAGTGGAGCAAATGTCTAAAATGACAGGACTTCCTGATGTGAGTACACCAAGTAAGGGTATTGAAAGGCTTCAATGTGCGATCCTGACACTGGGACAAATTAACCGCAAAAACACCAGGTTCCAATGAATTGAGAAAATAGAAATCTCCCCATGTTGAAAGCTTTCATTCTCCTTATGCCAACTATATCTATTGTTTGTGGATGTAGGTTTGCTTGCTGAGCGGGAAGATTCGTTTTCAGACGTGGTGAAATTATGTCATCACAGGAAATTAAATCACCAACCCTAGGAAATGCAAACATATAAATAGAAAGCGGGCTACACCACCAATGCCTCACTCGGAGGCTCACTGAAGATGTTACCTAGTATGGTGATGGAATGTCTGAAAACAAACCTTCCAGCTCAGCAAGCAAACCTGCATTCAGAAACTCAACCTGAGCTACAAATCTTCTCAAAACTCGCTAATATCAATTGTTTTGTTGGGTTGAAGAGATGCACCTTACCTAAACAAGCCTCTGCGACTTTTGTATGAGGCTTAGTCCTGGAGCATGCAGGTGTGAATTAATTGTTATTGTAAAATATTTACATTAATTGACTTTGGTACGTGCACACACTAATATAAATATTTCATAGGGATGCTGTTAGATAGCTGATAGAAACACAATAGGCCAGGTGGCTATTCTATGACTTTATGCAGTTAGAGTCAATTAAAAGGACAGCTAAAGCAAACAGTACGCATATGTAACAAAGCAAAAAAATGCAGATGCTGGAAATCTGCAAAACACACAAAAATGGAACTTATTGGGGAAGTTCAGGTCCGGCAGCATTTGTGGAGAGAAAACAGAACTAACATTTCGGGTCCAGTGACCCTTCAGCACCGATGGCATCAAGGAAAAAGCAAATATTTATGCCGATGACAGGATGTGGGTGGAAGAAAGGATTGAATGGTTAGTTAGAAGGGGAGCCCAGAAAGAGAGGAAAAATATTAGGCAGATTAAGAGATTGAGACAGTAAGCCAGGGTAAAAATGAATGTGATAATGGGGGCTATCATTGAGTGAAAATAGGTTGGCTGTTCTAAAACCAATGCATTTCATGATAGCACCTAACATGGGGGTGATTAAAGAAATGGAAGGTAGTGTCCAGGTTCTGAAATTACTAAACTAGATATTGAGTCATAGGGGCTGTAATGACCCCAAATGGAAGATGAGGTGGCATCTACTTAGTTTCACCTACTAATTTTCGCCCACTCGAAGACCTCTTTGTCACCTGTCTAGTTTCTTTTCTAGCTCAGCTTACTATCTCAATCCCTTTGTCTGCCAAACTTTTATTCTCCCTCTCTCTAGGATCCCTCTCTACCTATCTGCTCAATCAAGTCTTCTTCCCCTTCCCCATCCCAATCAGCATAAATATCACTTTTTCTAGCTAGTAGAAAGGTCACTGGACTTGAAACATTAACTCTGTTTTCTCTTCCCATATGCTGCCAGACCTGCTGAGTTTCTCCAATTTCTGTTCGAGTGTTCACATGGAGCACTAGTTGGATTTGGACCAATATAAAATGTTATGGTCAAGATCGATCTGTAGATCAAGAGGTTTCAACTGTAGTATTTTAAGATCACGTTCCCTGTGTCACTTGCCAGACTATAGTAGCATCATCAGTCTTCAGTTGAATAGTGTTTTGATTTGCTACTGGTTTGAAATCTCAATGTCCTGTGGATTTATCAATTTCAATCAACAGCCTTAATGCTGTTCAAATACTGTTAAATTTAAATATTAATACTCAATAGACCCTAGTGGTTGACTAGGGTCCAAATGCTCAAATAGCAGCTTGACATTTTGTGACAGCAACATTAATTTTGCTGTCCAGGTTATTCTTGCAGCACTTCAACAATAAGCTGCTAAAATCTTGTGATGACGGTTTCACTGATCCTGTTCTCGACAGCTTTGAAATAGATTTCCCTGCAGCAGGAAAGGTACTGATAACTCATTTGTTCCTCACTTGATAAGTGCCATCGTTTGGCTTTTGACTGTGAAGTATCTGGCTTTCATTACATACTGATATAACTTGTGTATGACTAATTCCTGAATGAGTTCTCAAAAGTTCTATTTTTGAGAGAGAACATGAAACCAGTTCATTTATTGAGGTACCTTTTGATGTGATTTGTTGCATGTAATGCAAACTTGTGAAAATGTTTCAGTGGAATTTTCAATCTTTTAATTCATTCCTGACAAATATAATAAGGTTGGAAGAAGGTGGTTTCCTGCCCCCAGTGAGTTACTGGGAGTGATATAAAAGAACATCAGTCATGATGTATTGAATGGTAGATCAGGCTCGACTGGCCGTATGGCCCTCCTGATCCTATTTCTCATGTTCCTAATTGTGGCTGTTGATTTTTTTTTTAATTCAGGTGGACAACTCTGTAATTTCCAACCTTGGAGCTCCTCAGTGGACTCTTGGTTTCTAAATAGCAACATAGGTGCATTTCATTACTTTTTATAAACTTAAGTAATAGTCGAGACTCTAAGACTAAATGTTTAATTAAAAACTAAGCATTTGACCTTTTCATGAACGTTACATTAGAGAGAGTAAAATCCAGCCCCCATCACGTCATGATCGCATTTGAGAGTCAGAAACTGTTCCCATCTACACCAATGCCAAAAATTGTTCAAGGATCCAAAAGTATTTTTATTATTGAATTTTATTTGGTAAGTAATCTCTGTGGAGATCCTTTTTTTTTGGTGAATTTAGTCTGTGCAAGTGTTATACAATTTATGCAATTGCAATATTTTTCCCAGTGCAGAAAAGAATAAGACTTGGCAGCATTGTATACACTGAATGTGAATTAAAATCTATAAAAATTATTCTCCTTTTCAGAAACACTTAACAGGTCCCAATCTGTGATTTGATGAATAGCATTATCAAGTGGATTATCAACTTCTGTACATCAGTAACCATGTTATCATCAGCCATATCATTCCATAAATAATGCTATAAAGTGCCTTGGATATCTCCTTTTTCCTGAATAGTTTGACAATGTCAGTTCTTGCTTCTGTCAGAGCCAAGTGTTCGGTTGCATTGTACAGTTTCAACATGCTGTGCTGTCAATGCATTAGTCATTTTCTTGGACAGTGCGCTGAATAGTTGCTGAGTTGATCTTGCTACCCAACTATAATAACCTGGCATGAATCATTACTGCATTTTGATGTTGCAGTCTGCATTGAATGTGCATTTTTTAAAGCCATTTTCTTTCTTTGCACACTAGGTTATTATCAATAATGCTGCTGGAAACTTCATCTCTCCCTCGGAACGTCTTTCTGCTAATGCTTTTAAAACTATTGTAGATATTGTTCTTAATGGTACTGCATATGTAACTCTAGAAATTGGAAAAGAATTGATTAAAGCAAAAAAAGGTGAGGAAAATGTTTTGGTGTTTTAAAACATTGTATAAAAATCCTTAAGTATATTACAAAATAACAGAATGATTTTTGTCCATTAGATTACATGGATTTGATGCTCATTAAGGCTGTAGGTTCAGTTCTCACTTCTGAATTCAAGTCCATTATCTAGACTGACACTTCAGTGTTATGTTATTGGATCAGTTGATAAAGTGGGATCCTCCTTGCTTGTGTGCATGTAAAATGTCCGGTGGTACTTTCTGCTTTCATGTATTTTATTTTGAAATATGTTTTTGTAAAGCAAAGAGTGTTGGCTGTAGGACTGAAATACTTCACCTTCAGTCATCAGCAGCATCAAGCACTCCCAGGATAAGTCTAACAAGTCCACTAGCAATGTAACTATATCCTGAGGTTGTCACCAACTAGACACTAACCTGGACTAGCCGTATCTGCAAGAGCATGCCTAGCCCTAGGAATCCTGCGTGGAATAACACAACTTCTGACTCCAAAGCCTGTCAACCAATAGAACGCACAAGTCAGGAGAGTGATGGAATGCTCCCATTTTCCTGAATGAGTGCAGATCCAACAATACTCAAGAAGCTTGGCATCATCTTCAGCATAGCAACCTGCAGTGGTTCATGAAGGCAGCTCGCCATCAACTCTTCGAGCAAAACTAGGGATGGGAAATAAATGCTGGCTCAGCCAGTAAAACCCAAATCCCTTGAAAGAATACACTAAACATTTTTTTTGAGTGGAAGTTTGAATATGGAAAATACAGAACATAATTTCATTGTCACATGATCAGAAGGCAACGATCATGTTCATCTAATGTGTGCTTCACTGAGTGAAGATTTTGCAATCTGTAGTAGTTTGTGTCTTTTAGGTGCATGTTTCCTCTCTATTACTACCATCTACGCAGAGACTGGATCAGGATTTGTCATGCCCAGTGCCTCTGCAAAAGCAGGAGTGGAAGCTATGAGCAAGTGAGTTATAATTGAAATAGTTTGTGTAAGATTAACTGTGGATCTATCAGCACTCCTTGTTATTGTAAGCTACGTTGAACAATATCACTTAGTATGTACACATCTGCAGTATATTACAGAATGCCATAGATTGCTATCTGATGTGTTTTTGCCCTTTCACAAACTATACTCTAACTAATATACCTCACTGATCGATTCAGAATTGAAGTATGTATACAAGTGTGATTTTATGGTATTTGTCACCTGAGAGGCAATGGCCTAGTGATATTACTCACATTGTTATAATGTAGAGACCTAAATAATATTCTAGGGACCTCTGTTCAAATTGTGCCATGGCTGAAAATGGAATTTGAATTCAACAACAGTTTGGAATTAAGAGTCTGGCAATGACCATGAAACCACTAATCATCGAGAGAAACCCATCTGATTCACTAATACCATCCTTATCTGATCTAACTGCTCTGGTTTCAATGTGACTCCAGACCTCCAGCAATGTGGCTAGTTTTTGGGCAACCCTTCAGGCAATTAAGGATGACTGGTCAGTGATGCCCACATCCTTACAAAAAGTGGCCAGTAAATGTGTCAGCATTGGTTAAGGCTTGTGCATTCGGATGGAAATAACTTAATTTATCTTATTACTGCCCAGCAACTCTTTTACCACAACATTAATTTTCAGAATTGAGCCTCATTTTTTTCAGATTTTTGTTATTGGAACTATCTTATACAAAATATTGGTTTAAAGATTTTTTCCTGTCTTTTATTTCTTTATCCTATAATTTTCCTTCCATCTATTTGACATATGATTAAATGTATTTAAATATTCTAACTTGCTCCTGGTTTAGTCTTGCAAAGATCAATCTTCCCTCTTAAAACATAATGAGAACATATCAAAGGATTTAAACTATGTGAACATTAGGTAATTTGCTTTGTTTAGCAGTTCAGTTTGATGTTGGGCTAATTTGCTGTTGGCCTGAATTCCATCCTGCACCACACTCACCCCCCACCCCGAACTAATTGATCCCTTTCAATTACCTTCCATATCCCCAATGACAGAGCATCTGTTGCTAGCTGGAGAAGAGAATTCTAAACAACAACTTGCTGCATATCTCCATCCTGAATCTGGCACTTCTTAATTTAAATCTGTTTCCAGTTCTAAATAAGGTGAAAATGTCCTCTTAGCATGTACCTTGTTAAACCACATCAGAGTCTTCTGTTTGTTTCAATAAGGTGGTAAATAGTGAGGAGGATAGCCATAAATTGCAGGAAGATATCAATGGAATTCAACCTGGAACAGTTTGAGGTAATGCACTTGTGGAGAACTAACAAGGCAAGTGTTTACATGGTGAGAGAATACTGGAAATTACTGAAGTTCAGAGGGACCTTGGTGTTCATGTCCACAGATCCTTGAAGACAGCAGGATAGGTGGTTAAAAAGGCATGTGGAATCTCTGATCACATTATAGGAAGGATCTGGTTGTTCCAGAGAAGGCATGGAGGAAATTCTTTGTTTCCCCAATTTTAGCTTGCAGTGATCCTTACCATGATTTGCCTCACCATTAGCACTTCTACCATCAATGATGTAAGCGCTTAACTTTGTTACAAATCACACAATACCAGGTTATAGTCCAATAGGTTTAATTGGAAGCACTAGCTTTCAGAGCACCGCTCCTTCATCAGGTGGTTGACAACCTGGTGTTGTGTGACTTGTAACTTGGTACAACCCAGTCCAACACCAGCAGCTCCAAATCAAGCTTAACTTTGTTTCCTCCCTAACCCTCTCTATATCTGTTTTAAACATTTTTCAGAGTTTTTAGTACTTGTTCTAATAACTCATTTGGCTCTGTTATCTTCTGTATGCTTTTGATTCTGTATAATGCCTCGAGGTGTGTTTTTTTATTTATATAAATAACTATTTTTGAACCTAGTGCTGTCTCTTTATATTTGTAGATATTCAATGGGTTAGTTTCAAAATCAGAGCCTGTCTCATTCCCACACAGTATTTGATCTTGTAATTGTTGTTTTCTAACTCTTACTGACTCTAAATGCTTTCAGATTTCTCACTTGTGCTTTGGATCATCTTCATGACCTTTTGAGTCACCCACCCAATTTTACCATCAAACATGCAGCTTTTCTACCTCCTATATTTAATGTATCTTTGTGACTTTCATGTTCTGTTGACCTTGAACTTTGCTTTCAGGCCCATACATTCTTCATCACAGAGAACGTAACTGAGGTAAATATCACCTATCTCTACCTTCCTCAATTTACCTGCTTCTGAAACTTCCTTTCTTGCCTTTGCCATCTTGAGATACAACTATTTCAGTGATCTCCTGGCCAGCCTTCCACTTTTCTCGCTCCATAAATTTTAGTTTACCTAAAGTCTGCTAATCCTTTTCAAAATTTATCCGCATCATCCAGCTACTTAAATTGCTCCTGAAGCTTTAAAGTCTAAAATTTTAATTTGTCGTCTCATTTTTAAAACTATTTATGGTCTTGAAGGCACTCTATCTGATCGGTTTTTACTGTACAACTGCTGAGCTTCCACTCTCCCCAAACAGTCCATTTCCCTGACGTGGGATTCTTCATCATGAACTTGGATGATACTCCTCCGTGGTTTTCAACTATGTCTACACTTCTCTGAACTTCTCTATAACTGCCCACAACTGGCTCCTCCTCTAAACCATTCATCAATTTTTTGATCAAACTTTTTGTAACCACTTTTAGCCGCATGTCCATTTTTTTCATTAGTTCTGTGTTAAGCACTTGGACCAATTTCACTGACGAAACTCCTGTACAAGTAAGTTACTTTGTTCCTGTTTATCTCCTCTTTCCAATCAGTTAATCATGGGTTTCTTTGTATTCAGCCAGTGGATGTTAACTGTGGTGCAGTGATAGTGTCCCTATGTCCAGGCCAAAAGATCTGGGTTCAAGTTCCATCGGCTCCAGTGGTGTGTAATAACATCTCTAAACAGATTATTTTCTAATCAATCTTGTGCGCAGAGGCAGACAGAACTTGTGACTGCTGAGTTTTGAGTTCCATGTTTATGATGTCTTTCAGTAAATAAAAGCTTAAATGTGGTTTGTAAAAAAAACAATTGTGCTGTAGTTCTGTGATTTACTGTCTGGCTATTTGGTTAAATTGCATCATTCCTGCACAAATTGCTGCCCATCCTTTACACCACGACATGTTATCCTTTGGAATTTCAGGTCTGCTTATTATAAAACACTTTGGAATAATAAATTTAGTAGGAATACATGGTGTTGTAGATTCCGTATTACCATTCTTTCCTGCCGGAATCTGCTGTATTAATGCTGTACATGATCTTGAAATCTTATCCAAATGTCTTTTAGATTGATGAATAAGTACATGAATAGGAAAGATTTTGGAGGGATATGGGCCAGGAGCAGGTGGGAGGGACTAGTTTAGTTTGGGATTATGTTCGGCATGGACTGATTGGACAGGAGGGTCTGTTTCCATGCTGTGTGATTCTATGACTTTATACGTTCTTGGTCAAATGGACAATGGGTATTGAAGTTAGCTTGTTATATGAAGTTTGGTATCCTGTTACATTAGTTAATAATTATCAATATATTGCAGAGATTTGATGTACCAAGTCTTAAAAACAAAATCAGAATACAAAATTCTTGTTGAGTGAGTTTTTAAAAAAAACTCAAAAAGGGATATGTTGCTGTCCATTTTCTATAGCTCATACTCGTGTATTTTTTTCTGCAGTTAGTCTGTTTTGAAACCTAGGGCCAAGAAATGAGAAGCACCAAGGATCATGATTTTTCCTGTTTCTGGGTCCCGCATTTCCCCCAGTCTGTAACTTTCTCCCTCTCATCCCTCTGAGCTGTGAACAGAAGTGAAAATATTTTATTGCCCCTTAAGCCACACCTAACGTCCCCACCCCACTCACCGAAGGCCTGTTCTTGAGGTATTCATGAGGGTGTTGTTCTGGTTCTCAGCTTTTTCTTTCTCAGCCCATTATAGTGCAGTCATATAGTAATAATAGCTTCTGTGTTTTAGTTGACGTGAGGTATTTGAACTCTTCCATAAGCAGAATTAGAGTACATTAATATTCTTAATACTTAGCAACTCTACATTAAGCCTGAAGATGCAACACAATAAAACTGTAGACACCATGCTATTTAAATTTACGTCGACAGCAAAACAATTGACACCATGCCCACTACAATAGCATCCACTATATTCCCCTGCAATATAGTAGTCCTAACCATAAGGAACCTTAAGCTTGAGATTTCAATTGAGTTGGCGCACAATTCATTACCTTGGTGATTTCCAGTTTTCCTGACTTTGACTGATTTAAAACTGTTCATTTTCGTCTTTTCTCATACCCATCTTGCAGTGTTCTGCTTTCTATTTTCCTCAGCATTCCATCTTTCTCCTGCCTTTATAGCCACCTCATTCTGTTTTTCTAACTTGTCCCACCCTCTTTCTCCCCCCAATACTCCTCCTGCCCCCACAACTCCCTCTCTTCTATACCCCTTACCTCTGACGCCAACAACAAATCTCTCCCTCTCATCCCCCAGCCCTTTCAATTCAATCTCTTCAGGCCCCATGACCCTGTACCAGACACCCTCTCAATGTTCCTCCAATCACAGGCTGGTTCTGATTTGTGTTTGCTGCAATAGCCTCACTTGTGAACGATAGGAAGCATAGGAGAGAAGCAGCCTGTGATTATAGGAGTAGCTGCTCTTGTTCTGTCCATTCAGTTAATGATGTTTCCAGGCAGATTTGCTTTTTTCCTGAGCGTTCTGTATACTGCTACATCACCAGTGAGCTTGGGCATTCCTAGAACATGTTACCTGGTCATTAATACCATTTGCATTCCCCTCTTGGCCATTCTGAAACCATTTTCTGAGTTTACAAAGCATTTCTAGCTTGTATATAGGCTTCTTCTTATTATTAGATATGCTTTTAAAATGAACTGAGCTTAATGTATGGAATCATCCTATCACTCAGTTTAATCATGCTGCCTACAACTCAATACTGAAGTTTTAATTGTAACATTAAATATATTGATAAGAATATCTTCCTATTATTTTTTGAATCTATATATAAAGTGAGCTGTGTCAAATACTTTGAAAGCAACAGTGCAAAGGATTTTTTTCTGCAGGAGTCCTGAGTAGATGTTTTATTCATAATTTTTGACATGCAACTTCAAAACAGCAGAAAAATCTTTTTGAACTTGGGCATATTTAGTGGTTTGATGTTTGACATTTTGTTGAAGTATTATGCACTGATGTCTGATTTGTTTCCAAAATAAATCTGGAGTTCACACTTCTGTGCAACCTAGCTTTTAAACTGTGTTGAAAATATCACTTTGATATTTTGTAGTGTTTTCTTTATTGAAGAGGTAGATAAAAGGAATATCATTAGACTCTCAGAACAGTACAAAGGGTCTAAATCACCAAATTTTATTTCAGAAATAGTTTTATGTATTATGGTGCAGTGACATTTCAAGCCAACCCAACGGTAACCATCATAATTGACTTAAGTTGCAGAAGAGAATGATTTCAGTATTTTGGAAGTGATGTCTTTGATTAATAAATATGCTGTTAATTAAATTTGTTTTATTTCCTGTTTTATCTTTTCAAGTTTCAGTTGTTCCAATGTTTTTTGCCTTTGCTAACACAGAAACTGATCTTGCTTTCTCTTTAATGTACAGATCACTTGCTGGTGAATGGGGCCGATATGGTATGAGGTTCAATGTGATTCAGCCCGGACCTATTAAAACAAAGGTATTGGTGATTGTACCAACTACTTTCTTGTTTGTGAAAATCCCACCATAGCCGATATTGAACTTTGAATTCAATAAATATCTAAAATTACCCAAATTAATCTTAACAGTAACCATGTAATGATTGACATGACAAATGACATTTAGGAAACAAAGTCTGTCATCCTCACTTGGTCTGGCCTATGTGTGACACACAACCCACAGCAATGTGATTTACTCTTAACTAGGCCATTTCAATCAGTTCAAGAGCATCTAGGGGTGGTCAATAAATGCTGACCTTGCCAGTGACACCACATCTCTTATGAGAATGAAGGAAAAAGCCATTATTTTTCAGCTTCAAATTTCTTGTGTATATCCAATTTGCAAGTTTTTTTAGTCCAAATTAATTTGAATATTTGCCCAATTTTGTTTTCGAGATGTATTTACATTAATTCTCAAGATAATAGTTTAAATAACTTACCAAGCTGCCAATGTTTTGCACTCATTCCATCATACAGGGAGCTCTAGCCTGAGTGGAACTCAGTTTTACCCTTGTGGGTTATTAAGACAATATTAACTTCTAACTATCTACAAAGACAATAACGGAGTTCAAAATAATTACAGCAGATTAGCCACGCTCGGTCCAACTTTTTTTTTCATCTGCATTGTAACCTAGAAATAAGCTCAGCCAAAATATACATCCAAAGAAAATCAGCACCTTGTATCTTTTCAGGTGATGAATATGACCTAATGCCAATGATTGGTTAGACATTTTTGTTTCAGACAATAGAGGTAAAGCCGTGCAACAATCTTCAATTCTAGTGTCTTAGCAAGCCAAGTTGAGCCTGGATTTAGCTCCTTGTTTTGAAGTAATTGTATTACAATTCAGAGCTGAAGATTACTGAGACGTGTTGTGACTTTCAAATTAAAGGTGTCTGATCAGTTTATTATTTCTGCAGCAAATCACTTGTATTTTCTGTTATTTGTAGGGCGCCTTTAGCCGACTTGACCCAAGTGGTATGTTTGAGAAAGAAATGCTGAAGAGAATTCCAATGGGCCGCTTTGGTACTGTGAATGAAATTGCCAATCTTGCTACCTACCTTTGCAGTGACTATGCCAACTGGGTTTCAGGAGCAGTAAGTTAACATTAGGAAAGAAATAAAACCAAAATAAACTGGATATAGTTAGCAGATATGACAGCATCTAAACTGATAGAAGTTCATTTGAATTTTAAATATTAACTGTTCTCTGCAGATGGTTCCAGACATGGTGAGTACTTCTGGCATTTTTTATTTTATATTTCAAACATTTACAGTATTTGTCTTTAATACTTAGATTATGCTTGATATTTATTTAAGACACATTTTCTTGATAAAACCTATAGGCAGGCAATGAAAAGCTCTAACAAGACAGAACTGAAACCTTGACATTCAGCGAAGTTACCTTTCACTCAGAACTCAAATGGATGAGCTTTACGAATACAATGTCTCCCAGAACTGGTCAAATACTAGATAGCTCGATTCCGTACCGGTTCCTCATCAAGTACAAGAGACAAGACAGAAATCTGAGAGTGCTCTCTATGGGTAAAATTGCAACAAGACAGAAGAATATCAATCTTCCAAGTTGAAACAATTGTTATGTTGGCATCCCATTGCAAGCTTCAACATCCACCATCTATCATTGGCATACAATGGCTGCAATTCCCTACAATCTAAAGGATATGGTGCAACATGCCCACTGGACTTATTTTTGGTAGCACTTCTAAATTTGTAATCCCTACTACTCAGGTCAAAGCCATCAATCTTGCTTGAGTGCAACATCCCCTATGTTTCTCCATTTCTCTCACTATCCTGGCCTGCACTGGCTATTGTACTGTTATGGATGTTTAACAAAATGGTTGTTTTGAAAATCTCATAGACACTTACAGCATAGGAGGAGGCAAAACAGCTCATGTGTCCATGCTGCTGATCAACAATGTTCTTGACTACACTAATCTAATTTTGACTCCGTGCTGGAAGCTATGATAGTGCATGTAAATATTTATACCAGAGTTTCTGATTCAACTTTGGCATTGAGTTCTGAACTCTATGGTCTGAATGAAAAAGATTCTCCTCAGCTCATCTTTTAGCCTCCTAGGTAAAAACAATGACTGCAGATGCTGGAAACCAGAGTCTAGACTGGAGTGGTGCTGAAAAAGCACAGCAGTTCAGGCAGCATCTGAGGAGCAGTACTCCTACCTGTTACCTTAAATGTATGTGCTCTGGTTATTCACCCTTCTTTAATAGAAAACATGCCTTCCTATCCATCCTATCTGTGTCCTTCAATCAATCGTACCTTTTTCAGGTTTTGTTTCAATCTTCACTGCATCAAAGAAAACAACTCCAGTCTCCAATTTTTTCTCGTAGTTCAGGCCATGCCCTGTCCAATTTGTGATGTCGCCTCCAGTGAGTTGTTTAATTAACCACTACCATTCATGACTAGCTGTAGCAGTACTGCAGAGTTTCGATCTGATCTATTGGTGGTTGTTCATTATTACGTTTCCATGAGTTTGGTTTTCTTGCTTAAGTTCAAGGCTCTTAAGTAATCTGGGGAAATGCTGAAAAGCGAGACCTGTTGCCAATTTGTTTTCATCTCATACTCATCAGGATAACTGCAAGATTACAAACTTTCAAAAGAACACAACCATTTATGCTGAAAAAATAAATATCTGAGAAATAGCATGAATTGGTTGACAAATTGACTGAGTTGTCACTATGCAGAAAACAGTTGAACTAACTCTGGCTCTTCAAGCTACTGGATAAAAGCAATAACTTGATCTCTCTGGTATTCTGTATTACAGCTGCACAAAAAATGTCACTGAATTTTGTTTGTATTTTGCAGTAAAGTATATTTTTAAATAACTGAATATTAAACTTGTGATTATGTTGTTTTCTAGGTCATACGCTTTGATGGTGCTGAATATGTTTCCATAGCTGGTGAATTTAACAGTCTACAGAAGGTAATGTCAACTTCAGCTATTTTTTCCATTCTTATATCACTCCTTTCTTAAGTCTTCATTTCATAAATCCATCAAACACAAGAGACAGAGCAAAATATCCATAGACATCCAGGCTGTCAGCAGCCTTTTATCAACACAAAAGGTGTGGTTTCCAACAAACTACATTTTTGCTCACCATCATACTGCACACCCTTAAAACTCTAAATCAAATTTTATTACATGTTGGTACTAAAGCAGGAGCTAATGATTGCTATTACTTTTTCATAATACTTTAGTTTTGGATTCAATCTCTATTTGAATTCTTTTATGAACTTGATTTGCCAAGTAACATTAACATGTTCTTTTAATATTTTAGGTCACAAGTGAACAATGGGATATGCTAGAGTCTATGATCAGGAAGACCAAAGGTTCCTAAGTATGTCATAAATCTTGCAAACAGTTGAACAGAGTTTAAACAAATGTTTGTCAAGTGTTTTTCACCAGGCATTATCTTAACTTTAAAGTAAATAAGTTGATTTACTTTTAATCAGTTTTGTCAATTTACTTTTAAACCTTTTGTAATATCTTTTATAGCAACAATTTTGGTGCTAAAGTTTATAACAGTAAAAGATTATCAATGCTTGTGGAATCATAGTTTGACAATTGCACTGTTGAGGTTCTGCTACTCTAATCAGTCCAACCATGAAGCAAATTGACTTACTCTGAAAAGTTTCCCAGGTAATATGTTATAAACACTTGTGTGATGCCATGGGATAGAAATTGAGGCGATGAATCCTTGAACTTGTAAATTAACTTGTAAATCTTTCTGAAAAGAAAGAGATGCATACCAGTGTGATGTCCTAACCCTTTGAAATGTATCATATGATAGTAGCTTGGAAATTAAATTTTTAAACAATGGAATTATAAGACCTTTATATTAGATTATGTAATTGAAACTTTTAATTACTTGTTTCCTTCTGACATGTCAAATTAAAGGCAAGTTTAAAACCCAGTGCCCTATACACAGCTCCAGTGATTGCATTGTAAGCAAAAAGCTCCGTTATAATAAGTCTGCAATCAATATTAAGTGTACAGAATAATTTTAATAGCAGACATTTCTGTTTAATTGTTATTTGTTGGTTTAAGCTGTCTTAGCTGTTTAGTTTCCCCATACCTTATTCATTCTGTTTTCTCAGTCTCTGAATTCTCTGTATATAAGTATCTCCTGTACACATTTTCTATGTCTGTTTGTTTATCCCAGATATATGGCAAAAGATGAAGAGAACAAAATCCAAGTTAAAATAAGCAGGAAAAATAAATAAGGAAAAAACTAAATGGGTTTTAACTTGAACTCATTAATAAATTGCATAGTACCAGAAATTTTCAGCTTCAATTGTTTTTACTTGTTGGCATTTGTTATCCCTCGAATTGAAAGTATTACACTTTTTTTTAAAAAAGACATTTGGCACAAAAGAAACAAATGACTAATGCAAATCTTTTCTATGGGGTTGATTTTAACATCTTTAATTGTAAATTATGGAAATTACACAATGTATCTTTTATACCTTCAATACATGTATTAAACAATCTTGACCAGTTTGTGAACATTTAATATAAACCTTTCTCTCACTGCTGGACAAAAACATTTGTTTATACCACATTTTCTATTATCAGTTTCAGTATATATTTTGTATGAATTTTGTAGATACAAAAGCAGTAAATTACAAAGAGTATAGATACAACAGATCAGAAAGAATGTGTTGCACATTCTACTGATTAATCTATATGCATTCAGTGGACTTTAAAGGCATATCCTACACCCTTTTAGCACACAGCTATCGTCACACAAATCACAAGCACACAAGAATGCAAGATATTTAAAATTCTTCAGCACACAGGATTAATGCCAAATCTTTCCGAAAGAGTTTTCCTCCATCAGACAAAGCCATGATGCTTTTCTTATATGTTGTAAGATTTTGAATGTCTAAGTCCTGAATTTGAAAAGAAATCAGTTAAATTCCATGCACAACCTTTCAAAATATGCTTTCATTTTCTGTATCTTATTTAAAATTAATGGCTTAACGATATATTTTTGCTACCTTTTTGTTCTTTTCACAGAGATCCCTTAATAGTGCGTCTAATTCATTTTCATCTATGTATCCATTGCCATCCTAAGCAAAAGAAAAATAAGAAAATCTGTGATATGATATCGGCGTATCCCTCCATTGCTAATTTCTGTCCTCATTACTAAAAGTTTAACATTTCAGAATTATATTTGCACTGTGAAGTTACTTGGTCCTTTTCAGTTGTCTATTGTTATAAGTCTGACAAGTCACATCTGACAAGTAAACCATGCAGAGAAGTACTTCAGAGCTGTCCATATTATATCACAGCCAGCACTATTGAAATAATTTTTTTAAAAAACTAATAGACATGATAAAACACTATTGAGCAATTGCAGCATTGTGGTAATAACAGTTTTACGAGTAATGTAGCAATTCAAGTTAATATTCTGGTGACATAGGTTCAAGTTCCACCATGATAAAAAGGGAATTTAAATTCAACTAATAAATCTGGTGTAAAACTAGCCTCTGTGATAACTATCATCTCACTCCACAGATGCTGCCAGACCTGGGTTTTTTCCCAGCATTCTATTTTTTTTCAGAATTCCATTATCTACAATATATTGCTTTTATCTGAATGTTTGATTCACTGTCATTTCTCTTCCAGGTATGCTTACCTTGAAGTTGTAATCTATTCTCCGTGGTTTCCTTTTAATCTTTTCAGCTAGTTTTAAAAACAAAATTCCGACTCCTTTTCAGTTCTGAAGTCACAATGAACGTAAAAAGTTAACTCTGCTGCCACATCTGTTGAATTTTTCTCACCTTCTCTGTATTTGTTCCAGATTTTCAGCATCTGCAGTATTTATGTTTTATTATGAAATTATCGTTAATGAACCAGATGAATTTTTACAAAAATAATGTCCATCGTTTTTAAATCACTAAACTCAAATTGTATTAAAATACCATATTTCCAGATGACCACAATCTTTAACAACAGGAACAAGTAAAGAATGCAGATATAATAACTCAAGTTATATTAATCAAAAACTGGACAAATCCTGCTGGTCCTTGAATAGCTTCTAAAGGTCCTATGATGCTTTTCTAAACTTGCCTTTATTAGTCACTAACTGTAAAATTAAGTGAAATGACCCAGAGTGTTTCATTGGAATCATAGTCATAGTCATAGAGTCCCAAAGCACAGAGACAGGCCCTTTGGCCCAAACTGTTCCATGCTAACCAAAATCTCCATCCACGCTAACCCCATTTCCCTGCACTTTGCACATAACCTTCTTAACCTTTCCTATCCATGTAATTATCCAAATGCCTTTTAAATGATGATGTACTGGCTTCAACCACTTCTGCTGGCAGCTTATTCCATATGCACACTGTCCTCTGTGTAAAAACAAAAGAATTGTCCCTCAGGTTTTATTTTATTCTTTAAGGTTAAAGTGATGCCCTCCGGTCCTTGATTCCCCAACCCTGGGAAAAAGACTGAGTGTATTCACCCTATCCATGCCACTCTTGGTCTTATACACCTCTAAGGTCCCCCCTCATGCTCTAAACAAAAAAGTTTTAGCTTGTCCAAACTCTTCCTATAACTCAGATCATTGAGTCCAGGCAACATCCTTGTAAACTTCTTCTGCACTCTTTCCAGTTTTATAATATCCTTCCTCTATCAAGGTGACCAAAAATGAACACACCGCTCCAAGTGCAGCCTCATCAATGTCCTGTTTAACTGCAACAAAACTTCCCAACTTCTATACTTGATGTCCTGACTGATGAAGGCCAGTATGCCAGAAGCCATCTTCACTGCCCTGTGAGTGTCTTGAATTCAATTTAATCCTGTGCCATGAAGAAATGTCATAATAGTTATTGATGCGGCAATCACTTGTTGCCCATCCCAAAATGATCTTGAATCAAGTGGCTTGACAGGGCATTCCAGAGAGCGGTTAAGACTGCACTACGTTGCTGTGGTCTGGAGTCACATGTAGGGCAGATCAGTTAAGGACGATAGATTTCATTCCCTAAAGAACCTTAAAAATTGGTATTTGACAGTTGATGACAGTCATGATCATCCTTACTGAGACTAGCTTTCAATTCCAGATTTATTAACTGAATTTAAATTCCGCCATGGTAGAATAGTCGATGACAAAGTTTGAAAGGTTTGCATTTGAAAATTTCCCTTAAAGGAAGGAAAAGTTAGAAAGAGACAGATTTAGGGAGGGAGCTGCCAGAGTATGCTGACCATTTCCATGCTGTGGTTCAAATCATGCATATTTAAATAAAAGCAAAGTATATAGAAGCAAGAAGCAATTAATTTTGTTACGGCAGTGAAGACATCCTTAAGTTTAATGGTCTTTGATTGTCCAGGTGGATTTATCTCAAAAGTCTTCATTTATTAAAAGAACCCCAAATAACTAAAATTTTGGAAATATGCTGTATGTCAAGTAAAGAGAGGCAGAGGCTGATTCCTGTTCCTCCACCCCTCTCTCTCGCTCTCTCTTTCTCGCTCTCTCTCTCTTTCCTTCTCTCTCTCTCTCTCTCTTTCTTTCTTTCTCTCTTTCTTTCTTTCTTCTCCCTCTCTCTCTCTCTCTCATGCACAAGCACGCACGCACACCCTTGATGTGCCTTCCCCCACCCCCCCTCCCCAATTTTGGTTTTGTAAATTTTGAAGAGTTTCAATGAGGGATACCTTCCAAATGTCTTAGTCCCTTGATGCTGTGACCTTCCAATTTTCACTCCTAGGGTGCCCATATTTAAATCCTAAAAACCACACCATTTCAAACCAGGTTTTCTGCAATTCCAAACGACATGACTGAGGGGTGAAGTTGGCACCTGACTTCACAGACAGGTTCCTGCAAGGTATGGGTGAATAGGTAATGGAGACATGGGCCATCCTCTTTCCTCTGGACCAGTGAAGGGTATCGTAACACCAAACGATGTCTCTCTGGTCTGAAGTAACTATCCATGTCAGTGTGGTGACCATGATCATAGTGAGAAAGATCTACAGCAGGGAAAATGGCTTTTTGGCCCATTGAGTCTGTGCTGGTCAACAGTAATGACTTAACTATTCTAATTCCATAACCTTATGTATCTTGGCATTGTAAGTCTACATCTAAGTACTACGTGAGGAGTGTTTTTTTCCTCTACCACCTTTTATAGGTAGTGAGTTCCCAGCATACTGAATGGGAAAAAATTTCCTCACATCCCCTCTAAACTGACTTTCCCTTACCTTAACTCTATGCCTCTTGGTCATTCATTCCTTCAAGAGGAAAAGTTCCTTCCTGCCAATCTTGTCTGTGCTCATAATTTTATAAATCTCAGTCATAGATTGCTGATAATGTAGATGACAGCATAAAATTACAAAGGGATATTATAAATCTAGGTGAATGTGTAAATCTGTAGTCGATGGAGTTCAATGTAAGCAAGAGCAACGTTATCTGTTTTGAATTGAAAAAAAATATACATCAGTGTATATTCTACATTGTATGAAGTTAAGTACAGTGGACGCTCAAAGAGAACTGTGGTTCAAATGCATAACCTTTAAAATTCCATGACTGTGAATGCTGGTCTTTATATCTATAAGATAAGAGTGTAAGGATGCGAAAGTTAAGTTGCAGTTAAACAAAAACCTGGTTAGACCTCACTGAGAGTAAGAATAGATTGGGGACACCATACCTTAAAAAGGGAGTTTATTGTAGGTTTACAAGAATGATAGCCTCGACTTTAGCCGTTAACTTATTAGGAGAGATCATTTAGACTTGTTTTCTCTGGAATTTAGAAGATTTAAGGCACGATCTGATCAAAGCCTTCAAGGTGTTAACAGGAAAAAACAAGGTAAATAAATGATTTACACTGGTTGCAGATATGAGAACTAAGGGACATAGCCTGAAAATTAGGGCCAGACCATTCAGAATCAATGATAGGAAGCACTTTGACACACAAAGGGTGATAGATTTTTGGAACTCTCTTTCAGAAATTGCAGTGGATGCTGGATCAGTTGTTAATTTTAAATTCAAGATGGACAAATTTTTGTTCAGCAAAAGTATTTAGGAATATAGGCCAAAAACAGGTATATGGAATTAAGCCAGAGATCAACTATAATCTCATCGAATGGCAGCACAGGCATGAGGGGCTGAATAGCCTACTTCTATTTCTATGTCCTCTCAATTGCCTGTGCTCTAAGGAAAACAACCCCTGTTTATTCAATCTCGTTTCGTAACTAAAACTTCAGTCCAGCCAACATCCTAGTAAATGTCCTCAATACCCTCACCAATGTAATCACATCTCTCCCATAATATGCATTGCAGAACTACAACAATACACTAACTGTGGGCTAGCTAACTTTTTTATACATTTCCAGCATCACCACCTTACTCTTAAACTCTCTGCCTCCGTTAATAAAAGCAAATATCTCATACCGTCTTAACTGCTTTATCTACCTAAGTTGCTACCTTAATGAACTGGTGGATATGTACACCAAGGTCCTTCTGATCCTCAGTGCTTCCCAGGATCATGCTGTTCATCATGTATTTTCTTTCATTGCTTGTCCTGCCTAAGTACACCACCTCACACTTATCCAGATTGAATTCCATTTTCTAATTGGTCTGGAGGCAGGTGTAGCAATGTTATAGCCAGTTAATCACTTCTTAGGGTCTGCAAGGGTAAGTTCCACCATCCTCTCTGCTATCTCCTTTCACAGCTTGTTCCCTCCCTTCTTTTACAAGGCACCGTCTGCCCTCAAGAGGACGACAACTTCACTTGAGAAAAAAAGCCTCAAATGGTCCAGGGGCAAGGCTTTTTGCTGTAACCTCCTCCTGCTACTGACTCCATGTCATCGTTACATACTTTCCATCGTGGTGCCTACTTTAGCTTGATTTAATTTGGAAATGTTTTGGTGAGCATATCTGAGAGCTGGCCAAGGAAGAAGTACTGGAAAAGCACAGCAGTTCAGACAGCATCCGAGTAGCAGGAAAATCGATGTTTCACGCAAAAGCCCTTCATCAGGAATACAGGCAGAGTGCCGAAGTGTGGACATTTATCTCTCCACCCTTCAGGCACTCTGCCTGTATTCCTGATGAAGGGCTTTTGCCCGAAACATCGATTTTTTTTTTAAAAAAATTTTTTTCCCTGTTCCTCAGATGCTGTCTGAACTGCTGTGCTTTTCCAGCCCCACTCTAATCCAGAATCTGGTTTCTAGCATCTGCAGTCATTGTTTTTACCAAGGAAGAAGTACACCAGGTCACTGCAGAGATCAGATACATTCTCAGGTCCATGCAGAAAAGGGCCCTGTGGTGTTCACTATTAGCAACATTGTAAAAATAAAGTGGAACCCACAGACAAAACAAAACAATCTTACTCTGCCTCCTGTGTGTATGCTGGCAGCCATGTTTATGTTGTTTGGTTGACAATGGAAGATTCCAGATTGTACTCTATGTTGAGATTTTAGGTTGCCTTTCCCCCATCTCCATGTTCTGTTCTGTATAGTAGTCCATGTTAACTCTTTAGCATGGAGTCTCCTGATGTTCACACTCAATTCTTTTATTTAAATGTTAATATCTCTAATTTTCCCTTTACACGGAGATCAGTCACACAAACTCACTATCAAAATTGCTATCTGTTGCACCCCCTCCCCAAGAGGCTTGGATGGCAGTGACTACCAAGGACTCCCTTCTGTAGTATGCAGTGCCCTCCCATGCTATTATCTGTTCCCACCCTTGTATCTAGATTTGCTTCTTTCTGTGTCTCAGCATACTGGCTCCAACCCCTATTTGATGTCCTCATGGTTCCTTACACAGGTCTGCCCCCTGATAACCAGCTTTGACCTTCAGTGCACAAGCACCCTGGATGGATTGATTGCCCATCCCACAGACTGACTGACTTGAGAGGACACTCCACGCTGATGATGGCCCAGGCCATTTACTAATATTTTTGTAAATTGTTTGGACTCAACCCTCCGTCTATAAGGACATGCATCCTAGGACTAATCTCACCAAGAAACTAAGTGACCATGGACAATCCTCTGACTGAGATCAAGTGATGCCCTTGACTGACTATTGTAGCAACCCCTGACAGATGACAGGCCCCCTTCACTGAACTAAGCACTGCTCCCCTTTGCATTTCAAACTTGGTCATTTGGTTGAAGGGGATATGCAATGTGTTTGCCACATAAGCTGCAAGCACTTGCTGTAGCTATGACTTTAATAGCTGTACAGCAACATGTCCACCACCTTGACTGTTCACTAATGGAGGCCATGACTTGGTTTCTGCATTATAAGGCAAGACAATATAGAACAACTGTGCTACTTCATTCAAAATAAGATCAATGTACAAATGACAATACAGAGAAGCTGAGTGTCAAAGTAAGTGTAAAGTGAATGAGTACTCAGAAAGCACTCTGAGATGCACCCTGTTTCAATGTATGAGATGGGTGCCTGTCCCGGTGTTCCAAGTGGTACACAAATAAGGCTGCTCTCTGAAAACAACCACAGCCCCTGCAGTCTACTCATATCTCTCATCCCAGGAACCATTCTCATAAATCTTTAACAGGCTGCCCACAGGTTATGAGTACATTCTATTCTTGAGTACAATCATATGCAAGTTGGAACATGATATAAAATGAAATAGGATAAAAAGCCATTTGTAACCATGAAGCAGTGTTAGCATGTCGGGTTTTCTAAATGAATATTTAATAAACCTTTGCATGGGATCTCGGTTGTAAGTATGTGTTCATAAGTCAGATGTTCATAATGTAAATATAGGTGACTGCCTATATTTACAATCTCCACAACCTTTGAGCCTGTCAAAGTATGTACCTAAAATTTGCTACAGTACTCCAGCTGGTAATTTGTACAGATTTAGAACAGCTTCCTGACTTTTTGTACTTACCTCTATATATAAAGGCAATATTGCATGTCTTTCATCAAGCTATCCTGCCACACTCAGTGAATGGAGCACAAGCATCCATAGGCCTACTTGCATCTCCTTTAAAATTGTACCATCTTGCAAGTAGTACACACATTGTTCCTTCCAAAATGTACCACACTGTTTTCTATATTGAATTGCACCTGCCAAATGTCTGCTGTTGCAGTAGCCTATGTCCTCACTATATTTCCAAATTTAGTGTTAACTGCAAATTTTATAGTTATTGGCTGAAGTCCATCATTATGTTTATAACAGTGTAACAAGTTGTAGTGCAAAAAGATCATTTGGTCCTATCATATGTACACCAGCTTTTCAAATGAGGATGTACTTTGTGCCGTTCTCCTGAATGGTCTTCCTTTGCTGATAAACATCTAATTCTTCTTTGAATAGCTCAGCTGAACCATTATATGAAGATAGGTGCAGAAGTAGATAATTTGGCTTCCTTAGTCTACTCCACCATTCAATAAGATCATGTTGAGAGATAAAAAAACTGCAGATGCTAGAATCCAAGGTAGACAAGCAGGAGGCTGGAAGACTGCAGTTTACAAATAGCAGTAAGTTGAGTGGTAGCTGCCAGAATCTCCCTTTTTGTTTAAATATTGGTGACCAGGAACCGCCACTGTCCACTGCTGGGTAACCATGGGTCTGCTGAAGGATCGCTAGGCAGTCTCTCCATGTGATGCTGAACCCTTCAGACACTGGCAAAATGTCCGCTGAGTTGGGAAGAGGCTCTCAACTGGCCACTTAAGTAGATCAATTGACTATAAGTTAGCAGCTCATCTGCTGTCATACCCCCTGCAGGCAAAATGTCGTGGCAGTGGGAAGATTTCAGGCATGTTTCCCTGCCATCTTTCCAGCTCTCTGACCTCATAATCTGTTCCTGAGGGGCTGATAAAATCTAGTCTATAGTCACCAAATCAATTCCTCTTCCAAATTGTCACTGTCTGAATTGTACTGCTTCTCCATTACTGAGAGGGTACCAAGACTTTTACTTGTGATCAATAATGCCCCTTGATACCCTCTTAAAAGTAAAATACTGTGGATGATGGGCATTAGAAATAAAAGCAGAAAATGCTGGAGAAACGCAACAGCTCTGGCAGCACCTGTTGGTGCTAGTGTTTCAGGTCGAAAGATGCTTCTTCAAAAGTTCTGAAGAATTTCATTTCAAACATCCTGACTGATAATTGTCATCAAACTTATGATAATCAGGCTAGTGAACATGATTATCACTTCAGCACTGAAAATTAAACATCTAATCACTAGGTTGCAAAATAAGTGATCCTGCTATGATGGTGCACAGAACTTGCTTGGCCAAAATTAATTGTTAATTGTTTTAATCTTAGCTATTGATGGGATTATTTATCCAATAATTTATTTGTTAACTTTTGAGACACTCTGGAGAGTGACTTTCTCTGTTAAAGTATAGTGTCACAGAATGGCTTCAAGGTGCTGGTGTCAGACTGGGATGGACAAAGTTAAAAATCACACAGCACCAGGTTACAGTCCAACAGCTTTATTTGGAAGCACTAGCTTTTGGAGCACCATTCCTTCATCAGGTGGTTGAAGCATCAGGAACTACCTGGGGAAGGAGCGGTGCTCTGAAAGCTAGTCCTTCCAAATAAACCTGTTGGACTATAACCTGTGGTTGTGTGATTTTTAACTTTGTCACAGAATGGAACTTTCTTCCACTCATCCAGAGTCACTCCAACCCTAAACTATTGTCCTGGATTGGGAGTTCCATTCCGTATATATCAGTGAGTTATATAGTCTGTCTGTCAAGTGTAGAGGCTGAACTCAAGTACGCAGCAGGACTAATCAGTCAGAAACATGGTGAATACAGTGGTAGACTTCCACTGAAATCCTGAGCCTCAGATAAGACAAGCAACGAAGTGCTTAGCCCAACTTATAGGCAGGAGAAGCTTCTACAAGGCCATCTCCCCCTATTTTGCAAAGACAGTCTTTCTGTCACTAATGACATCTTCCACGCAGTGGCACCTCAAAACATCAATTAGTGGTAATAAGTTTAATTAGCAACTATTGCACTGAGTGGGAAAGGGAAATTATATCAATGATTGCACTTTGCACTTTGCTGACCAAAGTTTATTATTCTCCATTGCAATTCCAGCTTTCCTTGAGGGAGGAGATAGCCCCCTCTGGAATGTATAGTTGAACACTTTTTTTCTCCATCTGAGACTATTTTCACATTAGAAAATATTTAATTGTAACACATTATTGTTTTATAACTAAATGATATTTGGTTCTCTTGAGCTCTATTCATACCCAAAATGGAAATGTTACTTCTTTAAAATAATGAAACTGCTTTTCTTATAGTGACATATTCCTGATGATATATTTAGTTAATTAAAGGTTAAATATTAGATGTTAGTAAACTTACCTGATCATAATAGTCAAAAATATCATTAAATTCCGTTGAAGTCATATTCACCCCCTGAAAAATTAAAAAGAAATCAAATAACAGAATGTTGAAGTGAATGGTGTTTCTGTAAATTGCAACCAATAGTTATAATATTTGTAAATCTGTAAACATGTACAGTATGAATAATCCTTCTTGCTTGCTGCAGTTTAAATAAGTATCTGTTATAAGATGAAAACATCTACAGAGATAGTTTTAAGTGATCAAAACAGTTTAAAAAATTGTGAACAATTGTTGCCCAGAGTGGGAATTTGGCATTTGCTTGATGAGGTGGGTGGCACGGTGGCACAGTGGTTAGCACTGCTGCCTCACAGCGCCAGAGGCCCGGGTTCAATTCCCGCCTCAGGCGACTCTCTGTGTGGAGTTTGCACATTCTCCCCGTGTCTGCGTGGGTTTCCTCCGGGTGCTCCGGTTTCCTCCCACAGTCCAAAGATGTGCAGGGCAGGTGAATTGGCTATGCTAAATTGCCCGTAGTGTTAGGTAAGGGGCAGATGTAGGGGTATGGGTGGGTTGCGCTTCGGCGGGGCGGTGTGGACTTGTAGGGCCGAAGGGCCTGTTTCCACACTGTAAGTAATCTAATCTAATCTAAAAGGCTGATACTGGTTTGGCTGTGCCACAGTGCCACCTACTTTGAAAGTGCATCTTAAGAAAACATAAAAATCAGCGAACTGCCGCCATCCTGGAGTTGGAAGATACAGGCTTCCAGCCAGCACAAAATAATAGCTAATTCCACTATGACAAAAAATGTGATCCAAATAAATGGCAGAGTTGCATATTTTATAATTTGAGCATACCATGTTTTATATTGATAGCATTATGTGCCATTTGTGAAATTGAGAGTATACACATCTTTCTATTTCAATTGTAGGATGGTGTTTCTAATCATCACAGTTGCTCAAGTTACTGTACTTCGTTTATCCCCAAATGCATTTCTTTTACATATCAATATGCTTATTCCAAAGAAATTACCTACCTGAAATTTAAGAAGAAAATTTTCTTTGTCAGGAAGTAACCTATTCAAAAATGAATTTTGCATATAAGTAGTTATGTTTTTACTATTTCAATAATACTATTGCTTTAAACAATAAATTTGTACTGAAAGTGACATACCTTGCCATTTCGCCCAGTCCCAGCTTTCCGTCATTATTTGAATCGAACATTTTAAGCTTAAAAAAAATTAAAGTTTCCGAAAATGAATTTGCTAAAATGTTTTCAGAAAATTTAAATTAAGTCAAATTTATAAAAACAAAATGTTGCATTAAGAAATTTGCAGGGTTTTCTTCAGGTTACAGATATTCAACTACAGATAAACAAGATAAATTATAAAAGTCTAAATTGTTTTGTCTATCTCAATGACCAGATATGTTGACATTAATTCTATTATGTGGCTGTTTTCTGTCTTTGTACCAACATCTAACTTCAGAATTCCCAAATTACTTGGCCAAAGGATGCTTTTTGTTTGAGTTGACAGGTTGTTGCATGATGATTTATATTAAAGGACATTTATGTTGTATGATTTACATTGTGAATACTGTGTCCAACAGGAAAGGTTAAAGCATGCCACTAGCAGATGTAAGACTTTAAGTATCAATTTTGAATTCTTTTATCAGACTTCATTGCTTGCTAACTTCTGCCAATTTCCTGGTTTTGTCCTATTCTTTAATAGCTTTCAATACGCATTGCCTCAAATATTATCAACTGAAAACTGTAGTCAATAGGAAGGAAATATTATTATTTTCCATGTATTTTTGATCAATAAAGGTTCATTATTAGGTATGCAATAGGTGATGTGGGATAATGGAGGGGCCTAAGGATTCGTAATGCCTTCAAGGTTAGGTTGACACAAACATCGATTACTTGAAAGTGTAAATAAATACAAAATGGTCAAAATGATACCTAAACAACATATAATACAGTTCAGTTTGATGAACATTAATCATTTCTTCTATACTTCATGAAATCTTCCTTTCTCCACTTGCCTGGATGAGTGAAATTCTAACAACAGTCAAGAAGTTCAACACCATTCAAAACTGGCACTCCGTCCACAAAATTTAATATTCACTCTGTTTATCACCAAAGCTATGTGAACTATCCACAAGGCACACTGCAACAACTCACCAAGATTCCTTAGGAGCACCTTACAAACCTGTGACGTCTTCCACCTGAAAGGACAAGGTCATCAATATATGGGAACACCATCGCCTCCAAGCCACTCATCATACTGACTTGGAAATGCATAGCCGCTCCTTCAATGGGGCAAAATCATGAAACTCCCTTTCTAGCAGTACTGTAAGTATACCTGCACCCTAAGGGCTGCAGCAATTCAAGAAGGCAGCTCACCATCGCCTTCTGCAGGGCAATTAAGGACAGGCAATAAATGATGGCCCAGCTCACCACATCCACATCATATAACAAAGAAAAAATTAAAAACTTAGACCTTACCACAAATTGAGCAGAGTACTGCTGTTGTTCATTAGAATACTAAATATGCAATTCCAGCAGTAATATTGATATTGTATTTAATCTACTTAAATGCAATTCCTTGAAACATCAATATATATTCTAACTTAACATTATTACTGATCATATGATTTGAAATTCAATTCAATCCTTGCTGATTTTGGTTGTTCATAAGCTATTTATTTCTTTTTGTTTCTTCTGAACCAATGACAAAGATTCTTGCCAAGTTGAAGAGTTTAGACATAAGTACTCTGTCACAGATTTTGGGGAAAAAAATTAGCATTGTTATAAATCCTCAAGATTGAACATAACATAATAAATATCTGATGAAATTGTACACATTTAAAACAAAATATTTCATTTTCAGGTATATTATAGATAGAGAAGTAATGTGTAGACCACCAAATCTCATTTGGGAACAGTCATTGATCATGATATGAGTGACACTTGCTCCACTACCAGTCTTGTCTAAACTAATCCCTGCCAACAATAAAGTGGAGGAAACAAGGTTTATCCAACTGGAACAGGCAATCAGGTAGAATGTCAATGGCTTTGGAGATGGTAGTGTTGTTGAATTGGATATACTCAGGCACTTATGAAAACTACCATTAGATTTTCAGATTGTGTCATCAAAGAGTTGCATATTAAAAGGAAGAAATAACCACAAGAGAATATATGATTGCAAAGTCTTATATAATTGAATTTTATTGCAGCTTATCGAAGTATGTAAAGTGAACCTTTTCCAACCCATAATCTGTGCTACTATCTGTTCCAGAATCATACTTTCAGGAGTTCAAAGTTTACAAAAACAAAGCAATTTCGTATTAATTTCATACATACCTACAAGTTAGCATAGTATAGTATTGTATGATGTATGAATGTATCATTTTTAGAAAGCAATAAGTAGGTGAACCAGTGCATGTAATGTTCTGAAACAGATCGATAGAGTTTTTCCCGGAAATAAACTAAGGGTAAACTTTGCAACATGGGGCCTCTCAAAATTTACATTGTGAAATAAAATACAGCAGATTTTTCCTCATTTTACTGCTAATGTGTCAATAAAAAATGAGCTTCTCTAGATCACATAAAAAGTGAAAAGCAACTATATGAACCTTACAAACATGCAAAATGTCTTTGTCAACAAAATTTTCCCCACAGAGTCTGAGTAATTTTGTTTATATTAATCTTTCTTCTGTCATCAAAATAATAAGCATCAGAGTATATCTTTGATAATGCTCTTTTCATATCTTCTCCAGCACTTTCTCTGTCAGTTCAATGGTAATCAAAAATAATTCATGCATCCAGCTCTGCAGTCTGCAAATCTTAGTGAAAATAGATCAAAGAACTTATACAGGCCATTTAATGGCTCAGAACTCAGTCTATCGGTGGTTTCCTAAAATGTACTAAACTTGCTTTGGGTGAGGTGTCTTGTCCGGAGGTTCCTAAATGCTTCCAAATGTTTCCAAATGGCCCCATCCCTGCCCCCACTAAAGTTTTTTGAAAAAAAAAGCTAAGGTGAGAACAAACTTCTTCACTCAGTGAGTTGCTAGAGTGTAGAATGCATTGCCTGCAAGTGTATTTAAAGTAGGTTCAACTGAACCATCCAAGAGGGCATTGGATGATTATTTAAACAGGACTATAGATAAAGGCAGGAGATGAGCACAAAGGTAAAACATCAAATATGATGGGCTGAATAGCCTCCCTCTGCACTTAAAAATTCTGTGATTCACATTCATGTCACATCTTTTTCAGAATGGATGAAATTAGTCTTCATCAATCGTGATATCAAATCGTAATTCATCATTTTACTGCACACTATTTTCTTATCTATTTAAGTCAATAGCTGAGCATGGAGTAAATAAAGCGGTTGATTCAATCAGTCCTACACTCCTGTTCATCTGATAGTGTTATTTTCTTAGCTAATAAAGCATATTATTTAAGACAAGGTGAAATGATACAGTATCAGTACTAAGCAACTGAATAAGCTGGATTTAAACTCACAACTAAGGTTGGGGAGTCTATGGACAGGATACAGAATGATTTTTAGACTGGCTCTAAAACAAAATTGGAAGTAGGGAGTAAAGGTAATTATTTGGACTGGCAAAAATTAGAAAATGACATTCCACAGGATTGGGGACCAATATTGTGTCTGAGAAATTGCAAATATAATTTCAAAATCTGTGGAAGACATCATATTGAAGTTGTTTCTTTATGCAAAGAAAGAATGCAATGAAGTATAAGACAATAATAAACTTGGTGAAATGAAAGATGAGTTTCAATTTAGATTAGTATAGATGCTGCATTTTTCTGAGAAGAATATGGAGGCCGCAAATTGCTTGGATAATATGAAACTGAATGGATAAATGAACAAAACGATCGAAAGTACAAATTCACACATCACAAAAGTATTGAAGCAAATTACAAGGACATTTGAAATAAAACAAATAAAACGCGGAATTTGTTTCTAGACAATTGAAAAGCAGAAAAGTGCTATTAAATTTACATAGAAACTTGGTCAAACTATTCTTAAGTCCATGAATAGGACTGGTCTATATTTGATAAAAGACACGATGAAAGGGCAGCACCTTGAAAGCTAGTGCTTCCAAATAAACCTATTGGACTATAACCTGGTGTTGGGTGATTTTTTTGAACTATGATAAAAGAGGTGTAGTAGAATTTGAATGTGGTGAAAAACAAAGATCAGCAAGAATAATGCCAAAATTGAAAGGATATAGTATTAGGAATTCAAGAAAAATTCTTCACACAAACAAATGGTGAAAATATGTAAAATATATCCCAAGCAGATGTGGCAAATAACAGTTGGATGTAAGGGGAAATACATCAGGGAGTACAGGAGGGTGTGTTTTGTGACTAAATGAAGAGAAATGTGAGGGTTTTGCGTAAATGCCAGAAAAGACCTTTTTAGCTGAATTGCTTGCTTCTGTGTTATAGTTTCACTTATTACAAATGTGAAATTTGTAAGATTCTTATGTTTAAATTATTTTTTAATTTAAGGTAATATTAGAAAATCCTGGAAAGGAATTGTGAAAAGATTATAAAACTCTGTCCAACGTTAGATTCGTTAGATTTCATGGATTTGTTACCATGGGACAGTTTTGAACTTGCAAAATTCTCATATCTGACTCCAAGATTTCAAACAGGAAGAGTGAGAGGATTGTCTCACAGAGAGTGAAAAGACTGTGTGGTCAGCAGAGAGGAGTTTGTGTCTCTTGTGAGTAATCAAGAAGAAACAAGGAAAGCAAGATTGTCTCTGGTCAAAGAGATACATCCATAGCAATCTATGGCCAAGGCTGGACAGAATGACCAGACTAAGCCTTACTATTGGTATTTAGTTTGTAATTTCTCCAGAAACTGAAAATGAAGTGACTTTTGAAGGATCACTCAACATTACATCTTGGCAAAACGGGGAGAAGTGAACCAGTTTAGACATTAAAAGTAATGATGGATTAGTTGAAGATGTGGCAAGTAATATGCCTCAGTGATCAGTGTTGGTGCCACATTTACTTATAATCTATATAAATAACTACCTTAATAATTAGATTCAGGGTGGCTAAATTTGCTGATGCTACAATGCAGGGTAGGAAAGTTGTGGTGAAGCAGGCATAAGAAGTCTGCAAGGAGATATAGTTAGATTGAGTGAGTGAGCAAAAATTTAAAATGAAATATAATGCAGAAAAAGGCCACATCTTTTTTAGCCGACAGAATAGGCAAGTAAGATATTATTTTATTAGAGACAGAATGCAGAATTCAGATATACAAAAGGATATCTCTCTACAGGGATCATAACAGAATTGCTCTTTGCTGGACTGGAAATAGGTACACAGGAATCTGTCCGAATTTAGACAAACAAAATTTCACAATTGTTTCCACTATATTCATTGAAATGAGAACATGATTACATCAATTACTGAACAGGAAGACAGGGAAATACAATGATGATTTGGATTTAACTTCTGAGTTTGATTTGGCAAAGAATATTCACCTAGATCCTAAATTCAATGAGGTAGAAGTTAAAATTTATTTTGTGTCATTTGAGAAAATTAGGATAAAGAAACCAGACAGTTTTATACCAAAACATTTTCATGGAGGAAATCATTTGGAATACTCATTGCTTTCAGATGTATAATCTAGTGATTATATTATGAAAACTGCTGTTCTAAACTGATAGGAGTTAGTAGCAAAGCTTCCAGACAATGATTTAAGAATCTGAGGAAAAGACAGGATAGATTTTAATGAAATTTGCCAAAGGAAAGGAAGTTACATTCAATAGGTGAAATATGGCTGAGAAAATGGAGCAAGATTTTCTAGAGATTCTAGTTAGTGAAAGAAGTTAAATAAAATGACCCCTTCAGAATACAATCCCACCAAGAAGCTCAAAAACAATCTAGGCTAAGAGCTACTGCAATAATAGCTGATGATTACAACATCTCTCATGACATGTGAGCAGCATGAGCCTGTTGTTTACAAACCCGAGAAGAAGCTGGAGAAGTCTGATTGGTTGCAGTTATTAGAATGTAGAATACTGGTTGCATTTGAAAGATAGCAAAATTAAAAGAGGGATGCTCCTCAGAGTCATAAAATATTGTGTGAAGGAAAAAGGCGATACAAAGGGACCAACGTGTTATATTTGTCCTAAGAAAAGACATCTGAAAGCAGATTGTTGTAAATTAAAAGCCAAAATGGATGGCATGCAGAAAACCTTGTATCAGTAGATGGCGCCGATGACAAACCAATCGCCTTGAATGTAGTTACCAGTGGAAAAATCAAAACAGAGGATTTGAAGGAATTTGTATTCAGAGGTGAGAAGTCCACATTTGCCAGTAAAATGGGCAAACAATTAATATTCTTAGAGATGTTGGTCAAATCAGTGGTGGGTAGGTGAATTGAAATTTCTTTATTAACTGCTTAGGAATGCATTAAGGATATTCTTGGAGCGTGCTCAGTTGTTCCATTGCATAACAAAATTAAAACTGTGTCTAATTTACATACTGTAGTCATGGGAATTTTACTGAAGTTGCATGTTAATGGTGTTCATTTCATACTAAGAAATGATCTCACCAGTAATACAGTCCTTCAGCAGTGTCACCTCAGTGCTGTGTAACATTTTGAATTGGAAATCTATAAAAGAAATCAAGTAATGTGCAAAGATCTGAAACTATCTCTACTCCTACTGTGGAAATTATTGTTCCAATTTGAGATATGTCCAAAGTGTCAAAAAGTTTGGACTTGTGAGATTAAAGAGATTAGAATATTAGGCTGAGAGCAAAGCGTTAAAATCAGCTGGACCTGGCTGAATTAAATTTAAAATTAAATCTAGACAAATCCAAAACCACAGGTATCAAAACAAACAGTAGCAATGTTGAAGCTGATGGTGGAACAGGGCAAAAGATTTGAAACGGAAGGACTCTGCCATATCTAATACTGATATCATGGAGTTAAGGAGGAATATTCTTATAGATGGTAATTTTTGTGCATAAATTACAACTTCAGAATGACAAACCTATTGCCTTGTGAGATAATAATTGGACAAAGCTCATTCTGAATGGGAAAACAAAAAGCTGTAAAAAATTAGAACATGTTGTGAAACATAGACAATCAAAACCTTCAGGCTGATTCTCAAAATATTTTTAATGAATTATTTAAAACAACTAAGGAGGATTTTACTCAGCAAAAGACTAGACAAGGCACTGTTAAGCCTACTTCTTCTGGAGGAACACTTAAAGTGAACAGTGATGCTGCATTAAAACAAGGAAAATTCACCAATATGGGGGGTTGTAACCTCCTGTCTTGATTTGGTCACTAAAAAACACCTATAGCCATGAAAGGACTGGAGATCCAGAATTTAAGCCTGAACTGGATTGTTATAAGACTGTTGCCATCCTGATGACAACATATTGTCTAGTTTTAAAGAAGAACAAAGAAAATGAATGAATCCTGAAATAAAGAAGCATTTAGACAGGGAATGTCTTCGAGATCTGGTTCCAATTACTGTTATTCAAAAGAAGGACTGTAATATTGTTCTTGATAAAGCTAGTCAGGCCAAACTGAGTGTAGAATTTTCTAATCCAGAACACAGAAAAGTAATAAAATATACTCAGAGTGGAATAGGAGATTTCCTAAAATGCATCTTGGAAAGTGAAGCCGCTAGTAGCAAAATGAAAAACCGAAAGAACTGCTGATGCAGAAGCAAAAACAGAACTCATAGAATCATAGAATCCCTAGAGTGTGGAAGCAGGCTATTCTGTCCATCAACTCTACAACGATCCTCCAAAGAACATCTCATCCAGACCCATCCACCTAGCCTGCACATTTCTGGGCACTATGGACAATTTAGCATGGCCAATCCACCTAACTTGCACATTTTTTACAGTAAAACAAAGTCCAAAGCTCAGCAGGTCTGATGGCATCTGTGGAGAGAAGATAGAATTAACCTTTCAAGTCCAGTGACCCTTCTTCAGTTCTGAAGAGGGGTCACTGAACATTAAACTTTAACTCTGCTTCCTCTTTGTTGATACAGATTAAACACTGGCCTGATCTTCTAATCCGGGTTGGAAAATATTCTCTGATGCAGATCTGACTAAATGTTATCCATTTAAGTCTGGTGTAGACCAGTTAGCTTAGTTACCATAGGAACAGGTTGGGGCTTGCTGAGCAAGTTGCAAAGTTCTCACAGCTGAAACCAGGGCAAACATCACTGGGGAGGCTTTCTGCCTCCAAGATTTTGGGCAGAAAGAGAGAGAGAGGGAAATCGTACGGATCAAGGACTGTAGTTATCATGTGCTCACCAAAGAGGAAAGTGTGTTCAGTTTGTTAGCAGAAATGCAGGAGAAAAGTGTCTCTGCTCAAGGAGACACTTGTTTTGCTCATTTGTGGGAAATAGGAATCACTGGACTTGGCCGTCATTAATTGGCCATCTCTAATTGCCCTCAAGAAGGTGGTTAGAAGCTGTCTTCATGTGTCCTTCGGCAGTAGATACACCTATAGTGTTATTAGGGAAGGTGGCAGGTGGGGGGTGGGGTTTCAAGATTTTGACCCTGCATTGCAATGTATGGAATCCTGAATATACATGGCAAGTGCACAGAAAATAACCAGGATAGGCCTAACTTTAGGCAGGACTTCTCCAAAAACTAAAGGAAGCAATTTTTGATAGTCACTTGACATTATGACTTAGCAAAACAACATTGGAACCTGGGAGCAATGATGGACTGATTGCTGTCAATAGCAGGTAGTGAATTATAACACCAGTGTGGTGTTATTCAGTAACTAACCAATTCATACCAACCATAAACCCAAATTAAACTAGTTCCACTTGCCTGCATTTGGCCTATATCTCTCCAAACCATCCATACTCATGTACTTATCCAAATGTCTTTTAAATGTTGTGTTCTTGGACAGATTAGAAAATTAAATGGAGGATTAACTTTTGTCTAATTTAGGGTATTAATTGCCTACTAACTAGTGTTCAGCGGATTGTTTGTTACAGTTGAAATCTTAGAACTTGAAATTTTGCTGTGTGCAATCTATTCAGTCAGTCACTGGAACTCAAGTTATCAGTCTCTACAGGGATCATAACATATTGGATAAGTCACACCATCTTGGCAAGTTGTTGAGACTATTTGCTGGACTACAATTTATGGATTCTTGGTCAGTTTCAAACTCACTATTTATTTTCAAGCTGCTTTTATAGTTGATTTCGATATAAGTAAGTAATGAGAGTCCAAGTCATACAAACTGGGCAAGTATTTTGACAACTCTTTGTAATAACTTTTAAATGTAGAGCCAATCATGCCACAAGAATTTACAACTATCTCTCAAAACAGCATCAACACGGTGTTGTGGTTTCAAATAAAAGCAAAATACTGCGCTGCTGGAGATCAGGAATTAATGCAGAAGATGCTGGAGAAACTCAGCAGGTAGCACCTGCAGAGGGAGAAACAATATGACTCCATGGAGAATCATAATGGACAGAAAAATAGAGGCTGTCTTTATGACAGCAACACAGGTTGTAAGGTAAAATGATGAGAGGACCCTCTAAGCTCAAATGCATTAGTCAGATACTTACATGGTACAGGTTGAAGATATGCAAAAACAAAATAGGGCAGGCAATTTTATAACTAAATTATTAATGCAGAGACCCAGGTCATGTTCTGGGCACCTGGGTTCTAATTATGCCATGGCAGCTGTTAGAATATGAATGAGTGGCCATGGAACTGTTGCTCATTGTTGGGAAAAAAACCATCTGATTTGCTAATGTCCATTAGTACAAGAAATCTGCCATCTTTAGGTGGTCTGGCCTATACATGATTCCAGATCCATGTGGTTGACTCTTAACTGCCGCCTGGGCAATTAGGGGTGGTCAATAAGTGACGGTCCAGCCAGCAATGCCCACATCCCGTGGATAAATAAAAATCAATACTGCAAGTGCTGGAAATATGAAATAAAAACAGAAAGTGCTGAAGAATCTCAGCAGGCCCAGCTGTACCTTTGGAGAGAGAAACAGAGTCAATATTTCAAGTCCCATGACTGCTCTTCTTCTATGTTAGACTTTGCCACTTTGATCTTTGATGCATATTCAGAAAATGGGTTTCAATCCCAGCAAAATCCTGCAATTAATTTATCTCTCTTTTTAGGAAAACATGATTGAATATTCTGCAAAGCTGAGGCGAATGTTTCAGAATGGTATTTTTAACTTAGACCACAAGACAATAAGAAATAGGAACAGGAGTAGGCATTCAGCTCATCAAGCCTGATCCACCATTCAATAGGATCATGACTGAACTTCTAGGACCATAAAGCAGTTTGTGTTAGGAGATGACAATGTAAGCCACATATTTACATTGCCGTGCTGCATACTTGATAAAGAAATACTCTTCTGACAGAATTCTGTTTTTTACGTATGCTAGTCCCACCTGCCAGCACCCGGCCCATATCCCTCCAAACCTTACCTTGAAAAGAAAGTTTAACTTCATTTCACCAGTCAAACATGACAGACAGGCAGTTTAACAAAATCAGGAATTGCTGGTTGTGGATAAGTCAGAGATTATACAAAAATCTCTTGCCTGAACTTGCCAATAAACTTGACCTTAGAACTTTTGTTTTCCATCATCTGTCATTTGAGTCTGCTTTATATGTCTTCAGTACAGATTCTTTTTCTGCTGTTAAGTGCTTTATAAGGTTGTTTCAAATAAATAAAATAGATTTGTCACCATCACATCTGACACCAAGTCTCAATTTTATAAATGACTGACAACTCAGTTGGTTGAAAGTTTGCTTTTTGACAATGCAATATTCAGGGAGAGATCAGTGTCATACTGGAACCTTGGCAGACTCTTGATTTCTCAGATACCCTTTACTGAGGATGCCCCTTGGTATCAAAGCCACTGTTGAATGCCTTGACTCCTTGGTGGATTTTTCATTTCCTCAAATCATGCCAGAGTAGAAAGCTGTGGTTCTGAAAAATCTTTTTTATTATTTTGTGCCAAGACAAAAGGATCCATGATCCTTTCACTCTTCCACTTATTCAACTTGGTAACATTGTCATTTTATCAGATACAATTACAGACATGAAAGCCAACTTAGAGTCATAGAGTCATAGAGATGAACAGCATGGAAACAGATCCTTTGGTCCAACCTATCCATGACGACCAGATATCCCAACCCAATCTAGTCCCACCTGCCAGCACCCGGCCCATATCCCTCCAAACCTTTCCTATTCATATATCCATCCATATGCCTCTTAAATGTTGCAATTGTACCAGCCTCCACCACATCCTCTGGCAGCTCATTTCATACACATACCACCCTCTGCATGCAAAAATACCCCTTAGGTCTTTTTTATATCTTTCCCCTCTCACCCTAAATGTATGCCTCTCGTTCTGGACTCCCCAACCCCAGGGAAAAGACTTTGTCTATTTACCTATCCATGCCCCTCATAATTTTGTAAACCTCTATAAGGTCACCCCTCAGGCTCCGACGTTCCAGGGAAAACAGCCCAAGCCTGTTCAGCCTCTCCCTATAGCTCAAATCCTTCAACCCTGGCAACATCCTTGTAAATCTTTTCTGAACCCTTTCAAGTTTCACAACATCTTTCCGATAGGAAGGAGACCAGAATTGCACGCAATATTCCAACAGTGGCCTAACCAATGTCCTGTACAGCTGCAACATGACCTCCCAACTACTGTACTCAATGCTCTGACCAATAAAGGACAGCATGCCAAATGCCTTCTTCACTATTCTATCTACCTGCGACTCCACTTTCATAACTTGTATTGTTGGAAGTTGGGGTCCATTTACAACTGACAGTTTCTCTCATATTTCCTGTGTGACATGAAATCTCATGGAACCAATGGACCTCCAAAGCTGCACAGATGCTGTAAGAGGGGGGTGTACAAGCCAAGTTCACAGTTAATCAGTGTATTGAGTCATTGACTTTCGGTTTTGGGAATTGCTACTATGCATGAATTTCGGAGAACTGAGCAGTGGCAGAGTTAAAGGGAACGTAGTATGTAACTGTTGCTATGGTAGTTACTTGCTTTCCCCCAACATCTTTTGTGACACAATAGGCAGAACTTAAGAGCAAATACACACAGTACTATTTTAGCTATATGTGGTTAGTACTAAAAACACTCTCATTCACTCAATCCCAGGAACAGTCTTTTATTTCCTGATGGTCAGAGTAACGCTTGGCTTCATTCTGCTCTCTGACAAAACTTTAGAACATAGAACTTAGAACATTACAGCGCAGTACAGGTCCTTCAGCCCTCAATGTTGCACCGACCTTTAGAACCAATCTGAAACCCATCTAACCTACACTGTTCCATTCTGGTCCACATGTCTATCCAATGACCATTTAAATGCCCTTAAAGTCTACTACTGCTGCAGGCAGTGCATTCCACGCTCCTGCTACTCTGACATCTGACCTATATCTATCACCTCTCAATTTAAAGCTATGTCCCCTCGTGTTAGCCATCGCCATCTGTGGAAAAAGACTCTCCCTGTCCAAACTATCGAACCTATCTGATTATCTTACATGTCTTAATTAAGTCACCTCTCAACCTTCTTCTCTCCAACGAAAACAGCCTCAAGTCCCTCAGCCTTTCCTTGTAAGACCTTCCTTCCATACCAGGCAACATCCTTGTAAATCTCCTCAGGACCCTTTCCAAATCTTTCACATCCTTCCTATAATATGGTGACCAGAACTGTACGCAATACTCCAAATGTGGCTGCACCAGAGTTTTGTACAGCTGCAGCATGATCCCATGGTTCCAAAACTCAATCCCTCTACCAATAAAAGGTAACACACCATATGCTTTCTTAACAACCCTGTCAACCTGAGTGGCAGCTTTCAAGGATCTATGTACCTGGACACTGAGATCTCTCTGCTCATATACGCTATCATTAGCCCAGTACTCTGCATTCCGGTTACGCCTTCCAAAGTAAATCACCTCACACATTTTCGCATTGAACTCCATTTGCCACCTCTCAACCCAGCTCTGCAGCTTATCTATGTCTCTCTGTAACCTAAAACATCCTTTGTCACTATCCATAACTCTACCGACCTTAGTGTCATCTACAAATTTACAAATCCATCCTTCTATGCCCTCATCCATGTCATTTATAAAAATGACAAACAACAGTGGATCCAAAACAGATACCCCAGGTACCTCAGGTGTCCCACTAGTAACTGAACTCCAGGATGAACATTTCCCATCAACCACCACCTCTGTCTTCTTTCAGCTCGCCAATTTCTGATCCAAATCGCTAAATCACCCTCAATCCTATGCCTCTGTATTTTGTGCAATAGCCTACCATGAGGAACCTTATTAAGCAACTTACTGAAATCCATATGCACTACATCAACTGCTTTACTCTCATCTACCTGTTTGGTCACCTACTCAAAGAACTCAGTAAGGTTTGTGAGGCATGACCTACCCTTCACAAAATTGTGTTGACTATCCCGAACCAACTTATTCATCTCTAGATGATTATAAATCCTATCTTTTATAACCCTTTCCAAGACTCTATCTACAACCGAAGTAAGGCTCATGGTTGTCTCTACTCCCCTTCTTGAACAAGGGAACATTTGTTATCGTCCAGTCTTCTGGAACTATTCCTATAGACAATGACAACATAAAGGTCAAAGCCAAAGACTCAGTGATTTCCTCCCTGCATTCCCAGAGAATCCTAGAATAAATCTCATCTGGCCCAGCAGATTTATCTATTTTCATACTTTCCAGAATTGCTAACACCTCCTCCTTATGTACCTCAATCCCATCTCATCTGGTAGCCTGTATCTCAGTATTCTCCTCAATCACATTGTCTTTTTCTAGTGACTAATGATGAAAAGTATTCATTTAGCGCTTCTTCTATCTCCTCTGACTCCACGCACAACTTCCCATTACTATGCTTGATTGGCCCAAATCTCACTCTAGTCATTCTTTTATTCCTGATATACCTTCAAAAGCCTTAGGGTTTTCCTTGATCCTATCTGCCAATGACTTCTCATGTCCCCCCCCCGGCTCTTCTTAGCTTTCTCTTCAGGTCTTTCCTGGCTAACTTGTAACTGTCAAGCACCCTAACTGAGCCATCACATCTCATCCTAGCCATCACATCTCATCCTAGCATAAGCCTTCTTATTTCTCTTGACAAGAGTTTTAACTTCCTTAGTAAACCACGGCTCCCGCACTCAACAACTTCCTCCTTGCCTAACTGGTACATACTTACCAAGGACCCGCAGTAGCTGTTCCTTGAATAAGCTCCACATTTCAATTGTGTCCATCCGTGCAGTTTTTTTAGATTACGTTACAGTGTGGAAACAGGCCCTTCGGCCCAACAAGTCCACACCAACCCGCCGAAGCGTAACCCACCCACACCCCTACATCTACCCCTTACCCAACACTACAGGCAATTTAGCATGGCCAATTCACCTGGCCTGCACATCTTTGGACTGTGGGGGGAAACCGGAGCACCCGGAGGAAACCCACGCAGACACGGGGAGAACGTGCAAACTCCACACAGTCAGTCACCTGAGGCGGGAATTGAACCCGGGTCTCTGGCGCTGTGAGGCAGCAGTGCTAACCACTGTGCCACCGTGCCGCCCACATCCTCATCCTCATCCATCTTCCTCATCCTATGCATTCTAAATCTTGGCTAATCGCATCATAATTGCCTTTCCCCCACCTATAACTCTTGCCCTGCAGAATATACCTATTCCTTCCCATCACTAAAGCAAACATAACCGCATTGTGGTCACTATCACCAAAGTGCTCACCTACCTCCAAATCTAATACCTGGCCGGGTTCATTACCCAGTACCAAATCTAATGTGACCTTGCCCCTTTAATGCAAACAACAAACTGCTTTTAGCAATTTTCATCAGAACCAGTGAATGTGAATTTCAACTTTGAGCAGGAAGGATCCCACTTCTGGATTTTTCTTTTGCCTAAATCTATGTGTTCCTTCCACAGGGTCAACATCCTTCATTGAATACCAAATATCACGCACACTGCAGTGATACAGTACAAAGGACATCTTAATGTGACACATCAGTGCAGACTGCAGTTTTGATATGGCTTGCATGAACTGAAAGCAACATGCAGTGAAGAAACTCAGCTGACCTCATGAGTGCTTGTATCTGCCACTGATGGAGCCAAATGTCATCTTACCACATTGGTGGGGTAGATAGGCAATCAAAAACACAGCACATAATGGTTCAATTCCCTTTCATTTCTACAAGGGGAAGTTGGGCAATCAGAGCTGTTTCTAGCAAATAACAACTCATTACTGTGCACTAGGAAAAGCACTACTTTGTGCAATTTCTATTTTTAAAATAAGCACAACTTTAAAATTTGAGCTGTTCAGTTTCTTTCTCAGTATTCTCAGTATCTTTCTCCTACGAATTGTACAGAACCTCAATGAGCTAGCTCAGCAGGCTTTCATTTGGGTCCTTGCATTTACATTTTTGTTCACATTTTTCAGTTTTGTTAGGAAATTGCAAACAGGCTTATCTGATTCCTGCTTCAGGCCTAGAAGTTCAGATTAGTCATGCCAATGATTTTTTTGTGGCTGGAGATGTATGCTGAATTTTCCAAAGAAATTATCTGGTTTTACTCTGTTGTCTTCCTTCAACTACTAACTTCTAATTTCAATCTTTTCCTCTTGCCCACAAAAGGATTTGATCCATCCTTTTCTCTTCAGAAGTGCTCTTATAAAGCTACTTAATGCCAGTCTTTGCTCTGTTTAAACTTCTCAAATGCCTCTGCAATGTCATAAAGCTCCCAAGTCAATATCAGCTGCAGCTGTGTGTTTCTAACTACAGTGGCCATCTCATTTTCCTACAATATACTTAAAACAAAACATGGCAGACACTGGAATCTGAAACTTAGCAGGTCTCCCAGCATCTGTAGAGAGGGAAAGAGTTAACACTTCGAGTCCAATACACGTGTTCTTCAGGACAGGTTTTTCTTTCCTAGAATTAATATAGGTTAATTTTTCACTGGATTCCTGTATTGATTTTAATTAAAATGTTCAGGTTTTTACAAATAGACAACTATAGCATCATGTTGTGTTTTGTGACTCCCATTATTCAATTGTACTTTAGATTCCAACTACAGGAGTTTAATCAAGACTGTCTCTTGCTGTTTTCCACATGACTAGTAAACTGTTAGACTGATGCATTGTCACTGGCACATAAATGTAGTACAAAAGAGAACAAGACAGTACAGGATATGCATATATACAACAATTAGTTCCTTGATCTTTATAAATCATATAATAATATAACACTCAGTCAAATTAATGAATATCATTTCAGGTTAAGTAACAGCTATATTGAGAAGCTTTTAACTTCAAATTCTGACTGCTAGGATAGAAAGGAATAATATGAATATCCAGACATTTTATTAAATGATGTTAATTGTAATGTGAGCCAAACTAAGTACTGGATAGATTAATTCATGCTCCTTAAGTTTGCAATAACATTTCAATAACTATCAAGTGGTGGAATATAGAATGGCAATGCTAAGAAAAGGCTTTGACATTGAGTAAATATATGACCCAATTCAAGCAAAGGTAAAATTTTGGACCATGCTGGTTTACTGTGAACATAGTGGAAGATTAATCACCTGCTAAGTACAAATAATTCCTATTTTGTATCATGCTGAAATGCAGATTGAAATTCTTATTTGCTAAAAGCTATTTTGAGTTGTATTGGACAGTTTACCAGCAGAAAACATTGCACCTTACTCATATAAGTAAAACCGATGGATAAATGATTGTATTGGAAATTGCTCTTAAGTAGAAATGATTTGAACATTAACAGAAACTGTATAGGCCTCTTACACAGCAATTAGACCTCATTAATGCTCACATTGGTTGAAGCCCCAGATAGGAAATACTTTTGACTATTTGACCAAGGACTTTGGCTATATAGATAATCCCCAAAGATATCAAAACGAAAATGGTATTTCAAGTTTCATTGAGGCCTGCTTTCCTATTATCAGGAAGATCATTTACTCCTAGGAACCAATGACCTCCAGGGCTGACAGTAGTCAGGACTGTAGGAGTTAGTGAATGATAATAATGTCAATGACTAAGCTATGATATACAGGCCCACACAAAGTGGTTGTAGGGCCCATCTCAAAGAAATCAAGCCCTCAGAGACAGCACAGGGGGCCCCGTACAAATCAGCAGCAGAGCACACAGTTCAATCTCTGACTCAGTTTGGTGTATGAGCAGCTGCCACTGTTAATCATTAATATAGAGGCACATTAAAAGCTGCATGTGGGGCTTCATGTATTACAAGGCTAATTAAGTACCAGAGGGGCAGAAGTATTGAACACTTACACCACATTAACTTGAACAGTTTACATGCTCTTTGACACTTGAGGCAACTTGCTGTTTATTGCACAGGAATTAAGTTTTGTATTTAAGATGCAGACCAACATGAACATATACACTTGAGACTTAATTTTCTCTCAAGGTAGGAGCTACCATTTGTAATATTGTCTCCAATTATAAATGTGTACCACAGAAGTATGCAGTGAATAATCTCAATTTCACTTGAGGTTTGAGTAATTACTAGCATTGCAGCTGCAGCCATACGTCTATGTTGCACACTCCCTTGTTACTGCGTGTAGATCCAATTTTTTTTTGTGTGAGGTTCCTCTCCATGACAAATTTGTGCAGCACACTGCACTGACGTTTTCTTTTACATTCATGGAGAAGTACTGAGGCACTCCTGAAAAGTCTTATCAGAGTGGGTACACAATGCACGGTGAAAATCTCCAACACCACTTTTCCTAAAGTGCACATAAAGTGCTTTTTATAAGATGCCCCATTTAAAATTGGATATGAATGCTCAAGTTGCATTACATACAAAGTTGGAAAATTAACACAGCAAAGTAAACTGTTGCGTACTTTTCCTTTCTTTAATATACAGGGATTAAAAGAAATTCACAGAAATTTTTTTATTCCTTTTGCCTGCAAAACTATTGTTTTGTTATAAACATTTTCATATCATTCAAATGGAAAAGCCTATTAACTTTAAGTATATTAATAAGGTGTACATCATCATCAGGCACTCCAAGACTGAAGCAATATTGGCAGAAAACTCTGTTTGGAAAGTTATTGACCAATAGCATCAGATTTTATATCCACTTACATTAAATGGAAGATCAAATTTGGCCCCATCACAAAGCAGGGCATAGCAAGGTTTAAGGGAAGATCAAGACGATGATCATCAGAAGGATGTCTTATCTCAGAAGAGGGCTTCTTTCTCCCCTCTTTTGGAGAGACATGGAATTCAAATTGGTATAGTGAGGTATTCAAAAAGAAGCAAAACAGTTGGGTTATTTGATTTCATTAGGAATTAAAAAACAAAGGAATAGCAGTCTATGTTAAAGTTAGATTGGATTCCATACATAGTGCCATTCACAGAGAATTGGTGACTTACAAAATTGATGACTTCCAAATATATAGGAAAGAAATGGACTCTCTATAATCTGGATAAGTTCAAGGGAACTGAGGAGATCGCAAGTTCCAGAGGAAGGGAAAGGATATCTGCAATTATTTTTACAATGGATGCACCTAGAGTTTGTTCATTCCTGTGGGAAATAAGAACAAATTTCTCAGACCATTTTTTGGCCCAAAGTTTTCACTTCTTTTTTTCTTCCTGATATGTAATGTTTAATTTATGTTAATTTTAGCTGATTGTGCCCATAAAACTATTAAAATATAAGATAGAATGTTTTATTTTTAGTTCTCACTGAGAAATTTATTTCCTTTAAAAAACAGTTTCTGCGGAGATTGGAACAATGGTCTTCCTTACCCTTTTCCACTGATAAACAGTTTGCTCATTAGTGGTGCTATGCTGACCTATGTTAATTTTTCTGGGGGCAGTCAGCATATTAGGCTACTCTCTGCATGAGCCCTGAGGCATATTCTATTCATATTATCTAGGTAATAGGGAATTAGTTTCTAGACATTTCTAGATACAAAGTGTTCATGAACAATAGAGAAAGAAAGAAGAGGAGAATATTGCAATGCTGAAGGGGAAAAGAGAGAGAGAGAGACAATCACCCAAAAGGGACAATAACAATCAATGTGGCTGATCAATAGGGACAAAGTGAGGACTGCAGATGCTGGAGATCAGTCAAAAGTGTGGTGCTGGCAAAGCACAACAGGTCAGGCAGCATCCGAGGAGCAGGAGAATCAACATTTCGGGCATAAGCACTTCATCAGAATCAGTCGGGATCTCAGTATGTTATTAGTGTACTCTATAGTCCACAAACTGATTGCAAAAATATAATGGATCACATTTGCAAATAAATTACAGAGCGAGAAAGTACCACTGGGTACTGATAATGAGGAACTTCAGTTATCCTAACAGAAACCAGGAGAAACTGTGATATAATAAGCAGTGTGGGGAAAAATATTCTGCAAAATATTCCAGATCAACTCATTTCCAGGTCAATGAGGAAGTCGATAGTGCTGGATTGATTTCTAGGGAATGAAGTTAACTGGATCAAGCATTCGTAGTGGAACACACAGGGAACAGTGACCACAATGTGAAAAAGGCAAGGAGCTATGTAATTTAGATTAGATTACTTACAGTGTGGAAACAGGCCCTTCGGCCCAACAAGTCCAGCACACCGACACTCCGAAGAGCAACCCATCCAGACCCATTCCCCTACATCTAACAATGCAGGCAATTTAGCATGGCCAATTCACCTGACCTGCACATCTTTGGACTGTGGGAGGAAACCGGAGCACCCGGAAGAAACCCATGCAGACACGGGGAGAATGTGCAAAGTCCACATAGACAAGATGGGAATTGAACCCAGGTCTTTGGCACTGTGAGGCAGCAGTGCTAACTATTGTGCCACCATGCCGCCCATATTATGTAAAAATCCCACAGATTTTACCAGACCTCCCGAGTATTGCCAGCATTTTCTATTTTTATTTCACAAAACATTTTATATGAAAGAAGTCAAGTTCAAAATACAAGTGGAAACTGGTCTTAAAGCTGAAATTCCAAAGTGGATTTGAAAAAGGTAACAAAAGGGGCGATGATGTGCTCTGAGAAGAAACAGCCAATCAATGTGAGGAGGTAGTATAATCAGCATATACTTAATTGAAGAGTAAGAAAAGGAGTGTGTAGGCCAATGAAGTGTGCCTGAGAGGCTTAGCAAGGAGACAAAGTACACTGCTGGGGTACGAAATGAGCATTTCTCATTTGTCTTTACCAAGGAAGGAGATACTGCCAAAGTCATAGTTAAAAGAGAAGCTGGTTGAGATATTGGAAGGGCTAACCATTGTAGGAGGACATATTAAAAAAGCTGGTTTCTCTAAAAGTTGACAAACCATGAAGACCAGCATGGGTGCATTCAGAGATACTGATAGAAGGAAAGGTGGAGGCCCTCCTTTGTTACAGGAGTAGTAGCAGGGCAACAGAAACTGCAACATGTTACAACCTACTTCAAAGAATTTATGCATAAATCCAGTTTACTGCAAGCCAGACAGTTTAACCTGGGTTGCAAAAAGATTTTCAGAAATGTTAATTCTGGACAGGTTAATGATCATGGACCAAAATGGATTAATTAAGAAAGCCCATATGATTTGTGAAAGGCAGAATGTGTTTAACTACTAATATAAAATCAAAATACTGCAGATTCTGGAAATTTGAATTACAAGTAAAAGTGTTGAAAATATAAGTAAGTAAGACAGCATCTGTGAAGAGAAACAAAGGTAGTATTTCAAACCAATGAGCTGACATCACAACCCTGTCAGTCATCAATCAGAAACATTTTCAACTAAATCCTAGTTTTTTAGAAGGTTTTTTTTAACCACAAGGCCGAGCTGGTCACCCTATCTTACCAATCTTGCCTCAACAATTACTTACCCCACCCATATGGTTTCACTCATGCCCAATTCCTGCCTATCTTACCATCTTAACAACTCACCTCTCCAGGGATATCATCAAAACACTGGCATGCCTTGTATCCGTGTCATTTTTAAAAGCCAACTATACATTTGAATAAGCACTGGCATTCCAATTACGTCCTGCTCCAGCAGGGATGGAGTCTGAATATGTCAGAAAAGGGCTGAATGGCATTCCAATTCTTAACAGGGACCGAGAACACCTGGTAGGTATAGTGTCCAGAGTAGAGGTGTCTTCTTCCCAGTGGACTGGCACAGCCTGATTCTTGGCTGCCACCTGGGTCGGTGTGATCTCCAAGGTGCACAGAAATGGCCAGCAATAGAGAAAGAGGTCTGTCTGGATAAGTGCCACAGTCTTCTCTCTTCCACCTCATACTCACTCCATTTCTGTTACTACACCCACCTTCCAACAAGGTTCATGGTCTGCCACTCTCCCATTACCTGTGATATCTTCCCTCACTTGTTCTGCCCTACACCCACATCCAGCAACACACCCCCATCCCCCCAAAAAAGTTACTTGGTCTCTGCACCTCCTACATAACACACTGGCCTACTTTACCATTCCCCCTTAGGTACCAGCACTAGCAAGCGTGCCACTCGCTGCTCTTCACTCAATCTCCCCCCCCCTCCTATTTCTCTTGTTTCAGGAGAGGACAGCACATATCAGAATAGAGAGTGTCCATTCAGGTGTAGTGATGCCTAAATTCATGCCCTCACCTGCTACGAGCACAGAATCCTGACACTAGCAGGAGAAGACCAGCACCACACCTGCAGATATGCTGAAAAATCTATGTCTTATCAAATGAGTAAGTAACAAAGTGCATTCCACTGCAATTCTCACATTAATGCTGCTACCCTTAACTTTCTGCGCTGGGACTCTCTGACTGACCTGTACCCCTTTGGACTTCAGTGAGGATGACTCCCCTAATGCATTTGACATGGCTGTTTGCTTGCTGCACATGGAGTGTGTTTGCTAGGTGAGCTGCTGGCAAGTGGAGCAGGTCTGAGTCTGTCATAGCACACTGCTATGGCATCAACAAAATCTGCACCACCTAGACTGAGGACTACTTAACAGCGAGTGAAGCTGCCAGTTTGTGTCTGCGCTGATTGTTATGGCAAGGTGCGGATGCTGTAAGAATGTGGGTAGATGCTAAGTGAGCAAGTACTAAAAGAGCAGCAAGCAGCTGAAATGCAGTCGAATCCAGTCTGTGAGCTGGGTGTCTGTGCCAATGCGCAGAATGTCTTCACAGCAGCCTTTCAATGCAAGTTGCTGGTGTATTCTGCAATGCAGGCCTGTGTTTCAAAAGTGTACTACCAATGCATAGGCAAAGTATCAGGATGCTCATATTGAGTTGGTAGATGTCAAACCCTAGTAACTATGGACATGTATGCGCATATCTATCAGTTATGACCTGAGCTACAATTTGGTCACAGTCAGCAAGGAGGTCACTCGGAGCAAGCAGCTCACGTCATATTTTCCTGAATTTAGCTTGTTTGATGAGTTTGGTAAGATGAGAAGCTGAATATTAAAGAGATGAATTGTGCTGTTAACACGGCATTTAACAAGTATTAAGTCCCATCAATTAGTATCTCACCGCTGCCCAGTGAGAATCACGCCACGCTGTTAGCGAAAAGCAGAAAAAATGGAGTGAGATGACCTCAGTGTTGATTTGGCCTCATTGCGTTTGTCACCCAATTCTGCCATACATCTTGCCATAGCCCACCTTGCTCAGATTCCTATAAAATTCTGCCCTCTGTTTCTGTCCACAGGTGCTGCCTGACCTGCTGCATTGTTCAAACATTTTGTGTTTTTTTTATGTATAACTAACCTGCTTTATTATTAATGAGCTAACAAAGAGTTTCACTGGGGGTAATGCATTAAATCTGAACTATATAGGCTTCCAGAAAGCAATTCATAAAGTACTACACTATCGGCTGCTGACATAATGCCTATTCAAGTAAAAATCTCTAAACTTCTAACAAGCTTTGAACATATGCAGCTTGGGAGTACTGAACTGTATGTGAAAAACTTTGACAAATGTATTTTTTTTTATTAAATGAATAATCATATTCAAAATGATCTTGCATATTTCTACTTGGATTCAATAATGATTCCACAATTAAAAAAATTATCTACAATTTTCTTCAATAGGTCAAACATTGATATTCAGCCTAATGAAAATATCTATCACATGTAGGTATATATGTTACATAACATGTTTTACAATAAACTATTTTTCTGTCAATAAACATTGCTATAGCAAATTAATAGAGCTTCATTCTTACCGTTGTTAAAGTATATTCTTCTAGTTTCACTTCATCAAAAGGCCGATTTGCTTTCTTCAGTAAATCTCGTAGAAAGCTCTGTGAAGGGAGGTGGACAGCAACACATTACATAAATACTTTTTAAAAAATTGTCCATGGGATGTGGGCATCTCTGACTAGATCAGTGTGAATTGTCCACTAGCTCTAAACCTTGAGGTGGCGGAAAGGGTTTTCTGGATATTGAGCAAGAAACAGTGAAAGGATGGTGCTATAGTTCCAAATTAGGATGCTGTATGACATGCAGGGAAACTTGCAGCTTGTGATATTTTCATACATCTGTTGCTTTTCTCCTTCTGGGTGGCATATATTTTGATTTTGTGAACTGCTGCCAAAGGAGTTTGGTGAATTATTGCAGTGCATCCTGTAGATGGTACCACTGCTGCAATTGGATATCGGTAATAAAGGGAATTAATATTGAAAATAAAATCGGTTCTGATATAACATGACAGTTCTGTTCTCGTGCGATCTCGCGTTATAAGAAAATCATGCAATTGCTGCATCATTTAATCTAATGGGGCTGGAATTGCATTATAGCCAATACAGGGAGGGAGAGTTTGTGTTCTACAAATAATGGTCTAAATTCTTCAGTCACGTTAAAACCATTTCGAATTGAAGAAATATGCCTTGTAGCAGAACTGTAAACTATGGCGGTATTATAATTCCAGCTGATGTTCACACTGGACAAGTCTGATCTCAGAGTGAATCCTGGCCTGATAGGCACTAACCTTGTTTTTATTGGTTGGTCCTCATCATCTGCTGCAGACCTAGTCTACCACTATGCCTATTAGAGTTTAGGCAGCTTACCCAGTAGTGGTGTTTCTGAGCCTCTCTTAGACATTGAAGTCTCCCGCCCAAAATACTTTCTGTACCCTTGCCACTTTCAATGCTGAATTCGAGTAATGCTCCGAGGGCTGGGGGCATGTGGTAATCAGTAGGAGATGCCTTTGTGCATGTTTGGCCTAATATCCCAGGTTTGATGGTGAAATCTCATCAGCTGTGTCTAATGTCAATTACATCTATAGGGACATCTATTTTTTTCTGTATAAATACATCTCTTAAAGAGAAAATTCTTTATCATTCTGTTCTGAGTTATAAGCAATAAAAACAAAACCTTGAGTTATTATAATAGATCTCAACCCTAAATTACTTATAAACATATTTTTAATTCCAAAGTGTATTGTTTCCTAAAGGCCGCAGAACAGATGCGGATTTAAAAATTTAGTGACTGTCTGGCAAAATCCTGCATGGAGCCAATGGAGTGATATACATGTAAATTGTCAGGAAATGTCAAGTAGGAAGAAACTTAACAAGAAGTGATAACAAGGGAGCTGTCTATCTCACCCTCTCATCAGAGAGCCACTTCCTGAGGACACGTATGTTTTATTCTCCAGTAATACATAGGATGGGATAAAAAGCCAGTTACAACTTTATTGGAATGAACCAGTGGAGCTGAATGCTCATGTGTTCCAGGCTGGGTTTGAGCGTCCGTCTGCTGTGAAAATCACAGTTGAATAATTATTCCCTAGGTTCCCCAGTATTGCAGGTAAAAACTCTCTATAATTCTAAGCACTGCAAACCAGTTATAAAGAAAACAAGAAAACAAAGGACCTTCTCTCACTTGGAATGCTAGAATTCAGTCAAGGTCAAAATACATCAGAACTGCAGATTCTCAACAAATCCGCAAAATGGAGTATTGTTAAGCTCACTCTCTACCTGTTAACATCAATGTAGTATAATATACCAAAAACATGTAGTATAATATACATCCAGTATAATGGCTTTAACGTTTACCTATCTACTCTTTGCAAACAATCCAGGGACTAGTCCATATATATTATTGCTTTACTCTTATCTGTTTGTTCTGATCTTTCTGTTTTAATCTGTGTATGCAGTGTTACTAGTTTATCTTGCGAATAGTACTTAATAAACTTACTCTTTTGTTAATTCAAGAAAGTGTGATTTAATTATCTTCACTTAAAACATAAGTTCACTTGCATTTGTGTAAAGGTTATCCAAAGGGATCCTTTTCAAAGATGCCTTGATGAATCCAGCAGAGTGACAGTCAATTTGTCTCTCCTCACCCAGGGTCTCAACAGTTTGGGTATCCTGTCTGGAATTGTAATAAATCAAGAAACACCTCCTAGGATCTGGTTGCAACATTTGCCAAGCATTTGTAGGCAAATGGGATAAACAGTAAAAATGTTTTGACATATTTGTAACGAACACCTGAGCATACTGACATGAAACCTTTCTGTTATTTAGCAAGTTGTTAACCTATTTAAAATAAATAGCCTATTGAAAGCAATAAAAAAGCACACTGCAGCTTCAGAAGATTGAACTGATTCATTCCAAATGTCATTCCATGTGATTGAGTCAAGTTAATTGCTAATCATGGGCATTTGAAATTCATCAGAGGCTTCAGTAACTCATGAACTTGTGAAAGATGAAATGCTCCATGTACAACAGTAAAAGTACATTGTTATAATCTGATTTGTTGATATCATAATCAATGTTAAACCAAACTGGTAATTGTTCTTTTATTCGAGGGTTTCCAAATGATTTCATTACAATCCAGTCTGAGACTTCCAGGATTATAACAAATGGCCGATGTGCTAACTTAGACATTAGATTACTTACAATGTGGAAACAGGCCCTTCGGCCCAACAAGTCTATACCAACCTGCCGAAGCGCAACCCACCCAGTCCCAGTCCCCTACATTTACCTCTTCACCTAACACTACGAGCAATTTAGCATGTCCAATTTACCTAACCTGCACATTTTTGGATTGTGGGAGGAAACCGGAGCAAACCTCACACAGACACGGGGAGAATGTGCAAACTCCACACAGAGAGTCGCCTGAGGCAGGAATTGAACCCAGGTCTCTGGCGCTGTGAGGCAGCAGTGCTAACCACTGTACCACCGTGCCGCCCATGACGCAGGAAATTTATCTTAACTTTTCTGCTTTTCAATTGTACCTTTCTGCAAGTGAATCTCTGTTTTTATGGCTTTTTAAAACATTCTTGTTAAATTGTTTTGTTACATTTACTGATCTGTACCCCAGGTCCCTGTGTACCTCTGGGTGGAATCTAGTGACGATCACAATAACTTCCAACACATGAGTTAATAGTGGGGGCACTTAACTGTCAGGTTCTTGAAAGCTGGGAAGTAATTCGATGCCAGATTAATGGCAGATTGTGTTTTCCAATGGTAAGCAGTGGGAATCTATCTTTCATGAATTAGCATATCAAGCATACTTATTAGAGCACATAGTCACCAGGTTAAATTATACATTCGCAATTAAGTTGGCAACAACTGACAAACACATGCCTTCAGATTCACAACTCTTTCAAGGTGGCATGCAGTAGGAAAGGTAGTCATCCTGTGGAATGGAGTGTTAGGAGCTACTTTACTCACACAGGGATGGGTTAACTTGGGGTGAGAAGGCTGAGTTGTTTTACTCAGCTTCGGGTTGTACCTCTCCAGGCAGATAGGAGCATAGCAGGCTATGGAAGGGAGTGTGGCTGGTACAGATTCCAGCGTGCCAGGGCATGGGATCACAGCAGTTCAAGGTCAAAATCCTCCACTCAGAATGCTGGAACAATGAGAATGCTGTGGGAACTAGTTGGCTGTTTGGGTGCCTTTTAATATGGTGCCGAGACATTGTGAGGTAACAGCAAACTTGGAGGCTGCCTGACTGCCTCTTTGTCACTTTGTGGCTGTCGATGAGTGAATACACATGGCCAGCCATCCCATCTCAGAGCAGAGTTCCTGATCACTTTCCACCCTGCCATCAGGACATTTGCCACTGCAACAGAATTCAGGCCTGCAACCCATTCGAACAAATCATTCCATGGTGTGGCCTACTTTCTATTCTTGTCAAAATGTACAACCTAATACTTTGCTACATTGTTCATTTGTCTACCACACACACATTCTGAGAATTTAATGTCTTCACATGTCTTATCATAATTCTCTGTATTAACTACATTTCCTAATTTAGTATCATTGTCAAATTTTGAAATTGCACTTCCAGTTAGTTAATCAGTGCTGAACCATTTAGTGGTTCCAGCACTTTCTAATGTTTACCAGTCTGAGTAACCACCTTCATACCTTGCTTTTCACTTTCTTTTTTATAGCTACTTTATTATCCATTCAGCGACCTGTTCCCTGACTCCACTTGTTTTGATGTTCGTCATCAATCTATTCTGTGGTACTTTACTGAAGGCCAAGTAAATTACACAACAGCATTACCCTTAGCAATCCTTTCTGTTCCTTCTTCAAAGAATTCAATAAGGTTGGTCAAGGATGACCTCCCCTTTTGAAATCTGTGCTGACTACCCTATTGTATTTTCAGTTTCAAGGCTTTTTCTATCAAGGCTTTGAATAACGGTTCCATTACCATTCCCTTTACTAACATTAAACTAATTAAACTTCAGTTCACTTGATCTGTTCTGTCCCCCTTTTATATATAGAAATCACTTTAGCTGCCTATCAGTTCTCTGGAGCTCTTTCCTTTTTTAAATGGCGTTTTATATATACACATAATTGTGTCTCTGATTTCTTATCCCTAATATGTGGTCACAATTCAAAACAATTTTTTTTTTCTAAATGAGCTTAATCTACTTTTATCGCCACTTTATTTTTGTCCTGCTCATGTAATGTTCATTATGCCATTCTCCTTGATAAATAACGAAACAAGTTAATTAACTAACATTTTACTATTTGGTCAAATTTCATGTGACCCTACTTCTATGATGACTTTTCTTATTTTTTAATCTGTCTGTACATACCTTATTATAACTCTGGATAATTCTGTGGTTCCAACACTTCAAATTGTTTGTTTTTGATTATTTTTTATTTTGATTATATGGTTCAGTTATCTCTACATCATCTGGCTCTTTGTTATGGTTTATTGCCTCGAAATTTAGATGTTGTGTAAATTGGAGTACATGATAATTCATCATTAGTATTGGCTTATTTTAATTTCTTCATTTTTAATTATTCTTTTACATTTTTACATTGGCATGGTAGCACCAGAAATGTACCTTATTTAAGTGTATTTGTACCAATGATTTGTTAAAAATTACAAGATTAACTCACTATTTTGTCTCAACTTTGAGCTATAAAACACTGTTACAAGAGCAATAATTTATTCTGAATCATCAATATATCACTTACATTCCCAATGCATATAATTTCATTTCTGTTTAAGTAATAGTTCTGGGTATTTTATTCCCATATGAAGCACTTTGCCCTTTATATTTCTTCCTTGAATTATATTTGTCACCAGCTCTTGTGTACAATCATAAACTCCTGTAGCTTGTCTTGTTCAGCTTTGAAATTTACCATTGTTATTAGTAATTACAGAGAATTAAATTAGGCAATATAATTATCATCTGTAAATGTAGCCACTGTGCTTGCAATTCATTAATAAATTTCTAAGAAATGTAAAGCAAACAAAAGTGGTTTCAAGCAGAACTCAAGCAGGAATCCAACAGACCTATGTTACAACTATTATGTACTAATCTTACACTCCTCAGGCACATTCAAAGTAATCTACAAAGATTCCATTCAAAGTAATCTACAAAGCTATTAACCTAACATCCACTGAACTCACACTGTAGCTACCACTGCCATTCTCTCCAGCTTTCCCATTCCTCTCTCCTCTGCTTCTGCACCTTGATACACTTAAATACATTTACCTGCTAATCCCGCTTAACCTCAAGGTTAACCCTATCACATATTTATATGACAAGAAGTCAAATACTGTACAAACTGACCTGTATTTGTCACTTTGAAGATAACACAACAATACTGACTCTACGTCTCGAGTCAGTATACTTTCAAGGGGCATGCTCATGATATCATCACTGTATCATAGTTTGTGATCTGAGGGTATAACTGTTTCCTGCTCCATCTGACCCAGATTACTTGAGGTAGGATACTTTACAGGAATCATACTTCCCTATCATAACCTAATAGTTAATATGAGTTCAGTCACTCATGTGCCTGAGGAGTGTAAGGTTAGTACATAATAGTTGTAACATAGGTCTGTTGGATTCCTCAATACCATGATATCCATGCCCAGTTTCTTATGTTATGGGAGATAACTTAAACATTGTTACATTGGGAAAGGCAGCATGTTGAAGGCAAATATACACAAAATAAATCATAGCAATCTAAGAAGGCCACTCAGCAAATTGAGTCTGTATCAGACAAAAAAAGAGCTATTGAATCTGATTCCACTTGCTAGTTGTTTGTCCCTAGCCCTATAGGGTTTGCATATGAATCACTTTTTATATGTGATATGCTCCATACCAGCTCCACAATGTTTTAGGTGAAAACAATTCTCCTCGGCATCTCTCAAGTTGTTTACTTCATATCTGTGCTGCTCAAGGGAAATAGATTCTTGTTATCCATTTTAAATGCATTTATACACTTCAATTAAATCTCCCCTCAGTCTCCTCAGTTCCAGAGGAACCGTCGCCAGCCTCTCCAATCAACTGATACGTTCGTATCATTGCTGTAATGTCATGACTAGAACTGTATACAGAGCTCTACCCGACCAGTGTTTTGTATAATTTTTCGCAAAAGCACACCGCTCTTATGTTCTACACCTCAGCTAATATGGGAATGTATACTTGAGACCTTCTTAAATAACTTATCTACCAGTGTTGCCACAAATTCCACATACTGTCCCATTTGTCTCAGTGTGCAGGTTCATAGCTCCTTGAAAGTGGAATCCGAGGAAGATAGGTTAGTGAAGCTGGCATTTGGTATGTTTGCCTTTATTGATCAGTGCATTGAGTATAAGAGTTGGGAGGTCATATTGTGGCTGTACAGGACATTGATTAGGCCACTTTTGGAACTTTGTGTGCAATTCTGGTCTCCCTCATATCCGAATGATGTTGTGAAACTTAAAAGGGTTCAGAAAAGATGTACAAGGATGTTGCCAGGGTTGGAGAGTTTGACCTATAGGGAGAGGCTGAAAAGGCTGAAGCTGTTTTCCCTGGAACATCGGAGGCTGAGGGGTGACCTTATAGAGGTTTATAAAATCATGAGGAGCATGGATAGGATAAATAGGGTGGGCGAGTCCAAAACTACAGGGCACAGGTTTAAGAGGGGAAAGATTTAAAATGGATCTAAGGTGCAACTTTTTCATGCAGAGGTTGGTGCATATTTGGACTGAGCTGCCAGAGAAGGTGATGGAGGTTGGTACAATGACAACATTTAAAAGACTTGCTGGGGATATGAATAGGGAGGGTTTAGAGGGATATTGGCCAAGTGCTGACAAATAGGACTAGATTTTTTAGGACACTTGGTCAGCATGGACGAGTTGGACCAAAGGGTCAGTTTTCATTCTGTATATCTCTATGACTCTATTTTCTCAGGTTGTTCTCAAACTAACCTATTTGACTATCATATTTTCCAAAGACTGTCTATTTCTATCTCTTTAATGTCTTTACCAGTGTTACTGGAACCCTCAGGATTGACTATACAGTATTCTGTTTACTGATCCCCAATTTTCTACATTACAAAACTCTGCTCTCTATATCCTATCCTCATCCCACCATTGCTAATCATGTTTTAAGCCATTTGGTCCATTAAATGAATACCCACTCCAAATTCCTCCCTCTCTCTTAAATTCTATTGGAAATCAATCTCTTTAATCAATGTGTTGATCAGTCTTCAGCAGCATCCGTTTTTGTCTGGCTAAGCCTCGATGAGCATCTTGAGATCTTTTTATTAAGTGTATAAAAATATAAACATTTGATGCAGAATCCCAATTCTTCATGTAAATTAGAAACAGGTGAAGCTCCAGTCATAAGCCTTGGGAAGTTCCAGTTAGTATTTCACACTAGCCCAATAAGGCAGTCCTAATCAGCATTTGCTACGTTTTTTTCTTCATTACTGATGATACATTTTGCCTAAGAAATTGTCTGCATTTTGTAGAAGTCTTTCATGTAGAACTATATTGAATGCTTTCCAGATATCAATACACACCATCATTAAGCTGGATGCCCACTGATATCGTTTTATACTCCCACGCTGCAACACTCAGCACATCTTGCATTTCATTTATTGGTCATGTGTACTCAGGTACAGAAGTACAAGATTACAGTGAAAAGTGTACAATGTTGCCACACAAAGGTACCTAGGTACAAGTAGTCGCACAGAGAAACAAAGTTAAAGTAAAGCATTAACTTTATTCTTTACTTTTCTACTTAAAGTAAGAACAAAGTCAAAAGTTAACATTACAGTCATAGAGTCATAGAGATGTATAGCATGGAAACAGACAGGCCAACCTGTCCATGCCGACCAGATATCCCAACCCAATCTAGTCCCACCTGCCAGCACCCGGCCCATATCCCTCCAAACCCTTCCTATTCATATACCCATCCAAATGCCTCTTAAATGTTGCAATTGTCCTTCCTAATATTTATTGGAAAAATAAAGGAATACAGGTAAAAGTTCAACAGTCTTTCTTAAGTGCACTTGATATGGATCCATTAACATAGACGAATATCCCAAAGCAATTGATAATGGTATAATCAAAAAATAAAAACAAAATAGATATTAGAATGGTGAATGAAAGCTTCATTGAAGAGATGGGTTTCGCATATTGCAATGAAGGAAGAGATGAATATGAAGAGATGGAGGGCTTCAGAGTGGGAACCTGAGTTGTGAAGCCAGGTGACTAAAAGCAAAAACACCAATGATATAGAATAGGGTCCCATCTCAATCAGGGGAAAAGTGAATCTGGGTGCTTGTGCTGGTATTACGCAAAAAAAAGATAGATGTGACCCTGAGAAGATAAAAATTAAACAACTCTAACTGTGATTTTCTAAGATAATTCATGTGAGGAAGGTTGCACTGATTGTTTCATTGTCATTTCCTTCAAAAAAATGTAGTAACACGCAAGCTCATAGAATTTCAAGAATGCCACTGAAAGTTTAAGCTATTTATAAGATATTTTAGACTGTCTTAACCATTTCCAGTGAGACAATGTCATTGTCACGTCAGTCTTATCAACAATATTATTTTAAATATTAACATCCATTATAATCACAGTTTAAAACAAAATCACTTAGCTATGCATTGTAAACATTCAGCTAATGGGTTTAAATTTATTGACGTAAAATGTGCTGTTTGGAAGTTATGACTACTGTTTAATTTTAAGTGTTCGTGTTTAATAAACTTTGGTATACCAACTGCACTTGGGATTGAAAAGGTAAATCCATGCCTTTGTTTCAGACTTTCAAAGGAACGGCAAACATCATAAAAATAGAAGACTGACAGTGAAAGAAAATGACAAATTTCACTGAATATTATATTCATTCAGCCTTGATGGTAATTAAATTGCTGATGCCCTCTTGTGGATTTAGTGTGTATGCATCCATAACATGCAAGTCAATGATCATTTATGTGCATGGTTAGTGACATGGTCATATTTCGATAAATCATCTTCCAGCAATGGCAACAGGAAACTTTGCTTTATCAGAATAATTCTAACTGATGTTTTGGGTCAATGGCATCTTTCCAAAATTAGAAAGGGTTAGGGATCTAAGAGGTTTCAACCAATTAAGTGCAGAGTCAGGAAAAGGAATGAAGTGGGAGTCAGGAAGGACAAAAGGAAAGATCAGTGAAACAAAGGAATGTTTGATCAATAAAATAATAATCATGAAAGACAAAAGGAGAAGGCAACTGGACAAGAAAGAAGATTTAATAAATGGTAGTTTCTGAAAATAAGGCAAGAGTGGTTATTTCAGTGATCTCAACCTTTTTTAACACGACCTTGAGGCTACAGTGGTTTAAAATGTGTCCTCAGAAGATGAACGGCTGAACCTAAAGCTTTCATTATTTTTATTCATTCATTGGCTTTATCTGAGTATTGCAGGAAGCTAAGGACAGTTGGACTGAAGAGAATTAAAATGGCAGGCAACTGGAAGTTTGAGATCCTGTTAATGGCGTGAAAGGAAGCATTCCACAAAGCAATCACCCAATTTGTATTCTGTCTCCACAATGTAGAGGAGATTGTGTTGTGAATGGCAAAAATGGTACACTAAATTGAAATAATTAAAGACAAATCTTCTGATTTCTTTTCATTTGTCTGACCAACAGAAGTATTAACTTTCTCATCAAATGCTTTATCACTTACTGTAATGTCAGCATTTTAAAATTTTGTTATAATGCAAAATTTAACACTGAGCCAATGTGTGAGTTCAAGCTTCTGAAAGCTTCGGTTAGTGATATGCATTATAAGGTACATATTAAATGTGGAGACGGAGTTCGAGAAGCAGAGAGCTTACAGGAGTAAATTCCAGACTTCAGGGCCTAGGCAGCTGCATTTGGAATTATCATGAAATCCTTCTTTTTCTACCCTTTTTGTAGAATAGTGCCTAGCCAGGGCTTCTGTGAGGTTTTAAATTTTTGAGGTGTGTAAAACATTTGGACAGTAAGATTGTGTGTGTGTATGTGTGAGAAAGCGAGAGAGAGAGTGAGAGAGAGAGAGAGAGACAGAGAATCAGATTCCAGCAGTACTGCTATTTAGCTAGACTGTTGAGGAAGTCACTATATGTGGGAGGAGGAGGGAGGAGGAGGAACAAGCTCAGGAAGATGTCCCAAGAGTAGGTGGACAGTTTTGCTAGAACACAGGAAAGAATTCTAGGAGCTTCTCAAAGAACGTTAGCACTATTAGAGCTCAAGGAAAATCTTGGGAGTGATATTAGCTCAGGGTGAAGCTAGCTGTTGGTGAAAAGCCGCAATTCTGTCTGCGAATAATCCAGGGTGCAGTATCTGGAACCCATGTAATCCCAGGATCCATATAATCTATTCTCTGCCCTTTCATTTGTTACTTGTGTTCACATCCATTCTTGCTTCCTTAGAACTGGCTCCTACCAACTTCTTCCTCTAATTCCATCTCTGCTTTCCCTCCATACTCCCTTGGGTGGCATGGTGGCTTAGTGGTTAGCACTGCTGCCTCATAGCGCCAGGGACCTGGGTACAATCCCTGCCTTGGGAGAATGTCTCTGTGGAGTTCGCACATTCTCCCCATGTCTATGTGGGTTTCCTCCCACAATCCAAAGATGTGCTAGCCAGGTGAATTGGCCATGCTGAATTGCCCATAGTGTTAGGTGCATTAGTCAGGGATCAATATAAGGTGGGGGAATAGGTCTGGATGGGTTGCTCTTCAGAGGGTTGGTGTGGACTTGTTGGGCCAAAGGGCCTGTTTCCATACTGTAGGATATCTAATCTAATCAAACAGAGCTCAACCTTTCCTATTTCTGCATTGTTGTAAGATTCTTCCATCTGCCTGGATCTCAGAGTTTCCTACTATGCACATACCCAGACATTTGAATGTTGTATTAAAAGGATCCTGATCCATATGTATTTTCTACATTATAATCCGTGCCAATTCTATCAGATCCACAACCAGGGAACAATAATGTAGTGGTACTGTAATGGGCCAGAATTCCAGAGCCTCAGGTAATGCTATGGAGACCTGGTTTTAAAACCCACCATAGTAGATGGTAAAATTTCATTTTTAATTACTTTTTTTAAAAATTGGGAATTAAAAGTCTAATGATCACAATGTAGCCATCACCAATTTTCTGAAAAACTTCTATTTGATTAATATCATTTAGGAAGAAAATCTGTTGTCCTTACCAGGGCTAGATAGATGTTTATATTTGGTACCTGACCCACAGAAATTTGACTCCTAACTGCCCTCTGAAATGGCCTTGTCAGACACTCAGTTGTATCAAACTGCTAAAAACTAGATAGACCCCTGACATTGATCTAGGCACCAGAAACAACAATGGCAAACACAGCCCTGTTGACCCTCCTGACTAACATCTGCAGGTTGATATTAAGATTAGGAAAATCGATGTTTCGGGCAAAAGCCCTTCCGAAATATTGAATGTACTGCTCCTCAGATGCTGCCTGACCTGCTGTGCTTTTCCAGCATCACACTCTTGACTCTAACCTTCGGCATCTGCAGTCCTCAATTTTGCCTAGTTGATATCAATTTTAGGTTAGTTAAGCAACAACCTGACATAACCATACTTAAGGAATCATACCTTAAAAACCATGTCCCAGACAACATCATCACCAAAGAGAGTAGAACGTTGCTATACAGTAGAGAGGGAGTTGCCCTGGGAGTCTTCAACATTGACTTCAGACCCAATGAAGTATCATGGCACCAGGTGAAATATGGATAAGAAAACCTCCTGCTGATTACAATGTACCACCCTCCCTCATCCGATGAGCCAGTGAGCCTCCATGTTGAACACTATTTCAAGGAAGCAGTGGATGGGGTAACTATGCAGAATGTACTCTGGTTGGGAAACGTCAATACCTATCGCCAAATGTTGCTCAGTAGCACTGCTACTGACTGAGCTGGTCAGGTCCTGAAGTATATTGCTGCTAGCCTAGATTAGTAGTATGTGCCAAAGGAACCAACAAGAGGGAAAAGCACACAATATCATCCTCATCAATCTTTGTACCACAGATGCATTTGTTCATGTGACTTTTGGAGGTGTCACAACCGTGCACTTCTTGTTGAGACAAAGTCCCATCTTCACATGAAGTAAACCCTCCCTTGAATTGCATGGCACTACCAATGAGATGCATGTGATAGATTTGGAACAGATCGAGCAACTCAAGCCTCAGCATCCATTAACTGCTGTGAACCATCAGCACGAGTGGAATTGCACTTCAGCACAAGCAACCTCATGGCCCGGCATGTCCTCAACTCTACAATTTCCAACAAATCAGGAGGTCAACCCTGGGTTCAATGAAGAGTGCCCAAGGGCAGGCCAAGAGCAGCATTAGGCATACCTAAAACAGTGTCTGGTGAAGCTACCAAATAGCAGTACTTACAGTGCCAAACAGTGTATGCAGCAAACGGTAGCCATTGCGAAGTGATTTCATAATGGATCAGATCTAAGCTCTTCAATCCTACTACAACAAGTCATGAATGGTCAGGGACAATTAAACAACTCACTGGAGGAGGAGGGTCCATAAATATCAGCATTCTTGGTGATAGAAGGGTACCGCACATCAGGCAGAAATTAAGGCTGAAGCATTTGCAACAATCTTTAGCCAGAGTTGCCAAGTAGATAATTTTGTACTCATCCAGGGGTCTCCAATATCACAGATGACAGTCTTCAGCCAATTCAAATTATTCCATGTGATATTAAAAAGTGATGGAAGTCTCTGGATACTCCAAAGACTTCCATGGGCTTATACTAGAGCCAAAGACTTCTGCTCCAGAACTTGCCAAGCCTCTAGCCAAGCTGTTACAGTACAGTTATCTATCCAGACAATTTGGAAAATTGCCAGCATTTGTCTTATGTGCAGAAAACAGGATAAATCCAACCAACCAATTATTGGCCCATGAGGCTACCTTGATCATAAGTAAAGTGATGGAAGGTGTCATCAACAGTGCTAACAAGTCACACTGACTCAGCAATAACCTGCTGTCCAAAGTTCAGATTAATTTACGAAGGATGACTCAGCTTATGAGCATCTTACAGCCTTGGTCCAAACATGAAAAAACAAGCTGAACACAAAAGATGATGTGAGAATGTCAGCTCTTGACACCACGGCAGCATTTGACTGAGTATCGCATCAAGGAGCCCTAGTAAACCTGTAGTCAATGGGAATCAAGGGTAAAATCTCTACTGGATGGAGTAATACCTAGCACATATGAAGACAATTGTGGTTGTTACAGATCAGTCATCTCAGCTCCAAGACATCAGTGCAGATATTCCTCAGGGTAGTGACTTGGGCTAAAATATGCTCAGCTGCGTTTTCAGTGAGCTTTCCTCCATCATAAAGTCAGAAAGGAATGTTCTCTGATGATTGCACAATGTTCATCATTTGTGACTCCACAGATACTAAAACAGAACAGGACCAAATCAGCAAGACCAGGATAATATCCAGGTTTGGGCTGACAAGAGGTAAGTAATGTTCAGATTACACAAGTGCCATGTAATGACTATCTCCAACAAGAGACAATCTTGACATTCAATGGCATTTCCACCAGAGAATACCTCCACTATCAACATCCTGGGAGTTATCATTGACCAGAAACATAATTGGACTAGCCGTATAAATATAAGGCCCACAAGAACACCACTATCTGCAAGTTCCCTTCCAAGCCATGCCCATCCTAACATGGAAATATATAACTCTTCCTTTGGGTCACTGGTTCAAATCCCTAGAAACCCCTTCCTAACAGCATTATGGATGTTCCTACATCAATTGGACAGCAACAGTTAATAAGTCAGCTCATCACCACCTTCTCAGGGCAATTAGGGATGGCCAACAAATACTGGTGTCAGCAATGCCTACTTTCCATGAATGAAATTAAAACTTCTCAATATTTCACCAACTCATGTGCCCACAGATCCATGTTCCTCTCTCCAACTCATACCTAGAACATGTTCTCTATCTTCCTTAACATTGGAGCTCTAGATAACAACATGATCAAACATTTAATAGTTTCAATCGAGCACAAAAATATTCTAAACTACTTACAAATAATCGAATGAAAAGCAATCCAGCTTGATTTATTTCAATCATGATAAATCAGTGGCTTGAATAATATACAATATATTGCATAAAAGAGAATACCCTTGATTTCACAGCAAGGGATACCACAGGAGATCTGCTAATTCATTGAAAGCTTTGAATGCGCTACAAAACATTTCCTGCCAATTCTTTTCCGGAACATGTCTACGTCACTCTTAATCATCTGCTGGTTAATTTTCACTCAGGTAAATTTCCAAGATTAGTATACACTAGCAGCCCCAATCTTTTCCTACATGGTTGACTCCCAGCATTCATTTCCTTCAGAATAACAACGTACCCTGGCCAAGTACTACAGAGGAGTGAGACATCAGCACAATGCATAATGAGAATGTAAGTGTCACATGACTCTACAGAAAGAACTTGAAGGAAGCAAAAACTTTACCAGAGTTTAAGAGAAAATTGTATCTACTAAGTGATAAAATGAAGAATTCTTGCAGAAGTTACCTTGGACTCAAAAAGCAATACTTTGAAAACTAGCATAACATCCCATGTACACAAAAGAAGTACATTAAAATGTGCTGTATTTTCTATCTGTTACACTCAGCTCTTTATTGCAGATGCAAAAGAATCATAAAATGCTCGAACATATAGGCTTCCTTCTAAACTGTTATTTAAGCATTGTCAATTCTTTCATTTGCAAACATAGTTTTTACAGCAGGAATAGAGGCCTTTGTCTCATTGTGTGCACTGGTCATCAAGTATTTTTCTATTCTAATCCCATACTCTAGCACCTGACCATAACTTTCAAATGCTCATCAAAATGCTTCTTAAATGGCTTCAGGGTTCTGGCCTCTACCATCTTTTAGGCAGTAAAGTCCAGAAAGCGCATGGGTAACAAATTTTCTTCCAATTTCCTTTAAATTGCCCACTCTTTCTCTTAAAAACATATTCCTTGGTTTTTGATTCATCCACCGTGGGGAAATGAGCACCCCTATATATGCTATCTATGCTCCTCATTATTTTGTACATTTCATTACATCCCCGCTCAGCCTTTTCTGCTGAAAGGAAAGCAGCTCCAGCCTATTTGTTCTCTCCTTACAGCTGAATTGCTCTAGCCAAGGCAACAGTGAATCTCCTCTGCATACCCTCAAATGCAATCATTCCCTTCATTCATGAACTAACCAGAGATCCCCAGCATCAGAGATAGTCAGTCTTCAGACAATGCAGTTCACCCTATTTGATATCAAGAGATGGTTGGAGGCACTAGATATTGCAAAGGATAAGGGCCCTAACAACATTCCAGCCACAGTATTGAAGACTTGTGCTCCAGAACTTGCTGCAACCCTAGCCAAGCTCCTCCAGATTGGCGTCTACACAATATAGAAAATTGCCCACATAAGTCCTATACAGGGCAAATCCAACAGGGCTAATAAACACTCCATTATACTCTCCATCATCAGTAAAGTGATGGCAAGGGTCTTCAGCAGCCTCTGCTCAGCAATAACCTACTCAGTAACAGTCAGTTTGGGTTCTACCAGGACCACATAGCTCCCAACTTCATTACAGCCTTTGTTCAAGCATGGACTGAAGAGCTGAATTCCAGAGGTGAGGTGGGAGTGTCAGCTATTGACACTGAGGCCACATTTGACTGAATATGGCATCAAGGAGTCCTAACAAAAAAACTGGGATTTGGGGGTAAATCTCAACTGGTTGGAGTCGTATTTGGCACATAAGAAGATGGTTGTGATTATTGGATGTCAGTCGTCTCACTCTAGGGCATTGCTACAGTTCTTCAGTGTCCTAGGCCCGACCATATATAGTTACTTTATAAAAGACCTTCCCTCCATCACAATTGGGGAAACTCACTGATGACTGCACAATGTTCCACACTGTTTGTGACTCCTCAGAAAAGTGACAAGTAACTTCTGTGTCACACAAATGCCAGACAATGACCGACTCCCATAAGAGATAATCTAACCACCATACATTGATATTCAATAGTGTTATCATCATTCAATCCTCCACTATCAACATCCTGAGGATTACCAATGATCAGAAACTCAATAGGACTAACCAATTTACTTTGACTACAGTAAAGCCTTTGACAAGGTTCTACACAGTAGACAAATTAGTAATTAGGTCACATGGGATTCAGGGTGAGCTTGTCAATTGGATATATAATTGTCTTAACAGCAGGAGACACAGGGTGGTGGACGGTTACTTTTTGGGCTTGCAAGCCCATTATCAGTGGTGTTCCGCAGGGATTGGTTCTGGATCCTGTTGATTTGTCATTTATATCAATGATTTGGATAAGAATATAGAAGGCATGGTAAGTAAGTTTGTGGACAACACCAAAATTGGTGGCATAGTGAAGAAGGTTTTCTAAGATTACAAAGGCATCTTGATCAATGGGCTGAAAATGGCAAATGGAGTTTAATTTGGATAAATGCAAAGTATTGCATTTTGGTACAACAGATGGGGCGGGATTTATACAATTAATGGTAAGGCCTTGGGTAGTTTGTAGAACAGAGAGACCGAGGGGTTCAGATACATAATTCTTTGATGTTTGCATCACAAATAGACAGACTGGTTAAAAAGGTGTTTGGCACGCTCACTTTCAGTGCTCAGTCCTTTGAGTATAGGAGTTGGGACATTATGTTGAAGTTGTACAGACATTGGCAAGGCCTCTTCTGGAATACATTGTCCAGTTCTGGTTGCCCAGTTATGGGAAGAATGTTAGTAAGCTGGAGAGGATTCAGAAGATATTTACAAGAATGTTGCCAGCTATGGAAGGCTTGAGTTATAAAGAAAGGCTGGATAGGCTGGGACCTTTTTACTGGAGCGTAGGAGATTGAGAGATGGTTTTACAGAAATTTTTAAAACAATGAGGGATATAGATAGAGTTAATGGTAGTTGTCTTTTCCCTAGGATGGGGACTTCAAGACTAGGGGGCACATTTTTAAGGTGAGTGGAGAGAGATTTAAAAAAGACATGAGCGGCAATTTTTTTTACATAGAGGGTAATTCGAGTGTGAAATGAACTTCTTGAAGAAGTGATGTATGTGGGTGCAATTACAATGTTTAAAAGAGATTTTGATAAGTACAGGTGGCACGGCAGCACAGTGGTTTGCACTGCTGCCTCACAGTGCCAGAGACCTGGGTTCAATTCCTGCCTCAGGCAACTGTCTGTGTGGAGTTTGCACATTCTCCCCGTGTCAGCGTGGGTTTCCTCCGAGTGCTCTGGTTTCCTCCTGCAGTCCAAAAATGTGTAGGTTGGGTGAATTGGCCATGCTAAATTGCCCGTAGTGTTAGATGTAGGGGAATGAGTCTGGGCGGGTTGCTCTTTGGAGGGTGTGGACTTGTTGGGCTGAAGGGCTTCTTTCCACACAATAAGTAATCTAATCTTGATTATCTGAACGACACAGACAGGGAGTATTTTGTTCGAATAATCGAACGCCTGATAGCATAGATTACCCAAGCACCAAGACCTTGCGATCTTGTCCGAACAACCCAAAATTCGGACAATCGAATGCTGGATAATCTAGGTTCCTCTGTACGAGTAGGAAAGGTTTGGAGGGAGCAGGCAGAGAGGACTCATTTAATTTGGGATTATGTTCAGAATGGACTGGTTGGACCAAAGGGTCTGTTTCCGTGCTGTATGACTCCATAGCAGCAGGTCAGAGGCTAGGAATACTGCGGCGAGTAACTCACCTTCTGATTCGCCAAAGTCTTTCCATGGCACACGTCAGGAGTTTGATGGAATATTCCTCAATTGCCTGGATGAATGCAGCTTTAACAACATTCAAGAAGCTTGACACCATCCAGGACAAAGCAGCTGACTTGATGTGTACTACATCCACAAACATCCATTCCCTCCACCACTGATGCAGCAGTTGTGTACTATCTACAAAATGCACTGCAGAAATTCACCAAGATTCCTGAGACATCACCTTCCAAGTCTACGACCACTACAATTAGAAGGCCAAGGGCAACAAATAAATTGTAACATCACCACCTGCAACTTCTCCTCCAAGCCACTCACCATCCTGATTTGGAAATATGCTGCCATTCCTTTGGATTAAAATCCTGGAATTGCTTCTCTGAGAATATTGTGAGTCTATCTACAGTACGTGGACTGCAGTAGTTCAATAAGGCAGTTCACCACCACCTCCTCAAGTCCAATGAGGAATGGGTGGTAAACGTTGGTCCTTGCAGTGATGCCCATGCCCCATGAATGAATAAGAAAACTCACCACTCAATTAAGCATGAAAAGTAATTGTATTGCATTATATGTTATTATTTAGTAATGCCTTACTTCTTATATAACTGTGCATTTTTTAAGTGACAGTGAGCAGCAAGACTGTTGATAAAATAGTACCCTTCGGATTAATATTGTTTCATAACACATACTGCTCTCTGCCAACATGTTTAAATACAAATTTTACGAGGCTGTTAACAATAAACTAAAACTCATAACTTCAGTGAAGTAATGTGCCAATAATAGAATACAGAAACAGAACGAATCTTGCTTTGAAAAAGGTGAGGAGGTGAGCAATGTGTTGGATACGATAATGCCTGTGAATAGGCTTCTCAAAAGCAGTTAATAAAGTTCTGCACAAGTAATTACGCATAACAATAAAAGCATATGGAATAGATTGGAAACTTACAATGAACATCATGTCGGCTAACTTTTAGCATCTGTTTTGGTTCCTGAAATGACGCTCAGGTTGTAAAGTACATTCAAAATACTTTAAAAAGGTTCATTATATACCAGTAACTTAAAATAAATTCACATGGCATATTTCAAAAGTACAAAGCAGAAATAACATTAAGATTAGGTAGCAGAGACTAATTGACTACAAATGCATTCTCAACTTTGTTTCTAATTTCCACCTAAGTTTCACCTTCAAACAGTCCATTTCTACCTCTTCTCTTCCATTCCTTGACTTCCCGCTTTCCATTTTTGGGAAGCAATCTATACTATTCATTATAAGCCCATTGAGGCCGCAATTACTCTTGTATCTTTTGTATTAAGCCAACACAGCTGCCTGCATATGAACTGTTCCCAAAGCTGCTTGCTCCTTATCACTAAGAAAGTTTTTCAGTTCCTCATGTATTGTAACAGACTCTTATTTGCATCTCTATGTAGTAGGTTATCAAATACAGCTCTCTAGTGGAGTGAACAAGACCTCTATGTTCACATGCTCATTCTAGGCTGGTGTCTACTGCCTTATTAATAACATAGTCAGGTGATCAGTTACATCAAAATTTACATGAATCTCATTGTAGCACATCTCACCTCAGTCTCTCTTTATTTGAACTGCATTATTCCAGTAGCTTATTTTATTTACTTTAATAGTCTTTGTATTCATTGTTGTTATTATTTACATCATTATTACCATTAACACTATTCTTAGTATTGACACCATCTCCTTTCCCCACTGCCCATCCCTCCCCACACTTCAATGTCTAAATCTTAAGGGTTGAGACAATCGGGAATTCAGACTGAATATCTCAATCTGGTTTGCTTGTGTTCAATACTCGGGTGATGGTGCACGTGTCCGAATAGATGTACCAGTTTATGCGCTCTCAGTTGTAGTATAGATGTAACTGTCCCACATCTTGTGATAATCAGACTTGGACTCATATTTTGATTTGAATAAGATCAAGGTCTTCCTGTTTATCCTCAATGGTCCTTCATGTGTTCTGACCTTGAAGGATCTCAGTTGATCTGATCACCTTGATGGCCATGGCTTATGATTTCCTGTCACTTAATCAGATTCTCTTGCTTGGCCTTGTCTTAGATAGAGCTTTTGGTCTGAATTTAGAGTAGTACCATGTCTGTTGCTTTTTCACATGGCTTTTCTTCAGTTGTTTTATCTTCTTGTGGTGTTGAGGAGTTATGTTTAAATTGAGGCTGTATTTTAAAAGTGATACGTAAAATTTAGCAACTTTTCCATGAAAAAACTCTCCTGGTAAACATCCAATATTCAATAGCATTGCTCTGTAACCGTGTAGAGCCAATTCACAGACTGGATTCTTTGGCATAAGTGAGTTCACTGTCTTGACTGAGGATGGACTGGAAAACTTGTCATCTGGATGATGCCTGCTTCAAGAGTGAACTTCATGAAATATCTGTTCACATATTGAGGTCCAACCTGGTACCACTTCTTCCAGGAAATCATGTATGATAAAATCCCCTGGTCAGCAAGTCTTCTCAGGTTAAATGCCATTGTCACTTCGATCCATTTGGAATGTTAGTTGACTAGGAGTAAATACAGCCATAAAATATAGGAATCTATTGAGCCTGCTCTGCATTCAATGAGATCATGGCTGATAATCCTCAACTCCACTTTCCCTGCCTTTCTCCATAACCCTGACTCCCTTATTGATGAAACATCTATGTTAGCCTTGAATCTATTTAATGCCCTAGTCTGGAAGGCCACTGTGGTAAATAACTCCTGGATTCACCACCCCCTGAGAGAAGAATTCCTCATTTCTGTCTTAAATGTACAACCTCTACCTCTTATTCTTTCCTACATCTTTTCTCTAAACTTGAGCAAATCATTGCTAGTTCTAGAAAGTCTGATGGAATCTTTAGCTGTAAATGCATTTTACTGTGAACAGCACATAAGCATATATGAAATAGGAGCAACATCATTCAGGCCCTTAAGCTTCTCAAGTCTTTCAAAATGCCTGACCATCATAATTATTGCTGGGCTCTGACTTTGCACTTTGTGATACCGAGATGTGGCAGTGCGGTATGGTTTCTCTTCATATCACCATTATTAAAACCACTCTACGGTCATACAGAAATAAATGTTCCACTGTTCCCAATGCTGCCTCTACTTGTGGTACTTTCTCAGTGTTTTTCTGCTAGATTATTTTTCAACCACTTTTGCAGACAGAGTTTTCCGACCTTGTGCACTTCTTTTCAGACTTTTGAGCTGAATGAATTTGTCTGAATTTGCCCTATTAACTGCTAAACCATGAGGTACAGCTGGAGAAGAAAAATCTACTTCTACAAGAATAAGGTCCTCTTTTTCTTGTTTATCCTCTGCCCGCATATGTGTTTCCACCAGCACTTACTCCTTGTCTGAAACAAAGACTATTCTATAATTGTATCTTATTAATCTTAGCCTAAAACTTTGAATACATATTTACCCATTTCAGATTTCTTTAGATTGCAATAATGCTACTAAAGGCATGTAGTCTGTCCCTATCTGGAATTTCAATTTCAGGAAGCTGTCTGAGAATCTTTTAAATCCCATTATTTTTTTCTCTATGGTTATGAACCTGTGTTCAGACTCCATTAAAGCTTTTAACATGAAATAAATGGTACTGAGTGAACTGTCAGTTTATAATTAAATAAGGAACTGCATTTAATCCTGTGGATAATGCATCTGCAGCTACTATTGTGAATTAACCCTAGTCTGTAATGTACTTAAATAATACTAGAAAGTAAACAGATCCATTTTCTCCTTTTATCGCCGTCATTTACACCATTTTACATTTCTATTTCTCATTTACCATCATAAGCACTCCTTTTGACTTTTGCTGTGGACAACCTCACCATATATTTCACTCATTCCTCCACCACACAACAATACTCCCCCACTTCAGCAGCATAAGACCACAATTATCTGATCTCTTTCAATTGTGAAGAAGTCTCTCTCCACAGATGCCACCAGATCTGTTTCATTTCTTCAGCACTTTGTTTTTATTTCAGATGTCCATCATCTGTAATATTTCCTTTCCATATCAGTAGAAAGTGACTTTTCTTTAAACTACAGTCTGTTGCAGAGTCCAATACAGTAGCTGACGCTTTTTTACAAAAACTCTTATAGATTGAATAAAACTAAATTGAGGATTATTGTTCCCCCTTGAGTCACCATTCCTGAGAAGCACTGTACATCATTTACACACTTTGAAGCTGGAAATTCACTGACGAAACTTGACTTTTTTAGATCTACAATGATGTCTTGTTCTTAGAATAAAGTAAATAGATCATACTAGAGAACTTATAATTTTAGTTCAGGACCTCTGATCTATCATGCCTTTGTCATGTCCTTGAGTCTCTGGTGATGTTCTTTCTTTGTATTACCATGCACTGGGGTTTCAACCACATGGTTCCCTGTTTCTCTTTCAGGATTATATGCATTGGCCTTTGGAAATTGTCCTGTGCAGAGGAGGTCTCAAATGGTAGATTAAAGCAATATTGCCTAAGCTGTGTAATAAATGTATTGAGCAATCTTTTGCTTTTGTCTAAGGCTGTTCAAATTCAGTTTTCTGATTCAAATCCATCAGAGAGGATCCTACTCTTGGTCTCAGATGCTGAGATCACTTATTAAATCTTGCCCATACTAAAACTAAACTTCTTTTGGGATTAAGAATGCATTAAATGTTTTTATGATGCTTCATACTCCATATTACCTGTACTTTATTCCATGCTTTGTCTTACCAGAATATCAGCAAGTGAATGTACTGAATATAGAAATGGACTTAAATTTTGACACTGTTCCTTCACGTGTATACCTGAGGCTGTGCTGTAGGGCAAAAGTTGCCACTTCCAGTGCTTCCACTTCTGACCAGATTATTGGTTTTCCCTGTAACTGAAAAAGTGAGGTCTCTCCTGGAGCTGCCATACCAACAGACCATCGTGCCAGACTCACCTGGATTTGTACTTATAATTTTCCTTCTTAACATTGAAGTAATCTGATCATGTGTTTTCACACTCTAGACTATTGTTGGTTCATGTCTAGATTTTGAAGTTTTACACAGATCCCTTCTTCCTGTGACTTGTAGCTTTCTTGCTCTGCAGCCCTGAAATCAAGGTCTTCTGAGCTCTTTTTACCCTGCCTCCAAAGAATGTCAATAAAGGCGAGAACATCACGATTTGTTCCATTCGCTCCCACTCCTTTCTGTCAACAGCATAAAACCCATTTACCCATCCCCTTCAGTTCCGAAGAAAGTCATAACGTTAATTCTGTGAGCATCTCTCTACACAGATGTTGCCAAACCTGCTCTGTTTCTCCAGCATTTTCTCTTTTCTATTCTGGAGTCTTTTTTTCTTGGTTTCTCTCATCAACATCTTTTGAGGTCTTGGCATACTTTCAGAATCTTCCCTCTTCTTGCTTAGCTGTATTTTTGAAACATTCTGAGCTCCTATCCAGCCTCTGGAGTCTTTTCTTTTCGCCTTTAATTTCTCTTTTAACTTCAGATCCTAGCTCTGGAGGGTTTACTTTTTTCTCTCGCTGCCACCATGTCTTATTTTGTGCTATCAGCATATTGAGAGCCTGGGCTTGAGTATTTCTGTGCTGTTGCTGTCTACATTTACACGGTCTCTGAGCCTGCTGAGTATCACTAAGTAGGACTATTCAACTCCTTGTGTACTTTAGTAGCCCTTTATTTACAACTGTACAAAATATATTCTCAAAATAAAGCTCTATTAGTTTAGTGCCAATACTGCTGATCATGTGAGTCATGTGATCAGTTACATCATTGGCATTTACATGAATTTCATTATACCCAACTATTTTGATTACACTACCTCACATCCTGTTTCCTGAGGACTTTATTCAATTCTCCCAGTTTCGCCTTCTCCATTACATCTGTTCCAATGATGCAATCTTTCATACCAGCACTTCTGATATGTTTTCAAATTTCCTTCATCAAGGATTTCCCTCCACCATGGATAACAGGGTCCTCAAACTTTTTTGATCCATTTCCAGCCCCTCAAATTTCACCATTTTCCCATCCTCCCTGAATTGCAATAGCCTTCTCCTTGGTTTCCCTTGGTTTCAACTTCCACTTCATCAGCCTCTGCATCCAATGAATCATCCTCTCCCAATCCTCTACAATATCCACCACCATCAACACTGTGCCACCACCAGAACAAGTTCTCCTTCCAGATGAAGCAATGGCTTTAATAAAATTTCTTTAATTTAGGAAGTATATTTACCGTTCATAATTAAGCCTCAAACTGGAGAGACCAAACTGAGATTGGTTGGCTATTTGTGGAACACACTTGCTCAGTCCACAAGCATGACCTAAGCTTCAATTGCTTGCAATTTTACCTCTGCCCCTTTTATGTTCATCTCAGTACTTTGCCTACTATCATGTTCTAATGAATCTCAACACAAACTGAAGGAACATCACCTCAACTTTCAGTCACTTATAGCGTTCAGGATTCAACAGCTGTTTAGTTCAGTAACTTAAGACAATAACCTCTGCCCCCATTTTTCAGCATGTGCCTGTCTTAATCTTGCTTATTGTGCCTCAGCTTTTAATCATAGCTATTCACTACTGTTTCAATTGTGCTTACTTTGGATGAATCCTTTTGTTTATTTACGACAATCATTGTTACTCTTTGTGAATGCCTTCGACCATGAAATCTTTTGTCAGTTAACCATTCTGCCTATTATCCAATTGCAGAGCTTCTCTTTTGTTATTGCTCCACCCTTCATGTCTCCCTTGAGTTCTAAAGAAACATCATTGACCAAAACATTAACTGTGTCTCTCTTTGCAGATGCTACCAGGCCTGCTGAGATGCAATTATTTTAATTGAAGCCCATTGTTGAGACATGCTGGGTCATCCAAGTCAAACACTGACAATTTATATGTCCACAGTTGTCCAGATATTGATCACAGAGTTACCAAACTGAAGGTCAGTAAGCAGGTTATTCCTTTACAATTATAATTTGCTACCAGTTTTGCAACTCTTTTCATCACTATGCCGATGATTGAGAGTAGAAAGATAGGGTGGTAAGTGATGGGTTGGATTTATCTTGCTTTGGAAACAGGGCACACCTCAGTCATCTTCCATATTGTCAGGTAGATGCCAGTGTGGTAGCTATACTGGAACAGCTCAGCTGGGGGTGGAGAAGCTTCTGGAGGGCAAGTCTTCTATATTATTGTTAAAATGTTGGAGGCGAATGTAAATGTAAATCCAAGTGGATTATTTAACTCTGATTCGCAGAACAAAAAGTCATGAAAGTAAAACTGACAAATCCCAAGTGGACCTTGAGTGTGGTAATGTAGAATATAACTAAAAGCCACTCTTGATATGCTGATGAACTCCCTTAAAAAGATAAATACTGCTTACAATGGTATAAAGTATCATATAAATATGTACATTTCTGATAAATGGACACAAGGACAAAATATTCTTTTGTAAACATTACAAAAATAGGAAATATGATAACATTAAGAGGACTATAGACTGGTTAGTAGGCTATAGGACTATATTATCAGTAGTTGCCAGTTAGTTTCTCAAACCTATTTGACCACTTAGTGAGATTATAGCAAGTCTTGGTCTAACTTCACAGACCCACCTTTTCCCCATACCCCTTGAGGTCTCCAGTTTTTGTTATGTTGTCCAAGAACTGCAACATCAAAACAGACTGGCTGTTCCAAGCAGCCCACATTGGCATTTATGCATCGTCAGCCGGAGTCATGATTCAATGTGCTCTCAGTAAAGACAGCACACTAGTCATGGAAAACTTCAACCAATTTAGAAAATCAACTTGGCAAAGGTATTCAAGAGAGTTTCCGAAAACAACACACTGTGGATCCAACCAAAGGTCAGGCAGTTTTGAACTGAGTAATGTGCAAATGTGCAGTTCAATAATTAGTCTCAGAATAAGAGATCCCCTAGAGAACAGTGATCATAACATAATAGAATTTTGAATTCAGTTTGAGAGTGAGAAACTTGGGTCAGAATCAAGTGTGCTAAATATAAAAAAGGGTAGTTACAAGGTAAAGAGAGAATTGGCTAAAGTGACCTAGGGAAGGGGGTTTGACAGAAAGGAAGATTGAAGAAACAATGGCAGGTATTTAAGAAAATGGCTCATAATTCACAACAATGATATGGTTCGTGACTCAAAACAAAGAAATGGTTCATGACTCACAACAAAAACATATCCCAGTGAGAAAGAAAGAAAGGAAGGGAATAGCCCTTAGTGGGCGGCACGGTGGCACAGTGGTTAGCACTGCTGCCTCGCAGCGCCGGAGACCCGGGTTCAATTCCCGCCTCAGGCGACTGACTGTGTGGAGTTTGCACATTCTCCCTGTGTCTGCGTGGGTTTCCTCCTGGTGCTCCGGTTTCCTCCCACAGTCCAAAGATGTGCAGGTCAGGTGAATTGGCCATGCTAAATTGCCCGTAGTGTTAGGTAAGGGGTAGATGTAGATGTAGATGTAGATGTAGGGGTATGGTTGGGTTACGCTTCGGCGGGGCGGTGTGGACTTGTTGGGCCGAAGGGCCTGTTTCCACGCTGTAAGTAATCTAATCTAAAAATAGCCCAACACTGCTCAACAAAGCAAGTTAAGGGCGGTTTTAAATTTAAGTAAAACATTTAAAGTGGCAAAGGATAGTGAAAAATCAGAGGATTTGGAAAGTTTTGAAAGGCTACAAAGAGAGTTTTAAAAAATTATGAGGTTTAAATTAGCAGTAGTGTCAAGTTGAAAAGCAAGAGATTCCTTAAATATCTAAAAAAGAAAAGCGTGGTCAAAGTGAACATAAGTCTTTTAAACAATGAGGCTGAAGAAATAGTAATGGGATCCCGGAAATAGCAAATGAGTCGAATAAATACTTTGCATCAATCTTCATGGTGGAGGACAATAATAGCATTCCAAAAATAATCAGTGACCCAAGCGGTAGGGTTGGATTTGGAGGGGGTGTGGTAAACAGTGGAATAAACCAAGCAGCTATCACTAGAAAAAAAAATACTAGGGAAACTATTGGAGCTAAAGACTGAAAAGTCACTGAACCTGATTGATTATATTCTAATATTTAAAAGGAAGTAGCTACACAGGTAGTAGATGCACTGATAGTAAGAATCCAAGAATCATTGGATTTGGGAAAGTTCCAAGTCCATGGAAAGCTGCCAATATAACACCCTTATTCAAAAAGGGAGATAAATAACTTGCAACAAAAGACCAATTAGTTTAATGTCTGTCATTAGAGATAGTCAACATGGCTTTGTACATGGGAAATCATGTCTCACAAACTTGATTGAGATTTTTGAAGAAGTAACAAAGAGGATTGATGAGGGCAGAGTGGTAGATGTGATCTATGTGGACCAGTAAGGCGTTCAACAAGATTCCCCATGGGAGAGTGGTTAGCATGGTTAGATCTCACAGAATACAGGGAGAACTAGCCAAAGGTAGAAGACAGAGGGTGGTGGTGGAGGGTTGTTTTTCAGACTGGAGGCCTGTGACCAGTGGAGTGCCACAAGGATCGGTGCTGGGCCCTCTACTTTTTGTCATTTACATAAATGATTTGGATGCGAGCATAAGAGGTACAGTTAGTAAGTTTGCATATGACACCAAAATTGGAGGTGTAGTAGACAGCAAAGAAGGTTACCTCAGATTACAGCAGGATCTTGATCGGATGGGCAAATGGGCTGAGAAGTGGCAAATGGAGTTTAATTCAGATAAATGCGAGGTGCTGCATTTTGGGAAAGCAAATCTTAGCAGGACTTATACACTTAATGGTAAGGTCTTAGGGAGTGTTGCTGAACAAAGAAACCTTGGAGTGCAGGTTCATAAGTCCTTGAAAGTGGAGTCACAGGTAAATAGGATAGTGAAGAAGGCATTTGGTATGCTTTCTTTTATTGGTCAGACTATTGAGTTGGGGCGTCATGTTGCAGCTGTACAGGACATTGGTTAGGCCACTATTGGAATATTGCATGCAATTCTGGTCTCCTTCCTATCGGAAAGATGTTTTGAAACTTGAAAGGGTTCAGAAAAGATTTACAAGGATGTTGCCAGGGTTGGAGAATTTGAGCAATGGGGAGAGGCTGAACAGGCTTGGGCTGTTTTCCCAGGAGCGTCGGAGGCTGAGGGGTGACCTTATAGAGGTTTACAAAATTATGAGGGGCATGGATAGGATAAATAGGTAGAGTCTTTTCCCTGGGGTCGGGGAGTCCAGAACTAGAGGGCATAGGTTTAGGGTGAGAGGGGAATGATATAAAAGAGACATAAGGGACAACTTTTTCACGCAGAGGGTGGTACATGTACAGAATGAGCTGCCAGAGGATGTGGTGGAAGCTGGTACAATTGCAACATTTAAGAGGCACTTGGATGGGTATATGCATAGGAAGGGTTTGGAGGGATATGGGCCGGGCGCTGGCAGGTGGGACTAGATTGGGTTGGCATATCTGGTCGGCATGGACAGGTTGGACCAAAGCATCAGTTTCCATGCTGTACATCTCTATGACTCTACTGAGAGTTCCTCAGAAAGGTTATAACAGAGCACTTGGCAAATACAGAATAAAATCAGAGTCAGGATAGCTTCATGATGGAGAAATTATGTCCAACAATTTATTGCATTCCTTTGAGGAGGTAACAAGCAAGATAGATAAAGGGAACCCAACAGACGTAATATAGATTGATTTCTCAAAGGCATTCAATAGGAATTTTGAATGGGATATATACGAGAATAGATAGAGGATCAGCTAACTAATAGAAGACAAAGTGTTTGAATAAAGGCGATATTTTCAGGATGCCACAGGGTCACTTCTCAGGCCACAATTATTTAAATGGATGATAGAAGCAAATGTACTTTTACCAAGTTAGAAGATAACACAAAAATAGGTGGAATACAAATGGTAAGAATGATGCAAACAGTTTAAAGGGAGATAGAAACAGGTTGCATGGAAAAGAATTTGGCAGTTAGAATATGATGTGGGAAAATATGAAATCATACCCTTTGTCAGGAAGAATAGAAGGGTTGAACAGGAAAAAAACTGCATCAGGAGGGATTTAGGGATCCTTGTTCATTAATCACAAAAAGCCAGCAGCCAAACTCAGCAAATAATAGGTAAGACAAATAGAATGTTGGCTTTTATGTTAACAGGAATGCAGGTTGTTCTGCCATAATGTGACAGTTGTGTACTTCTGCAATCTCGTGCTATAGAAAATCTCACTATGGGAAACTGCTATAGAAAATTGCACCTTAGAAGATTGCAATAGAAAATCACCATACGCTTTCAGCAGAAAGTTCACATTATCCAAACAATGTCCACAATTTGTCAATCACGTTATAGCCAATTCAAGCTGATGAAACACACATTATAGCAGAACGACTTGTAAGGAGATCTTACTAAAACTATACAAGGCACTACTTAGGCTACATCAGAAAATGTCTTACACGATTAATTATCCTGGAAAACTATGAATAATAATAATGAAGATATTCTGGCATTGGAAGCAGTCCAGAAAAGTTTCACCAGGTGGAGTTTGTGATATTTTCTTATAAGAAGAGGTTGAGTAGCTCGGGCCTGTACTTATTGGGGTTGGAAGAGTGAAAATATTTTATTGAAGCATAAGGTTATTAGGAGGCTTGACAAGGTAGATGTGGAGAGGTTGTTTCTCATTGTGGGAGAGTCTTGAACCACAGGCCATAATTTCAAAATAAATGGTTATCATTTAAAACAATGATGAGGAATCACTCATTCTCTCTGAGGGTAGTTTATGCAATTCTTTGCTGAAGAGGGTTATGTATCCTGTATAATTAAATGTACTCAAGGCTGAATAGATGCATTTTAATCAGAAAAGGAATCAAGGGTCATGGTGAGAAAGCAGGAAAGTGGAGTTGAGGATTATCAGATCGGCCATGAACTCATTGAATGGCAATGCAGACTCAGTAGAGTGAATGGTCTACCTCTGCCTTTGCATATTATTGTGTTATGGTCCATTATCCCATATTGACCCTTACCTATTCTTAAATATTAAAGCTGTCTCTGTTTCAACGCTAACTCTTGTAAAACATTCTATAGGCTAACAAGTGTCTGGCAATGTCTTACACAATTAATTGCAAAGTCACATGTCTCACACATTAACAATATTTTACCACTTCTCAAGTTATTCTTGGCCTATGCCTCCAGTAAACACTCAATTTCTTTGCATGAGAAAATAGCAGTACCAAATCCATGTTCAACAATTTTGAATTTTCAAGTATAGGAGAGACAGATCTAATTTAATGATTATTATCTGATAGTCTGTCAGTAGAAGAGTTCCGTGATAATATTATGGAGAGGGTCTCATCCCTTTAAAGTAGAGATGGTGAATCTTCAATTCAACTTGTTAATATTGATCATGTGTAATTTGAATTAGATAGGCTGTCCTCAGAATAAAACATAATCTGAAGTTATAAGACACAAATTATATGCTATTATAATTAGAATTCAACTATTTATAATAAATAACTTAAGTTAGTGATTCTAAAGTAGCTAAGCAAATAAGCCTAAAAGTGTCTGTATCCACAAGATTTATTAATAATCTGACATCCTCGCTCTACTATCTAAAACAATACCTTTAATATGCTTAAACTTATTAAAATAGTGATAACATTATAAAGAGTATCTGCTAGGGTTCAGCAGGCATTCTTTGTTAATGAGTACACCACAGGTATTGTATCTATCTGTATGCCTGTGGTTAATAAACAGGTTCCTTATTTCCTTTGAGCTTTCTTGGTTATATAATTTTCAATGAATCATAGGATGCCTACAACACACAATGAAGCTGTTTACATGCCAGGTCCATACTGGCTCTCTGTGAAGACAATTCCACTTATTCTCACTCCTCAGTTGCTTTCCTGTAACTCTGCAAATCTGTTTTCTTTAGATAATTATCCAATTTCTTTTCAAAACCGCTATTGAATCTGCCACTATCACTCTCCCGGGTAGCAATTTCATGATGCTAACTACATACTACACAGAAAAAAATCTTGTCCTCTTGTCACAATCTGTTCTTTTGCAAATTACATAAATCAGTATCCCTTGGTTCTCAATCATTCCACCAATGGGAACCGTCTCTGCCTGTGTATTCTACCTAAATTGCCTCATGATTTTGAACACTTCTATCAATTCTCCTCTCAATCTTTTCTTCCTTGAGGAGAACAATTCAAGCTCCTTCAATCTCTCCACGTAATTGAACCTTTTCTGTATCCTCACCAACACCACCGCTTCCTTCATTTCTGATTATCTTTTGAAATAATTAATCATTGTAAGCATTTTCATGATAACATTTCATACTTTTTGAGTAATTTAGATGAGCAATAAGTAAAATGTGTATTTATCATGATTGGAACGTTTGGGGAATGAAGCTCTCTTTTCATTGCTTCTGAAGATATTTTTGAATTTAATGGAAATTGAGCCCCAGAAATTGTCAGACGACAGCATTATTTTTTAAAAAAAATGTGATATCTTTATATGTCAGTGTCAGATTATCAATTTAAATAATTATATGACAGTTTTTAAGAGCTGGACAAGTGTGTCATATGTCGAAGCATATCAGTATGGATTTCGTTGTTAATATTAATTAATTATGCCTTCATTATGGACATAAAAATGCACTAAGGCTCTTATATATGCGTTAGATTCAGTGGCTGATGATCACAGCAGCTGCCAGTTCTCTATTAGTTGCCATGAATTGATAGAGATGACTGACAAAAATATGTGTTTCTTTTAAATGAAAAGCTCCATAGTTCCAGCTCCTTAACAACAATGGAAATAACTTATATTTATATAATTTCATCAATATAATAAAACAAAGTGCTTCACACAAATATTACAATGTGGAATATGACACCAAAATACAGAAGGAGCTCTTAGATCAGTTGGTGAAAAGCTGGTCAGAGGAGTAGGTTAAAGGAGAAATGTTCGGTTGAGATGTGGACAGGTTAAGGAAGTTAAGGAACTTAGTAACTGAAAGTACAGCCAATAATGGTGAAACTATTTAAAATTAAAGAAGCTAGATTTAGGTCAACACCAATATTGTGGAAGGGTTATACTAAAGGAGATTTTACAGACAACGTCAAGTGAGGCAATGCCAGCACTGGAATTAAGGATGTGTATTTTAAAATTAAGACATTGGTTGACTGGGAGCTTATTGCAGGTCAGGTACCCCAGGATAACAGTGAAAAGGCCTTGCTGCAATTTAAACTTCAAGCAGAATGGATGCCCTCAAGTTTATGGAGTGTAGAATGTGAGAGATCAACCAGGAGTGAGCTGAAATAAACAAGTCTAGAGGTAACAAAGAGATAAATGAGAGGTTTGGCAGCAGTTGCACTGAGACAGAGGTGAAGTTACATTATGGAGGTGAAATGAACAGTTTCAGTGACGGAGTAAAAGTGTGGTCGGGGCCAATCTCTGGGGCCAATATAGCCTTGTTTTACTTTTCTATTAATGTAGCTGCAGTATCTCTCATTCTGGAAATAATTTTGCAATTCTTCTCTGCAACACCTCTATGGAGTTAAATTCTTCCTCACTTTTCCTGCCAAAATGTATCACTTTACACGTCTCAACCTTTACATTAAATTTCAGCTGCTTTATGCACTACATCTCACACTCCCATTAAGCCAATGCAGACACAGACACTTGCACATGCTCATATATAAGCCAATACATTATTTACTCCCTTTTTTAAAAACCCCTTAGAATTATGTAATTGAACTTTTATTTCTTCCTAATTAATAAATGTGAAATGGTTGGGTGAGTTCCATGTGCTTGTATTTATCACATGGTGGTGAAGCGGACATTGAAGAAGTTGGTGTGCTGACAGATGAAATGCAACGTTGGTATGAGAGCAGGAAGGCAGGATGGGAAAATAATGTCAGGATGGACGCTTTTGCCAGACTCTTTAAAATAAAAACTATGTTGGAGCTGTGTTGGTTACGTGTGGACCAGTGTTCCACAAATATGTTCATTCACTCCAGTGATGCAATTGTAACCCAATTAAATGGAACAAAATTATGTGTTACGTTGCATGGTTGAAGGGTGTGGTGCTGAAAAAGCACAGCCGGTCAAGGCAGCATCCGAGGAGTATGAGAGGCAATGTTTCAAGCATAAGCTCTTCATCAGGAATGCGTGGGTGGCCCAAGGGGGCTGAGAGATAAATGGGAGGTGGTGGGTCGGGCTGGGGGAAGGGTAGCTGGGAATGCGATAGGGAGATGAAGGTGAGGGTAATGCTGATAGGTTGGAGAGGAGGGTAGAGCGGATGGGTGGGAAAACATATGGATAGGTAGGACAGTTCAAGAGGGTAGTGCTGAGTTGGAAGGTTGGATAAGGTAGGGGGAAGGGAAGTGAGGAAACTGGTGAAATCCACATTGATCCTTTGTGGTTGGAGGATCCTAAGGTGGAAGATGAGGCACCAGTTTTCTCATTTCCCCTCCCCCATCTTATCCCAGATCCAACTTTCCAACTTAGCACCGCCCTCTTGAACTGTCCTACCTGTCCATATTTTTTCCCACCCATCCGCTCTACCCTCCTTTCTGTCTTACCTGTCCATTTCCCTTTCCACCAATTCACTCCACCTTCCTCTCTGACCTATCACTTTCACCCCCACCTTCATCTACCTATTGGATTCCCAGCTACCTACCCCACAGCCCCACTCCCATTTATCTCTCAGCCACTTTGGAAGCACCTCCATCCCCCACATTCTTGATGAAGAGCTTATGCTCGAAACATCGAATTTCCTGCTCCTTGCATGCTGCCTGACCTGCTGTGCTTTTCCAGCACCACACTCTTCGACTCTGATCTCCAGCATCTGCTGTCCTCACTTTCTCCTAGTTACCTTACATGGCACAATCACAATAATAGAAAGGATATAAAGGGAAAACACTGGAAGAAAGGACTTGTTGCTGCAGTTTGGGTGGAGCAGTTTGGCAGATGCTCAGAGATCAGACTAGATTAGTTGATCGATTGACCACTAAGACCTGATTCATGGAACTTCTAAGCAATCAGTGTCACTGTGAATATGTGCAATTGCTTGATTCTCTAATAAAGGTCTACCATATTAAGTGGAACCATATTCAAGTTGTTGCATGCCACTGATAACTATACAGAACCTTCAGGCTCCATAATGGAGGAGTGGGGAGATGGAGGGTATAGAACCCCACACCATTTCCAGGCATCTTTATTACAGTTCATAATACTTCCAAGTTCTGTATCACCTGCACATACAATTCTAACTCATTAGTATTGATCAGAAAAAGCAGTGGTCCTTATATTGACTCCAAACCAAGTTAGATCCTTTCTCCAGTGCAAAGATCTACCATTTACCACTGCTCTAGTTCTTGTCACTCAGCTGTCATTGTATCTATACTGCCTTTCTTACTTTATTGGCATGGGTTTAAACTTTGCTGACAAGCCTATCAAGTGGTAGCTTATCATCCTCCTTTTGGAAGAGATGGATATCAACATCACTATCCTCAACAACCATTTCTGTTACTTCATTGAGAAACTCATTTAAATTAGTTAGACAATATTTTCTCTTCAATATCTGTGCTAACTTTTCTCAATTCTTGTGAAAAGTGGTTGCCAATTGAGTCCCAGATTATTGGTTCTGAAAGATTTCCCACCACTAAAGTTAAATTGACTGCTGGTATTTGCTGGCTTTATCCTTCTGTTCCCCCCCCCCACAAACATCACATTTGCATCTCTCCAGCCCTCTGACACCACGCTCTATATGTAGGAAGGACAGGAATTTCCATGCCTCCTTCCTTCATGATTCTTGAATGCACCTAATTCAATAATATTTTTACTTTTAATCCAGCTACTCATTACTTACCAATTACCGAGTCATACAGTTCTTTAACAATTTTTAGCCCATCCAATGTCTCAACAATCTCCTTTTTCATCCTCTTTGTAAAGACAGATGCAAATATCTCAGTTAGTACCTCATTTATCCTCTCTACTTCTCTACAAACCCCATTTTGGTCATGCAGTGCTCTATTCCTCCTTTTATTTTTTATATGCCCGTATAAAATGTTTGGTTCCTTACTATTTTGGCTGTTAGTACCATCTAATGCTTTTTCTTTGATTCTATTATCCTCATTTTCCATTATCTTGTTTTTTTTTCCCTAAGCAATAAAACCTCTATTAAACAAAGAGGTAGGGGAAAACTATAGGCTATTTGATTCGACATGAGGTGGGGAAGATAATCGAATCAATTGTGAAAGAGATTGTAGCTGAGCACTTGGAAAAACCCAAAGTAATCAGGAGGAATCAGCACTTGAAGAACTAAGATACACTGAGCATAGAGGGGAACCCGATCAATGTACTGAACTTGGATTTCCAGAAGGCATTTGACAAGAAGCCACATAAAAAAGGGAGGTAGGGAGAAAACAGGAAACAGGAAACTATAAATTGGTTTGCCTGACATCTATAGTAGGGGAAATGTATAAGGCCATTATAGATTAGATTAGATTAGATTAGATTACTTACAGTGTGGAAACAGGCCCTTCGGCCCAACAAGTCCACACCGCCCCGCCGAAGCGTAACCCACCCATACCCCTACATCTACATCTACCCCTTACCTAACACTACGGGCAATTTAGCATGGCCAATTCACCTGGCCTGCACATCTTTCGAGTGTGGGAGGAAACCAGAGCAGCCGGAGGAAACCCACGCAGACACGGGGAGAACGTGCAAACTCCACACAGTCAGTCGCCTGAGGCGGGAATTGAACCCGGGTCTCTGGCGCTGTGAGGCAGCAGTGCTAACCACTGTGCCACTATTAAAAAGATTTAATAGCAGAGCACTGGAAAAGCAGTAATATGATTGGACAGATCTATTGGAATTTTGAAGATGTAACTCATAGAATTGATCAGGAGGAGTCAATGGATGTCATTTACTTGGACTTTCAGAAGGCATTCGATAAGGTCACACATAAGAAATTTGTATGCAAATTCCCAGTACACGGGATTGGTGGTAGTATACTCACATGGATAGAGAACTAGCAAGCAAAGAGGAAACAAAGAGTAGGAATAAGCAGGTCTTTGAGTGGCAGCCAGAGACCTGTGATCTGTGTTTGGACCCCAGCAATTCACAATATTTATTAATGATTTAGATAAGGCAACAAAATGTAATATCTCCAAGTCTACAGACAACACAATGCTGGCTAGGAGGGTAAGCCTTGAGGAAGATACAGAGATACTTCAGTCTGATTTGAACAAGTTGATTGAGTGGCAGATGAAGTATAATGTGGACAAATGTGAGGTTATGCATTTTAGTAGCAAAAACAGGAACAAGGATTATTATCTGAATGGCAATAGATTGGGATAGGGAAAGGTTCAATGAGACTGGAATGTCCTTGTACACTAATCGCTAAAAGTAAGCATGTCGGTGCAACAGGCAGCAAAGACATCAAATGATATATTAGCCTTCACAGCGAGGATCGAAGTATAGGAGCAGGGATGACTTGCTGCAAATATACGGGGTCTTTGCGAGACCACATCTGGAGAACTGTAAGCAGTTTTGGTCTCCTTATCTGAGAGAGCATGCTCCAAGTTTTACCACATTTATTAATGGGATGCAGGATTAACATATCAAGAGAGACTGGATTGGTTCAACTATTTTCATTAGCTTTTAGTAGAATGGGGCAGGGATCTCAGAAATCTATAAAAATCTAACAGGACTAGATGGGCTAAATGCAGGAAGGATGCTGTTGATGAGGTGGGGGAGGCTATTTATGACTGAAATGAGAAGAAATTTCTTCACCCAGAGAGTGGTGAGACTGTAGAATTCTTTTCCACAGAAAACAGTCGAGACTAAAACATTGAATGTTTTCAAGGAGGAGATATATACAGGGCCTAAGGTAAAAGTGAAAACAAGGGGTTTGATTGATCAGTCGTGATTATGCTGAATAGCAAAGGAGGCTCAAATGACCAAATGCCCTACTCCAATTCCATATTCAATGTTTCAATATTTCTGTTAAGAGGTTATTGTACAAAACAGAAGCTCATGGTCAAGGGATAACATATTAGCATGGATCGAAGATAGATTGGCTGACAGAAAACAGAGTTTGCATAACTGTAGTTTTCTTTTGATTAGCTGGACCATCAGTTTTTACAATTTACATCAATGAGTTTAGCAAAGGGAATGAAGGAATGGTAACTAAATTTGCAGATGAACAAAGATAGGTCAGAAAATTTTGTAAAAACTATGGGAAGTTGCAGAAAAATACATTCAGGTTGAGTGAGTGTGCAAAAATCTCACAAGTGGAGTATAATGTGTGAAGTTGTGCACTTTGGCAGGAAGAATAAATTGAGTATTAATTTAACAGTGAACAACTGCAGAATTCTGAGGTCCAAAAGCATTCAGATGTCTATTGAACTAAAAATTAATCTACAGCTACAGCAAGTGATTAAGAAAGGTAATGTGATGCTATCTTTTATTATGAGGGGAATGGAACATAAAAGTAAGGAGACAGCACTGTCTCCTTGACTGGTCCGGACTTGTCCGACTTGCCTATCTCCTTTTCCACCTATCCACTCCATCCTCTCCTCCTTGACCTATCACCTTCATCCCCTCCCCCACTCACCCATTGTACTCTATGCTACTCTCTCCCCACCCCCACCCTCTCTCCACGCTTCAGGCTCACTGCCTTTATTCCTGATGAAGGGCTTTTGCCCGAAACGTCGATTTCACTGCTCATTGGATGCTGCCTGAACTGCTGTGCTCTTCCAGCACCACTAATCCAGTTATGGGCCAAATGGTCTACTTCTGGTTTTTTTTGTATGTTCTGATGTAAGTAGAAAATCATCACTAACTTCAACCTTTGAGAGTATTAAAAATAATCTCTTATGTACAAGAGATCTTTACCTTCAGCTCATCTGCTTCTATGAAGCCACTATGATCTTCATCATATCTTCGCCATGTCTGAAAAAGAAAGTGCTTTAGATACATAGTTTGTTTTATGCAGGGTGATTCACTCACAAAATCTGTCAAAACAGCAATGAAATGATTACACACCACAACAATCTATATTTCAAACTCCATTTCTGAAAGAACATTATGCTTTATTGGTGAGTGATTGGAGCATTTCTCAGCTTTTCTGGGTCCATTACAAGGAGTTTCAGGAAATTTTATAACATCAAATAAGGAAATATCACAGAATACACATACATTGGGTTGAATCTACAATTTTTGACCAAGCTGGAGTCACATCGAGTTGGTGAAGCGATTCTCATCACAAGACTGAATAAGTTTCCTCACTTTATCTTATAAAACTGACTGGATTAATTGTCAATTGAGCACCTGTGGGAAAAATCAAGACCTATTTGAGCTCATCTTATCATGTGCCTTTATGGAGGAGTTCATTTTTCAGTGGGAGTCCTCCATTAGACCAGCATCCTTCTCTGCAGCACTATCCTTCAATGTTCACTGCACATTTCAGGAGTTATCTGTGTTAAGCTCTCTTGAAATGGCAGAAAAGGAGAAGCAGGCATCCTGCTTCTTGGATGAAGGTCAGTAACCTTCTATGCTTTCTGCTACCTCTCTCTTATCTATGCCACTGACCCCACCTCCCACCAATGCTTATGTTCTGACAAACCTTCTGTTATATATGGCTATCTTCCTCAACCTCACTCTTGTTATTCCATCTTCTTGCACCACTAACCTTCCATAGTTTCTATGCTACCTCCTGTCTCCCTTGGAACACATCAACAACTTTTCCCAATATTCACCATACTAACTGCTGTGCCACCCACTTGTAACTTAGTCATTCACCCCCTTAATGTCAGTACTGGGGAAAACATCACACAGAAGGGTGAAGTGACAACAGACAAGTGATGGTGTGCCAGACATCTGATTCCTTATTTTCTCTGAGGAATGGATTCTTGACCTGGCAGGTAGGGAGAAGGACTGCTCCTGCGCTGGTGCCGAGCAGTCCATGTCCTGTCACCTGAGTAAGGAACACTAGTCATCTCAGTGCGACACTCACATCAACCAGGCATCAGACAGTATTACAAACCAGCATGAGCAACATCTCCTGCCAAGGGGAATAATGGTGAATGCAGTCCATTTCGATTTCAGAACGCTTCCGATTATGTTTGACACATGTTAGTACACAGACTTAATGCTCAAGGGATTGCAGGGAATATACTGAAATGGATTGAGAGCTAATTGGTGGTTAGAAAACAGACAGTAGGAATAAATGGGTCTATTTCAGGTTGACAGGCTGTTACTAATGGAGTACTACAATGATTAGTGCTTGGGCCCAATACACCTTCCAGGTTTATTTTTGGAGTAGGTGGAAGCCTGGAGGAACCTTAGAGACTACGCAACCAGACAAAATGCTGATTGGGCCCCGATTATTCACAATTTATATAAATTATCTGAGTGCAAGGACTGAACTAATTATTTACAAAACTGCAGATGACACAAAATTGAGTGGGTATGGGAGTTTTGAGGATGATGTAAGGAGGTTGCAAAGGATTTGGGGAAGTTAGGTGAGAGAACAGAAAATTGCAGCATGGAATACAATGTGGAATAAAGTAGGGTCATCCATGGCAGAATAAAAGTGTATTTCTTCAATAGTGTATTGCTGAGAAGTGTTGAACTTCAAAGTGTAACTTTATCCATGAGTTACTGAATGTTAACTCACAACTACAGCAAACAATTAAGAAGGCAGATGTTATGTTGGCCTTTAGTGCAAAGGGGTTAGGCTTTGGTGTATTGTGTGCTCTTTTGGTCTCCTTACCTATGGAAATAAATACTTGCCATGGAAGGAGTATAATGAAGGTTGACCAAGCTGATTCCTGGAGATGATTCCTAAAGGTGAATCCTCCTCATAAATTTTTGGAAGTTGTCCCATTATCTGTATATTTAGTATCCCATTTCAAATTAATCTACTTGCTACTATAGCCAAATGGATAACTGCACATTTGTATAACTACTGTATTGTATCAGATATTTTAGTAACAACATGCATTGGTAGCATATTGTGCAGATTTTTGATGTTCTTTATGCTATGTTGTTGACACTATCTTGAAATTATGTTGTATTTCTACCCAGTTAAATCACTCAACACTATAACGTGTTGTTCCTGCATTTTCCGTAAGATTCTCTATTGAGCATAAAGATATTGTGACCACTACCACATACAAAGAAAATCATTTTTTATCACCTAGCATTTGACATTCTACCAATATGCTATCCAAACTCTATGAGAATAGTTTATCCATATTAATAATTTCCCTACTCCTATTTACTAAATCCACATATTAAGAAAATATAGGAATTTCTGTACATTAGATACATGTAATGCACAAGAATAAAATTGCCAGCCAACAAATTTTCATACCTCCATAAAAAGGGATTGATGTTCATATCGATTCATTTTATAAATCAAAATTTCAAAATATGCACTATATTCTTGCATCAGTAACAGCAATATTCTAATTCATTTCAACTCATTCCAAGATGTGAAAAAGTTTTTTCTTCATTTCAAAGCATTCTAATAGGGGTGGAATGGGCACTTCACCGTACATATTGAAATGTTTTTGTAATATGTAATACAAAATAATACAGCATAAAATGTAGAGATTTTTAGAAAACGTAATCAACTTGGATCTTTCACTTAACTGTGACATGTATGAGATAGGAAAAGTCACTGCTTTGAAGGAAAATTCTTTAAATTACTGGAAAATGGCAATTATACCTCTATGAACTCTGTGCTTGACTTTAATTGTTGCCGAAAGAACAAGAAGAAGTTTTCTTCTGTTGGTAGGATCTGAACAAGCTAGACAGATAAAATATTTGATTACAATTTGGTTTTACAATTAATTCCATTAATTAAAATAAAATGATTAAAAATGGAAACTAAATACCAGAAACCAAAGAACGTAATATTCTATAGTGTGGTTTCTCCCACATGCCTTCTTCTTGCCTTTGCTGAATGATAACTAATCAGCTTAATACAACATTCAGCCACCTTGATTTGGTACTCAGAAGAGTGACATTAAATTCATGCTTTGAATATTTTCGTATTCATAGAGTTATTTGTACAAAATCATGTTCAATTATCCCTATGTGTAAATTATTATTTAATCTGTGTTATTTAATCTATGGTATGTTATTTAACTAAAATTATCAGTTTTAAATCCGGCACTTCTAGCTTTGTACCCCCTAAATAGCTGATGTAACATATATGCTTTTTACATATCTTTATGATTCATACACAATAATGCAGCGAGTCAGTTAGAAGCTATGTGTACTGTAGAGCTCTGTGTTGTCCTGACAACATATCTCATCCACAAAACTCAAAGATATGCATTGTTGCAACAACCTAATAGCATTTTGGAGTTCTGACTGAAAATTGTTAAATTTGTGCTGGTTATTGCAGCATGAGGATAGTTTATGAAATAATTGCATGCATATGGGTATTTAATTCTAACTCTCTAAACTGAATCTCATTTAGAACAACAGCCCAAGAAACAGGAGACCTCTGTTTATTCTTCATATGTAAATACTGATCTTGCTCATAGGTAGCATTTGAAAACTTATTACACTTAATGTCAAGCAGTTGATCAAATAGTGTGAACAATATAAATATATTTACTTTTGATAATCGCTCATAATTAAAACTGTTACAGAATTAAATATTTCAGTTACAACAGTTCTTAATATTTTAGGCAAATCTAGCTGGATTTTTGATTTAGCGTAAAATTCTTTAATTGAGAATTGGGATCGAAACTATAATTACAATTATAATATTAGGCAGTTTGAATGCAGGTACCAATTCAAGTACCAATCTAAGAGAAGAAAGGACTTTACATGCAAATAATTATTTCCTCCCTTATTATTTCTGCCAGTTTCAATTCTTTTTATTCTTTTCTTTATGCCTCCCATGCCAATATACCAATCCCCATTTTCAAAAGACATCTGCCAATATTAATCTGTTTCCAACCACCAGATTTTATTTCCTGAGGTGAGTCAGACTTAAATTGTTCCCCATTCTTCATTGGAAAAGCATCACTTCTGCTTAATTGTTTCTGCTGATGGGACAGCTATGGTCCCAATATTAACATTAATAAATGTGTAGGCAAAAGCTAATTTCCTTACTAAGCTAGGTCAAGGGTTTAATTCCACCTACATTTCAATTAACGATAAACTTATTTATGTATGTCCGTTACTATGCACGTTAAGCATGAGCTTAAATAGGAATAAAAATGTCAAATTTGGAAGTTTGTTTGATACTGGAATGCAGGGATATATGATGCAAATTTGCACAATGCCCATTTTAAACACAAACAGTTCTATACAAGTTCACGCCGAATCCCATCGATGATTTTAAAACTCCTAACTTTCCAAAATTAAATATCTTATCACAATGTTTTCCACAGTAATATCAATACTGAACCGTTGTCATTAACTTCGGGGAACGAACTAGAAGCTGACTGAAGCAACCAATAAGAATCCATCTTACGCCACGTGAATTAATGAGAAAAGTTTCTGCATAAATATGATCGAGTTAAAGCAAATTGGAAATTCTTACATCTGCCAGCTCTATTTTTCCATCAGCACTCTGGTCGTACTTCTCCACCAAAGCTTTCATTCCGTCAGCTAATTCCTACGGATTGATCATGTTGGGCATGTTAGTAATTGCACGAACAGACACTGACCTGGAAAACACAACCTGATCTGCGGAGATGAGAAGTACGCATTTGGATAAAATGCGGATGGCATAAAATAGACTTTTTTTTACCCTCTTCAGTTAGATGCCAAAGAAGATTTGAAAAGTTCCAATGAAACGCTGTATTCATAATCGCCAAAAGAATATATAGCGCCGCCGACTGTACTACAGACAATACAAATCACTATTTAACTTCATTATTCGCGCTCTTCAAGCCTTGCATTTATTACAGAGCCGTACTGAAGTTCTTAACACGACCTGAAGTGCTTCCCAATTGTTCGGATTAAGGGAAGGTGACAATATGTATGCTTTACAACAGTTTTATTTTCAAATAAGGAGTTGCCGTTACATTATTGACATTGCTATATCACACATGTGCCGTGGGTACAATGTTCCGTTTGATCAAATCGAAAGCTCTGATCTGTCATTAACTTGTCCATTTCGCAGCCGCTGTTGTGCTGTGGCGTCCAGGTGCGTGTTGAGACCTACTCTAGCAGAAAAAAATGCTGTGGTGACAATCCATTTGGAAGGAAGAAAATCCAAATCAACAGGAAAGAAAAGTCACAAAAAAAAATGCTGTTCATTCGCAGAGTGTGTGTGAAGTGGATGGATGCTGTTCAAAATCAGAGAGACATTAATCAAATAATAAACAATAGTACATAATTATAAAGACGGGGAGTTGCGACCAGACGCTGTTGGTGTTAATGACTGACTTCCTCTTATTACGAACCGCTTTTACAACGAGTCTGTTGTCAAGGAGACAGGAGCACACCAACATGTCCAATTTTATGTCGCTGTAATGGTTATTGTTGGTGTCATATCTGGGTTATGTTAACGGTAATTCGAATGTATATTTGCTTAATTTACTGTTAACAAACACCATAAATGTGTTAATATTTATTTAGTTATTTCCAATATTTGCAATTTTTTGATTACTGGCTGTACTGCCTCGACAAACATCGTCCGACGAATAAAATCTGCGGAACTATCTTTGCTCCGTAACTGTTGACAATGGGTGTTAATCCAAACACTAGAGTCGCTTTATCTGATTTATGAATTTCAGCAGCGCTGACACTATCTAGTCATCACCTGAGGTGGAGCCAGAGAGAGAGAGAGAGAGGATTAGTCACTGATTTTTGTCGCTAACTAGACTTCTCTGCTTTTCGTGCTCAGTTATAATAGTTTTGTTGATATTCCAGAATGCAGATGTGTTCTCTGTGAGATAGTTAGGCTGATGACTTCTGGGCTCCACATCAATCAAAATATTAAGGCAGGGTAGCAGGAAAATCTCCCCACTTGAAAGTAAATGTTGAAAATAACTTCATCGTTGCATTTTAGAGAAATATTTGCAGTTTTCGTGGTGTACTGCCATCTGGAAAGTACTGCCCGCCCAAGCTTTGGCACAAAGCAAAATCCGAACACAGTGCATTTACCAGAAAACCGGCAGTCATAACCATGCCAACCTAAAGTTGACGGTTTTACTTCCTTATGAAGTCAGCTTTTTGCATTGTGTGTCTGCACATGTACATCTCGATAATCTAATGTTTTTTTAATATTCTGTATAATGCATTTCCCTAAAGTTCAACACTTACTAAGCCAGTGTCTTTCCGAGCTTGCTGAAGTTCTCGAATGAAATTTTGCAGTTCTCTTCCTTCAATATAACCACGACCTAAAATAAAGTACACTCATATACTTAAACTAAAATTAAACCATATTTCAATTTACGAAATTAGGTTAAAGGAATCGCGCATATACCACTTAATATAACCAGGTTTCATTTTTAATACAAAACTCGCATTTTGCTAACGCTTTGATAACACGCGAATAAAATTAACCTGGATATTTTCAGCATTTATTGTTCAGTGTATATAGTTTGTTTAAGACAAACACATGCAATGATTCTCAATAATAAATCGAAATTCACTTTGCACAACTACAGTATGGAGGAATGAATTTATTGCAAAATAAAAGTAGTTACCAGCATTGTCATAGTGATGCCAAATTTCCAAGAACTGTGTGGTAGACTCTTCAATCGCTTGCAGGTAAAGACTGTGTGTGTCTGCCATGGTTGCTTGGTACCAGTTAGCCACTTGCCTGTTCTGTGAAGGTTTCAATCTGAGCGGTCCCGACCAGCGCGCGCCCCCTAAATGCGGCTCGTGCTCCGGAGCCCAGCCCTCCGCGCTCACTGCGCACGCGTGGCTGCACCCAGCCGGGGACATGCGGTGGCAGCAGGTGAGAGGGCAAGGTGCTGGCTCCAAGGCAAAGGGGACCGGCTCCCGGCTGCAGACAGAGCCCTGCACTGGGGTGCAAGAGGAGCACCTACTTGGTTAATGATTCACCTCAGTGAAATCCAACGGAGAGGACGGCCAATTAGCCCAGTTCAACTAACTTCATTCGTGCGAAAAGCGACGTTGTCCATGTCATTTACACTTTGCAACGATCCAAAAGAGAAAAAAAAATGTGATGTACTGTCTCTCATTGACCTTTGAATCCATGTGTGGCAAATGGAGAAGAATGTATTTGCATTATTTGTCGAGTATGAGACACTAGGAACTTTTTAACCGTTCACGGCATGCAAAGAGTAACTACGATTATACAGGAACCGGAAGGGAGCCACTTATTAAATGTTCACTCCTTATGTGTGCATCTAATTACCTATTTACTACACTGCATAGATTGTGTGAGTGCAAGAGATGTACATCTCTTGATTGAGGTAGTATATTTTATTAATTGTTATTTTCATGGACAGGAAAAAAGAAAATGCATCTCCATAAGCAGAACAGCTAAATTCACCTGATTAATTGTTTCCAGTATACGAAGGAGAGGGAGGAGCAGTATCTGATCATTTACAGATAGAAAAGGGAGGATGTTTCACTGAACTATCATTCCCGCAGTAAACAAATACTTAGAATTCCATTTCCACTATATACAGCTCAAACTACTATAATCTTGGTTCACGTAAAATGAATCTTCACTCTTTACCTAGTTTTTAATCAGATGGATGTCCCAACAGAGTAATCAATGTATTTAATGAATTCGCAGTAAGCTGTTAACAATGTATTTCCTCTTTTCCCTGCTAAAACAGATTATATCAGAAAAGAAAACGCTGAGAATGTTTAACAGGTCAGACGATATCTGTAGGGAGAGAAGCTGAGTTAATGTTTTAGGTTGGTGATCTTTTATCAGTTCTGAACTAGCAACAAATATTACACGGAAAAAGAGAAACAGAAGTGGACCAATCAGTTCCTTCAGCCGATTTCAACACTCGGTAAGATCTATATAAGTTGTTCGCTCGCTCAAATTCCATTTAACTTATCTTTTTCTGCAGATGCTTCCATACATGACCTTTCAAAATAAAAATCAGCTCTCTTGAAAACCTCTTTTGACTCAGTATCCATGGCCATTTGCAATAGGAAGTTTCAGGATTCCAGTACCCTTCGTGTGATTTCATTCCTAAGTAGCTATAATTCTAACTTGAAAATAATACCGTCTTGTCTAGATTGTCCAACAGTAGGAAATGGGTTTTCTGCAGCTTCAGATTTCAAATCTCTATATACATTTAAGGACCTCAATTAGATATTCTCTCCTCCACCTAACCACCGTTTTTAAAGCCAATCTAAGTTTATGGCCAAGACTGAACACAAGAATCCACCATGGTTTTGATCAAGGGTTTGGACATCTGAAGGTTGATTTCCTCATTTTGAATCCTAAATTAGAGTCAACGAGCACGGAAACAGGTCCAACTCGTCCATACCGACCAAATATCCTACATTAATTTAGTGGCCTTCTGTCTCGTAACATAGTGGTTCACGGTGTGCTAGTCAGCCCTGTGGTAAACGTCACCTGGTGTGGTGCAGGATCCCCACTTTGGCATGGCAATCTCAGCTGCAATAGCAACTGAGGAAGACATTGTCTAAAGAAAGTGCTTCATTCACTGGTTTGTTTCCTAATTTAAAAATCACACTGCACCAGGTTATAATCCAACAGGTTTAATTGGAAGCACTAGCTTTAGGAGCGTTGCTTCTTCATCAGGTGATAGACTACCACCTGATGAAGGAGCGACGCTTCCAATTAAACCTGTTGGACTATAACCTGGTGTTGTGTGATTTTTTAACTTTGTACACCCCAGTCCAACACCGGCATCTCCTAATCTTGTTTCCTAATAGCTCTCTTCTCAACCAGAGCAGCTTTCTATATCTGCCTACCTCTTCCGGTGCCCTTCCAAACTGTCAGCCCCCAAACATCACAGCCTTCAGCGACTGTTAATACTGACATTGTCAGTATCAATGCCAGTCACCTTTATGTTTTGCTTGTAGATGCCCTGGTAGTGGAGGGATGGATGTGTAAGGGATTGTGAACCATTGGCCAGTTCACCATACAGAGTTCTGCTCTCATTCAACCTGTGTACTGATATTTAAAAATGTATGTGGACTGATGAAAGCTGCACCTTCAGAAGTTCTCCACTGGTGGCCTTAGCCTATAATTCAAACGATTTCTAATTCAGAAAAAGAGCAATATTCTAACAGTCTCTTTGATCACCATTGTCTCCCCCACCCCAATCCCACACTCAATCTTTTAATGATTTCTACAAGGGATACAAATCTCATTAGGTACCCACATAGCACGTAGACGTCTCTTCTGTAACAATACAAATTACTGGGCAAACTCACCATCTTGAGGTTTAGTTTTTTCTGGTCCAAAGTAGATGACTTCACATGCAGTAATATTACACTCCATCTGCGTTAGTGTAACGTTATATCCATGCGTGTATCAAGATGTTGGTATGTTTCTATCTGCTCAAATTTGCAAGATGTCACCGTACCTTCATATGCATTGAAAGTGCTGCACTGAACAATGTTCAATTACCCGCTTCAAACGTGCTGATAGAAAACCTAATCTTAGCAATAATGAAGAAGCTGAGATCTCTAGTTAACCTACCAATCTTGTTCGGTGGTCTGTGTTGCCGAGTATGTCAAATGAGTGTGTACTACTCCTCTGCCTCATTATCCCTTTATCTATATTACTTCAGTATTAACTTTCGACTTACAAATATTCGCGTTTATCAGTTTAAATAGTAAGAAATTCGTAATACTCTATAATCGTGAAACCGTGAAAAAGCTTACTAGCCTAGAGCTTGAGAATCTGGAGATTCTATGAAGTACTTTGAAAATAACTAGAACTGGAAGAGATATTTATCTCGGTACCCTTTCTGGTCTCGCATTGCACTTCTTTAGATTCATTTAAGTGGTAAACCGAATGAAGTAATGCAAGATATGTGTCGTTTATAAGTCACCTGGTAGCCAGTAATGAAACTCTCAAATGTTATCCAAACAATGTCCAATTTCATTCTGCGGTGAGAATCGTTTAGCTTTTTCGTAATTTTTGCAGGTGGAAAATCATCCAAAACTTGTTAACGCCCTTTCTTTCTCCAGACATTAAATCAAACCTTTCTCCTTACTTGTTCTCAGTCGTCTCACTCAACTGTTTTCATGATTCGGGAGTATCTCATTTTTGTATTTCCTTTGCATGTCCTCATTCAACCTCTTTCTCGATTATCCTTCTTGTCTCCCATTCTTGGTTCTTAGAACACCAGACTTCTCCATATTTGTCCATTGATGGACCCTTCAAGATCTTCCCTTCCCTTTAATGTGATAACACATGCGTGCATTTTAAAAGAAAATATTTGCATGTAGTTTCCTTGCTCTAACCCTTTTGCCTCAGCATCTCGTTATTTACTGGTTCTTCCCATTCAGCTATATTTTTTGGACACCTTTCCTTGAAAAAAGACCTGAGATACTAAATAAGTCAGCTCAATATCACTGAACTGAGAATCATGTTTTTTCCCCTATATTTTTCCAGTTTAAAAAAACTCAAATGCGTTTCGTCTTTCTCGGATCCAAATGGTGTGCAGACATGGGAGAAGGCAGGCGGTTGACAGTAGGTAATGAAATCGGAATGGGCCGAATGGCCTCCTTCTGCGCTGTAACCATTCTCCAATTATTAAGTTTTGTTTTGTTTAGATGTTCCCATTACTTTTTTTTAAAAAAAGAAAAGATATTTTGACCATTCATCAGCACATCCTCAATCAAAAAAGACTTTCAAACATGTTTTTAACTCCAAACGAATGGACCAAAACAGGACTAATGTACAATTTGGCAGTACATGGACCATGATGTTTCCAAGCCAGTGTGGATTTAGTAGGTTCGAAGTGATACACGTTGATTAATAGTGCTCTTTAAGCAGTGAATTGTCTGAGGCTTCTCCAGGAATGGAAATCAGATCCGTGAATTTCTGGAGTTGTATTCAAGCACAGGCAGTGCAGACTCGCGAAGATGCCCGCGGGGGACATAGCCACAGCACGAATCTGAAGGAGAGAAGATAATGATCAGGGAAGCATTGTCCGGGTTATGTGATAAGTGATATAACAACAGAAAATGCCCGCGGAGCATTTCCAACATTTCCTGTTTTTGTTTCCGATTTCCAACACCTGCAGCATTTTGATTGTGTACATGTGGTCTCCTCAAAATAACTTCCCTTTCCTAAGGTGAAGCTTAGAAGTCCCTCCCCAGTCGTGACATCACGAATGGATCGAATCTCCTTATAACGACTGACTTAAAACAGTTCCAGTCTCACTATAACTCTGGACTGCAAACCTACAGATCACCAGGGAATCCTTCTTCACCTTGACACAGAACCGATCGGACTGAATTGGAATTCATGTGCTACTGGAAAACGACCTCCTTGATCCAAAACCAGACAGTCTGGCGAAAACATATAAAACCTGTGTGCTCATATAATTCATCAGGCTGTAAAGCGTGGATCCATCAATAAGTTAGTGGGCATTTTTCACAACGAAAGTTGGAGCCCACCTTCAATGCTCAGTGTTACTGTTCTTGGTGTGTAAACATTGCATTGCACCCCAAGCAAGTAAAGGAGTCTCTCCAACAGGTACGAAACTGATGTCAAAATCAAGAAAAATGTTTGTTTCCTGTATTCAGAATATATTACAATTTAGTATTCATCACGACAACATTTTTGCAGAAGGAAAGCTGTGCTGTAAATTAAGTACATTTGGCTACTGATCTTACTGAAGGTCTGATGTCAATTTAACGGTAAAGAGACGGGTTATTGTACCAACAGAATTTGCAGTTTCTCCAAAACCTCTGGCAATGCAGAACCTATAAGCATTTCAAAATAATTTGAGAATATAGCATGGTGATCATAAGTACCCAAACTAGTTTTGGTAACATTTGTAAATTATGCGTGAGAAATCACAAACTCACGAAATTGTTTAGCGTTTTACTTGGTTAGTAAATTGCAATGTTTACTGTTGAAAAAAACCGCATCAAACACAGTCAAGAGGTCTTAGTGTGTAACATGATACTTTTATTCCATAAAATGTTAAATGACTTTCCCTTCGATTAAAAAAAGGTTCAGATGTGGTTATGTTCTAATTAGCCTGTTCACAGATGTTATTACACAACCCTGGAGCTGAGCATATGCACTCGAACGTGGTTCCAATGTGAAGTTATTCATAATTAGCTACCGCAAGAATCTCAACACGGTTTCCCACAACTTTGAATTGTCACCTCCCTAAACTGAAAACTTCAAATTTCAGTTAGTTCATTCTATTAATCACAGCAAACTGCTATTTAATATTAGTAGAGAACGTAAGATACCAGAGAAATGGTAAAATGATTTTATTTGATAGCCTCTCATGTCAGACTGTGTTTACTGATTTAACAGATTGCCCTAGCCCCGCCCCTCCAAGAAATCGGAACCTGGAACAAAGCTAAAACTGACACAACACCAGGTTATAGTCCAACAGGTTTCTTTGGAAGCATTAGCTTTCGGAGCGCTCCTTCTCCTAATACTAGTGCTTCCAAATAAACCTGTTGGACTATAACCTGGTGTTGTGTGAGTTTTAACTTTGTTCACCCCCCAATCCAACACCGACACCTCCAAGTCATAGAATAAAATTAGTTACGTTGCACATATCAAGCTGATAGTCAACATATCTGCTTGTAATTGCTCGTGAAATCATGTCATGCTAGCTCGTAGCAATGGCCTGTATCACATCACCCGCAGCATAACTCCAATCTGTTGCATCGCTCCTATTCAAAGCGTCCAAGTTTACGAGTTGACTCTGAGAGTATAAAGTTGACATGTGTAACTTGCAGGTGAAGCAAAATTGATAAATTATTCGCCTATTCTGATTTCAGAATATGCAGATTAAACATGGACCCATGAAGAGTGAGTTGGAATTGTGTATATGCTCTTGACTTGATTTCGCCATCATATTGACATGTGTACACACTGGCCCCGATACGTATGATTGACATAGGTACGGATGAACTATTTTACGTTCAGATTCAATTATGAAAAATACTTATTATTTGGAAAAATGTCTATTTCAATCATTAATTCTTACTTTTAAAACACTTTTGATTGCTTGGGCAGTTGCAAGGTCAGGAATAGCAGCACTGGCAAATTAAATGATTCTTCCACATTCTGTTTTGTGTCAGCATCATGAATTCCTAAGTCAGGTCTTAGTCTATTTTGCCCTAAAATATACCTTAACTCCAAACTTACATCAGTATTCAGTCTACCTCCAACCTGACAGTTCCTTTTTCCTTCGCGGTCACTCATCTGTTCCTTGAGTGAGTGCCAATCTTATGCCAATTATCAGTGAAATAAGCAATTTTGTACCATGCAACTGCAGTCAACATGGAACATAGTAGTCTGTTGAAACTGATTTCACTTTGAAGTCATATAACTAACAGAAAATAGAAAAATAAATTCATTCTGTGAGGCTGGACTGAAATATAGATTAAAGTTGAAATGCATTATTATGAACTAAAAGTTGTCAGTATAGTCTTAACAGCCCATAGAGCTGCTCTCACATTAGAAGACAGATGACTGGTGATGGTTTAGCCTGAGGGTCACCATACCTCAGGCAAGGGGAGAGTCATAGAGCCATACAGCATAGAAACAGGCTCTTCGGCCCACCACATTTAGGCTGACCAACAAATACCAAATTACACTAATTCCATTTACCTGCACTTGTTCATAGTCTACTACGCTCAGGCATTTTAAGTACTCATCCAGATGCTTCTTAAGTGTTGAGAGAGTATCTGCCTCCGCAATTCTCAGGCAGCATGTTCCACATTTCTACCACCCTCTTAGCAAATTATTTTCCTCACATCTCCTCTAAACCATTTAGTCCTCACCTTGAACTTATGCCCCCTCAATTTAGGCATATTTGCCGGGGGAAAAAAATTCTCACAGAGTACTCTGCCCATGCCTCTCAGTTTTGGATACCTCAATCAGATCACTCACTTCTCAGTCGCCCCGCTCCAAGGAAGACAAACTGACGCTTTTCATCCCAAGCAACATCCTGTTCTCTGCATCCTCTTCAGTACAATCATATCCTTCCGATAGTGTGGCAAACAGAATTGTACACAGTATAAACAATATGTTACAAAGATGTAACTAAATGTTTTTGCTCCTATATTCTATGCCCTGGCTAATGAAGGCAAGCATCCTATATGCCTTCTTCACCACTTTGTCTACCTGTGCCAACACCTTCAGGGATCTATGGACTTGTACCCCAAGGTCTCTTTATTCCTCAGTACTCCCCGGGGCCCTACCATTCATTCTAATCCTTTCCTTATTGGACCTCCCAAAATGCATCACCTCACAATTATCAGAATTAAGTTCCATCTGCCAATGCTCTGCCCAGCAATGGATCAATAGCAGGCCATAGCCTAAGATGATCCTCATTTTTCTTGTTATCTGCAAACTTAATAATTATATTTGCTGTGTTCACAACCAAGTGTTAATGTACGTAACAAACAGCAAGGGTCCCAACACAGATCCCTGCAGTACACCGCTGGTCACAGGCTTCTAATCACAAAACATTCACCCATTATCACCATTTGCCTCTTGTTTGCAATCCAGTTTTGGATCCAATTTGCCATTTGCCTTGGATCCCAAATTATGAAATATGTTTTTATTTTAAAAAAACCTTTTACCTAACAGACCAGTCTTCCATGTGGGACCTTGTTAAATGCCTTACTGAAGTCCATAGAAATCACATCATCTGCATTATGTCTTCAATATATTTAATCACATTTTCAGAAACCCAATTAAAAGTTTCGTGCAGAATCTCCCTTTAACAAATCCATGCTCACTATCCCTGATTAACCTCTCTTTTCCAAGTGTTGATTAATCTTACGCCTCAGAAATTTTTCCAAATAATTTTCTTACCACAGACATCAGACCAACTTGTCTGTAACTACCTAGCCTATCACTGCTGCCCTTCTTGAACAAAGGAAGTACATTAGCTATTGTCCATTCATCTGGAACTTCACCTGTGACCAATGAAATATTAAATATTTCTGCTAGTGCCCTAACAATATCCTCATTTGCCTCCCATAACAGACTGGGATACATCTCATCAGATGTTGGGATTTATGTACCTTTATGCTCATTAAAGCATCTAATACCTCTTCCTTATTAGTTTTAACATGTTCTGGAACCTCACTATCCCAACTGAAATTTCCTGCTTTAATATCTTTCTCCTCTGTGAATACAGTTCTGAAGTATTCATTTAAGACCGAACCCAAGTTCTCAGGCTCCATGCACAGATTGCCATTTTGATCTCGCATAGGTTTTCCCTCATAATACTTTTACTCTTGATATAATTATAAGAAGCCTTGGCTTTCCTTGATCCTGTCTGTCAAAGATATTTCATGGCACCACTTTGCACTCCAAGTTTTATTAAGCAACCCTGTACACTTGTGAAAGGCCTCCCATGTTTGTAATATGTTGAGGTTGAGAAGAAGAATCTTTCATTGCAATCATAGCTGATGTGGGATTGAACCCATACTGTTAGTATCAATAACCAGCCATCCGACCGAGATAAACCAACCTACCTGCATGAACTAGGAAGTGTGCTAATCCTGTCCTTGTTCGGAGAGTAAGATTTCATTTCATAAATTCATCTAATGAGTGAGCCAATTTGACTGCTTTTATCTGCACAAATAATGATGTCACATCATAATAGCAAATGTTTTTCACACCATAATGTTCTTTATGCTGAATTCTCTCCTATTTATCTACATAATCTATGCTAAAAGCACATGGCATTGGCTTTCATATGACACCCGGAAGTAACTTTTGATGATTGTGGTTCACTTCATAACTGTCATTGTGCAAAGCCAATATCCGATGTCAGTAATAAATGAGCTTTTTTTTAAAATTGAAAATAAACAGGATTGAAACAGGAAAGGCAATTGGGAAAATTGAAACTAATTACAAAAATTTAGGGATTCTGAAATTTGGTAGAACGTTTTGGAAATACACACAACTCTAATCACCAGTTCATACTTCTTTCAAATGCAAATAAAATCCTATTTGGCCATTCGGACTCTCTTTCTTCTCCATTAAAGGCTCACTTAATTTCTGGCTTCCTGTTCTGGTGAAAATACTGATGAAATATTAAATCTGTTTCTTTTTACAGGTGCTATGGGCCTGCTGTGAAACCCTAACACATTTTACTTAAGAGTTTCAATGTTTTATCTTTTTCATGTCATTTGGAAGGATTTTGTTGACCAACAATTACAAAATGAAGAAACATATGAACATTCAAATTAGGAGCAGTATTAGTCACCTGAAGTCTACTCCATCACTTTCATTCCTATATTTGTCAAGACTCTAATTACCTCTTCCTTTAAAATATTCAATGACTGCCTCCACTATTCTTTGGGGAAGAGAGTTCCACAGATTCATGACCCACTGCATGGAATAACAATTGTATCATCTCTGTCTTAAATGGGAAATCTCTTATTTTAAACTGTGACCCCCATAGTTTTTCTCTAAGGATTGGATAGATATAATATCGAGGGAAGACCCTTATATTAGAGATCAAGATGTACCATTAATTTGGGTAGAGGTGGTCAATAGTAAAGATAAGACATTACTTGTGGGAATAATATGTAAGGTCGCCCAACAGTAAACACACTACAGGATAGGGTAGACAGGGAGTAATAATGGGAGCTTGTGAGAAAGACACTGTGCAATCATAGTTAATTTTACCTACATATAAATTGAATGAATCAGATCAGCAAAGGTAGCTTGGATAATGCGTTTGTTGAGTGTTTGGGACAGTTTCTTAGTACGTTATGTTGTAGAGCTAACTAAAGAGCAGACTACAGTAGATATGATAAAGTTAAAAATCACGCAACACCAGGTTATAGTCCAACAGGTTTATTTGGAAGCAGTAGCTTTCGGAGCACCGCTCCTTCAAGTAGTTGTGGAGGTCAAGATCATGCTCACAGAATTCATAGCCAAAGGAGTCCAGTGTCATGGAGATGTGATACAGTAAAGAATCCGTTCTTTTTATGTAAATCCCATATCAAAGATTTACATATCAAAAAACAGAAACCAGCATATCCCATTATAAAAGATGACAGTTTTAATCGAAGATTGTTTACTGCATCACAATTCCATGACACTGGACTCCTTTGGCTATAAATTCTGTGAGCATGACCTTAACCTCCACAACCACCTGATGAAGGAGCGACACTCTGAAAGCTAGTGCTTCCAAATAAACCTGATTTTTAACTTTGTCCACCCCAGTCCCACACCGGCATCTCCAAGTCATTGTAATACAACAGTATGCAATGAGATGGCATTAGGTAATTACCTCAGTGAAAATGTCACTAGGTAACAGTAAACGTAATATGATTGAATATCGCATTCAGTTTTTGAGAAAGAAGAATAGACCTAAGACTAGAATTTTAAAGTTGAGTAAGATTAGCGATGAAGACATAAAGACAGAGCTGTCTAAAGTGAAGTGGGATATTAGATTACGGAATAGGTTAACAGAGATGCAGTTGTAGATATTTAAGGAGGTATTGCAGAATACTCAGCAAAGGTACAGTGAGAAACACAAAACTTTCTCCAAGGGAAAGGTACGTAATCCGTGACTAACTAAGAATGTTTTAAATAGTTACAGTTTTATAGTTCTGCAAGGATGAGTGACAAATTACGGTGGCATGCTGGTTCAGTGGTTAGCTGTGCTGCTATATAGCATCAGGGACCAAGGTTTGATCCCAGCCCCAGGTGGTGTCTGTTAGGAGTATGCACATTCTCTCCGTGTCGACATGGGCTTCCTCCAAAGTCCAAAGAAGTGAAGGTTAGGTGGATTAGCCATGCTAAATTGGAGTGTGGATGGCTAGCCCCGTTACCATAGGAAAGTAGGAGGTCAGCCGACAAACTTAGGATAACACTGCCCCACAGCTATAACACGCTTGGTGGGGTAAGTCGATGCAGAGACAGACATCTATCTCTCAGTGGTAGGTAGCCCCATCCTCTTGGACTGCAGGTAAATCTCATTTGGAATATGAGGAACAGGATTTACTATGAGGATAGTGTCACTTCCAATGGTTTCAGATCCACCATTGACCACAGCCTCAGCACTTGTCATCCCTCATAATGGCCAGCACTATTTCCCCCATAGTGTTTAGGCGGGATGGGACCAATCGGTGCAGCAGATTCGCCGCCAATGATTAGCCACTGCCCTCTGACCACCGAGGATGCTTAGCCACTGCCCATTGACCACTCAAGACGATTCACCACTGCAAGTAAGTTGTATATTTTGAATGTTGGTGGTAAATCAAATTGTCGTTATATTGGTTAAGATAGTGTTTGCGTTGTTTCAGTAACAACTTATATTTGTTACAGGAGAGTTTTTGTAAGCTTGTATTTTTGGAACAGGAATTTTTCATATGGAAACAGAAATCATTAGTAAACATGGAAATAAGAAGTTTTACCACGATGGTTTTATATATATTTTTGATAAACTATCCAAGAGTGATTTAGTAATTAAGTTTTGGCGACATGAACAAAGGGGCCAATGTAATGGACGGATCCACACCAAGATTGGCACTGTGATAAAAACAATTAATGGACACACACATTCTCCTTCCGCAGCAAATGTCCAAGTTGCGAAAGTGAAAACAAGTTTAAAATGTCATGCAGAAGAAGCGTAGGAAGTATCTAGTGTTCTTATTAACGAATGTGTAGCTGATGTCCCTCAGTCAGTCCTAGCATCTTTACCGACGACAAGCAGCATGAAGAAAATAATTCGATGAAAATGGAATGATATTAATTTAGCACCACCAAACCCTACTGATCTTCAGCATTTGGTGATTCCAATTAGATACAAAATATATAAGCCGGATAACAGAGCAGAAGAAAAATTTCTTTTGGTGGATAGTGGTCAAGGAAGTAATTGTATAACCATATTTGGTAGGGAATCTTGGATACATCATTTAGCAGAATTGACGTGGTTTGTGGATGGTATGTTCAACATAGCCCCTATTTTATTCTCTCAGGTATATTACATTTTAGCAAAACGACTTGATGGGGTTCATCTAATATTGTATATACTTCTATCAAATAAGCAGCGTTCAACGTATGTATGCATGTTTGAAGTCCTTGGTACCTAATCCCAGACCACAGTATGTCCATTGTGACTTTGAGCTGAAATTTCACACATTAATATTAATGTGTGATTTTATTGCCATTATAAAGATTTTAAAAATATATTTCCTTTTTCTGGTTAAAGTTTGTAACTAATTTTTATATATAAACCAATAACATGATATTTATTTTACCTTTTTTAAACAATATGTAGTATATAGTTGTATAAATAAAGGGGACTGAGAAGTATGAAAGAACAGGCGGGAGGGAAAACAATCAGTACATATATATATTTCCAGTGGTGAATAGTCTCCAAAGGTCAAAACTCCCCAGGGGAGAAACACTGGTGGCGAACCAGCAGTGGCTAATCATCGGTGGCGAATCGTCACCAACCTGAGTTTAGGATATGTAAATACGTCTGTCTATATCCAGTTAGCTCCAATGACTCCAATTATGTGTCACTTTATCCTGCAGGAAAGAGAAATGTATTTCTTTGCATATTGTGCAAACTGTTTGCATGATGTTTGTGATGGTTGAACTTATGATAGTGTATCCAAACCGTGAGATGTAAGTATGACTATTGCAGCAGTCAAAGTGCAGCAGGAAATGCTATGAAAGTTATTTATGATCTCTGATTGATATTGTTGGCAGGTTAATGAGTCAGCTATAAGAAAGAAGAGAATGCTGGAAAAAAACTCAGCAGATTTGGTAGCATCTATATTGAGAGAAACAGCATTGCTGTTTTGAATTCAATGACTCTTCTTTGGAGAGAGTCAGTTGTGGTACTGAGGGTAGTGTCTGACATTACTAAGGGAGTTAGTAGGAAATTCATTTGAACCTGAATTCACTGAACCTCACCACTCATATGAGTTCAAGTCATTCCTCTAAATGTCCATCCCTTACACCAGACTTCCAGAGAAGTGTTTCATGCTTTTGTATATTTTGTCATTATGCGTTATTTTCCAGGCCAGATTCCCCTATCAGCGTTCTGGAGAGACCACTCCCTCCCCGACTCCCTCGTCAGGTCCACACCCCCCACCAACCCAACCTTCAATACCGGCACCTTCCCCTGCAACCGCAATAAGTGCAAAACTTGCGTCCACACCTCACCCCTCGCCTCCATCCATCCAGCCCCGATGGATCCTTCCATATCCGTCGCATATTCACCTGCACCTCCACACACATCATTTACTGTATCCGTTGCACCCGATGTGGTCTCCTCTACATTGGGGAGACAGGCCGCCTACTTGCGGAACATTTCAGGGAACACCTCTGGGACACCCGCACCAACCAACCCAACCACCGCGTGGCTGAACACTTTAACTCCCCCTCCCACTCCGCCAAGGACATGCAGGTCCTTGGCCTTCTCCATCGCCAGACTCTGACCACATGACGCCTGGAGGAAGAAAGCCTCATCTTCCACCTAGAAACCCTCTAACCACACGGGATGAATGTAGATTTCTCCAGCTTTCTCATTTCCCCTCCCCCCACCTTATCTCAGTCCCAACCCCCGGACTCAGCACCACTGTCTTGACCTGCAATCTTCTTCCCAGCCTCTCCGCCCCCACCCCCTCTCCGGCCTATCACCCTCACCTCCTTCCACCTATCGTATTCCCAGCACCCCTCCCCCAAATCCCCTCCCCCCTACCTTTTATCTCAGCCGGCCTGGCACACCAGCGTCATTCCTGAAGAAGGGCTTATGCCCGAAACGTCGATTCTCCTGCTCCTCGGATGCTGCCTGGCCTGCTGTGTTTTTCCAGCGTCACATTTTTCAACTCTGGTCTCCAGCATCTGCAGTCCTCACTTTCTCCCAGATTTCCCTATTGTTCTACTGTCAGTGCCTGCTGCTGTAGGGAGTAACTAAATAGCATGATTAGTATTGGCTTCAAGCAGAAATCATTCTTTTGAGTGGGGAGCATGAATTTGGTCAAACCCACCGAATTACCTCTGTGCCTGTTTTCAATTTTGCCCACCTTATTTCCTGTTCTGAACACATTGCTTCTGCTGAAAATTGTTATCGAATGCCAATAACTAGGCAGTATAAAATAAATGTAAGGTATTATTTGTTGGTGGTTCTCTGTTCAGTAGCTTGAAAAGTGACCTTGTTATGTCAGTTGATGTTTTCTGTTTCTCTGTAAGTCTATCATCTTTTCAGTATGATGATTGGGAAGAAAAGTACAATGGCATCTGTTCAGCTGATTTCTTTTCCTTGCACTATTTTCCTTTATGCCTTTGAGAGTTGTTCATGAAAATACCCATCAATGCTTTTTATTGTCTTTATTAAAATAACAATCATTACTGTTTCTGCACTTAAAACAGAGATGATAATCTAACAATAGAATACACAATAATATGCTTTTACATCCTGTGTAAACATAGTTAAAAAAAAATCTATCAACAAACAAGCCATTTTAGCTGCAATGCCTTAAGCCTTTCAAAGTTCCACTGTATCTTAATTATGGAATAGGCCAGTCATGGGGTTTGTTGTCTCAGGGTCATCTAAGAACCTTGATCCAGGAGAATTAATAGCTACTGGCAACTTAGGAAATGCACTTTGTTATTACAAATAGGTGCTATTTCCCATTTATCTATTTTGAAAACTGTAACATTGGGAAGAATTTACTTTACTAGTAAAGCCGAAATTGCTTTCCTTTTCCCAATACATTATTAATATTGAATCTTATATCAAGTATCATTGTTTTAAAAATAACCAATAAAACATTGGATGGATCAGGTATTCACTGGAGTTTTGAACAATGAGAGGTATTATATTGAAAAGTAAAATCCTGACTAGACTTGACAGGATGGAAGGATGGACCTTTCTAGAGCTGGTTGGGCAGCTGTTAGGAAGGTAAATACTCAGGTGAGTTGACACAACGAGATACCTCCCTTTTGTTGCCACACAGCAATCAAATTCTGGACAGGATGGTCTATGGGGGAACCTTCCTGATAATTAAGGCACTTTAGTGTTTAATTAATAGCAACATAAGGTCACTGCGCACAACTGCAGCTCTGATTACATGTTTTCCCAGTAGATGATAACAGTGGATGTGCCCTGCATACCGGGTTAGGCAGTTTCATTTGCCCCAATGTGGGGGGTTATCGGAGGCACAGATAAAGGGTAATTGGAAGCTGGCTGCTGAAAGTCACCACCCAGATACACCTCCTGAAAGGAAAATTGTTGACTTTCTTGCCAGGTGAACTCTCATGGCTTGCTTCCAGCAACCCTCACTAGTCCCATTAGCTGCCGACTTCCGATTGGCTTCTGAACGGAACATCAGTGGCTATGCTCCAGAAATGCTGTGATGCTGCCAGTCAGCAATAACCTATGTTATTGGAGCTCTGTCTGATGGGCTTTCTCACTAATGGGATAAGAGCTTAATTGGTTAGTTATCCCTGAAGATGCCCAGTCCCACACTTAAGGTACCTCACAAAAAGTCATCTCATAAAATGTTAGAGGTTGTACATTGGCATGGATAGGGAATTGGCTAATAGGCAGCAAACAGCAAGTGGAAGGAAGGGGTTATTTTTCAGCTTGGTGACCTGTAATCGGTGGGGATCCACAGGGATCAGTGCTGGGACTGCAACTGTTTACAATAGATATGAATGACTTGGAGGAAGGAAGAAAATGTGCTGTAGCCAAATTTACAGATGACAAAAATAAGTTGAAAGGCATGTGATGTGAGTGATACAAACAGTTTACAGAGTAATATTGAAAGGTTAAGTAAATTGGCAAATGTGTGTGATGTGAGAAATTGCACAGTCATTCATTTTAGAAAGGAGAACAAAAGAACAGTGTATTTCTGAGACAGAGAAAAGCAGTAAAAAACTGCAAAACAAAGAGCCTTGGGGGTATTTGTGCAGAAAACACAGAAAGCTAGCACACGGTGCAGCAGGTAAGCAGAAAGACTAAATGAGCTTTGACTCTTATTTCAAGGGGGTTGGAGTTTAAAGGTAGGCAAATCTTACTACAACTGTATCAAATGCTTATGAGTTCAAATCTGAAGGGTTCACTAAAATGGCTCAGAGTATACAGAGACTGTCTTATGAGCAAAGATCATACAGGTTGGGACTTATTCATTGAAATTTAGAAGAATGAGAGGTGATCTCATTTACTGGCTTGATCCAGTAAATGCTGGAAGGATGTTTCCCTTCATTGGAGAGTCTATGACCAGACGGCATAGTCTCAGGATAAAGGTGTACCAGTTTCAGACTGAGATGAGGAGGAATTGCATATATCAGAGGGCTGAGTCTTTGGAACTCCTTGCCGCAGAGTGCTGTTGGGGGCAGAGTTCTTATTTATATTTAAGGCTGAGATGGATAGAGTTTAGATCAGAAAGGGAATCAAGACATATGGCAAAGATCAGGAAAGTGGATGTGAGAAATGTCAGATCAGTCATGATCAAATTGAGTGCTGGAGTAGGCTCAAGGGGCTGAATGGCCTACTCCTGTGCATATTTCTTATGCCGAGAACACTAAATTTCAGCTGATGTTTTGTCATGCAAGAATAACAAGAACACATGTTAAAAATAAAACATTTCCTATTCAAAATGGAGATGAGGAGAATTGTTTTTTTCTGAGGGAAATGAGTTTGTGGAATTCTCTTCCAAAAATCAATGCAGGATCGTTGAATATTTTTAAGACAGTGCTGGGATAAACATTTTAAAAAGTATTTATTCATAAGATATTGGTATCACTGGCTAGCCCACTATTTATTGACTATTCTTAATTATCCTGGAAAAGGTCATAGTAAGCTGTTTTCTTGAACTATTGCAGTCCTTGGAATATAAGGCCATCCCACAATGCTGTTAAGAAAGGAAATTTGTTTGTTTAGACTTTGTAGCAATTAGAAACAACTGAATGGCTTGCTAGGTCATTTCCAGACAGCAGTTCAGAATCAACCACATTGCTGTGTGTCTAGAGTCACATATGTGCCAGATCAGTAAAAATGGCAATTTCCTTTACTAAGGAATAATTGTGGATCAATTTTTTAAAATATTATATGAATTGACGGTGATTACATTGTTGCATTACATTACATTACATAGATTTTTATCCTCATTGAATTTTAATTTCACTGCATGCTATTGTGGAATTCAAACTCTTCCCCATAATTTTACCCTCAGGTTCCAGGTTACTAAAACCAGTAACACTGTCATTGACCCCAAAGCAGCAAATAAATCAGGGAAGCAGCAGCCCCAAGGGTCTGCAGCAACAGTTTACAGGTCTTAACATCATGTATGAAAAGCAGCAGCACATTACAACAATAGGTAAAATTTTTACAAAAATATGCCAGTAATTAATTAAAAGTCATTGCTTTTAAGGTGCAACCTGACAAGAAAAAGCCAAAAAAAAGTATTCTAAACTGACTGCCATGATTATAATTCAATTCCTGACTTATTTGCTGGGAATGGCTGCTACCAACTTGCAAACCCAGTCAGTCTCAATGTAAAATTGTTTTGGATCTTTAACCCTGGCAGCTGGTTTTGATTTACAGCTCAAATCAGTGTTTCCACCAGTTATGCCACTTTAGTGCCAGCCTCAATTCCAAATGAAAACTGGATAATAACAATGCAACATACGTCCCTATTATCTCTAATTCTGCAATCCTTTCAGGAAGCAATTTTATTATCTCTTCTGACTACATATAGAGCAACAACATTAGTGCCTGTCCACTTTGAAAATGCTGGAACCCCACTGAGCCATTTAATACTTTTGAATGCTGAAAACAAATATTGGCAGAGTGCCCTGACTTACATTTTCCATCCAACCAGTTGTTTTTTCAATATCTATTTTAACTCCTACAAGATACGACTATTTCTGAATGTCATGATGTTACAATGCCCATTCAAAACATTTAACGTGATGTTTATAAGTGCAACTCTAAATAATTGACCCAGGATCATTTTCACATCTTCAGATTAGACACGAGATGCACCACCAACAGAGGATAATATTGATTTTAATAGCTCATCTGCCCCAATGTCATTCGCCCAGAAAAAGTAATGCATTCTTTGCATATACTGGGCCCAGTCTTCAACAGCAGGTTCAAGTGCGTCAAACTTCCCAAATAACAGCCAGAAATGCTTGCCAGAAATGCTTACCCCAACACAAAGACGACAGTTGTTTGCAAATTTCTTCAGGAGTGTGCTTTTTTTCTGTTGCCACTGAAATAACTTTATAGATGCCAGTATTCCCTCTCAAGTCACCATTTATCTACAAGTCATGAGTCCTTGACACTGATCCAGTTACTTCAGAGTCAGCTCTCAGCATGAACAGGATGTCTGACCCTCCTGTTCTTATCTGTCAGCCAGGGCCCCCTGATCGGATCAGATTAGCAGACCCAGTCTATGAAGTCTATCTAGTTGACCTCATTACAATCACTACAGATAACCCCTCTTGAAACATGCTTTGCCAAGAAGCAATCCAGCATAAACTCACTCCCCTTTTTCAGGAATATATTTGTCACTTAACAAATTACGTTAGAGACAAAAAACCTGCAGCTGCTGGAACCCAAGCTAGACAAGCAGGAAGCTGGAAAAACACAGCAAGCCAGGCAGCATCAGGAAGTGGAGAAGTCAACATTTCAGGTGAAAGCCAGTCCTGAAGAAGGGTTACATCTCAAATGTTGTCTTCTTCACTTAATAAGTTATGGCAATTTGGTTCCTCCATAACTGTCAGCTTCTCTGCCTTTCTACTTTTTATTCTACTTTCTACGTTTGTACATGGTACCATGATTCATAATCATTCATTCCCTTCTCAATTCCTAACTCTGACCTCCTAGGAATCAAATAAGTAGATTTTTTGGTAACTTTCAGATTCTTGTTTGTGTTATTATATCCCCAGTGTAGTCCCTCTAAACATTTTAACCATTGCCATATAAATTATATCTTTCTTTTGTGATCCTCACAAGGTCACTGCTATGTTGATTGTGGACATTCCAATACACATATAATATTCAGCGCCCTTGTTTACGAAACCCCTTTCATAAATTACTCACACAAGTTATTTTGGAACACCAACATCCTGAGACTAGGAGTAAAAGAGAACAAATATGTTATTCAGAAGTAAAAAGACAATACAAAACATGAAAAAAAGCAAATGACTAGACTCCAGCTCACTATTGCACACTCTCCCTTTATAATGTGATCTAATATACAAATAGTTTTAATTTGTACATTTGGTTGCGGTATGCTAGATTTGCTAAGGCCATTTAAGAGTTTTGCATGCATACCGATTCTGTGTTAAATTTCCTGCCAAGGAATTAACATTTTGCTTGTGGTTAGTTAGCTTTATTTAAACAAGTTAAAAATGAATAGAAGTAAACCGATATTCTCAATTATATTGTGAACGTTGTTAGCTGCATCATAAGTAATCCAAGCAGATATTTTGAAAGCTTGTGCACAAAACTGGGCAAAACCAATGCTTCCAGACCTCTGTAGTTCCAGCACTTTCTGCTTTCTTATGGTCCGAATAGTGGTCTAAAAAACTTTCTCCAAAGCTTTAAGTAATGTCTTCATGTATGTATGTATGTATTTTAAAACTCTAATTCAATTTATCATACTTAAATATAGAGGCCACATTTAGATACAGAAATTGAGCCATAGCTATGTTTATATTCCAATGTACTGCTGCTTAGGTGCAGTCAGCAGTATGGTGCATCTTATTCAGATGCTTCATTATTCTAATTATGAAGTGTAAACTGACAATCCTTGTTATAAGCTCGGTAGTTGTTTCATTGCTAAAAGTATTAAATTCACTACAGGGATGTGGCTGGGCCAGCATTTATTGGCCATCCATATTTGCTCCAAGAAGCTGCCTTCTTAAACTAATGCAATCCATTTGAAACAAAAACAGAAGTTGCTGGAAAAGCTCAGCAGGCCTAGCAGCACCTGTGGAGAGAAATCAGAGTTAACGTTTTGGGTCCAGTGACCCTTCCCCAGAATCAATCCATTTAATGTAGGGATGCACACACCGATGTTAGGGATGGAGTTCCAGGATTTTGACCCAGCCGAATTTTAGTTTTTAGCATGATTCCAAATGACACAGATCTTAGAAATAAGAAGTATTCTGAAGAAGAGTCATACTGGATTCAAATGTTAACTCTGTGTGTGTGTCTCTCTCTCTCTACAGATGCTGTCAGATCTCTGTTTCAGACTTTCCGTATTCACAGTAATTTGCTTTTATTCTTCGAAGCATCACCTATTCCCAATCATGATTTTATCACCTGGGGATTTGTTTTCCATTTCCTTTGCTGTTCCTCTATCCTGTAACCATTTTAATTCCACAAAAATGAAAACCAGATTTCGGCAGAGGAATTGTGGGTCAAGCATAATCATACACAAGCAAGTCACCTGAGGGTTACATTATTTACTTCATACTTGATGATACGAATCAAGTGTCCATTAAGATAACAGAATTGAAACACTCCATGCTGTCACTGAATAATTTCACTTCGTCTGTCAGATCAGACGGTAAATCATGTCATAGCAACAGCCAGTAAGACAATTGAAAAGGCTGAAGTGAATATCACAATATCCCAAATGCTTATCAACAGATATTCTCCATATCAAAAATCAAGCATCAGGCAATTTGTGTAGAACATTGAGTTTGCTTGTCTTCTTTAGGGATTTTACTTTATTGTACAAATTGTTCAATACCCTGAACTACATCAGAAATTTTCCAGCTTGTTTGTTTCTCAGATATTGCTCTGGGAATGCAATTCAAATTCATGTAGCTATAATGACCCTAACCAGCAGTTAATTTGACAAATCTTAATGAGATAATTAAGAAAAGATCATGCTTAATAATTTGATCTTTATTCCCTAATCATTATTGTTATTTGATTTTCAAAGAAATAGATTTTACTTGATGCAGATGTGTTTTTCTAAAAATAAGATTTCATCGAAGCAGTTGCAATGCTATATTTCATTATGATTTGTAATGCTTCAAAGCAATGGAGTGATATACTAGTGGTATTATCACTGGACTGTTAATCCAGAGATTCAAGTAATATTTGAGGGACTTGGATTCAAATCTTGCCATAGTGGAAATTGAATTAAAAATATTGACTTAATATTTTTGACTAAAAATTATTGACACTTGACTTAAAGCTCCCATGATGATCATTTGCTGATTATGAGCAAAAGTCCACAGCAATGTGGTTGACTCTGAACTGTACTTTGGGTAATTAAGGTTAGACAATAAATTGTGGCCCTCATCTAGTGAATGAAAAAAAGAGTTCAAAGTAACAATGAAATCATTTCTTAGCTTATGATAGTCAAAATTTCAAATAATAAAACATAATTTTGTCCCATAAAATTGAAATCATGACAATTTTATGACTTGATATTCTGTATTTATTAATCTTGCTGGAGAAGTAGGCATGAGTAAACAGCAGCAGAAGATAAGCAACGAGCTTGAGAGGATGATTCATTCAGGTTTACTGCTGCTCTGAGCATTTGTAGTTTATTACAGTGAAACTGAATATATCAAACCAGAAAGAGTACAAAAAATACAGCAGTTTGATATGACTGTGTGAAATAATGCAATTTAAAATGCATTCAAAAATAGACAGGGGGCAGAATTGAGCAACATTGACAGTGGTGAGAAATGTGGGGAAATACGTAGTAAATGCAAAAGAAATCAAAATTTCGATGTCAAGAAAACATTTCTAATTTTCCCTTTAAGGTTTAAATTTCACAATCACTCCAAAGAATGATGACTGCCTGATGTACATGTATTTGCATATCACAAATAGTGCAATCCACCTCATCTTTGTGCAGCTCTCAAATCTCCTCTCCTTTTCCAAGAAACTAGATTTCACCAATTCCCAATATTAGGTCAGCATGGTTACCTAGCAGCAGCAGGTTGCCACTTGCAATTCTCAGCTTTCATCCAACTGTCTTCATCACAGTGACTATGCATCCTCCATGGACAGCATCCTCTTCCACCCTTCACCCAATCAAGTTGGCATCAGCAAACCACTTGCCTCACCAAATCATCAGACCTTGTATCGGCAGAAGGCTGCTGGTCTCTGTGGTTTGACAGTCAGTCAGGGTTTAACATTACAATCAGTCATGGGGTTCTTCTGATTTGAGTTCATTCATTTGTTTGTGGCCTGAGGGATTGGCTATGGTTAGTCAGGTGTTGGTCCCATCAGAATCTTTGCAGACCTGTGATAAGGGCACAACCAGAAATTCAGGTTGAGTGCAAGCAGTCCAGGGCTACTTCAGTGAGGGTGCAGTGGAGACATCAATCTGATGTTTAGGCCAATTTTTCCCACAACAAGACAAAAGGAAGGACTGAATAAGGTGACAGTGGGTGAAAGAGTAGTTAGTGTTGATACAGAAGCAGGAGAGTTGATGGAGTGTCCCCAGTGTGTGATTAGGAAATAGCACGGGTTAGTAGTTTAGGTGGAAAGGTTTGGTAAGGACCATTGAGGAGACATGTTGTATGTGATAGAGAGAATTGTAGTCCATTAGCCTTGGTGAGATCATGTGTGATGGCACAGTTAGAGTGAGTGGTGGCACTCTGAAAGTCAGGGAGCACTGAGAAAGCAGTGAGACTTAGTTTGCAGTAGTTAGAAGATCATTGCTGAAGATTGCTGATAGAGGCCACTATCTAAGTCCAGGCCAGCTGTATCTGGTGGCCTGGCCTCCTTAGTCAGTGTATGGGATAGACCACTGCCCTTCTGATGCTATCTTTCCATCAACACCTCCAGATTTCTGCTCGTGAAGCAAGAATTTACCTTTCTTCACTGTGTCCGTCAGGATGATGGTGCAAAACCACAATGTGAGGCACAGTTGCTGGCTTACAGTGCCTGAAGTATTGTAGAATCCTGGGGACTAAACATGGTGCCATTGGTGTAAACACTGCAAAGTCCTGGCAGTGACAAACCCATCTCTTCCTGCCACAGACTGCAATGAAGAAGTGTGCAGTGGAGCCCAAGTGCATAATTAATTAGCTGACGATTGAATGAGAAAATACATCATGGCAGATTGGGTATGCAATGACTCTCACTCAGAAATACACTTGTCAAAGAAAATTGGGAGAATTTCCATTCACGGAGCACCCTTCATAACGTCAGGACATCACAATGTACTTCACAAACAATTAAGTATTTTAAAGTGCAGTTACTTTTGCTGGGAAGTACTGCAGTCAATCTCTACACATCAAATCTCCAAAAGTGGCAGTGAAGGTGCAAATACTACCACTGAGTTACATCTGACACTTGGCTTAGATTGTGAAACATTAATCAAATGATGGGGTAAGTAGAATATGAAAAACATAGTAGGAGTTCACACAAGCTACAGAAATGATTTCACCACTCGATAATAAGAATGTTTCATCAACCTGATACACCCAAATTAGAAATGGGGCAAGCTTTTTGGTCTGTTGACCCTACACCTCCTAAATCACTGAAATTGCTCTTAATTTCACAGAGGGGAAATTAATTTGAAAATACCATTGGCAAAAAGGACAAGTAAAAGTGATGAGATACTTGCATTATCAATAGTCACAGGTGAGGTGCCAGAAGAGTGGAGGTTGGCTAACGTGGTTAGAAAGGTGGTAAGGACAAGCCTGGGAACTATAGACCGGTGAGCCTGACATCAGTGGTGGGCAAGTTGTTGGAGGGAATCCTGAGGGGTAGGATGTACACGTATTTGGAAGAGGCAACGACTGATTAAGGATAGTCAACATGGCTTTGTGCATGGGAAATCATGTGTCACAAACTTGATTGAGTTTTTTGAAGAAGTAAGGTCATGTTGCGGCTGTACAGGACATTGGTTAGGCCACTGCTGGAATATTGCGTGCAATTCTGGTCTCCTTCCTATCAGAAAGATGTTGTGAAACTTGAAAAGGTTCAGAAAAGATTTACAAGAATGTTGCCAGGGTTGGAGGATTTGAGCTATAGGAAGAGGCTGAACAGGCTGGGGCTGTTTTCCCTGGAGCGTCGGAGGCCGAGGGCTGACGTTATAGAGGTTTACAAAATTATGAGGGGCATGGATAGGATAAATAGACAAAGTCTTTTCCCTGGGTTGGGGCAGTCCAGACCTAGAGGGCATAGGTTTAGGGTGAGAAGGGAAAGATATAAAAGAGATTTAAAGGGCAACTTTTTCACACAGAGGGTGGTATTTGTATGAAATGAGCTGCCAGAGGAAGTACTGGAGGCTGGTACAATTGCAACATTTAAAAGGCATTTGGATGGGTATATGAATCAGAAGGGTTGGAGGGATATGGGCTGAGTGCTGGCAGGTGGGGCTAGATTGGGTTGGGATAACTGGTCAGCATGGACAGGTTGGACTGAAGGGTCTGTTTCTGTGCTGTACATCTTTATGACTCTATGACTCTATGACAGATGAGGGAAGTGTGATGGATGTGATCTATATGCACTTCAGTAAGGTGGTTGACAAGGTTCCCCACAGGAGACTGGTTAGCAAGATTAGATCTCATAGAATACAGGGAGAATTAGCCATTTGGATACAGAACTGGCTCAAAGGTAGAACATAAAGGGTGGTGGTGGAGGATTGTTTTTTAGACTAGAGGCCTGTGACCACTGGAGTGCCACAAGGATCGGTGCTGGGTCCACTACTTTTCATCATTTACATAAATGATTTGGATGTGAGTATAAGAAGTATAGTTAGTAAGTCTGCAGATGACACCAAAATTGGAGATGTAGTGGACTACGAAGAAAGTTACCTTAGATTCCAACGGGATCTTGATCAGATGAGCCAATGGGGGCTGAGGAATGGCAGATGGAGTTTAATTTAGATAAATGTGAGGTACTGCATTTTGGGAAAGCAAGTTTTAGCAGAACTTATACACTTAATGCTAGGGCATGTTGCTGAACAAAGAGACCTTGGAGTGCAGGTTCATAGCTCTTTGAAAGTACAGTCGCAGGTAGATAGGAAAGCAAAGAAGGTGTTTGGTATGCTTTTCTTTATTGGTCAGAGTATTGAGTACAGGAATTGGAAGGTTACGTTGCGGCTGTACAGGACGTTGGTTAGGCCACTTTTGGAATATTGCGTACAATTCTGGTCTCCTTCCTATCGGAAACATGTTGTGAAACTTGAAAGGGTTCAGTAAAGATTTGCAAGGATGTTGCCAGGATCGGAGTATTTGAGTTATAGTGAGAATAGGTTGGGGCTGTTTTTCCTGGAGTGTTGGAGGCTGAGGGGTGACCATATCGAGGTTAATAAAACCATGAGGGGCATGGATACGATAAATAGGCAACATCTTTTCCCTGTGGTGGGGGAGTCCAGAACTCGAGGTCATAGGTTTTGGGTGAGACGGGAAAGATTTAATAAAGACCTAAGGGGAAACGTTTTCACGCAGAGGGTGGTGGGTGTATGGAATGACCTTTCAGAGGAAGTGGTGGAGGCTAGTACAATTGCAACATTTAACAGGCATCTGGATGGGTAAATGAATAGGAAGGGTTTGGAGGGATATGGGCTGTGTGCTGGCAGGTGGGACTAGATTGAGTTGGAGTATCTGGTCGGCATGGACAAGTTGGACCGAAGGATCTGTTTCCGTGCTGTGCATGTCTATGAGTCTATGACTCTATGTATGGGGTGATAGAAGCACCACTATGAGACAGCGGTGATTTGATCTGAAATACTTTCTTACTTCTGTTGTGAAACTTATATATTAATTAAAAGGGATGAAGGTGCTATCATTTTGTTTCTTTTTCTATATTCAGAAGTGCTCTGACATGCACCTGAATGTTTTTTTTCCCAGGACTAAATCACCATGGTATTTATGTTTCATCTATTAACCATCACCAATAAATCACCCATGTTTCTGATTGATTAACTTACATGCAATGGAGATGCGATCTGTTGAAAATTGAGGAAATGTAATCAGGTGTAAATCTCATTATGTCAAATCTCAAAAGATTTTACTAGCCGTCAGGGATGTTTGCCTGATATTGAACCATTTATATCTAACAAGGTTTCAATAGTTGCTGTGGAAAGCTACCAGTGGCATAGCTTAAGTAATGAGTAATGGTTCAACATTTCTCAGTTATTATCTTGCATTATCTGCTTAGAAGTGTTTGTTTATACTAAGCTGGGTCTTCTGGTGCACTAGTGTCTCTACCTCTAAGATCAGGAGGTCCCAGTACAAGTCTTATTTGCCACTGTTCAAACAGGTTGATTGTAATAACTACTTTAAGGGCTCTTGCAGCACAGTTGTAATGTTCCTGCCTCTGACTGCAATTTCCACCTGAGCCAGAACCGTTTCATAACATGTCTGAGCAGGTTGCTTAAAAATATCTCCACAAGGCTAGGCACAATTCTTTTATAACAGAGGTAGATAGCCTTGATTCATCATTACATTTTTACAAAAAACAACGGTTGAATGGTAGGATGCTTTAAGCCAACAGGAATAAATTAGTGAATACCAAAGACTAAACCAAATAAAAAGTAATTAGGACCAGCAAATCTGCTTCTTTCACAAACTGGATATAATAAATTTTTTGAGAGTCTTAGGCTGTAGTGTTAGTCTCCCTATTAGCTGGACCATACAATCCTGGTTCACTGAAATTAGGACCAGGACTAAATATGGTTAGTAAATTTGCAGATGACATTAAAATGGTGATGTGGTGGGCAGTGAAGAAGATTACCTCAGACTACAATGGAACCTTGAGCAGATAGGCTGATAGGCCAAGGAGTGGCTGATAGAGTTTAATTTAGATAAATGTGAGGTATTGTATTTTGGGAAGGCAAAGCAGGGCAGGACTTATACACTTCACAGTAAGACCCTGGGCAGTGTTGCTGAACAAAGAGATCTTGGAGTGCAGGTTCATAGTTCCTTGAAAGTGGAGCTATAGGTAGTCAGGATGGTGAAGAAGGCATTTGGTATGTTTGCCTTTATTGGTCAGGGCATTGAGCATAAGAGTTGGGGGGGTGTCATGTTGCGGTTGTAAATGACATTGTTTAGGTACATTTGGAACACTGCTTTCAATTCTGGTCTACCTTCCAAAGGAGGAAGTTATGAAACTTGAAAGGGTTCAGAAATGATTTACAAAGATGTTGCCAGGGTTGGAAAGTTTGAGCTATCGGGAGAGGCTGAACAGTGGAGGAGGGCATGCTAGGAGCAGCACCAGGCGTACCTGAAGATAAGGTGTCAACCTGGTGAAGCCTCAAACAGGATTACTTGCATGTCAAATGACATAAGCAGCAAGTGATAGACAGAGCTAAGCAACCCCATAACTAATGGATCAGATCTAAGTTCTGAAGGCCTGCCACATTAATTTGTGAATGTTGGTGGATGATTAAACAACTCAGTGGAGAAGGAGGGTCTACAAATATACCATCGTCATGAAAGAAACCAATATATGCAAAAGATATTGCCAGGGTTTTTGTTGCAATCTTCAGACAGAAGTGCATCTCAGCTCTTCTAGTGGTGCCCAGCATTGCAGATACCAGTCTTCAGCCAATTTGATTCAGTCCACATGATATCAAAAAATGAATACAGACACTGGATACTGCAAAAGCTGTTGACCCTGACAATATTCTGGTAATAGTACTGAAGACTTGTGCCTCAGAACATGCCAGTCCCCTTGCCAGGCTGTTCTAATATAGTAACAACACTGGCATCAATCTGAGAATGTGGAAAATTGCTCACATATGTCCCATAGATAAAACGCAGGACAAATCCAACCTAGCCAATCACTGTCCCATCAGTCTACTGTTGATCATTAGTAAAGTGAAGGAAGATGCCATTAACAGTATTATCAAACTGCACCTGGTCAGCAGTAACCTGCTCAGTGACACCCAGTTTGGGTTCGAGAATGGCCATTCAGATTCTGACCTCAGGACAGCCTTGGTTCAAACATGGAAAAAAAGAGCTGAATTCTAGAGGTGAGTTGAGAGTGACAGCCCTTGACATCAAGGCTGTACTCAACCAAGTATGGCATCACAGACCCTTCGCAAAACTGGAATGAATGGGTAATGGGGGAAAACTCTCCAATGGTTAGAATCATACATGACACACAGGAAGATGGTTATGGTTGTTGCAGGTAAGTGATCTCAGCTCCAAAACATCTCTGCAGGAGTTCCTCAGAGTTGTGACCTAGGCCCAACCATCTTTAACTGCTTCATCAATGGCCTTCTGTCCATATGAGGTCAGAAGTGGGAGGTTTGCCAATGATTGAACAATGTTCAGGACCATTGTTGCTCCTCAGACACTGAAGCGGTCCGTGTCCAAAAGCACCATGATCTGGACAATATCCAGGCTTCGGCTAACAATAGGCAAGTAACATTTGCACCACACAAATGCCAGGCTATGACCATCACCAGTAAGAGACAATCCAACCACAGTCTCTTGCTATTCAATGGTATTACCATCACTGATCAGAACCTCAACTGGACTCATCACATTAATGCAGTGGCTACAACAGCAAGTTAGAGGCTAGGAATATTATGGCAAGTAACTCACCTCCTGACTCTCCAAAGGCTGTCCACCATGTACAAGGCACAAGGCAGGAGCGCAATGGAATGATCCACACTTGGGCTGGATGTGTGCAGCCCCAACAACACTTAAGAAGCTGGACACCATCCAGGACAAAGGAACCCACTTGATGGGCACTGCATCCACAAGCATCCACTCCCTCCACTACCTTAGCAGTAGTGTGTACTATTCACAAGATGCAGAAATTCACCAAAGATCCTTAAGACAGCACCTTCCAAACCATGACCACTTTCATCTAGAAAGACAACAGCAGCAGATATATGAAAACACCACTACCTTCAAGTGCGCCTCCGAGTTATTCATCAACCTGAGTTGGAAAAATACCACCATTCCTTCACTGTCACTGCTTCAAAATCCTGGAATTCCCTCCTAAATGGCTTTGTGGATCAATTCAGAGCAGGTGGACTGCCGTAGTTCAAGAAGGCAGCTTACTGACACTTTCTCAAGGGCAACTAGATATGGGCAATGAAAGCTGACCAGTCAGTGACGTCCACATCCCACAAAATGAATACATTTTAAAAAAGGTTGGGGCTGTTTTCCCTAGACCGTCAGAGGCTGAGGGGTGACCTCACAGAAGTTTATAAAACCATGAGGGGCATGGATTGGATGAATATCCAAGGTCATTTCCCCAGGGTAGGGGAGTCGAAAACTAAAGGACATAGGTTTAAAGTGAGACAGGAAAGATTTAAAAGGGATCTAAGAGGCAACGTTTTCATGCAGAGGGTGGTGCATGTATGGAGTGAGATGTCAGAGAAAGTGGAGGAGGCTGGTACAACTACAGCATTTAAAACACATCTGGATGGGTACATGAATAGGAAGGGTTTAGAGGGAAATGGGCCGAACACTGGCAAATGGAACTAGATTAATTTGGGATATCTGTTCAGCATGGACGAGTTATATCGAAGGGTCCATTTCCATGCAGTACAGCTCGATGACTCTATCACTTTATGATAGGCTTTTTGGCTCTTCAAGTCCCAAATGCCTTGAATGCATGTCATAAAATGTCCCTAAAGATTGATCAAAAATAATTTTCGAGTGTCTTGTAGAACAGTAGAAGTCTTCCTACCCTCTGAGTCACAAGGTATGGGTTCACCTTTACTTGCCTGAGAGGTGTGTCATAAATTGTCTAACCAAAATGATTTAAAATGTTTTTGAAGGACTTGTGGCACAGTTGTAGCATCCCTACCTCTGGGCCAGAAGGTCCTGGTTAAAATCCCACCTGCCTGAGAGACATAGCATATTTTAACAGGTTGGTTAAAAGTAAGTACAACTGTACTGGCAACTATGTGAGGGCCTCATGGTGCAATTGCAGTGTTTTTAACTCTGGTGCAGAAGGTCTGAGTTTAAACTTTCCTACCTTAGAGTTCTGTTGTAAAATGTTCAAGCAAGTTCATTAAAACATTTTTTAAAGAATAAGTTATTGGCTTTTCAATAAGATAAAAATTTGCCATGACTCTGAAAGCATGGAAACACTGTTTTAAGTCATATTTGATCACTTTGGATTTTACCAGCCATATGGTGCCTTTTGAGAAGGATGTATTGTGCTAATACACTTAATTGCTGTCTCACTTAGGAGAAGGGTTAGGTGTGGGTGTGGATTAACATACAATGTGTAATGTGATTTTGTTATAACATGCAGTAAACATAGACCAAACCCTTTCAACACCAATAGTTTTCATTTGTGGTCTTGAATTAATAACAAAGATTAGAATGAAGTTGTATCTGATAAGGGGCCATTCTACAGACTGGCCTATTTATATTCAGAAATGACCTTTAATTTTATTCAATTCTCATTGAAGTTGTTTTGACTTCTCATCATTATTGTTCTCAGTGGAGCTGAATCATGGTTTGTTAGTTGCCAGTTCATACACCTGCTGAGCACTCTATTGTACTCTAAGTAATATTCCTGTCAAGGCAAATTTTCATGTACTGGATTAACAAGTGCAGATAATTTGTACATTAAAATAATTTTCAAAATCTCTATCATCAATGGAAGTGCATGGAATTGATGTGGCTATTATTTGGCAGTTGTTCAAAAAGCCAATACGGAAGAGAGCTTGTAATTAAAATAGATAATTGAATGAGTAATGCAGTACATTTCATACACAAACAAATTATTTGAGTAAGTAGGCAATATTGATATTTACGTATATATGAGATGAAATAGATTAAATCCTTGAAGTCAGAACTAGTAGTGAGAAGCAGAATGTTTTGGAAATCATGAGCAGTATTTGATAGGTGTAGACAAGATACCTTACCACTGATATCAATTCAGAAAAAAAATGCCCACATGTTCTTCATTATAGAGTGGCTAAAAATTTAAAGCAAAAAATAGAAAAAAAGCATTCATTACCTACTCCTTCATTTTGGTTCTGCATGCAAATGTTTATACTTATGTCAAAAATCACACAATACCAGGTTATAGTCCAACAGGTTTAGACACATGAAGGCACTTGAAATAGAGTTAGACTCAATCTTTTCTGTTTTTTTACTGCAGTAACAGCTAGAATGTGTTCTTGTTCTTGATATTTTGAGCTACATCTAAAAACTCAACAGGAACAGAATCATGAGTATGGACCAATATCTACTTCAATTATGAAATGCTCAATTATGAAAGCAAATTGCACTTGGTTAAATTTTTAATTTTAATATAAAAGAATTTTACTTATTTGGAACACTTGTGGAAAAGCACATCAACTGTAATATCTCCATTATGTGAGTTTCAAAACAATATTGTAAAAACAGTCTTTGATGTGCACTTGGAGAATAATAAATGAAAGGGTAACAAGGCAATAGTTATAGTTCATTGTCCCTTTTTAAAAAAATAATATCATGTGATGCTTAATGAGTCTCCTCAAAGTTTACACTATAATTTAATGCCCTCCATGAAGCGTATTTGGTGATGGGGGGAAACATTTAATTTGGCAGGAAATTGGCAGGCAGGAACATTGTCACTTACCCCTTCCAACCTCTGCTCTGATTAAGTTCAGGGCAGGAAGGCATATGGACAATGGACAGTTAGTGCCCTCTTAAGATCCTCATCCTGCCAATGTTGATATTCAAACACCAGCGAGCAGAGGGACTTATCCCCGGACCCCAAAACCATGCTGCATTTGTTTGTGAACTCCTGGGTGGTAAGAGCTATCTCTTATTCAAATTCACTCAAACGTCTGATAGGGAGACCCAACATCGGGAATATGGGCCATGCAGTGGGCAAATCCCTACTCCTGTCGCAAAGCCTCTTGACCTGGGCCTCCCATCCTGCCAATGCTCACCTTCATTCCTTGGCCATCTTAATCTTCACCAGATACCGAAAAACTCAGCAGGTCTGACACCACTCCTGGCCTGGCACTGCCTGCAATGCACAGCTCCCAACCTTTGGTAGGCCGACAGCTCTTATTGGGCTGGGTTTCTTTTCTTAGTGCATTTGCTTTTAGCTGGATATTACCTAAGAGACAGTGAATTTGGCAGGTCTTCTCCAAAAGGAAACAACAAGGCCGCTTGCCGACTCTGAACAGATGGGCAAAGCCCTGTCATCTCTAGTAAAGTGCACTCAAAATGTCAGTTATTCCACAGAGATTCATTTCAATAAAGAATCAGCCCAGTACAAGGAAGAGAGAGAGAGGAATGTGTGGTATGACTTCCCAGACCTTCAAATCATTCTTCCCGTGATCAAGAAGGTAAATATTACAGCTGGAACTATCTATTGACATTTACTTTATCAGTGCGAGGAATCTTGCCAAATGAAGAATAACATTGATGATTAATATTTATCATTTCAAAGTTTAATTTGATATAAACCCAAATCACAGAGGGAGCTGACAAAATCAATTAAAACATTGTCAAATGCTTTGATAATCTTGTATTGTATATTAGCCTAGAATTGGGAATAGGACAGGACAGAGCCAAGGCCACATGTGAGAATTTAAATCCTGGATTCCTAAGCAGGGCATGATCTGATAAGTAAAATCTATAGGAAATGGTGGCATGTGAGAACAGAATGTTGGCAGCAGGAAGCCACTAAAGGAAAGTCAATAATGTTTTTGCAATAAAAGGAAATATTGGGGATACTGAAAACCTGAAATTCAGACAGAAAGTTCAGAAGAAGCTCAGCAGGTCTGGCAGCATTTGCCAAGAGTTCATGTTTGAGTCCAATATGGCTTCTTAAGAACATTTCAGAGCTTACCTGTTTAGCCTCTTCTAGTCCTAGCTGTTTTTCTTTTGAGTCTGGAATTCACTGCAAAGTCCTCAACTTAAAATAACATTTTGGCTCTGAGTCCAATTTCCATATTTGAAGAAGAAAGCTCCATTAGTTTCATATGGTCCTCTTGCCATCTTCTCAGAATAGCAAAGCCTTGTGTAGAATTTGAACTCCCTGAACAGTCCATTGCTCTCCAGGGAGAAATCCATTCAGGTGACTACAGGCAATATTTTATGTAAAGGTTTTTAATATTGGAATGAAATGATCACTTAATTAATCATAAAGATATTTCTATGGATTAAATTAGTAATCAAAACTGGAATTTTCAACAAGTCAGCTCTAATAATCATATTTGGCTGTGCTGTGCAATTACTTTCAATATTTATATTTAAAGCATGTGCCTATTCAATAATTGAGAACATGAAGAAGATTGAATTAGGCCAGGTGTGATAATCCTCTAATTATTTTGCTGACATCACCATAGAATGTATTTTTGACATCATGCACCATTGTTCAAGATTGGGTGCTAATGAGTGTTGCATGCTGGTTACTGGCAAAACAAAGCACAATAAATCGAACACTGATCCCTGTAGAAGTGAGTTGAGCTCTTGTGGAAGTTAGATTGAATGACCAAGAACATGCTTGACTTTAGATCTGGTCAGGTCAATGGAATGCACAGACTGACCAGCCCCCGCAACCTAAATTAAAATTCCTAGGTGAATCTAATCTCATGTAGACATCTTGTTGTCTGTGCTGGACCTGCCCAGGATTCTGGTTATGATTCAAAGATCTTGTCACACCACTTCCCATGTCATTCTAGTTCTGAAGAAGGATCACTGGACCTGAAACATTAACTCTGCTGAGTTCGCTCGCAATTTCTGTTTTTGTTTCTGGTTATGAGGGTTGTTCTGCAACCTGATCTTGCACTAATTTCTAGAATTATTTGACATTTCATGAACAGAGCTTCATATGATGCTCGTAATCTTGTTTATATTTGACCAAATTGAATGGATGACCAACTGGGTAAACTGTCAGGTATAGACAGACCAAGACTTTGACACAGTAAATCAGGAAGGTCTATGGACGATTCTGGACAAATATGGCTGCCCCAAAAGATGACCAGTTTTAATTGCCCATTTCAAAATTTGATGGCCAGATTGATGCAAACCGCTCCATCATCGGCTGCCTTTCCTGAAACCAAGTACATTTGTGTAATGACTGCACCTCCATTTGCCAGACATATCACAGCTGTGCTCCAATGCACATTCAAAGACATTGACATATGACTACTCATATAATTCAGGACCAATGATGACTTCTTCAACTTGCAAAGGCTCAAGTCTTCATAAAAAACATTAGTGAGCAGATACTGAGTGAACTGATGTTCATATACGACTGCAGTCTCCTCGCTCAGGGTCCAGAGGACATACAATTGCTTGTTGATTGCATTGCCTTAGCTGTGGAACACCTTGGCCTGATAGTAAGTCTGAAGAAGTCATAGATCTAGTGTCTATTGTTGCCTGACCACATACTCCAAGAACCACAGTACTTCTGAAGAACCCCTATGTTCAGACAGAAGCTTCTATGTTGCGAGTATTCTCTCCAATTGTGGTACTCTGGATGACAAATTCAAATATCACTAACAAAAGCAAGCTCATTGTTTTGCAAGCTCACTTGCATGTTTAGAAAAAGTGTGGAATTTGACTCAGGACAATGTTCAAAGTCTACCAAAGTGTTGCTCTTGTCTCACCTGTCTGTGTGTGAGAAGTGAACAACAATCAACATTGTGTAAAGCAACTACAAGCTTTCCACATTAAATGTCTGAGATTTATTTGCAACATCAGGTGGCAGAAAACATTCCCTACAAAATGTTTCATGATAAGTACCACATATGTAGCTTCTTCCAGTATGGCAAACACAGTACTGTCAACTCTGCAAAGTCTCTCTACTAACATTTGTGGGGTAGCGCCAAAATTGGGTGAACTATTTCACAGACTAGTTAAGCAGCAGTCTGACGTAGTAATCCTCATGGAATCATAGCTTACACACAATGTATTCTGGGTCATGCAAGTCAAAGTCCAACACCAAGAGTGGCGCAATAGCACTATATCTGTCCAATCTGGTTAATTCCTAAAGAACATAGCTGCTAGAATGGGTTATTGTAAGTGGTGGGGGAACCATACAAAGGGAAAAACATACTTAACCTCATCCTCACCAATCTGCAGATGTATCTGTTCATGATAGTGTCAATAAGAGTAACTACTGCATCCATATTTGTGGAAATTAGGACCTGTTTTCACACTGAGAATGGCCTCCATCATGTCGCATGACACTATCTCTATGCTAAATGGAATAGACTTCAAACACATCATGCAACTCAAGATTGGTGAGATGCCATGCATTGTCAGCAGCTGCAGAGTTGTAACTTCAATACAGTCTACAACCTCATGACCTGGCATATTCCCCACTATAACATTACCATCAAGATAAGGGATCAACCCTGGTTCAATTAAGGGTACAGCAGGGTAAGTCAGGAGCAGCACCAGGCATACCTAAAAATGAGGTTTCAATCTGGTGAAGCTATAAAATAGGACAACTTGAGTTCCAAACAGCCTAAGTAGCAAGAGATGGTCATAGCTAAGCGATTCCACAATTCACAGTACAGACCTAAGCTCTGCAGTCCTGAGTGGATGAAATCAAACAATTTCCTGGGGAAGGAGGCTTCACAAATTTCCTCATCCTCAATAATGGAGGAGCCAAGCATATCAGGGCAAAAGGCATTGGGTACTGCAAAGGTTATGGGCCGGACAATATTCTGGCAATAGTACTGAAGGCATTTACTCTATAACTGACAGCATTCCTAATCAAGCTGCTCCAGTACAGCTACAAAACTAACAGCTACCCAACAATGTCAAACATTGCTCAGGTATATCTTTGCACAAGGCAGAACAAGTCCAACCCAGTCCTATCAGTCTACTCTCAATCATTAGTAAAATGATTAATAATATTATCAACAATACTATTAAGCAGCTGTTGCTTATGAATAACTTGCTCACTGATGTCCAGTTGGATTTTATCAGGACCACTGAGCTCCTAACCTCACTGTAACCTTAGTTCAAACATGGAAAAAGGAACTGGATTCCAGAGGTGGGGTAAGAAAGAATACTTTTAACAAGGGTGACATTTGACAAAGTGTATCATCAAGAAGCCCTGGCATAAGTGGAGTCAATTGGAATCAGGAGGAAAACATTCTGTTAGCTGGAGTCATCCCTGGCATATCGGAAGGTAGTTATGGTTGTTGAAGTTCAATCATCTCAGCTCCAGGATAAATTTGCAGGAGTTCCTCAGGGTGTGACTTAGGCTCAACAATATTCAGCCACTTCATCAATGACTTTCCCCCCATCATAAGGCCAGAAGTGAACATGTTTGCTGAATATTGCACAATGTTCACTACTGTCCATGATCCCTCAGCTACTGAAGCACTCCATAACAAAGAAAGCAAGAGCTGGATAATATCCAGGTTTGAGCTGACAAGTGGCAAGTAAAATTCACTATCCACAAATGCTCTACCATCTGCAACAAGAGAGAACCTAACCATTGCCCCTTAACATTCAATTGTATCACTATCACTGAATTCCACCATCAACATCATGTGAGTATAATTCAGAAACTGAGCTAGACTCGCCATATAAATGCTGTGTCACTAAGACCATGTCAGAGGCTAACAATACTGCAGTAAGTAACTCATCTCCTGACTCTGCAAAGCCTGCCTGTCATTGATAAGGCACATGTTAGGAGTGTGATGGAATACTCCCTGTTTGCCTGGGTGAGGGCAGCCCCAACAACACTCAAGACACCATCCAGGACAAAGCAGCCCATTTGATTGGTATCATATCCACAAACATCTACTTTCTCGACCAGCGATACTCAATGGCCATAGTATAAATATTCTGCAAGATTCACTGCAGAAATTTTCCAAGACTCCTTTGATAGCATCTTTCAAACCCACAGCCATTACCACCTGGAAGGACAGGGCAGCAGGCATGTCAGCACACCACTAGCTGCAAGTTACTCTCCAAGCCACTCACCATCCTCTGTTGGAAATTTTTCACTGGTCCTTCAGTGTCACTGGGTCTTTGTGAGTCTACCCACAGCACACAGACTGCCAGGCAGTCAACAGGCAGCTCAGCACCACCTGCTTAAGGACATCTAGGGGTAGACAATAAATGGTAGCACAGCCAGTGCTCCTACATCGCTTTTATGAATTATCAAACAACACACTTCATAGCTGATCGTCTCTGGAACAATTATGGTTCACTTGGTGTATTTCATACCAAATACAAAACTTCTACAGGCAGCTAAACACCAGAACCATGGCCTTAGGATGTTCAAACTTAGATGTAAAGACAATCCGTAAGACAATCTCAAACATTGCGAACTGAATTCCAACGCAGGGGAAAAACAACTTTGGCAAGATCAAAATAGAAAAATCTCCCTCATCAAGCCTTTCAACAGTTGAGGAGAAGAGAGTATGATGCATCAATGGCTCCCTTCAACTCTCCAACACTGACAGTAAATATTACATATGCAATCAGTTAAGTAAATCAAGGCTTGGACTGGCATCACACAAGACAGCATCAACCTAGAGTGTAAACTCAGTTTTTGTTTTGCTGAACACTCATCCATTGAAGAGATGGGAGAGTTCGTGCAATGCTTGTCACGAGCATTGTTAAGTATTTTTATGAGTGATATGAAAAAGTCGTAGTCGTATATAGAGAAGAAATTCAAGACTCTCTGGGACTGATTATTTGTGTAAGCATTAAAATCACCGCCAGATTTGTCACATTTTTAGATGTTTGCAAAGATTGCAGGAAACAAATATTAAATGCCTTGCAAATGTGAATTGGTCATAATACTTGTTTATCAATTTGGCCCTGCGAATGCACTTCCCAATGTGGAGCAGTTTCCAGAATTGCTTTAGTTTCATGACTCTGCAGTGAGGCAAGGAGTCAGATTGAATGGTTAAATATAGAAAAAAATTGGAAGAGGCGTTCTTATATTCCAATGATTCCACAGTCCTTATGATTGTCCTCCCTGCAACCCCAACCCCTCACCCACAAGTGTTCTGCTCCAATCCTCCTTCCAGCTTTGGGAAGCAGCCAGGCTGAACATTTACCCTCTTCAAGTGCTTGGAGATAATGAGAATTGCAGATGCTGGAGAGTCAAAGTAAAAACTCTCTTTGTTTCTCTGCTCCCTTCCTCTCCCGCAGTCCTGATGAAAGGATCCGACCTGATTATCGAAACCATCCCCCCCCCATTTCTCCTCTGATGCTGACTGACTTGCTGTACTTTTTCCTTTCCCCCAGTCCCTTCTATCTAACTATTTCATTGCCCCCTTCCTCTTCCCCAGTCCTGTTGAAAGGTTCCAACCTGAAACACCTTGTCCTCTGATGCCCTTTCCAAATGGCCAGGCTGGCATTGCAGGCACCAGTAGCTTCTGCAAAATATATTGATGAGGTCCAAGGATCAATTCTCAGCCAGCCTCAGGTCTCCCACCTGAGTGTGCACTGCTGACGACACCACTGGTTATGCATCAGTAACTGTACTCCATATTTTGTTGCTGAAAAAATCCCTTTGAAATAAAGCTTGGAAATAAATACAATGCAGCAATATTATTCTGGAGATTCTGTTAATGTCATTACTTATTCATCATTTATATGATGGAGATCATTCAAATGTAAATGAAAATAAACATGATGAGAGTTATGGGGATGGGGATAAGGAGTGGCATGCTCTCCAGAGGGTCAGTGCAGACCCAAATGGCTGAATGGCCACTGTCTGCACTATAGGGATTCTATGATTGTATGAGAGTGGTAGAATGGGCTGGCCTCTTAACAATCATCTTCACAGTCATACAACATCAAGACTATCTTCAGTTCTGTTAATTGCAAGACCAAAGACTTAGCCTTAAGAAATAAAGTAAAATTTAATATTAAATTTGCAAGAATGCAATAGAATGGGAAGAAGTCAAAATAGAGTAAAAAATGGAAGCCATGCATAGACGATAGTATAGTGAAACTCTTTAATTTTAAACTCTAAATTTTAATAAGATTTAACACATAATATGTTAATGGAGTTACTCACTATAACTGCTCAGCCTTTTAAAAATTTGACCTCTTCAGGAATGTGCAAATCTCGAGAGCTACATGGAATAGTCAGGTGAAAGGTGTTTTATAACCAAAACAAAAATATTTAATCAAAATATATTTCATATTTAATATTGCAGATGAAAGTCATTAAAAGGATTTTCAGTAACTAGATTCTAAGGTGAATATGAAGCATTAAATTGAGATGTGAGTATATGTAATTAACAGAATCAACTTTATAAAAGCGTGTACTGAGTCACCTAACATTAGAATAAATCTTGCATGCTTGGTGTAAACCTTTGTACTTAAAGTGAATTTTTAACCTGTACTAATAAATTGCAACATTGCACATTCTGACAAGTATCGGGTCCTATATTAAAATGATAATAGTCAAATTTTGAACATGTTCTTTCAATTTAATTGTCAAATGTACACATATGCCAACACTCCTACTCTGAATGTGAGTCTCCCACTTTAGACCTACACTTCCACCTCCCACACAGGTAATATTTCTCTTGCTTTCTAAACACAGGCTAAAATTCACAATATAATTATGTTGTTGCAATGATTCATGTTGGTAGCATGACTCATAGAGCTTTTTATCATCATCGTATTTACTGTGTTTTGGTTGTTGAACCCAAAAAAGTGGTTTCATCATTATGTAACTATGAAAGTGTGTTGAATTATGATATCGATCATTTTATAAACTTTCATTTTTAAAATTGATGTTTTTGCCACCGAATTAATGGCATTAATGGTGATTTATCATACAGCAGGGTGGGCTACATGCAAGCTGCTATCTTCCACTTTAACAATGTGACTTTGGCCCTGATAAAACTTGAAAAGTCAAATGGAATTCATACAATGTCACAAACACCTTGTGAAATATATAATGGAGAAGATTCCTGGTTTTGATCTTCTTCAAAACTCATCAGCAATGCTATGAACCATGGCAGATGCATTAACAAAAAAATTAAATCTCTCCATTGTATGAATGAGGTCAGAACAGTGCATGGAACACACTATTTAGAATAGAAAATGCTGGAGAAACCCATCAGGTATGGCAGCATGTGTGGAGAGAAAAATCAAGTAAATATTTTGAGTTTGAAATGACTTTAATGATGTGTTAACTCTATTTCTCTCTCCACAAATGCTGTCAGACCTGCTGAGTTTCTCCAGAATTTTCTGTTTTTATTTCAGATTTCCAGCATCTGTAATATTCTGCTTAAATTCTAATGAACTCAATGCCTGATTCCCACATATGAAGGGAGTATCAAAGTGATACACTTATCAGTTTGGATGTATTTCTCAGACTTAAATGCCTGAACCTATAATGATAACTGTTTTTTTCATTCATGGGCACAGGTCTGCAGCACTATAGCTGGGATGATGTCATGCCTATACACAACCACCCTTCCTTGATATCACACAGAGTGAGTGAATTGGTTAAAGACCTATGGCTGTGATGATATGGATCTCTGACAAAAGCTAAGATGGTTCAAACATTCGACACTTTTGACTGAGGATGATTGGTAAGTATAGGCAATTTATGGTGCCACTTCCTTCCAATCATTCTTCAAATGACCATTGATAGTCATGATTAGCTAAGAAAGGATCTGAGAGCTTTGATCTGATTAATTGATTTTGGAATCGCCCTATTTTTCTTATTCTGTTGTTTAGCATATATAGATTCACCAGATGAACATTTTTAGTTATGTTTGATGTATTCCTGCCATGCTTTCCCACTCTCCTCATTGTAACAGGACTGTTCCTGCTCAGAAGAAAAATAGTAGAGGAACCAATATTCTGAGCTTTGTAGATATAGATTGTAGTGGAATGAATTGTTACTGTTGTTCACATGGGGTTGTTTGGATGGTCAGTGTTAAGTTTCCTGATCTTTTCTAAATTATCACATTGAGCATGGACAGACTGTCACACAGCACAATGTAGAGGGACCTCTGGGAATATGAGAGCTGTTTTCACAAGAACTATTACAGCGGTCATCCTTACCAACACTATCATTGAAGGATATATCTGCATAAAGTAGATTGATGACTGTAAAGTCAAGTAGCTTTTTACTTTGTATTGGTCCTCTCACCATCTACTGAAGGTCTAAAAATAAAGGGACATTTTCAAGCATCAATTTTATTAAGAACCCCATTAGCTGTCACAAAATTGCAGTTTTTATTTGCTTCCATAAAGAATCGCATTAAAGACATAATTGAATTGGAGTGGTTTGGCATTAAGGTCAACAAGGCCATCTTGCAATTTCTGATTTGGAACCAATGATCAAAAGTTTCATTTTATAAAATTAAATCACTGTTTTTATGGAAAATTTGACAATGTCTCTATGAGGATAATGCATTCAACACAAGCTGAAGAATATGCCTCAGTCTACCCAGCCAAACATATTTATTACAAACTGCTAGGCCGATGTATTCCATCTCTCCTTGATGCGAGATCTTATTTAACTCCTGTGTGCTAATGACAGCTGCCACTGTCTACCAGTACTGGTAAATGTGATTTTCCCTGCAACACACTCATTACTAGATGATTTTCTTCTTATTCATTCCACTTCTCCTCAAACAGGAGCATTGTCTTCAAGCACTGATACATAATAAAACACAATGGGAGACAACATTTAATTTCCACTTTCTTCTCACTTCACAATCTGAAGTGTAGTGAACAGAGAAATATGAAGCTAAGGCCACATTGTTGTCAAGGGCACCAATAAAGAATATAAGGAAACATAAGGACTGCAAGTTTAAAATAAAATGTATTATAAGTTTGGATAATAACTTATAATCCATCTATCTGCCTGAAAACTACTATAACAATGTTTCAAATTCTATAATAACTTATCACCTTCACACATTTCAAAACACTTCATACAATTAATTCCTTTTCAAGTACACACTCTCATTAATAAAAGCATAAAACCAGAAGTTTTTTAAAAATCCAGGGGATAATGTAGGCACAGATACAATAGACCAGAATTTGCTGTAGAGGACATCTAACATTGTCAACAAATAGTTATGATGTGGAGGTGCTGGTGTTGGACTGGAGTGGACAAAGACAGAATTCGCACAACAGTGGGTGTGATACCTGATAAAGGAGCAGCGCTCTGAAGACTTGTGATTTCAAATAAATCTGTTGGACTATAATCTGGTGTCAAATGAATAATTAAGTCTTCCCTTACACCACAAATTGGTGAAAGTGTGGACTGAAAATGATGGAAGAAGCAGAGCATCAGGAACCCAAGTGGATAAGGCACCAAAAAGTATTTCTTTAATCAATGAAATTTAAGGATTGGAAAATAAACACAGGAAGGACCCAAAATATAGACAAATTGAAGGTGTTGAATTCAATGTCAAATCAAATCCAGAAAGATAGATGAAAACAGAGTAAAGAAATATTAGATAAAGAGAGTGACATCGAAAGGGAGAGAAAAATGAATTTTGGAAATTTCTCAGAAAATTGATAACTTGAAAGAATGAGTTTCAACATTCGTACTGGTTATTTACTCATGTAAGAGAGGCTGACAGTCAGTCATTAACACTTACCAGGTCATTAAATACCATCAATGCTTGCAACTGATAAAGCTTAATGATCATTAATGGACATATACAGCAAGTTCATTATAAAGATGAATGCTAAGGACAGGGTGCAACTTTTTGCAGTTAATAACAAAGCAGTACAACTTAACAGCAACATCTATCTATTCACATTCAATTTTGTGTATATGTCTAACTTGAAGTTGATGTAACGACCCCATGAGTAATGACAGTTTAACTTGTCTTGTCATATTGACAATGTCTGACCATTTCTTGTCAATTTCAGCTTATTAAAGTGTGCTTTCAACCAGATGCAATTTATTGGACAGATGACAAATGAATCAATGAAATTTCCAGATAAAAATGAGAAAGACTTTTTTGATATTTTGTTTAAATTTGTATTGACATTATTTTTCACAATCATTTATATTAATTGACTTTGATGTGCTGTTAGCAAAGCTAACCTCAAAGTTCTCAATTTGTCAATGGTTAGAGAATGTATCACATTTTTTGATGAATAAATCCTAAGAAATGTCAAACAGTATTATTTATAGCTTAGATAACAGTTGTAGATGGCTGATGAGTTAGCCATTCACAGAATCTGACAATATTGATGACATGAAATGGAGTTAGAAATGTAGATAAAATTAGGTCTATGTATTATACTATGAATTTAAACAACTAAACACAGTTTGGCACATATAATGTTTGATAATGTTATTTATGCTAACACTGAAATATATTAAAATTGAAAATTAGGGGAGATTTTTTGCATTGCTAAATGTAAAAAAAATTTAGGCTTATTGTTTATATGTTGGCTTCTTATATTTGTGTGCAGAGAAAGGCTTTTACAGTGTTACAGTCATTCTGGAATACTGGAACTGTCTGAACAAAGCCAAAATGCACTAATTGTTGGAATAATATATTGAAAAGAATAAAGAAAATTCAACTGTTGATATTTCATTACTAGACCTTACTCCTCATCACTTTTCATTTTAAGAATTGGAATTACATAAACATTTAAAGATTACTGTACTGACTATGAAATTAACTCTCAGCAGGATACATAAGAGCTGATCCAGTGACATTGCCGTGGATGTGTTTGCTCCAGTTCATATTTTTGCTTTCATCATAATTTAAAGTCCAGTTACCTTGGCTACCAATCCTTTTCCTTCTTATTATCATGAGACTTTATTCATGTTATTTTCAAATATTTTTTCAGCTGTGACTGTTCAGTTCAAATTAATGGGAAAAACCTGAGCATACACATTACTGAATTGATATATCATATTGCTGATCTTTACATCTTCAATGCTTTTGAGCTATTCCTTTGTTCTCCCTGCACACACAAAAAAAGCTGAATGCCAGTGTGAAGAAAGTGAATGATAGTGCATCTAGGACTTTGATTTGTTTTGTTTTTTTCCAAATGAGGTAATGACTTAGTCCCCAAAAGGATCAAGCCCAAATATTGGTAGGTTTTAAAACCTCTGGGTGTGTCATCTTCCTGGCACAGTGCACAGGTCAGAGCTGAAGAATTTACTTCATAGAAGAACATTCATGTTGGCTGATTGGAATTTTCCAGTGGCCATGTAGCCGGGTAATGATTGCAGGTTCTTGCAGTGCAGTGATAGTGTCCCAGCCTCTGAGCCTGGAGGCCTGGGTTCAAGTCCCATCAACTCTAAAGGTATGTCATAACATGTCTGAACAGGTTGATTAGGAATCTATAACTGCATGGAGAACCCCTGCCCCCTCTTAGCAGTAGGTCTGAGTCTATTAGTCCAGGAAGGTTTTGAGGTCTTGTTCACTATGCTGCAGGAAAAGCTGCCCTGTAAAGGGGTAATGCCTTCATGATATTGGCCCATCATTTCTGAAGCCAATTTTAATTTTAAGGTTTAATTGGTTTGAGAGGGGGTGCTTCAATCCTTGAGTAGCCTTTCTCTCGCTAACCTGATGAAGCACACAATTGCTTACACAGTGCTTGAGTGGCTCCTATTGGTCCTCAAACTGCAAGAGTATGTCAGCTATCCTTAGTTAGATGGTGGGCCACCCATTTGGTCATTAATTGGCCAATTTGGCGAATATAATTTGCCAAGCAACTGTTCCTCACACAGAGCAGATTTCCGACTGCTATCTGACCTTTAAAAAAAGTCTGGAATTTCATGGGGAGTATCCCACCATGTGGCTGTATTCTTGTGAGTGAAACTCAGACCACAATGCTTTATGGGCATTGTGGAAAGAATAAGTGTAACAAAATGCAGATTCATATTATAGCCTCTGATTAGTGGAATAAGGCGGGAATTCTAACATTTAGGGTTTAGATGTCTGAATAGACAATAGACAATAGACAATAGACAATAGATGCAGGAGTAGGCCATTCTGCCCTTCGAGCCTGCACCGCCATTCAATATGATCATGGCTGATCATTCCTAATTAGTATCCTGTTCCAGCCTTATCTCCATACCCCTTGACTCCACTATCTTTAAGAGCTCTATCCAATTCTTTCTTAAAAGAATCCAGAGACTGGGCCTCCACTGCCCTCTGGGGCAGAGCATTCCACACAGCCACCACTCTCTGTGTGAAGTAGTTTCTCCTCATCTCTGTCCTAAATGGTCTACCCCGTATTTTTAAGTTGTGTCCTCTGGTTCGGCACTCCCCCATCAACGGAAATATGTTCCCTCCTGCCAGAGTGTCCAATCCTTTCATAAGCCTATACGTTTCAATCAGATCCCCTCTCAGTCTTCTAAACTCAAGGGTATACAAGCCCAGTCGCTTCAGTCTTTCCGTGTAAGGCAATCCTGCCATTCCAGGAATTGACCTCGTGAACCTACGCTGCACTCCCTCAATAGCCAGAATGTCTTTCCTCAAATTTGGAGACCAGAACTGTACACAGTACTCCAGGTGTGGTCTCACCAGGGCCCTGTACAGCTGCAGAAGCACCTCTTTGCTTCTATACTCAATCCCTCTTGTTACGAAGGCCAGCATGCTATTAGCCTTCTTCACGACCTGCTGTACCTGCATGCTTGCCTTCATTGACTGGTGTACAAGAACACCCAGATCTCTCTGAACAGCCCCTTTACCTAATTTGATACCATTGAGGTAGTAATCTGCCTTCCTGTTCTTGCCACCAAAGTGGATAACCAGACATTTATCCACATTAAACTGCATCTGCCATGCATCTGCCCACTCACCTAACTTGTCCAGGTCACCCTGTAATCCCCTAACATCCTCATCACATTTCACCCTACCACCTAGCTTTGTGTCATCAGCAAATTTGCTAATGTTATTGCTGATACCATCTTCTATATCATTTACATATATTGTAAAAAGCTGCGGTCCCAGCACGGATCCCTGCGGTACCCCACTGGTCACTGCCTGCCATTTCGAAATGGAGCCGTTAATCACTACCCTTTGTTTCCTATTAGCCAACCAATTCTCTATCCAATCTAGTACTTTGCCCCCAATCCCGTGCGCCCTAATTTTACTCACTAACCTCTTGTGTGGGACTTTATCAAAAGCTTTCTGAAAGTCCAGGTACACTACATCCACTGGATCTCCCTCGTCCATCTTCCGAGTTACATCCTCAAAAAATTCAAGAAGATTAGTCAAGCATGATTTCCCCTTCATAAATCCATGCTGACTCTGTCCTATCCTGTTACTATTATCCAGATGTGCCGTAATTTCATCCTTTATAATAGACTCCAGCATCTTTCCCACCACTGAGGTCAGACTAACTGGTCTATAATTTCCTGCTTTCTCCCGTCCACCCTTCTTAAAAAGTGGCACAACATTAGCCGCCCTCCAATCCTCAGGAACCAACCCCGATTCTATTGAACTCTGGAAAATAATCACCAGCGCATCCACGATTTCCCGAGCCACCTCCTTCAGTACCCTGGGATGCAGGCCATCAGGTCCCGGAGACTTATCAACCTTCAGACCTAACAGTCTCTCCAACACCAAATCCTGGCAAATAGAAATTCCCTTAAGTTCAGGTCCTTCAGCCACTGTTACCTCAGGGAGATTGCTTGTGAAGATACCACCACGAATGGTGAGGCAAAGGATGGAATGCAGATGCACGTATTTAAGAAAGACTAGAACTAGCAGCAAAGTTTGAACAGGCTGGGTTTCTTAATTAGTCTTTAAAAAGGTAGCTGAGGTTAATCTATGACATACGTATAAAATTAAGGAACAGTTTGATAGTATAGACATAGACAAGATGTGAATAAGTCTGGAACTAGATCCAAGATAATCACTAATAAACCCAAAAAGGAAGTCAGGAGGAAGTTCTTTTTGTTGACAGTGATTAAAATGTGGAATTTGCTACCACATATTACAGCGGTGACAAATAGCATAGATGATCTTCAGGTAAAACTAGATATGTGCACAAAGGATAACAAAACAGAATTAGAAAGTTCCTTCCAGTTGTATGTGACTATGATGAAGGTATTGCTGCCTCTGTCACTCTGGCTGATGAGTTGGAACATGGTGTTCTATCTCAGAAAACCCATTGTTGAGGATAAAATCAGAGCAAATCTTTACACAACTCCATTTATTTAGAAATAATAAACACCCACAAATCCAACATCCACTGTTGGATCATATATTTATTTAGATGTAGCTCAAAGGCCCTCTTGTGGCACAGTGATCGTGCCCCTACCACCCTCCACCCCAGAACAGAAGTCTCAAGTTCAAATACCACCTGCTCCCGAGATATGTGATAATATCTCTAAACAAGTCAATTAGGAAAACTAGATTAATATTTTTAAAAAAGAAGCTCAAAAGAACACCAAGTTAAAGCCAACCATAATACACCGTGTCTCATTAAAGGTCTGACCAACAGCAGAACACCTTGTAGAACTGTAAATACCTCAACACAAGGAAGTCTAAACTTCCTACTATAAGGTCAGGAGTGAGGATTTTTGCTGATGATTGCACAGTGTTCAGCACCATTTATGACTCGTCAGTCACTGAAGCAAACTGTGTCCACCTACTGCAAAGCATGGATTCCATCCTGGCTTGGGCTGATGAGTGTTAAATAATGCTCACCCAAGTTCAGACACTGACCATTGTTTCAATAGTGCTAAAAAATGAGCTATCAATTTTCAACTTTCATCATCTGATTTTTAATACCTACAACTGTTCATGGTCTAATATGGCTTTTAAAAGCAAAAATAACTGATGTTAGATGGCCACAGTGATCAGCTGACCACATTGAGTGGCATAGCTATTACGTTTGGTGAAGGAGGGCTGATGATCTGAGCAAGTGAGTGGTAGCACAGATGGCATGCAGGGTGGAGAGGTTGGGATGAGTGCTAGTGAGTGAGGGAAGATGTTGCAAACAATAATGATAAGAGTAGAGATTCAGCTGGAGGCCAGTCCAGTGCAAGTAGGGCAAGTGGCAGAACTGAGATGGAGTTGGATAATGGGGCATCATGAGAGGCAGGGTATTTAGTGAATGTTTGATAAGATGTGGCGAGAAAACCTGCTAGGCCTCACAGGTAGAAACTCTCTTTGAATCTAACAAGACTGACATTTAGCTGAGGCAATGCGAGATTCAGCCCTTGATTCTCTCTGCATAGACGCTGCCACACCTGTTGAGTTTCTCCAGCACTTTCAGGTTTTACCCCCATGCACAGAAATGAGTGTAGATAATCAGAAATCATACAGTAACTGTCTGAACTAAAGGAAGTTGTTGAAGAACATCACAGGAACTACTTAAAGGATTATGGGGGTGTCTCATTCCCAAGCAGTTCCCACAGCAGCAACTCACCACACTTTAATCCCTGAGTAATTTACAGGTTAGAAGAGAAAAAGACCTACAGCATGCAATTTCTATACACAACATCAACAGGACAATAAAAAAAACTTAACCCCAAGTGGGAAAATAAATTATTTCAACTTTATTTGACTTCTCTTGAAAAAAAAACCTTTGTTCTGAAGGTTTTAGAATAAGGCAGCAGCACGGAAAATGGAACAGCTGGATGAGATAGTGATGAGCACAGTGTTGTGTGCTGTGATTAAAATAAATGAAGATTTTATGTGTATGTTGCATTCTGCTCCCGGCTTTTATATTGCAGTGAAGCTGCTTACTTTGTTAAAAGCCAGAAAGTGGTCAGGTTATTTTAATATACAATAGCTCCTGCTACAATGTGCCTGATTTTCTTTGATATGATAATGGAAAGTGGGATTTCTAACCAGTAATATCAGAAAATTGCTTTGTTAATGGCTGCCATAGGTAGCCAAGTAAAAAACCAAATTACTAAATTTGAATATACTAACTTGTTGTTTTTGTTTGAATACCTGATTATTCACTGTACTTGAGATTAATAGAAATATATTTAAATTCCCAGTCAAATTTGAGAAGTATGACCTCAAATTACCAGTGTTTTCTGATTTAATCCAAAAATGACATTGGACTTAGGAAAACAAAACAAAAGAATGCGAGAATTCAGAAACAAAAACAGAAATTGCTGAAAAAACTCAGCAGGTCTGACAGAGAAATCAGAATTATCACTTTGGATCTAGTGACCCTTCCTCAGAACTGATGGTAACTGGGAAAATGTTGGTTTTTATGCAGAAGATAGGGTGAGAGAAGTGGGTAAGGAGTCAACAATAGATGGGGATAGAGCCCAAAGAGACAGAAAAAAAGTTTGACAAGGAGTGGATAACGATCTGGCTAGAAGGGTGAATAGCTATTCCTGGAGACTGTTTGTGGCTAGCAATGGGTTGTGATACTAAGGCCTGGTGTATGGGGGTTGAGATGAGGACATGGAAAAAGCTTAGGCCCTAAATTTGTTGAACTCAATATTGAAGGCTGTAGAGTTCCCAAGTCTGGGAACTGATTGGACTTAGGAATTAGACTAGACTCTTCTAACTTGTAAATGTTCAATTCAGAGCAGAACCCACCAGCTATCTCTCTCTCTCTTTCTCTATCTCTGTCTCTGTCTCTCTCTCGCCCCATCTCTCTCTGTCTCTTTTTCCACAGCAGTCCCAAATAAACTTCCAATAGAGGGAGGGAGAGGTGGTGGTTAGAGGCATGCCAAGGAAACATAGAAATATAGGAAACAGGAGCAGGAATAGACCATTCAGCATCTTGAATCTGCACTGCCATTAAACTAGATCTTAGCTGATCTTCAACCACAATGTCATTTTAGTACTATATAATAATATTATTAATATCCTTACTATTTTAAAATATAGAATCTATCAATCTGTTTCTTGAAAACACTCAAAGGCAGAGCATCCACAGTCCTGTAGGGTAGAGAATTCTAAAGATTCAGCACCTCCTGAGAGAAGAACTACCTCCTTATTTCAGTCATAAACAAGTTACCTCTCATTCTGACACTGCTTCTCCTTGTTCCAGGCATCCTGGTTTCCATGGCAAACTTATTCCTACATCTTCTCAATTGATTTTTGGAAGAATTTTGTGTCTTTCAATAAAATCAGCTCTCGTCCTTCTGGAGAATATAGATTCAGCCCCCTCAATCTCTTCTCATATGTCAATCCCACCATTCCAGAAATCAGTCTGGTGAATATTCATTGAACTGCCTCGATAGTGTCTCTGTCCTTAGGTAAACAACCCACACTTCCACAAAATACTCTAGATGCAGTGTCATCAAGATTATAATCAATTTCAGCAAGACATCTTTCCTCCTGTACTCAAATACTCTTGCAGTAAAAGCTAACATGATATCATATTTTAAGAGCTAAATATGTTCTGTTCATCGTCCTCCAATCATCCTCCTGTTCAGAACTCACTGGCAAGATTCATATCAGACCAAATCCGCAAGAGTTGAAACCTGTGGATACTGCAGCAGTTGTAGGTAGCTTTCCATAAGTTATGAACAAAGACCCCCAAATCCTTTTGTGTATCAAATCGCCCATTATTTAAAATCTCTGTTTTTCTAATGAAATAGAATAACACAATGAAATAACTCAAATTCCACATTCCGTTTCTAACCCAATCACGTTACCTGTCCAAAAGCCCTTGATGTATCTTTGCATCCTCCTCACAACTCACATTCCCATCTAGGTTTATGTCATTGAAAAAATTGGAAGGATTACAATTGATCCATGCCTTCAAAGTATTGATATAGATTGTGAACAGTTGGATCTAAGGACTAATCTGCGTGGCACTTTTGGCAGCTAACAATCTCAGTTTGAGAGCACTTATCGACGGACTATAAATGTTGGCCTTGTCAGCATCACCCAAATTCCATGAAATATTTAAAGAAAACTAGTCACAGCCTAAGAAAGACTACTTATTCCTACTGTATTTTCTGTCCATTAACAAATTCTTGATGTCTGCCTGCAAATTACCTCCAATCCCAACTATTTTAGTTTTGCTTACTAACCACCTGAGTGAGGCTGCATTTGGAAACCTTCTGACACGGCTTGTGAAATTCTACCACAACCACTTGTTCCCTCAGGTTACATCCATTTCATCTGAACTGAACAAGCCATTGTTCTCAGTGAAATGAAACATGCAGAACACAATCAGTTCCAGAGTTATAAAGTGACAAGATTCAATATTGCTGTGCAAAAGGGGTCAGGCTTATTGGACACTTTGGGAATCATGAAAATGCAGTTCAAAATATTATAGATAGTGAAATGAAGGGTAGTGAGTATGTGAAGGGGAAGGAGACAGAGACAGGGTAAATCCTGTAGTAGTTACTACCTAGTACAGTAGCTAACTATACTGCTAGGAAAGGCAGCCAAATTACAAAGATTCTGAACAGTGGGACTTACTGAGTCAATAGCAGTTGCTGTTTGGATGAACATAAATTCTAGGAATTAGATGGCAATTAAGAGCTGGAGTCAGGACACAGAGGAAATCCTAGGGAACTGAGAAATTGGTGTTGGGTGATAATAGGAGGGTTGAGGATTAAGTTTGTGAGCATTAATACTCAGTGCAACTGAGAGAGTGGGTATTGTAAATCTCACAAGCAATGTTTGCTTGATGTTACTAAACAAAATTGGAACTTAGGGAAAAACCCAAGCATAGAACTGGCTTGGTGAAGCCAATTGTTGGTGAATGCCTGGAGTTCAGCTTGTGAATGAATATTGGACTGTAGTTGCAGATTTGAGGGAGTGTGGGCACAGAATAGGAGGGTGACTGAGCATGACGGGAGTGACCATTGAGGTTGTCTGAGACAGAATGGCTTGAAAAGGAGTTTCAAGACCAGATTAACTAAAGTGAAGAATTGCAATTCCTTGTGAATTTTAATGAGATTTGTTGACTTGCCATTTCATTAATGTTTAGGGGAGTTTCCATGGGACTGGTCCTGATTGCATTTGCTTTTTATTGTGCGCCGTAGGGTTCTCAATCACAGTCTATTATCCCATTTTTCTACGTGTTAATTCTGAATGATGAAAATAAGATATACATGTGCTATGGGCCTTATCATTGTCATAACTTGTTTAGTATTGTTGTTTGTTTGAAAGCAAGGAATCCTATGCTTTGACTTTGAATAGCTCCCTTGGATCTCATCTTTTGTCTACAGTAAAAATAATGTCCCTTAGCAGATCATATAATTTGGTGATCGCACCTGGGATCATGACATTAGGTTAGTGATGGCATCTGAGATCAGATGACATCCTCATCTATTCTGCTACTTACATCCTCCAGCATAAAAATCTAACAGGTTATGATTCCTTGTCATAAGTCCATACTGATTCTCCTACCATAAATTTCGAAGTGTCCAGTTATCACATCTGTTATAATTGATTTTCGCATTTTTCCTATTGTTAATGTCAAAGGCTAACAGGGCTGAATTTCCTCGTTTATGCTCCACTTCCTTTCTTAAATAGAGGGGTTACATTTCCTATTTTCCGATCTATAGGAACCATTTCAGAATCTGTAGAATTTTGGAGGATGACCACCAACAGATCCATTATCTCTACAGCCACACTCTCATCATTACATAATTCTGTTCCATATACAAAATATAAATTGGCTTGCACAATGCAGTTCAATAACAATTTTTTTCACAATAAACATTATCCAAAAAGTGCTTAACAGCCATCCAGTGTCCATATCTATGTATTAGCATCATAACTTCCCTTTACGTCAACTAATTTACTTGCTCTCATTATCATCCTTGAGCAATGTTGAAGGACTGAATTGCCTATTCCTGCTCCTAGCCCTTATGTTCGTTTTGGATGCTCTGTCAGTGAGCTGAGATTGAGCAACCTGGTTTATGAGTAGATTCTGCTCATGCATTAGAGATTAAATGTAACGTTCATTTCAATTAATTAGCAGTTCTGGAAGGATCAGTTTCTCAAGTTTTTCTCTTGTGTTGGAAATGGGAACTATATTCATGTCTGAAGCTTCATTTTGGTAAGAGGTTTAGAAAACATTGGTACTCTTTGAGGGCACTTCCACGCACTCCTTTCTATTTGACATTGAAGATACATAACTACTGTATTGTTTTAATCATGTCCTGGAAATCCTCTGAAAATGTATTGTTCCAAGTCTCAATTGCAGCACTGTTAGCTGCCTCTCTGGATGCTACGGATATCTTTAGGAGCTCTTGCAAGCATCTTCGTATTGCTTTATTGTCTCGAATGTAGGTGGTGAACTCCCATGCTTGTTCAATGTTTCAACAATGTCTATGCTAATTACCTTTATGTGAAATCAATGCAGTTTAATCAAATCCTTTTTTGAGGCTGATCCTTCATAAAAAGATGATTGCTTATGCTCTCTCATTGAATGACCATTCTTCCTTTTTCTCTCTCCCCCCTCTCTCACTTATAGTCCCAGATTCAAATGCTCTCCAGCTGCCTAGCAAGCACCCTACCCACTTTTTAAGGACTTCTTAGGACGAAGACTGGGTGTTTGTGGATTGGATGTGCAGTTAAATAGTTGATGAACTTAATGAGTTATGGCTTGGATTTCTGGTTTAGAAGTTCTGGCTTAGATTTATGGTTTAGATAGAGTTATGTTCAGATTTGGAAATACCTTGATAGGCATCACCATGGCTACACACTTTGCATAGTCCCACACAACTCCATTCCTTTTTCCCAATCCAATGCAAGATAAAAAACAAGAAATCGATTTATTTACCACATTCTCCATTAGGGAAATCAGAGCTGGATTTAAGTGCATTACCCATTTGAAAAAGTACACAGCACCGGGCAATCTCACAGAATCTCTGATTGGCTGCTTATCATTTCAAACGTCTCCTCAGCTGGACAGATTGGTATTTCTTCGACAATTAATTTTTTCTGAAAATAATTACAGGCAAGCATCTCTTTTGGATGGAGCAAGTAGAATGTTAAAGGCAATAGATTGAAGATTTCCCCACATGTTAAATATTTGTACATTGTCTTTTTAAAAAGTATACTTCAAGGAGTGTGAGCTTGAAACAACGATCGTGCTTGAACATTTGTTAGGATTCCCCTTTGCATAATTGAATTTCTTTGACACCCAGTTGTCAAGATTGTAATAGATAAAGAGAAGAGCAAAGATAATTCATACAGAAACTGGATTTCAGCTGTACCTTGACATGCCGTGCACCCAGTTAAAAACAGTGTACACAAAATGTACAAATTCTTTCCATACCTAAAAATGTGCATGCTAAGAATGTGCATTTGCTCAGTTTGTAAAACTAGCATTTCAAAATTATGCCCATGATGTAATGATATTTCGTTTTGCAATATTTTCTGGCTGTGAAGGTGCTGGAGACATCCTCACTGACTTTGGCTTCGCTGTTTTCTGCTTGGAATATTGTTTATGCAGTTTGCAACTCTCAGTGCCCAATAGTCCAGTTCTTCCAGTTCTGCTCTCTGTTTGGAGGCATCAGGACTCTTAGGGTCCATAAGAGAGTTTGTGGGCTCATCCAGCTGCTAATACCACTGAAGTGATACTGAAGACAACAGATGTTGAGATTACACCAGTTCAGACAGCATCCATGGAGGGAAGGCAAGCTAACGTTTTGATTCTAGATGACTCTTTATCGGCTCTGATGCTGACCAATCTCCAGCATTTGTTGTTTTCATTACAGACTCCAGCATCTGCAGTAATTTGCTCCAACTGAAGTGATACTGATTTTGTCCCTTGAATACCTGTCTGCCTCCATCCCAGCAAGTGACTCTGCTGGTGCTACACCAATAATCTGATAAATAAAAACAAATTTGAACAATGCACCCCAACATTGTCAAGTTGGCTGAAAACTGTTTAGCCAATACTATTAACTTTTTTATGTTAATTATATTGATTATACAGATCCAGACCCAATCATATGTTTATATGAGTCAGAGGCATTGCCATGAAACATGCCAGTCATCATCTCATAACAATTGGGATTTTAGATAGGGCATTAAATCCTCTTTATACCATCTCTGCCAGAGTCAAACATTGTAGGGAATTATTCCAGTGAGAGTATTTTTTAGGTATTTGACAAATATATAATGTTGCAATTTAAATTAATCTTTTAATCTGCAGCAGATGAGATGAGATATTTGATATGATATCAGAGTGCACTGTATATTGTTAGTGAACAGAAAGGATGAAGGAAGGTTCCCAGAATTATATTCAAGATAAGTTAATACAAAAGATTCTTCTAAATTCAAAGACTGGAATAATTATGGATGAATCAATTGCAATATTTCCCATGCTTCATAAAAATGTAAACATAATTAATGTCTAATGATATGTGTGTGCTGGTTTGTGTATATGAGGGTGTTCAATACTTAACTTGTCAGTATTCCTGGAGCAATGATTTTTTGAATCCAGTACAAGAGAGGTCCTTGAGCCCCAATAGGAAATTTTTGCATGGTGCAAGTTTTATAAATGAACAGAATAAAAACTGAGAGGCATTGGCTTGCATTCACTTAGAAGGATTATGTATGTTTTTCTTCTTTGCTTAGGTGAAACACTATTGTTTGGAGAGATTTTAGTTTCAACTCATAGAAGTTCTTGTTGACGTTGGATGCCTGAAACAGTTTCCCTGAAAACAGGGGCCAGTTTAGAAAAATTAGTAAAAAGGTTACCTCAGTGTAAGGGTTTTAGTTTGAAAGTTCCAGACCAGAACTGTTTGGTTAAAACCTCAAAAAGGGTTATTCAAAGCTGAGAATGTCTAAGCTTAAGTAACAACAATAAACACAACCCTGTCGATCCTCCTTACAACATCTGGGAACCTGTGCCAACACTTGGAATACTCTCTCACAATATTCAAGCAATAAAGTCATATTCATAGAATCATACTTTGAAAATAAATGTCACCATCACCATCTCTGGTAAGATAGTCATGAGCATTGTACAATGCAACACTCAGCCAATTTAGTTCACTCCATGCAATTTCAAAATATAGTTATGAGCCTTGACAACATTCCTTCAATGGTACTGAAGGTTTGTGTCTTTTATTAGCTGAGCTGTCATGGTACAGTTCATTTTATGATTCATTCATGAGATGTGGTGTCATGGCTGGGCTTCCATTTATGGTCTATCCTTTATTGCCTGGAGAGTTGGTAGTGAGCTGCTTTGTGAACCATAGAATTTGTTGGTGTGCAGGGACACCCTCAGTGCTATTAGGAAAGGAGCTCCAGGATTTCAACTCAGCAACTTCAGTGAAGGAATGGTGATATATTTCAAAGAAAGGGTGTTGTGTAGTTTGCACTTGCTGCCATTGTCCTTCCAGGTAGTAGAGATTAGAGTTTGGATGTTGCTGTCGAGAGAGCTTTGGTGAGTTGCTGCAGAGCATCTTGCAGATAGTACACTGCTGCCACTGTGCCCTGGTGGTGAAGGCTAAGGGTAGTGAATGGGCACCAATTAGCCAGGCTTTTTTATCCTGGATGGTATCAAGCTTCTGTGTTTCTGGAGCTGCACTCAATTAGGTATTTTCTTGATTCACTCATGGCTGATTTACACATAATTACACATCTTTCATCACAATGGTAACCTGCAAAATATTGATAATGGTTGATTCAGTGGTGACAATACCTTTGAATGCCAAGAGAGGCTGGTTATGTCTTCTCTTGTTTGACATGGTCATTGTTGGCACTTGTTTGGCATGAAGGCTACTTGCCACTTATCAGTCCAAGCCTGGATGTAATTCAAATTTTGCCTCATGTGGATATGGGACTGCTTCAGTTTCAAACAAGTTGCAAATGGAATGGAACATTGTGCAATCATCAGTGATCATTTGACTTCTGATCTTATGATGATAGTCGGTGATAGTTGGCCCTTGTAAGCTACCTTGAGGAACACTTGCAGAGCTTCCAACAACCACTCCTTTGTCCCTTGTGGGATGTTTGACAGAGGACCATATTCTCCCTACTTCCCATTGACTCCAGTTCTATATCTCCACACACTAATATTGCCACAAATGGACAGAGCTACAGCAAGTAGGTTGGTGAGAACAAGGTCAAGTACATTTTTCCCTTTCATTAGTTTTGTCATCACCTGCCGCAGGTCCAGTTAAGCAGCTATGACTTTTAAGATTCAATCAACTTGTCAGTACTGATGCTGCTGAGCTATTCTTGGTCAGAGAAATCCCCCACCCAAAGGACATTGTGTATTCTTGTCACTCTCAGTGGTCCCCCAAATGTTGTTCAGCATGGAAGAGGATTGATTCTTCAGTTAGTTTGAATTAGCATGAGGTTTCCTTTCTGATGTTTGACCTGATGCCATGAAATCTCATGGAGACCAGCATCGATGTTGAAGATTCCCAAGGCAAAGTCCTTGACATCTATACAACTGTACTGCCAACATTAATGGGTCTGTCTTGTTGGTGTATGGGGCTTATCCAGGTAGGGTTGTGGTGGTGTTTGGGACATTATGTATGAGTTATACTTGAATAAGATGGAGGCATAGGATACAAATTAGAGTCAGACTATTTAGGAGAGATATTAGGAAGCTTATCGATACACAAACAACAGTTGATGCTCAATCAGTTGTTAATTTTAAATCTGAGACAGATAAACTCTCATTAAGAAAAGGTAGTAAGGGATACAAGCCAAAGGCAAGTATGTGGAGTTCCGCCAGAGATCAGTCATGATCTTACTAAATAGTGGAACAGACTCAAAGATGAATGACCTACTCCCATTTCTACATTCCTATGTGTCAGTATCACTTCATTAGTTTATGCAATTTTAGCATAACCCCCGAATGAGGAGGTCTTGGTGAGGAAGACTTTGCAGGGTTTGCAGGGCTAGGTTTGCTATTATTGTTTCTAGTGCCTGAGTCGGTGCTGGATGGTCTGTCCAGTTTAATTCCTTTAATTAGACAATGTAGTGGCTTGTTGCAACTGAGTGGCTTGCTAGACAACTTCAAAATACAGTTAAAAGTCATCCATAATGCTGTGGGTCTGGAAACACATGTAGGCCAGACCATTTTCTGACAATCAAAAGTGATTACGTGGTCACCATTAGCCCAGCTTTTATTTTCAGATTACATTAATTAAATTCAAATTTCTAATCTCTGTGTTGGAATTTGAATCTATATGAACAATTTAAAATAAAAACTGAAAGAACTGCGAATGCTGTAAATCAGAAACAAAAATAAAAAGTTATGAGAAAGCTCAGCAGGTCTGGCAGCATCTGTGGACAGAAATCAGAGTTAATGTTTTGGATTGAGTGGCCCTTCCTCAGAACCTGCTTCACTAGAACCAGCTTAAATCTCTGAATCACTGGTCAATGATTCTGCAACAGGCACTAATGTATGATGTTTTCTGGTTTTCCCAGCAGTTTGTGATGTTTTCTGGTTTTCCTCTGGCACTATACCATTTGGCTTAGTAACTGTCATCGCTCAGTGGGTGACTCTATCTTTGGACACACATATGCATGCTACTGTCCAATGAGGATCATATTATCATTTAGTTTGGATGTGAGACCTACGAGTTACTTTGCCTCTTTATGTGAAAGTAAAACTAGTTGAATAATGTTGCTATTTAATTATTGTTGGTCACAATAAAGGTCCCAATTTTATAGTTCCAAAGTGAAAGTGCAGCTGACAATCAGCTTTCTGTTAGAACTTTCTGGAATACCTTCTCCAATGTTTATTCCTGTCTCAGTCTAAGTTACTTACACAATGTTGGGAAGGATGTTCCTGTGAAATCTTCAGCAGAAGAAAAGTTCAAACTTAATAAACAGTAAATAGGTTTATTACATATCACATTGTAGCTGATTGTAGTATATCTGAGATACATGCTTTTCTGTTGAGAGACTATTAGGCTCATACCAAGATTAACCACTTTAAGACTAAGTTGAACACATTCAAGATTGTGGGTAGCTCCTTCTAGGAACAGTCTTTTATGTCCTGATGCGTGGAACTTAACTTTCAATATTAGTTAAACCTTTCAGGTGCTAAATGTCTTATACAACATCTCTCCTAAGCTTGTTTCCAGCTCTTAATGTATTGTTTCAAACAATTAAAGTAGATTTATCACTGCCCTGCTCAAGTCTGACTTTATAAATGACCACTGACTTGGTTGGATCTGCTGCTTGAGAACAAACTTTTCAGGTACAGCTCATTGCCATCCTGGACCTTTGGTGGATCTCTGATTTCTTACATGCTCTTTATGGAGGATGGTCCTCGCTGCCAATGTCACTCCTGAATATTTGTCTCCATTGGAGGATCTTAACTTGGCTCAAATTGTGTCAGAAAAGATTGCTGTGCCCCTGAAAAAGGTTATCTTCTATTTTTGAGATTGTAACAAGGTAAGGTCACATGTGATCCTTCCATTATTGCTCATATTCCTTTGCAGAATATCATAATCTCATCAGATTCAATTATAGACAGAAAGCTGATTTAGCTGCTTTGGTAATACTTTTAAACAGCTGAGTTGACTAGGACAAAAATCTGCCTCCAATTTCTGGGCCTTGTGGTGTGTTATGGACCAGGCCAGACCCCTTCATGAAAGTAGCCCAGACCCTAACATTGCTAGTTGTTTTAAGCAGGTATGATGTGGATATTCCAGGAGTGATACAGCTGGTCAAACTACTTAGTTTTAAACAATACAGAATTTGTTTACAAGATTACCAAATGAAACACAAAGAAAAGAGAACAGAATACAGAATAACTCAACCTATCCGAAAACCCAACAGATTACCCAGCTTAATGATGTTGTATCCAATACTTGCAACAATTCCCATAAACAACCCTTGACACAAAAGGAAAAATAATCAAACACAGGAGAGAAGTCAAAGAGAAAGTCAAAGAGGACCTGCTTCTTTGGGTCCAGCAGCTTTAGAACACTCTTGCTAAAAGCCAAATCAAACCAGAGAAAACCTGAGCTGGGAGAAATGGCCGCTCCCCTTTCATTATACAAGTGTTTTTTTCAACTTAAAAGCCTTTTTCCTGAGGCAGTATCTGTTAGCTATAATCAAACTATCCCTAAAACCCTCCAACTCTGACTTTTCAGAGTCTGTGTCTTTAACAACCTCTGTGAAAATAAAAGGAAAGAAACTTGTTTTGGTGGGAGACGTTAGCGAGTGCTCATGGCAAGATCACACCTCCATGCTCAGGCAATCAAGTAAGAAGGAATATTAAACGTTGTGCTGCTCTCCCATTACCATCAGTGTGAATACATCTTCCATGTGTTCATACATTTGTTCCCTATTTAACAACGCATTCTGTCTTTTGTCTCCTGCAGGCACGAGTGGCAATTGCAAATTCCCCTTCCTGAAGACAGCAGCCCCACAAGACACTATCTCCTCCTTTACTTCTAAGGAAGAAGTCATAGATCAGTCAAAGAAAGGACTGGCAAGGATACCTCCTTCAGTAATTCCTCAAATCACACTGTCACCAGATCTCAGCCTTGATCTTTAAGTTTAATGTCAAACGTCTTTTCTGTAACTTTGTTGAATGATTTTTAAAAGACAGAATGGGAAGAATCTGTGGAGGTGGCAGGGTTTACAGGAGAACCAATGAGAGCCCTGTATCCCTTCTTTCTAGGAAGATCTATCTCATGATGTTCCAGTATAGACTTTACAGATCAATAAAGGCCTTTCCCTGGCAAAAACAACCCTTGGCCTGAGCTGATTGTCAAACAAACATTGATAGCACCATTGAAATGGCAGTGTCACTCAGGAAGTGACATCAGTTGCTGGTAAAATTCCCCTCAATTTCTAGGATTCTCCCTGACCACGTGCTTCAGCTGGGTGATGGTGGGAGAGGTATAACAGAAGTGGGTCCCCCTTACTGATGCAGGGCATCTTAATCAGGCACTGAGTGTCTTTGAATGAGAACCCCTCAAGAAACTCTGACGGGCTTTGCTTGCCAAACTCCCTTCATGGTGTGTTTCCACTTCCTACTAGGTTAATACTGGCAGTGGTGGGCTGAAGCTGTGGGCATTAGCTGGCTGGTGATGATTCTGAATGAATATTGAGATGGGCCCACAATACATTAAATTGGGCACGCCTGCCTGATTAAATGTTGCTTGTCATGAAACTCGCCATAATATAAGATATAGCAGGCATCAGCTGAGTCCACTTGTTATATCCAATCATTTCCTTGATTTTTTTTTATTAAGTCCACCATGCATACCACATCATTATACAATATAGAAGGAGACCTTTAGCCCATTGTGTCTGCACCAACAAACAAATCTCTAAATTACACTAATCCCAATTTCCACACTTGACCCATAGATTTGAATGTTATGAAGTTTCAAGTGCTCATCTAAAGGTTGTGATGATTCCTGCCTCAATTACCCTTCAAGGCAGTGCATCAAGATTCCCACCATATCTGGCGAAACCATTTTCCTCAAAACCTGGTTTTCAACTTAAAATTATCCTCCCTTGATGTTGATCCATCAACTAAGAGGAACAGCTGCTTTCTAGCTACACTGACTTGGCCTCTCATAATCTTACACATTTCTTCTAGAGGTCCTCTCACATCCTTCTCAGCTCTAAAAAAAATAACCTGAGCTTGTCCTCACTCCCTATGTCAAACTGTTCAAGTACCTCACAATCCCACTTCCCAAATTCTGTATCTATATCCTCTTACAAACTGAAGGTGAACTATCCATCAGAAACCTTCCAGCGTCATTCAGTTCAATGCACAGATTGTCCTTTTAGTCCCTATTGGGTATTCTTCATATCATTCATAACATTTCTCCAAATATATATGTGACAATTATGGACCCTGTAGAATCCTGTAGAATCCATGTAGAATACTGAATATGGAATACTGGCCTACAGTCCCACAAATGGCCTTCAACCACCTGCCTCTGTCTCCTACCATTAGCCCAAGTTTGGATCCAATTTGCCAAATTACTCTAAGCTACATGCGCTTTTACCTTCTTTATCAGTCACTCATGTGGCAACTTGTCAAAGGCTTTGCTGAAATGCATATTAACCACATCAACCGCATTACCCTCATCTCTACACCTGGTCACAGCCTTGAAAAATTCAATCAAATTTGTTTGGCATGTCCTCCCTCTGATAAAGCTATGCTGACTATCTCTTGCCTCTCCAAGTGGACATTAATTCTTTTCTTCAGAATCTTCTCCAATAGTTTGCCTACTATGAACGTCAGACTCACTGGTCTGCAATTCCCTGGTTGATCTTTACCATCATTTTTGAAATGTGAATGCATATTATTGGTCCTCTAGTCCTCTCGCACTTTCCCAGTGGTGAGAGGAATTAAAAATTTGGGTCAGAGTTCCCAATTTCCTCCCTTGTCTCCCACAGCAGCCTGGGATACAATTCATCTGGTTATGGGGATTTTAAGCCCATCAAAACCTCTTATACTTCCTCACTCCCTATGCAAAACTGTTCAAGAACCTCACGTTCCCTCCTTCCCAAATTCTAAACCTACATCCTCCTTCAAAGTGAAGACCAATGTGAACTATCCATCTAAAACCCTTCCAGTGTCCTCCAGTTCAATGCAGAGATGACTTGTTTGGTTCCTATTGGGCTGTACTGTCCCTGATTATCCTCTTCCCCTTGACATAAGTGTAGAATATTGAGATTCACCCTAATCTTATCACTTGTATTTTGTCATGTCTCCTTTTTGCTCTCCGAATTATCTTCTTAAGATCCCCACACACTTTCCATACTCCATTAGGGCCTCTGCTGATAGCTCCCTTTGCAGTTATTAAATGCATATGTTTTCCTTTTTATCCAGTTTTGAATATTCCAGTATATTCAGGGTTCCCTGGGTTTGTTGATCTTACATTTCACCCTAAAGGGATCATGTTGGGGATGTTTGAAGGACTTTTGCCGGAAACATTGATTCTCCTGCTCCTCAGATGTTGCCTGAACCTGCTGTGCTTTTCCAGCACCACACTCTCAACTCTGATCTCCAGCATCCACAGTCCTCACGTTCTCCATGTTGGGGGTGTACTCTCACCAATCCCAGTTTGAATGCTCCCCACTGTTCTGCTATAGATTTACCTGGAAATAACTGCTACCAATCTACTTTGGCCAGATCCTTCCTTATTTTAACAAAATCTGCCTTCCTCCAATCCAAACCTCTTTTTCACAGATCACCTTGTTCCATTTCCATATTGAAATTGAAAAGTATGGTGTTGTGGTCACTATCACTAATATGCGCTCCCACTGCCACACTGATCACCTGTGTAGATTCATTCCCCAGAATTAGGATCAATACTGTACTGTCTCTCATTAGACTTTCTAAGTGTTGACATAGAAAGCTCATTTAAAGATAATTGTTTGTAGTCTTTACACATTTCTAAGTATCCTGTAATAATATGTCTGATTGTGGTTTATCTCAGTTTACCCATTACTGATGTAATCTATATTGATCTACGGTTATCTGATTTTCTCTTTTTAAATACATCTGTCACCCTTTAGCTCTGTTTTGAATAAAACTTGAGAAATTTCCTTTTAACAACATCTAGAATCAGTTTTCTTACCTTTGATCCATTTGCAGCTATGAGACTGCAGAAGAGGAATTTTACATGGCTGTCCTATCCAAGATTCTATCCCAACTGAATGAGGCTTTGATGTTCCCTCTGCACAGTGTATCATTTTCTAAGGCAGTTGTTTTTGAGTTATGCCTGAAAGTTGTATGGATGACACATGTGTCAGGCCTCAATGAAAATTCCACATCTACCATATGTCCAATTAAGCCTGTGAATGAAGCAAAATACTACCAAAAATAAGTTATCTTCAGAAGATTCATTGGTTCAAATAAAAGCTGGTTATTAAATGCAGCTTTGTCTTGATGGTCCCTACTTGATCTCTCCTCTGCTCTCACAATTGTGTGGAACGATTTCAATTTTTAAATTATTTGTCACCTGCTCTGACCATGCATAAGATTCCTCTAGGATTTGGTGTTAGTGTGATTACAATAGTGCTCCACTGATACAATGACAACTTGTATGGAAAACCCGAAATTTTGGTACCAATAATCAAGGTGCCCTAAACTACAAGTGAACAGTAAAATGGAGATTATTATGTTATACAATTTGTCTCTGATCTCGTTATTGACTATCTAAAAAAAAATCCTTTGGCCTTAATTACTTGTCTCAAATGGTCATGGAATTCACTACTCCAGACTGTGGTGGAAACCAGGACACTGAATAAATTCTAAGGAGGAGATAGACAATTATTTAATTAGTAACAGATTAAAGAGTTCTAGGGATTTAGCAGGAAAGTGGAGGTGAGGCCGAGATTAGATCAGTCGTGATCATATTGAATGGTGGAGCAGGTCAAGGGACTGAATTGCCTACTCCTGCTCCTTGTTCTTACGTTCTCATGTTATTACATTTACATTATTCCAATTTTAGTTTTGTTTGAAATAATACTTGATTCATAAGAGTTACAGAAAAACAACATGAACCTTTCATACAGGATTCTCTGTACATTTTATCAACATTCCACTATGGAGTTCAATTTTGAAATCAGTCTGTCACTGTGTGAAAAAAAAGTAGGCCTTACCCGTTGATATCTGCACAACTGGTTGTAACTGTGACTCTTTAGAGTACTAGCCTCAAACAGATTTGTGGTAATAAGAATTGTGACAGCCTAATATACAAAGTTAAATAGCAAATGTGCCTTTTCTGCATCAACAGTGACTCACATTGAGTTTGGTTTTAATATACACTTTATTACATGGAGATTAAACTGTTTTATTTAACCTAAGTCCAAGAAAACACATTTGAACCTGGACTATCAGAGTATAAGAAAGCATGGAGCAATTCAAGACAAAGGAAACTCCCAGTAATCTTTATTGCATTGAAATGTAGCAAAGTGGTCTTCATAATAATTTTCTTGTAGAGTGGTGCTAAGGTTCCTGTGTGAGTAAATCCTTAGTATGATTGAAAAACTGATAGAAACCTTAGGAAATCTGTAGACAACAGATTGCACTGGACTTCTGTTGTTTCCCAACATCTTATTGGTTGGCTTTGAAAGGAAGGAATTGCCTGAGAAACAGTGATTGCCAGAACTGCTCCCAAATGTCACCAATCCCAGAACAAATTAGCTGCAAGGAGGTGATAATGCAGTGTAAGGACGCCCTGGTTGCCAGTTGCAGCCACCTGCTGCCAGTCTTAAAACCTCACCCACTGCGTAAGTAGTCAATCTGGCAAGACTGTTGGTAGAAACAGCAGCACTTTCATGTCTTAGGTAGTTCTGGACTTGTTGACTCCCCTACTCTTTGGACCTCCCTCTAAGTGTCAAGGCTCTGAACTGCTGCAGGGTGTAACATTGGCATTTAGCCAGCTGAACCCTTCAATACTGATTTCTTTCTTATTTATACACAGGCTTCACTAGTCCTCCATTCCTAATTGTCCTTTAGAAGATGTTGGTGAGTTACCTAATTGATTGCTGTCCATAGTGGGAGCTGGGGTGTATAGACACATCAACAATGCCATTATGATAATGGTTCCAGGAATTTTACTCAGCATTACTGAAGGAATGGTGATATAGTTCCACATAGGATGGTGAGTGGCTTGGAGAACAACTTGCCAAGATAGTGATGATCCAATGCTTCTGCTGCCTTTGTCCTCCAGGTGATAGAGGTCACGGATTGGAAGATCCTTTCAGAGATCTGATGAGTTATTGTAGTGCATCTTGTAGGTGACAATTTTGCTGCCACTGCTCCTCAGTAAAGAAGTGAACTGAAAACATTCAATATTTTCACAAAGGAGATAGATATAAGTTTTAGAGTTAAAGTTGATCAAAGGGCATGGCATGAATACAGGAACAGGGTAATAGGCTGATGAGCCATGAGCATATTGAATGGCAGAGTTGGCTTGAAAGGCCGAATGCCCCATACCTGTTCCTTTTTTTTGTGTTTTTATGTTTCTAGATCTCCAAACTCAGTCAATGCTGCCTTGATTTCAAAGGCAGTCACTCTCACCTCTCCTCTGATCTCTTTTGTCCATGCTTGGTCCAAGGCTATAATGATGTCAGTAGCTAATTGGTATTCTTCCAACCCAAACTGATTGTCAATGATCAGGTTATCATGGCACAAATGTTGCTTGATGACACTGTTGATGATCCTTTCATTAAGTTGTTGTTTATTGCAATTAGACAGACTGATCAGGTAATTGGCTAGGTTTGACATTGTCTGTTGGCCATGATAGTCAGGCTAATTCTGGGAAGTCTATCTGGTTCTATTCCTTCCTTTGGACTTTGTAGCTATATCGTGTATATGATTTGCTTGGTAGGCCATTTCAGATGTCATTCAAGAGTCAATCACATTACATTGGAGTCACATGTAAGTAAGATCAGTTAAAGATGACAGATTCGTTTCCCTGAAGGACATTATTGAAGCAGATTTGTTTTTGCAACAATTGACAATAGTTTCATGGTTATCATCAGACTACCTTTAAATGACAGGTTTATTAACTGAATTCAACTTTCACAATCTGCTATTGTGAGACTTGAATCCATGCCTCTAGAGTATTGTCTTGGATCTCCAGATTAATGGTCCAGTTACAAGTGGTGCTACAATTGTGCTACCCTCTCTAAAGCTGTGGAGCCATGTTGTGCAAGGACACTCTAGGTAAGCCCTCTTGGAAGCTCCCAATGAAGGGTGGGGGTCTGGCATACCTGGGGCACTGGAGTCAGAAGACCCAGGCAAATTGATAACCTTTTTTCATGTCATATTTTCTTTTCACTGCAGTTTTAGCATTGCAAGCACCACTTTTTTAATAGCTGGGCATAGAATCCCTACCATATGGAAACAGGCCATTTGGCCCATTAAGTATGCACCAACCCTCCAAAAAGCAGCCCACTCAGATCAAGCCCACCCCTGCAACCCTACATTTCCCATGGCTAATCCACCAATCTGAATATCTTTGGACTGTAAGAGGAAACTGGAGTACCTGAAGGAAACCCACGTAGACGTGTGGAGAATGTGCAAACTCCATCCAGTCACCCCAGGTTGGAGCCAGGTCCCTGGTTCTGTGAGGCAGCAGTGCTAACTACTGAGCCACAATGCTGCCCTTTTCTCAAATGACAAATGCCATAATATAATTACTTAGGTTTCAATTATACAATACCTTAATCAACTATGTCAACTTGTGCCTGCATTGCCTATTTAATTTTACCTAAATAAAGTAGCGGATCTGATTCAATGCATTCTTCATGCTGTAGTCTTACAACACTCAAGCCCAACAATTATTTGCTATCCTGAATCATTGTATGATCTCAATGCTGCACATATTGCATGTGTTTAAAGAATCCAATGACCAGGCCATGGTAAATTGCACATATTATTTATTACAGTGAGTTGTGCACACATGAAATGGCACAGATGGGGAGCAAACATAATCAAGTGATTTGCTTTGTGTAAATCAGGCCTGGACAAAGCAATTGGGAGGATGGTGGAAGGGTGAAATATGAACGTTAAATGCCAACAACCCATGGATTACATTTATTGCCGGGGACTGCTGGTATTCTCCCTCCATCCAGTACGAAGAAGCAAGAATAGTTTGGCTGTCTTTGTTCCAAATAAGGTTAACATTCATTCAACTGCAGGCAGAATTTGTTGAATTAACCTTATTTATCCCTTCTCAGCAGAAAGGGCAGCAAAGAATTGAAAATAACAAAATGCTCAGATATTGTAATACGTTGCATCTCCTGTCCATTGAAGTAAACAATTTATACATTAACATGTAAACATGTGTAGATGTTTCCAGAATATAATTTATGACTAATCAACATGAACAATGTCTTAGAAATGTTACAAGTTGGATTGCATACTTGTTTTTACTCTGATCACAACCAAATGACCTATATTACCAGAGTATTTTACATGATTAAAAACTGTTTCCCTTAACGTTAGTATGTGGTTAACAAAAATATCATAATTTGAGAAGATATAATCTAAAGAACAATTGATTTTCCTCTTGCTGCCTTTATACCTAAGATTAACTGGTATGACTTGTTTCTCTTTCTGCATGCCTATGCTGTTCCATTCTCAACAGCTTGCCTTTGTTCTCTCAATAACTCTGGCTGTGTCAAATCTGAATTTTGACCAGTGATTCCGCTGGTTGGTTGGGACTTTAACTTTGACTCCTAGTCACTTTGCTCTCCATTTATAATACTAGTAATGTTCAATGTCTTCGTTACTATCACTTTGCTCTGACTTTGACCTTGGTCTAAACAAGGTTTCTCATGCTCTCTTGTAAGATTTGGAGTTCCAAACAAATTATGTACATGACACTGGTAGAGTCCCTTTCTAATCTTCACTTGTTGTGTGGATTGTAATCAGATACGAGTCATTGCCTCATTGATTTTCTACCATGATCTCCTAATCTAACCAGCATTGACCTCGCTAAGTCTCATGATTGATGTATCATAACTAATCTATACTTTGTCTTGCTTTGCTTTGATGTCAGGCTTAAGCAAACTAAATGTTCTCCTAGGAATGTGTTTGGAAACTAACTTGTAAGGGAAGTAACCTATTGTTCAGTTATGAGGATAGATTGAAGATGTTGGGCCTGTTCTCCTTGGAGGGAAGAAGGCTAAGAGGAGATTTGATAAAAACTTTCAAAATCATGAACATATTAGATAGAGTATTAAGATGTTCTTGCTCATAAAAAGGACAAAGGGGTATAGATGTAATGCGATGTCCAAATGAAACAAGGGTAATGTGAAAAAAAATGTTTTCACATAGAGAGCATTTAGGGTAAGGAATAGACCGCCTGGAAATGTGGTGGAGGCAAGTTAAATTAAGGCATTGAAGATGGTAATGGATGACTATTTGGAGAAAAATGGCATGTCATGATGTGGGAAAAGACAGGAAATTGACACAAAGTAATTGAGTCAGTGAGGGCATAATGGGCTGAATGGCCTCCTTCTGCACCGTAACAGTTCTGTGATTCTGTTGTAAACTGTGGGCTTATTCCATAAGAAGTCAGAAAACTGGCATGGACATAATTTTAAAACTTATTATCTGGCAAATACCTCTGGAAAAGATTTGTTTAAATTTGTACTCCTTTTTTTGTAGCACCATTTGATACGGGGTGATACCACAATATTAAAGCAAGCTTGGCTCAACATTTAGTCAGAAGTATTTCAAATTCCTTGGACATATGCTATGCACTATTATCAGGCACCAACACCTTTGGCAATCTAATAATCATGAACCAACAATTCAAAGCTTGTCGTACAGACTCGATACTTATCATCTTGACCAAAACAAGGTTTCTTCATCATCTATGCCAAGGAAATCCAGATGTATTCATTCCCATGGTGTCCTTGTGTTTGACAATAGAATGAAAGGAACTTTGGTTGAAGCATTTCTCATCCTGAGACAGTTCTCAACTTTGCAGTAACTTTTTAATATGTCTTTCTGGTTTTGGATACTAAAAATAGAAGTAATGGAATTAAAAACCTTGCCACTACTTTCATGCAGACTCTGTGCTCTTGATAAAGTTCCCATAACCATTTATTTCTAAATCTTCACAAAATAATGGTTCTTAACCCCTTAGGAGACATCCTTGATATATACTCAGTTTGTTTCTTTTGTGTGAAATACTACTGCAATTTCTCATCAGCACACTCCTTAAGCCAGCTATTCAAGACACAATTGAATGCTTTCTTCATGACACAATGAAGTTTTGGAATTCTCCACCCCAGAGGCTTGCAGAAATGAAGTCATTGAGTATGTTTAAAGTAGACATTGACAGATTTCAAAACGACAATGACTTTAAGGGATTTGAGGATTGTATAGGAGGAAGGCATTGAAGTGCCTTTGCTCAGACATGACCATATTGAATATCGAAGCAGCTAGAGCAGACTGAATGGCCTACATCTACCCCTATATTCTTGTGTTCTTCCTGAGCATGACATTCTTATGAGTTCACTCACTAATTTCCCTGGCAGGCGCTGACATCAATACTTTATTGTAAAGTAATTCACAGAAGAACATCTTCATCAGCATGATCTGATGTTTTATTGTATTTTATATTAACCTGGTGGGCCAGCAAAATCCATGTCCATCTCAAGCTGTGCTGTCACTTGGGATTGTATTCCGTTCTTCGAATCAAATACAATCGTAAAGATTTAGTGGTCAGTTAACAAAATGAACTGCATACTGTAAAGTTTTGTGGAGCTCAGTGACACCAGCTTGTGAGCAATTTTCCTGGACATGAAGCATATGCTACATGCTTCTCCACACCATCCTCTATTATGTGTGGTGAGGTGTTGTTAAACCCATTGTTTCTTGCGATCATTGTGTGTCAAGACAACATCACTAGTTCATACTTGCTTCACTTTTGCAAATGCTTTCTGACACTTTGTAAACCACTACTAAGCTAATTCATCTTTGAGTGGTTGGTACATTAGAGTGGGCACAGTGGTTAGCACTGCTGCCTCACAGCGCCAGAGACCCGGGTTCATTTCCCGCCTCAGGCGACTCTCTGTGTGGAGTTTGCACATTCTCCCTGTGTCTGTGTGGGTTTCCTCCCATAATCCAAAAATGTGTAGGTTAGTGAATTGGCCTGGCTAAATTGCCCATAGTGTTGGGTGTAGGGGAATGGGTCTGGGTTGGGTCGGTGTGGACTTGTTGGGCCAGAGGGCCTGTTTTCACACTGTAAATAATCTAATCTAGAGTCAATTTATTAGCTAAGATAAGGAATAAAATATAATAATAGCAACAATTCCTATGAATGTTTTAAATTTTTATGCATTCATTGGTCTCTTTGCTTTTAAAATGCCTTCAAGCTTCTCCTTCTTGGCTGGAGGCTTTTATTAACTAAAGGATAATTAGTAAGGATGGCAGGTTTCTTTCTCTAAAAACTATCAGTGAACAAGATGAGTTTTTACATAAAATAGTTTTGGCGTCTTGTTCCCACTGTTCCAGAAGTTTATCAAATTCAAATTTCACCATCCAGCATAGTGGGATCTGAACCAATAGCCCCATGATGTGAGCCTGGACTTCTGCACTACAAATCCAGTAACATTAACATCCATCAACACCTCTCTCCTTCTGGGGACATTGGCTACCATAGTCTGGATCTTTGGGATTATTTTCATCCCTGCACACTGATCAAACAGTTGATGTTAGGTTGCTATGCAACAATAGTTGAATTAATTCATCAGATTTAACTGGACTCTTTATAGTACCATAGGACAATAATGTGCACTTAACAATAAACAGCTATCATACAATAACCTTAACCTTGCAGTTAATCCTGAACTCCTTCAATTATTGAATTTCTGTTACCACATTATCATTAAAAATAAATGTGTATTGTCTCGAAGCAACAGCATCAATTTGCCAATTCCTTGATCAGTGATTTATTTGTATTTCAAATTTCACTGAAACCAAACTGCACATTGATTATTAATGTCTACCAAGTAAAAAAATGCTTCTGGCATTGATACTAATTTATTGACATAATTATCAATTTTTCATAGCAAGATTTCTAACTCATGAGCAAGCAAAGTGCTACTTTCTTTCTTTTGATAATAAACAATGACTTCTCTATTATTAAAGGGAGAAATCAGTACTTACTAGCGTCTGTTCGGGCTAGGCTATGCCTATTAAGTAAAATGCAAGAATTGTTCATTTATGATATTGAACAGGAAAATATTTTGAAAGATTCAGGGAACATTTTATGACTTGTTTATGATGGTGAACTATGCTTTCTGAAGGGTCACCAGACCCAAAACATTAACCTTGATTTCTCTTCACAGGTGCTGCCCGACCTGCTGAGCTTTTCCAGCAACCTCTGTTTTCGTTTCTTACTTATAGCATTCACAGTCCTTTCAGTTTTTAATGGCACTGGGGAAATTGATGGGATTTAAACCAAATGAATTGTGAGGTGGATATATATTAGATGTGACTTCAGTGATAGAAGGTTTGCAATGTGATAACCTAGCAAAGACTTCATGTGGAACACACAAAAACAGAAATTGTCAGAGAAACTCAATGGGTCTGGCAGCATCTGTCAAGAGAAGACAGAGTGAAAATTTTAAGACCGGTAACTCTTCTTTAGAACTGATAAAAGCTGGGAAATGGTGGTTTCTATACTAATGGAAAGGGTATTGGGGGAAAAACAAGTGAGAGGGTAGGTAGAGTCAGAGAGACAGAGAGAGAGAGAAAAGCTAGGCAGTCAGAGGGATTGTTGAGAATAAACTGGAGAAGAGGAGAAACTAAATAGGTGATAATTGAGAGTGATAAGTAGTTGAAAATGGGTTGGTTGTACCAAAAACAACCTATTTCATGACAGGACCAGGGATAAGGTGGTAAGTAACAGACATAGAAATTGTCAAACATGATGTTGAGTCCTGCTAGGTCCCTAAGTGGCAGATGACAGGTTTTTCCTCCAATTTGTGTTGAGCCTCACTGGAAAACTGCAGCAGGCCTAAAACAGAAATGGGAGAATTGTGGTGCGTTGAACTGGCAAGCTCAGGATCATTTTTACAGACAGATTGCTTCTGCTTGAGCACCTTACATTCTCAGGACACATATTCCAAGTGAAGCAGCACTTGATCTGCACTTCACTCAATCTAGTCTACTGTATTCAAAGCTCACAATGTGGTCTCATTTACATTGAAGGAATACATGCAGACAGGATGATTGCTTTGTGGAGTAAGCAGATCCTGGCATGAGTCTTCTTCTGAATTTCCTGGTTGAGATTCTGAATAAGTTTCACAGTAGAAGATGAAAATCACTTATTGGTTATTCAGTTTGGAATAACAATCAGCCAGACACAGGAATATACAAATGGACTGCATTTCAGGCAACACTTCAAAATACCTGGAAGAAACACTTGCCAGGTATGATACCAAGCAATATATCTCCCTCGCAGAGGAAGAGGATCACTAAGGCTCCTATCTCCCTTAACACTGAAGAACACATCTTAGAAATAAATGTGAGATTTTGCAATGTGGTCCTATAGTCTCTGGCTTCTACCTCGTGGCCAGATGCAACATGAGCACAAAAATGTTAAATTCAAACAAAACCAAAGTGTATATGAATACCTTCGAGCATTGCTACACCCCTTCTTCCCAGACAAAGTTTTCAGGAATTTGGTATGAACCCTTTCCATAGTATCAGCATGATGAATGTGACTTTGTGTCTACGCACTCCAATTAATCTAGTTTGTAATGGCCTTCAACATGCACATTCTTTCTACTTCTGAGGACATTGGTACTTTCCACTTGGTTAGACTTTTACTCTGGAGAATCTGTTGAAGAGAACACTGATTGTAGATGAGAATAAATCTTTTGACATTCAACAACAAACATAGGATAGTAGAAGAATAATTTACTATTATATTTTATATGCTCTTGGGGAAAAGGCAAGAGACTGGCACACGGTAATGGTACTCAGTTGAAGAGCTGCTGAATGAACGATGGCTTCAATGACCTCCATCTGCATCATAACGATTCTGTGACTTTTCTGAAAAGAAAAGAAAAATTGTCCAGTATATTTCAAAGGTTCTGGTAAATACTGGATTAAAGTACTTCGATTTCTAATCAGTCCATAGATCCCAACTTCCTTTTTCAGTAAAACTATATAAAAGTGGAAAAATATCAAGAATTTAACACAGTTATAATGTGAAATAGCAAAATAACTGAAGATTCCATGTGGAACTTTCATTTGACCCGAATAATCAATGGAATCAAAGTCATTTAAATGGAAGCACTTGGCATAAAGTATAACTGAGTGAAACACTGTTGGCGATTAGAAAAAGATCAAGCACTCACACTATATGCTGTGTGCTACTAACCATTGAAACCATGCTCACAGTCACAAAAGAAAATGACTGCTTACTGATTTGGTATATTTTCAGTGAGAAAACCATCAACTGTATTAAACCAAAAAATATAATTAGAGCACTGAATGATTCATTAATGTTTTTGGATTTACATTTTTCAAAACACATTGTATTTTAATTTTTAGAATTGATAAATATTAATTAAATCAGATTCTTTGTAATGCATGCTTTCAACCAACCCACCCACCAGATCCTCACTCCCCCACCTCCAGTCAGTTTGTTCCTTCCTTCATTTTGTTCACGACAGTGGGTGGATAATTTAGCACTATGCATTATGCACTCGGTCATTGGGGGACTATTGAGAGAAATCTCAGGCCCATCATTTTGTGAGATTTCTTTTCCCCTGTGGGTGATGATTTAGAGCAGAACAGCAGATAAATAGATTTCAACAGCACAGAGGCAAGCTATTTATCTCCACATGTGCCTGCCATGAAGATTTTCTTCACATAAAACATCTGGATTTTCCCACTTTCCAGTTATAATTGAGTCAAAGATAGCCATTAAGCTTTTACAGCATGGAAAGAGGCCCTTCTGCCCATCATGTCGGTGATGGTGATCAAACATCCACCTATATTAACCCCATTTTCCAGCATTTGACCCATAGACATGTAAGCTATGGCATTTCTAGTATTCATATAAGTAATTCTTCAATGCCCTCGAAGGTTCCTGCCTCTACCAACCTTCCAGATCCACAGAAACCCACATACACCCATATCTACCCATAGACCCACAATTGTCTGGTTGAAAACATTTTTGCCTTAAAATCCCCTTAAATCCCCTGCTCCTTACCTGAAAACAACACCCCCGGTTTTTGATCCATCTACTAACAGGAAAAGATTCTCCACATCTATGCTCCTCAGAAGTTTGCACAGCTCAAGCAGATAACCCATCATCCTTCTATGCTCTGAGGAAGATGACTCTAGCATATTACTGTCTGTTCTTATTTGAATCCAGGCATGAATAGAATGTATTATGAAGAGAGGTTGAGTAGATTGCAGTACTCCAGCTGTTGCTGAACTAACTTTATATGCAGCCCCATCATAACCTCCTTGCTCTTTTATTCAATGCCTTGACTAATAAAGGTAAATATCTTCTTAACCATCTATCTATCTGCTGATGATCTATGGACATGCACACCAAGGTCACTATGTACTCTAGTTCTATCATTCAAGTGTGTTCCCTTGCCTTGCTGGTCCTCCCAAAATGCAATACCTCATAATTTTCAGGATTAAATTTCATCTGCCACTGTTCAGCTCATCTGACCAGACTGTCAATATTGTGCAGGGTCTAAGATTTGTTTCCTCACTATTTACCAAACCACCAGGTTTCATGTTTTCTGTGAACTTACTCATCATACTTCCTGTGCCTAAGTCATGAACGTCAACAACAATCAATTAAGGGATTCAGCACTCTGTGTTCTGCCACCGTTGCCTACTAATGTTTTTTATGCTCCTGCTTGCCTCTCTTAATTTGCTTTCTAAACAACCCCTTGCACTTTCTAGACTTGTTTAGGACACCCACTGTTTTAAACATTTTGAATCAAGCTTCCCAATCTTCACCTTTGCAAGTACATGTTGGCCCTACACTTTCACTCATACCCTTTTGATTGTGTCCCATTACTCTGATATATGGATTTTCCAACAAGTAGCTCCTCCAGTCCACTTTGGCCTGATTCTGTCTTATTATATTTCTTAGAGCTTTTACACCTTGAAGGAATGTATAGAGTCATAGAGATATACAGCATGGAAACAAACCCTCAGGCCCAACCCAACCATGCTGACCAGCTATCCTAAATTAATCTAGCCCTATTTGCCAGCATTTGGCTCATACCCCTCTAAACCCTTCCTATTCATATTCCCATTCTGTTAAATGTTTCAATTGTGCCCACCTCCATCACTTTCTCTGGCAGCTTATTCCATATACGTAACATACTCTGCAAGAAAATGTTGCCCCCTTAGATCCCCTCTCACTTTTAAACCGATGCCCTCTAGTTTTAGAGTCCCTCCACCCCAGGGAAGAGACCTTGGCTATTCGCACTATCCATGCCCCTCATTATTTTGTAAACTTCTATAAGAAGTTACAGAAGCCTGAACACATGTACCAGCAGTTTCAGGTACAGCTCCTTCCCAGCTGTTATTAGACTGATGAATGGACTGTCTAGTCACAAATAATGCTCATCTTATTAACATCAATTTCACTTGAGGCACCCTATGCAATGGAACCTGTATGCCTCTAAGTCTTTTTGATCTGTACATTCTTGCTTACTATCATCTGCCTGTACTGCTCATAAATTAAGCTTTTCACTGTACCTTGGTACACATGACAATAAATAAAATCAATCAATCAATATGTCCTCCCTCAACCTCCAAAGCTCCAGGAGAAACAGCCTCAGCCTTTTTAGCCTCTCCCTATAGGTTAACCCTCGAACCCTGGTAACATCCTTGCAAAACTTCTCTGAACCCTTTCAAGTTTCACAACATCCAGCAGGGAGACCAGAATTGAATGCAGAATTCCAGAAGTGGCCCAACCAACATCCTGTACAGCTGCAGCAGGACCTCCCAAGTCCCATACTCAATGAACAGGCCAATAAAGGCAAGCATACGTTTCTTCACCACCCTGTCTGCCTATAACTCCACTTGAAAGAAATATGAACCTGCGCTCCAAGATCTCTCTATTCAGCAACACTCCCCAGGACCTTACCATTAAGTGTGGAAGTCCTTCCAAAATGCAGCACCTCACATTTATCTAAATTAAACTCTGTCTGCCACTCCTTGGTCCATTGGCCCAACTGTTCAAGATCCTGTTGTACTCTCAAATAATCTTCTTGGTGTCCACTACATCACCAATTTTGGTGGCATCTGCAAATGTACTAACTTCACCACCTGTGTTCACATCCAGATAATTTACATAAATGACAAAAAACAGCAGACCCAGCACCAATCCTTGTGGCACACCACTGCTCACAAGTCTCCAGACTTAATAACAACCCTCCACCAACACCCTCTGTCTCCTATCTTCAAGCCAATTCTGTATCTAAATGGGTCATTCTCCCTGTATTCCATGTGACCAATTCCATGTTACCTTGTTAACCAATCTGTCATACAGAACCTTGTCCAATGCTTTACTGAAGTCCATATAGATCACATCCACTGCTCTGCCTTAGAGTTGCTGTAAGTTACTTGAGAGTTTTTATTGAAATATTATTCATTGCTTAAGTAATTTTTCTATCTTCTTTGAGTTCATTTTTAGATTCTATCTCCTTTCCATTTCAATCTTTCTACTTAGAAGACTCTTTACCTTTCCTTTTCCTCCCTTTCTATTGCTTTTTGTTTTTCTTTTCTCAATTTCTGCTTTTCTTTTCTTCTCCTTTTCTTCAAATTCATGTCTTTACACTTTCCTTTCTTTCCCTTTTCATTAACTGAATTTTTTTCAGGTAATTCCTTCTCAAGTTAATTGCTTTTTTTCATTACTAACTGTGTCCTATCGAAATCTATCTGTAACATCTCAATCTTAGTTTTCTCTTCATCTAATACTAAATGTTAGGTAATGACTTCCATTATCTCCTCATTATGAGGCCCTAATTATATTTCTACATTTATTTCTAACTCTTTTAGTTTAATCTTAGTATAAGATTTATAAGAATTCATTGTTAAGTCTTCCTGTGAACTGAGAAGCCTTTTTAAATGAATGCTTACAAAACTGACAGTGTACACTTACTCAACCTCTAGTAACTTGCAGATTTCTAACCAATCACTCTTGATCTGGAAGTTGCAAAGGCATTAACCTATTATGGTCCACTTACTGAAGGCATTCTGAAAACACAGCTAAGTAACATTTACTGCATTACCATCATCTATGTTCTCTAGAACAAACAGCAAAGAAACTTTACAGCTCAGGAACAGGCCCTTTGGCCCTCCAAGCCTGAGCCGATCCAAATCCACTGCCTAAACTTATCACCTAATTCCTAAGCATCTGTATCCCTCTGTTCCCCACCTCCTCATGCATCTGTCCAGATGCACCTTAAATGAATCTACTGTGCCTGCATCAGCTACTTCTGCTGGCAACGCATTCCAGGCACCTACCACCCTCTGTGTAAAGGACTTTCCGCATGTATCCCCCTTAAACCTTTCACCTCTTACCTTGAACGCGTGACCTCTCTTTATTGAATCCTTCTCCCTGGAAAAAAGCTTATCGCTTTCCATCCTGTCTATACCCTTCTTGATTTTGAAGACCTCAATCAGGTCACCCCTCAAGCTCCTTTTTTCTAATGAAAACAATTGTAACCCAATCAACCTCTTCTCACAGCTAACACCTTCTACACCAGGCAACATCCTTGTAAACCTTCTCTGCACCCTTTCCAAAGTGTCCATATCCTTTTGGTAATGTGGCAACCAGAACTGTACACAGTATTCTAAATGCTGCCGAAGCAAAGTCTTATACAATTTTAACATGACCTGCCAGCTCTTGTACTCAATGCCTCATCCAATGAAGACAAGCATACCATATGCCTTCTTGACCAGTCTATCCACTTGTGCAGCCACCTTGAGGGTCCAGTGAACCTGAACTCCCAGATCTCTCTGCTCATCAACTTTTCCCAAGGCTCTTCCATTTACAGTATATTTCACTGTTGAATTAGACTTCCCAAAATGCATCACCTCACATTTGCCTGGATTGAACTCCATCTACCACTTCTCTGCCCAGCTCTCCAGTCTATCGATATTCTCCTGCATTCTTTGACAGTCCCTTATGCTTTCTGCTACTCCACAAATCTTTGTGTCATCTGCAAACTCACTAATCAGACCAACAATGCCATTTTCCAGATCATTTATGCATATCACAGACAACATTGATCCCCGGAGAATACTACTGGCCACCTTTCTCCATTTTGAGAAACTCCCTTTTAACTACCACTACTCTGTCTCCATTTGCTCAACTAGTTCTTTATCCACCTCACTAGAACACCCTGCATACTATGTGACATCACTTTCTCTATTAGTTTACCATGGGGAACTTTATCAAACGCCTTACTAAAGTCCATATATATGACATCTACAGCCCTTCCTTCATCTATCAACTTGGTTCTCTGTTATCTCCTCCTCAATAAAATAAATAATGTTGGTCAGGTAAGGTTTTCTTTGTTTTTAAATCCATGCTGTCTCATCATTATTATATCTCCAAAAGACTAGAGGTTGGCTAACGTGGTGCCATTGTTTAAGAAATGTGGTAAGGACAAGCCAGGGAACTATAGACTAGTGAGCCTGACATTGGTGGTGAGCAAGTTGTTGGAGGGAATCCTGAGGGACATGATGTACATGTGTTTGAAAGAGGCAAGGACTGACTAGGGATCGTCAACATGGCTTTGTGCATGGGAGATCATGTTTCACAAATTCAATTGAGTTTTTGGAAGAAATAACAAAGAGGATTGATGAGGGCAGTGTGGTAGATGGGATCTATCTAGACTTCAGTAAGGCGTTCGACAAGGTTCCCCATGGAAGACTGATTAGCAAGGTTAGATCTCATGGAATACAGGGAGAACTAGCCATTTGGATACAGAACTGGCTTGAAGGTAGAAGACATATGGTAGTGGTGAAGGGTTGTTGTTTAGACGGGAGGTCTGTGACCAGTGGAGTGCCACAATGGTCGGTGCTGGGTCCACTAGTTTTCACCATTTATATAAATGATTTGGATGTGAGCAAAAGAAGTGTAGCTCATTCGTTTCCAGATGACACCAAAATTGGAGGTGTGGTGCACAGTGAAGAAGGCTACCTCAGATTACAACGGGATCTTGATCAGATGGGCCAATGGGCTGAGAAGTGGCAGATGGAGTTTAATTTGGATAAATGCAAGGTGCCGCATTTTGGGAAAGCAAATCTTAGCACGACTTATGCACTTAATGGTAAGGTCCTAGAGAGTGTTGCTGAAAAAAGAGACCTTGGAATGTAGGTTCGTAGCTCCTTGAAAGTGGAGTTGCAGATAGACAGGGTAGTGAAGAAGGCATTTAGTATGCTTTCCTTTATTGGTCAGAGTATTGAGTACAGGAGTTGGGAGGTCATGTTGCAGCTGTACAGGACATTGGTTAGGCCACTGTTGGAATATTGCGTGCAATTCTGGTCTCCTTTCTATCAGAAAGATGTGAAACTTGCAAGGGTTCAGAAAAGATTTACAAAGATGTTGCCAGGGTTGGAGGATTTGAGCTATAAGGAGAGGCTGAATAGGCTGGGACTATTTTCCCTGGATCATCGGAGGCTGAGGGGTGACCTCATAGAGGTTTATAAAATCATAAGGGGCATGGATAGGAGAAATAGACCAAGTCTTTTCTCTGGGATCGGGGCGTCGGTTTAGGGTGAGAGGGGAAAGAGATAAAAGAGACATAAGGGGCAACATTTTCATGCAGAGGATGGTACGCACATGGAATGACCTGGCAGAGAAGTGGTGGAGGCTAGTACAATTGCAACATTTAAAAGGCATCTGGATGGGTATATGAATAGGAAGGGTTTGGAGTGATATGGGTCTGGTGCTGGCAGGTGGGACTAGATTGGGTTGTGATATCTGGTCGGCATGGACGGGTTGGTCTGAAAGCTCTGTTTCCGTGCATCTTTGTGACTCTATGACTCTATGAGTCTTGTTATAGACATGCTTAAATTCACTCTTTTAGTAGGTCTTCCATTACTTTTCCTATCAGCAATATTAAGCTGACTTGCCTATAATTCACTGCACATTTTTGTCCCACTTCTTAAACATATGAACTAAATTAACTATCTGCCAATCTTCTGCTGGTTTTCTAATGAATTATTAAATATATAGTTGTAGTATGCCTTGGCTTTTTTTTTCCCTTAATCATTTTTCAATGATGAAGATGTCATCCGGAATGGGAGCTTTCTACTCTGAGTTTACTTAGGTTATTCAATACATTTCGATTTTTATTTAAAATGCAATTATCTGATCATTCATCCAATTGATCCATGTTCAGTTAAATACTGAATCAAAACACTTCATCTGTCTCCCTATCATTACCAATGGAACATTTTTGCTTAACTGGCCTATTACCATCACAGCCTTCCTTTTATCCTATCTTGCTCTATATTCATTGATAATTTAATTCCATTGTTTCTCTTTGCTTCCTAGCTACATCTTTGACCTCAACATTTAAAAAAAATTCTCTCTTCATAAATGTATCAAATGTGTGCCTCTTTCAACTGTTACTTTATGTATTACTCATTCATAGATTTTTCCTAGTGTTGATTTGTTCTATTCCTTTAGCTGAACATATTTTTCTCTGCTCTGTAAAACTGCTTATCATTGATGTTATATATTGTTTGAGAATATTTTTGTCTATTTTAATTTCCTAAGTTGTATTGTTAGATGCTTAAAATCAGCTTATTTGCAATCTAATAGCCGAATATGTTTGTACTTACATCCTTCTCTGGCATCACCTTTATCATGGCAAGGAGAGTGGCTCTGTGGTTTGCATGCTGCCTCATAGTTCCAGGGACCCACATTCAATTTCAGCTTTGGGTTACTACCTTTGTGAAATTTGCACATTCTCCCTGTGTCTGCATGGGTCTCTGCTGGGGGCTGTTTCCTCCCATGGTGCAAAGATATGCAGACTAGGTGGATTAGCCATGGTAAATGTGGGGCTCTGGGGATAGGATGGGGATGCTGGGCCTGGGTGGGATGCTCTTCTGCACACTCAATAAGCTGAATAACCTCTTTCCATACTGCAGAGATTCTATGATATTTTAAGGATCCACATACTTAGACTGTTAAATCCCTTTGGACCACCACTGATCCAAGTTTTTCCAAAGTGTCTGCAGGCAGTTTTAAATGGTTTAAGTGAGCAGGCTATAATCTGGCAGATGGTGCAAAATTTGGAAAAATAACATGATCTCTGCTTTAGTGGACAACAGATAAACAAGATGTTAGTTAAATAGAGGGAGAAGGAAAGCGAGACATGGTAGAATTCTGCTGCACAGACGGGATCTGTATACTTCACGTGTGAAACTCAAAACATTTACTTACAGATGCACAACATAATCAGTTGAATGATCAACTTTATGCAAGCAGAATGGAGCATAAAATTAGGTCAGTTTCGCTACAACAGTCCAGGGCATTGGTGGGGCCAGACCAAGCATACTATGGGCAGTTTTGGGCTCTCCATTTAAGAAGGAATATATTTGTGTTGGCAGTTCAGAGACAGCTCACTAGGTTCACGTCAGAAATGAAAGTGTTGTCTTTTTTGAGGAAAAGCTGAATAAGTTAGGCCTATGCTCCATGTCGTCTTGCAGAATTAGAGTTGATCTTATTGGAAAAAGTCTAAGAAGTTGTAATTTAATAACCTAATATAATCTTAAGAAATGTATTCAAAGTTTGCGAGAAGATTTGTAGCTCGGTGCTCGTTGTTGTGGTTCTGTTCGCCGAGCTGGGAATTTGTGTTGCAGACGTTTTGTCCCCTGTCTAGGTGACATCCTCAGTGCCTGGGAGCCTCCTGTGAAGCACTTCTGTGATTCCACCATTTGTAGTGGTTTGAATCTTCCGCTTCCAGTTTTCAGTTCCAGCTGTCCATTGCAGTGGTCGGTATATTGGGTCCAGGTCGATGTGCTTATTGATTGAATCTGTGGATGAGTGCCATGCCTCTAGGAATTCCCTGGCTGTTCTCTGTTTGGCTTGTCCTATAATAGTAGTGTTATAGGACACTATAATAATAGTATTATAGGACAAGCCAAACAGAGAACAGCCAGGGAATTCCTCGAGGCATGGCACTCATCCACAGATTCAATCAATAAGCACATCGACCTGGACCCAATATATCGACCACTGCAATGGACAGCTGGAACTGACAACCGGAAGCGGCAGAGACAAACCACTACAAATGGCAGAGGAAACATCACAGAAGCGCTTCACAGGAGGCTCCCAAGCACTGAGGATGTCACCTAGACAGGGGACGAAACGTCTGCAACACAAATTCCCAGCTCAGCGAACAGAACCACAACAATTAAGAAATGTATGAATAATATGGAAAACCCTATGAAGAAAGTTTCCTTAATGATACAAATGTCAATTAAAATTCTTGAGAAAGGACATATTTTGAACAAGAAAATATTGCCATGACCAGGTGAGGAGGTATTCCCTCTTTATTAACCTTCTCTCAGTTAGTTGCAATATGTTCTTTTATTTATTTTTAATGCATAACTGTTACTCTTCAATTAGACTAACAGCCATGTCCCCATCCTAACCCAAAATCAGCAACTCTACTCCTCCAACCTGAGCCAAAATTTTCCTTATCCCCAATTCGAGCACAGCAACCCAGCCCTGAACCAAGCTCAGTTGCTCCTTTTCCCCCAACCCCTGTCACATCCTCTAGAGATCTCACCACCATTTTAGCTATTCTTTAGAGGTACCTGTGGAGGCTCTTACTGGTTGTTTCCATCTTGCCAGTTTACTTCCATAATTAATTTTCACTACCTTTATTAGCTTTTCTTGTCAGACACTGCCAGTTCCCAAAGAAATTTCAAACCTCTGATCAACCACTTGTTTTTGAGAATTTTTAAACCTTGATTTTTGATTGGATACTTTCTTTGGCCACCTTTATTAACCACCATCCATCTTGCTGAGACCTTTTAATCAGAATTTTTTTTTTGCTCATTTGTGAAATAGCTGCTGAAGTGTCTGCTACTGTTCACCCACTGACATTCTTGTTTGCCTATTTTCTTAGCCCACCTTAGGTACATCTTTCTTCAGAATTCATTGTACTTATTTACGTTGAGAATGCTGGTTTGGAACCCAATTTGCTCTCACTCAAATTAATTTGAAATTCTAACATGTTGTGATTGCTACCATCTAGGGGATCCTTAATTACAGGATCTCATTAGTTGTACCTCATTACATAGTACTAGATTTGAATTAGCCTGTTCCCAGGTAGGTTGTGGAATGTCCTATTCTCAAAGCCAATCTGTTTTGTCTGGTCAGCTTGAAGCTACGAATCACTCATGCAAATTGTAGTGCTTTTTTAACACCTTCTATGTTTCTTAGTATATATTGGTCTGACAATGAGGCAACTCTTGGGGACTTACTTCCCTTTCTTTTCCTATTCCACCCCACATGTGGAAGCAATTCTGGACAGACCTCAAAATAAGGGAAAAAAAATTTGGGAGCAATAGCCTTCTTTCCTTATTTCCAGCCAAACTGATTCTACATATGATCTATTGCATCTATATCACTACTCTATTAACAAAGCTACCCCATATCCTGATGAAGAACAACTCATTTAGACTGTAAACATTGGCTTGCCCTCTCTCTCCATGGATGCTGTTCTGTCCCGTTGTGATTTCCAGTGTTTATTGTTTTCGGTACAGGTTCCAGCGTCAGCAATAATCTGCTCCTACATCCTTTTCCTTTCAGCCCATTCTTCTGGAACATTGATTACCCTTGGAAATTACGTTCCCCTTCATGGTCACCCTGCGACTGCATCTTTGTATTCACTATCAAGTCAGCTTCATTTATTTCTACTCGTGCTATCAAATCATTTATCTTGCTGTATTCATTCAGATGAAGAGCCTTAAGTTTTGACTTCTTACCATTATTATTTACTCTGGTACTAATCTATATTGTACTCTTCTGCACACATTTTCTATCCCTTGCTGTCAAATTTTGATTATTCTTCACTTCTTCACGACTTTACGCTTCTGCTCTCTTGTCTCTTTTTTGTCTTTTTTAAACTTCTCTTCAATTGAACCCTCTCCCCACTAATTAGTTTAAAATGCTACCTCCAAGCCTTATGATGTGATTTACCAGGACAATGGTCCCAGCATGGCTCAATGAAGCCTGTCCCAATGGGACAACTTTCTTTTTTTCCAGTACTGGTGCAAGTGCCCAATGAACAGGAACCTATTTTTCCCACATCAAAGTTTGAACCATGCATTTACCTCACTAATCTTATCTACCCTATGCCAATTTGCATGTGGTTTATGTAATAATGCAGAGATTATTTATTTGTCATTCTGCTTTTTAATTTAGCCTTAGTCTGCTCATAATCCCTCAGCAGAACCTCTTTCCTAGTTTCACCTGTGTTGTTGGTACCAATGTGAAATATGACAGCAGGCTCCTTTCCCTCTCACTCCAAATTCCTTTTGGGTCCAGAGGAGATGTCCTAAACCTAGACACCAGGTAGACAACACAGCATTCAGTATTCTCTATTTTTGATGTAGAGAACAATACCTATTCCCCTAACAATGGTATACCCTGTAACTGCTAATTTCTCTTTTCTCCCAAATTTGATTGGTGGTCTGGACCATATGGTTTTGGTTAGTTTGATCATCCTCCCTGAAGTCTGTGACCTCATCTGCACCAGGAGCAAAAACCTCGAGTATAATAGACCAGGGCACTGGCTGAGAAACCTCCAAAGCCAAATTCTGGATCTACATGCCTGCCTCACTCACAAGCACTTACCTGTCCCTGATCACAGACCAAATTTCATGCAATTAAAGAAGGGGTATGTCTGCCTCCTGAAACGCAATGTTTAGGCATCTGTCCCCTTATCTGAAGGGTGTCAGTGTCCACAGCTCAGACTCCAGCTGATCAACTCAGAACCGAAGTTCCTAACGCAGTCAACATATGCTGCAAATAATGTCATCACGGATCACAATCATGTTCAAAAACTTCTACATTTTGCTCCAACATCTTGCTTTTCCAGTCATTTCTATTCAATTTAATGATTAAATTGGATATTAAAAGTTTTAAGTGAATTTCTAAATTGTATTCTTCCACTGTAAAGATAACTCTATGATTTTAATCACTTTACCATTTAAAAGAGACATGTAAGAAATTGCCACCAGCCACATTTTGGCTCTGATGGATAGAAACAGGATGAAGGGGCTCTCTGCTGTTGGTTTTTATCTACCTTTACCACTGCCCTTCTCATATTAGTCTGCTCTTCTCTTTGTGAAGTTGCTGTCCCATATTTTCTCATACTGCTTCAGAAGCTGCTGACCCCATTCTCTTACCAGCCTTTTATGAAGTTGTTTTCCCTGCTCTCTCTCACATTGTTTCAGATGCTGCTATTCTCACTCTCCCTCCTGCTCTCTATGAAGCTGCTGTCCCCATGTTTTCCGGCTTTTTATGAAACGTTAGAGAAGGACCATGTGATGATTAATGTAGAGTGAAATTGGAAGCAAAACTGATCATTTTGTTTAATTCTAGCCTACATGTGAAAACAATACTGATACAGACTTCATGCACAGGTAATAGCCTTGAGTGGGACTAGATCAAAGAATGTTCCACAAATCACACAAAAGAATTGTTACATAGGGCATACATGAGTACCCATAGCAACACATTCTTTTTCAAAGAAGTGAGACAAGTAAAAGCAAAATTGTTCAAAAAAAATACAAGCTCAGCCAAGTAGAAGTGGATGGTGATGGAAGGAGAGACTGGACTATCATTCTAAGAAGAAGCAGAAATCCTGAGACCATACAGGTGCATTGAAGGTGTTGAGAGACAGGGAGTGCAAAATAATAAGGAGGCAGTTAGAGTCGGGAAACTGGAAAACTATGCTTTATTCTGCTATTAACACTTATGCTGATCCAATCCTGTTTCTTTATTACAACTGTTATGGACCAGGCCAGACCCCCTCAAAACATTTCAAGACCCTAACCTTGCTTGTCGTTTTAAACAAGTGTAATGTGGATGTTCCAGGCAGGATATAACTGGCAAATCACTTAGTTTTAAACAAAACGGAATTTATTTACAAGATTACCAAATGAAACACAAATAAAAAAGAATAGAACATTGAATAACAACTTATCCAAAACCCAACAGATCATCCCATTGTAATGATGCTAATCCAATACTAGCAACAATCCCCGTAAACACCTCTTGACACAAAAGGTAAAATCAAACCCAGGCTCTTACAGGCGGAGATGTCAGAGAGAGAGAGGGAGGGTCAGCATGGATTCTTTGGGTTCAGCAGCTTCACAGCTGCCTGCCTGCTTTCAGTGAACAGCCAGCCTGCCAAAACCAAATCAAACCGAACAAAAGCTGAGCAGAAAAAAACTGGCCACTCCCCTTTCATTGTACAAGTGTTTTTTGTTAAAATTGAAAGCCTTTTTCCTGAGGCAGTATCTGTTAGCTATAATCAAGATGGTCCTAAAACACTTCAACTCAGACTTTTCAGAGTCTGTATCTTTTACGACCTCTGAAAAAAAAAGCCAAGGACTTGTTGAAGCATCAGCATTATCACAACAGCCAACACCACTATCTTTGTTCCATGACATACTGTCATTTAATGTCTCTGACAAACCTACCTTTGACCTCCTCACCTTTTTTGCTATAGTATTAAATTCATTACATTTATACTTCTCTTCAATTCCAAAAAAGAATCATGTTAGACTAAAATATTAAATCTGTTTCTCAACCTGCAGCTGCTGCCAAATATGTGAAGTTGTCCAGCATATTTGCTTTTATTTCAGGCATTGATCCATAGTTTTCTGTTAACATAACAACAGTGTTAATGATATCTCATTATTACTTATACATAAATAATACTGCAACTGTGGATAATAGTTTGGAGATTCCAACACTTCCGTTTTATTTAATTTTTCCAGCGTCTGCAATGATTTTAATTTTGTGAGCCAATATCCTTTCGCTGGTAGATTTGAAGACTCTAAAGATATATTTTCAACTGGTATTAGAGCTTTAGAGACAAAATTTATAGAAGTGCCTTTCCCGCTTCATTTGTTTTATCGATGGACATAGCCTGATGGACAGACAAGAAGCCATTTCAGATTCATTAAGCAATCTATCAACCCAATTGAAATTTGTCAGCTATAATTAGATTTGTTGCAGACAAACAAATTTAAATGCTTGGACACTCACTCCCATACAATCAAACTAACAAGTTTCTATTGGATGGGTAATAGGATTATATTAAATAAAAACAATCTATGTCCTGCTACCACGTAAAAATCAACCAACTGACACTGCGTGTTCATGACTGATTGACACTGCTTAATCTAAATGCAAGCAATCACACTTTGGAAAGGAGAACCAACCTTAGCTGTGAAGCGTTAATAATTACTTAAAGTTTTAAGGTTGCCTACTTTGAAATGAATTTTTATGGATTTTTTAAATTGCAAAATGTCTTTGGTTTGTCATGATTGTCACTTATTGCATGTTTGATCTTGGTGTATTTCCTCTTTGCCATTCATTAATTTTTTGATAGTTATGGCTCTGACTCACCATAAACCATTTTGTGGATATGCACACGTATTAAATGCCACTGCTGTTCAGTGTCAGTCAGTGACCTGTCATTTATTTTACTTGCATGATTTGATTTTGTTTGTTGTAAATAAAAAGATTAGTTGGAAGCCAGAAGGTCCAAGGATTGAATTTTCCTGCAGTCTGTGGTCCCTAATATTGGGATGAAATGGGTTTGTGCATTTTTTTTGTTGAGCTCCAGTGGTGCAATCCTCCCCTAGGTAGACTTTAAATTGACTGTCTCTGTGTTTTCCATCATAGAGAGGAGAACAGGTGGGTTCCTCATATTTCCAGCCAAATCAGTTCACCTAAGGCAGCCACAGTGTGTGCTGTAGAGGTAGATCAGAGACTGTGAGGACGTGTCAAAATGAAAGTGAACTCAATGGCATGCATTTAAATTCAAATTTCTGTTGGGCAAAGGGATTGCATTCTTCTCCTTCACTTTGTACTTGCTGTTTCTCAAAACCTTCCAATCCACCAGAACAGTTTCAGGATTTCTGCTTCTTCCTTGAATGGTCACCCAAATAGTCTCATTTCACCACTGTCCTCCTCCACTCAGCTGAACCTGTATTTTCATCAAACAAATCTCCTTTAAATTCTTCCAAATGAAATGTGTTGCTATGGGTACCCATCTTACATGCTGATTCTTTTGGGGTATGTGGAACATTCCATATTCCAGTCCTGCTCAGAGCTAATATCCCAACTTTGTATTTTTGGGAGTGAAGGAAAATGCCTCTGGTTGGATTATTTGGTCTGCAGTAGGAGCTGTTACTTCCTGCAGACTCATCAGTGGATCATGGGATACTTATCTTGAACGCTGATCTCCTGGTTTGCTGCAGGGAGGTTGCCCTTAAATGGAGAGGGGAGTCACTCCACTGCCTCAAAGTCACACACCATCCTGATTTAGAAATGTATTATTGCTCCTTCATTATTGCAGTGACAAATTCCTGGAACTCCTTCCCCAGCAGCATTAGGGATGCAGCTACAGCACATGGATTAGAGCAATTCAAGAAAACACCACCTTTTCAAAGGCAAAAACAGATGTGCAATAAAATGCAACAATCTCCATTTTCCCATAAAGGAAATAATATGCATAGTTATCTACCATTTTAATCATAATATATATGTTATGTTTTACACACTATTAATGTTTTACACAACTCCATCATAACATTCCTGTTCTTCTGTTCAATGCCTTGGCTTATAAAGATAAGAATCCATTAAATCTCTTAATAACCTTACTCATTTGTCCTACTGCCTTCAAGGGCATATGGACGTATGCACTAATATCCCTTAGATCCTCTTTATTTCCTTGTGTCCAATCATGGAGTCCCTTGCCTTGCTAATCCTTCAAAATCTGGCATCTCACACTTTTCAGGATGAATCTCCCTTTCCTACTGTTCTACCCAGCTGACCAGCCTATCTATAACATCCTGTAGTCCTTCCTCCTCACTAATTTTCATGCCACCAATTTCATGTCATCTGTGAATCGACTGTTCATACCTCCTACATTCACATTTAGATCAATAATGTAACAATTAACAACAAAGGAACCAGCACCAAACCCTCTGATATGTCACTGGACAGATGCTTAGAGTCAGAACAACAACTATGACCATCAAGCTTTGCTTTCAGTTAGTCTGTAATCAAACAGCCAGTCATTCAATTAGTCAGCCTGGCAATTAGGGATGTAATTTAATAGTGTTGTATGTAACCATATCACCCAGACTGCATATATAAGTTTGAGATGTTGTATTAGTGTGGTGGTACTTGGGATGAAGTCATGACAAATGTAATTATGTATGTGAGTGTACAAATAATAACCATGGGGAAAACTGCTTGGGGAAGATGATATATATGGGTTCTGAAAGGGGTCAACTCCACCCAATCTGATGTTGACATACAATCATGAGAGATTTGCTTTGGATAGAGGTATGAATGGATGATAGTCTTAGCATCAATGTCTAACTGGCTAATGCAATTTGTGCCTGATTACTATCATACAATGAACTACACCTTGTTCAGAGAAAAGCTTCCTTTTTTTTGTGAAGACTCACTAGGGATCATTGTTGTACCACTATAAACCAAATAGACCCTTATGCGCAGTGAAGGAAAGTGAAATATTGACAAAATTTTTCAACTCACAAATACCACAATAGTTCATGGACAATTCAAATGAAAACCAGCATCAACATATTTTCAAGGTATCTAGATACTGGCAATAACTGTCAGTTCTTCCTGTGACATTCACATCACATGAATGAATTTTAAAAGAATCAGCTATTGGCAACGGGGTGCCTGATTTTCATTCATAATGGTTTTATTTATTTTACAGCTTAGTGATATTTCTAATAATTTATCATTAAATATTTAGGTTTAGCTGAGGATGAATGAAGTCTAAAATGAGATTAAATATATGAGTTAAGGACAATGATGGGTCAGATTTTACATGGGGGAAAGAACAAGCTAGCTAGAGCAACCTCTGTTCAATTTACATTTTCATTCACTCATAAAATCAGGAATGAATGATCATGTTGGTGCAACAGGGAGAGTGCTCTATTTTTTCACCCTGATTTTCTCCTGGAAAATTTTCTACCCACATTTTTTCCCACAATGTGCCAAGAATACCAAGATATTCTGTGCTGTGAAGATGCCACTGAATGATAATATTTACCCCATGCCTGAATAGGAGCATATATTGTTTAATTGATAATACAAAATATAAGAGGATTATTTCCACTTTCTTCTCTCAATGTTTTCCTTGTGATTGTATCTGTTGAATTGAAAACTCATAAAATGCATCTGACTGTCTAACAACTTAGAGTGACAGGTAGCTTCAGGAGTTGAATTAATGATCTTCTTGTTGGAAGTCAAGTACTTTATCACATCAACACTGAAACACCTTAGAAAGAACACTTGTATGGCTAGAATGGAATATTTAATCTGTAAATTGTAAAAGGAAGAACTGCAGATATACCCTTTTGGTGCCTAAACCATTGCTGGAAAACGTATAAAAAATTGTTTGCAGTCATATAATAATTATAAATTGCTTTCCAAAACTTTAGCCAATGTTAAGCTTTAAAACAAAAAGCACATGAATGCTAAAGAGATTGATCAATTCATCATAATCATATTGCAAGCCAAATTAACATCTGTACCTGGTTCATTAAAGTAACAAAGTTGATTAAGGATATATGTCAGGTTCAATTTTTGCCAAATGAAGAAGATACTTGAGTTACTTCAATTCTGATAGAACTTGCCATGTCGAGTTCAATTTATCTTAGATTAGATTAGATTACTTACAGCGTGGGAACAGGCCCTTCGGCCCAACAAGTCCACACTGATGCGCAAACCCACCCAGACCCATTCCCCTACATTTTACCCCTGCCCCTTACACTATAGGCAATTTAGCATGGCAATTCACCTAACCTGCACATTTTTGGACTGTGGGAGGAAACCAGAGCACCCGGAGGAAACCCAAGCAAACTCCACACAGTGGCCTGAGGTGGGAATTGAACCCAGGTCTCTGGCGCTGTGAGGCAGTAGTGCTAACCACTGTGCCACCGTGCCGCCCATATTATCTTGATTAGTCTCTGTAAGTCTTTCATGTAAGGAAGAAAAGTTTGGTCTCCTTTCTCTGTTACTGTTATATCCACTTATCTGAGATATAAATGTATTTGTATTGGATTACAAAGATGTCAGTAACTATCTCAGTAAATTTAACAGGGTAGAAAGAGTAAAGTATGGTGTGCAGTTCTTGAAAACCAAAACTGGGGGAAGATTTTGGGCCTTCAAGAAAATAAGCAATTCAACTTTACCTTGCAGATGGTAAAATTAATGAGGCTGGAAATCTCATATACAAATGTAGTTGGAAATAAGAATAAATTAGATTAGATTAGATTATTTACAGTGTGGAAACAGGCCCTTCGGCCCAACAAGTCCACACCGCCCCGCCGAAGCGTAACCCACCCAAACCCCTACATCTACATTTACCCCTTACCTAACATTATGGGCAATTTAGCATGGCCAATTCACCTGACCTGCACATCTTTGGACTGTGGGAGGAAACCGGAGCACCCGGAGGAAACCCACGCAGACACGGGGAGAACGTGCAAACTCCACACAGTCAGTCGCCTGAGGCGGGAATTGAACCCGGGTCTCAGGCGCTGTGAGGCAGCAGTGCTAACCACTGTGCCGCCGTGCCGCCAAAATTAGTGGAATTTTGAAATTAAATTTTGTTCATAAAGCACTTTATTATTCAATGCTCAAACAATAAAATTCTTTCATTTTGTGCATCACTTTGCATCTGAATTTATCTTGTTTTGGTAAATTCTCCATTTGTTTGTGACCATTACTTTGTACAAAACACTTATGATTTTGTTTTGAATTGCCCGTTTGTAATCTGAGCACAATGTTTTCACAAATGTACTAACTAACAAGTTCAGGTAATAATTAGTATTTATTTAATCAACTTTTGAGTCAGTGGGTTTATTCTGCCATGACTTTAATTTTACCATGTGATTGGGTTTAGACAGACATAACCCAAATTTACCAACTGTCAGAACAGCAACTGTCTTTCTTGGTCTTGTATCATCCCTATACTTCTACAATCAACTAAAGTTTAATCAGCCACTGACACCAGTGGGGTCAAAGGTGTAAATTAGGATGAAACTAGCTGTCTGTCACATAATCCTGGCTTCAATTAATTTACAGCTATACTGTTTGTACTCATTAAGTTGGGTTACCCACTGTGGTTGAGACTGCTGCTGCTTTGTTTTTTTGCTTGTACAGTCTGGAAACAATGGATTTGTATTATTATTTTGATGACCATGATTTTTCTAATTGGATGTTAATTAGCTACATTACTTATTCATAGTTTGCTAAGGGAAGGTGGATGAAAAGTAGTTCTGAAATCTTCCTGTGGTACCAATTATATCTCTACATGTGGCAAGACCATGTTTTTTGTTCAAAGTGTAAACATATCCTCTGAATTGTGAATACAAATCCCATAAACTTTGTACTTGTACCAATATCTCCTTCTTTTGGAAAAGTTCTGAAATATTTAACCATTTATTGGAGGCTCGTAAGAAAAAAAAAGCCAAGAATAAGGGTAGAACTGGTTTATTGAATTCAGTAGAGGAATTGCTTGGATTGTATTGGAGGAAAAAATACATAACTGGAAAATTATAGATTTTATAGTAGACAGAGTGGGAGCAAGTGGAACAGATGGTGTTGCACGGTCAGAGTAAAAGATAGAGGCAGTGATAATAGCGGTAAATGAGTGACAGATATAAAATAGGTGCAAATAATAACTGTGAAAAGAAAAAATGGGTCTGCTCTGCTGACAGCAATTCCAACAAGACACATGACATTCCAGCTACCATTGGAACTGACTCCTATTGAGTTATATGCAGCTTATCTTTATTTTGTGCAAACAAATCTTCATTCTCAGTCTGCTGATAGATCTGTGTTGAACCATAGAAACTCTTTACTTCAACTTTTTGATTAATTTGGATGTCTTTATTCACCCTCTGAGATTATTATCCAGGTGCAACAAATATTTCTGTCATGGTACTGGAGGATTTTTGATTCCTTAGTGTCACTGCTACTGGCAATTCAATCTCAAAAATAAAGAATTTGAATAGTTCACTTGAACTTGTGCATCTCACCTTCTGATCACAAATTCAAACTTGCTTCAACAATGCAAATGAGTTTTACCTTTTAAATGACTTCACTTAGAGATTCCTCCAAGAACTTCAGTGGGTTATACTGCTCATTCTTGTTGTCAATATTCACAAAATTTACTGACTTCTGTCATTTGAAGGTGTTTCAGTGATGGTATGATTAGAAAACAGTTTCAATACTTCTCTATAGTTACAGATTTCCTTTTTGCTGGTAGAATAAAGCAATCCTTTTCAGTGAATGTAGATATTGTCAATAGATCATTTCTTCATTTTTGGGGTTCACCTCAGTATAGGTGTCCAATTAAATGTTTGCAACTTAATCAGTTCAACCACAACAGCTTGTTGTTAGTTATTCTCGCATGGCCTTCTTCTCTTTGAATAGACTTGCCATAGCTTGGCTTCTCTGATCTGTTTGCTGTCTCTTGGAACTATTTGAAGATAAATAGATAGATAGAAAGAAAATTATCTATCTATCTATCTATAGATAGATAGAAAACTATTGTTATTTGTATTTGTGAAAATACAGCAAAATATACATAAGTCACCACAAAGCAGCACCATTTAATTAAGTAAATTATATAAAAATCATAGTCACAATGTTAAGACAAATATCATTTCTTTATTCATTGCATAGCTTCTTGGTTTCATGAATTGGTCACTGCCACTGACCGGGGTCTATTGAAACTGCCAAGAACTTGGGGGCCTGTCAAAACCATCGAGGACTATGGGCAGATTGTGGGGAACAGGGGTTCTCATGAAAACAGTGAATGGAATACTCCTACATGGAGACTAATATGGAATCAGGAGCAGAATTCTGCCCGAGAGTGTGGTGAGATTTCTTATCTAATCACTCTGTTCTCAGTTCGTTATTGCAGAAATCAGAACATCTTATAGGGCAGGAGGATAGAAAATTCTTATCCTCACTGGACCTTCTGGCATCAAAGGTCCAAGAACTATATTTAATGGGCAACCAGACAGCCCTTCACTTACAGGTCAGAAGACTCAATCAGTCCATGTCAGTGACCACTCCGTTCCCCTCCAGAGATGTCTCAGACCAGTCAGGAAGAGGCCCCACTGTTCAAGACAGAATGGATGGTCTCTTTCTAAGGATTGGCAACAAGAAGCCATCTCTCCAGACCAAATTGACATGGAAGGAGCCAGCAACACAATTATAAACTTTCTTTCTGTTTGATACGTTCTTAATTTTGCCAGTCAAACACGGATAGCGTGTTATCCTCATGGAAGTTTTCTTTCAAGTCAGAACCTACTTATTCTGAGTATTCAGAAATATTTCTTTAAATGCTTCTTTTTTGATCTATCTCCTAGTTTAATATTTCAGTTCACTTTTGCTTTCATTCCAGTATTATTAAGTTTAAAATTCTAGACTTAGACTCACTTCTATCCCCTTCAAACTCGATGTAAAATTTAATTGTATTATGGTCACTGTAACCTAGAGGAACTTAATTTAATTAATTCCGTCACTTTGCACAAACCTAGGATTTACATATATTTGGAAAGGCAAGGACTGAATAAGGATAATCATATGGCTTTTTTTGCATGGGAAATCATGTCTCACTAACTTAATTTTGAAGTTTTTTGAAGAAGTAGCAAAGAGAATTGATGAAGGCAGAGTGGTGAATATGATCTATGTGGACTTCAGTAAGGCTTTCAACAAGGTTCCGCATGGTAGATTAGTTAGCAAGGTTAGATCTCATGGGATACAGGGAGAACTAGTCACTTGGATACAGAACTGGTTCAAAGATGGAAGACAGAGGGTAGTGGTTGAGTTTTGCTTTTTAGAAAGGAGGCCTGTGACCAGTGGTGTGCCAAAAGAATCACTGCTGGGTCCATTGCTTTTCCTCATTTATATAAATGATCTGGATGTGAACATAGGAGGTATAGTTAGTAATTTTGCAGATAACACCAAAATTGGAAGTGTAGTGGACAGAAAGAAGGTTTGGAGAAAATGAGCACTGCAGATGCTGGAGATCAGAATCGTAATTGCGTTGTGCTCGAAAAGCACAGCAGGTCATGCAGCATCCAAGGAGCAGAAGAATCAATGTTTTGGGCAGGAGCCCTTCATCAGGAATGTGGCTGGGAGCCTTGGGGGTGGAGACATAAATAGGAGGGGGTGTGGGGCTGGGGAGAAGGTAGCTAGGAGTGCAATAGGTGGATGGAAGTGGGGATGAAGGTGATAGGTTGGAGAGGAGGGTGGAGCAAATAGGTGGGAAGGAAGATTGATGCCATGGGGTTGAAAAGTCTTCTGGCTCGGGACCCTTCAACCCCAAGGCATCAATGTGGACTTTACCAATTTCCTCATTTCCCCTCCCCCCATCTTACCCCAGTTCCAACCTTCCAGCTCAGCATCGTCCTTATGACCTGTCCCATCTTTCAATCTTCCTTCCCAATTATCCACCCCACCTTCCTCTCCAACCTATCACCTTCACCCCCACTTCCATCCACCTATTGTAGTCTTAGCTACCTTCTCCTTAGCCCCGCCTCCCTCCTATTTATCTCTCCACCCCCGAGGGTCCCAGCCACATTCCTGATGAAGGACTCCTGACCAAAACATGGATTCTCCATGACTTGCTGTGCTTTTCCAGCACTACACTCAGTAAAGACGGTTACCTCAGAGTAAAATGTGACTTTGATGAGATGGGCCGAGGAGTGGCAGATAGACTTTAATTTAGATAAATGTGAGGTGCTGCATTTTGGAAAAGCTAATCAGGGCAGGACTGATACACTTAAAGGTGAATCCTGAAGAGTGTTGCCAAACAAAGAGGTCTTGGAATGCAAGTTGCTAGTGTTGGAGGGTTTGAGCTATAGGAAGAGGCTGAATCAGCTGGGGCTAGGTTTTCTGGTGCATCGGAGGTTGAAGGGTGACCTCATCGAAGTTTATGAAATCATGAGAGTCATAGATAGGATGAATAGCCAAGGTCTTTTCTCCAGGATAGTGGAGTCCAAAACTACAGGGCATAGGTTTAAGGTGAGAGGAGAAATGTTTAAAAGGGACTTAAGGAGTAACTTTTTCACAGGGGGTGGTGCATGTATCCAATGAGGAAGTGATGGAGACTGGTACAATGACAACATTTAAAAAAAACATCTGTCTGAGTATATGAAAAGGAAGGGTTGAGAGGGATATGGGCCAAATGCTGACAAATAGGACTAGATTAATTTAGGATTTCTGGTTGGCATGGATGAGTCGGCAGAAGGCTCTATTTCCGTGCTGTCCAGCTCCAAAGCTCTATGACTTTATGACTCTAATGTAGCTCAATCACTGGTTAGTTCCAGAATGCAATGCTCTAAGATACTATCTCAAAAGCATTGTATTAACTTCTTTTTGAAGTCATTATGATCAAAATTATTTTTACAACTTATATATAAAATATAATCACCGATGATTATTCCATTCCTTTTATTGCAAGCACCCGGCATTTCTATTTGTATACTTCTTGCTACATCAGCGTCACATTTCAGGAGCTGTTGATCAGTGCCATTGCAGCCTTCTCTCTCCTACTATTGCTCATCTCTACATTAACTAATTCCACATCCTGATCTCAGCCATCATCTCTAACTATTGCACAGATGCCATGTTTGATCAGGAGTGGTACCCTTGCACCTTTACTGAGCTTCCTATTCTACTTTAATGTCAAATGAGTCCTGACGAATTGTTGGATAAATGAAATGATGGACGGATGGATGGACAGATAGATGGATGGATAAGTAATGTATAAGCCACCCCATCTACATATTTTACCTCGTGGAGAGGTTGACCGGTGCTATCCCCATTTTTTTCCGGACATGAGGAGTGCAATAGGTGGATAGAAGTGGGGGTGAAGGTGATAGGTTGGAGAGGAGGGTGGAGCAAATAGGTGGGAAGGAAGATTGATGCCATGGGGTTGAAGAGATAATGTATTACTGGCCTCAATGGCCAATGCCAACAGTTCATTGACATAAGATGCTGCGTATATCAGTTTTGACAAATTCACAACATCACTATGTTTCTGAGCCTTGCTGACAGCCTTGGTAAGTGACTGGGACAAACATTCTTTCCATTTACAGCACATTCTTTCCAGTGCACACTCTAAAGATCTTTAGATGATGGGTCTGCTGGAGAGTGAAGACTTTGAGACCCGTCTTGATTGTCTGACATTGCTCTCACTTTATCAGAATTAATAAGGATGGTGATTGCTGCATTGCTTCACTGGGCCCAGATCATCTTAAGAGTCATTAATCTGCCACTGTTCTCAGTAGGGTCTATCTATGCTGCTTTACTTTTGAGAGTGGTTTCTATTGTCACCCTCCAGGAAGAAGAGCTTGCACTTCTCTGTCACTGCTTGCAAGAGAATGTCCAAGTTTGTATCTATAAGTTAAAGCAAGGAGATGCCCTTCACTCCAGCTGTCTAGGTTTCCTTCTCCATGTCCCCTACTACAGTTGCTTGATTATAATAGTTCCTGAGGCCTGCCAAAATAGGCTCACACTTGTTCAATCCCATCTCGAGTGCCCCTCCTTTCTCCATGGCTGTTATCTGACCAAGTAGCCCAGCCTTCAACTTAATAAGGGGCTCCTAACTCGAGAAAGTTGGCCTGCAATTGTTTATTGTCAGCCCTGTCCCTACCCACTCCCTGCAACCACCCGCCCGCCCCCCAGTTTCCATCTGATTGCAAACAGGATTGAAACCAGAAAAGTGCTGATGTTGGTTTTTGCATGTGAGGCCTGTGATCGCAAACATTTCTACTAAGATTGCATGATATTTCTAAAGGAGCTTCAGCCCATCGAGGAAACTTAAAGGAAAAGAGTCAGACAGTGAGTTGCTGTTTTCAAAAAGCTAATAACGGCAAGGTATAGCTTTGACAGCAACCTTGCAACTTCCTTATTTAGTTGAACACCTACCCTTCCCTGAAGTTGGTATAGCATTTGCTGTAAATAGCACAAAGCATGATTAACTTTGCATTTATTTTGACAGTGAGTTTTGTGCCTTTTGATTGATGTCCATTGATGATATATTTTTTTATCCTGGACTTCAATTAAAACTGACTTATTCCTCCTTCACCTTCTCTTTCATCATTACCTTTATATTACACACAGAATAATAATGGCATTCACCATATTATTTTCCAATTCCATAAAGCTCATGTCAGGCCTTTGAAATCTTTTGTCATTAGCAGGGCCTTTCTGCAGAGGCTGCATACCAGAAAACTTTGGAAAATCTGCTGCAAATTTATTGAAATATGATTTGCTGCCCTATCATTTGCTTTATTTTCCATCCATTCTGGGGGACAAGGGTTTTGCTACTGGACCAGCATTTATTGCTCTTCCACAACTATCGTAAAGAATGTGGTAGTGAGCTGCTTCATTGAACTGCTGCAATCCATCTGATTTAGGTACATCCACAATGCTGTTAGGGAGGTGATTGCAGTTCTTTGACCCAGTGACAGTATCAGAACAGTGATATGTTTCAAGATAGAATGGTGAGTGGCTTGGAAGGGAACTTGCAAGTGGCATTGTTCTCAAGAAACTGCTGCCTCTGGCCCTCTAGATTGTAGTGTTTGGAAGGTGCTGTTGAAGGAAATTTTATGAATTTCTGTGCATGGTATACACCAAGGCTGTAATAAGGTCAGGAGATGTGTTCTCTGGTGGAACTCAAGCAGAGCATGAACAGCAGGGCATTACTAAGCAAGCGGTGCTTGCCTGCAGCTTTAATGTCCTTTTTCATCACTTTATTGATGATCAAAAGTAGACTTATAGGGGAAGTAATTAGCTGCCTTTTTGGTGTACAGAAAGTACCTGGACAATTTTACATATTGATGGGTAGATGCTTATGTTGGGGCTGAAATGGGTGTAATCTAAACTGTCTTTGACTAGAAAGAGAATGCTTTTAGCATCCAGGCTTTGTTGTTTCCAGGTCAGTTGGTCCCTAAAAACTAGAGGTTGTACCATTTGGCCCACTGGGTACAAATGGAGAGTTGGGTAATAGAATGTTGTTGTTAAAGACCACGGGACTGATGCCTGGTACTTAGTTAAATTGGGGCACTGCTGTTTTGAGATTCCCTTATTCACTGAAAGTGCAGTGAGTAACATAAATCCTAAACTCGCTCGTGCACTTCCAGTTTGCACTCAACCTGACTCTGAAAGTAAAGTCAAAATAGTGTCGTAATACTTATCCGTTTGGGACCTTCCAGATTTTGACTTTTCTTCCAGTTAGGTTTGACCTGTCAGTGAAGGCAGTGATTCCTTGTTCAGGCCATTGGTCAACAAAGCTGTCAATGACCAATTGTGGCAAAATTTTTAAAAGATCAATGCTAGTAGATGTTATCCCTTCTTGCTGGGGAACAATTCAAGTGAAATACTGGGGGGATTCAACAGCAGGGAAGGATCTACAAGTGAATTTTCCATACTGTAGCTGAAGATAAGGTTAAGATCATCAGTTTGAATTCCTGCTTGTTTGTGTTAAAATTAATGTTTAAGAATTAGTGTAGGATACCAGTTCTCATTTTTTGAGTTCTTGATTATTAATTTGCTTAATGTTGTCACACCCTTTTCACTCTTTACTGATGTTTCTTATTTCAGTATGGAGTTTACATTTTCCTCATTTCACGCTTTTCATGACCCATCCTTTCTAGTTTCTTTTTTGAATATTTTTTGTTCAAATAAATGGAATTTGCAGCTTCTCACGACTAGTTTTCTTTAATCCATTCTGTCTACAAACCTAAATCTTAACTTATACAATTACATAAATTGATTTGCTGATTTCCACATATCAACTATCAGGTTGTGAGTCATTGTTATATTTCACCTATCTTGATTTGACCAGAATGCTCAAATTTCCTTGTTCTGTTCATCCTGAAATATGCTATAAATCTATGCATAAAATGTACATACCTTGTGTGATTGAATTGCTGATCGTTGCTTGAGTTAAAAATAGGTTGATATTCGTCCATCCTAAATGTCACCAAAATCTATTCAGAATAGAAGTTTGGAACACAGGTTTCCTTTGCTTGAAATTTAAATCATTACAAATTTCTTATCATAAGCCTCGAACAAGGATTTCACATATTTCAACAACTGATCTTTGGGTCCAGTTTCATCAGCATCTGTATGCTCTTTGTGTTTATTAGAAACATTAAATGTAGGATTTGTAAAATTAAAGGCTGGGTTCATTATTTGAACTCAACTTTATATACAGACAATCGTAACTGGGGGTGGGGGGGGGCAATGTAGACAACTCTGGCCTGTAATTTTGTAATTATGAGTGATATTAATCTCCATATTGATTGGGTGAATCAAATTAGTCACAATACCATGGAGGAGAAATTCCTATAGTGTATGTGGGATGGTTTTCTGGACCAATCCATTGAGGAACTAACTAGAGAAGAGGTATTAGAATCTCAACAGTGTGGAAACTTCGACCCAATAAGTCCACACAAAGCTGGGTGGAAGGGTCAGTTGTGAGGAGAATGTAGAAATGTTGGAATGTGATTTGGACAGGCTGTGGTTGGGCAAATACATGACAGATGCAATTTACTGTGGATAAATGAAAGGTTATACTTTAGGTAGAAAAATATGAAGCCAGGTTATTATTTGAATGGCTATAAGTTGACAGAGGGGAATGTTGTATGAGACACTGGTGTCCTCATGCACCAGTCATTGAAAATAAGCATGCCAGTGCAGCAGGCAGTATGGAAGGCAAACTGTATGTTGGACTTCATAGTGAGAGGATTCGAGTACAGAAACAAGGTCCTCTTGGTGCAATTAAACACGGTATTGGAGAGACCACACCTGGACTAATATGCTCAGTTTTGGGCTCCCTATCTGAGGAGGACGTTCTTGCCACAGAGAAAGTGCAGTGAAGTTTTAACTTAGATGGCAGGATTGTTTATGAGGAGACATTGAATCGGGTAAGGTTGTATTCAGTGGCATTTAGAAGAATGAGGGGAGATGTCACAGAAACGTATAAATTTCTAATAGTACTAGACACGTTAGATGCAGGAAGGATGTTCCCAATGGTGGGGGAGTCCAGAAGAAGGGGTTATAGTTTAAGGATAAGAGGCAAACCTTTATGAGATGAGGAGAAATTTCTTCATTCCAAGATTGGTGACACCATAGAATTCACTACCACAGAAAGTGTTTGAGTCCAAAGAATTATGCATTTTTGTGGCAAAATCTGTTGTTTATCATTATCCACCATGGGATAGAATTGAATGTTTATCTCCTGTAAACATTACATCCTTTCTCATGGTGGATAATGATGGGCAATGGTTTAAGGTACAATCCCTTTAAGGTATATATACATCCCATTGTAAAGATACCTAACTAATCAGGTGTAACATTTTACATGTTTGTGTAAACTGGTATTTTGTGATAACACCTACATTAGTTTTAAATACATGCAATCAATAATCGTTCCTTGCTCAAAGCCAAATTTCTGTTGATATTGGACATCTGGAATATAAAGATGTGACAAATGATCAACACATCAGGTAGCTGTGGGAATGAAGCCAAGAAACCAATGCAATGTTAAAAATCATAATAACTGGAACATGGGACTTAGGAACAGGGCTGAGCTCCTCAGCACTTTACGATCTTTATTATCCACTTTCTTCATGCCTGATCTAATTGTTGTCCCACGCCCACTTTCCTGCCTTCCTGCCTTTTCTCCAGACTTCATGTCTATCCAAAGTCACACTATCCCCCAGTTCCCAGTTTTTCTTGGGGTAGAGAATTACATAATTTAATGACCCTTTGAGAGAAAATAAACATCTTGATCTCAGTCACAAAGCTGTTAACTATTGTTATTAAATTGCCTCCCTCCTCCCCAGAAGAGGAATCATCTTTGCAATACTCCACCCTATCAAATACCCTCAGGATTTCACATGTTTCATTACATCTCATTCTCCTAAACTCGAAGTCTGATATTTTATCAGATGACTACTGTAGTTATTTTGTAGTATTGAGTAAGGGTTGATGGAGGTAATTTGACGCCATCAATCCTCCTTTGTCTTTTGTCTTTTGTCTTTCTAGTGTTTAGTGGTGGAGGACACATACTATAGTGTGTGCCTTAAAGCAGGAAAAGCAAGAGCAAAATTTCAGTTATTGTAACAATAGTTATGAATACATTATGAAGATCTTTAGGAGCTGATACAAATTCATCTGCTTTCTCTGAAAGCTTCTTGTTCTCACTCACAAATTGGGTTGAATATTATTAGAATGGGTGGAACCAATGTAGCATAAACATTAATCCTTTCAGAATCATTACCTTCTACAACAAATCAAGACTAGACTTGCTCCACTGTTCTTGGTAAGACATGCCTTTCATCCCAGGAAGGATTCAATTCAACCTTCTCTGAACTGCTTCTAATACAATTAGATCTCTTTTTACAACTTATGAGGTTAAGCAACTACACAGTATTCTAGATGTGGTCTTACAAATGCCCTGTACAACCGTAGTAAAACTTCACTATTTTTTTCTTCCTTTCTCCTTCAATAAGTGTCAACATTCTTTGGCTTCCTAATCATTACTGTACCTGCATATAAATTTTCTTGTGATTCATGTGTCAGCATTCCCAGATCCATTGGTAACCCTGTATTCTGCAATATCACACTACTTAAATAGTATACTACTTATCTATTCTTACTGCCAAAGTAGACATGTTCACACACTCCAACATTATACCCCATTTACCAATTTGTAGCTAACCAAACTTTTGATATCCCTTTGTACACCAGTTCCTCTTGACAATAATCCTGAGTTCAATCAGCCTTTAATCTGCTCATTTATGAAGTGGGTTGGGGAGCGGTGTTGATGGGGATTTGGGGAGTAATTTTTCTCATGAAACTGTGTACCTCATACGCAGCCAGCATTTTAAATTTAACACTGTCCAGCCAAATTTTATGGTCTTCAGGACACTGGGCAACTAAACTAAACTAGTGTCAGGACTATTGGATCCAGGAAATTCGTGCCTTTTTATGCATTCAAGGAAGAGGCTGATCAGTGTGGTGGAAAAAAGAATAGTTATTCACATGTCACCTCATAACTGCTTGGAACTATATCAATGTCTTGGTCAAATACTCATTCATGTTATGGGAGAGGCCTGTGCCAAATGTGTCCCAGGTGGTTAATCATTCAGTTGTTTAACTGTAAACCATCGAGGGCCTTTTGCATATTTAACCTCACCAGAAAGAAGCAAGTAATGGAACTTCTTGTGAAACTAGGTCTTCCTACACTTTAAGCACTGACATCAATCTTATTCCATTTCCTTTTGACATGGGAGGGTGTTGGGGTTGAATTGTCACAAAGTTCTTTCATTGACATTCTTAACTATTAGAAAATGTCCAATTTCTTTCATAAGAATAATGGTTAATCGATAATTTAGCTCACAATTCCCTCAGTGTGTTTTGCATAGTTACACTTATAATATTCCTTTTACAAAATTAATATAAAGAATAATACCCTTCAGACAGAGAAATTGATTTCAAATCTTTGCCTAGATCTGTTGAAAATCTTCTATCAGCATAGAAAGTGGATTTTAAATTGCTAAGTACAATGAAATTTTCAGAAAATATTACGCTATCTTGCCTTATTGTGAAACTTTTGAACAATGGTGTATTGCTGGCAGATAGATCTTTCTTTTCAGATGCAAGGGAGGAGATTTGACTGTCAATGGCCGGCACTTGTTCCATGTCCGTATGCACAATTTAAAACAGGTAATGGGCACTCCCTCCCACACTGAGAGATATGCTGTACAGGTTTAACTGTAGAGTAGGCCAGCTGCTCATTCGTTCACATTGAGCTGAAATACATAAAAAATAGAACAATACAGCGCAGAACAGGCCCTTCAGCCCTCGATTTTGCGCCGACCTGTAAACTATTCTCAGCTCGTCCCCCTACACAATCCCAAAACCATCCAAGTACTTATCTAAGGATTGTTTAAATCTCCCTACTCTGACTGAGTTGACTACATTAGCAGGTAGGGCATTCCACGCCCTTACCACTCTCTGCGTAAAGATCCTGTCTCTGACATCTGTCTTAAATCTATCACCCCTCAATTTGTAGTTATGCCCCCTCGTACAAGCTGACATCATCATCCTAGGAAAAAGACTTTCACTGTCTACCCTGTCTAATCATCTGATCATCTTGTATGTCTCTACCAAACCCCCTCTTAGTCTTCTTCTGCTAATGAGAACAGATCCAAATCTCTCAGCCTTTCCTCATAAGGCCTTCCCCCCCAGACCAGGTAACATTCTGGTAAATCTCCTCTGCACCTTTTCCAATGCTTCCACATCCTTCCCGAAATATGGGGACCAGAACTGTACATAATATTCCAAGTGTGGCCGCACCAGAATTTTGTTTAGTTGCAGCATGATAGTGCAACTCCGGAACTCAATCCCTCTATGAATGAAACCTAATACATGTATGCCTTCTTAACAGCACTATCCACCTGGGTGGCAACTTTCAGGGATCTATGTACATGGACTTCAAGATCCCTCTGCACATCCACACTACCAAGAATCTTTTCCATTTGACCCAGTACTCTGCCTTCCTGTTATTCTTCCCAAAGTGCATTACTTCACATTTAGCTGCATTAAATTCCATTTGCCACCTCTCAGCCCAATTCTGCAGTTTGTTCAAGTACTCCAGCAACCTGTAACATTCTTTCACACTGTCTACTACTCCACCGACTTTCGTGTCATCTGCAAATGTACTAATCCGTCCACCTATGTCTGTGTCTAAGTCATTTATAAAGATGACAAACAGCAGTGGTCCCAAAACAGATCCTTGTGGCACACCACTATTAACCGGACTCCAGGCTGAATATTTTCTATCAACCACCATTTCAGAAAGCCAGTTTCTAATCCAAACTGCTGAATCACCCTCAATTCCAAGCCTCTGCATTTTCTCCAATAGCCTACCATGTGGAACCTTATCAAATGCTTCACTGAAGTCCCTGTATACCATGGCAACTGCCCTACCCTCATCTACATTCTTGGTCACCTTCTCAAAACACTCAATGAGGTTTGTGAGACACGATGTGCCTTTGACGAAACCATGTTAACTATCTGAAATAAAATTGTTGCTTACTAGATGATTATAAATCTTACCTCTTATCATCATTTCCAAAACCTTTCCTACAACAGAAGTAAGGCTCACTGGTCAATAAAGTAGGCTCCTAAGAGGTCACTAAATGGTCACTTAAAGTGGAACAATGCAGGAAGTCCACCTATATGTCAGAAAACATACAATTCACCAGGTAGATGCCAAATATTCTGGATTAGTGGTGCTGGAAGAGCACAGCAGTTCAGGCAGCATCCAAGTAGCTTCGAAATCGACGTTTCGGGCAAAAGCCCTTCATCAGGAATAAAGGCAGTGAGCCTGAAGCGTGGAGAGATAAGCTAGAGGAGGGTGGGGGGTGGGGAGAAAGTAGCATAGAGTACAATGGGTGAGTGGGGGAGGGGATGAAGGTGATAGGTCAAGGAGGAGAGGGTGGAGTGGATAGGTGGAAAAGAAGGTAGGCAGGTAGGACAAGGTAAAAACAATGACTGCAGATGCTGAAAACCAAATACTGGATTAGTGGTGCTGGAAGAGCACAGCAGTTCAGGCAGCATCCAACGAGCAGCGAAATCAACGTTTCGGGCAAAAGCCCTTCATCAGGAGCCCGGACAAGTCAAGGGGACAGTTACTGAGCTGGAAGTTTAGAACTAGGGTGAGGTGGGGGAAGGGGAAATGAAGAAACTGTTGAAGTCCACATTGATGCCCTGGGGTTGAAGTGTTCCGAGGCGGAAGATGAGGCGTTCTTCCTCCAGGCGTCTGGTGGTGAGGGAGCGGCGGTGAAGGAGGCCCAGGACTTCCATGTCCTCGGCAGAGTGGGCGGGGGAGTTGAAATGTTGGGCCACGGGGCGGTGTGGTTGATTGGTGCGGGTGTCCTGGAGATGTTCCCTAAAGTGCTCTGCTAGGAGGCGCCCAGTCTCCCCAATGTAGAGGAGACCGCATCGGGAGCAACGGATACAATAAATGATATTAGTGGATGTACAGGTAAAACTTTGATGGATGTGAAAGGCTCCTTTAGGGCCTTGGATAGAGGTGAGGGAGGAGGTGTGGGCGCAGGTTTTACAGTTCCTGCGGTGGCAGGGGAAAGTGCCAGGATTGGAGGGTGGGTTGTTTGGGGGCGTGGACCTGACCAGGTAGTCACGGAGGGAATGGTCTTTGCGGAAGGCGGAAAGGGGTGGGGAGGGAAATATATCCCTGGTAGTGGGGTCTGTTTGGAGGTGGCGGAAATGTCGACGGATGATTTGGTTTATGCGAAGGTTGGTAGTGTGGAAGGTGAACACCAGGGGCGTTCTGTCCTTGTTACGGTTGGAGGGGTGGGGTCTGAGGGCGGAGGTGTGGGATGTGGACGAGATACTTTGGAGGGCATCTTTAACCACGCGGGAAGGGAAATTGCGGTCTCTAAAGAAGGAGGCCATCTGGTGTGTTCTGTGGTGGATTTCGAAGCTACTTGGATGCTGCCTGAACTGCTGTGCTCTTCCAGCACCACTAATCCAGAATCTGGTTTCCAGCATCTGCAGTCATTGTTTTTACCTAGATGCCAAATATTGGTAAGTATGTGACATGAGACTTGAAACATTAAGATTATTTTCATTGGCGCTGATAAGGTTGGGATGCAGTACTTTTAAAACAAAACTAAGCTTTTCTTAAATAGCGAAAGATTATTTCCTCTGTTTGGTGAGTCAGTAATGAGGGATCATCAGCTTTAAATTGTCTCAAAGTAAAGGGGGGAGAGTTTAGAGGAAACTTCTTTACTCAGAACTGTTTGAGCCTGGAATACATTGGCACCAGGAGTGAGTGAAGCAAGCATATTTTATCTTTTTTCAAGAAAAATTAGATCGACAGTTGAAGTGGTGAAACATATAAGGCTAATGACGAGGGACTGGATCTTCCCATACCTTGGATAAGAGTAATCTTTGGTGAGATTCATGCAGAATTTCTCTCCATGAGGCCTTGCAGGTTTTAGATTTAGATTAGATTAGATTACTTACAGTGTGGAAACAGGCCCTTCGGCCCAACAAGTCCACATCGACCCGCCGAAGCGCAACCCACCCAAACCCATTCCCCTACACCTAACGCTACGGGCAATTTAACATGGCCAATTCACCTAACCTGCACATTTTTGGACTGTGGGAGGAAACCGGAGCACCTGGAGGAAGCCCAATCTTCCTTCAAGCATTTGCTATCCCAGGAATCAGATTGGTAATTTTTTCTTGTTGTATGGGTCGTTCTGCTATAATGCGTACTTCATTAATGCAAATTCGCTCTAATGCAATTGATGAATTGGGGACATTGTTTATATGGATCATGCCAGACCACTTTTGCTGAGAAGATTCCTAGCCCTTAACTGTGCTGGAAGAATCCTCTCAAGGTAATTTTGCACTTTGTTTTGTCAGATTAGAAACAGAAAGTGGGTTAGCACTGCTGCCTCACAGCGCCAGAGACCCGGGTTCAATTCCCACCTTAGGCGACTGTGTGGAGTTTGCACATTCTCCCTGTGTCTGCGTGGGTTTCCTCCGGGTGCTCCGGTTTCCTCCCACAATCCAAAGATGTGCAGGTCAGGTGAATTGACCATGCTAAATTGCCTGTAGTGTTAGGTAAGGGGTAAATGTAGGGGTATGGGTGGGTTGCGCTTCGGCGGGTCGGTGTGGACTTGTTGGGCCGAAGGGCCTGTTTCTACACTGTAAGTAATCTAATTTAAAAAATGAAGTGTGGACTTTTAAAATGTGTGTTGGCTGTAATTTGATTATATCACCAATACTTTAAGTGAAGTTTCTAAAATGTGATTTTTCCGTAATGCGAGGTTGCACAAGAGCACAACTATCTCGTTTTGAAGAACTACCTGTAGTCCCTTCTTAATCAGAATATCCTTCTTTAGATAAGGAGACCAAAAGTGCACACAGTATTCTGAAGTAGGATTACTGGACTCAAAACTTTAACTCTGTTTTCTCTCCACAGATGCTGAATTTCTCTAGCAATTTCTGTTCTTGTTTCACAATACTCCAAAATGCTCTCACTAAGGTCCTGTAGAGTTACAGCAAGACAACCCTATGTCTTCACTTATTCTTCCATGTCTCAAATTCTTCATGTCTTTTTTAATAGACACAAAAAGTGGGAATGAGGGCCTGTGTGTTAATGAGGTAAAATTAGGTCATAATCAGGGTGATAATGATCACAGTCTCCATTAACAGACCTCCCACTTGTGATAATTCTGTTTTGATATTCCACCATTTCTTTAGAAAATGTGACTTGTCAGTCTCAACGTTGAGAAAAGCATCCTTGGACTTCTCATGGATTCTTCCAAATTTCTTGCCATTGTCCATGTTCTGGGAGGATTCCACCTGGACATATAAGATGTGTCATTAGTTTTGGATTGCTTCATCAACACTGACCCAGGTTTTCCGATCCTGTTCTGAAACCCACTTTCTGTTTCTAATCTGACAAAAAAAAGTGCAAAATTACCTTGAGAGGATTCTCCAAGCACAGTTCAGGGCTAGGAACCTTCTCAGCAAAAGTGGTCTGGCATGATCCAAGAAGCCAGCAGTGATGGATAGGTGTTGAATCTACCCCTTTTTCAATGACAATTGCTGTCATATTTCAAGGTTTAAAAATTCTGAATCCTGAAACATCACAGCCAAGGAGAAAAGGTGCAAAGTATCTGAAGGGATAGGCTTCCCAGTAGGTGAGGACTAGGGTGCCACATTGTGTGAAGGATTGAGGGTAATGTGGTGAGGTAGCAGGTAAATGGGGATGGAATGGCAAATGGGAGACAGAGTATAGAGTGACAGGTAAGTAGGTGAATGTTTAGTGCATGTTAGTAGAGTCAGGTCAAGGAAATAGAGTTGGGAACTTATCAGTGGCATCTAGTGAAGGAGTTTGTTGCTTGGCATCAAGAGCAGGGAGTTCAACCAGGTTTGACCAAGGGGCTGTCAAGTCCACATGGAGTCAGAGAGATTAGGATGAGTTTAGGCTTGGCTGCTGTGTGTCCATACAGGTCAAGGAGGGGTAAAAACAATGACTGCAGATGCTGGAAACTAGATTCTGGATTAGTGGTGCTGGAAGAGCACAGCAGTTCAGGCAGCATCTGAGGAGCAGTAAAATTGATGTTTCGGGCAAAAGCCCTTCATCAGGAATAAAGGCAGAGAGCCTGAAGGATGGAGAGATAAGCTAGAGGAGGGTGGGGATGGGGAGAAAGTAGCATAGAGTGCAATAGGTGAGTGGGGGAGGGGATGAAGGTGATAGGTCAGGGAGGAGGGTGGAGTGGATAGGTGGAAAATAAGATAGGCAGGTAGGACAAGTCATGGGGACAGTGCTGAACTGGAAGTTTGGAACTTGGGTGAGGTGGGGAAGGGGAAATGAGGAAACTGTTGAAGTCCACACTGATGCCCTGGGGTTGAAGTGTTCCAAGGCGGAAGATGAGGCGTTCTTCCTCCAGGCGCCTGGTGGTGAGGGAGCAGCGGTGAAGGAGGCCCAGGACCTCCATGTCCTCGGCAGAGTGGGAGGGGGAGTTGAAATGTTGGGCCACAGGGCGGTGTGGTTGATTGGTGTGGATGTCTCGGAGATGTTCCCTAAAGCGCTCTGCTAGGAGGCGTCCAGTCTCCCCAATGTAGAGGAGATCTCATCGGGAGCAACGGATATAATAAATGATATTGGTGGATGTGCAGGTAAAACTTTGATGGATGTGGAAGGCTCCTTTAGGGCCTTGGATGTAGGTGAGGGAGGAGGTGTGGGCGCAGGTTTTGCAATTCCTGCGGTGACAGGTGAAGGTGCCAGGATGGGAGGATGGGTTGTAGGGGGAGCGTAGTCACGAAGGGAACGGTCTTTGTGGAAGGCAGAACGGGGTGGGGAGCGAAATATATCCCTGGTGGTGGGGTCTTTTTGGAGGTGGTGGAAATGTCGGCGGATGATTTGGTTTAGGTCAAGGAGGGAGCCAGGGGAAGGGGTGTAGGGGGTGGGGGTCAGTGTGTTCAGGTCAGGAGTTAGGTCTGTCTCTGATTCTAACTCAGACACATTTTCCAAGGGTTCCAGTTGCTGGGTAATTGCTCATTCAGATATTTCAACTTCCAGGACATCTCTTAGGGTGTTAGCTGTGTTAAGGCCTCTGCATGATCCCAATATTCTCCCATAGACTCCTGTCTATGACGCGACAATGACCATCTTCCCAGTCAAAGATTTGAACCATTAACTTGAATGATCACCCATTTTTGCATTAACCAGTGTGATACTCTGGTTTGTTCAAATAGTGTTCTTAATTAGGTTCTTAATACCAATCTTTTATGCAATAGTTTCTTTAAAAAAGATCAAAACAAATGATATTTTTGACTACTTCATTTAAATACTTCAATTCAGTTCATATACATCCCACATGCTTCGATGGTAGATATTTAAAAAGATATGAACTCCTCTGACTGCAAAACATCTGGCAGGTCACAAGAACATACAAGGGAAGAGGAGTAAGCCCCTGCAACAAGAAGCATAAGAAATAGGAACAGGAATAGGCTGCTTGGCCCATTGCTCAATCATTTAATAGGATCATAGCTGATCTGGCATTCCTCATGTCCACTTTCCTGTCTTTTCACAGTAACCCTTGATTCTCTTACCGATCAAGGACTTATCTCAGTGACTCAGCCTTTCAAGGCAGAAGTATTCAATTTAATCAGGGCTGGTTTGAACTTCATCTTTATCCACCCACCTTTGACTCATATTCTTGTCAAACAAACAAATCTCAGTTTCGAAAGCTTCAATTGTCCCACCAACCTCAAGCAGCAGGATCAAACGGATTGAAGAGAACACAACAAAGGAATCCATTGAGAAACAGCAGTCTTCAATTTGCTGAAATAATACAGGGATTTTGAGGGAGTGTGTTTCTAATATGTACTTCACTCTGTGTGAAAATGTGGTTTCAAATTCTACTCCTCAGTGGTCAAGCTCCAATTTTAAGATCAAATCAGATTCATAGGTGGATACATCTCAACAGTTATATTGGGTTATTAGTCCTATTGAATTTTGGCCTCTACATTAGTAATTGTGCTGGATCAATCTTGACACTTGTCATTTGAAAACTTCACTTTTAAGTATAAAAATGCAACCTTATGAGTTTTAGCATTTTTGTTTTGAGCACTGCAAGCACTGCTTTCTAATTTATATGCAAATTAATCTTCCAATGCTTTCAAACATTAACATTGCTAGTCATGCTTTGTCAGACTGGCTGCTTTGTTGTTTCAATGACTCATTTCCATCTTAGACCTCAAGAGATAATAAAATATCTGCCTGATCAGGACAGGATTTTGTTATTATTTCAATTAATTTTAAACAATTTTGCAACATTTGTAGGTCTCGTTAATAAATGTCATGAACCAAACACAGTTAATGTTAGCCTTTTGGGATAATTTTGTGAACAGAAAATGCTAAGCTGTCATTTCTATTGAAATCAAGGTTGTAAAATAGATCATGTCTGATTTCAACAACCTGCAATGTAAGTGTTATATATTTTGTGCGTACAATGTGGTTCAGCAATATGCTATATCAGAAATGAAACTGCACCGTACACATGAACCATTGGGTCAAATTTTGCAGCAATTAATGATGCTTGCTGTTAATCTTGTGAAAAGTAGTCCACAAAGTATTTCCAAAGAGAATTTTTATTTTAGCTGAGCTGGAAGGTTCATTTTCAGATGTTTCGTCACCATATTAGGTGACATTTTCAGTGAGCCTCCTGACAAAGCATTGCCAATGATTCTTTCTTTCTATTTAGATGTCTGTGTTTCTTTGGGTTGGTGATGTTATTTCCTGTGGTGATGTCATTTCCTATGGTAATGTCATTTCCCATTCTTTTTCTCAGGAGGTGATAAATCGTGTCCAAGTCAATCTGTTTGTTGATGGAGTTTTGGTTGGAGTGCCATGCTTCTAGGAATTATTGTGCATGTCTCTGTTTCGCTTGTCCTAGGATGGATGTGTTGTCCTAGCCGAAGTGGTGGCCTTCCTCATCTGTATGTAAGGATATTAGTGAGAGAGGGTCATGTCATTTTGTGGCTAGTTGATGTTCATGTATCCTGGTGGTTAGTTTTTTTTTCAGAACCTCAACCTGAACTACAAATCATCTCAAAGCTTGCTACAATTTTTATTTAGCAGAAGCTGAGGCATCTAGCAGTACTGCAGACAGCAGCCAGGCTAATGAACTAATTGCATTGAAGAATTCTCACGTATTAAAACAAGAAATAAAATGTTTGAAGTTTATTTCATGTCTCAATCATGGCTTATTTAAAAAAAAAGAACTGATAATTATTTGAAGAAAAATATTGCAATACCATGGGGGAGAGATGAGGGACTTTTGTTCCTGCCTGGCAGAAACCTTCTTCTGTTGTAACCATCATATAATTCACATCTCAGTACAGTACAGAAAGCAAATGACAATTGGGATATCGTCATAGAATTATAACCATAATTGAAATAGGATTAATATTTTAAATAAAATATGTTAGCACATTAAAAAATCGTGAAATTCTCAAATATTCCTAAATAGGAATGAAACTTTAAAACCTGTAAAATTAGCTTTTCAGCTGCATAGATGTTCAGGTATAATTATGATTTGCTATGCTGTTAAAAACTTGGTTACACCTGATTAAATAACGCTTAACATTAACCTTTGTTTCAACAGAGAGTGTATTGTGTAAAAAGTTGGTATTCATATAAATTCATTGATTCTGTACGGATTGCATCTGTGAACTCTGAAAGCTTGTGGTGAAGCAGGTATCACTGACAGCAACTTCTAGATTTCCACATTGAATTGTACATGAATAGATGAGTACTTGAGTAGATTTTATCTGCATCATCTTTGGAACTGTTGTAGGTAACTTGATCAAAATTGTTTGTTAGTTTAATCAATAATTCCATTATAGCTGCATCATATATCAACAGGTTGGTGAAGCAAACTAAATGGACAGTGGTCTTTCATTCCCATGGAAGAAAGCAGGAAAGACTAATCCTTACTTAACACTTTTCACAATCACTGGTTTTTACACCTAATGAAGGTAGTTACTGTTGTGCAACAGGAAATATGGCAGCAAGTTAACACACAACAATCTCTCACAAACAACAGTGATGTAGTAACCACATAGCCTGGCTTTGTGATGCTAACTGAGGAATAAGTATTGGCCATAACACTGGTCACTGAAAATGTTTCCCCTGCATTTACTTCTGAATCCCGAGTCTGGTTTCCATTTTAGATCTGCTGCAGATCCTGATGATGCTGTGAAAATCTGGGCCAGAACATCATTTACAGCAAGAAGAAATCCATTCAGCCCATCGATCCATCTTGACTCTCCGCAGAGCTACAAAGGCCGTCCCCATTTCCAGTTTGAGGTTTAGTTGACATGCTCATCCCTTTTCTTTTGAAATAATCCATTACTTCTACTTCTGCTGTCAGGAGTTCCCTTCATTTGGTGGGGTCAGTGGATCCTGCTGACTATGTCAATTTAGTTTGCAACAAAGTCACACTTGGCATCCAGAGATGCGTAAAATCAAATTTCTTTATTACAAGCAAGCAGGCAAGAGAATTAACCTCCTGATTCTCTCTCTCAAAGTTGCTTTCTCCAAAGCTTCTTTGACACTCTCACTTTCTCTGTCTCTCCCTCAAAATCAGTTCCAGTAAACTTTATTGATGTATAATTCTAGGTGAACAAATGAAATCTACATCATTTTAGTCTCATCATTATCTTCGGAAAAGCTTACACAGTACAACAACTTTATTCCAAGCAATTCTCTTTAACCTTTTCATTCTCCACATTAGGTTCTCATGGGTAATGAATTCAGTCATCACCCCTCACTGACTAAAAATGTTCCTCCTCACCTCCCTCTGCATCACTTGCCCAAACCTTCAACATGCGTTCCCTATTTTTTGTATTATCAACTAATTGAAACAAATTTTTTTTTGCCTACAAGATTGAAACCATCAGAGCATATCAGAAGTAATCCTTGAACCCATGTACAGCTCCATAAAACATCACACATTTGTTTGAATAAGCAGGCGGGTCCTTGGCTTCATTCTAAAGGCAGCATCTTGTGCTGTTTTCTGAAATGTCAGGCTGGATTACATACTCAGGTTAATTAGCACAGTTAAATCAACAACTAGGAGACTCAAAGATAAGTATACCAATACTGAACTAAAAGCGCCATTTGAAATCTGGTCTTAGGTTTTTATAAATTAAGACAGATTAATAACTATCTCCTTGGAGAGTTTCAACCACATTGGCTATTACTTTTCCACTTTCCCATTAGCCTTGTTTATGATCCCCTGACTGTGAAACCCATTTCACCCAGATGTGTCTACTTTCTGAGAATGCTGCATCTTTTAACCCTAACTCACAGGAGCAACTGAAATATTATTAATTTCTTGCTAGTTTTGCAGAATTAGACTCTACATTAATGCTTAAACTAGCACTATGATATTTAACAAGTTTTCTAACTGCTCAGAATTTAAATAGCAGATTGACTAATTGGATCTTCTGAACTTTGCACTTAACACTTCTTCCTCACTCAAGCACTGAACATCCTACTGCGTATATTCCAACGTTTTCCCTTTTTAATTACTGTTTTCCCAGCATCATGCAAGATTAATTACTGTTATCAATAACAGTGTGAGTGTACAAATTAGTGAACAATGATGTTCAAGAAAAATAAAATTAAACATTGTGAGGGATAAAGGTTCATTTAATAAAATAGATTGGATAAAATGTAGATCTTTAAGTTGCCATTTGATGTTTATTGACTTTAGTTAAAACTTTTCATATCCTACAAATGATCAATTGGCTTCCTGTGTGGTATATTATATAATCTGCGTAGCATTATCTGGTACAATCCATGAAACTCAAGTAGTACAGCATGTACTTTATATTACTCGTGCCATTTTAAAACCTTTGAAATCATTTTGAATATAAATTTTTTCAGGTCACTTCCTCTTACACAATTGCTCAATTGATTTTTCTAAGCATCTCATTCATTTTCTTCTCAGCTATGGCATAGGTACAGCATTTGAATGCCATGTTAAATTTGGCATGGACAATTTGTAAACATGAAAGCATTCGTCACCATTATATAATTAAGTTATATAGTTGTGCATTTAGGTACATGAGGTAACATATTTCATGATACAAAAGAAATTGTCTAATTGTATTATGCTCAGCATAAACGTAAACGATAATCTTTTCATTTGCTTGTGGGACATGGTGTCACGAGCTGTGCCAGTCTCTAATTGCCCTTGAGAAGGTGGTGTGATTGAATTATATTTAAATGAGTGAGTTCTAGAACTAAATAGAATGCAAAGCATATTGTTAGCTGTAGTGATTGTAACAAGGTCAGCTGGCTGGCCCTCATAGAATATGTGTTCCCTGATTGCGACTGTTAATCTGGTCCAATCAGGGAGTCCTGGCTGACAGAAATAAACTTGAGTGTATTTTGATTTAGTCCCTACCCTTCTCTTCACTGTTTTGCTCACACAGCATTGCCCTGTGGTTTGAAGGGCAGTGCTTGTCACTGGCCACTCGGGTGTCTTTCCTATCTTCCTGGTGGTGGAAATTGAATAAAGATTCGTGCACTTTGTGTCTTTTCACTGTGTCTCACACCTGCACACGCACACCATGGGTGCTGGGGAATAAAAATAAGCACTACCGCAGTTAGGTGGTAGTGTGGGGGTTAAGGGAAAAGAGAGAGAAAAAAAAAGAAAAAAATAAACTTGAGTGTATTTTGATTTAGTCCCTACTCTCCCCTTCACTGTTTTGCTCACACAGCATTGCCCTTTGATGTGAAGGGCAGTGCTTGTCACTGCCCACTCGGGTGTTTAGCCTTTTGGGATTTGGACCATTTTGTGACTGACTGTGACTGTGCAAGGACTGTTCCTGTTGCTGCTTGGGGCCTGCCTCCCTGCTGCTGCCTGGGGCTTGCCTTGGGGCCCCTCCCCAGGACCTCCACCACCACCACTGCTGCTGCTGTGGCCTGCGAAGAGGCCTGCCTCCACTGCTGCTGCTGCCCGGGACTCGCCTTGGGGCCCCTCCCCAAGACCTCCACCTCTGCTGCTGCTGTTGTCTGGGGCCTGCCTTCCACCACCGCTGCCTGGGACTCGATTTTGGGGGCTGCCTGGGACTTGCCTTGGGGGCCTTCCCCAACAGGCCTGCCCCCCACCACTACGACCGAGGGACTGCCCAGGAATTGCTAGAGGCCTGCCTCCACTGCTGCTGCTGCCTGAGGCCTGCCTTCCACATCCGCTGCCTGGGACTCGATTTTGGGGCTGCCTGGGACTTGCCTTGGGGACCCTCCCCAACAGGTCTGTCCCACACCACAGCGACCGAGGGCCTACCTGGGACTCGCCTGAGGCCTGCCTCCACCGCTGTTGTCACCTGAGGCAGGTCTCCACCTTCGCTGCTTGGGACTCTCCCAGCAACTTCCACCACTGCTGCTGCCAGAGGCCCGACACCACCACCAGCGGCAGAGAATGGCGAGCCCGAAGGTCGCGGGGCCCAGCCGCACCTACGCCGGGGTAGCCGCTGCCTTAGGCTCGGCTGGCCCAGCCCCGGCTGCAAACCACACCCCCTTGAGGCACCTCACAAAATGCCTGGGGGTCAAGGCCTATCCCCACCCCAATATGAGCATCGAGGCCTGCAGCAAGGCCATGGCTAGTGTGGTCGGCCCACTGGCCATAGTCGCTGCGGCCCGGATGTACGGGAAGGCCGTATTTTTCCTTGGGACCGAGCAGGCGGTCCACCTGGCCGTGGAGAGGGGGCTCGCTGTGGGCGGGACACATTTGCCCGTCGACCCTCTGGAGGTTACGGCCCAGAGGGTCGTAATCTCCAACGTCCCGCCCTTTATTGCCAGCGAGCTCCTTCTCCCCCACCTCACCACCTTGGGGGAGATCCGGTCAGGGATCCAGCCACTCCTGCTCGGTCTCAAGGACCCCGCCCTCCGGCACATCTACTCCTTCCGTCGCCAGGTGTTTATTTGCCTGGCCCGGGAGGAGGTCACGGAGGGCTCGTTTACCCTCCTCCACGAGGGCGTGGCCTACCGCGCCTTCTGGACGGCGGACGGCGTGCGGTGCCACCTGTGCCGCGAGGTGGGGCACATCAGGAGAAACTGCCCCACCCAAAAGGCCGCCCAGCCCTCACCAACGGCTGACGGTGGTGCCGCCGTGCCCACACCCCCTCCCCCAAAGTCAACACCACAGGCCCCGGCACCGGAGCCTGAGCCGGAGGCTTCCGATCCTCCAGCCTCCGGCAGGGAGGGGGGTGAGCGTCCAGCCGGCCGGAAGGCGCTCAGGAAGGCGCGACGCGTCAGGCCCGCCCACGGGGAGACCACCCTATCCCCATCCCCGACACCCAGCCCACGACCTGCCCCGCCCCGGCACGACGATGCCCCTGCGGCCGTGCCAGCGTCGCCCCGGCGCGGGAACCCTGACCCCCAGACCCCCAAACCCCCGAACCTGTACCCGACCCTGACCCCACATCTACCCCCCCCCCCGATGGAGAAACCCCTGGGGCTGCGACGCCTGCCCCAGGCACTGCAACACCTGGCCCCGGGGACCCCGAGCCCGAGCCCCGCCCCGCCCAGCCACACCCTGGCACTAACCTGGGGGGGACCACCGCTGCCCAATCTCCCGCAGCGACCGTGTCTCCGGGCCCCGGAGAGGGAACTGGGCCCCTGCCCCGCCCGCCATCACCTGATAAACCAGGGGCGGGGCAGGAAGTGACACGGTTGACCCTCCCTACCCTGGCCACACCCCCTGCCTTCCCCCAGCCAATCGTATTCCGGGAAAGGCTGGGGGGAGGGGCCTCAGGCCCCATGACCACCAAGGCGGGCGGGGAGGGAGAGGCCCATAGATCCCCCCCTGTCTCTCTGGGGAAGAGGGGCTGGCCCTTAGAGGGGAGAGACAGTCCTGCAGCGCGCCGGTGGCGCTGCCCCTCTCCAGGGGACGGGCCCACGGGACCCTCCAACGATCCCGCACCGCGGCCTGACCTGCCCGACGACGACGACGACGACGACGACGACGACAACAACAACAACACTACTTGCGGGCGTCGACAAAGGACCCTTTACCGGGTCGCCGAGCGGCGGAGGGGAGGTAGGTGTTATCCCCGCTCCTCCCTCCCAGACTGTTTTTCCGGGAGCCTTGGCCCTGGGGGACGATCTTTTCCTGGGGGATGACCTTTTCCCGAGGAGCCAGGCGTCCCGGTGTCGGGAGGAGAGCGGGGCCCCGAGCCTCCGCCGCCCGACGACCCGAACTCGGGGCGTTCCGGGACGGGGTGCGCCGAGGAAGGTACCGCCGGTGACCCTGGGGGTGGGGTCGCCGGGGGTTCGAGGCCTGTTGGCGGCGCCGGACCAGCCCCCATCCTCTCGGTGGGGGAGGGGTCGGTGACCGAGGGCGACCTCCCGGAGGAGGGTTCGGGATCGGTGGCGGACACCGGGGACGACGCGGACTCTGTCTGCAGTGACATTTTTGAGTCCCAGGTGCCCCCCGCCGATCTCCCCCTCATCCCCCTCGAGGAACTCCAGGAATTTGTCGAGGAAACTCAAGGTCGCCGGGATAGAGCCCAACTGGCTTTCGACCGCTGGGGCTCTTATGAAAAGGTTTATTGGTCGGCCCACGCTGCTCGCCAGGCGCCTGGGCTCGACGTCAACGAGCGAAAGCGAGTCAGGAACTTCCTGGGGGCACTCCTGGTGAGGGCGAGGGACTCCTGTGCCCCTCCCTCGTCCTCCCAGTAATTGTATTTGTTTTTAAACTATACTGGTGGTGGTAGCACAACGCTTCAGACATGGAGACGACTATAGCCAGCCTCAACATCAACGGCAGCAGGGAGTCACAGCGCAGATTCCAGACCCCCTCGGTCCTTCGGGACGGGAGGTATGCGGTGTGCTTCCTGCAAGCAACCCACACTACCCCGGGAGATGAAGCCATCTGGCTCCTGGAGTGGCGAGGGGGGGTCTACATGAGTCACCTCACCCGCAGATCTGGCGGGGTGGCTATCCTGTTGGCCCCGCATTTTCAGCCCGAGATCTTGGGGGTCAGGGAGCCAGTGCCAGGCCGTTTGCTTCACCTGACGGTTCGGCTGGGGGGCGCGGTGCTTCACTTGGTAAACGTATACGCTCCCCTGGCCGGGCCGAGGCAAGCGAGCTTCTTTCAAGAACTGTCCACTCATCTCGCTTCCATCGACGAGAACCAGTGCGTCGTCCTCGGGGGAGATTTTAACTGTGTCCTCGAGGGCAGGGACCACGGCGGTGCCCGCACTGGCTGTGCGTCGGGGAAGAGGTTGGGGGACTTGGTCAAGTCCTTCGACCTGGTGGACGTCTGGCGGACTCTCCATCCCGACTCCATCTCCTTCACCTTCGTGAGGCCTGGGGTCGGAGCGTCCAGAATCGACCGCCTGTACGTTTCGCGGGCGTACGCCTCCTGTTTTCCGAAGGCCTCCACGCGGCAGGTGTCGTGCACGGACCATCACCTGGTGTGGGCGGAACTCCTTCAGTTCGGCGCCAGGCTCGGCTCCGCGTACTGGCACTTTAACAACCTGCTGCTGGAGGACGAGCGGTTCCGGGACTCGTTTCGTCGTTTCTGGGCCGGCTGGAGAAGGAAGCGGGGAAGCTTCCCCTCCCTGAGGCTATGGTGGGACGTGGGCAAGGCTCACGTCCGCGTCTTCTGTCAGGAGTACGCGAGGCGGTCGACCAAGAGGCGGAAATCCAGGATCGTGGAGTTGGAGAGGGAGATGCTCGACCTGGAGTCACGCCTCGGTCAGCCCGACGCGGACCCGGCCCTGCGCGGGGTGTACGAAGAGAAGAAGGCCGCGCTCCGGGACCTGCAGCTCGTCGGGACTCGGGGCGCGTACGTGAGGTCGCGGATCCAGCTCCTCCAGAACCTGGACCGCGGCTCCCCCTTCTTCTACTCGCTGGAAAAAAGGCGCGGCACCCGTCAGCAGCTCCTTGTGCTGCTGGCCGACGACGGGTCCCTCGTCTCAGATCCGGAGGGCGTCAGGGCCCACGTCCGAAACTATTACACGGCTCTGTTCTCTCCGGATCCGTCCAGCGAGGATGCTCGCAGAGTTCTGTGGGAGGACCTGCCGCAGCTCAGCCCGGAGGACGCCGGAAGGCTCGACGCTCCCGTCACTTTAGAGGAGCTGACCGGCGCCCTCGACCGGCTCTCGAGGGGCAAAACCCCGGGGCTGGACGGGCTGACTGTGGAGTTCTTCAGGGCGTTCTGGGACGTCCTGGGGAACGACTACGCACAGGTCCTGGGGGAGTGTCTAAATGCCGGACAGCTGTCCCTTTCTTGGCGCAGGGCGGTCATCGTCCTGCTGCCGAAGAAAGGGGACCTTCGTTCCTTAAAGAACTGGCGTCCGGTCTCCCTCCTCAGCACGGACTACAAAATCTTCGCCAGGGTGTTGTCTTCTCGCCTGGCTTCCGTGCTGGCCCACATGATTCACCCGGACCAGTCCTACACGGTCCTGGGCCGGAGGATACACGACAACGTCCACCTGGTCCGGGACCTGATCCATTTCTGTCGACGGGCTGGTCTGCCGAGCGCCTTCCTGTCTCTCGACCAGGAGAAGGCGTTCGACAGGGTCGATCACGAGTACCTGCTCGGGACTCTGCGGGCGTTCGGGTTCGGGACGCGGTTCGTCGCCCGGATCCGACTTTTGTACGCCGCCGCAGAGTGTCTGGTTAAAGTTAACGGGTCCCTGACGGCGCCCCTTCGCTTCGGGAGAGGAGTGCGTCAAGGCTGCCCCCTGTCCGGCCAGCTGTATTCCCTGTGCGTGGAGCCTTTCCTGCGCCTCTTGCGGAGGAGGTTGTCGGGGCTGGTTCTGCGCGGCACGGGCACGGGGGTGGTCCTCTCGGCCTACGCCGACGACGTGCTCCTCACTTTAACCGACCCGGCTGACCTGGGGAGGATGCGCGAGTGCCAGGCCGTGTACTCTGCGGCGTCTTCCACCAGGATCAACTGGGCCAAGTGTTCCGGACTATTGGTCGGTCCGTGGCGGGTGGACTCTCTGCCGGAGGAGTTACGGGGGTTCAGCTGGAGTACCACCCATCTCCTCTACCTGGGGGTCTACCTCAGCCCGGCTGAGGAATCCTGGCCGGCCAACTGGCAGGAGCTGGAGGCCAAAGTCTCGGCTCGCCTAGGCCGCTGGACAGGACTGCTCCGAGTGCTATCTTACAGGAGTCGAGTGCTGGTCATAAACCAGCTGGTGGCCGCCATGCTGTGGTACCGGCTGGTCACTTTGGTCCCTCCTCCTGGCTTTGTCGCTGACATCCAGAGAACGTTGGTCGACTTCTTCTGGGACAAAAAGATGCACTGGGTCGCCGTGCAGGTTCTGAGTCTCCCTATCGAGGAGGGCGGTCAGTCGCTGGTGTGCGTCCGCACCCAGGTCGCGACGTTCCGCCTTCAGACCTTGCGGCGATACCTTTACGTCGAGCCTCCTCCTAGGTGGTGCGCCCTGGCGACGTATTTTTTCTGCCAGGTGCGTAACCTCAACTACGACACGCAGCTCCTGTTCGTCGACCGTGACGGTTTGGAGGTCTCCCTCAAGGTGCTGCCTGTCTTTTACCAGGACCTGATCACTGTCTGGAACATGGTCGAATCGCGTCGCGCCTACCCTCCGGCTGGAGTAGCGGCTGTCGTCAGGGAGCCGTTGCTCAGGAATCCGCACCTCCGTACTCGCGGGTTCGAGTGGCTGTCGGAGGGGAGGGCCGTGGCGGCGAGGGCGTCCAGGGTCGGGGACGTGCTGGGTGCCGGGGGCCTGGGCTGGACGCTGCCGCAGGACATAGCGAGCAGGGCAGCGGTAGACGTCCGGTACGTGGCCACCGCCATCCGACGCCTTAAAACGGCGGTGCTCAGACCCGACGTAGTGCACCAGTTGGAGGACGCTCAGGTGTGCGGTGGGATCCCGTCCGCGCTCACCCCGGCCCGGACGGAATTTCACATTGGCCCCAAGGTCCCGTACTTCCCGCGGGAGCCTGTGCCCCACAACCTGAGCCGCCTCCGGAATTTTAATTTTGTGTCTTTTAAGGATATAAAAAGGAGGGCCCTGTATCGACTGCTGCTGCACACCGTCCACCTCTTCTCCCTCATCCACCGTCCGGACATCCCTTGGCGTGCCCATTTGCCATCGGGCAGTGGGGATCCCCAGTGGAGGGCTCTCTACGCGGGAGTCCTCCCTCTTTCTCTCGGGGATCTGGGGTGGAGGGTGCTGCACGCAGCAGTCCCCTGCAACCGCAGGTTGCGGTGGTTCACGGACTCCCAGCCCAACTGCTTGTTCTGTGGCGCTGTGGAGTCCGTGGACCATGTATATATTGGGTGTGGGCGTTTGCACTCCCTTTTTGATTTCCTCAGAAACCTTCTCCTCTGTTTCTGGCTGCACTTCAGTCCCACGCTCCTGATCTTCGGGCACCCAGTACGGAGGAGGGAGGGCAGGTCCGAGGACCTCCTCGTGGGTCTGCTCCTGGGCCTGGCCAAACTGGCCATCAACAGGTCCAGGCAGCGGGCCATGGAGGGGGTCGTTAGGGCCGACTGCCTGCCCCTCTTCCGGGGTTACGTTAGAGCCCGGGTGTCCTTGGAGAAGGAGCACGTGGTGTCCACCGACACCCTGGAGTCGTTCAGGGAGAGGTGGGCGCCGCAGGGAGTGGAGTGCATTATTTCTCCCTCCAACTCTATTTTGATTTAGTCCCTACCCTCCCCTTCACAAAAAGAATAAAGATTCGTGCACCTTGTGTCTCTCACTGTGTCTCACACCTACACACACACACACCCTGGGTGCTGGGGAAAAATAAGTACGACCGCGGTTAGGTGGTAGTGTAGGGGTTTAAAAAAAAAAGTAAAACAGGGGTCTGCCCTTCCCTTCACTGTTTTGATCACACAGCGTTGTCCTTTGATGTGAAGGGCAGTGTTTGTCACTGCCCACTCAGGTGTTTTAAAAAAAAGATTCCTGCACCTTGTCTATCTCACTCTGTCTTCATCCTGCACATGCACACCATGGCTGCTGGGGAGGAATAAGCACTACTGCAGTTAGGCGGTAGGGTGGGGTTAATTTTTTAAAAAAGAATAGTAGACTTGAGTGTCACTGCTTGTCACTCTCGGGTGTTTCCTTTCTTCCTGGTGGTGGAAATTTGGATAAAGTTTCGTGCACTTTGTGTCTTTCACTGTGTCTCACACCTGCGCGCACACACACACACGCCATGGGTGCTCGGGGGAAAAAAAAAGCAAGAAAGAAAAGGAAAAAAAATGATGGGTGATTTAAAAAAAACAGGAGTGTCAGGCATCCTGTTCACTCTGGGAGCTGGCTCTGAGGTAGCTGGATCAGTGTCAGGAAGTCTCCACATTTAAAAAAGGGGTGATTTTGGGACAGTGTGCCTACCATTGTGGAGTTATTAAAAAAAATAAACTTGAGTGTCACTGCTTTTCACAGGCCACTTAGGTGTTTCCTTTCTTCCTGGTGGTGGAAATTTGAATAAAGATTCATGCACTTTGTGTCTTTCACCGTGTCTCACACCTGCACACACACACCATGGGTGCTGGGGAAAAGATAACCACTACTGCAGTAAAGCAGTAGTGTGGGATAATATAAAAGAAAGATGAATAGGGGTGTCACTACAGTCAGTGTGTTCTTTGTCTTTTCCAAAAATAAACTTGAGTGTCAAAGGTTCTGTTCATTCTGAGAGCTGGCTCTGAGGAAGTTAGACCAGTGTCAAGAGCTTTCTACATGTAACTAAAGAGTGACTTGGTGGTGGGATATCAGTGGCTGTGGCATTCTTTCAGTGGCAGTGAGAGTGGGATTAATGATGTGACCATGCCAAAGCACATACTAGCTGAAGCCCAACTGGGCTTCAAACAACAACTACAACTGGCTTTATCATTAGAAAATGTGGCAAGTGGAGCATGGAAGTTGCAAAGTATTCTGATGGAAATGAACAGTTATACCGAGCTTGGGGAACACCACATCAGTGAAAGCAATTGCAAAGCCTCATCAGGATATATCTCATCAGGGACTCTGCAACAACCCACAACAAAACACCAAAACAAAGCCAAGTCTTGGCCAAACGATTAACATTTTCTTCAGGATTCAGGCCAACAAGCCATTATAGTTGCTTCCAGTATGCAGATTTGAGACAGCAAAATAGTTCCGCTCGACTTAAATTGAGTAAGAGAACTCATCAGTCGGTATCCAGGAGAGTGCATACTCTGGAATGAACATTGACATCTGGTCTGGAACAGTTAAATTGCTCAGCAACATCCAAATCAGAACTAATCAAAATAAACATCTAGTTAAATGGTCATCCGATTCTCATGGAGATTGATACCAGCACAGTGGCTTCAGTAACCACAGAACCAGTTCTGGCAAAGGTTTTTTCTGGACTCCAACCCTTAACTTGCTTAAGACCTCAGCCAAACTGAGAACCTATACCAGGGAACCTTAACAGATTAAGGATACAACTTCAATACCAGTTTCTCATGAGAAGCAGCTGGTTCAGTTACCACCGATTGTAGTAAAAGGCTCGGGCCCAAGCCTGATGGGGTGAAGTTAGTTGAGAAAGATTCACCTTGATGGGCACAACACTTTTGTTTAGAAAATGGCTGCCGGAGTGAAATGTTAATGAAATAGCTGGATATTTTCCAAGAAGGTCTAGCGACTATCAAAGGTAACAAGGCCACCTTGCATATTGATTATGAAGCAACCCAATGTTTCTGCAAGGCCCAGCCAGTGCCATTTGCCTTTAGGGCAAAAGTAGAGGCAGAAATCAGTAGGTTGAAAGGTGAAGGAATCATCAAGTCAGTGCAATTTGCAGAATGGGTAGCACTGGTCGCACCAATTGTGAAGCCTGATGGATTGGTTTGCCTTTCTGGGGATTGTAAAGCTTTTCACAGCTGGATAAGTACCCAATCCCTCAATTAGAGCAATTATATGCAAGGCTGGCAGGGGGGCTGTCCTTCATAAAGCTGGTCATTAGCCATTCGTACTTGCAATTGTGGTTGGATGAGGATTTCCAGAAGTACGCTACAATTAATATCTATAAGGGTTTGTGCCAATATACAAGACTGCCATTTGGGGTATCATCAGTCTGTGCAATTCTTCAGTGGATAATGGACAACGTTTTACAAGGTATACTCGAAGTTATCATTTATTTGGATTATCTGCTAATAACAGGGTAGATCAATAATGAGCACTTGAAGTACTTGGACATCGTCCTTAGGCATTTCTCCCAAGTGGGCATATGCCTTAGAAAGGAAAAATGTGTGTTTCATGCATCTCAATTGACCTATCTGGACTACAGAGTTGACAAGACTCAGAAGATAAAGTAAGAGTGATCAAAGGTGCCCAGCTCTCAGGTCAGTACTGGAGTTTAGGTCTTTCCTTGAGCAATTTCCGAAAGTTAATACATAAGCTGGCCTGCATCCTGGCACCTTTCCATCAACTCACAATAAAGGGGCAACCTTGGAAATGGTCACGGAGCCAAGCCATATCTTTCAGGAAAGAGAACAAACAGTTATTATCCTCCAAGATGTAGGCAATCTACAATCTCATTCTGGAATAGTGGTGCTGGAAGAGGTCTAGAATTGACATGCCATGCTTCACCGTTTGGCATCATGGTAGTATTAACTTATAGATGGCCCAATGAGAGGGATGTCCAATAGCGTATGCACCCACAACATTGGCTAATGCAGAGCGTAAATACGCCCAGACAGAGAAGGAAGATTTGGCGGTCATATTTGGAGTCGGGCCGTTCTGCCAATACTTTTACAGATGTAAATTTGTAATAATAATGAACTACAATCCCCTGCTAGGTCCAGTAAAGTGGACAAGGGTTGAGAGTATGGTGCTGGAAAAGCACAGCAGGTCAGGCAGCATCCGAGGAGCAGGAGAATCGATATTTTGTGCATAAACCCTTCATCATTCACCTTAAAGAGGACAAGGCTGAGCCATCCCTAGCTTCAGGCCAAATTCTCTGATACTAAGTGTGTATGAGTGCAAATTGGAACACTGTCCAAGAGGCCAAGTAGCAAAAGTACATGCATGAGTCACCTCCCACTGGCAGATACATTGCCATATGCACCACCCCTGGTTTTAAATTTTCTGAAAATACTTCCAGTTGCAGCTGACAACATCAGACTTTGGATGCAAAAAGCTCAAGTCTTCTCAAAGCTAAAACAGCTGGTGGTGATGGGGGAAACAGGAAGACTGTCACAACCAGAATTGAAACCTTTTTGGACCGGAGAGACCAGATCATAGTAGAGGACGGGTTATAAGTATTAGGAATGTGAGTGATTGGCCTGAGCAAAAGTCACTGCCAGATACTGACTGAACTCCATTCAGGGTCATCCAGGGATTTCCAAAATAAAGATGTTAGCGACAAGCTATGTTTGGTATCCAGGATTGGATTCAGAGATAGTTGCATTGTTAGGGCAGTGCCCAGAATGCTAACAAGGACACAAATTACCACCAGGAACTCCCCCACATTCCTGGACTCGATTGCACACGCTATGCAGGTCCTTTCATGCGCTCAACGTTCTTAGTCAATGTGGACACCCACTCAAATCCGCTAGTCATGCATAGAGTTCATTTGTCAAACACAGGACAATAGTAGAAAAATTATGCACATCGTTTGCAATACATGGACTTCCAGAAATGTTGGTCACAGACAATGGGCTATAATTTACCAGCAGGAAATTTAAGTATTTCCTAAATTTGAATGGTATTCATTATATAAGGACAGCTCCATACCATGCATCATCCAATGAACAAAGAGAACAAAGAACAAAGAAAATTTACAGCCCAGGAACAGGCCCTTCAGCCCTCCAAGCCCTTGCAGATCCAAATCCACTGTCTAAACTTATCGCTCAATTCCGAAGGATTTGTATCCCTCTGCTCTCCACCTACTCATGCATCTGTCCAGATGCACTTTAAATGAAGCTACCGTGTCTGCCTCTACTACCTCTGATGGCAATGCGTTCCAGGTACCTACCACCCTCTATGTAAGTACTTTCCACATGTATCCCCCTTAAACTTTTCACCTCTCACCTTGAAAGCATGACCTCTTGTTATTGAATCCCTCACCCTGATAAAAAGCTTCTCTCTATCCACCCTGTCTATACCTTCATGATTTTGTGGACCTCAATCAGGTGTCCCCTCAATCTCCTTCTTTCTAATGAAAGTAATCCAACCTGCTTAATCTCTCTTCAAAACTAGCATCCTCCATACCAGGCAACATCCTTGTAAACCTTCTCTGCACCCTCTCCAAAGCGTCCACATCCTTTTGGTAATGTGGCGACCAGAACTACCACAGTATTCTAAATGCTGCCAAACCAAAGACTTGTACAATTTTAACATGAACTGCCAACTGTCATATTCAATACCCCATCCAATGAAGGCAAGCATAGCATATGCCTTCTTGACCACTCTATTTACCTGTGTAGCCACTTTAAGGGTTCAATGAACCTAAACTCCCAGATCTCTCTGCTCATCAACTTTTCCCAAGGCTCTTCCATTTACAGTATATTTCACTCTTGAATTAGACTTCCCAAAATGCATCACCTCACATTTGCCTGGATTGAACTCCATCTGCCACTTCTCCACCCAACTCTCCAGTCTATCTATATTCTCCTGTATTCTTTGACAGTCCCCTATGCTTTCTGCTACTCCACCAATCTTCGTGTCTTCTGCAAACTTACTGATAAGACCACCAATGCCCTCTTCCAGATCATTTATGTATATCACAAACAACAGTGGCTCCTGCACTGATCCCTGTGAAACACCAGTTTCTTCATTCTCCATTTCGAGAAACTCTATTCAACTACTACTCTTTGTCTTCAATGTTCTGGCAAAAAGAGCAGTTCAAACTTTGAAGGCAGAAAGGAACAGCCTATAGTTTCACTGGCTGCCAAACTGTCCTGTGCATAAGGAGTGCACAAGTAGATCTAAATAGGTTGAGCAGTCAAAATGTATCAGATGGTGTAAAATGTGTGAAAAAGCAGTGTATCACTTAAGTATAGAATGACTGTGGAATAATAAGATACAAAGAATCTGGCGTTCTAGTGCATTAGCAGGTAGAGTTGCAATCAAGAAGGCTAATGAAATGGAATTTTTATGAGGAACTGAAGATGTCATTAATCAGGTTATGCCTCAGTTACAGAGGGTATTGGAGGAACCACATCTGAATAGTATGTATAATTTTGTTCTCCTTACTGATGAGAGAATATAAATTGTTTAAAGAAAGGCTATGGGAATGGGTTGCGTAAGATTGACTTTTTTCCACTTTTGCTTAGAGAGTGAAGGGTGCTTGATTGAAGTGTATAAAATCCTGAATGGCTTTGGCAAAGTGGATGGAGAAAGGATGTTTCCTTTCTGGGTGAATTCAGGACTAGAAAACTTTGTTTTAAAATAAGGAATCACCCTTTGGGGTCAGAGATGAGAATTATTTTTCTCTTCGTGCTTTGTGTAATTTTTGAACTCTTCATTTCAGAAGCCAATGTAAGTGGTATCATTGAATATGTTTAAGACAGAGGTCACAGTCATGGAACATGGAAACAGGCCTTTCAGCCCAACTCATCCATGCCAACCACATTTCCTAAATGAGTCACAGTTTGGCCCATATCCCTCTAAACCTTTCCTAATCTGTCCAAATGTCTTTTAAATATGGTAGTTACACCTGCCTCTGTCTCTGGCAGTTTGCTCCATATACACTCCATCTTCTGTGTGAAAAAGTTGCCCCTCAACTCCGTTGCTCCAGGCTAACTCACCTCTCAATCCCCTCTCACTTGAAACCCATGCCCTTTAGTTTGGACTCCCCTACCCTGGGGAAAAGACCTTAGCTGTTCACCTTATCTATGCCCCTCATGATTTTATAAACTCAAGAGAAGAGGATTCTGGGTAACCTAAGATGAAAAATTGGATAAATTTGTGGCTGTAAGAGCTGTTCCTTTTTTGAGATATTTTCAGTGTTGGAGCTGATTTCCTTGAATTTGGGAGAAGTGATTGCTGTTTTATAACCTGTTGCTTTGTTTTGGAATTTTGGGGTAAAGAAATCAAAACAATGAAATTTCTAAGAAGAGGAAGACAGACAAAGGCAGTGACCACATGGGAAATGAATCAAATGAAGAAATAAACTGGCACAACTGTATGACCCAGCAATGAATCTGCACAGCCAACAGTTCTGCTGTTTGATTTCAAGCTTCTCTGGGCATTGGAGTCACGTAAGAAAAATGAACGCACAGCAAAATTCACAGCTGACCTTGGACAAACCTTTGTGGGAGAACTCAAGGAAAGGGAGCAGCTAAGTGGCTTTTTAAAGTGTAACCTTACTGGGTTTTATTTTTGTAAATCTCTAATAGTGAGTAGAGTGGGTTCCTTTTTCATGATATAGTTTGTTGAGATCTGTCTCTTGATTAAACTTTAAAATATAAAACACAGGTACTAAGTTAGTCTAGAGAAATTTTTTTAGAGCAGCAAGACTGTGCTATTTTCTGGATTGTGAAGGAACAAAGATGGCCTTTGTAAAGTGATGCATTCTTCTTGTCGGATGTGGGAGGGTAGGGAGAGTTTCCATTTTACTGATGATTACATCTGCAGGAAGTGTGATTATGAATCCTATCGAATCATATAGTTTGGTTGGAGCGGCAGTTAGAGGCAATGAGGAATTTACATGAGATGGGGGTGTGATGGATGGCAGTTGTAGGAAGGGAGAAAAACTGAAGATACAGTCAGGTGGATGGGTTACCTCCAGGAAAGGTAGAAGAAGGAGGCACATCATGCAGGAATCTCCTGCGGCCATTCTCATCTCAAACAGGTATGCTCTTTTGAAAAAATGCAGGGGATGATGAAATGTAGCGTTGACAGCCATGTTTCTGGTACCAGGACTGGCTCTAATGTAATGACAGGTATGCCAGGCTTCAAGCGATCGATTGTGATCGAGGACTCTCTAATCAGTGGCACAGACAGATGTTTCAGCATCTGACAGCAAAACATCACAATGGTGTGTTGCCTCCCTGGTGCCTGGATCAAGGATATCTCAGAGAGAGTGTAGAATAATCTCAAAGGGAAGGTGGACCAGCAAGAGGTCATTGTACACATTGGGAACTAATGACATCGGAAGAGAAAAGGATGACATACTGAGGAGAGAATATAGGAAGTTAAGCAGGAATTTAAAAAGGAGTTTCTCAAGGGTAGGAACATCTGGATTACTCCTGATGCCACAGGCTGGAACTGCTCAGGAGGATTTAAACAAATAAGGGACGGGTGGGGCGGGGGTCTGGGGGGTGGGGTTGCGGGAGGAGGTGGGCAGAGGACCCAGGGGATAGTGAGAAAAGAAATCAGTCTGAGAATCATCCAGTTGGGAATGGGAAAGGGAGCAAGTCAAACACTCAGGGCAGGCAGGAACAAAGCAGAGAATGACATAGGACTGATAAAGTAAACTGCATTTATTTCAGTGTGCGAGGCCTAACAGGTAAGGCAGATGAACTCAGGACATGGTTGGGAACATGGGACTGGGATATCATAGCAATTACAGAGACATGGCTCAGGGATGGACAGATTTGGCAGCTTAATGTTCCAGGATATAGATGCTACAGGAAGGATAGAAAGAGGGGAAAGAGAGGAGGGAAAGTGGTGGTTTGGATTAAAGATAACATTACGGCTGTGCATAGTGAGGATATTCCTGGAAATATGTCCAGGGAGCTTATTTGGGTGGAACTGAGAAATAAGAAAAGGATAATTACCTTATTGGGATTGTACTATACACTCCCCAATAATTGGTGGGAGACTGAGGAACAAATTTGTAAGGAAATCTGTTATCTGTAAGAATAATAGGGTGGTTATGGTAGGGGATTTTAACTTTCCAGGTATAGACTGGGACTGCCATAGCGTTCAGGGTTTAGATGGAGATGTATTTGTTAAATATGTACAGCAATTTTTTTCTGATATACTATGTGCATGTACCTACTAAAGAAGGTGCAAAACTTAACCTACTCTTGGGAAATAAGGCAGGGCAGGTGACTGAGTTATCAGTGGGGGAGCACTTTGGGGCCAGTGACCATAATTCTATTAGTTTTAATATAGTGATGGAAAATGATAGAACAGATCTAAAAGTTAAAGTTCCAAATTGGAAGAAGGCTAATTTTGATGGTACGATGCAAGAACTTTCAAAAGTTGATTGGGGATTGATATTTGGAGGTAAAGCGACAGCTGAAAAATGGGAAGCCTTCAAACATGAGAAAATAAGAGTCCAGAGAAAACATGTTCCTGTTAGGGTGAAAGGCTGGTAGGTGTAGGGAATGCTGGATGATGAGAAAATGAGGGTTTGGTCAAGAAATAGAAGGAAACATGGGTGTAGACAGGAGAGATCGAGTGAATCCTCAGAAGAGTGTAAAGGTAGGAGTATACATAAGAGGGAAATCAGGAGGGCAAAAAGAGGACATGAGATAGGTTTAGCAAATAGGGTTAAGGAGAATCCAAAGGGATTCTACAAATACGTTACGGACAAAAGGGTAACTAGAGAGAGAATAGGGTCTCTTAAAGACCAGTAAGGCAGCCAATGTGTGGAACCACAGAAGATGGGAGAGAAACTAAAGGAGCATTTTCCATCAGTGTTTACTGTGAGAAAAGGTTTGGAAGATTTTGAATGTGGAGAAATCAATAATGATATTTTGGAAAATGTCCACATTACAGAGGAGGAGGTGCTGGACATCTCCAAACGTGTCAAGGTGGATAAATCCCCAAGATGTGATCAAGTGTACCCTCGACTTTTGTGGACAGCTAACAAAATGATTGCTGAGCTCCTTGCTGAGATATTTGTATCATCGATAGTCACAGGTGAGGTGCAGGAAGACTGAAGATTGGCAAACATGTGCCACTATTTAAGAAAGGTGGTAAGGAAAAGCCAGGGAACTATAAACCTGTGAGCCTGACATCGGTGATGGGCAAGTTGTTGGAAGGAATCCTGAGGGACAGGATTTACATATATTTTATAAGACAAGAACTGATTAAGAATAGTCAACATGCCTTCATGCAAGGGAAATCCTCTTTCACTAACTTAATTGAATTTTTTGGAGAAGTAATGAAAAGGATTGATGAGGGCAGAATGGTGGACATGATCTACAGGGACTTCAGTAAGGTGTTCAATAAGGTTCTTCATGGGAGACTGGTTAGCAAAGTTAGATCACATAGAATACAGGGGTACAGAACTGGCTCAAAGGTGGAAGACAGAGTGTGGTGGTGGAGCGTTGCTTTTCAGACTGGAGGCCTGTGACCAGCGGCAAGCTACAAGGATCAGTGTTGGGTCAACTTCTTTTTGTTTTTTATATGAATGGTATGGATGTGAACATAGGAGGTATGGTTAGTAACTTTGTAGAGGTCATGACAATTGAAAGTGTAGTGGACAGTGAAGAAGGTTACTTCAGAATACAATGGCTTCTTGATCAGATGGACCAATGGGCCAGGAGTAGCAAATGGAGTTTGATTTAGATAAATGTGTTAGGTCTTCTAATTTGAAAAGGCAAATTAGGGCAGGACACTTAATGGTAAGGTCCTAGGCAAAGTTGCTGAACAAAGAGACCTTGGAACACAGGTGCATAGTTCTTTGAAAGTAGAGTCAATGGGTAGATAGGATAGTGAAGAAGGTGTTTAGTATGCTTTCCTTTATTGGTCAGCACATTGAGTAAAGAAGTTGGGAGATCATATCGAGCCTGTACAGGACATTGGTTAGGTTAATGTTGGAATATTGCATACAATCCTGGTCTCTTTCCAACGGAAGGACTTTGTGAAACTTGAAAGGGTTCAGAAAAGATTTACAAGGATGTTGCCAGGATAGAAGGTTTTGAGATATAGGGAGAGGCTGAATAGGCTGGGGCTGTTTTTCCTGGAGCATCGGAGGCTGAGGGGTGACTTTATAGAGGTTTATAAAATCATGAGAAACATGGATAGGGTAAATAGATAAGATGGGGGAGTTGGGGGGTGAGTCCAAAACTAGAGAGCATAGGTTTCAAATGAGAGAAGAAAGATTTAAAAGGGACCTAAGGGCAACTTCTTTCACACAGAGGGTGATGCATGTATGGAATGAACTGCCAAAGGAAGTGGTATAGGCTGGTACAATTACAACATTTGAAAGGCATCTGGATGGGTATTTGAAAAGGAAGAGTTTAAAGGGATGTGGGGTCAAATGCTGGTAAATGGGACTAGATTTATTTAGGATATCTGGTCAACATGGATGAGCAGGACTGAAGGGTCTGTTTCCGTGCTGTACATCTCTATGACTCTAAATCTCTATAAGGTCACTCCTCAGCCCCCTATGCTCCAAGGGAACAGGTCCCAGCCTATCCAGCCTCTCCTTATAACTCAAACCTTTCCATCTCAGTGACATCCATGCAAATCTTTTTTGCACCCTTTCCAGTTTAATAACGTCCTTCCTATAGCAGGGAAACCAGAATTGTGCACAGTATTCCAAATGTAGCCTTACCATTGTCTTGTAAAACTAACATGAAATCCCAACTCCTGTACTCAATGTGTAATCTGACCAATGATAGCAAGTGTGCCAAATGCCTCCTTCACCACCCCATCTACCAGTGATGCCACATTCGAGGAACTATGTATCTGCACCCCTAGGACTCTGTTTGAAAACAGTGCCCTACCATAAACTGTGTAAGTCCTGCCCACCAAAATGCATCACCTTGCCTTTATCTAAATTAAAGTCCATCGACCATTCCTTGGCCCACTGGTCCAATTGATCAAGATCAAGGTAGTTAGATTCTCATTAGCCAAGGGAATCAAAACTTATTGGTGCTTCATTGAGAATGTGGAATTAGGAAAACACAGACAGATCAGCCATGACCTTACCGGATGGTGGAGCAGATTTGATGGACTGAATAATCTGTTTGTCTCTTTTACTCATGTTCATATATTTGAACTACTAAAGATCCTAAAAGTTTGTTAATGTGCTGGTAGGTTCAGAGATTGTTTTGTTTACAATTTGAGATCATGAGCTCAATTTTAAACATGATAGCCATCTCTATATGTCTTAAGCCAATTTTACCTTTATTACCTGGTACTCTGGTGGAGGTAATTGCTAATTCATTCTGGAGCCTGCCTGATCTTGTTGCAATTGAAAGCAATGGGATGGAAATCTGACAGTACATGGGCTGTCAAAAGAACTTTGCATAGTACATTTGAACTGACTTGTGAGAACAGGGCATTAAAACAGGGCATGTATTCATAGGTAATGGATAGTCTTTAAAGAATAATTACATTGCATAAAGCTGCAAAAACTCAACAAATGTCAGTCAACTTTAATTGCCAAAGAAGGTTAAGGTTTGTATAAGATTGAAAGAAAAGGTTTATTAAATTGCCAGAAATAGTAATAAATTGAGGTTTGGGAAGCTTTTATATTCAGAAAAGAAAGACCAAGAAACTGATAAGGACCTGGGACTACAGATTTAGATAATTAACAGAGAAATTGCTGGAATCTATTATAAAGATTTTTTGTTAAATTTATGTATGGATAATATTGATTTGTTTGGGCAAAGTTGGTATGGATTTGTAAATGGCAAATTATAGTTGACAAACTCAGAGCTTTTTGCAGATACTTCTAACAAAATTGATTGGATATATGTAGTAAACTTCATTTTGACAAGTTCTGTTATATGAGGTTGTTTAGCAAATTAAAGCACATGGGATAAGAGGTAATGTACTGGTATGGATTCACAGGAAAAAGGGAGCAGGAGTTGGTCATTCAACCACTCGGGCCTGTTCCATCATTCAGTGACATTGTGGTTAATCTGTGGCTTAACTTCACATACCTATCTTTGGCACATAGATCCCTTAACAAAAAGTTTATCTATCTCTGATTTAAAATTAACACATGATCAGCATCCACTGCTAGTTCTGGATGATAGTTCCAAACATCTACCACCCTTTGTGTATGGAAATGCTTCCTACTATCTCTCCTGAAGAGTCTATCTCTAATTGTCAGACTGTGTACCTTATTTCTCGAATCCCCAATGAGTAGAAGTTGTTTATTTTCATCTACCCTGTCTTTTTCTGTTAACATCATGAAGACTTTGATCAGATCACCCTTTAACTTTCTAATTGCCCGAGAATGATTAGCCAATGGGCAAAACAAAACAGACAGTAAGTTTAAATAAGTCATTCCTGTGCTGGCAAACTATATACTGGAGTGTACAATACTTCAGCCCTAACTATTCACAATATATATCAATAATTTGGATGTGGATACCAAATGTATTACTTCCAAATTTATGGATGACACCAAGGTGAATGGAAATGTGTGTTGTGAGGGAAAATGTAAAGCTGCTTCAAGAGGATTTGGGTAGGCTTAATGAATGGGTGTGAACATGGGAGATGGAAAATAATGTGTGAAAGACTGTGAGATTATCCATTTCGGTAGGCAAAACAGATGAGCAGAGTTTGTCTTAAATGGTAAGAGATGGAAGGTGTGCAAACATAAAGTGACCTATTAATAAATTATTGAAGACTAGCATGCAGATGTAGAAAACTAATTGGACAGTTAATGGAACATTAGCCTTTATCGTAAGAGGGTTTCAATATAGGAGTGGTGAAGTCTTGCACCAATTGTACAGGAGCCCATTTAGACCATACTTGAAACATTGTGTGCAGTTTTCATCTCCTTACTTCAGGAAGGCTCTTATTGACATAGAGACAGTGCAGCAAAGGTTCACTAGACTGTCGTTCTATGGTGATAGGATTGTCCTATGAAGAGAGATTGGGCATCAATGATATACAAGACCCTGGCTTTGATGGGGCAGAGTAATATGATGGTTGGCATGGCTAAGCTGTATGGGTCTCAGAGGATAATGTAGGGAGAAGAAGACATAAATGAAAGCTTTGGGTCAGAATGTGTTGAGCCTCAGCTCTAATGGTGTTGACAGGAAAAGCAAGGAGAAAAGGAACTTGGAAGCTCTGGGGTGTTGGGTTCCCTTGATGATCAAGCTGAGCCTGTGTTTCACACTGTCAAGCCTGACTTGTATCACCTTCCATTCTCAAATGAATTATAAATGTACAACAAAAATAAAAAATGGCTGTGACCACAACAGAGTGGGGAGAGCATTTGTTTTCTGTTTGAGCATACAGGTTTTACTTGTGAGCAATGTGAAGCCTTTAACAAGAAAGTACATTAGTTTGCACTACTACTATACAAAATTGAAGATGGCTGTATTCATAGTACTCTGCATATGAAATACAAATCTGTACACCTGCATACAAACACATGGGACAGAAAGCCTGGTCCCAAGCAACTTTGACCACATCATTGATCATTTTCAGATTGATCACTGCCATCTCTACAAAGCAGAAGTACTTTGCAGGTGATGTTAAAAATATCCCTGCAGGCCACAATTCACAAAGATAATTCGAGGTCTTATAGGCTATACAAGGGCATGGAGCAGATTTTTGTCACCTTGAACAGTGAATATACTAGTGTGTTCCCATATGCTACGCAGTCTATATCTTTGGTAATGTGGGAGGTGGGCTAGTGGGGACAAGCTATCAGTAATCCTATTCCACTTACAATCTTCTTCTGTATTAGCATGACATGGCTTGTGATGTCGTAGTACTGTCCCCTATGTCAAGAATTCATGTTGGAGGTCTCCCTGTCCCACCTCATGGAGAAATGTGCTAAACCATCATTTGTGTGTGAAGTGAATATTGACTATTCAGATTACTGAGAACTTGTTCTGCTTCTGACATTCCACACACAGATTAATCAGAGCTGTAAACAATATCCATTCATAGCATGGGTCATCGTCACTGTGGCCACGGTGCTATGAAGGCACAGAGAAATGAAGGACAAACTAATGCATCGGTAAGCCCAGTACTGGATTTACACTAATCTCAGGCAACCACCAAACAGCCTCCACATGGAGAAATTACTGCTGAAAGTCTCCTCATGTTATAGAGGAGATACAGGATGCTTTGAATCAATTGTCTCAATGCCATTTCTTACAAATGACCATGCCATATTGCCATCTCAGGCTGAGGATGGTCCCAGTCACTGTCACAGAACTATGCCAACTGCTGGAATAGGACTGGTGACACAAAATATTAATCTGGGAACTATCAGAGCCTGTGTCCTTGAGAATTTTTATGTTTCTCCTTCATTTAAAGGACTGGATGCCTTGCAAGAATAGTTAATTAGGGACAAGGGTCAATCTCTGCAATTATGGCTGATCACTATGTTATACAATGTCTCAATTGAGGCTGAGTATAGACGCAAACTGTAACATAGAAATAAGAGCAACACTGCACTATACTCAATTATAAGCAGGCACAATAAACTATTAAAGGGATATGGGCTAAGTGAGATTAGATTACTTACAGCATGGAAACAGACCCTACGGCCCAACAAGTCCACACCAACCCTCCAAAGAGAGACCCACTCCCCTAAAGACAATTTATCATGACCAATTCACCTGGCCTGCACGAAGACACCCACACAGACAGAATGTGCAAACTCCACACAGACAGTTGCCTGAGGCAGGAGTTGGACCCAGGTCTCTGGCATTCTGAGGCAGCAGTGCTAACCACTGTGCCACTACATAAGTGCTGGCAAATGGGACTAGATTAGGTTGGGATATGTGGTCGGCATGGAAGAGTTAGATTGAAGGGTCTGTTTCCGCGCTGCACATCTCTATGACTCTATGGGAGCAGCAGCTGGGTATTCTCTCCACGGAATATCTACTTTATATAATTAACTTTAATGAAGCACAAAAAAACAAAACTTCTATTGAATATTTCCAATTCAAAATTGTCTGGTCACATATTAAGTATTATAGTCTTAAACTTTGAATTAGCAGTTTAACAGACTTGTAAATGCCAGAATTAAGTTGAAGATGATTGTTGCTTTCTCTTGGTCTTTCCCATTCTGCAGGGACCGAGTATGTGCCCAGCTGATTTGCATAAGGAGGCATTATTTCATGTATATTACACCTGTTATCATAGCCAAGATAATTGGGATTCAAAGGTGCAAAAATCATTCAAAATGTAGTTGTAAATATCCCAAAGGCAGTTTTTAAAAATTCATAAGCAACATGAATCAATCAAAATGGGAAAGCTTCTCTGGTATAGAGAATCTACTGATTTATTCTTACTGTTCACCTCACTTTATTCTGATGTTCTCATTGAAAAGCAAAGCTGCAATATTTAAACTTAACTGAAAATCAATTACTGGAAATTGGGTGCACAATGATAATTTGGGACTTGAGTTTGAATTCAGTTTAGATTGGTATAATGAAACAAATTTATTTTTCTGTTTACTATAAGTATTTTATTTAAAATAAATTTGAACAGCCGTATGTTAGTATCTGGTAAGTTTGACATTTTACAGTGTTAATCTGGTCTCCAGTTGCCAGCAATTAACAATAATATCTGATGATCACTCAGTAATAACCAATGTGATAAATAGAACCAAATTGGGCAGGAAAACAGAGGTTATTCTGAGACTGAGACAATGTAGAAGGAGTTACATTCGATGGTGCTATTCTATGTTTTACATTACAAGCAATGATTACTTCTGAGATTAGATGTCCAAATTGTAGATTTCATGAGCATAGGTAATTTTGATGAGAATTAAAAACTAGCTGTTACAGTTAATTCAGATTATTTCTAATACTCTGCTGTTGTCTTCAGACACTCGATTAGATCCATCTCAGAATAGTGTGCACAATTAAGGTTTCCATGTTATAAAAGGGATTAATATATTGTTACAAGTTCTGTAAGGTAGCTAAGATTAAAACTTCCTCCATTAAATTAAGGTAATATAGAGCACACAACCTCCTATTAATTCTATTCAATAATAAGCTGAAGTGACCTATTGGTCCCAGTGATGAGTGAGGTTATGGGAGCAGGTCAAGTCATACTAAAATGTTGGTTTTCATTTATTTGTTACAGAAAATGTCGTAAAGCTTGAAATCTTGTTACATACTTCCTTTAAGCTGGTCACTGGAAATACAAATTTCTTAAAAAATAATTAATATCAAAAAGGGTTGCAACAGTTATTGACAATTATAAAAATCGTTGCAAAAATGGCTCACAAAGATGATGCCAGATTTGAAATGGTATATTTATCAGGGAAGTCTTGGATATTTTCTCTACAAATGGAAAGGCTGGCCTTATAAAGATTCTTAAACAAAAAGAACTTTAAATTTAAACAAAAAGGAAGCCAAAATTATAAAAAGACCAATAAATCTAAACAGACATTCAGAAGAAACTCCCACACCTGAAGAGTGGTTAGAATGTAGAACTCACTATAACAAAGGGCAGTTGAAATGACTAGCATAGAAGCATTTAAGGTGAAACTAGATAAAACAATGAATGCAGCCATGTCTCAGAAATAGAGGAGGCAATGGCCTAGTGGTGTTATTGCTGGATTATTTCTCCAGAAACTCAGCTAGTTTTCTGGGGACCTGGTTTCAAATTCTGTCACGACAGATGGTAGAATTTGGATTCAGTAAAGAATCTGGTCTAATGATGACCATGACACCATTGTTGATTGTTGGAAAAGTCCATCTGGTTCACTAATGTACTTCAGGGAAGGAAGTCTGCCATCCTTACCTGGTCTGGCCTACATGTGACTCTAGATCCACAGCAATGTGGTTGACTTTTTACTGCCCTCTTGGCAATTAGGGATGGGCAATGAATGCTGGCCGAGCCAGTGATGCCCACATCCCATGAATGAATAAAGGCATAGCCATTAGATTGTATTTATTTATCTTGAATAATAAGTGTTGGTTCTGTCAGTAATGCACAAATTCATAAGTGAACTTAAGAACAGCACCAGAAATTCGAGAATGAAGGAACTAATGTTCTTCTGTACGAAACACATGAATTAGCACACCGGTATAGCAAGTAATTAAGAAGACAAAATAAATATTGGCCTTTATTGCTAAGAGGTTGAAGGTTCAAAATAGATTACTGAAAGAATTTAAAGAGCAGTCAGATAGATTTTTGAAGTATTGAGGAGTTGAGGGCTGTGGTGAGCTGGCACAAAAGCAGTCCTGAGGTCTGGGGAAGATCAGCCGCAATATTATAGAATGGCACTGCAGGCCTGAGGAGCTGAATGGCCCACTTTTGCTTCTACTTCTTATGTTTATCTGTTCTTTCAGTACACCCAGGTGCACCACAGTGCAAGCCTGCATGACAACAATACAGTTGTCATCAAAATTACTTACACATTCAGGATTATCCAACATGTGCTGCCTAATCACCGAGTCACATCTAACAGCAGGCAGCAGAGGGGTTCTGCATTAGCACTGCTGCCTCACAGAATCAGGAATTCGGGTTCAATTTCAGCCTTGGAATCGTTCTCCCCATGTCTGCATGGGCTTCCTCTGGGTGCTCCAGTTTACTCCCATAAACTAAAGATGTGCAGCCTAGGTAGATTGGCCATACTAAATTATCCCTTAGTATCCAGGCTAGGTCGATTAGCAATGGTAAATGCAGGATTATGGGGATAGTTCATAGAATAGAATCCCTTCAGTATGGAAACAGGCCATTTGGCTCAACATATCCACACCAACTCTCCAAAGAGTAATCCGCCCAAACCTATTCCCTTACCCTGATTTCAGTGAGTCCCTCTCTCACTGCACACCCCAGGTCATCTCCTCTGCACAGAAGCTCTTCAGCCATGTTCTCAAACAGACTCACTACCACAGCCACATCTCCTTCCTCAGCACCTGCCTACGGAACCGACTGATCCCACACGGACTACGTTCCCAACGTCCCTCCCCCAAGTCCCCAAGACACACTTTCCTCATTCCTGAAGAAGGGCTGATGCCCAAAACGTCGATTCTCCTGCTCCTTGGATGCTGCCTGACCTGCTGCGCTTTTCCAGCAACACATTTTCAGCTCTGATCTCCAGCATCTGCAGTCCTCACTTTCTCCTCGAAGATTTTAACCTACTGCGAATCCTCTTACAAGGATGCCTTCCTTGAAGAAGCTCTCTTTCTCCCTCTACAAGGATTTCAGTGAGTCCCTCTCTCACTGCACACCCCAGGGCATCTCCTCTGCACAGAAGCTCTTCAGCCACGTTCTCAAACAGACTCGCTACCACAGCCACATCTCCTTCCTCAGCACCTGCCTACAGTGCCGACTGATCCCACACGGACTCCGGACTACGTTCCCAACACCCCTCCCACAAGTCCCTCCTCCCTACCTTTTATCTCAGCCTGCTGGACACACTTTCCTCATTCCTGAAGAAGGGCTGATGCCCGAACCGTCAATTCTCCTGTTCCTTGGACGCTGCCTGACCTGCTGCACTTTTCCAGCAACACATTTTCAGCTCTGATCTCCAGCATCTGCAGTCCTCACTTTCTCCCCTACCCTGTTACCCTACATTTACCCCTGAATAATGCACCTAACCTACACATCCCTGAACACTATGGACAATTTAGCATGGCCAATTCTTCTAACCTACACATCTATGGATTGTGGGAGGAAACTGGAGCACCCGGAGGAAACCCACACAGACATGGGAGAATATGCACATTCCATATAGACAGTTGCCCGATGCTGGAATCAAATCTGGGTCCCTGGCACTGTGAGGGAGCAGTGCTAACCGCTGAGCCACCAAGCCACCCATAGTGGATAGTGTGAAGGGATTGGGTCTAGGTGGGCTGCTCTTCAGCAGGTTGATGCTGGAATGATGGGACAATGGCCTCTTTCTGCACTGAAGGGATTCTATAAAAAGACATTGTGTTATGAGTTTTCAAGTGCTTGGGTACAGCCAGTTATGTGCTTCTTGTGAACAGCTGAAGGGACATGCTGTTTGATATGATCAATCTATTTTTGCAATGTACAATCTACACTGGAATTCATATATCACATTACTTGCATGTCATAGGCAGAAAGTCTGCCACTTCTGTTGTTACTGCTCTTAAAACGACTCGCTTCACTCACTGCTCAAACTTTTGAAATACCTTGTCCCTACCCCATGGTGTTATCAGAGTTCATCCTCAGAGCTCACTATGTCTATGTATGTGCAGGCTGCCCAAGGCACACAGAAGTGATGAATTGCTGCAACCAGTTTCAAAAAACATCATCCACTTATATAGTGAAGGATTCCTTCAGATTTGTGATAAAGTGTCAACAAAATGTATCTTTTTCAGTAATATTCTAGTGTTCATTCGATCATAAGGTTTGTACTAGTAATGAAGAACAAGAAACAATTTAAAGTTGATTCAAAGTAAAAATGAAATTTAAAATTATTTAAGTGTTAATTAGCAAGAACACTGATTTCCCATGGTTACCATTTATTGCTTCCATCTTCTTGCTGTGAAGCTGATGATGAGGTACCTTCTGTACAACTGAATGGCTGACTGATGAAACACATTGTTAAAAGGCTGCAGTAATATCTGCTAAGGATTTTTAAAAAAATCGAACATACAATTTATAATGGAAATTTAGATGAATTACATTTCACAATTCAAGGTATTGCTTTTACCCTGGAGCCAAAAGGCCAATTCCCACGTGTCATAACGTCTCAGAACAACTTGATTAAAAATATCTGAACAAAGTGCCCACTGTTTCACTCAAGATCCTTTGGCTTTTGAGATCTGCAGTTCAAGCACATTACAAATAACTCACAACATATTAAAAGACAAATAAAATGACAACATCAGGCCAAGAAACCCATTTTACATTCTCCTATTTGTTATCATGCTTTTATAATCCATTGTCATGGTCAGGTTGAAAGGGTCATATGACTGCTTTCTCTTTCCACTACTTACTTTGACCATAACAGATATTTTTAAGATTTTGGTCAAAGAATATACTCGGCAATTTATTGTGTATGTGCTGTGACCATTAAAGAATTAATTAGATAGATTTTCTTAAATTAAACGAAACAAATGTTTGCTTGATCAATCTTAAGATGATTTAATTAAAATAATAAATATAGATTCACTTTTCTCTTCACATATACAGATTAACAGAGTAGAAAAAGAAAGTTTGGTCAAATTAGAGTACAGAGACAAAATTAAAAATGATTATACTGTCTGTAGTTGGTTACTTGATTGGTTTCAGGCTCAATTTGATCATCTCATTGCCTTCACCAGTGGTCTTCTGCTTTCAGTCCAATCATTTAAAACTACAAATGAATCATCCTTTTGTATTTTTGGAGACACAGTTGTGGAGTTGTGTTCTTCCTTCAAAATCTCTGTCTGCTGCACATGGAGAGAGAGAGAGAGAGAGTCAAAAAATAATGAACACACCCAAAAACTTGCATTGTGGAAGAGAGGGCATGGGAGGAGAGGGAGTAGAGACAGTGCGAGGACGCAGTTGGGGAGGTCAAAAAGGAGAGGGAGAAGATGGAGATGAGGTCTGGGAGGGAGAGGGAGAGGGAGGGAGAGGGAGGGAGAGGGAGAGGGAGGGAGAGGGAGAGGGAGGGAGAGGGAGTGGGAGGGAGAGGGAGAGGGAGGGAGAGGGAGAGGGAGGGAGAGGGAGGGAGAGGGAGAGGGAGGGAGAGGGAGAGGGAGAGGGAGGGAGAGGGAGGGAGAGGGAGGGAGAGGGAGAGGGAGGGAGAGGGAGGGAGAGGGAGAGGGAGGGAGAGGGAGAGGGAGGGAGAGGGAGGGAGAGGGAGAGGGAGGGAGAGGGAGAGGGAGGGAGAGGGAGGGAGAGGGAGAGGGAGGGAGAGGGAGAGGGAGAGGGAGGGAGAGGGAGAGGGAGCTAGAGGGAGACAGAGGAAGATGGAGATTAGGCAACTTGAGAGAAATTTAGTTTCTCAGCTTCTTGTCATCAGTTCTTCTTAGATACAAAGAGTTGGTTTGTTACATGAGGTAAAAACAATGACTGCAGATGCTGGAAACCAGATTCTGGATTAGTTGTGCTGGAAGAGCGCAGCAGTTCAGGCAGCATCCAAGTAGCTTCGAAATCGACGTTTCGGGCAAAAGCCCTTCCTTTCCAAATGACTATTAATTCAAGCATGATTGCATATTCAAGTTGTAAATTCATTATATCAGATCTGGGAACTCTCTTTGTCAGGGCCACATTGTTCAAGTGATTAGCTTTGATGATTCATATCTATATAATTGAATGTCACATATTGTGGTAATGGTAAAGGAAATATGGATCACTCAAATACCTCTGAAGTCATTGCCTTTAATAGGAATATCTGCAGACAAATTGTCTCCATTTCAATGGAATTGGAACATGGAATATACAATAGTGTGAATTAGGTAGCTATCTTCATTATAAATTGATGTTACTTTAGTCTTATGTATTGTTTACAAAAATATTTTCAGAAGTTCAATTAAGGTTTACAGCTGGTGGATTAAAATATATTATTTATCATGAAGCACATCTTTAAGGTCCTATAAACACAGTTGTTAGACCAAACTTTCTGAGACCATCAAAGAATGGGTGTAAGATGTTTGTACATTCTTTATCCTTGCCTCTGGAATGCTGATCAAAGCACTACTTTTCATCATTATTGTCAATTTAGATCATTGTGTGTTGATTCCACACAGAGGTAAACATATCATGGGAGAATTTATATTCCCCAATTGACCCCTGGATTACCAGTCCAGCAATAGTAGAATATCAGCTATTCTACCACTACCATGATGGTGGGAAATCAGAGGCTTTTAAAAAAAAAATGAAGTGATTTGACTATTGTTCTGTTCTGGCTACAAATGAGGCTATAGAGAAATCATAACCAGGTCTCTAATTCATAGAGAATTTCATCTTTAGAAATCCAATGAGGAATACGATACAAAAAACAAAATCTAATTATTGGGTTATGCTTTATTTAAAATTCATCATATTTAAAATTCAATATTAAAATTAATCAGTCTGAGTGAATGATTATGCAGGTGAATGCATTGAAATCAGATCTATCCCGTTTAACTCTGAGGGCACTCTGTTGTTAATAAGTTACCTTCTTGATTGAGTGGTGTTGCAGAAGCCCATCCAAAAATAGCATTGATCATCAAGCATTGGTAAATTAAGCCACGAAGTTGATCCTTAAACTGTTAAAAGTTGATTGATGAACAATAGAAACCTTTAGAATTAAGTTTTATTCAATCAATAGCTATATTTTTAACAAAATACTCCTGGCAGGAATGAAGGTTAAATTCATGGTAGCACTTGATGGAGGTAAAAACATAATTTTTACTATTTTAAGATGAGGCTGTAACTTCCTATGTTGTTCACATTAGTTGGCCTGGCAGCATCTGTGGAGAAAGAAATACAGAAACTTTTCGAGTTCAGTATAACTTCTTCAGAACTGAAGAGGATTCAGAGAAGACTTATTGGACTTGAAACATTATGTGGAATCTACTGAGCCCCTGAAGTAGTTGGAAAAGTAGGGTGAGATTGGCAGAAATGACATTCTTAATATCAAGAAAAAGTCTGATTCTCCAACCTGAGTGTTGAACAGCAAGGCAAGAACCTTGCTAGTGAGCAGCATGTTTGCATGTATTAGCATGCCAGTATTACCTAATTTCATGTTATTAATGTGCAGTTACTTATTCCCCAAAACACAAGGTGGAAACTGGTGTTAAACCTTTCTGGTATGAATGTCAGAATGGGCATCTGTTGAGTTCAGCTCACTGTTTGCTCCTCCATGCCTCCATCTTGGAGGTTGCCAACATATCAGGGCAGGCTCCATGGGCAGTAACTGCCCACATCCTCCATCCATGGCAGTTAATATCGAGCACGTACTAGATTCATTATGCTCTCATCTTTGATCCACAGTTCTGCATTTTAATGCTGCTTTAGGGAGTACACCAGCATCTCACATTTAATGCTATGCCAGGACATTTTCCTCACAGGCCCAGGCATCAACTCATGGACTGAACCACAATGCATCTGAGGGGTGCTCGTTTGCTCTCTTTAGTACTCACTCACTTTGCACCTACTTGGAGGCTGGCAGCATCTTTGCCTTGTCTCTATGCACTTTGCCATGTCAAATACGGCAGCCTTTATTGGGGGGTGGGGGGGTGATGTCACAGCACAGTAAGTCAAGGACAATGCTCACTATCAGTTGTAGAGCTTGGACATGGTCAAATGGCTACTTGCGGTGGCTGGTCAGGGCTTGACATCATGCAGGAATGAGGAAAAGGGCTGTGGACAGGATGAGCCGGCTGACCACAGCACCATGGTTCAAAAGGCCATTCCAGAAGGGGGAGCAAAAAGACCAGTCATTGTTATAGGGGATTCTATTATTAGGGGGACAGATAATATCCTTTGCGAACCAGATTGGGAGCCCTGCATGGTATGTTGCCTGCCCTTGTCAGAGTGCAGGATATCTCCACCCGGCTTGAAAGGATGTTGGAGTGGGAGGAAGAAGATCCAGTTGTTGTGGTCCATGTTGGCACTAACGGCATAAGCAAGGCTGGGAAGGAGGACATGTTTGGGAATGATCAACCTCTAGGAAGGAAGTTGAAGAACAGGTCCTCGAGGGTCATAATGTCTGGATTACTGCCCGAGCCATGTGCAAATTGGCATAGGGATAAGAAATTTAGGGAAGTAAACATGTGGCTAAGAGATTGATTTGGGAAAGAGGGATTTCATTTCATGGAAAATTGGCATCAGTTTTGGAACTTGTGAGTCGGGGAAGGGGAAGGAAACGCGACAGGGAGTTTAGAGTCATGTATAAAGATAAGTAGCAGGTTAGCATGTGTGCAGGGTTTAAGTTCAAGGCAGACTAGGAATGAAGCAAAAAGGAAGGAAAACTTAGGATATATTATGAGAGATGTTGGAAAGCATTAGGATAAGTACATTAGCATTAAGGCGCTTTACCTGAATGCTCGTAATATTCGTGACAAATTAGATGAATTAACAGCACAAATCATCATGAATGATTATGATGTGGTAGGTGTCACACAGATATGGTTGCAGGGGGTTCAGGACTGGCAGTTAAACTTTCAAGGATTTACAACTTACTGAAAGGACAGGGAGTTGGGCAGAGGAGGCAGTGTTGCCTTGTCAGTTAAGAATGAAATTAAATCTATGGCACAGAATGTCATAGGGTCAGATAATGTAGAGTCTGTGTGGGTGGAGTTGAGGAACCACAAAGACAAACAAACCATAATGGGAGTTATGTACAGGCCTTCTAACAATGGTCAGGACCAGGGGCGCAAGATGTACCTGTAGGGCACGTCAGAAAGGCAAGTTCATGGTGATCATGGGGGACTTCAATATGCAGGTGGACTGGGTGAGTAATGTTGCTGGTGGATCCAAAGAAATAGAATTCATGGAATGGCTTTTTGGAACAGCTTGTGATGGAGCCCACAAGGAAGCAGGCTATTCTGGACTTAGTGCTATTTAACGAGCCAGACTTTATAAAAGATCTTAAAATAAAGGAACACTTAAGAGGCAGCGATCATAATATGGTAGCCTTCAGTCTGCAGTTTGAAAGAGAGAACACAAAATCAGATGTAATGGTGTTACAGTTAAATAAAGATAATTACAGGGGCATGAGAGAGGAACTGACGAAAATTGACTGGAAGCAGAGTCTAGTGGGGAAGACAGTACAGCAACAATGGCAAGAGTTTCTGGGTGTAATTGAGGACACGTACAGAGGTTCATCCCAAAGAAAAGAAAGATTATCCAGGAAAGGGGTGGGGGGTGGTAATTAGACAGCCATGGCTGACAAAGTAAGTCAGGAAATGCAACAAAGAAAAGGAGACAGCCTATAAAGTGGCCAAGAACACTAGAAAATCAGAAGATTAGGAAGACTACAAAAACAAACAGAAGATAACAAAGAGAGAAATATGGAAAGAGAGGATCAAATATGAAAGTAGGCACGCCAGTAATATTGAAATGATAATAAAAGTTTCTTCCAATACATAAGAAACAAATGAGAAGCAAAAATAGACATTGAACTGCTCAAAATTGTTGCAAAAAGGCTATTGCTGGGAGATAAGGACATAGCCGAAGAACTTAATAAGTACTTTGCGTCAGTCTTCACAGTGGAAGACAAGAGTAACATCACAACAATTAAGGAGAGTCAGGGGGTAGAGTTGAGTATGGTAGCCACTACAAAAGAGTGCTAGAAAAGCTAAAACATCTAAAAATGAATTAATCTCCGGCCCCAATGGGCTACATACTAGAGTTCTGAGGGAGATGGCAGAGGAAATAATGGAGGCATTGGTTGTGATCTTACAAACATCACTGGAGTCAAGGAAAGTTCCAGATGATTGGAAAATCGCTGTTGTAACCCTCTTGTTCAAGAAAGGATAAAGACAAAAATTGGAAAACTATAGGCCGATTAGCCTAACCTCTAGAATCCATTATTAAGGATGAGACTTCTAACTTCTTGGAAGTGCAGGGTCGAATTAGAACAAGTCAACATGGATTTAGTCAGAGGAGGTCGTGCATCACAAACCTGTTAGAATTCTTTGAAGAGTTAGCAAGTAGGTTAGATAAGGGAAACTCAGTGGATGTTATCTATCTAGACTTCCAAAAGGCCTTTGATAAGGTCCCTCTTGGGAGATTGCTGAGTAAGGTGAGGGCCCATGGTGTTTGAGGTGAGCTACTGGCATGGATTGAGGATTGGCTGTCTGACAGAAGGCAGAGAGTTGGGATAAAAGGTTCTTTTTCAGAATGGCAGCCAGTGACAAATGGTGTCCCGCAGGGTTCAGTGTTGGAGCCACAGCTAGTCACCTTTATATATTAATGATCTGGATGAAGGGACAGTGGGCATCTGTTGATGAAATTGCGAGGGTATCCGTTTTTGGCGAATACTTTGTATAGGTGTTCCTCTTCCTCTTTTTTTTGATGCCTAAGGGAGAGACAACGGAACGAGGACATGCCGCAACCCAAAGGACTAGCCACACTACCATACATCAGGAGCATTTCTGAACTGACAGCCAGACTACTGCGACCACTAGGACTCATAACAGCACACAAACCAACAGCCACGCTCAGACAACAACTCACCAGAACAAAGGACCCGATACCCAACATGAGTAAAACTAATGTAGTGTACAAAATCCCATGCAAGGACTGCACAAAACACTACATCGGACAAACAGGAAGACAGTTAACGATCCGTATACACGAACAACAACTAGCCACGAAACAACATGACCAGCTATCCTTAGTAGCCACACACACAGACGACAAGCAACATGAATTCGACTGGGACAACACTACCATTATAGGGCAAGCCAAACAGAGAACAGCCAGGGAATTCCTGGAGGCATGGCACTCATCCACAGACACTATCAACAAACACATCGACCTGGACCCAATATACCGGCCACTACAGCGGACAGCTCGAACTGACAACCGGAAGCGGCAGAGACAGGCCACTATAAATGCCGGAGGAAAGATCACAGAAGTGCTTCACAGGAGGCTCCCAAGCACTGAGGATGTCACCTAGACAGGGGAAGAAACGTTTGCGAGACAAATTCCCAGCTCGGCGAACAGAACCACAACAACATGATAAATGGTGGAGAGGACTTGATGGGCTAAATGGCCTTATTTCCACTCCTATGTGTTATGGTCTTATCATCCCCAGGGATAGGGCCACAGTCAGTCCTGTATGTTCAGTCCAACAAGTTCAGGAATTAGTAGTATGATATTAGGGAGCTGCATCAAAATCAGTCAGTGTGAATGTAGGGGATGGCCATAGTCAGTCATGTGAGTCTGTTCGCTGAATGTCAAGAGGGTGGTCAGGGGCCACAGTTTTGGTAGGAAAGTTCAGAAGTCAATTGTGGGGATTGGAGGCATCATGTTGGCAGGCAGAGGGGACAATGATTGTGAAGGTGGGGGTAAAGTAAAAATATAAATGGAGGAGGCATTTCAGCACGGGAGGACAGGAGTAATTAGGGAGGAGAAGATTCATCGACAGTCAGCACTATCCTGGTTTTGATGGGGGTGGTATGAGGCAGTACCATGACTGAACTGATGACATATAATAGTATACCTGGTGCTCAGGGGACAAACAAGGAGTTAAACAAAATGGGTTGAGAAGGAAAATGTGAAAGATTAAAGCTAACGGGGTTGACAGGGAGTGCGCTGAAAAGGTAATATGAAGATTTAGGGTTCATTTGGATTGAGACGACATATCTGTGACTTGCTGCATGAAGTATGACCATTGGTTTCTTCCAGCATGATGCAAAAGGCAAGTGTGCAATGGAGATGAAAATGGCTGCTATCATATCTGTGTGGGAGCATGTTTCCTTCTGTAAGGGAAGTTACTCCACTTTTGTGATTTAAAGAGCTTCAAAGGTGACAGGAATAAACAGATGTCCACACACTACAGCTGAAAAATACCCATGATCACAAAACGCTGTACGTGAACATGAAAAGAATTGACCTACTGTTTGGAGTTTAAATCCTGGTCCCAAGGCCTCTTGTCCATATAGAGTCATAGTCATAGAGTCATAGAGCCATACAGCACATAAACAGACTCTTCGGTCTGACCAGTAGATTACTAATCCCACCTTCCTGCTCCTGGCCCAAATCCCTCCAAGCCTTTCCTATTCATGTACTTATTCAAATGCCTTTTAAACGTTATAATTGTACCCACATCCATCACTTCATCAGGAAGTTCATTCCAAATGCAAATCGCCCTCTGTGTAAAAACATTGCCCCTCATGTCTTTTTAAATCTCTCTCCTCTCATCTTGAAGTGTGTCCCCTAGTCTTGAAATCCCCCATTTTAGGGAAAAAAACAACTGCCATTAATTCATTTATACCTGTCATTATGTTATAAACTTGTATAAGGTCTCAACCCCCTAACCTCCAGTGAAACAAGTCCCAGGCATCCAGCCTTTCTTTATAAATCAAATCTTCCATTTCTGGCTACATCCTAGTAAATTTCTTCTGAACTCTCCCCAGCTTAATAATATCCTTCCTTTTAGAAGGCGACAAGAACTGGACACTATATTCTAGAAGAGACCTCACCAATTTGCTGTGCAACCTCATCATGACTTCCCATACTCCTATACTCAAAGGACTGAGCAATGAAGGCAAATGTGCCAAACACCATTTTAACCACACTGCTGTATGTGACATAGAATTCAAAATGTTATATACCTGAACCCCTAGGTCCCTCTGATCTCCATCCAAGGCCCTACTAATAATTGTATAATCCCTACCCTTGTCTATTGGACCTTAATGCAATACCTTGCATTTATCATGCAACATGACAAAATAATCCTACTAATAGTTGTAACAAACAAACAATTGATGGAACTGTGGAAAGATTAATCCTAATCATCAAAGTAGCAACCACTTTCTAAGATCTCAGCCTGCAAATGTTGCTTTCCACCTTGAACTACAAAATATGGTGCTGCAATATACCTTTATTGTAGTTATGGTTAAAATGACATTCATTTAAAGTAGCAAATATACCTTTATAAATGTAGGAATCTATTGCAATGAGGTATCACCCATGCCATTTATGTGCCCTCAAAAGGTCTTAGAGTCAAACATCTACATCTCTGAAAAATGCCCTTTGGCACGTTGCATTTGTGCTGAACAAAAACAAACACCTAACTAATCTTATCCCATTGTCCAGCACTTGACCTGTTCTTCTTCCTTTCCCTCTGATTAGGTCTGGGTGCAGCCTTGGGCTTACCAGCTGGTTGGAGTGAATCTGCCTGATTGTTGAGCCTGTTGATCTCACATTTTTGGTTGGATAACCCCAGGGGCACCTGTGTCTGGACTACACCAAAATGCTGATTGTGTCCTGTCCAGATGCAAGTCCACCTTTCTGCGCCAAAGGGTTGAGGGTGACAGGCAGGGTGAAGGTGGATGGCTTGGTCACCTCTAGAATGTCCTGTGGGAAGACCTCTGAAGGGTCAGCATGTGACTCCTCCACTGGGACCACCCTGTCGCTTTGTGAAGAATGGGCACCTGGTGTGAAATCATGCTCCTTTGTCCCTCTCTTTTGCTTTTGATGCTGAGCACCAATGGATAGAGCAATGCACAACAGATCTGTGTTCATCTCTAGTAGACACTGACAGTGTTGGACCTCGCTTTCTGGAGGAGTCATCAATCTGTCTATGTGGTAGCTAAATGCTTGATCTCCAGAGGCAACACAGTACTAACAGCGTTGGTGGACACCTCCAACTTTCAAGTCAGTTTGCCCAGTGTCTTGGCAAATGCCTGCTCCTCCTGTGCCTGCTATGCATTTATATGAAGTTATTAACTGTTGACACTATGGAGGACTCTTCTACTTGGGACTCAGCTGGTGTATGGTCTTCAGCAGTCCTCGGATTATCAATGACTTGGGACATTTCTTTCTGAAACAGTTGCTAAAATGTGGCACTGTGGTGTTCACTAGCATGTGCTCCTGGCTCTAATTTAGAAAGAAACCTCCATGGCGACAGTATCTGAGTCAGTGCATGAGGCAGCCTTATGAGTGCATTCTCTGAGGGATCTGTGGCTTCTTTGTCTGAGGTGGTCGAGGAGGTGCAAAGAAGTGCAGATTCCTTAGGTATCTGCAGGAGACAATGAGTTATGAAATAGGGGTAGATGTTCTGGCATGGTAAAAATGTATCTCATGATGGTAACAGGTGTTGATAACAACAGCAGAAACGTGAAATAAGCATTGGATTGGTCTAGATAATTGTCAGTACGGACCTGATGAACTGAATGGCCTCAATGTGTAGATTTAGATTTTGACTTCAATTTTACAGTCATCTGTACTCAAGTACGCAAATACAAGAGCACAGTAAAAAGTGTATAATGTATATCCACTCACGGTGCATCTTTGGCACCTAGGTAAAAATTAGTTAAAGAAGCAAGGTTAAAAAGTTAAACATTAACTTCATAAAGTAGAAAATAAAGGAATAAGGTAATAACATTAAAGTCCTTCTTGAAATAAACTAGAAACAAGAGAAATAAAGTTAGAAGTTCAATAGTCTTTGCGCCCTCCACTTAGCTTGCTTTCCGGGAGACCTCAGCTGCCTGTTCTCGACATTTCTGCAGATACCAGGGGACCTCCCCCACCACTTGCTATTCCTGTATTGGGTTGTGATGCTATCACTGCTGCTGCTGCTCAAGCTGTCGCCTCCCCTCCTGCTGTCTCTGGAACATGCCCAGGCAGCACTCACTCACACGCCGAGATACCGTCGCGCTGGGCTGAGACACCTCCATGCTAGGCCAAGAAACCGCCATGTGCTACTGAGAGATCAGGTCAAAAGACCACCACAGGCCAGGCTAGGCTGAGCGAATGGCTCGCTAGGGCCAGGCTGGGCCAGGACTGAAGAAACACCAAGAGAGAAATGAAAGAAAAGAAAGAAATGAAAAAGAAACGAACAGAGCGGACGGATTCTAACTGAGGTGTCCCACCCCACCACCACCTTGGTCTTTGTATCACTGACCTTTAAAGGTCTATGGTTCTTATTCATTTCAAAGATGATGACAAAAACATAAACAAGGTTTCTAATGTGATTTTTATTTGAATGAGGGAAAAGAAATGGAACAGTCATGATTTTTGAGAGATGCTTCCAGCACAATTTTCGACATTAGCATTCTTGCATGTCCATTAGGATTGTGACATATATGAATGCTGTGTAAAATTGCAGTAATCTGCCAGATTGCATGAAAATTAAACCTTTTATACGCTGTTTCTGGCTGAAGCCTGCAACATCTGACAGGGAAGCAGTGAGGAACTATGCTGGGTTCAGGGAATTGACTGTCAGCCAGCTTGAGTGTATGTCTCACAAGCCTTTTAGTGCTAAAGAAGTCTACCAGTGGCAGAGTTGCTGTAGAGGCTGGCAACCAAGGCACACAAACAGAAAAGTGACAAAATTTCTTAGAATCTGAGCTATAAACCCTCCTTTGAAACATTAGATTAGAAGTTTGTTTAGTCAAAAAGAAAATGGAAGCATATATATATGGTTGAGCAAACTAAAACTAGAAAAGGCCTTTGAGGAATATAAAATTAGCAGAAAATAATTTAAACAAGAAATTAGGAGGGCTACAAACAGCCATGAAACATTCTTGGCAAGTAGGATTAAGAAGAATCCTAAGGGATTTTATATGTATATTAGTAGCAAGAAGGTAGCTAGGGAAAGGGTAGGTTCATTTAAGGACAAAGGAATGAATTTATGCAAGAGGAAGTGGGTGAGGCCCTTAATGACTACTTCACATTGGTATTCACTAAAGAGAAGGACATGGATAATAGTAAGTTTATACAGGGTCATGATATTCTGGGGCATGTTCAATATAAAAATGGCGGAGGTTTTGTGTGTTTTGATAAATATTAAGCTAGATAAGTCCCCAGACCCATTGTAATCTATCCCAGAATGCTGACAGAGGTGAGAAAGGAGTTTCCTGGGGCCTTGATGGAAAGCTTTGTATCCTCTTTAGCTACTGGCAAGGTTCCAGAAGACTGGAGAATTGCCAATGTCGTCTTTTTGTTCACAAAGGGCACCAGGAATAATTCAAGAAATTATGGACCAGTGGGCTTTACATCAATGTTGGGAAATTATTGAAGAAGATTCTTAGGACAGGATTTACTCACATTTGGAAAAGAATTGACTTTTTAGCAATAGCATGGCTTTATGTGGGGGAGGTCTTGTCTCACAAATTTGATTGTGTTTTTTGAGGAAGTGACAATGATGATTGATGAGGGTAGAGCAGTGGGTGTTGTCTGCATGGACTTTACTAAAGCATTTCACAAGGTTCCTCGTGGTAGGCTAGTTCAGAAGATTAGGTCACATGGGACCCATGGTGAGTTGGTAAGTTGGGTACAACATTAGTTCTTCATAGAAGTCAATTTTTCTGACTGGAGGTCTGTGATCAGTGGTGTTCTGCAAGGATCAGTGCTAGGACCTCTATTGTTTACAAGAAAACATAAATGACTTGAATGAAAGTGTATTCTGGATTAGTGGTACTGGAAGAGCACAGCAGTTCAGGCAGCATCCAAGTGGCTTCGAAATCGATGTTTCGGGCAGAAGCCCTTCATCAGGAATAAAGGCAGTGAGCCTGAAGCGTGGAGAGATAAGCTAGAGGAGGGCGCGGGTGGGGAGAAAGTAGCATAGAATGAAAGTGTAGGTGATCTGTTAGTAAGTTTGCAGTCAACATAAAAATGAGTGGAGTAATAGTTAGTGGAGAAGGTTGTCAAAAGATACAGCAGGATATAGATAAGTTGGAAAGTTAGATGGAGAAATAACAGATGGAGTTTAAGCCAGACAAGTGTGAGGTGATGTAACTTGGATGGTTAAATCCAAGAGGAAAGTACACAAAAAATTGGGAGGACCCTTAGCATTAATGTATGGAGGGATCTTGGGGGATGCAAGTATAGAAATTGGCAAGTCATATTGCAGCTGTATAAGACTTTGGTCATATTCTATGTATTTCTGACTGCCGCACTATAGGAAGGAGGTGGAGGCTTTGGAGAGGGAGCAACAGAGGTTTACCAGAAAGTTGCCTGGATTAGAGTGCATCAGCTGTAAGGAGAGATTGGATTGTTTTCCCTAGAGTAGCGGAACCTTATTATGGGGGACAAACTGATAGTGTATGAAATTATGAGAGGCATGGATAGAGTGGAAAGTTATATTCTTTCCCAGGGCAGAAATATCAAATACGAGAGGGTGTAGGTTTAGGGTGAGAGTGGAAAAGTTTAAAGGAGATTTGTGGGAAAAAATGTTTTACAGAAAGGGTGGTAGGTTCTTGAAATGCACTGCCAGGGAGATGATAATATCAGAAATGTAGCAATATTTAAGAGGTATTTAGACAGGCGTATACAGGCAGGGAATTGAGGGATATAGACCATGAGGCAGGAAAATGGGATTAGTTTAGAATGGCATGATAGTCAGCACAGACATGATGGGCTGAAAGGCCTGTTCCTGTGCTGTATTGTTCTCTGTTCTATGTTATGTATAAGACACAGGCTGCTGGGTACCCATGAGAGAAAACTTTCCAGGAATATCACTTGATGGATGTTAGCATTGGCCATCCTCAGTACTGTCGCAAAATACCACATAGTATAAAATAATTTAGACAGGACTGATGAAGTGACATGTCAGTGATGCCTTGAGAATCAGGAGGATGATGTTCCAATCTGGATTGCTGGATTTTGAATATGATGATAAATCCAAAGCACAATCTGCAGATTCTGCCATATGTGATGTAAATGGTGCTTGGAAGGTCAGATAGATGAGTTGTTGGGAAGTTTGGGTGGATCAATTTCACCTCGGCATTTTCTCAAAGATGTTTCCTGCTATGCTTAGTGCCTTCCCAATGAGCTCCTCAGTTTTGATCACTCATGAGTCAGGACTCCCAGAGATCAGCAGGGATGTTTGATCTCTTCAGAGATGCCTTGAAGATACCTCTAAAACATTTCTGTTGTCCCCATGCCAGACTGCTGCTGTGATTGAGTTCCAAGTGCAGCAGTTCTTTTATGAGTTTAATGTTAGGCATGCGAATAGTGTGTTCTGCCCAGAAGAATTGGGTTTGATCAGTTAGCAAATTAATGTTGAGCGTGTTGACTTGAGACAGGATGCTGCTGTTCAACTGCCTTTTATGTCACTAAATTTAGAGGATCTTCTGAATGCACCAAAGATGGCACGTCTCCAATGCTTTTGGTGTTTGTTTGCACAAGTCTCTGAAACATAAGGCTATCTGCCAGCTGGTGAACTATGACTTTAGTCGTGGGTTTTAATTCATGGTTCTCAAATGCAGGCCATTGAAAACTTTCTTAAATGATGGCAAAGTTTATCATAACTTCCAATGTGCCAGCTCAGCCTTGAGCTGACCAGAGAAAAGAGTTTTTTTTCTTTATTGTTGTTACCTGGTCAAAAGTGCACTCATTTGCCCATTTCCTCAACTTGCACAGATAAGGCTGAAGCTCTTTCCTCCTTTTTAAAAGAATGCTATCATATCGCATCTCTCCCATATCATTTGACACATATTTCTGAATTGTTAGGTTTCACACCATGTATGTGCCTCACTTGCAAAATAAAATAGAGTCTAATTACATGGTAGGTGTTCAGTCACTAACGTGCCACTGATATCTTGAATTTGTCATCATCAAAAGAAGAGTACACTGCTTAATAAAAGGCTCAATTACCTTCCCCTCAAAAGCAGCCATGAATCTAAGGTTAAAATTAATGTTCCCACTTGTTTGTATTTGCTATGCATAACCTGCTGGCTGCATTGAGCAGGTTCTTTGAGACTGATGAACTGCTAAACCTATGCACATTTAAGAGATAATGTTACTTGGTGCTTGGCCAGCTTTATCCCTGTAAACAATATTCCCAATGCCACATGATTGCACAGTTTAGGAACTGAAAATACTGGAACAATTAGTGAGTCTGTGGAGAGGGAAACAGAATTAGTGTTTCAAATCTAATAACTGCTCTTGAGAACTTGCTGAACTTCAATTTCAAACAAGGTTCAATGGGTGTGAAACCCTAACTGTGTTTCTCTCTCCGCAGATGCTGCCAGACCTGCTGTATTTCTCCAGTACTTTCTGTTTTCATTTCAGATCTCCAGCATCACTATGGGACTGCCATAGTGCTGAGGGCTTGGGTGGAGAGAAATTTGTTAAGTGTGTGCAAGAAAATTTTCTGATTCAGTATTTGGATGTACCTACCAGAGAAGGTGCAAAACATGACCCACTCTTGGGAAATAAGGCAGGGCAGGTGACTGAGGCATCAATGGGGGAGCACTTGGAGCCAGTGATTATAATTCTATTAGTTTTAAAATAGTGATGGAAAAGGATAGACTGGATCTAAAAGTTAAAGATTTAAACTAGAGGAATGGCAATTTTGACAATATTAAGCAAGAATTTTCAAAAGTTGATTGGGGGCAGATATTCCCAGGTAAAAGGATGGCTGGAAAAGGGGGAAGCCTTCAAAAATGAGATAACGAGAGTCTAGAGACAATATGTTCTTGTTAGGGTGAAGGGCAAGGCTGGTGGGTGTAAGGAATGCTGAATGACTAAAGAAATTGAGGTTCTGGTCAAGAAAAAGAATGAAGCATATGTCAGGTATAGACAGGAGAGAGCGAGAGAATTCCGAAAAGTGTGTAAAGGCAGGAGGAGTATACTTAAAGGGGGAAATCAGGAGGGCAAAAAGGGGACATGAGATAGCTTTGGCAAATAGGGTTAAAGAGAATCCAAAGGGATTCTGCATGTATATTAGGGACAAAAGGGTAACTAGGGAGAGAATAGGGCCCCTTAAAGATGAGCAAGGCAACCTATGTGTGTAACTGTAGGAGATGAGTGAAATACTAACTGAGTATTTTGCATTAATGTTTACTGTGGAGAACGATATGTAAAGCTAGAGAACTTGGGAAATAAATAGCAATATCTTGAAAAGTAGCCAAATTACAGGTGCTGGATGTCTTAAAGGTGGATAAATCCATGTGACCGGATCAGATGTACCCAAGAATTTTGTGGGAAGCTAGGGAAATTATTGCTGGGCCCCGTACTGAGAAATTTGTATCATTGATAATCACAGGTGCTGGAAGACTGAAGGTTGGCTAATGTGGTGCCATTATTTAAGAAAGTAAGGAAAAGCCAGGGAACTAAAAACTAGTGAGCCTAACATCAGTGGTGGGCAGGTTATTGGAGGGGATTCTGAGACAGAGGATTTATAGGTATTTGAAAGGGCAAGGACTGATAAGGGACAGTCAACATGACTTTGTATGTGGAAAGTTGTGTCTTACTAACTTAATTAAGGTTTTTGAAGAAGTGACAAAATGGTGGAGGGTTGCTTTTCAGACTGGAGGCTTGTGACCATGGTGTGCCACAAAAATCAGTGCTGGGTCCACTGCCTTTTGTCAGTTATATAAATGTTTGGATGTGAACATAGGAGCTATGGGGTTAGTAAGTTTGCAGATGACACCAAAATTGGCGGTGTACTGGACAGCAAAGAAGGTTACTTCAGAGTATACCGGGAGCTTGATCAGATGGGCCAATGGCTAAGGAGTAGCAGATAGAGTTTAATCTTGATAAATGTGAGGTGTTACATTTTTGTAATGCAAATCAGGGCAGGACTTATACAGTTAACGGTAAAGTCCTAGAGGGTGTTGCTGAACAAAGAGACCTTGGAGTGCAGGTTTATTATTCTTTGAAAGTAGCGTCACTGGTAGACTGGATAGTGAAGGTGTAAGGTAAGTTGGCCTTCATTGGTCAGTACATTGAGTATAGGAGTCGGGAGGTCATATTGCAGCTGTATAGGATAATGGTTAGGCCACTTTTAGAATACTTCATTCAATTCTGATCTCTCTGCTATAGGAAAGATGTTATGAAACTTGAAAGGGTCCAGAAAAGATTTGCAAGGATGTTGTTAGTAGTGGAGGGTCTGAGCTATGAGGCAAAGCTGAATAGGCTGGGGCTGTTTTACCCGTAGCATTGGAGGCTGAAAAGTTACCTCACAGAAGTCTATAAAATCAAGAAGGACATGAATAGGGTGATTAGTCAAAGTCTTTTCCCCAGGGTCGGGAAGACTAAAACTAGGGGGCACAGGTTAAAGGTGAGATGGGACCTAATGGATAACTTTTTCATGCAGAGGATAGTGCGTGTATGGAATGAACTGCTAGAGAAGGTAGCGGAGGTTAGTACAATTACAAAATTTAAAAGGCATCTGGGTGGGTATATGAGTGGGAAGGTTTAGAGAGATATGGGCCAAATGCTGGCAATGGGATTAAATTAATTTATTTTATCTGGTCAGCTTGAACAAGTTGAACTGAAGGGTCTGTTTCTGTGCTATAAATTTCTGACTCTATCAACAATATTTTGTTTTTACTTGCACATCTTAAGTGTTGTTTCACAGTAATTTTCGTGGCCTGCCTCTCAGCCGTTTTGTTCGGTCAGGAACAATTTGTCATGAAAGTAGGGATAACTCAGTCCCACAAGTCTTTTGTAGGGGCATCTCTCATGGTGCTGTTGTTTGGAGGTAGACCTAAAATAGGTGGACGAAAAGCAATTGCAGACATTCTGGTTTAGTTGATCATTTTGCTGCAAGTAATGTCAGTTTACATAGAATTCCTACAGTGTGGAAACAGGCCGTTAGACCCAACAAGTCCACAGCAACCCTCTGAAGAGTAACCCACCCAGATCCATTCCCCTACTACTCTACATTTACCCTGACTAATACACCTAACCTATGGGCATCCCTGAATACTATGGGCAATTTAGCATAGTCAAACTTCACCTAACTGGCACATCTTTGGACTGTGGGAAGAAACCAGAGCACCTGGAGGAAACCCACGCAGACATGTGGAGAATGTGCAAACTCCACACAGACCATGACCTAAGGCAGGAATTGAACCCAGGTCTCTGGTACCGTGAGGCAGCAGTGCTAACCACTGAGCCACAGTGCCACCTGTTTGCTCGCCAACCCATCCCAATATTCTGTCAACTGGATTCCAAATATAATCTGAATGGTTGGTAGGGGCTACTGTGTCCTCAAAAAGAAGGGAAAATGTAATCAGGTCCATGAATACCCAATCAGATTCTGTCTATAAAAGCAAAATACTGAAATAAAAACAGATAATGTTGGAGAAGCTCAACAGGTCTGGCAGCATCTTTGGAGAGAGGAATAAAGTTAATGTTTTGAGTCCAAATACACTGCAATTTTTCACTTGGAAATGTGCATGCGCATGGTTCCAGACACTTTATGTCATTGTGTCATGTGCAAAATCTGCGCTGCGTACATGCAGAACAGGCATGATTTTGATAAGGGTCTTAGCCGGGGTAGGGATGAGGAGAGTGGAATTGGACAGGACTAGAAGGAGATACAGATAAAGCTGTGGGGGTGGGTGAGGATACAGAGATCAGACTGAACAGGGGAGAGAGAAGTCAGGATTTGCATGGAAATGGGGAATTATTTCATTGTCTCCTCACCTGAAACCGATCCTTCTCCCACTGCACCTCTGCTCAGTCCTTCCCCTCCCTTCCTCGTTACTGTGTGTTATGAAGTAGCTAAGGTTATGTTCTCTCACGCAAATTGATTTAGACAAAACAAATAATTACTCTCTTCATTGAACATAATGTAATATTTCATCATTAGTTAGTTAATGTTCATACAAATTGGTGCGCTAAGGACTGCTTTTAAACACTTAGAGTAAACGTAGCTTTAATTCAAGGTATAGTTCAGATTTTGAAGTTGCACGTGCATTGCATTTAAGTTGTAAACAAATAACATTATTGGATACATGCATAAGCCATTCTGTCACATTGAAGAGGAGTGACATACTGTCGGACTGAAATCTCAGTCTTGCCCTGCAGTCATTTCATTTCTTGTCAGAAATTGGTTGGGCAAGACACATTCCTCGACATCTTTAATTATTCAGTCAATGGTATCTTTAGGGAAGAGATTGCTATCATCTAATGTGAGATTTTTTTTAAACAGGTAGACGTACAGCGCACCAGATATTCTTGTGAAATTACGACAATAGCTAACTTGATGTCTGCGACTGTGATAAATAAGATTTATACGGTAAAAGTATTGAAAGGTTAAAAAATTCAGTTCTCTAATTATGACAAACACGTCACGTATGATGAAAAGTATTAATGGCTTATCGTGTCGGTCAATTGTGATAGATGTAGTCATTGAAACAACTTGGAGAAAAACCTCTATTAGAAAGTGTGTTGAAGTGGTAAAGAACACAATTTTCCTTCACCACTGCAAATAATTACATTTGTTTCTGCCATGATTACATGAATAAGTAAATCTGTGCATGCAATTTTTTATTGTTTTATTTTTCTCAACTAAGTGTTTTGTTTACTTGTCAGGGTGTGTGGTTTACAAACTGTGAAAATTGTTATTGTCTGATCTTGGGAAAAATGACAAGAGCATTCCCTGCCTTGCTCCAAAGTTTGCTTATGATCTTTGAACACAGACTAAAGACTGTGCCGGGTATTTCTCCAAAGAATCCTTTTTCACAGACATATTGCAGCTCAATTCGAAATTATTTACACAGACTTTCTACATACAGTCAATGTTGGTTGCATTCTGGAAATTTTTTTGGAGACATTTTAATCAATTTCTTAGAAATGTATGTGTCTTTAAAATTGATCTCCAGTGGAGTGTGTATATGAAATTATTTGATTAAATGCAGTTTTTAAAGAAAAATGAGTGAAAGGGTTAGTGCTCTTACAACCAGGAAATTCAGATACGAAGGCCAAAATACCATTGCTTTTTTTACTGCTACACCTACATACTTGCCTTCAATGACTGGTGCATGTGGACACTCAGGTCTCGTTGCACATTTGTTCCCTCTCATTTTGTAGTCATTCAGATTTTAATCTGTCTTCCTGTTTTTGGTCCCAAAGTAGGTAACTTTACATTATCCACATTATGCTTCATTGGCCATGCAATTGCTCAATCACTTGGCTTGTCCAAATCACACTGAAGCAACTCTGCACTCTCCTCTAAGGCTCCTATATGCCATCTCCATGGACACGGCAGAATTATGACAGGGCTGGGCACATTAAGTGAAATTGCCAGCAACAAACAAAACTAACACTGCTCTCAGACACAGAGATCCCATCCATCACCATCCCCCATCTTCCCTTCTCACCAGACTTTAAACTCATTCAGCTTCCCACTGGGTGCTAAACTGAGACTGAGATTCCTGAGGCTAATGTACAATTGTAAGAACCTGCCCAAAAATAAAATGTCAAATTTACAAGGTGGAAGTGGCTTCCTCATTGATACAGAAACAATGTTGATCATTAATTAACAGTTTTTCCAAGAGCTCAAGATGATGAACTGATTGGCATCTTCTCCCTTGTTCATTTTGCAGGAGTTGGGCTACACTGAGCCTCTCCCCATATCTGTCCTCAATTATACTTTGCATAGTCTGGGGTTTAAGACATTTTGTGTCCCAGTTGATGCTACAGTAGATGTCAGGAAGTTAGCCAAGGTGTTGTGGTTGAATGTTTTAAAAGAAAGCGGGACATCCTTGTAAATCATGTATGGTGACCAGTACAAGCAACACATCATGAGGTCAGCAGATGGGGCTCAGGAGTCTTTGACCTTCCTCTGTACACTGAAGATATATCTGTCTGCATGGGACCCTGATGCCGAGAGATTTCCTAGTTTAGAGTCAATCTTGAGGACTCCTAAGGCAGCTCCCTCCCAACTGTATATCACTGCCTGCTACCTCTGTTGGGTCTATCCTGCCAGGGTGACAAGATATACTCAGGGATGGTGAAATGTTTGTCAGGCATGATTCCATTAGCATGTATCAGTTGTTGCTTGACTACATTGAGAGCCAACTCTCTCCATTTGACACTAGCCCTCAGCTGCTGATAAGGAAGACTTTGCAGGGTTTACAGGGCTGACTTTGCTGTTGCCAATTTTTGTGTCTCAGTCAGTGCTGACCATTCCTTGTTTGAGGTTTTTAGTGGTGGATACAACTGAATGGCTTGTTTGTTTATTTCAGAGGGCAATTCAGAATCAACCACATTGTTGAGGATGTTAGTGGCCCAGATGGGTTTTATGACAAAAGTTTTATGTTTGTCATTTTAAGAGCAAATTTTATTGAAGTCAACTGCCATGGTTGGGTTGAAACCCAGGATTTAGGATTACTAGTCCCGCAACAACAATCACTACATCATCATCAAGAATTGGATGTTCTAACCCACTCCTTACAATTGGTAAAATAAAGACTAGTCAATTGCCCACTATATTTGGGTCTCCAAATGTTTCCATGGGGTGGTGCTTATTAAGGCTTTGGTTTTGATTTGCTGAAATTTATTTAACTTGTATCCTTAGCTCAGTTTACAAAGTCTCAAGCACTGTGAATTACCATGCATTGTTCTGAGCAATTTTGAACCATTATTAGGTGAACACTGGGTTGAATTTGAGGGACCCGTGAATAAATACTGGTATGACAGTATTGTCATAATATCTTAGTAACAGATGTGTACTTGAAATAGAATCTTGGATCTCACTGACATTTAATGTACACTCTCATCTCCCAGTTACCACAGATAGGCAGATTGTTACATTCCAAATATTATTGTTTGCAAAGTTTAATTTGCTCATATGCTGCTCACTTTTTTTTAAAACAAAAGCATTAACCTATTTAAAACAGAATGTGAAGTTCTAGTTTAAGAGGGATTCACCACCAAATATTCTGTTTGCGAAACTGCCCAGGAACAATAAGAGATGCAGAAAACAACTATCCAGAGGAATTAATGCATTCAACCATCTGACCAATCTTGTCAAATTCTATGTCCTAATATAATTGGCAAATATCTTTCAGTCTTTGATGAACTACAGTATGACCAAACTCAGAAAAGAGTGTTTTGAAAGCATACCAATGCATGATTAATGTTAAGACTGAGGAATAGGATGCAATTATTAATTTTTCTCTAAGTCAACACCTCAAACAAATACTAGAGTAGAAGGCTAACTTATTTATTTAGGCTTTGCAACAACTGAAAATTAATTGTTTTTGGAATGATTCTGAGAATCAGGGAAATCTCATAAATTATCTGAATAGGTGTAAAGGATTGGAATTTGGAAACATGAACGAGGTTAAACAATAGCGATCCAGATGTTCCAAGGAAATAGCAATCACAGTCAGTTTGCAACTTTGCTTCCATTTGCTTCTGTTTGTGTGGAGCTCTGTATTTCTGGCCAGGAATTCCAATTTTGGCACTTTCAGAATTACAGAATGTACCTGAACGCAAGCAGATCTCCCTTACTACAGGGTAGTCGGGGGAAGTCAAACATGCCCTGTTTTGCAGCATTCAGTGTGCCGTGTTCTGTGATTTCTGTGCCAGATACTTTGACAGCTCGTGTGTTGGTAACTGTGAGGTTAGTGTGGCAATTGATTAAAAATTTAGAATGCCAGTTGGGTAAGAATCCAGGGTGGCAGGTAAGTGATGGAGTGTTTACAGTGTGTTGGGAGCTGGTTGGTGTAATGGTCCACTGTGGGAGACGAGGGTGACAGAGCCAGAGAAAGGGATGAGATATTGGGCTGACATTGAGGAATCTCAGATCTAGTGATGGGAGAGGAGAGCTGTTAGGTCTGACAGCTGGGTTTGAGGTGTCAGGTCCAATGTTGGAGGGGGTCAGTGCCAGAGGGATGGTATTGATTCAGAGTCAGGGGATAGGTTGTTGTGTCCGCCCTGGGGTAGGGGTTATGTATTGGGGCCAGCGGTGGATAGGGTTGAGGGGGTGTGATGTTGGTGCCAGCAGTGGGCATGTTGAGTCTAGCAGAAAAAGAGGGGTGTTGGAATCAGCAGGCTTGAGGCTTGTTAAGGATGGCAGATGTTAAGGGCTGGGGCCATCAGTAAGGGGTATGTCAGGCTAGCTGGGGAGGAGGGGGTTTTGGGGCTGACAATCAGGAGGGTGTGGCAATGTCAGTGAGAAGAGTGGTGGGAGTGGCAGGGATTAGGCTGGCAGCACTGGTGGGATTGATGGGGGTGGGGTGAGCCAGGGATATTGTGTTAGGTTTGGGGTGTCTGGTTGTGGGGTGGGAGTGGAGCTGGTTGTCAGGGTTCTACCAGGTCTAAGAGATTGGGCAAGGTGTACTTGAGAGGATCACTACTCAGTTGTGAGGTCAACTTCAAAGTTATCAAGGAGTTTGACTAATTTTCCAGTCAGCTAATTTTTCCTGGGTAGCTATTAACTTGAATGAAGTGGAATCGTCCAACTTGTCTGCCTTTAATGGATGCTGTTGGACGTTTCTAGGCACAATTGAATTACCCATTTGAATCTTTAACTCTTGGGCAAACCCCATGGAGTCTGCTGCATCTGGATTCCACACAGTCCTGACTCACTATTCCAATCTATGCTGCTCTAACAACTATCAAACCATCAGAATAGCCAAGCTATTGTTTCTCTTTACATTGCACTTTGCCAACTGTTTCCAACAAGGTACGATGTTCGTGAATTTCAATCTCATTGAAAGCTTGAGCAATGCTGATACTAATGTTTGAAACAGCAGAATGGTTGGTGAGAGAGTCCTTAATATTTGAGTTTTTCTAACCTGTAAGCTACTTCGATGCCTTTTGTGAATCCTCTCATAATGAAAGAGTCCAAGTGGCATTGATGTGGATGTCAGAACTAATTATTCATGTTTTTTTCCTGTTAGTTCTTGGAAGATTTTCTGAAGCTGTATCACTTGTTACCTTTCTCAGTGGGTGTTGAATATGATGAGTTTGTCCTCGAGACATAATGAACCAGCTTTCAGTGCCTTTACTGAATTTGCCTTTGTCAAGGGTATGTTTGTAGGATGCCACTATATTGGAATAGGTCAGGCAGCATCCAAGGAGCAGGAGAATCGAACGTTTCAGGCATGAGCCCTTCTTCAGGAATGCCAAGGAGATGACCTGGGGTGTGCAGTGAGAGAGGGACTCACTGAAATCCTTGTAGAGGGAGGAAAAGAGCTTCTTCAAGGAAGGCATCCTTGCAAGAGGATTCGCAGTAGGTAAAAATCTTCTAGGAGAAAGTGAGGACTGCAGATGCTGGAGATCAGAGCTGAAAATGTGTTGCTGGAAAAGCGCATCAGGTCAGGCAGCATCCAAGGAACAGGAGAATTGACGTTTCAGGCATGAGCCCTTCTTCAGGAAGGGTTTTCCTGAAGAAGGGCTCATGCCCAAAACGTCGATTCTCCTGCTCCTTGGATGCTGCCTGACCTGCTGTGCTTTTCCAGCAACACATTTTCAGCTCTGAGCTCCAGCATCTGCAGTCCTCACTTTCTCCTACTATATTGGAATAGTTAATTAATGGTAGTTAATACATCTGTTACTTTGTTACACATTTCAGTAGGGTTACAGTTAAGCCAATTCTTTACTTTTCTTTTTATTTGGTCTGTATGTTAACTGTAATATAAAAATAAAATGTGTTTTGCTTAACATTGAGTAGTTTGGCCAATCAAATTGCATCTGGAACACAATGCCTTACACTTACTTTTAAAATAGGAAAAAGGCTATCATCTTAATATATTTTGAAAGGGTTCGGTCCAGTCTATAACACTATGCAATTGCAGAAATGGTTAAACAATCTATGAAGATACTGAATGCAGCTGGCAATGAGGCAATAAACAGAATCAATGCCTTGTGCTTATCTGAAGAGTTCCAGAAAGATCCCACACAGTTTGGAAGGTTGTTGAAAATCAACTGCATGTAAAAACCAATGCTAGAATTCATCACTTGGAACTGATGTCCCACAAGCAAAAGCTACAGAAAACAATGCACTGGAGATCAATTTGTCAGTAAATGTTGTGAATTTTCAGCCACCAAGTTATTGAGAAAATCATAGAGTGTCTGAGTGCCTCCAAACCCAAAGAGGCAATCTAAAAAAAATCACAGCATAGATTTATTGTTAATAAATAGCAGAAAATTCAAAGCTTTCACAGCCAGATAACAGCACCACACAGCACAAGGTGCAACAAACAGTACTGACATCGTCAGCATGGCACAGAAAACAAACAAGCTTTGTGGCAAGTGTTCTCTCACCATGAAGCTGTTCATCTGTAAGAGGTGTGCAGTACAAACTGATGCTTGTATCTATGCAAGAAATCTGATTCAGCCAGAGGGTACTAAAGAGCCAACCTAAACAGAGAACAGGAGCAGTAGTATGAAAACAGCAACAAGGAGTGTGTAAACATAAGCAAATACATAAAGGTCTCAGGAAGATAGATCTGAGTCACGTTCCAGACTAGAATCATTTCTAACCTGACAATGGACACGATTTTGTAATTGTGAATGTAATACATTGTGTGGATGATGTCAACCAATAGGGAATTTTTGCCACAATCATTTGACCAAGAAAACTGGCAAGAATACCTGCAAAATAAAGAACACAGGAGCTGGTGTAACTATCCTACTAGTCTGAATCTGACAAATGGACCAGGATTGCTCGGATGTCATGGCACAACTGACAAAAGCTGAATTGTCTGTACACAATGGGTTGCCAATGCCTGTCATTGATACATTCACAATGCAATGTAACTATGCCAATTTGGCATGGAAGACGCAAATATTTTAATGGTAATCAAGTGTGGACCAGCAATCAGCATGTCTGGCATTCAACATTGTCATTATTCTTTGTGATGCTCAGGGTGGTGGACGGAGTCAATAATACTCACGTTGAGTCAATCCAGGATTTACAGGAATTGTACTCAGACATGTTTGAAGCCATTGGATGTTTCAAAGGCAATGCCATTTTGGCCCAAAGGAGAGAATGCAACCCCATTAATCAATCTTTCCAAAATGTGCTGTGTTTATATTCAAGTAAGGCTTAACAGTGGTGACACGGAATCCATTGGCACCATCTACTGTGTGCATCACCTGGATCACACTCAACTGGTGCGGTTGAATTATGTGCGCAATCAAGGAAAATCTAGATCCAAAACATATAAATCTCTTTTTCAGGAGAATGCTCACACAAGCTTGTAACATTAAAGGAATTGAATCTCAGGTCATCAGGTGCTAAATTATTCTCCAAGATAGATTCCAAACATGAATACTGGCTAATACACTTAGCCAAGGCATCTCAGCATGAATACTGACCAGTGCACCAGAGACATCTCAGCAAGTCACTACTTTCAGAATGCAATTTGGAAGAAATTTCTTCCAGATTTTTCTAGGTTCTAGAACTACATTTTGATTTATCTGTCAATCAAGATCTAACCCACTGACAAATTGACAGAATTATACAACTATTCCTTTGTGCATCTGCACTTTGGTATAACATTGTGGCAATGGGCAAACTAACAAAAAGAGTACGATGGGAACTCTGATGGAAAGAGTTCTGCATTCTGCATTGATGTAGTTCCTAGAACCCTACGTGCTGAAAGAGGCCATTCTGCCCACTGTGTCTGCAATGAATTGCCAAAGAGCGTTCCACTTAAACCCACCCCACCCCTCTCCTGTAACCCCTTATTTCCCATAGCAGTGCTATAATGCAAGGGTGACATAGTCCTGACAGTGAATGTCCACAGGAAGAGTCAATGATGTGCATCATATGTGATCAGTTTTGACCAGAAACAGCTAATGGTCTGTAAGCATTACTGAGAGTTGATGGCCCAGTGGTATTGTTACTGAATTGTTAATCCAGAGATCTGGGGACCTAAATGCAAATCCTGCCATGGCATGGGGTGGAAGTTGAATTCAATAAAATTATGGAAATAAGAGTGCACTGATGGTCATGAAACCATTGCTAGTGTTGGGGAAAAATCTTTTAAGGAAGGAAACTGTCATCCTTACTTGGTCTACCCTACATGTGACTCCAGAGCCACAGCAATGTGGTTGACCCTTAACTGCCCTCTGGACAATAAGGGATGGGCAATAGTTGCTGCCTAGCTAGCAATGTCCTTGACTAGTGAATGAATGCTAAAACAAAAGGCACAGTGAAAAGTTAACACAGGACCATGATAAAAATGGTGCCAGACACTCAGATGTTTCTGGCCTTAAAGAGTCTTGGTTTCTCGAGAGGCCTTACCTTCAAAGGATCACATGAACTTGTTCCTAAAGCTCTTTGCCAGGATACATGGTTGCAACAGGGAAAGGAATAGTGGCTCAGTGGTTCGCACTGCTGACTCATCGCACCAGGGACAAGTATCCGATTCCTGGCTTGGGCAACTGTTCTGTGTTGTTGCAGTTAGAGTTTCCCCATGACTGTGTGGTTTCCGCTAAGTGCCTGGGTTTCCTCCTACAGTCCAAAGTTATGCAGCTTAGGTGAATTGCCCATGCTAAATTGCTCCATAGTGTCCAGGGATATGCAGCCAAGCGGATTAGCTATGGGAAATAAGTGGTTGCAGGAGTGGGATGGCGTGGGTCCAAGTGGGACGCTTTTTGACAGGTCATTGCAGACTCGGTGGGCAGAATGGCCTCTTTCTGCATGTTGGGTTCTAGGAACTACATCAAGAACAGATAGGCATAGAGTGCACAGGATAATTGACGTGTATTAGGGGTTATTGGAAGCTTATTAACAGTGACATCAAAACATTAGCAGGGATGTGTGAGGAATGCCTGGGCCATCAGACACAACAATGTAGAAAACATTGAAACCTTTATGAGATGTTGTCATTCCCTGGTCCAAAATCACCATGGATCTATTTACTGTGCATGGAGTTTACACTATCTTAGTTACTAATTACTGCTATACATTTCCAAGTGTCAGACAGATAGAACCTTCAAGTACACACATTCATAGATGGAGTGGCTGGTTTTTTTTCTGGCTTTGTGTGAGCTCCATCAGTTGTTTTGGAGAGTTTTCAGCATAAGGCCTAGTGAGAATTTTGGCAGTATCTTTCCAAACTTGGTTCATTAACTACATACCCAGCTCTTATGGCAGCCTCCTCTATCCCCATCTTATACATGCCGTTCTTGGAACAATTAATCACTCAGTAGAAATCTGCCAAAAGACCAGCATCAATTACACCAGTATGGAAGGCTGCAATGCACTGGGGCTAGCATTGGCAATCTCCCATTGGCCCCCATCAGCAATGTAATATCACAGCAGCCAAAAGGGCCATATTGCCCACGACATATACAGTAAGGCTCATGGCTTATCCTCCCCACCATTCTCTAACCACACAGTAGCGAGAAGGGCAGAGGAAGGACTGGGCAGGAGTGCAGGGGAGAAAGATCAGGTTGAGAAATGGAGAGAGTGGGAGAATTCCCCATTTCCATGCAAAACCTGACCTCTCCTTTGCCCAGGCTGATCTATGTTTCCCCATTCCTTCTGATCTCTCCCACTTCTCCAGAGTTTTATCTCTCCCTCTCTCTCTTCCTCCAGTCTGTCCAATTCCAACACCACCACCACCATCCCCCCAGCCCAGCCAAACCACTTTTCAGCACCTGCACTGTGCAAAAACGTAATGCAGGTTTTGCACATGACACAATGACATAGAGGGTCTGGAACCATGTGCATGTGTTTTTCAATGTGAATGCACATTAGCAGTTATCTCATAGTTGCAATGTCAGGTGACACTGCCGTTCTGACAAGACTGCATGCTCATTTTAAAATTAAAAGTATGCAACATCCATATGCCACCATTTTGAAATCCAAACTCTAAAAACATTAACATTAAGAAACTATATATTTTTCAGCAAAATAAAAATAACCCCACCAGAAACTTCTAATGAAGCAAATGTTCACATTTAGATCTACACAAACGTTATTTCCCTCAAAGCTCAACTCCTTCAGTGCTGGGAGGTTGGAAATTTTTTTTGTGAGTTTATTTTTGTCGATGTTCCTTCCAGAAATATCAATTGTATCAGCAAGATTTTTCCTTTGGGAATATCATAGTTGTTTCTCTCCTCTGAAGGAAGAGGATGAGAATCATTCTTCTTCACATGTAAACTTGTTGCATCATTAAGTGCAGTTAAATCATGTATCTTTATTTATTTGAGGCAAACCTACCTCACCACATCTGAGGGATGCTTCCTCAAAAAGCTACACTCCAGAAAAAAAGATTGTAACAGCTCTCTGGCAGCTTCAAGCAAAATTGTAGTGGTGTTTCACCATATACACAGTGTTGCCATGACAACAAGGAGAAATATTGCCTCGGTTACCATTTATCAGAATTGTTTGAGGGACTCGCAGAGATGCCTCTTTCACTCCCTTTAACAGACAAAGTGTAAAAGATGTAACTCCCTCAACTTGGTTATCATATTAACACAAAGTCATGGATGTTAATACTTAAATACTTAATAATAGTAAATTTGCTTCATTCTTTGCTTAGTGGTTGTGCGTTCACCACTCAGTCAGAAGGTTGTCTGTTCAAATTCAACTTCAGAAATTTGACTGCAAATTCTGACACTATTTTTTAGACAGAATATTTTTCTGAGGCCCTGCCTTTTTTCTCAGTCACTCTTCTGCTAAAGAACAAGGTAGCCCTCTCCTTCATATTAGCCAATATACTCTACTCAAGTGACACAACACAAATTTGCTCATTATCTTGTTACCTTTTAATATAACAGTGAGAAGATTGAAATGATTGTTTTTGGTCCCCCTCAAAATACCATTGCTTAGTTACTGACACCATCCATCTTTCTGGCAGAACTCTGTGATTGAACCAGTCATTTACCGACCTTAATGCTACAATTGATCCTGAGACAAGCTGCTGACCTCAGGATGCACAGACATTAAAGAAGACACAGAAAACATTCATGAGATTGATTTCAAGGAAATTTCAGTGGGTAAATAAATTGGACAATTTGAGGCTGTTCACCTTGGAGATGAGAAGGTTGAAAAAAATATGTAAAAGTGATACTGGGCAAAGTAGATAGAAAGAGAAGGATTGAGAAACAAAGGACACTGATGTGAGATATTGGTAAAGTATGCAATAACGAGTTGAGGAAACAAGCAAGCATTTAGGATCTGGAGTGCACTGCTGAGACTGTGGTGGCAGATTCAAGTTAAGCATTCAATCTTGATTTGGATCATTATCTATAAAGGAATTTTTTACAAGGCTATTGGGAAAAGGCAGGGGAGTGGTACTAAATGCAGTGGTTTTGTAGAGAGCCAGTATGGATATGATTGGTGAAATGGACTCCTATACTGCAACTATTCCATGATCCTCTATTTATGGCATCACCAAGGCTACCATTTTCAAATTTGCCACATCACTGGGCTTCACACTTGCCTCAGTTCATCTGCTGCTAAAACTCTTCAACATACCTTTGTTAGCTCTGAACTATTTCAATGCACATCTATTTCGTCTCCCACATTTCAACTTGATGTCATCCAAACTCTACTATTGTCTTAAACTTCTATTGATCTTCACCTCTGCCCTTGCTGATTACATTGCGCCTCCCAGTCAAGAAAGTTCCTGATTTTAAAATTCTCATCCACCATGGCTTTGTCTTTCCTATCTTTGTTAACTTCCAAAGCCTCACAATTCTCCTACACTGATCTGGCCCTTCTGCAGTATGGAGAGAGTAATGGTGAGTGCGTGACAAAACAGATCCACAATGAAAATAAAAGGGTCTTCCAATTGGGAACAATTCTTCTGATTTTACCCCAGCCTTAAATTGTGCCTTCGGAATCTCACCCTTGCAAGCAAATTGAAGTCAATGATGTGGCTCCCCAACATGATGTCCAACATCCAGATTGCGTAATTACTGAGGAGAAAAGAAAAAGATCATGTGAGAAAATTTGTCCAAGACCATGCAGACTTGATACTGTAAAACTCACACCAAATGGAAAAATTCAGCCCAAGCTTAATTGCCTTCAGTTAGTTTAGTCTTAAACTCTAAACCCCACCCAAACTCTAAATCCTTCAAACCCGTCTCTTGAACAAACTTTCACGTGATACTTCCATGTACAGCTCAGTGTCTTATTTTGTTTGTTTTATAATTCTCCTCATAAATGCCTTGGGATGTTTCATTGTGTTAAAGTCACCACACAAATATTAGTTGTTGTTGGTTGGGCGACTTTTCTTGTTGCATGACTTGCATTACAACAGTCACTTCAATTAACTGTCAAATTCTTTGGGTGGTGCCAAAATCAAAGAAGACACGTTTTAATTGAATGCCTTCATTTACACTGAGATATGCAGGTACAGACCAGAAGAGCCACTGTGTTTAGAAGAGCTCCAAAGAACATGGGAAAAAATGGCAGCGTCTTTGGACAATACATGAAATATAATAAAGAACAGTCCTGATGTTCATCTCTGAAAAGTGAGTTAATCATGTTCCCCACAGTTACTGCCAGACCTGCTGAGTATTTCCACCATTTCAAATACCCAGCATCCAGAATATTTTGCTTTTCACTTGCATCACCCTGAACATATGTGGAATCATATTCTCCAAACAATGTTAACCACATTGACCCGGTTTTGGCCAAGTAACCCTTTCAATCTCTTATTGTTTTCTTCAATTAGCTTTTACACACTGATAAAGACACTATCTGGCCACTTAATTGTTTAAATTGTTTCTAATCATTAATTACTGGTAAATGATATGCATAGGTGGCTCAATTATGTTTCCCTATTTTGACCTAGATGTTGTGTGTGCTGGTGAACCGTATCTGCTCCTTTTACACGTTTCCTGAGTGAATCAAATCGGAAAGGTGACAACATGCTGACTGATTGTTAGTTAGGCGAAAAGGAGTACTGCAGACGCTGGAGGTTAGAGTCGAGAGTGTGGTGCTAGAAAAGCACAGAGCAGGTCAGGCAGCATCCAAGGAGCAGGAAAATCGATGTTTCGGGGAAAAGCCTTTCATTAGTTAGGTCTAGTTGGACTGAAATAACTCTCTACCTCATCAAGCTATATTTCAAGTGATTATCATGATGACTTTCCTACTTGATATAGTGTGAAAGTTTCTTGGATGTGCACATTTTGCATTCTGCATTGTGAAAGAAGCAGGACAATGACAATGCCCCTATGTAACTGTGTCCAAAGATGCAGACCCCAATATTTGATCTATTATTACTCTCCTGGCCTTTGACCACTGTATTCACTTAAATTAATGTTAATAGATTCCATGGTACCAATGAGATCTGTAAGCTTCCTGATAACATCTGGTCCGCTGTCATCTGGAAACCAAAGGAGACAGCTGTTACATCAGTATTTTTCCTGGTCTACATCTGATATGCCTTCATATGTTTGCTGTATTTTCACAATTTCACTCGATAAATGGCTTGTGGCCTGGTGATAAATGTCTAGCTTAGGAATATTCCTGATTAAATTAGTTTAGTTAGCCTATACTGGAAAGAGGCATTGTTAGGCTCAGTGATTCTGGGCCTGAAGGAGGAACATGCTTCCAATAATGATTGAAGGCCACCAGTAAAATATTGTGTGGTCTATGTTAGCACAGGATCAGGTTGTAAGGTCTTCACCCAGGATACTGTGAAAGTTCACATATACCTGTATATAAAGCATCATTTATATACTAAAATGTGCCAAGATATTTTACCATGAACAAATACTAGATAGTAATAATAGAGATGAAGAAGTGCAATACAGATAAAGAAAGAAAATTATTTTAACATATCAATTTGTGACAGTCATAATTCCATTTCTACTCAGTGAATGCTTTTCTGCATTTATTTCCCACAGTTATAATGTATAATCTTTAATAGCCTCTGCCACCAACCATAATAGCCTAATTATAATTACTTAGCATTTATTTTCCAAATATACATTTATTCAATTCTGGGAAACTAAAATCATGGGCTTGAGCTGACATTGTTTCTGTGTTGTTCCCAAAGAAGAATCTCTGTGGATTTTCTACCCTACACTCTGGAGTACAGTTCAGGTCAAAGTGAACAGAACACAATGGAAAATCAGGAGTTTTAATGGACTAATGAAAATTGAACTAGCTTCATAATGCCATCAACTAAGGATAGCAAAATGGTCTCCAAATTAATTAAGGATAGATACAGAGAATATTCACAGCTTTTGCTTGTCTGCAGATAATGAAAGTGATTGTTTTATGTTCAGGCTAAAAACCTCTTTTTGTTAGATCTCACTAAATCGTTTGCATTAATTGTTCATCTTTTAATGAGATGGTATTTCGAAGGATGCACGCAGCATGGTAGGAACTATAATACAAACTCCCACTGATTTTGTCAAATGTACCAATGTTTCAGAAAAAAATGAGAACTAACTCAAGCCCAGCTGCATCTCTGGGCTGAGGAAATTAACACAATACCTGTAAACTTAACAGTGAATTCAAAGTTAAGGTTGTGATTTTTTGAGTGGTGAGTACATTTTCTATTGAAACCATTGTCTTAAATCAGCAATAATCATGTAATCCTGCATCTTTCCCAAATTAATATCCTAAACCAACATACACCATGAAACATACTTTGGAATTTCTAACTCCTTATGACTAATAAAGTTCTGCAGAATAGTCATACTGAACTTTAAATATTAACTCTATTTCTCTCTCCAAAGGTGCTGGCAGACTTGCTGAGTTTCTCCATTTTTTCTGTTTGTTTCAGACTTACAGCATCCACACTATTTTGCTTTTATTTGAGTGTTTAATTTTCCATTATTTCAATTCTGCTCTTCTATCCAACAGGATATCCATTTAAACCTACATCTGTTTGTTCATCTACATCACTTTCCATCGACCTTCTAGTGTTGGATAAAGTGCTGGCTAGAAAACTCAGTTTCACAGCCAGTGAGACTTTTAGAGTGATAGAAAGGATGTTGTTAAACTTGAGAGGGTGCAGAAATGATTTACAAGGATGTTGCCAGGATTGGAGGGTTTGAGCTACAAGGAGAGGCAGAATAGGCTGGAGCTGTTTTCCCTGGAGCATCAGAGGTTAGGCGTGGCCTTATAGAGGTTTATAAAATCATCAGGGACATGGATAGAGTAAATAGATAAGGCATTTTTCCTGGGGTAGTGAGTCCAATACTAGAGGGCATAGGTTTATGGTGCAAGGGGAAAGATTTAAAAAGGACCTGATGGGTAACTTTTTCATGCAGAGGTGGTGCATGTATAAAACAAACTGCCAGAGAAAGTGTTGGAGGCTTGTACAATTATAACATTTAAAAGGCATCTGGGTATGTGAATAAGGAAGGTTTGGAAGGATATGGGCCAAATGCTGTCAAATGGGACTGGGTCAGACTGGGATGTCTGGTTGGCTCGGATGAATTGGACTGAAGGGTCTGTTTCTGTGCTGTATGACTCTATGACTGCCTCTGGCTCACCCTTATGGATTCCAATTGAAGTTCTGACTTTCATGTTTCAAATTCAACCAGGTCAATGAGACCATACACCGTTCCTCAGACAGCTGCTCCCAATGTCTTCTGAGATTCATACTCATTGTACCACCACATGCACACTCTCCAACTCTGTCCCCATCAACTGTGCCTCACACTATCTCAAAGCTGACCTGATTCCCAATTCCAATTCATTCTTCACCTCATTCAATGCTTTAACATTCTCTTCCTTCAGGTATTAAGGAATGCAAGCTCCGAACACTCAAGGGAACTGATGCCTCTCTGGATCCTCCTTCACCTCTCCTTTCTTCTTGCTCTATTCCTTCATCTAATCCCATACCTCACTATGTATTCTTTATACATTCTGACATACCTCTCTCTGATGCTGGATATTCTGTGCTCAGAAAAGGACTTAGCTCTATTCCTTTACAGCCGCACTTTAATGAACAGATCACTGATCTCTTCCTCAATTGTCTCTGCTTCTGTGCCCACTTCTTTGGACAGGAATCTTTCTCCATAACACATATCCATTCACCCATTTCCAATAATCCCACTCCACTTAGACCTCTGTCTCTGGCATTTTGCTGGTACTTGATCTCTTCATTGAGAACTGCTGATGTGACATTGGCTGCTTTAATTTCTCTGCTCCCCTCACTCACTCTAACCCTTCATGCTGCACTCCATTCTCTTAGGTCCAACCCCAAACTTGTCATCAAACCTGCCAATAAGGTTGGTGTTGCTGTTGTCTGGCAAATTGACCTTTACCTGTCAGAGGCTGAGTGCCAACTCTCAGATACCTCCTCATAACTCCCCTTCGGACATGTCCCCACTATTGACTATCTGCCTGTAGTTTCCAGGACTGTCACAGACCTCATTTCCTTTGGAGATCTCCTCTCCACAACTTCCCACCTGATAGTTCTCCTACCTTGCACAGCCCACTATTTCCTTCCCAAAGAGTTCTGCAGAAGAGCCATAATGGACTCAAAATGTTAACTCTGTTTCTGTCTTCACAGCTGCTGCCATGCTGGGTTTCTTCAGCATGCTTTGTGTTTGTTCTGAATGACTAATACTTCATTATAAGAGGAACAATCATCAAATTTGATGTTTCATTTCCAGTACAAGTCTGAAAGCAGGTTCGGTTAGTAAATGTGTACAAGTCCTCACATCAAATTCTATAGGTGGCCTCTCACCTGAAACGTTGACTTCTCCACCTCCTGATGCTGCCTGGCTTGCTGTGTTCTTCCAGTCACCTGCCTGTCTACTTTGGATTCCAATATCTGCAGTCTGTTTGTCTCTCAGCACCATCTGTGGCTAGCTAAGGAAGTTAAGGTTGAAAAAAAAAACTGAGAATGAGGTATACAAATATGAGAAGGTTAGTCATGGCCAAATCATTGAGAAATTAGCAAAGGAAGATTTAGAGAAAAGGAAAATAATGTAGAAAGAAGAATGAAATAGCAAGAAATATAAACATGTACGAGTACATAAAAACAAAGAACGTATTAAGATTAAATATTGGTCCCTTACAGAATGAGAGTGAGGAGTTAATAATGCGAAACAAAGAAATGCAGAGATTTTGAACAAATATTTTGAATTTTCATGGTAGAAGATGCTAAGAATACTCAAAAACAGTGGAACATCAAGAGTTAAGGGGATGAAGGAATTTAAAAAATCACTATTATTGGAAATATAGTAAGGAAACTAATAAAACAAGGGCTAACAAGTCCCTTCATCCTAGAGTTTCAAAAGAAGTGGCCATGCACTTGTAGATTCTTTGCTTCTAATCTTCCAAAATTTCCAAGATTCTGGAAAGGTCCCACCGACTGAGAAATTGCAAATACAACACCGTGAATCATGAAAATTTAGTGTGCAGCTGCAGTAAACAATTACACAGGCAAATCGTATGTTGGCCTTCCTCACAAGAGGATACGAGTACAGAATTAAAGACGTTTTGCTGCAATTGTCTCAAGCCTTGGTGAGACTGCACCTGGTGTATTATGCATGGTTTAATCTAAGGAAACGCTGCTAGAGAAGAAATTTAACAGAACTTCACCATTCTGGGATGGCAGATTGTCTTATAAGGAAAAAAATAGAGAAACGCAGTCTGTATTCTCCAGAGTTTTGAAGAATCAAAGGTGTTTTAATTGTAACTTTTAAAAAATGTCACAGGTCATGACAAGGTGAATGTGGATATGACGGTTCCCCTGGCTGATAAGTCTAGATCTAGGGGAATAATCTCAGGATAAGATGTAGATCATTTAAGACTGAGTTGAGGGAGAATTTATTTGCTCAAATGTTGATGCCTCTTTGAATTCACTAACCCAGAAAGTTGTGAAAGCTCAATCATTGCACATGCTCAAATGAAGAATATCGTCAGGTTTCTGGATGCTGATGACACCAAGGAATTTGGAGAAAATGTGGGAAAGTGACAAAGGAAACTGTCATGAAACCCGAGCAATGAAGCATAACGAGCAGATAGGCCTATGACTCCTTCATTACAACCGGATTCTCGGCTGAATGAGACCCTGATATAACTTTAAACCTGTTCCTCCAGTTAAATCATGGTGCTAGTGTCAGCAAAACTGGAACAACACTTCAACAGAGGAGATGATCTGGAGGTTGCAGTGAGAGAGACTCACTGAGAGTCTTGTAGACAGAGGAGGAGAACTTCTTCAAGGTAGGCATCCTTGGAAGAGGATTCACAGTAAGATTAAAATCAACTAGGCAAGAGTGAGGAATGCAGATGCTGGGAATCAGAGTCCAGATTAGAGTGGTGCTGGAAAGGCACAGCAGGCCAGGCAGCATTTAAGGAGCAGGAAAATTGATGTTTTGGGCAAAAGCTCTTCATCAGGAATGAAGGCAGGGAGCCTCTGGGGCGGAGGGATAAATGGGAAGGGGCTGGGGCTGGGGAGAAGGTAGCAAAGAGTACAATAGGTGGATGGGGGTGGGGATGAAAGTGTTAGGTTGGAGAGGAGGGTGGACCGGATAGATAGGTAGGCAGGTAGGACAGGTCATGAGGATGGTGCTGAACAGGAAGGTTGGAACCGGAGTACGGTGGGGGAAGGGAAATGAGGAAACTGGTGAAGTCCACATTGATGCCCTGGGGTGAAGCGCTCCATATTTCTACAACCTTGCCACCCAGAATGAGAAATGCTGCAGCCCCTTAGCACGAGTAGGTCAGGCATGTGTGCAAGCTTGGAAGCAACAGGCATTTGTCATTTTCAATGAAGTTCCACATGTCTCACTGGCAAAATTCCCAAATGCTGTCAATGCCTTGGAAAGAATCTATCATGTATACATCTGAAAGATACGAATAGAAAGCAGTCTCAGCAATATCTGCAGGTTGCCAGATAGGGTCCTACTTACATGTTTACAGATGCTACCCAAAGCAAAGCTGACACGTCAGTTTTCAGTGATGCCAGTACTTATGAGGCTACTTTGTAAATGGCCCCTTTGCCCACATCACCCATCGCTGATTGTCCACAAAGTGGAACATCCTTAAATGCATTAAACTGATAGAACAACTAACATAATGACCACTCAACATACATAAAAAGTGGACTCACAATCAAACATTTGAACATGAATTGCTGGCCTCTAAAGAAGTAACACAATGCCACCTTTGTCATTACAAAGATTTTTCAATTTCTGTGCTATACCACGATTCCAGGTATGCCCTAATATCTAAAGTAAAGGTGGAGCTAGTCTGCTGAAATCGATGCCCTGTTGCCTCAGAAGATATTGGTTGCTGTTCACTGGTGAACTAGGGCATGAACGATTCTAGCCTGTCAAGAGTCTCTGACCTGCTGGCAGTGATGGAATCACTGCTTGATGGGAAGTGGATTGACAGCACACACCTGGATTACACCAAGATGATGCCTCAAGGATGCCATGCTGACACTCAATGTCTCACTGTCCTTGTATGAAGCCACTGCCCTGTCTCCATGAGGAGAAGGGGCACATGCAAGGTGCTTATGAAGCCTCATGAAGCTTTCGTCTAGTCAACGCTGCACTGTGCCCATTGTCCGAGTGTCAGAAAGCAGCTCTAAGTACATGTCTGGCAGCCATGATTGTTCTGCTGGACCTGGCTCCACATTTTTAATCAACAGCATCTCCTTGGAGAAAGGCTTACAAAGCTGTGACATGACTGCAGCAGAACTTGGACAGATTTGGCCATCTCTCCCTCAAACCTGCACGTAGCCTCACATTTCCTTGCCAGACGTTCTTCTGTCTGTCTCTGTACCTCCATCAGGTCTCTTAAAAATAGTTCCAGACACACAACATCTACATGAGGCTTAGCATGAGCCTCACCTTCAGCAGTTCTCCACCAATCAGAAAGCTCAGCTCTCACATCCTCCACCAACTGCGGATATGTGTCTGAAATGTGATGTCCAGATTATCACCCTGAGCCTCACCTAGAACTTTGGTGAAGGTCTGTGCACTGCTCAAGGGTGGAGCTGAATAACTTAAAGGAGTTTTAATTCTGAGTCTCTGGTACCATCATCCTTAGTAGTGGAAGTGGAGCTGGGGAAAAGCTACCTCTCTCTTTTGCTGTTTTTCTTGCTCTTCCAGTGAGGAGCTGTAGTGAAGAACACAATGAACTAGCTTACAGTTACATGCAATCACTTGCCTCACCTATGTTATATGTGGTACACCTTTGTGTCCATTTGTTAACACAAGACTAGAGGCTACCTTGCTCGACTGTGAAGACTGTCCAGACTCTATCTATGAAGGAATATTTATGTTACATTACTTGAAGCCCTATAAGTAAGTGCCAGTTTGCAAAGAATACAAACTGTCGTTAATCCATTCAGAGCACTGTAGATCATTCATTCTTTTTCAAACTGCACCCAGTTCCTGGAGTCAATCCCATGACTGCTAACTTTCGCTGCAGTTTCTGTTCAGGTCAGAGGGCTCTCACTACCATCCCTAGGAAACAGGACTTTTTGCCTTTCCCAACTGGGCCCAAAGAGAATGTGTGGAGAGGCATTACTGAATAGCCATTCATTGCTTGTGCAAAAGGTGTAGCAAATGATCATGACAGAGAAGCAGAGGCAACTCATTGGCAGAGAAGCAGACATCCCAGGGGTCCAGCTGGCATCTGGAGTGGGGGTGCAGTGGTTATATTTCACAAAAGCTCATCAGTCAAAATGACGTTTCTGTATTACAGGGATTTAATGCCTGTCTGTTAATTATGACACTTTGACCTTCAAATCCATGAAGTACCTGTAAGGTAATTGACTTCCATCCTATCCTTGTTGCAATGTTTGCCACTTTCCTTAGTTGTCAAAAGCTATCCCACCCACCAGCAGAAGTATCATGCATTTTCAGGCCAACGACTTGGATGACAATGGGAAGTCATGCCCTTTATCTGAAGGAACTTTGGCCCAGATTTCCGATAGCTGGAGAGTCATTATTCCCAAGCAGATGGGAATTGGATATGAGGATGCTGTGGAATCTAACACATTCCAAAGCAATTGCCGCAGAAACTGAAGTTTCCACTGGAAGGTTCTCCAAGTGTGGAACCTTCTGGAAGTCTCTATTTAAAATCGGAAAATTTGGACCCTACTAATGAAATTAAGTAAAAGATTTACTCAGGTAAAGTTAGGCTATTAAATATATAATCTAAAGACTCAGTAAGTATTTAACAAACCTCATACTTACCTCACACCTCCATCTGATCACTTATAGTTTCTAGCCCCTGACCTAACATCCCCTCCCTGCTCCCAGCTCCCAACACCGGCGACCACTGTGGAACACTACACCCACCTCCCTCGTTCAGCTTTTCCTCTGCTAAGAACCCCACACTCCCTTCCCCCATCTGAATACATGTCCATTCCTTCCCACAGTAGTGAGGTGATCTGCCATTCCTGCAGGAACTAGCATCCACCTTCCCCTACTCCAGAACTGAATTGTTACTGACCACCTTGACCCACCCAACCAGTGGTTTTTGACCCACTGTCCCACCCTTCATCCCATACCCACCTCCAGGCCTTGCCACACCCCACTCTGGACCATCACTCCCCCTCCCTTACTTGCCATCCTCCACCAATCCCAACAAGTCCCATCTACACCAACCAACACTAAACACTGCATCATTTACTTCCCCCCACTGCCACCTTGCACTGTAGGAGTCTATCCCTGATATCAAACGACAACACACTTCTAATCTACCTACTTGGTACACTCCCCTTAACCACTTGGCACCCTACCAACCTGACACCCTATTGCCTTGGCATCCTTATCCTTTGGCATGCTACCCTTCCAGCATCTTAAGGTCTCATTTACCTTACATACTTACGGTATACCAGCAGCTATTGGAGTGGCTGTCTGTGATTCTGGACCTTTACATTGCAGAATGACTGCTATAAGAAGTAGTCATGGTTTGCCCTCACCTGACAGTTCTGCAATATGAGAGAACTGCCAGACTGAAAGTATGGCCTCACATTCCTGATTGAAATCTCTTGCCAGAAATGGGGAGCTCTTTCCTTTGGTAAAACAGGATTTGTGTCGTAATCTGTTGAAACTGCTCCTTCAAAACATAATTTCCATGCTTAAAGCCATTTGTGTCATGCAGCTTCCTTCTCTCTTAGTGCATATCCAGGCTTCACTGATCCAACAGTAACCCTCAGTGATAAACAGTTCATTTCATTGCAATTCAATGATGTGCAGGTTAGGTGAATTGGCCATGCTAAATTACACATAGTGTTCAGGTATGTGTAGGTTGTGTGCATTAATCAGGGGTAAATACATGGTAGGGGATGGATCTGGGTGGGTTACTCTTTGGAGGGTTGGTGTGAACATGTTGGGCGGAAGGGCCTGTTTCCACACTGTAAGGATTCTATTCTGTAGGGATTCAATTCTATTCTTAAACAGAGGAAGTCAGATCTGCAATTAGTACCCCAACCAATAGATTAAGAAGTCATTCCTTCAGCACTCCAGTATAACCTGGTTCTCATCTGTATCTTCCATAGATTGTATTACTAAAGGTAAAGGTAAAGGTACCACAGTCCCACAGAACCATAGGGCTATTATCTCATTAGAGATTGATGTGTGGTGGTGGGTTAAGCTGAGAGTCACACCACGTCTCAGTCTAGGGGCAAGGTTGAGAAGGTTAGACTTCCATGGTAACCTCAGCCAGCACTAAGTCACAAAGGATTGCATGACAGCACCTTCAAATGCTGTGTTCCCTACCAGCTAGATGAAAAGAACAGGTGAATGAAGACATTCTCCACTATCCTGATTTTAAAAATGACTGTGTCTTCATCATTCCTGAGTCAAAATCTCAGATGACCCTGCTGAACAGATTTGGGGATAAATCCCCACTAAGTGGGCTGCAGTGAATAAAGAAATTATCTACAAACACCATTTCAAGATCGACTAGATGTGGGCAGTGGGTTGGTCTTATCAGTAGCCACCACATTCCAGTAATGATACACTTCCAAACCATTAATTACTGTCTTTTCACAACGTTATCTGAGAATGAATGTACAACTATCCTGAGTATTAATGCTAATGGTTGCATTTTGTACAACCATGTTATTACTTCTGGTAAAAAATAAATGATTCACCAAAAATTCCTGTGAGTGCTTTTGTTTTAACACAGTTGTGAAACCATGTAAATGGATTAACAATTATGTTAAAATACACACAAAAGAATTTAATGCATTGAAGATAGATATTTATTGAATTTCTTTTGCTGGGAAAATTTGATTTTGCCATGTAGGAAATAAGCAAAACAGCATTTTGATATGCAGCAACGTATATTGTTAGTTATATAACTTAAATAATACAGCCTGTGTTTACAGTGTTTTTGTTTTATCCTAAAATTTGTACATGTGTAGGATCTTTGCATACAGCTTTTTGTGAACATGATGAATGTACTCATTATTACTGTATATCCCTCATGTAATTTTTTTTTGTCACTGATTATGTGGCCAAGTTGTACCAGTAATGAAGCCTGGCTGAACAAGGTGTTAAGTGAATGTGAAGCTTCAGAAACATCCAAAGCGTTGCTCTGGCACTGGGTCAAATGAAATGTTTCTTTGGTAGAGCCATTTACAGGCAAGGGAAGTAAAGATAAAAATGGATCCGTATCCAAACTTGAATGGCAGGTGAATTAGTCTCTTGTTTAACAAGATGCTGCTATTAAGCCAAAAAGACGTTTTTCATGCTGTACAATCATTAATGTGATATATGAGTTTCAGTGCTCATGTGATGCCAAGTATATAAGCCATATATCCCAATGACTAGTGGATCATATTGAACAACACGATCCATTGAACATTTGCAGCTAGCAGCTGTATGCACATTACTCAAACAGCCCATGTGTGCATGCCTCAGATAAGTAATGCCATCAAAAGAAGTGATTCTGCTATTGGAAATAACTTATTACATAAACTTCACAGTGCTAAGAGTTACACAATGAGCTGCAAAAGATAAGGATAAAGCGTTCGCAGCAATCTTCAGCCAGAAGTTCCAAGTTGATGATACATCTTAACCTGCACCGGAGGTCCCGACATCATAACTAACATGATTCGCTTTACGTAATTAAAGAATTAAAGAAATGGTTAGAGGCAACAGGTACTCGAAAAGGTCATGGACCCTGACAACACTCTGGCAATAGTACCGCAGACCTGTGCTCCAGAACTTGCCACACACTTTGTCAAACTATTCCAGTACAGTTACAACACTTACATTTACCTGGCATTGTGAAAAGTTGCCCAGGTATGGTCCGCACATAAACATCAGGATAAAACAACCTGTACAATTATCATAATCAATCTACTTTCAATCATCAGTAAAGTAATAGAAGGTGTTATCAACATATGATTAAGCAGTAATTGTTTAGCTATAACTGACATTCATTTTGGGTTCAAACAGGGCCACTCAGCTCCTGACTTCATTTTAGCTGTTGTTCAAATATGGACAAAAAAGCTGAGTTCCATAGGTGTGGTGGAAGTGACTCCTCTTGACATGAAAGCTTCATTTGACCAAGTGTGGCATCAAGGAGCCCTCGCAAAGCTGGAATCAACGCGTATCAGGGAGCAAACTCTCTTTGGTTAGAATCATACCTGTTGTTTGTGATGTATGTAAATGATTTGGAGGAAGGTGTAGTTTGCCTCATTAACAAGTTTGCAGATGACACTAAGGTTGGTGGAATAGCAGATAGTGAAGGGGCCTATTCCTGAAGAAGGGCTTATGCCTGAAGCGTCGATTCTCCTGCTCCTTGGATGCAGCCTGATCTGCTGCGCTTTTCCAGCAACACATTTTTCAGCTCTGATCTCCAGCATCTGCAGTCCTCACTTTCTCCTAGTGAAGGGGACTGTCAGAGAATACAACAGAGTATAGATAGATTGGAGAATTGGACAGAGAAATGGTAGATGAGGTTCAATCCAGACAAATGCGAGGTGATGCATTTTGGAAGATCCAATTCGAGAGCGAACTGTGCAGTAAATGGAAAAGCCCTGAGGAAAATTGATGTACAGAGTGATCTGTTCTTCAGGTCCATTGTTCCCTGAAGGTGACAATGCAGGTCAGGCCAGTAGAGTGATCAAGAAGGCATATGGCATGCTTTCCTTCACTGAACAGGATATTGAGTACAAGAGTTGGCAGTTCATGTTACAGTTGTATAGGACTTTGGTTGGGCCATGTTTGGAATACTGCGTACAATTCTGGTCACCACATTACCAAAAGGATGTAGATGTTTTGGAAAGGGTGCAGAGGAGATACACCAGGATGTTGCCTGGTATGGAGGGTGCTAGCTATGAGGAAGGTTGGGTAGATTGGGATTATTATCATTGGAAAGATGGAGGTTGAGGGGGGACTTGATTGAGGCTTACAAAATCATGAGAGTTGTAGACAGGATGGATAGCAAGAAACTTTTTTTTTCCCACAGTGGAGGACTTAATTATGAGTCATGAGTTCAAAGTGAGAGGGGAAAAGTTTAGGGAGGTAATGCATGGAAAGTTCTACACACATAGGATGGTGGGTGCCTGGAACATGTTGCCAGCGGAGTGTGGTACGGGCAGGAATGATAGCGACATTTAAGATGTATCAAGACAGATACATGAATGGGCAGGGAGCAAGGGATACTGCTCCTTAGAAAATAGGTGGCAGGTTTAAATAGAGGATCTGGATTGGTGCAGATTTGGAGGGTCAAAGAGCCTGCTCCTGTTCTGTAATGTTCTTTGTTCTTTGTTCTATTACTGAAAACTAAAGTCAAACATTCATATATCCTTATGAGTGTGAAAGCCAGATTTCTGGAAGTTATTCCTTTAAGGACAATTAGAGTTAAGTAAGTGATGGAAAAAAATCATATACCTTTTTATTCGTCATGAACTAATGATTAAAATAAAATCAGAGCAAGATTCTAAATCAATTCTAAATCCTCAGGGTATAATAAGCAATTTGAGTATAAAATAATTGACATCCATTATCTATCATCTGTAAACCCAGGGAGCTTTGCAAAGTTACTAACAGACTCCCAAAATAATGATTGTCATGTATTGTTACAGATAAGGGATTAGGACAAAGGATTAGATTTCTTACTATTTACTACCATTTATCTCTAAGGCTAAAGGGATATCAGCTTCTGTTACACCAAATAGCATTTATTAATATTGAGTAGTGCTATTTGGTTTTAGAAATTCCCCAGCTACATTCCAAAGACATGTGAATCAAGTTGTAGCTAAAGTGCCTGGCTGTATTTATTTAGATTATATCATAACATAGATTATAGCTGACAAAAAATGGGTAAAGCAATTAGATCTTCTATCAACTATAATTAGACTTAATAATGAATCTGGGAAAAATGAACTTGCAAAAGCAATAGTAACTTATTTGGAATTCATCAAAAGACAAGGATAAGTTTTGTAATGAATAATGAAAATTAAAACTCTGATTGAATTCTCCATTCCTAAGACAAATGGGAAATCTTTCATCTTCTACAAACATGTGGGTTTACTGGAAATCTTTATGTAACTTCAGCACAATACTTGCACCTCTAACAGACTTCTTACAAAAACAGGCAAATGTGCTATGGTCAGCAGAGTGCCAAGCAGCCTAGAGAAATTGATATCAATCTTAATAAATGAATTGGTGTTGTTCACCCCTGACTTTATGAAACTTTCAGAAAAGGAATTGTTGCAAGTAACTTGGATAGGTGCAGTCTTATTGCCAGATGAGGCTATGAGGTACTTTTCTAAGAAAGTAAACCAATATCAGAAGAAGTATTATTCTTCTGATATTGGATTACTTTCTTAGAAAAGTACCTCATAGGCTTCATTTCTCCCAATTCATTATCTTGCAATAAGACTGCACCTTCCCCAAGTTACTTACAACAATTGCCTTTTTGAAGGTTGGGATTATTATTGGCTCTTCAACATTTTGAAGTCTCTGTCTGTCACAGATGCAAAGAAACATTAATATATACTAGTCATTATACCTTAGTTTTGTAAAGAAATTTAAGTCTAAAGTGTACGATTGCTGTGATAGAGGTTATACATTGAACAATTTAATGTAAAAAATGTTCACAGTTTAACTTCTGCATAAGGAATGATTGACAGTGGATGCGTACAGTCTTATTCTGCTGCTTTGTATATATGTTATGTTCACCTGCTGATGAAATACATTTGAAAATGGTGTTTCATCACTTGAAGGGCAAATGTTTGTAAAGGACCAGATATTTTTATGTTTTGGACTATAAACTGGAAAGGCAGTCAACACTGTTGAAATACAGTCAAGTGTGTAGTACTGGAAAAGCACAGCAGGTCAGGCAGCATCCGAGGAGCAGGAAAATTGACGTTTCGGGCAAAAGCCCATATAGTACCCACTATTGAAATACAGTTAGGAGAAATTTTCAGATGTACAAGAATATGTTGCTTTTGGAGCAGCAAGATTGTTATAATATTCAGTTAGAGCGGCACCAAGAGATTTTGATCTGAGTAAACACTGCCTGACAACAGCCCTTAGATTGATCAAACTATAGCTTGTTATAGATTAATGTGAACAGTGTATCCAGAACAATCTAGAGCCAGCAATAAGAAAACATTTTTCTCCCTTCTCTCTGATGGTAAAGACAAAACAAAAATAAACATAGAAGAATGAATTCTAAAGCAAGAGAAAATCGAGGTTCATCCCATAACTGTCGAATTGAAAAAGCAAGCAGAGCCCTGCAGACAGCAATGTTGCTAACACCAAAGAACTGTGAGTGGCAGCTTACTCCATACCTATTGTCTGGTCTTCAGGATTTTCTTTTTATTGTGTGCATTTTTTCACCCATATTATTTTTGTCAAACTGTCTGTCTTTTCTCTGTCTTATTCCTTAATGAGTGTGTGTATATTTCGGGTTTTAAAGTATGCTTTAAGTTGTGTAGTCGTAGATAAATAATGTTTTCTATTCTCTATCATTTGTTAAAGTAAAAATATGTTTATGATAAATAGTTATTTTCCTCTTAATGAAAAACCCAGTGTGAATTACTTTTGCTCTGAATAGCAGTTAGTCAGGCAAATTAGTCATTTTGATTATTTAATTGGTTATTTATACATTTGTGATGGGTTTGGAACAGTGGGGGCTGATTATTGGTGCGTTCTCAATGAAGTTGCAACAATATCTATTAATTGTATGCAAAATACAGGTTCTATCTATCCAAATTTAATAAAGTTAAAAATCACACAACACCAGGTTATAATCCAACAGGTTTATTTTGAAGCACTACCTTTCGGAGCACCCTCCTTCATTAGGTGGTTGTCCGGTGCTCCCATTTAATTTAATTAATTTTCAATTAAATGATGTTAGATACATTAAACCTGCACTTATGGTAGTGCAGTACAGTCCATTGAGTCAATACTGACAATGATACATTATTACTGACACTAATTTCACTTTCTGACACCGACTCCATAGACTTGAATCTTATGACATCTCAAGTGCTCTTCCAAGTACATTTTAAAAGGTTGTACGGCTTTCTACTTCCCAAGCAGTGCATCTCAGACCCCCACCAACCTTTGGATGAAAAAGCTTTTCCTCAAGTCCCCTTTAAACTTCTTTTTCACTTTTAAATTATGCCCCCTTAGTTTCCCACAATTCCTTGTTAGTAACATTAGTTTTCAACACTTTCTTTTGTGGAAAATTAAATTACAGAAAAATAGAATCTGAATAAAATTAACTATACTGAAACTGGCAGAAAGGGCAAAGAACTGGAAGATTACCCTCGATTAATAATGAATTGGAGACAGATAAAGGAAATAGAACAGGTGCTATTTGAATAGAAGATGAACGTTGCCAAATTGCAGATGATAAACACTATTCATATCTAGACATTATGCAAACATGGACGTACTTATCCAAGATTCATGTCTGACAGAATGAAAATTGAAATGGCACTGAGACTCTCACAAATTAATTTCTACTGGGCAATAAATAAAATGCAAATAGCTATACACGACATTTGCACAATGTGAAAAAGTAGATTCTACTTTTCAAGAATACGTAATGACAATATAATTTCAAAGTTAAGTTTTGATCTCATTCTGAAATGAGTGAAGCCAAACCCAAATGCCTTGCCAGAACACCATGTGTGAGATTTTTATATCACACAATGAATTATATTCATTGGCAGTGTTGTAATGCTTGTTGTAGTCTTACCATCTCAATGGGACTAGATAAGTTGTCTGATGTGAAAGATGTGGAGTATCTTCCATCACAAAAACTATGTGCTGCAAATCAATTGCCATGCCTTGGTACCCCTCTCATAATCAGCAAAGTGGAAAGCCCACATATATAAGTTGTTTGCAGTCAAGGAAGTACGGATAAAACACTGGGTGGCTTACTAGAGTAATGATAAGGTCTAGGGGAGGAACCACACCCTTCAATATCCAGTTAGTAGATACAAAATACACACATAATAGGAGCAATGAAATCTATCATGTTTCTACAGGCTTCAGGAGGAAACTGTCCATCAAATGTCTAAGATCGTGCTACAAAATTTAAAGCTGAGAGGTGGTCAATGGACAACTTGCAAGCCATCTTACTTTCACTGTGGAGTGCAAAGAAGGAAACAGGTCTGCAATTGGTGAATGGGAGTCATGGAAAGATTGTCAATGAGGATAGAACAAGGATAAAGTGAAGGCTGATTGCATTCTGAAGCACTGCAGGGAGGATAAGGGCTCAAGGTAGAGAAGCAGAAATCTGAGAATGTGAGTCAACTTAGTAGTATTCACCATAAAGTGAACTTCCTGATGCTACACTTAGAGATTTGGCTCAAGGTCCATTTTGATGCAAACATCCAGGAGTGGGCAGTCATGAAAGTACATCTCAGCTGCTTTAGTATGAATGTTAGTCCAGGCAGAGGCATGGGGTATCAGAGTTACAATTGAAAAGAGCATCAGTCACATCTCGGTGTTGAAGATTGCAAAGTGATACAAAGACCCCAGTAACTCCCTGAAACAATCCACTGACAGAGACATTAAGATCAAGTGCTAGCGGATGGGATTGCTATCCAGTCCTTGTGACCATAGATCCTGATTCAGCAACTGGCAAAGGTGAGAGATGATATTTGGATGTAGGTTTGCTCACAGAGCTGAAAAAAGGTAAAAACAATCACTGCAGATGCTGGAAACCAGATTCTGGATTCGAATGGTGCTGGAAGAGCACAGCAGTTCAGGCAGCATCCGAGGAGAAGTAAAATCGACGTTTCAGGCAAAAGCTCTTCATCAGGAATACAGGCAGAGTGCCTGAAGGGTGGAGAGATAAATGAGAGGAGGGTGGGGATGGGGAGAAAGTAGCATAGAGTACAATAGGGACCGTTCCCTCCGTGACTACCTGGTCAGGTCCACACCCCCCTACAACCCACACTCCCGTCCTGGCACCTTCCCCTGCCACCGCAGGAATTGTAAAACTTGCACCCATACCTCCTCCCTCACCTCTATTCAAGGCCCTAAAGGAGCCTTCCACGTCCATCAAAGTTTTACCTGCACATCCACCAATATCATTTATTGTATCCGTTGCTCCTGATGCAGTCTCCTCTACATTGGGAAGACTGGGCGCCTCCTAGCAGAGTGCTTTAGGGAACATCTCCGGGACACCCACACCAATCAACCACACCGCCCTGTGGCCCAACATTTCAACTCCCCCTCCCACTCTGCCGAGGACATGGAGGTCCTGGGCCTCCTTCACCACCGCACCCTCACCACCTGACACCTGGAAGAAGAACGCCTCATCTTCCACCTCGGAACACTTCAACCTCAGGGCATCAATGTGGACTTCAACAGTTTCCTCATTTCCCCTTCCCCCACCTCACCCTAGTTCCAAACTTCCAGCTCAGCACTGTCCACATGACTTGTCCTACCTGCCTATCTTCTTTTCCACCTATCCACTCCACCCTCCTCCCTGACCTATCACCTTCATTCCCTCCCTCACTCACCTGTTGTACTCTATGCTACTTTCTCCTCACCCCTACTCTCCTCTCATTTATCTCTCCACACTTCAGGCACTCTGCCTATATTCCTGATGAAGGGCTTTTGCCCGAAACATCGATTTTACTGCTCCTTGGAGGCTGCCTGAACTGCTGTGCTCTTCCAACACCACTCGAACCCTGAATTGCAAAGCTGAAAGCTTCATTTCCCGACGTTTCGTTACCCTACTTGGTAACATCTTCAGTGGGCCTCAGGTGAAGCAATGCTAAAAATTCCTGCTTCTTTTTATATGTTTGAATTTCTTTGGGTTGGTGATGTCATTTCCTGTGGTGATGTTATTTCCTGGGGTGAAGTCACTTCCTGTTCCTTTTCTCAGGGGGTGGTAAATGAGATCTAACTCGATGTATTTGTTGATAAAGCTTCAGTTGGAATGCCATGCTTCTAGGAATTCTCATGCGTGTCTTTGTTTGGCTTGTCCGAGGATGGATGTTGTCCCAGTCAAAGTGATGTCCTTCCTTATCCATATGTGAGGATACTTGTGAGAGAAGGTCATGATTAACCCAGCCAATCATTTATAAATAACTGGATCTAAGCCTGGATATCCTGCTCCACAGAAGAGCTCCCTCTTTCATGGTGGCACATATGCTGCTGCTTTACTTTGAAGCCTAGTGTGGCAGCTGATGACATTGTTGCTGCAGAATCACTTGTCTCTGCTTCCTAATTACTGTGGTCCCTTTACTGCTGGATTGAGCTCTACCATTCATTCGTAAAGTGTAACACATCCATGAGATCAATGGGAGAAAGTACTCAGGATATAACACTCACTAACCTGGACTGGACAATTTTATTTATGAAGAGAGATTCGATAGACTGGGGTTGTTTTCCTTTGAGATTTTGGGGTGGGGGTAACATGATTGAGATGTTTAACATTATGAGAGGCATAGACTGTGTAGAAAGGAATGAATTTTTCCCATTGATGGAGGGATAAATGACCAGGGGCATAGATTTAAGATAAGGGGCAGGGTGTTAACAGGGGATGTGAGAATTTTTTTTCACTCAGTCGGAATTGGGAACTGATTGCATTTAATAAATATTTAAAATGTGCACCTGTGATATCGAGGAATACAAGGCAATGGTCCACAGGGTGGAAAATGGGACTAGAATATTTAGGTGGTTGCTTTTGTCTGGCACAGATCCAATGGGTTGAAGGGTCTTTTTCTGTGCTGTAGACCTCTATAACTCCTGGTAATCTCCCCTATGGATCTTATGGTAGCCTTGATGAGGGACAGTTGCTGGAGAGAGGCTCCTGACAACTGCTTCATATTAAACCCCCAAGGACACTTTGAGGTAGAGCCTGCATGAGCTCAGGATTGCTAATCTGTATGGGAATGGATTTAGTTAGGATTGAAGGAAAGCTTCTGTGAGGTTGGTATTGAGCAATTATTCAATTTACATGCACAGCAATGCAGAGTCTATTGGAAAATGTTCTGTTTGGGTCTTAGCTATGTGCCCTGTCTTGTGTATAAGGATATTGCAGAAAGTGTAAGAGTGTATTTCTTGGCTAATCAGAAAGATGAGATATTGAGAAAATATGCCATACTCCATTGAGTCTTGTTGACCTCAGAGATCACACGATAGTGATCAAGCTACAACATCTTCTCAGCCAGTCTTTCATAAGATGATGGTAAGAGGAATGTTGGGAACTTCTGAGCCAGCAGGTCCTGGTTCAAATCTCACCTGCACTAAAGTCTCTCTGAACGGGTTGATTAGAAAATATTTGCCCCTGATTATTGGAGTAGTCCTTTATGTAGCCTCATAGTTCAGTTTGAACGTCACACAACTTACATAAAAACATATACTTACTGTTCCCATATTGGTTGCTGCTTTGTCAGTAACAAAATCTTATTGTGCAGTTACTTTTTGGATCAACATGGTGTTACGACACAGCGGTAAACCCTTCTGCTAATTAAAACAAAGGCCCTGAAAAGCTCACCTCGCCTCATAATCTGTTAAAATCTGAATGACAGAGAACTTCCAAATTCCGCAATTTAAAGAAAAATATCAATTTTATTCTTTAACTCTAAAAGGGAACATTTAAACCACAATTATTTACAAATCTAAGCCTCTTTTCTCTTAAAGGCATGTTATCTACCTCCAACTCTATAACAAAACACTGATCCAATGAAAGCCCCTATTAAAATTACATCACTTAACTTTCAATTCCAGACAGCAGCTTTGTCGCCGGTATATGTCTTTTTTTCAGCTATAGATCTCCCTGGGTCGTCTTCGGTCTTTTGCTGCAAAGATGTTTCATTTGAAGAAGATACTTTTGATACAGTGTGTTTTGAATAGCAGTGTCTCTCAAGATGGCAGATTGCTCTCTCTCTGGCTAACTCTCAAAATGCCAGCTTATTTATACCCCAAACATTGGATCGTCTCATTGGTTTGATATTGTCAAAACAGCAAAATTCAAATTTGATTGGGTTATAGTATCCTGGGTCATAATTTAAACTGATTGGTTAAAATTGAACTGTTGTGAAAACATAGCAACCAAAAGATAGGTATTTCACAGCCAAATGTTACATATTTTCAACTTTCCAGTACACTCTGAGATTGCCAGTCACATGACAGGTTTCTGCAAACTCTCAATGCCAAAACAACTTTCACTTTCTCTTAAAGGTACAGTACATGCCTTCAACTTCATAACAACAGTGAGGCATTGACTTTGCATTCACTGCAGTCACATGCTCTGCCTGTGATCTATAATTTACCCACCAGTCTACAGACTACAGGTTCCCTATTGTCTTGTAATTCTTGTGACCCTAATGACCCGTGTTATGATCTTAGACTATCAATGATATGATACAGTAAATGACCAGTAATTCTTATTTCTAAAGTTGACAAAGTGTGAAACCTAGGGAACATTAGAGTCATACTTATACAGCTTACTTCTGATGCTCATAATTAACATGTAGTAAATATGGATAAGAGACTGTGATCAAACATCCCAGAGTACACATCAAATAGCAAATGCAATTATGACAGACACCATGGAATTCTCAGCAATTTCATCCAGATATGAATGGCACAGTGGTTTATCAAATCATATTTTAGCTTCACGAAGGATTATAATTCTTCACTGTTGCCAATCTGGCTTCAAAACTCCACCTCTAGAACTATTGTGTCATGGATTCCCTCAGTGACTGCTCCTGTTCAGGTCTATCAATCTCCTTTACAAGATCTAACTCTTTACTGACAGCTAGCTTACTGAGCCAATCCTGCCTCTATGTTTTTGCCTGAACACCAATCTTTTTTTCAGATAGATCAAACAAATATTACTTGAGATCTTTTCAGCTCCACTCACTCAGCTGAATGAAGTACTAATGGCTGCAGACTTTGCCCAAGTTCTTTGCAGTTTCTGTCAACACAGAGCCAGTAATTTTCATTTTCTCAGCTCCCCAAGGCTTCTGAATCTTGACTCCAATAGTTAGCTACTTATAAATTTGTATAACATCTACAGGGTTCACAAAGTCATAGACATCAACAGCACAGAGAAAGGTCCTTCAACTCATTAGGTCTTTGCCAGTAAACAAACAGCGACCTTTTCTAATCGCAGTTTTCAGCACCTTGGCAGATAGTCTTATATGCATTGGCATCACAACAGCACATCTAAATGTTTCTTAAATGTTACAAATGTTTCTGCCTCTACCACCCCTTACAGGCAGTGAGTTCCAGATGCCCAACACCCTCGAATGCTTAAACGCTCAATAGGATGAAGGCATTGAGTGAAGATGTGAGAGAAAGACTTCATGTTTGGAGTGCTGCCATTCGCTGTACAGCTGGGAACAAAGAACAAAGAAAATTACAGAACAGGAACAGGCCCTTCGGCCCTCCAAGCCTGCACCAATCCAGATCCTCTATCTCAACCTGTTACCTCTTTTCTAAGGATCTGTATCCCTCTGCTCCCTGCCCATTCATGTATCTGTCCAGATACATCTTAAATGATGCCATCCTGCCCACTCCACCATCTCCGCTGACAATACGTTCTGGACACCCACCACGCTTTGCGTAAAGAATTTCCCATGAATATCTCCCTTAAACTTTTCTCCTCTCACCTTGAACTCATGACCCCTGGTTATTGAGTTCTGTACTCTGGGAAAAAGCTTCTTACTATCCACCCAGTCTATACCGCCCATGATTTTGTAGAATTCAATCAGGTCCCCTGTCAACCTTCATCTTTCTAATTAAAATGATCCTAATCTACCTAACCTCTCTTTATAGCTAGCACCCTCCATTCCATGCAACAGCCTGATGAACCTCCTCTGCACCCTTTCCAAAGCATCTACATCCTTTTGGTAATGTGGCGACCAGAACTGTATGCAGTACTCCAAATGTGGCTGAACCAAAGTCTTATACAACTGTAACATGACCTGCCAACTCTTGTACTCAATATTCCATCCAATGAAGGAAAGCATTCCGTATGCCTTCTTGACCACTCTACTGATGTGTTGTCACCTTCAGGGAACAATAGACCTGAACACATAGATCTCTCTGTACATCAATTTTCCCCAGGGCTTTTCCATTTACCATATAGTTCGCTCTTGAATTGGACCTTCCAAAGTGCATTACTTTGCATTTGCCCAGATTAAACTCCATCTGCCATTTCTCTGCCCAACTCTCCAAACTATCTATATTCTGCTGTATTTTCTGAAAGTCCCCTTCACTATCTGCTGTTCCACTAATCTTAACATCATATGCAAACCTGCCAATCAGATTACCTATAGCTTCCTCCAGATCATGTATCGCAAACAACAGTGGTCCCAATATGGAAGCCTGTGGAACACCACTGATCACAGGTCTCCATTTTAAGAAGCTCTCTTCCACTACTACTCTCCATTCCTGCTGCCCAGCCAGTTCACTATCCATCTAGCTAGTACACTCTGGACCCCATGTGACTTCACTTTCTCCATCAGCGTACCATTATCAAATGCCTTACTAAAGTCGATATATATATGACATCTACTGTCTTTCCCTCATCAGTCAATTTTGTCACTTCCTCAAAGAATTCTATAAAGTTGGTAAGACATGACCTTCCCTTCACAAAACCATGTTGCCTATCACTGATAAGCCAATTTTCTTCCAAATGTAAATAGGTCCTATCCCTCAGTATCTTCTCCAGCAGTTTCCCTACCAATGATGTCAAGCTAACCAGTCTATAATTACCTAGATTATCCCTGTTATCCCTCTTAAGCAAGGGGACAACATTAGCAGTTCTCCAGTCCTCTGGAACCTTCTCCAGTTTTCAAGGATGCTGCAAAGATATCTGTTAAGGCCCCAGCTATTGCCTCTCTTGCTTCCCTCAGTAACCTGGGACAGATCTTATCCAGACCCGGGGACTTGTCCACCTTAATGTCTTTCAGAATACCGAATGCTTCCTCCCTATTTATGCCAATTTGATCATGAGTAATCAAACATCTATCCCTAACCTCAAAATCGGCCACGTCCCTCTCCTCAGTGAATACCGATGCAAAGTGCTCATTAAGAATCTCACCCATTTTCTCTTAGGCCATGCTTCCTCTTTCCAGTTCCTTCTTTGTTGTTGAGTGGGTCAACTCTTTCTCTAGTTACCCTCTTGCTCCTTATGTACAAATAAAAGGCTTTGGGATTTTCCTTAACCCCTGTTTGCTAAAGATATTTCATGACCCATTTTAGCCCTCTCACATCCTCATTTCAGATTGGTCCTACTTTCCCGATGTTCTTCCAAAGCTTCATCTGTTTTCAGTAGGCCTTGTCCTAATTTAGTATTCTTCCTTCAGGACCACTCTTGTCTTTGTCCATGGGTATTCTAAAACTTACGGAATTGTGATCAAAATAATCCCCTACTAAAACTTCAACTACCTGGCCGGGTTCATTCCCCAACATCGGGTCCAGTATGGCCCCTTCCCGAGTTGGACTATTTACATACTGCTCTATAAAGTTTCCTGGGTGCTCCTTACAAATTCTGCTCCATCCAGACCTCTAACACTAAGTGAATCCCAGTCAATGTTGTGAAAATTAAAATCTCCTATCACCACCACCCTGTTGCTCCTACAACTTTCTGTAATCTGTTTACATATTTGTATCTCTATCTCACGTTCACTGTTGGGAGGCCTGTAGTACAGCCCCAACATTGTTACTGCACCCTTCCTATTTTTGAGCTCTGCCCATATTGCCTTGCTGCTCGAGTCCTCCATAGTGCTCTCCTTCAGCACTGCTGTAATATCCTCTCTGACCAGTAATGCAACTCCTCCACCTCTTTTACCACCCTGTCTATCCCAGATGAAGCATCTACATCCTGGGATATTTAGTTACCAATCATCCTCTTCCCTCAACCAAGTCTCAGTAATAGCAATAACATCACTTTCTCAGGTACTAATTCAAGCCCTAAGTTCATCTGCCTTACTTACTACACTTCTCGCATTAAAACAAATGCACTTCAGACCACCTGTCCCTTTGTGTTCATCACCTTCTCCCTGCCTGATTTCATTATCTAATTCCTTACAGGCTTTAGTTACTACCTCTTTACTGTCCACTAACCTCCTCAATTGGTTCTCATCCTCCTACCACATTAGTTTTAACCCTCCTCAACAGCGTTCACAAAAGCGCCCCCAAGATAATTGGTTCCAGTCCAGCCCATGTGTAGACCGTCCAATTTGCAATAGTCCCACCTCCCCCAAAACTGGTTTCAATGTCCCAAAAATCTGAACTCGTCCCTCCTGCACCATCTCTCAAGTCATGCATTCATCCTGCCTATTTTTTCATTTCTACTCTGACTAGCACTTGGCACTGGTAGCAATCCTGAGATGACTACCTCGGGGCTCCTACTTTTTAACTTGGCTTCTAACTCCCTATATTCTGCTTGTAGGACCTCATCCTATTTTAACTTATATCTTTGGTGCCTATATGCACCACGACAGCTGGCTGTTCACCCTCCCCTTTCAGGATGTCCTGTAGCCAATCTAAGACATCCCTGAACTATACACCTACCTGGGAGGTAACATACCATTCAGAAGTCTCATTTTCAAACACAGAACTGCCTATCTAATCCCCTTACAATTGAATCCCCTGTGACTATAGCCCTTCCATTCTTTCCCTGCCCTCCTGTACAGCAGAGCCAGCTACGGTGCCATGAGCCTGATTACTATTGCCTTCCCCTGGTGAGCCATCTCCCCCAGCAGCATCCAAAATGGTATACTTGTTTTGGAGGGAGATGACCACAGGAGATACCTGCACTGCCTTCATGCTCTTTCTCTGCCTTTTGGTCACCTATTCACTGTCTCCCTCAGCAATTCTAATCTGCGGTGGGACCAATTCAGTAAATGTGCTATCCACAACCTCCTCAGCATCGCTGTTGACTGATGCCAATTCTGTGTAGGGCACTTAATGAGAAACAGATAGGTGGCTGTGTGCTGTTAAACCTTAGAAAGAATATGGCCAGCATCTTTGGGGGCATGTTTGCTCATGCTGGGGAAGGTTGAAACTAACTTGGTAGGGGATGGTAACCAGAAAAAGTATTCAGCACAACAGAAGAACAGCAAAAGGATTGTGCAGTAGGACTATGGCTCACTGACCAGCAGGGACAGGACACAGTACCATGACTAAGCATGGTCTAGACCACCCTAAAACACTGAATCCTCCGCCCTGGATCAATTGATTGACAACAAACAGCCCCTCAAACTAGGAATAGCCTTTGTCTGTTTCTGACAGTACCCAATGACCTTCTGAAACCCACCTTCACCCCCCCCAAACATGTCTACCTTCTTCCTTTCACACATTGCATGGCCTTCAACCATATGCACTGTAGTTGCTGCCACTGCACCTTTAACATTGACACAGCTCTGTGCTGTGCATTGATGTGTGGCCTACTTTCAGATTGATTCCTACTGTTTCCTGTGAGCCACCTGCCTTTTCTATTCAGTAAACTTCCCCTTTCGGGGAAAAACTGCCTGCTTTTCCTTCTGTGCTAAAGTTCGAACAAAGTCTCATTGTACCTGGTAATCCAACGTGTAGTGCCTGAGAACCTGACATTGCCATCACCCAGTGGGTGGGATGATAGTTCATGGAAACATTGTGTCTGACTCAACCTGAGGGCCCCCAGTGTGTTTGTAATAGTTTCACCTAAAATGAAGAGAAAGAACAGCGGCACACAACCCACTTAGTTTGTGTGATCGAGATTCTGTAGCATCAAGTAACTCAATTAGGTGAGGCGACCTGAGAAAGGGATGTTAATTCTGGTGACTGGAATAATTAATGAGATGCAAATGCATGTTCAGAAGCTTCTTGTCACCTGATGACAAGAAAGTAGTGGCACCATTGGAGGAGAGAGGACTTAACTGTGACAGGTTAACAATTATCTGATTTTTGGACCCTTGCTCAAGTAACTTATTATGCTTGTCAGTGTTCTTAACACCCTGGGAGAAGAAACTTCTCTCCTTAATAATGATACAGATGTGTGGTTGGAAGTTTAGGGTCAAATATGCAGACAGTTTGCTTCAGCTTCAAACAGTTGCCAAGGAGACGCTTTGAGTCAGGAAAAGAAGGGCGTTGGAGGTAAGGACTGAAGCTGACAGATGGATCCCACTGCTTCCTTTAGAGATGACCCCCCCTTCACTCACAGTGGAACAGGAGTAACTGCTGGCCAGGATCAGTGACAGAACCAGGCCACAGATCGTTAGAGCCAAGAGGTTGGGAAATAGTTTGGATGAAAAGGCAAAGGTTCTCAGCAAACCTCTAATGCCCTTTTCAGCTGCCAGGACCCCTCATGTAGGCATTGTGCCTCTTTCTGAGGAAGCCCCTCCACTATCTCCCGAGACTCATTGGGACCCCTAAAGTATACTGTATAAGGTTTCATTGACCAGCCATTGGTCGAATCGTGCCAACGACAGAGTGGGCACTTAAATGGTTATTATTTACCCAATGAAAGGCCTCAAATGATATCAGGCCAGGAAGGCTATCATTAAACCTTTCCACTCCAAACCTAATGTGAGGGAGAGGTATGAAGGCAGCATACTCACACACAATAAAAAGCTCTATCTACATCCAAACCTGCCCCCTGAGGAGGCATCAAATTTCACCCATACTTTCCCCTCGTATTTAACTTCTGTTCATTCAGCACTGGACAAGTAACTTGACGACTTTGCAACCTTGGAGGAGGGGAAAAAATGGTGGTAAGTCAGAACTGCATGTCAAAGGCAAATTTGTGGAAATGAATGAGGAATGTTTTTGCTGAGGGCTGGTTGATAATTATGAAGAAGGCTGAGTACAAATAGTTGAGAGATACCAGAGATAGCTATCTGCACAACCCCTTTTGTTCATTAATCAGAGGATTGGGAAGAGAAGTCATACAACTGACACTCTGGTTACAATTGAATAGGTAATAATGGAAACAAATGGATGTAGTCCCATATAACACATGACAATGGAGAATCATTGGAAGAGAATGGTTTGGTAAAATATGTTGTAACGTGAATGTGGTAATTCTATTTTAAAATTAGCTCAAATCTTGGGAGAGGTGGTAGTTAATAATTGGGCTAGTCATTCAGATGGCCATAAACTATATTGTCTACCAAGTTAGTGATTTTTGAGAAGATTTGTAGCTCAGGTTGAGGTTCTGGATGTAAGTTCGCTTGCTGAGCTGGAAGGTTTGTTTTTAGACGTTTCATCACCATACTAGGTAACATCATCAGTAAGCCGCCGATGAAGCTCTGGTGGTATGGGCCACTTTTTATTTATGTGTTCAGGCTTCCTTGGATTGGTGATGTCATTTCTTGTGATGATGCCATTTCCTGTTCTTTTTCTCAGGGGGTGACAATTGTGTTTGTTGATAGAGTTCCAGTTGGAATGCCATGCTATTAGGAATTCTCATGCATGTCTCTGCTTGGCTTGTCCTAGGATGGATGTGTTGTCCCAGTTAAAGTGGGGTCCTTCCTCATCTGTATGTAAAGATTCTAGTGAGAGTGGGTCATGTCTTTTTGTGGTTAATTGATGTTCATATATCCTGGTGGTTAGTTTTCTGCCTGTTTGTCCAATGTACTGTTTGTTACATTTCTTGCAAGGCAATTTATAAATGACATTAGTTTTGCTTGTTGCCTGTATAGGGTCTTTCAAGTTCATTAGCTGCTGTTTTAGTGTGTTTGTTTTAGTGGGTTTGTTAGCTACCATGATGTCAAGAGGTCTGAGTATTCTGGTAGCCATTTCCAAGATGTCTTTGATGTAGGGAAGAGCGGCTAGGGTTTCTGGACGTGTTTTGTCTGCTTGTTTGGGGTTGTTGCTGAGAAATTGGCGGGGTGTGTTCATTGGATACCTATTCTTTATGAATACACTATGTAGGTGATTTTCCTCTGTTCTTTGTAGTTCTCTATACTGCAGTGTGTGGTGGCTTGATGAAATAATGTTCTGATCACAGCTTACTTTGAAATGTTGAGATGATTGCTTCTGTAGTTCAGTATTAGACTCACATGTATTGTTTTTCTGTGAGATGACTGTGGGCCAGCAGCAGGTGGTTGTAGCAGTCTGCAGCCAGAATAATCAGTCTTAATTTCAGATTGTCAAGCTGTATTTAAAAAAAATATTTCTTTCAAAAGCTTTCATAAGTCTCTTTCAGGGATGCTGGTTAGACAGCAATATATTGCAAAATCCTAATGCAGCACAAGTGGCCTGTTTAAATAGGCATTACAGAATTCTCTTGCTCCCAGTTTGGCCAGTGATAAGCTTCCAGAAGCAATATTGTGTGCACCCATTCATTTCAACTATGTTTTCCTACTCTACTTAATTGATATTCCTGTGGCTGAAATCCAGTTAACTATCCCTTTGGTATTCACAACATAACAGCAGATTCGAATCACTCCGGAGGCCTCAAAATTTCTATCTAGTCATTTACTCTGTTGATCGCCCATTCAAAAATCACAAAACTATCCATGTATCTGCATACAATAGCAGGAAGATGTAGTTAGGATTTGGAGTAAGCCAAGTGTCTGAGATATAAATCTATAGGATATACCAGATGTCAGTTATTAGCTCCAGACTATTCCAAACCTCATCAATTGGAACATTGAAGCTGCCAACTCAGTTTAGACCATTGATGACCGAAAACCTTTTCATTGTTAGTGTGATTTGTTATCACATTAAGTGGCAAGCTTATCAATTATCTATAAATTGGAGAAAGAGATACTCTATTTCCGTTTACATACATTAAAATAGATTAAAATAAAATTAAAATTATCAACTTGTCAACATTCAAAGTTTGAAACAGAATGCATGTTTTGTTGTAATTAATTTTTTCTTTTTCTGGATTTTGGTGTTCATGTATGTTCATTTTTCATTATTACAGTTTTCTCAGGAAAGGCCTACAGTTTGAGTAGAAGAATGACAAGATAAAAAAGAATTAAGGAATTAAGGAAAGAACATGTTTAAAAAAATCATTTGAACCAAAAGTTACTAACTCTTCATTGAAAATTAATTACCAAAGCTTTCATCAAAATTGAAATTTTTTACCAGGAAAAGAGGCCTGACAAATAGTTTTTTCTTTATTCATTCCTGGGATGAGGGCATCACTGGCTGGGCAACATTTATTGTCTATCCTTAATTGCCCAGAGGGCATTTCAGAATCAACCATGTTGCTGTGCATCTGGAATCACATGTAGGCCAGGCCAGTGAGGATGGCAATTTCCTTGCCTAAAGGACATTAATGAACAGATGCGTTTTCCTGACAATCTATACAATTAATTCCAGATTTTTTTTACCATTGAATTCAAATTCCACCATCTGCCATGGCAGGATTCAAACTCAGAACTTTAACTGAGTTTCCGGATTAACAGTCCAGCTACAATACCACTAGGCCCTCGCCTTGCAGTATACTTGTTGTTAATGGAGGAAACCTTATTCATGGAAAAAAATCTGACAGCCAAATTTGTATGTATGTTCTATTACATAAAGAAGGAATTATCAAAATACAATGAGGTGCAATTAAATCTCGAAAGATTTCCAATTACCCAGAAAAATACTTTTTATTCAAATTTATTTTGCTGACATTTTTGAACATGATTTTGTTGTAACAGACAATCAAATAAAGGGCTGTGATAGATCGTTTACGATCAGGTAACAGATGTTGCCAAGAGTTGGACTAACTATTAATCTTCACAGTACTCTGAAAAAAAAGCTATGGTGGTATTTACTATGAGTTCTGTTTTGACATTAGTTGTAGGACAATTTGTACTGTTTAATATTAACTCCACCTATGAAAAAGTAATTACTATCTTGCTATGAGCCTCCCCGTTATGTGCATTGGTGGATTTAAAGCACTATGATGACTTAATCTTGCCATTGCCATTACCGCTGGTAATTTATTTCATAAGGACCCTGTGACTTGACATGCATGCATCTTCTTTTTCTCCCATTATCCAATTTGACTCTGGTTCACGCTCATTCTTATTTCATCAGTCTTTGTCTAAACTTAAATTTCATTGGGTAAGGAAATAAAGCATTAGACTTGATGCTCATCAGATCATGATGATCTTACGATGCCATTATCAGTCACATTCATAGCAGTTAGTGGTATAAAAAGGATACAGTAAAAAAAAATCCAATTCTTGTCACTCATCAAAAGATGCTCCACTGCTCCAACAATTTCTGGATTAGGATGAGGATTTGTGTGCTAAGGGGTGATTTTTCAATACTCAGTAATATATTTGCAGACACATCAAGTAACTACAAATAATTATTTCATATTCAAAATTCTATCAGTTATTAAAAAAAAGATGAAACACATTGCCTCAAGTATTTCGGTAGCAAGAAATGCTTCGCTGATAGAGATTTGCAATAACTGATGAGGTATGGGTTTGAAATATTAGAATGCACTTATGGAACTGGATGTTGTAACTAATAATTGGCTAATGATGCCTCTTGGTGCAGTATGAAATAAAATTACTAACACTCTGAATATTTACCCCATAACTTTTGGTAAACAGTGCATGAGTGATAAATGCATTATAAAACATAATCTTTTTATTCTGTCTCTGGAGCCACAAGCAAATGGTTTTATGATGATTCCATATTAAATGAAGCTGCTTTGCAAGGTTTTTGTATTACTAAAGAAACAACAAACAAATAAAATTACATTATTTTGTTGTATTAGGAAAACATGCAGGCGAAATGTAACTATAATCTAACTTATATTTTAACTTATTAGTAAAGGCACAGCTACAAATCAGATTGAAATTAATCCAAAATCTTATTAAACACTAAAATAATTTTGATTCATTATTTGAAAATATGGTAGCAATATTGCATATAAAGTATTCTTTTGTGAATTTAGAAAGCAATATCTAAAATTTACTATGACATAAATGATTGAGATAGTCATCTAAAATATTTTTAGTCAGCTATTTCACAGCTGCAGATGCCTCTATTGTAAATAACATAACAAACCAGTTTTTGTTTATGTTTGAATCCATCTATTTAACAATTTATTTTTAATGACTTTGACTATCGAAAAGAGTTGCATGTTTTCTGCACTCCCAATGTACTCATTCTGGTTTTAAACTGATAATTTATCTGTATTTGTATTCTCAGGTTCCTGATGGTTGCTAGAGTTCAAAGTACTTCACATCAAAAAAACTGGGAGGTTGGTTTGCGCTGAACTTAAATTCAAGGACCATTGTCAAAGTAGAGATTATTAAGATAAAAATCTGAATGGCAATATGTTGAGCTCGAACCTTAAATTTATTCAAATAACATCAGCACATCGCTACATCTGAAATGAAAACTGAAATCAAACTGGGAACAAACATTAACCACATATTTATAGGTAAGACTACAAGAATCATTTTATGTCACTGGCAAACTACATACAATCAGTTCCTTGTGAATATTTTATCAATGTGTTTATGGAATCCGGAGTCACTGTGGAGTACTAACTGCTTTACTGCCCACTTCTACTCACACCATCCCTCCCATACCCTTAGTCCAGGAGCGAACAGCCCTGGGGTGAGCCTAGTCCAATCAGTGAGTTGGCTGCCTGTCCCAGCATACCAAGTGTGCTTACAGCAGCATTGTAATGCTAGTTGCCACTGCAATCTAAAGTGCCACTTTAAAATACAGAAGTATCCTTTAAGTGGATCTAAGAAGTGCTATGAGGATTCTGAGAGGCTTCAGATATCAGATGCCAGCATCTATGAACAAGGGGTGCAGGTGCCTGGACCTCTGGTGTGTGCTTGAGGTGCTATTGCTGAGTGTCCAAGATGGCAGCCCTGAAGAACAAGTGGTAATCTGAAGTAGTCAGGGACACTCTCTGACTTTCATGTCAGGAATTGTTGATGTATAATTTCCTTGCAGCAGGTGGTAGAATAGGAAATTGAATATTAAGATGTTGTGAAACTTGAAAGGGTTCAGAAAAGATTTACAAGGATGTTGCCAGGGTTGGAGGATTTGAGCTATAGGGAAAGGCTAAACAGGCTGGGGCTGTTTTCCCCAGAGCGTCGGAGGCTTAAGGGTGACCTTATAGAGGTTTACAAAATTATGAGGGGCATGGATAATATAAATAGACAAAGTCTTTTCCCTGGGGTCAGGGAGTCCAGAACTAGAGGGCATAGGTTTAGGGTGAGAAGGGAAAGATATAAAAAGGGACCTAAGGGGCAACGTTTTCACGCAGAGGGTGGTACGTGTATGGAATGAGCCGCCAGAGGATGTGGTAGAGGCTGGTACAATTGCAACACTTAAGAGGCATTTGGATGGGTATATAAATAGGAAGGGTTTGGAGGGCTGGGTGATAGCAGGTGGGACTATATTGGGTTGGGATATCTGGTCAGCATGGACAGGTTGGACCGAAGGGTCTGTTTCCATGCTGAACATCTCTATGACTTCCTGTGCAACACCCTAACAACATATACTACAGTGCTACCACAACTGGTATATCTGTCTTGACTTGGGACATATCCAGGTATAGTGACGATGATGTTTTGGACTTTGCCTCTATTCTTATGATTTCATGAGAACGACTACAGCACATTGTTTCTTGACTAATCTGGAAGACTGCATTCCAAATATGGCAGATGTCCACTTAAACATTCGTAACAAGGCCTTGATTCATCGATTGACTTTTGTCACACATACCAAGATAGAGTGAAAAGTATTGTTTTATGCTGTAGGCAGGCAGATCTTACACACAAAGTGCATCAGGGTAGCAGAACAAGTGTGGAATGCAGTGTTACAGCCACAGAGAAGGTGCATAGAGAGATCAGAATTAATATTTTTTTTAGATTAGATTACATTAGATTACATTACAGTGTGGAAACAGGCCCTTCGGCCCAACAAGTCCACACCGACCCGCCGAAGCGCAACCCACCCATACCCCTACATTTACCCCTTACCTAACACTACGGGAAATTTAGCATGGCCAATTCACCTGACCTGTACATCTTTGGACTGTGGGAGGAAACCGGAGCACCCGGAGGAAACCCACGCAGACACTGGGCGAACGTGCAAACTCCACACAGTCTGTCGCCTGAGGCGGGAATATTTGAGAGGTCTGTTCAAAAGTCTGATAACAGCAGGGAAGAAGCTGTTCGTGAATCAGTTTGTGTGTGTATATTTCTGACCAACAGAAGAGGGTGGAAATGAGTATAACTGTGGTGGAAGGAGTCTTTGATTATGTTGATTGTATTCCTGAGACATTGGGAAGTATAGATGGAGTCATTGGATCTAAGGCTGGTTTTCATGATGGGGTTATGGTAGGGGACTTTAACTTTCCAAACATAGACTGGGACTGCCATTGTGTTAAGGGTTAAGATGGAGAGGAATTTCTTAGGCATGTACAGGAAAAATTTCTGATTCAGTAGGTGGATGTACCTAATAAAGAAGGTGCAAAACTTGACCTACTCTTGGGAAATAAGACAGAGCAAGTCACTGAGGTGTCAGTGGGAGAGCACTTTGGGGCCAGTGACCATAATTCTATTAGGTTTAAAATAATGATGGAAAAAGATTGACCAGATCTAAAAGTTGAAGTTCTAAATTGGAGAAAGGTTAATTTTGACAGTATTAGGCAAGAACTTTCAAAACCTGATTGGGGGCAGATGTTCTCAGGTAAAGGGACAGCTGGGAAATAGGAAACCTTCAGAAATGAGATAACGAGTGTGGAGAGACAGTATATTCCTGTTAGGGTGAAAGGAAAGGCTATTAGGTATAGAGATTGCTGGATGACTAAAGTTATTGAGGATTTGGTTCAGAGAAAGAAGAAAGCATATATAAAGTATAGACAGGATAGATCAAGTGAATCCTTAGAAGAGTATAAAGGCAGTAGGAGAATACTTAAGAGGGAAATTAGGAGGGCAAAAAGGGGACATTAGAGAGCTTTGGCAAATAGAGTTAAGGAGAATCCAAAGGGTTTTTACAAATTCATAAAGGACAAACGGGTTACTCAGGAGAGAATAGGGCCCCTCTAAGATCAGCAAGATGGCTTTTGTGTGGAACCACAGGAGAAGAGAGAGATAATAAACGAGTATTTTGCATCAGTGTTTACTGTAGAGAAGAACATAGAAGATATAGAATGTAGGGAAATAGATGATGATGTCTTGAAAAATGTCCATATTACAGAGGAGGAAGTGCTGGATGACTTGAAATGGATAAAGGAGGATATATTCCCAAGACCTGATCAGGTGTACGCTAGAACTCTGTGGGAAGCTAGGGAAGTGATTGCTGGGCCTCTTGCTAAGATATTTGTATCATCGATAGTCACAGGTGAGGTGCCGGAAGAATGGAAGTTAGCTAACGTGGTGCCACTGTTTAAGAAGGGTGGTAAGGACAAGTTAAGGAACTATAGACCAGTGAGCCTGTTGTCGGTGGTGGGCAAGTTGTTGGAGGGAATCCTGAGGGACAGCTGTACATATATTTGTAAAGGCAAGGACTGATTCGGGTTAGTCAACATGGCTTTGTTTGTGGGAAATCATGTCTCACAAACTTGATTGAGTTTTTTGAAGAAGTAACAAAGAAGATTAATGAAGGCAGAGCAGTAGACATGATCTATTTAGACTTCAGTAAAGTGTTCAACAAGGTTCCCCATGGGACACTGGTTAGCAAGGTTAGATCTCATGGAATATAGGGAGAACTAGCCATTCGGATAAAGAACTGGCTCAAAGGTAGAAGACAGAGGGTGATGGTGGAGGGTTGTTTTTCAGATTGGAGGTCTCTGACCAGTGGAGTGACACAAGGATTGGTGTTGGGTCCACTACTTTTCGTCATTTATATAAATGATTTGGATGTGAGCATAAGAGGTATAGTTAATAAGATTGTAGATGACACCAAAATTGGAGGTGTAGTGGACAGTGAAGAAGGTTAACTCAGATTACAACAGGATCTTGATCAGATGAGCAAATCGGCTGAGGAGTGGCAGATGGAGCTTAATTTGGATAAATGTGAGGTGCTGCATTTTGCGAAAGTAAATATTAGCAGGACTTGTACACTTCATGTAAGATCCTAGGGAGTGTTGCTGAACAAAGAGACCTTGGAGTGCAGGTTCATAGCTCCTTGAAAGTGGAGTCGCAGGTAGACAGGATAGTGAAGAAGGTGTTTAGTATGCTTTCCTTAATTGGTCAGTGTATTGAGTACAGGAGTTGAGTACAGGTCATGTTGCGGCTATACAGGACATCGGTGAGGGCACTTTTGGAATATTGCGTGCAGTTCTGGTCTCCTTCCTATCGGAAAGATGTTGTGAAACTTGAATGGGCTCAGAAAAGATTTACAAGGATGTTGCCAGGGTTGGAGGATTTGAGCTATAGAGAGAGGTTGAATAGGCTGAGGCTGTTTTCCCTGGTGTGTCGGAGGCTCAGGGGGACCTTATAGAGGTTTATAAAATCATGAGGGGCATGAATAGGGTAAATAGACAAGGTCTTTTCCCTTGGGTGAGGGAGTCCAGAACTCGGGGACATAGGTTTAGAGTGAGAGAGGAAAGATTTAAAAGAGACCTAAGGGGCAACTTTTTCACACAAAAGGGTGGTGCGTGTATGGAATGAGCTGCCAGAGGAAGTGCTGTAGGCTGGTACAATTGCAATATTTAACAGGCATCTGGATGGGTATATGAAAAGGAAGGGTTTGGAGGGATATGGGCTGGGTGCTGGCAGGTGGGACTAGATTGGGTTGGGGTAGCTGGTCAGCATGGGCGAGTTGGATTGAAGGATCTGTTTCTGTGCTGTACATCTCTATGACTCTATGACTGGGCTATATTTTTGACTCTCTGTAGTTGCTTGTGGTCTTGGGAAGAGCAGTTGCCGTCTGTGAGCAGTTGCCAGATGGGATGTATTTTTATGGTGCATCTATAAAAATTAGTAAAAGCCGTTGTGGACATGCTGAATTTCCTTAGCTTCCTGAAGAGGCAGAGATGTTGTTGTTCTTTCTCAATCATTGCATCGATGTGGGTGAACCAGGACCAATTATTGGTGATCATCACTCTAGGGAACTTGATGCTCTCGACCATCTCCATCTCAACACCATTGATGCAGATAGGGCTGTGCCCACCACTCTGCTTCCTGAAGTCAATGATCAGCTCCATCCTTTGTTGACATTAAAGGAGACATTTGCACCATGTTGTTAAGCACTCAATCTCTTCCCTATATTCTGTTTTGTACATTGTTTGAGATCTGAACGAACTGTGGTGACTGTAGTGTTTTTGCAAATCCAAGAGGGCTGTTGTTTTTCCCCAGAGCCTTGATTGGAGCTGATATGTCCATCAGACTCCATCACTACTTATAGTAGCAGTTAGAACTGAGTGGATTACTTGACCATTTCAGTGGGCTGAGTCAGCTACATTGGTGTGGATCTGAATGCACATGTAGGCCAGGCAAGGTTAGAATGGCAGGTTTACCTTTCGTAAAGCACTTTAATGAACAAGGTGGATTTCTATTACAGTTGTCAGTGGATTCATGGTGACTATTAGACTGGTTTTTAATTTCAGATTTATTAATTGTATTCAACTGTGTACACCATTTGCCAAGGTGGAATTGGAAACCATGTCCCCAGAATGTTTTGCGTGGATGACCAGGTTTTTATTTTCTTAATTCAAGGCTTTGTGCATATTGCTGGCGTGGCCATCTTTAATTTCCCTGGAGAAACTGCCTTCTTGAACCACTGCAGTCCTTGGGGTTTAAGATCAGTCACATTGCTCTTAGAAAGGGTGTGCCTGAATTTTGACCCAGTAACTACACCAGCCCACCATTACATTCCTGCTGAAATTCTTCAATAGCCTGGAATGCTATTTGGGAATGGTAGTTTGGGTTCCATGTTTCTTAAGAGCCCTGGAACTGTGCACACATCTGTTACTGTCTTCACCACTGCTCATGTCTTAGATCATGCCCACTGCTCTTTGTGTTTATTTAAAATATATCTATTCACAGGATGTGGATGTTGCTGGCTGGACTAACATTTATTTCCCCAACCCTAATTGCCTCGGTTGCAATTAAGAGTCAACCACATTGCTGTAATCGTGGAGTCACATGTAGGCCAGACCAGTAACAGCCTTGTCATGTTCATGGGTTAAGAATTGCCGCTGGGCATGGCCTTGCTGGTGAGTCTGTTCCTACAGTCATTCAGCGAAGAAACAGACCTTTTGATCCACCCAGTTCCTGCCAAATATAATCCACTAAACTAGTTCTGCTTGCCTGCTCCCAGCCCATATCCCTCCAAATTTTTCCTATTCCTGCACTTATCCAAATGTCTTGTAAACGCTGTAATTGTGCACACATCCGCCACTTCCTCAGGAAGTTCATTTCACATGCAAACTACCCTCTATGTAAAAACTTTTGCCCCTCATGTCTTTTATAAGTCTCTCTACTCTCACCTTGAAGATGTACTCCTAATCTTGAAATCACCCATCCAAGGGAAAAGACAACTACCAGTAACCCTATCTTTTCCCTTGATGATTTTATACACATCTGTTAGGTCACCTCTCAACTTCCTATGCTGCAGTGAAAAAAATCCCAGCCGATTCAGCTTTTCTTTATAATTCAAGCCTTCCACAGCCGGCATCATCCTGGTAAATCTCTTCTGAATCTTCTCCAGCTTAATAATATCCTTTCTGTAACTGGGTGACCAGAACTGGACACAGTGCTCCAGAAGAGTCTGCACCAATGGCCTGTACAACTTCAACATAACTTCCCAACTCCTGTACTCAAAGAACTGAGGAATGAAGGCAAGCATGCTAAATGCCTTATAACCACCCTCACAATATGTGATGTAAAATTAAAAGAGTTATGTATCTGAACCCTTAGGTCTCTCTGCTCTACAACACTACCCAAGGCCTTACCATTAATTATGTAAGTCCTACCCCTGTTTGTTGTACCAACATGTAATCCCTCATTTATCCAGATTAAACTTCATCTGCCATTTTTCAGCCGATTGACCCATTTGATCAAGATCCTTTTGCAATCTTAGAAAACCTTCTTCATTGTCTGCTATGTCATCAGTTTTGGTACCATCCACAAATTTATTAGCAATGCCTTCAATATTCTCATCCAAATCAATTATATAATTGATGAATAAAAGAGGACCCAAAGCTGATTCCTGTAGAACGTTGCTGGTAACAGTCCAAAAAGCAACCCTCCATGGCCACTCCCCATCTCCTGCCATTAAGCCAATTATATATCCATTTGACAAACTCACCCTGAATCCCATGTGACTTAATTTTACTCATTAGATTATCTTTTTGAAGGCTTTACTAAAGTCCAAGTAAACAATGCCTATGGCTCTGCACTCATCAATCTTTTTGGTAACTTCCTCAAAAAATTCAATCAAGTTTGTGAGACATGATTTTCCTTGCACAAAACCATGGTGACTATCACTAATCCATTTTTGCCTCACTAAGTATCCATAAATCCTAGCATTTAAATCACCTCCAATAATTTACCCACAACCGAACTCTCATGTCTGCAGTTCCCTGGTTTCTCCTTACAACCTTTCTTAAGCAAAGATGTAAAATTAGCCACCCTCTAGTCATCAGGCACCTCACCCATAGTTATAGATGATGCAAATATTTCTGCAAGGGGTCTCGCAATTTCTTCCCTAACATCCCACAACGTTCTGGGATACATTAGATCAGGTCCCAGAGATTTATCCACCTTTATATTCTCTAACACCTCTAGAACTTCCTCTTCTGTAATATGAACTCTTTTTAAAACATAAAAATTTATTTCCCTCCATTCTCTAGCCTGCATTTATTTCTCCATTTTGAAACTAATAGAATTATGATCACTAAACCCAAAGTGTTCCCCTACTTTTACTTTTACTTTTACTTCTACTTCAGTCACCTGCCCTGCCTTATTGCCCAAAAGGTTAGGTTTTCCAGTAGGAGCATTCACATATTGATATAGAAAATTTTCTTGAGCAAATTTGACAAATTCTTCACCATCCAAATCTTTAACACAATGGTAGCCTCAGTCAATGTTTGGAAAATTAAAATTGCCCATTATTGCAACCTTATTATGCTTACATATATCTGACATCTCCCTACGTAATTATTTCTCAATTTCCCTTTGACTATTGTACAATTTAATCAAAATGATCTTTCCTTTCTTATTTTCAATTTCTATTTATATATTTTCACTGAACGGCTTTTCGGAAATATATTCTCTAGTTACAGCAGTAATGTATTCTTTAATCAAAAATGCCACTCCCTCTCCTTTCTTGCCTCCTTTCCAATCCTTCCTATAGCATCTAAAACCCGGAACATTGAGCTGCCATTCCTGTCTATCTCTCAGCCAAGTGTCTTTAATAGCCAAGACTACCATGGGTAAACATGCCCTGAGTTCATCAGCTTCCCTGTCAGACCCCTTGCATTGAAATTAATCCAATTTAGTTATTCGGAGTTACTATGCACTCTGACTCTCTCTTGTCTTTCCTTTCTAATTGACATGCTTTCTTCACATTTAGAACCTTCCTCATCAATCTTCTTATTTATACTGTTAATTAGAATTCCTTCACCCCTCTCTTGCAGAATAAAGTCTCCCGTAACTGTCCCTCTTCCATTTCTCTGCAGTTTTGGAGCATTTAGCTGACCCCCAGGAATGACAATTGTCCAATGGTTGCTGTCTTATGGAGCATACACTTAAGATTTTGGAATCTACTGATGAAGATGGAGACTCAGAGGAGCAAGTGATGAGCTGGAGGCATTTCGCCCTCTGAGTTGTAGGCATCTAGTTTCCAGGTGAGGTTGTAATTGGATGTAAATAGGCTCCTCATCACTCACGAGCAACATTTTCATCTTTCCTTTCAAAACATGGTTACAGAATTGAGATCTTCTTTCTTGACTTTGGGAATCTCCTTTCTCTAATCTCACCATATTTTTCTAACTCACTAGCAATTACCCACATGGTTAAAGGGTGGGAAAATTCAGCCCATTGTTTTACTGTATCGTCAGATGTGAGGAACTGCTTTGTCTTCCACAGGTACGCTGCTTAAAAGGGTGACTTTTTGGCAAAACACTTTGATTTACAGGAGTGTAGTGAAACAGAGGGATCTTGGAGTTCAGGTTCACAGTTCTTTGAAAGTGGGTCACAGGCAGACAGGGCAGTGAAGAAGGCTTTTGGCATATTGGCCTTCATCAGTCAGGGCATTGAGTATAGAAGTTAGGAAGTTATGTTGCAATGTTAGAGGACGTTGGTGAGGCTGCACTTGGAGCATTGTGTTCAGTTTTGCTCACCTTGTTATAGAAAGGATGTTATTAAACTGGAAAGCGTGCAGAAGAAATTTACAAGGATGTAGCCAGGGCTCAACAGTTTGAGTTATAGGGAGAGGTTGGACAAGCTAGGACGTTTTTTCTTTACAGCGTAGAAGACTGAGGGGGCTGATCTTATAGAGATATATAAGATCATGAGAGGCATGGATAGAGTGCATGAACTCAGTCTCTTTTCCAGGGTTGGGGAATCGAGGACTAGAGGACATCAGTTTAAGGTTACAGGGGAAAGAATAAAAGGGAACCTGAGGGGCAATGTTTTCAAACAGAGGGTGGTATGCATATGGAATGAGCTGCCAGCAAAAGTAGTTGAGGAGGGTTCATTAATGACATTTAAAAGGTATTCGGACAAATACATGGATAAGAATGGATTAGAAGGATATGGGCCAAGTGCAGGGAAATGGGTTAGCTTGGATGGACATTTTGGTCAGCATGGATCACTTGGGGCCAAAGGGCCTGTCTCTTTGACGCTATGACTGTACAGCTCAAGATATATATGCATTGAAGATTCACCCAAGGTTAGAGCTGGAATATTGTTGCTGCTAAAGCTGTAAACCCTGACACCATTTCAGCAATAATACGGAAGACTTGTACTCTAGAATCTACTTCTCCCCTAGCCATGCTTTTCCAATACATTTACAACACTGGCTTCTACTCAACAATGTGGAAAGTTGCCTAGGTATGTCCTGTACAGAAAAAGCAGAGCAAATCCAACCCAGCCAATTACTGCTCCATCAGTATACTCTCAATCATCAGTAAACTGGTGGAAAGTGTCATCAACAGTGCTATCAAATAGTACTTGCTTAAGCAATAACATGCTCACTGATCTCAAGTTTGGGTTCCAATCAGTTCCTTACCTCATTATAGCCTTGATTCAAGTATGGATAAAAGAGCTGAATTCCAGTGACTAGCTAGGTGAGAATGGCTGTCCTTGATGTCAAGGCTGTGTTTGACTGAGTGTGGCATCAAAGAACTCTTAACAAAACTGGCAACACTGAGTATCAGGGAAAAGTCACCATTAGTTGGCGTCATATTTCACACAAAGGGAAATGGGTGTTTTGTTGGATGTCAGTTATCTCAGCTGCAAACATCTTTGCAGCGGTTCCTCAGAGTACTGCTGTCAGCCCCATCTCTTGAGCTGCTTCGCCAATGATTTTTCCTCCACTTTAAAATCAGAAGTGGGGATGCTTGTCAATGATTGCACAATGTTCAACATCCTTCATGAGTCTCAGATACTGAAGCAGTCCATGCAGCAAGACCTGGACAATATCCAGGCTTCAGCTGAAAAGTGTTACGTTAATTGAGTACCAGAAAATAACCATCTTCAACAAAAGAGAATCTGGTCCCTTGACCTTCATTGGCATCACTATCTCTAAATCCCCTACTATCAACATCCTGAAGGTTACCATTAACTAAATTCAGTAGCTACTAGATACTGGGAATATTGCAACAAGTACCTTTCTTCCTGACTCCCTAAGGCCTGTCCACTATCTGTAAGTCACAAGTCAAGAACATGATAGAATATTCCCCTGCTGACTAGCAATAATCAAGAACCATGGCTCCAGATTTCACAAACACCCATTGCCTCCACCATGACACTGAGTAACTGCAATGTGTACCATCTACAAAATGCACTGCAGAAATTCATCAAGATTCCTTAGACAACACATTCCAAACTCCCAGATGATAGCATTAAGGAGGATAAGGGTAGCAGATGTATGGGTACACCACTAGCTGTTAGTATCCCTCCAAGCCACTCACCATTTTGGAAACATCAATATTCCTACAGGTCACTTACATACTAACTAAAAGTGCTGAAAAAGTTGTAATTTTTGTAATTGATGTTGTAAGTAGTTATTAGTAACATCAATTATAAGAATGAAAATTACTTGCAATATATGTACTACCACAATAGAAACATCAGACAATGCTGTACTGTGGCCTTCAGGCAATACATTTCAGATCATCAAAGTCTAATGTCAAGAAAATTTGCTGACCTTACCTGGTCTGGCTGACATCCAACTCTATACCTACAGCAATGTGATTAATTCCTACCTGCTCTGTGAAATAATAAGTAAGCTACTCCGTCCAAAGACAGTTAGGCTTGGGCAACCAATGCTGGCCATGCCAAAGGTGCCCAAATAAAACAAACAAACAAATTTTAAAAATCAATACGCTGTAAACAAAATTCTCCTAAACATGAATGCGAGGCTCAAGAAGACTCAATGATTTGATAATAGCTTTTCCTCTTATTCTTTCATGATCCAAACCTGAAGAGCCATCCACGGTAAGTATATTTGTTGCTGCCTTCTACTTTAAGAACAGAGTAAAGAGGGCACATCTTTCACTTATCTCAGCCAGAGCAGAAATCAAACTTGTTCTGTGCAGTGGGTGTTATTCTGAACTGTACACCAACTATCTAGCCAAGTGAGCTAACCAGCTGCATTCTCTTTTCTTTATTTCAGTACAATAATTTTGTAATCATTTTATGTGTATCCATGCTTCTGCCTGAATCAAATGCTTCATTTGATATGTAGGACTTCAAAAAATAAATTACATTGCACAAAATATTTCCATCTTCCCTCGGTATGTGTGATACACTTTGATTTTTACATTTATTGCATGCAGTTTTCAGTACTTCATGAGAGTTTAGCCTACTGCATGGACAGGTCTACCCCTTCATTACATGGTGATTCATATTTCATTTCCTTTAACATCTTATCACTTGAGTGATGTGCAGTCTTATTTCTACAGCTACATGATTACTTCTGAATAGGTGAATCAGGTGCACTATGGAGCTGAATTAAAATTCATTTGATTAAAGTTTCAGCATTCGTTTAGAGCTTTGCATACATTAGCATTTATTCATGGAAATTATCCAGAGAATTTTATTTAAAAGCACTCTGAATCATTTATTTGACCAGACAAAAATTAAATGAATAATTATTAATATGTTTTATGGTTCACTTTCTGTGGCTGTAATTATTTTCTGACAGTCTCTCAATGAGTTCTACTTAAAGTTAATAAATGTCAGTGCTGACAGTTCAAATAAAAGGACAAGATATTCTATCATTTTTGGCCATGTAATCTATGCCCAGAGTGACCATTGTAATGATTATACAATAATGAGAAATGGTCTTAAATGACAACTAATAATAATAAATGTGGATTTGAGTTTTACCATTACTGAAATTATCAACTCTCGTGTTAAGAAAAATGCAATCAAGTTAACTAATTTATATGCAGTTTATTCTCAATACTTTCACGGTACCATCATAATATTGCTTTCAAAATTATCCATTTGAATCATTTTCCATTTTTAAGAACAATATAAAAAACGTTAAGTATGTGATTATAAATTAATGAACTTGAGTCTAGTTCACTTAACAGCTTCATTGGTACTTATACAGCTATTAGCTTTGCAGTTGTGTTTCTGAATACATGATATGGAACAGGAATAGACCATTCAGCCCCTTAAGTCTATTACTTTATTCAACAGGATCTTGACAGGTCTCATTGTAACTTCAAACGCACCTTCCCTATTTACCTTTTACCCCCTTGCTTGTAAAGAATGCATCTACCTCTGCCTTAAATAATACTCAACAACTCTACTTCCACTTCTTTTGAGGCAGAGACTTCCAAAGATTTTCAACAGCTTGACAGAGAAAAAAAGAAGTTGCCTTATCCATGTTGTAAATGGGAAACCCTTTATTTTTTAAGCAGGGATCGCATAACATGGCAAATGTGGAAATTGCTGGAAAAGCTCAGCAGGTCTGGCAGCATTTGTGGAGAGAAAGCAGAGTTAACATTTTGGGTCCAGTAACCCTTCTTCAGAACTGTTGGTAGCTAGGAAAAGGTTGGTCTATATACTGAAGATGGGATGTGGAGAGGGGGAGGAGGAGTAAACGATAATGACGATGGAGCCCAGAGAGAGAGAGAAACTCAGTTGGTCAGGTAAAGGAATGGGGAAAGGTCAGCCTAAGAGAATCAATAGTTGCCAATGGGGACCATTTGTGGCTGCTAATGGGTTGTTTGTGGTAGCAGCCCATGTGATGACAGGGACTGGTGTGCGGGGGTTGGGTTAAGGACATGGAAGAAGGTGCTCAGGTCTTAAAATGGTGGAACTTGATATTGATCCCTGAAGGCTGCGAGGTTCCCAAGTGGAAAATTAGAGGCTGTTCTTCCAGCTTTTACTGAGCTTTGCTGGAGCACTGCTTCAAACTGGATACATAAATGTTGGCCAGGAAAGATGGTGGTATGTTGAAGTGGCAGGATCAGGGTCATTTCTGTGGACAGAATGTAAGTGTTCTGCAAAGCAAGCCTCCAGTCTGTGCTTTGTCTCCCCAGTATAGTGGAGACCATATTGTGAGCAGCCAACCCAGTACACTAGATTGAATGAAGTGCAGATAAATTGCTGCTTCACTGGAAGGTGTGTCTGTCTTGGATAGTGACGAGGGATGAAATAAACAGGCAGGTGTTGTACCTTCTGCACTGCGTGGGAAAGTTCCATAGGGGTTGGGGTGAGGTATTGGGAGTGGAGAACATGTCCTAGACAGAATGGTCCCAGTTAGCAGCTCCAAGACTAACTTTTATCCATTTCATTTTCTGCCCAATTGTTCTCTTTCTCCGGCTCTCTCTCATTTGGGCTCTAACTCCCCTCCTTTACCTAACATTTACTCCAACCCCCTTCAGCAGACCTGTCTTTAGATATATAAAAATCTGTTTCTAGCTACAATTAGTTCTGAAGAAGGATTACTGGACACGAAACATGAACTCTGATTTCTCTCCAGACCTGCTGAGCTTTTCTAGCAATTTCTGTTCTTTTTTTTCTGATTTACAGCATCTAGAGGTTTTTTTTAACATGGCAGATCTACTTCTGTTCACTGTACTCCCAAGGTTATAACTGACTGGCTTATCGGAGACAGGTTTGGAAAAGAGAAGTATATTCTTGATTGCATGTCCAGAATGGTCTAGTTTTGTGCATTCTTGGTCACAAAATTGCTTGACATCTTAATATAATTTTGCATGTGTGGGTTTGGGCCTTGATACTGAAGAGGTCTTATGCGTTTGCAGATTTGCACCATGGCAACAACAATGTTGGAAGACAATTTTAAAAATATTATGAAAGAATCTTAAGGGTCAATTTTCTACTATTTACTTTTTGGCTGCCTCTCTTACGTCTAATTTTACTTTGCTGTTGTATTGAAAACAACTCCAATTTTACTTTCATCTTGCTTTCATTCTGGTAAATGCTGAGCTCCGGTGGAATATCAATAATGAGAAGTGAGGAACAGTGTGGTAGACTCACTCCAGCATCTTTATGGAGCTAACAAGCTGTCAACTGTGTGAGGGCTGGCCTGACTGAACAAGTGGGCAGTGGGAGAAGTACTGAAGGAGCTCTAAGAACAGAGGCACATTGCCACACTAACTCTGTGATTATTGCTGTGACTGCTACTTTAACATGGGACAATTTAACTGAATGATCCCAGGAATGAGAAACTGTAGTTAAGTGGAATGAGTGGAGAGGTTGGGATTGATTTCCTTGGGCAGGAAAAGGTTGAGGGGAGTTTTGACAGAGGAATTCAAAACCATGTGGGGCCTGAACGGAGTAGTTGGGGAAAATCTGTCCCCATTGGGGAAACGATCAACAAGCAGATTTAAGATAAGTGAGAAAAGAGGCAAAGAAGACTTGAGATAACAACCTTTTCACAAAGTGGGTATGTTTAGGATCTGCAATGTGCAATGTATTGGTCAGAGCATTGAGTATAAGAATCAGGAGGTCATGTTGCGGTTGTACAGCGTGTTGGTTAAGTCACTTTTGGAATATTGTGTGCAATTCTGGTCTCCTTCCTATCAGAAGGAAGTTGTGAAACTTGAAAGGGTTCAGAAAAGATTTACAAGGATGTTGCTAGAGATGGAGGATTTGAGATACGGGTAGAGATTGAAGATGCTGAGGCTGTTTTCCCTGGAGCATCAGAGGCTGAGGGATGACCTTATGGAGGTTTGTAAAATCGTGGATAGGGTAAATAGACAAGGTCTTTTCCCTGGGGTGGGTTGGGGTCCCAAACTAGAGGACATAGGTTATGGGGGAGAGGGGAAAGATATAAACGAGACCTTGGGGCAACCTTTTCACACAGAGGGTGATGCGTGTATGGAATGAGCTACCAGAGGAAGTGGTGGAGGCTGGTACAATTACAACATTTAAAAGGCATCCGGATGGGTATATTACTAAGAAGGGTTTAGAGGCATATGGACCAGGTGCTGGTAAGTGGGACTAGATTAGGTTGGGATGTCTGGTCGGCATGGACGGGTTGGACCGAAGGGTGTGTTTCCGTGCTGTACATTTCTATGACTCTACCTAAGAATGTGCTGGAGTCGGATGCAATTGAGACATTCTAGAGGGAAATTGGCTATTATCTGGAAAGGAAAACCATAAAGGAGAAGATGAAGGAGAACAGCACGAAGTGATTTAGCCTTCATACCAATGATCCCTGGGTTAGAGAGATTATTTTATGAGCATAGGTTGAACAGGATGAATGGTAGATCCAATTCTATTCATTCGAATTTAGAAGAAAAGGATGTAATCTCATTGAAACATATAGGATTCTTCAGGGACTTGACAGGATGCTTAAAAGTTGTTGAATTCCATTCTATCGTTAAAGCAAAATCAGCAGCATTGCATGCTAATGTTTCAGAGAGAGACCACTTTGTTAAACCCAAAACGAATAAAAATATGATCTATCAAGCCAAGTTGCTGTCTGGGACCTGACCTGTCCATAATAACATCAAATAGGATTAGACTAATATGACCAAAGTTTCATATTATTTTCCTATGATGAGTGGAACTTCATTACAAATCACTGTCAATGTTTCTGAGAAACAGAAAGCAGAAACAAATGTGTGTGCATTTCTGAGAAAATCTTTATTTATTTGTAAATTACATAGGTAAGCTTGCAGAAAACTAGGACTCTTCTCTTTACAGTGTAGGAAACTGAGGGGGGGGGGGGGGGGGGATGGTGTGGGATCTTATAAAAATGTATAAGATCATGATAGGCAAGGATAGGGTAAATGCACTCAGTCTTTTTCCCAGGGTTGGAGAATCGAGGACTAGAGGGCATCAGTTTAAGGTTAGAGGGGAAAGAATGAAAGGGAACCTGAGGGGCAACTGGTTCTGCAGGTGTTTCAACTATTAGAGTTAGAGTTCCAAATGAACGCAAAAAGTCAAGTCCTGCAACTGGCTTTGTTAGCTGAGTCAATGAATAACTGAAAGTTAATCAAAAAATTTGATGACAATAGAATTCTAGTTAAGGATTTTATCATTGAAGAACGTATATATCTGAAAATTTGTGCTTTACTGTATTCGTACTAATTAAAGATGTGCCACAAATCGATGCCAGCATTGTAGCTCCAATGGAAAAAGCTTGGTTCGGATAATATCAAGCTTTGGAACACAGTTTTCAGTGCTATGGCCGAATATTGTTTTCAAAATTTATAAACTTAACCTTTTGGTTTGTTCTACCTTTGTTGGAGTATATGAAGAAAACTCACATACCTTTTCTACCCAGGCCTAGCTAGAAAAATTGCACACAAGTCCCAGTGCCATAATTGCAATTTGACTCACGTACTTAAAAGCCTTTGGAAAAGTGGTGTGCCTTCAATGTGAAAATCTTAGCAGTTCAGGTCTTCGACCGTTCAAATGAAGTAAACACCAGAGGTATTTAACTGTCCACGCAGCTTGATTCCAAATGGATAGGATAAAATCATAATCTCTAATCTCCAGATCTGAACTATTCTAGACGGTTATCAATGAGGCAAATTGGATACTGACATCATCTTGATGACATGCTTTAGTGGCGTTATTGGATCAGTGGGAAGTCAATTCTAGTGGAAGCATTCATTTTTGGCCATAATTTCTCACGGTGCTCCAGACATCACAAGTGCTTAATGATCCAGCTCTTTTACACCTACTCACCAATGTTACCTAACACAAATGATTCGGTTTAATTGAAAATCTCTGGCTCAACTAGTACAGAGAGCAGTGAATAATCTCTAGATTTACCTTCTGCCTGAAGTACTATGGTGCAGAGTGCCTCTAGCTCCTGGCCATGTGATGGCATCTAGTTACTCATCTCATTGCATGTTAGTTATGTTTTGAGCTTTTTAAAGCAACATCACACTTAAAATGATTAGAAATCACATCCTGCAAGAATTTAGCTTGCTTTAATGAGATCATGTCTCAAACTTTGACTCTCTCAAGTTTGCAGATGACACTAAAATAGATGGTATTGTGGACAGTGAGGAATGTTGTCAGAAGTTGCAGCAGGACCTTGATCAGCTGGGGAAGTGGACTGAGAAATGGCAAATGGAGTTTAATACAGTTAAGTGTGAGGTCTTGCTTTTTGGCAAGTCAACTCAAGGTAGGAGTTTCATGGTGAATGGTAGGACCTTAAAGAATGTAGTGGAACCTTGGTGTTCAGGTGCACAGTTCACTGAAAGTGGAGTCACAGGTAGACAGGATAGCAAAGAAAGTTTTTGGCAAGTTGCAGTTGTACAAGACGTTGATGAGGCCACACTTGGAGTATTGTATTCAGTTTTGCTATAGGAAGGATGTTATTAAACTGAAAAGAGTGCAGATGAAATTTACAAGGATGTTGGCAGGACTCAGCAGTCTGAGTTATAGGGAGAGGTTGGACAAGCTAGGACTGTCCTCTTTACAGTGTAAGAAACTGAGGGGGGAATCTTATAGAAATGTAAGGGTTCATGAAAGGCATGGATATGGTGAATACACTTGATCTTTTTCCCAAGGTTGGGGAATCGAGGACTAGAGCGCATCAGTTTAAGGTTAGAGGGGAAAGAATAAAAGGGAACCTGAGGGACAACATTTTTACACAGAGGGTGGTACTTATATGGAATGACTGGCAGCAGAAGTGGTTGAGGAGGGTACAATAACAATATTTATTTGGACAAATACATAGATTGGAAAGGTTTAGAAGGATATGGGCCAAATGCAAGGAAATGGGATTAGCATGGATGGACATTTTGATCTACATGGACCAGTTTGGGCCAAAGGGACTGTTTCCCTGATGTGGGACTCTATGATTCTATGACTCTATGACTCAGACCTAATGTATGCGATCTCTCCTCATAACAAAATCTCATTATTCCACAGATTAACCTCGTGAGCTTTGATTGCATTGGTTACTATGCGCCCCTCCTTTATTCCTTCAGCAAGAAGACTAAAATAATCCAGGGGCATTTTCAACAAGGAGTTATACAATTGCAGCAAGACATCTTTACATCTGTACTCAATTCCCCTTGCAATGAAGACCAATGTTGCACCAGTATGCTAGCTTTTAGTGACTCAAGCAGAAAGGCACACATATCCTTTTCAGATAACAGCACTTCTCAACTCTCACTGTTTAAAATGTCTTTTCCTTTCTACTTGATCCACCAAATTGGATAACTACGCAATTATTTGTGTTATATTCCATCTGCAACATACTAGCCCATTCACTTAGCCTGTCCAAGTATTGTTGAAGTTTTCTCACAGTTTCCTCACAACATATATTTCCATCATCGACAAATATAAGAATATTACAACTGTTCTCCATGTCCAAACCATTTGTATGGATTGTGAACAGCTGTAGCCCTATCACTGATCCTTGAGGTACCCCACTAGGAATAGCCTGCCATTCCAAGAATTACCCATTTATCCCTAATTCAATTCACAATCCATATTAGCATATTACCCCCAATCTTACATGCACTATTTATGTTTTCTAGCTTCATGTGTGGACTCTAACAAAAGTCTTCATCTACTTTATCTTCTTTATTTATTCTGTTATAACATTCTCAGAAATATACAATTGATTTGACAAACATGATTTCCCTTTCAGAAATCTATGTTGACTCTGCTCAATTAATCTTTATTTCCACATCCTTTACAATAGACTGCAACATTTTCCCAAGACTGACATCAAACTAACAGGACTGTAAGCCTTCGTTCTCCATCTTTCTCCCTTCTTAAAAAAAGTATGGTTACATTTGCTGTTTTTCAGACTGCAGGAACCTTTCCTGAATCTACAGAATTTTGAAAGAACTGTAATTTCTTTACCAGCTCCTTTAACAGTTTGGTCAAAGCTCATCTGACCCAAAGGATTTTCCCAGCTTCAATACTGTTAATTCATCGAGTACCACCTATTTACCAATACTAATTATTTTTCAGTTCCTCAGTTTCACAAGTCCTTTTATTGCCTAATACTTCTGTCCTAGTTTCTGCGTCATCTTCTACAAAGAAGGATACAAATGAATTGTTTAGTTTGTCCATAATATCCCTATTCTCCAAGGCAAATTTTCCTGTCTCTTTCCAAAAATGATTCCACATTTGTCCTAGCTCATGTTTTCCTTTTCACATACATTGAGAAACTGTTGTGGCACATTATTTAAAGAAATAATCAGGAGCCTCAAGGTACAGATTAATAATCATTTATTGAACTAATGTTGGGAGAGCTCACCCAGAAAGGATTTTGAGGTAGCACTCTAACTCAATGAGGATTTGCCAGATATTTACATATTGTAAGCCAAAGAGGCAGTACCATACTTGAATTCTGAAACAAGGTGTTTTTCATGTATTCCAAAAATGGCAGTGCACCTATTACACAAACGTGAGGACTGCAGATGCTGGAGATTTGAGTTGAGATGTTTCATCAATTCTCCTGCTCCTCAGATGATGCCTGATCTGTTGTGCTTTTCTAGCATCACACTCTCGAGTGCACCTCACCACTCCTTAAGTTCCCAGGTCATAGAGTCATACAGTGATAGAGTTAAACAGCAAGGGAACAGACTGTTCAGTCCAAACAGTCTATGTTGACAATAATCCCAAACCAAACTAGTCCTACCTGCCAACACCTGACCTATATCATTCTAAAAAATTTTTATTCATGAACTTTTCCAAACATCTTTTAAACGTTATAATCATATCCATATCCACCACTTCCTTTGGAAGTTCATTCCACACATGAACCATTCTGTGTAAAAAAAGTTACCTCTCATGACTTTTTAAAAATATTTCTCCTCTCACCTTAAAAGAAATTTGCCCCCTTATCTTATAATCCCCAACCCGAAGGAAAAAGATACCATTCACCTTATCTATACTCCTCATAATTTTGTAAACCTCAATAAAATCAACCCTCAACCTTTTATCCTCCAGTGAAAAATATCCCAGCCTATCCAGCCTGTCTTCAAACCCACTATTCCCAGCAATAACCTGGTAAATCTTTTCTGAACCCTCTCTCGCTTAATAATATCCTCCTGTGACAGGTCAACCAAAACTGAACACAATACTCCACAAGAGTACTCCACCAACATTCTGTACAACCACAACGCAACATCCAAACTCCTAGACTCAGAGGTCTGAGCAATGAAGACCCCTCTCTGTTCTACAGCAGGTCCAAGGCCCTACTTTTAAGTGAATATATCCTGCACCGTTTGTTGTACCAAAATCCAACACCTCACATTTATCTAAATTAAACTTCATCTGCCACTCCTCAGTCCATTGACCCCTTCCTGAAACCTGTACTTTGTTCCCATCTTGGACTAAACCCCACTGCTGTGTTTCTGTGTGACATGGGTAGTTGTTATGGGGATCTTTAACTTGCCAAATATTGACTGGGAATACTATGGTTCAAGTACTTTAGATGGGTCAGGTTTTGTCCAATGTGTGCAGGAGGGTTTCCTGACACAGTATGTAGACAGGCCAACAAGGGGCAAGGCCACATCAGATTTGGTATTGGGTAATGAACTCAGCCAGGTGTTAGATTGGGAGGCAGGTGTTTACTTTGGTGATAGTGACCACAATTCATTGATGTTTACTTTAGTGATGGAAAGGGGTAGGTGTATATGCTGCAGGGCAAAAGTTATAGTTTGGGGAAAGGCAATTACAGGTGATTAGGCAAGAATTACGATGCATAGGATGGGGAAGGAAACTGCAGGGGATGGGCACAGTTGAAATGTGGAGCTTATTCAAGGACCGGCTACTATGGGTCCTTGATAAGAATGTCTCGGTGAGAGAGGGAAGACGTTGTCAAGAAATGGAGCCGTGGTTTACTAAGGAAGAAGACTTATGTTAGGATGAGATATGATGGCTCAATTAGGGTGCTTGAGAGTTACAAGTTAGCCAGGAAAGACCTAAAGAGAGAGCTAAGAAGAGCCAGGAAGGGACATGAGAAGTTGTTGGCGGATAGGATCAAGGAAAACTCTAAGGCTTTCTAAGCCATATTAGCAATAAAAGAGTGACTAGAGTAAGATTAGAGCCAATCAAGCATAGTAGTGGGAAGTTGTGTGTGGAGTCAGAAGAGATAGGGAAAGTGCTAAATGAATACTTTTTGTCAGTATTCACACTAGAAAAAGGCAATGTCATCGAGGAAAGTACTGAGAGACAGGCTGCTAGACTAGATGGAATTGAGGTGCATACCTTGGAGGTATTAGCAATTCTGGAAAGTGTAAAAATAGATAAGTCCCCTGGGCCAGATAGGATTTATCACGGGATTCTCTGGGAAGCCAGGGAGTAGATTGCCGAGCCTTTGGCTTTGATCTTTATGTCGTCATTGTCTACACGAATAGTGCCAGAAGACTAGAGGATAGCAAATGTTGTTCCCTTGGTCAAGAAGGGGAGTAGAGGCAACCCTGGAAATTATAGACATGTGAACCTTTCATCAGTTGTGGGTAAAGTGTTGGAAAGGGTTATAAGAGATAGGATTTATAATCAGCTAGAAAGGAATAAGTTGATTAGGGATAGGGTTTGTGGAGGGCAAGTTGTACCTCACAAACATTATTGAGTTCTTTAAGAAGTGGCCAAACAGGTGGATGAGGGTAGAGCAGTTGACATGGTGTATATGGAATTCTGTAAGGTGTTTGATAGAGTTCCCCCGGTAGTCTGTTGCACAAAATATGGAGGCATGAGTTTGAGGGTGATTTAGCAGTTCGAATCAGAAATTGGTCAGCTGAAAGAAGACAGAGGGTGATGGTTGATGGGAAATATTCATCCTGGAGTTCAGTTACTAGTGGGATACCACCAGGATCTGTTTTGGGTCCACTGTTGTTTGTCATTTTTATAAATGACCTGGATGAGGGCATGAAAGGATGGGTTAGTAAATTTGTGGATGACACTAAGGTTGGTAGAGCTGTGGATAGTGACAAAAGATGTTGTACATTGTAGAGAGACATAGATAAGCTGCAGAGCTGGGCTGAGAGGTGGAAAAATGGAGTTTAATGCTGAAAAGTGGGCGGTGATTCACTTCGGAAGGAGTAACAGAAATGGGCTAATGGTAAGACTCTTGGTAATGTAGATGAGCAGCGAGATCTCAGTGTCCAGATATATAGATCCTTGAAAATTGCCACTCAGGTTGACAGAATTGTTAAGATACGGCTACATTTGGAATATTGCTCCTCTTATGCTCGGTTTGAAAATACAACATCAACCGATAGCTTTCCTGTTAATAGGGAAGTCCATAAAAGCTTTACAGAATCATATTATTGTGTTCTGCTTTTATACTGAATAGTCCAGGCAATATCAGCCATGTTCCTGTCATTTTGGATATGGCTTCCTCTTTTCTCATACTGAATTTGAATGATTGGTTTATGGCAATACCTTTATAAGTTTCCTTATGGCCCTGTTGTGTATATTTTTTCCTATAGATTTGTGAAATGATGCATCATTAGTTCGGCCAGCATTTACTGCTCATTCGTTATTGCCCTTGAGAAGAAGGAGGTAGGCTGAATTCTTGAACTTTGAAGAAGGGCTTATGCCCGAAACATTGGTTCTCCTGCTCCTTGGATGCTGCCTGACCTGCTGCGCTTTTCCAGCAACACATTTTTCAGCGCTGAATTCTTGAACTGCTGCAGTCCATATTGTGTAGGTACACCCATACTGTTGTTATGGAGAGTGCAAGGATTTTGACTCATCTTTAAGCTGGACTTTATAAATTTTTGCTGGAGCTTAATTGGCAGATGAATCATAACATGAATCCAACATCTAGCCTTTGCAATATAATCAAGCCAAAGTCTATATTCTGTACTTTGTGTGTAACTGTTCAAGACCAATAATTGTACCACTTCTCAATTCCACTCTCTTCAAATCCAGTTGTAATCTATTTTGTTCTTCTAAGTTGCTGATTTTACTGTACAATTTAATGTTACATCTTAATCAAATCTGCTTCAGACCATGAATGAACTCAATGAAAAGGGGCAAAACCTAATATCAAACTCTATGGAACTTCAGCTGCCTTGTTTAAAAGCAACTCTTAACACTTCAGCTAATTTATCAATCAATTTACTACCCTTTCCTTGACACAACAGGCCTTAAATTTAGAACACAATTCTGAGTAAGGTATTTAATAAAAGCTTTTTGAAAGACATCAGTTGTCTTCAATTTAGGTAGGGCCGGAAGTTTCCACCATGCATAATTTTCTGACTTACTTCAAATTGATCCAACTTTCACTAACTGATTAATCACCAATCCCACTTCAGAATGACCATCATAGTATGTGAATCTTGATTTGATTAAAACAAACAATAGTGAAACCTAGATACTTAGAAAACTGTGTCAGGATTGGACAGAATCAGAATAGATTTACAAAATGGAAATTATACTTGGCAAATTTCCGGGAATTCTTTGAGGATGTAACTGGGTTTAAGGTGAAATCATTGGATGTTATTTCTACTTTCAGAAGACAATCAACAAAGTCCCAATAATAGATGTGAAATTAAAGTGCCATGGGATTGGAATAGTGTGTTAAATGGGATAGAAAACTGGTTAGCACATAGGAATCAAAGAGAAGGTATATCTTTTTTTCTGAATGGCAGGCAGTGATTAATGGGGTACTGCAAGGATCAGTGCTAGGACTCCAGCTACTTACAACTTACTGATGATTTAGATGAGGGAACTAAATGTAATATCTCCAGATTGCAGATAACACAAAGCCGGTTGGGAATGTCAACTGCGATGAAGATGCAGAGATACCTCTGTGTGATTTGAACAAGTTGAGTGAGTGGTAACTGCATCACAGATAAAGTATAATGTGGATAAATGTGAAGTATTTCATTCTGCTAGAGAAAAGGTGGTGCAAGATTATTATCTCAATGGCTAGAAATTGAAAAAGAGGATTTTTTTTTCCCTTCATTTATTCATCTCTGGCTTGGCCAGAATTTACTGCTCATCCTTAATTGCCCAGGAGCAGTTAAGAGTCAGCTATATTGCTGTGTGTCTAGATTCACATATAGGACAGATCAAGTAAGGATGACAGATTTCCTTCCCTAAAAGACATTAGTGAACCAGATTGGTTTTTCCAAAAATCAACAATTGTAATTATTAGACTCTTAATTCCATATTCTTTCTACCATCTACCATGGCAGGATTTGAACATGAATCCCCAGAAAATTAGTTGAGTTTCTTGATTAATAGTCTAGTGATAATACCACTAGGGCATTGCCTGCTGATAAACACGATAAATATGGAACAAGACTTGGTGGCCTGGTACATCAATTACTGAAGATATGCATGCAGGTGCAGTGGGTGATTAAAAAGGCAGATGGTATGTTGACCTTCATAGTGAGAGAATTTGAGTCAGGAGCAGAGATACCTTGCTGCTATTGTACAGAGTATTAGTAAGGCCACACCTGGAATATTTGGTCTCCTTATCTGAGGAAAGATGTTACTGATGTAGAGGGAGTCCACCAAACGTTATCTAGACTGATTCCTGGGATGCTGCTTTGACTCATGAGGAGAGTTTGAATCGGTGGGATTACATTTGCCCCTGTTGAGAAGAATGAGATCTTATAGAAACCTATAAAATTCTAACAAGACTAGACTGCGCAGATGTAGGAACAATGTCCAAGATGGCAGGATATTCCAGAACCAAGGGTCAGAGTCTAAGGATATGGGGTAACTCATTTAGAACTGAGATGGGGAGAAATTTCTTCACCCAGAGAGTGGTGAGTGATGAAATTAACTTAAACATCACAGAAAGTGATTGAGGCCAAAACATTGTGTGATTTCAGGAAGGAATTGAATATATCCCTTGGTTAAAGGAATCACAGGATATGGAGGGAAAGCAGTAACATACATTGGATGATCAGTCCTAATCATATTAAATGGCTGAGCAGGCTTGAAGGACCAAATGGCCTTCTTAATACAAGCATTCACCATCAAATTTTAACATCTACAAGATCATTTGCAAATTCTTCAATAACACCTATCAGTTACTTGGTTATTATTTAGAATCTTCTCCTTCAAAAGGCATCATTGCAGATGTGGTCCTCTTTTCAACTGTCACTTCCCTCAAAATATTTTGTAGATCATTAGTCACAACCAATTAAAAGCTGTAGTACTTTCTTAAAATTGTGAGCACTTTGATTTAATTTTTGCTATTTCCTTTAAGTAATTTAGTTGAATCTAACCTTTCACACAAGAATCAGATATAACCTTCTTGTAGTTAAAATCAAAATACAAAGACTGAATCTTTCAACATTCATTCTTATGAAAATATATTTGCAAATCCACTGCCCTTAAGCACCCTCAAACAACTTCCCTTCCCAAAATTCTACTGAACTGTCTATTCAAATTTTCTTGCAGGGTCTTGTAATTGCTCATAATCCTTCCTGGGTTTTGTTTGTTCTCTAATTGGCTTCTCAGTTCTAAGATGAGTTATGAAAAGATTTCCACAGATCTACTGCAGCGACACCTTGTTAAATAATCTTCTATACAGAGAACAAACATACTGAATCTTAAAAAATACAATTTATTTCAAACGATGTTCAAAGCTGATAAGTAGGAGGTTGTATATTTTGGGAGGAAGAAGAGGATGTCACCTAATGGGAAACTGTCAATGTAGGTGGGGTCAAGAAACAAAGGCATCTCAAGGTACAAATACATCAGTTGCTCAAAGTTGGTCCAGAGTTAGCAGTGCAATTACAAAAACAAGCCATTTTATGTTTAGAAAGATAGAATTGAGAACTAAGGAATTTATATTAAACCTGGCAGATCTGGCTGCCTGATTATATAATGATGCAGAGGTGCTGATGTTGAACTGGGATGGACAAAATCCGAAGTCACATGTCAACAGGCTATGGTCCAACAGAAACAAAAACAAAAATTGCTGGAAAAGCTGAACAGGTCTGTGAAGATCAACTCTAATTAGAATTATATGTTTTCCCAATAGTTTACCACTGCTTCCTCACTATTTTCCCATTTGCAGCATTGCTTCATTTACTCTGCTATCTCCATTTTCTGAATAAGGACACAACCCTAACTTCTACCTAAACAACATTAATCCTAACTGCAAAATTCATCTGGGCTTCTGTAGTTCGAATGTTTCAATCCCAGCATTGTTCTGCCATTTTGTACAGTTTTAATATTTTCTATAGAAGCAATTAATAAAATCCCTAGGTAATTTGGAACACTTTAGACCTTGTTTCACATCTTTATAATGGCTTCCACCAAAGAAGTGGGTTAATGTTAAATTGTTTAAAATGCGAGGGTGTCATTTTGTTATTTTTTTCAGCGTGTGTGTTGTCTTCCTGACCTGACCTGTGAAAACAAACTCCTGAGAGAATCCTGTAGTGTAATGAAAAATTAATGTGTTAATGATTCAGTGATATTACTGTAACATCGACAGTCACATCTTGTCAAGAATCAATGATGAAAATATCGGAAATACTGTAGAGAGCCGTAATTGATGTAATGTATAATAGACACAAATACAGGGCTTACAAGACTAACTGAGAGTGAGGATGAGTTAACCTTAGATGAAGACAACAATTTCAAGAGTGCAGTGTAGAAACCTAACAACCAAGAATGCATATGCTCATAGAGATATTCATATAGATCATATCCATCAAAAGACAACAGTGCAGGCACAAGTCTGTGGAAGTAGCAGATCTACAGATACAGTTGCAGCAGAATAAACCATTCTAGCTTTCAAAGAGAAAAACCTTTGTTTTCAAATGAATCACTTTACTCCTCCTTATCTATTTCTTCCAGTTGCAAATCCTCCCAGATATCAGGTTTATTTCTAATTTGTCAGCATACTTTTGATGCAGGCATTCTATCATGGTCTACTAGAGTTTTCCAGTGAAACCCAATACAACCTGGAAGATTAACAATTCACTTATATTTTAGGCATTTTAAAGTCTTCTAGACTCAAAATTGGGTTCAATAAATTCAGACCATTTATTTTTGGCTTCCTCACAACAGTGTCTGGTGTTGGTTTTGCTTTCAGCAGATCTAACATATATTCTGTAGCCAACACTTACCCTGGATTAACCTTACTTCTCCACAACAAGTCCTATGCCCTTTGTCCTTTGTTCTATGACACCAGAGATCCCTAATTCCTAATCTCATTCATCCTCTAAACTTTATTTGACCTTTCTTTCTGTTCCACTTGCTACTCTCCAGCCCTTCAAAGTGTTTACAACTGATCACTAATCCACCTCTCTCTTCACTTCTGAAGAAGAGTCATATTAGACTTGAAGCATTAATTCTGATTCACTCCCCACAACTGATGTCAGACCTGCTGAGCTTCTCCAACATTTGTTATTATTTCAGATATCCACCATCCCCAATATTTTGCTTTTACTTTCGTTTCAGTTCTGGCTGTTTAATTTTAATCATTTCATCATTGATGAGAAATTGAAGGTGTAGTGGACAGCAAAGAAGGTTACCTCTGATTACAACAGGATCTGGACCAGATGGGCCAATGGGCTGAGAAGTGGTAGATGGAGTTTAATTCAGATAAATGCGAGGTGCTGAGTTTTGGGAAAGCAAATCTTAGCAGGACTTATACACTTAATGGTAAGGTTCTAGGGAGTGTTGCTGAACAAAGAGACCTTGGAGTGCAGGTTCATAGCTCCTTGAAAGTGGAGTCGCAGGTAGATAGGATAGTGAAGAAAGCAGGTGGATGCTTTCCTTTGTTAGTCAGAGTATTGAGTACAGGAGTTGAGAGGTCATGTTGCGGCTGTACAGGACATTGGTTAGGCCACTGTTGGAATATTGCGTGCAATTCTGGTCTCCATCCTATCGGAAAGATGTTGTGCAACTGGAAAGGGTTCAGAAAAGATTTACAAAGATGTTGCCAGGGTTGGAGGATTTGAGCTATAGGGAGAGGCTGAACAGGCTGAGGCTATTTTCCCTGGAGCGTCAGAGGTTGAGAGGTGACCTTATAGAGGTTTACAAAATCACGAGTGGCATGGATAGGATAAATAGACAAAGTCTTTTCCCTGGGGTCGGGGAGTCAAGAACTAGAGGGCATAGGTTCAGGGTGAGAGGGGAAAGATATAAAAGAGACCTAAGGGGCAACGTTTTCATACAGAGGGTGGTACGTATATGGAATGAGCTGCCAGAGGAAGTGGTGGAGGCTGGTACAATTGCAACATTTAAAAGGTATTTGGATGGGTAAACGAATTGGGAGGGTTTGGAGGGATATGGGCCGGGTGCTGGCAGGTGGAATTAGATTAGTTTGGAATATCTGGTCGGCATGGACGGGTTGGACCGAATGGTCTGTTTCCGTGCTGCACATCTCTATGACTCTATGGCTGTACCTTCAACTTCCAAGGCTCTAAGCTCTGCAATTCTCTCCCTAAATCTTTTTGTCTTTCCATTTGCATTTTTTCTATAAGATGCTCTTTAAAATCTACTTCCAAGTTTTTTTTACATCAATCCTAATACCTGCTTATGCGACTTAGTCCATTAAATTTAATTCTATTTTTTTTTGGAAGGAAACACTCAAGTGGCCAGTCACAACTCCAGGGTGTCGGTGGTTAAATTTAATTCTATATAGTTTTGGTACATAGTTATCCCAGTCAGCCTGGTAGCATGTCCCAGCAACTGGTGCACCCATACTGTACTGCTTGCGGAATGCTATGGTTTTGAATGTTCCACGCTTATCACCTGAACGGTTGGCCAAAATCCCCTGTTAATTTTTTTTTTTTTTTTTTTCTTTTCTTTTTTCAAAATGATCCAGTCTCCAAAGGGAAGGAAACACTCAAGTGGCCAGTCACAACTCCAGGGTGTCGGTGGACACCCGCGTGCTCCTTCTCCAAGGACACCCGGGCCTAAATTTAATTCTATAGTGTCACTGGAGCATTCTGCTAATTTGAACTGCATAGGTCCAATTAACGCCCTCAAATAATCATTCCCATAAAGTATGTGTTCAGCTGCAAAAGGGTCACATTATTTAAATGACTAACTATCCAACTTGCAAGTGAGGTGCTTTTGACTTAAAGTGATTTGCAAAGGAAGTGGTGATAGTATTTTTTAAAAAATCACTCAAAACTTTGTTCGGGTAAGAGTACACTGTCTGGAAATGTGGTAGAGACAGAGTCAATTGAGCAATTCAAGAGTGTATTGGATGATTATTTGGATAGAAATAATGTGTAAAGATATTGAGGAGGAAGCAGAAGATTGGCATGATAAACCCAACAAATACAGGCCAGACAATTTAATTACGGTAGTGAGGAATCGTCAAAAGACAGTTATTGAGGATAGGATTAATAGGCACAGGGAAAAGTATAGGTTAAGTTGGAAAAATCAGTATGGACTTGTTAAGAGAAAATCATGGCTAACTAATATGATGCAAATTCTTTAAGTGGTAATAGAGGCAGCTGATGAGAATTGCAGTTAATGGGATGCCTTTGGACTTCCAAAAGGTTTTATTACATTGCTGAACATCATGACTCATGGAAGAAAGGGACAGTCGAAATGTGGATAAAACAAATACTGGGTGAGTAATAGGGAACAGAGAGTAATGGTTTTTGACATTTTTCAGGCTGGAAAAATGTTTGTTGTGGAACTCCCCAGGGATCGGTATTGGAAGCCTGTTTTTTTTTTCTGATATATATTGTTTTGATTCACTTGGGAAAGTATATTAATGCTACTCCTGTGATCAACACAGAAGTCAAGGATTTAATAAAGTTATTCAAAATCCTTAATTTTCCTGCCTGATGAACGCAGGTTCGCAAAAACACTTAGCATGTTTCTGTTCTTAACGAGAAACTACTATTTAGTTCAAATAAACTATTTCTAAACACAGGTGGAAAAAAAACTGTGAATTATGAATTTATAACTCTCTAACTTAACGTCTACCTGCTTCTTAAACAACTGCACACACATGCAGACAGACACTTACAAACAAACAAATATGGATGTTATGGGCAGATGACTGCCAATATCCAAAATGTTGGAGCATGGTAACATGTGAAGAAGCCAGTGCAGAACATCAAAGAGATATTGCTGTGTTGGTGGAGTGGACGGACAGGTGGCAGATGAACTTCAATATGAAGAAGCATGTGATGATCCATTTTTCATACAACTGTGTGGAAAGCATAAAGTAAAGTGTATTAATCCAAAGAGTATGAAAGGGCAGAGAGACATGGACATGTATGTACCTAAATCATTAAAGATAGAAAAGAGAACAATTAAAAAATCATAGAGTATTACTGGTTTCATTCATAGAGGTATAGAATTCAACATTTGGAAGGTTATGCTGAATGTGTATAGGGCATGACTTAGACCTCAGCTGGAATATTGTGTTAGGTTCTGGGCAGAACTCAGAGGAAAGATTAGAGAAGTTGGGACCGTTTTCCAAAGAGAAGGGAGTTTCCGAAATCATAAGAGGCCTGGACAGAGTGAATAGGGAGAACATGTTCCCATTTGTAAAAAGATTCAGAATCAGAGGGTTTCCATTAAAATTATTTGGTAAAAGAATCAAATGTAATATGAGAAAAAAAGTATTTTCATATAACGAACAGTTAGGGTCTAGATTGTCCCACTTGGAAGTATGGTGGATACAGATTGAATTAAAGCCCTCGAAAGGGCATTAGATGTAGAAACATTATGCAGGGATTTAGGGGAAAGGCTGGAGATTGACAAAGAGGCAAAATGGTCAAAAAGCCGGTGCAGGGATGTTGGGCTGAATGGTCTTTTCTGCACCATAATGAATCTGTGATTCTGTGACAGTTTATAAACAGATTGCACAGGCCTCTGGATATAACATTGTTGCCAGACATCTGTACAATCCCCTTTTTTAAAATAATCATTCCATTTTCTTTATTATCTCCCTGGGAAAACCACTATAACATTCATAATCCTCTGTGTGAAGTAATTACTTCTGATTTTTCAAGTCATATTCATACTTCAGCCTCTTATCAAATGTGCCTCAGGTGTATGAATTCAACTGGCTTAGACAATTAAAGGTCCTGAATTTTGCAAACAAACCATCTTTCAAGTGCCTATTCTCTCTAGGGTAAACAGAAGTCTGCATCTGTCATCTCTTTTTCTGGCTTATTTGATGTCATATCAGATGGGTAATCTCTAATGATGTTCTTGTGCTGCCTCATAGTAACACAAATTAGGTACATGGATTCTGGCTGCTTAAAGCTCTTTAGTGGGTTTAGTTACAGCTAAAGGCAAAAGCCCTTCATCAGGAATAGCCTGATGAAAGGCTTTTGCCCGAAACATCGATTTTCCTGCTCCTCGGATGCTGCCTGACCTGATGTGCTTTCCCAGCACCACTCTGATCTAAACTCTGGTTTCCAGCAATTGCAGTCCTCACTTTTGCTTAGTTGCAGCTAAACTGGGTTAGACATTATCAAACATCTCCAGACACAACCTATGCCCAGGGTTCTACAATGAAGAGTGACTGTGGCCTCTGGACACATAATGAAATCCAGGTATTTTGCTCAGTTGCATGCTGGGCTTTTTAATGGGGCACCACTCAGTGATTACAGTAAACCTTTTGCTGAACCTTGTTAGTAATATAATATATTCCCTGTAAATTCACTACAACCCGCCTTTAATATAGTAGTTTAAATGATGGCCATGGTGGGGTATTGAGTGAAATCACTTTATTTTCATTTCTGGGACATGGCATTGATTGGAATGGAATAAGGTTTATTTTCTATGTTGGCTGTCAACAGCTCAGTTCTTAGGAGGCCCAAAGTGCCAAGCAATAATATAGCACAAATTAGCTACTTCATTTTGACATAAGCATATTATTATGATAGTTTAAAAGGAGCTGTATCAGAACTGAGATAAACCTGATTCACAGTTATACAAACTTGGCTTGCATTAATATCCTTAAGACAGTACAGATACTAAAAGTAGAAGCATTCATGTTTGGAGAAAATTCTAAGTTAAGAATTGACTGTAAGATTTCATTTGTTAATACTTTGCAGAATTAATTCAACTTTTACAAATTTAGCAAGCAGCATTTTTATTGAATGGAAATACTACTTGCTGTCTTGACAGGTGACGCAGAGATCACTCACTTCGTATTAGCTATTGCATTGTAACACTGAGAATGAGCCATTTAAATTCAGGATCTTTCTAGTAAGCGAAAGAAAAGAGAGAATTAAATACACAATAAAAAACAATAACTCTACTCAGAGTCAGAAAATCATACAGTATTGGAAGCAGGCTAGTCCATGCCGACCATATTCCCAAATTAAACTAATCCCACCTGCCTGTATTTAGCCATACCTCTCTAAACCTTTCCTACTTATGAACTTATCCAAATATGTTTCAACAGTGTGACTGTACGTGTATCCATCACTTTCTCTGGCAGCTCATCCCACACAAGAACCAGTCTCTGTGTAAAACATTTGCTCCTCGTGTCGTTTTTAAATTTTTCCCCTCTCACTTAAAATTTTGCCTCCAGTTTTGAATTCCTCCACCCTAGGAAAAAAAAACGCTTGCCGATCATCTTATGTTTGACCCTCATAATTTTATATCCCTCAATAATATTCATTTGTTTTCTGACTATTTGTCACTACCATAAGTACTTAATCAGCAAGAACTGTTTAGAATTGTCTATGAAAACCTGTGAAAGGATCTTATCAAATCACCTAAACTGCAGTTTCAGAATCTGAGTAGAACAGAATATATTGAAACACAATATAAAAGGATAAAAGAAAGGGGAGTATGCCAATATTGATCTAGCAATCTATTATTAGTAGTGAGGAGGATTGGTACATGGAAGTATCATCAAAGGAGACTATATAGGTAGACATAAAAAGACACAAATTGGCAAACATGTCTCGGCTATGTAAAATAGCCCCTCAAAATCATGGAGAGATGGAGGATGATATATGTAAGCAAATTTCAGAGAAGTGTAAGAATAATAAGGCACTAGTACTAACAGATTTTAACTGCACAAATGTTAACTGGAATAATTTTAATATGCAAGATAGGGAGGGAGCAAAATTGTTAAGTTATTTTACCCCCGTGCATACAAGGGGAGGTGATAGTTCAGGACCTAATATGTGGAATTGAGTCTGGGCAGGTAGAAGAGCATCTGGAAACATTGAGCAGCAGATGACACTATTTCAGGCTGTGTCTCACAAAGAAAAAATGTGGCACAAAAACCAGAGAGCCATAGATGTCAAGGAGCATTAACATTTTGGATTAAGTTAAAGAAAAGAGGTCACTTTTGGAGGATTTAATGCAGATACCAAGTGTTCAATACAGTCCCTAGAGAAGAATGAAAGATGCGGGGGAAATTTTAAACAGGAAATTTGGGAAGCAAAGAGATAGGATGTGAAAGCGCTGGTGGATAGAATAAAGGAAACTTCAAATTTTTTTAAATATATAAAGAACACAAAAATCATTGAGAGAGAGTAGGTCCATTACTGACCAAAGAGGTAATATATATGCAGATGTGGAAGACGTGGCCACAGACCTCAATGAATATATTTCATTATTCTTCATAATAGAAAAGGACGATACATGTATAGACATCAGAATGAAGCACTGTAAAATATTAGAAGAAATTCATATTAGAAAGCGAGGAGATACTTGTGAGACTAGCAGCCTTGAAAGTAGGTAAATCTGTAGGCCTAGATGCAATGTATCCTAGACTGTTGAGGGACTTAAGGGAGGAGATTTCAGGGGCACTGGTAATTTTCAAATCCTCTCTGACCAGAGATGAGGTGCCAGAAGACTGGAGGACTACTAACCTCATCATACTATGATAAAAAGAGGAAGGGATGGAATACATCTGTACTTGAAGCAATGCAGATTAATCAGTGAAATTCCGCATGGAGTTGTTAAGGGGAAAATTATCTTTGACAAATTTGATCAACTTTTTGGAGGGGCGGATTACCGAGACTGATGAAAGTTATGAGGTCTACATGGACTTTATGAAGGCTTTTGATAAGGTCCCTCATGGCAGACTAGCCCCAAGAATGCAACTGCCCATGGGATCCAAACCAAAGTGGCACAATGGATCTAAAATTGGCTGAGAGGAAGGAAGCAGAAGAAAATGGTCGAAGGATCTTTCTGTGATTGGAACTTTGTTTCCAGTGGGGTTCTATAGGGCTCAGTGTTGGGGTCATTGCTATTTGTGATGTACATTCATGATTTGGACTTAAATGTGGGGGATATGATCAAAAGGTTTGTGAATGAGACAAAAATTTGTACAGTGATAAATAGTGAGGATGATAGCTGTAACTGCCAGACGATATCAGGTCAGATGGGCAGAGCCATGTAAATGCAATTCAACCCAAAAAAGTGTGAGGTAATACACCTTGAACAGGCAAACAAAAAAGGGATTACTCTCTGAATCAAGAGTGTGGTGCTGGAAAAGCACAGCTGGTCAAGAAACATCCAAGGAGCAGGACAATCATCTGCATGACTGGCTGTACTTTTCTAGCACCACACTCTCGACTCTGATCTCCTGCATCTGCAGTCCTCATTTTCTCTGAGTTGATTACTATCTCGCGTTCTACATTTAGTGAGTACTGAAGGCCAGAGGGACTGTGATATGCATATTAACAGAAGGTAGCTTTGAAGGTATTTGAAATATTTGCCTCAACAAATTGTGACATACAATACAAGAGCAGGAAGATTATGCTAGAACTATTTAAAAGGTGGTTAGGCCACAACAGGAGAACTGTGTGCAGTTCTGATGATTGCGGCATAGGACAGATATGGTTACACAAGCGAGGATGGAAAAGAGATTTACCAGGATGCTGCCTAGGTAGGAGGATCTGAGCTATGAGGAAAGATTGGATAGGCTTGTTGTTTTCCTTGGAGCAGCAAAGGTTGAGAAGAGACGTGATCAAAGTGTATAAAATTATTAGGGCCATACATAGGATGGAGAGGAAGGCACAGTTTGCATTAGTAAGAGGGTCAACAACTCTAGTCCCATTTTCTAGCCCTGGAAGATAATCTGAAAGTTAATTGGAGCAGTTAAATATCTAAATACTACTGAAATATTTCATGAATTTTGGCCTCAACTACCATTTCTTAGCTGTCTAACTCAAAATTCTATCACCCAGAGGGTGGTGGGGATCTGGAACTCACTGTCGGAAAGGCTGGTTGAGACAGTACTTAGATATTCAATTGCAATGCCATAAGCTCCAGGGCCAAGGGCCAAGAGCTGGAAGATGGGAGTAGATTTGTCAGATCTTTGTTGACTGTGGGTGGCTCAGTAGTTAGCACTGCTGCCTCACGGTGCCAGGGGCCTTAGTTCGGCTCCCGCCTCAGGCAACTGTCTGTGTGGAGTTTGCACGTTCTCCCCGTGTCTGCGTGGGTTTCCTCCGGGTGCTCCGGTTTCCTCCCACAATCCAAAGATGTGCGGGTCAGGTGAATTGGCCATGTTAAATTGCCCCTAGTGTTAGGTAAGGGGTAAATGTAGGGGTATGGGTGGGTTGCGCTTCGGCAGGGTGGTGTGGACTTGTTGGGCTGAAGGGCCTGTTTCCACACTGTAAGTAATCTAATCTAATCTAATCTAAATTTGAGCATTATTTGGAATGATGCTGATACCCAGTCCAAGTCTCACATGCAAACAGCAAAGTAAGTGCAACAGACATAATCTCCTTCATTTTCCTGTTCAAAATCTGCTCAAGTTTACTCTACCTTCAATTCTTCAATATATCTTTTCATCAGTATAGGCAACTTTAAGACAGTTTGTTGCTGAGTTAAGTGACTTTATCCACTGCTGACAGGTTCTCGTTATTGACTGAAGAGTTGGGCTTGAGATGCAGCTTTCCTGAAAGAGATTGGATGCTTTACTCTTCTGTTTACTTTGTGGTAATTATAAGATCAAAGTTATTTCATGCAATGGCGAACAAGTCCATACTTGTCCAGCTTTCTGCAGTAATTGCTGCAAACTAGCATGCCCTTGAAGCTTTTGGTCTTCTCTTGGAGTCTTCTTAGACTGAGCAGCTTAGGAACAGCCTACAAGACATTGGAGAGCATGGCAGAGAAAAGCATGCTGAAGAAGGTCGTCACTAGTGCATTGCCTTGTTTAATTCCATTAGTGACTGGAATTGATTAAAACACTCACTGTCAAACAGGTCATGAGCAAGTATGCTACTATGAAACTATTGAATGACTAACCTCTTACACTAGCCGCATTTCTTGATTAAATTTTGAAAGATGTATTGTGTCAATATTCAGTCCCTTCACCACCAAAGGCACTGAAACAACTCACCCAGGCTCCTTTGACAGCAACTTCACAATGCTACCACAGTGCATTGGAGGTGAAGGATATGAACGATAAGCGTGGTGAATGAGGTACTAGTCAAGCAGACTGCTTTGTCCTGCATTGTGTCTCAGACTTTTTTAATGTATTGGACCTTCACTTATCCAGGCCAATGAAAAATATTACATCACTCTTCTGACTTCTATCTTGTAGATAATGAACCAGTAGGAGAAAGAGGATGTGCATTATACACTATTAACTGCCAAGCCTCTGAATCTATTCATGTCACCTCAGTATTAATATGGCTTTTCTAATACTGTTGCTGGCCAATGGTAATCCCCAGAATATGGGCAGCGCAGAGGCAGAGTAGTTAGCACTCATGCCTCACAACCCCAGGTACCCAGCCTTGATTCCAGCCCTAGCTAACTTCATGGAGTTTGCATGTTCTTCCTGCATCTGTTTGGATTTCCTCTGGGTGCTCTCCAGTTTCCTCCCACAGTCCAAAGATATGTGGGTTAGATGGTTAGCCATGCTAAATTGCCCATAGTGTCCAGGGTTGTGTGCAGTCTAGGTGGGTTAGCTATGGTAAATGATGGGTTGTGGAGATGAGTTGAATCCAGGTACCATGCCCTTCAGTGGAACAGTGCAGACTCAGTGAGCTAAGTGACCTCTATCTGCACTTATAGGGATTTTATATTGATAGGTTCCTTTGTGACTGCCCGTTTGAGCCTTGAGGCATTGAGACTCTTCTCGATGTCCATGGCCTGGAAATTATCAGGGCGTTAATCCTGATGTTCAGCCTTGAAAAAATCGCCAGTGCTCAGTCTAGGGGTCAGTGCTGTACATGGCTTTTGTTACATGCCTATCCTTCTGCCTTCTAAAGCGCAAGCATTTGTTTGCCATTGCATAGAATAGAACTGCATCTGAGACATCTTGCTACAATTAGGGGTGTGGAAGGGTGATCAAGGGCTTGTAACACATCTTCAGCAAGGGAAGACTTTGGCTGTTGCAACTGTAAACCTCATTTTTTCCGATTATCCTGTTGATGCCTGTTGATCTGCACTAACCGTTGTGTTGACATTGCCTTGAAAGCTTGGCTTGTCTGACATCAGCACAGTAGCAATGAAGAAGTTGCCCGCTCTGGCATTTGAACAGTGATTCTTGGCAGATGAGTCTAATCCGTGTTCCAATGGTCTAGAAAACAAATTAGCAGGGTGCTGAGAACAGCATGCACACTTTTGGTCACCCACTGCATGCAGATGAACATCCAGTTGTCAAGTCTCAACTTTAATTTCATACCCAAACCAACTTTCTCCCCAATCTCAGGCACTATTCAAATTGCTACATGACCCTCATTCACCTGTCAGCAATGCCAATTATTCAGAAATCATATTTAACAATTAAATATTTCACTTTATCCTCACTCAGTCAATAATACTGTAAGCTTCCTACCTATTATTTTAAATTGTCTTCATTTTCTCCAGAACATCTTCCATGCTTCTGATCTATGTTTTTTAAATCTCTGCCGTTCTGTCATTGTATATCCCTTTAACAAGTCATTCTTATTGTCCTGCCTACCTCAGTACAAAGGAGGTTGAGTGATTTGGCTGTCATGTAAGAGCTTGCAAAGCTCAATAATTACATAACCCAGGAGGTCCAAGATCTGAAACATAAAATGAATTATCTGAATTATAAGTGCACATTTGTGCTCATATGTCTGTGACTGAAGTACTTCTGCATTTCTGTTTTTCACAATAAAATTCATACAGTTGTTAACAAACTTTGTTCTTGGATTGTTTTGTCTGGACTAATCTAGTATTACATAAATTTCAATTCTGCTTCAAACTGACACTTATTAATGCCAAAGTGGCTTTCATTTGTACACACACATTATTTTGTTCCAGAAAGGGGCAGTATTTTTTTTTAACCTACAATATGCTAACGTCCTTTAAAGGCTACATAACCGAATAAAAGTACATGTTGTGGGTGAATTAAACTTAAGTTAATGATGAATCAATCTGTCAGTTAATTGACACCCAGCTATAGATTCCCATTTTGCGAAGCTGTGTGATGGCAACAGTATGGGTTCAATTCCAATCAAACTGGCTGAGCTTACCATGAAGGACTCTCCTTCTGAACCTCTCCCCTCACCTGAGGACTGGTGACCCTTGGGTTAAATCACCACCAGTTGCCTCTCTCTAGTGGAAGAGCAGCCCTTTGATCTGGTAAGACTAGGGCGATTTGGCTTGATAGATTCTCATTTGAGCTTGTTTCAAACAGAACAAGTTGAGCTGACAACATCCAACCAAACTGGTCTTGGTTGGAACTGGTCCCGGTAAGGACCATTAGTCAAACTTTACTCATTTTCCCAGTTGAGAACTGATTGAACTGGTACTTCTGCCACCAGACTGCAATTACAATCCAGGCAGTATATACACACAGAGTTATTCAACCATAACAGCCATATCAGACCACTTGATTTCAATATCCTCAATGACATACTTCCCTCTCTTTTGCGAGGCAAGTCAGAGCCTACCTAAATTAGCAGTACCGACCTACAGGTTCAGATGCGGTTGCATGTCTAAATACCCAGAGGACAAATGGTACTAGCTATTCTTAGGCTGGCCATTGCTGAGGCCATGGACAATGACATGGCTTAAACTTTTAAAAATGATGGCATCTTCATACTTAGTTCTCCTTCTTGTCTCTTGCTCGTCCATTCTCCTCAGAATTAAAAACTGCAGTTGATGTATCTTTGGTCTTTGACTTTTTTTTCCATCAGTGTTAATTGTTCCAACATGGTCCATGAGTTCTGATTGTTCCCTCACCCTCACTGAATATTTTACGTGTGCTTTATTCGCTGACAGTTTGCCGCGATACAAACTCTGACAATTGTCCTAACTATTGACTTCTTTATGACAACTGCATTTAGATATTTATTTTCCAATGTTCAGTTTAATATTGTGCTATGCCAAAATTCAGACAGTGCATTTCCCTAATGGGTTGTTATTCTCCCTGATAATGATAGCAATTCCTCAAAATAATTAATTTTCTGGTTTAAAACTTGATAACAAGAAATGTTTTGAAGTAAGGCACTAATTAGTAAGATGTTGTCTGATATCATCAATTATTGTTATAGCTTCAGTTGATTATTTACAATTTTAATTGCATTCACCCATCAGACGTTCAAACATTTGATCTATACTTACCTCTCCTTCTTCAAAGAAGAATCCATCACTGGTGGATTATCATATAGCCATGGCATTTAATTTCTCAACAAACACCAATGTGGTTGCCTCTGGCTTCTGCCTTGGTGACAGTTGCTCTGAAAAAATTGCAGCCCTTGTTCTTTTTGCTCTCTCTGATTATGCGATTGGGCCCCGCTATTTAGTAAACCTGGCGAGTTTCTCATGCTAACGGCAGGAGCAGGGTTGTGATGTGTTGAGTTTTTCCTGGAGCGTAAAATGAGCATTGGAAAACAGGTGAAGGCAAAATACTGCAGAGGTTGGAAATCTGAAATAAAAGCAGAAAATAATGGGGGCTGTTGTGGTGTACCTTTGGAGACCTCTAAGCTAGCTCATAACATGTTGTGATATCAGTTATCTCTCTCCAAATTAAAACGCTCTTCTGATAATTGTGTAATCAATATTTACCTTTTTCCCTAATGTCATCTTCCCTTCTCATAATTGCTTAATGTCAACATCCTTGTAGCACACAGTGAGGCACTTTTCCGTAGTAGGGGTGTGATGAATGTGCCATCACATTCAGACCTTATATCTGAACCAATAATTGTCGAAGATAGTAGACGAGATTGCAAGGGCACAACAGTCAGGACAAGGTATGACCAGAACACCAGAAGATCGACATCCACCTGAACTCCAAGCAGTTGCCGCTGACTAGCTCACAACCAGCCTATTACTCCTTTCACTGGGCATCTTAAAAAAAAACAATTCAGAAGATGCTCACAAAACACAACCACCATGAGATGTTAATGTTATTGACATGTCATACAAGGTAGGAGAATATACTGTATTTTTAAAGTTCCTCTTCCATTTCAAAGTCTTTTAACTTGTGATAGTTATTAAGGAAAGAATGGGCATTGATTAAAGTGAATGGAATATCAAGGATAATATGGGACAGGCTGATTTATAATAGTTCCTTAAGTATAACTAATGTATGCAATTAGTTTCATTGTCGAGTGACCTCGGGCCCTTTGTTGTAAATGTATTAGTTCCCTATTTAATTTCATCTTAATCCAATATATTCATTCCTATTTTATTTAATTGCAGATGATCCTTGTATGCTTCTTACATTTACCTCTCTTTTCTCCTTCCTGTGCTGCATATCAAGCCCTCCTTGAGCATAAAACAAATAACAGTGATTTTGGAGATCTGACTAAGACATGTAATAATATGTTCTCTGATTTATTGATGATCTGAAATATTGCTAGCAGGGATATAGTCTTATAGGGGCCTGAATGATTTGAGATATGATGAGAGTCAGATGAGAAGTTCAATAAGGCCTATCTCACTCCACCTAGTCACAGGTGAGGTGTTGTTTCTTGCTGGTAGCACTAAGTTGCTAATTAAGGTGGATTATTGTTTGTTAAACACCTTGTTAATGATCCAACTTACCTCATTAATATTTAGCTTTTTATCTTGCCAAATGCACTAAAAGGCTGGACGTCATTTGGACATGCTCAGTAATGATCATCTCTGACAAGGGAAAATCCAATTATCTCTTCTTGATATTCAATAGTATCGCTCTCCTGAATTACCCCATTATCAATACCTTGGACACTTCCCATTGACCAGAAACTGAAATGGACTTGCCTTTTTTTTATTGATACATGGGACATGGGCATCACTGACTGGCCAGCATTAATTGCCAGGTCTTAGTTGCCCTTGAGAAGGTGATGGCAAGCTGCCTACTTGAACCACTGTGGTCCATGTGCTGTAGGTAGACCCACAATGCTGTTAGAGAGGAAATTCCAGTATAATGTTGTGGCTACAACAGCAGGCCAAAGGCTGGAAATCCTGCAGTAAGTAACCCACCTCTGATCCCTCAAAGTCTGTCCGCTACCTACAAAGCATAGGTCAGAAGTATGATGCAATACTCCCCACTTACCTGGATGAATGCAGCTCCAACAACACTCAAGACACTTGACCCCATTGAAAAAGCTGCCCTGGTACCGTATCCTCAGACATCCACTTCCTACACCACTGACTCTCAACAGTAGCATTGTGAATCATTTACAATACACAGAAATTCATTAAAACTCATTAGACAGCACCTTCCAAACTCATGACTACTTCCACCTACAATGACAAGGGCATCATCACCAGCAAACTACCCTCCAAATCACTCACCATCCTGACTTGAAAGTTTATCGCCCTTTCTTCAGTGTCAATAGGTCAAAATTGTGGAACGCCCTTGTTGATGACATTGTGGGTCAATATACAGAACATGGACTGCAGTGGTTCAACAAGGAAGTGACCACCATGTTCTCAGGGTCAATTATAGATGAGCAATAATTGTGAGCCCAGCCAGTGGTGTCCACATCCCATGATTGAAAAAAGAATAGGTACCATAGGTAAAGATGCATGACTATTGCTTTGGAAAGCATTATTGACCTTCAGAACAAGTTATTGAACATCATCAACCATGGATTGATGAAGTGGGATTTGGATTGTGATGCTATCTCTCCACCATGCCCTGCTGCAAAGTCCACCCACCTTCACTTTGCCTTCTCTCCGACATAGTGTTGTCATTCCACATTGCCACCTCTGGGTCCACTTAGAATGCTTACACCGCAACTCAACCTAGCCTTTTCGAAACATTTTTCTACAAGGTCAAAGCAACAAGGACATAGTGTGAAGTCCCAAAGAAGTTAAGTTGTCCAGATATATGCTTTTAATGTGCAGTTGGATATCTGGAGGTTTGGATTTCTCGATTGGGTAGAACATAATTAGGATGTGGCACTTAATCCTGCCGTACTATATGCTGAATGAGATGCAAATACATTCAGATAGTTTCCCTGATATTTAAAATTGAGAAAGTTAGTTCCGTTGGCTGGATGGCTAGATGACATTTCAAAACTCTTTGGACCCAAGTTTTTACTATAAGAAGCTTAGCGATAGAAGCTTGCTTGCGGGAGAAAATGGAAAAGATCAATTGAGATTTTGTGCAACCTAATGCCGCATAGAATTTCTGAAAAATAAGAAGCATCTACTTTAAATACAGTGTTGCCAAGTTTGTACAAAATACTAATTTTAAGTATTACTTGTTTCATTCTTGCTTCCCTTCTTCCCAAGTGAATGCCAAGGATCAAGACCTTCCAATCCTTAAACCTACTTTCCTGCCAGCATGTAAACACTTATATCAAAAAGCATTCAGAACTTTCTTTCAAGCACAAAGCAAATTAAAAAAAACGAGATCACAAAATTTATGTGTGCATCTTAAATGACTGAAAAATCAACAAACCAATGGAATTAACAGGAATTGTGATGTAGAAAATAGAAATAGAGGACATTTGTGATGAAGAAAGCAACCATTCAACCCATAGGGTCTGAGGTGGCTGCAAAAAAAACTATCCAGCCTGATTTCCCTTTTGAGCTTTGGCTCTGTATCCCTGTAGGTTACAGTAATTCAGATGGTTGTCCAAGTACTTACTAAATGTGATGAAGGTTATTTCTCTACTACCCTTTCTGTCAGTCAGGCTCAGCTAAAGTTTTCCATTTCTGTCTACACCTTTATATATTTTCTGTATACCCTGTCTAATGGAATTACTTCTGAGGATTTTATCTTTCTTATACCTGACTTTAATTGTTGTCATGGATACTTTTCAACACAAGAGATATTCTTTCTGACTTTATGAAAGGGAGATTTGCCATAGGAATGGTTCACTATTCTGATGACTTGGACAGCACTACCTCCATATCCAAACTGACTTCACATTATTCACCTATCATCCAAACTGATATCATGGAATATAAACTGACATTGTGAACAAAACTGTTCAGTGACATGGATTGTTCAATGGTTTTTATATTCTGTCTATTTAAACATGCTAAGTGAATACCCCTTTAAATTTAAAATTGCTTATTTTTCAATGTCAATTTCATCTTCTTCAGTGTCCTTTCCTGCCTCCTCAATGTTAATTCACCACCTCTGTCTATTGTCTTCTCTCCTACATAGTGTTATCATTCCACATTGCCACCTCTCCTCCACACTACATTACCATTTACATTTACATATTGGTCTTCAAAATCAGTCCTTTATTCTGTTCTGATTTCGAATTAGCTTGAGTACTATCTCTCCTACACAATTTATTATTCCAGCCTGCCACTTCTCCTACATGCTACATATTGGTTTGCACACACATGACTTTATTCTACTCTCTTGAGGTATTAGCATGAATACTGCCTTGCCAATTCACTGTGAGTACTTAACATTTCCTTTACCAATATTTGCTTTGCTCCCTTTACTCCTCTCATCACTGACTCATGAGCTATGTAATTTAAGTTTTATCTACTTTTTCTGGAATTTCATTTACTGTTTGACAGACAATGAGATCAGAAATTATGTTTCCAAATTATTCATTGCTGAATATTCTCTTTAAAAAAATTCTACAGTAAATTGCTGAAGAAAAGACACATTTTGGCAAAGGTTTTTGACTTATGCTGTTTTTCATTTACTTTGGCACCTTGTGCAAATTGGCGACTGAAAGATAAAAAGCAAAAAATATGACTTTTTTCAACAATATTCAAGTTCTGTATGACCAAATGACTATTTGTTAATTTGCATTACTATTATTTAACCTATTGCCTTGAGTTGAGATGTTGTAAAATTTAACAGATAAGAGGACAAAATGCAAATTTAATATCACAGAGCAAAGTTTCACCCATGTCTGAGGGAGGCAATGGCATGGTGGCAAGGTTCCTTTATTAGTAATTCAGAACCCTAAGTGAATGGTCTAGAGATAAGGGGTTTGAATCTCACAGTAAATGATGGTAAAATTGAAATAATTTCGATGTTTGTGGATGCCACAAAACTTGGGAGATTTGTAAACTGTGAAGAGGACAGTGTGAGACATTGACATGTTGGTGGATTGTGTCAATTGGTGGCAGATAAAGTGCTACCTTTTGAAATAAAGAACATGGAGAGGTAGCATAAAAGGGTACCATTCTAAACTGTGTTTAGGAGCAAAGAGATCTTGGTGTATATGAACACAAGTTAGTAAAAATGGCAGGACAGTTAGAGAGAGCTGTTAATAAAGCTGCTAATGTCATAGGCTTTGTAAATAGGAGCATTGAGTAGAAGAGCAGGAGGATTATAATGAACTTACACAAGACACTATTGGAGAGTGTAGTGCTGGAAAAGCACAGCAGGTCAGGCAGCATCCGAGGAGCAGGACAGTCAACATTTCGGGCAAATGCCCTTCATCATGACTGGGTGAAACACAGTTTAGGGTTATGGGAAATTGCAGAATATTGGTACTTTGTTAATACATTCAGAGAGCCAGTGGACATGATGGACAAAACGGTATCTTGCTGCAGATTAATAATTCTGCAATTCTGTGACAGATAAAAACCTAGAAAATAAGAGGAATGGTCCATTCAGCCCTTTCAAGCCTTCTCCACTATTCAATATAGTCATGACTGATCATCCAACTCAGTGGCCTACTCTTGCTTCCACCCTCCATACGCTTTTGTTATGCATTATAGTTGGTGCACACTCTGTTGGGACAATGTCCCTCTAAGAGGTATGTCACATAACATGAGTGAGTCATCTGCTTGATCAGTGAGCTTGTTGAAACTGGTTTGATCCTGTTCAGTGTACACAGTTATAAAACAAAAGCTCCCTTTTTGTGTTGCAGACAATGTTCTTTAGTTCTGACTGGAGCGTAGTAGCTGCCTAATGCAAAATAACTGGCAACCAGGGAATATCAGTCACTATGTAAAAGAGAGAAGGAAAAAAGAATTCTTTTCTCACTCATTGATGCACCCCAACTTTGGATCAACAGAAGATGAATAGGACTTGACTTGGGCCCTTTAAGACAAAGAGATGGAGGGCAACGGCAGATTCCTCATTCTCAAAAAACAAAATGAGAATATTCAAGCCTTAAATGAGAGGAAATCTGAAAGCTTGGGCTGCGAAGCTCACCATGGAAGAGCTTTCAGGCACAGATGACGAGAAAAGAAAAGAGTTAGAAATTAATGGAAGACTGTTACAATTTGGTTCAAGAGGAGAACCTAAGGAGATAATATTGATTTTAGGAAGGTTTTGAATATTAAAGGGACCTGGTTATGCAGCTCTCAAATTAAAAATGAAATGCCAAGTCAATTTGGTGCCATTGGACACTTTGAAGAAAATTTGGATGGATGGAAAGCTTACACTGAAAGATTTAGTTATTATGTATTTTTAAATTAATTCATGAGATGAGGGCATCACTGGCCAGGCCAGTATTTATCGCCAATTCTTAATTGGCCAGAGGACAGTTAGGAGACAACCACATTGCTGTAGTTCTGGGGTCACATGTAGGCCAGACCAGGTAGTGGTGGCGATTTCCCTCCCTGAAGTGCATCAGTGAGCCAGATCAGTTTTTCCAACAATCGGCAATGAATTCATAGTCATCATTACAGACTTAATTCCAAATTCTTATTGAATTCAAATTGCACCATCTGCCATAATGGTATTTGAGCCCAGGTACCCAGAACATTACCTGTGTCTCTGGATTAGCAATCTAGTGATAATACCACTCGGCCACATCATAGCAAATAGAATTGTAGATGACTTGGTAGTACCTGTGTTTCTTAGCAAGATAGGTAGTAAAGCCTCTAAGTTGCTCAGAAGCCTTGACCAGCCAGACAAACCTGGAATCAAAACATACCAGGAGTTATAGAATATAGAACATTACAACGCAGTACAGGCCCTTAGGCCCTCGATGTAGCGCCGCCCTGTCATACTAATCTGAAGTCCATCCCACCTACACTATTCCATGTACATCCATTTGCCTGTCCAATGACAACTTAAATGCACTTAAACTTGGCGAATCTACTACTGATGCAGGCAAAGTATTCCATACCCTTACTACTCTCTGAGTAAAGATTGATTTTTTTGAAGGATCATGTCCCAAAATCTGTACTAAGCACAGAGGATTTTGAACTTCACTGGAGGAATTAACTGGAAGGAGAATTGTTGGCTCAATTAATCATTCTGTCAGGAGGATGTTGTTAACACAAAAGGGTGCCGAATAGATTTACAAGGATGTTGCTAAGACTGGAAGGTTTGAACTACTGGAAGGGCAAGGCTGAATACACTGGGGCTTTTTTCCCTGGAGCACCACAGGCTGCAGGGTGATATTATAAAGATTCATAAATCATGAGGGACAAGGATAGGATGAAAAGCCAAGGTCTTTTTCCTAGGGTGGGGGAGTCCAAAGCCAAAGGACAGAGGTTTAAGGTGAGAGGGAAAAGATTTGAAAAGATCTGAGGGGTAACACTTTCACGCAGTGTGTGCTGCATGTATGGAACAAGCTGACAGAGGAAGTGTTGGAAGCTGGTACAAATACAATATTTAAAAGTCATCTGGATGGGTACATAAATAGGAAGGGTTTAGAGGGATATAGCCCAAATGCTGGGAAATGGGACTATATCAGTTTGGGATGTCTGGTCGGCACAGACAAGTTGGATTGAAGGGTCTGATTCCATGCTGTATCACTCTATGACCCGTAAGCACCTTGTAGAACAGTGTGAGTTTGGGAATGTTTTGGATGAGGCCTTAAGAAATAGATTTGTGGGCAGCCAGTGATGTTATTTAATGAAGCTACTGACTGAAAGAAACCTTAATTTTGAAACCAGCAGCACAAGTTAGCAGTCCAGCTCGACACAGAACCCCAGCACATAAAATGGTGACCACATAAAGGGAACAGGAGCCGTGCAGAGGCAGGACTGCCATAAGTCTGGCTGATCTGGACACTAAAAGTATCTGCTGGTGCAGGAAGGCCCAGTAGGGCCTGCTGGAGGAAACAGATCAGTCAGGAAATGTCCCTGCCAAAACCCAAGGAAGAATATTCGTGCTGTAGGCCAGGAGGAATAAGTGGATCCTGCAAGTGATTCAAACATCCCTGACAAGGAATTTAAATTGACTTTACTGGTAGCTTAGAGTGAAAGGCATAGATTTTAGGTTCTGCCTAAATTGAATGGACAACCCATGAAGGTAGACAGCAGGGTGGCAGTTTCACATATTTCTGAAACAATTTATGAGCAAAATCTAAGACATCTGCAGTACACATACACCAGCATCACTCTCAGGATATCCATAGAGCAAATAGTAACCTTAAAAGGGGAGGTAATGTTAATGGTATAACCATGGGACTAGGACATTGAGTTACCCATTCACATTGTCAAAGGAAACTACCAGGCCTTATGGGGCATTTGTAGCTACAGAAACTAAAATTAAACCAGGTGGTCTGTGAAGAAATTAGTCAACTCTAAAATAAGTTGACAAGACATCTTAAATAAACACCAGTGTTTTTGAAGACACCTTTGGAAAAAGGTCTGGGTTAAACTCAAATTGATAGTCAACCTAGACATCTGAGGGCAGGCACCATTCCATAAGCCATCTGGCCGGGTGTAGAAAACTAATACTGGTGTACTCAAACTATTACTGACCTGTGACTGGGCAACCCCAATCGTATTCATTTTCAGACATGATGGATCAGTTTGAATCAGCAGTGATTTCAAAGTTACTGTTAATGCAGTGTTGTGTCCAGATAAATATCCATTGCCTTTGACTGATTTCTTCCAGAACCCGACTGAATATTGAGGACACATCATTGACAGTAAGGGGAATCACAAAGTACCAAAGAAACCAGACAATCACGGAGGCTCCTTAGCCTGCTATTTCCACTATTTCATTATGTTGTTTTCACTGAAGCTCAGGAAACCTATGCATGCACAGTCAATTCACAAATCCACCACTGAAGCTGTTCTTAATGGCTCTGAGTCACAGAATTCACTCCAGCATCGGAGAACAAACATCAAAGGCTGACATTCCAGTGCAGTTCTGAAGGAGGGTAGCATTCTCTGTTGAGACATCTTTTGGATGTGATGTCTGCTCACTCAGGTGGATTTAAAAAACCCCATTGTATTCCTTTGAAGAAGAGCAGAGTGGTTATTCCTGCATAAAATGTTCTAGCCAATGGTTAGACCTCGATTAACATCTCAACAAATTATCTGATTATTTATCAAATTGTTGTTTGCAGGAGTTTTACTGTGTGCAAAACTTGGCTCCTGAATTTTCTACCTTACAACAGTGAGTACATTTTAAAAAAATAATCCATTAGCTGTAAAATGCTTGTCTCGTGGTCATGAATAGTACAGGGTATAAATGCAAGTCTTTCTTTTAGAAACATATGAACAAAATAGAAGAGTAGAGGCAAAGAGAGGAAAACAAACAGCAGATGCTGGAATCCAAGGGAGACAAGCAGGAGGCTGGAAGAACACAGCAACCCAGGCAGCATCAGGAAGTGGAGAAGTCAATGTTTCGGGTACAACCCTTCTTCAGTCCTGAAAACTGAAACATTGACTTCTCCACTTCCTGATGCTGCCTGGTTTGCTGTGTTCTTCCAGCCTCCTGCTTGTCTACAAAAAACAAGAGTAGGCCACTTGGTCCTTCAAATCTGCTCCGCGGTTCAATAAGATCATGGCTGATCTTGCTAATTACCTGTTGACATGTTTAAATTGGTAATTGGTCTCTCCCATTAGGGTTGTTGGTGTGTATCCAAAAGCTGTTTAAGAAAATATGGAGGCCATCGGATTGAAACCAACTTCACAAGACATTGTTAATTTGAACATTTTTCACTGCACACTACTGCTAAACAAAATTAGGCTTTGAAGTTACAACTTCACCAAAAAGAATGGAAACAATAAGGAAGATTGGACTGGGAGAAATAAAAGGGATAGGCAAAATATAAAAAAGTTTTGATATTTCAAATTTAAAATTCTTAAAATCACTAACATCAATTTACTAGCAAAGGGAATGAGATTCTACAGTGAAAATCTAACTCTTTTGAATTTAAGAGGATGATTAATGTTCCAGGAACATAAATCTGCTCACTAAAATTTTCCTGTTAAGCACAGTCCTAACTTACCAAGGCAATTTTACGTGGCAATTCATGCTCAAGTACATCAAGTTCACGAACAGGGTGGTTGAGTATGCGTTGTCATGTTCATGAGGTTACACTAGAGAAAGGCAAATCAGCCAGCAATTTATGGTGATTTATACTTTCTCTGCATCACAAGTTTTTGCACAATTTACATGTTGTAGACTCATCCCTGGAATGAGCAGATTGCCTTGTGAGGAAACGCTGGACAGGTTAGGCTTGTATTGTCTGGAGTTTAGCAGAGTCAGAGGTGACTTAAGTGAAGCATGACTTGAAGGTGCCAGTGTTGGGCCACCTGATGAAGAAGCAGTGCTCCAAAAGCTTGTGGTTCCAAATACACCTGTTGGACGATAATCTGGTGCTGTGTAAGATCCTAGGGATTCTTGACTGGGGGGATGTTGAAAGGATATTTTGTCTTGTGTAAGAATCTAGAACCACGAGTCACAGCTTAAAAGAAAAGGTCACCCACTGGAGACAAAGATGAGGAGTTTTTGTTCCCCTGGTCAATCACTGAATATGGGGAGAAAGTGAGGACTGCAGATGCTGGAGATCAGAGCTGAAAATGTGTTGCTGGAAAAGCGCAGCAGGTCAGGCAGCATCCAAGGAACAGGAGAATCGATGTTTCAGGCATCAGCCCTTCTTCAGGAATGAGGAAAGTGTGTCCAGTAGGCTAAGATAAAAGGTAGGGAGGAGGGACTTGGGGGAGGGGCATTGGGAATGCGATAGGTGGAGGCAGGTCAAGTGAGGGTGATAGGCCGGAGTGGGGTGGGGGGCGGAGAGGTCAGGAAGAAGATTGCAGGTTAGGAAGATGGTGCTGAGTTCGAGGGATTTGACTGAGACAAGGTGGGGGGAGGGGAAATGAGGAAACTGGAGAAATTGAGTTCATCCCTTGTGGTTGGAGGGTTCCCAGGCGGAAGATGAGGGGCTCTTCCTCCAACCGTCGTGTTGCTATGGTCTGGCGATGGAAGAGTCCAAGGACCTGCATGCCCTTGGTGGAGTGGGAGGGGGAGTTGAAGTGTTGGGCTACAGGGTGGTTGGGTTGGTTGGTCCGGGTGTCCCAGAGGTGTTCTCTGAAACATTTCGCAAGTAGACGGCCTGTCTCCCCAGTATAGAGGAGGCCACATCGGGTGCAGCGGATGCAATAGATGATGTGTGTGGAGGTGCAGGTGAATTTGTGGTGGATATGGAAGTGTCCCTTGGGCCCTTGGAGGGAGGTGTGGGCGCACGTTTTGCATTTCTTGCGGTTGCAGGGGAAGGTGCCGGGAGTGGAGGTTGGATTGGTGGGGGGTGTGGACCTGACGAGGGAGTCACGGAGGGAGTGGTCTTTTCGGTACGCTGATAGGGAAGGGGAGGGAAAGATGTCCCTGGTGGTGGGGTCCATTTGGAGGTGGCGGAAATGACGGCGGATGATACTCTGGACATGGAGGTTGGTGGGTTGGTAGGTGAGGACCAGTGGGGTTCTGTCCTGATGGTGGTTGGAGGGGTGGGGCTCAAGGGCTGAGGAGCAGGAAGTGGAAGAGATGTGGTGGAGTGCATGGTCGACTACGTCTGGGGGGATATTGCGGTCCTTGAAGAAGGAGGCCATCTGGGTGGTACGGTTTTGGAACTGGTCCTCCTGGGAGCAGATGCAGTGGAGACGAAGGAATTGGGAATATGGGATGGCGTTTTTACAGGGGGCAGGGTGGGAAGAGGTGTAGTCTAGGTAGCCGTGGGAGTTGGTCGCTTTATAGTAAATGTCCATGTCGATTCAGTCGCCCGAGATAGAAATGGATAGGTCTAGGAAGGGGACGGACAAGTCTGAAATGGTCCAGGTGAATTTGAGGTTGGGGTGGAAATTGTTGGTAAAGTGGATGAACTGTTCAACCTCCTCGTGGGAGCACGAGGCAGCGCCGATACAATCATCGATGTAGCAGAGGAAAAGGTGGGGGGTGGGGCCAGTGTAGCTGTGGAAGATGGACTGTTCCACATATCCTACGAAGAGGCAGGCATAGGTGGGGCCCATGCAGGTGCCCATGGCTACTCCTTTGGTTTGGAGGAAGTGTGAGGATTGGAAAGAGAAGTTGTTCAGGGTGAGGACCAGTTCAGTCAGTCGTAGGAGGGTGTTGGTGGAAGGGTACTGGTTGGTACGGCGGCGAAGGAAGAAGCGGAGGGCATTAAGTCCTTCGTGATGGGGGATGGAGGAGTACAGGGACCGGATGTCCATGGTGAAGATGAGGCATTGGGGACCAGGGAAGCGAAAATCATGGAGGAGGTGGAGGGCGTGGGTGGTGTCCCGAACGTGGGTAGGGAGTTCTTGGACTAAGGGGGACAGGACAGTGTCGAGGAATGCAGAGATGAGTTCGGTGGGGCAGGAGCAGGCTGAGACAATGGGTCGGCCGGGGCAGTCAGGTTTGTGGATTTTGGGCAGGAGGTAGAAATGGGCGGTGCGGGGTTGTGGGACTATGAGGTTGGAAGCGGTGGATGGGAGATCCCCTGAGGTGATGAGGTTATGGATGGTCTGGGAGATGATGGTTTGGTGGTGGGAGGTGGGGTGATGGTCAAGGGGGCAGTAGGAGGAGGTGTCTGCGAGCTGGCGTTTAGCCGCAGCGGTGTAAAGGTAGGTGCGCCAAACTACTACCGCGTCTCCCTTGTCTGTTGGTTTGATAGTGAGATTGGGGTTGGAACGGAGGGAGTGGAGGGCTGCACGTTTCGAGGGTGAGAGGTTGGAGTGGGTGAGAGGGGTGGAGAAGTTGAGGTGGTTAATGTCGCGGCGGCAGTTGGCTATGAAGAGATCGAGGGGGGTAAGAGGCCAGCATGGGGTGTCCAGGTGGTTGGGGTGTGTTGTAGGCGGAAGAAAGGGTCGTCAGACGGTGGGCGAGAATCTTGGTTGGAGAAGTAGGCATGGAGGCGAAGGCGGCGGAAGAATTGTTCGATGTCACGCCGCATGTTGAACTCGTTAATCCGAGAACTTAGAGGAATGAAGGTGAGGCCTCTGCTGAGGACTGATCTTTCATCCTCAGAGAGGGGTAGATCTGAAGGGATGGTGAAAACATGGCAGGGCTGGGAGCTAGGACCTGGTGTGGGGCTGGAGCTGGGAGTGGCGGCGGGGTTGGGCGGGGAGGCAGGGACGGAGATCGGCGTGGGGGCGGAGTTGGGCGTGGTGACGGAGATCAGCGTGGGGGCGGGGTTAGACGTGACGGAGATCGACGTGGGGCGGGCTTAGACGTGGTGACGGAGATCGGCGTGGGGACGGGGTTAGGCATGGTGAGAGAGATCGGCGTGGGGGCGGGGTTAAGCATGGTGACGCAGATCGGCGTGGGGGCAGAGACACATGCGGCGCTGTGGTCGTGCAGGTTAGTGATGTCACTGGAGGCGGAAGTGGCTGCGATAGCGGCAACCCAAGAGGCGGAAGTGGCTGTGGCGACGGCAGAGACAGTGTTATTCCCGATAGCCGCAGAGGCCGTGAATCTGACGGCGATGGTCTTCCTGGCAATTGTGGAGGCAGTTGTCTGGGCGGTGTTCGTGGAGGTTGCGAGGTCAGTGGGGGCGGAAGTGACGTCATTGTCCCGCCGCGGGCGCTGTAGCGGCCGCGTGGTTAATGGCGCCGGACTGGATTCGGAGGCCGATGGAAGATTCTGGAACAGTTGAGGAACCCAGAGCGTGGGGGTAAGTACATGAAAGTTTTTGGTACTTACTGTCTTTAATTTCCGATATGGCTACGAAGAACTGTTTGTTTAGTGTATGGATTCTTCTGTGGATGAAGAACAGTAGAGATCCTTTACAGGTCTGTGAGAGTGTTGTCCTGAGTTGGGGTAGGTCTAATTGCAGGGAATGTAGGTAGCGGCGCATGGCTGCAAGCGTGGAGTGGAGGATCCAGAGGGAGGTTTGTTGCTGGAGGCTTCGGATTTGTTGTGGGTACTAGTTGTCCTGGTTGGGTCCAAATTTTGTTGGTCGGAACGTAGTCCGGAGTCCGTGCGGGGTCAGTCGGTTCCGTAGGCAGATGCTGAGGAAGGAGATGTGGCTGTGGTAGCGAATCTGTTTGAGAACGTGGCTGAAGAGCTTCTGTGCAGAGGAGATGACCGGGGGTGTGCAGTGAGTTGCAGTCTCCCGCCTCCAACACACCCCATCCACCTGGACACCCCGTGTTGGCCACTTACCCGCCCTCGATCTCTTCATAGCCAACTGCCGCCGCGACATTAACCGCCTCAACTTCTCCACCCCTCTCACCCACTCCAACCTCTTACCCTCCACTCCCTCCGTTCCAACCCCAATCTCACCATCAAACCAGCAGACAAGGGAGGCGCGGTAGTAGTTTGGCGCGACCTTTACACCATTGAGGCTAAACGCCAGCTCGCAGACACCTCCTCCTACTGCCCCCTTGACCATCACCCCACCTCCCACCACCAAACCATCATCTCCCAGACCATCCATAACCTCATCACCTCAGGGGATCTCCCATCCACCGCTTCCAACCCACAACCCCGCACCGCCCATTTCTACCTCCTGCCCAAAATCCACAAACCTGACTGCCCCAGCCGACCCATTGTCTCAGCCTGCTCCTGCCCCACCGAACTCATCTCTGCATACCTCAACACGGTCCTGTCCCCCTTAGTCCAAGAACTCCCTACCCACATTCGGGACACCACCCACGCCCTCCACCTCCTCCATGATTTTCGCTTCCCCGGTCCCCAACGCCTTATCTTCACCATGGACATCCAGTCCCTGTACACCTCCATCCCCCATCACGAAGGACTCAAAGCCCTCCGCTTCTTCCTTTCCCGCCGTACCAACCAGTACCCTTCCATCAACACCCTCCTACGACTGACTGAACTGGTCCTCACCCTGAACAACTTCTCTTTCCAATCCTCACACTTCCTCCAAACCAAAGGAGCAGCCATGGGCACCTGCATGGGCCCCACCTATGCCTGCCTCTTCGTAGGATATGTGGAACAGTCCATCTTCCACAGCTACACTGGCCCCACCCCCCCACCTTTTCCTCCGCTACATCGATGACTGTATCGGCGCTGCCTCGTGCTCCCATGAGGAGGTTGAACAGTTCATCCGCTTTACCAACACTTTCCACCCCGACCTCAAATTCACCTGGACCGTCTCAGACTCCTCCCTCCCCTTCCTAGACCTTTCCATTTCCATCTCGGGCGACTGAATCGACACAGACATTTACTATAAAGCGACCGACTCCCACAGCTACCTAGACTACACCTCATCCCACCCAGCCCCCTGTAAAAACGCCATCCCATATTCCCAATTCCTTCGTCTCTGCCGCATCTGCTCCCAGGAGGACCAGTTCCAAAACTGTACCACCCAGATGGACTGCTTCTTCAAGGACTGCAATTTCCCCCCCAGACGTAGTCGACGATGCCCTCCACCGCATCTCTTCCACTTCCTGCTCCTCTGCCCTTGAGCCCTGCCCCTCCAATCGCCACCAGGACAGAACCCCACTGGTCCTCACCTACCACCCCAACAACCTCCATATACAGCGTATCATCCCCCATCATTTCCGCCACCTCCAAACGGACCCCACCATCAGGGACATCTTTCCCGCCCCTCCCCTATCAGCGTCCCGAAAAGACCACTCCCTCTGTGACTCCCTCGTCAGGTCCACACCCCCCACCAACCCAACCTCCACTCCTGGCACCTTCCCCTGCAATCGCAAGAAATGCAAAACTCGCGCCCACACCTCCCCCCTTACCTCCCTCCAAGGGCCCAAGGGACACTTCCATATCCACCACAAATTCACCTGCACCTCCACACACATCATCTATTGCAGCCGCTGCACCCGATGTGGTCTCCTCTATATTGGAGAGACTGGCCGCCTACTTGCGGAATGTTTCAGAGAACACCTCTGGGATCCCGGACCAACCAACCCAACCACCCCGTAGCCCAACACTTCAACTCCCCCTCCCACTCCACCAAGGGCATGCAGGTCCTTGGACTCCTCCATTGCCAGACCATAGCAACACGACGGTTAGAGAAAGAGCCCCTCATCTTCCGCCTGGGAACCCTCCAACCACAAGGGATGAACTCACATTTCTCCAGTTTCCTCATTTCCCCTCCCCCCACCTTGTCTCAGTCAAATCCCTCGAACTCAGCACCACCTTCCTAACCTGCAATCTTCTTCCTGACCTCTCCGCCCCACCCTACTCCAGCCTATCACCCTCACCTTGACGTCCTTCCACCTATCACATTCCCAACGCCCCTCCCCCAAGTCCCTCCACTCTACCTTTTATCTTAGCCTGCTGGACACACTTTCCTCATTCCTGAAGAAGGGCTGATGCCCGAAACGTCGATTCTCCTGTTCCTTGGATGCTGCCTGACCTGCTGCGCTTTTCCAGCTACATTTTCAGCTCAATCACTGAATATATCCACCAAGAGGCTGTCAACATACTTTTAACAAAATAAAATCAAATGGTATTACATCGACACACAGAAAATAGGATCAGAAGAAAGTCATTTGGTGCATTGAGCCTGCACTGACTGATCAACCCCTCTCAGGTTTATGAATATTTGGCATTCCCTACCTCAACAGATTCAGAGCCTTTAAATATTTTTAAGGCAAAGGTTGAGAGATTCTTGACGACCAAAGATGATTGAGGGTATTCAAGAATGTAGAATTCAGGTTAAAATCAGATCACTGATGCTCTTATTGAATGGCTCAAAGAGCCAAATGGCCCAATTTTGTTCCATGTTCATCTCTTTTCATATTGTAATGAAGGTTTAAACATATATTATTATTATTTAGAAACGTAGCTTCTAAAGTGTGGGTAACTGGGTTCATGATTACAATCAAGAATCTATTTATCTTAAGGTTTGGATCACTTAGCCTTTACATGAAACAATGTGATTAAACTGGATGCTCAAGCAAGCATTAAAGAACAATATTTTGTTTTTGGAAATTTCATGATTTTGAGTTTTGGACAATATTTCCAACATAACAAGGTCAATTTGCAGCACTAATCTGTAGTCATTTTCACTGATACTTCATTTTCAGTGGTGAAATCTTTTTTAAGTATGCTTTGTTTAACTAACAAGCAGCAGTTGTACATACTATAGCAAGTAAGCTTAAAGGCTCGCTCTTTTAGAAAACAGAATTGGGCCCACTCCACTGAATGGTAGCAGGTGGGCTTTATCTTATCATTCTGACAAAAAGATTCATGTCTAGTCTTAGAAAAGTGTCACACACTTTTTCAGTTATGAGAAGGCTTTATTTTTCATTTTATCAATTCAGGAAATCTATAACATTCAGACGAATTGTGTGTCATATTCTCCACTGGGAATTGGACTGCAGCTGAAATCTCCAGACCTAATGGTCTTCAGTGACAGACTGACATTTGTGTTTTGGCCTGTCTGACTGATCAGCTGTCAGTCAAATGTTCAACTTTGAATTCAGTTCACAAGTAGTTTGTATTGTAAACAGAAAATCCTTATGGTCAGTAAAAGTATGAAAATGTGTTATATTTAATGCACGTGCTGGAACAATTCATTCATATTATTTCTCCTTAATTTAAATTACACATTTCTATAAATTAATGTGTTCATATTTTGAGCCAGAATACTTTATACGTTCCAGTGGCACTTTAAAAGAATTGTTTTTCCTCATGTCACAAGTGTTCCATGTCGGGATATGTGAGCATATACTTCAAATTACTTATTTTGAGTTTGGGCGTTGTTCAGTTCCTGAGGGTGGTCCGACAGGTCACAAGGTTACATATTTGGATGGTTGCTTTACCCGAAACACTACTTGGGTATTGTCTCCCACCCACCCTCCTGTTCTAATGAAAAAAAAGTTTGGTGTGTCGGTTGGTAAGGTGACCAGTGATTTATTTTGTGTTTCATTTTTTCAGCGGTGTATTTGGGGATTTAGAATAGTGGGAATGGAGGTTAAAGCAGTTGAATGTTCCTCCTGCAGTATGTGGGAGGCAAGGGTCACCTCTGGTGTCCCTGCTGACCTGAGTTGTGGCTCCTCAAGAACCCTGTTAGGGAACTGGAGCTGGATGAACTTCGGATCATTCAGGAGGCAAGGAGGTTATTGAAATGAGTTACAGGAAGTTAGTTACTCCACAGCTGCATGAAGAAAGTAGATGGGTTACCGTCAGGGGTGGGAAAGGGAACCCGCAGGCAGTGCTGGGATGTTCTGTGGTGGTTCCCCTCAACAACAAGTATACAGTTTTTGATTCTGTTGGGGAAGACTCAGTCCCTATTGCTCAGAAGGAATGGGTGAAGAGGAGCAGAGCTTTTGTCACTGGAGGACAAAGTTAGGGGGACAGATAGGAGGTGTTGTGGAAATTAGAGAAACCCACGGTTGGTGAATTGCTCCCCAGGTGCCAGGGTTCATGATGTCTCTGATCATGTTTTTGGGATCCTTGAGGGGGAGGGGGAGCAGCCCAAGTCATTGTCTACATAGGCACCAATGATAGAGGTAGGAGGAAAGGTGGGGATCTAAGGCAGAAATTCAGCGAGCTAGGGTGGAAGCTTAAAGCTAGAACAAACAGAGTTGTTATCTCTGGTTTGTTGCCAGTGCCACGTGCTAGTGAAGCAAGGAACAGGGAGACAGCAGAGTTGAACACCTGGCTGCAGAGATGGTGCAGGAGGGAGTGTTTTGGATTCTTGGATAAATAGATCTATTTTTGGGGAAGGTGGGACTTCTACAAACAGGATGGTCTTCACCTGAACCAGAGGGGTACCAATATCCTGGAAATTTGCTGATGACCTTCGTGGGGATGGGGGGGGGAGGCAGTGAGTGGAGGTTAAACTAATGCAGCAGGGGGATAGGAACGGGAATTGTAATTCCAGTGTACAGGAGGTTGAGGGTAGTGAGGTCAGGGAAAGGTTTACAAGGTTGTGAGGGGGCACCGGCAATCAGAATGTTGGTTTGAAATGTGTGTACTTCAATGCCAGGAGCATTTGGTACTGGAGAATGAACCCGGCCAGGTGTTAGCTTTGGAGGTAGGTGATCACTTTGACAATAGTGACCACAATTGTTTATGTTTACTTTAGTGATAGAAAGGGATAGGTATCTGCAGGGAAAGGGGTATAACGGGGGGAAAGGCAATTATGATGCAATTAGGCAAGATTTAGGATGCATAGGATAGGGAAGGAAACTGCAGGGGATGGACGCACTTGAAATATGGAGCATATTCAAGAAACAGCTACTGCGGGTCCTTGATAAGTATATACTTATTTGGCAGGGAGATAGTTGTCGAGCGAGGGAGCCATGGTTTACGAAAGAAGTTGATTCTCTTGTCAAGAGGAAGAAGGAGGCTTATGCTAAAATAAGATGAGATGGCTCAGTTAAGGGACTGAGAGTTTTAAGTTAGCCAGAAAAGATCGAAAGAGAGGGCTAAGAAGAGCCAGGAGGGAAAATGAGAAGTTGTTGGCAGATAGGATCAAGGAAAACCCTAAGGCCTTCTACAGGTATATCAGGAATAAAAGAATGACTAGAGTAAGATTAGAGCTAATCAAAGATAGTAGTGGTAAGTTGTGTGTGGAATCTGAGATATAGGGGAAGCACTTAATAAATACTTTTCATTTGTCCTTTTCCAACGTGAATACTATGTCAGTGAGAATACAGGCTATTAGGTTAGATGGGATTGCAGTTGACAACAAGAAGATTTTAGAAATTTTGGAAGATCTGAAAATAAGACCCCTGGGCAGGATGATATTTATCTTCAGATTCTCTGGGAAGCCAGAGAAGAGATTGCAGAGCCTTTGGCTTTGATCTTTATATCATCATTGTCAATGAGAGTAATGCCCGAAGACTGAAGGATAGTAAATGTTCTCCTCTTGTTCGAGAAGGGGAGTAGAGACAATCCTGGTAATTATAGGCCAGTAAGCCTTATGTCAATTGTGGGTAAGGTGTTGCAAAAGGTTGTAAGAGATATGATTTATAATCATCTGGAAAGGAATAATTTTGATAGTCAACATGGTTTTGTGAAGGGTAGGTCATGCATAACTAACCTTATTGAGTCCTTTTAGAAGGTGACAAAACATGTGGATGAAGGTAAAGCGGTTGATGTGGTGTATATGGACTTCAGTAAGGTATTTGATCAAGTTCCACATGGTAGGTTATTGCGCTTAATACAGTTTCAGGATTGAAGGTGATTTAGCAAATTGGATCAGAATTTGCCTAGTTGAAAGTAGACAGAGGGTGATGATTGATGGGAGATGTTCATCCTGGAATGCAGTTACCAGTGATGTGTCACAAGGATCTGTTTTTGGGCCTCTGCTGTTTGACATTTTTATAAATGATCTGGATGTGGATGTAGAAGGATGGATTAACAAATTTGCGGATGACACTAAGGTAGGCAGAGTTATAGATAGTACCAAAGGATGTTGTGGGTTACAGGAGGACATAGATAAGATGCAGAGCTGGGCTGAGAAGTGGCAAGTGGAGTTTAATGTGGAAAACTATGAGGTCGGCCAATTTGGAAGAAAAAGCAGGAATGCAGAGGACTGGGCTAATGATAAAATTCTTGGCAATGTCGGTGAACAGAAAGATCTTGGTGTCCAGGTGCATAAATCCCTGAAAGTTGCCACCCAGGTTGATAGGGTTGTTAAGAAAGCCTTTATTGATAGAAGGATTGAGTTTTGGAGCCATGAGGTCATAGTTCAGGTATACAATACACTAGTAAGGCCACAACTGGAGTATTGCATACAATTCTGGACACCGCATTATAGGAAGGATGTAGAAGCTTTGGAAAGGGTTCAGAGCAGATTTACTAGGATGTTGCTTGGTATGGAAGGAAGGTTTTATGAGGAAAGGCTGAGGGAACTGAGGCTGTTTTCACTGTAGATTAAGAAAGTTGAGAGTTGACTTAATTTAGGCATATAAGATAATCAGAGAGTTAGTTAGGGTGGACAGTGGGAACCTTTTTCCTCAGATGGTGAAGGCTAACACGAGGGGACATAGCTTGAAATTGAAGGGTGATAGATTTAGGACATATGTCAGAGATAGTTTCTTTACTCAGAGTAGTAGGGGCATGAAACGGCCTGCCTACAACAGTAGTAGACTCACTAACGTTGAGGGCACTTAAATGGGCATTGAATAGACATATGGCTAATAATGGAATGATGTAGCAAAGAAGTTGCTTGTTATGCTATCACTTTAATACAGGTGAAAATCAGTTCAAATTTTCCTGTTCAAATGAAAGGATATGTAAAATTTGAAGGGAGCAGAGCTCTCACATCTGGTTTCCATTTCTAATTATGCTTCTTTTCACTATGACTCTCTTCAATTTTGGGCTATGACAGACAACCCTTACTAGATGAAGTAATTCTCTCCCCTTTGTTCTTTCCTTGGAAAATGTTTTAATTCTCCTTCTGAAGCTAGAAGTGTTGTACTATGTTGAAGGTCAATCACTCGCCATGAAGACTTGACAATTTAATACCATTCCTTCACTGTCATCAGGTCAATATCCTGGAAAGCCCTCTTGAAAAGCATTGTGGGTGTACCTACACTATGGTCTACAGCAGTTTATGAAGGCACCTCACCACCACCTTCTCAAGGGCACTTAGGGATGGGTAATACATGTCGGCCATGCCCCTGAATCCCACATCCCTGATTTTGTTTAATTCATTCATGGGATTTGGGAGTTGGGCATTGCTTGCTGGTGACCTGATTTGATATCCCAGCATAACCTGCTAAACACTTCATTACTTACCTGCCCCTCCTTCTTGCCACCTTATGCCCCTGTACCATATGTACCTAGCACTCTTCTTACTTGGCAAACTTTCATGATGAAGGGGTCCTGCCCGAAATGTTAACATTCCTGCTCCTTGGATGCTGCCTGACCTGCTGTGCTTTTCCAGTACCACTCTAATCTTATCTGCTCCTGGCACCCTACTTCCCCGGAAATGTACATTCTTGCACCCTAACCATACCCGTCTGGCATCCTAAACTCAAATATAACATATGTGAGTACTTAACCTTTAATAAGTGTTGTTATGGTGTCTGCCTGTGATGTTGAATCTTTGAATCACAACTGCTGTGAATGAAGTGGTGTGGTTTATCTTTCTCTGGTTATCCTCCACCAATTGATATTATCCTCCATGATTATGGACCTGTCTGATTTTAAATATGGCTCTGCATTTCTGAAGGAGCCAAACGCAAACTTGGGCAATGGTTTGCTGTGCATCTCAGCCGGGCCTGCAGGGGATGACCAGACCTCCCAGTCACCACCCATTTTAATCCTCCCTTCCCACTCCCTTTCTACCATGACCATCCTTGGCCTCCCTCATTGTTGCAATGAACCAAACCACAAATTGGAGAAACAACATCTCACCTTCCACCTAAGCAGCCTACAGCCCGGACGACTCAACACTGAGTTCTCCAATTTCAAATAACTTCCCTCCCCATTTCCCTCACTCCCTCTCAGCCGCTCCCCATCCCTTCCACTCCTCCCAGCCACTAACCAGATTCATTCCTCCTAGGTAATACCCTCTACCTGACTTCACCTATCCCCACTTCACCACCCTCTCTCTGCCACCCCCTTTATCTGCAGCTACTCCCACACCCACCCCCCCAGTCCTGAAGAAGGGTTACACTTGAAATGTCAACTTCACCTCCTGATGCTGCCTGGCTTACTGTGTTTTTCCAGCCTCCTGCCTGTCTACTTCAGAGTCATCTGACAGAAATCTAAAGTATTTTTATTCTCTTCTTACATGTTGGCATCGCTGGCTTGACCAATATTTATTACCTGTCCTTAGTTGCTCTTAAGAACTGCTGAGCTGCCTTCTTGAACTGTTGCAGTCCATGTGCTGCAGGTTGACCCACAATGTACTTAAGGAGGGAATTCCAGGATTTTGACCCAGTGACAGTGAAGGAATTGCAATATATTTCCACGTTAGGTTGGTGAGTGACTTGAGGAGAATTTTAAGTGGTGGTGTCCTCATATATATGTTGCCCTGTCCTTCTAGATTGAAGTGATTGTGAGTTTGGAAGGTGTTGTCTGAGGATCTTTGGTGAATTTCTGCAGTGCATCTTGTAGATAGAACACATTGTTGCTACTGAGCATCATATTGGAGGGAGTGGCTGTCGGGGCAATCAATTGGTTTACTTTGTCCTGGATGGTGTCAAGCTTATTGAGTGTTGTTGGAGCTGGACCCATCCAGGCAAGTGGGAGTGTTCTATCATACCCCTGACTTGTGCCCTGTGGATGATGGACAGGCTTTAGGTAGTCAGGTGATGAGTTATTTGCTGCAGATTCCTAGCTTGCTCTTGTAGCCACTGTATTCATGTAGCAAGTCTAGTTGAGTTTCTGGTCAATAGCATCCATAGGATATTAATAGTGGGGAATTCACTGATGGTAATCCCATTGAATGCAAAAGGTGGTAGTTAGATTGCCTCTTATTGGTTATAGTCATTGCCTGGCATTTATGTGGCAGAAATGTTTCTTGCTGCTTGTCGGCCTAAACCTGGATACTGTCCAGGTCTTGTTGCATTTGAACATGGACTGCTTCAGTATCCGATGAATTGCTAATGGTGCTTAACACAGTTCAATCATTAGGCTGAACATCCCATTTCTGAGCTTATGAAGGAGAGAAGGTCGTTAATGAAGTAGGTGAAGATGGATTGCCCTAGGAGACAACCATGAGGAATTCCTGCATAGACGTTCTGGAGCAGAGATGACTGACCTTCAACAACCACAACCGTCTTCCTATGAGTCAGGTATGAATGCAAGGATCACTGGGCTCAAAATGTTAATTCTGTTGTGCTGTCCACAGAGTCTGCTTGAGCAGGAAAGTTTCTCCAGCAATCTCTGGTTTTAATAGTAATGAGGTCCCTTTTTTGAATGGCAGACAGTGAATAGTGGGGTACTGCAGGGATCAGTGTTTGGACCTCAACTATTCATTGTATCTCCAGGCTTGTAGGCAACAGAAAGCTAGGTGAGAGAGTGAACTTTGAGAAGGATGCAGCATGTGATTTGAACAAATTGAGTGAGTGGGCAAATGCATGGCAGATGAAGTAACTATGGACAATGTGAATTTATCCACTTTGGTAGCAAAACCCAGAGAAGCAGATCATTATCTGAATGGTGATACATTGAGAAATGGATCGGCACAAGGAGACCTCTATGTCCTTGCGTGTCAGTGAAAGTAAACTTGTAGGTGCAGCAAGTGTTGAAGAAGGTAAATGGTATGTTGGCCTTCATGGTGAGAGGATTTGAGTGCAAGAGTAGAGATGTCTTGCTGAAATTGTACAGGGATTTGGTGAAGCCACAACTGGAGTATTGCATCCAGTTTTGGTCTTCTTATCTGAGGAAGGATATTCTGGCTCTGGAAGGAATGCAACAAAGGTTCACCAGACCAATTCCTGAAATGGTGGGACAACTATATTAAGAAAGGTTGGATTGGTTTGGACTATTCTCACTGGAGTTTAGAAGAATGAGGATGATCTCATAGAAGCCTGTAAAATTCCCACAGACTAGACCTGTACATTCAGGAAGGATAACTGAGGAATCCAGAATCAGGGGTCACAGTTTTAAGGACACAGAGTAGGCTATTTATGCCTGAGATGAGAGAAATTTCTTCATCCAGAGAGTGATAAGCCTGTGGAATTCCCTGCCAGTTGTGGCCAAACATTAAATGCTTCAAGAAGATATTAAATATATTTCTTAGGGATAAAGGAATCAAAGAAAATAGGGAGAAAGCAGGAATAGGGTGTTGATATGGGAAAATGTAGACACGATGTGATATTGGCTCAGAATAAGTGAAAGGCCATGGATTATTAGTAATGCAATTTGATTAGTAATCCAGAAACCAAAGCTAATTTTCAGTGGACGTATTCAAATCCCACGCTGGTGGGTGGTTAAATTCAAATTTAATAAAAAGCTGACATAGTCATAACCACTGATAATTGTGTAAAATCTCATCTAGCTCCCCAATGTCATGTAGGGAAGGAAATCTACTGTATTTACCTGGTATGGCCTACATGAGACTCCAGATCTGCAGCAATGTGGATGATTCTTTTTTTACTTCCCTTTGGGCAATTAGAGATGAGCAATAAATACTCGCCCAACCAGGTGGCAACATCCTGGAAATGATTTTCTTTTAAAATAAGGGATCTCCCACATAAGTGAGGAAATATTCCTTTCCTCAGAAACTTGTTATCCTTTGGAACTCTCTATTCCAGAGACCACTGGTGGCAAGGTCATTAATTATATTCAAGGCTCGATGACACTGATTTTTGATTGACACATGAGCCAAACATTAGGGGTTCATACGACAAAGTGGAGTTGAGACCATGTTCAGATCAGCTATGATCTTATTGAATGGGAGAGAAGACTTGAGGAGCTGCATGTTCTCCTACTTCTCCTCATTCTTAAGTCCTTATGAAAAGGGGGATTTTATTAACTTAGGTAGCTTATTCTAAGATCTGGCACAAGTACAATGGATTGAATAGTCACCTTCAGTGCTGCAGATTCTGTAATAATAATGAGTATTGAAGCAAAATAATGCAATAGCTCTGAATCTAAAAATGCTGGAAATATGCGGTAGGCCTGTCAGTGTCAGTGTATGTATAGTGAGCTTACATTTAGAAGGCTGTCCCTTCTTCAGAAGTTCTTCTACCTTTATAAGTTCTATTTATTGACACAAGTCATTAGCCTCTCAAGTTTAGTTATTCAGCAGAGCGCTGTTTTGAAAAACTGGACCTCGTGTGTAAAGTTGGCAAAATGAAAAGCTGAGTCATCTCCAAAAGTTATGTTTCACCATTTAAATGAGTGCTATTGTCTTTGGGGCTGCCTTTCAGTGATACAGGCCTACAGTAACAGGCTTCAGCCACTAGATGATGTTGACACTAAATAAGGAACGAATACATTGGACAAGCCTTGTGCTGAATTGCGGGAAATAAAATGGCAGAACCAACCAACCCACTGGTCACAGATAAGATTCTGTAAATTAGGAAGTTAATTTTTAGTTCTTAAAGTTTAAAATTCTTTTCAAATGTAAGGACTCTGGATTTAAATAACAGTAATCTTTGGCTGTCAATTTTAGTTTTGAACATGGAAGAAGCTTTTTAAAGATCAGTTTTACTTTTAGCCTTGTAAGAAGTATTTGAATTGTTGCATCTTAACATTTATGTCAGAAAGCAGTCTGAAATTTAATTTTAAAAAAGACACAATATAGTGCTTATAGCTCAAAGGACCTTGCACTTTAAGTAGAAAGAAGGTAAGTCTGCCTTTTGGTTGTTTAAGTTACAGAACATTACTCAAGTAAAATTGTTGCTGTTGTCTACTGAATCCTTTAAGCTCCAGACTCTCTAGTCTTTAATGAAGATTCCAACGCACTACAAACAAGATCTTGAAGTTCCCTTCAAATGAATGCAGCTGCTTAACACTGTGCAGACATTATGATGTGTTACAATGCGATACTTGTGCTAGCTCCTTTAACGTAAAAACATATAGGTAATGGAATACTTAAGATCATTTGACTTTTGTTACTGCTCCTGGTATCTACGTCAGATCAATCACAAGCATTTGCTGTCTGGCTCAAGCAATTTGGATATCAATTATGGCATTTCTCCCTCAATGAATGGGGTAAAGTTTGGCAGATGGTGTTTTCCATAGAGAAGTGTAAGGTTTTAGCTGGAAGACTTGGAAATTATTATCTGAATGAGGAGAACTTCAAAATGCATCAGTTGGATCTGGGTGTTCTCATGCATGAGTCACAGAAAATTTGTGTGCAGGCATAGAAGGGAATGGGGGTGGGACAAATGGAATTTTGCTAAAATGAATGGAGTACAAAAGCCGGGAGGTGTTGTTGCTACTGTACAAGGCATTGATGAGACTACACCTGGAATACTGAATCTAGTTTTGGTCCCCTTGCAAGGAAGAATGTAATGGTATTGGAGGCAGTTCAGGGAAGGTTTGCTAGGTTAATTCTAGAGATGAAAAGTTTGTCTTATGATGAGAGATTAAATAGTTTAGGACTCTTCTCTTTTGAGTTTAGAAGAACAAGAGGTGATCAAATTGAGGCATGTAAGTTGCTAAAGGAGATTGACAAAGTAGAGATAGAGTGGATGTTTCCCCTTGTGGGGCAATCTGGAATGAGAAGACATACATTTAGGCTAAGGAGTGGTGAATATAAAACAGATGAGAAGTAACTATTTCTCAAGTGTCGTGAATCTGTGGAATTTACAACCACACAGTTCAGTGATGCCAGGATGCTGAATAAATCTAAGCAAGAGATAGACAGATGATTTTTGTTAAGGTTAAATGGTTATGGGGAATAGGCAATAAAGTGAAGTTGTAGATAAGATGCGATAAACCATGGCCATATTAAATGGCAAAGCAGGTTGCAAGGGTTAAATTGCCCACGTGCAATTCCAATGTTCTAATGGTCGAAGAGGACTCAGCAAGATGAAGACTGAGATCGTTATACAATCATGTCACATGCCAAAGGTACAATAATGACATTATCTCATGTCTTTCAAAAGGTATATTGTATACTGGTTGTGAGACATAACACATTACACTCTCTTCTTTTTAACATAACAGATCTTAACAAATTTGTAAAGATAAATATATAACTTAATTACAGTTATTCCCAACCCAAAATTGAAACATTCAGAACAGAGAAAATAAAAATAATCAGCAAACTCCATCTTTTTGTGGTACTGTTTTTAATATTCATTGTTGTCATGGTAATCTATATGATCTGTAACTATTATATAAACATTTTCTCCTGTCTTAAAGTAATTATATAGCCGGTGTCTTAATCAGTCAGCAATTATTAAATCCAACAGGATTTGAGGTAATGTCTAGAGACAGGATGTGAATAAAGTCATCTGTGAACCCGAATGTTTACACTCTTCACTCCTCAGAAATATTAGTAAAGACGTAATAATTGCAGATTTTGTAAGAAGTGCAGTCCTCTCATTTGTAAGTAGCTGCCCCTCAAAAGAAAAATCGCGTCGAGCATGCCTAGGGGGAAATCAAGTCAAACTCCGATGCCAAATAAACTAGGAACTGATCGACTTTGTACAAATATTGACAGAAACTTGCCAATTAACCTTTTATACACTGGTTTTAAGCTCCTAGGTAAATTTCACTCCAATGACAGAATAGGCTTCTCTAAGAACATTGTGTTTTGGATGATAGCCAACAACAGACTCAATAAAAGACCCTGTATATCTTTACATGACATTAAAGGAAGAATTTTAAACCATCTCTCCTCTCTGTACCCACTCTTGTTGGGGTAGTCAATCATTAAAACAGGCAAACAGTTCTTACTACCCAGTTCCTGCTTGATTCTCAACTATTCTCATCTTAATCATTTCTAGTTCATTAAGATACTTATGGTATTTTGACAGGAAATAGTAATTGTTCAAGCAATATCACACTACCTGAATTAAAGCTAGCACAACTTGTATAAGGAAACCACAAGAAACCTGAATTTAAGGGGTAGTCAGGAACAGGCATTCTAGTCATGGATATTTTGTATACTATAGTACATTTTGGATTGTAAGAGTATTGAACTTAGTGATTACTCACTCCTGATTGGATTTTTCTTTAAGTTAAGTTGGCTAGGTTCCACACAAGTCAATAATATTGCATCCTGATCCATCTCTCCTTTCAATATCACAATTCTAGATAACTTTAATCATTTTATTACAATAGAACTAACAGAAGTAAAATTCAGGTGTGAACTGTAACTGAAGTTTGGTTACCTTGCTTTAACCATTTTACAGGGTTAAACTTGTTTTGTTATTTAATGGGTTAAAGAAGAAATTTTAATTGGCAAGTTTCATGCAAAATGATGTCATGTATTGTCTGCAGTCTAACTTTAACCGCTGATTTTATGCAAATGTTAAATTAAATAGGATAACCTTTGTACAGAAGACCAGGACAATGTTAAGCCTTTTTCCATCACATTTGTTGATCAGATTTTCTTGTCTTTTTGCGCTTTCAAGACCTTGTATTTACTTATTATTTCAGTCAGTTAGCATATATCGATTTCTACCAGACCTATCTTAACCTCTGGACCAATTTCATCAAATCTCAGCTTGTGAGGCATAATTTGATTGTATTTTTGGTGCTTCTGTCCAATTCAAATCCAATAAATCTATGGTTTCAGCGTTTTACTGCAAGATAAGAGGCCCTTCAGCTCATTATATTTGTGATGGTCATCAAACATCAATCTATTTGAAACCCATTTGGAGGGCCGAAGGGCCTCGACCTTGTTATTACATTGTTATTTTCCTTTGTTCTTTGCTCTTTCCAGCACTTCATCAAAATGCTTCTTAAATGTCTTTAGGTCTTCCATCTCTATCCCCTTTTAGGCATTGGGTTCCAGGCACCCACCACTCTCTGGATGAAGAAATGTTTCTCAAAATCTCTTGCTCTTTACATTAAGACTGTGCTGCTTAATTATTTACTCCCCCATAAGGAGGACAGATTCTCCCTACCTGTGTCCCTTTGTGCACTTCAGTGGTATCCTTCATACTTCTTTGCTTGTTGCTTTGAGAAAAAAGGTGCACTGTTGCAGCCACCTCCTTGTAGTATCACTGACCCTTCAATCATACCTCATTACTGCTGAGGCTTGTTCTAATTTCTGTTGAATAAGGTAATGGTTCTGAATGAGTAAGTAGAAGAGACTATAATAAACTACATTAAATCTGATGGTGTCATTCAGGATTGGGCTGGGAAAAAAAAGCCTAACTTGAGATCCTGGTGGAGACAGAAGTATCATTGATGTTTACTGATAGTAATAATAATTATGACTAACTAGCCAAACAACTTGTACCTATTGCTATCATGCAATAAACTCAATTTTGTTGTCATGACAAGTGTTTTCTCTTGTTAAAACTCATTAGAGAGTAGTTCACTCTCTCAATGTTAAGCAAATAGACCCCCAAACCCAGTAGAGAAATAAAGATTGTTTGGGTTTCTTAAGTTGCCATAGTAGATACCTTACATCTTAATCAGGAGGTCTGAATTCAGGTCTCATGTAGTTGCAAGATATGTCTTAGCATATCTGAACATATTGGTTAAAATAAATAAAAGCCAAAGTTTGAAAACATCTGGCAATTTGTGACAATTGCAAATTAAATGGATAAATGATCTACACCTCATGGTTGTATGGCCTAATGGAAAAGATACCCAACTTTGATATGGTATTGCTGTATTAGCAGCAGATTTATGAATGTAAATCTAGTTTGACTGAATGAAGTCAAATGGCCTTAATGTTACGGTGTCTGGAAGTCCTGTTTGTAATGGAGTAGAAAGGAAGAATAATGGCAACTTTTTTATCCCAGCTATTAGCAGGTTGTAGTTGCTTGTAAAGCACATTTGTGAAGCTCTCATAGAACCATGGAATGCACGGAAACACACTCATTGGTCAAACTCGTCTATGCCAACCAGATATCCTAAATTAATCTAGTCCCGTTTGCCAGTATTTGTCCCATATCCCTCTAAACCCTTCTTATTCAGATACCCATCCAAATGCCGTTTAAATGTTGTAATTGTACCAGTCTCTACCACTTCTACTGATATCTCATTCCAAACATGTTTCACCGTCTGTGTGAAGACATTGACCTTTAGTTCTCTTTTCTATCTTTCCCCTCTCACCTGAAAACTATGCCCTCTAGTTATGTACTCCCTGTGGAAAAGACTTTGACAATTCACCCTATCCATGACCCATAATCCTCTATAAGGTCACCCCTCAACCTGCAATGCTCCAGGGAAACTAGCCCCAGCTATTCAGCCTCTTCCCTATAGCTCAAACCTTCCAACCCTGACTACATCCTTGTGATCAACAGTGGCCATTGTTGCTTAAATGTCACAAGATAACAGCAATGGAAAACAGTCACAAGACTTAGAAGAAAACCATTTCAGAACATAAGTGAGTTTATTGCTTTAATTGCTTTACTACTTTAAGAATATTCAGAGAGTCAGAGTAAACACTTGAAGCAATAAGCAGCCAGCAGTTCCTGTGAAGGAAACAACAAAGTAGAAGCAGTATTCCAGGCTAAAACCTTCACCTCAGACCTGGTAAAGTGTGCTGAAGGAACAGTGTGAGCTCATCATACTTGGCAGTTGTGAAGTCCTTCGAGAAGCTGGATCTGTAAGGCAGTTGTAATCTTCGTTCAGCTGGGAAATGACCACTTCAGCACTCTGAAGTAAGATTAAAAGTCTCTGTTTGGCAAGGGGAAAACCTTTAAATTAAAGAGCAAAAAAGGACCAAACTGGAGAAGGTAGGAATTAGGAAAGGAGCGCTTACCACTCACAGCAAGCATCACTTCCATAGCAAAAGTGCGCCATGAAGCATGGCTACAGTAATGAAATTAAGGCCATAAAGTTGATTTATACCAAGGCTACAGCATTGGAAATGTTGTGGGTACATTTAATGTGAAAAAATGGACCATTAATGGATAAGCTTGACAGGAAGACTTTTCAGGCTACAGCCATAAAGTTTCATTAGAAAATCATGGAAGGGGAAGTGTACTCTGCATTGGGCCATGATTGGCAGGAAATCATCCATTTTGCCTGCAGAATACCAAGAAAACCATACCTTGACTGAAAGACATGGGAAAAACCCCATCAAACTGCAGAAAGTAAAAGAATCACCATTTTGACAGCAAAAGATGCTGCAAAGAGCTTCATTAAGCAGTGCAAAGACAAAGCATTACTATTTAACATAGTTTAGACATTTAAAGGGAGTAAAATGATACAGCACTTCTATAATCCAGAATTGGAGGGTTTATTTAAAGAAAATAATGTGGCGTTGCTATACTAAACAGTTTAAAAACTTGTGAAACTAAGAAAATAAACAGTGTTAATATTTGCAGAAGTAGAAGTTTTCCAAAGAAGATTACTTAAATACTTTAAATCTAAAACATAGTAGCATTCAGATACTGGAGAATTTAAGACTGCTTTAAAAGAAGACAAATAATCCCATTCAGAAGACATGGCAAAAGAACAAATGCTACCACAAATATTATAAGTATGCAACATAGAGATGGGTCAACTAGAACACAGCATTGGATATTTAGGATAAAACCTTTCTTAAAATATAGAATTACTTAAATCTTAAATACTAAGGCACAAGCTGAACAAGTAAATACACAATTGTAATCAATAGGACCTATAGTAGATGACATTATAAGTCAACAATATATAAAAGGTACAGAATTTTTTTAAAAGTTCTTTAAGCTATTGACATTTATTTTACTTCGACAGCCAACAAAATTTCTGAAAGAGCAAAATTTAACAGGATTATTCAGCATCCAGGGGAATCTGTAAATTATTTCATTAATAATCACTATAGATTGATGGGTGTACCTACAGAGCATGAACAGCAGTGTTTAAGGAAATAGGACAATTAAGCATAGACAAGGATGCTCACATAACAATAATTAATAGAAAAGAAAGATCAATGGAAAACTGCGACTATAGAGCTTTGAAATCTGAATTCATAAGATAAATTCTTCATAGTAATGAGGAATGTATGCTTGAAACGTCGACTCTCCTGCTCCTCGGATGCTGCCTGACCAGCTCTGCTTTTCCAGCATCATACTCCTTGATACATAAGATAAAAAATTGTTGAAATTTTGGATGAGGGAAGATAAATTAGGGCCTGTCTATGACATCATCAGATTAATTAGAGCTGATACGACTTCAACATTAACTCCTTAAAAACTATTACCTTATTCAACAATATCCAATCCAAATCTCCTTAAAAGCTTTGTCCTGAATAGTGTCTTGCCTGTCCTTATATTTGGCTCAGTTTAACACATTTTGTGATGCTCTACAGCAATGAAGCCAATTTTCAGTTTGGATGTACATAGTTTAGTGGATGCAGCTCCCCAGTAGCACCTAAACTACTTTAACAAGCAGATCTTATTTGAATGCACTGGATGAGCTGTCAGCATAGGCACTGCCACTGACAAGCAGCTGGCCAATTAGGTGTGAAACTTAGCACGTTCGCTATGGAATAAATCAGGAAGTGGGTTTCTAGATGTTGGGAAGGAAATCCTAGAAAGATGTGGGTGGAGGCATGGACAGAAGGCTTGAAGACACATGACTTTTTGCAGAGAAATCAGGTTACTGTTACTTTTATTCTTTCCCAGAACAGTCCCTTCAAGGAAGGCTCGGTTACTCAATGCTCAGTTCCACTCAACAGAACAGATTGAAGCATATGCTATGGATGGTGGGCTATCAAAATCCTCTCTGCATCTCAAAAATAGAAGCTAACATTTTTGTAAAATTAAGCCTCGTGGGTTGGCACTACATTTCTAAGCCTGTTTGAAAATCGATTTAGGCAGCACAAACTTATTTTGTTTTAATTTCAGATAGTAATTTACTCCAAGTTGATTTTTTGCCTTTTTTCCCCTCATCTCCAATACACTCAGTATCACCCTTTCATCTCTTACCTTTTTCTCCGTAATAATGTATGTTCTGTACCTTTGTGGTAAGTTGAATGTCTTTGCACTTTTTTGTACAATTCTAAATTCTTAATTAGAGCAAATAACATTTTGTGACTGGAAAACAGAGCAAGAAGACCTTTATAATCAATCCAGATAATGTAATTTATTGTACTTCAGTGCAAAAATGCTTAATACAACACGAATCATTGTCAAACAAAAGACCCACCATGACAGATAATATACTGGAAAGATGCAAACTGCTTCATTTTGAAAAGTTATCTATGTTTGTATTGAAATATCAGACAAAATGCAAAAAAAAAGGCAACAACCCTAGATATTGTTTATCTGTGCCTAAACTCTTCATAAGTTAAAGAGACTGCACACGCATTATGTACAATAGTAACCATCATTTTTAATTATTTTGAAGGATGAGTCAATTGCTTTTTCATCAATGGTGCTGCTGATGCAGTACAAATATTCTGAATAGGGAGATAGGTATTAATAATTTCCAATTCCAAGGACTTGTTAGGTTTTTGAAACATAAAGGGGGATTTTAACCCCATTAATCTGGTGTAAAGCAGGTGGGTGAGCAATTGAATTTGATGGGGTAATATATTTGTCGGTGCCCGATATCATTTTTCTATTTAAACCTACTATTCTTGCAGGAAAAGGGCACCTGCCTGAGGCTGACAGTAAATGTACAGATTCCCTTAAATATACAGACCAATTTCCAATAATGTGATCAGGTCTAGAATACAATTATAACTAAAAGCCTGAACGCAGAAATTATTATGGTAAAGAAGATTCAGGAGCCTCAGTGTTTATAGTTGCTTCCTCATTGACCTTTCCTCAATCCTAAAAATCAGAAGTGGGGATATTTACTGCTGTCTGCATATTTATTTAGTGCCATTCAAGATTCCTTAGGCAGTCCATGTCCAAATGCTATATGGTCTGGAAGATATTCCAGGCTGTACTGACAAGTGACAGGTTACATGCATGTCACACAAATGCCAGGCTATGACTATCTCCAATCAGAGCTGAAAATGTGTTGCTGGAAAAGCGCAGCAGGTCAGGCAGTATCCAAGGAACAGGAGAATCGACGTTTCGGGCATCAGCCCTTCTGCTGATGCCCGAAACGTCAATTCTCCTGCTCCTTGGATGCTGCCTGACCTGCTGCGCTTTTCCAGCAACACATTTTCAGCTCTGATCTCCAGCATCTGCAGTCCTCACTTTCTCCTATCTCCAATAAGAAACAATCTAACTACTTCCCCTCGACATCAATGACATTACCATCACTGAATCCCCCATGATGAACATCTTAGTGGTTACCATTGACCAGACACTGAAACGGACTGGCCATTTAACCACAATAGCTAAAAGACCAGGTCAGAGAGGCTAGGAATTCTGCAGTGATTAACTCACTTCCTGACTCCCCAGAACCTATCCACCCTTTACAAGACACAAGTCAGGAGTGTGATGGAATACTCCCCAATTACTTGGATGAATGCAGCTACAACATTGTCCAAGGGGCTAGAGTCCAAGATAAAGCAGCTCACCTAATTGGCACCATATGAACAAACATGAGTTACTCCATGACCATCACACAGTAGCAGCAGAGTATATGATTTACAAGATGCACTGCAGAAATTCACCCAAAATCTTTAGACAGCACCTCCAAACACATGACCACAATCATATAGAAGGATACAAGCAGCAGATAATTGGGAACACCACTAACTACAATCCTCCACCAAGTCACTCACCATCTTGACTTGGAAATATATCACCATTCCTTCAGTGTCACCTGGGCAAAATTCTGGAACACCCTCCATACAATGATTCAAGAGACAGCTCACCACAACCTTCTCAAAGGGACTTACAGATTGAAATAGATGGTGGCCATGGTCCATAAATAAATTTTTAAAAGCACAGCCATTTTAAAATGGTTTATATAGTGCATGAATGAAAATATCTATAATTTTTTTTACTATATTAAGGGACTTGCTAAATTGGCAGAAAATAGTGACAAATTTGGGCAGCATTTATATTTATTATTGGCAGTATTTCATTCTGCTGGTTCATGTTATAAAAGGCTTCTTGGATGACTTCACATCACACCACCTCATAACCTGCTGTTATAATTATTCTTTTCACTACATATGACAGAGGTTATGTTATTCCTTTGTAACATACAATGAAATATACACAAATAAGTCTGATTTTAAATCAAGTGAGCAACACAAAAAAAATGATAGAAACTTTCTGTTTATCACAGCCCCCACCATTAGTAGTAGAAATCTCACAAGAAGTGAAAATATGTTATGACAATGTTGTAGTTCATTCTGTGCATATAACATGAACTGCACGTTTTAGAAGGCTCCTGATTGAATTTCTAGTCTCTATTGGGTTCCCTTAACTCAGTTTACAGAGCATTTAGGTTACTATAGGTACTGCCGGAGCCTCTGGTTAAACCAAATCAAACTCTCTGAGAGTTAGACGATGCTCTTGCTGAAAAATAATTTACATATGCAAACAATGCCTCTCATTGAGCCTCACATTGCCTGTAATTAAGGAAGAAAAGGAGCTCTTAGGGTGAGTGGGTGATTATTACTGCAGACCTATTTGTACTGTGTATATAATCAGCCCAGAAGTAGTCAATGATGTTGTATTTTGGAGTACGATGTTCAGATCACATCCAGCCCGAAAACAGTCCTGCTAAGTCACAATTACATAAATCTTTTATGAAGCTCATTCACTTCATGTTACTATGGATGTCAGTCACCAGTGCACCGTGCCTTGAATAGGTCATGACTGGTTTGAAAGCAAAGCAATGTTCCAGCCACTCTCCTCATTCAATGGAGGAAATGAATTGGAAGAGAAACTGCACTTGTATGGCCTTCGCCACAAATATTCAGAGGCTTAGTCTTTGTAGTGGATAATGTGATATAGGTCAACTGGGCCACCATCTCCCGCAAATTGTCTACTGATGTTTATGTGCAGACTTCTTTGCATTAAAGACCATCCATGGAGCATCCTGGATTTCAGTATACAGTAACACCATTGTCACCTCTTCTTTATTCTGGCTGCATTTACAGGATTTCTCTTTCATCCCCAATTTGTCAATTTACTCAGGAATACACTCGCCAACTAATCTTACTAAACTAACTTCATGAAAGCAAAGAGTTCAAGGAGTTCCTGGAACTAACAATTCCAATTGTTTAGAAAAATAAAATGCTGTCTTTATTTCAAGAAGTCCCTTATGTTACCGCATCAAGTGAAGCTAGGGAGCAGATTGTATTAGGCATTTTAATTGTAAAATTTGATGGAATCAAATTCAACCTATATAGATGCACCTGGAATCTTCTACATGTTTAGCTAACCACTGAGCAGGCAATGTTGATTTCTTCTTCTTGAAAACTTGAATTTGTTTTTAAATTTAAAATTTAAAAACAGTACGGCTGATGCTTTTTAAAAGTGTAAACAGGCATCATGAATTGTTACTGATTTGCTTAGGGTAGCTCTATGGCCTGGATTTTAATTTCCAGTAGTAAGTGGTTTCAGAGTACGTGAGGCATTAAAAATGGAAGAATTGGCAATGCATTGGGAAGCTGACTACAAGGGCCAACATCTGGGTTTCACTGCAGTGTACGACACTGAATATAAACAATTCTCTGAGAATACGAAGGTCGGCGCTTGATATATCTTAAATTCTCAATCACATTTTGTTGAGACTGAATTGGGTGCAATAACTGGAACCTCATCTCTTCCTGGTTTTCTGTCCTCATCAACACCACTCCCTCACACATTCCCCGAATGGTGAAAAATCCACGAGCTGTTTGAGGTGGAGCTGGTGCCTAGTATCCATGTGGAAACTGATGCTGTGTTTTCAGATTATATCATCAAGGGGCAGCTTGCTGGTGAGAAAAGGAAGGGAGTCAAGGACAGATCATCGGGGAACACTGGAGGTAATTGTGCCAGAACAGGTGGAGAAGCTTTTAGATGTGATTCTTTGGCCACAACTGGAATGATAAAAAGGGAACCAAATGAGCGCAGTCTCATCCAATTGAACAATAGTGGAGAGGTAATGGAGTAGGATGGTGTGGTCTAGCAAATGAAAAGTTGCAAATGGACTTTATCTTTGTCACAATCATGAACGCTGTCATTTGTGATTTTGATAAGAAACGTTTTTGCATGAAAATTAGAATAATTTAAACTTGTAGTTCAGAGAAAATTGAGCTCCAGATTTGAAAAACAAAGAATATTTGGGGACAGGTTATTAATCGTCAAGGCCAGAGGACCAGAATTGATTTTCACAGTCAAGGTACTTTCAATTTTCTGATAACTATTTCAATTCCTTCACCTTTCACATTTGGATCATTGTTTCATATACTAAAGTTGAAAATGTCATATTGTCATATTGTCATCACACCATTGCCATTGGTTGGATAAAAGGGTCATAATTAAAATGCAAATGAAGTAGTTGTGTTAAAAAGCCTCTGGAACACACACTAACATATTTCCAAGTTTCCCATAGGCTAGTGAGTACCCTGTACCCTGAACCTCAGCATCTCCTCTCCCTCACTCTCAACACAACACATGTTAAAATTTAGCCCTTTATGTCTTGTTGTCATTGTACTATATTAATGTTCTGTTTGGATTTGATCTCACAATTGAAAATGAGTAATACTGAAGAAAAAAACTTTCATAATGGCTATCCACAAACTGTCTACTAATTTGATTGCACTTGAGTTAAAACATAAACTATTTTACTTTAATTATCTAATGAATGATGAAAACAATATGAGGAGCTATGCTTCATAACCAATATTATATTTGTAGTATAAATTATAAAACATTTTTATTTCTCCAATACTAATGTTAAATAGTTTTAGTCATTATTATACATCCTCCATTTGCTTCTGATGTATGTTAATATTCAGGTAGGTATGCCTTTTTTTCAAACAAAGCAGCGAAGCATCAGGATTATTTGAAGGTTCTGTGATATCTACAATCTCTGTTGCTAGATGAATTGCTAGGCAACATCATGTCACTTTCCACTGTAGTAATGGTTGCTGTAAATGCCTGAAATATATTGCTCTCTTGTTAAATAATAGTGTAGCACACTGTCCATTGACCAAAAATACTTTTGCCATCCTTTTCCTCATCTTAATTCTATGTAATGTGACCAAGAACACATAATGAACTGAATTGGATTCATATGAAAAATCTGTCCCTTAGACCCAGAGATTGCCTTTAAATTATTCAATTGCAAATGATTGTTGACACAGCCTAATTATTAACAACATTGTATCTCACATTACAATAATACTTATAAACTCCTTCTACTGGAGTTGAAATAATGCTGATATTAAAACAAATGAATCCAAATCCTTTAAACAGACAAAATTACAATCCCTGTGCTATTCACATTGAAGATACTGTAAAGTAAACATCAATATATTTAGGGCTCCCAGGAAGCTCATAAATGCCTTAATATCTCAAACAGTTGTTATGAAAGTACTGGTGCAAAATAGTTGCAGCAGATTTGTAAGGTTAACTGATTACAAGACAGCAAAAAGATGTCTAGTATTAGGGATGGAATTAATTTACACAATATAGCAACTTGTGTATCCAGTTTGTTGTGTGTTAATTCCAATATGTTTTGAGGTCAGCTGTATTTTAGTCACATACATTTACAGTAATGAATTCACAGCAGAGAGGTTTTGTAGCTTTGTGAAAATTCTGCAATCCCAATTTTGCATTCCACAATCTGATAATGCTATGCTTAAACATGTTTAATTTATTCTCTGTCCTGTATTTCTCACATTTTATATCTATATTGTTCTATTTTTGACTCTGAAAACATTGCAAAGTCTGTTTCTTCCTGTTCATCTCCATCCCTTCATACTTTTATTTTGATTTTTATTTTATGGGATATGGCCAGCATTAGTTGCTAATCCCTAAAATGCCCTTGAGAAAATGATGCTGAGTCACCTTGGTGAAACACTGTCACCCATCTGTGGGTACAGCCAGAGTGCTGTTCAGAAGAGAGAACCAGTTTTCTTTTTGACCTAGCAACCATGAAGGAACTACAGTACGGTGGTGGAAGGACTGAATGTTTCTGTGGTGAATGGGTTGCTAATCCAATGGCTGTTTTGACCTGGATTGTGTTGAGTTTTTTGAGTCTTGCTGGAGTTGCACTAATTCAGGAATTCACACACTTGACCTGTAACTGGATAGATGGTGCACATAGGATTCAAGAAGAAAGTTATTTGGTGCAGAATTCCGACCATTGACCTGCGCAGTACTTAAATTATTACTCCAGTTAAGTTTCTGGTCAATGAGAAAACCCCAGTATGTTGCTGGTTAGAAATACAGCAGTGTAATGCTATTCAGTGTGAAAGGGAGAGTATTTTTGGTGGAGATAGTTATTGCCTGTTACTTTTATGACATGAATACAACCTGCTGCTTATCAGAACAACACAAACCATGGAAAGAAGGCCATTGATGAAGCAGCTGAAAGATGGTTTGCCCAAGAACATTACCCTGTAGAATTGATGGGCTGTTTTGATGGCATTCCATCTGAGCCAAAAAGCCTGGGTCCAAGTCCCACTTGCTCCAGAGGTATGTAATAATATGTCTGTGCAGGTTGGTTAAAAAATATTGAGTCTATAGATCTGCTGCAGCAATATCCTGCGGCCGAGATGATTGACTTCCAATAGTCATCTTCTTTTGCATTAAGCATGACTACAAGCTATAGCAAGTTTTCCCCAATTCCCATTAACTTAAATTTTGCCAGTGGACTTTGATGGTACACTTGGTGAAATGCTGCCTTGTTGTCAAGTATAGTTATGTTCCTCCTACTTATTGAGTAGAGTTCTTTTCTCCATGTTTGTACCAATGATGAAATGAGGTCAGGACTGAGTGGTCCAGGTGAAACTCAAATTGAGCATCTGTGAACAGGTTATCACTTGGTAAGTGCCGTTTGATAACAATTATGCCTTTTCTCACTTTGCTGATGTTCAAGAGTAGACTGAGAGAGCAGCAATTGATCAGTTTGGATTTATCTGCTTTTTCTTTTTTGTGGACAGGACAGCTCTGAGCAATTTTCTGCACTGCAGGTAGATGATGATAGATGCTAGTATTGTTGCTGTAATAGAAAATCTTGGCTAAGGATGCAGTTATTTCTGTAGTCAAGGCTCATAGGCTTTGCAGTATCCAATGCATTCAACTATTTCTTAATGTCATGTGGAGCAAATCTAACTGATTAAAAAAATGGCATCTGTGATGCTGGTACCTCAGGAGGAGGCTGAAATAAACGTTCACTCAGCACTTCTGGTTGAAGGTTATAACAAATGCTTCAGCATTACATTGATGCTCAGGACTCCTCTATCATTGGCAGATGAGGTCCCTCCTTTAAATAGTTATTTAATTGTCTATTCATGTTGAGAAATGACAGAACTGTGGGGTTTAGATGAAATCAGTTGGTTGTGGGATCAAATAATTCTATCATATGCTACTTCTACTGTCTAATTTGAAATTCTATGTAGTGCTACACCAGGCTGACACAACATTTCAAATTAGTTTGGCGCTGCTCATGGCATGCTCTTCTGAACTACATACTAAATCAGGCATTGAACCTTTGTCAAGTTACCCTTAACCTCCTTTATTCTCTGTACATGTATTTCCTGTGCCAAGCAGCATCCAACTAATTCTGTCTTGTAACCTTTTTGTTGTCCCAACATCATTCTCATTTTGTGCAGCCAAAAAGTACACTGTATTCTGTAATATGTACACCTTTGACAAAAAAAAACAGTTTTTTTAATGGCCTTTGCCACTTGAAGTACTCATTTGAACATCGTGGGAATCTAAAACATCTAAACTTCTCCATTCATCTTCCCTTCATCTAAATTATAATGATTACATCTTTTTAGCATTTGCAGTTAATGACATTGATTAAATTCCATATGCTTTTTTTTTGCTCTTTTCACCAAATTATCCTTATTCCCTCACTTTTCTTTTGGTTGGAACTATTTTCTATGGCCCCCATGTCATCAGAAGATCAGGCCAACAATCTCATTAATCTTATCAATCCATTCATATGCAGTCTGAGCCATCTCAACCTACCTCACTCAAAGCACTCTTGTATTCAGTTTAAAACTAAGTAACTAAAACATACCTCATATAGTGATTTAAAAAAAGCAGGGTTTTCTGAGAAGGTAACTTATGTGCTTTTTTGTATTGACACTGAAATAGATCATGTAACTATATTTTCTCCTTCTTGGTGTTCAGACCTAATTGTTGGGGGAGGCTCAATGTGTCAGAAATGGTGAGTCAATATGAGTGCAGAGAATGTGCTACTTCCACTGTATTGATTGTCATCATTTGAAATAATGTAACTGGTAGTAGGCGTCACTTGAAGCAGGTCCTTATGAAAAGATTTCTCCCCACCCACGTTCCAACACCTTAACTCTGCCTCCTCTTCTACCTTCCTTCTTTGTGTAGGATTTGCCGTCCCATTGGTCTCTCCACCTTCCAGCTAGATGCTCATTCCTCTTTAGTCAAGCAGCAAATGGTAGGCCATAATGATTTTCCACATCTTCTATGGACTGTACAAAGGAATGTTGCCTGTATAGTCTCAGGAGCAAAATAACATACTGCACAATGTGTGTAATGTCTAACAGCAATTGTGGAGGGGTTGGAAATTCTGGGTATAAAGGAATGTGTGGTCTCTTGAAAAGCATTTGGATAGTGCTACATTGCCTCCAACAAACAGGTAGAATGGACTACTAAAGAATAAAAGTGTCATGGATGTCCCTGGACAACAGGAATTAAGATAAGATTTGCCCTTACAGTCAAAAACCACTGCAGTTTGATAGATTGTTAATGAATGCTATTTGTGCATGTTTTAGGTTCCCTCTTGGGATGACTACAAATGGTAAAGTTACTATGCCTTGTCTAAGCAATATTACGTTCTTTTGGAAAAGTGATACAAAGGTGTTTTATCTTGCAAAATCCTACTTATGTTCATCTAGATACCATACCATCACAAATAGAACTGCAGCAGCAAGAAATAGGCAATAGACATTAGTTCCACTCACATGTTGTGATCAAGTTCAAAGGACATGCCATTAGACATTTCCTTTTCAGGAATAATTGTGAACTGGCATCTGGAAAATGCTTCTAGAGCCAGTATGAAAGTCTGGAAGGGGAAATAGTGATGTAGCGATAAGATCACTAAAAACAAGTAAACCAGAAACCAAGGCTAATGCTCTGCAGATAGTGGTTCAACTCCTACCATTGGTGAAATTAAATTTCAATTAAATACTGTATGGAATGTGAAATCAGTCTCACTACTAATATTGCTGGACGGACTAATCACTAATATTCTTTAGGGAAGGAAATCTGTCTTATTTAATTGTCTAGCCTACATCCACATCAAAGTGGTTGGCTCATAATTAATGTCTGAAATGGTCTTTCAAGGTATTCACTTCAAGGGCATTTAGGATTCAATTATAAATGCTGACTCTGCAAATTAATGCATCTAATATGTGCTGTTGTGCCCAAAGTGGAAATTTTGGCATTAGATTCCACTACCAGGAAAATAAAACCAACACTAAAACCATTAACTCATAGATTATTTAATCTAATTCCAACCACCAAAAACATTAACCAAAAAACCAATTAAACTAACTTAATACCAACCAGCAAAAACATTACACAATGAGTTTACTCGTCTATTGCTCCCTGTGACATTATTCTTTGGTTATGCTCTCAGTTTGCGTCTCACTCTCAGCTGTAAGAGCTGAATAACCTTTCCCCTAACTGGGCTGGTAAGCTATTGCTGGGCACTTGCTTGGTGTCTGCAACTCAACTGGAAGTTGTCAATAATGCCTGAGGATGAAATTATCAGGCACTGGCAGCTAACAGCTCAGATACTAACCACGATGTGGAGGAGCTGGTGTTGAACTGTGGTGAACAAAGTTAAAAATTACACAACACCAGGTTATAGTCCAACAGCTTTATTTGGAAGCACTCATTTTCAGAATGCTGCTCCTTCCTGAGGTGTTGTGTGATTTTTAACTTAACTCAGATACTGGCAATGAAAGTATCTTGGAGGATAGTATAGAGGTAAGATCTGCAGCTGGTGAATCACCAGGAATAATTGACCTGCAGCTAGTCTAATAGGAATGGATAGCACATCTGCCAGCTCCCTGGACAGCAAGCTTGGAGATGAGTTAGAGTCATCGAGTCATAGATTTACACAGTACGGAATTAGACCCTTCAATCCAACTCATTCCTGCTGACCAGATGTCCAAAATTAAGCTGACAACATTTGGCCCATATCCCTCTAAACTCTTCTTAATCATGTACCCATCCAGATGCCTTTTAAATGTTGTAATTGTACCAGACTCCTCCATTTCCTCTGGCAGCCCATTCCATATACGCATCATCCTTTGTGTGAACAACCTGCCTCTTAGATCCCTTTTATATCCTTCCCCTCTGACCTTAAACCTTTGCTCTCTAATTTTGGACTCCCCTACTCTGGGAAAAAGATCTTGGCTATTCACATTATCCATGCGCCTCATAATTTTATAAACCTCTATGAGGCCACCTCTCAGCCTCTCACGCTCTAGAGAAAACAACCCTTGCATACTCAGCCTCTCCTTGTAACCCAAACCCTCTAACCCTGGCAACATCCTTGTAAATATTTTCTGCACCATTTCAAGTTCCACAATATTTTTAATATAGCAGGGGGGGCCAGAATTGAATGCAGTATTCCAAAAGTGGCGTAACCAATGTCCTGTACAGCTGCAACATGACCTCCCAACTCCTGTACTCAATGCACTGACCAATAATGGTAAGTGTACCAAATGCCTTCTTAACTACCCTGTCTACTCCATCTTCAAGGAACTATGAACCTGCACCCCCAGGTAGTTTTGCTCGGCAACACTCCCTAGGACATTACCACTAAGTGTATCAGTCCTGCCCTGATTTGCCATACCAAAATGCAACACCTTACATTAATCTAAAATAAACTCCATTTGCCACTCCTCAGCCCATCGGATCAAGATCCTGTTGTACTCTGAGATAACCTTCCTCAATATCCACTACACCACCAATTTTGGTGTCATCTGCAAACTTAACAATCATTCTTCCTATATTCACATCCAAATCATTTATATGAATAACAAAGAGCAGTGGACCCAGCACTGATCCTTGCAGAATGCTGCTGGTCATAGGTCTCCAGTCTGTAAAGCAACCCTCCACCATCAGTATCTGTCTTCTCCCTTCAAGCCAATTTTGTATTCTGCAAAGAAATCCGGGAAAAATGTTGAGGGGGGCAGGAAATAGTAAAAGTCTGGTGGTTTGCACACCAAAATACCTGGTTCATTAGCAGGATTGCCATATGGCCAGCAAAGTCTACAAGTCACCAATGTGCGAATCTTAACCACCTTTCCATCTCTGTGTTTCAGATGATTGCCATTTGGTCTGGAAAGGATGGATTCCAAACTCTGCACCAAGCCTCACGTCACTCATATGGATAGGAGTGAAGGGCATGTGGAGAATCATTTGGAAAATAATTCCTGCTATATTTTTCATCCCCCAAAACAACAGAGAAGCAGACCCAAACTTTGTGGCCAAACTATGATCTTCACTTTGGTTTGATTACTCAAACTTACATCCTACTCTTCATGTTTTGATATCAAACCGGTTCCAGAAGCTAAAATCAATTCTAGTCCACCATTGTAATAATTTCCTCTAACATCTTTCAAAACCCAGAGTGATTTACTTTCCTAAAATGGGTCTCATTTTATGGTTTACTTTGGTAACTTTGTTCCCAATGATTCTCAGTTCTTTTTTCCTGTTACAGAGGCTTTTAACTGCATTGCACAGAGCACTTAACTGAGTATTTTAGGCTTGGCTGTGAACATTTTACACCGTGTGCAAAGCACTCAGACCTTCTATTTTATTTTGTTTTTCTTCCTGCCCATACAAAAATTCCCTTAAATTTAAGTGAAGCATTACTCATCCAGAACTGAAAGCTGTTGTTTTACCTCAGAGTTCATTGTTTATCAGTTCACATTCACATTTTTAAAATTCAACTTACTTTGCCAAGATGCTACATACTTTACTTTTTCATCATTTCTATTACATTTTTCTCAACTTGCTTCTTGTGGTCTTTTACTACATTAATCATCAAGTTTTATCTGCCTCTTTTCAATTGGTTTCGAATTTAAATTTGTCCCTTGATTCTTGATCCATTCGCTGTTGGTTTTTAACTTGTTTATTCTTACATTTTACTTGTTACTAAATATTCTCAGAATCAGAACAGTCCCTAGGTTTGGGCAAATCAGGGGATTACCCTGGACTCTGGGCTTTAGGAGGGAGTTAATCCCACGCTGGGATCAACTCTACCTGGGAGGAACCTGAAACAGGAGTGGGTGTGAATTTTGAATAGGCGAGAGTGATACCATGTTCTTGATTTGATTTATTTATTGTCACATGTGTCTATTACAAATGCAGTGAAAAGTGTTGTTTAATGTTGCCACTCTCACACGCCATCTTAACACACCAACATTAAACAGAATATAAGGCCAGAAAACAAAACAATAAAGTTCATCTTACAGTCTTATCTCAATCGATCCCAGTTCTAGCTCAGCCATGGGCCTGTGTCTGGGCTCTTCCACTCCGATGCCTCGAGTCACTGCTGCAACTGCAGTTTGCCACCTGGAACAATGTGTTGCCTCCACTCAATGCTGCTGTTGCCATGAGTTTACACTGGGCTGACCTCGCTGGTGCAGCAGCCACCAGTGTCGCAGAGTACTGCACCGGGACCAAACTCACCGCCATTGCCACCTCCACCATGAGGTGCCCAGGCGTAACCATGGACCTGTAACTTCAGCTCAGCCTGCAAGCCTGGATGAGAGGATTAAGGCTGGGACTAGCTCCTCACTCTCTGGGAGACCTCAGGTGAAACCTTTTCCAGCCTGTCCTGGTGTTGTTGCCTTCTCCTTCAGCATTGAATCAGCCTCACTGCTTCCCAGGCCTGCATTGCCATCTTCACCTACCATTCCTGCAGGGCCCGCTCTCGCCAATGCCATAAGTAATCTCACAAAAGGATTACAAAGTACCGTTCTCTGTGCTGTTTTCAATGTTCTTTTTCCTTCCACAAAGGCTATTAATAGTCTGATCCTGAGGAATTAAGTGATCAGATCACAAACTGATGTTTCTCTTGGCTTGAGTTCACTGTGTGTAAATCCTCACCTCCAGTAAAAGGAAGTTAAAATCACACAACACCTGGTTATAGTCCAACAGGTTTATTTGGAAGTACAAGCTTTTGGGATACTGTTTCTTCGTCAGGGAGCTAGTTAATGAAGGATCAGTGCTCAGAAAGCTTGGACTTCCAAATAAACTGTTGGACTATAAACTGGTGTTGTGTGACTTTTAACTTTGTCCACTCCAGTCCAACACCACCACTTCTACATCATCGGTAACATTAAAGACTGCATGTACACCGCATTCATCCCGTGGAACATTGTGCCGAATAAAGATGATAGCAGTAACTCGAGCCAATTATTGCCTATCACCCACAGCCATTTTCTACTTTGATGTTCATGGGGACCGGCAATTTCTCATTTTTTTTCTGGGGACTCACAGTGGGTGTTTTGAAACCTTCCAATCCAAACTAGTTCCATTTCTCTCCTGTTCTCCGCTGTCTCCCCCTTTACATCTCCTTCACCTCCCACACTCACCCGTGTGACATTTCATTTCATTTCTGATTTAGGGGAGGGGTGGAAGGGGGAGGCAGACATTGGTACCTGTCCAAGGAGAGTGTCAACTTGGCACACTGTGATCTGTCCTAGGAGAGGGTTGACCCTAAACATTGCGATTTGCCCCAGGTTCAGCATCCTGGTTACAGATAGCTCTCCTTATGGTCACCCCTTTCCTCATCATCTTGAATACATTGTTAACTTTAACAGTTTCTTGCAATTTTCTCATTAATGTTTCATTCTGTTGAAACCATAAAAGGTACATTGAGCTTATCCAATAGATAGTTGATCAGTGTCGATCAGGAAGATCCTAGATTCTGTATGACTGATTGATATCAGGCAGAACAGTTATAAGGGTGAAGTGAGCATTTGAAGGATTAAGAATGCTTGCGTAATAGTTATTCTATTTGAATGTTCTTCCATGTCCTCATTTGTGGACTATAATGGAGATAAAAAATACAATTCTAATCTTTTATATGTGGTATTATGGGGTAATTTCTTTGCACAATGAGATAACAATGGCAATAAGATGGACTATAGATTTTGGCATTGTTGGTTGAAAACCATCAAGATGGATAAACCAGGCTGCAGGCTGAATTCTTTTCTTTAGAAGAATGAACCTCTACTTCTTTCAGTGCTGCAATGAAGTGCCAACTTAAATTAAATGTTCATGTCCTGAAATGTCTTGTAGCTTGAAGCAATAAGCAATGGACTCAGAGAAAATAAAATCACACAGTGAGAAGGCAAGAAAGTAGACTTAGAATCAAACAGAAAGGAAGAATCTTGGTAAAACTAATTGGATTTTACCTTCTTAAAAATCTTTTATTTCCTTCTCTTGTATCTGTGCTGGATAATCTGTGAGTGAAGCAATGCAGCAGTTTTCCTGATGATGTTACTTACAGTGTGTAAACAGGCCCTTCGGCCCAACAAGTCCACACCGACCCTCCAGAGAGCAACCCACCCAGACCCATTCCTCTACATTTAACCCTTCACCTAACACTACAGGCAACATAGCATGTCCAATTCACCTAACCTGCACATTTTTGGACTGTGGGAGGACGCAGGGAGAATGTGCAAACTCTACACAGACAGACAGTTGCTTGAGGTTGGAATTGAAGCTGGGTCTCTGGCCCTGTGAAGCAGCAGTGCTAACCACTGTGCCACTGTGCCGCCCAGATGATAACAGGAATAGAAAGGATGGGCTTCCAACTGAATCATTACCATAATATGAACAGAAATTATGAAAGTGGCTTGTTGCTGTGAGTTACTTCCTCATAACATACTCTCAATGTTAAAATATGTTTGAGGTGAATACTTGACTATTTTCATTTAATGTAACTGAAATTATATCAACAATGTTTGGAAATGTATGTTTTCTGAACTGTTTGTAATTAATTTTGTCAAAGTTATTTTATCACTGTCATAAAGTGTCTTTAGTAGTAATATGCATACTACTTTACAGACTTAACAGAATGCTCAGCAATTTGTTTGGAAACCACATTCTCTGTTAAAACTAATGTACGAAAGGCAAATAAATCAAATCTGCCAACTAACAGAACAAGTCAAGTTTAAAAGAAAAACATAATTGGAATACCATTTAAGAATCCAATAATGAACAGGACCATTCTTGAAGAACTTCTTTTTGCACAAACACTGTGAATGGAAAGGGCATGACGGAGGATTTAAATAAATTAATGAATCAATGGAATGAGGAAACGGAATTAGCATTCACAGAAAACAGAATCTGCAAAGGTTAATGATGGTGTCAATTGAAGTTAATCCCACTTTCTTCCACTGTCAGGATTAGGAAAGTCATGTGAGTACCCTGGTGATGTCATGAGAGTTCATAGCCTAAAAAATATTCAAAATATCAACAAGAACGAGCTACATGTTCAAATCACTTTAGATGTAAATATGGGTATATGAATAGGAAGGGTTTAGAGGGATAATTGCCAAATGCTGACAAATGGGACCAGATTAGGTTAGGATAAATGGGTGGCATGGACAAGTTGGACTGAAGAGCCTGTTTCCGTGCTGTACATCTCTATGACTCTTTGATGTACACAAAGGGGAGGAGTGGAGTTCAGTGTTATTGTTGCTGCAATGTCAACCTCTACCAGCATGTGAGGGGGTGGTTTGTTACCACCATCCACATTCTTTGACTGAATGAAAGGCCTCCTTTTCATTTTAATGGAAAAAAATTACCAATGAGTTTTATCAAAACGATATTCTTTGAAACAAGATATAGTTTAATGCATCAGGTAGAAGTTCCATTCAAAAGTTAGACATTGTTACAAAGACAATGAGGAAACAAGGGATAATCTCTTTGAGATCCTATTAAATTCTGGCTTTCCACACCCAGATCTTTATGATAACATTGGATTGAGTGAAACCTAATGTGGTTTCCAACAGTAACCTGATCAAATTCGTTACCTTAAACAATATCTCTATCCAAGTATTTCTCATGGATACATGGGTACCATTGATATATTTATGTATATAATTGTTTGAGTCACTATTTGACTTCCTCCTGTATCTCTGACTCCACAAAGTCAAGCAATTTGAAGATTTCACAATTCTTCTAGAATATGTCCTCTTTTAACTTAGAAGTTTGGATAAGTCTTTGACTTGAGAATTGTTCATCTTGATTGTGCTCTTGACTCTGCATGGTCTGTAGAGTCTTTTTACACTTTAAGAGAGTTTACGTGTTACTGAGGATTATGTCGGCAATAAATGTCATTGGTTGTGATTCCTATCAGATTGAATGGATCGGTTGGAGTGACAGTTAGAAGCAATGAGGAATTTACAAGAGCAAGGGGGTGTGATAGGTGTCAGTTATCGGAAGGGAGAAAAGCCACAGATACAGTCACATGGATGGGTTAACTCCAGGAAAGATAGGAGAGGTAGGCAGGTACTGCAGGAGTCTTCTGTGACTATTCCCATTTCAAACAAGTATGCTGTTTTGGAAAATGTAGGGGTGATGGATTCTCAGGGGAATGTAGCATGAATAGCTGAGTTTCTGGTACCAAGACAGGCTGTAATGTAATGAGGAGTACGTTGGTTTCCAAGCAATCAATTGTGTCAGGGGACTCTCTAGTCACAGGCACAGACAGACATTTCTGTGGCCAGCAGTGAAAAATCAGAATGGTGTGTTTCCTCCCTGGTGCCAGGATCAAGGATGTCTCAGAGAGGGTGCAGAATGTTCTCAAAGGGGCGAGGGACCAGCAGGAGATCATTGCACACATCGGAACCAATGACATAGGAAGGGAAAAGGTTGACTTTCTCAATGGAGAATATCGAAAGTTAGACAGGAATTTAAAAAGGAGCTCCTCGAGGGTAGTAATATGTGGATTACTCCCGGAGTTATGAGCTAGTGAGGGTAAAAAGTGGAGGATAGAGCAGATGAATGTGTAGCTGAGGAACTGGTGCATGGGAGAAGGATTCACATTTCTGGATCATTGGAATCTCTGCTGGGGTAGAAGTGATCTATACAAGAAGGATGCATTGGACCTGAATTGGAAGGGGACTGATATACTGGCAGGGAGTTTTGCTAGAGCTGCTCAGGAAGATTTAAACTAGTAAGATGGGGATGCGGGGTGGGGAGGGTTGGGACCCAGGGAAGTGAGGAAAGTGATCAATCTGAGACTGGTACAGTTGAGAAGAGAAACGAGTCAAACAGTCAGAGCAGGCAGGGCCAAAGCACAGAACAAGCTAGGACTAATAAATGAAACTGCATTTATTTTAATGCAAGGGGCCTAACAGGGAAGGCAGATGAACTCTGGGCATGATTCAGAATATGGGACTGGGATATCATTGCAATTACAGAAACATGGCTCAGGGATGGGCAGGACTGGCAGTTTAATGTTCCAGGATACAAATGCTACAGGAAGGATAGAAAGGGAGGCAAGAGAGGAGGAGGAGTGATGTTTTTGGTAAGGGATAGTATTACAGCTGCACTTAGGAAGAATATTCTTGGAAATACATCCAAGGAAGTTATTTGGGTGAAACTGAGAAATAGGAAAGGGATGATCACCTTATTGGGATTGTATTATAGACCCCCCAATATTCAGCGGGAAATTGACAAACAAATTTGAAGGAAATTTCAGCTATCTGTCGGAATAATAGGGTGGTTATGGTAGTGGATTTTAACTTTCCAAACATAGACTGAGACTGCCATAGTATTAAGGATTTAGATGGAGAGGAATTTGTTAAGTGTGTACAAGACAATTTTCTGATTCAGTATGTGGATGTACTACTAGAGAAGGTGCAAAACTTGACCTACTCTTGGGAAATAAGGCAGGGCAGGTGACCGAGGTGTCAGTGGGGAGCACTTTGGGGCCAGCGACCATAATTCTATTAGATTTTAAATAGTGATAGGAAAGGGTAGACCAGATCTAACAGTTGAAGTTCTAAATTGGAAGAAGGCCAATTTTGACAGTATTAGGCAAGAACTTTCGAAAGCTGATTCGGGGCAGATGTTCATAAGTAAAGGGGCGTCTGGAAAATGGGAAGCCTTCAGATGTTAGATTATGAGAGTCCAGAGACAGTAAATTCCTGTGAGTGTGAAAAGAAAGGCTGGTAGGTATAGGGAATGCTGGATGATCAGAGAAACTGAGGGTTTGGTTCAGAAAAATCAAGGAAATGTACATCAGGTATAGACAGTATAGATTGAGTGAATCCTTAGAAAAGTATAACGGGGGTAGGAGTATACTTAAGGGGGAAATCAGGAGAGCAAAAAGGGGACATAACATAGCTTTGGCAAGTAGGGTTAAGGAGAATCCAAAGGGATTTTATAAATACATTAAGGCCAAAAGGGCAATTTAGGAGAGAATAGCGCTCCTCATAAATCAGGGTTTAGATTAGAGTGGTGCTGGAAAAGCATAGCAGGTCAGGCAGCATCCGAGAAGCAGGAAAATCGATGTTTCGGGCAGAAATCCTTCATCAGGAATAGAGGCAGGAAGCCTCTATGTCCCCTTTTCGCCCGCCTGATTTCCCTCTTATGTATACTCCTACTGCCTTTATACTTGCTTCTCATAGATCAGCAAGGCAACCTTTGTATGGAGCAACAGGAGATGGGTGAGATAATAAATGATCACTTTGCATGAGTGTTTACTGAGGAGAAGGGCATGGAAGATATGGAATGGAGAGAAATACATGGTGACATCTTGAAAAATATTCATATTACAGAGGAGAAAGTGCTGGATGTCTTGAAAGGTATAGAGGTGGATAAATACCCAGGACCTGATGAAGTGTACCCTCGAAATCTGTGGGAAGCTGGGAAGTGATTGCTGGACCACTTGCTGAGATACTTGTATCATCAATAGTCACAGGTGAGGTGCTGGAAGAATGGAGATTGGCTAACGTGATACCACTATTTAAGAAAGGTGGTAAGGATAAGCCAGAGAACTATAGACCAGTGAGCCTGACGTCGGTGGTGGGTAAGTTGTTGGAGGAAATCCTGAGGGACAGGGTTTACACATATTAGGAAAGGCAAGGACTGATTAGGGATAGTCAACATGGCTTTGTGCATGGGAAATCATGTCTCGCAAACTTGATTGAGTTTTTTGAAGAAGTAACAAAGAAGATTGATGAGGGCAGAGTGGTAGACGTGATCTATTAGGCTTCAGTAAGGCGTTCGACAAGGTTCCCCATGGGAGACTGGTTAGCAAGGTTAGATCTCATGGAATACAGGGAGAACTAGCCATTTGGATACAGAACTAGCTCAAAGGTGGAAGACAGATAGTGGTGGTAGAAGCGTGTTTTTCAGACTGGAGGCCTGTGGCCAGTGGAGTGCCACAAGGATCGGTGCCAGGTCCACTACTTTTCATCATTTATATAAATGATTTGGATGTGAACATAGGAGGTATAGTTGGTAAGTTTGCAGATGACACCAAAATTGGAGGTGTAGTGGACAGTGAAGAAGGTTAACTGAGATTACAATGGGATCTTGATCAGATGGGCCAATGGGCTGAGGAATGGCAGATGGAAGTTAACTTAGATGAATGCGAGGTGCTGTATTTTGGGAAAGCAAATCTTTGCAGAACTTATACACTTAATGGTAAGGTCCTAGGGATCGTTGCTGAACAAAGAGACCTTGGAGTGCAGGTTCGTAGCTCCTTGAAAGTGGAGTCGCAGATAGATAGGATAGTGAAGAAGGCTTTCCTTTATTGGTTAGAGTATTGAGTATCGGAATTGGAAGTTATGTTGCGACTGTACAAGGCATTGGTTAGGGAAAGTTTGGCATATTGCTTGCAATTCTGGTTTCCTTCTTATCAGAAGGATGTTGTGCAACTTGAAAGGGTTCAGAAAAATTTACAAGGATGTTGCCAGAGTTGGAGGATTTCAGCTATAGGGAGAGGCTGAATAGGCTGGGGCTGTTTTCCCTGGAGCATCAGAAGCTAAGAGGTGACCTTACAGACATTTATAAAATCATGAGGGGCATGGCTAGGATAAATAGACAAAGTCTTTTCCCTGGGGTGGGAGAGTCCAGTACTCGAGGGCACAGGTTTAATGTGGGAGGGGAAAGATATAAAAGGGACCTAAGGGGCAACCTTTTCATGCAGAGGGTGGTACGCAAATGGAATGAGCTGCCAGAGGAAGTGGTGGAGGCTGGTACAATTGCAACATTTAAAAGGATGGTATATGAATAGAAAGGGTTTTGAGGGATATGGGCCAGGTGCTGGCAAATGGGTCTAGATTGGGTTGGGATAGCTTGTCGGCATAGATGAGTTGGACCGAAGGGTCTGTTTCTGTGCTGTACATCTCTATGATTCTATGACTCTATAAGATATCTTATCTCTTGTCCTTCACTATGAATGATGTACCTGCTAAACCAGGTAGTCAGTCCGTTAACTTATTTTGAGTACCCATAATCCTCTGAAATTATTTTAAAGAGGAACTCTGCTGAGTCAGGTGGAATCATTTTGGGGGATCTTTAATCTGATGAATTTCTTCTGTGAATGGCAATCACTCTGTTGAAATAGGCACTTTGTATTTTGCCGTATCCTAGAGTTCTGGGCCAGGCAATTTTATTTTTCTTGACAGTGTTGTAAATTTGTAGGTATTGGTCACCTGACCTTAGTGTTGACTTCCATGGAGTCATACACATTCCATTTTCAATCTGTGTTAACAAATCTTTGCTCTCAATCTCCTGGTACGTATGTGTGGAAGTTTGTCGACTCTTTATTTTAATGTGTAGATTAGAGTAATTGCCCTTTTTGGCTGCCTCACTGGTGAATCCAACATGTCCACATCCTCAGTCATTCTATTTGAAGCTTGCTCCTGACATAATCCTGTCACTGATACTGATCATTTTTATTTCATCATAAAATTTGATTCTGCACTACATTTTGCTCACCAGCTTGGTGCCTGAACATTTTCAGTTGAATATTGATCAATGAGCTCCAGTGGGTTGTATAGCTCATCCTTTCCCTCCTTGTCAGTATCTTCTCCTAAACTCTGCTGGTTTCTATCATCTGATTTTTTTTTTGAGTGCTGACAATCATTGTAATCACACAACTCACAAGGAATTATAAGGTCTTCAATTCTGTTGAGATATCTGACTACTATGCAATTGGCTGACCCTTGGCTTGACAACTGGTAATCAATTAGTTTCTCTGTTATAACTTTTCCATGACAGTTTCACAAATGGAAAGGCAATAAATTGTCTACTTTCATAAACTCATAAGTTGTATATGGTTTGAAGTGCTGTCAATGCTCAAAAGGTGTGTTCTTGGCCAACCTGTTGGATGTTTGTTCTGGTCATCTCAGTTGGCCTATTGAATTTGCCTGAGCCTGTCTTGACTTGCTGGTCACTGTACCTCTCAGCCACATAAAACATATTTCTTATACAATTATAGCTAATCTCTCCAAGATTCACTCTCCTTTTTGGACTTAAGCATGAATCAATGAAGAGTTCTACCAATTGCTCCTTGACCAGTTGCTCAACAATTTTGTTTGTTCCTGAACCATTAATTTTTTTACTGGTGTGCCTTTGAATAGACTTGTCATAAGTTAGTCTCTCTTGACCTATTCTATGCCTATTGTAATGAATTAAACTCCTTCTTCTACCTCAACAGGTTGCGGTCAAGAGATAGATGCATACTCAAGAGTCCTTCTTGATTATGAATTACATTTACATTACTTACATATAACACCTGTTACAGTATTGTATGCAACATATTTTTAATCTTGAGAGCCCTACCACCTGGAACTTGTACTCTATAACTTCTATTTATTTATCCATAAATGATCTAATAAGACAATGACACTCACTGGTGCATCAATCTTAAAATTAATGAGATGTCAATTGACATAAACAGGCTCTGAGAAACTTGAGTTGGTTAAACCTTCAATTTCTTCTCCGAATACACTAGATAAGTAAGTTGATGCCAGTGGCTCTGCCACATTAAAATCTTTATATGAGTAACCATTTGACTTTCTACTGTTCTAATTCTTATATAAAGCTTCTGGAAATGACTTATTGTTTTACAGATATAACACACATTTAATAGTTGGACACTGCTTGTGCCTTTGAGGCTGTCTTGCTCTGCAACACTGCCACTGACTCTCAGTATCTGCATCTTCTGTACACTTTGAGTTGTCTTGTAACATTTGTCCTAGGGTTTCTATACCTTCTAAACTGATTGCATTCTGCTTTTCTCCAATGATAAAGTTGTCTTTTTCCTCTCAAATTTTCTCTATGACTTTTTTCTGCTTTTTCCATCCAGAAAAATCTAAAGAATTCTCTCTATTATCAAAACTTCTTTGGATAATAATAAACCTGATAAAGGTTCATCATTAATTCAAATTATGAATTTTGTCTCATCAATTCAGATTTCAAACATCCAAAGTCACTGTTTTCCACTAATCTTTGCAATCATTAGTTTACTTACTTATGGATTCCTTGAACTCTTCTGTTAAATGTAGGTCTTTCGAGCAATATCTGTTCTCAGATTAAACCAATCATCAAAACATATAGAACTTCATCAACAATATATATGCCTTTTGTTAAGTCTTGATAAGATATAACTTCACCAGATATGTGGGTTATTGAATACAATAATGTTTCTACTTACAATTTAATGTCCAGCTTGGAAGCACAACTGAATCTGAAGAACTGTTTTCTCAAAAGTGCCCACACATTTGTTCCATTTGACGCACTACTGATATTAAATCTTCTAGATAGCAGTATTTCACCTATTTCTTCTTAACATGATTATTTATTCTTCTTATTTTAAAGTGTTTAAATTCTGCCCCATCTCCATTCTGCTATGCCCCCAGAATGTGTTCTGAGATGCGGTTTGATCCTAAGACCATAAGACCATAAGACATAGGAGTGGAAGTAAGGCCATTCGGCCCATCGAGTCCACTCCGCCATTCAATCATGGCTGATGCGCATTTCAGCTCCACTTACCAGCGTTCTCCCCGTAGCCCTTAATTCCTCTAGACAACAAGAATCTATCAATCTCGGCCTTGAAGACATTTAGCGTCCCGGCTTCCACTGCACTCCGTGGCAATGAATTCCACAGGCCCACCACTCTCTGGCTGAAGAAATGTCTCCGCATTTCTGTTCTGAAATGACCCCCTCTAATTCTAAGGCTGTGTCCACGGGTCCTAGTCTCCTCGCCTAACGGAAACAATTTCCTAGCATCCACCTTTTCCAAGCCATGTATTATTTTGTACGTCTCTATTAAGTCTCCCCTTAATCTTCTAAACTCCAACGAATACAATCCCAGTATCCTCAGCCGTTCCTCATATGCTAGACCTGTCATTCCAGGGATCATCTGTGTGAATCTCCGCTGGACACGTTCCAGTGCCAGTATGTCCTTCCTGAGGTGTGGGGACCAAAACTGGACACAGTACTCCAAATGGGGCCTAACCAGAGCTTTATAAAGTCTTAGTAGTACATCTCTGCTTTTATATTCCAACCCTCTTGAGATAAGAGACAACATTGCATTCGCTTTCTTAATCACAGACTCAACCTGCATGTTTACCTTTAGAGAATCCTCGACTAGCACTCCCAGATCCCTTTGTGCTTTGGCTTTATTAATTTTCTCACCATTTAGAAAGTGGTCCATGCTTTTATTCTTTTTGCCAAAGTGCAAGACCTCGCACTTTAGAGCAAATAGTGACCTGAATTTGCCAGGTATCCGCTCTGATTTCCACATTGAGTTTTATTGACATCTAACTTGTTTAGCGCTATTGTTAAGATTGAAAGCTGAAATTTATTGAGGCGAGTTGGATTACTGACAAGGTATTTAACAAGCAATAGTTTCCTTCTTAACTGGCAACTCACAGTTGCCTCACAAGAAATACACCAAAAGTATTCACGATGGATCAAGATGCATCTAATGTCTCACCAAATCTTTCATCTGATTCTGCCATAAATCTCATAGCCCATGTCAATCATCCATCTGTAGGACTAGGGGGAGACAATGGCAGAGTGGTATTATCATGAGATCTATTAATCCAGAGTTCCCCAGTAATAGCCTGGGGACACAGCTTCAAATCCTGCCATAGCAGATATTGGGTTTTGGATTCAATTAAAAATCTAGAATTAAGAGTCTAATGATGACTGGGAAACTGATGTCAATTATCAGGAAAAACCCCATCTGGTTCACTGTTGCCCCTGAGGGAAGGAAACTGCCATTTTTATCTAGTCTGGCCAACCTATGATAACAGACCCAGAGTAACATGGTTAACTCTTAACTTCCCTCTGGACAATTGGGAATGGGCAATAAGTGCTGGCCTAGCCAGTGATGCCCACATCCTGTGAATCAACTTAAAAAATAATCCACCCACTTTGATCTTTATATCATCCAAAAGGACAGTACTCACATTCATATTGTAAACTCTTAACAATCTTGTTTCTTGTCTGCCTGCTTTACTTATATATGTTTATCCACTTTTAAAGGTTAGAAATTATTGATAAAATAAAATTAATTTAAATGAATATTCACGGAGTTTCATATAAATTTATCAGATTGAGCGATTTTCTCCCATAAGTTCCATTCAATGTAATATATTTAGGAAATTAGATTCTTATATGCTCACTTTACTAGAGACTGGCAACTATTAAAATCCAAAGACATATTCTGAGCTTGGGGTCAGTTTAATTTCACCAGATTTAATGTCAGTACTCTTTACAATGCATTTTTAATACCTCTGCTGAGAGCTGCATTCACTGCTGTACTTGCTCCTATTTTGCTCTTGACAGCAGCTCCTGATTCAGATTACTTTTTAAAAAAACTTTTCTCCTGCCAGTTATTATCCCACACGGCGTCTTGAAATTGCTCAGAAAAACTTCAACAGTTGAGTCATTTCCATTCTACCTCAGAATTGCTTTTATCCTCCAGACCAATATTAATTCAGACATTAGAAAAACGTATTCACGGACCATTAACTATTAGCTGAGAACATTTCAGCAATTGGTTCAGAATTGAAAAATGTCGCTTTCCTGATTTTATTAGTCTGTTTCATTCCAAATATCATGCCTTAAGGTAATATTATGTGCTATTCTTCGAACTTCTCCAGAAAGTTCTTCTACTTAAAAGAAATGCGGAACGTGCTTTTGCCTATTCTGATTAAATATTAATTATGGCTCTGCTAATGAATTTCGAACATTCCTATTAAAAAGCATCTCATTCAGAATGTTTAATGCTACAGATAGCAGAATACAAAAGAATGAATCCATTGATGCCAAAGAGAATGCCAAAACCAGCCATTTATGAAAAAGAAAAATATTTGACTTGACAGCCTTCAGATTTTGTTCTTATGAATAATGTGATAAATTGTATGGTATTGATGATAATGCCAGTCATGTGCATTCAGGTGAATTAATATTGAAAACAATTAGATGCAAGCAGACTGGAATCTATAATTGTCCAAGCATTTTTAAACAATTATTTCTTTAGAGGAAATGTCGATGGGGGGAAGAGTTATATTGGGACCAGTATAAAGGTGTCATCAACAGATTCTTTTGACATCAGAAGGAAATTGATACCCAAGAACAGGCAAGTCAGGGTCATCAGGGTTAGGTGGCACCTACAAGTTGTAGAAAACTGAATAGCAATTACAATCTGGTTCCAAAGCACTCACTTCAGAGCTTAATAGATATAAGTTTGTCACCTGCTTGTTGGAGTCAAAAAAGTGTGGTGCTGGAAAAGCGCAGCAGGCCAGGCAGCATTCAAGGAGCAGGAGAATCGACGTTTCGGGCATAAGCCCTTCTTCAGGAATATTCCTGAAGAAGGGCTTATGCCCGAAACATCGATTCTCCTGCTCCTCAGATGCTGCCTGGCCTGCTGCGCTTTTCCAGCACCACACTTTTCAACTCTGATCTCCAGCATCTGTAGTCCCCATTTTCTCCTGCTTGCTGGAGTCAGCCTAATTATTAGACCAGGCAGTTAGGTAATTAGCACAAGTATTAAAATCGTTAGTCAATGGCAATGAGTTAATTTTCATTTGACTTGAACAGGCATTTGAATTTTATGCATCCAGCATGGGTTGTCCAAGGCTCGATATGCATGCCTGTACATTTCAGATTGATCAATCTTGATAAAGGCTCAGCATTTACAACTACTTGTCTGTACCTTAAGGCAAACACTTTATGGAAGGTTCTTCACAAGAGATTTATGAGAAACTTGGAAGCTATGAGCTGGACATGAGCAGGGTCGGTTCAGCATGAGTGTTTTGACAGGTATTGATTTATGCTGTAATTATGACAACAGCAAGGAGGAGTATGTATGTGCATTCATCTCACTGGCTGACATCCCACAGGTACAAAGTGCATGAGGACCATCGCATCAACAAAGAGTTCCTAATCATTTGCAAATGACTTTGTTCCACCAGTTTGCAATTGGGTTACAACCACAAAGTGCCTTAATCCCAGAAGGATCTGCAAATCAGGGAAATAAAGGGAAAGAGGAACTCAAGAAAATCATGATCTCCTATCCTTCTCTTTTGCTCTGTCCAAACTCAAACTAGGCCCCTCTCAATTCAACACCTTCAAAGTCTCAGGGGTCTGTTAACCACGGCTTTCTCTGCCAATCTTTGCTGCACAAATGAATCCCTCTCAGCAGTCCCTCCAATCAGAGATGCCATCCCAGCAGCACTAGTAATGACAATTCTGTGTCACTGGCTGAGCATGATTCCACAAGTATAACTTTTCTTCCCCGGTGAATCAATTAGCTCTATCAGTCCTTATGACATCTACACCCTGACATGTCACAAACTCTGCATGTTCCCTGTGCCTTCTAATTAAAAATGTCACGTTGTTCCTCTCGAGCCTGTCAATGAGTTCATCATTGAGCTCAGCAAATAAGTTGCTGAGGGTGAGTGGGATCCCATCCCCCCCACCCCACCACTCAGACTCCTCCAAATATCCTCCCTATAAAAATTGAATTATGTTCCAAAGGCATTAGGATCCAGAGAAGCCCTAAAGGAGTGTGATTTTCAACATGCGCCTCCATCGAGTTTGCCCCGACTAGAAATTGGAAATCCGACCAAATACTTTGCAAAGAGATATAATTGTGCAAGTTTTGTAGCTCAGGTTGAGGTTTAGGGTGTAGGTTTCCTCACTGAGCTGTAGGTTTGATATCCAGACGTTTAATTACCTGGCTAGGTAACATCATCAGTGGCGACCTCCAAGTGAAGCAAAGCTGTTGTCTCCTGCTTTCTATTTATATCTTTCTCCTGGATGGGGTTCCTGGGGTTTGTGGTGATGTCATCTAGATCTATCCTGGGACAGACTAAGCAAAGACTTGCCAGAGAATTCCTTAGAGGCCTGGCACTCCAACCACAACGCCATAAACAAACACATAGATCTAGATGCCATCTATCAACCCCTCAGAAAACGAACAGGAAATGACATCACCACAAACCCCAGGAACCTCATCCAAAAGAAAGATATAAATAGAAAGCAGGAGACAATAGCTTCGCTTTCCTTGGAGGTCGCCACTGATGATGTTACCTAGCCAGATATAATTGTGTTGTAATTGGGCATAATTTGGGAGACAGACCATATGTAAATGTGACATTATCTATTTTGATATTTAAATAGACAAAGTGATCCAGAGGAATCCTGGTGGTCTTGTAGGTGAAATGCAGGAAGTTAGCACACAAATACAGTAAATACTTAACATGCAACAAATGAAATATTGATCTGATTGAAAAGGAAGGAACTCTTGCTACACTCGCAAACCATATCAAGTATACTGTACACAATTTTGGTTTCTTTATTTAAGGAGGAAAAGGGTTACATCTCATCGGGGAAGCACACTGGAATTCAAGCCCTGCTATATCGGGAGTCATCGCAAAAGTCAAAGATTTTAATTAGTACACAGACTTCCCCAATTTATCTGTCTTATAGACCCACATTGATGGAAATCAAAGACCAATTTTCTGTCCTGAACATTTGTTACAAATAAGCAAATTCTAAACACGGATAAATAATTATGAACCATTAACATAAAACTCGACTAGTTAAAACTGAAATCACCTTTTAAATTCCCCATAAAGACACATATGGACGTACACAGGGGAAAAAATGGGTGATATGGGTGGAGAGAAAGACTGGAAAGACACTTCAATGGTCCTTGTCCCCAGCGGTTGCTAAGATGATTCTTTTGGCTTATCAGGGAAAAATAAGTTGGCTTACTTCAGACTTCAGGGAAATTTTACCACAGACCAAAAACACAGCTCTTTCCTTTCCTGAAGTCTAAAGGCTTCTGATACAAATGTTCACACCCACAAGATAATATCTGTTTTCTATCCACCCTGTCCATGCCAATCATCATTGTATACACTTCAATGAAGGCATTCTCCCACCCCATCCATCAGCCTTTTTTGTTCTAAATAATCCCCAAGCCTATCTAGCCTCTCTTCATACCTAAAGTGCTCCAATCCAGGCAACATCCTGGCAGATCTCCTTGGCACCTCCTCCAGTGCAATCACATTCTTCCAACAATGTGGCGAGGGGGATTGGATTGAACATATGACTAGCTGGCTGGGTTACAATGCAAAGTGACCTCAGCATCATGGGTTAAATTCCCACTCCAGCTGAAGTGACCATAAATGTCCTGCCGTCTCGACCTCATCCTCTGCCTGAGGGCTGGAGAAGCTCAGGTTAAATTCGCCACTAGTCATCTCTGTCTCTAATGAGAGAGCACCTGTTATCCTTCAGGACTATGACAACTTTGTCTTTACTGTGAGACAACCAGAACTGCATAGAGAACTGTCTAACCAGAGTTTTATACAGCTCCAACATAACTTCTCTTATGTCGTGATTGCCCAGTATGCCTTTTTTTTATTCACTAGTGAGACATGGGCATCGCTGTTTGGGCCAGCATTTAATGCCCAATCCTAGTTACCCTTGAGAAGGTGGTGAACTGCCTTCTTGATCTGTTGAAGTCCATAGGTAGATCTACAATGCTTTTAGGAGGGAATTCTAAACCAACAAGTATCCCAAGATCCCTCTGTTTCTGAATTTCCTAGTGCCCTGGCATTCATTGAGTACTCCCTTCTTCCAAAGTGTATCATTGCACACCTCCCAGAGTTAAATTCCATCTGCCACTTATCAGCCTTTCTAAATAGACCAAGCCATCTATATCTTCCTGTAATCTAAGGTCTTCTTCCTCAATATTAATCATCTGGTTAGTCCTCATGACATCCACAAACGTACTTATCATTCCCTCCACATTCTCATCTATACATTTATATATTTATCATGAACAGTAAAGGACGCAACACTGACCCCTGTAGTGCATCATTGGATACTGACCTCCAGTCACAAACAGCCTTCTACCACCACTGTCTGTTTCCTACCACTAAGCCAATTTTGGATCCACCTTGTCAGATTACACTGCACTCCATGTGCTTTTACCTTCTTTTTCAGTCTCCCATGGGGGAGCTTGTCAAAGGCCTTGCTGAAATACATAAAAACTACTCCAACTGCACTACCCTCATCTACATACCTGGTCACTGCCTCAAGAAATTCAATCAAATTTGTTAGACACGACCTCCCTCTGACAAAGCCATGCTGACCATCCCTAATCAAAATTTACCTCTCCAAGTGGAGATTAATTCTCTCCTTTAGAATTTTTTCCAATAGTTTTCCTACCACTGACTCACTGGTCTGTAATTTTCCCTTGTTTATCCTTACCACCCTTCTTAGAAAGTGGGATCACATTGGCTGTCCTCGAGTCATTGAGTCATACAGCACGGAAACAAATCCTTTGGTCCAACTTGTCTGTGCTGACCAGACATCCCAATCTGATCTAGTCCTATTTACCAGCATTTTATCCATGTCCCTCTAAACCCTTCCCATCCATGTACCCATCTAGACGCCTTATAAATTTGTAACTGTATCAGTCTCCACCACTTCCTCTGGTAACTCATTCTGTATATGCACCACCCACAGAATGAAGAGGTTACCCCTCAGTTCATTTTTAAATCTTTCTCCTCTCACCTTAAATCTATGACGTCTAGTTTGGACTCCCCACCTTAGAAAATAAAAACCATGGCTATTCACCCTATCCATACCCCTCATGATTTTATAAGCCTATACAAGATCCCCCATCAGCCTCTGATACTCCAGGGAAAAAGCCCAAGCCTATGCAGCCACTCCCATAACTCAAATCATCCAGTCCTGACAACATCCTTGTAAGTTTTGTCTGCACCTTTTCACATTTAACATAATCTTTCTGAGAGAAGGACGACCAGAATTGGGCGCAGGATTCTAAAAGTCCTTTGGCATTTTGCATTGAGAGGAATTAAAAATTTAGATCAGTTGCCTTATAATTTCCACTGTCTCATCCCACAGCAGCCTAGGATACAACTCATCCAGACTTGGAGATTTGCCTACTTTTAAGCCTGCTGAAACCTCAGTATCTCTTTTCTCTCCATGCCAATCTACACTTTGTTCATACTCAATGATTGACAACCATATTAACCAAATTACAAAAAAATTATGGTCTATCAAGCCAGATTCATTATTGGATCAGACTTATTCAATTTTATTGTCAGCTGAGATCATACAATACAAACATACAAATTTGGATCAGAAAATGGCCATTTGGTCTCTGAAGTCTTCTTTATCTCTTAAGGTAATGGTTGTTCTGACTATGGCTATAACTGCACTTTCCTGCCTACCCCTGGTGCCCTTTGACTCACTTGTTGACAAGAATCTAACTACCTCTGCCTTAAAAATATACGACAACCCTATCCCCACCACACTCTGGGGAAGAAAAGGCAAAAACGCATGACCCATTGAGAGAAAAAAAATCTCCCTACCCCATCTTAGTTGGAATATCCCCTTGTTTTAAACTATGTCTTAAGTTTTTGTATCTCCCACAAGGGAATATCCTTTCAGCTTCCATCCTTTCAAGCCCCCTTAGAATATATTATGTTTTAACAAGATCACTTCTCATTCTTGTAAATGCCAATGATATTGGGCTCAAACTTTTTTTTGTTTCAAAAATGTACTTCATTCACAAAAAAAATACACATACATAGTCAAGGAAACAAGCACAGACGTTTGACCCTAACAAACTAACAAGCCAAAAGCATCTATTACTTGTGCAAGCTTATATTTACATACATTTAAGATACCGGGAAGGTCTAACAAATGTCATTTCCACATTCTTCATTATAGTTTCTCCTCACTCAGTATCTAAGGAACAAAAATTCACTTTAGCTACTCTCTTCCTTTTTTATATATTCTTCATTCTTTCATAGCACATGGCCATTGATGGCAAGGCCAGAATTCATTGTCCACCCCTGATCACCCATGAATTGTATAGGTTACTCAGCCCCAACTACATTGTTATGCCTCTGACTAGAGAAATATTTCAGATTTCTGGGTGGCACGGTGGCTCAGTGGTTAGCACTGCTGCCTCGCAGCACCAGGGTTCCAGGTGAATGGACTCCCATTTAACTTCGGCAGAAAGAAAAGCCACACAAGAAGGATCTCTCAAGTAGTACCCTTCTTCTCACCAGTTAAGTGATGTCTTGATGCTTGTTAGAAAGATCCGGTGATGAGGTATTCTGCCAAATGACTTCAACAGTCTGCTCAGGGAACCACAGGACAGGTTCAATCCTCTCCTTTTCCTGCCTTATCCCAGAAATCTATTGAGTGGACCTACTCCGCACTGCTTCCACTCACTTATGTCCTTCTTTAGATAGGGTAACCAAGATGGTCAACAAGTAAGATCTATGCATGGAATAGTAATAAAAAAAAGTTTCTTTATCTGTCTAAGGATGCTTCAAGGAATAAGATAAACAAACTAATGGCACAAATAGAGGGCAATGGTTTAAATTCAACCTCTATTATAAAGACATGTTTACACGGTGACCTATTTTGCACATACATAAAAGGGTGTTAATAAGTGCTCAGAAGATCAGTAGAATCAATAGTGAAGAAGATTTTGGTGAGACCATTTTATAAATCCCCAACTGTCATTAGATTGTTAGGCAGACAATTAAAAAAAATTGGAACTTATCACAAATGAATTTTAATAATTGTGAGGGACTTTAATCTTTACTAAGACAAATGGGACAACAAACTGCCAAAGGTATTTAAAAGCTAAATTTGCAGAATGCTTTGATGACAGTTTTCAGGAGCAATATATTGTGAAGCTGATGAGTGAAAAGATATTTCAGAGCTAGTATTTGGTAATAAGGTATGATTAACTATTACAATAAAAGTAAAAAAATCCACTGGGAAAGTGATCATAACATAATTGAAATCTATGTTAAGTTTGAAAATACCTTCTATCATAAGCAAGCCAGGGATATAAAATGTAGGAGTTCTCACAAGTATATGAGTGAGGTGGTGGTGATGTGGTACTGTGACTGGATGAATAATCCAGTGATACAGCCTCAGGTGATACAGGTTCAAATCCGCCAGTGGAACTTAAATTCATTAAATAAATCTGGAATTTAATTCTAGTCTTGTTAATGATATCATGAAACTACCACCGAATATCATGAAATCTATCTAGTTCACTAAAACTAATGGAATGATTAGATTCCCTAAAGTGTGGAAACAGGCCCTTCAGCCCAACAAGTCCACACCAACCCTCCGAAGAGTAACCCACCCAGACCCATTTCCCTCTAACTAATGTACCTAACACTATGGACTATTTAGCACAGCCAATTCACCTGACCTGCATAGCTTTGGACTGTGGGAGGAAACCTAACAGACATGGGGAGAACATGCAAACTCCACACAGACAATTGCCCAAGGCTGAAATCGAACCTAGAACTCTGGTGCTGTGAGGCAGCAGTGCTAACCACTGAGCCACCGTGCCACCCAGAAATCTGAAATATTTCTCTAGTTAGAGGCATAACAATGTAGTTGGGGCTGAGTAACCTATACAATTCATGGGTGATCAGGGGTGAACAACGAATTCTGGCCTTACCATCAATGGCCATGTGCTATGAAAGAATGAAGAATATAAAAAAAAGAAGAGAGTAGCTATAGTGAATTTTTATTCCTTAGGTACTGAGTGAGGAGAAACTATAATGGAGAATGTGGAAATGACAGTAACATTATATTAAGTGCCTTTCATCACTGTAGAAGATTTAAGAAGATATGTCACAAATAGACAATAACCTAGAGGCTAAAAAGAGTGATGAAATGACAGTAATCAAAATTAACAAAGAGAAACATTGGAGAGAGTTAAGGAACTCAAACATGACAGGATTGGTGGCCTACATAAGAATTGTAAATATGTTAACAGTGATTTTATAACATCCATTTGATTCAGGAACGACCACATTGGACTGGAATTCAGCGTATGTAACATGGCTTTGCAGGAAAGAAAAAAAACTACAGCCCAGCAGTTGGGAAACTAATGGAATCTATTATTAAGGAAATCTAATCAGATGTAGCATGATTAGAAAAGTTAATATGGCTTGACAAAATTAATATCCTGTTTGATAATTTGGATTAGGCTGTTTGGTTGCTGGAAATATAATGATCCAAGTAGCTTTCTCTGTGCCATAAACTTTCTATGATCCTATATTTATTACAATTTTTTGCAGATGTGATTAATTGGATAAATGAAAGGGAAACAGTATACATCCTTACATATATGTATTATACAAAGATTTCCAAAAAGCACTTGAAAAGGTGCCAAACAAAAGGTTTACTAGAAGGATAAGGGTTAATATACTTTTCAGTATTACATTAGCATAGAAAGAAACCAGGGTAATTAAAAATGGGGTATTTTCAAGTTGTCAGGTTCTAACTAACAGTGTGCCATAAGGGTCAATGCCGGACTCTCAGCCATTAACAATCTACATTAATGACAAAGGAGCAGAGTTTTATATCTAAGGTTGCTGATGATAGAAAGTTAGGTGGAAATGTAAGCTGTGAAGTTGCCAAAACAAGTATGCAAAGAAATATAAATAAGTGGGAAGCATGATGACAGATAAAGTATAATGTGGAGAAGTGTGGAATTATTTGCTTTGATCATAAGAATACAAAAGCAGAATATTTTTGTTGATATTCAAAAGAGTTAGGTCTACTCATACAAGAATTCGGAAAGTTAGGACATAACTACAAAAGGCAAGTAGGCAGACAAAAGGCTTGTTGGTTTTATTGCAAAGAAATTAAAGTACATGGGTCAAAAGTCTTGCTTTAATTATACATGACATTGGTAAAATCATATCTCGAATTATGTGTACAGTTTTGGTCTCTATACTTATGGAGAGATATACTTTCATTGGAAGTAGTATATAAATCACTAAATTTGTCGATTGGGATAAGGCGACAGGCCTATGATGAAAGATGGAGTAATTTGGCTCTCTGTTGTCTGAAGTTTAGAAGAATGAGCTTGATAAGTCAGACAGCAAGAAAATATTTTTATTCATTGATAAACCTAGAACAAGGGGGACGCAGTCTCAGGATAGGGAGATAACCATATAGGACTGAGGTGAAAAAAAACATTCAAGATTTGTGAATCTTTGGAGTTCTCTCCAATGAATGAATACAGTTAAGGGTGGAGTAAAAACATCTTTGGTCTCTTACTGAATTAAGAAATATGGGGAATGGGTCAGCAAGTGGTGTTGAAGTCTGTGATCAGCTATGATCATATTGAATACTAGAGCGTGCTCAACTGCCATAAGGTCTCCTCTTGTTCCTATTTATTGTGTTTTCTAATTGACATCAACATATTAAGGACAAAGTATGGAAGCTAAATATTAGGCACTTTCAAAAATCTAGAAAATAATAGAATGGTCTTCTAGATGGTTGAATTAAAACAAAGCAAAGGCTCCCCTATAATTTTCTTAATACATCTTGTCAATTAAAGCCATTGTTTACAAAACAATACTCACAAAAAAGCACAATGAATTCATGTTAGACTCAGCAAGCATGGCTTGATAACTGGGGTGTGCGAGCTATTTTTAATATTGTAGAGACAGCTGGAAAAAGTAACAATGTGCTCTCAACACGGCTGGTAAGTATCTCTCTTAGGATATGAGACCTTTAGAAAGACACCAGAGCGCCAGATGTGTACACAATAAAATAGGATTAATTCCAATTTCAATCTGTTGTACTATGACTCAATCTCAGAAAAAATAATTCAATGGCAAATAAATTCCAGCCCAGTCAGCAACACCCATATTCCATGAAGTAAAACAAATTACAAGTATCTTATGATCTGAAATATTTAAGGCATATTTTGCAATCAGTATTTTGTCCATCACAGTTAATTCTATTTTCTTGCATTCAAGCTCATACTATAGCCAATTATTGGTGTCTGATTTCAAGCCTAGCTGTTCTCTATAGTGTTGTGAATGTCACATTGTGACTTAGCAATATTATAATGTTTTTGAAAGGTATGATTGTACTATAAGATCTGATATTAATAATTGAAATAAACAGAGAACACAGGGGGCCAATACCTTCAACATATTGTCTAGCTATCACCATTGTTAACAGCTAACCCGAGAATGCAACTTTTTAAAAAAAAGGTTTTTGTGATTTACACATGAAAGAAGTGAAACTATCACTGTATTCTAACAGACGAAAGGCTTAACAATCAATTTTTCACTGTATAATTTCAGTTACATCATACTGTAAATTTTTGCTATAAATTCTGTGTGTTAGGATTGAGCCCTTCACTATCACCTGATGAAAGAGTGTTGCTCCGAAATCTAGTGTGCTTCCAATTAAACCTGTTGGACTATAACCTGGTGTTGTGTGACTTTTAACTTTGAAATAAACTCAGATTTCATGTCACTCAGTTCAGTGCCAAAGTTCAATAATAGAGTCATAAAGTCATAGAGATGTACAGCACGGAAACAGACCCTTTAATCCAACTCGTTCATGCCAACTGGATATGCCAAATTAATCTGGTCCCATTTGCCAGCACTTGGCCCAAATACCTCTAAACTCTTCCTCTTCATATATCCATTCAGATGCCTTTTAAATGTTGCAAATGTACTAACCTCCACCACTTCCTCTGACAGCTAATTCCATACATACACTAACCTCTGCGAGAAAATATTGCCCCTTAGGTCCCTTTTAAATCTTTCCCCTCTCACCTTAAACAATTGCCCTCTAGTTTCAGACTCGCCTACCCTGGAGAAAAAAACCTTGACTATGCACACTATTCATAACCCTCAATATTTTACCAACTTCTGTAATGTCATCTTTCAGCCTTTGGCGCTCCAGGGAAAATAGCCCCAGCCTGTTCAGCCTCTCCCTATAGCTCAATCCCTCCAACCCTGATAACATTCTTGTAAATCTTTCCTGAACCCTTTCAAGTTTCACAATGTCTTTCCTATAGCAGGGAGACCAAAACTGAATGCAGTATTTCAAAAATGGCCTAACCAATGTCCTGTAAAGTGACCTCTCAACTCCTATACTCAATGCTTTAACTAATAAAAGCAAGCGTACCAAATACCTTCTTCACTACCCTGTCTACTTGCAACTTCATTTTCAAGGAACTATGAACCTGCACTCCAAGTCTCTCTGTTTGATCACACTCCCCAGGACCTTACCCTTAAGGTGTAAATCCTGACCTGATTTACCCTGGCAAAATGCAGCACCTCACATTTATCTATATCAAACTCCATCTGCCACTCCTTGACCCATTGGCCCATCTCATCAAGTGTACTCTGAGGTAACATTCACTGTCCACTACACCTCTAATTTTGGCGTCATATACAAACTTACTAACCACAACTCCTATATTCACATCCAAATCATTTGTATAAATGACAAAAAGACTGAGGGAAATAGCAAGAGTAAGGATGGCTGACTCTGAAGCCACTGTGGTCACAATTTGCTGAAGTTCCATACTAATTTAAGCTCATGTCTTTTGGCTTGAAAACATCATATGCAAATCAACAATGCAATGAATGCAGTAGTTTGATGTTCTTGTGCTTAAATAATGTATCTTCTTTTAAGTAATTAGTCATAGAGATAAATAGCTTTTTTAAAGGGATTAATTTATCAATGACCATTTTAAATAAATTGATTGACAAGGTTTCACTTTTTAAGACTTTACTGTAAAAAAACACTCTGTAAATGATACATTACTTAATAGATAACAAGTAACTAATACATTGAACTAGAGAAAAGGTTCTTTCACATTTAATAATTTTTACCATTGAGATACATTTTCAATACCTTATGCTGTGCACCACCGGTAGAGGGGTAGCAATGTAAGAACTGTTCCAAATTATTCATTGTTCATGATGTTCAAAATAGCGGTGGTGGAGTATGGAACATCCAGGCTCCTGGGCCCAGGCCTTATCCATCTTTTCCACTTTTCCTTTTTTGCTCTTTTCTCACTTTCTTTTTGCTTTTTAGTTTTTGCTTCAACTTACTTTCTGGGGAGAGCTCAGTCTTAGCAGCATCGGTGGTAATGGCATCGACAAGGAAGCCGACTTTGTTAGAGTTGGGAGCGTGGCAGTAACTAGTGAGCCCAGTGTGAGACTCTGGCAGCAGCATCTTTGAGGCAGCTGGCAGCGAGACAAACAAAGGACCCTGCATCAGTTGCAGTATAAGTAGAGGCAACATTGGCAAGGTAGGCCCAGCAGCAAAAGATGGTATCCAAAGAACAGCAACTTCCACATTGGTTGTGTATGGCGCAGGTGGGGCAAAACAGTGGTGGAAGGGTTACACTTTTTTTTACTCTTAAGATATTCAAAATGCTGGTGGATCGGCAACAGTGGAAACATTTCACTATATTTAACTGTAGTTTTCACTGTAAAATGCACATAGCAATAAAATCATTCACTTAACCAAACTTACCCTCAACTTTCCAGCAAGCTCAATTATTCCTACCATGCAAAGTCTCATCTACCAGTGTCATTCAAAGATTGTCTCACTTAGCCTGCGGATTTCAGTTCAAATTTGATCAGCTAGGCCAACTTCAACACCTCTTTGTTCCTTAAACTTTCAAAGATCTTGTACGCTTTGCCTTCTTCTTTTCAGATGCTGTTGTCCTTCTTGTATGGTTGGGGACTTTCATGAGTTATAAAAGAAGTAGGTGAGGGTGGGACCATGTCCATTTCATGCGATATCTTAAATGACTTTGTCAGAGTGCACACAAAGCAATGTACGGCAGATATAGAGATGTCATGGCCATGATAAGTCAGCAATACATTAAGTACAAAGACCTTCTGCAAAGATATCCGATTTCATGAAAAAAAAATGTATTTGCACAAACAATCATCATTAGAAGTTACCCAATATAAATAGTTACAAAGAAAATGATTATTCATGGACAAAATGATGTGTTAACTGTAGTCAATTCCATTTTCATCAGTCTCTGAACAGGCAGTTCAGGGCTCCTAATAAAATATGTAGCATTGACATTGGTTTTTCCTCTGGCATTTTCACATTTCTAGGTTTGATGTTTCATCTCCAGGGTGTGTTATTCTTGTGGTGAGTGTTCTTGCCGTGGTAATTGTTGTTGCTGATCTATCTCTGTTGCCGTGTTTGCTGTGTATTTTGTGCAGGCAGTGAAATAATTTCTTCCTGATCTAATACCTGCAGTGAAGAGACAACTTTTCGATGGGTTGCAATGATATCTGGCCATTCACATTCAGCATGTACATTTGAAGTAACAACTGCACAGGTCCCAAGTTACCATATGGACTGGGGGTTCTTGTTGAGAGAACTGAATAATTACATTCTGACTGGCTCCCCAATGCTCAGCTCTGTTAATGATTTGGCAGTTCGATCAAAGTTAAACCTATTTTTCTATCATTTCACTTTGATTCCATCTTCCATGTCTAATAAATATGTCTGACTTCTATAGTTTTTTCACTGTTGGAAGAGGAACATTGATACAGTCTGACTGAAGTGAACAGCCTGACCTAACCTTTTGACTGAACTAATATTTATATCTTCAGTTGGTATTTTCCTATGCTCCAGAATTGCTTCTACGGATTTTACCAATTTCATTATGATCCCTTTGCCGATTTTCAATGCTGCACAGCCTTTTCATTTGAATGGTGATGGTGTAGAGATGATGTATGTTGTTAAATTTTCCCATCCTCGATAAAGCTGCTAAAATCTTCACTCATGAATTGTGAACAATTGCCAATCATCATAACACAAAACAAAACAAAGAGTTGCCAATGCTGAATATCTGAAAAAAAAGACAGAAATTGCTGGGCAACCTCAGCAAGTCTGGCAGCATCTGTGAAGAGAATGTATAGTTAACATTTCACATCTAGTGACCATTCTTCAGAAGTGATTAGAGCTAGGAACGTGTTGGTACATATACTGAAACGGGGTGGAGGGAGGAGTAATGATAGGTGGAAATGAAGTCCAGAGAGAGAAAACATCACTTGGATAGATAAAGGAATGGGTTAAGGTTAGCTTGGCAGCATTAATAGCTACTAAATGGGACCATCAGTGGTTGATAACACATTGTCTATAGTAGCAGTCCATGTGATGACAAAGCCTGGTGTATGGGGGTTGGGGTAATGGCATGTGAAATGGTACTCAGGACTTATAATGAGTGAATTTGATATTAAGTCCTTAAGGCTATAGAGTCCACAACGGAAAATTATGCTAAAAATCACACAACACCAGGTTATAGTCCAGCAGGTTTATTTGGAAGTACTAGCTTTTGAAGCACTGCTTCCTCATCAGATGGTTGTGAAACAGGACCATAAGACACAGAATTTAGAGCAAAAGATTACAGTGATACAATGAAACATTGAACAAATCTTGATTGTTAAGTCTTTCATCTTTTAGAATGGCTTTTCTGGTTTCGGTTCTTTAATATGTAAATTCCAGAACTTCTTTTAAGTCACATTCTCAAGATAATTTAAGGTTTTAAAACACCCCCAAAAAGTGATGTCTCAGCTCATATAATGCCTTAAAGGTGTGAGTCAGACCAATCTTGAGTCAGACTGGTTCTATTTCCAAAGTGGAATTTACAAATATTATATGGATTCACTGCCTGCATTGACTGCTTGCATGTTCTGCATTTTTTGAGCAAAATAGAATGTACCTCCAAATATGATTCTGCAAATATAAATTCACCTCATAAACTTATATGTTTGTGCACGTGCAGGAAAGAGAGACAAGTGAGTGTGTGCATGTGAGTTTGTGTGTGAGTGTGAATACACGTGTGTGTTTGTGTGGGTGCAAGCTTGGTAAACTGTGCATAAGTGTGATGGGGCATAAGCCTGTGAGAGGGTGTGTGCATGGGTGTGAGTGTGGAAGGTGAATGCGTGTGCATATGAGAGAGAGCTCTCGTTTGAGAGGGTGTCTGCGTGAGTATGTGAGTATGCAAGAGTGTGTGTGAGAGAGAGAGTGTATAGTGCAGTGAGGTCACCTTTAGCGTGACATGAACCCAAGGTCCCGGTTGACGCCATCCTCTTGGGTACCCAACTTGGCTATCAGCCTCTGCTTGGCCACTTTGCATCGTTGCCTGTCCCGAAGTCCACCTTGGAGAATGGTCACCTGAAGGTCCGAGGCTGAATGTCCCGGACTGCTGAAGTGTTCGCTGACTGGGATGGAACACCCCTGTCTGGTAATTGTTGCACAGTGTCCATTCATCCATTGTCATAGCGCCTGCTTTGTCTCACCAATGTACCATGCCTTAGGGCAACCTTGCCTGCAGCGTATGAGATAGACAATTTAGGCCAAGTCACAGGAGTACCTACCACATACATACTGGATGGTGTTCCCACATGTAGTGGTGGTATCCATGTCAACACTCTGACATGTCTTGCAGTGGTTGCCATGACATGGCTGTACAGTGTTGTGGTTGAGGTTGTCCTGAAGGCTGGGCAGTTTGCAGATCTTATCCTATGATCATTGTGTTCATAGGGCAAACTAAACAGAGGACAACTACAGAATTTTTAGAAGCATGGCACTCATCACAGACTCCATCAACAAACACATAGACCTAGACCCAATATAGCAGCCACACTAACCAACTACCGGAACCGGCAACCGGAAGCAGCAGGAACGGAACCAAATAAATTCCAGAAGACACAGTACAGCAGTGCTTCACAGGAGGCTCCAAAACACTGAAGATGTCACCTAGACAGGGGACGAAGGGTCTGCAACTCAACTTCCCAACTCAGCGAACATACCAACAACCACGGCAATCGGCACCTGAGCTATAAATCTTTATGCAAACCTTGAACTTTACTAAGCTGTTCACAAGTCAAACAAATCATTGCATTGCCTTCAAGCACGTTTGCTGTGTCTCTTCTACAGTTCTCACCTTGTCAGGATCCAGGCAACGTCATTCTTTGGTCAATATGTAACCTACGTACCTCACTCCAAGCATCTTTAATTGCTTTAGGTTCACCTGGTGAACTCCCTCTAGCAGTCATACCTTTTTTTAAATCCTGTTCTATGAATACTTTTTCCACTGTCTCTCCATAACCATATACTTGCAGATCATCCACAATAGCTCCAACTCTGAGAAAAACACAAACTTTCTTTGGCTGTACACCTTGACAGACTTCCAGGAAGTGGACATACCAAACAGCACACGCAACCACCTGTATTTCCTGAATGCTATCCAGTGTATTATTAGAGACCTGCTGTGTTTTGTTTATTCTTAACCTTCTTATTCCAGTAATCATCCTTTATAATAATATTAAAGAACTTTTTGTTGAGAAGTGACAACATATGTCTTCAATTGTTAGCATGGGCAATGTTTCATGGAGATCCTTCGGTTCAATGCAGGCTCTGATGTAAACTATGGGATGAATGTCCATAAATTAAATATTATTTGGTGTGAGATTGTATTCTTGGCTTTCGAGCTAGTAACAGATGAGTTTGTTCCATGGGTCTGAAGTTAATAATTAGTCTGTAATCTGTAACAATGGTGACTTCTTATAAAAACAGCTGTAAAGAAAATGCAATATGTGCATTAGTGGACTTCTGGTTTACTTTGGATTGTTTATGCCAAAGTGTAATAAATAATGAGGTTTTTGTTGGAGAGTTCTGGAATTTTTTTGAAGCTTAAGGAAAAGGCCCATAGATGAGGGAGAGAGAGACATATGGTTTCACTCTGACTTTGAGTGAGTCAATCCTGTAACCTCCTTAGAATAGGGTGGCAGTTCTCCCGATAGTGGAATGATAGGTAGAGTGAATTGAATTATGAAAAAAAACATAGACAATGCTGGAGAAAATCAGCTGGAAATATCCATGGAAAGAGAAACAGTTAATGTTTTGAGTCTGGGTATGACTGTTCTTCAAAAGTAGCTCTGATGTCCTTGACACCAAGGCCGCATTTGGCTGGAGTTCTTCAGGGTAGTGTCCTAGGCCCAATGAGGACCTGGGTCAAGGGCCTGGAACTCTCTCTCTCTCTCTCTCTCTCTCTCCCCCAGCACCAACTGGACTGCAGCAGGTCAAAATTGCAGCTCCCCACCACCTTCTCAAGGGCAACTAGGGATTGATTAGAATTGGATTTTATTGTCACTCAGGGTAAAGTGCACAAAGTTGCCATTCCTCGACACCGTCTTGGTTACAAAAGCCTGAATTAAAAAACAACCGCGGAAATGAAAGAAACAGAGCCAAAAGGAAAGAAAAACATCCCGCTCTAAAGGAAGAAAACTGTCCAGATCTTAAAGTCCTATCTCAGTAAAGTGTATGGAACTCTCAGCCTCCAATGCAGGCACCCAGGCCTAGCTACAACCTGCACTCTTAAGCTAACATCAGTGCCCTCAGTCACTGGGAGGAGCTTTGTCACCTCTGCTGCCTCTGATTGAAGAAGAAGGAGATTTGCTGCGGCTGCCTCCCCAAATATTAGGAGGAGTCACACTGCTGTTTCCGATGCTGCCACCTCTGATCTTTGGGATCAGCCAACGATTTCCATCTCCCAAGAATGAATTTTAGAAAGAAATTGTGTTTTTTTTTCTCTCTAGCATAATTGCCACTCCAATTTGCTTAAGTTTTTTTAAATTTATGTTTTGTTATTTCAGTTTTGCCATTGAGAGTGGAAAAAAATTCCAATTCCAACTGATACTGATTTTATATATAATCACAGCAGCAGGGAGTGGAAAATGCACAGCCATTATGACTCACCCAGAGTTTACAGTTTCAGAACACTTCAGAACAGCTTCTTCACTGTTGTTTCTTACAGGAGTTGGCTCTCTTACAGCTTTGAAAGTCCGAACATGTTCAGCTGCACACTCCAGATACCGTATTTCAAGTGATGAGTTTAATGGCTGACATAGATTGCACACAAATGCACTTACAGCAGAAATAGTGGTCACATCACTATATCAAGCCAGCCAGTACATTGAGTACAATTGTATTTCTCCATAAAGGGCACTTAAGAAGCCAGCAATCTGACCTTAATTTAGGTGAAACCGTTGTCTAGTTGAGGCTGCAAGTAATGTCAGGATGAATAAGACGACTAAAATTAATTCATTTCAGGAAATCAATAGACCACATTAACTCTCAGCCCATATCCCCTAATTACCTAAATACCAGAAAGCAGGAAAGCCAAGGTTGTCAACAAATATGCAGACAGTTCACAGCCTCTCAACAATGTTAGTGTTATTCAGAAGAGATGAGATAGGTTGTCATAAACTCAAACTACCATGTTTAAAAACCAAAGTATAAAAGGAAGCAACATAATATAAATTCAATCAAGTAACTGTACCTTTTTACGACTGATGAATAGGGATTGTAAGAGTGGGTGTGCATACTGAGAATAAGGAGCTGGGAGTCTCAGCTCAAGTGGGAGGAATCGCTTTGTACTGAGTGTCAAATGAAATATGAAAACGTGGAAGGAAGGTTTCAAGCTAATGAAGCAGCTGGGTTACCTCTGGAGCAGGACCAATGTATATCACCTCTAGTAATCAAAGGGGCTTATGATTATTGAATTTCAGGTGTCTCTTGGGGCAGTACAATGGCTCAGCAGTTTGCACTGCTGCCTCATAGCACCAGGGACCCGGGTTCGATTCCAGTCTTGGGCGATTGTCTGTATGGAGTTTGCACATTCTCCCCGTGTCTGTGTGTGTTTTCCCCAGGAGCTCAAATTTCCTCCCATAGTCCAAAGGTGTGCAGATTGGGTGAATTAGCCATGCTAAATTGCCCATAGTGTTCAGGGATATGTAGGCTAGGAGCATTGGTCAGGGGAAATGAAGGGTAATGGGTCTCGGTTGGATATTCTTCGGAAGTTTGGTGTGGACTTGTTGGGCCAAATGGCTGTTTCCACACTGTAGGGATTCTATGATCCTAAACAGACAGTAGAACATCAGGCTAAAACTTACTTTTTTTGGCGGTGTCAGTTTTGTTGAATTTCATGACGGGTAGGTGCACAAGGCTTTATAAGACCTCTCACTGTATCTTACCAATTTGCTTCATGCATTTACCAACTCTGCCCTTATGGCACACCTCTCACTTGAATCTAGCCCCATTCTACTACACACTATTCCCAGAAGAACAGTCTACTTGCCATAGAAAGGCCTGGTGACTGCGCCATCTTTAAAAGGCCACTGTGCACCCAGATGAGCACTGACATTTCCAAATGTAACCCTGTTAATCAAAGGACAGTTGCACCAAAATTTTTAGAATAGCAGAAAATGATTCTCTGATGGGGTCTCAAAGTACTGGTGGAGGGCTGGTTCAAAGAAGGACGGTCCTCATCATAGAGAATGGGCAGAGGATGTCACCACACACTAGCAGTCTGGTCTGAGGTCACCACCCTGGTCAGTACTGTAAATGCCAGCAATACCACAAGGAGGTCAAAGACTTACTCTGCTTCAACAGAGTAAATGCCATACTCTCCTTTCTGCTATCTCACACTCATTCTCTCTCTGTCACTGCACCCACCTCCCACTAAATCTCTGCCTCCTACAACCCCGACAAACTCATATACTGACAGCTGAGTGGGAATGGCAGGTTGAGAACACCTGGGATCATAAGCTGGTGAAAACTTCTCCATGATAGCTTCACGTCTGGCAAAGGGTGAAAGATCGCAGGCAGCTGGCATTTGGAGCTCAGCCAGAGACCAGGTACGTGCTCAGCTCCATACAGGAGAGCTCTCTGCAGTGTCGGCAATCAGGGATTCTGTCAGAATGCACAAGGAGGTACAGGAGCAGCAGGCAGGGATATGGGAAGCAAACATGGCCCAGAGGCAACAGGGCTGCAGCTACTCTACAGAGACCTGGTTCCCTTCAAAAAGGGATCATCTAGCTGCCTGTATGGGTACATTAGCAGCTACCATAAAGAAGCCAGTCCAACACATTGCTGCCACCACTGTGCCTCATGAAGTGGTCAGTAATGTCTTGGTCTGGGAGTTGTAGAATACATAGAGAGCCAAGGAGGGAGTATGTAATTCTGTGATCTTTACTGTGCATGGATCTTACCCTCTGAAGGGTTCCACACTAGTGGGTTTGCAGCTTCCTCTCTCACCGGTCAAGACAATTTTGCCGTCTGTCCCCATCTGGGTGTTTTCACAGCTACTTTATTCCTTATTGCACAGTTCAGAATGATGGAAGGTGACAGCAATCACACTTCATCCACATTATACTCCCTCAGTCATGCATTTGCTCACTCACTTAATTTGTCCAAATCGCGCTGAATCATTTCTGCATCCTCCTCACAGCTCACCCGCCCACCCAGCTTTGTATTGTCTGCAAACTTGGAGGTATTACATTTAGTTCTCTCATCTAAATCATTAATACATGTTGTGAATAGCTGGGAGCCAAGTACTGATTCCTGTGGTACTTCACTAGTCACTGCCCACCACCGTTTATTCCTACTCTTGTTTCCTGTCTGCCAGCCAGTTCACCACATGTCAGTACACTACCCCCAGTCTCATGTACTTTACTTTTATATGCTACCTTCTTATGCAGGACTTTAATGAAAGTCTTCTGAGAGTCCAAGCAAACCATATCCAGAGCTCTCCTTATTAACTCTACTAAATAAGTCCTTGAAAAATTCCAGTTGATTTGTCAAACAGCATTTTCCTTTCATAAATCCATGCAGTCTCTGTCCAACCCTGTCAATTACCTACCTGCTATACAGTGAGATCATTGTTTGATTTTATTTGCAGCAGTTTTTAAAATTTTCCAAACTTATTTTTATTAATTGTATTTCATTGTATTAACTAATGATTCTCCTGTATCTAATATAAAGGAGTAGACAGAAACTAAAACAGAAGTTGCTGGAAATGTTCAGCAGGCCTGGCAGCATCTGTGAAGAGAAATCAAAGTTATTGTTTTGCGTCTGGTGACCCTTCCTGAGAACTGATGGTAGCTCAGACAATGTTAGTTTATGTGCAGAAGATAGGGTGGGGTAAGGGGTAAGGAATAAACGATAGGTGGGAATAGAGTCCAAAGAGAGAGAAGAACGATTGGACAGACAAAGGAATCAATAACAATCTGGCTGGGAGGGTGAATAGCTATTAATGGAGACAGTGGTGAATATGAGGTAGGATGTAATAGCAGACTATGTGATAATAAGGCTGTGTGATAATAATAATAATATGTGTGTGGTAAGATGCTTGGACATGGGAGAGTTCAGACCCAAAAATTATTGAACTCGATAAGGAGTCTGGAGGGTTGCAGGGTCCCCAAGCAGAAAATGAAGTGCTGTTCTTCTAGCTATGCTGAGCTTCACTGGAGCACTGCAGCAAGCCTGAACCAATGATGTTAGCCAGGGAGCAGAATGGTGTGTTAAAGTGGCAGGCAATCAGAAGCTCCGGGTGTTTTTGCAGGCAGAATGTAGATGCGCTGCTAAGTAGTCACCCACTCTATGCTTCATTTCTCCGATCTACGGCAGACCACAATGTGACCAGCGAATGCAGTAGACGAGATTGTGGGAAGTGCAGGTAAAGTGCTGCTTCAGTTAAAATGTATGTTTGGACCCTTGGATACTGAGGAGGGAGGAGGTAAATGGGCAGGTGATACACCTTCGGCGGTTGCAGTGGAAGGTGATGTGAGGCTGCAGGGGGTGTTGGGAGAGAAGCAAGAGTGCACAAGGCTGTCCAGGAGGGAACAGTCCCTGCGGAAGATGGACTGGGGGGAAGGGGATTATGTGTCTGGCGGTGTCATCTTGCTGGAGCTGGCAGAAATGGTGGCTAATGGTCTTCTGTATGTGGATGCTGGTGGGATGGTAGGTAAGGACAAAAAAAAACCCTTTCACTTTTGCATGAAGGAAGAGAGGGGTGAGGGCATAAATCCAGGAGATGGGTCAGACCTGGTTGAGGGCCTTGTCGACAATGGTGCTGGGGAGTCCCTTGTTAAGGAAGAAGGTGGACATTTCAGAGGCTCCCTTATCGAAGATGGCCTCATTGGAACATACGAAAAGGAGACGAAAGAACTGGGAGAATGGTATGGAGTCTTTACAGGAAACAGAAACTACATTTGGTGAATTGTGGTGATGCATGTTTGGAAAGCAGAAATAAATTATAAAGATCGGGAAAGTTAGTTAAATATTTACCAACCTCGACAAGTATTAGTGATAAAAAGCAATGATTCCTTCCCATGCACAGAAATTTCAGTTATACTCTGATGTAATGCATTCGATGCATCACCAGATGCTGTCATCTTAGGAAAGGGATTCATTATACTATGGGTTTGTGTCATGGATCCGAACTTCCATTACTTTGGTGAAAGATAAATAAGGTAGATTTGCTGCTGCCATCCTCCTTTGTGATTGGAATCTAAAGAGCCTGGCTGGTTTTGTGTGAAAGATGAAAATCACTTGGTAATCTCATGAGAAGAGAATCTTTCTTCAATAACATGTAGTTTATTGCATGAGACGAATCAGATACAAGTTACATTTAAAGACATTGATACTAAGATTATGAGGGAGACCAAGATGATGGATCTATCTGTATTGAGATCTAATGTTGTTCTCTTATTGAAGGCCATATAATATCAACATATTGTGTTAAATACATTCTCACAATTGTTACAAATGTGTAAGGGGTACTGTACCTTTAAGAACGCTAAAAGCTAGCAAGTGCTTAGAGTGCTGGACAATTTAGAATGTAACTTTTGGTTCAGAACAGCTAGCACTGGATGGGTTGCCTGGAGACAAAAACAATTTCAAATTTGGCCAATCAGTTTAAATTATACCCCAAAATACCAACCTCCAATCAAGTTTGAATTTAGGATATTGATAACATTAAAACCCAATGAAATGAGACCAAGCTTTGGGTAATAAGACCAGGGAAAATTGAACAGTTTGGGAGGAGAACTACCAAGCCACCAACATCTGCAGACTGCCCAGAGAATAGCTCTCTTAAAAGGTACCTTTACATTTCAATGACCTGTGAAACAGAAATCCCTGAGAAGAAGAAAAGAAGACAAAGGAAGACATGGCTGGTTTTGAAATTTGATTTTTTCTGTAAATCTTAATCAGGGGTTTTATCGGACTAGTATTGTAGAGTGGAAGGTAAAAGATAGGTTAGAGAAAGAGGTTGTAAAGAATTGTTAGTTAATTATTTTCTGTTAGACACTAAAAAATTAAAGTTGTTAACTTTTACTTTAAATAGTGACTTTTGGGATAGTTCTTTGCCTTTTAACAGATTACAGCACAGGGTGAATCATTTCTGTGTTACAAGATTAAATTAGTGGGGCTGGGGGAGGTTTATCCAGTGTCGTAACACAATTAACCCTTTCAGCACCTGACACCTTATGTAATGTTATGCTCAGCATCTTGGCTAGATAAAAGCGAGCATAAACATTTGCAATGGTAGAAAACTATTTAATGAGTAATGTTTATGCCGATCCTGTCAAAGGAGGCAAAAGTATGAATGACAGAAATAGCTAAATTTGGTAACTAGCATACCAAATGTTTGAAGAAATTAGTTAATGATTCAGACTCAATTTAACGATTCACTGAAAACTCTGCCACTACCAATGTAGGTTATATACCATAAGTCATGAAACTACAATGCTTTGCTCTGATGTAGGATGCATACCAAGAGATTTATTGATGCTGTAATTTCAGTTAAATCTCATACATACTCCAGTAAGATGGCGGTTGAGTAGGGCTTCTGAGCCCGGGGCTTGTCAACTTTTCTATCAAAATATAAGTGGCAATAAGTAAGTTAAATCAAATCAAAATTACATTCTGAAACAATGTCTCAAGTTAAAAGCCTGTCCTTTTATTCAGAAAGGTGAAATTAAAGATTTTTTGGCAAGAGATGCCTGCTCATCTAAGACAAAACATACAAAGCGTGGCTTTTGTTTTTGGAGTAGTTTGGCCCTGAACTTTAATGAAGAGAAGTTGAGACAAAGCTACCAAATGGTTTGTTCCAAGCCAATAAAGTAAACAGCTTGTGAGGCATTGGGGTTATTTTTTAAAGTTGGAACAATAGAAGCAGCATGAATAGGTGGATTCAGGATCCCACAGAATCAGGGCTTAACTTTAGTTTTCAGTAGTTTGGAAGCTTCCATACCCCCTCTCCCTGATACAGCAAAATGCTTGAGTTCTCTCTGCCAGAATTCTCTCTTGATGTTCTTTCTTCCTGGCCTGGAAGAACATTTCATGTGAGGCAAACTGTTTTTCCCTTTTCCAAGGGTTTGTTTATGGGATGTTACCACCTTGGAACAGTTGCTATTTAGTGGTTAAATAATCTATTATTCTGGATGTAGATTTGCTAGCTGTGCTGGAAGGTTCATTTTCAGACATTTCGTCACCATACTAGGTAACACCGTCAGTGAGCCTCTGAATGAAGCACTGATGGTGTAGCCCTCTTTCTATTTATATGTTTGAGTTTCATAGGGTTGGTGATGTCATTTTCTGTGGTGATATCATTTCCTGTTCATTTTCTCATGGAGTGATAAATGGAATGTGTTTGTCAATGTGTTTGTTGATAGAGATGCTTCATGAATTCTTGTACGTGTCTCTGTTTAGTTTGTCATAGGATGGATGTGTTGTCCCAGTTGAAGTGCTGTCCTTCCTCATCTGTAGGTAAGGATACTAGTGAAAGTGGGTGGGTCATGTCGTTTTGTGGCTAGTTAATGCTCGTGTATCCTGGTGGCTAGTTTTCTGTTTGTTTGTCCAATGTAATGTTTGTTACAGTTCTTGTGAGGTATTTTGTAAATGATATTAGTTTTGCTTGTTAGCCGAATAAGGTCTTTCAAGTTCATTAGCTGCTGTTTTAGTGTGTTGGTGGGTTTGTGGGCTACCATGATACCAAGGGGTCTGAGTAGTCTGGTAGTCGACCTAAAGTCCACGTAGTCGACCTAAAGTTTGGGTTGGATGGTTGGCAGGGCTGTTTGTTCGTGTTTCTGAATTACTGTTCTGTACTGTCCTATCATCAGAGATCGGGAAATTTTACGCCAAAAATCTTTACTCACTAATGCAACAGACCATGAATGGACAGACATAGTATAACAAGCCATAGGTATTAGACAGTGACAAACACAGAAAATGAAAAAAAAACTAGACAAACTTACACAAAATAACAATACTGACAACACAGAAGCATGGATAAAAATCTTATCTGACTGACCCTTAACAGACACTGAAAAAGTTGTCTTAGCAAGAGGATTAAATTACAACTTCCAGGATGCAGACGAGAAAGATTTCTTAGCACCATTAGAAACAACACTAAAAGACAATAAACTCACAGAAGAAACCCAGCAAACCCAGCAGTTGCACCAACATTAATCAGGAAAAAGAAAGGAAATACACAAGAAAGGAAAGCACTAAAAAGACTGAAAAAAAGCATTGTTATCCTACCTGCAGACAAAAGACTCTTGACAGTCATCATAAACCAAAGAGACTACATTGAGAAAGCACATGCACTACTTGCAGATACCAACACTTACCAACAAGTGGCAATAGATCCAACCCCACAACTAGAGAACTGAATCACAGCTCTACTCAAAAAAACTTCAGAAATCTGAAGAAATAAATAAGACGGATTACCCAAAATTCACAAACCAGGAGCCCCCCTCAGACCCGTTGTCCTGCTACCTGGAAACCAACTTACAGATTGGCCAAGGAGCTATGCCAAAGACTAAAACAGTTAGTGGAAGACTCACGCCACTCCATCCACTCCACCCAAGAATTTCTGAAGACCATCAAAGACACCAAGATAGAAGAGGATGAAATAATGGTCTCCTTAGATGTAACAGTCCTGTTCACATCCAACAGCTCTGCCAACCATCTAACCTAAACTTTGGATACGTTGGTAACACCTTTGTCATCACTAAGCGACACAAATTAGAAGAAACCTGCAAGAACATCAATAATACCCTTACTGGCATAAAATTCACTAAAGAGAGGAAAACAACAACAAACTGCCATTCCTAGATGTCGCAGTAGAGCGAACAGCCAATGGGGAACTTCAAACCAGCATCTACATGAAAACAACACATACAGAAATATTGAACTACAGAAGCAATCATCCCAACATTCACAAACAAAGCTGAATTAGAACATTATTCCAATGAGCCACCCCACACAGCAGCACAGAGAAACTACGCAGAGCAGAGGAAAATCACCTACACAGTATATTCAAAAAGAATGGGTACCAATGAACACAGTCCGCTGATTTCTCAGCAACAATCCCAAACAAGCAGACAAAACATGTCAAGAAACTCTAGCCACTCACCCCTACATCAAAGACATCTCAGAAATGACTACCCGACTACTCAGACCCCTTGGCATCATGGTAGCCCACAAACCCACCAACACACTAAAACAGCAGCTAATGAACTTGAAAGACCCTATACAGCCAACATGCAAAACTAATGTCATTTACAAAATACCTTGCAAGAACTGCAACAAACATTACATTGGACAAACAGGCAGAAAACTAGCCACCAGGATACATGAGCATCAACTAGCCACAAAACAACATGACCCACTCTCACTAGTATCCTTACATACAGATGAGGAAGGACAGCACTTCAACCGGGACAACACATCCATCCTATGACAAACCAAACAGAGACACGCATGAGAAGCATGGCATTCCAACTGGAACTCTACCAACAAACACACTGATGTGGATCCCATTTACCACCCCATGAGAAAAAGAACAGGAAATGACATCACCATAGGAAATGATGTCACCATAGGGAATGACATCACAAACCATAGGAAACTCAAACATATATATATATAGAAAGTGGGCTACACCACCAGTGCTTCATTCAGAGGCTCACTGAAGATGTTACCTAGTATGGTGATGAAATATCTGAAAACAAACCTTCAAGCTCAGCAAGCAAATCTACATCCAGAACCTCAACCTGAGTTACAGATCTTCTCAAAACTCGCTAATCTATTATTCTGTAAGATTTTCCACTAGACATAAAGTTATACCAATTCCTCTTTTTTTGTTGTTTGTATTTTAACCGTTGTGTAAGAATAAACTGTGTTTTGCTTAGAGCTGAGGAGTGTAACCAATCTGGAAACTTACATTTGCCTTTAAATAAGATAAAAGCTAGGGCTAGGCTATCTCGTTGATAAATTTGAAGAGGGTTTGGTATGGTTCATAACAAAATTCAAGGGCAGGGTGATTCAGGTCTGCAACGTAAGAAAAGGACTAACATTTTTTTTCTATATATAGATCTGATCTTTCAGATGGTATCTCTGCTAAATCCAGAAAAGATAGCCCTATTCACTTTGATGCATGCAACAAATTTATATTTAGTTGAATATAGTCATGTAAAATGGGCATAATCCAATTCGACATTAGTTGATATCAATGAGAGCAAAAGTGGGAATGTAGTTAGCAAGTGAAAGTTGATTTTATGCTTTTTATCAATAGCCATAATTATCTTCCTCAATATTTTTATCCTTTCATATGATGTGGATACAATTAGCAAGGCCAGCAAGTCATTTGCTGAGCCATTTCAAAAGATAGTTAAGACTCAACGTTATAACAGTCAGTCACATATAGTCCAACCAGGCAAGGATGGCAGATTTCCTTCCAGAAAGTAAATTCATGAATAGGTGAGTTTTTTTTTCACAATAATCAATTCTCCTTTCAATCATGATGGCTGAGGCTTGCTTTCAAGTAAATTCAAATTCTACTCAGCTGCCATGGTAGGATTTAAACCCATTCCCATTAAGCATTAGCCAGGCTCTTTGTTCAGTTCAGTGACTTTACCACAATGCCATCACCTCCCTTTGATTGAATTCTGGAGTGTTTTTTTCTCATCCCCCTACTAGAGATATTGTGTATAGTTTTAGTAGCACTGACACACTAACGAACTTGAAAGGAAAAAAAGATTTCTTCAGGACATTGAAATGCCAAGGTTTGTTAGTAATGTCTTGATCCTTATACTTTCCCATTTGATAAACAATTTTACTGAAACACAAATGGTTTAGTCACGGGAATAACAGCTATTTTACTTTGTGCAGGACAACTGGGAAAAAGTTATTACTTTGCCAGTATGCATCTAAACAGGGTTGAAAGAAATTACTCCTTAATAGAGAAAAAGGCAATCATTTAGGCCATAAAACAGTTGTGATGAGCTTGTCTTTGTCTTACTGATTTGATCATAATCTCTTGAGTCGACTGCACAGGTTATTTAATTTTCAAGATCACTGTAAATATTGGCTATTAAAACTGAAAACAGTTTCTGCTGATTGAGTGAAGCACCATATAGCACTCTTCTCAATTTATGGGAGATGTATACAGTCGATTGGTCAATTTAGTTAAGGTCCCCCTCTGGTACAGATAGTTTTAAGCATGCAATAATTAGGCCACATAGAGTCTCGGTTCTATTTTCATTCCATGTTGAGTTTGCTTATCTCAGCTCATGCAGCAGTAATCACACAACTATAAGTGATCAGGAATGGAAAAGGAGAGAGATTCTTATCCCTAATCACCTCCTTGGTTTGTGATTCATTCCACTCGCACACTTACTACAAGATGATCATTACTACTTGACAAAATATGAGTGTTCAGCCCCAGTAAGAATGCAATCCTATTAAGATGAAGAAGGAAGGAAAAAAAGTGAAAACGCTAGGTGGAAAAACATTCAAGCCACAAGATTGAATCCCAGTTGGGACAGATTATTTTGCATTAATCATTATTAGAGACACTAAGAAAAAAGACTCACAGCGCTATTTCTCTAGGTTTCTTCCAAATTGAAAGTCTAAGTCAGGTATCTGCTGTAAATGATTATTGAACCTTTTCTCCATTGGGTAGACATTTCAACTTCAGTGGGTGAAAGATTTTTAAGTGGAGGCAGGGCAGTAGCTCATTATTCACTCCTGATGAAGGGCTTATGCCCAAAACTTCGATTCTCTTGCTCCTCGGATGCTGTCTGACCTGCTGTGCTTTTCCAGCACCACACTCTCGACTCCCATTATTCACTCCATCAAATTCTCCTTCCTGTTGACATTTCTGACTTTGCAGCTTTTCATGATACCTGTGAATGATTTATCTTTCAATAAATTTAACAACCTAGGATAAATCTGTGCCCTTTTATTTCATTGTTGTGTAATTTTGCATAAATGTGAATTTATCATGCCTGGATTTTACATTGCTCACTGTGTCCAATAGATAAAAAATATATGAACTAGGAACAGGAATAGACCATCTGGCTCTTCGAGCTTGCTCTGCCATTCAATAAAATCATGGCTGATCTTTTTGTGGACCCAAATCCACTTCACCAACCTCTCACCATAACCCTTAATTCCTTTACTGTTCAAAAAGTTTTCGACCATAACTTTAAAAATATTTACTGAGGAAGGCTCCACACCACTTCACTAGGCAGGGAATTCCATAGATATACAAACCTCTGGGTGAAGACATTCCTTCTCAATTCAATCCTAAATATTTTGAGGCTATGCCCTCTTGTCCTAGTTTCACCTGCCAGTGGAAACATCCTCTCTTCTTCTAACTTATCTATTCCTTTCATAATTTTATATGTTTCTATAAGAACTCACCTCATTCTTCTAAATTCCAATGAGTATAACCAGTCTGCTCAGTCTCTCCTCATAAGCTAATCCCCTCAACTCCAGAATTAACCTAGTGAACTCCTCTGCCAGTGTATCCTTTCTCAAGTAAGGAGACCAAAACTGCTTCTAGTACTCCAGGTGTGGCCTCACTAGCACCCTGTACAGCTGCAATGTAACCTCTGCTTTTAAACTCAATCCCTTTAGCAATGAAGGACAAAATTCCATTTGGCTTCTTAATTACCTATTGCACCTGCAGACCAACCTTCTGTGATTCATGCACAAGGACACCCAAGTCCCGCTGCACAGTAGCGTGCTACAATTTCTTACCATTCAAGTCATAGTCCTTTTTACTGCTATTCTTACCAAAATGGATAATCTCATATTTATTAACCTTGTACTCCATCTGCCAGACCTTTGCCCACTCACTTAAGCTATCTGTGCCCCTTTTGCAAAGTTTCACAGTCTTCTGCACACTTTGCTCTATCACAAAGTTTGACACACTACACGTGGTCCCCAACTCCCAAATACTATGCAACAGGCATGAATCCTATCTCTTGTAACACATGCAGTGTAGGTTATTGTGATAATAAACAGTCCATTCAGGGCTAACAAAAGCAAAAGACTGCAGTTTCCCTCTATGGACAGTGTTACGACATAGAGGTGAGCTCCTCTGTTAATTAAACCAAACACCCAGAAAAGCTCACTGCTTCATAATCAGTTTAAACATGAGTGACAGAGAACTCACAACTTCCACTATTCAAAGAAAATATCATCAATTTATTTTTTATCTTCAAAAGTCAACATTAAACAACTATTCACAACTCTAAGCACCTCCCCTTTCTCTTAACTGCTTATTATCTACCTCCAACTCTTTAACAATATGCTGTTCCAAAAAGACACTTATTAAAATCACATCAACTTAATTTCAAAACCCCACAGCTGCTATTTTCTTCTGTCTTCCCTCTTCCAACTGAAGATTTCCCTGGGTCATCTTCTTTCTCTTTACTGCGAGTATGTTTCGTATGAAAATGTACCTTTGATAGAGAGTGTTTCCTAATTTCTTGAAAAGCAAGATGTTACCTCTCCATCATTTCAGTCTCACTAGCAGTTTCTCTCTTTGCAACTTTCAACATGTCCACATTTGTATACCTCCAACATCAGATCACCTCATTGATTTGATGTTGGCAAAACAATAAATTCAAATCGATTGGGTTTTAGTATCCTGAGGCATAATTTAAACTGATTGGTTAAATTTGAATTGTTGTCAAAACAGCAGCCAAATCTCACATATCCCTTTCACAGCCAAATGTTACATATTTTCAATTTTCCAGCATATTTTGGGACTGCTGACTAGTCATATACACAGATGCTTGTAAACTCTCAGTTCAGAACAGCATTCTCTCTCTCTCTTAAAGGTACAGCACCATGCCTTCAGCTTCATAATGACAGAAACCAGGAATAGGGATTGGTTCTGGATACTAAATCTGTCCCTGGGATGGGAGAAGGGAACAGCCAATCTTTGGGATTTTGGCACAGTTGCCCCCATCTTTGGTATGGGAACATATTTTCCATCTAATTAAGGGTGGTGTGTAAGTTCTCAAAGCTGGAGGGTCAATCAAAGGGACTTGAGGGGACTTACAGTTTACTGTAAGCAACTGAGAGGGTGCATAACTGTCATTGCAGCAACTTCATGAAAAATTAACAACAATTCATATTTATATAAAACGTTACACATCAACACAATGTTGAAGGTAATTTACTATGTAAAATACTAAACTGTGTAAGAAGATTGGGTCACATGACAAAGACAAGGTCAAAAAGACAGGTTTTGAGGTGTGCCTTAAGGAAAACAAAGAAAGGCGTATGGAAGGAATTCAAGAACTTAGGGACTGCAGTGATGGACCAATTACATCAGAAAATCACAAGAGACCAGAATTAGAGGAGTGTAGGTTTCTCTGAGTTGTGGTTATGGCATTGAAGGGTATTACAGAGTTAAGGAAGGACAAGGCCACATAAGGGTATCAAAACAAGGATGAGAAATTGAAGGTTAAGACATTGTTGATTGAGAGGCAGGTCAATGAGCGGAGGGATGATAAGAGTACAGGATTTGCTCAGAGTTAGGATGTGCTAAAAAGAACATACAGTGGCATATACAATGAAGGAGGTGCAGACAGATGGGGAAAGGAATCCCTTTACAGTGTACATTGGTGGATCAGTGTAATTAGCACACTGAAAGACCATTTAAATATTGGAATAGAACAACTACTTCAGAAAAACAAATTTACTCATTAGCTTTGATTGGAAGATGCATTTCCACAGTTTTAGCTGGGTTTTCTAAAACTTTAGAGATTAATTTGGTTACCTTAGGCATTTTGATTTTGTTTTTCATCTGTATTTCCCACTGCTATTTGTTACTGAACATGGAAACAGCTTATGCAGCTCTATCTTGGACTACTGTTGAGGAACAAAAAGAGGGGCATGAGCAACAAGACTAGCAGCAGAAGTAACTCCAGCAGGAGAAGCAGCAATCTTCTCCTCAATCACTTGTCATGCCACAGGAGAGAGAGAAAGAAAACAAACAAAGAGTTCCTGCCATAGGAAATGATGCTTCCCAACAGAGTAGACTGTCAAAGAATTGGAATTCTAGAAATGACTGAGCCTCATGCATCATGCAATGATACCTCAGAAACTCTTGATTACTTCAACAGGTCATTGCTGAAATTTGCAGCCTTCTGAAAGACTTCTTTCCCAGTGACCTTGCAAATGCACATTGACTGCTACTTTCAAGGTCAATGTACTCTGAATGTCCTTGACTTTAATACCTTTCTGAGAAAGGATTTAGGATTTTAAGATCTGTTGCCACAGCTCTGTCTTCCATTTGATTGATTACTGTGATTTCCAGGACTGTCACTGAGTCCACAAAACTAAAATGTGAGAGTGTTATGCACCTGTGGAAGTCTCATATCTAATTCTGTAGCCAAGTTTATGGGAGATTATCTACTCTCCAACTCCAATGGGCATGTATTGAACAAATCTGCTGATTTCTAATTCATCATCCTACCATCATACGGTAGCCTGGGTGGCTGTGCCTAGAGAGCCAATTCCTGTTCTCTGTATCTCCCAGGTATCACTGTGCTACAGAAGAGAAAGTCGATTAGGTTCATACTTCTGATCAGAGCCATTCCCCATCAAGTATGCATTTAGGTATTAGGCCAGAGTTTGGATTTGATATGCTTTGTGGCTGATAGAATGACAACATAGATTCATAGCTGTTCAATGACTAGCTCAGATGGAGGATACTGGGAAGTGATGAGGTAGCCAGAACATTCATAATCTGGACATGTTGTCTGTGAATACTAACTCAACTTTGGTTCTGATGAACACAGCTGCAGATCACTTTGCACAACAGTCTCCCACTTTATCATCCCACAGTTACTGACCATCACAATATTCTCTTGACCATATTCTTGAAATAAAAGCCATCCCAATAATACAAAAATTCTACCCCAGCATAGAACAAAGCATCCAATATTCCGTACAAAAGTAAAATAATAACTCTTGTATGTTATATTTCATGCCTGCCTGGTGCATGCTTTTCCCCTCCAATACCCCCATGCTGTGATACCTTAATGACTGCACAAAGGCGACTGTAAGGCTATTGAATAGCAGTGAGGGACAGCAAAAGATGTCAGGACAACTGTACAGGCTGAGCTTGACCAGCTTTGGGTCCAGAAAGCTTTCTGTTAGACTGCATCTCCATGCCCACATGCCTGGCAGAGATCTAAGCTGACAAAGTGGTAGGACCAGAACAGATGTTATCATACTCAAATGACAACATGCTTATGCTCCATGGATTCTCCATTACTACTAGTTTGCAATTTGATTCTACTTTGAAAACTGTTTGAATCTCTCTTCAAGTAATTTGTCACTTGACCTGGATTGGGAAAGTTTTTTTCTACCTATGAGTATGTTTCTTCAAAACGCCTTTATTTACACTATAGGACATTCCAGTCTTCAAGGGACTATCCTATCTCTCTACACCAGAATCTTATACATGACTGCTGGCATCACTGTTACATTCTGATACATTTCGTTATCTCATGACTAAAACCATTCACCCATTATTATAACAACCCCCGAGACCAGTGTCTGCAGCAATCTGAGTCATGTGTGACAGATTGCTGAACTGCTGTAAGCTTCTGCAAACACCTTTGAGCACCCATGTACAGCCAGATTCACAGCATTCTGAGCTTGCACAGCAACAAGATACTTCCTGACTTCAGTCAGAGATTTGACTGCAGCACATAGGTATCAGCTGATTTCTTCTTGTAGCGCAATGGAACCATCAAATGCAGCATTGTGATCAAGTATACAAATGTTTGCACAGAATTAATCACCATTTCAGCACTGGAAATGAAATGTTCCAAGCTCTATACAAAGCTATGCCTCAAATTTGAACCAGATTTCTCCACGTTCCTTGAAGGTATTAGCAAGTTGTCTGACCATTCAGCCAATGCACCAAGCAATTGTGTACATGTTGTTATCAGCCCTTCTTCTGCATTAAATCTTCATCCGAGATTTCCCCAAAGCTCTCTGGGGAAGTGGCATTCATGTAATACTCATGCAGTCCTGTCCTGTCCTGTTCTAGCTGTAACCCTCTCATGCCCAGTGACATATGTCTCAATGCTACTTCACAAGAATGCTCACGGAATATGCCTAACCTCAGTGGGCTATCTCCTGCTGGCTTGAATTTTGGACCACCTCGGTCTGCACAGTGTCAGTGAGCATGATCTGCGAGATGTGATTGTGTGGCTTGCAACAGTGTTAAATGCATGAGGATGAAGTGAGACTGTGAATGTAAGGTACAATTCATTGCTGATGGAGATCATGGATAAGTGAGTATCAAAGAATCATAGAATCTCTAAAGTGTAGAAGGAGGCCATTTGGCTCATCAAGTTCACACTGACTCTCTGAGGAGCAGCCTACCCAAACCTAATTCCTCCCCTATCCAGTCGCTGTAACCTGCATTTCCAATGACTAATCCACCTAGCCTGTGCATCCTTGCACACAATGGGCAACTTAACATGGTCAATCTACCTAACCTGCACATATTTGGACCCAGAGGAAACCCCACACAAACACAGGGAGAATGTGCAAATTCCACTCACCCAATTCTAACCCAGGTCCCTGGTGCTGTAAGGCAGCTGACCACTGAGCCACTCCTAGCCTATGTATGCAGTATGTAGGTAAGAGTATGATGAATAGAGCAATGTAGAAGACTCCTGCTTTAACTGCAAAGATATGACATTGAAAAATATCTTCATAGACCTTGACTAATCATTAGGTAATCTTGCTGCAGTTCATCCAGATCCTTAATGTCAGACTGCAGGCATTGACTGCAATGGCTAATCTTAGTGTCTGCCTGGAGAACCTCCTGGCTCCCTGGATCCTCTTCATCCTATGCAGCCCCTGCCTAAGGACCCCAGAGCTGTCTCAGAGAATTTGCGGCATGTTCTCTGGTCTGTTGTGCCTCTTTGTGGATTACTCCTGTTCCTTAACTCTCCTGTTCAACACTTTCTGACCTTGCTGCAGCCAGTGGTGCAATATGGCTTTCATTGGTTCAGATTAACTTTACATTATACCAGCTTCACATTACAGCATCTTGCTGAGGCACAGAGTTACTCATCAGTGCCCACAGTGATAGCCTACAAACTGCAAGGATTGTAGGCAGCAAGCTATATTTTGAATAGGTGTGGGTTTAAAGTATAGTGTATGATTTTTAGGGAATATCCAATTTAGACACCAATGCAATTGTAAAATTATTAGCACTTGATCATTTTCCATACAGAGGTTCACTCTTCGTTTTTTTTGCCAATATTTGTTGCTATAAATTAAGAAATACACAATACTTGCTTGAAATTGATAGTTTTTGACAGTTCCGGATGAAAATCATTTAACTAGAGCTTAGAGAAACTGCCTGCAGGTTGTTTTCTGCAGATATCTTCTAGGTTTCACTGGTTTACATTGTTCTAAATCTATTTCTATTTCTGCAGGAAGAACAGTAGTTTCCTTGGAAATGATGTTGTCAATGTCTCCATCCCTAAAGTAGATTAAAATGAAGTTTTTGATGAACATGAAATTGAAAAATATAAAAGGCACTCATCATGTAAATAGAATGAGTGTCAATCAATCTGAAATTATAGACGCACGGTCAGGCACATTACTGAGGCGATTAAGAAAGGGTAGCATACTAATATAATGAACATTTTCAAGATGAAATTTAATAGTTGTAAGAACGCCATGGGTCAAAAATGACTATTTTGCTGCCATTTTCTTACAAGCGGCATTCATATAAACTTAAATACTAATCTTAACTGCTGACAACTCCAATATTGCAAGGACAACTTTTCCAGTCTAAATTAATTTACATTAAACATCAATCAATTTTACTCATGTGAGACTTAGATTCTGAAGCTTTCCAACACAAATAATTTGCTTTTGTAAAGGTCACTTTTGATTATTGAGAGTGATTTTAACCCTGTCCTTTTCAGCAAAACCAGTCTTTTGGGACTTAAAATCATTCAGGTTTATTTATTATCCTGAAGAATCCAGGAATTCAAAGGATAGGTGATCATATTGAAACACAAAAGGGAATCAAACAGGTTTAGGTATCAGGAAAATGTTCCTTCTCATTGAAGAGACTAGAGCTGAGGAACACAGTTTAAGAGCAAGAGGACCCCTTTTAAGATGGAGACAAAAATAACAATTTTTCTTAGAAGGTCTTTAGTCTGTGGAATTCTCTTCCCCAGAGAGCAGTGGGGGTTGGGTTATTTAAGTTATTCAAAACTGACATTAATTTTCAATGGACAAGGGAGTTGTGGATTATAGGGGACAGAATAGAAAGTGGAGATCACAGTCAGAGGAGTTATAATCTTACTAAATGACAGAGCAGGCTCAAAGTCTAAAAGCCTACTCCAAATCCCAACTCCTACCTTCCTCAATCACAGCACAAGAATTTGAATCCTACCATGGCAGATGGTGAAATTTTAATTCAATTAATAAATCTACAATTAAAAGTTAGAATAATGATTACCATCACAAGTAATGGTAATCATTGTTGATTGTTGTAAAACCCAATTTGGTTTACTAATATCTGACAGAGAAACAAATCTGCTATTACTAACTGGTCTGGTTTATGTGCGATTCCAGACCCAAAGAAATATGATGTATGTTCAATTGCCTGCTGTAATGTTTGAGCAAGCCACTCAAAAATCAAATCACTATGATGTCTAAAACAAAAGAATGAAACTAAACAGATGAACTTGCATTGACCAAGGCACCAAAAATATTAGTGACAGAATCAACTCTGTTAAATTTGCAAAATCCTTCTTATTAATAAATCAGGTTTATATCAAGGTTGTGAGAGCAGTCCCACAGATTAATCAAGTGGCAATCTGACATGGTCATACTCACAAAATCATACCTTACAGACAAAATCCCATTATCAACATCACTATGCCTGAGTTTATACTGACTCATTGGCAGAACAGGCCCAGCACAGATGGCAGCACAGTGGTATCCAGTCAAGAGGGTGTTGCTCTGGGAGACCTCAACATTGACTCTGGACCCCACGAAGTCTCATGCCATAAAGGTGAAACATGGGCAATGAAACCTCTGAAGATTACTACCTTCTAACTGCTCCCACCTAAAGAATCAGTACTTTCTCTTTTAATTTGTCACTGGGATTTGGATGTTGGTGAATGGGCCAGCCTTTATTGCCCATCTCTAATTGAGAAAACAGTGGTGACCTACCTCCTCAAGTCTTTACATGGACTTCCTTTAACATGGACACATACTGATTCATCAACTGGTAGAGAAGGCTGGGTGTTTGTTGGTGATCAGGTGATAAGCAGAAGGCTTCCTTGTCCAAGTTGTACTTCTCTGTGTCTCCATACTGAATATCAATTGGAAGAAGCACAGAGAAGGCCTGAGAGTACAGTTTGCATGGGGGATATCAATGCCTATTTGAGCAACTCAGTAGCGCCATCACTGATCAGGCTGGATGAGTCCTAAAGGTTGCACCTCCTAGACTGGGGATATGTGGCAATGGCTGAAAGAGCCAAGTGAAGCAAAGGAAGTACTTGACTTTTTCTCAGCCCCCTAAATGTTGTAGAAACGTCTGTCCAATTCAGTATTGGCAAGAATAACCACTGGGTAGTCATTTAGGAGAAGAAATTCCATCTGCACATTGAGATAATAGTCCATTTTGTTGTGTGACACACCCACTGTGCTAAAAGGGATAGATGTCAAAACATATCTAACAACTCAAAACAGGGCATTCATGGAGTGCTGTGGATTAGTAGCAACAGAACTGTATTCAACAACAATGTGTACCCTCATGGCCCAATATATCCCTCACCTCTGCAACTCAATCAAGCTGGTGGACCAACCCTGGTTCAATGTAGAGTGCAAGAGGGCATGCCAGGAGCAGCACTAGGAATACCCAAAACTGAGCTGTCAACCTGGTGAAGCTAGAACACAGGACTATCTGCATGCTAAATAGAGGGGACACCATACAATCCACAAAGCAAAGCATTCTACCACCAGTGTATCAGATCTAAGCTCTATAATCCTGCCACATCCAGTCATGAATGGTGGGGGACAATTAAACACAAGAGGAGAAGGTTTCACGAATATTCCCAGTATCAATGAAGGGAGTTCCCAGCACATTAATGTAAAAGATAAGGTCAATGTGCATGCATATAACTTCACCTGCTGCTGTAGGAGAATGACTTTGGTTGTGGATGATCAGTTGTCTGAGTTGCAGACATCTCAGTGGGATTTCCTCAGGTAAGTGTCCTAGGCCCAATCATTGTCACTGCTTCATTCAGACCTTCCTCCATCATAAATTTAAAAGTGGGAATCTTCACTGATTACTTCACAATGTTCAACATCATTCACAACTTTTCAGATACTGAAGCAGTCAAATGCAATAAGAGCTGGGTAATATTCAGATGACTGATAAGAGACTAGTAACATTCACATCACACAAATGCCAAGCAACATGTGCCAATTACAAGATTTACTACAGCAATTGACTAAAGTTTTCTTGACAGCACCTTCCAAACCTATGAGCTCTGCCACATAAAAGAACAAGGATGATGGATGCATGGGAACACCAACAACTATAGGATCCCATCCAAGCAAGATACATGCACTATCTGGATTTGGAATTAACACAGCATTCTTTCAGTATTGCTCAGTCAGGTTCATGGAACTCCCTGCCTGAAAGCAACGTATATGTACTTAAACCAAAGTCAAAAGGCAGTTCACCACCACTTTCTCTGAGGCAATTCAGTCTCGGTTATAAACACTCTCCAGCCATCAATGCCCACATTCCTTGAACAAAAGAAACAAAATGACAATTTCTGATTCTAACTTTCTTAACAGAACAGGTAAAAGCAGCATATACCAACAAGTGTCAGGTCCTTTTATAATGTGTAGGTCTAAATCTGTCGTCAACTGTATTGTGATGCAGCAACCTGACCAGTAGCTGCAGTGAGTTCCTTGGCAGGTGAAGGGAAATAGGTAAGGAGCAGAAGTCATCCAAAAATATAAGTTTTTAAAATATATGTTTACTCTTCCTGTGCACTCAGGTAGAGCAGTCATAATTTTCATTGGTGCTGCTACAGAGAAATGCATTTTGCAACTGCAAGGTGAGTGTAGGACAACCAAATTATCAGTCACAGATGTAGGGAACACAGAATCTAAGGCTGAGATATGGCCCGAGACAGTATAGATTTGACAATATTTTTCCCTTTAGTATAGGGTCCAGAAACCAGTACTGATATAATTATAGGAACAAGGGTTTTCTACTTTTGTTTCAAATATGCAGTCAACAGGTTTTTCATAAATATCTACAATTAATAACTTGGCACAATCATATAGTATTCCTAACCTCCTATCATGAGAATTTATTGCTATTGAGTAAATGAGGTAGTTTCCCCATGATGCTGCCAACTTTGGCAAAATAATGTCAGAGATTACCAGAGTGTGCAACAGGAACAGAAATTGTTGGAGAAAATCAGCAGGTCTGGCAGCATCTGTGGAGAGAAAACAAAGTTAATGTTTTGAGTCCAGTGACCCTTCTTCAGAACAGATAATAGCTCAGAAAAGGTGATATTTATGCTGATGACAGAGATTGGGTCAAAAGGAGTGGGCAGATAGGTGTTACAGAACCCAGCGAGAGAAAGAAAGAAAGTGAGGTGAGACAGAGGGACAATGGATAGTTGTGATTTTCAGGACCTCCAGAAATGTCCACCCTTTCCCTCAACTGAGAAAACTATTGTCTAATTTTGTGTGTTTGTTTCAGATCTCCAAATTACACAGTTCTTTGTTTTATTTTACCAGAGGGTGCACCCTGGTATAGCACCCCTCCTACATGGTCCCATATTTTCGACTGCTGGCTGCCCAATTTGAAAGGCAGAGAAAGCAACATTGCCCCCAGTGTAAAATGGCAGAAGCTAGTAACCTTGTCATTGTCATATCACCTCATGCCCTCAAGAGATGAATATTTCTTAATGCCAACAACATGATAGCACACAAACAGCATCATAACAATAGTGGCTAGGATCAGACTTACAGATCCAACATCCAAAAATAAGGCAAGTGTTGGCAGACATAAAAGATCAGAAATCAACATGCAAAGCTGAACATCCAGATTAAAATCTGTAAATATCAGGGCCATAAATCACAAAGTAGATCAATATTTCAGCATGACTTTTGGCTGAAGGTTGTTCAGATTTCAATCTTAAAAATTTACAAAGTGCGTGGAATTGATATATTGGATGCATGATTACCTTTAGTATTGTTAGCTTGACTGCTATTTAGAAAACTCTCACCATTTGTTTTCTTTCATTGTTGTTCCTCCACAAGATTGATTTCCCTTTGGTATCTGAGAAAAAATATTAATCATCATGGCTACAGCTGCAATCCTTGAAGCAATCTTGATTTCCCGCTGGTATCGTAGACTTGGATGGAGGCTCCAGATCTCCTTTGGGAATGCCTGTTTTTCTGATTAATTTTCAAGTGTATACCTTAGAAATTTCCTTGTATATCTTCCCATGGATAGAGAAGCAAGTGTTGACTGCTGATCCTCAGGTTTTGAAGTATTTCTCCAGTTTATCCTTTCTGCTGACATTGTTTCAGTATTGATTGGCCATTGCTTTATTAGCATGAGTCATTGGTTAGTCAGGGATAAGTTCTGAATGCCATTGAAATTTCAATGTTGAGATACATAATGCTTTTAAAACAATTAATTTGTAATACAGATTTAACTGAATGAATATCTATTATGCCCTTTTTATTCATTTGCACTTTTCTGATTTTTATAGGTGGGTTGCACCAGGGAAATTATTGTTAGTTGGATATTGGAAAACTTGATTGTAGCATTTGTGCATAGTGGAAACAGACTCGTAACTTACATAAGGTGCTTTGAGACATTCAAAGGGCATGTACAGCTGCCAACAAAAAGATATAAGAGCAAGGAACAGGAGTAAGCCATTTAGCCCCTTGAGCTGAGCAAGAAGAGCCACGATCTGTCATTCTTTACAGATCCCTCTGGTGATGTTAACATACAGCAGAGCGGAGAGAGTGAGTGTTACCTAGAATGATCTGAACAACGACTGTCGTTTAGGTCAGCAGCTGTGCACCAACACAGTCATCAGTCAGGATTGTGCCAGGAACTCTTGATGCCAGGGAGACATTGTACAAGGTTTGAGGAGGTGCTCTGTCATCATTGGAATCTTTTGGAATGGGAATGAGTTGGGAAATAGGATTTGATTTGATTTATTATTGTCACATGTAACTAGGTGCAGTGAAAAGTTTTATTTTGCTTGCAGTACAGGCAGATCATTCCAAATGAAGATCACAGGGTGATCGGACAGAGCGAGAGGTGCACAAAAAGCAAGATCAACATTAAATTTGAAATTTGTGAGGTCTTTTCAGAAGTCTAATAATAGCAGGGAAGAAGCTGTTATTGAACTTGCTGGTACATGAGTTTAAATGTTTGCATCTTCTGTATGGAATGTGAAAGGAGGAGTGGGACAGGAGGGGGGAATGAGGTGATGGAAAGAGGTGATGGAATTGATTTAAAATAATAATCGAATTGCAGGTCAGGATCAATCTGCAAATATGGTGATATTTTGATGAATGCGGGAGGAATGATTGGGATAAAAATGGAATGGTTAGGATCAATTGACATGGAATGTGGATGGTGTAGAAGGCATGAAATAGGAGAAGATGATTTTTTTGATTTGTTCATGTGAGCCTCACTGGTCATGCTGAGGTTCATTGACCATCTTTATTTGCATTGGAGAAGGTGATGGTGAATTGCCTTTTTATTGCACTGTGGACCTCAGAGTGTCAAGACACCCAAAGGACTGTTAGCAAAGGACTTCCAGGATTTTGGTCTCGCAACAGTGAAGGAACAGCTATAATAGGCTAATAAATTTAATGAAGCATTGTGGAAGGGGTTAAAATAAAACAAAGACAATTCAGACAAGATAGACAGTTTCAAAACAAGATGCGTGTGGAGCAGCACTGACCACAATTTGTTCCATGTAAAATATAGGAGTGGAGCAGTTAGACATGTAGCAAACTGCAACTTGCTCCAGTTTCAGCAGAAGAAGCTGTGAACCATATTTAACTTCTGTGGCAGGAGTCTAAGGCAAATGATCTAATCTGAAATGATGCTTAATCAAAGCAGGATATGATTGGTCTGTTGTGTTGGTAAAAACAATGACTGCAGATGCTGAAAACTAAATACTGGATTAGTGGTGCTGGAAGAGCACAGCAGTTCAGGCAGCATCCAACGAGTAGCGAAATCGACGTTTCGGGCAAAAGCCCTTCATCAGGAATAAAGGCAGTGAGCCTGAAGCGTGGAGAGATAAACTAGAGGAGGGTGGGGGTGGGGAGAGAGTAGCATAGAGTACAATGGGTGAGTGGGGGAGGAGATGAAGGTGATAGGTCAAGGAGGAGAGGGTGGAGTGGATAGATGGAAAAGGAGATAGGCAGGTCGGACAAATCCGGACAAGTCAAGGAGACAGTGCTGAGCTGGAAGTTTAAAACTAGGATGAGGTGGGGGAAGGGGAAATGTGGAAGCTGTTGAAGTCCACATTGATGCCCTGGGGTTGAAGTGTTCCGAGGCGGAAGATGAGGCGTTCTTCCTCCAGGCGTCTGGTGGTGAGGGAGCGGCGGTGAAGGAAGCCCAGGACCTCCATGTCCACTAATATCATTTATTGTATCTGTTGCTCCCTATGTGGTCTCCTCTACATTGGGGAAACTGGGCGCCTCCTAGCAGAGCGCTTTAGGGAACATCTCCAAGACACCCGCACCAATCAACCAAACCGCCCCGTGGCCCAACATTTCAACTCCCCCTCCCACTCTGCCGAGGACATGGAGGTCCTGGGCCTCCTTCACCGCTGCTCCCTCACCACCAGACGCCTGGAGGAAGAACGCCTCATCTTCCGTCTCGGAACACTTCAACCCCAGGGCATCAATGTGGACTTCAACAGTTTCCTCATTTCCCCTTCCCCTATATCATCCTAGTTTCAAATTTCCAGCTCAGCACTGTCTCCTTGACTTGTCCGGACTTGTCCGACCTGCCTATCTCCTTTCCACCTATCCACTCCACCCTCTCCTCCTTGACCTATCACCTTCATCTCCTCCCCCACTCACCCATTGTACTCTATGCTACTCTCTCCCCACCTCCACCCTCCTCTAGTTTATCTCTCCACGCTTCAGGCTCACTGCCTTTATTCCTGATGAAGGGCTTTTGCCCGAAATGTCGATTTCGCTGCTCATTGATCTGTTGTGATGCTAAGGCTTGAAACTTAATATATAATCGGTCAGTAAGAAGAAACCGATAAATGATAGAAGAGGATTTGTGTATAAAAACATGATTGTCATCGCCGAAAGGCAGACTGTCTGGACAAGGGCAACTTCTGTCCCTTGTAAGATTGAGTCCCTTGCATTGCCAATAATAAAGCCGCTGTGTAACAAGAATACTATCATCTGACTAAATCTTTCTTTGTCAGTATACAAATTAGACAGTAAAGTCAGTACGCAAATGTGGTTTGACAGGAATGCCATGGAATGTAGGGGGCAGCATCAGAGGGATGACATGGGAAGGACAGAATGCCTTTGGATGTAGTTAGCAATGTGGGGGAATTGTATGAACGGGTGGCATGGGGAATATGAAATGGAATTAGATTGGGATGGCATGGGGAGATGGAATATGGAAGGCATGGAAGGAATTGTGGGAAAGAATGAAGCCTCTGAGTGTGGAGTAAATGGCATGACAGAGATGCCATGAAGAACATGAAATGGCATGGGAGTGGTATATGATTAAGTATACTAATTTGACCCCAAATGTTTGTGGGTCACTGCTATTCTTCCATATTTTCAATAGCAGTTAAAGCCATGATTTAACCCAAGTTAGATACTGTGGATGCTGGAAATCTGAAATAGAAACAGAAAGAGCTGGACAAACTCAACAGGTCAGTCAGTATCAGTAAAGTTAACTCTGCTCTGAAGAAGAGTTATATTAGACTCAAAACATTAACTCTACAGCTATGTATATAAGTAGAGTGACAGCTGTTTGGATGAGGGGGCAAGGTGTCAGATGAGTATGGGATAGGATACCAAATGAATGATGATATAGGGTGGCAGCTGTTGGGTGAAGGGAGAAAAGTGGGTGGAAGAGTGGGGTGGACCAGGAGTTCGAGTGATGAGGTTAAGGGACAGTTGAGTATATTTCTAGGTCAGAAGTCACACAGCACCAGGTTATAGTCCAGCAGGTTTATTTGAAATCACAAGCTTTCGGAGCCTGCTCTTTCACCAGGCATTCCAGTGTTCAGACTGAGGAAGATCTTGGGTGTTGGGGATGCACACAGGAGTCCAGGTTGAGGAGATAGGATGTCAGGGATCAAAGGTTTGTGTCATTTGGGAAGGGGGACAATATTGTGTATCTCAGGGGGTCACGTCAGACATTCAGGGAAGGAGTCAGTCTGCATGACTGAAGGATCGATGTCAGTGACTGGAGAGATTTCATGCCAATGATAGGCAGTCAGTTTGATAGTTTGCTGGGAGTTACAGCAAGTTTTAATGCCTCTCATGCTTTTAAGGCCATCACATCCGCAAACATTCAATCACTCCATCATCAATGCTTAGTAGCAATAGTGTTTACCATCTGCAAGATGCACTGCAGAAATTTGCCTAAGATTCCTTACATTGTATCTTCTAAAACCCACAACCACTTGCATCTCGAAGGTCATGGGCAGCTGATACATGAGAACACCAGCACCTACAAGTTTTCCAAGCTATTCACTGTCCTGACTTAGACATATATTGATGTGCATGTGCTGGTGTTGGATTGGAGTGGATAAAGTCAGAAGTCGCACAACATCAAGTTATCATCCAACAGGTTTATTTGAAATCACAAACTTTTGGAGTGCTATTCCTTCACCATTTCATCTGGTGAAAGAGCAGGCTCCGAAAGCTTGTGATTTAAAATAAACCTGTTGGACTATAACCTGGTGCTGTGTGACTTCTGACCTAGAAATATATTACCACTGTTACTTCTTGAGCTTACTCTCAGGTTTCATAACACCTGGAAAACCCACGCAGCTATTGTTGAATTCAAATCAGCCCTCTGCAGTGTGGGAGTCTGACTTAAGCATGGTAATGAAGTTTTCTACCTCTCCATTGATGAACACTCATCATATGCAATGGCATTCATGAAAATGATGGCAGGCACCTATATGGTGGGATGGAGGCACTAACTCATCCTGGGATTAGTTAGTAGAGACCAGAGATCTTGCTTTGAAACAACAATACATGGGCAAAGCTATTCAAAAGTTCCAGCCCTGGTTCTTAGAGGCAGTATTAACTATCAAGCTTTGGTTTCCACAGAAAAAAAAACTAAAATAAATTAGAATATAATCCTCAAACAACACATGGAATAACATGAAATGTAATGTCGTAGGTCAGACATTAATCTCACTGTGCACACTCATTAAAAACAACTGCCTGCTGCATTTGGAGTACAAAATGTAGGAAAATTCATATAAAAATGCCCATTTTAATTAATCAATGAAACAGCAGACAGCCTCCATCACTTGCACGTAAGTCTCTTTGCCAGAGTTCCCTTCATGAACCTGACTCTGCCTCAGCCCCAGCCTCAGCTCTTCTGCTATTGAAACCTTCATTCACCTCCAAACATAACTATTCCAACACGCTACTGGCCAGTCTCCAATTTTTCACCCTTCCCAAACTTCAGGTCATTCAAAATTATGTTTAACTTATATTAAATGCTGTTCACATTGTCTCATTCCTTTGCAAAGCTCCTATACTATTCATCTGAACCATTTCCCACAGTAATGTGTTTCACATTTTAAGCAGACTCCATTAAATAAAGCTCTTCTTTTTCTTAATTGGGTTTATTAATATGCATTCTGCAGTTGTTGTTCTGGTAATTTATTTCACTTCTGAATTCAATCTTCAACACTCACTTGTCCTAGAATAAATTAATTAGTTCCATTTTTATTGCAATACATTCCATCTCTATGCATTCCTCAACCCATAATGTGTATAGCACATCAAGAAGAGATTTTCAAACTACTTTTTTAATTGGGCTAATTTAACATTATTTACAAAAACAATGAAGTTCCAAATGAAAAACTAACAATTCCAGCAAAGAAGATCTCATTCAGACAAGATCATTGATATTCAAGCTGTTCTAAGTGATTGCATCCTCTCAATTCCATTATTTTCGGAGTGTCAGGTTCAATATCTAACACTGCAATCAAGTCAGTCAGTGTTACATTTAAGCAAAATCTCTTTAAGTAATGTCTTTTCAGTAAGTTACTGACTGGCATATTTCATTAACCTCTTGTCAAACTGCAATAGAGCATGCAAGTTTTAGGCTTATCCCTATTCACAACAATTAAGCTAAATGGAACTATGCAAGTGAAATAATATATTACTAGAATTATGATCGAACATTATCTGAGTTTACACTCTCCCCACTTTGATCGATGAACACTTTTTAAGAACTTGTCCAGGGCCTTCACAAGAGTAGCATCCAATGACATACTTTCAAAGCATGATATATTTTATTATCATGTTTAGAATGATGCTATCTCAGAGAAACATATATAGCTATGAGATGCAAATGGGCTGAGTTTGCCTTTGACATAAGGAATCAAGATATTGTTGAGCAAAAATATTTATAATAATAGAATAAAAGTGGCATTGGACAGAATTTTCCCATTTTCAGTTGAATTGTTTTGATGAGTGAAATTCATCTGGCTCGATCTGCCACATCTTGGAGACACTTGCATCTCACAAGCATCCACTCTGAATCTCACAAATTATATAATTGGGCCCTTTGGTGCTCTTCTCAAACACTTGCAGGAACATATGAACAAGGCCATTCGGTCCTTGAAATCTGCTCCACCATTTAATAAGATCATGGGTGAACTGATTGCAACTTCAAAACCACAACCCCACCTAACCCTGATAACCTCTCATTTGTTTAACAAAAATCTATCCACCTTTGCTTTAAAAAGATTCAAGGAATCTGCTTCCATCACATTTTAAATGGGTGAAGTATAAAGACTCACAATATCTGTGAGAATTCTGATCTTTAATTTAAATGGGCCAACTTTTTTTTATATAGAGGGAACCCCTGGTTCTTGATGTTCCCAGAAGATAAGGGCCCATGGTGTTAGAGCCAAGGTGCTAGCATGGATAGAAATTTGACTGTCTGGCAGAAAGCAGAGAGTAAGAATAAAAGGGTCCTTCTCAGGGTGAAGGTGATGGCAAGTGGCATTCCACAAAGCTCAGTGTTCGGACCACAATGTTTCATTTTATACATTAATGATCCAAATGAAGGAACTGAAGGCATTCTGGCTAGGTTTGCAGATGATACAAAGATAGGTAGAGGGACAGGTAGCATTGAGGAGGGACAATGTGGGACAGTGTGAGGTCATAGACCTTGGTAGGAAGAATAGAGGCATAGACTATTTTCTAAATGTGGAGAAAATTCAAAAAACTGAAGTGCAAGGAGACTTGAGAGTTCTAGTCCAGGATTCTCTAAAGGTAAATGTGCAGGTTGAGTCAGTAGTTGGGAAGGTAAATGTATTTCAAAAGGACTTGAATATAAAAACAGGGAAGTAATTCTGAGGGTCTATAAGATTAGATTACTTACAGTGTGGAAACAGGCCCTTTGGCCCAACAAATCCACACCGACCCTCCGAAGAGCAACCTACCCAGACCCATTCCCCTACATTTATCCCTTCACCAAACAGTACGGGCAATTTAGCATGGCCAATTCACCTAACCTGCACATTTTTGGACTGTGGGAGGAAACCGGAGCACCCGGAGGAAACCCACGCAGACACGGGGAGAATGTGCAAACTCCACACAGACAGTTGCCTGAGGCAGGAATTGAAGCCAGGTCTCTGGCGCTGTGAGGCAGCAGTGCTAACCACTGTGCCATGGTGCCTCCACTTTACAAACATGTTGTTCCCCCCACCATAAGGCTCTGGTCAGGCCATATTTGAAACATTGTGTACAGTTTTGGGCCTCAGACCACAGGAAAATGGACTGGCCATGGAGAGTATTCAGAGGAGATTCATGAGAATGGTGCTGGGGATGAACACCTTAACAGATGATGAATGTTTGAGGACTCTGGGTCTATACTCAATGAAGTTTAGAAGGATGAGGTGGGATCTACTAGAAACTTACAGAATAGTGAATGGCCTGGACAGAGTAGATGTTGAGAAGATGATTCCATTGGTTGGAGAGACTAGAACTTGAGGGCACAGCCTTAGAGTAAAGGGAAGAGAATAGAGATTAGGAGAAACTTCTTCAGCCAGAGAGTGGTGAATCTATAGAATTCACTGCCACAGAGGCTGTGGAGGCCGGGTCATTCAGCTTAATTAAGACAGTGATAGATAGGTTCTTGACTGTAATGGGGATGAAGGGTTATGGGAGAATGGGGTTGAGAAACGTATTAACCACGATTCAATAGCAGACCACACTCAATGGGCTGAATGGCCTATTTTTTGTTCCTATGTAATATGGTCTAAGAGAAAACATTCTATTGACATTAATCTTGTCAAGACCTCTGAGGATCTTACTCGTTTCAATAAATTCATCTCTAACTCTTCTGAACTGTAGTGGTGAGGCGAAAATGACATACGGACTGCACTTGACTGAATGTTGTATGAAGGAGTTCGAGCAAAATTGGAGTCAATGAGAACCAAGGGGAAAACTCTCCACTGGTTGGAATTGTACTGAACACAAACGAAGATGGTTATGGTTCTGGGATGTCAGTCATCTCAGCTCCGGGATATCATTTCAAGTGATCCTTAAAGTAGTGTTCTAGGCCTAGCCATCTTTAATTGCTTCACGAATGACCTTCTATCCACCACTAAGTCTGAAGTGGGGTTATTCACTGATAATTGAACAATGTTCAGCCACATTTTCAACTCCTCAGACACTGAAGAAATCTATTTCCAAATGCAGCAAGACTTGGATAATATATAGGTTTGGGCTGATAAATGCCAAGCAATATTTATTCACACAAATGCCAGGCAACGACCATCAATTCTTGATGTTCAACGGCATTGCCATTGCTGAACACCCTACTAACAACATCCAGGGGGTTGCCATTGCCCTGACACTGAACTGGACTCATCAAGTAAGTGGTGTCTCTAAAAGAACAGATCAGAGACTAGAAATCCTGCAGTGAGTAACTAACCTTCTGACTCCACAAATTCTGACCACAATTGACAAGGTACTCATCAGGAGTGTAATGAAATATCCCCCATCCCTAGATGTTTGCAGATCTAAGAAAGCATCATGTAAAAATCACGATTGGCATCATCTCTACAACCATTCTGTCCCTCTGTTACTGATGCTCAGTAGCAGCAGTGTGTATTATCTACATTATGCACTTCATAAATTCACCAAGACTCCTTCGAGAGCATCTTCCAAACCCATGACCATTGCCAGCTAGAAGGACAAGGGCACCAGCCACACCATGTTGTAAAAGGGGTGAATTAGAAGTATGAACTGTATAATTATAAGCCTTCAGAGAGATTTTTAAAGTATGCCTTGGTTTCAAGTTGTTCCTACTGAAAACATGAAAGGAATGTAGCTTAGGCTATTATTATACTGCCTCATTTATAACACCTTGAAATATTTAACAAGTGGAAATAGAATTAAAAGGTAATGGAATAGAGCTATTTTCAAAGTCTGTATTTATATGTCATACTATGATTTGTTTGCTCATAAAATTAACTTGTCTGGCCAAAACAACACTGCAATCACATTAATAGAAGACGTTGGGTGAAAGCCATCATATGATGAAACTTCAATAATGCCCCGAGTTTCTGATTAAGCTGGATTAATATTGGAAAATCCAAATAAGGGGAAATAAGTTGATCCTGGTGTATAAACAATGAGTTCAGATTCTCCCCATGTGCTGTTTCATTGGACAATTTAGCCATTTGAAATATTTTTTTAAGTGTTAGACTAGCAAAAGTACATACGTAAATAAGTTGTATTCATTCACCAATATCACCAATACTTCCCAGCATTGACACTATTATGTTTTTGCTTCCACCAAGGATGAGGCAGGGGTGATATTTATTTAACAATTGATGAAGGAAGAGATTAGGTTAACATACCAGTACTTGACAGTGGCTCAAAGACAGCTTGGTTAATAAAATTGAAGTTATTGAAAGAGAAAACCTGTTTTGAATGACACATAAATTTATTGGACTCTGTTGCCAACAGTTTGTTAGTAAAAGAAATCTAGCAATGTTAGATATAAAGAAAATAGACAATGAATAATGAATATAAATGGCAATCCTAATAAGACTGCACACCATCATATAAATTGATTGGTTTTACTCATTCCAACAAGGCAACTAAGCTGGAATCTCTGTGATTATTAAATCTAGAAAATCTCACCACACATTGGGTAGATATGTATAAATTATATTTCTCAACACGAAACCACTAAAAGACTTATCTAACCTAATGAGTTATTGAAAGATGGATGAAAAATTCCAGGATGCAATTGTAAGTGGGTTTAAAGTTGCAGATTTAAAATAGTGTTGATTTTTAATTGTTTCATATTTCTGCTATAACTACTTCTTAATATTCTGGTGTTAAAAATACTGTAGAAAATGTGATAATGCTACTACTTTACTTTGTTTCTCAACCATTTAACTTTGCAATTCTGCTTAAATATATTAGATCAAAGCATTAAACCTCACAAGATTCAAAGATCAATTTCCCATTTAAAATAATCCAAATCAGTTTTTTCTTTAAATTAAGAACTGAATAGATACAAAAGAAATCAAACCACCGAATTCTTTGAGGTAACTGATGATGCATTAAGAAACTAAACATAAGAAAATAAATTCACCTTTGCTATATATTAGTCGAACTGAGTTTGAGCACGATGACAATCTTGTGAGAAAATCAGAAAATGCTTGAAACATGAAGCAAATTAGACTGCTTCTATAGAGGAATGGACGACTTAACAAAGGAGAGTTTGAGAGCTCTCCAGATCTTTTTCTGCGTCTTTCTTATTTGCATGGAAAAACTAAAATGTATTAATTCTGTGAAGTATCTCATTGCCCAATAGCAAGTGGGATTTCCAGAAGTCCCTTCTTTGGATCATTTATTGATCTGCAAAACAAAGTTGCAAATGTGGAGACCTGAGACCCATCGTTGTGCCACAAGGATCGGTGCTGGGCCCAATGCTTTTGTAATTTATATAAATGATGTGAACATAGGAGTATAGTTTGTAAGCAGATGACATTAAAATTGGAGGTGCAGTGGACAGCGAAGGAGGTAACCTCAGACGACAACAGCATCTGAATCGGATGAGCCAATGGCCCGAGGAGTGGCAGAAGGAGTTTAATTTAGATAAATATAAGGTGCTGCATTTTGGAAAGACTAATCAGGGCAGGACTTATACACTTAATGGTAAACTCCTGGGGAATGTTGCTGAGTGAAGAGACCATGGAGTGTAGGTTCACAGTTCCTTGAAAGTAGATTTGCAGACAGATAGGATAGTGAAGAAGACACTTGGTATGCTTGCCTTTATTGGTCAGAGTATTGAGTGTAGGAATTGGGAGGGCATGTAGCAGCTATACTGACATTGGTTTAGCCATTTTTAGAGTATTGTGTGCAATTCTGTTCTCCCTCCTCTAGGAAGGATGATGTTAAACTTGAAAGGGTTCAGAAAAGTTTTGCGGGGATGTTGCCACAGTTGGAGGGTTTGAGCTATTGGCAGAGGCTGAACAGACTGGGGCTATTTTCCCCAGAGCATTGGAGACTGAGGCGTGACCTTAATGAGGTCTATAACATCATGAGAGGTATGAATAGGGTAAATAGGCAAGGTCTTTTCCCCCAGGTGGTGGAGTCCAAAACTAGAGGGCATAGATTGAAGGTGAGGGGAAAAGATATAAAACGGAGCTAAGGGGTGACTCTTTCACAAAACGTGTGGTGCGTGTATGGAATGAGCTGACAGGGAAAGAGGTGGATGCTGGTACAATTACAACATTTAAGAGACATATTATATTCATACATATATGAATAGGAATGGTTTAGAGGAATGTGAGGCAAATGGGACGAGATTTATATAGGATATCCGGTCAACATGGACGAGTTGGACTGAAGAGTCTATTTCTGTACTGTACAACTCATCTTCCAACCTCCCACCTCTGTATACATCGCATAATCCCCCACCATTTCTGCCACCTACAAAAGATCCCACTACCAGAGAAATATTTCCCTCCCCTCCCCTTCCTCTTTCTTGTAAAGACCATTCCATCCTCGACTCTCTTGTCAGGTCCACGCACACCAAGCCCCCCACCAAACCAATCCACCCTCCCCTTCTGGAACTTTCCCCTGCCACCATAGCAATTGCAAAACCTGTGCCCACACCTTCCCCCCCTTACCTCCATCCAAAGCCCCAAAAGAGCCTTCCACATCCATCAGAGTTTTACCTGCATTTCCACACATGTCATTTACTGTATCCTTTGCTCCCGATACAGTCTCCTCTACATTGGGGAGACAAGACACCTACTTGCAGACCACTTCAGAGAACACCTCTGGGACACCCACACTAACCAACCCCACTGCCCCGTGGTCGAACACTTCAACTCTCCCTCCCACTCCACCAAGGGCATGCAGGTGCTGGGCCTTCTCCATCACAAAACCCTAACCACGCAATGCCTGGAGGAAGAACACCTCATCTTCCACCTTGGGACTCTTCAACCAAATGGCATCAATGTGGATTTCACCAGTTTCCTCACTCCACCTTCCCCCACTTTATCCCAGTTCCAACCTTCAAACCCAGCACCACCGTCATGACCTGTCTTAACTGTCCACCTTCCGTCCCACCTATCTGCTCCATCCTTCTCTCTGACCTATCACCATTAGCCCCACCTCCATTTCCCTATCGCACTCTCAGTTACCTCGCCCCCTGCCCCACACTCCCTCTCATTTATCTTCCCACCTTGTCGGCTCACAAGCTGCATTCCTGATGAAGGGCTCTTGCTCGAAACATCGATTCTCCTGCTCCTTGGAAGCAGCCTGATCTGCTGTGCTTTTGTAGCACCACACTCTCGATACATGATTGTAATGCCTCCTTATCACTTGTAATGTGTTTTACTTATTTAAATAAACTAATCTGCATAGTTCTATCAATCTCTTCGATCATTAGACCATTGTCATTAGCATGACATGATAAAAGCAGTGGAAACATTGTGCTGATGAGTCTTTCATGCTTGAACAATAAACACAGTCAATGGTCTCAGAACTTGGTAGGGTGCATAATACAACATTCAATGATTTTGCTCAACACAGTATCAGAGAACATTGAAAGGACAGCTTGCTGTGACCGATATCCTAACAAAAGGCCAGTGAACACCCTTGAGAAAGACAAGTTATCATGTTGTGTGCTGGAATGATAGCAAGCAAATGAAGATCAAAGGCTTCTGAAGGGCTTTTGCCTGAAATGTCAATTCCCCTGCTCCTCGGATGCTGCCTGACCTGCTGTGCTTTCCCAGCACCACACTCTTGACTCTGATCTCCAGCATCTGCAGTCCTCACTTTCTGCTGCTACCAATATGACCACAAAATCCCCTAGCTTAATTTGGGAGTCAAAGAAACCTCTTGACAGAATTTAAATTATGGAAACTGTGCTTGGAGCTGTGGTTTCTCAATTTGGGTGTGTCTGATGTAAAACAGCAACCGATTAAGATTTGCTTTGTCATTAGGAGGGAAGGTATGCACAAACGGAAGAAATCAGGATTGATCACAACAAGCCAGAAGATCACCAAATATTATGGACCACATTAGAAGACAAGCTCATATTCAGGTTTAACTTAGAGTTCATGTAATTTAGATAGAAGCCCAGAGTATCTACAGACCAATGTGAGCAGATTCGGAGAAAAGAGTTCATTATGCAATTTTTCAAATGGAGAACTAGTAAATAGACCTGTCAAGTTGGTGATTCCCCCCATACACCCCAATGGAAACTTTCTTGAAATATTTACAAGACAAACCAAAGACTTATAGCATCTAAGACCAACTGAAGGATAGTCATAAGTACAAAGTGATCCTTGCAGGTTAACAAAGCTTGCAAATTCTGTATATAAACTTGACAGTTGAAATAATCCCAAAAGACACAAACGTAGCAAGGTATATAGAAGATGTGGACTTCTGCATGGACAAAAGAAATACTTAAGAGTTCAGTCAGTTTTGCAAAACACGAGGCAGAAAGCCAATTAGCTGAGGCAATGCATCAAAGCAAAGAACCGTGCATTAATCCAAACACCACACACAAGGAATCTTTTCAAGTTATAATAGAGGCAATCTGGTATCCTGTAAGAGGCACATAAGAAGTGATTTATTAATTTTAAATCTTATTAGAGTTATTTTTTTGATTAAAAGTATTTCCTGATAGCTTCCCCTCACAGAGTTCCAGTTAGTCAATCCTGGGTATACAGGATTGATAAAACCATTCCACAGGGGAAGAAGTTGCTTGAGATTGTCACCTTTCTCCAAATAACTTGCTTAATTTTAATAAGCCTTAGATGTACTATAAGTGTCTCAGATATTTCCAAATATATGATTAGATTAGATTAAATTCCCTACAGTGTGGAAACAGGCCCTTCAGCCCTGCTCCCTGTAAAAACGCTATCCCATATTCCCAATTCCTTCGCCTCCGCCGCATCTGCTCCCAGGAGGACCAATTCCACTACCGAACAACTCAAATGGCCTCCATCTTCAAAGACCACAATTTCCCCTCAGACGTGGTCAACAATAAACTCCACTGCATCTCCTCCACTTCCCACACCTCCACCCTTGAACCCCGCCCCTCCAATCGCCACCAGGACAGAACCCCACTGGTCCTCACCTTCCACCCCACCAACCTCCGGATACATCGTATCATCCTCCGTCATTTCCGCCACCTCCAAACAGACCCCACCACCAGGGATATATTTCCTTCCCCACCCCTATCAGCGTTCCGGAGAGACCACTCCCTCCGCGACTCCCTTGTCAGGTCCACACCACCCACCAACCCAATCTCCACTCCCGGTACCTTCCCCTGCAACCGCAAGAAGTGCAAAACTTGCGCCCACACCTCCCCCTCACCTCCCTCCAAGGCCTCAACGGATCCTTCCATATCCATCACAAATTCATTTGCACCTCCACATACACTGTATCCACTGCACCCGATGTGGTCTCGTCTACATTGGGGAGACAGGCCGCCTACTTGCGGAACGTTTCAGGGAACACCTCTGGGATACCCGCATCAACCAACCCAACCGCCCTGTGGCTGAACACTTTAACTTCCCCTCCCACTCCACCAAGGACATGCAGGTCCTTGGCCTCCTCCATCGCCAGACCCTGGCCACACAACGCCTGGAGGAAGAGCACCTTATCTTCCGCCTAGGAACCCTCCAACCACACAGGATGAATATAGATTTCTCCAGCTTCCTCATTTCCCTTCCCCCCACCTTATCTCAGTCCCAACCCCCGATTCAGCACCGCCTTCTTGACCTGCCCAACCTCTCTGCCCCCACCCCCTCTCCAGCCTATCACCCTCACCTCCTTCCACCTATCGTGTTCCCAGCGCCCCTCTCCCAAATTTCACCCCCACCTTTTATCTCAGCCCACTTGGCACACCAGCCTCATTCTTGAAGAAGGGCTTATGCCCGAAACGTCGATTCTCCTGCTCCTCAGATGCTGCCTGGCCTGCTGCGCTTTTCCAGCACCATACTTTTCAACTCTGGTCTCCAGCATCTGCAGTCCTCACTTTCTTCAGCCCAACAAGTCCACACCAACCCTCCGAAGAGTAACTCACCCAGATCCATTCCCTCTGGATGATGCACCTAACTCTATGGCCAATTTAGCATGGCCAATTCACCTGACCTGCACATCTTCGGATTGTGGGAGGAAACCGGAGCACCCGGAGGAAACCCATGCAGACACGAGGAGAATGTGCAAACTCTACACAGACAGTCGCCCAAAGCTGGAATCGAACCTGAGACCCTGGTGCTGTGAGGTAGCAGTGCTAACCACTGAGCCACCATGCTGCCCCAATTTTATAGAGGGTAAGATTCTTTGTGTTTCTAACAAAAAATGTAAATTAGATGATTTACTAATGTTACAATTTTATTAACAGAAATTAACAAGAAATACATTTTAACTGGATAAATATGCAGCTATACTAAACAAAGTATTCAAAGATGTAATACATAATCTAATAGAATCCATTGGGATGTTATTTATAACCATTCAGAAGCATCTAGGAATATCTAGGAATTGCTAAGTATAGAATAACTAACAAGAACATTGTTGTATATTGATTTCAAATCGTGTTCATGTGATAAGAAACTTTCCCATCTATTATTGGGTGGATGTTTCCAGTATTCCTCCTGTAATCAACATGTTATTTTCATATTTGGGTGTGAGGTTATAATATCTCTTTCCAGATCTTCCTTTCAGTCATTAATTTTGATAAACTTACTTAATACCATATTAATAGCATGTGTGTTATCTCTATGTTTAGACCATATGACATAGGAGCAAAAGTGAGACCATTCAGCCCATCGAGCTTGTTCCCCAATCTAATCATGGCTCATAAAGTTTCTCAACACCATTCTCCCACTTTCTCCCCATAGCTCTTGCTCTCCTTGACAATCAAGAACTTATCTATCTCCGTCTTAAATACACTCAATGACCCGGCCTCCACGGCCTTCGGTGGCAGTGAATTTCATATATTCACAACTCTCTGGCTGAAGACTTTGATCCTTAACTCCGTTCTAAAAGGTCTTCCCTTTACTCTAAGGCTGTGCCCTCGGGTCCTAGTCTCTCCAACCAATAGAAACATCTTCCTAACGTCCACTCTGTTCAGGCCATTCAATATTCTGTAAGTTTCAATTTGATCCCTCTCATCTGTCTAAACTTCAACTAGTATAGACCCAGAGACCTCAAACTTTCCTTACATGGTGAGCTTTTCATTCCTGGCAAAATTCTTGTGAACTTCCTATGAAATTTACCCAGGACCTGTACATCCTTCCTGAGATAAGGAGGCCGAAAACTGCACACAGTACTCCAAATGTGCCCTGACTAGAGCCTTATAGAGCCTCAGAAGTACTTCCCTGCTTTTATATAAAAGTCCTCTCAAAATAAATGCCAAAATTTCATTTGTTTACCAACTTGCAAGTTTATTTTGAAAGAATCCTGGGCTAGAACTCTCAACTCCCTTTGAATTTCATACTTCTGAATTTTCTCCCCATTTAGAAAATAGTCCATTCCTCTATTCTTCCTAATGAAGCGCATTGCCTCACACTTCCCCAAGTTATTCTCCATCTGCCACTTTTTTTTGCCCGCTCTCCTATCCTGTCCAAATCCTTCTGTAGCATCCCCACCTTGTCAATGTTCCTTCAATGTTTCTATCAAGGTATATCCTAACTTCAAACTGTACATTTCTGGCTTTTCCTGTTAGCTGCAATTGTATTGAATGGCTAATTCGAACATGAATCTTTATCATTAAATGTTTTTAATTTTTATGTAGGTCCAAGCAAATTTGTTTCACTTATTTCTCAAGCATACCTATATTTCTACCAGATATCAATCACTTTTACGTGAAGTAACTAACAAACTTGTCAATGTACATGACCAGACAAAAATTGTAAATGCATGCTTTATGCATTAGTCTCTTGGAAAGCTTCAATGTCACCATAATTGTTTGCAAAGACTCAAGTTATTTGTCCTCATGAAGCTAGTTTAAATATACTATCAACTCAGATCGACACAGGAATCAAGTGCCAATATATCACCAATATAAATTCTAAATGTACTCAGAGACATGAGAAGCCATGACGAAACTGATGAATGTATGGTATACAATATACAACATTTCACCAATTCAACGTACTTCTGAGGCTTTATAAGGCTCTGGATCAGTACTGCTGGAGTGTAAGTACGATCAATCAATCAACTGGAAGTCACAGATAATCAACTTTATTGACTCTACTGTACTCACAATAGCAGGATACCAGTATGCTGTGACATCACACTTATCACAATCCTTTGAATCAATCAAACATCATGCACCAAAGAAACTGCAGCAGAATATTCAAGAAACAAAAGCAAAGCTGAAGATTACAGAAGAACAGAACACGTCATTTTCTTCTGAATTAGTGGAGACAAAATCTCAACTCTCTGTTGTGGAGACAGAAATGAAAGTTCAAGAGGAAAAGGCTGAACAACTCAATCAGGATAAATCTCAATCTGAGAATACCATCTTTAAGATTATGAAGTGTTTAATGGATAGTTCTGCTCAGCTTAAAGTCAAAAAGATTCACATTTTTGGATCATTGGAATCTCTTCTAGGGTAGAAGTGCCCAGTGGAGTACAATGTGGATAGATTGCACCTGAATTGGAAGGGGACTAATATACTGGCAGGGAGATTTGCTAGAGCTGCTCCCAGAGGTGGGGTGGGTGGTGGGGTTGGGGGGGGGATGGTGGTGGTGGTGGTGGGGTTGGGGGGATGGTGGTGGTGGTGGTGGGGTGGGGGGGATGGTGGTGGTGGTGGTGCAGGGAGGATGGAGGTTGGACCCAGGGAGATAGTGAGGAAAGAGATCAATCTAGACTGGTACAGTTGAGAAAAGAAGTGAGTCAAACAGTCAGTGCAGGCAGGGACAAAGCAGAGAATTAGGTAGGACTGATAAATTAAACTGCATTTATTTCAATGCAAGAGGACTGACAGGGAAGGCAGATGAACTCAGGGCATGGTTAGGAACATGGGATTGGGATATCATAGCAATTATGGAAACGTGGCTCAGGGATGGAAAGGACTGGCAGCTTCATGTTCCAAGATACAAATACCATGGCAAGGATAGAAAGGGAGGCAAGAGAGGAGGGGGAGTGGCATTTTTGATAAGGGATAATATTGCAGCTGTACTGTGGGATGATCTTCCCAGAAATACATCCAGGGAAGTTATTTGGGTGGAACTGAGAAATAAGAAAGGGATGATCACCTTATTGGAATTGTATTATAGACCCCCTAATAGACAGTGGGAAATTGAGAAACAAATTTGTATGGAAATTTCGGTTATCTGTAAGAATAATAAGGTGGTTATGGTAGGGGAGTTTAACTTTCCAAACAGAGACTGGGACTGCCATAGTGTTAAGGGTTTAGATGGAGAGAAATTTGTTAAGTGTACAAGAAAATCTTTTGAGTCAGTATGTGGATGTACCTACAAGAGAAGGTGCAAAACTTGACCGACTCTTGGGAAATAAGGCAGGGCAGGAGACTGAGGTGACAGTGGGGGAGCACTTTGGGACCAGCGACCATAATTCTATTAGTGGAGGAGGGCTAATTTTGATGGTATTAGGCAAGAACTTTCAAAAGCTGATTGGGGGCAGTTGTTCACACTTAAAGGGATGGCTGGAAAGTGGGAAGCCTTCAGTAGTAAGAGTCCAGAGTCAGTGCATTCCTGTTTGGGTGAAAGGAAAGGCTCGTTTGTGTAGGGAATGCTGGGTGACTAAAGAAATTGAGGGTTTGGTCAAGAAAAAGAAGGAGCATATGTCAGGTATAGACAGGATAGATCGAGTGAATCCTTAGAAGAGTATAAAGGCAGTAGGACAATAATTAAGAGGGAAATTAGGAGGGCAAAAAAGGGGACATGAGATAGCTTTGGCAAATAGGGTTAAGGAGAATCCAAAGGGTTTTACAAATACATTAAAGACAAAAGAGTAACTAGAGTGAGAATAGGGCCCCTCAAAGATTAGCAAGACAGCCTTTGTGTGGAGCCGCAGGATATGTGGGAGATACTAAACGAGTATCTTGCATCAATGTTTACTGTGGTGGAGGACATGGAAGATATAGAATGTGGGGAAATAGATGGTGACATCTTGCAAAACGTCCATATTAGAGAGGAGGAAGTGCTGGATGTCTTGAAATGCATCAAGTTGGATAAATCTCCAGGACCTGATCAGGTGTACCCTCGAACTCTGTGGGAAGCTAAGGAAATGATTGCTGGGCCGCTTGCTGAGATATTCGTATCATCGATAATCACAGGTGAGGTGCCAGGAGAATGGGGGTTGGCTAATGTGGTACCATTATTTAAGAAAAGTGGTAAGGTCAAGCCAGAGAACTCTTGACCAGTGAGCCTGATGTCAGTAGTGGGCAAGTTGTTGGAGGCAATCCCGAGGGACAGGATTTGCACGTTTTTGGAAAGACAAGGACTGATTAGGGATAATCGGCATGGTTTTGTGTGTGGGAAATCATGTCTCACAAACATGATTGAGTTTTTTGAAGAAGTAACAAAGAAGATTGATGAGGGCAGAGTGGTAGACGTGATCTATTTAGACTTCAGTAAGGCATTCGACAAGGTTCCCCATGGGAGACTGGTGAGCAAGGTTTGATCTCATGAAATACAGGGAGAACTAGCTATTTGGATACAGAACTGGCTCAAAGGTAGAAGGCTGGAGGCCTGTGACCAGTGGAGTGCCACAAGGATCGGTGCTGTGTCTACTACTTTTCATCATTTATATAAGTGATTTGGATATGAATATAGGAGGTACAGTTAGTAAGTTTGCAAATGACACCAAAATTGGAAGTGGATGTGGACAGCGAAGAAGATTACCTCAAATTACAATGAGAACTTGATCAGATGGGCCAATGGGCTGAGGAGTGACAGGTAGAATTTAATTTAGATAAATACAAGGTTTGTATTTTAGGAAAGCAAATCAGAGCAGGACTTATACACTTAATGGTTAAGGTCCTAGAGAGTGTTGCTGAACAAAGAGACCTTGGAGAGCAGGTTTATAGCTCCTTGAAAGTGGTATCACAGGTAGATGGGATAGTGAAGGAGGTGTTTGGCATGCTTTCCTTTATTGGTCAGAGTACTGAGTACAGGAATTGGGAGGTCATGTTGCGGCTGTACAGGACATTGGTTAGGCCATTGTTGGAATATTGCCTGCAATTCTGGTCACCTTCCTATTGGAAGGATGTTGTGAAACTTGAAAGGGTTTAGAAAAGATTTACAAGGATGTTGCCAGGTTTGGAGGATTTGAGCTATAGGGAGTGGCTGAATAGGGCTGTTTTCCCTGGAGCATCAAAGGCTGAGGAGTGACCTTATAGAGGTTTATAAAATCATGGGGGACATGGATAGGATAAATAGATAAAGTTTCTTCCCTGGGGTGGGGGTGTCCAGAACTAGTGGACATAGGTTTAGAGTGAGAGGGGAAAGATATAAAAGAGACCTAAGGGGCAACGTTTTCATGCAGAGGGTGGTGGTTGTATGGAATGAGCTGCCAGAAGAAGTGGTGGCGGCTGATACAATTACAACATTTAAGAGGCATCTGGATGAGTATATGAAAAGGAAGGGTTTAGAGGGATAAGGGCCGGGTGCTGCCAGGTGGGACTAGATTGGGTTGGGATATCTGGTCAGCATGGAAGAGATGAACCAAAGAGTCTGTATCCGTGCTGTACACCTCTCTGACTATGATTCTAAATGGAGAACTGGAAGAGAAAAAAATGGAAGCAGCTTTGATTATCAATTCAAGAAAAAGATTGGTGGTTTACAGGAAGATCTCACACATAAAATAAATCATACTTACCAGGAGTAGCTACAGAAACATCGACTTGAGCTCAAAGCAAGGCTGAGAAAATGATAGTTGTGCAATAGCAGGTGAAGATGCACAGTGCACAAAACAAGGAGCTGCAAATTTCTCCTGAAACGGTTCTTTCAGAACTACAGTAGCTAAGCTGAAATAAAAACAGGTTACAGTGTATCAGAAATAGCAAATTCTGGAACAGCTACTACAGTCATGGACGAAAAACTGACAACATGAACAAAAGGATCAGACAGTATCACTTGTAGGAGTTCTTGCAATGCAATAGTAGCATCTATATCTTTGAGCTGGAAGCCCAGTGTTCAAGTCCCTACCAGGATTTGTTGAAGACAAACTGTGACATGTTTCTGTGAGCTGCCCATTAATCCCAAAGTGTGTGTGAAAATAGCTAAGACAACAATTATAGTCACAGTCGAGTCCTTTCTGTTGAATCTGGGTGAGACATTGAGTACGGCACAGTCACAGCAATCTGTCAGCCTCTGAGCACCCTCATAGGTAAAAGCAATACTGGAGGCAAGATAGCTTTATTATAATAATTATTATATAAAAGAGGTCTAAATATAGGAAGTCATGCAGCACACAACATCGAGGAAACTCCATCCAAAATGCTGAGTATTTTGAAAAGTTTCAGGGAAAACAATAGTGAAAAATTATTATTCCTCAGAGAATTGATAATAATTTGCCATAAACCTAACACTAATAGCAAAACCATAAAGAGAGATGTCAAGAAAACATTTGACATGGAGTTAGTGGAATTGGATTTCATTACTGCTGATGGGTTTGGAATTGAATCAATCACTGCATTTAAGAAGGAATTAGACAAACAGGTAAGGATACAGAGAAAGAGCAGCTATTTGACTTAAAGAGCAGCTCAATGTCAAACTAAATTAGCCAGAGGCATAATGGGCTAAACGTCCTCGTTCTACATTGAGATTTCAATATCTACTGTGGAGAACTCCGCATAATATATCACATACATTTTTCATTCACATACAAAGTGTTAATCAAAATCATCTGCAATTTTATGATCAATGTGACATTGTCAACATAAGGTACTTGATTTTCCATCTGCCACAACTTCACTCACTTCAGCTGCCCTCTGCCATTTAATGGTGGAAAGAACCTTGAACACCATTGTTCAAATAAAATCGTGTTGCAAAATCCCAAATGGTTGGCAGCTGAAAATTGGGTGGGAATGAATTGGTCTCAGCAGTTAATAAAACACCATGACAACAATACTGTTCATCTACCATGAATATAGTATGCCGTATAATACAGCACAGGAAAAGGCCCTATAGCCCATGAGCCTGCACTGATTCCTAATACTTAGTTGGACCCGTTACATATTGCCCATGCATGGTTTCTAACCTTCTGTTCACCTTCCAATCATGAGTCTATCAAGATACACCAAAAGCATTGCTAGTGTTACTGCTTTCATGATTTGGAGATGCCGGTGTTGGACTGGGGTGGACAAAGTTAAAAATCACACAACACCAGGTTATAGTCCAACAGGTTTATTTGGAAGCACTAGCTTTCAGAGAACTGCTTCTTCATCAGGTAGTTGTGGAGAATAAGATTGTAAGACACAGAATTTATCGCAAAAGTTTACAGTGTGATGTAACAAAAATTACTTATTGAAAAAAACCTGGATTGTTTGTTTCGTCTCTCATCTTTTTGAATGACCATGTTGGTTTCAGTTCTGTCATATGTAAATCGCAAAACCTTTTTAAAAAATTACATTCTCAAGTGGACTTTAACAATTGGTGTCATGTCAGCCCAGATAATGTATTGAAGGCATGAGCTTCCATGTAAGATTCTGAAAATCCATTTTTTAGTTCAGAATCAGTCTGACCATTGTGGTATAGACAGCCTCTGTGAGGCTGTCTATACCACAATGGTCAGACTGATTCTGAACTAAAAAATGGATTTTCAGAATCTTACATGGATTCATGCAGTTTTTGAGCAAAGTAAAATGCAATTCTGCAAGTACAAATTCACCCCACAAACATATATGTGTAAGTGTGCGTGTGTGTGTTGGGGGGGGGGTTATGAGTGTCTTTGAGAGAGGGTATGTATGTGTGTGAGTGTGAATGTAAAGGGGTATAAGTCTGTAAGAGGGTGTGTGTGGGAATGTATGTTTGAGCATATGAGAGAGGATCTCCATGAACGTGTGTCAGTAGGATAGTGTGTGTGTGTGTGTGTGTGTGACTGTCTGTGTGTGACTGTCTGTGTGTGTGTGCGCATGTGTGTGTGTGTGTGTGTGTGTGTGTGTATAGTGCAATGGGGTCATCTGTAGTGTGACATGAACCCAAGGTCCTGGTTGAGGCCATCCTCGTGGGTACTGAACTTGGCTTTCAGCCTCTGCTTGGCTACCTTTCGTTGTTAGTGGTGCTGGAAGAGAACTGCTGTGCTCTTCCAGCACCACTAATCCAGAATCTGGTTTCCAGCATCTGCAGTCATTGTTTTTACCTCTACTTTTTGTTGTTGCCTGTCCCGAAGTCCACCCTGGAAGATCGTCACCCGAAGGTCCGAGGTCGAATGTCCCGACTGCTGAAGTGTTCTGTACATTGGAACTGGCGGTCGATGATTTAAGCATCATTTCCCGTTGAAACTCAACTCATTGACCACCAGTTCTGATGTGCCACAGTGAGGAACCGTAGTGACCTCCTCAGAAGACAGACATGAGCTGCAAATGACAGGATACCCTTCGTTGTGCAGTACTTCCCAGGAGCCGAAAAACTATGCCTGTTCTTCGCAGCCTGCAACACATCAATCTGGATGAGCACCTCGCCAAGATTTTCCCCACACCTCCATTTCTTGCCTTTAAACAACCACCAAACTTTGAACAGATCATTGCTCGTAGCAAACTGCCCAGCTTTTAGGACAACGCCATACAATCTTATCAGGGTAGAAGCTGCAAGACATGTCAGAATGTCGACACGGTTACCACCATTATGCGGCAGGTGCTCATGCAACTCAACCAATGTTGTCTATCTCATACGCTGCAGACAAGGATTCCCTGAGGCATGGTACATTGGCGAGACCAAGCAGAGTCTATGGCAACGGATGAATGGACACTGCACAGCAATCAACAGACAGGAGTTGGAGTCGTTGAGTCGGAGAACACTTCAGCAATCCAGGACATTTGACCTCGGACCTTCGGGTGACCGTCCTCCAAGGCGGACTTCGGAACAGGCAACAACAAAAAGTAGTCGAGCAGAGGCTGATAGCCGAGTTCGGTACCCATGAGGATGACCTCAAACGGGACCTTGGATTCATATCACACTACTGGTGACCACACTGCACAATACACACACACAAACAAACAGACGGACACACACACAGACAGACAGACACAAAGAGAGATGGACACACACAAAGAGATGGTAACACACAAAGAGATGGACACACAGACACACAGACACACGGACACACACACAAGTTTGTGGGGTGAATTTGTACTTGCAGAATTGCATTTTACTTTGCTCAAAAACTGCATGAATCCATGTAAGATTCTATAAATCCATTTTTAAGATTAGAATCAGTCTGACCATTGTGGTACAGACAGCCTCACACAGGGAGCTCACACCTTCAATACATTATCTGGGCTGACATGACACCAATTGTTAAAGTTCACTTGAGAATGTAACTTTTAAAAAAGTTTTGCAATTTACATATGAAAGAACTGAAATCAACATGATCAGTCAAAAAGATGAGAGATTTATCCGGGTCTTTTTCAATATATAATTTCTGTTATATCACACTGTAAACTTTTGCTCTAAATTCTGTGTCTTACAATCTTATTCTCCACAACCACCTGATGAAGGGGCAATGCTCCAAAAGTTTGTGCTTCCAAATAACGCTGTTGGACTATAACCTGGTGACTGCTTTCACCTGCTCCACTGGCAGTGGGTTCCAGGCACGCACCATTCTCTGGTGTGAAACATTTCCCCTAACTTCTCCCCTCTACTTCTCCCTTCTCACTTCGAACCTGTGCTCTCTCATACTTGACCTTCCCACCCTGGGAAAAAGCCTCTAACTATCCACACTAACTATTCCTCTAATAAATTTGTAGATCTCTATCAGGTCATGCCTCAGCCACCATCTATCCAGTGAAAACAATCTGAGTTTATCTAACCTCTCCTCATAACTAAAACCCTCCAGACCAGACAACACTCAGGTAAACCTTATCTGCACCCTCGCCAAAGCACCTACATCCTTCTGGTAGTGTGACAATGAGAACTGCAAGCAATGTTCCAAATGTAACCTAATTAAACTCTTATACAGCTGTAACATGACTTGCCAATTTTTATATTCGATATCCCGGCCGATGAAGGCAAATGTGCTGAATGCCTTCTTGACCTTATTCACCTGGGTTGCCACTTTCAAGTATCTGTGGACCTGGACTGCTCAGTGTTACTCAGAATTTCTAGGTAATGATTATTTGTGCTTCTCTGTAATGTTCGGCGTAGCTGGTTTTCAAAATGAACAATCAGATCAGCAGGATATTAACAGCCTTTCCTGTAACTTAATTGCTAAAGAGTTGGGTGGGATGAAAGAAGATCATAATTGGAGACTGCATTATTATGTAACTCCTGTTCACAAAATCCTGCTCCACACCATTAAACTGATGGTTCAAACCTAAGTGTAAGGCATATTTCCTGACGATTCTTCAATGCTGATTTGCTTTTTTCTCTGGATATGGTTGAATTTGTCACTAATACAAGACCTGAAAAATATTAGATCCAAATGAAACATTCAATTTTCACAAATGTGCTGGTAGATACAAGTTGGATATAGGTGAAAGAGATGTAATCGGAACTACTAATCAGATTGCCTTTTATAAATGCTCAGAGAATGAAGAGAAAAGTTGGACCAAAATCATTTTATCAGTTAGTCGTTACATGGGTTGAAATACATATTGAATTTCCTGAGGCTTTCTTCAGAACACCATGTCCGGATTATTTATCTTACTGAGCCGTAATCTTATCATGGGAGAAAATAAATTAAACTAAATAGGCATAAAATGTTCGTGAACAGTAACTAGATTTTATTTTAACCCAGTGGTTTATTCTGATAACTATTTTTTCATAGACTGATATTTCCTTATCAAGTGTGCATTCTGCTACTCTGGATTACCCGAAATCACAATATGCGCAGCTATTTCATTTACAGCTCATGGAGATTGCAGAGGTCACCACTGGTAAAAATTTATGTTTCTCCCATAAAGTTTTAGTCAAACTCAGCACAAAACTTCTTAAGCAAATCCACACTTCTCTTAGACTTGAACTCAACCAAATTCTTAAGACTGGACAGTATAACATATTTCAGGATAATTAATTCATTATATTTTGGAAATTGTATTAGATATCATGATGCACTTCTGATCACTCTAGAAATTGAAAATCTACTATATCATCAGACTAGAAAGACTAGGAGCATATTTAGATGTTAGCCTTGGTGGTTGTGGCAGTTGGTTTGACTCTATGTTAGATTACAATAGATTCAAGCTTCGTTCCCAAGACTAGATTATATATACAGGAGAGTATTACTTAAAGTGTGCTGCATTGTACTGGAACTTCCTTTTAAGTGAGATGTTAAACTTAGTTCCTGTTCGCCCATTCCATTGGATCAATAAGATCACATGGCAACATTTGTAGGAGAGCAGGAGTGCTGTCCTGCTGTACTGACTGATACTTAACACTTCAAACAACATCAGTCATCTCATGCTCTTTATAGAATCTTGCTGGATGCACAACTGTTAGAATCTTTTTATACATTAGAACAGCAGTTACACTTTAAAATTATTTCAGTCATGAAGGCTGTTTGGCCATCATGGGGTTGTTAAAGGTGCTACGCAAATAAGTCCATGTACAGGGAATAACAATGCCTTCTTTAATTTACACCTATAATTTTAAACTGTTTTGTGAGACAATGAAAGGAAGCATTTCAGATTTTTAATCACTTTTTAACTTTTGTTTTACATCATATATAATTTAACTGCACGATATTCCATCTTGTCAAGTGGAGAACTGTTCAACAATTCTTCTGTAACTCCTCAGTTTGAAGAGGCTATAAGTGGTATCAATCAGACTGGCAGATTGAGAGCAGCTTTGACAAATCTGGTGCCCTTTTCCTCTTGCCTGCAGGGGAGGGTTTGTGACTGCAAGCTTATAATACTGCCTGAGAGATTAATCAGATCAATTCTGACCTAGACACATTTGGCTGGTGTATTCCTGCAGGTTTCATCACATGATCTCTCAATCTATTACCTGGTCCAGTCAATCAACCTTCCTCTGCATCTGCGGCATTTAATAAAATTAATAAAGAAAATATTGGGCTGAATTTGACAAAGAAATTGGCAAAAGCATCAACATTAGCAAGTTTCATGGATTTCTCTCTGCAAGGGAATTTTCTCATGCCATCATCCCAAACCTATCCTATAGCACACCACTCTTTGTACCCTCACCCACCACAGGTAGAAATACTCACTTATCCTGGGGTGTACCAAGATCCTTAACACACACATAACATGACTTTATCTCTCAACAGTACTTCTGAGCCCCAGTCCTACAACTTAGTTATGCCAACCATCGTGCTGTACTGTCCGCTCCATTAAGGCCATGGTGGTTTTGATAGGTGAACCCCCTCGCCCTCACACCCCCACACACTTATAGACTGGATGTTTTCTCTTGCACTATTGTGTCCGCCCACTGTAAGTTCCTTCACAATTACTGCCCCTCTGCATCCCAACATACTGCCTCCAATCCATGAAACTAACTTCCCCAACTACCACCTTGATTTTCGTTGAGCTGACTCTAAGGACTGACCATGGCTCAACTTATGCAGTAAGTCCTGATTGATGTGTGACTGAAGACCCTGACTGATTTCTAAGCAGGTCCATGAATGGTTCACCTTGGATTAGTTTGACTGTACGTTTGGCACACTGAGACATGACCATTGGTTAAAGCACATTCCGCATGTTTAGATTAGATTAGATTCCCTACAGTGTCGAAACAGGCCTTTCGAGTCCACACCGACCCTCCTAAGAGTAATCCCCCAGATCCATTTCCCTCTGACTAATGCACCTAACACTTTGGGCAATTTAGCATGGCCATTTCACCTAACCTGCACATCTTTGGATTGTGGGAGAAAACCGGAGCACCCGGAGGAAACCCATGCAGTCACGGGGAGAAGTGCAAACTCCACACAGTCGCCCGAGGCTGGAATCAAACCTGGGATCCTGGTACTGTGAGACAGCAGTGCTAACCACTGAGCCACTGTTGCCATGTAAACTGTTAGCACATGCTGCAGAGGTGAGATTGATGTAGCAGGTGCTGTACAGTAACATATCCACTGCCTTGACAGAGAACTGCTGGCATGGTAACCAAGACAAGATGCTTGGCTTTGTGCCAACACTAAAAGGCAAGACAATTTAGAAACACAATGAGCATTTATGCTTTAGTTAAGGGGCAAAGCAAAAAAAAAGACAAGGCAAGGTAAGACAGGGACATTGTGAGTGTCCAAACCAGTATTAAGCAGCAATAACATTTGATATGAAGCCTGGTCCAATCTATGAAATTGAGAGTCCTTTCTCTCACACAAAGTATCTTATCTGCAGTGAAAGTTGACTGTGTACTCCGAAGTGCAACATGAAAATACAGAACCATAGTATAAATTATTCGGAGTAGTGCCATGAGGGTGTTGTGAAGTTATTATGTGTCAGATGTCAATGTCTATGGACAGATGGATGTGTGCATTTGAGCATGCTCAGTGATGTTGATAGGCAAAAGTGAAGACTGCAGATGTTGGAGATTAGAGTCGAGAGTGTGGTGCTGGAAAAGCACAGCAGGTCAGGCAACATCTGGGGAGCAGGAGAGTCGATGTTTCAGGCAAAAGCACTTCATCAGGAATGATATTGATGACTACTGTCCAAAATGGAGATCCGAAAGAACTGGAGTCTCCTAGTAGCTGCTCTGATTTTCATGTCTGGAATTGTCACTGTCCAGCTTCTATGTGATTTATGGGAGAATAGGAGACTGCGTATTATTAAGGTGAAATTAGACAATTATGAGATATTAACGCAAATAGACTTCTTACTGCTCACCAGTTAGAATCTCATCTTGATATCCAACACTTTGTTAGAAAATGGGACTGTTTGATTTTCATGAGAAGAAGCTCCTTACTGCAGATTGTATGTCATTCTTCCAATGTCCTTGTCAAGCCCACTTCATTCAGGGCTTGGGAAACTTTGGCCCATTTTATGGAATGATTTTATTTTCTCTCAGATTGCTTACAACACTATCCAAGAGATTGATCTTCAATTCCTGGAGATTCCAGTGTAATTCTGGAAGGTTAGCAACCCCAATAAATACACTGTTTACAAAAGTGTAAGCAGACAGCAGATCCCTTTAAATATCAAAGTATCACAGAGTCAAGAATTTGTGGACTGCACTGCCCTCAAGCCTTCATGTCAAGAAAAAAGAATTCCAAACCGAGCTGCTGTGAGAAATATAGTCTCTGAAAGTGACACAGTAAAATTTAGGAATTTACTTCAGAGTTATTACTATTCAGAGTTATACCAGTCAATCAATGAGACATTGAGTGCAAGTAGTCGGGTGAATGCAAATTTAAGATCAGATACAAAATAATTAGTTCTAGAGTAAAAACAGAGCTGTGATAAGTAGCGAGTACAATTCAAAACAGAACAGCTGACTTGCACAAACAACATTTTGTCTCTTTACTTCTCCTCTTGGTGCTCAGGTCTTTTCCAGTTCTGGAAACTAAACTTTCCGACTCCAAATTAATTTTATATATGCGTCTATTCTGTGCCCGTTTTTAATCTCTTTCTAATTTTTGCTTGGAAGTAAATGGTAAAATAAGGCAAAGTCAGCATGGTTTCATCAAGGGGAGGTCATGCCTGACAAATCTACTAGAATTCTTTGAGGAAGTAATGAGCAGGTTAGATTAAAGAGAGACAATGGATTTTATGTACTGGATTAGTGGTGCTGGAAGAGGTGAAGGGCTTTTGCCCGAAACGTCGATTTCGCTGCTCGTTGGATGCTGCCTGAACTGCTGTGCTCTTCCAGCACCACTAATCCAGTACATAACATCCATTGTCTCTCTTTAATCTAACCTGCTCATTACTTCCTCAAAGAATTCTAGTAGATTTGTGATGAAGGGCTTTTGCCCGAAACGTCGATTTCGCTGCTCGTTGGATGCTGCCTGAACTGCTGTGCTCTTCCAGCACCACTAATCCAGTATTTGCTTTCCAGCATCTGCAGTCATTGTTTTTACCTAATGGATGTTATGGAGCAGGACTTCAAGAATGCCTTTGTCAAGGTGCCGCAGAGGAAGCTACTGAGTAAGGTAAGGGCCCACGGTATTAGAGACAAGGTGCTGGCATGGATAGAAGCCTGGCTGTCTGTCAGGAAGCAGAGAGTGAGGATAAAAGGGTCTTTCTCAGGATGGCAGCCATTGACAAGTGGTGTTCCACAAGGCTCAGTGTTGGGACCACAACTTTTCACTTTATATATTAACAATCTAGATGAAGGAACTGTGGGTATTCTGGCTATGTTTGCAGATGATACAAAGATAGATAGAGGGACAGATAGCATTGAGAAGGCAGGGAGTCTGCAGAAGAATTTGGACAGGTCTGGAGAGTAGGCAAAAAGTGGCAGATCGAGTACAATGTGGAAAATTAGGAAATCATACACTTTGGTCAGAAGAATAGAGGAATGGACTTTCTTCTCAATGGGGAGAAAATTCAGAAGTCTGAAGTACAAAGAGATTTGGGAGTTCTAGTCCAGGATTCTCTCAAGGTAACCTTGCAGATTGAGTCAGTAGTTAGGAAGATAAATGCAATAATGCCATTTAGTTTGAGAGGACTCGAATATAAAAGCAGGGATGGACTTCTGAGGCTCTATAAGGCTCTGGTCAGGCCACATTTGGAATATTGTGCATAGTTCTGAGCCCTACATCTCAGGGAGGATGTACAGGCCCTGGATAATATTCAGAGGAGGTTCATGAGAATGGTCCCAGGAATGAAAAGCTTAACATATGAGGAATGTTTGAGGACTCTGGGTCTATACTCAATGGGGCTAAGAAGGATGAGGTGGGGTGTCTATATCTGAAATTTACAGAATACTGAATGGCCTGGAAAGAGTGGATGTAGGGAAGATGTTTCCATTGGTAGGAGAGACTAGGTCCTGAGGGCACAGCCTGAGAGTAAAAGGAAGATCTTTTAGAATGGAGATAAGGAGAAACATCTTTAGTCAGACAGTGGTGAATCTATGGAATTCATTGCCACAGAGGACTGTGGAGGCCAGGACATTGAGTTATATTTAAGATTGAAATACTTGGGCTCTTAATTATCAAGTGGATCAATAGGTTAGGGGGAGAAAATGGGAGAATGGGGGTTGAGAAACTTTTCAGCCATGTTTGAATGGTGGAGCAGACTTGATAAGCTGAATGGCCTAATTTCTGCTCCTATATTTTATGGTCTTATGGTCTGGTGGATTTTGGTACAACTCAATGGTTTGCTAGATCATTTCAGATGATAGTTAAGAGTAATGTGGGGATCTGGAATTCAATTTAGGCCAGGATGTCTGTCGATAAGAGAATTCCTTCCCTAAATCACATTAATAAACTGAGTTGGTTTTATGACAATCTGGTAATTTCATTATTACCATTCTGAGAATGGCATCTTATGTTGTGATTATGAGCCGCTATTTTGACCTATCCACAAGTGAAACAGGTTTCTATAAGTCCAACCCAATGTTCGAAATGGAACATATTGATATTATCTGAACCTTTAACTTGGGATCATTCTATTAAATCTTTGCTTTATCAGTTCCAAGGCCAATGTATCTTTCCTGAAAGTTGGTGTGTGAAACTGAATGTAGCGCACCAGATGTAGAGTGGAACTATTATTTCCTCTCCTTTGTATTTCTGCCCTTATGTTATAAAGTACAAAATCCTATTGGCATTTTTCAATTAAACCTGTAAAGTAGTTACTTAACTGGAAAGAGACTGGGAAAGTTGTGATAGAAAGGGAAGTGAATCGCCTGATACATGAATCAAAAAAAGGACAGCATGAAGGTATAGCAAGGAATTCAGAAATCAATTTTTGTATAAAAAATAAGAATATAAAACAAAGGAAGTCATGCAACAAATGTATAAGACATTTGTGAGTGAGGGCAGGCGGGGACAAGGTAGGACTAATAAATTAAACTGCATTTATTTCAATGCAAGGGGCTTAACAGGGAAGGCAGATGAACTCACGGCATGGTTAGGAACATGGGACTGGGATATCATAGCAATTACGGAAACATGGCTCAGGGATGGGCAGGACTGGCAGCTTAATGTTCCAGGATACAAATGCTACAGGAAGGATAGAAAGGGAGCCAAGAGAGGAGGGGGAGTGGCATTTTTGATAAGGGATAGCAGTACAGCTGTGCTGAGGGAGGATATTCCTGGAAATACATCCAGGGAAGTTATTTGGGTGGAACTGAGAAATAAGAAAGGGATGACCACCTTATTGGGATTGTATTATAGACATCTCAATAGTCAGAGGGAAATTGAGAAACAAACTTGTAAGGAGATCTCAGCTATCTGTAAGAATAATAGGGTGGTTATGGTCAGGGATTTTAACTTTCCAAACATCGACTGGGACTGCCATAGTGTTAAAGGTTTAGATGGAGAGGAATTTCTTCAGTATGTACAAGACAATTTTTTGATTCAGTATGTGGATGTACCTACAAGAGAAGGTGCAAAACTTGACCTACTCTTGGGAAATAAGGCAGGGCATGTGACTGAGGTGTCAGTGGGGGAGCACTTTGGGGCCAGCGATCAGAATTCTATTCATTTTAAAATGTGATGGAAAAGGATAGACCAGATCTAAAAGTTGAAGTTCTAAATTGGAGAAAGGCCAATTTTGATGGTTTTAGGCAAGATCTTTCGAAAGCTGATTGGAGGCAAATGTTCGCAGGTAAAGGGACAGCTAGAAAATGGGAAGCCTTCAGAAATGAGATAGCAAGAATCCAGAGAAAGTATATTCCTGTCAGGTTTGAAAGGGAAGGCTGGTAGGTATAAGGAATGCTGGATGACTATATCAGGGTTTGGTTAAGAAAAAGAAGGAAGCATATGTCAGGAAGAGACAGGGTAGATCAAGTGAATCCTTAGAAGAGTATAGAGGAAGTAGGAGTATACTTAAGAGGGAAATCAGGAGGGCAAAACGGAAACAAGAGATAGCATTGGCAAATAGAATTAAGGAGAATCCAAAGGGTTTTTACACATATATTAAGGACAAAAGGGTAACTAGGGAGAGAATAGGGCCCCTCAAAGATCAGCAAGGTGGCCTTTGTGTGGAGCCACAGAAAATGGGGGAGACACTAAATGAATATTTTGCATCAGTATTTACTGTGGAAAAGGATATGGAAGATATAGACTGTAGAGAAATAGATGGTGACATCTTGCAAAATGTCCAGATTACAGAGGAGGAAGTGCTGGATGTCTTGAAATGGTTAAAGGTGGATAAATCCCGAGGACCTGATCAGGTGTACACGAGAACTCTGTGGGAAGCTAGAGGAGTGATTGCTGGGCCTCTTGCTGAAATATTTGTATCATCGATAGTCACAGGTGAGGTGCCAGAAGACTGGAGGTTGGCAAACATGGTGCCACTGTTTAAGAAGGGTGGTAAAGACAAGCCAGGGAACTATAGACTGGTGAGCCTGACCTCGGTGGTGAGCAAGTTATTGGAGGGAATCCTGAGGGACAAGATGTACATGTATTTGGAAAGGAAAGGACTGATTCGGGATAGTCGACATGGTTTTGTGCGTGGGAAATCATGTCTCACAAACTTGATTGAGTTTTTTGAGGAAGTAACAAAGAAGATTGATGAGGGCAGAGCAATAGATGTGATCTATATGGACTTCAGTAAGGCGCTCGACAAGGTTCCTCACGGGAGACTGATTAGCAAGGTTAGATCTCATGGAATACAGGGAGAACTAGGCATTTGGATACAGGACTGGCTCAAAGGTAGAAGACAGAAGGTGGTGGTGGAGGGTTGTTTTTCAGACTGGAGGCCTGTGACCAGTGGAGTGCCACAAGGATCGGTGCTGGGCCCTCTACTTTTTATCATTTACATAAATGATTTGGATGCGAACATAAGAGGTACAGTTAGCAAGTTTGCAGATGACACCAAAATTGGAGTGGACAGTGAAGAGGGTTACCTCAGATTACAACAGGATCTGGACCAGATGAGCCAATAGGCTGTGAAGTGGCAGATGGAGTTTAATTCAGATAAATGCGAGGTGCTGTATTTTGGGAAAACAAATCTTAGCAGGACTTTTACACTTAATGGTAAGGTCCAAGGGAGTGTTGCTGAACAAAGAGACCTTGGAGTGCAGGTTCATATCTCCTTGAAAGTGGAGTCGCAGGTAGATAGGATAGTGAAGGCGGCGTTTGGTATGCTTTCATTTATTGGTCAGAGTATTGAGTACAGGAGTTTGGAGGTCATGTTGCGGCTGTACAGGACATTGGTTAGGCCACTGTTGTAATATTGCATGCAATTCTGGTCTCCTTCCTATCGGAAAAATGTTATGAAAGTTGAAAGGGTTCAGAAAAGATTTACAAGGATGCTGCCAGAGTTAGAGGATCTGAGCTACAGGGAGAGGCTGAACAGGCTGGGGCTGTTTTCCCCGGAGCATCAGAGGCTGAGGGGTGACCTTATAGAGGTTTATAAAATCATGAGGGGCATGGATAGTGTAAATAGACAAAGTCTTTTCCCTGGGGTTGGGGAGTCCAGACGTCGAGGGCATACGTTTATGGTGAGAGGGGAAAGATATAAAAGAGACCTAAGGGGCAACTTTTTCACACAGAGGGTAGTAAGTGTATGGAATGAACTGCCAGAGGAAGTGGTGGAGGCTGATACAATTGCAACATTTAAGAGGTATTTGGATGGATGTATGAATAGGAAGGGTTTGAAGGGATATGGGCCAGTGCTGGCAGGTGGGACTAGATTAGGTTGGGATATTTGGTCTGCATGGACGGGTTGGACCGAAGGGTCTGTTTTCATGATGTACATCTCTATGACTCTGACTCTTTCTGTTTGAAAGGCAGGATAGGCTCAATGGGCCACTTGACCTATTCCTGCTCCAATTTCTTAGGTCTTATCTCAGGAAATGACAAGTTTTGAGACTAATATGCCTACTTTCAAAATGGCTATGATATATACTGGAAGCAATTACATGTAAGATTCAAACATTCTCACGTTGAACACAATGTACAACTCTCAGAGATTTAGTTTAGACTAGATTTAAACACTAAGGACTGCCTGGAAAATCAGCTCCAGGAGGATTTCAAATCCTTCTTCTACCAGCAATAAAGAGGAATCTAGTGACAGCTTCTCCATCATAATTATCTTCAGGCTTAGATACAGTTTGAACTTGAAACATCTTGATGCATGATGTCAAACTGTTCTCTATGTTTTAAGGGTCAAAGTCTTGATGTACAGAAGGATATTAGCAATTCAAAATTTGTGAGAAACTGTGATTTTAAGAGTGGCATTTGAAAATGTTATTGTGTTAGATTATTTGGGACAGTAAATTTGATTGCATTTGAGAAGATGCATTGTTTTGGAACCATCTGTTTACATTGATTTCTCTGCATGTTTTGCACATTTGCACCAGCACTAGCATACAAACATCCAAAACTTTTGCTTCTCCACAGCTCCTTGTCACTCAATATAAGACACTGATCCAATCAGTCCTTTTTGGATCCAATTAGTATGAGTTCTTATGTTCTAATGTTGCACACCATTTGCAGTCATTTTTTCCACTCAATTATTCAATGTTCCTTTGTAACTTACTGCTGCACTTTATAAATTTATGGTTACTTCTAACTTGGCATAATCTACCAGTATATAATATGGTATTTCTTCATCAAGATATTAATATTTATATTGAAAGCTTAGGTCCCAGTCGAGATTTCAATTGAACACAGCTTGTCACATCCCAAAAAGCAGAGAATATTTCCTTTACTGTTAATGTCTAAATCCAGCCTCCAAACCACTAACCAATTATCCTCAACTCCATGCATTCTTACGTTTGTTAATAATCTCATGCACAAAGCTTAATCAAATACCTTCAGAAAACTTGTACAGAAAACCTCCACAAATAGTTGCTTGGTCATTGAGGCATTGAGTCAAAGCTTGTTGTCTTGTCTCATGAGGATAGGATCAGAAGAATATCAAATCTAATGACATCAACTCATGAGTGTATCTAAAGCTTCCACTCTCCTGAAAGTCCTGAGAAGTTTCCAGTCTTTTGCAGGTACTTTAAAAATGAAAGTACCTCAAAAATTTGAGTAACAGGTGAAGCTAGCCTTTTCATGCCGCTACTTTATTTTTATTTAAGCGTGGAAAGTGGGCGTTACTGCTGGACAAGCATTTATTGCTTGTCCCTACTTGTCCTTCAGAAAGTGTTGTTGAGCTGTCTTCTTATAGTCATAGAGATGTACAGCACAGCTTCAGACCCTTCAGTCCAACTCATCCATGCCGACCAGATATTCTAAATTAATGTAGTCCCATTTGCCAGCACTTGACCCATATCCCTCTAAAGCTTTCATATTCATATACCCACCCAGATGCCTTTTAAATGTTGTAATTCTACCAGCCTCCACCACTTCTTCTGGCAGCTCATTCCATACATGCACCACCCTCTGCGTGTAAAAGTTTCCCCTTAGGTCAAATGACTTCAGTTCACTTATTGCTGGTAGACCCACAATTTCTTTAGGGAGGGAATTCCAGGATGTTGACCCAGTGACACTGAAGCAACTGCAATATATTTCCAAGTCAGGATGAAATTGGCAGTGGTGTTGCTCTTATCCTTCTAGATGATAGTGGTCAGGTGTTTGAAAAGTACTCTAAGGAGTCTTGATAAGTTGGTACAAATGGCACATCTTGTAGCTGGTACACATTGCCACTATGTGCATTGGCAGTGAAGAGATAGGATATTCATGGCTGTGAAGTCAATCAATCAGGTTGCGTAGCAACATATGCAGCAGTTTTCAATAACAAGATACTGCTATCCAGCCAAAAATATGTTCCTCTTACCACAATGAGTATTGTGGCATATCTTGTCTGGCATGTAGGTCATTTATCCCAATAACTGGCAGATCACATCAAACTGCATGCCCTTTGGTTGCAGAGTCCTAGCTGTATCCTACCAGCCTGTGCTTGCAAAACTCAGAGTTTACTTGTGTCCAATATTAAATATGATTCCTTGATAGATCAACACTTGCTAAACATCTCCAACTGTGCTCAGAATTAAACTAATAACCCCTTTCTGATTATCAGTCAGACCCACAATCTGACTCACTTATGTGTGATAGAAATCACATATATTCACCTGCCGCACCCTATCCTTTGCAAACAGAAAGAATGTGTGTCCATGTGGTTCAGTTTAGACACTAAAATTAAAGGAAACATTTTCTGCTCAGTGGCACGTGACAAGATATGTTCCACTGAAACCTCTACTGGAACTACCCTGTTGTCTTTTTAATTCATGTCCCATCCCAGATTGGATGTTGTTCCTACAGTTCCACTAAGATCAAATTGTTGGAGTTCCCTGCCGAACCTTATTTGACAGTAGGTTCACTATATGGACTACAGCAGCTCAAAAAAAGGGTCAACTTAAGTAGTCAATAATTGCTGAATTGTCTAATAATGTCATATCTCCAGTTTGAATTTAAAATTGAATGGATGTGCTCTTACCTAACATGCTTGTAACAACCTTAAAAATTTCAACTGTTTCAGTCCAACATGTCCCGCCCTTCACAAATTCACAATTACAGTAAATCACAATTTTTGACCAGTTCATGTTTATCCAAGTTACTCTGTTTCTGATGAAAATTTCATCAGAATTAAAACTGATGTTGAACTGAGTGGTCATCTCATTTCTTCCTTCCCTTTTTAAGTAATGGATCAAGTAGAGCCAAGAAAATAACTAACTCAGAAACAAACTGTTGTCAACCAACCAGACGAGAGCAACAGGGAGAAAATTTAATTGAGCTTCCTAGATTCATGGCAGGAAATGCAAAGATAAGAAAGAATCTAATGAAATTACTTATGTTGATATAAGAGAGTTGTTTCATATTCTGAAGAGAAAGGAAGTCACAGACTTTACAGGACTGGTGGAGATATATAATCCTCTGTCCCATAAAACATAGCAATAAATGCCACTGACAAAGGCAGTGCTGAGGGAGCTGTAATCTTCCAATAACATGAATGTTGTTATAAGAAATGTAGTTCACCAAACAACCACAGAAGGTAATTGAAAGCATCCAATTTAATCAACAAGTTGAAGTTAAAGGCTTGTTTAATCCAACCCACATGTTTCAACAAACTAAGAGTAAAGATTTACTGAAACAGAATGAAGATGTGCTGCATCTATCTGCAGGTAAAAGAAGATAATGCCATGGATTCCGGACACAGCCAAAAGAATAAACTGTTTACTCTGAACATTTTTGATACAGGAATGAAGAAAATATTTGATCAAATTAAAAGCTGCTTCCTCGTTCTGAAATCCAGGATACAGAAAGGAAGAAAGTACCTGTTTTGACAAAAGCAACTGTCTCAAAATCAACATTCATGAATTTGAGCACGCCCAGATTATGGTACAACTATCTTGTAAGCAGAGAAAGGTTCCTATACACAGGAAATTCAAGTAACGAAGGGTCCTTTTCAGAAGGTAATGTACCAAGAGCCTGGTATGAGGAACAATAACTTCTGCAGAGGATATCCAAGCGATTAAAAAAAAGCAGAGAACTGATTTATAGATAAAAGGTCCACAGCCCTCGAGCAAAAAAATTTCTGTTCACCCAATCTGAGGAGAACACATTGTCTGTGAATATTATGGAACATCCAGACATTTGTGAAGTCAGAGACTCATGGGGAGCCCCTGATGAAGTTAATATTTACATTGCATTAAGTTCCACCCAGTCTGATAATGTCAGAATCTTTGGGTGGAAGTAATTGACATTTGTACACGTCACCCATAGGAGACATATTCTGCTTTCTATAATTTTAAGTAATTATGCTTAACAAGTTGTTGGAAACTGCAGCTATTGCTATCATGCAATAAACTACCTTGCTGTGTAAAACAATTGCATCTTCTATTTATAAACAATGGTCTGTCTTCCACGACTGGTAATTAGGCAGGCCCTAGAATCCATACAGAAAAAGGAACATTGAAGACAGTGAATGACACAAATCAGTAAGCAACACTCAGAGACCTGGCATGCAGCTGAATACCTGAAAGACAGCTTTTTTAAAATCTGCATTCAGATGAAGATGCACAGAAGATAGGCTTGTGTCTGATGTTGCCTGGCAGCCTGGAGTAAAAAATCCTGCCTGATGTTTTCACCTGCCCAAAGCTGACATTACCTTGATGTGTATGGACAAATATATGAAAAGATTATTCTTTTTCTGGTATTCTATTTTTTTTTAAAGAATGCTAAATTTGAATTAAGAAACATTTAACCATGTACATAATTTGATACAAGTGCATTGGAAATCTTCAACTAGTAAGGGCACTTCAACATTCCTGTCAATAAATGTCTACAATGCCAAAATAGAAGATCTTTGCAACAGCAGCATCTGTCCCAAAAATGTTGAATCTATTCATTTTGACAGTTAAAATTTTGCTACAATAATTATTAATTGACAACTTTTATAATCCCCTTGCTGCAATACATCTATTAAAATAGAATGAGTCATTTGATGAAATTTTTTAAAACGTTTAATTGGGGTGAGGTAAATTTTAATGGTGTGAGACAAGAACTTCTCAGGAAAAGGGACTACTGACAAGTCGGAGGCTTTCAAAATAAATAGTGATAACGAGGGTTCAGAGGCATTACGTTCCTGTTAGAGTAAAATGTAAAACTGGTAAGATGAAGAACAACAGATGAATAATGACATTGAGGTCCTTGTTAAGATTTAGAAAGAATCATATGCTAGATATACACAATTAGGATCATATGAATCTCTTGAAGAGTATAAAGAATATCGGGGCATTCTTAAGAGGGAAATCAGAAATGCAAAGGGGGATAGAAAACCCGCAGTGTGAAACAGGCTATTCGGCCAATCAAGCCCACACCGAGGAACATCCCAACCCCCTCCCCTTTAACCCCTCCATTTCCACTGGGCCTACACATCCCTGGACAGTATGTGCACTTTACCATGGCCAATCCACTAACAACTTTGGATTGTGGGAGGAAACTAGGGCACCCAGAGGAAACCCATGCAGACACAGGGAAAACTTGCAAACTCCACACAGACAGTTGCTCAAGGCTGGAACCAAACCCAGATCCCTGGAGCTGTGAGGCAGCAGTGCTAACCACTGAGTCACTGTGCCACCCAAATGGCCTTCCAAATAAAGTTAAGGATAATCTTAAAAAATTCTATAAGTACATTAAGAGCAAAAGAGGGATGAGAGAGAGAATAGGGCCCTTTAAAGATCAACATGGTCATCTATGTGTTGAACTTCAGGAGATGGGAGCGATACTCAATGAATACTTCGCGTTAGTTTTTACTGTAGAGAAAGAAATGGAGGCAAGACAACTCGGGGAAGTAAATTGTGATGTTTTGAAAACAGGTCATATTACACAAAATTAAGTGCTGAATGTCTTAGAAAACATAACAGTGAATAAATCTCCAGCACCTATCCCAGGGCATTGTGGGAAGTTAGGTAGGTAATTATAGGGTCCCAAGCAGAAATATTTGTATCAGCTATAACCAGGACTGGAGGGTGGCTAATGTTGTGCCTTTATTTAAGAGAGGCTGTAAGGAGAAGCTTGGGAACTATAGACCTGTAAGTCTGACATCAATGGTGGGTAGGTTGTTAGAGGTGATTCTGAAAGAAAGGATTTACATGCATTTGGAGAGGCAAGGAATGATTAATGAAAGCATTGTTTTGTGCAAGGGCTTTGTATCTCATAAACTTGATTGAGTTTTCTGAGGAAGTAACCAAAATGATTGATGAGGGTAGAGAGGTAGATGTTAACTTACATGGACAAGATTCCACATGGTAGACTAATTAGTAAAGTTAGATCACATAGAATTTAGGGTGAACTTACCAATTCGATACAAAATTGGCTTGACAGTAAGTGACAGAGGATAGATGGTGGTGGGTTGTTCTTCAGACTGGAAGCCTGTGACCAACGGTGTTCCACAGGGATCGGTACTGAGTGCACTTTTTTTGTCATTTATGTAAAATAATTGGATAAAAATATACAAGGCATGTTTACTAGGTTTTCAGACACCAAAATTGGTATAGTGAATAGTTAAGAAGATTATCTAAGATTACAAAGAGATCTTAATCAGTTGGGTCAATAGGAGTGGCAGATGGAGTTTAATTTGGATGAATCCAAGATATTGCATTTTGGTAAAACAAACAAGGGCAGAACTTATACAATTAATGGTAGGGCCTGGAGTAGTTCAAGCCATCCTGTTAAATAAAGGATATCATTTAATTGGAGAGGGTTCGTAAATGATTTAATACAATATTGTTGGGAATGGAGAGTTTAAGATATGAATGTATGCTGGATATGCTGGGACCTTTTTCACTGGAGGGTAGAAGGTAGAAGTTTATAAAATCATGAGGGGCATGGATAAGATGAATAGCATTTTTTTTCACTAGGGTGAGGGAGTTCGAAACCAGGGGACTTACTTTTAGAAGAGAGGGGTGAAAGTTTCAAAAAGGACATGAGGGCCAACGTTTCTTTACACGGAGAGTGGTTTGTGCGTGGAATGACCTGCCAGATGAAGTGGTATATGCAAATACAGTTACAACATTTAAAAGACATTTGGATAAGTACATGAATATGAGAGGTTTGGAAGGATACAGGCAAAACACAAGCAAGTGGAACTAGTTAATTTGGGAACATGGACTGTTGTTTGGACTGAAGGGTCTGTTTTCATTCTGTATGATCCTATGAAAGCTGGAAGTTAGAATGGAAGCTGCAGATTTACAAGAATATTTGCTACCAGACATAAAATTAATCTTCCAGCATAAGCCATGATCCAGAGAGCAGTCAGCTATCTGCACTTTTTGTTGCTTTACTAGTTACCATAACAACAAGGCACATCTTGGAGGGATTTATACCAAAGCCAGTTGTCCTGCAAGGTTGTTTTTTTTGCAGCAAGCTTTATACTGAATCCCAGAAAGCAAGTCAGAGGCTTTCAACACATTTCCAGTTGCCACAGAAGGTAATAACCCCAGTGGATAATGTGTTTTCTCTCTCTAGAGTAATGATGTTAACTTTGACACTAGATTCTCACTGGAACCACCATCAGAAAATATATTATAACTGAATGGATTGCAACGCTTTGCAGACATTGAATTAACATATTTAAAATCTCCAATAACTATTAGGGCCCTGAGGAAATAAGGGTTCAGACTTATAAAATTTAACTTCTAGTGTCAGTTTTTTTGCCAGTGAAACACATTTATCCTATTGTTAAATGCTTATTTAGATAGAAATGCTTCTGCCATAATTTCCAGTTGTCTAGATCTTATCTACAATGTAGATATCATAATTTCAGCCCTTTTCAGGTACTTCAATAATGAGCCAGACAGTGAGGTGCCTTTTTTTACAAAGCTAATGGCAGACTGCTTGCAAGTGCCTGGAATTAGCCCAAACTGTTCTTGCATTCCATACAATGCAGCTTTTATTCGGACCAGTACCAGTCAGGACACTAAATCAGCACTATTTGATTTTCTATATTTGACTGCATAATCGCCCTTGCCTGAAGTTACTAGACTTTTTGACATAACTAACTGTGAGACCATTAGCCTTGCCTTTAAGTTGACAGAAAATTAAGGGCCTTGATGTTTTGTTGAACGAAATTTGCTTTTTTTTCAATTACTGCATTTTTGCCTATTAGGAATATGACCATCTTTACGTCCTTCATTTCCAGCAACTAAAAAGACTGAATTGCATGTCAAAATATCTTCCTATTAATTTACTGGTAACTTATAGCTGAAAATTATATTTAAAATAGAGTTGGCAAAATTACCTGTGTCTGAGAGAATAAAGATTTACATCACAGCTGATAAAATAACAGAAGCTCGCATCCAATAACGTCTGGAAAAGGTACAAAAATTTCCGATTAAAGCCTGACATGTACCAATTTGCTTGTGATGCAAACACATGAAAATATTTATTATATCCTTTTTGAAATTTTATTTGACATAGCAAGTCCATTTTTTCCAATTAAGCAGCATAACAATAACAGCCAGTTTATATTGTTATATGAATGTGTCACTCAAAGAGAGAGGAGCTAATTGTCTGATTACGTACCCCAGGGTGCCACATCTATTGCTGCATCACAGTCAAGTGCAAGTACTAATGGATTCAGTGGAGGACTGAAACAAATACACTTTATGAAGGCCCAGCATTTTGCGTCCAAAGTGAAATTATTTCGAACTTAAGGGAACCAGAAGGCATAAAATGGTGGCAGCGGGGTGACTGAGAGTAAAAGACCAAACATTTCAAATCACCCCAATTAGTGCCAGTGAGAGGAAGAATGATGATGTGAATCATGTGAAAATGAAATGGCCATCATAGTTGGAAACACAAAGCTCCAAAAATAACGAAAGAGGAGGTTGATGGTTTTGCAAAGTTTGAAATGATTTCAGAAGTTTAAGTAAACATGTAGAGTGATAGTCAGTAGCTTCCTAAAAAGACATTGCTGAGGGGATAGAATCAGCTACATCCTTTAGCAGGAGTGGAAAGTTAAACATGTCTCATAACTCAGAGCTTAGAGAAGGTGGCGACAGAAATCAGCACAAATCTCAAACCAAGGTTAAATCATTGTATCTGCTGGTATGAATTTAGCAGCCTACGACAGGAATATGTAAGCCTATTGTTAACTCAAACAAGGCATGCAGAACAAAGAACAAAAATGACAAAGAAATATTAGAGACAGAGTAACAGGGTGAATGAGAAGGAAAAGAAATGAAGATTGCTGGAAGATGATGAGTTTGAGAACACAATAACGTAGGAACCTTACAACTGCATGAAATATTTGTATGTGACAGTCCCCAGATAAAAGACATTCATACAACCATTCAGATCAACTAGAAAGTGATTAATAACACTCAACCATAAACCTAAAGCTAAAGCTTGATACCAATGCAGAGGGGAACAACATCCCATTCAGGCTATATCAGAAGATCTTTCCTAAATATTACAAGTATCTGGCTAAACCATTGAAAGGCACTCTGAAACCCAGCAACGTCATGCTAATTGTATGCAGGGGAACTGAGAGCATCAGCAAGCAACAAAACAAATCTGGAGGAGAAATAAAGGAAAGTACACACATAGCAAGAGGATTCAAGTACAAGATGTTTGGCCACAGTTGTACGAGGCCTTAGTAAGGCCACACCTGGATCATTGTGTGGGTTTTGGTCTCCTTATCTGAAGGAGGATCTTCTGACTACGCAGGGTTGCAACAAAGATTTACTCCTGGGTTGGCGGAACTGATGTATGAAGAGAAAGTGGATCAGTTAGGGGTGGAGGTGGGGTGGTGTTTGGTGGCCTCATGGGAAACTGTAACACCCTTCACAGATTTAGACTGGATAAACAGAACATAGAACATAGAACAGTACAGCACAGATCAGGCCCTTCAGCCCACAATGTTGTGCCCACCACTGATCCTCATGTATGCACCCTCAAATTTCTGTGATCATATGCATGTCCAGGAGTCTCTTAAATGACCCCAATGACCCTGCCTCCACAACTACTGCTGGCAAAGCATTCCATGCTCTCACAACTCTCTGTGTAAAGAACCTGCCTCTGACATCCCCTCTATACTTTCCTCCAACCAGCTTAAAACTATGACCCCTCGTGTTAGTCATTTCTGCCTTGGGAAATAGTCTCTGGCTAACAACTCTATCTATGCCTCTCATTATCTTGTATACCTCAATTAGGCCCGCTCTTCTCCTCCTTTTCTCCAATGAAAAAAGTCCAAGCTCAGTCAACCTCTCCTCATAAAATAAGCCCTCCAGTCCAGGCAGCATCCTGGTAAACCTCCTCTGAACCCTCTCCAAAGCATCCACATCTTTCTTATAATAGGGTGACCAGAACTGGACGCAGTGTTCCAAGTGCAGTCTAACCAAAGTTTTATAGAGGAAGGATATTCTTGATGACTGACAGTTCAGAATCAGGGGTGTAGGCTATTTAGGATTGAGATTATGATAAGTTTCTTTACCCAGAGAGTGCTGAGACTATAGAATTCTCTGTCACAGAAAGCAATTGAGGACAAAACATTGAATATTTTCAAGGAGGATTCAGCTATAGTTCTTAGGGTTAAAGAGATTAAAGCAAACAGGGTACTAAGTTGGTGATCAGTTATCATCACCTTGAACAGGCTCAAGGGGCTGAATGGCCTACTCCTGCTCCACTTTTCTATCTTGCTATGTAACAGCATGTTCAATGTCACTGAAGCAGCTGATATTGCTAGTGTATTGGGGAGCAATTGTCAATGGCTGATGTTTATCTCAGTAAACAGTGAGATAAAAGGATTGCGTATAAAGATCTAAGAACTAGCAAATATACCACAACCAAAATTCAGCCAACTGCAAATTAGGCCAGTAATGAAGAGTTGGAGATACTCTCTTGGCAAGTAATTCAGAATGGCCTGAAAAGATACAGCAAACACAGCCAGCATTTGTGACAGTCGTGGTCTAACAGGATGACACTTCACTGGAAGATGGCGTCCTTCTAGCCAGGTCCAGAATAATCATTCCAAAAATGAGGAAAACTCTCAAAATGCAGGAATGATATCTTGGAAAGATACATGGAAATGGAGAAGTGTAAACTGACAGCCAGATCAGTTACTGAAGTCCAACCAGCCAAAAGCATACTGTGGGGACCAATTAATTCACATACAATCATGAATAGCATCTCATAGTTACAGATTATTACTCAAGGTTCCCTTTATTCAAAAGATAAATGATTTGATAACTGCAACAGTCATCTAAACAGTACAAATTCTGTTAGCTGAGCAAGAAATTCATGAAAGAATAACAAGATTTTGGACCCTAATTCACCTCTGTAGAATTTAAGGATTTCAGTGAACATGTCACCACCGCATTAGCACATCATACAAAGGAGTTGGGGTTTACAGAAAGACCCAAACAAATGGTCAAGGGAACCCTTATGGAATATGAGAGGTAAAAGAAGATCAAACATTGCCATGTTGTATACAATCTATAACTCTTGAGGCTGCCATGAAATCAACTGCAAGATAGAGTCATAGAGTCATAGAGATGTACAGCATGGAAACAGACCCTTTGGTCCAAGCTGTCCACGCCGACCAGATATCCCAACCCAATCTAGTCCCACCTGCCAGCACCTGGCCCATATCCCTCCAAACACTTCCTCTGCATATACCCATCCAAATGCCTCTTAAATGTTGCAATTGTACCAGCCTCCACCACTTCCTCTGGCAGCTCATTCCATACACGTACCACGCTCTGTATGAAAAGGTTACCCTTTAGGTCTCTTTTATATCTTTCCCCTCTCACCCTAAACCTATGCCCTCTAGTTCTAGACTCCCCAACCCCAGGGAAAAGACTTTGTCTATTTACCCTATCCATGCCCCTCATAATTTTGTAAACCTCTATATGGTCACCCCTCAGCCTCCAATGCTCCAAGGAAAACAGCCCCAGCCTGTTCAGCCTCTCCCTGTAGCTCAAATCCTCCAACCCTGGTAACATCCTTGTAAATCATTTCTGAACCCTTTCAACTTTCACAACATCTTTCTGATAGGAAGGAGACCAGAATTGCATGCAATATTACAACAGTGACCTAACAAATGTCCTGTACAGCTGCAACATGACCTCCAAACTCCTACACTCAATACTCTGACCAATAAATGAAAGCGCACCAAACGCATTTTTCACTATCCTATCTACCTGCGACTCCACTTTCAAGAAGATATGAACCTGCACTCCAAGGTCTCTTTATTCAGCAACACTCCCTAGGACCTTAAGTGTAAAAGTCCTGCTAAGATTTGCTTTCTCAAAATGCAGCACCTCGCATTTATCTGAATTAAACTCCATCTGCCACTTCTCAGCCCATTGGCCCATCTGGTCCAGATCCTGTTGTAATCTGAGGTAATCCTCTTCACTGTCCACTATACCTCCAATTTTGGTGTCATCTGCAAACTTACTAACTGTACCTCTTATGCTCGCATCCAAATCATTTATGTAAATGACAAAAAGTAGAGGACCCAGCACCGATCTTTGTGGCACTCCACTGGTCACAGGCCTCCAGTCTGAAAAACAACCCTCCACCACCACCCTCTGTCTTCTACCTTTGAGCCAGTTCTGTATCCAAATGGCTAGTTCCCCCGTTATTCTATGAGATCTAACCTTGCTAATCAGTCTCCCATGGGGAACCTTGTCGAATGCCTTACTGAAGTCCATATAGATCACATCTATTGCTCTTCCCTCATCAATCTTCTTTGTTACTTCCTCAAAAAACTCAATCAAGTTTGTGAGACATGATTTCCCTCGCACAAAGCCATGTTGACTATCCCGAATCAGTCCTTTCCTTTCCAAATACATGTACATCCTGTCCCTTAGGATTCCCTCCAACAACTTGCCCACCACTGAGGTCAGGCTCACCAGTTTATAGTTCCCTGGCTTGTCCTTACCACCCTTCTTAAACAGTGGCACCATGATTGCCAACCTCCAGTCTTCCAACTCCTCACCTGTGACTATCGATGATGCAAATATCTCAGTAAGAGGCCCAGCAATCACTTCTCTAGCTTCCCACAGAGTTCTCGTGTACACCTGATCAGGTCCTGGGATTTATCCACTTTTAACTGTTTCAAGGCATCCAGCACTTCCACCTCTGTAATCTGGACATTTTGCAAGATGTCACCATCTATTTCCCTATAGTCTATATCTTCCATATCCTTTTCCACAGTAAATACTGATGCAAAATATTCATTTAATGTCTCCCTCATTTTATGTGGCTCCACACAAAGGCCGCCTTGCTGATCTTTGAGGGGCCCTATTCTCTCCCTCGTTACCCTTTTGTCCTTAATATATTTGTAAAAACCCTTTGGATTCTCCTTAATTCTATTTGCCAATGCTATCTCTTGTTCCTGTTTTGCCCTCCTGATTTCCCTCTTACTTCCTTTATACTCTTCTAAGGATTCACTCGATCTATCCTGTCTATACCTGGATACTTTCTCTGGATTCTTGTTATCTCATTTCTGAAGGCGTTCCATTTTCCAGCTGTATCTTTACCTGCGAACATCTGCCTCCAATCAACTTTCAAAAGTTCTTGCCTAATACCATCAAAATTGGCCTTTCTCCAATTTAGAACTTCAACTTTTAGATCTGGTCTATCCTTTTCCATCACAATTTTAAAACGAATAGAATTATGGTCGCTGGCCCCAAAGTGCTCCCCCTCTGACACCTCAGTCACATGCCCTGCCTTATTTCCCAAGAGTAGGTCAAGTTTTGCATCCACATACTGAATCAGAAAATTGTCTTGTACACACTTAAGAAATTCCTCTCCATCTAAACCTTTAACACTATGGCAGTCCCAGTCGATGTTTGGAAAGTTAAAATCCCCGGCCATAACTTAGAATAACCCTATTATTCTTACAAATAGCTGAGATCTCCTTACAAGTTTGCTTCTCAATTTCCCTCTGAATATTGGGGGGGAGGGGGGGGTGTATAATACAATCCCAATAAGGTGATCGTCCCTTTCTTATTTCTCAGTTCCATCCAAATAACTTCCCTGGATGTATTTCCGGGAATATCCTCCCTCAGCACAGCTGTAATGCTATCCCTTATCAAAAATGCCACTCCCCCTCCTCTCTTGCCTCCCTTTCTATCCTTCCTGTAGCATTTGTATCCTGGAACATTAAGCTGCCAGTCCTGCTCATCCCTGAGCCATGTTTCTGTAATTGCTATGATATCCCAGTCCCATGTTCCTAACCATGCCCTGAGTTCATCTGCCTTCCCTGTTAGGCCCCTTGCATTGAAACAAATGCAGTTTAATTTATTAGTCCGACCTTGTCCTTGCCTGCCCTAACTGTTTGATTCACTTCTGTTCTCAACTGTACCAGTCTCAGATTGACCTCTTTCCTCACTACCTCCCTGGTTCCCAACCCCCACCTTACTAGTTTAAATCCTCCCAAGCAGTCCTAGCAAATTTCCCTGCCAGTATATTAATCCCTTTCCAATTTAGGTGCAATCTGTCCTTCTTGTACAGATCACTTTTACCCCAAAAGAGTTTCCAATGATCCAAAAATGTGAATCCTTCTCCCATACACCAGCTCCTCAGCCATGCATTCATCTGCTCCAACCTCCTATTCCTGCCCTCACTAGCTTGTAGCACTGGGAGTAATCCAGATATTACTACCCTTGAGGACCTCCTTTTTAAATCTCTGCCTAACTTTCTGTAATCTCCCTTTAGAATCTCAACCTTATCCCTTCCTATGTCATTGGTTCCAATGTGGACAATGACCTCCTGCTGGTCTTCCCCCCTGTGAGAACATCCTGCACCCTCTCTGAGACATCCTTGATCCTGGCACCAGGGAAACAACACACCATTCTGCTTTTTCTTTGCTGGCCACAGAAACGTCTGTCTGTACCTCAGACTACAGAATCCCCTAACACAATTGATCTCTTGGTACCCGACGTACCCCTCGCTGCATTAGAGCCAGTCTCAATACCAGAAACTTGGCTGTTTGTGCTACGTTCCCCTGAGAATCCATCACCCCCTACATTTTCCAAAACTGCATACCTGTTTGATATGGGTATATCCACAAAAGACTCCTGCCCTAGGTGCCGATCTCTCTTACCCTTCCTGGAGTAAACCCATCTATGTGACTGTATCTGAGACTTTCCCCCCTTCCTATAACTGCCATCCATCACATACTGTTGCTGTTGTAAATTCCTCATCGCTTCTATCTGTCTCTCCAACCGATCCACTCGATCTGATAAGATTCGCATCCAACAGCATTTATGACAGATATAATTCTACAGTCACCCTTAAACTCTCTTTAAACTCACACATCTGACAAGAAGTACATATCACTGCAAAGGCCATTTTTGCTCCTTCACAATCTACAGACCCAGAAAATAACACCGTCTTATTCCTCTACAAAACACTGCTCCAGGTTAAATTAAGAGCTATGGCTTATATTTTAAGTTTAATCAAGAGACTTATCTCCAAAAACATATAATCAAGAAAGAACCCACTAATACAGCCTCTCTTGGTCAGACTTAAAACAACAATTAACTTATCTGATTCTGTGTTGCGAACTTCACCCAACCGGTTCCTCCAAGATTTGTTGTGAAATTCACTGTTTGTTAATTTTCCCAGATGCACTCCGATGTCCAGCGACACATGAATTCAAAAACAGCAAAGGCAGTTTCTTTCTTTCTTTTTCTTTCTCTCTCTCTCTCTCTCTCCCTCCTGCACTGTCCTCACCATGTGCTTCCTTTGTCTGTTCTTCTCCCTTTTAAAACTGCTGTTGTTTTGACTTTTTTTTCCAAAGTTCCAAAACAATGCAACAGCCTATAAAACAGGAATTACTGCTCCTGAAATTGGAGGAAATCACCTCCAGGACCTAAAATACCTCAAAAAAAGGAGCAGCTCTTACAGCCAGAAATTTTTCCCATCCTCCATCTTAGATTACCCAGAATCCAAGCATTATTGAATGGAAGAAAGTATAAGGCAGTTCAGACAGGCCAGATACTCCATCCAAGTGACCAGGTAAAAGTAAGATAACAATCCATTGGTGTCCAGGTAGAAGGAGGTTAACACTTCAGCAATCATGAGTTGTTGAAAGAACAAATTGTATATGTACAAGATCAAATCGTAAAAACTTGAAACACAGAAAAAGTTATGACTTCAAATTCATAAATCACTGAGATGGAGACCAGCTCAAGAAATACAATGGAACAGAGCACACAGTCAACTTTTCCTCAGCTGAGAAGGGAGAAATCATCAACAGCACCAACGATTACAATAGCCAGCAAGACAATGCCATCATGTTCATATTGCTGCACTAATAATCCAGAGGTCCAGGCTAATGTTTTGGGGACATGGGTTCAATTTATTCCACAGCTACTGGAGGAGTTTAAATTCAATCAATTAGAATAAAAACTCATCAAATGGTGGCCACTGTCAATTGATACAAAACAAATGTGGCTCACTAATGCCTTTTAGGGGAGGAAATCTGCCATCCTTACCTGGTCTGACCTACATGTCATTCCAAAGTCAAGATTAGAGTGGTGCTGGAAAAGCACAGCAGGTCAGGCAGCATCCGAGGAGTGGGAAAATCAACATTTCAGGCAGGAGACATTCATCAGAATTCCTGGTGAAGGGCTCCTGCCTGAATCGTCAACATTCCTACTCCTCAGATGCAGCCTGACCTGCTGTGCTTTTCCAGCACCACTCTAATCTTGGCTCTTATCTCCAGCATCTGCAGTCCTCACTTTTGCCTATGTCACTCCAAACCCACAGTAATGTGTTTGACTCTTAGCTGCCCTTTTAAATGGCCTAGCAAGTGGCATCAAGCCACTCTAATGCCTAAGGAAAGCAATTAAACTAACAGACCAGCCAGCAGCAATCTAGGTATCAGAAACAACATTGGCAATTTTAACCTTGTCAACCTTGAAAAAGCTCTCTTTGTTGATATCTGGGGGCTAGTGCCAAAATTGGGAGAGATGTCCAACAGACTGGTCAACCAATAGTTTGACATAGTTATACCCACAGAATCAGGTAGAATTTCTTCTCTCAGAGGGTCGTGAATTAATTCTTTAGCAGAGAGGGATGTTCAGGATACAGGTCGTTCTGCTATAACGCGTGTTTTTTTAAATGGGAATTTGCTGTAACATGATTCACAAACTGGGGACACTGTTTCTAAGTGCAAACTTTTAAAATGTGTTGACTGTAATGCAATTACATCACTAACATTTTAAACACTGTTTTAAAAGTGCAATTTTTCTATAATGCAGGGTTGCACAAGAACACAAACATTGCATGTTAGAAGAGCTACCTGTAGGTCATTAAGTATATTCAAGGCTGAGATAGACAGTTGTTTAATCAGTAAGAGAATCTGAAGTTATGAAGAAAGGAAAGTAAGTGGATTTGAGGATTATCTGGTCAACCGTGATTTCATTGAATGGCAGAGCAGACTCGATGGACTTCTTCTGCACCTACACCTTATGGTCTTATATTTTACAATGTCACTGACACAACCGAACCCATCCCTGAGTACGTCTTCTCCAAGCAACCGAACAAACCCATTAGAGGAGGTGACACACTGGTATGTTGACAGGAGTGAGTTGGTATTGAATTCTCAACATTAACTCTGGAACTTATGAAATCTCATGGCATGAGATCAATCATGGGTCAGCAAACTGGCTTGTCAGAGCTCCCCTCAACTGATGAGTCAGTACTGTTCAATATTCAACACCGATTTGAGTAAGTGCCAAGGATGGCAAAGACACAAGGTGCTCTGGGTAGGACACTTCAATTTCCAACACCAAGAATGGTATATTCTGCCTCCCTTTAGAAAGCAAAGCTTCAGACTACACCACTTCACTAGGATAGCATCACTGGATGGTTGATTGATAGGTATGAGTGGTGGAAAAATAAATCCTGCCATCCTGAAAGAGAGCAAATTAGTTCCAGGGTCCTTCATGCTCTATGATAGTAACTGCAGTTTTATTCCAGACTTGCCAATATGTAATAAGCTTTGTTGTCGATGCACATCAGCATTTTTCTTCAGGCCACCCCATCATAGTTCTTATTTGAGTCCTCTGAATCAAAACTCATGTGCATCCTCGCCCTGGCACTGATGTTACCTTGTCCTTTAAACTGACCACAGGCCACTCACACCAAATATCCACCATATGATGATCACAGATGTAATCCACCCTGAAAGGTATGTGCAATGTCAAATCTGAGCCGATAGTTTCAAGGTTGAAAGCAAGTACTGAAATGCTGTTTTTTTCTCATCACTTCCTCTTCCACCTCCTTCTCTGTCATTGTGTCTGATTAGATTTAGGCTGAAAGGAGGAAGACATCCAGGAGTGGTGATGTAGTGGAGAGAGTGGGAAGAAGGAGGGGTGCATGCTTTCAACAGCTACAGCCCACAATGAAGAGATAGTGTAAAGAGGGGAAAGTGGGATGTGAGGAGGCGGAGTAAAACGGTACATGCTGTCAGTTTCAATGGTCTTGATGCTGCGGCCAGTCTTGGGCTCAGTAATTGCTGCACCTCTTATAGTAAGCTCCTTCTCTTTTATGGGCGGATGGGGAGGGGTGTCTTTCACCTACCAATTAATTCCAGTAGTGTGCCACTTTATTCTGCAGAATGGAATGATGAAATGCATTGTGTGTAAGGCTGGTGGTGCAGTTAGTAAAATATAGCATTCAAAGATGTATCTATGGATCTAGACTGTGAGGACGTTGAGCTTTTCCAGCACTGTCTTCTGCTCCTCAGGGGTTCAATCCTATCAGTTCCCCACTGCCTTGTGAAGGTTTGCCCAAATGGCCTCATGACCTCCTTGTGGATAGAAAGGAACCAGGGAAAGTCAGAATGAGATGATTACAGCTATCAGAGGACTGTAGGCTTAATGAAGGTTATAGAGATAGTGAGGGCTGAAGACATAAACAACTTCAATTCTAAGAATGAGAACTTTTATATTTGAGCCGTTACAGGAATCAGAAGCCAAAATAGATCAAAGGTCTCAGAAATGCTGGATAAGCAAGAGTTGATGCTGTATATCATGCAGAAAGCAGGCTTTTCAAAGAGTCGGAGTGTATGGAGATTTGGAGATAGGAGGCTAACAGATGGGTTTGGAGGTTCTTCAAATGAAAGTATGGCTCTGCATTTCTGAGGGAGCCCTGAGCAGAATCCCAGAAACGTGGAGCTCTCCTTCCATGAAAATGAAGAGACACAATGGCAATCTGCATGAATTGATCATTCCTCTGAAATTCTGGCCCAAGACAGCTTGTCTGGAAGCTATTTTGTATCACAGCTGCCATGCCTGTTTCCATTGATTGTAGGTGAATGATAATGAGTTCGGAATTCTCCCATGACTCCTTTTTATTTGTTTGTGGAATCCAGGCATCACTGGAAATGCTAGCATTTATTGCCCATCCCTAACAGATTGAGAAATTAGATTTTAGCCACATTCTTGAACCACTGTACACTGTCTGGTGTAAGTATACCCACTGTGTCTTGCAGCAAGACCATTCCAATTCGTTGCTGGCTTAATCCCTTATGAAGAGAAAGTGATGAAGGGCTTTCCAGAAAGTCCTTCCTGATAAAGGGTTTATGCCAGAAACATCAATTCTCCTGCTCCTTGGATGCTGCCTGACCTGCTGTGCTTTTCCAGCACCACATTCTCGACTCTTAATCCCATACTGTAGAATATGGCATTGATGCTGTTATTATTGATTGAACCTGAGAGAATATTTAAAGATCAAAGTATTCTTGTATTAGTCACCTAGAATTAGAAGCTATTTTATGCTTTTGTTTAATATTACAGTGAAATGATTTATTCAGATGTGTGAACTGGGACTAATGCTCATCCAGGTTGCAAAACCGTTTTAATTAATGTTCTGTAACGATTGATGCTTTAACAAATAGAGTCATAGAGTCTTGGAGATGTACAGCATGGAAACAGACCCTTCAGTCCAACTTTTGCTGACCAGATATCCCAAACCAATCTAGTGCCATGCCAGCACCTGGCCCATATCCCTCAAAATCCTTCCTATTCATATACCCATACAGATGCCTTTTAAATGTTGCAATTGTACTAACCTCCACCACATCCTCTGGCAGCTCATTCCATACACGTACCACCCTCTGCGTGAAAACATTGCCGCTTAGGTCTCTTTTATATCTTTCCTCTCTCACCCTAAACCTATGCCCCCTAGCTCTGGACTCCCCCACCCCAGGGAAAAGACCTTGTCTATTTACCCTATCCATGCCCCTCATGATTTTGTAAACCTCTATAAGGTCGCCCCTCAGCCTCCGACACTCCAGGGAAAACTGCCCCAGCCTGTTCAACCTCACCCTATAGCTCAAATCCTCCAACCCTGGCAACATCCTTGTAAATCTTTTCTGAACCCTTTCAAGTTTCCAAGCATCTATAATTTTGACTTACAGACATTGCTTTTTGACATAGTTTTGAAAGTCGATGCATCTCATTTTTCGCATCTAGCTTTCAGATTACATTCTTGTTGTGATCATCATATTTACATGCTTCTTAATGGCATACAGTGATAGAACATTACTGTGATCAAAGTTAAAGGCAATTGTGTGATAGGTTGCTAGATAAATATATTTTATAATTGCATTGGACCATAATGAGGGTAATTTTAACCTCCAAGAACAGGTGGGCTCAGTTTGGATTGGAATTAAAAGGTTAAAATTCAGAAACAGGAATCCAAACCTGCATTAATCCAGCTACTTCTGATTTAAGTGGAGGCAGAATGTGGAGTTGGCCTCTCCTGGTATAACGAAAAAAGTGACACAAGTACTGAACCCAGTCATTGAATCAAGGTAAGCATTGACAGTGGGACTTCTAACGAAGCAGACAGAGTGTTTCAGAAGGAGGTGAAAGCTCTCTTCACGTTATAGTGGGAACGCTGAAGCACCCTCTGAATGTATAATTTTCCAAGCTGAAATATAGACATGATAATGACATTAAACTTTCTTTGTGTTAGCAAATTGATATCATCTTAAGACACGGGGAAAAGTGCAGTAAAGGTTTACAACAAAGTTATCAATAAGGAGAGGATGTTATTCTCAGGAAAGAGAAAACAAAGACAAGACATGATAATGATCTTTAAAATTATGAAAGTATTCAGTAAAATGGATAATTTACTTCCACTAGCATGTGGCTACCAGATAGGGGATGAAGTCACCAACAGATCAAAAAATGGAATAAGAAAACACTTCTTTGCACACGGAATAAAGAGAATATAGAACATACGCACATACAAATGTGATCAGGTGTCGGCCACTCAGCCCCTTGATCCTACTGTACCATTCAATAAGATTATTGTTGATCAAATTACTACATATCTGAATCTTCTTTCTTCTGCCTTAAAATTATTCAAGGAGTCTGCTTCCAATGCCCTTTTGAGGAAAAGAATACTAAAGGCTCAAAAAGGCTTAAGAAACTAATTATCCTTATCCCTGTCTTAGACGGGCAAACCCTTAATGTGAAACAGTGAGCCCGAGCTCTAGATTTTCCCTGAAAAGGAAAAGTCTTTTCCACATTCCACCCTTTATTGAACTTTCAGCATCTTTTATATTTCAAACAAAACACACGTTACTCTTTTAAATTCTAGCAGTATCAGATGCACAAAATTTCTCCTAAGACAACCCACCTATTCCAAGTGATAGTCATTTAAAAAGAAACATTCAAGGGATGACCTCCCTATTTTTGTATTTAATTGCAATTGCAATAAATGATAACATATTATTAGCTTTCCTAATTACTTGCTGCACCTGCATTCTAGCCTTTTGTAATCTTCATTTTGGGACACCCAGAACTTAATAATGTCTCATGATGTAAGCAACATGCTGCTTTTTTAACCTTCCTACCAAAATGGAAAAGAGAGGTTTTTTTCCATATTATACCCCTATGCCAGATCTTTATTCACTCATTTAACGTATCTTTAGGTTAAAACATTCTGTCACCTACAATACTTGAAGTAAGTTGTTGTGGTTCTGTTCGCTGAGCTGGGAATTTGTGTTGCAGACATTTCGTCCCCTGTCTAGGTGACATCCTCAGTGCTTGGGAGCCTCCTGTGAAGCGCTTCTGTGATCTTTCCTCCGGCATTTGTAGTGGTTTGAATCTGTCGCTTCCGGTTGTCAGTTCCAGCTGTCCGTTGCAGTGGTCGGTATATTGGGTCCAGATCGATGTGCTTATTGATTGAATCTGTGGATGAGTGCCATGCCTCTAGGAATTCCCTGGCTGTTCTCTGTTTGGCTTGTCCTATAATAGTAGTGTCGTCCCAGTCGAACTCAAGTTGCTTGTCATCTGAGTGTGTGGCTACTAAGGATAGCTGGTCATGTCGTTTCGTGGCTAGTTGGTGTTCATGGATGTGGATTGTTAGCTGTCTTCCTGTTTGTTCTAAAGTAGTGTTTTGCACAGTCTTTGCATGGGATTTTGTACACTACATTGGTTTTGCTCATGCTGGGTATCGGGTCCTTCGTCCTGGTGAGTTGTTGTCTGAGAGTGGATATTGGTTTGCGTGCTGTTATGAGTCCTAGTGGTCGCAGTAGTCTAGCTGTCAGTTCAGAAATGTTTTTGATGTATGGTAGTGTGGCTAGTCCTTTGGGTTGTGGCATGACCTCATTCTGTTGTCTTTCCCTTAGGCATCTGTTGATGAAATTGCGGGGGTATCCATTTTTGGCGGATTCACCACAAAGGTATACAGGAAAGCCACACACACAGACCAAGTCCTAAACTACAAAAGCAACCACCTCAACACACACAAAAGAAGTTGCATCAAGACACTGTTCAAAAGGGCCATACCATGCTGCAGTACACCAGAACTGCAAAAAGAGGAAGAAGAACACCTATACAATGTATTCGCCAAAAATGGATACCCCCGCAATTACATCAACAGATGCCTAAGGGAAAGACAACAGAATGAGGACATGCCACAACCCAAAGGACTAGACACACTACCATACATCAAAAACATTTCTGAACTGACAGCCAGACTACTGCGACCACTTTGAGTTGAAGCAAGTAATATTGACGTACTTTAAAGAAAATTTGAGTTATAGATGAGAAAAAAAGTAATAAAGATTTCTAGGGATTGGCTAGGAAATTGTTGTTAGAATGGGAGGAGTGTCTTAGAGAGAATAAACAATAGCCTGGGATTTTTTTTTCATTCACAGGAGGTCAAGCCAGTATTTATTGCCCATAGGGTATTATTATTGATCTGAAGTCACACATAGGCCAGGCCATGTAAGGACAGCAGCTTCTTTTCCCAAAGGGGAGCAGTGAACCAGATGGGCTTTTACAACAGTCAACAATTGTTCATTCATGACTCTAATTTCCAGATCTTTATTGAATTCAATTTCTACCACCTGCATTAGTGGGATTGAAACCCAGGTCCTCAGAGTATTATCTGGGTCTCTGGATTAATAATGCAATAGCCAACCCCACCACAAGTGACCAAATGGTCTATCTCTGTGCTGCAGATTCTACTATTCCATTGAATTATCTGTCTCAACTGTAATGGTGGTAGGATGATTGTCAATGGCTTCAGTGCCACAGGTTCTATACTTGGCAAATTGATATGTTACTTGTCCCCATGTTGGATAAAGGCACATTTGCTCTGCATATACACCACCCTAGTCAACTGACATTCCAAAACTTCTTAACAAACCTCACAAATGAGTAGAATAGAATCCCGACAGTATGGAAACAGGCCCTTTGGCCCAACAAGTCCACACCAACCCTCCAAAGAGTAACTCACCCAGACCCATTTCCCTCTGACTAATGCATCTAACACTATGGGCAATTAAGCATGGCCAATTCTTTGGATTCTTTTTGCAGCAGAGAACGGCAGGTGCTGGGCGGTAGTGAAGTCGGAGTGCAAAGCCGGTCGAGAAGGTAAGTGATTGTTATTTAAGAACTTACCTCAACGCCAACGGTCTTTTTGCAGCAGAGAGCGGTGGGTGCTGGGCGGAAGTGAAGTCGGAGCGCAAAGCCGGTCGGAAAGGTAAGTGATTGTTATTTGAGTGGGTGTGTTCTAGACCCCAGGTCCTACAAAGTAGGGCCTCCCTCCCTCCTCCTCTAACCTAAATTAAAAGTCCACAGACTTGCCCAAAAAGAGGGTCCAAGGAAGTTCCTGTGGAGTGAAGAGTGAGGCTTTAGCTCAGGAGTCTTTGACAACGAGGTTGAGTGAAGTGATCACGCCACAGTTGAAGTGGGTGAAGACATGACTGCCAAGTTGATTCAGTGCGCTACGTGTTTGATGTGGGAGGTCAATGACTCTGGTGTGTCTGGGTCATATAAGTGTGGAAAGTGTGTGCACGTTCAGCTACTGACAGAGAGTATTTCAGCACTGATGAAAGAACTCGAGGACCTTAGGCTCATCCGAGAGAACGAGATCTTTCTGGACAAGACCTTCAGCGAAGTTATTACACCAATCGTACCAGAAGAGAGCAGAAGAGAGCAGACGATGAGGAAGGCAAAGAGGAGACAGGTGCAAGAGACCCCAGGGAAGCACCTGTCAGGAATAAGTTGAATCTTTTGGAAACAGTAGAGACAGATGATACTGCTAGTCCGCGAAGCGGCTAGGTCTGTCAATCAAAAGTTGGCGTGGAGGCAGAGTGGAAGAGTCGGACATCGCACAGAGCCGTGGTGATAGGGGACTCCATAGTGAGAGGAACTGACTGGGGTTTTTGTGGCATCAGGCGGGACTTAAGGATGGTGTGTTGCCTTCCAGGTGTGAGGGTTAAAGACATCACAGACAGAGTGCAGGAAATCCTCAAGGATGAAGGTGAAGAGCCAGAGGTGGTGGTACATGTCGGCACAAATGATGTCGGGAAGAAGAGGAGGAACATACTACAGCGGGACTTTGGAGAACTAGGAAGAAGGCTGAAAAGCAGGACGTCCAAGGTGGTTATCTCCGGCTTGCTTCCAGTTCCTCGGGCTGGTGAGGCCAAAAACAGGGAGATAATGGACTTGAAGGTGTGGCTGGGGAACTGGTGCAGGAAGCAAGGGTTTAAATTCTTGGATCACTGGGGTATGTTTTGTGGTAAGCATAAATTATACAAGAGAGATGGTTTGCACCTTAATAGGTTGGGGACCAGCATTCTGGCAGGCAGGTTTGCTACTGCAACACAGCTGCGTTTAAACTAAGTAGCAGGAGGGGAGGGGACAAACTGGATGTTTAAGAAGGAAATGGAAGGGAAAGTTAGAACAAGGGAAGTCAAGAAAGACAACTGTATCAATGAAGCAGAAAACTCAAAAAGGGATCATGCTGTAAGGTTGAATGAAATAGGAGTTGATGGGAAGGGTGAGGGCAGTAACAAATTAAAAATACTATACATGAATGCACGAAGCATTAGAAATAAGATGGATGAGCTTGAGGCTCTTTTGGAAATTGGCAGATACGATATTGTGGGGATAACTGAGACGTGGCTTCAAGTGGACAGGGCCTGGGAAATGAATATTCAAGGCTACACTTGCTATCGTAAGGATAGACTGATGGGCAGAGGGGGTGGGGTGGCCATGTTGGTAAGGGATGATATTCGGTCCCTTGTGCAGGGGAACCTAGAATCAGGAGATGTAGAGTCAGTATGGATAGAGCTGAGAAATTCTAAGGGTATAAAAACCCTCTTGGGAGTTATCTACATGCCCTCAAACAGTAGTCTGGATGTCAGATGTAAGTTGAATCAGGAGCTGAAATTGGCCTGTCGCACAGATGTTACTACAGTTGTTATGGGGGATTTCAGCATGCAGGTAGACTGGGAGAATCAGGATGGTGTTGCACCTCAAGAAAGAGACTTTGTGGAGTGCCTCTGAAATGGATTCTGAGAACAGCTGGTGCTGGAGCCGACCAGGGAGAAGGCAATTCTGGATCTGGTATTGTGCAACGAACCAGAATTGATCAGGGACCTTGAAGTGAAGGAGCCATTGGGAAGTAGTGACTATAATACAATGAGCTTTAATCTGCAATTTGAAAGGGAGAGGGTAGAATCGGAAGTGACAATATTTCAGTTGAATAAGGGGAACAATGGAGCTATGAGAGAGGAGCTGGCCAAAGTTCAATGGTGCAATACCTTAGCAGGGATGACAGTGGAGGAACAATGGCAGATATTTCTGTGTATAATGCAGAAGATGCAGGATCAGTTCATTCCAAAAAGGAAGAAAGATCTTAGGAGGAGGCATGGGTGGCCGTGGCTGACGAGGGAAGTTAAGAAACATATAAAATTAAAAGAGAAAAAGTATAACATAGCAAATATAAGTGGGAAAATGGAGGACTGGGAAGCTTTTAAAGAACAGAGGATTACTAAGAAGGAAATACGCAGAGAAAAAATGAGGTACAAAGGTAAACTGGCCAAAAATATAAAGGAGGATAGTAAAAGCTTTTTTAGATATGTGAAAGGCAAAAAAATGGTTAAGACTAAAATTAGGCCCTTGAAGACAGAAACAAGGGAATATATTACGGGGAACAAAGAAATGACAGAAGAATTGAATTGGTACTTCAGATCTGTGTTCACTGGGAAAGACACAAGCAATCTCCCTGAGGTAACAGTGGCTGAAGGACCTGAACTGAAGGGAATTTATATTTGCCAGGAATCGGTGTTGGAGAGACTGTTAGGTCTGAAGGTTGATAAGTCCCCGGGGCCTGATAGTCGACATCCCAGGGTACTGAAGAAGATGGCTCGAGAAATCGTGGATGCGTTGGTGATTATTTTCCAGAGTTCGATAGATTCGGGATCAGTTCCTGCGGATTGGAGGGTGTCTAATGTTGTACCACTTTTTAAGAAAGGTGGGAGAGAGAAAGCAGGAAATTATAGACCAGTTAGTCTGACCTCAGTGGTGGGAAAGATGCTGGAGTCTATTATAAAGGATGAAATTACGACACATCTAGATAGTAGTAACAGGATAGGTCAGAGTCAGAATGGATTTATGAAGGGGAAATCATGCTTGACTAATCTTCTGGAATTTTTTGAGGATGTAATTCTGAAGATGGATGAGGGAGATCCAGTAGATGTAGTGTACCTGGACTTTCAGAAAGCTTTTGATAAAGTCCCACATAGGAGGTTAGTTAGCAAAATTAGGGTGCATGGTAGTGGGGGCAAAGTACTAGATTGGATTGAAAGTTGGTTGGCTGATAGGAAACAAAAAGTAGTGATAAATGGCTCCATTTCGGAATGGCAGGCAATGACCATTAGGGTACCGCAGGGATCAGTGCTGGGACCGCAGCTTTTTACAATATATACTAATGATATAGAAGATGGTATTAGTAATAATATTAGCAAATTTGCTGATGATACAAAGCTGGGTGGCAGGGTGAAATGTGAGGAGGATGTTAGGATATTACAGGGTGACCTGGAAAGCACTGAACTCATCTCTACCTACCTCGACACTGTCCTATCCCCCCTAGTCCAGAAACTCCCCACATACGTTCAAGATACCATCCACGCCCTCCACCTCCTCCAAGACTTCCGTTTCCCTGGCCCCCAATGCCTCATCTTCACCATGGATAACCCATCCCTCTACACCTCCATCTGCCATGACCAGGGCCTCCAGGCCCTCTGTTTTTTCCTCTCCAGACGTCCCCAACAGTACCCTTCCACTGACACTCTCATTCATTTGGCCGAACTGGTCCTCACCCTTAACAATTTCTCCTTTGAATTCTCCCACTTCCTCCAGACAAAGGGGTAGCCATGGGCACACATATGGGCCCCAGCTATGCCTGTCTCTTTGTTGGCTATGTAGAACAGTTGATCTTCCGTAATTACACTGGCACCACTCCCCACCTCTTCCTCCGCTACATTGATGACTGCATTGGCGCCACCTCGTGCTCCCGCGAGGAGGTTGAGCAATTCATCAACTTCACCAACACATTCCACCCTGACCTCAAATTTACCTGGACCATCTCTGACACCTCCCTCCCCTTCCTGGACCTCTCCATCTCCATTAGTGATGACCGACTTGACACTGACATTTTTACAAACCCACCAACTCCCACAGCTACCTGGATTACACCTCTTCCCACCCTATCTCTTGCAAAAATGCCATCCCGTATTCCCAATTTCTCCGCCTCCGCCGTATCTGCTCCCAGGAGGATCAGTTCCACCATAGAACACAGCAGATGGCCTCCTTCTTTAGAGACCGCAATTTCCCTTCCCAGGTGGTTAAAGATGCCCTCCAACGCATCTCGTCCACATCCCGCACCTCCGCCGTCAGACCCCACCCCTCCAACCGTAACAGGGACAGAACGCCCCTGGTGCTCACCTTCCACCCTACAAACCTTCGCACAAAACAAATCATCTGCCAACATTTCTGCCACCTCCAAAAAGACCCCACTACCAGGGATATATTTCCCTCCCCACCCCTTTCTACCTTCCGCAAAGACCGTTCCCTCCATGACTACCTGGTCAGGTCCACACCCCCCTACAACCCACCCTTCCATTCTGGCACGTTCCCCTGCCACCGCAAGAACTGTAAAACCAGTGCCCACACCTCCTCCCTCACCTCTATCCAAGGCCCTAAAGGAGCCTTCCACATCCATCAAAGTTTTACCTGCACATCCACTAATATCATTTATTGTATCCGTTGCTCCCGATGTGGTCTCCTCTACATTGGGGAGACTGGACGCCTCCTAGCAGAGCGCTTTAGGGAACATCTCCGAGACACCCGCACCAATTAACCAAACCACCCCGTGGCCCAACATTTCAATTCCCCCTCCCACTCTGCCGAGGACATGGAGGTCCTGGGCCTCCTTCACCGCCGCTCCCTCACCACCAGACGCCTGGAGGAAGAACGCCTCATCTTCCACCTTGGAACACTTCAACCCCATGGCATCAATGTGGACTTCAACAGCTTCCTCATTTCCCCTTCCCCCACCTCATCCAAGTTTCAAACTTCCAGCTCAGCACTGTCTCCTTGACTTGTCCAGACTTGTCCGACCTGCCTAGCTCCTTTTCCACCTATCCACTCCACCCTCCCCTCCCTGACCTATCACCTTCATCTCCTCCCCCACTCACCCATTGTACTCTATGCTACTCTCTCCCCACCCCCACCCTCCTCTAGCTTATCTCTCCACGCTTCAGGCTCACTGCCTTTATTCCTGATGAAGGGCTCTTACCCGACATGTCGATTTCGCTGCTCGTTGGATGCTGCCTGAACTGCTGTGCTCTTCCAGCACCACTAATCCAGGTTAGGTGAGTGGTCAAGATGCATGGCAGATGCAGATTAATGTGGATAAATATATTTTTATCCACTTTGGTGGCAAGAACAGGAAGGCAGATTACTACCTAAATTGAATTAATTTAGGTAAAGGGGCAGTACAAAGAGATCTGGGTGTTCTTGTACACCAGTCAATGAAGGTAAGCATGCAGGTACAGCAGGTAGTGAAGAAGGCTAATAGCATGCTGGCCTTCATAACAAGAGGGATTGAGTATAGAAGCAAAGAGGTTCTTCTGCAGCTGTACAGGGCCCTGGTGAGACCACACCTGGAGTATTGTGTGCAGTTCTGGTCTCCAAATTTGAGGAAAGACATTCTGGCTATTGAGGGAGTGCAGCGTAGGTTCACGAGGTCAATTCCTGGAATGGCAGGACTACCTTACGCTGAAAGACTGGAGCGACTGGGCTTGTATACCCTTGAGTTTTGAAGACTGAGAGGGGATCTGATTGAGACATATAAGATTATTAAATGATTGGACATTCTGGAGGCAGGAAACATGTTTCCGCTGAAGGGTGAGTGCCGAATCAGAGGACACAGCTTAAAAATATGGAGTAGACCACTTAGGACAGAGATGAGGAGAAACATCTTCACCCAGAGAGTGGTAGCTGTGTGGAATGCTCTGTCCGAGAGGGCAGTGGAGTCCCAGTCTCTGGATTCATTTAAGAAAGAGCTGGATAGAGCTCTCAAGGATAGTGGAATCAAGGGTTATGGAAATAAGGCAGGAACAGGATACTGATTAAGGATGGTCAGCCATGATCATATTGAATGGTGGTGCAGACTTGAAGGGCAGATGGCATACTCCTGCACCTATTGTCTATTGTGGGAGGAAACTGGAGTACCCGGAGGAAACCCACACAGACACGGGGAGAATGTGCAAACTCCACACAGTCACCCGAGGTTGGAATCGAATCCAGGTCCCTGCCACTGTGAGGTAGCAGTGCTAACCACTTTCAGAGATTTTCTTAACTTTGTGCCATTTTTCAAGTACAGCTGAAAATGGGTTTAATCACTAAAAACAATTTTTAATGTGTGCTTAGTTCTCTATCCATAAATATTGACACTTAAATAACCAGAAAGCAACCAATGTGGAATGATACCTCACTACAAGTTAGGAAAGAAGGACAAATGGTAAAAATTGAAAAAAAAAAATTACTTTTCAAATTTATCTGACAAAAATGCTATTGTCCCCTCTAGTGCATCAACATTTATCACCCATTTATATTTGTACAGAGAGAACTGTTAAGATTGCTTATATTTTAGGGATAAGCTTCTGCTTGGGATACAACCCTGAAAATTTAGTTCAAATTATTGCTCGGAATTCCACTGGCTTGGTTATAATTGATTTATTTAAGAATTTTCAGAGATTTACTTATCTTGTTGTTGTTTCTCAAGTAAGCTGAAAATATGTTTAACCACTAAAAACATCTTTAATGTGTGCTTAGTCATCCATCTGTAATAGCCTAATTTTGAAAATGACTTCAAAAACCTCAGTGAACTTTTACTAGCTTTATCGATGCAGACTAATCAATCTCTTAAGAAATTAAATGTTGTTGGCCATTACAAGAATCATCTATTGCGTATCCAGCTAACAAGCTCACTTTGAGACTTTTCTCAAACTTGACGAACATATTTTTCCAATTTGGAAGAATGTGGTCAGTTTTGTGAGTTGTGTTGTCTTCTGGCAGTATTTTTTAAAACTGATATTAAAGATTACAGGAATCCAAATATTGTTCAGGCAGCATACAATTAAAATTGTTCCATCTTCAGCGCAGGTTCACCTGGTTTAATAAAACATGTACGGTACAAATTATGAGAAGTTCTACCTCACCATACCTAGAACTTCAGTCTCTTATGGTTTCTATTTTCTAATCAACCTGTTGAGAGATTTTATGACACACTTTTGCAGTAGTTTGACTTCAACTCAGACCTTTTGGCTGAGAGGTAGAAACATTGCAATTTTGCCAAATGGCACTTACAGCACTTTTGAAATGAACAATGACAGTAGTAATATCCTTATATATCTGATGATGATTAAACACATAAAAACAATTATCTGAATATGTGCAAGCAGACCAGGTAAAACTTTCTCTTTCAGTCATGTGTTCTGTCTAGACTTTGGTTATTCTCTTGTGCATTCAGATATAGTAATTATGCTGCTGCACTTTACTAATCCAAAGAGTCTTATAATTCAAAGTGATAGCTAGTCAAGAGCCTTCTCCCAACTGCCGTAAGCCTATTAAAAAGATCAGCATGAGATGGATGTGTAGATCATCCCAACATAAAGTATTCACAAATGTCTCAGCAATTCTCTGTAAATGGAATAAGAAATTTACATAAAGTTATCAACTACTCATTAATAATTGAAGCTGCCTTTTCAGCAATGGCATATCATTGCAATAATGAATTGCAAATGACTTTTAAGAAACTTTTTGATACATCAATTATCCTTTATACTGAAAGTGCACCAATAGATAAACAGTGGCAGGCTTTCGAAACCTAATTCAATCGCAGCCTACTTTGTGCATGCAATGATACCTTTCAGAGAACTCTCATATTAACTGCTTTATGCACATTGTTATTAAAGTAGTGATGATCACAGAATGCTTCTGCAAAGGACAAGCAATCGGAGATAAGGCCATCTTAACATGCCTCATGAATATTTAGGGGATATTAGTGGAAATAATATATCCACTTACCTTGTAAGCTACAATATGGTTTATTTACGTGAGAATACAATTTTACATCAGCTGAGCTTGTTTTTCCTGGTGGAGAAAAGATTAAAAGGAGCTTTGATAGAAGTGTTCAGAATTGTGAGGTGTCTAGCAGAGTAGATAGAGAAATTCTTTGAAATTTGCAACACAGGTAGGCAGGGTGGTTATGAAGATGTTTAGTACAATTGCCTTCATTGATCAAACGTTTGGGTGTAGGAGTTAGAACGTCATGTTGAGGTTGTACAGGATGTTGGTGAAGCCTCTTCTGGAGCACTGTGTCCCGTTCTGATTGCCTTGTTATAGGAATGATGTTATTAAGCTGGAGAGGTTCAGAAAAGATTTACCAGGATGTTTTACACTGGAGCAGAGAGGTTGAGAGGTGATCTTATAGAGGTTCACAAAATCATGAGGATAATAGCAGATGCCTTTTCCCTTAGGTGGGATATATCAAGGCAAGAGGCCATATTTTTCAGGTGAAAGGAGAAATATTTAAAGAACACATGAGAATTTTTATACAGGGAGTGGTTGCTGTGTGGAATAAACTTCCAGCAGAATTCATGGATGCAGGTAGAGTTACAATGGTTAAAAGATTTAAATAAGTTCATGAATAAGAAATGTTTGGAGGGATATGGGCCAAGCACAGGCAGATGGGACTGGTTTCATGAACATTAGTTTAACTGAATGAATCACAAAAATGTCATAAAATAAGATACTGGCCTGATATTCTGTAACAAGATGGGAAATATCAGCAATGCAGCATTAGGGCCACTGCTGTAGTTCCTAGCACCAGAAGTGGTGTTAAAGGGTGAAGGAAGTCGAAAACCAGTGATGACTTATAAATTGCTTTGTTTTTGCAGGAAACAGGATCTATGCTGGTTCTGGATTTGGGCTCTTATTTCAGAGTTTAACTTCATGCTTCAGGAGGTGTTTCTGGACTTTGCAGATTTTCTTTGATGAAAGCTTTAGTTATTGCAAGAGTAGAGTCAAGTGAATCAGAGTTATGTTGTTTCAAACTATGTTCCCATAAGCATGTGTTTAGAAACTACAAATACTAGTAATCAGCAATAATACTCAAATTGTTAAAAAAAATCACCATTGGCTGAAATGAAAAAGATACATTCATTTTCCAGGGAGATGTGGGTTCACTGTACATTTCCAATGGTTGTACTTTTACAGCAGATCACAGTTAATTCATAAGCAAAGCAGAAATATCACTAAGGCATAATCATATGCCTAGAAATTTCTCTTGCATCAGAAATCTCCAATACTTACAGTAAGGATATAGGTCAAACAATGTTCTGTTCTCCCATATGATGTAATGCAGAGCAAATTAAATGGTAAGTGTGCAGTTAAATTAAAGCAATTTTTGTCATTGATTGTATTATCCAAAGTAATTAATACCTTATGTTTTCTTTTTGAAACCCAGATTCTGGTTTTATTTAACTTCAAATTCAATCCCTTAGAAAATCAGAGTTCCAAGGAAAATATTTCTAATCAACAACACTGCAAACTGAAGAAAAGCCAGGAGTCACCTTAACACATTCACTTTCACAATATAAATGCACTCTCGCTTTTCGATTTGATTTCTTCCAGAAATTGATTTAATTATGTTCAGTTTTTAGCAATACCAGCACTGAAAGTACTTAAAATATAATCCATTTGCCATTATATATTTATAAATGAATATTACATCTGTAATTTTTAGATGAATGTAACTAATTAGCTACAAACTGTGTCATTTAAAATAGCAGACAATATTCTGATGACAGCAGTCTAAAATTGAAAGCAGCAAATGATCTATTATTAATTATCATACTCCAGTTTGTATTTCATCCCTTTTCATCCCTTTCTTTTTCTCATGAAGGCAAAATGTAGAAGACAAAACGAACCGAAAATGAATCAGGGTACCACAATATGCAAATAAACAGTCGGTACACAATTCATTCTTACAGCCACATCACCAAAACGCATAAACATGTATGGAAATTATAAAAAGGTGAAAACATCATTCATTAGTTATCATAGGAAACTTCAATTACCTATAGATAACTGTAGTGGTAGTTTAAAAGGCAATCTCACAAGTTATTCAGTTTATCTAGTAACAATGCCTGCAATCCCAACTCGTAACTAGCATTCATAGCTTCTCCTCATCTTCATACAACGCAATTGTCAAAATCATATCAGCTTGTACACAATATCAGTTATTCATCATGACAGCCACATCACCCAAACACATTGTATCAAAGGAACAAACTTGAAAGGAAATTACAAAGAGAACAGGTTATAGTTGAATGTCCTTCCACTCATAATGGAGACTGTGGTCATCAGCATTGGTCCAGTTATGACTGAGACCAGTAGTCAGGCGTTGACCTATTTAATTTCATGGTCAGCTCATACCTAATCCTCTTTCAGGTATCCCACTTTTCCCACATCCTCTTTTGATTTACAAGCTACAGATGGTAAAAGCTTATGCTTCCCCGTATTCTCCTCAACACAGGACTACTCTTGTACCTTCCTTCTTTCAGATACCCAGGAATTGCAACCAGATAATGGTGAAAGGAAAAGAGGGGGAAAACAAGAAGGTACTGATAATTAAGAAACATTATTACTCATTTGTACTCAGAGCCACCAATTCAGATACTGGCATGTACTTTGGAGAAAAGCTTGGAGACAAGATCTATATGTGGTGAGACAATGAATATTAGGAAGCTGTAACATGGACATGGGATAATGGTAACACAGCTATCACTTTGCAGTAGAACTCAGATGTGCAAGTAAAATGTGTGCCTTTTCAGAGTCAGACAATGACCATTTCCAAAAAGAGAGAATCTAACCAACACCCACTGACATTCAAAGACATTATCATTGAACCCCACACTATCATTGTCCTTGTGGTTACCATTGACCAGAAGCACAACTTGACCAGCCATACAAATAGACTAGCTACAACAGCAGGTAAGACGCTATGAATCCTGCATTAAGCAACTCAAGTCCTGACTCATAAAGCCTGTCCACAAAGCACAAATCAGAAGCATGATGGACTACTCTCCACTTGTCTAGATAGCTACAGCTGCAACAACATCCAAGAAGCTTGTCATTATCCAGCACAAAGCAGCCTGATTGATGGGTTCCACATTCAACATTCACCTCTTCCATCATGAACACACAATGTATAGCACTTTTAAAGATGTACTCCAGCACTACCCATCCCTACTCTATCCCTGTAATCCTGCATTTCCCATGGCTAATCCGCCTACACTGCACATCCTTGGACTGTGGAAGAAACTGGAGCACCCAGAGGAAACCCACACAGACACGGGGAGAATGTGCAAACTCCACACAGATTGTCACCCAAGGGTGGAATCAAACCCAGGACCCTGGTGCTGTGAAGCAGCAGTGCTAACCACTGAGCCACCCACTTGTATCTTGGAACTAAATTAATAATTTACAGCAGAATTGTTTACAACTGTTTACAACCTGGCATTCAGAATATTCTGGGGCTTTGCACACTGGCAGACTTTATTGTTAAAAAATAGGCTTCTGTCATTGTCTCCAAGGATAAATACTTTGTACCTTCTTCTCAAAAAGACAATATAAGCCTTTCTTTGATCTAGAACAGTCTCACCCAGGCTTACTGATGAGTAGACTTCAGAACATGGCATCCTTCATTTAGCTTTTAACAGAACAGTCACAGAACAAAATCCATTATAAATGTCATTCTGCTAAAAATGACACAGGCTCAGGGTGAAGGGGCAATCATTTAGTACAGTGATGAGGAGAATTTTCATTAAACAGGTTATGAATTTTTCTACTCCAGAGATGCTCCATCTTTGGCTGTATTTAAGGCTGAGATAAATAGATTTTTGGTCTTTCCAGGAGCAAAGCCTATGTGGAATAGCAGAAGAGTGGAGGTGAAGGCCAAGATTAACCACAAACTTTTTGTGAATGGTGGAAGCAACCCAATGGTTAGACTGTATGGTCTAATATTCATGTATATGGTTCACTTCTTAGATGCAGTTAGGAATAGGTGAGAATCATGGTATCACCAGCAATCCTTACATACCATAAAAGGATACTTTTTAAAAGGTCAGAACATATATGTATATTAAACGTAGCATTCTAAAATGACACACAGAGTGGAAAATGAAGGAGAAGGTAACCCAAATATTGAAGGATTCACATTAACATGATTTTTAAAGAAAGCTTGGTTCAGAAAACAGAAAGTAGAATAATTTTGATTGAAGATTATGAGTGCAAAAATTCAGAAAGCACTGTGCGAGCAATTTATAGGCCATTGTTAAACCATTGGACAGGACATTAAGCAAAAAATAATTAGAGGTTGTAACAAGTGCAATGTGACAATTGTAGAGGACTTTGATTGCTGTACACACTGGTTAATTCATATTGGCAAATGTAGTCTGAAATGTGATTCTAAAAATGCTTTCAGAGTTTCCTGGAACAAATAGCAACAATATATTTTAGATCCAGTATTGCGTAATGAGGCAGAATTAATTAGTAATCGCATAGTGAGAAATTCTTTGCAGAAAAGATGATTACAATACAATATCTAGTTTGAAAACAATGCACTTTAGTTCAAAGCAAAAACCTCAAACCTAAACAAACCCAATTTCACAGTGTGAGGAGAGGGCTGGCTAAGGTTGGTTGGTCAGATAGTTTCAAAGATATAGGAGAAAGTGGGGACTGCAGATGCTGGAGAATAGAGTCAAGAGTGGTACTGGAAAAGCACAGCAGGTCACGCAGCATCCGAGGAACAGGAGAGTTGATGTTGTGGGCATAAGCCCTTCATCAGGGATGAGGCTCGTGGGCCAATGGGGTAGAGAGATAAAAGGGAGGGGGGGGTAGGCTGGGGGGAAGGTAGCTGATAGTGCGCTAGGTAGATGAAGCTGGGAGTAATGGTGATAGGTCGGAGAGGAGGGTGGAGTGGATGGGTGGGAAGGAAGTCTCAACGATATGTCAGTAAGTAAACAGTAGGAAACATTTAAAGAAACAATTCAAAATTTTCAACAAAAATTCATTCCATTGCAATTAAAAACTCAGGAGAAAAATCCATCTGTGGTTTTCATAACATGAATGAAGGATTGGTTATGGACAGGAAACAGCGTGTAGTGATAAATGAAGCATTTTAGAGTTGGATGGTTATGAATAGTAAAGTGCCACAAGAATTGTTGTCATGGCTTCAGTTATTTTTAATGTATGCTAAAGACCTGGGTGAAGAGATATTAAAATTGCATCTCCATTCACTGAAAATGTAAAATTAGGTAAAGAGATTTAGGCTTTGACTAATAAAGGAGTCAAAGCAAGGGTAATGTGAAGCAGATAGGAATCTGAGGTTGAGACCCAATCAGATCAGCCATTATCTTACTAACTATGGTGGAGCAGGTCTGAAAGACTGAATATCATCTCTGTTCATAATTTGTGTGTTCATATGTTAAATAAGTGGCTAACAAGATTAATGTGAAGCAATGCGTGATGATATACTTCGGTAGTAAAAAAATAGAAAAACAAATTGTTTTTAAAAAGTTATGTTCAGAGACTCATGAGTCCACTCGTTTCTACAGATATGTGCTATCAGCTGCCTAATGATTTACTCATGACATCAGGATTAGCACTAGCTTTTCTGATAGGGATGAAAATTGCCAAAACATGAAGCTTATATATGCTCCATGCCTCCAGGGCAAGTTGGCAGACCCATTCTTTGCCTAAGTACTTAATGTATTAAGATATGACTATATTGGTAGAGCAAACACACTATGGTAAAGAGGTATTGAAATATAATATAAAGTTGTCTCAAACTAGTACAATTCTCTTAAATACAAAGTATAAATAAAACTCACATAGTAATAAGGTATCTTCATATCTATCCCACTGACCTCCGGGAAGATTCTGAGTTTGCTTCCTGTTAATTCCTCCAATGATATCTGACCGTCAGAATCATCATCATATAGATCAGTGATGAATTTCAGAAAGCCAGTGTCCATGATTCCTACATTTCTTGAAAGAGAAAGAATCAGATGGATGGTTCTTCAGAGAACTAACCTACCATGCAAATCAACAGTCACTGTCCGCCCCTACCTTCACATCATCCCATTCCTCTTCTGTGAGAAACCTCCGAACACCAAAATAGATCTCAGACAAATAATGTTATTATGTAGTTTCATCATGCTCTCCTCTGATATGCTGGCAAATTTATTGCAGGGGAACTCTATGTGGAAATTCCTGAGCTATTGAAGGTTTGAAAGTCAATGTAATCCCTGCAGAATAGAATGCAGGGCCTGACCTCAGCAAATATGACTCTGTTCCCTTTAATTTTTGAGTTTATCAAAATAAGTGCTTCTTCAGCTGAAATGTGTTTGTAAGATTTGTAGGCTTGAGTGGCAGGTCATTATTTCTGCTTTATAACACCGCTTTCATAAACTTATTCCATTCATATCATGACTCTGACCTAAATCCTCTGGGGTTACTTTAACTAAATGACTCACCTGAATATTAATATTTCGTCTAGGCAAAGAGCAATAGTCTCATAAGATTACTATTTCTTCCTTTACTTGCCCTCATGACCTATGCATGAAATTCTTAAATGCCTTCAATTAAATAATCAGATCTGAATAATTAATTTAAATAATCTGCACTTTATAAATCATTACAAGCAATTCTTCATCAAAAAGAATCAGTGCTGCGACCTCATTAAAACAGCCATCTCATAATAGCAAAATATATATAAACATTTTTCCAAACAAATAGCTCTTTGGCATATTTACTGTGGCTTAGATATTGTCCCTGGAACAATTGAAGTGCTTTTAGTTCATCAGAGAGTATTTAGGTGAGTATGTGAAATATGTATATCCTTTGCTACTTAAAAGACAAATAAAACTGTGATACAGCTAATGCCGAAAGACCACAACAAAGTGAAACCTTCTGTTCTTTAATTTTCAAGATTCTTGGTTCAATTCTTAATAATAATTTCACAAATATCTTCATCAGTAATCATCTTACACATGTAGTTACTGGGCTGGTTGCCCCTTAAATTACTTGATGACTTCCAATAACAGTAACTGATGATTTTCCATATTAGTCACAATAGTAAAGGATATTTATTTGTATAATAACACGACCAGGTTTTGAATTTCATTTATCACACAGTTTGTGAATTACTCTGTATTAATTAATTCATGGCATGTAAACATTACTTTGGCTTTCAATCTATATGTGACGCAGTGACATTTAGGCGCTGTGTTTAATCAGCAATGATTGTGCTCTTTCACCCAAGTGATGAGATGTGATAATCTGTTAAATAACAACATCTGTTCTCTTGTTGCCAATGATGCAATCTCAACTTGATTGAAGAAACATAAAACATTTGTGCATATAGTGGTAAGCAAGTTAAAACCTGGCAATTAAATTGAAATCTGATACATCCACAACAGCGAATAATCAGAGGAATGGCTAACCAAATCCTTCAAACTATAGTTTTGAAAGATGTTGTCATCATTTTTAAAGTGATTTTTCTTTTAATGTTCTAATTCCTGAAACCAGTTGTTTGGCAAACTCCAATTCCATGCTACGATCATGACCAATATGGTGATCTTAAGTTGTAACTTGAACCTTTCCACTGCATTTTCAGTTTTCTGAGGTGACATGATGGTCATGGAGGGAAGAGGTGGTGAAATAATAAAATTATTTATGAAGTTTGAACAAGAAATGTGCTCTGAAACAGTGAAGGTGGACATGGAACATTTTATTGTGCGCTGGAATGCTTTCTGGCACTGATAAATACATTTTATACACAAGAACCATGAGTAGTAACTAACCATTTTATATGACATTTTAATTTTTAGATAGTATAACTTTTTTTAAGAAAAGGAGAGTACTAGTACAAAAAAGAAGATTGAAATTATGCTGTTTAGTCATTTGTATCCTTGAAATGTTGGGTTAACATGAGATCATCATTGTTTAACCAATAATGAAATTTGTGGGTATCTTTGAGTTTTTGATGAATGGCTGTTTCACAATTTGCTTTATCACTGGGTGCTGTCTTTTGAGAAGCTGAAAGGAAAAGAAGGACAGAGATAGCGAGTGTTTGTTTCAGACAGAAATACTACACTTCATGAATGTGCCTCCTGCCTTTCATAGACTTGTCACCTCTAACTTGAGGCACTAATCCATCTTACAGTCAGTTCAAAAAAGAACACAGTACAGACAACATTGTAGTGAACTGAACACATCACATACCAGTGTCTCAGTTGGGCTGAGCTTGTGTTTTGAAGATCTTTATAGATAGATAAAGTCACCATAATCCCAGAAGACCATAGGGTTGCTCTCATTTGGTTGAGGTGACTGGTGGTGATTTAACCAAAGGGTCACTAGTCCTGAGGTGAGGGGAGAGGTTGAGAAGGAGAGTCCTTTATGGTAACCTCAGCCAGTGTAGGAATTGGATCCACACTGATGGCATCACTCAGCATTGAAAACCAGCCATCCAGCCAATTAAGCTAACCTGTTTTATAGAAGCACAACTACTGACAGAGAGACATGTTCAGAGATGGGAAAACTTACGTTCAAAGCTCCTAAAAAGGACCAAAGAAGCAAGTCAAGTTGAAACAATGGCCACAATGTTTTGATTCTCCTATCACTTGTCTAAATGAAAGGTGGTAAAGAACAGAACTGGCAGGTTATCCTTACTTAATGATAACATTATGAAATTGTAACAGATCGACTTAACAAGCCAAGGCAGCTATGCGTAACTATGTTCTTATCACTGTTGGGAAAGACTGCTTCAAAGTTTATTTGGCCCTAGATTTCTCTGAAGAACAGAAAAACAGACTTGCAAGTTTGGAAATGCGTTTTGAGCCAGAAGTGAATGTAACTTATGAATGGAACAATTCAATATTAGAGCTTAAGGTAAAATAAGAGTCCATTGATCAACATGTGACTTCATTAACAGAGCTCACGGAATCCTGTGAACTGTACGTCTCAAGATGAACTACTTCAAGAAATTATTGTATTAAAGGTTAGATAAGAGATATCACAGCAAAATATGTCTATCAAAAGATGAAACACTGACTCTCAGGAAAGCAATTGACATGTTGAGAAATATTAAGGTTGTAAATTTGTAGCTACGGGATATTTATAGCAGAACAGTACAGGCTTGTTTATCCCAACTGACATTTCAGACCTACAGGGCAAAGCAATGACAGACCAGTAGCAGAATTCAAATATGATGAAGGACAAAACACAAAGGAAAAGGAAGAACGGTAGTTGGAGAAAGCGATGTTCTTGTTGCAAGAATCGCAGAAGTGCTACAGTAAAGAAGGAAGTCATTCTGCCCTTGCTGCCTTCACTGGTTCTGTGGGAAGAGACTGTTTCAAAAGTGTAACCCACCTTAAATCTCTCTGAAGAGTGGTTAACAATAAAAACAATCTAAATAAAGTTCCAGACAATTCTTATTAGCTCGTGCTAACCACTTTTCCTATACTTCCAACAGCAAAAAACCTTCATCACCTTGGATGCAAAAGATGTTTACTCGCATCAAAGCTGGATGAAAACTACAACTTTCTAACTACCTTCGGGAGATACAGATGCTTGTTAATGCATTTGCGGTTTTCATGGCTCTAAGGGCGAATCAGTGCAGGTAACACGAGGTAGTTAGCGATCTTCCCCAAATGGAAGTTGTAATGGATTTTCTGCTAGTTTAGGGATGCAGAGACACAATAGAAGAAGTAATTGCTGGCTACAATCAAAATCTAGTGGAACATGAACTTTAGATAGGTTTATATTATCATGAGGGACATGAATAAATTGAACAGCTAAAGTCTTTTTTTCTAGGGAGGGGAGCTCCAAAGCTGAAGGACATATGTTTAAAGTGAGAGGAGAAAAATTTATAAATGACCTCAGAAGTATCCTTTTCATGCAGAAGATGGTATCGGTAAGGAACAAGCTGCTAGAGGAGGTGGTCGAGGCCGGTACAATTACAACATTTAAAAGGTATCTGGATGGGTATATGAATAGGGAGGGTTTATAGGGATATGGGCCAACTACTGGAAAATGGGACTAGATTAATTTAGGATAGCTGGTCAACATGGATGAATTGGACTGAATGGTCTGTTTCTATGCTGTACATCTCTATGATTTCTTGAGCTTCATGACTCGGTGATAATCTCCTGCCTTTTCCCCATACCGTTGCACATTGTTTCTATTCAACTGATCTCAACACCCTCTTGAATTCCTCAGTTCATCTACCTCCACCATACTTCCAGGAAGTTCCTTCCAGACCCAAACCACTCATTGCGAAGAATGTGTTTTTTTTTCAAAACAAACTATCTTTTGCAAACACTTTAAATCTGCGCCTACTTGTTAGAACATAGAACAAAGAATATTACAGCGCAGTACAGGCCCTTTGGCCCTCTATGTTGTACCGACCTGTGGAACCAATCTGAAGCCCATCTAACCTACACTATTCCATTCTTGTCTATATGCCTATCCAATGACCATTTAAATGCCCTTAAAGTTGGCGAGTCTACTACTGTTGGAGACAGGCCGTTCCATGTCCTTACTACTCTCTGAGTAAAGAAACTACCTCTGACATCTGACTATATCTATCAGTCCTCAATTTAAAGATATGTCCTCCTGTGCTAACCATCGCCATCTGAGGAAAAAGGCTCCCACTGTCCAACCTATCTAATCCTCTGATTATCTTATATGTCTCAATTAAGTCACCTCTCAACCTCTTCTCTCCAACAAAAATAGCCTGAAATCCCTTAGGCTTTCCTCATAAGACCTTCCCTCCATACCAGGCAACATCCTAGTAAATCTCCTCTGAACTCTTTCCAAAGATTCCACATCCTTTCTGTTATGCAATGACCAGAAGTGTATACAATACTCCAAATGTGGCTGCACCAGAGTTTTGTACAGCTGCAGCATGGTCTCATGGTTCCAAAACTCAATCTCACTACCAATAAAAGCTAACACACTATATGCCTTCTTAACAACCCTGTCAACTTGGGTGGCAATTTTCAAGGATCTATGTACCTGGACACCAAAATCACTCTGCTCATCTACGCTACCAAGAATCTTACCATTAGCCCAGTACTCTGCACTCCTGTTACTCCTTCCAAAGTGAATCACCTCACACTTTTCTGCATTCGACTCCATTTGCCACCTCTCAGCTTAGCTCTGCAGCTTATTTATGTCTCCCTGTAACCTACAATGTTCTTCGTCGCTATCCACAACTCTACCGACCTTAGTGTCATCTGTAAATTTACTGACCCATCCTTCTACGCCCTCATCCAGGTCATTTATATAAATGACAAACAACAGTGGACCCAAAACAGATCCTTGCGGTACCCCACTAGTAACTGAACTCCAGGGTGAATACTTCCCATCAACCACCACTATCTGTCTTCTTTCAGCTCACCATCTTCTGATCCAAACCGCTAAATCACCATGTGCAATAGCCTACTGTGGGGAACCTTATCAAACACCTTACTGAAAGCCATATACACCATTTCAACTGCTTTACCCTTATTCACCTGTTTGGTCACCTTCTCAAAGAACTCAATAAGGTTTGTGAGGCACAACCTACCTTTCATAAAACTGTGTTGACTACCCCAATCAATGTATTCCTCTTTAGATCATTATAAATCCTATCTCTTATAACTCTTTCCAACACTTTACCCACAACTGAAGTAAGGCTATAAGGTTTATAATTTTCAGGGTTGTCTCTACTCCCCTTCTCAAACAGGGAACAACATTTGCTATCCTCCAGTCTTCTGGCACTATTCCTGGAAACAATGGCTACATAAAGATCAAAGCCAAAAGGTCAGCAATCTCCTCCCTGGCTTCCCAGAGAATCCTAGGATAAATCCCATCCGGCCCAGGGGTCTTATGTATTTTTACGTTTTCCAGAATTGCTAACACCTCCATGTTATGCACCTTAATCCCATCTACTCTAATAGCCTGTATCTCAGTATTCTCCTTGACCACATTGTCTTTTTCTCGTGTGAATACTGACGAAAAGTATTCATTTAGTGTTTCCCCATCTCTTCTGATTCCACGCATAACTTCCCAGTACTATGCTTGATTGGCCCTAATCCTACTCTAGTCATTCTTTTAGTCCTGACATAGCTATAGAAAGCCTAAGGGTTTTCCTTGATCCTACCTGCCAATGACTTGTCTTGTCCCCTCCTGGCTCTTCTTAGCTCTCTCTTTAGGTCTGATGGCTAACTTGTAACTCTCAAGCCTCCTAACTGAGCCATTACATCTCATCCTAACATCAGCCTTCTTCTTCCTCTAGAAGAGAGATTCAACTTCCTTAGTAAACCACTGTTCCCCGCTCAACCATTTCCTTCCTGCCTGACTGGTACATACTTATCAGGAACCTGCAGTAGCAGATTCTTGAATAAGCTCCACAGTTCAATTGTGCCCCATCCTCTGATGTATCCTTCTCCATCCTATGCATCCTAAATCTTGCGTAATTGCACTGCAATTGCCTTTCCCCCAGCTGTGGCTCTTGCCCCGTGGTATATACCTATCCCTTTCCATCACTAAAGTAAACATAACCTAATTGTGGTCACTATCACCAAAGTGCTCACCTACCTCCAAATCTAACGTATGGCTGGGTTCATTACCTAGTACCAAATCTAATGTGGCCTCACCTCTTTTTGGCTTAGGGCTTATGCCAGAAGCGTCGATTCTCCTTCTCCGTTGATGCTGCCTGACCTGCTGCGCTTTTCCAGCAACACATTTTTAAGCTCTGATCCCCAGCATCTGCAGTCCTCACTTTCTCCTTGTCCACATACTATGTCAGGAAACCCTCCTGCACACATTGGGCAAAAACTGACCCATCTAAAGAACTTGAACTAAAGTATTCCCAGTCAATATTTGGCAAGTTAAAGTCTTCCATAACAACTATTCTGTCACTCTCACTCCTATTGAGGATAATCTTTGCTAACTGATCCTATACATCTCTGGAACTGTTTGGAGGCCTATCGAAAATTCACAACAGGATAATCTCTCCTTTCCAGTATCTAATCTCAGCCCATACTACCTCATTAGAGGAGTCTTCAAATGTCCTTTCTGCAACCGTAATTCTGCCCTTGACTAACAATGCCACACCACCCCCTCTTTTATCATTTTCTCTGTTTTTACTGAGACATCTAAATCCCAGAACCTGCAATAACCATTCCTGTCCTTGCTCTATCCCTGTCTCCGAAATGGCCACAACATCAAAATCCAGTTACAAACCCATGTTGCAAGTTCACCCACCTTATTCTGGATGCTCTTGGCATTGAAGCAGACACACTTCAAACCAACTTCTTACCTGCTAGTGCCTTTTGCGATCTCGAAATCTTAGTTCTGACTTCACTACTCTCAACCTCCCATATACTTTAACTACAATTTTGGTTTCCATCCCCCTGCTGAATTAGTTTATACCCACCCAAACAGCATTAGCAAATTTCCACCCTCACCTCTGGTTTAGGTGACTACCATCCTGCTTATAGAAGTTCCACCTACCCCAGAAATAGCTGCAATTATCCAGGAATCCAAAGCCCTCCCTTCTGCACTATCCCTGCAACCATGGGTTCAACTCCTCTATCTCTCCCTTTTCCTCACTTCGCTAGCACATGGCACAGGCAACAAACGAGATAACAACTCTGTTTGTTCTTGCTCTAAGCTTCCACCCAAACTCCCTGAATTTCTGCTTTAAATCCCCATCTCTCTTCCTATCTCTGTTGTTGGTGCCTATGTGGACCATGACTTGGGGCTGGTCCTCCTCTCCCCTCAGGGATCCCGAAAACACGATCAGAGATGTCGCAAATCCTGGCACCTAGGAGGCATCACACCAATCATGAGTCTCTCTCATTCCCACAGAACCTCCTATCTGTCCCCCAAACTATGGAGTCCCCTGAGCAACAGTCTGTGCCAGAGACCTGTGCTCCATTGCTTACTCCTGATAAGTCGCCTCGCTTCCCCTCCCACCCCAACAACAGTATCCAAAACAGTATGCTTGTTGTTGTGGGGAATGGTCACAGGGGATCCCTGCACTGCCTGCTGGTTCCCTTTCCGTCCCCTGATAGTAACCCATCTACCTTGTTTTACCTAAGGTGTGACTACCTCCTGTAACTACTCTCATTAACCCCTTCCTGAATGATCCAAAGTTCATCCAGCTCCAGTTTCCTAACGTGGCTTTCAAGAAGCTGGAGTTGGGTGCACTTCCCACAGATACAGTAAGCAGGGACACGACTAGTGACCCTTACCTTCTGCATTCTGCAGGAGGAACATTCAACTGCCCTAACTTCCATTCCCACTATTCTACTTTCCCAACAAGACTAATGAAAAACTAAAAAAAAACAAACCAGTAACCTTCCCAATTGGCACACAGAATCTTATTTAGGTTAAAGGAGGAGGACGGGAGGAAGACACAACCTGAGTAATGTTTCAGGTAAAACAACCACCCAAATATAAAGCCTCACTTATGCAGCAGTTCCTTCCGTGTCTGCTCCTGGTCAGTGTGTACTCTGCCTATACACGAGGTAATACTTTATATTCTTTAAAATTTATCTTCCGGTCAGGCCTCTGATTCTTGTCGCTCCTCAAATTCCAACTGCCACCGAAAAAATGTGAAAGAATTTTTTTCTTGATCCAGGTCCCCTTTCTCTCTAACTACTCTATCCAGCCAGCCATAAGGTATCTGTTTGTTGTGCTTTCCTCAAAGTGGGAATAATTTTACACACTGTTGGATAGCTGGAGGGGTGAACAGTAAAAAGGCAGAGGCGCCGTACAATCGGTGAGTTGCTGGTAAATATTTTGTGACAGTTGAGTGTAGAAGGAAGACATCATAGAAACGTAGAAACTAGGAGAAGCACTAGACCATTTAACCCTTCAAGCCACTTCCACCATTCAGTATACTTATGGCTGGTCATTCAACTCAATACATTGTTCTGGTTTTCTCTCTACCTCCTTTGATTCCTTTTACCCTTAGAAATATGTCCAAACCTTCTTGAAAACATTCAGTGTTCGGACCTCAACCACTTTCAGTGGCAGTGAATTCCACAGGCTTTACTTCTGGGGAAAGAAGTTTCTCCTCAGCTCAATCCTAAATCTCTGAACTCCCTTCTCCCTCCACATTCCTGACGAAAGACTTATGAACAAGACATCAACTCTCCTGCTCTTTGGATGCCTGACCTGTTGTGCTTTTCCAGTGCCACACTTTTCTGTATCCTTAGACTGTGATCCCTGGTTCTGGACTCCAGGTCATCAGGAATATCCATTCTGGATTTGCCTTGTCTAATCCTGTCTCTATAAGAATCCCCTTTAATTTATCTAAACTGCAGTGAATATAGTCCTAACCAATCCAGCCACTCTTCATACATAATCCTGCCTTCCCAGGAATTGAGGAGAAAGTGAGGACTGCAGATGCTGGAGATCAGAGCTGAAAATGTGTTGCTGGAAAAGCGCAGCAGGTCAGGCAGCATCCAAGGAACAGGACAATTGACGTTTTGGGCATAAGCCCTTCTTCAGGAATGAGGAAAGTGTGTCCAGCAGGCTAAGATAAAAGGTAGGGAGGAGGGACTTGGGGGAGGGAGGTCAAGGTGAGGGTGATAGGCCAGAGTGGGGTGGGGGCGGAGAGGTCAGGAAGAAGATTGCAAGTTAGGAAGGCGGTGCTGAGTTTGATGGATTTGACTGAGACAAGGTGGGGGGAAGGGGAATGAGGAAACTGGAAAAATCTGAGTTCATCCCTTGTGGTTGGAGGGTTCCCAGGCGGAAGATGAGGCGCTCTTCCTCCAACCGTCGTGTTGCCATGGTCTGGCGATGCAGGAGTCCAAGGACCTTGGTGGAGTGGGAGGGGGAGTTGAAGTGTTGGGCTACGGGGTGGTTGGGTTGGTTGGTCCGGGTGCCCCAGAGGTGTTCTCTGAAAAGTTCCGCAAGTAGGCGGCCTCTCTCCCCAATATAGAGGAGGCCACATCGGGTGCAGCGGATGCAATAGATGATGTGTGTGAAGGTGCAGGTGAATTTGTGGTGGATATGGAAGTGTCCCTTGGGGCCTTGGAGGGAAGTAAGGGGGGAGGTGTGGGCGCAAGTTTTGCATTTCTTGTGGTTGCAGGGGAAGGTTCCGGGAGTGGAGGTTGGGTTGGTGCGAGTGTGGACCTGACGAGGGAGTCACGGAGGGAGTGGTCTTTTCAGAACGCTGATAGGGGAGGGGAGGGAAATATGTCCCTGGTGGTGGGGTCCGTTTGGAGGTGGCGGAAATGACGGCGGATGATACGCTGGACATGGAGGTTGGTGGGGTGGTAGGTGAGGACCAGTGGGGTTCTGTCCTGGTGGCGGTTGGAGGGGTGGGGCTCAAGGGCGGAGGAGTGGGAAGTGGAAGAGATGTGGTGGAGGGCATCGTCAACTACGTCTGGGGGGATATTGCGGTCCTTGAAGAAGGAGACTATCTGGGTGGTACGGTTTTGGAAATGGTCCTCATGGGAGCAGATGCGGCAGAGACGAAGGAATTGGGAATATGGGATGGTGCTTTTACAGGGGGCAGGGTGGGAGGAGGTGTAATCTAGGTAGCTGTGGGAGTCGGTCGGTTTATATTAAATGTCCGTGTCGATTCGGTCACCCGAGATAGAAATGGAAAGGTCTAGGAAGGGGAGGGAGGAGTCTGAGATGGTCCAGATGAATTTGAGGTCGGGGTGGAAGGTGTTGGTAAAGTGGATGAACTGATCAACCTCCTCGTGGGAGCACGAGGCAGCGCCGATACAGTCATCGATGTAGTGGAGGAAAAGGTGAGGGGTGGGGCCAGTGTAGCTGTGGAAGATGGACTGTTCCACATATCCTACGAAGAGGCAGGCATAGCTGGGGCCCATGTGGGTGCCCATGGCTACTCCTTTGGTTTGGAGGAAGTGGGAGGATTGGAAGGAGAAGTTGTTCAGGGTGAGGACCAGTTCAGTCAGTCGAAGGAGCGTGTCAGTGGAAGGATACTGGTTGGTACGGCGGGAAAGGAAGAAACGGAGGGCTTTCAGTCCTTCGTGATGGGGGATGGAGGTGTACAGGGACTGGATGTCCATGGTGAAAATAAGACGTTGGGGACCGGGGAAGCGAAAATCATGGAGGAGGTGGAGGGCATGGGTGGTGTCCCGAACGTAGGTGGGGAGTTCTTGGACTAAGCCTTTGGTTTGGAGGAAGTGAATTCCCAGGAATTGGCCTGGTAAACCTTCAATGCATTCCCTTCATAACCAGAATATTCTCCCTCAGATAAGGAGACCAAAACTGCACAGAATACTCCTGAATCTCACCAAGGCCCCGTAAAATTGTAGTAAGACATTTCTGTACTCAAAAGCTCTCACTATTAAGGCCAACACACCTTTTGCCTTCTTCACTGCCTGTTACACCTGTGTACTTTACTTTCAGTGATTGGTGTAGAAGGACGTCCAGGTTTCAGTGCACCTCTGCCTTCCCTAATCTATCACCATTCAGATAATAATCCGCCTTCCTGTTTTTGTTACTAAAGTAGATAACATCAAATTTATCTACATTATACCTCATCTGCCATGCATTTGCCTTCTCACTTTAAGTTATCTAGATCACACTGAAGCTTCTCTAGATCCTCCTAAAAGCTCACCCTCCCACACATTTTTGTCATCTGCAAACTTGGAGATATTATATTTAGTTCCCTCGTCTAAATCATGAATATATATTGTGATTATCTGGGGGAACAAGCACTCAACCCTGAAGTACCCCACTAGTCACTGCCTGCTACTGGTAAAAAGATGCATTTATTCCTACACGTCTGCTTCCTGTCTGTCAACCAGTTCTCTATCCATGCCAGTTTATTACCCCAATTCCATGCCCTTTATATTTACACACTCATCTTTTATGTGCAATGTTATTGAAAGCCTTCTGAAACCACATCCACTGGCTCCCCATCATCAACGCTACTAGTTATACCCTCGAAAAATTCCAGTAGATTTGTCAGGCATGATTTCCCTTTCATAAAACCATGATGATTCCGTCCAATTCTGTCACTGTTTTCCAAGTACTCTGCTCTTAAATCTTTTAAAATGGACTCCAGCATTTTCCCCACTACCAATTCAGACTAATTGGTCCATGATTCCCAGTTTGCAGTCTACCTGCTTCTTTTAAACAGTGGGGTTACATCAGCTACACTCCAATCCATAGGAACTGTTCCAGACTATAAATTCTTGAAACATGATCACCAACGTGTTCATTATTTCTAGGCTCACTTCCTTAAATATCTGGGATATAGATTATTGGGCCCTGGGGATTTATCAGCCTTTAATCCTATCAATTTCTTGAATGTAATTTCTCAACTCAAAAATTTCTTTCAGTTCCTTCCTCTTACTAAACCCGGAGTTCTCCAACATTTTTGTGGCAGGTAAATCTAATTACAGCATTTAAAAGGCATCTGGATAGGTATATGAATAGGAACGATTTGGAGGAATATGGGACAAGTGCTGGCAAATGGGACTAGATTAGGTTAAGATATCTGGTCAGCATTGACAAGTTGGACAGAAGGGTCTGTTCCTTTGCTGTACCTCTCTATGGCTCTATCCACCTGCTGTTACAATTCAACAAAGTTACAGAAAAGCATCAGTGCATCATGAAATGCCATGACCAAGTCAACAGTAAGAACAGAAATCACTAACAGCTGCTGTACAGCTCCCACAGGGTGAAGATCACTTCAGAAGTCAGAAGAGAGTGATATTATCCCACATTCACAAGCTTTTCTGTCATTTCTTCCAGACTCAGAGCAGGGAGATATAAGGACGTTCTGCACCAACATCTCTGAACAGTGTCAGATTTGTGCTCAGAATGACAGGGTGGCAATCCCATCCTTATGGCTGTCAAGGCCATTGCAGCTCTAAACCATTGTGCCAGCAGCTTATTTCAAGGAACAACTGGTGGCATCCGTGGCATCCTCCAATTCTCCACATGTCAATACATCCTGGATGTCACAAGTGCTGTTTTTTCCATATTCCAGCCGGTCATATTCTTCCCTGTGATAAGGAAAGTAAACACCATGGGAAGTGCAATTCTCCACCATTACAGCCTCCCCAGATACGTGGCACTACAGACTGGATAGATATTGTTTTGAAAGTGCTTTGTTACCAACCTGCAGCATTCAGCAACACTCCATCAGTGTTCAAATTATATGCGATTGTTGATGCCAGACTTTGGAGGAATGTGTCAGATAGCCTGGAAGCTTCCATCATCCTTGCATACTAAAGAACTCATAGGTTCCTTCCTTCTTCCTTCAACGGTCCTTGAATCAAACAGGATGGCTATTGGGAGACAAAGGCCACATGCTTCAAACATGTCTAATAATTCCTTTACAAATCACTTAGGCTAATACAGAACAGAGATTCAGTACTACTTATGATTCCATCAGTGCCATTGTAGAACAGTCCATAAGTTCCTCAAGATGAAGTTTCAATGCCTTGACAGCTCCAGCAGAGTGATGCAGTATGGCCCAGAGAGAGGCTGCCACATCGTTGTGCCGTTCACAACTGGTGACAACAATGGGGTGGGGGGAAATGTTCTTGATAGCTGAGGAATTGGGGGATTTAAAGAAGTCTTCTGAAGATGAAGGTAAGAATGAGAATCAAGATATTTACTGGGAGCAATATCCAAACAGATTGATAGAACAGTCCAACGTTGAGTGTAAGAAGCTAGAGAGCACCTAATTGAGACCTGCTTCCATGATGTATAAGCATGTTTGGAATTCCTTTAATTGTTTCACATTCTGTTGGTTATGCGGGAAACAGGCATAGCTTGATGCAAGGGACATATGGACTTTGTTTCAGTCCTTCATCTCTTCTGTTTAAAAACATCGTTATCCTCCTGATCTTATTTGATGATTGAGTGATCCAATATTTAACACATTACCTGTCCCACAGACCATGAGGGAAAACAACAACAATCATTGAGAAGATACACTAAATTGCAATAGTTAAGGTTAGATTGTTCTTAGGGTTGCAGTCAGCTTATGAGCAGTGAAGTCTTTTATAATAGACAGCAGGTTGAGAGGAATCTTGAGGTGTCTTTTTACAACTTCTATCAGCAGTTGGCCTTCAATATTTCAGAGTGCATGTGGAAAGCTGAGTTGTGCTAAAATTGAGCTGAGCAATCTGTAGGAGAGTGTTGAACATGCAAAACACAAGACTTTATGTAGATTTTCCCAATGTGCTATGAGGGAGAGTGGACATGTGAGATACCCACTAGACATCTTCTAGTGTTGACAGGCAGTGTGTTCCCTTGAAAATTTGAACATTTCCCTGCAGCAATGTGTAGCCTCATCCCTGATTGATTATTCTCACTCACAATGTGGATGTAAATGTGAAATGATGTGTGAAGGCTTTAACACAATCTCTGCACATTGTATTTAGCCTTGTTATTGTCCACGTTAAAGTGCATACATCAACATCACAGTTTAAATATCCATGTGTCTGATGCTCTCTGCACTTAAGAAGTTAGTTATGAGAGATGAGCAATGCTTGGCCATCAATTCTTCATACATGAAATGTTTGAAAGTGTTGTTCATTTCTCACATGGGTGCAGCTAAACCAGACCCAATAGCAACAAAGATACCTCAGCAGACATTTTAAGGGTGCAGGTGAATTAGTATTTACAAACTGCTAAAATTATTTACAATGTTGCCTCTTCTATGCCATCTGTGTGCCCTAAGTACTTTTTCCCCCTTCTTCTCTCTCTCACAATATCAAATGCAGTTCTGATTTCCATAGCTGGGCTGTAGGGGACCTGTTTATAGTTGGCTTTTGGCCTTAAAGAGTTTGATGGTCATCCCTAGGGGCATTTGACCTTAGAGGGCCCAGGTCTTTTGAGAACCCAGATGCAACTTACCTTCTGTGGCTAGAACTTCTGAAGGCTTCTGGACCACTTGAGGATGAAAGAGAAAGCCTCTGAGCTTCCTGTGTTTGGTTTCTCCTTTTTGTGGATGTATGCTGGCATCATCTTATCTCCTTGAGAGGAAGGAGCACCTTGAGTGGCATTAGCCTCCTTCATTCCATTCTCACCTTGCCACTGATGCAGAATACCTATGAACAGAGCAATGAAGTGCAGGTCCATAAGATCATAGGATCTAGAAGTAGGTCATTCAGCCCATCAAGTCTGTTCTGCCATTCAAAGAGATTTTGGCTGAACTGTTAATTCTCGTTTCACTCTCCTGCCTTTTCCCCATAACATTTAATTCCTTTACAGAATAAAACGCCTATCTCAATCTTGAATGTTCTTAATGGCACGACTTTGCGGTAAAGAATTCTGCAACTTCACTACCCTCTAAGAAAACAAAACTCCTCATTTCCAGCTCAACTGGGTGACCCTTATTCTGAGATTATCCCCTTTGCTCCTAGATTCTCTCACAAGAGGAAATAACCTCTCAGCATCTACCCTGACAAGTCCCTAAGAATTTTCTATGTCTCAATAAGATCTATTCTCATTATTTGAAACTCAGATTAGAACAAGCCCAGCTGACTCAAACTTTCCTGATACGTCATTTCCTCCACACCCAAGATCAGCTGTCTCTAGTTATGGCCAATGCCAATTTATTGTCCCTTAGGTAAGGGGACCAAAGTCTTTCATAGTATTCTAAGTGTGATCAGACAAATGCCTTCCATGGTTTTAGCAAGACTTCTCTGTTTTTATCTCCATTTCTTTTGAAGTAAAAGCCAACATTCCATCTGCCTTCCCTATTACCTGCTAAACTTGAATGCTATCTTTTTGTGATTCATGCATGGGAATACCTAAATCCCTCTGCACAGCAGCTTTCTGCAATCTTTCGCTAATTAAATATTATTCAAGTCCTCTATTCTTCCTGCCAAAGTGCATGACCTCACATTTTCCCATATTATATTCCCTTTGATCCCTTATTTAATGTCTATATCTGTGTGTCGATTTTTTGTGTTACCCTCACCACACTTGCCTTTCCACCTATTTTTGTGTTAACCACAAATTTGGCATTTGCTTTGCTCATTCAAGGCATTATAATGTAAATTGCAAGTAATTGTGGCTCCAGCACTGACTCCTGTGGCATTCCACTAATTACAATTTGCCATCCTGAAAATGTCCTCTTTATCCCAACATATCTGGTAGACATTGAGTGTGCGAGACCTGAGTGTCCATGATGATCGCCAACATCTTCATGAGATAGTCAGATCCATGCAAGCCAGAGTCAGCACAGTATTGATAACATTAGTGGACTGTTTCATCCTTTAATGCAAGTTACCAATTCCCTCTGACAAACCTGCCTGTTGTTCCTGCGCTGGTCTTCATGTTTTAACAGTCATTACTGGCTAGGACCACAGGAAATCATCTTCTACGTGGAGTTGAACATATTCTGACCTCCAGCAGTCTTCTCAGTGTTTCTTCTTCAATTAACTTTGGAGATAGGTCAATGATAAGTGGACGAGAGCAGGGGTTGTGGACATGATGAGTAAACTGACCACAGCACCATGGTACAGGAAGCCATTCAAGAGGGGGGTGCGAAAAGAAACATATTGCTGTAATTGGGGATAGTATAGTCGGGGAATAGACACTGTTCTCTTTGGCCAAGATCAGAATGCTGAAGGCTATGCTGCCAACTGGTGTCCTGGTTCACAATATTTCATCTGAGCTTCAGAGGAACTTTGAAGTGGGAGGAAAAATATTCAGTTGCAGTGGTCCACATAGGTACCAAAGGTATAGGTCGAAAGAGGAAAGAGATTCTATGTGAGCAGCTAAGGGCTAAATTAAAAAGTAGAACCAGAAAGATAATTAAATAGGTAATCTTCATGTTGATTGGGTTTATTAAATTGAAAGGAGTAATTTCAATCATTAATTCACACAATGCATTAGGGATAGTTTCCTAAAGCAACATGTCATGGAGCCAACCAGGGAGAATGTTATCTTGGACCTGGTATTGGATCATAAGGCAGGCCTAATAAATGACCTCCAAGTAAGAGATCCCCTGGGAAGCCACAATCATAATATAACAGAATTGAATATTCCATTTGAGAGTGAGAAGCTTGTGATGGACACCACTGTGTTGAATTTAAATAAACAGAATTACAAAGAAGTGAGGTTAGAGTTAGCTAAAGAGAATAGGACAGATAGATTAACAAGAATGAAAATAATCAAACAGTAGGTAGACAAGCAGGAAGTTGAAAGAACACAGCAAGCCAGGCAGCATCACAAGGTGGAGAAGACAATATTTCAGGTTTAAACTTGAAGAAGGGTTACATCTGAAACATTGACTTCTCCACCTCCTGATGCTGCTTGGCTTCTGTGTTCTTCCAGCCTCCTGCCTGTCTACCTTGGATTCCAGCATCTGCAGTTTTTTTCTTGTCAGTCATCAAGCAGTGGCAAACATTTAAAGAAGCAATTCATTACTCTCAGCAAAAACATCCCAGTAAGGAGGAAAAATTCTAAGGGAGGAATGAACCAACCATGGCTATCAAGGAAATTAAGGAGGGTATTGAGTTGAAAGAAAAACCATAAAAGGAGGCAAAGGTCAGAGAGCTACAAAGACTGGAAGAAATTCAGAATTCAGCAGAGGACTAAAAAGGTAATGTAGACATTGAAAATAAACTAAGAGGGCAAACTTGTGAGGAATATAAAAACTGATAGCAAGATCATTTTTAATATGTAAAAAGGAAGAGAGAAGCCAAAGTGAAGGTAGACCCCTTAGAAAATAAATCTGAGGAAGACAGTTGTGGCAAACACAGAAATAGAAGGGGAGTTAAATAGATATTGTGCACCAGTCTTTACGGTGGAAGATATTTCAAACATCCAATTAGTATAAAAGAATATGGGGGAGAAATTAAGTACCATCATGTCACTAAAGAAGTAATATTAGATAAACTAATGGGGCTAAAATCAGATAAGTCCCCTGGGCCTGACGGCTTGCATCCTAGGATCTGAAAAGAGATCATTTAAGCGATAGTGGAAACATTTTCCATAAATCATTGGATTCAGAAGAAGTATGAGAGGATTTTAGAATTGCTAATGTAACATCCTTATTCAAAAAGAGAGGTAATCGAGAAGCTAGTAACTGTAGACTGATTAGCCTAACATTCACTGTTGGAAATGTATTGGAATCAATTATTAAGGAAGAAATAGCAGAACATTTGGACAATCATAATGTAATCAAACTGATTCAGCAAGGCTTCTTGAAAGGGAAATCATGTCTGACTAATTTATTAGAGTTTTTTGAGGAAGTCCTAACCAGAGTGGATAGAGGAAATCAGTAGATGTGTTGTATTTGAACTTCCAGAAGGCATTAGACAAAGTATCTCACAAAAGGTTAAGTTATAAGATAACAGCTTAAGTCTTAAAAGATAAGATGGTGTTGGAGGCAGTCCAGAGATTTGACTAATGGACAGAAATAAACACACGGGAATAAAGGGTTTTTTTTTCTGGTTGATGATCTGTGACCAGTGGGGTTCCTCAGGTATCAGTGCTGGGACCACAATTATTTTCAAGATATATATTAGTGACTTGGAGGAAGAAAATGTATATATAATTTTCAGACTACATGAAAAAGGTGGAAAGGCAGGTTGTGAGGGAGATACACACAGACAGATATTGATAGGTTAAATAAATGAGCAAAATGTTGTCAAATGGAGAACAATGTGGGAAATTGCAAAGTTGTTCATTTTGGAAGAGAGAACAGAATATTATTTAAATGGAGAAAGACTGCAGAAAGCTGCAATACAAAGGGACTTGGGGCATTTATGCACAAAACAGAGAAAGCGAGCACAGAGGTGCAGCAGATAATCAGGAAAGCTAATGGAACATTGGCCCTTATTTCAAGAGATTTGAAGTATAAGAATAATAGTCTTACTGCAGGTGTACGAGGTGCTGGTGAGATCTCATCTGGAATAATATTAGCAGTTTTGGTCTTCTTATTTCAGAAAAAGATATTATTTTATTAGAGGCAGTTCACTAGGATTATCCCAGATATGGAGTGATTGTCTTTTAAGTGAAGTCCAAATAGGTTGGGTCTCTACGTTTTGGAGTTTAGAAGAATGAGAGGTGATCTCAGTGAAACGTAAAGGCTTCTTGAGGGTCGTGACAGGGTAAATGCTTCCTGTCATGGGAGAGTCTATGACCAGAGGGCATCATCTCAGAATAAAGAGGTGCCAATTTAACACTGAGATGAGGAGGAATTTCTTCTCCCAGAAGGTTGTTAGTCTCTGGAACTCCTTGCCACAGACAGCTGTGGGAGTAGAGTCCTTGTGTATATTTAAGGCTGAGATAGATAGATTTTTGATCATTAGGGGATCAAGGATTACAGGGAAATGTCAGGATGAATGGCCTATTCCTACTCTAATTTCCTATAGTGTTATGGCCTTATGTACCCAGCAGATTTTGCTCTGAGTCTAATCTAGAAAGTTTCTGAGCTGGTGGAGAGTGCAGGGGAAAGCGTTGCTGGTGTATCCTCAGAAGATTTCATGAGTTTGTCCTTGGAAATGAAGATGGAGTTGAGGGTCTCTGGCAGGGGCTTCTTTTTTGCCTGAGGTTTGCATTTGGTGTCTTTTCTAAGCAAAGACAGAATTTTGTTGTCCAAGAAGAATAAATTCTTGTGCAAGTTAAGAATGCTTTGCTGTTTGTAATAATGGAGGTGTAGTGCAGCACTGCACAAGGAAGCTTTCTGTGTTGATTGACCACTGAGATCTGTCCATCCCAACATGAGCACCCACAATGTGCAGCAGCCGAATCTTCTCATATAGAACAAGGTATCTTATGTTGACCATCAATCCTACACCACTCAACACCCCACTCCCTCCCCATAAGCCTGGCCCTCCTCTTTGGTTGTAGGCCAATGTTTCCTGCAACAAGAATGATGGAAGTGGATGGAAGATCTTCAGGTGATGATGCATGAGCAGGAGAGGTGGTGAAAGGATTGAATCTTTCTTTCAGGCACTTGTATTGAGTTCATTTCAAATAATTCTTGTACTGTGTAATATAGTTTTTGGGCTTTTTTTTGTGAGTTGATGAGAAGTAGTCATCTCTGGCTCAGCCAGCATTTATTGCTCTAATTTCTGAGCAGGCACTTGACAGTCAACCACATTTTTGTATGGTCCGGAGTCACATGCAGGCAGATTGCCTTCCTTAACAGGTATTAGTGAACCTAGGGTGGCATGGTGGCTCAGTGGTTAGCACTGCTGCCTCACAGCACTAGGGACCAGGATTCATTTCCTGCATCAGGCAACTGTCTGTGTGGAGTTTGCACATTTCCCCATGTCTGTGTGGGTTTCTTCCGCACGCTCTGGTTTCCTCCCACAATCCAAAGATGTGCAGGTCAGGTGAATTGGCCATGATAAATTGCCTATAGAGTTAGGTTCATTAGTCAGCAGTAAATATAGGGTAGGGGTCTGGATGGGTTACTCTTTGGAGGGTAACCAGGGCTGAAGGGCCTATTTCCATACTGTAGTTAATCTAATGGTTTTTATTTTCATGACAATTCATAGTGGTAACTATTAGGCTAGCTTTTTTTTCCAGATTTTTGCTGATTCCAAGTTTTACCATCTGCCATGTGGGATTCAAATCTATGTTTTCATGACACTGGCTTGGGGTTCTGGATGAGTAGTCTAGCGATATTACCACGATGCATACATTTCCCAAATGTGTTGCCTATGGCTAATAAAAATAATAAATCTTTTGGTCTATTAAATCAGGTCGCACCTGGAATCTTACTTGTATTACCATTAACTAGGGTCATACCATATTTGTGAATATGGTTGAACCTAGGTCAGAACCCTGAGGAACTCGTTTGGACTGGAATGGCTGACCTCCAAACATCTTCCTTAATGCTAAATGTGATCCAAACTCATGAAGAAATATCCCTTGGTTTCCATTCATTCTAGTTTTTTCTTTGGACTCCTTGATGCCAAACATTGTTTGAGATACTGAGGCTAGATGATCTCAAGCATAAGAATTAAGTGAAAGCTGGGTGTATTTTACCTAACAACAGCTAGAGCCAACCATTAACTCAATAATAGTATGAACAAAGCATCTTGGTCATACAGTGGTGAAACACAGGGTTCCATAGACTTTGTTGTTGGACACATAATTTTGGAGAGTGCAGAGTGTGAATCAGATGTAAATCTCACAAATGGGCTCGAGAGCAGGTGAGGGGTGAATCCCATGAAATATACTTCAATGGAATGCACAACCAGCTGAAGCTGTAAAAATTGCCCGAAGTTGTTCAGAATACCTTTTCTATAATAAACTTCCTATAATTTTTTAATCAAAAAAATTCTTGTTTTGCCTTATTGATTAAGTCTCAACTGAGCAAAAGTATAAATCACACTTTCAAATTACTTTACAAATTGGAATAGTTATCTAAATTATTAACACATAATAAAATAATTTTACTAATTCAGTCACCATAAATCATAAGCCCTGGAAATCTGTGTTTTTAATGCCTCTACTAAAAGTTATGGAAATAGAGTAATTAATGCTTTTTCATGAAAAATAATCAAGTAGAAAGCAGAACTGTTACATTTTTAACAACTACCAAAATATTGTTCTGACAATTTGAGGGATGTTGGTGAGGGGAGCATATTTACTCTTTAACACACTTACTAGTAGTTGCATCCTTATGATAAGAACATAACATAAGAAATAGATGCGGGAGTAGGCCATCTGGCCTATCAAGCCTGCTCCTCCATTCAATAAGATCATGGCAAATCTTTTCATGGATTCAGCTCCAATTACCCACCCACTCACTATGACCCTTAATTCCTTTTCTGCTCAAAATTCTGTCTACCTTTGCCTTAAAAACATTCAACAAGGTAGCCTCATCTGCTTCACTGGGCAGAGAATTCCCCAGATTCACAAATCTTTGGGTGAAGAAGTACTTAATCAATTCAGTTCTAAATCTGCTCCCCCTTATTTTGAGGTAATGTCCTCTAGTTGTAATTTCACCTGCCTGGAGAAACAATCTCCCCGCTTCTATTTTATCTATTCCCTTCACAATGTTATATGTTTCTATAAGATCCTCCCTCATTCTTCTCAATTCCAATAACTATAGTCCCAGTGTTTATTGTACCTTATTGTGCTGTTATCTAAAAGTGTGATAGTAATCAGCACAAAATTGATATAAAAATTAGCCCACTTAAAATTTATGAGATTGATATATTTTAGATATTAAAGCTATCAAGAGGTATGGAGAGACAATGAGAAAATGGCATTGGCATAGGGGAACAGCAACAATCATATTGAATTGCAGTGTCAGTTCAAAGGGTCAAATATCCTATTCCTGCTCAGAGTTTCTTTATTTCTAAACCTAAATAACCAAAAAAGTTAGGAGTCTTTTCTAATTTACATTATTGTTATTATTTTTCTGACTAAATTGAGCAATCCTTTTCAAATTATTGTGCAAGGTATTCAGGTTTGAAGATGGCACTAGACAATGTACTGACAGTGATTTTTTTTCATCTCTCAACAGTAATAGTATAATTTATTATCTTAAATACAGTGCATGTAGGAAGAGCACTGTGCATTAGGATCTAACAGTAAACAAGTATGAAAGAAAACAACAGTAAACAATTATCTCTACAAACAGCTTCCAGTCTGTTCAAATGTTCTGCTGATCTAATACATGACTTTTCATTATAGGCTAAGCCTCAGAAGATAAATGAAAGATTAGCTATTTGGAAAAGAGTCAATACATTGATGTACAAGGTGCATAAAAATGTTTTCAGCTGAATCAGAACCAAAAATTGTATATTTGAGAAGTCTTTGAAGAATTTGGTGTGTCACTTTCAGCAGTTTTGATAAGTGACCTGGTTGAGCAGTCAGGCCACAGCAACTGGAGATTTGAGTGTTGTCACTAAATATGGCTTTGGGATCCAACAGGGCACACAAACCCCTGCAATTATTGGGCCAACATTAGTATTCACATTTCTGAGTCAGACTGCGAGCTCCACACACAGCAGAAATACAGAGAGGTTGGCACACTGGCTATATACTGTAAACTAGAATTAGAATTTGGTTTATTGTCACGTGTAATCAAGTACAAAGTACAGGACTGATAACTCACAGCTGTCCATGCATTTGGTGGGTGCAGATGAAAAGCAAACCCTGTCCATAACTCCCAGAAAACCATGGCTCTTTAATATTAATTTTCATCCCACCCAGAACAAAGTAATCTAAAGAAATATTTTAAAACTGTCAGGAAGCAATGGAAAACAACTTCAGACTTCTCATATGAGACTGAGACTTGACTAATATTCTGACCTAAGGCAAAACATAATCAATGAGTGGATTATATTCTGAGTAAAGTTTAGCCTTTATGAATAGTTCATAATTTTTCACCTGATTTATAAAAGTGATAAAAAATGAAATTTCTAAATGTATTCAAATGTTTATATCACTAATTGCCTAGGACAAAAGTCAGAACTAAAAGGGGATCTGCAATTTGTATGCAAATTAATAAGTGGTCTTTTGTTTGAGAGCTATAGTTATTCTTATTGGGAATTAGTTATGAAATACTGCGACTGCAATGCTATCCTTAAAACCAAGTGCTAGCCACAGATGCAGTGATCTGATAGAAAATATGGCTGTCTTTTCTAAACATTATATTGTCTTCAGATCAGCATTTTAAATTCAATGTTAGCATTCCACTATTTCCTCTATTTTCTGGCTAATCTGGGAACCAGGATATTAAATAAAGTGATTCCTGGAATAAGTATTTCCACAAGTCAGAATCAATGTCATACTACTTGGTTAGAGATTTGTGTAAGAAAAATTAAAGTAACTGTAACATTTATTGAAGACAAAGCAATAACTCACTTCTCTGATTTTATCTGGACTGTTGCACAGTTAGACATTTTTATTTATTTCACATACCTAATTATATTTTGGTTTATTTTGCTCCATGTATTGTGGCCATGAAGTATTACAATGGAATTGAAGACTAAGAGATTGTTCTGATTTTCCACAATAACATTCAGTGTGTTCAAACTAAAGTATTTAAGTGATTAAAGACTTAACAGCAATATAGATTTGTTCAACACATTGCATCAGTTGTATGACACTTTGAACTTTTACTATAAATTCTGTGTCTTGTGATCCTGCCCCATCAGATACCGGATGAAGTAGCAGTGCTCTGAATGCTTATACTTTCAAATAAACCTGTTGGACTATTAGTTGGTGTGGATATAAATATGTTCATTGAGCTGGAAGGTTCATTTTCAATCATTTCATCACTATACTAGGTAACATCATCAGTGAGCCTCTAATGAAACGCAGGTGTTATATTCTGCTTTCTATTTGTGTGTTTGGGCTTCTTTGGGTTGATGAATCCATTTCCTGTATTAGTGATGTAATTTCCGGTTCTTTTTCTCAGAGGGTGGTAGGTGGGGTCCAAGCCAATGTGTTTGTTGATAGAGTTCTGGTTGGAATGCCATGCTTCTAGGAATTCTTGTGCATGTCTCTGTTTGGCTTATCCTAGAATGGATGTATTGTGTGACATTTAAGGTAGAGATGAGGAGGAACTTCTTCTGTTAGAGGGTACTGAATCTATCAATTGTTTTGGTTCTCTGTAGAAGACGGGTAATTAAGATTATTTAAAACTGAGATAAATTTTTAATGAAGAGTTATGGACCAATTACAGCAAAGTGGAGTTGAGAATTATCAGATCAGCCATGTTTTAACTAATGGCTGAGCAGACTTAATGAGTTGAGTGGTCTACTTATGTTCTTATATGTTATTGCCATCTAAACAGCAAACAGGAAAATCTACAGCATTATTTTTACCAAATGCAAGATGCAAAGTCTAGATTTAGACATTCTGATTTACACAAAAAGTGATGAGCAAGCAAAAATCATCAGGCTCATTAATTGTCAATTTCCTCTTTAAAAGATCATAAGATCGGGGCAAGCCATTCAGTCCCTTGATCATGCTTTGATATTCAATAAGATAATAGCTGATCTGACTATGGCCTTAATTTCACTTTTCTAACTGGCCCCACTAGTCTTCAATTCCATTGTTAAAAACCTGTATACCTCAGGCCTTTGAGTGTTAGAAACTGTGCACTATTTTCTCCAATTACTACTAATGCCAAGATATAGGTCAAATTTTCCTTTGGGCTCGGTCAAACCATGACTTGCTCACTTCTGTATCTGACAAATTGCACATTAACCCATGTGTGATTACACATGATGTTTTTGACTTTTCGTAATGGGGCCATGTTTGCAGTATAGCTTTTGAGTGAGCCTGGAATGCTTGGGATTGGGATTCCAGAGGTGGGCTACTTAGAAAGTTGTCCTCAATTCTGTAACATTGTATTCCAGTGCCTAATAGTGCCTAACCCTGAAAACTTGTTTCTTTTACCACACATCCTCTCAGATCATCCACAGTATTCTCATGTCCCCATATGTCCTCCATGTCCTGTCTAATCAAAAGCACCACCCCATGTCTTTGACATACTCCCTGTATGTGCTCTATAGCTACTCACCACAATATGCACCATATATGCAATGCTCAAGTTCCATGCAATATCAATGGAAAATATTTCATATTTGTTAGGTAAAAATTTTCAACATCTAATAAAAGAGTCGATATATTTGATTCTGAGACAAAAAGTACATATTCGAGAGTGTGGTACTGGAAAAGCACAGGTCAAGCAACATCTGAGGAGCAGGAGAATCGACATTTCAGACATAAGCCCTTCATCAGGAATGAGGCTTGTGGGTCGTGGCTGAGAGATAAATGGCAGGAGGTGGATGAAAGTGGTAGGTGGATGAAAGTGAGGGAGAAAATGATAGGTCAGAGGGAGGAGTGTTGGACAGGTCTGGAGGGTGGTTCCGCCATAGCCAGGTCAAAACAAATTTGCAATTTGTAACCCTTATAGCATGTCAATAAATTGGCGACCACACCCAAGTGACAATTTGCTATTACAGGCAATTCTCCTATAACACAATAGTTGTGTTCCCGTGAGACACCATGTTCCAGAAAATCATGCAATAGAAATAATGGGGCCCACAAGAAAAACAGGAGCGAACACCAAAAACACCAGAGAAATTATAAAACAAAAATAGTAATTAGCCTAACACAAATTATAGCAGTCTAAGTAAATTTTGACCAGTTGTATGGTACTGCATAGTGTAATTCATCAGAATCTTCAACTGATTACTCTCGATTGGCATCTATACCTGCTGGCTGCACTACATTCTAGCCAGTCTTCCGATCCCATCCAATGGTAACACTGCACAAGTCAGATTCCAGACGAAACCTGCCTTGTTAGATCAAGGGCTGAATATTAATTTATTTCGCTGTGTCAGTTTTGTCAGATTTCTTATAGGGTTTCACATCATGATGCATAGGGATATCTATCACCTTATTTAACAAAACTCACCAGATTTATTACCGACCCAACCATTTGATGCCACACTCACACTTTCTAGCACCTATCATACCATGTGCCATTTCCAAAACAATTTACCACTTCTTAGATATCCCAGAATTGACTAACATCCATGGTACAGCACCACCTTTAAAAAGATATTGTGCACCCAGGCAAGAGCTGTCAGTCCAGAGCTGCCCTACATCTTTTCTGACATTGGCCCTGGACGTGGCAGACAATGGAAAATTAGTATCTCTCTTTGTGGGCAGAGACATGGAGAAGCTGCTGATGGGGATGGGGTGATGCAGAAGCAGGGTGTCCTTTTCTTCTAGACCAACAGAGGACATCAAGGTCAGTCAGTTGATCAGTGTGGTTAGAGTCAGGAAACTCTGCACATAGTGGGTGAGAGAGAGAAAGGTGGGATGGGGTGATGCAGAAGCAGGGTGTCCTTTTCTTCTAGACCAACAGAGGACATCATGGTCAGTCAGTTGCTCAGTGTGGTTAGAGTCAGGAAACTCTGCACATAGTGGGTGAGAGAGAGAAAGGTGGGATGGGGTGATGCAGAAGCAGGGTGTCCTTTTCTTCTAGACCAACAGAGGACATCATGGTCAGTCAGTTGCTCAGTGTGGTTAGAGTCAGGAAACTCTGCAGCACATAGTGGGTGAGAGAGAGAAAGGTGGGTGGCACAGCGTGGTGGCTCAGTGGTTAGCATTGCTGCCTCACAGTGCCAGGGTCCCAGGTTCAATTAAAACCTTGGGCGACTGTCTGTGTGGAGTTTGCACATTCTCCCCGTGTCTGTGAAAGTTTCCTCCGGGTGCTCCGGTTTCCTCCCACATTCCAAAGATGTGCAGGTTAGGTGAGTTGACTATGCTAAATTGTCCATAGTTGTTAGGTCCATTAGTCAGACCGGGGGGGCGGGTTACTCTTCGGAGGGTCGGTATGGACTTGTTGGGCCGAAGGGCCTGTTTCCACACTGTAGGGAATCTAATCATTCTACTGGAACCTTGCCAACCTGGACCAGGGTTACCATCCAGGCCAGTGCAGTCTCAACCATCTAAAGGAATGCACAGAGTGTAGTAAGAAGATTAATGACTTTCTCCACTCTGCCAATGAAAGTGCCACCATCTTCTCGTTAACACCTCACATTCACTCTATCTCTGCTACTATACCCACATTTCCTGCAACAGCTTCCCCACTCACACTCGTCCTTACTAATATTTGACCCTGACTAACCCTGAATCTCTTCTGCACAGCCTACTCACCCCTTCAGGAACCTCCACATATGCACTAAAAGTTACGCTGTGCCACCCACCTTTCTCTCTCTCACCCACTATGTGCAGTTTCCTGACTCTAACTACCCTGAGCAACTGACTGACCATGTCCAAGCCCCTGTACCGGTATTATTTTGCAGTTTGTTACCACAATGATTAGTCACTGAAAGAGATTCATGAATCTGCAGATACTTTTTAACATCTAACATAGTTTTCAAACAGAGAGAAAAAAAACTCTTAATACAAGTAACAAAGCCAAGTTTCAAACTGTTCCTCAACATTGTCCTTTTACTGTTATTCAATTCCAGTGAAATTTCACTCTTAGCTGTTTTAAGTTTTTAAATTAACACATTGCTCCCAGCTTTTTGTCCTCAGACTGTAGAGATATTTTCCCAATACTTTTCCAAGTCCACCAGCACAAACATTTCACAATACCTTTCATGAAGGTCTTCAAGAGAAAGGGCAGGAGCCGACTGATTATGTGATGCCAATGTGAAATCCCGTCCACTGCACACTGTAACACCTAATGCCTGGGAATAAGAATCATGTAATAGCAAACAGAAGTTTGCTTTATAAAAGAAGGTTGGCAATTCTCAAATGGTGTTACAGACAAATCACGTTTAATAAACCAGCTTTATAGGACAACTACTCAGACAACTTCTTGAAGCCATAAATCTTTTCAGTTGAATGGAATAACTACTTTATTGACGGTCAATAACACTTGAAAGTAAACCATGTATTGATATGCCGCAGTTCTCCAAAGAATAGACTGTTCTCTGGGAATGAAAGATAAAGTGTGCATTTCAATAACAAAGCAGAGTCCCTGTAAATCAGTAAAAGGGACAAGTGATTAGACATTTTTAAAATGTCAAAGCAATTTAAAAAAAAAAGTCAAAGTCACACCAACAAAGTTGATAACATATTTTGACATGATGCTGTCTCTATTTGGGAAACACTGCAACATGTGGATGAATACAGAAAGCTGTTCAATATCAGGGTCAAATTACCTGTAAATGATGTTATATTGTTGCAATGAAGAGTGACATTTGAAGATGAACAAACTCATAACAAAGCATCCATAAATCTCTGTGGGTCAACAGCAACATCAGAATTGTATTAAAACGTAATCTGTAACATCATGGTTTCTTATATATCTCACTCTATCATTACTACCAAGTCAGGGGACTAACTCGGTTCAATGAAGAGTATAGGAGGGTACGCCAGGAGCAGCACCAAAATAATTAAAATTCAGGTGCCAAGCTGTTGAAGCTACAACAAAAACGGTTTGCGTGTCGAACAGCACAAGCAATGTTCAGTAGACAAATGCTGGAACCCTCACTGACTTTCATTATTTTTACCGTTTTTAATCAATTTTGGACTGGAGCTGTGGACAATGAACACCAGTTTGTTTAAAAAAAATAAGAGGCTATTATTTGTATTTAAGGTCAGGCCTGAAAGTTAGTTGCAGATTATTTCTTGTTAAGTAATCTATAAATGCTTTGATGCCAGTGATGCCTTATGCTCAGTCATATGCCAGATATTGAATAAAAACTGGGACCTTGTGAAGTAACGGTCAATCTGGCAGAGAGAGCCTGAGTTTGAAATGCTTTTAGGACTGTGTTTTGGTCAAAAGTGTTGTGTTTACAGAAGCTACAGGACCGTGTTGTGATTACAGCCTGGTTGTCCTCTCATTATCATCTGACTGAAAGTTGGAGAATCTCAGTTATAAGAATTAAACAAATATTTCTAGCGAAAGCTATCTGCATGCATCAGTGTGGTCAGAAACCAAGCAAAATATAATCCTATGTTCTGATGTTACAGATTATGGAGATTACTTAAGTGAACTGTCTGGTTGCATCTCAATTTTTTTTTCTCTTCTGATTCATCCCTAAACTATGTTTGTCTCTCTGTCTTTGTGTGAGAGTGAGGGCTGGAATTACAGAGCAGGGGTTTAAATTATAAACATTAATTAGATTAGTTTATTGCTCAACTTTGCTATGCTAAAGTTGCTGCATTATTAATAAATTGTTAAGTCTTTTATTTAAAGACTAGTGTCTAGTATTGATTATTCCCAAAATTTAGACTGGTTATTCAAAAGGTCTGCCTATAGACCCCCATTGTGGTTAATTTTGAGGGTCCTTGATGGTTTTAATTTTACTGTGTTGTGAATACAGAGATAGGGAAGCTGATTTGATTCAGATATCTGACTTTTTCTCGTAACATAGTTAGGGGCTCGAGTACTGGATCTTAGAATGCAGACAATGGAGGTCCAGAAATGGATTTTGATATTTAAAGTGAGTAATCGGGCATCAAGTCTGTACACAGATTTAAATTAGCACTGGAAATGATTAAAGATTTTTTGAAAGTGCTAGAAGTTCCCTGATATGATTCTGGGGTACAACTAAAGCTAAACTAGCAGAGTTAGCCAGCAGGCTGGAAATAAAGTTGTCACAGCAACAAAAGAAGGCAGACATTATAGATTTAATCATTAAACAGTTGGGCTTCGTGGAAATAGATAGGCCAAATGGTACTGGTGGTACATTAACTAAAAGCAACACATTGAGTGTTTCAACAAATTGATCCAAACAATAACACATTTCAGTTATTTTATCGGAACTTATCCTGAAAACACACAAAAAGATGGAATTTTCCAAAATAATCCTTTCAGGAGATCTGTTGAATATTTTTGTAAAATCAATGTTTTTTCTGTGATAACACTAACTTTTAAATTTAATGCACCCCATTCTATTTTCAAAACTAATCTTATTTCCATAAAATATTAACATTTAACAAGTTCTGTCATCCAAATCGGACTGCTAGTGACCATCAAACTAGTCAAAAGCTGCCCTCTACTGTACAATGATCAATAGTGCTTTGCTATTGTGTACCATCAAAATTTCTTGAAAAGGAGTAAACACAATTTCTGTAGTTATTTAGTTACTGATTTGATCTTTTTATCTTCCTTCATTGCTTTTCACAAAATAACAAATGTGATTATTGTTAAAATTCCTTCTTGGATTGTGGGCATTGTATGCCATCTCTAAGTTGAACCGAGTAACTTGCTGAGTTATTTTAGATAGCAGTCAACTACATTCCTCTGGATCTGGAATCATATTCAGTTCAGACTGGGTAATGAAAGTAGGTCTCCTTACCTTGAGTATACAGTATTAGTGAACCAGAGGGATTTTATGACAATTAATACTTGTTAAATGGTCAGCATTACTTTTTGTTTTCATAGAATCCCTACAGTGTGGAAACAGACCATTCGGCCCAACAAGTCGACACTAACACTCCAAAGAGTATCCCACACAGACCCATTCCCCTACCCTATTACTCTACATTTTACCCCTGACTAATGCACCTAACCTACATATCCCTGAACACCATGAGTGATTTAGCATGGCCAGTTCACTTAACCTGCACATCTTTGGACTGTGGGAGGAAACCAGAGAAAACACACGCAGATACGGGCAGAATGCGCAAACTCAACACAGACAGTCACCAGAGGCTGGAATTGAACCCAGATCCTAGAACCTGGCACTACGAGGCAGCAGTGCTAACCACTGAGCCATATGCATTCATTCATTGGATGTGAATGTCACTGACCTAGCCAGAATTTATCGCCCATCCCTAGTTATAGAGGCATAGAGGTTTTACTGCATGGAAAAAGGCCCAAGGATCCATCTACTCTAACCCAATTTTCCAACACTTTGCCCATAGCCTTGTCTAAATAGTTCTTCAATGTCTTGAAGGTTCCTGACACTACCACATGTTTAGGCAATGAGTTCCAGATACCTACCACACTCTGGATGGAGGTTTCTCTAAACCTCCTGCTCCTTAATCTTAAAACTGTGCTCTTTAGTTACTGACCCATAAAAAGGGGAAACATTTATTCCAATCAATGCCTCTCATAACTTGGTACATCTTAATTAGAACTTGTTCAGCTTTGTCTACTCTAAGGAAAACAAATTCAGCTTACCTTGTGTCTCTTTATAGCTGAATCATTGCATGCCATGTGCATGGTTTAATTTTCTTGAATGCTTTTGGAACTACACACTCCAGGCATGTGGGTATTCCATCATGTGTACAGCTTATGACTTGTAGCTGGTGGACAGGCTTTGGGGAGTCAGGAGATGGATTACTCATTCTGACACTCCTAACCCCTGATCTGCTTTTGTAACCATTATATTTATATGGCCAGTCCAGTTCATTTTCAGATCAATTAATAGTTCCAGGATGTTGATGGTGGGAATTCAGTTATGGAAACACCATTAAATGTCAAGAGTGTTAATTAGATGCTTGCTTGTAAGAGATGGCCGTTACCTGGTGCTTGTGTGGCAAAAATGTTACTTGCCACTTGTCAGTCCAAACTGGACATTGTCCAGGCCTTGCTGCATTTGGATATGAACTGCTGAGACTAGCTTTCAATTTTAGATTTACGAATTGCATTTCAATTCCAACAGTTGCTACGACAGAATTTGAAGCCATATCTCCAAAGTGTTGGACTGAGTCTCTAGTTTGCTAGCCCACTGTAATGACCACTATATCCCCACCATTCCTGATGTTTAAGTAGATTCAATCTTGCAACCCAATTTTAATCTGTGTCTATTTCAAGCCCTGCTAAGAATGCTGCATTGGTGAATTTACTCAATATGTAACAGTTTATATGACTTTTCTTTAAATAGGACACAGAGGAAATTTTTCCCAGAATGCAACATTCTGTTCTCATAAAGTTCCATAGAACTACTTGTAAATAAACTTGATCATGCAGTTTTTAAATGGCAAAGTATTGTTCAAATGTGTGAGATGAGAAAAGCAGATTCAGTGCATGAAACAAGCCTCTGACATCTTGGTCAATAATGTGGCAAACAGTACATCTGCTCACCCAATGAGCATTCAGCACGGAGAAATAAACAGAGGAAGACAGAAGTCAACGAATTAAAGAGGTCAATTCAATATCAAATCAGACACTGAAAGTGGGAAAAAAATTAAAGATTGTTTAATAGAAGGAGGGTCAGAAAAGCAATGGAAAGAATAAATACATAGAAAAATGTAAAATGTAAAATTTGAGCTAAATATAATTTCAATTCACAATTTCAAAAATGAGAATCCACACCTAAAAATGCTCACTTTCTGAACAAATGTTGCTAATTGCTAGTTACTAGTAATTGGCATGTTATGTTAATTGCTAGACTTACCTTGGTGTGTGGTTAATGGACACTGTGGAAAGACTGCAACTTCATGAAAATTACATTGACGTTAAGCATGACAAGGCCTTCCTGTGAAGCTAGGGGTGGAACAGCGGAATTTGTTCAGAAACTTGTGGAACTTTGCAATTCACCAAGTCCAATAAATTCTGATCCGAAAGCCTCATGAAAATAATGCAGGCTACCCTGATAACTGAAGGAACCATTGGAACATACTGCCATCTGCTGTAGTATTTGGTTTAGTCACTGTCTGAGTCACAGATGAAGACTAAAACGGTTCCAGCTCATGTGCGAGTATTAATTGAAGATATTATTTTGATATTTTAATCTTTGGATTCCTTTGCCACAATAAGATATTTACCAATAATTCTATATCAGGTTGTAGCTACATATGCAGCTGACACATGCCAAGTCCTGAATTTTCTGAATATTAGTTTTACTTCAGTTATGTTAGAAAGATACGTTGTTAATTTGGAGAGTATCATAACTTCATGTTTCTTTTTTAAAAAGAAAACCTTCATGTGTAGTGGGTGTTGCTAGCTGGGCTAGCATTCATTTCCTATCCCAGTTGCTGAGAAGGAGTGGTCAGCTGTGTTTTTGAATTGCTGCAATCTGTTTAGTGGAGGAAAACCCATAGTGTCACTGGGGAGGGAGTTCCAGGACTTTGACCCAGCAACTCTGAAAGAAGGGTGATATATTTCCAACTCAGGATAGTGCATGGATGGGAACATGCAAGTAGCAATGCTGTGTTTGCCCTTCTAGATGGTAGCTGTCAAAGGAGTCTTGTGAATTATTGCAGTGCATTTTGTAGATGGTACACACATCTGCTACCGTGCATCAGTGGTGGAGACAGTGAATGTTTGAGTGCTAATCAAGTAGGCAACTTTGTCTTGGATGGTTAAACTTCTTGATTGTTGGTGGAGCTGCACTAAACCAGACAGATGGAGAGCATTTCATCGCACTGCCAACCTGGTGGACAGGGCTTGGGAAGTCAGGTGGTGTGTTACTGACTACAAGATTCCTAGCCTCTAACTTGCTTTTGTCGCCAGAGTAATTATATGGCTAGTCCAATTCATTTACTGCTCAATGGTAACCCCCAGGATTTTGATCATGGGAGGAACCAGCAATAGCAATGTCATTGAATATCAAAGGACAGTGGTTAAATTATCTTTTGTTAGAGTAAGCGGGAAGTTAATTTAAATTCCACAGGGCAACACAGTAGCGAGCACTGCGGCTTCACATTTCCAGAAGCCATGTTTAATTCCAGCCTCAGGTGACTGTCTATGTGGAGTTTGCACATTCACAGTGTGTCTAAGTGAGTTTCCTCTGTATGATCTGGTTTCCTCCCACAGTCCAAAGACGTGCAGGTTTGATGGATTGGCTATGCTAAATTGCCCATAGGCTTGGAAAAGATAGGATTTCAGGGATAGGGTAGGGGTGAGTCTGGGTTGGATGCCCTTTGAAGGGTCGCTTTGGATCCGATGGGCCAAGTGGCCTGCTTCAACACTGCGGGGATTCTATGATGTAACTTTGGTACAACTAAAGAGTAGGAAATCTGACTCAGTCTTACATACAAATTCCTCAAAAAACTTTCATTTAAATGTCTTATTTGGCTGAAAATATTCTCGTTGCTTGACAACCACAGAAAAGTGTCCAGGTTAAGTGCAAGAAGTTGACAACGGTTTTCGCTGACAATACTTCAGCCTTCAACACACTTAATGACTCAGCCTGAACAGCCCTCTGCAGTAAAGTTTCATTTTGTCCCCAAGAAGAAATCGATCCTTGAAGAGCTGGAGGGCATTCTCTTTCTCCTATTTTATGTTTCAACGTGAATTGCTTCTTATGGCAAAATGACTGATTTTGCGGTCCTCAGCACACTGCTGTTACAACAGAACCTTCACTGTGATGAACAGAATATGTAACAGAATGCAAATAGTTTCTGTAGCAAGCTCTCGAGTGTGGGTTTGGAAATAGGAAGAAAAGAAAGTACTAGGACAAATGAGAAGCAGCTATTGGGATGACATTAGTGGGCTCGCAGTTATGTAATCACAGCAGGACCACAAGACCGAGACTAAGTACTGACCAGTCAATTAATAGCAGACTAGCAGGTATGTGGGAAAAATGGAAGTCTTGGTCAATGACGTACACTCACCAGGGAGCCATTGAGCATGTTAAGACTGCTATTAACATGCATTGGGACAATAAAGAGCAGCATGCAGTGTACAGGCAATCAATAAAAATACTTGCCATGGACAGAGAAGCCACTGTGATCCTTTCCAGTCACAGTCCTGCCACTGTGATCATTCACTATATCCAGATTTTCATCCGTTGGTACGGATATCAAAAACCAGCAATATAAACATATAAACAAGGAACAAGAGTGGGTCATTCAGTTCTTTGAGCCTGCTCTACCATTCACTAACATCATGGCTGATCTGATTTCAACCTCAATTCTACATTCTTGCATATGCTTGTTAATTATAGAATCCCTACTTTTCATCTTAGTCATCATCAAGAATCTATATACCTCTGCCTTAAAAATATTTAGAGATTCTGCATCCAGTCATTTGAGGACAGGAATTGTAAACACTTTCAACCCATTGACAGAAAACATGTTTCCTCATAGAAACTATTGGGGTTGCATATAGACCCTCAAACTATATTAGTAATGTTCAGAATGGCATTAAACAGGACATCAGACACTCATGCAATAAAGGAACATCTGTAATTATGGGTTGCTTTAATCTGCATATCGATCATGCAAATCAATTTTTAAAAATATATTTCTATTAAAAATAAGGAAAATTCTTCTTTTGAACATAGCAACAAATACAAACCGAACAATTCAAACCAAGGCCAAAAACAAACACACTATTACTAAATAAATAATAACTAATAACTAAGGTATAAGGCAAATCTTAACAACAATAATAATAATGATAATGATAATAACCATAACAGCTTAGCAAAACAAAGAAATAGCCCTCAATCATTGAGTGCACACGTTTATACATATTAATTATATAGAATCACCCTCTGGATACCAGATTCATTATATAGAATCACCAAATCCATATAAAAGCTCTTGAGTATGGTGGACAAATCTGTACCCAGGTAGTCCAAAATGAGCCACCACATCTTATAGAAATTCTCAGTTTTATGGTGCACCACACTCATAAGAAACTTCAAGGGGATGTGCACCATGACACAAACCAAGTTTTAAATTTTTTTCTTTATTCACTTTGAGTCAGAGATGTACAGCATGAAAACAGACCCTTCAGTTCAACTCGTCCATGCTAACTAGAGATCCTAAATTAATCTAGTCCCATTTGCCAGCAGTTGGCCCATATTCCCCCTAAACTCTTCCTATTCATATACCCATGCAGATGCCTTTTAAATGTTATAATTGTACCAGCCTCCACCACTTCTTTTGGCAGCTCATTCTATGCACGCACCACCCTCTGCATGAAAACATTGCCCCTTGTGTCCGTTTCACATCTTTCCCCCTTCACCCTAAACCTTTGCCCTTTAGTTCTGGATTCCCTCATATCAGGGTAAAGACCTTGTCTATTTACCCTGTCCATGCTGCTCATGATTTTATAAACCTCTATAAAAGGTCACCCCTCAGACTCTGATGCTCCACAGAAAACAGGCCGAGCTGACTCAGCTGCTCCCTATAGCTCAAACCCTCCAACCCTGGCAAAGACCTTGTAAAACTTTTCTGAACCCATTTCACAACATCCATGCTATAGGAGGGAGACCAGAATTGCACACAATATTCCAAAAGTGACCTAACCAATGTCCTGTACAGCCACAACATGACCTCCTAACTCCTATACTCAATACTCTGACCAATAAATGAAAGCATACAAAACACCTCCATTATCCTATCTAACTGCGACTCCACTTTCAAGGAACTATAAACCTGCACTCCAAGCAACACTCCCCAAAACTTACCATTTAAGTGTACATGTCCTGCCCGATTTGCCTTTCCAAAATGCAGCACCTCACATTTATCTAAAGTCCATCTGCCATACCTCGGTCGGTCCATTGGTCCATCTGATCAACATCCTGTTGTGTTCTGAGGTAACATTCTTCACCTTTTAGAAGGAGTAACAAAGAGGATTCATGAGGGCAGAGTAATAGATGTGATCTGTACGGACTTCAGTAAGGCGTTTGACAAGGTTCCCCATGGGAGACTGGTTAGCAAGGTTAGATCTCATGGAATACAGGGAGAACTAGCCATTTGGATACAGAACTGGCTCAAAGGTAGAAGACAGAGGGTGGTGGTGGAGGAGGACTGTTTTTCAGACTGGAGTTCTGTGACCACCACAAGGATCGGTGCTGTGTCCATTACTTTTCGTCATTTATATATAATGGATTTGGAGGTATAGTTAGTAAATTTGCAGATGACACCAAAATTGGACATGTACTGGACAGCAAATATTACCTCAGACTACAATGGGATCTTGATCAGAAAGGCCAGTGGGCTGAGGAGTGGCAGATGGAGTTTAATTTAGATAAGTGTGAGGCGCTGCGCTTGGGGAAAGCAAATCTTAGCACGACTTATGCACTTAATGGTAAGGTCCTAGGGAGTGTTGCTGAACAAAGTGACCTTGGAGTGCAGGTTCATAGCTGCTTGAAAGTAGAGTCCCAGATAGATAGGATAGTGAAGAGGGCATTTGTTATGCTTTCTTTTAATGGCCAGAGTATTGAGTACAGGAGTTGGGAGGTCATGTTGTGGCTGTACAAGACATTGGTTAGGCCACTGTTGGAATATTGTATGCAATTCTGTTCTCTTTCCTATCGGAAAGATATTCAGAAAAGATTTAAAGGATGTTGCCATGGTTGGAGGATTTGAGCTATAGAGAGATGTTGAATAGGCTAGGGCTGTTTTCCCCAGAGCTTCGGAGGCTGAGAGGTGACATGATCAAGGTTTATAAAATCATGAGGGGTATGGATAGGATAAATAGACAAAGTCTGTTCTCTGGGATGAGGGAGTCCAGAACTAGAGGGCATAGGTCTAGGGTGAAAGTGAAAAGATATATATAAGAGACCGAAGGGGCAACTTTTTTTACACAGAGGGTAGTACTTGTATGGAATGAGCTGCCAGAGGAAGTGGTGGAGGGTAGTTTAGAAGGCATCTGAATAGGTGTATGAATAGGAAGGTGTATAAATAGGAACCCTATTTGCCAAAGCTATATCATGTCCCTTTTCTGCCCTCCTGATTTTCCTTTTACTTATTCTCCTACTGCCTTTATACACTTTTTAGGATTCACTTGATCTCTGCTGTCTGTACTTGACATACACTTCCTTCTTTTTCTTGACCAAAACCTCAAATTCTCTAGTCATCCAGCATTGCCAAAACCTACCAGCCTTGCCTTTCACCCTTTCAGAACCATACTTTCTCTGGAATCTCATTATCTCATTTGCGAAGGCTTCCCATTTTCCGGCTTTCCCTTTACCTGCAAACATCCACCCCAATCATTTTTTGAAAGCTCTTGCCTAATACCGTTAGAATTGGCCTTCCTCCAATTTAGAACTTTAACCTTTAGATCCAGTCTATCCTTTTCCATCACTATTTTAAAACTAAGAATTATGGTCACTGGCCACAAAATGCTCCCCCACTGACACCTCAGTCACTTGTTCTGCCTTAGTGACTAACAGTAAGTCAAGCTTTGCACTTTCACTAGTAGGTATATCCACATACTGAATCATAAAATTTCCTTGTACACACTTCAATTCATCTCCATCTAAACCTTTAACACTATGGCAGTCCTAGTCAATGTTTGTAAGAATAATAGGGTGGTTATGGTAGGGGATTTTAAAGTGCCAAATAACTGAGCTCTCCTTACAAATTTGTTTCTCAATTTCCCACTGACTATATACAGTAGTACAATTCCACTAAGGTGATCATCCCTTTCTTATTTCTTAATTCCACCCAAATAATTTCCCTGGATGTATTCCCAGAAATATCCCCCCCAAAGTACAGCTGTAATGTTATCCCTAATCAAAAATGCCACATCTTCCCTACAGCATCTATGCCTGTCTAAATAAAGATATTAATTTATGGCTCCATAATACATATACAGCATTTCCACAGCTGACTGCAGGACAGAACTAGCTTCACATAGTATGGAAACAGACCCTTCTGCCCATCAACCTATGTTGATCATATTCCCAAACTAGTCCCTTCTACCTGCATTTGGCCCATATCCCTCCAAACCTTTCCTATTCATGAACCAACCCAAATGGCTTTTAAAGATTGTAACTGTACCTGCATCCATCACGACCTCAGTTCATTCCGCACACTAACCACTAAAAAAAGTTGTCCCTCATGTCTTTAAATCTTTCTCCTCTCACCTTAAAATATGCAACCTAATTTTAAAAATCACCCATGTTATGGAAAAGCCCTTTGCTATTCACCTTCTTTATGCCCCTCATGACTTTATAAAACTCTAAAGGTCACGCCTCAACCTCTTATGCTCTAGTGAAAAAGTCCCAGCCTATTTTTAGAACTCAAAACTGCCATTCCCAGCAACATCTTGGTAAATCTTTTCTAAACCTTCTCCAGTTCATTAATATCCTTCCTATCACAGGGTGACCAGAACTGCACACAGCACTCCAGAAGACGCCTCACCAATGTCCTGTCAAACCTCAACATGACATCCCAATATTGTTGTATGTGGGGTGCTAGAATTGTTAATTTGAGAAATAGTGTCAATTTAGAATCTCTGATAATTTTGAACTCAATTCCCAATATCTTGTCATTTTAAGAAACTAAAGCATTAAATAGTTTTACAAATGCAATGATGAGTGGTTACCACTCACAGTACTTTATAGGTCCATAGCACAGAAAAAGGCCTTTTGGCATATCAAGTTTGCACCTGTCAAAAACAACCATCCAACTATTCCAATCCCATTTTCGAGCATTTGGCCCAAGGCAAGGCATTGCAAGTGTATATCTAAATAGTTCAGCTTCTACCATACTTACAGGCAGTGGGTTCCAGATTTGCTGGATTAAAAATAAACTCCTCACATCACCTCGAAACTTCCTGCTGCTTACTTAAGTCTATGCCCTGTACCAGCCACCAAGGGGAAAGGTCTCTTCCTATCTCTCTTGCCTATGCACCCTAAATTTTCTGCATCTTAAACATTTCCCCCTCAGTTTCCTCTGTTCATAAGAAAACAAGCATAATCTATCCCATCTCTCTTTATAGCTAAAACTTTACAGCTCAGGCCATATCCTGAAAAATCTATTCTGCACCCTTTCCCATAAGATGGATTCCAAAACTGCACTCTGTGACTTAACCAATATTTTACACAAAAACAGACATTGCTGTCAAAACTGCACCTCTGGCATCTTTGGGGAGAAAGCAGAGCAGGTAAAGGAGTTTATGGGATGGGGAGAGGACTCGTATATAAAGAAATAGGCACAAAGGTGGAGGTGACAGATGAGGAGTTCAACATGATGTCATGCCCAAAATTCATTGAGGTGGAGCACATGGCAATAAAACCAAGATCTTTGCTGAGTATAGAACATTCAACATCAGAGAGCAGAAGGTCAGAAGATCTAGTCAGGCAAAAAGTCAGGTTAGTGGGAGGTTTATAAAATCACCAGGGGCATGGATAGCCAAGGCTTTTCCCCTGGGGTGGGGAAGTCCCAAACTAGAGGACATAGATTGAAGGAGAGAGGAGAAAGAGTTAAAAGGGACCGAAGGGGCAGCTTTTTGACATAGAGGGTGGTGCATGTATGGAATCAGCTGCCAGAAGTAGTGGCGGAGGCTGGTATAATTACATTTAAAAGGCATCTAGATGGTTATATGAATTAGAAGGGTTTAGAGGGATTTGGGCCAAGTGCTACAAATGGGACGAGATTAATTTAGGATATCTGGTCAGCATGGACAAGTTGGACCAAAAATTCTGTTACTTTGCTGTATATTTCAATTACTCTAAGTAGGATTAAGGAGAAGGATAGAAACAGAGGGAAGGGAAGGGAGATTCCAGAGTGGTGTTTATTGCAGCTTGCATTCCTTAATGCCTGAAAGAAAAAGTTTCTTGTTAGAATATCAAGCAAGCCAGAGAATGAAGTATGTTAAGAGTATAGGACAGCTCCCAGATAGGGTGAGGTGATAATGATGAACAGAGACCAATACTATGCATGTGGTGGTGCATATCATTGAGTGTGGATCTCAGTGAGAGCAGGTAACTGTGGGAGTGAGTGCTTATGTATATCAGTGGCCAACCTATCCCCAGAAATGGAAACAGATGCTGATCAGTTGAGACATCAATATGAGAGGTCATTCTGTCCGTAAACATGGGGCAGCCAATAGATTTTAACATCAAAGGTTCAGGTCAGGACCATAACATACCATGTTTTCAAATGGGAATGTAATCTTCATTTACCATGCAGAAGCAGTGTTGACAAATTCACAAAAAAGAAAATGTTTCAGTGGTTTTAAATTTATGCTTTTACTCTTTGATTTACCAACCAGTGAAACAGATTTTGTTTTACAATTTATCAATTAAAACCACCAACTTGTTATGCAGATCAGTCGGATCTCTTTAAATCAACTTGAAACAAAACCATTTTAACAGAAAGAACTGGAGTGAGTAGAGTTTTCTTCAAATCCATTTGATTGAATAGCATTTTTTAAAAATGTGAATTTAAAAATTGGGTGTGCATTCAAAGACTAGTCACGCTTTAATCATCTTTGGTATTCTATTATGCATTATTCATAAAATAATAAATTCACAAATTTGGAATCAATTCAGACAACAAATAACAATTGTAGTTATGTACTTAAATCCTTGCCAGCCCACTTCTAGATGACAATATTCCTGATATATGTGCTGATATTGACAAACTTTTTAAAAAGTTGTTGCTAGTATGTTTGTAGATAAATTATATCTGGAGATAATGTTTTTGCTTTGAAAACTACCCAGTCTACAGCTGATGAAGTTCCTTCAGTGATCTAAAAGTTTTCATACCTGCCAAGTTTGACTGCGTTGGTAATCTACTCCTAACTAAAAAGGGGCTTTCAAGTTCAAACTAAATTTTGTTATTCAATACAACTACTTTGAATTTAGAAAATGCTAACAAAATTATTAAAGGATATCTTACAGCCTTTTCAATATTTTAAGCCAATGCTATATTAGTTACTAGTGGTTCTCATTAAATAATTAAATCACTAAATAATCAAGAGCTAAAAAGAGGAAACAAATACAATAACTATCACTGGAGAAAAAAAATAATGGGGCTGAAGTCAAAGTCGTCCCCTGGATGCGATGGGATGCACCTTATAATTTTAAAATAGCTATGGATATAGTAGATGTACTAGCAGTATGACAATAGTCTGCAAAGGATGTAGACAGATTATATGTGGGTAAAACTTAAACTGATTTATTGTGGGAAAATGTGCAATTACACACTTTGGCAGGAAGTATAAAGATTTTGACTATTATTTGATTAGAGAAAGATGTTGGAAAGCCACAAAACAGAGCAATTTGAGAATCTTCACGCATGATTAACAAATAGCATTATCAAGTTTGGTGGGTTATAGGGAAGGCAAACAGAACATTGGGCTTTGTTTGAAAGGAAATGGAGCATAAAAGCAGGGAGGTTTTGCTAAAACTATACAAAGCACTAATCAGAGCAAAGCTAGAACACTGAACAGGTTTGGGTCTCTTATCCAAGAAGAAAATATAATGTCATTGGAAGCAGTCCAGAAAAGTCCAATAGACTAATACAAGTATGGAAGGATAGTCTTATGAGAAGAGGTTAACTGCGTTGGGCCTGTACTTTTCAGAATATATAAGAATGAGAGGCAACCTTCTTGAAATACAAGATTCTGCAGGGACTTGACAGGTTAAATAGAGAGATCGCTTCTACTTCTGGGAGAGTCCAGAACCAGAGGGCATAAACTCAGAAGGGGTTCCATTAGTTAAGACAGAGATGAGAAGGAAGTCCTTCTCTCAGAAGGTAGTGAATATGCAAAATTCAATACTGCAGAGGGCTGTTGAAGCTGCATTGTTACTTTATTAAAGGCTGAGGCAGAAAAATTTTAAATCAGTAAGGGAATTAAGGGTTATGGGAACTGGCAGGAAAATAAGAGTCGAAGTATACCAGATCAGTCATGCTCATACTGAATGGACTTGATAGACTGAATGCCCTACCTCCGCTCCTACAGCTTGTAGTCTTTGTACAAAATCAGATTATGTAGGTTACAACATAATTAACTGACTTAATATGCAGAGATCACAACATTTAGACCTATTGGACAACAGTTTCCATCAAGACGTGGTTTAACAGCACTTTCTTGGAGTCAGAGGTCACAGCTCAATTCTCATTCTAACTTAAGCGCAACCTCTGTAAAGGTACAGCTTTTTTTTTTAGTTCACATTTTACAGCTGAAGCCATGCCTGTTCATTTAGGTGGATGTAGAAGTTCCTGTTGCACTATTTCAACATGCATTCACAAATCAACACCACACAAAAAGATTTGATAGGGCACATTGTCTATTAATTTTGTACAAACTGTGCCAGGTTTACCTCCAAAACAATTACACTTTGAAAATAATTCATGTGTTAAATGGGTCTGTCTCAGAACACAACTTTTGTACAAATTAAAATTTTCTCTGTTCAGGGATCATGTCCTATTAGTCTAGAAAACAGAGCAATTATCAGTTATTTTACCCTGCACATCAATTTACTCGACACAAATTTAAACTAAAAAGTAAAATATTTTTGATTTCAAATTGAGACATGAGAAGTACAATTTCCCTAATGACTTTCTCCACATCTTTGAAAAAGGTGCTCATTTCCAGCACATAGGCTGCAGATACTTTACACCATTTTGCCAAATATCTAGGAGTACCACAGGGTAAACAAGAAAGGCTCAGCACACTATTTTATTAATAACATTACAAACAACTTCCTGCCATTAGTCCAAATGTGCACCATTCAAAACAGGTGTTTGCTAGATGTAAAAGATACATTAAAATCTGAAGTACAAAATCATTTAATACATCTAAAATCCTTCTGGTTAAAACATGACCACAATAATTAGCATGTTTTGTAATTCTTCAATCTGTTTTTTTCCAAATAAAGTCCGAACTGAAAGACTAACATGATTAATAGAAATGCTAACGAATGATCTTGATGAATGATCCAGAATCAAACAAGCTCACTTTAAGAAGTCATTTTATTAAAACAGATTATACATTAATTTAAATATTCAGTCATATGACATCAATAAAGAAATGCACTTTATAGTAAACAATGATATCAATGTGTGTGTATACGGAAAGCATCAGATGTTTCTATACAAAACAGACAGAAGGAGCAATTTAAAAGTGATCCAATTGAGCCAGTCAAATGACAAACCACTCAGTAAAAGGTAGTTTCTAGCAGTTATCTGAATCCAAATTTTAGAATTGTACTAGTTTATTTAGAATATATAATAGTTTCAATTTCATACAGACTTTCTTTTGGAGTTTCCATCCTGCCACCGGCAATTAATATGGACAAAGTTCATGCACACCATATTCTTGATTCATGAGATTCACATAAAACATTTAACCATGATGACACTTCTACAGATTTATCAAAGAATAATCTGAGATCTTCACTGGAGTCTTCTGCACACTGCCACTGATATATACACATATTATTGCCGAGTACCATTATATGAAAGCAGAATTCAAATTTTATAAAATCTAGTACTCCAAGAAATATAAAGGGCAATTCAATTTATAGATACTAAACAAAATATCCATCATTATATATCTGCAAGCGAAAATCAGAGTAAGTTGAATAACCTTCCACATTGGCTCAACTTTTACTTATACAAGGGAACAAAGTCACAGCTGTAATTCATTTATACAATTTACAATGAAAAGCCATTAGCAAGGTCCAAATTAAAGATGATGTGTCTGTTCCATACCCGTTTTCAGTTTGTAAAATCTGTTGTACTTTACCATACTGATATTCATGAACAAACAGGAAATAAATCAAAAAGTGAAATTCTTTGAAACGTGCTTTTCTCAAATTCATTTGAACTAAACCTTATCTGTTCAAGGAATCTTTGTATTGAAAAGCAGGATGGTGACCCAGTTTTGATATAAAATACATAAAATTTTTAACAGAACTTTCAAAATATATGTATGGTAAATGCTTTCAAGTTTCCATAACCAGCTAACATATAAAGTGTCAGCATAAACAAATGTGCTTTACTCTCTTACCTCATCTAAACTATTTTCAAAACAAAAGAACTGCAATAATTCCTATACGTCCATTCTAACTGGATCACAATTATTTCCAAAAAGTACCTTTTTACAATATCTCTGCATTTCATTATTTCAGCCTTAAGTACCACTACTCAATTAATATCCATTATCCTGACAAAATTTGAAGTTTGAATGTACATAGGCCATATAATCATTGTACATATCAAGCAAAAGGAAACAATTCATGTCCATTTGGCATTGGCTAAAAGTGCATGTTTGCCAACTCCAAGTTATAAAAGCTAAATGGCGTACAAATGGTGTTTAATAGATGTGTTACACCATAAAAATTTTCATAAGCTATATGCAAAATAATCAGATTACCATCAAGGCAAAGAGAGCACATATGAAAATATCAGAGCAGCAAAACAAATCACTACACTGATAACTCAAAGTAATGCCTCAGAAAACATGCGACATTTCTTGTGCAAAAGAGCACATTAAATATAAACATGCTGCTTAAAATGTTGTTCTTAAATCATAGTTCATGAACTGATATTCAATATATATAGAACTAAAGTATTTCTATCTTGTATGTGGGATGTTAAAACAATATGAATCATTGTACACCCGGTCAACAGATTAAAATGTATGTATCATGCAACCTTTCTGGTATGGGCATCTTTTAAAAAGAAAGCCCTATTTTGATGAAGATAGACTGGTCACTCAAATAATTGACTGGCTACAAATTCCCAACATTTTCTGTTTATTCCACTGCATTTAACTGCTTAGTTTAACAATCCATTGGAAAAAAAGCTAAGATTTCAAATGCAGGATTAAATTATCTCAATCCCTTTGCAAAAATGAACATTCCACTGTGTTGTTAAAAGCCTACAGTCCTCAATAATTGCAAACTGTATTCTTATTTGCAACATCTGTAGACATTAATACATCAGCATTTTTGACAAGAAACAACTCTAACTGATATAATCTTGACACAAAGATCAGCAAGATGTGGCATATTTATCTGGTTCTTTATTCTAGTTTTAACCAAAATAGTTTTAAACTTGAATTCTGTAAACACATAGGAAATCTTGAAACCACAGATTGGAATAGACTAAGATAATATATATCACATTGTGATACTTATATATTTATGCTGCTTTCACAAGAAGGAGCAAATTCACACATTTTGAATGTTTCCAAAGTCACCTGGTCCAAATTGATCACTATTAAGACCATAAAATGTATTTATGCTAATTCTAATGTGCAAAATAATTTATTTAGGAAATGTCCTAGATTTTACTAATTTCAATTATAGCAAGCAGCCTCAATAGACTAAGACAATGAGCATTTATTTTTGACATGTTCTGTTGTCATCCATTATTCTACAAACGGTATCATTTTGATTAGGACCAAAATATGTAAAGTGCATATTACAGGTAGTCACAGGGCCATGTGTGCTACTCTTACTCTTTTAATTAGGTTACAATGAAAACACTAATATAAACTTCATGCTTATGATCAGCAAAACTACTAACATTTAATGTTTTAAAGATGGCTTTAACCAGATTTGAAAAGGGACTTGGATTGTTTGATGACATGTGAAATTCCTTTGTTCTAAACCATGATTGTGACATTGCATTTCATTCTCCAAAGCTGGGAGCCCCTTTGTTCTTTTTAGTCTACTCATTTGATATCAAGCAGTTCCTTCACATAAACAAATATATTATCTTACTTGATACACCATAATGCCACATGTAATAGATTTGAAAATACAGTTGCCACCAAATATATATAACTCTGAACAATTTGATTGTAACCAATTTACAAGGTCAATAGTGAAGAGGAGGACAATCAAATTGACTGTTTGATTAAAGCAAATGTTATAGAATGTGTTCTTTCACAACAGATAGACATGGTTCAACCATATAGCATGTGCAATTCAGTTAGCAATACCTTATTAATTTTTTTTTAAAAAGTTGTCCTTCCATCTTGCTATCTTTATAATGAGCAACAAAACTCCATCAATATGCCTTACTTATTTCAGCTACCAGTGCCATACTGTACCATTAACATGTTCACTATTAAGGCAGTTGTGCAAAGCTGTACTGTAGTATTGCCCAACAATTAGTCTTTAACCGCTACTGGCCTAAAAGTTAGCACTGATCGATGGACTTATAGTTCCCTGAATATAATCATTTCCATTCATACAACATTTATTCCCCCACTTGTCACGGCTGAAGTCCTCTTATTGCAGAATGTCATGTTAGGTCCATTTTGATGGCCACCTTTAATAAGCGAAGACTTCAACTCCATCTGGCAAGCCAAAATGGCAGCATCCAATTCAGTATGAGCCCTATGCACAACATAAAACATCAATCCAACGCTGATACAGATCTGCAAACAGAAGAAGCAAATAGTATAAGCACATGGACTATTTAGTGAACACAGGGAGTCACTGTACAAATTGAGATTTGAACTCCCCATACAGACTGGCATTAGCATTATAAATCCACCTGTTTAAAAGTACTACAATTTTGCAGCCTTAATCACAAAAATCCAACTTGCACAGCGTGAAACAAAACTTATGATGTTTCTTATCCATTCGTCATGCAACAAAAGATTTTTTAAAAAGTGACAAAAGGAACTTAATCAAACAGGAGTTTTAAAGATTAAGGTAGTGTGGAAGGAATTTAAAGTAAGACTTTAACTAAATACTTTCCAATATTAGTCAACAAAGGAGAGAGTGACAGGTGAATAGGATTCAAATAGAGATGAGTAGAAAAGATAGAAGACCACTTCCAAGGGCAATGGAATAGATAACCCTCAAGGTGACAAAGCCACAGATGGGGGTGCATTCAATAGTTGGGTTGAGGTAGGGGTGAAGGCCAATAATTTTACAGTAGGTGAAATAAAGCTGTCTTTCTAATGCAGGCAATGTGGAATCAGTAAATGAGCTTAGGTCTAATATGGGACTAAAATTACAGCCAGCCTAGTTTAGTCCAAGGCAGTGGGTGAGGGGGAATTGAGAAGTGAGATGTGAACAAAGGTTTTACACAGCAATGGCAGGTTGGTGATTGCCTTTACTTTTTCAGAGACACCCAGAATGTCCAACAGTCAAATCTTGAATTTTATTTGAGGGATAATGTGGATTTGATCTGTTTTAAGTGTTTGATAGACAGTGCCTGAAGAATAAAATCTGCCCATTTCAGTAAACATGTCGGCAAAAAAAAGAGAGGAAAGTTTAACAGTTTAATTGGAACTTAGTTAAGGAAATAGGTGATGGGTCTCATACATGATGCAAGTTCAAATCAGTTCTTGGGAGGTGACAGAAACAAGGACCAAAAAGTAACCCTTACAAGTGTACAAGAGTGAAAGAGCTAGAAAGGTCACAATTAATCAGACTTAGAAGATATCAAATTGATATGAAGTATTTTCCATCAGTTTTCAATCAAATGGTTGCAGAGTGAGCCTTTACGTGCTGGAGGAGGCTGTGAAATAATTGTTACAGGTAACTGGGATTCAGTTTTAAAAAAAAGAGAATACGGGGTAGCACGGTGGCTAGCATTGCTGCCGCACAGTCCCAGGGTCCCAGGTTCAATACCAGCCTCAGGCGACTGTCTGTGTGGAGTTTGCACATTTGCCCTGTGTTTTTGTGGATTTCCTCCCACAGTCCAAAGATGTGCAAGTCAGGTGAATTGACCATGTTAAATTGCTCATAGTGTTAGGTGTATTAATCAGAGGGCAGTGGGCTGCTCTTCAGAGGGTCGGTGTGGACTTGTTGGGCCGAAGGGCCTGTTTCCACACTGTAGGGAATCTAATCTAAAAGAAGAGTCACCAGGCCTTTACTGCATGCATATTGCTAAGTTAAAGGAACTCAGGAGATGGTAGCATTAACTTCAATTTTACAATCTAGATTACATGAGGAAATAATGTCAAGGGACTGAACAGTGTTAAAATAAAACATTTGTCCCTTTTTTTCTTCTTGAAGAAAAAAGTCACAGAACAGTTATCTGGTAAAAGTTAAATGCAAGCTCTTGGAATATACAACCACAATCATAAATTTATGGGTTTTAATTATAAAACACAAATTAAACAAACAAACTCTGTATTGTAATCTGAGGCAAGGATCAATGGGCATAGGATCAAGTAAATTCAAGAAATAAACATGTGGTTCCAAGTAGACAAGATTCGCAACTCATTGGAATCTGTATTCTGCTATTGTCAGGGATCTATTCCATTAGACTGGACTCTGCTTAAGCACTCAACACTGGGATCAGGGCCCCAATAAATCATTTAACTAGGACTTGGACAAGGATTTAAACTAAGAGAGGCACAGGGAGATAAATGGAAATTCAGAAGTCTAAAGAAAAACGTTGACTGGAGAGAGGGATAAAAATAGAAATTGCTGAAAAAGCTCAGCAGGTCTGGCAGCATCTGTAGAATGAAATCAGAGTTAATGTTTTGGGTTGAGTGACCCTTCCTCAGAACTAAAGACTGCAGTGCAGCAAATTGCTAAAGACAATCAGAATGGAATAAGAAGAGACAATGTTTAATGCTAATTACACATTGAATAAAGCCAAGCAACCAGTTTAAAAATGTTAAAAGCTCTTATCTGAATGTGTAAAGCGCTCACAATAAAACAGATGAATTAATGACACAGAGATAAATAGTTTAGATCTAATTGATATTTCTGTAATATCAAAGTTCAGACAATTATTCCATGTTGCACCACATTTTGTAACAACAGATAGTAAAAAATACTGAGTAGCCAGATAGCAAAATAAAAGGACTATAGTAAGAAATGGTCTTGGCTCTGAAGATAATTAATCAGACCCAGTATGGGTAGAGATTAGAAATAAAAAAGGTCAGAAAGCACTCTGGGCCCATAAACTACTCCCACAAAACAGTTATAAATGTGAGACACAGAAAGCAGGATTTGCATGAATCAAGATCCATGTGTACTGCTGACGACTAATACAGGCCACTACCCTTTTAATGTCAAAGCTAAACATTAAGACTGGGACTATATTTATTAGAACTTAAAAAATGAGGGGGATCTTATAGAAACATAAAACTACCATCAAGTTATAGATAAGATAGAAGCAGGGAGGTTGTTTCCACGAGCAGATGAAACTAGAACTGGGGGAAATAGCCTCAAAATAAGGGAGAGCAGATTTAGGACCGAGTTGAGCAAGAACTTCTTCACCAAAACGGTTGTGAATCTGTGAAATTCTCTTGCCAGTGAAGCAGTTGAGGCTACCTCACTGAACATTTTTAAGGCAGAGGTAGATAGATCTTTGAACAGTAAAGGAATTAAGGGTTATGGTGAGCACATGGCTAAGTGGAGCTGAGTCCACAAAAAGATTAGCCATGATCTTAATGAATGACGTAGCAGGCTTGATGGGCCAGATGACCTACTCCTACTCTAATGTTTTTATGCATCTGCACTCCACTCATACGACAGGAGAACAATTTGCCAATCTTGAGACAAATGCACAAGAATCACACTCCTCTCAGTCCCTGACAAAACAGTCATCAAAATCGTTCTGAACTGTTTAGTGCAAGATCTCATCCAGGATATGCTGCAAAAGGATCAGTACAGTTTCAAAAACGATCATGGATTCACTGACATGGTGCTTGCAGTTAGAAAGCTCCAGCAGAAATGCCAAGAACAGAACATGAACCAGTGCACCACGTTTGTTGCCCTGTTCGAGGCCATCATTGCAAATAAACATAGAGACAACCTTTGGAAGGCAATGATGAAGCTTGGCTGTGCTGAAAAGATCATGGCAATTATTCAGCAATTCCACAATAGCAAGCTAATGTATGTGTGAGTCTTCTGATTCACTCCCAATTACAAGTGGAGTTAAACTGGGTTTCAACCTAGTGCCAACCTTTTACAGCATATATTTTGCCAATATACTCAGAGGTCTCAGACAGAACGCTCTCAACCTGAAACACATCAGGTAAAACTAAAGGGGCCTCAATAACATGGTCTATGATGAGCAATGTCGCAGTGAAGTCTAGTAAGGCCTCTCTCAACATCACGAACCTCACTGCATCTTTTAACCAAAGCACATCAAAGTAAGAATCTTGCTAGGCAACGGAGAATTGACTACTTAGGGGGATTACTGCTCATGCAATTAATAAATGTAACATCCAGCCTCATTAACATATAGCTTCCTATTATTCCTCCCAGCAAACTAGTCACCATTTTCAACGTGGAAGGCAGATCAAGTACTTGGCGACTTCAGCTCATTGCTGGCTGTGAACGGCTTCCACATGAAACATCGCACAGCAGCATCTCAGGGCAAGATCCATAAACACCAACTGTGCATACCCATCACCCAGACAATGATATACAATAATGGCCAGTTCCTGAGGATCCTCACAGCAACACTCCAATTCACTTGCAGCATGCTTAAGAAGTATAAATGCCTGCATTGCAGATCACATCGGCAATGAGCACTGCAGGGCTATAGAGGCTGAGTCCGTGACGTCGAATAATTCTTCCGTCGCCTCCGCCTCCGAGCTTACTTTCACAATCAGGATTCCCACCCACCTTCCGAGGACCCTTCGCCCACCTCCAACACACTGCGTCCACCTGGACACCCCGCGCTGGCCTATTACCTGCCCTCAACCTCTTCATTTCCAACTGCCGCCGGGACATTAACCGTCTCAACCTGTCTACCCCCCCCTCCCCCACTCCAACCTCTCACCCTCACAACGCGCAGCCCTCCAATCCCTCTGCTCCAATCCCAACCTCATCATCAAGCCAGCGGATAAAGGGGGCGCAGTGGTAGTTTGGCGCACTGGCCTCTACACCGCTGAAGCCAAACGCCAAGTCCAGGACACCTCTTCCTACTGCCCCCTCGACCATGAGCCACCCCCCATCACCAAACCATCATCTCCCATACCATACAGAACCTCATCACCTCAGGAGATCTCCCACCCACAGCTTCCAACCTCATGGTCCGGGAACCCCACACTGCCTGGTTCTACCTCTTTCCCAAGATCCACAAGCCTGACCACCCTGGCCGACCAATTGTCTCAGCATGCTCCTGCCCCACTGAACTCAGCTTCACCTACCTCGACACTGTTTTATCCCCCCTAGTCCAGGAATGCCCCACATACTTTCGAGACACCACCCACGCCCTCCACCTCCTCCAAGAATTCCGTTTCCCTGGCCCCCAATGCCTCATCTTCACCATGGATATCTAATTCCTCTACACCTCCATCCAGGGCCTCCAAGCCCTCTGTTTTTTCCTCTCCAGACGTCCCCAACAGTACCCTTCCATCGACACTCTGATTCATTTGGCTGAACTGGTCCTCACCCTTAACAATTTCTCCTTCGAATCCTCCCACTTCCTCCAGACCAAAGGGGTAGCAATGGGCACACATATGGGCCCCAGCTATGCCTGTCTCTTTGTTGGTTACGTAGAACAGTTGATCTTCCGTAATTACACCGGCACCACTCCCCACCTCTTCCTCCGCTACACTGATGACTGCATTGGCGCCACCTCGTGCTCCCGCGAGGAGGTTGAGCAATTTATCAACTTCACCAACACATTCCACCCTGACCTTAAATTTACCTGGACATTTCTCTGACACCTCCCTCCCCTTCCTGGACCTCTCCATCTCCATTAATGACAACCGACTTGACACTGACATTTTTTACAAACCCAACTCCCACAGCTACCTGGATTACACCTCTTCCCACCCTACCTCTTGCAAAAATGCCATCCCGTATTCCCAATTCCTCCGCCGTATCTGCTCCCAGGAGGACCAGTTCCACCACAGAACACACCAGATGGCCTCCTTCTTTAGAGACTGCAATTCCCCTTCCCACGTGGTTAAAGATGCCCTCCAACGCATCTCGTCCACATCCCGCACCTCCGCCCTCAGACCCCACCCCTCCAACCGTAACAAGGACAGAACGCCCCTAGTGCTCACCTTCCACCCTACCAACCTTCGCATAAACCAAATCATCCGCCGACATTTCCGCCACCTCCAAAAAGACCCCACCACCAGGGATATATTTCCCTCCCCACCCCTTTCTGCCTTCCGCAAAGACCATTCCCTCAGTGACTATCTGGTCAGGTCCACGCCCCCCTACAACCCACCCTCCCCTGCCACCGCAGGAACTGTAAAACCTGCGGCCGTACCTCCTCCCTCACCTCTATCCAAGGCCCTAAAGGAGCCTTCCACCTCCAAAGTTTTACCTGCACATCCACTAATATCATTTATTGTATCCGTTGCTCCAGATGCAGTCTCCTCTACATTGGGGAGACTGGGCGCCTCCTGGCAAAGCGCTTTAGGGAACATCTCCGGGACACCCGCACCAATCAACCACACCGCCCTGTGGCCCAACATTTCAACTCCCCCTCCCACTCTGCCAAGGACATGGAGGTCCTAGGTCTCCTTCACCACCGCTCCCTCACCACCAGACGCCTGGAGGAGGAACGCCTCATCTTCCACCTCGGAACACTTCAACCCCAGGGCATCAATGTGGACATCAACAGTTTCCTCATTTCCCCTTCCCCCACCTCACCCTAGTTCCAAACTTCCAGCACAGCACTGTCCCCATGACTTGTCCTACGTGCCCATCTCCTTTTCCACCTATTCACTCCACCCTCCCCTCCCTGACCTATCACCTTCATCCCCTCCCCCATTCACCTATTGTACTCTGTTACTTTCTCCCCACCCCCATCCTCCTCTAGCTTATCTCTCCACGCTTCAGGCTCTCTGCCTTTATTCCTGAAGGGCTTTTGCCCGAAATGTCTATTTCGTTGGTCCTTGGATGCTGTCTGAACTGCTGTGCTCTTCCAGCACCACTAATCTAGAATCTGGTTTCCAGCATCTGCAGTCATTGTTTTTACCTCATTAAGTTTATTCCTATCCTTGATATTGTCAGCTATTCCATTCAACATCAATACATTCGCACAGAGGTCAAGGAAGGAATAGTGATGTTTGACGAAGAGGGGCATTGGTGCCAGCAGAACCTATTGCCCTGGTTCATCTCATTTCCAAATGCGGCAGTAGGCTCGCAATATCAATCCTGATGCATACTGTATGGACAGGATACCAGACGTCATGGTGGCACAGTTACAATGTGAGATAAATCAAGACTCAAACAAACCAATGTTAATGCTTTTGCAAAATATTTCTTGAATAGGAGTAACATCACCAAGGTGCTCTAAAAAAGGTTATTTACTTCTTTCCCTCCCACTACATTTCAGGTTATGAGCAAAGGTGAAGAGCGCCTGCTTGACTGTACAGCACTTTGGCATTTGAGATTTGGTTGACAAAGGCAAGTGGACCCCTCAGCTAAAATGGTCTAGAATTGGAGGGATATGGAAAACAGAAAAGGGTGGAGGTGAAGGATCTGCCACTTCTGACATTTCCAGAGAGGAGAGGAGTGCGTGTGATGGCAGAAGTGACCTGGAACTGCCCTGTCTCCTTATGAGGAAGGAGCACCCAGAGTGAGTACCAAGTTCCCTTGTTGTCATGCCTTTGGCCTTAATACTGGCACAGCTGAATATAAGGCATTGACATGCCCCAGATGAGCAAGTAAGCAGTGCAGAGGTCATACATGGTTTGTATGGGGGTGGGGGCATAAATAACAAGATAAGTGATGGAAGGTATTGCACACATTAGTGAGAGAGGTACAGCAGAAGATTTGGAAGGAGGTGAGTGCAGTGGCAGAAATGGAGTGAGGTAAGTACATGCAGCTTGCCCCAGTAGAACAGTGAACATCCTTGACCTCCTTGCATCACAGCTGTCCATTCCTATTGACCTGGGTGGTGACCTCTGACCAGACTGCCAGAGTGAGATGGTGTGGCACACTGCCCTCCTCTAGACCACCCTGTCCACCAGGGCCTCACATTCCCTATCAGAGGGTCTCAATACCACTGTCCCCTCCTTAGACATCTTGTGAACAACTGTCTTTTGACCAACAGCACAGTTTCAGAATGTCAGAGCTTGGTAAACAATATTTGCAATATTATGAAAGATGAATTCCTGGAGTGTATACTAAGACGCCTTTTAGACCAAAGTGTTGAGGAAACACCAAAGGAACAGGCTCTCAGATTTTTTGCAGTGCCAAGGAAAATTAAATAGCCTGATTGTGGATAGGCAATGGCTTAATACTTAAGCAACAAAAAAATGTTATGCTTCTTTCTGGTGCAAAGCACATTAGGAAAAGTGGCCCAACCATGACTAACAGAAAACATTAACAGAAGTGTTAAATCAAAACAGAAGTCACAAAGTTGCTCAGAAAATTAGCAAGCAGGAGGAATGGGAGCAGTTTAGAGTTCAAATAAGAAGGGTAAAATAGACAAGAGTAAACTTGCAAGGAACATAAAAGTAGTGCCTAAACGTGAAATGATTAGCACAGACAAGTACTAATTTGGTAATGGAGAACAGCAGATTTGATCATGGAGAGGAAGTAAATTGCAGAGCAATTCCCCACAAAGGATTATAGAAATTCATAGAAATACTCAGGAATTAAGGTTCTAATAAAAAAAAGAATTGAAGGATTTTTGTTTTTAAAATGTGCTAGAGAAATTGATGGGACCGAGAGCTCAAAATCCCAACAATATGATAAATGTATATCCCCAGGGTATGAAAGGTGGTGACCAGTGATACAGAAATAGTGGATTTGTCAATTATCAGTTTCCAAAAATCTGTACATTCTAAAACAACACAGGGTGGCAAATGTAACCCCACTATTTAAAAAAGGGAGAGAGAAAACAAGATTTTAAAGACAGGTTAGCTGAAGGTCAATAGCAACACCAATAGGAAAATGCTAGAGTCTAAAGGATATGATAACAGGACACTTAGAACTGTTGTCAGAATTAAAGTCAACATAGATTTATGAAAGGGAAATTGCATTTGACACGCTCGTTAGAAGCTTTGGAGGACTTAACTAATAGAATATATAAGTGAGAACCAGGGAATGAAGTAAATTTGAATTTTCACAAAACTCTGTTAAAAATCCCACAAAAGGTTAGTGTGCAGAATTAAAGCACATGGGACTGGGAGTAGTATACTGGCATGGACTGAGAAGTGGTTCATAGATAACAAACAGAAAAGATGCAAATAAGTATTTTCTGGAAAGCAAAGCAGTGACTAATAGGATATTACAGAAATCAGTGCTTAGTCCCCAACTATTTGCAGTATATATCAATGATTCAGGCAAGGGAACCAAATGTAATACTTCCAGGTTTGTTGATGTGACCGAGAAGGTGAGGAGCATATAAAGAAGCTTCAAGGCTCTTTGATCAAGTTAACACGTTATATTGCATCAACCAAGTACAAGTGTGAAGTTATTCATTTTGGTAGGCAACTGGTGATAGATTGACAAATGTTGATGTACAAAGAGATGTGGATGTCCTTGTATACCAGTCACTAAAACTAACATGCAAGTGCAGCAAGCAGGTAGGAAGGCAACTTGTATGTTGGCCGTCATTGCAAAAAGCAATTCAGTACAGGTGCGAGAATGTCTTATGGCAGGGAACAGAGTTCCTTGATGTAGAGTATAGAGCCTGAGATTATCCTGTGTAGTTTTAACTCCTTATAAAAAAAAAGATATAGTTCTCATGGGAGGGAATGCAGTGATAGCTCAACTTATTGATTCCAGAGATAGCAAGATTGTAGCAATTAGACCTGTACCCTATGTACTTCAGTAAAATGAGAGGGCATCTCATTAAAAGTTATACAGTTTTGTCAGGGCTAGACAGACTGAATGCAGGGAAGTTTTTCCTCTGATGGGGGCATCTAAAATGAGGGGTTATCTGAGATGTGAAGAAAGTTCTTCACTAACAAGTGGTCAACTTATAAAATTCTTTACACAAAAAAAAGAGGTAGAAGTGAAGTCACTGAATGTAATAAAGAATGTAACTTAGAAGCTAAAAGGTGTTGAGAGGCATGGACAGAGTGGGAATATGGCATTGAGATCAGACACAATAATATTGAATTATACAGCAGATTCAAATGGATCAAATATCTTACTCTTGCTCCTAATTATAAACTAAGGATCATAATTCATCTCAATTCCACATTGCTTGAAAACTACAGTATCTGATCACAAACAAGAATCTTAAACAAAATCATTTAAGTAGATACATTGCAGAGTTGCCCAAGATTGACTCCATAAATAAACTAAGGTGACAATAAATAAACAACCTGGTAACATTAAATAAATAATTCAAAGTATTGAAAAATGCATTCCAAATAAAAATTAGTAACCATTCACAGCTTATTGCAGATGGTAAAGTACACTATTAAATTAAAAGATGTTTACGATCAACATTATAAATAGCTTTGTTTTGCTGCTGTATGGATCTCCAAGTGCAACAGCGTATTCTGTATTCAGAAGTTAAAGCTACAGCAGAGAACGTCCTAGTGACTGCAGTGGCACACAGTATAGAGGGAACATTGCTTACAATGTGGTAAAAATAATGGTAACACTGAGGACCAAAGTGTTTCCAAAGTGAAAGACCTAAAGTTAATAAAAAACAAAAAAGAACAGAATAGAATGAGTGATGTAACCATATAGATTAGATTCCCTACAGGGTGGAAACAGGCCATTCGGCCCAACAAGTCCATATCAACCCTCCTAAGAGCAGCCCACCCAGACCCATTCCCTTACATTCACCCCTGACTAATGCACCTAACACTACGGGCAATTTAGCATAGCCAATTCACCTAACCTGCACATTTTTGGAATGTGGGAGAAAACAGGAGCACCCGGAGCAGACACAGGAAGAATGTGCAAACTACACACAGACAGTTGCCCAAGGCAGGAATTGAACCCGGGTCCCTGGCGCTGTGAAGCAGCAGTGCTAACCACTGAGCCACCGTGCCACCCTAAAGTTAAGAATATGGTTAAGAGATAGATATGCACATAAGTTTATAAAAGGATTAGTAAAGTATGTATTGGCCTGTTAGAGGCACAAAGAAATGAAGAAATGGTAGAGACTGTGAACAAACATGCTGTGTGCAGCTTACATACAAGAAACATGGAGTCAAGGAGCTAATAAGTGAGAAAATTAAGTCCTATAAAACTGCAAAACCTAATGACATAGCTAATAGGGCTCTGAAAAATAGCACCATGGAGATAATGGATATACTGGTTATGACTTTTCAAAATTATTCATATTCCAGAAGTGGAAAGAGATTGAAAGGGAGTAAAGGTAACTCCACTATTCAGTAAAGGAGGGAAGTAAACAGGGAAATGCAGAGCAGTTAGCCAGACATTACTAATCAGGAAATTGCTGCAATCTTATTAAAGAAGATCAAAGAATGCACTTTGAAAATCATAGTATGATCAAAATCAATACAATTACAACTAGGTTTTCTTTTGAGATGTAACCACCATGGTAGATCATGACTAACAAAGTGCTACAAGGAGTACTTACAGGATGAATCCCAAAATACTCTATTATGCTATGCAATAATCTCCTGCCCATTTTTTATTCAGGGAGAAGGGCAGTCATCAAGACTAAAGTCTCAGACACAATTGTGAGAGTTCAAAAGCACTGAACAAAATGGAGATAAACTTTAATCCTTTAAACTCTCAGGGACTATAAAACAGTAGACAAGGGACCAATGACAAGGCAGAATAATACTAATGCATAACAGGGATACGGCTATTAGATTAAATTGATTAATAATTCTGAAAAATATCAAATGTCAGCGTTCTGGAAAATGTTTTACCACAAGTAGTAGGAAGCAGAGACAACTGTAAAATTCAAAAGGTGCTTGGAAAAAAAAGATCTCAAGCAGAAGATGGTGACCTATTTTTAGAAATCCTAGTAGAGACAATGGATCAATAGACTTGTTTTGTACTCACTTCTATGGTCCTACACAAATTATATCCTGCAGAGTACACAGTTCTAGTCTAAAATACTGTTTGCAAAACTGTTTTCTTCCAAATCTAGAGGAATTATGAGACATGAACAGAACCCAACGCTGGAGTAACAACTTGCATTTATATAATGCTTCTAGTATATTTTGTTTGAAGATGTTTTAACCCTAGATGCATATAATGCTTTGTAAAAGTATTAGAAAAATGATGGCAAGCCAGGGTTCTTCTGACAAAATGAAAAAAACAAAATTCTCTAAAAATGAAAAGGATGGAACAGGTAAAGAGAAGATTGAAATCTGGTCAACAATTTGGGACAATCAGATCAGAGATTATTTTTCTTTCTTAGACAGGGATTCTTACTTAAATGACCCCTAATATACCACACAAATTTTTGTATACAGCATGACTACATGTAGTATGGCATTTATGCAAAGTAGCATTAATTTTATAATCCCTCTTTGCACAATACTGTAATATCAAAAGAATTTTCATTGCTAATGAGAATATAATGCAAGCAAAACAGCTTACCTGCAGACTGAATATTAAATATCCACTGACACTCTGCTCAGCAATTACATCTTCCATTGTACGTAGTGTCGTTCCCAGGTAAGAATTCAAAAGTTGAGTGGGGAGCAATCCAACTGAAGATGCAACAAGGTAATTTGGGAGAGATAAATCTGTAATCTGCAAGAGCAAAACCATACAATTAATTATTATTTCAAGGAACAAACAGTTGCATCAAATTGGGGATTTTTTTCTTCTAGTTATTTAAGTAGATTAGAGACAAGCAAACTGCTTTTATCCAAAAGGCTGACAGGAGTTTGGATGGGAATATTCAAAAGCATGACTGGTCTACAAAGACGACACTGAGAAGACATTGCCATCCAATGAAGGTTCAAGAGCAGAAAACTGGAAAAAGATCCAATGACAACATGAAGAAAAATGTCTTCACTCAGCAAATGGTCAGGACTGGAATACATTGAGCGCGTGTGGGATGAAAGCAGATTCAACGGTAGCTTTCAAAAGGGGATTGGCTTAGCATCTGAAGAGAAAGCAGATTGCAGGGCTGCAGAAAGTGGAGACAACAAGACTAGCCAAATGTTCTTGCTGAAAGCCAACATAGATGCTACATGTTGAATAACTTCCTCCTGTACTGTAACAATTTCAAGCATCCAAATGAATCCAGGATAGATGCCACGGTTAGACTGCTGTGCAAGTTATCTACAAGATGCACTGCTGCAATGCTTTAAGGATTCTGCAGCAGAAACCTCCAAATACACAACTTCTACCACCTAGAACAAGGACAGCAGGCACATGGTAACACTCCCACCTGACATGTTACCCTTCAAATTACACACTATCCCAATTATGACAGCATTTCACCATCCCTTTATTGTTGCAAGGTCAAAATTCTGCAACCCTCTAACTGTTGCAAGTTCATTTGCAGTATACTTAGCTGCTCACCATCACCTTTCTCAAAAACAAATGTTAGTCTTCACTCAATGCTCATATTCTATGAACCAAAAGAAAAACATGTCTCCGTGATATCATCCTGTATTCAATGGTATGGTCTGTAGATATCCACAGACCAAAGTCCTACTGGCTGGTAGTTTAAAAAATGCTATGATAAATGGCTTGTAACTTGTCCTTAAAGCCACCAATCAGAACTCTAACACTGCATACTTGATCAATACAGGATATACTTAACTTCAGTTTTATCCAGTCTTGGGTTCAGTGATTATTGGCAACTGTAAGAACTAAGAACTTGTTGATTGTTTATAGATTAGGATTGTAAAATATTCCATTACCACAGCTGACTCTGATCACAACAGCTGTTCTTTTTTTCCATCCAGTTTCAATGATATTCCAACTATTATAACATATCTCTATCAGATGCTCAAATTAAGCAGCTGTTTCATTATTTCCATGACAAACCTTAATTAAATATTCACTTTGGATATAATTTGCACCCATGTTCAGCAATGTATCCTGGAAACATGTATAGAAAGGAACAGCGATCCAAATATTAAAAGCTAACTGTCTAGGGACACAATGTGGGGTTGCCAGCTATGGTTGGATGAATCAATGGAGTTAAGAATGACAATCCTTACTGAAACACAAGATTGTTATGGGGTATTGTTACATGGGAGATTTAGAAAGGTTGTTTCCACTTCTGAGTGTGTCGAGGACTGGAGGGCGCAATCTCAGTGCAAAGAGTTACTCAGATAGGACAGAGATGAATAGGAATTTCTTCTATTAGAGAGTTGTAAATCTGAGGAATTCTTAACAACAGAGGGTGTGTCAAGGCTAGATCATTTAAAATATTCAAGACTGAGACAGATTCTTAAATCAGTAAGGAGATCAAGGGTTATGGGGAAAAGACAGGAAAGTGGAGTTGAGGACTATCAATTCAGTTGAATGGTGGAACATACTGAAAGAACCAGATGGTCTATTTTGACTCCCATGACAACGCAATTCTTTTTCTGATCATAGAACTACTTCCACAATGTGAAGGTGCTGCACTGTTGTGGAATGTGCGCCACTTAAAAATTATAGTCATTCAAACATCATTTTAAATTTCAAAGTAATAACAGTACATCCAAATATTTGATATGCCCCTGCAAGTCTGAATAACACCAAAAAATAACAACACTCATTTAAAGACAGCCCTTCAGAATTACCTGGCTGAAAGAAAACTACTACAGACAGTTCACGTATATCAACTTTTTACAGTGAAACATGCATATGTTTATTCATGGAGGCAGCAGCAAGTGACCAACTGAAGTAAAACAGAACCGGGTTATTGTTAAATGCTAACAAATAGCCCTTTCAAATGAGATAATAATAGACAGCTTGTGCATTATGGCTAGAGATTCAGGATCACCGCTAAAAGGACCAGAGACTTAATACCAATTGTTTCAGCACATCACATGAGTTAATTGAAATTACATTGCTCAAATATTTTTATTCCTGGTGTTGACAGATCGATGAAGCAAAAATCTAACTCAGCAAGTTAAAGGTTCAGAATAAAAGTTCAATAATAATTACTTTGTAGATCTCTCTACCATGTGGGATTTGCCGCTAAAAACTGATTTATCCAATATGAGTTCATCTCAAACAAACTTATAAATGTACTCTCAAAACAGGTAATCGCAGAATTACAGTGCCATAGGATGTCTTTTGACCCATGATGCCTGCATTAGCCGATACAGACTGCCAATCTCCTGGCCTCTCTCCATTTCTGTGCACATCATTACCAACCAAAAAATAATCTAATGCTTTTTCAATGCCTCAATTGAACCTGCCACCACCACATCTCTAAGCAATACATTGCATAGCCTAACTACTTAGCTGAAGGTGACCATAATTTTGTTTTTAACACATCATCTTCACTTCATGTGCACAGCACATCCATGGCCTCGGATTCTTGTTTTTTTTTACAAACAGAAGTGTCACCATATCTACTTTACCCTCTCATGATTCTGAAAACTTCAACCAGATCTTCTTTCAGTTGTCTTCTCCACAGGGAGAACAGTCCTAACTTTTTCAGTCTATCCTCATAGCTGAAGTTTCTCATTCCTGGTACTTTCTAGTAAATTGCTTCTGCATTTTCTCCAAAGCATTCTTTTCTTCCCTAAAGTGTGACACCCATATTTGTAGACAACACTCCAGCTGAGGTCTAACAAGTGCACACATTCAGCATCACCTTCTTGCTCTTGTACTCTAAGCCCATAATAAAGTAGGGAACACTGTATGCTTTATGTACTACTCCCTCCACCTATCCTGCTGCCTTCAAAGATGTGTGCACATATACACTGAGGTCCGTCTGTTCCTGCACCCCTTTAGAATTTTACACCCATTTTATATATTTTTTTAATTTACAGGAACATCACTACTTTTGACTCCTCAGTGACCAGTTCAAAATAGTATGTTGCATCAACTGACTTTTCATTTAATTCACCCTGGGGCGTGGGTATTGCTGATTGGCCAGCATTTATTGCCGATCCTTAGTTGCTTTTGAGAGGGGGGAGCTACCTTCTTGAACCGCTGCAGTCCATGTGCTGTTGATTGACGCACAATGTCCTTAGGGCAGGGAATTCCAAGGATTTGACATAGCAACAGTGAAGGAACAGTGATATATTTCCAGATCACCAGTGAATGGCTTGGATGGGAATTGGCAGGTAGTGGTGTTCCTAGATATCTGCTGCTCTTGTGCTTCCAGGTGGAAGTAGTCGTGAGTTTGGAAAGTGCTACGTAAACAGCCTTGGTGAATCTCTGCAATGCAACTTGAAGACGGTGCACACTGCTGCTGCTGAGCATCAGTGATGAAGGGAATGAGTGTGGTGCCAGTCAAGCGTGCTTCTTTGTCCTGGATAGTGGTCAAGCTTCAAGTAATTTTGGAGTTGCACCCGTACCGGCAAATGACTGAACAAGAGCTAAAAAAAAACATTGTCAACATTATTTATACCTCAAAAATAAGAATATCTAAAAAAACAGGCTATTGTTTCCCAAGTGTGAGAGGGAACTCTTCCCAACTGGACACTTGTCCTCAGGAGTTAGCAAGGATACCTTGATAGGGCTAGTATTGCTACGGTCTGGTTGATGTAAAACTATCTTTGGTAATGCGTTTGTCCAATATTTTGTTCTTCAGTTTAGTTAGCAATGATTGTTTGCAATTAGATGACTGGCTACTCTAGTCCACAGGAGATGAAACTGTGTGTCAATCATACAGTGAAATCAGAGTTGTATGCAGGCTACATCATATAGCATATGGGAGGGAAGGACAAAAAAAGTGCACTTTGTCTCCTGACAGACTAGTGATTTTTATTTGAGAATTTGATAGCTTTGATGATTTTTAAACATCAATCCAGAAATTACAGTCTTAAGTTCATTTTTTGCTCCCGCATTTGGTGTTCTGTGAGTTGTGCTATTTGCTTTGAACAATCCTCACTGAAGTCTCAAGTGTACAGAAGAATATAGTAGGGTTAAATTCAAGTACTAATTGTACTTTACTGGACAATTTTATTGATGTTAAGTTTACCTAATTTATATGTGTTTTATTTCTCTTTTGATAGGGCTAGCATCGGAACACACACATTGCTCAAAAATGTTCCTAAATTCTGTGAATCAAGTCAGTAGATTGCCAAGTGTTTCTTCTCATATATGAACTGAGAGTGACAGCCCTTGACATTAAGGCTGCATTCAACCCAGTGTGGCATCAAGGAACCCTAGCAATATCAATGGGTATTGGGGGCAAACTCTGGTTGGAGTCTTACCTGGAATGTAGGAAGATTTGTGGTAGTTAGAGGTCAGTCATCTCAGCTCCAGGATATCTCTGCAGTAGTTTCAGACGAGTGCCCTCAGCCCAACCATCTTCAGCTGCTTCAATGGTCTTCCCTCCATCATAAGGTCAGAAGTGGGATGCTTGCCAATGATTGCACAATATTCAGCACCATTCACTTCTCCTCAGACACTAAAGCAGGCCATGTGCAAATGCAACAAAACCTGGACAATATCCTGACTTGGGCTGACAAGTGACAAGTAACATTTGCACTACACATCTGCTAGGTGCTGACCATCATCAACAAAAGACAATCTAACCACTGCCTCTTGACATTCAACAGTGTTACTATCATTAATATCCTTAATATCCAGGGGCTTCCGTTGACCAGAAACTCAACTGGGCTCATCACATAAACACAGTGGCTACAAAAGCAAGTCAGAGGCTAGGTATACTGTGGCGAGTAACTCACCTCCTGAACTGCCAAAGCCTGCCCATTATCTACAATGGCAGAAATCCAGACTGTCATCGAATACTCCCCACTTGCCTGCATGGGTAAAGCTCCAACAAGCATCCACTCACTCCTCCATCGACACTCAGCAGAAGTGTGTACTACTGACAAGATGCACCGCAGAAATTCAAAGATCCTCAGACAGCAGCTTCCAAACCCATGATCGCTTTCATCTCGAAGGACAAAGACAGCAGATGCATGGGTACACTACCAACTTCAAGCTCCTCTCCAAGCCCATGCATGATTCTAACTTGGAAATATGTCGCCATTTCTTCCCTGTCGCTGGGCCAAAATCCTGGAATTCCCTCCCTAATGGCATTGTGGGCCAATCCACAGCAGGTGGACTGCAGCAGGTCAAGGCAGCAACTCACCACCACCTTCTCAAGAGCAACTAGGGGTGGGCAATAAGCTGGCCAGAAAGGAATACCACATCCCACAAGAATGAATAAAAATAATAAAAATATAAAACTAGTTGGAAAATAGTCATAAATAAGCATTTCATAGATAGAATGTCTATAAAAGATTAAGTTGGAATATAACACACTGGCACATAACTTTTAGTTAATTTTTGGACATAACAACAAACAATTTGTACCAGTGATAACGCCATTAGGTTTTCATAATGGTTTTTGCTCTCCAAATAATTCAGAGTCATTTCAACTTCATGGGAAGTTTCCTTATAACAACCATGCAACAGCTATTGCGGACCCTCAAAGCATTAAAATTGTATTTCAACCAGATATACTACTCATCTCATTCTGAACGTGCAAATAAAATTCTAATCCTGAAGGCAATGTTTTGATCTACCCAACTCTATTTCTAATTACATTCATTTCACATACATTCACAATCAACATCAATTAAGTTCAGAGTTATCGTTTGATGAAAATAAATGAAAATTATCCAAAGAGTTTTGTAATACAAGATGTAAATAAACAGCTCAGGAAACAATGCCTGGAAAACTCAAATCAACATAACTGGCATTGCCAGAAAATTATAATTAAGAAAGGAATGGGCAACGCAATGGCTCAGTGGTTACCACTGATGCCTCACAGTCCCAGGGACCTGGGTTCAATTCCACCACAGGTGACTGTATGGAGTTTGTGTGGGTTTTCTCCAGGTCCTCTTGTTTCTTCTCAGTTCAAAGATGTACAGGTAAGGTGGACTGGCCATACTAAATTGTCCATAGCATCCAAGGCTGTGCAAGTGAGCTCAATTAGCCATGGGAGTTGCAGAGATAGGATGGGGGTAGGATGCTTATCAGAGGGTCGGTGTAGACTCAATGGTCTGAATGGCCTACTGCCACACTGTAGGGATTCTATGAAACAGGAACAAAGAAACTTTAAACCAGCCAATAAAATCAAGAATTTTAAAAATCAGAGACAAAAACAAATTGCTGGAAAAACTGGCAGCATCTATGGAGAGAAATCAGAGTTAATGTTTTGGGTCCAGAGTCCCTAGTTCAAAACAACTGTTCTTTTGTTTTTTTTTTGTTTAATTTCAAAAACAAACTGCTCAACTACTAACATCAACCCTACCAATAACCGCCACTGCAACAGCTACAATGTTTAGACATCCACTCCTCACAATTAATTCACAGGCCACTCTGGATATGAGTTTTTTTTAAAACTAATTTTTTTGGACGCAACAATTTCAAATCTATGCGCATCTGTGTAATGTTATTTATTCTCCTCATATTTAATAATGAATAAATTCACTCTGCTAATTCAAAGAAATCCTGGTTAAATTGACATCTTTTAAAACATATATTCATGTGGTCTTGGGAGAAAAGATATCCAACAGAGTAGGGATCATTTTAAAACTAAGCTTGTTGTAATCAATTGACAGGATTGTGAAGTAAGATGGGGAACCTGTTCATGCCTCCACATCCAAAAAGCTTAACAGCTTGGAGCATCCCATCTGAAACTAACATATTGAGGAACTTTACCTGCAATGTGGTCATATTGCAACAAACTAAATTTATTGCCATTAGATACTTCCATTTCCACCAATGCCTGTTAAATAATCCAATTATCTTACTGGTTCTGCTACATTAACAAATTACTCTATCGTCAAGTCCAATGGAACAAATACATTACCAACTTTGTCATAATTATTTGCAAGTAGCACTGACTTAGCTTCTCTGAAGAATTTAACAGTAACATTACCTGTACTTTTGCATCAGAATGTGGACATCATTCCCACTTGTAACACCTTTCAAGCCAATCTCTGGGTGCCTTGCCCTAACATTTGTGTCTCCCTTTTGTAGCTGCATATTAATAATTTTACTTATTTGTTTTATCTCTCACTAATCTTTTAACACTGGAAACACTGGATCCAATATTTTCTAGTGAAAGTAATTCAAGAACAGGGAGTTCTCCATGGAAGGGGGAACATTCAGATCTAAGAGAAGATCTGACAGAAGTCCTCAAAAACATGAAGAGGCAGGGCAGAATAGATTAGATTAGATTCTCTACAGTGTGAAACAGGCCCTTCGGCCCAACAAGTCTACACCGCCCCTCCAAAGAGAAACCCACCCAGACCCATTCCCCTGCCCTTTGTTTACCCCTGACTAACGCACCTAACACTGTGGGCTATTTAGCACGGCCAATTCACCTGACCTGAACATCTTTGGATTGTGGGCGGAAACCGGAGCATCTGGAGGCAACCCACGCAGACACAGGGAGAATGTGTAAACTCCACACAGACAGGTGGGAATCGAACCCAGGACCCTGGTGCTGTGTGGCAGCAGTGCTAACCACTGAGCTACTGTGGTTCCTGCTTATGAAACAATGGAGAACAACAGGTGGCAGATTTAATGTGATTCACATATGTAGCAAATGTGCTGTGAGAAATAACGTTTTCATAAAATGAGAAGCTTAGGTTTGGAATGCACTGGTGAAGCTATCAATTGGCATAATTGTGGCACTCAAGAGGGCAGATGATTATTTGAGTGACAACATGGAAAAATATAAGAAAAAGGCAGGTGGTGATACTAAGCAGTAAACCTCATTGGCCAGCCAGTGCAATGGCCTCCTTTGGCATCGTAGCAACTTTGAATTTATGAACATTGCCCATTTCAATTTATATGCTGGAAATACTTCACAGGTCCTCCAGTCAGAGAGTATGGAAAGAGATCCTTCAGTCCAACTTGTCCTCGCTGACCAAACATTCCAATCTGACCTAGTCCCATTTGCCAGCATTGGCCCATATCCCTCGAAACTCTGCCTCTTCATGAACCCATCCAGATGCCTTTTAAATGTCCCCACCACCATCACTTCCTCTGTCAGCTTATTCCATACACGTACACCCTCTACATGAAAAGGTTACCCATCAGGTCCTTTTTAAATCTTTCCTCTCTTACCTTAAACCTATCAGACATCTTCAGCGGAGAGAAATAGAATTAATGAACAAAATCAGGTGAATGATGTGCCATTCCCAGCAGCGCAACAAGAAACATTCACCACTCTCTTGCTCCACTACCCCATTTCCTACATTATTCCAATTTACATTTTAAGTGCCAGCAGTAGCCCTACAGAAAATACTTGCAATTCTATAGTGGGGATACTTTTATGTAGTGAAATACACCAATTAACAATTCTAAAGCTATGGGTTAGCTATAAAAGAGCATCCTGAAAAAAGAAGAGGCTCTGCCATCACAGCCAGAGCCTTGAAATCCAACTGATTACCATTACTGGTTGTATCTATTACCACTGCAACTGCAGGGGGCGCATGCACAGCACTGGTGAGATCACTGCCAAACACAGCAGCGAGATGCCTGCAATAAAAAGGAACAATAAAATGAGTAATTTGCAGATGGATTCCAACCTTAGGATCATGATTTCCTCATTCCCTCACTCCCAACCATTTATTGCCATGCTATCGCACTGTTCACTGTCCCTGGGAACAAGGCAGTGAATGGGAAGGAGGTAGTGAAGCTCTAGAGCAAAATAATCAGAAGGTAGCAAGCAGGGTGAAGCGGGAAAGCCAAACAGAGCAGAGCTGGCTGTTAGTGGCACCGCACATGTTTGTAAGGGCAGACTCTGTGCAGACCTCTGACTATTGGCACCTACTGAATCATCAGCAGTGTCAACTTTCTGTGCCAGTGTGAGCCAATATTTTTCTCATCAATATGGAAAGTACAACAAAGTTAACATTGCAGGTTAATGAACTGCTGTCAAACATTACAAGCCATAAAAATGACGACAAAGCATCAACCTCATTAACTATTTTCCTCTGGTGTCACCTGATCCACGTCGTAATTCTAGCATATCCATTTTATTTTCCGCTCCAACATATTCTGCTTGTGTCCATGATACGGTTTCTCAAAACTCCAGTACATTTTATAATTACTGTATGCTTAAATAAAATGTTTCCTTAAAAGCTTCATAATGCCCAGACATGCTTTATCTTTTTTTACAAAGCCACTGAACAGATTAGCAAATTTCCGATATACACACACATGCACAAAAACAGGATCATTCAACTCTACATAATTTTAAAGATAAACACATAATATTGAGATTCAAGTTTATGTAGTCCTACAAAGATGGAGACAGTCAACCTATGTTTTCAGGATAAGAACGCACCGCATAGGTTCAATTTCTCCAACAATGAGGTTACATTAATCCCTAGGTATTTGACACCTGCTCTTACCAAGCTGTTTTGTAAATCACTGCTCCCTATGGAGCAGTTTTATGTTTTGCTGCAAATTATTCACCATTTGCAAACTTCCCTATCCAAGTCTTCCCAGTTTAAAGAAGAAAACTGAAAATAAATCTCACATTTATTGCAGCAGTACAGTACAGAGCAAAAATCAGTCCATTTCCAAGATGTCCACTGAGCAAATCAGACAGCATGCCAATTAATTAAAAAGACAATATGCTTTAAGGACTAATTTTTTTATTAGGAATGACAATTTTTCTTTTTATTCACAACTCCCACCAAACTTTTGTGGTGGGAATGCCATAAACATTACTATTAATCAGTGGCAACCATGCCACTTTACAATTATAAAAAAATTATTAAAATAACTAAATTATTAAAAAATTAAATCTTATTTGCATATAAAATCTCCTCCTGCTCACCATACCTCCATTGTGTTAAGTGAAGGCATGGGTGATGAGCAAAGAGGAGGAGGGAGGAAGCAAGCAATTGGGAGAGAAGCAAGAATTAGAGTTGCACCAATTGGGAGAGAAGCAAGAGGTCAGCAAGCAGGCTAGCTTCTGGCATAGCTTCATGACAAGTGAATTTTAGTTGTAAATCCATGTTATTGATCATGTCAGGTTTGATTCTTGATTTGTACTTTTCCAGCGTGTTAGTTCTTTTCTTATGAGCAAGGGTGGTAACTGAACTAAGTTCACCATCAAGTAGTGCATGGCACGTGATGGACTGCTGCATAGTTACCCAGGCAGGAAGGATAAAGGAAACCTGATCACTAACCCAAAGATCTTTTCCAAACCAGACATCATAGCTTGGAAATAAAGTACCATTCCCTCACTGTCACTAGGTCAAAATCATAGAACTTCCTTTGTAACAGCACTGAGAGCAACATCACAACATGGACTTCAGCAGTCCATAAGAGACAGACCACCTATTTTAAGGGTAATTGTAATGAGCAATAAATTATGTCCGCATCATATGAATTAATAAAATTATTCCAACATCTCTCATACAATTTAGGCGCTTAAATTTAAAATACCATACAAATTTCATTCAGATGTAGCGTTTTACATTGCATTACTATTCATCTGACAGTTTCAACTGATACTTGGTTCCATTAAATTACATCAGCCTCTTATCAGCCTCATCCCCAAGGCCTACTGGTATTCGATCATCTCACTCTGAGATGCCTGCAGTGTTCTCCCAAGTTGATTTCACAGCAGCAAATTTCACTTTGTTCCTCTCATTTTCAAAATCATTTACATTGAACACAGATGAAAACAACGTGTCATTGACTAATGAAACATTCATTTTGATACATCTCCCTGAACAACTAACCCTTGCTTCCTAAAAATGTACCATTTCCTACTGGACAGGTCTTACTGTGATTCTGGCATTCAAATTAATTTCCAATACAGAAAATAGGACAAGGAATAGGGCATTCAACTCTTCCACTTTGCTACACCATTCGTTATGATCATCACCAATTATGCAACTCAACTGCCTGCTCCTGCTTTTCCCCCCATATCCTTCAATCTGGGGCACCATGGTGGCTCAGTGATTAGCACTGCTGCCTCCCAGCGCCAGGGACCTGGGTTCTATTGCAACCTCGGGTGACTGTCTGTGTTGAGTTTGCACATTCCCGTGTCTACGTGGGTTTCCTCCCACAATCCAGGTGAATTAGCCATGCTAAACTGCCCATACTCAGGGGTAAATAGAGGGTAGGGAATGGGTCTGGGTGGGTTACTCTTCAGAGAGCTGGCGTGGACTTGTTGGGCCAAATGGCCTGCTTCCAGTTGGCCTCCTTCTTTAGAGACCGCAATTTCCCTTCCCACGTGGTTAAAGATGCCCTCCAACGCATCTCGTCCACATCCCGCACCTCCGCCCTCAGACCCCACCCCTCCAACCGTAACAAGGACAGAACGCCCCTAGTGCTCACCTTCCACCCTACCAACCTCCGCATAAACCAAATCATCCGCCGACATTTCTGCCACCTCCAAACAGACCCCACCACCAGGGATCTATTTCCCTCCCCACCCCTTTCCGCCTTCCGCAAAGACCATTCCCTCCGTGACTACCTGGTTAGGTCCACGCCCCCAAACAACTCACCCTCCAATCCTGGCACTTTCCCCTGCCACCGCAGGAACTGTAAAACCTGCGCCCCACACTTCCTCCCTCACCTCTATCCAAGGCCCTAAAGGAACCTTCCACATCCAAAGTTTTACTTGCACATCCACTAATGTCATTTATTGTATCCGTTGCTCCCGATGCAGTCTCCTCTACATTGGGGAGACTGGGCGCCTCCTAGCAGAGCGCTTTAGGGAACATCTCCGGGACACCCGCACCAATCAACCACACCACCCCGTGGTCCAACATTTCAACTCCCCCTCCCACTCTGCCGAGAACATGGAGATCCTGGGCCTCCTTCACTGCCGCTCCCTCACCACCAGACGCCTGGAGGAAGAACGCCTCATCTTCCGCCTCGGAACACTTCAACCCCAGGGCATCAATGTGGACTTCAACAGTTTCCTCATTTCCCCTTCCCCCACCTCACCCTAATTCCAAACTTCCAGCTCAGTAACTGTCCCCTTGACTTGTCCGGACTTGTCCTACCTGCCTATCTTCTTTTCCACCTATCGACTCCACCCTCTCCTCCTTGACCTATCACCTTCATCCCCTCCCCCACTCACCCATTGTACTCTATGCTACTTTCTCCCCAACCCCACCCTCCTCTAGCTTATCTCTCCACGCTTCAGGCTCACTGCCTTTATTCCTGATGAAGGGCTTTTGCCCGAAACGTAGATTTCGAAGCTACTTGGATGCTGCCTGAACTGCTGTGCTCTTCCAGCACCACTAATGCAGAATATGCTTCCATACTGTAGGTAATCTAATCTAATCTCTTTAGCCCCAAGTGTTATATCCAACTCCTTTTTGAAATCATAGAAGTTTTAACATCTACTACTTTCTGGGTGAAGAAATTTCTCCTCACCTCAGTCTGAAATGGATTACCCAGTATTCTTAGACTGTAACATCTGGTTCTGGACTCCCCCACCTTCTGGAACATTTTTCTTGCATCTACACCATCCAGTCCTTGTAAAATTTTATAAGTTTCTCAGAGGTTCCCTTCCTTCTTCCAAGCTCCAACTAATTCAGCCACCACATACATCAATTCCTTTATACCAGGAAACAGCCAGTACATCTTCACTGCACTCCATCTATAGCACGAGCATCCTTCCTCATAAGGAGGCCAAAACTGCATATGTATTACACAGTAAGGTCAAAAACATTTGGGACATTTAAATCAAATATCCATCAATTACACTGTATTAATAAGATAGGCCATTCAGGCCCTTGAACCAGCTCCACCACAAAATCTGGACCAACCTTTACCTCAACTCTATTAAATCACCAATGCTCATATTCCTCAATATCCTTGACAAACAAAAATCATTTCAAAAATCTTGAAATTGTCAATTAGTATCTATATTTTAAAGTCAAGTGATTAGATTTCCACACGCCTGAGAGAGAAGAGGTGGCACAGATTTAATTTAAAAATTATGCCCACTTGCTCTGTATTTTCCCATCAGTTTTTTCCATATGCTGAAACTGTTTCTAGAATGCTTTTAAGTGAGACTTTGCATAGACCACAATTATACTACAAAAGTGAAATACTAAATACTGGAAATCTGAAATATAAATGGGTGTAAACATTAGACAGAGAACCATCTGTGAAGACAAACAAAGTTTACATTTCAGGTTAATGAGACAAATGTTGACTCTCTCTATAGATATTGCCAGACTTGGGAGTACTTCTTACATTTTCTGCATCTATTACAGCTGTGCTGCATCAGATGCAAAGCACAAAGAGTGGATATACAGAAGTGCAGAACCACCTACTGATGCAATCCAAATTTTTAGCTAAGCCAACGCTGCGGTAAATACTACTTATTTCAGAGTTGCTTCACCAGGCAGTTTAGGGTCATCTTAACACTCGAGCTATTTGACCCAGGACCACACCAGAGCTAGTAAGAGCTATCCAGTCAGTGCCAATCTTCCTTTCAATTCACAAAATCTTGCAGGTATATTTTCCTCAACTTCCAATCTAATTTGCTTTTGGAATCACTCCTACCATCCTTGCAATTGCCAATTTCATCAGGTTCTGATGAAGAGTCACTAGCCAAGAGTACCTGCTTGGTTTCTCCAGCAATTTCTATTTTTGTTTCAAGTCAGTTCCAGTGTCTGCATTACAAAATATGTTCCTCCTCCTATTTCCCCTTTCTAACTCTTGCTCAAAACCATAAATATGTCCTCTAATTATTGAACCATCAGATAATGGGAGCAGCCGATCTGTCTACCTTACCAAAACCTGTCAATTTTGCACATCTCTTACAGATTCCCCTCAATCCCCTCTTTACTCCAAAGAACTCTAGCTTCTCCACCTAACATTACAGCTAAATTCACTAATCCATGTCATTCTGCATAATGTTATGCCCTCCCAAGGAACTCCTCATCCTTCTTGAAGTCTGGCAACCAGAACTGAACACAATACAGTATCCTGTTACTGACCATTTGTTGGAAGACTTGTAAGATGCACAGTGTGTAAAATGAAGTGACCAAAATAAAGTACAAGTTTCATCTTTTAAGAGTATATCATATGTGCCAACAATGGGTGAAAAATAATTGTATATGGATTTTGGATGGTCATGTTTGATTTCCTCATGAATAAAGAATCGTGAGCTAATGGAAAACTGTCTGAAGTATCAGTTTTACAAGTCTGAATTAAGTTTAATTTTGAGCGGTACCATGTTAAGTGTACAACTACTCCCATTCTCTAAGCAACAGCAGTAATTTTCAGTCTGGAGGAACCAAGAAGTCTCCATGGAAATTAAACAAATATTCTTCCATGCCGCCCACTTGTTTGATATTGGAAGCCAAAGAGTTTCAGAATTATCTGAGAAGCACTGTAATTGAAAGTCAAAGCGCAACTTGGGATGCGCTAATTTATCCATGCACTCATTCCCTAGACACTATATCCGGAAAATAGTCTTTCATTAAACTAAAACTGCTACTTAGATTCTGATTTTAAAAGACAGCAAGACGTATTCCTGTCTAGACGGGGGTGGGGGGGTGCAATACGCCAAGATATGGGTTGATTACTTCTGAGGAATAAATTGTTTTGAGTAAGTTTGCAGTAGTTTCTCTTTGGGTAACACAATTGTCATAGTGATGCTACAGGTCTAAGTACTCTGTCATATATGCTCCGAATAACGACTTTTACGTAAGGACACTCACCGAAAACACTGCATTCTGCAGCCCGAAGGGAATGGGGGTGAGTCTGGCCAAAGCCACCACCTTCAGTCCACTGCCTCCTTCCACCACCCGGACCACGGCGCTGAGCTGCTCGTTGGCCCGGACCTTGGCGGTGACCCACGCCGCCAGCAGCCGCTTGCAGAGCAGGTGAGCGATGAAAGTCCCGATCAGCACCCCGACCACCACCAGTCCCAAGCCCAGCACGAAGCCGTACAGGTAGCCGGCGGCCACGTTCAGCACGATGTAGCCCCAGCTGCAGGGGAAAGAGACGGCGATGAAGCCCACGACGAAGAGCAATGCCCCGACCAAGCTGTCCAAGCCCTCCACCCACAGCAGCAGTTCCTTCAGGTAGCGCCGCAGCAGCGCCAGCGAGGAGAAGCAGACCAGGGTCAGCAGGCAGACCAGCAGGAAGCTCTTCAGGCAGCAGCCATTCAGGCAGGTGCCCTTGGGGTCCCCCAGGATGGGCAGCTCGCTCTCCAGCCCCTGCTCTTGCAGGCTCAGCTCGGGCTTCACCTGCACCCTCTCCTCGTAGGAAGCCGCCTCCCCCTGGGCCAGCAGCAGCGAGTTGGGGCAGGGTCTCTGCAAACCCCGGCTCAGCGCCCAGTGCTGACCTTTGCTCAACTTCTTCAACACTTTGCTCAGTATCTGCAGGGGGCCACTGCCAGAGTTCCACATGTCCGGGTCACGATGGGGGGGGGGGGGGGGTGAAGGATTATCCAGTCTACCAGCCAACTACAAAAAAAATTAAAAGAAAACACGCCAACGATCTATTCAGCCAAAATAAAACAAACTGCAAACATTTTCTCTCTCTTCAGGAATTGGTGCAATAGAGGGGAAAAGAAAAGGACCTCACAAATCGTAAAATCTGGGCTCCTTCTGATAGATAGTTTCACATATTTAGTGGGGGAGGGGGTCGCACCGCAGACCGGGGGCGAACAGAAGCGAGCAGCAGAGGGTTAAAAATGTTGGCCGACTGTTGCTGCAGCGGTTACCCCCACTAAGGGGAAGGGGGTTGGGAGACAGAAAGAAAGGGGATGAGGATGTTCCCGTAAGGCCGAGCGGTTGTGAAACAAAACGATAGAGAGAGGGAAAATAAAAGGATGTTTCTATTTCCTTCCTCCCTCCCTCAGACGATCCCGGTGTCTGTGCAGCGGAAGCAGCTGCAGTAGCTGGGGAGTAGGAGATGGTTTTCTGCTGCCACGTCCTGCCTCATGGTTCCTCAGGAGGGGAGAGAAACACTGACAGGCGCTCAGTGCAGCAATAATAATAATAGTAGTAGCAGCAGCTGCTCCTCCTCCACCACCACCACCTCCCTCCCGGGAGGACCCGGGCTCCAGAAACCGCGAGCCTCACGGAGCACCTTCCGAGCTGCAGTGGGGCCGCCTCGCGCTGGCGCCAGCCTCCATTCCCTGCCGCCACAACCGCCGTCCGCGCGCCCGCCCACTCAAACCGCTGCGCGTCACCGCACGCGCACACTTTTCAAAAAAATAAGTTTGGCTCCTCTCTTCCACCCGCCGCCGCCGCGCGAGACGGGGGCTTTCGCTCCGACTCCCATGAACGACGGAATTCCCCTGTTCAGAAATTGATTCCCTGGGATGCATGCATGACCTTGGTTCTTCTCACTCATGAAAGATAAACAAATGCAACAACAGCAGCAATAAAGCATTAAAATAAAGTCCAACAACTGAGAATTGCTGGAAATCTGGAACAAAAACAAATTGCTGGAGACACTCAGCGTAGGAGCAAATTACTGCAGAGGCTGGAAACTGAACTGAAAACAACAAATGCTGGAGATCGCAGCGGGTCAGGCAGCCTCCATGGAGAAAGAGTAAGCCAACGTTTGGAAATGTTAACTTGATCTCTCTCCACGGAGGCTGCCTGACCCGCTCTGATCTCCAGCATTTGTTGTTTTCAGTGGTGGAGAAACTCAGCAAGTCTGGCGGTATCCGTGCAGAGAAAGCAGTCAACGTTTTGCGTCCAATGATACGACATGCTCGTACTCCCCCGCATTCCAACTAAGACAATATTGTACATTTTATACATTTCTAACTCATAAAATATTATCGTCCAATACAGCTCCTTAAAAATTGTACTTTAGGTATTTGAAGTCATTTGCACATTGTATTTGGAATTGTAATACGCCTAAAAATAATAAAATGCCACAACCAGGACATGGACTCGGCACTAAAAACAACTCCTGACCTCAGTGTCAGTAGCGTCAAACCAACAATGGCAAAGTTAAATGGTTATCAGTAAAAACAGAAAATGCTGGAAATACTATGCAGGTCTGGCAGCAAAAGTCGAGAGAAATACAGGGAGTTCCTCTGATAAAAATTCACTAATCTGAAATGTTAACTATTATTCTTTCATATGATAATAGACAAGGCCAGCATCTATTGACCTTGAATTGTTTACTCAGCCACGTCAGAGAGCAGTTGACTACATTATATTGTTGTTGATCTGATGTCACATGACCAGACTAGTTCGAGCAAATTTCCTTTCTTAGAGGATATTACTAAACCTAATGAGTTTGATTGAGCTCAAATGTTGTTTCAAGAACTGCATTTGTAATGACATGGTACCCTTATTCTTGCCACAACTATGTGAGCTCTATTATCACTTTTTTAGTTGTGAAAAAAAGTTAAAACTTGCACATGAAACATGGTATCCAAAGTGAGCACATGAAATAGTATGGATTCTGAGAGCTGTCAAGCAGCCAAAGCAGCCAGCTTCTGCAGTAAGAAACCACAAGGAGCAATTATAACGGTAAACATTGCAGCTTTGCGCTGGTGAGTGGATCAGATGTAAGGACGGCCTGTTTCAGTACACATATTGAAGGAGTGTCGGAATATAAATCCTTTATAGGGTCTCAACTTTCTGTGTTTCTAACTCTGGTTATTTTGTGACTGTAAGAAATGACCCAGTATTTGAAGGGCATCATGGCCCAGATGAAAGCTTGTCCTTCTCAGACAGCTTTGCACAAAATACAATAGTTTCTTCTATGAGGATAGAATAGCAATGATGCTACTTTCACATTACAGTGTTAGCTACAAACTGAAACAGAAATTGCTGGAGAGGCTCAACAGATCTGGCTGCAACTGTGCAGAGAAAATGGAGTTAACATTTCAAGTCCAGTGAGCCTTCTTCAGAACTAACAAGCCTATATGAAAATATGGTCGAGTAAAATAGCATAGTGAATTATTCCTCAAGGGCTCCTTCCCAACTGGGAGCATTTGTTGTGCTGAGGAAAGATGTAGTGTACAACATGACTTACTTTCAGGCACCTCACAGGAACACTATAAAACAAAGTATGACATCGAGCGTAATAATTATATTGGGTCAGATGAACAAAAGCTTGGTAAAAGAGAGAGGTAATTGAAAGTGTCTTCAAGGAGCAAAATGAAATACAGAAGGAGTTAGCAAAGATTTCTCTGAGCTTTGGGCCTAGATAATTGAAAACGTAACTACTAATGGTGGAGCAATTAAAAAAGGGAATGTACAAGATGCCAGAATTTAAGGAGTACACATGACCTCTAATGGGGGAGGCTACATTCCCTGTAGATACTTTTTCTTACTGCATGAACCTCTGAAGTGTGTGTGGAGCAGAAAGTCCTGAACTGGAAGTCAATGTGTCAGTATGTAGAACCACTCTATAACTACATGGCTGTGCCGCTTAGAGAGAATGTCGGTTGGAGGAGATTGCAGAGATAGAGAGGGGTATGATTATGGAGGAATTTGAAACAACTATGAAAATTTTTAAATGAGAGGCAATGCAGGTCAGATAGCACATGAGTGATATTTGATTATTATTGCTAATAAGGCACTGACAGTGGAGCTTTGGATGACCTCAAGTTTACAGAGTATAGAATGTGTGAAATCAAGCAAGTATTTGAATTGTGCAACGTAGTGTGGGTAGGTTAGAGCCAATGGATTTCAGAACGTCTTTTAGAGACTAGACATTATGAGGAATAGAATGCATGGAACTATTACCAGTTTTTTTATCTGACGTTTTGGCTGACAACTTTATTGACTTTTCATTCTGTGGCAAGTTACAACATAGCCTTGCTTTGTTGCATAGCCTGCAGTGGTACACCATTCTTGTTATTTTCGAAATGAGATATCTTTTGTTTAGTAATGTTGATACCACTTCAGCATGCTAGAGAAACAAGAATATATTCAAAGCTTAGGACACACTAAAAGTAGCAGAGATCTTCAAAGTAACATTTCTTGAAACATTACTTATTTAAAGCATGCAGATATGACTAAAACCTTATTGAAATTATTATTAGATGCCACATGACTAAACTGTGATTTCAACACTCATTTCTATTAGCAATTAGGAGTGATTTTCTCTGCATATTTTTGGCATTAAACTAAACGTCTGTAAAGTTTTAACCGGAAAAATAACTTCCAGCTATGTTTACAGCAAGATATTAAGATATTTATAATAAACCTCTTCAGGCATATGACAATTCTCTGGATCTGGAATCCAGGCCTTCTGGTGCAAACATAATGACAGTACCACTATACAAGAGTCCCTTGAATAGATACCTTTAAACAACCTTTTCAGAAATGTTACAACACACCTCTGAAGTAGGTAGGGCTTGAACCTGGAACTCTTAGTTCAGGGCGAGGGACACTACCGCATCATCAGAAATGTCCACTGCTCAAGCACCTGTGAAGGCTTTGCCACAGCATGATGATAAAACTCCAGTGTCCTCTTCCATCACTGGTGAAAAGAGTTTCAGAGGTGGATAATATTCCTTCATACAATAAAAAAACAAAGATGATCAGTAATAATATATGAAATGTCAGTGATTTATCTCCCATTGAAAGTAAGAAGAGCAGACATCTCCACTAGCACATGTTTTGGGATAGATCGTAGACACTGAAGATGCATGTTAGATGGTTGAAAAAACTCACGTTTAAGATATGCAGCAAAAACCAAAAGATACTGTCGTTTCAGTGTTCCAAATAAAACTAGTGACCTTCCCATTAACTGTATTGTCAAAAAATAGAATTTGTTTCTTATGGCTTTGATGTTCTATGGGTCTGAGATCTACCCCCTGGAGAATAGTTGCAGTCCTCAGCATCCTCTGATCCATGCACAATAACAGACCATTGTGACCTCTTGTCACTTTTTCATTTGGGTGAGGGAGATCATGGACCATGTCCACCTGGTGTTCTGACAATGGGTTTTCCATGAGTTCTTTCATTCCCTATTTCTATTTTAACCTTGGTGCATCAAGTGAACAATGAAAGAAGTTAACTGGCTGTGCTTATGACTGTTCATCAAGTAGTAACGTTTCAGTTGACCTTTTGATTAGTCTTTCCCACCTATACTAGGAAGTTTCTAAACATTCACTTTGAGTCAGAAAATTGTGGAGTTGTACAGCACTGAAACAGACCCTTCAAACCAACTCATCCATATCAACCAGATATCAAAAATTAATCTAGTTCCATTTGCCAACACTTGGCCCATATCCCTCCAAACCCTTTCTATTTATGTAGCCTTCCAGAAGCATTTTAACTATTGTAATTGTACCAGCCTCTACCACTTCCTCTGGCAGCTCATTTCATACAAGCACCATCGCCTGCTTGAAAAAAAATGCCTCTTGGGTCCCTTATAAATCTTTCCCCTCTCATCTTAAACCTATGCCCTCTAGTTTTTCACTCCCTTGCCTTGAATAAAAGACCTTGGCTATTCACCCAATCCATGCCCTTCATGGTTAGTTAAACCTCTATAAGGTCACCACTTAGCCTCTGATGCTTATGGTAAATAGCCTCAGCATATTCAGCTTCTCCCTATAGCTCAAACCATCTAATCCTGCAACATCATCATAAATCTCTTCCGCACCCTCTCAACTTTAACAGGGGAGACCAGAATTGATTACAGTATTTCAAAAGTGAATTAACCAATGTCTTGAACATCTGCAACATGACATCCCAACTCTTATACTCAATGCATTGAATAATAAAGGCAAGTGTACCAAACTCCTTCTTCACTACCCTGCTGACTTGCAACTCCACCTTCAAGGAATTAAGAACCTGCACCCCAAGGTCTCTTGCGTGGCAACACTCCCCAGGGCCTACTATTAAGCATGTAAGTCCTGCCATAATTTGCCTTACCATAATGCAGCTTCTCACACTTTTCTAAGTTGAACTCTTTGCCACTCCTCGGCCCACCTGATCGAGGTCCCATTTCTGAGATAACCTTCTACACTGTCCAGTACATGATCAATTTTGGTGTCATCTGCAAATTTAATAACCATTCATCCTGTATTCACATCTAAATCATTTATATAAATGACAAAAAGCAACGGACCCAGCACCAATCCTTATGACACACCACTGGTCACAGGCCTTCAGATTGAGAAACAACCCTCCATCACCACTCTCTGTCTTCTATCTTCAAGCTAGTTTTGTATCCATACTGTCCCTGGATTCCATGTAATCTAACCTTGTTAATCAGTCTACGATGTGGAACCTTGTTGATCTCCTTGCTGAAGTCCCGATAGGCAACACTCTATCTTTAGCAACCTTCTTTGTCACTTCTTCAAAAACTCAATCAAGTTAGTGGGATATGATTTCCTATGTACAAAGCTATGATGACTATCTCTAATTAGTCCTCGCCTTTCCATATACATGTAAATCCTGTCACTTAGAATCCACTCCAACAACTTACCCACCATTGACATCAGCCTCACCAGTCTGTGGTTCCCTGGCTTTTCCTTACCACCTTTTGTAAATAATGGCACCATATTAGCCACCCTCCAATCTTCCAGCATCACACCCATGACTACCAATGTTACAAATATCTCAGCCTGGAGCCCAGCAATCACTTGCTTAGTTTTCCACAAAGTTCAAGGATACGCCTGATCAGATCCCAAGAATTTATCCACCTTTAAGCATCCTAAGATGTCCAACACCTCCTCATCTATAATATAGACACTTTTTAAGGTATCATTATTTATTTTTCCAAGTTCTCTAACTTCCATATCCTTCTCTACTGTAAATACTGATGCAAAATACTCAGTTAGTATCTCACCCAACTCCTGTAGTTCCGCACATAGATGGCCTTGTTGATCTTTAAGAGGCTATGTTCTCTCCCTAGTTACTCTTTTACCGTTAATGTATTTGTAGAATAGCTTTGGATTCTCCTTAACCATATTTTCCAAAGCTATCTCATATCCCCTTTTTGCCATCCTGATTTCCCTCTTGAATATACTCCTACTGCCCTTAAATTCCTTGAGGAATTCACTCGATCCCAGCTGTCCATACCTACCATATTTGTTTTCCTTGAGTAGAGCCCAAAATTTCTCGAGTCATTCAGCATTCCCTACCAGCCTTACACTTCACAGTAACAGGACCATACTGCCTCTAGATCTCACTACCTCATTTTTAAAGGCAAATAGCCTCTCTGAATCAACCTTTGAAAGTTCTTGCCTAATACCATCAAAATTGGCCTTATTCCAATTTAGAACTTTAACTTTTAGATCAGGTCTATCCTTTTTTATCATTATTTTAAAACTCATAGAATTATGATCATTGGCCCCAAAGTGCTCCCCTCGACACTTCAGCCCCTTGCACTGCCTTATTCCCAAGAAAAGGTCATGTTTTGCTCCTTCTCGAGAAGGTACATCCACATACTGAATAAGAAAATGTTCTTGGATGCACTTAACAAATTCCTCTCCATCCAAGCCCTTTACACTATGACAGTCCCAGTCTTTTTTTGGAAAGTTAAAATCCCCACTATTACAACCATGCCATTCTTACAGATATCTGAGATCTCCCTACAAACTTGTTTCTCAATTTCCCGCTGACTATTGGGCAGCCTATAGTACAAACTCAATAAGGTGAACATCCTTTTCTTATTTCTCAGTTCCACTCAAATAACTCCTAGAAATAGGGCAACTAACAAGTGCCTAGGATCAGAGGCAGTCTTCGTCAGGTGCCAGTGTTCACCAGGATGCAGTCTTCTTCTTCAAATAGAAGATGCACCCAAAGACGGTGAGAAAGACTCAGGGAAGAGTTCCCTAATACATTGGCTCAGGAGCAGGAAGCTGCCTTCACAACTTTACTGAGATTAACACATTCTATGTCAACTGCTTGTTCTTTCTCTGTGTCACTGAGCCATCTACAATTCTCACATGTCATGTACTTCTTTTGTTTAATTAACTCATACCCTAATTCTTGCTTCCTAATTAAATTAATAAACTGTCTAAAAATTATTTACAAATGGCCAACTGTCTAATTTAGGTAACCAATTCCAAAATCTTTACACTATCATATTGTACTAGTGTTTGAAGGTGATGCTGCAGCTATCTTTTCAACTAAGAACCTTTATTAAACTATATAGATTTACAGAGGTAAGTAGGAAAAATTGTTCTGGCACGTTGCATACTACAATCTAAGGTCCATGTGGCCTGACATTAATAGGCATCATTGGTCATGAAGGCATTTTTTGGCCATTATTCGACAGTTTCTGATTAGGGCTGCAGGGCATTTTCAGATTGTGGTCGTCAATAACTGGCCCAAACACTGGATTCATATTTGAAAACAGATATTTCTTACTAACATAGTCCCTTGTGAGCACCTGTTTTGTCCTTTGGCCAGAATATCCCTCATTTTCTTTACAGGTGCCCCAGAAAGTTGCCTGATCTGTTTCAAGAGTCCCCTTTGAACCTCCAGCTGGAAGTAAACAAAGAACAATAAACATGTAGGATATATCTAAGTAGTGGTTGATATCCGCTGCAATCACTGGTGTAGTCTCACTGTTAATTTTAGCACAAGAAATCTGTTCAAGTACTGACCATCAAAATGAAAATACATACTCTGAAAACAATCAGTCAGATAGTCTCACCCACTTATGGTCCCCATTATCAGGTTTTTTCATTCCTTGGTATACCATTATCCATCCCTTTGTTTGCTCAACTGCTGTTCTCTCTCTCTCTGTGCTCTATCTCCACCTACCACAAACACACTCACCTCCACCTTCAGCATATTTCCCACCTTTTCCTAGCTACAACTGGTTTTGATGAAGAGTCACTGGGTCCAAAACATTGACTCCACTTTCTCTCTACATATGTCTTTAGACATGCTGAGTTTTTCCAGCAATTCCTGTTTTTGTTTTAGATTTCCAGCATCTAACGTGCTTGGTTTTACTCTAGCAGTCAGACAGTCAGTATGCAGCAGTAGGTTTACTACAGTTGAATGATTAGAATCATCCTGTTACAGGCAGCAAAAGTCAGAGAATAAAAGGTCAACTGGAAAGTAATATGTGATGAACAACTATGAGCTCACAGTACTTAGCTTTCTGAATTGTTCTACTGATACTCCAAAGTCAGAATTGAAATTGGAAACAAAAGAGCATATCACATGTACGGAAAGTATGGAAAGAATCAGAGTGCACCAACTATCATTACTCTGGCTTTGCATGGTAGCAATAATAAACCCTGTCAGCAAGGGGGTTGCCCAGGGCCTGGGTGTTACAATACAGCCTGTTTCACCATGCCAGGTGGAGATAGTCAGCAATTTCCCTCAGCCGAATGAAAAGGTAACATTGGGCAGTAAAGCTCTGTGTATATGCAAGATTAGAGGATGCTGAGGACCAGAACAAGAGGAAACAGAGGTGCAAGACAGTTCAGATTTCACAGATCTCACTGGCATATCAGATAAATTCTTTTTTGCTGACATTACTGTTCATTTGAAGGTCACCGATTTTATTTGGAACACTGAAACAACAGTATCTTTTGCTCTCTGTAAAAAAGGCTTTGACTTGAGCTTCTTCAAACATCTAACATGCAGCTCAATGTCTAAACTATATCCCAAGACATGTACTAGGGCAGATGACTGCTCTTCTTAGCAGCAATGGGAGAGAAATCACCGACACATGGAATGTTATTCCTGATCATCTTTGCTCTTTATTAAGTAAAAAAGCTGAACTACTTCCGAGCCTCTTTTCATTAGCAGTAGCAGACAACATTGTAATTTTTTCATTATGCTGTGAGTAGGACTTCACAGGTAAATGTTATGGATCTTCTATTTACTCTTCAACAGATTCTACATTCAACAGACCTGAGGCAAAATGGCAACCATGCCAAATACTAGGTCTACATTTGCTCCATTAGAAAATGGATGCATGAGAAGGAAGGTGCTATTGATGTCAAGCATTCCACAAAATAAGATTTCCTTGTTTTTATTATGACCCTTGAAGACAGTGTTAATAGTGAGGTGCATCTCTCTTGTAACTCCACTGAAGCCATCACCTCCGTATATGTATCCGAAACAAGGAGACAGATACAGAGAGTATGATTCCACAGCCAAGAGATAAGGACCTGCAATTGGGAAAACATTTTTTGGCAAAAGAGTAGGACTTTGAGCACATAGAGCCAGAATATAATCTGCAAAATGAGCCATTAGGGACTGAAACACAATGGGTTCTTCAGGCAGTCAAATATTTACACCATATACCTGATAGATTATGAAAGGAAATGAATACCTATAAATCTCATATTCCAACACAAGTGAGCTATTGGCAGAATTTGAGGAACAGTACACAAATAGAATGAAAACAAATATAATAAATTCAAAAACAAGAAGTGTTGTTATTGATCTCCAGGAAGATAGTAGAGAAAGCACAGAAACTTGCAACTGAAAATGAAAATATTTCAGAAAAATTCCAGAGGTCATATGCAGAGAAATCCATTGCTCTGGAGAAATTGACATTAAACAGAGATGTGATAAAATTAAACTTTCAAAGCTTGAAAATCAATGTAAATTTTTTAATGCTGATATTAGCACAATAGATCGGGTTGCTCTAAGTTCAGGAATTCAGAATGTGGAAATGTTTTGGGTTGAGTTGAGGAATAATAAAGGCAAGAAGTTGCTTGTGTGAATGCTGCACAGCCTGTCTAACAGTAACTAAATGATAGATAGGGTGAAGTATAAAGGAAGAAATAATGTGAGCTTCTCAGAAAGGCATAAAAATAATCTTGGTAGTTTTTAATTTATATATTAATTGAAAACATCACATAAGTAAGGGTAGCATAGATGTGGTTTATGTAGAATAGAATAATTTCTTACAACAGCATGTTCTGGAGCTGACCAGAGGACAGGCTATACTAAACCTGATATTATACGACAAATTAGAATGAGTGATTCTATAATTGGAGCAGGTTCAAAACTATATTTTAAAATTTTAAATAGGAACAACTAGGCATGAAAGCAGGGCTGTCTCTAGCAGTTGACAAATCAAATTAATTGATAGTTTGATAGAGATGCAGCAGAAGATGTTTAAGGGAATATTTCTGAAGGCACAGTAAATATATATTCCAGAGACCATCAAAATCCTACCTTTCGCGGTTAATTTGTATTGTTAAACAGAGTATCAAAACTGAAGGAAAACGTATAATTATGTAAAATAGGTGGCTACTCAAGATTAGACAGAATATAAAAAAAGCAATGACCAAAAATTAATGAGGGGAAAAACTAGAGTACAAGAGAAAGCTAAACAGTACTATAGAGTAAAAAGTTATATAGATATTTTTAAAAAAGGTTGAACAAGTGAATGCTCATCATATACAAAGTGATTCATCACACTTTGAGAGAAATTAAATATTCTCCTCAGCTCTGTCGTAAATATATGACCCACTTCCTTTGAGATTATACCCTCTGGTCCTAGTTTCTCCCACAAGGTGAAACAACGCCCTTTTATCTGCCCTGTCAAGCCCCCTAAGAATCTTATATCTTTCAATATGGTTGCCTCTCATTTTTCTAAACTTCAGTGAGTATAACCACAGCCTACTGAATCTCTCCTCAAAAGAAAATTCTTTCATACATGAGACCAACCTAGCAAACATTCTCTGCACTGACTCCAATTCCAGTATAATCATTCTTTGGATAAGGAGACCAAACTGTTCACAGCATTCCAGGTGTAGTCTGACTAGTGCATTGATTAATTTTAGTAAGACTTCACAATTTTTATACTCCATTCTCTTTGAAATAAAGGCCAACATTCTATTTGCCTTCCCTATTACCTGCTGAACTTGCATGTGATAATTTTCTGATTCATGCACAAGGACCCCCAAATACCTATGTGCAGCAGCTTTCTGCAGTCCTTCTCCATATAATACTCAGCTTCTCTAATCTTCCTGCTTATATGCAGAACCTCACATTTTCCCATATTATAGTCCATCTACCAGGTCTTTGCAACTCACTAAACATGTCTATATCCCTCTGTAAATTTTTTGTGTCATCATCACTAGCTTCCTACACTTGTATTTTTGTTTTCATCCACAAACATGGTAAATTCACTTCCTTATCTTGTTCATTAATATATATTGTAAATAATTGTGGCAGCAGCCCCTGATTCCACTAGTTACAGTGTAATGTCCCCTTTATTCAAACCTTTATCCATAGTAACAATATTACCTGGAACACCATGGGCTCGAGTTTTATTTGGTAGCCTTAAGTGCAATATCTCATCAAATGCCTTTTCGAAATCCCAATTTATTACATCTATAGGACCCCTTTTATCTATCCTGCTTGTTACTTTCTCAAATAATTCTAATAAATTCATCAGGCATCATTTCCCCTTCACAAAGCTATTCTGAGTCTTCTTGATTTTATTATGTGTTTCTAAATGTTCTGCTATTGTATCCTTTCAACAGAATAACATTTTCCTATAGATGGATGTCAAGCAAACTGAGTTTTATCTCTTTCTATTTTTGAATAAGGGTGTCACATTGGCAATTTTCTGATCCTCTAACACTTCTCCAGAATCTAATAATTCTTCAAAGACTCCAACAGTGCATCTATTGTCTATGTAGCTACTTACATTAATATCTTAGTATGTCACCCAACAAGGACAGGGTACTTACAATTTTAAGCTCGATTAATTTCCCAGTACTTATTGTCAAATGATAGTTGTTTAATTTTTTTCCTCCCTACCTTTGCCCCTTGTTTTAGCATTGTTGGAATAAGGTAACTTTCCCTTTACCTTGCATGTCCTGTAAAAAGAAATCTAATACAAAATATTTATTTGACTCCTCTGGTTCAATATTGTTATTATTTCTGCAGCTTAATTGTCTGGGAAGCCTTATGATCCCTTTGGCTACTCTGTTCCTTTTGATATAATTAAAGAATTTCTTATTGTCTATATCTTTGACCTCATAGTTTATTTTCTTTCTGTTCAGGTTACTGTAAAAAGGAGAATTAGAACTAGACTGCTGACTAAGCAGAAGCTTGATGCTCACGATTGCTCATCCTTTGTGGTTGCAAAGGTTGCTAAATTAAGGGCTGGTATGAGACTGACATTGTAGCTGATACATCCTATTGCATGGCCCTTAGATGGATAATCTTAGAATCATGATGATCTTTGGCAAGAAGATTGAATGAAAACATGTAAAAGAAGGAATGTCTGGTGCGTAATTTGCAACAACCCAGTAATAGCCATTGCAGAAGGAAAACCAAGAGATCAGGACTCAAAGAAGATTACAAACCATCAGAATGAACCTGGCCGATTCACCTCACATGGGTAGTATCTAAGTCCAAGCCATGAGTTTTGCGATTTAGTGTAATGAGCGACAAGCACAATAGTGATTTAAATGCAAGGTTTTTAAGAATTGATTGGATGCTGGTATATTTTCAATAATTTGAGTACTAATAAAGCCTAAATTGTACTAGATTTTCATTTGAATGGCTCTCTATACATCATATCAGTTGATACCCTAAGGAGACAGTGGGTCAAGAAGCAGCTCTGGCCTCATTGGTGCACATAGGGTCAGGGGTGCTTCAACTAAGGTTTACTGTAAGAAGGAAATGTTCCAGAATGAGAGATGAGGAGAGGATAAAAGGTGTGGATCAAGAAGCCGAACTGCCGTGAAGCAAGTGATAGGTTGAAAGTGTGAACCACAACATGATGTGAGTGCAGGGCAAGAAGCTTAATAGGATTAGTGAATATTTCTAGCCTTTAAAGTAAAAGTAAGCACTTTTGGTCCCAATGTTTTCCTTCTCTTTTGTTATAAAAATAACTGCATGAGCAGAAGATGGATATTGGTGATTTTTGTTGATAAAAAATGTAATTGCAGTAAAGTGTAAAGAGGAACAAACCTAGAGTAATTCATTTATAAATTAAGTCAATGCAATAGTTATGGTAGGACAGCATTATGTTGCTGCATGTGAAAGCTATTGGACAACAAGCTGATCCACATCAAACATGTTTGCAGTAAGAGTGTGCAGGTTGAGGATTGTCATATCCAAATTTAGGAGCTGGAGTTCAAGCTGCAGGTGTTGCACCACATCAGGAAAGAAGATTGTACTGGTCAAGTTTGATCTGTGATCAGAAAAAATGGGATTTGACTGCAGATGAAGCAGGTATCGAGGAGCCTCAGTCTTTGGAAAATTCCAGTAATAAGAAGCTCTTGCAATCTGTGTGGATGAGCGTAGAGCATTAAGAGAAGATAAGCAAGCTGACCATGACACCATGGTAAAGAAAGCCATTCACGTTGGAGACGGGGAAGGGAAGCAATAGGAATGTAGTTGTGGGAGGGTGGTTGTGGGGGGTGGGGGCAGTATAATTAAGAGATACATCTGTTCCCTGCAGCCACCACGTGAGCCCTGAAGTCTGTGTTGCTTGAAAAGAACTTGGAATGGGATGAGGGGGATCCACTTGGCATCGTTGGTATCAATGAAATTGTTAGGACTAGAAAGAAGACTTTTAAAATTTAGCTGCTAAAGTTCAATCCTTTCAGCTTGACTCCCTTTCTACCTGAATCCATAGCAAACTGGTATTGTGTAAATAAAGTCAAAGAGTTAGATACTCAAAGACCAGTGTGGGTGAATTTCAGCTCATGGCACATTCACACCACTGGGGCAGAAGAGAGCTATTCCAATTGGACAGGCTTCACTTAAACTATCCTGAGACCAATATCCTGCCAAATCAAACAACTAGGGTTATAGAGAGAGATTTAAACTAATTTAAAGAGATAGCGCTGGAAGTAGTATATTGTCATGGATAGAGGATTGGCTAAGCATTAGAAGATGGAGAGTGGAATAATGAGGGCATTTTCAAGATGAGGTGATCTTATTGAAACATAAAAGGCCGTTAGGGTATAGCACAGTGGCTCAGTGAGTGGCACTGCTGTCTCATAGCACTAGGGACCCGAGTTTGATTCTAGCCTTGGGCAATTGTCTGTGTGCTGTTTGCACATTCTCCCTTTGTCTGTATAGATTTCCTCTGGGTGCTCCAGTTACCTCCCACAGTTCAAAGATGTGCAAACTAAGTAATGCTATATTGCCCATAGAGTCCAGAGATGTGCAGGCTAGGTGGGTTAACCATGGGAAATGCAGGATTACAAGGATAGGATAGTGGGTGGGATGCTCTTCAGAGGTTTGGTGTGGACTGAGTGGCCTGTTTCTACACTGTAGGGATTCTATGATTGGTAGTTTAGGTGCTGAGAGATTGTTTCTCCCTCAATGAGTGTCTTGAAACAAACAGCATGTTCCTAATATGAAAGGTCACCCAGTTATGACAGAGATAAGGAGGAATTTCTTCTCTCAGAGAGTTGTGAATCTAGTGTTTAGATTTTCGCGGACAGGAAATACCACTTGCCCTTTACCTGAAAGTATCATGCAAAGAGAGATGTTTTCAAATACTACAATGTTACCAAGTAAGTTAAATGCCATTTGCAACAAAACATCCATCTCTTGTGAACAAAGACAATCAGTACTTCGAGAACAAAACATGCAAATGACCAGCAATCTGATAGACTGTGTGAAGATATTGGATAAAACTCAAGATGATACTTAGCTGATGTCTGAGCTTATAGCAAAATCAAAGAAGCCCCATACCATTGCTGAAACCATAATCATGCCTTCAGGTAAAAAAAAGTGTTTGTGTGATGTTGGAAGTTAAAGAGAATGACAAAATTACAGTCTCTGATAATACAGTTTAACAACGAATTAATTACATGTTAGCTGATATCAAGGAGGTGCTTCAAGAGAAGTTAGCTACTAATCAAAATTTGCTTTGCAAGGTGACCAATCCTTCAATGTAAGTAGACACTGCCAGCTGCTGGCCAATTTTCAGTTTGTTAATGGAAAAACCAATCAGGAGAATTTTTTATTTTGTAAGGAGCTGCCAAATCATGCAACTGGTGAACAACTATTTTGGGTAACACATACTTGAAGGAAAACAAAGTTACCTGGACCATGTTAAAAATCACACAACACCAGGTTATAGTCCAACAGGTTTAATTGGAAGCACTAGCTTTCGAAGCGCTGCTCCTTCATCAGATGGTTTTCCACCTGATGAAGGACCAGCGTTCCGAAAGCTAATACTTCCAATTAAGCTTGTTGGACTATAACCTGATGTTGTGTGATTTTTAACTTTGTGCACCCCAGTCCAACACCGGCATCTCTGAATCATGACTATCTGGACCATGTGTTGGAATATTTTTACTGATGGTGCAGCCTCTCTGATGGGGAAAATCAAAAAGATTGTTAGCGGAGCGAGATTTGCAGGTGGCCCTCTCATCAATTCCTCCCTGAATCAAGAGTCTTTGAGGGGGCAACAGCAGGTTCAGGTTTCCCAGCAAATTGCAAATCACCTACCTCACGTTTTGCTCTGATCCATTGCATTTATTTTATTATTCTGTTCAATTATTTTAATAAAAATTTGATTTTTAAAAATATTGTCGCAAATATAAAATGTCATCTGCTAGATTCAGAAATCTGAACTGAGTGGAGTGTGTGACATAGTTTTAGGGCCAAGGAATAGTTCAATAAAGCAGATTTTGAAAATGTATCTGTGCTCACAATTGAAAACAATGTTTTTTTTCCCTGGTGAATTTGAAACATTTATGCATTTGATCCTTTTTTAGCTTGCTTTATGCATTATGTTGCAGTTCTCTCTGGTAAGGTCATAACCATAGCAAAAGCAAGTAATTGCAATGTTTAAGAGCATTCAGTTGAAAAGAAAATATGTGTGCTGTAGAATTAATATCTCGTTGAAGTGTGCTTTGATAATGAAAAGGTTGGGAATCACTGCTCTGTACTCTAATAGTCTTATCCATTCTCTTCCATGCATATGAAACTTGGATTGCACACTGATGTAATATCAAGATGCTCCATTTTCCATTTTCACTTGAGCTCTCTTCAACAGTTTCTGAAGATCAGATGGCATGACAAAACACCAGACATTGAGGTGTTTACCCAAGTCAGCTGCCAAGGATCTGCACCATATGGAGATAATCACATCTGAATTGGGCTGGTCTTGCAAGCAGAATACCTGACAGTTATTTGTCAAAGTGAATCGTCTATTGAGAATTTGAGTATGGAGTGCGTTGTCATGTAGGATCAAAGGAAATTCTACAAGGACAGTTTGAATGCTTCACTTCAGAGCTTTGACATCGACTTCAAGGGAGAAGACTGACCTGAATTGATGTATCTGGTTTGAAAACAAGTGCAATGAAAGGAAGTCAGCCAAACCACAATCATCTGGAGCATCCAGTCCAAATTATGAATATTGGTCACCTTAGCCTTGAAGTGTAAACAAAACTTATGACCATATATGTAAGTCTAATTTAGTGATATGAACCACAAACTACAATGGATCCAGAATCCTGTGGAAAGCTTCTGAAAATATCATTCCAAGTACAAAAACATGTGTCAGGCTTTATGTGTTGCTTTGTGTCACTAAGCCAAATATAGATTTTTTTAAGGGAAATATGGCACTTTCCCTCAGATCCCATAAGCTTGTAATGTTCTCAACAGTGCATCATGTGGAACATTTTAAAAGCTTCGCTGACATGTCTGTACATTATATCAATGATGTCATTTTCATTGACTCTCCAATGACTTCCTCAAAAAATTTACTGGGAGTTGATCCATCAGAACCACAGTCCTTAACAAATTCAAACTGACTGGTCTTGATTAATCCATGCCTCTACGTGACAAAAATAATTATTTTTGAACTAATTTGCCCATCTACCAATATTGCATACGCTGCATAAACTGCAGCTTGTAGTTGCACAACAGCTGTTTTTTTTAATTCATTGACTAGGCATGAACTAATAGATGAAAATGAGGACTGCAGATGCTGGAGATCAGAGTCAAGATTAGAGTGGTGCTGGAAAAGCGCAGCAGGTCAGGCAGCATCCAAGGAGCAGGAAAATCAACGTTTCGGGCAAAAGCCCTTCATCAGGAATGAATGAATAGATCATCCATTCTGTTATTAAAGGAGACTTGGTGAGTTGCTATAGTGCATTTTACAGGTTGAGCACAATGCTGTGCATCAGTGATAGAGGAAGTGAATATATAAGGTGGTGGAAAGCAAGCTTCTCCTGGATGGTGTTGAGGTTGTCCATTGCTGTTAATGCTACATAATCAGGCAAGTTGAGGATATTTCATCACACTTCAGATTTCTGTATTTTAGATAGTTGACAGGCTTTAGGATGTCAGGAAATGAATAACACTTTACAGAATTCCTAGCTTCTGACCTTCAGTTATAATCATTTTTATTTTTATTTATTCACTCATGGGACCTTAGTATTGCTGACTGCCCAGGATTTATTGCCAATCCATAGTTGCCCTTGAGAAGCCAATGCTGAATTGCCTTCTTGAATTTCTGCAGTCCCTGTGCTGTAGATAGATCAACAATGCCCTAGGGAGTGAATTCTAGTGAAGGAACAGCAAGATATTTCCAGGTCAGGATGGTGAATGCTTGGAAGGGAATTTGAAGGTGGTGGTGGACCCATGTATCTACTGCCTTTACCTTCTAGATGGAAGTGATCATGGGTTTGAAAGGTGCAGTTAAAGGATCGTTGGTGGATTTCTGCAGTGCAGCCTGTGAATAGTACTCACTGCCACTACTGAGCATCGGTGGTGAATAGAGTGAATGTTGTGGGTGTGATGCAAATTGAGATGGCTCCTTTATCCTGGAAGGATCAAGCTTCTTGAGTGTATTACAGCTGTACCCATCCAATCAAGTGGAAAACATTTCAGCCAAGGGACAATGGTATGTGGTAATCAACAGGAGGTTTCCTTGTTCATTCTTAACCTGAGACTTCATGGGTTCCAAAGTCAACATTGAGGACTCCTTTGGCAACTCCTGATTGTATGCCACTATGCTGCCACCTCTTGAGGGTCTGTCCTGCTGGTGGGATAGATCTTATCCAGGAATGGTGATGCTGGTGTCTGAGACATTGTCAGTAAGGTATAATTTTGTGAATATGACTGTATCATGCTGTTATTTGACGAGTCCGTGAGACAGGTCTCCTAATATTGGCACTAGCCCTCAGATCTTAGTAAGAAGGGTCTTGCAGGGTCAACAGGGCTGCTTTTGCCATTATTGTTTCTGGTATTTTGCTTCTTTTACAAAAGCACCTTCCAGCAGGAGATGTGTGACAGTCTCTGGACCCCCACAGCCACTTAGGGCAATGTGCAGTGGCATACAGAGTCTGGGCATACATGAAGTATCTCACAGGTGATGGCCTTCACCACTGGCCAAGCGATGTCTTGCTGCTTATTCACACACTCTCATTAAAGAAAAATGACTGATGGAAGTTTAACCTGAGGTTCATTACATCTGTAGCTAGCGGCGAGGTTGAGAAGGTGACCTTCACAGTAACCTCATCAGGTGCAGGAATTAAACCCATGCTGTTGGCATCATTCTGCATTGCAGGCCAGCCACCCTGCCAGAGATCAGACTGGTACTAGCTGTATGGTAAATAGTTAAGGTCTTCTCTCCTCTTAAATTTTAATATAGTATGCAAGTTGGTGATAATGTTAGTAAGATCTCTGAAGTCAACATAAGTAAGCTAATGATATAATTAATTAATTAGAATTCATTCAGGATGTTGATCAGGTGATGTATCAAGGCTGCAGCATATGGACATCATTGTGTTCCATGGCAAACACATTTGCAGTAGGTCATAGAGTCATACAGCATAGAAACCGACCCTTCAGTCCAACTCATCCATACCGACCAAGTTTCCCAAACTAAACTAGTCCCATTTGCCTGTGTTTGGTCCATATCCCTCAAAACCTTTCCTATTCATGTACCTGTCCAAATATCTTTTAAATATTGTAACTGTGCCTGCAGCTTTAACTTCTTCTGGCAGTTCATTCTACATTCAAACTATTCTATGTGTAAAAAGGTTGCCCCTCAGATCCCTTTTAAATCTTTCTCCTCTCACCTTAAAAATAAGCCCTCTCATTTTGAACCACCACCCCACCCCCTTCCATTGGTAAAATACCTTTGCTAGTCACCTTATCTGTGCCTGTCATGATTTTATGATTAGCTATAAGGTCATCCCTAAACACCCTATGCGCCTGTGAGAAAAGTCCCAGCCAATCTAGCCTCTCCTTATAACTCAAACTCCCCAGTCCCAGGAACATCATTGTAAATCTTTTCTGCACCTCTCCAATATAATAATATCCTTCCTATAGTAGAGTGACTAGAACTGTAGATAGTACCCAGAAGTGGCCTCACTAACATTCAGTACAATCGCAGCATGATGTCTCAACTCCTGTACTCAAAGGCGTTAGCAATGAAGGCAAACATGCCAAATGCCTTCTTTACCACCCTTTATGAGTTGGAAATTAATCTACAGATACTGCAACACATCATGGAGAGGTAGATTACCTGGAGTCTTTGTACCAGAAAGCAGTCATGCCAATTAGGATAGGTGACGCCATTAAAGCTGTTGAGACTACACATATCCTCCGAAGACTGACCCACCCAGAACCATCACACTACCTTATCCTGTAACCCTGCATTTACCATGGTTAACCCCATGTAATCTACACATCCCTGGACACTACAGGGCAATTTAGCATGGCCAATCCACCCAATCTGCAGATCTTTGGTCTGTGGGAGGAAACTGAAGCACCTGGAGGAAACCCACGCAGACATGAGGAAAAGGTGCAAACTCTACACCGTCATCTATGGGTGGAACCAAACCCAAGTCCCTGGTGCTGTGAGACAGCAGTGCTAACCACTGAACTACCATGCTGCCCCTAACTGTCAGGGACAGGAGCATGTAATTGTGAGTGAGACAAGTAAGGCAACTCAGAGGATAGGAGTGCAGGAATGTCAGTATCTGCAATTGTCCCAATAGGCTTGAGGATCTCTCAGCCTGATTGAATGAGTGCTGCAAAGTGATGCAAGGTCCTGTAAGCTGAATTGACTATAGTGTTATAAGATGGCCACCAAGGGTAGTAGTATGTGATAATACAGTGAGACACCATTCTAAGCAGCAAAGAACAGAGTGCAGACAGCTGGTTTACCTGCCAAATGCCATGGTTTGGGATATCTGCTCAGAAGGAGACATGAGCTTGCAGTAGAAAGTGGAGAATCTGGTGGTCATTGTTTATATAGGTCATGACGATGTGATAGAACTAGGAAAGAGGTTCTTCCTAGACAGTATGAAGAGTCAGGCATTAAATTCAAAAGTAGAATTTCTAAGTTTTAATCTCTGAATGCTACTTCCTGACATGCTTAATGCTAGTGATGAAGTTATTAGAATACTAATGTTTGTGAGAATTAAGATTGGATTGAACTATTTTTAAAATATCTGCTTCATTCTATGAGTCTGCCAATATTATCATATTCTTTATTTAACCCTGAAGAGGGCACCATTGTGTAACAGAGAGCTATTTTAAAAAAGAAGCTTCTCATGGTATTTTATGTGTTAATCACTTAGCTTATTTGCATGTCACTTTCTGTATCACAGATGTAAGAAGTTAACATTTCAAATGAAATGTTATATGAAGGAATATCATACAAACATGTCAAGTGTTTGTCGACTGATATTATCAAAAGTAATAACTAGGCGGTTACACATCTCACTGCCTTTATTCCTGATGAAGGGCTTTTGCCCGAAACGTCGATTTTGAAGCTCCTTGGATGCTGCCTGAACTGCTGTGCTCTTCCAGCACCACTAATCCAGAATCTGATTTCCAGCATCTGCAGTTATTGTTTTTACCCGGTTACATCTCCATGATCAAGTATCAGCCATGTCGTATTCTTCACTCCCTAAAGTACCCAAACAACAATGCTATTTTAAATTACAAATATTTTCCACTGTCAACAAAATAACTAAACAATAATAAGGATTGTACTGCTCTTTGAGAAGGCGAGGACTCATATATGACTATGGAAACTTTCCATGAAAACAAAATTGAAAGAACCACATTTTGTATTCAACTAAATACACCCCTCCCTATTTAAATTTTATCTTTATGTGAAATAACAGATTAATCCATCTTCTCACTTTTCATTCTTGCTGGCTTTATAATCAATAATGACATTGGAGTGTTGATTTTAATTACAGATATGTTTGATTGAAACTTTTATGGAAAATTAATATTACATATGTAATAAGTTCCTGCAAAATACTAATTCAGATTTATTCCAAGTTGTATGAATAAGTTAAAAATAATCAATCTTAATCAGAGTGACCGGTCCTCACAGTAAGTAACTGAAGATGACCTTAAAAATCTCAGCAGCAGCTTTTACCAATTGTATTGTTGTACATTGGCCCACTACCTAGTCAAGTACTGTCTTTGAAAAGGTGCTTTTCAGAGTCTGTGCACCCGAACAAATTGCTGTAACCTTACCTTGGAAGGCCGGCAGATGGACATAATTAATGAAAGTCACAATGAGGATTCATTTGATCAAGAGGCATGATCAGTTATCTGGGCACCATGAGAATCTCACAAGCTTTTTCTAAGCTAGTACATAAAAAGAGAGAACTCAATTGTGCAATCGGTGTTGTACTTGAAGATCTGTGGTCGTTTACACCAATATCACTGATTTTGAATGAATTGTACTTTTAAATGACATAGCCTGGCCAGATTTTCTAAAGAATTGAAATCTCATGCAAATTGCTACTTCACTCTTTCTTTTTTGACTTTAAGAAAGAGTTTTATACTTCTGACAGGAGATTATGACCAGGGTTTCTTCTGAAATACAGACTAGTACATCCATATAGTACTAACAGATTCCTGCAGCTTACAGCGAGTGGGGAAAGACACAATACTTTTTCACAGTAATCAGTTGTCATATTCTGCAATTTAAAGGTCCAGCATCAGACATTGATAGTCGGTTTAACAACTCTCACAAAAAATTAAGTTTGTAAGCTTTGTGAGGTTAAGGTGCATTAAGGGTATTGTGCCAGCTGGATAGATGAAAGGTAAGGAATGTGGGTAGACGATAGGGTGCAATGTCGGAGAAGTGTCAGGAGGGGCGGGGTAGTGAGCCAGGATAATCTGGTGCCAGGTAGTTAAGATACCAGGTGGATATAGGGATGTTTGCAAATTATAGGGTGCTGGGACATAGCATGCCACTTTCAAAGGTTTGCATGTAGATAATGTGTCCAATGGGTAGGGGTTGGATGCCTGGGGTCTGGGGATATGTTGGTGCTAGGGGAACTGTAGTTGGATCCAGAATTGATGTAGGAGGTGTTGGAACCAGTGGTGGGACAGTGGATGTTGGCTCCTGTGGTGGTGGGTTGTTGCATCCAGAGCTGGAGATGGGGTGTGGGTGGTGGTCATGTCCCAAATGAGTAGGACGGAGGGAGGTGTTTGGACCTGGGCATAGATGGGAATGTTAGGTAAGTTGGCTAGAGGGTGGGATGAGTGATGGTGGGTCCTGGGAGAGTGTTGGATCAGGGTTTGGAAGAGTGCAAGAGGTCTAGGAGAAGTGTATTGGAGTTGTGTGAGGTAAGTTAGGGGTCAGTTGAAAAGTCAAGAGTTACATTGCATATTTAATAGTCATTGGAAACCTCTGAATTTTCTAATTTAGATTATTTGGAAGGCTTGTAAGAATTACCCAGCTGAATCTTCAATTTCCTGGACAAATCTATTGGAGTTTCTACAATGAGGATTCTTTAAGGTCCCCAGTGTAAGGTCCATTGATGCTGCAGAAACCATGATCTATTTGATCATTGGAAAATCCAGACTAAAGTGTTTAGGCATTCAAAAGGCTTTTGATACTCTTCTTTCCTCATCATAGGAATGTCTAATCTGTCATCAAACTATCTTTGCCTATTTAATTCAATCACTAGGATACAACTGTGCTGTGAAGGAAATAGAAATCTTAAATAAAACTTTTTTAATGATTGAAAAAATGTTACCTCAAATTGAGGATGTAAGATTTTGAGTCAGCAAATATCCCATAGAAAGAGCTGGGCTGGTTTCATTTGATACATTTATAAAGAATTTTATTGTTTTGGCTTGTATTTTATATAAATCAAATTTGGCCACTATTCTTACCAAAAGATTTAGTTACATCACAGAACCACAGAACTCCTGAATGTGATATCATTATGACCATAATGACTTGCAATCGTGTCAAATTCACATGGCTTACTTACACATATCTGAAGTAAGTTTGTACACACCTGATCAAAAATCACAAATATAATTGCTATTTTTTAAAATAGAAGATCAAAACAGAAAAGACCAGAAACCCATGGGGCCAAGTACCATCTGTCAGGAGAGATTTAGGTCAATAACCTTTTGTTCGAACATCACACTTTGAATTTTGCTTTTCCCGTTATGCATCGTAGCTTTGATCTGATATATCTTTGAAAGCCAAAGCACGACTCTATTCATACAATTTGTAGCATTGCCGAGAGACTGTTCAGCTCGCTGGGTAATGACATAGACTAGCTTATGATACCTCAGACGAAGTTAGATATTATATCCGACAGTTATATTTATTACAAGCCACTAGATATTATTAGTTAGAAATAACAGATTGGCAGTATCGAATTTATTTGTGCAGATTACAATTGTTAAAGAAAACACGACAGAGAAACAGAATGATAGAAAGAACAAGTCAGACAACAACTCAAAAAAGCAATTCAAAAAGAAATATGAGTAAACCAGAAAGGAGGAAGGGGATAATTTTGATGTTGGGTCGTGTGGAATGCGGAATATTGATTATCCCTCTCTTCGCGTTGCCATTTACATTGAATAAAACTGAGGTAGATTGGGCATCATGGACAAATCGCTCGTTTTACAGGATTATCTATAGTCAAAACTCATCTTAAGCGACAGAAAACAATAAAGGGAGAGAAAGAAAACCACAGAAAAGATAAAGAAAACTGATTTTAAAAATCGGAAAAGGGGCACAAATTAGAAAAGGAGAAATTAGAGTAAGGAGAGAAAACTGGGACTTGGAGGAGATGTAGAGACACGCAGGAGGAGGGATACAGAGCTAAGAAGGATGGAGAGAAATACAATCAAAGAGATAGAGAGGCGTGAGATCCATGCTGTGATAATAACGTGTCCAGCCAGCTGTACGGTGGATTTTTAAGCAGAGTTAGCGAGGAGCCAGTCAAATCAGTGCTCTCGTTTTGTGCCCGAGGTGATGCTTGTGAGCGACTTCTGAGTGAGTGTCTGAGTGAGAGAATCGTTCCGGTCAGGATCTGCAGTGGCCAGCGGCAGGAAAAGCAACAACAGCAGAGACGGCGAGCTTCTCACAACACACGCTGCTCTTCATATTTCATTCAAGCTCAATCGGACTGAAACACCACTGAGTTTGTTTTCTTTTAAAAGCAAACGTACTAGACCATGGCTTCTCCGGAAACACTTCCTTCTTCTTCAGAAGCATCTAATTGTGAAAACAATTCGCCTCTCCAGCTGAAGAAAGGCATGTCGATCTTCCGCGATGTGAGTAGCAAATAAGATTCCGTACAATATAACGGTTGTTCCTAACTCACCCGAATTGAAATGCCAACTAGTACAGCCGAAGCGAGCCGTACTTTATTTCACAAGACTAGGAGGAACAGAGACGTGTTATGCGATTTAACAACTCCTAATAGACGCGCGAGCATGTGGAGAAGCGAGAAGGAAAACGTGAATCACGTTTTAGGGAAAGAAGCAGATTTTCAAACATGTTAGGTCTCTTAATAATGAATGCTCTGGGATAGAATCTTTGGAGTCAGTGAAATGATAAAGGGATACTTCAGTTATATGGTGGTGTCGTTTTCTATTGCTGAGAATGGTGAATAATTGGAAGGGTCTTTGATTTGTTTTGCTTCTTTGCTTGCACTTGGATCTGTGTAGATGCCATATCAGTGTATTTTTTGAGCGTTTAACTGCATTTTCAAAAACAAAATCAGCGACATTAAAGCTACAGTCCTGCTTTATTAAAGAAATACACTTGGAGGAAAATGATTTCAACTGAAATGACCTGTACGATGTGAGAAAGATGGTTGCAAATCTTTAATGCGATAGTTTTGCATAGTGCCCCGATTTAGGATGGAAGGATTCAACCCGATTAGATGGAATCTTGTGTGGTCCTCATCTCTGTTCCCTAGATCGAAATGTGAGCAAGTAAAATACTCCAACCTCCGCCCCCCCCCCCCCCCAACACACAAATAAAACAAGCATTTGGAATAGAATTAAAAGTACATTCACATTAAAACAATAGTTTCGGAATTGTTTCAACGCTGCTACATAATTACGATAAGTTTCTTTCTAATTGATATTCTGAAGGTAAAACTAAAAGAGGCAAGTTTAACATGAACCACGAAAACCGTACTCTGACAGACACCAAGTTAATAAGATCATTAGTGAAGCTTGTTTTAGTGACACTCCACACAGTGTTATTGTCGAGTGCACCATTTGATCCGGTAGCCAAGGTACAAGAGACGCCTCCAGAGGCTGGAGAAACTTGGAGAGAAGCGTTGAGCCTCAGCTTAATGCTCTCAGTTAGGAAGAGGCAACAGCCATGGCGTATCGGGACCATATCTTTCCGCCACATTTTCTAGCGTGAAACAACCATTTACAACGTGCCATCGCTACACTTAGTCCTAAAATTCCACTTGACGGGAGCACGGTTTCAATATTAAAATAAGCCTGATTAAGTAGAGAGGTAATTTGGTCAATCTAGTGAAAAAGGCACCAAATTTGCGGATCTTAGCTTTAAATAGGCAGTCATTGTATTGACAATCAAAAGCCATGTTTACACAGTAGCCATCGTCAGGTTACTGAAGTTGTTTCAGCGTTGCAGCCAGGTTCTTCTGCTATTGATTTATTGCCCATTGTTTCTACATAGCTAACTGAGTGAAAAAGTGAGATCCCACCTCCAGCTGACCTCCTCCACCATCTCCAAAACCATATCTGGAAAGCAGGTTTTCCTTCTGCCTGTCATTTCAACAGGATTCAACTGATTGCTCAATTGGTGTTCCTTGAACTCACAGAACTCACACAGCATGGAAACAGACTGTTTGGTCCAACGCACCCATGCCAACCAGACATTCCGATCTGACCTAGTTCCTATCTCACTAAACCCTTACAATTCATATACCTATCCTGAGCCTTTGAAATGCTATAGTTGTACCAATCTCCACCAGTGCCACCACCTACCTCGTTAAGAGGGTTTGCCTTTAATTGGCACCTATGACATTCCATTTTCAGCCTCCTTTTAGGAAAATTTCCCATTGTTGTGAGTAGTCGAGACATTTTGACTATTTCATGCTGGTCAAGCATGGAGACATGGTCTCCAAGTCCACTTGACATGACACCAGACCATGTGAGCAAATTTTCCCCTGTTTCAGGTCCATCATGAATTTAAGCCTCTTCAGCCTTTCTGTTTATATATAGAAGAGGACTCAGAGTATATAAAATGGTTAAAGATATAGAATAAGGGGAGTATTAAATTAGTTTAAGCTACACAAGTAAAGTACCAATGACAGTAATTGTTATTTAAATACAAGTTGAGGTATTGTTATCAAAACATAAATTAACTACAATTTTCTAAAAGAGCACATAACTCCCATGTGTGGCTACAAAACACCCAGTATTTATTTTATATCAGATCTACCAGCACTCTGCTTTCTAAATTTTTGTTTATAATTTTGAACATTAATTCATTTGCAGTAGTGTTTTTGAGTTTATTAGGAAAAAAAAACAGTTGTTTTATTAAAAGCCAAATAAGGCATTCTTATAACTTCTCAGCTGACTATTTGTCTGCCAAAGATTACAGTGAGCAATCTAATTCTAAGTAGATTAAATTATGTTAAAATGTTGAACAGAATAACTAAAAGTACTTAAAACATCTCATTTCTTCATTCAATTATATCTCAGTACATCTTTTAAAAATTTTAACCTGTCATAAGCTAAAACATTCAGATATTACCCATATTAGATAAGTTGTTTGAAACAGATGACTCACTTGCAAGAACTATGAATAACATTATGAGTCTCATCTCATGAATATTGGCAAGAAAACAAACCAAGGCTGACAGCTTCTGAATATTGTGTTACTTCACCAAGGCTGTTTCTTCTGGGTGTGAAACTAATGCAACTTTTATTAATCTCTGATTTATTTCAGATTTTACGGCGAGCAGACAAAAATGGTAAGACTAATTACACTTTGAAATAGATTTTGATCGTTCCCCATTATTTGCACAAAAACATAAAGCTCCACAAAAGGTAACAAATGTTCTAACATCCCACAGGTTGGACTCTAGATAAGAATTTGTTTCAATTTGACTTCTTGGTTTCTGCAATGTTACACCATAAAATCTTATTAACACCAGTGCTGAGTTGTTCTTTATTCCATTACAGCACAAATGTTTAAAGAATGAGATGGGAGAGGGGAGGGAGGGTGATGGCTGGAGGCATGGAGACCTGCTTTTCAAGATAGCAAAAAGGTTTGGTGAGTGCATCTCAAAGAACAGCAATAAGAGAAGTAGAGAAAATATGAAGCTTTATGAAAATTGGGAAATGTTAACCATAATACTTCCAACCCAATTATAAAAGCTTTCACCAAGCTGTTTCCAAGTGGCAATTGGAGATAAGCATGGGGAAAGAAATGCCAGATGATTCCTTGTGGGATTCAAAGTAGAACCCCTGTCCTTCCTGGCACTCAAAGAGACTGACAAAAATCAATTACATATGCTTTCCTGGACCTCTTCTGGACCAGGCTACTCTCCCTGACTATTTTAGCCTAATGAAGGAAACCTTCTTGTTTTCCTGTTCAGGCTTCAAGTTAACATCACCAGTAAGTGTCCAAAGGCTAAAATAGACAATATTGTTGTCTGCAGTTTAAAATCATACTTGGTCAGATTGGGATGACAAAGTGTCCACTCCATTTAAATACATATATTAAATAGCAACCAGATCAGAGATGTTAAGATTTAGGCCATTGTGACAAAGGTACTCCTCTACAGAATAGATGGTTAGCTAACATTACAGCTCATAAAATTGAAAGCAGGTTATTGGCCTGGTCAGGTGTTAGGAGACAGAAACTGGAGATAACTGGTATGTACTTTGACCTGATGGAGGTGACCATGGTTCCCACAAGGATCTGAGGCCTCAACTATTTATATCATAGAGCAGTAGACCATCCCATGTCCAGGTTTGCTGAAAACACAAAAGTGGGTTTTGTTGTAGGAAGCATTTGAGGAACCGTAAACTATTAAAAAGCCATTGTTAGATTAATTGAGCTCGCAAAACTGGAGTAGATGGATATCTACACATGTAAGTGTGAATAATCTTTTTGGGACAAAAAAGATAAATCCACATAGTTTTTAAGTAGTGTAAAACTAGATGCACTTGTACATTAGGAGATATGTGGTCCATATACAAAATGAAAGCATAAGAAATAGGAGCAAGAATGGAACTTATGTACTTTGACCCTATTTTGACAATTAATAAGATAATGGCCGATCCTTGATCTGATCTCAATATCTGTCAAATTCCTTAGAAACTAAAAAAACTATCAATCTCACCTTAATATACTTTGCTTTACATACTGAATACAATTTTCTGAAATTACCTAATTCTAGATAGGTCCAAATGATTTGGAAGTTCAAAAATGTTCCTCAATCCACTGGACTGCAGTTTTCTACTGTTTCTTCATTTAAATAATATTCTGCTTTTCAATTTTCTTGTCATATTGGAAACTTGACAATTACCCATACTATACTCCATCTTCCAAAAGTTTTGTCTACTCACTTAACCCATCCAGATCTCTTTACAGACTTTTCTATCATTCCCAACGTTTGCTTTCCTGTCTATTATTGCATCATTAGTGAATTTTATTCCTGTGGTATTCAATGGTTTAATTGATCTGTGTTTCACTGTAAACGTATGTTGTCTGATCAGTATTCACTGTGCTATATTAATTATGCCTAGGTTAAGATTCTGAGGGCTAAAGTAAATAGAGCTTTGAGAAATACCTGAGAAGCCAGATTTGTGATCATGTTATGATTGTTGAAATATTTTAAAGCAATGTAAATAAACTTGCTATAGACTTAAAACTAATATAATTTCTGTCAACTATCTGTTCTGTGGTAAATCTGATATCAAACATACAACAAATCAGTGAATATACAACAGTTACTATACAGTGAAAGGGTGAGAATAACCCTTTATGTCTTCTTCAACTGGACAAAACTCAGGTTTCTTTGTTAAAATGTTTATTCATGCAGGCATGGAAGAAAATTACACAGTTTAGATAGATAACAAGCTTCCATCACAGTTACTTATTTACTCACCCCATCTTCACCTAATCATATTTGTATAGTTCACACACCAAGTTAGGTACACATGATTATATCATTCAATCATGTTCAAACTATCCGTGCTGCACATCTCTATGACTCTATTGTATGGGATCATGTTATCCAACCATATCATTACGTGTTCACATCTTGACCTGTTGTTGTGTACTTTGTAATTATCTTTTAGTCCTTCCTATTGTTTTTACCATCTATTTTACCTTTCAACAGTCAGTCAGTACCTTCATCCAAGTCATTAAAATAAAATGTAAGTGATGGAGGCTGCAGAAATCTACTCTGTGGAATTCCAACCAGTTACAGTCTATTAAGTTGAAAATTACTCATTTGTCCTTACTCTGTTAGTTAATTCCTGTTGGCTAATCATCAATTCATGCTCATTTATCACTCCAACATCACAAGCTCTTAACTTGTGGAGTAGTTTTTATGTCGCAGTTTATCGATATTGGTTTGGAAATCCAAATATTATCTGTAACTATTTGTAACATATTCTCTTTATCCACCTTGCTTAATACATGCTCAAAGAACTTTAATAAATTTGTTAAATATTGTTCCTTCCCAAGTAATCATGTTGACTCTGTCTGATTGTATTATCATTTTCTAAATCTTTTCTATTACTTCCATAATAATGGATTCCAATAGTCACTCAGTGATGGATGTTTGGCTAACTGAACCATCTTTTCCATCTTTCTTGAATAGCAGTGTTACAATCTGCAGTTTTCCAATCCACTGGAACCTTTCCCGTTTCACATTGAAAGGTTGACACAGCTTGCGGTACTTACGGTGAATCACTTATTTTAAACAATACCACTTGCTGCTTTCATTTAGCTCTTTGATAAATTGCTTCTTTCTTGTTAGTGAAGTTACCATTGAACTTTCTGACCATTGTGCCTCGCTTTTAATTTCTATTTTCTATCCACGTTAAATAATAAAAGAGTATTCTCTGATTTAAATAGCAGTTTAGTTGTTTCAGGAATAATCCAGCTCAATAACCTTGACAACATGGTCTCAACACAACATGATGCAACTTGCTAATGTACCAAAGCAACATGATTGTGTCTTAACACTTGACAGAACATGATTATGTCTGAACAAAACTAGATGCAGCATTTTTAGTGTCATGAGGCAACATAACACAGTTGGCTGAATCTTTATGTTTATTTAACTAACAGTTAGTTGCACCAAGCTTTTTGGAGTTTTTTTTTGCCACAAGGCCTAATGTGCTCTCTTGCTGTATTTTACTACATTTGCCTCATTAACTATCTGCTCCTCCCCGTGGTGTCACATTCACCTGATTCCAGATCCATCTTACAACCTTTCCCCGACTTTTCCCAAAAAAACTCATTGTTCACCATTGTCCTCTGAAAGACTGAAATCCCTTGTGCCTGCACCATCTTTGAAGGGTTGCTGTGCAGCCAGATAAGCACTGGCATTGGCCCTCACTAGCAATGCAATGGTGTTGCGAGCATAAAGCAATGCTGCTTACATCGCAAAGTACATAGCAGGACACTCCATCACCCACACAACCCATTCTCTGGTGTTTAACCACAAGTAAAATTCCATTTAAGCACCTTCTCTAAGTCACCAATATTGTGTCCCAAGTGTCCATTGAACACCCACAGGTTGTCATTGTCCAGTAAAGGAACATCACATACAAGCAGGCAATTGGAACATTCCCAAAGTGAGCTTTTATTTATACCTGCAAAAGCAAATCCAAACAAAATGAACAGAGACACCCCCATAATGCAAAACAAATGCTGGCATCATGACCAATGACTGCTTGACATTCCATGATGGTCTGCTGTACCCAGCTGTCAACCACTGGAACCTGGTGTCAATCAGGTCCTGTCTGGTTTGTATTGTTCAGTGTAGCACAGCCTCCACCTCTGCAATGTCCTTATCCTCCTCCTCAAAAACTGCTCATTCACCCACTTCGTCAGAGCCCAGCACATCCCCTTCGTCCTTTCTTCAATGATGCACAGCACAGCATACCACGATGATGTGGCACACTCTGTCTATACTGGAGGGCTTACCCCTCCCAGATGAAGCTGTGGAAGCACATCTTAACTCGCCCTAATGCGTGCTATACCATGGCCCTGGTTGCAGCATGTGCACTAACCTGATGAAGGTACCTGGCCACCAGTGCTGACAGTGTCCACTGCAAGCTGCATTCCTTGCCGTCACCAGCAATGGCTGATATTATATTACATTAGTATATATTATGTTACAGAGAGTTGTGAACACAGTGCAGTTCATCACACAAGCCAGCCTTCTATACATTGACTCCATCTACACTTCTCACTGCCTCAGGAAGGTAGCCAGCATAATCAAAGATCCCCCTACCCCGGTTATAATCTCTTCCAACTTCTTCTTTCAAGCAGAAGAGACAAGAGCTTATATACAAGTGCCAACGGATTCAAGAACAGCTTCTTCCCTGGTGTTGTTAGACTTCTGAATGGACCTCTCAAGTTTTACATTTAATATTGATCTTACTCTTCGTGCACCTTCTCTGAAGCCGTAAAATCGTATTCTTTGGTCTGATCTATTTCCCAAATGATCTTTATATGATATAATTTGCCAGTATTGCATGCAAAATGAAACTTTTCATTGTACCTAAGTATGTGACAATAATAAATCAAATCAAATCAAATATTAAAAAGGCTACACTTCAACCCCCTTCCTAACTCAGACTCATATCAACTTTGAAACTTCTAATTCAGTAAAGTTCCGTGTAATATTTACACATAATGAAGTGATAGTCCTCTGCTCCCACAGCAGCCTTACTGGTTTCACAACTGATGAGATGTTTTTGGTCAGCATTGACCTATTTTCAACCTCCATCTTTGAGAGGACAATGTTCATCTTGCAGACACTGATGCACAGATTTCCTTTTAAAGCATTTAAACCTTAAGCATGTTCACTCTGCATGCATTGAAAATGGGCAAAAGAATTACTGCAAGTCAAATGTTGCTGTAGTTTGCAAATGCACACTTCATGTATTTGTTCCTTTAATGTCCCAGCATCCAGCCGATATGAATCCCATGCTTTCGCCATCAAATTGACACTGGTTCTGACCACTATGGAGTTGTCCCAATCAGTTTTCCAGTTGTATTTTGCATCTAGAGAACAGCAGGTGAAGACAGAGAATACAGCTTGCGATGGATACCATCAGAACTACTAGTCAAGCATCCCATACCCTTCCTGTCTTCTTTACTTTGCCCTGCCCCAACAAATCATTCCCACCATCCTTTATATGGAGATCAACCACATTGAACTTTACCTCTTATTTTCCTCCTTGCCTCTGCAGTCCTGACATTACACCTTCCTGATTCCCATCTGGATAACCATGGTGCCCCATGAAGGTTCCAGTGGCATTCATTGCCAATACCCTACTCCCACAGCCCTTAGATGCTGATCCAGAAACCTCTCTTATGCCTTGAGGATCCCCTAATTACCTTGTCCCCATGTTCCCATCTCAACAAATGCCTCTGCTTTGTCCCCCTCAATGAACCTTGATAGTCTCATCTGATTTTGCATTGATCCTTCTCTAGTCCCTACAGCCCCATTTGCACACTCCTCAATGCATGGACCCCCTTGGAATGTACTTGCTCCAGCCCTCTGACCGGCCTTGATGAGCAGCCCCGAGACAGATACCTGAACAATGTCTTTGCAGCTCCCTAACTGATGATACGTGATTTGCCTGTCTGCTTGTGATGGCACTGCAAGACTGGCAGATTCGCATTCCCTGCACTGAAGCCAGACATATCCCCTGACAATGATCAAGTGGACGAATGGCCCTGACCAAATCGCTCAACTATCCGTGTGGACTGTGCCTGTGAGTAATGGTGCCAGGACCCTGATTGACAGCAACCCTCTCTTGAAATGAGAACTAGCCCCCATCCACTTTCTGACATGGCTATTTAGTTGAATAAATGTGCAATGTATCAGCATTTTCTAAATATCCCGTGAGTAGATTGAAGAACTACCATGAAGATCCTAAGGAGTTAGCAAATCTCAGATGCTGATATCTGTGGATGAAGGCTGCTTGCAACTGGTGCTCATGGACTTCCATGTTTGCCAGGACTGATCAGTCATATCACTATATGGCACCATTCTATATCTGTGCCACACTTATAGCATTTGCCAGTAGCTTACCCAGCAATCACTGCATGTACTCCAAGCAAATTACCATAGCTGAAAATCTAATGGGAGTCATCCTTAATCCCCTCAAGGGAGAATCAAGCAGTGCTACCAGTCACTCAAGAGAATTGTCCAAGGTCACGTCAAGATGTTGGACTCAGTCAGTCTTGAAAGCTGAGTCCAACCAGTTAGGGGATTACCACTAAGCCAGTTGGAGATCTGCAGGTAGATCAGTCAGGATCTTGTCCATCCTTAATCAGGAAAAGTGCCGAGGCATTCTGAGTGGGTGAGAAGGAAGGGATACTTAGGGTGTAGGTTTGCTCGCTGAGCTGTAGGTTTGATATCCAGACGTTTCGTCACCTGACTAGGTAACATCATCAGTGGCGACCTCCAAGTGAAGCGAAGCTGTTGTCTCCTCCTTTCTATTTATATGTTTGTCCTGGATGGCTTTCCTGGGGTTTGTGGTGATGTCATTTCCTGTTCATTTTCTGAGGGGTTGATAGACGGCATCTAGATCTATGTGATTGTTTATGATGTGTGGTTGGAGTTCCAGGCCTCTAGGAATTCTCTGGCATGTCTTTGCTTAGCCTGTCCCAGGATAGATGTGTTGTCCCAGTCGAAATGATGGTTTTTTCCTTCCGTGTGTAGGGCTACGAGGGTCATGTCTTTTTGAGGCTAGCTAGTGTTCGTGTATCCTAGTGTCTAACTTTCTTCCTGTTTGTCCTACATAGTGTTTGTGGCAGTCCTTGCATGGAATGTTGTAGATGACGTTGGTTTTGTCCATGGGTTGTACTGGGTCTTTTAAGTTTGTTAGTTTTTGTTTGAGAGTGTTAGTGAGTTTGTGTGCTACTAGGATTCCGAGGGGTCTTAGTCATCTGGCTGTCATGTCTGAAACTTATTTGATGTATGGTAAAGTGGTTAGGGTTTCTGGCTGTGTTTGGTCTGCTTGTCGTGGTTTGTTCTTGTGAAATCTGCGGACTGTATTTTTTGAGTATCTGTTCATCTTGAATACGTTGTATAGGTGGTTTGTATTCAAGAAGAACGGATACTCAAAAACTACAGTCCACAGATTCCTCAAGAACAAACCACGACAAGCAGACCAAACATAGCCAGAAACCCTAACCACCTTACCATACATCAAATAAGTTTAAGAAATGACAGCCAGACTACTAAGACCCCTCGGAATCCTAGTAGCACACAAACTCACCAAAACTCTCAAACAAAAACTAACAAACATAAAAGAACCAGTACAACCCATGGACAAAACCATCATCAACTACACAATTCCATGCAAGGACTGCTACAAACACTACTTAGGACAAACAGGAAGAAAGTTAGACACCAGGATACACAAACACCAGCTAGCCACAAAAAGACACGACCCTCTCTCCCTTGTAGCCCTACACACAGATGAAAAAAAACACCATTTCAACTGGGACAACATATCTATCCTGGGACAGGCTAAGCAAAGACATGCCAGAGAATTCCTCGAGGCCTGGCACTCCAACCACAATGCCATAAACAAATACATAGATATAGATACCATCTATCAACCCCCCAGAAAACGAACAGGAAATGACATCACCACAAACCCCAGGAACCCCATCCAGGACAAACATATAAATAGAAAGCAGGAGACAACAGCTTCGCTACACTTGGAGGTCGCCACTGATGATGTTACCTAGCCAGGTAATGAAACGTCTGGATATCAAACCTACAGCTCAGCGAGGAAACCTACACCCTAAACCTCAACCTGAGCCATAAACCTTCACAAACCTTGCAAGAAGGGATACTTAATTGGGGGATGAGAGAGTGAGCCATTGAGAGAAGATGCTGCATACAATAGTGAGAGTAGTAGACTTTGAATCTCAGTGCAAAGTGAGTGCTGTCACAGAATTATACAGAACTTGCACAGCACAGAAGGTCATTAATCTGCCTGTGTCATTGGTGCACATTGTTCCACACTGTGGACATCACATTGTGACTCAGGTGACTACTTTAAACCTGACTGGAAGCATTGGTGCTGCTATCTCCTCACCTTGTCCTGGGGAAAAGTTGATGGCCCTCCTGTCCATCACACTTTCTCTTAGGATCTCCAGGTCCCTGTCTGTTAAGAAGTACAGCAACTTGTCTTTCTCAGCATATATTTGGAATTACACAGTAGCACACTAAGTGCACTTCCTGACTCACAGTGTTTGAAATGTTGTACAGATAAGATTAAATATGGCATCTGCATCATGAATGCCTCCAAGTCCCAGCATGAATTAGTACTTCTGCTGCTGCTGAGTGCGCAATAGTATAAGCGTGGTGCTACGGAGGCAGGATGCATAATTAATAATGTGAGAGATGGAGATTGCATGAGAAAAGTTGTGAGGGCTCTTGGAGGAAAACTGTCTGTGAAGCTCCCCAAAATTGACATTCAGCCTGAATATGGGAAAATTCAACCTTTGGATGCATTGCAAAAGAGATTTAAAACAGTTACTTCTGGTTCACCTTTTTATTCACCAATATACACTGAAATCACAAAATAATATTGCAAGGTGTACGTCCGGTCATCCTCAAGTGACAATCCTACATCTCAGAACATGTAAGTGAATAAGCGCTGTGTGCATTATTATTTTATCTAAGTACTATTTTTGGCAGCATATTTTCATAAATACAATTACAGCAACACTTTAAACATTAATTTTCAGCTAGAATATTTAGCATGCAGTACTATGGATATGGTCATGAAGCTAGGAAAGAATTATAAGGCCATCAATGTACTTTGTGGTCAAATATAATGTATCATCAGTTGACAGGAAGCTCGTTGTGGTATGCATTCTGTCATATTTTTCTGGGAAAATGCTTTTACAGATTATGTAAAGCCAGCAAAATTTGACTTTCTCTGTGTCCAGTTCTCAGAAGATAGGCCAGTGCATCCTAGCTACCTTCCCTTTCCACACAGTCCATACAGTTCATGAGTGTGGAAGGTGCCATTCAGGACAACTCTCAGCACACTTTTCACAGAGGAGTAGATTTCCTGCTATATTACTGTTTCACAATCATTTCCTGGATCTGATGTTCTTGTTGTGGACAAAAATAAATCAATTTGAAATAGGAGTGACAATGTGTAGTCTAAAACCACTTGCTCTATCTCTGGCAGGAGGCCTAATCCCACTTGAGAACTCACTCTGAATAAGTATGTTGGGCAAATCCAGAATATATTGGTTTACAGAGCTATGATGGTTCCTGCCCTCCTATATGGCTCTGAGACATGGACTGTCCATAGCAGACATCTCAAGGCTCTGGAACAGTACCACGAATGCTGCCTGTGCAAGATCCTGTGAATCTGCTGGGAAGAAATAAGCACCAACACCAGCATCCTTGACCAGGCCAAATTCCCCAGCATCGAGACATTTTGACTGGCAACGATGGGCTGGACATGTCGTCTGCATGACCGACATGAGACTCCCCAAGCAGGTGCTCTACTCTCAACTTTGAAACAGCAGGCAAGCCCCAGATGGACAGAGGAAGTGCTTCAGTGATACCTTCAAGGCCTCACTGGCAAAGTGTGGCATTGCCACAGAGACCTGGAAATCATTGGCCCAAGACTGGCCAAAGTGGAAGAGGTACATCCAGGAAGACGTTGAGCACCTTGTTTCTTGCCGTTGAGAAAAAGTGGAAGCCAGGTGAGAGTAGCGAAAGGAGCGCACTGCCCACCAATGCCCACCCACCCCTTCCCATGACCACCTTCTGCCTCAAGCGTAACAGAGACTGTGGAAGTCACATTGGTCTGTACAGTATGTACGGATTCACTCTGGGAGTGGAAGAGAGTCAACCTCATCTGCGAAGGATCCCTGATCAATGAATGATATTACCAGAATCAGTGAATCACAAGTCTCAGGTCTGGAAAATAGTATTCAAAACTGCAGCTAGATTTTACAGTTTTTACCTCTGTGAGGGAGGTGGAATAGAAGGTTAGTGGTCTCCTTGTTGCAGGCACTGTTGTCTTGGCAGGATAACTCAAATATCAGATGTCTGGCAGAAAGGTAGGCAAGTCATTTTGTGAAAGGGGACTCTGCAACCCATTGGGTATCTAGGCCTGGATGTGAGGAAAGAGAGAGAGATGGTGTCATGAACTGGAAGTTGATTACAGCTACCAATTTAAAAGCCACTTATCCTCTCAATCTCAATGTTATGGCACCCTCAAAGCAACCATGACAGACCTTTCCATCCATCTTCGCACTGCCTTTCTTAACTTGTGTAAATAATGCTCCAACATTTCCCCATTCAACACCTGAGAAATGGAGTGGGCAACAAAACTTTGCATAGACAGAGTGGACATGTTCGGATAATCAGATGTTTGGATAACACAGTTTACCCAAGCATCAGGACATTGAGATCTTGTTCAGATAATCCAAAATTTGGATATCTGATGTTCAGATAATCGAGATTGTACTGTAGACCAGTCTTTAACAAATGCAATGGCTTGTCTATTGGTTATATTAAAATTGCAGGCAAGTGAGCAGATTCCACACTGACTCACTTTCTGTAATATTGGAGATTAGTGTGATGAAAGTGGATTGCTATCTCATCACTTCATACTTCATATAAGTGCTGGGGGAGTTTGGGGAAGGCAACTAATTTGTATTTATAAAATCCAATCCATGATCCTTTGATTGAAACCATACTAATGGTACTTAACAGAATACAGCTACCTGAAAATAATGTTTAATAAATTCTGGATCATTTTATTCACACATTCATAAGTTTATAAATGTTGTTATAGAATGTAACAAGAAAATTATGGTTAATAATGACAATTATTGTTCATAAATCATTGCCACAGATTTGACCTAAATTAAATAACATTTTGCAGTCTTTGTTTCTTGCTTAGTCAAGTAATTACGATTACATGCTGCATTGATATTTAAGCTTGAACAACTATGTGGAAGGCAAACATTGTAAAGGAGGAAGAATCCTTCTAATTTTAAAATGCCAATACTTCTGGAAATATGACTAAGGGTAGAACGTAATGACAGGAAAAATGGGAATCCTAGTGACAATATTTCCCACAAAGGTTGATGTATGAATCATTCACTGAGGCAAAGAATCAAATTAAATAACCTCTTTGCCAGGATATGTAGACCTACGGGATATCATCAGCTGGATCACAATAAAAATGAATAGGTCCCATTTTTGCATGCTACATCTATAATTCTATAAATCAAGTTACTCTTCCCCAGATGCCATGTCATTACAATCATATGTCAAGGATATCTAGACTCTTAAATTTTCACTGAGCCCTACTCACTGACAGTAATCACTTCACTAAAGTATAACATTAAGCATCTTCCTGCTTCCCCAGTTTGGAAAAGTTGCCGGAAATCCACAGCCATTTAAGACTAAGGGAAGTTATAAAAAATAGAAGAGAAAAGGAAACTTGTATTTTTTCCTACTCTCCACATGGCCTTAGCAATAGCAAGACACAACAGCCACTGTTGCTCACATTGGACCTTCTTCAACATAGTCATATCACTTTTTAACCTTCTGGAACAGCTCTTCCATGCCCCATTAATCTGTAAATTTGCAGCATCTGCTGTTTAGACTCAGGTGCTTCACTGTACAACTATTTCTCTCAAATGGCAGTTGCATTTGAGCACTTAGCATTCCCTATCAAGATAAATCCATTCACATAATTACTATTCTTCTCAACACACTGGTGCCCCATGATTGCAACTGCCACTTTCTTGCCATTATGTTTCACAAGAGCAACTGAATCCTTTATTCCCTACTGTTCTCTAATTGAAGGTACCTATTCATTTCTGCTTCCCAGGATGCAACTTCTCATGACAATATGAATTTAGTGGCATGCATTAACTGAGGTAATTACTAGAAATACCTTGCTTGTCATGACCACATTTTGTTATCTGTCATGCAGCTAGTGAAGCATTTAGCAGGTACCTTTATAATCCTCAGCACAAAAATCTGCTCACGTAGAAAAGCATTTTTGCTCCCTTAGATCAAAATGTTACCACATGCAGAAGGAAATCTGAAATATGTTGATCTTGGAAACAAATAACATGAAATAGATTGACACCTAAAATTAACAGAGCACACTTTAGTGATCAATACATTTTATAACCAAGTAATTCTCAAAAAGTATCATTCATGGGTTGTCAGTATGATAAAGATGAAGATGGTGATCTACCTTCTTGAACCACTAAAGTCAATGCACTGTTGGTTTACCCATTATGCTCGTAGGGAAGGAATTGCAGGACTTTTACCCAGAGACAGTGAAGAAAAGACAATACATTTCCAAGTCAGGATGGCGAATGGCTTGGATGGGAACTTGCAGGTAGTGTTGTTCGTTGTCCTGCTACCCTTGTCCTTCTAGATAGAAGTGGTCATGGATTTGGAATATACTGTTTATAAGGATCTTTGGTGAATTTCTGCAGTGTGTCTTGGAGATAGGACATATTGTTGCTGCGGACTGTCTGCGATTGAGTGATTGAATGTTTGTGTATTAGTGCCAATCAAGCAGGTTGTTTTGTCTGGATGGTGTCAAGCTTCTTGAGTGTTGTTGGAGCTGCATTCATCTAGGCAAATGGGGAGTATTCTATTACACTCCTAACTTTTGCCTTGTAAATGGTGGACAGCCTTTGAGGAATCAGGAGGTGTGTTACCCACTGCAGTGTGTCTAGCCTCTAACCTGTTCTCTTAGCCACTGAATTTATATGATGAGTCTAGTTCAGTTTCTGCTCAATAGTAACCCTGAGGATATTGATACTGGGCGATTAAGTTGTAACACCATTGAATGTCAAGGGACGAATCAAATCGGCTGAAGACTGGAATCTGTGAAGGTGGGACTTCTGGAGGAGGCTGAGGTAGGTCATTCACTCAGCACTTCTGGCTGAAAATTGTGCGAATGCTTCAGCTGTATCTTTGCAATGATGTTTTAGGCTTCTCCAATATTGAGGATGGGGATATTAGTGGAGCTTTCTCCTCCAGTGAGTTGTTTAATTGTACACTATCTTGCACGACTGAATATGGTAGCACTGCAGAGCTTAGATCAGATCCATTGGTTGTGGACTCACATAGCTCTGTCTGTCACTTGCTGCTTTTGTTGTTTAGCATGCAACTAGTCCTGTTTGTAACATTTGAAATAATCCTTGTGATATTATCAATTAATTAATAACTTTATGTGAACTTTGCTTTCTGAATGCATTCATTGTTAATATTGTATTGTGTTACTTTACTTTAAAGTGGCCCTATTTTCCTCATGTCAAGACCGTTACCTCCAGAGGCAATTCAGAAGTGGTGACAGAGGTGGGGGAGTATAGAGGATGGCTGGTTAGAAGGCCTCCCTCCATTCTCAGATACTTTGGCCAAGTTATATAAAAGAGCGTTCAGTGCTTTAGCCCTTACTTCAAACCCTCCATTTAGACCCATTCCCCCTCATGCCACCCATTCTCCTAATCTTTAAAATCTCTTCCAAGACCTCTAATAACCTCCCTTCTACTTCCATTGCCCTAATTCTCTGAAACCACGTCCATGACCCCCTTGCCTCATGCCCCCTTGTACATAAGAACGTAAGAACTAATAGCAGGAGTAGGCAATTCAGCCCCTCAAACTTACCGTCTTTCTCTCCTCCTTAAATTTATTCAGTGTTGTGGCATCCATTGCTCTCTGGGATATTCACAAAGCTTTGTAAATCTATCCCTTCGCATTTCTGTCTTCAATCTGTCATTCTAGGTTGCCACAATAAGGGAAGCATCCAACTCTACATCTTTGTCAATCTATTTTAACATCTTAGATATCTTAATTTGATCTCCTTTCATTCTTCAGAACTCTAGTGAATATAGCCCTAATCTGTTCATTTCTCCTCATAAAACAAAACTGTCAACAAAAATGTGAACATGGTTTCTTGCAGAGACAAGTCATTTTGGAACTTTGAAGTTCAGCCAGGTATTCATAAAGGGCTCAATTATAATAACAGCCCTTGGAAAAATGTAACTATGAGATCTTTTCTAAACTGCAGGAACTAGTACATAATGGATATTTTTAACCTATATCAGATGATTTGTCAATCAATTCGTTTTAGCAGCAGATGTCTTCTATTTTTCTTCAACTAAAAACTGCAACTTGTTTTTATAGCGATTATAATGAGGTCAGCCACCTGGACCTCCTAGAATATGTGTTCTCTGATTCAGGCTGTTAATCTAGTCCAATCGGGGAGCCCTGGCTGACAGAAAATGTAACTCTAAGAGCCGAGTGTAAATGGGGCAGTGCTAAAATAAAGGACTGTACATGCGTAAATAAAGGTTGACTTGCTAATGGGCCACCAGCCTCTGTGGAGTTAGGTCAGTTTACTTCCATAACAGTCTAGAGGTTTAAATAGAAAAGCAGACATTTCTGGAAAATCTCAGGAGGTTTGGCGGCACCTGTGAAGAGAAATCAGAGTTAACATTTCTGGTCGAGTAGTCCTGAAGAAACATTAACTCTGCTTTCTCTCTACAGATGGTGCCAGACCTGATGAGTTTTTGCAGCAATTCCAATATTTGTTTCTGATTTCCATCATCCTCAGTTCTTTGATTTTTTTTGTTTATCAGTTTAAGTACCTCCATATCATATTACCCATACAGACATCACCAATTCTTCAAGAACATTTTGTCTCCTCAATAAAATTGTGAATGCCACATGAAAAGTGAAGGCTCTTGGCACAGCAAAAATAGCATCTTTAAACTCAGCACTAATTTCAAATGTCAAGATTAGAGAGGTACCGGAAAAGCACAGCAGGTCAGACAGCATCCGAGGAGCAGGAAATATTGATGTTTCGGTCTGAAGATCTTCATCAGGAATGAAGCTGGGAGTCTCATGGGTGGGGCTGAGGAGAAAGTAACTGAGAGTGCAGTAGGTGGATGGGAGTGGGGGTGAAGGTGATAAGTCAGAGAGGAGGGTGAAGCGGACAGGTGGGAAGGAAGATTGACAGGTGGGACAGGTCAGGAAGACAGTGCTGAGCTGGAAAGTTGGAATTGGGTTAAGGTGGGGGAAGGGGAAATGAGGAAACTGGTGAAATCCACATTGGTGCCCTGGGGTTGAAGGGTCCCGAGGCAGATGATGAGGCATTCTTCCTCCAGGTGTTGGATGGTGAGGGAGTGGCGGTGGAGGATGCCCAGGACCTGCATGTCCTTGGCAGATTGGGAAGGGGAGTTGAAATGTTCGGCCACAGGATAGTGGGGTTGATTGGTGTGGGTGTCCCAGAGATGTTCTCTGAAGCGCTCTGCAAGAAGGCATCCGGTCTCCCCAATGTAGAGGAGACCGCATTGGGAGCAACGGATATAATAAATTACATGTGTGGAAGTGCAGGTGAAACTTTGATGGATATGGAAGGCTCCTTTGGGGGCATTGGACTGAGGTGAAGGAAGAGGTATGGGTGCAGGTATTGCAATTCCTGCAGTGGCAGGGAAAGGTGCCAGGAGGGGAGGGTGGGCTGTTTGGAGGGGAGGGGAGCATGGACTTGACCAGGTAGTTGTTGAGGGAACGGTGTTTATGCAAAGTGGATAGGCGTGGGAGGGAAATATATCCCTGGTGGTGAGGTCTGTTTGGAGGTGCGGAAATGTAGGCGGATGATGTGATTTATGCGGAGGTTGGTGGGGTGGAAGGCAAGGACTGGGGGGGTTCTGTCCTTGTTGCGGTTGGAGGGGTGGGGTTCAAGGGCAGAGGTGCGGGACATGGATGAGATGTGTTTGAGGTTATCTTCAACCACATGGGAAGGAAAGTTGCAGTCTTTAAAGAAGGAGGCCATCTGGTGTGTTCTGTGGTGGAATTGGTCCTCCTGGGAGCAGATACGGTGGAGGTGGAGGAATCGGGAATACAGGATAGCATTTCAGCAGGAGGTAGGGTGGGAAGAGGTGTAATGCAGTTGGCTGTGGAAGTCGGTGTGTTTGTAAAAAATGTCAGTGTTGAGTCAGTCATCGCTGAAGGAGCTGGAGAGGTCCAGGAAGGGGAGGGAGGTATCAGAGATGGCTAATTTCAAATGGCTCTGCTGAATTTTGGTTTCTTGCACATGTGCTTTAGGACCTGCTCTCTTCCTCTTTACAGCCAAAAAAATGAGATGTGCTGGAATGAGAGTTAAATTGGTTCGTAAAACCATTTCTAAAGGCCTCCATGGCTTGCCCAATGAATATCTGACCCTCTACATCTAAAGTTTCATTAACTCCTTTCCAATAAACAGATCAAATACTGGCCATTGTGGCCAGGTCTCTGGCACTGAGCCTGGTTCTGTGGCTCAGAAGCGAAGGGGAGAGAATAGAAAAGTGCAAGTGGTGGGAAAACTTAATATTTAGAGGAACGGACAGGAGATTCTGTGGTCACGAATAGGACTCCTGGAAGGTATGTTGCCTCCCAGGTGCCAGGGTCCAGGCTGTCTTTGATTGAGTTTACAAGATTCTGAAGGGGAAGGGTGAGCAGCAGTCGTGGGGCACATTGGCACCAATGACATGGCCAAGAAAAGGGATGAGGATCTAAAAGGTGATTTCAGGGAGTTAGGTTGGAAGCTAAAAAGCAGGATGACCAGAGTAGTATTCTCAAGATTACTAACAGTGCCACATGCTAGTGAGGCGAGGAACAGGGAGTGAGTGCAGCTAAACACGTGGCTACAGTGCTGGTGCAGGAAGGAGGGCTTCAGATACGTAAATCATTGGGGTATCTTCTGGGGAAGGTGGGATCTATACATGGGGGATGGGTTGCACTGAAGCTGGAGAGGCACCAATGTGCTGGGTTGGAGATTTGCTAGAGCACTTCAGGAGGGTTTAAATTAGTTTGGCAGGGGGATGGGAACCAGCGCTAAAGTTCAGAGGAAAGGGTAGTTATTAAATTGGAAGAAATAGAATGCAGAGAGTTTGGCAGGAAGAACACACAGTTGATAGGGCAAAGGGATGGCTTAAAGTGTGTCTGTTTCAATGCAAGGTCTGTAGGAATAAGAGTGATGAACTTAGAGCATGGATCAGCACTTGGAACTACGATATTGTGACCATAACGGAGACATTGATTTCATCGGGGCCGGAATGATTGCTGGATATTCCAGGGTTTAGATCTTTTAAAAAGAAGAGGAAGGAATAAAAGAGGAGGAGAGTAGCATTTTTAATTGGAGAGTGCATCACAGCTGCACAAAAGAAGGTTGTTGAGCAGGGTTTGTCTACTGAGTAGTATGGGTGGAAGTCAGTAACAGGAAAGGAACAGTCACTTTATTGGGTGTTTTCTATCGACCTCCCAATAGCAGCAGAGAGATGGAAGAACAGATTAGACAGCAGATCTTGGAAAGGTGCAGATGTAACAGAGTTGTAACAGGGTGACGTCAACTTGCCCAATATTGATTGGATCCTCCTTAGTACAGATGGTCTGGACGGTGCCGATTTTGTCAGGTGTGTCATAGAGTCATAGAGATGTACAGCATGGAAACAGACCCTTCGGTTCAACCCGTCCATGCCGACCAGATATCCCAACCCAATCTAGTCCCACCTGCCAGCGCCCGGCCCATATCCCTCCAAACCCTTCCTATTTATATACCCATCCAAATGCCTCTTAAATGTTGCAATTGTACCAGCCTCCACCACATCGTCTGGCAGCTCATTTCATACACATACCACCCTCTGCATGAAAAGGTTGTCCCTTAGGTCTCTTTTATATCTTTCCCCTCTCACCCTAAACCTATGCCCTCTAATTCTGAACTCCCCGACCCCAGGGAAAAGACATTGTCTATTTATCCTATCCATGCCCCTCATAATTTTGTAAACCTCTATAAGGTCACCCCTCAGCCTCCGACGCTCCAGGGAAAACAGCCCCAGCCTGTTCAGTCTCTCCCTGTAGCTCAGATCCTCGAACCTTGGCAACATCCTTGTAAATCTTTTCTGAACCCTTTTCAGTTGCACAACATCTTTCTGATAGGAAGGAGACCAGAATTGCACGCAATATTCCAACAGTGGCCTAACCAATGTCCTGTACAGCCCAGGATGGATTCCTGACTAAATATGGATGTAGGCCGACTAGGGATGAGGCCAAATTGGATTTGATGCTAGGCAAAGAGCCAGGCCAGGTGTCAGATCTCTCAGCAGGAGAGCATTTTAGTGACAGTGACCACAACTGCCTCATCTTTACCATAGAGACAATAAAAAACTGCAGATGCTGGAATCCAAAATAGACAGGCAGGAGGCTGGAAGAACACTGCAAGCCAGGCAGCAACAGGAGGTGGAGATGTCCTGAAGAAGTGTTACACCCAAAACGTCGACATATCCACCTCCTGATGCTGCCTGGCTAGCTGTGTTCTTCCAGCCTCCTGACTGTCACCTTTACCATAACCATGGAGAGGGATAGGAACAGACAGTATGGGAAGATATTTAATTTGGGGAGGGGAAATTATACTGCTATTAGCAGGAGCTGTGGAGTATAAATTAGGAATAACTGTTCAGCGGGAAATGCATAATAGAAATGTGGATGCTGTTTAAGAAGCAACGTTGGACAACTTTATCCCACTGAGGCAGGCAAAGAATAGGAAGGTGAAGGAACCTTGGATGACAAGAGGAGAGAAGCTTCTCATCGAAAGGAAGAAGGAAACTTACTTAAGTTTGAGGAAGCAAGGATCTGGCACAGCTTTAGAGGAGTACAGGGTAACTAGGAAAGAACTCAAAAATGGCATGAGGAGAGCTGGGGGGAATACTGGAAAGCCTTGGCAGGAAGGGTTAGGGAAAACCCAAAGGCATTCAACACATATGTGAGGAATAAGAGAAAGATCAGGAAGAGGGTAGGACCGATCAGAGATAGTGGACAGAACTTGTACCTTGAGTCTTAAAAGGTAGGGAGGCCCTAAATAAGTTTTTTGCTCTGGAGAGAGGGATCTTGTTGATAGTGAGAACACCATGGACTAGGTTAATAGGCTTGAATGACTTGATATTAAGGAAGTGGATGTGCTGGAAATTCTGGGAAGCAGCACGATAGATAAGTCCCCAGGGCCGGACCAGATATATCCAAGGCTACTACAGGAAGCGAGGAATGAGATTGCTGCACCTCTGGGGATGATCTTTGCATCCTTACTCTCCACGGAAGTAGTACCAGGTGATTGGAGAGAGACGAATGTTACTCCTCTGTTCAAGAAAGAAAATACGGAAATCTCTGGTAATTACAGACCAATCAGTCTTACGTCTGTGACAAGGAAAGTTCTGGAAAGGACTGAGAGATTGGATTTATAAATATTTGGAAGAATATAATTTGATCAAAGATAGTCCGCATGGCTTTGTGAGGGGCAGGTCATGCTTCACAAGCCTTTTTAATTCTTTGAAGATGTGATAAAACAAGTTGATGAAGGTTGAGCAGTAGATGTAGTGTATATGGTTTTCAGTAGGGCATTTGATAAGGTTCTCCGGTAAGCTCATTCAGAAAGTTAGGAGGTATGGGATACAGGGAAATTTGGCTTTCCAGATACAGAATTGGCTAGTTGAAAGAAGACAGTGAATGGTAGTAGATGGAAAATATTCCGCCTGGCAGTTGATGACCAGTGGTGTCCTGCAGGAATCTGTTCTTGGGCCTCTGCTCTTTGTAGTTTTTATGAATAACTTGAATGAAGAAATGGAAGGGTGTGTTGGTAAGTTTGCCGATGACACAAAGGTTGGTGGTGTTGTAGATAGTGAGGAGAGCTGTTGCAGACTACAACAAGACATTAAAAGGATACAGAACTGGGCTGAGAAGTAGCAGGTGGATTCAACCTGGATAAATATGAAGTGATTCATTTTGGAAGGTTGAGTTTGAATGCTGAATACAGGATTCTTGGCAGTGTGGAGGAACAACAGGATCTTGGGGTCTATGTACATAGATCCCTCAAAGTTGCCACCCAAGTTGATAGGGTTGTTAAAAAGACATATGGTGTTTTGGCTTTCATTAAGAAGGGATTGAGTTTCAGAGCTGCAAGGTTTTGCTGCAGCCCTAATAAACTCTGGTTATATTACACTTGGAATATTGTGTCCAGTTCTGGTCACCTCATTATAGGAAGGATGTAGATGCTTTAGAGAGTGTGCAGAGGAGATTTACCAGGATGCTGCCGGATTGGAGGGCTTGTCTTATGAAGAGAGGTTGAGTAAGCTTGGGCTTTTCACACTGGAGAGAAGAAGAAAGACAGGTGACATGATAGAGGTGTACAAAGTAATGAGAGGCATAGGTAGAGTAGATAGCCATAGACTTTTCCCCAGGGCAGAAGTAACTGTCATGCGGAGTAGGTTAGGTTGATCTTAGATAAAGACAAATACTCAGCACAACATTGTGGGCCTAGGGCCTATACTGTGCTGTGCTGTTCTATTTTCTGTACTAGTAGTATTAGTCAACATCTGCCTCAAGTAATAGATATTCTGAAGGGTTTACATCAATGGTATTGAAATGAACCACATTCATTTGAAAGTTTCTGTGAAATATTAGCTTTGAACATATTTTCTGTATTTGATCCTTTATGCTAATTTTACCAGCTGTTTAATATCTGTGATCCATTCAATGTATTTTGAACTGTTGTTATCGAGCTGTTGATTAGAAACTGAAAGGTTTGTAAATTTTTTTCTGCTTTTAACCTTTTCCAGTTCTTTTTTTCTACTATATTTTTAAAATGATAACTGAAATGTTAACTCTGCTTTTCCACAGATGCTGTCAGACTGGCTACGTTTTGCCAGCAATTTCCACTTTGGTTTCAAATCTCCAGCATTCGCAGTTTTGGTGTTTTATTTTGTTCTTTAAGCCAACACTGCAAACTGCACATTGAGAAACCAGTCAAGAGTATCTTGGCTTGTGGGCTTTGTATGTAAACTGTCCCTGAAGCTTCTTGCTTCTTCCATCTAACCATAGCTTTTCAATTTCCTATGAATAAAGCACTCCTTTATTTATATAGTAAATTGTTGATTATCAAATGCAGATCTCCAGTATAGTGTCTAAGACCTCTCCCTTCATTTGCCCAGTCTAGACTGGTGTATTTGATCTTCATGATATCAGAACGACGTGATCAGTTACATCATCATCTTCCCAAGTTTCTCTCGAATTGGGTATTATTTCAGTTGTTGCAGGTGAAGTGTTGATTGTTGCCATAGGAAAATATTGACTTCTTCAAAATATGACTTATTTTTCTTTTCCTGATCCAGTGTTGTCTAAGAGTGTGGCTGCTGTTACTTGCACCTTGACTGGAAAGAAGACTTTACCATAACCATACCTGCAACCTTGTATGTGTAAAGGCATTTTTTGAGATTTCTTTAGTTAACATCAATGTTAACATTAGCATTTTGTTTTGACTTTATCAGGATTGTTTACATCTTTATATTGTATGAACAATGTTTGCTGATTGGTTGGCAAGTGGTTGGTATCGATGTTACCATGAAGCATGCATCAGTTAACTACCATTAGTGGCTTGGAATTTCAGACCTATGAGGAGTCTGTGAACATTTTACTTCCCACGTAATTGCTAGTGCTTCTTTCTCTATGATTGTATACTTCCATTTAGTCTTTATCTAAGCTCTCAGCCTAAAATAGACGAGTCTTCATGAACTTGCTTAGGAACAGGTCATAGTCCTGTGGATGATGTGACTGTTGCTACTATAGTGAACATGTCTGATTGTAATGTGCTAAAACTAAAATCTTTCAAAAGCTGCAGTCTGTTCCTTACTCCAATAACATTGCTAAATATTTTTCAATAGCTCTGTATGCATTTGAGAAATCTTGCGGGTAAAGATATTGCAACATTTTCCAATTTGATTCACTATGTCTAAGAAGTACTGTGCATCATTTATGCACTTCAGTACTGAAAATTCACTGATCTCTTAGATGTACCATGATGCCTTATTCTTGGATAATGTGACCTAGAAATGTAGTTGATGTTTTTGAGAACTGGCATTTCTCATTTTCTGTAAGGCTTGTATTCTGTAGTGCCTGATGTATTTTCTTGTGTTATTGGGAAGTAACAAAGATTCAGTAGCACAGATTCAGTTAAATTGAAAACATCATAAATAGTAATAAATAGTAAATTTGAGTATTGCTGAAAAAAGATACATTTGTCAAAACATTTTATTAGCATGATTTCTATTGTTATACTGTATGAACTATGTGTGCTGATTTGTTGGTAAGTGGTGGGGGTAGACGTTTTCACAAAGAATGCATCAGCTAACTGCCATGCATTGTTCAAATTTAAACTAGGCAAGATAACACTAGTTGGTCAAGCCATTGCCTTGAAGTACGAACTTCTGTCACCTATTTTGTTCAGTTGAAACAGACAAAAAACAGGACCATGACTATTAATCTACTTAGCATATTCGTTGTTGCTCTGAAAGAGCAGATGAAAACAAATGGAAGAGTTGATTGACGTTTCTCTTTAATGTTGCTCCATCCAGTGTTGTGACTTCATTGGATCTAGGCTAACTGTAGACTGTGGAAACTTCTGCAGATAACCACATCTCTTGTGCAGCTTCTTTGACTCTGACTTTCTACTCGAAACAGAGTACATAGTTCTGCACCTGTATGTTGGTCATGGGCTATCTTCATTCTCATTTGTTTTGTTTTTCAAGAAATTTGTCATCTTTGAGAACTTAGACAGGTGATGACTTGGCAAGATTGATACTTTTGACAGATGTTGTGAAAGCTTGGTGTTGCACTTGTCACTTCTGCAACAAATCATTTCCAATAATTTGTGATCGATTTCCACTGTAAATTGTTTACCAATAGCTACCTGTAGAACTTTGTGATATCGAATATTAGAGTCAGTGTTTCATCCTCCATGTTGGAATAATTGGATTATGTGTATGATCAAACCGCAGCCTTTTTGCAATCTTACGTGATGCACATTCCTATCCCTTTCTGAGATGCTTCAACATCCAGGATTGTCTTTTCCTTAGTTCTTTGTAGGATATTATGAATTGTTGGATACAAGCTTCTGTTGAATCAAACATATTTTGATATCTGAGCAAATTACTGCAGACGCTGGAATCAGTACTGAAAACAAGAAATGTTGGAGATCAAAGCAGGTCAAGTAGCATCCATGGACAGAGAGCAAGCTAAACATTTCGGGTCTAAGTGACTCTTCATCAGAGTTGATGTGATGTGTGGAGGAATGTTCTACTGCCACACATATGGAATATTGAAATTAACGAATGACAATGCTTTGTTGAGAAATGTTTGCAATGAATGGTGCTAGGAAATTTAACAAATCTGAGCCATGTTTACAGTTCTTCTTAATCTTGGGGAGTAGGCTTGTTATGGGACAGATTGCATAAAAAGATTGAGCCAGAAGTGTTGATCTGACCTGGCACTTATTTCTGGTGAAGGCAAGTGCTTCACGGTGAGCTGCTGTTTTAGTGAGTGTGGATTTTGGTTATATTCTTCTTTGGTTTTGTTCATCACTGTAGTATCATTGACGATACATACACATTCCAGCAAAATATTCCAGGAATATTTTCTGTAGTTCTGTCCATATGCTACTGAAATAGATTTTGACTGACAAATTGACTGAAAGAATAGTCTCTGGAAGCAATATCTTCCGATGGATATTTCTGTACATGGCACAGTGCTCATTGTTCTTGACATGTTATATTTTCTGACACAGCTCTGCTGGCATGGTAACTGTCATGATCAGATTCAGTGGAACCATCTGGAATGCCTTGGGTAGATTCACTGCCACCAATCTTTCTGCTTTGAGTTACATAAAAATCCTGATACCAAACTGAATTCATTGGATGAGGAGGCTTCACGAATGGCAATTTTGGGAGAGCTCAGCTTATCAGTGCAAAAGACAAGGCTGAAGCATTTGCGACAATCTTCAGCTAAAAATGCCCAGGGGAAGATGAAGTTTAGAATACAGATACTGAAACATGCTGGTGTACAACTCAGAGATAACTTGAGCAAACACTCTTGTTAGGTCCTCCCAGGTACAGATCTTTAAATTCTGACAGATGCAGCTGTGGTGTCAGTTAACTCTTGCAGGTACTATTTACCCTATACAATAATATTCTGAAAGTGGTGATCCCTTCAGATTTATTTGCCAAGATCCAGCCTGGAGAAAAATTTAGTTCCTGTGAAGTTTGGATTCTGGATTGCCGGAATTTAGTTTAGACATCCCTTTAGTGAAAGGTTTTGATGCATTGGATTCAAATATAACACCTTTCTTTGGAAAGTACGTAATGGAACTGATATACAGAAGGGAATATGCCAATATGTTACATCCAATTACAACATTTAAAAGACATTTGCACATGGACAGGAAAGGTTAAGACAGATATCAACCAAATGCAGACAAATGCATTTATTTTAGTTTAGGCAATCTTGTCATGGTTGAATTAGGCCAAAGGGCCTGTTCAAGCCTATTAACTGCTCCACGAAGTTCTCACTATCAACAAAGCCCCTCTCTCTAGTGAATACTGAAGCAAAAAAACTCATTTAGGGCCTCCCCTACCTCTTCAGACTCCAGGTACAAGTCAATGCATCATATTCTGCAGTATACTCTTCTAAATGTTATTTTGGAAGAGCAACATCAGCTATTGGACCTGCAGAATATGAAACACACCGACATAGTGATGCTGTGCTTTCATAAGGCTGAAGCCATTCTGTTGTGTTGAACCTGCGAGTCCAGACCTCTCAACAAAGTAGCTTGGTACCTCTGCTGCCTCACAATGCCAGGGTTCGATTCCACACTTTGGCAACTCTCTGTGTGGAGTTTGCACATTCTCCCCGTGTCTGCATGGTTTCCTCTGGGTGCTCTGGTTTCCTCCCACAATCCTAAAATGTGCAGATTAGGTGAGTTGGCCATGCTATGTTGTCCATAGTGTCCAGGGATGTGTGAGTTAGGTGGATTAACCATGGGAAAAGGGGTTGGGGACTACATGTGAGTGGGATGCTCTTCAAATGGTAGGTGTTGACTCAATGGGCCAAATGGCCTGTTTCAACACTGTAGGGATTCTATGATTCTATTCTAATTCATAACTATGCGTCAAAATCTTCCAATCCTATTCTCCTGTAAGTGATATCTTCTTTCCTTTCTTCAGAGCCTTCTTCTTTTCCAGCATATTTTTCTAAACTTCTTCTGATGTCTTGGCCTCCATTTGAGGTTTTATAGAGTCATTTTCCTGTTTTTTCACTCAGCTTTATCTTCTGAGGCCCTGTCCTAGTTTCAGAATTTTCCCCTTTCAGCTGTGACCTTCACATTGTTTTAACTTTAGATCCTCTCCCTTACTGGCAACGTATTTTATCTTGTGCTTCATGGAGTAGGAGACCTTTCATCAGGTAAGCCCTTCATCAGAAATGTGTAAATGGACGAGGGCTGAGAGGTATATAGAGGGGTGGGGATGGGGCTGGGGGGAAGGTCGGTGAGATGGAGATAGATGAATGCAGGTGGAAGGTAATAGTGATAGGTCAGTGCGGAGGGTGGAGCGGATAGGTGGGAAGGAAGATGGACAGGTAGGTTGGGTCAAGTGGGTGGTGCCGAGTTGGAGGGTTGCGTCTGGAATGAGGTGGAGGAAGGGGAGATTTGGAAACTGATGTAGTCGATGTTGATGCCTTGTGGTTGGAGGGTCCCGAGGCAGAAGATGGCAGATGGGTTTGGTATGACAGTGGAGGAGGCCCAGGCTTGCATGTCCTTGGGGGAGTGGGAGGGGGAGTTGAAGTGGTTGGCCATAGGGAGGTGGGGTTGTCTGATGCGTGTGTCCCAGAGATGTTCCCTGAACCACTCTGAGTTGACATCCTGTCTCCCCAGTGTAGAGGAGATCACATCAAGAGCAACAGACACTCCACCTCCACTCCCCTATTTAACTCTCAGTCACCTTCCCCCCTCTACATTCCTGATGAAGGGTTTATGCCCAAAACATAGAACATAGAATATTACAGCGCAATATAACTCTTTAGCCTCAATGTTGATACCAATCTGAAGCCCATCTAACCTATACGATTCCATTTTCATCCATTTGTCTATCCAATGACCATTTAAATGCCCTTAAAGTTGGTGAGTCTACTACTATTGCAGGCAGGCTGTTCCATGCCCCTACTACTCTCTGAGTAAAGAAACTACCTCTGACATCTGTCCTATATCTATCACTCCTCAATTTAAAGCTATGTCCCCTTATGCTAGCCATCACCATCCGAAGAAAAAGGCTCTCACTGTCCACCATATCTAACCCTCTGATTATCTTATATGTCTCAATTAAGTCACCTCTCAGCCTTCTTCCCTGTAATGAAAACAGCCTCAAGTCCCTCAGCCTTTCCTTGTGAGATCTTCCCTCCATACCAGGCAATGTCCAGGCAATGTCCCATTAAATCTCCTCTGAACCCTTTCCAAAGTTTCCACATCCTTTCTATAATACGGTGACCAGAACTGTCCTCAATACTCCAAGTGTGGCTGCTCCAGAGTTTTGTACAGCTGTGTCATAACCTTGTGGCTCTGAAATTCAATCCCTCGACTAATAAAAGCTAACACACCCTATGCCTTCTTAACAACCCTATTAACCTGGGTGGCAACTTTCAGGGATCTATGCACATGGACACGAAGATCTCTCTGTTCATCTACATAAGCAAGAATCTTTAAAGTAACCCAGTACTCTGCATTCCTGTTACTCCTTCCAAAGTGAATCACCTCACATTGTTCTGCATTAAACTCCATTTGCCTCCTCTCAGCCTAGCTCTGCAGCTTATTCATGTCCCTCTGTAACCTACAACATCCTTTGGCACTATCCACAACTCCACCAACTTTACTGTCATCCACAAATTGACTAACCCATCCTTCTACACCCTCATCCAGGTCATTTATAAAAATGACAAATAGCAGTGGCCCCAAGACAGATCCTTGCAATACACCACTAGTAACTGAACTCCAGGATGAATATTTCCCATCAACCACTATCCTCTGTCTTCTTTCAGCTAGCCAATTTCTTATTCAAACCTCAATCCCATGCTGCCGTATTTTGTGCAATAACCTACCGTGGGGAACCTTATCAAACGCCTTATTGAAATTCATATACACCACATCAACTGCTTTACCTTCATCTGCCTGTTTGGTCACCTTCTCAAAAAATTCAATAAAGTTTGTGAGGCACCACCTAGCCTTCACAAAACCATGTTGGCTATCCTTAATCAACTTATTCCTTTCTTGATGATTATATATCCTATCTCATATAACTATTTCCCATACTTTACCCACAACCAAAGTAAGGCTCACTGGCCTATAATTTTCAGGGTTGTCTCTACTCCTCTTCTTGAACAAGGGAACATTTGCCATCCTGCAGTTTCCTGGCACTATTCCTTTAGACAATGATGACATAAAGACCAAAGACAAAGGCTCTGCAATCTCCTCCCTGGCTTCCCATAGAATCCTAGAATAAATCCCATCTGGCCCAGGGGACTTATCTATTTTCACACTTTACAGAATTGCTAACACCTCCTCCTTGTGAACCTCAATCCCATCTAGTCTAGTAGCCTGTATCTCAGTATCCTCCTCAACAACATTGTCTTTTCCAATGTGAATACTGACGAAAAATATTCATTTAGCGCTTTCCCTATCTCTTCTGATTCCACGCACAACTTCCCACTACTATCCTTAATTGTCCATAATCTTACTCTCGTCATTCTTTTATTCCTGATATACTTATAGAAAGCATTAGGATTTTCCTTGATCCTATGCGCCAACAACTTTTTATGTCCCGCCCTGGCTCTTGTTGCTATGGATGCTGCCTGATCTGTTGTACTTTTCCAGTGTCACACTTTTTGACTCTGACTCTCCAGCATCTGCAGTCCTCAATTTCTCCTTTATCTTGTGCTTGAAGCCAATCCTGCTATCCAAATATTGAGATGCTAGTCCGCATATCCACTGTCCCTGAGAGTGCTTGCACCATATTTCTAAGTAAAGCTCTTCAACATTCTTTTCTTTACATCAGTACATAGCAAGTTATCAAATACAGCTCTCTTAGATAATGTCTGAGACCTGCCTCTTTACGTGCTCATTCTAGACTAGTGTATTCCATATTATTGATATCAAAATCATATCAGCAGTTACATTGTCCTCATTTACTTATATCTTATTATACCATAATGCAGAAAGAAAATGAAGGTCTGATTCAAAAATGAGCAGGAGATGAGTGAGGTAATGGTGTAGGAGTGGGGACTGGGAAATTAATATACCTTGCTGCAAAATATTCAGGGAAGATGGGGGAAAGAAAAAGGAAGTTAGCAGTATTAATCAGAGAAACAGTTAAACTTCTGACAAGCATGTTGCAGTTGAGTGAGCCACGTTGATTGGAATTAAGGAAGAGTATTTTCTACTGAGTATGTAAACTGGGAGAAAGTGAGGACTGCAGATGCTGGAGATCAGAGCTGAAAATGTGTTGCTGGAAAAGCGCAGCAGGTCAGGCAGCATCCAAGGAGCAGGAGAATCAATGTTTCGGGCATTCCTGAAGAAGGGCTCATGCCCAAAACGTCGATTCGCCTGCTCCTTGGATGCTGCCTGACCTGCTGTGCTTTTCCAGCAACACATTTTCAGCTCTGAGTGTGTAAACTGATCAACATTGGGAAGGAGAGAGCAGGGCAAATTTGGAGTTGAGATACATAAAGTTGCAAGAACTACAGTATAATGATACCAGGGACTTCAGTTACCTTAAAATAAACTGGGATAAGAACAGTAGAAAGGGCAAAGTAGAGAGGTAGTCTGTAATTTATTACAAGAAGAATGTAATCAGTGTGTTTCAAGTCCAATAGGACGAAAGCATTGCTAGATCTAGTTCTACGGAAATAAGTGGTGCAAATGGAGCATGTTTCAATGGAAGTGCATGTTGCAGTAGGAGAACATGTGGGGAACATTTAGAATAGATCTGGAAACTGACAAGGAAAATCAGATATAAAAACATGTGGCGGAGAACTAGTTTGCATGAGTTGAAAATGATCTGGAATCAAAATTTGATTCCAACAGGCAAAACAGTAAATGAACAACAAAAGGCAGTTATTGAGATGATGTAGGTACAGGAAAATGTGAAGTTCTGCACTTGGCAGGAAGGGGGGAGCTAAATATTTCTTCTCTTAGAAAGTAGTGTATTTATAGAATTCTTTTACTGCTGAGGGCTTTAGAAGCTGGAGTATATTCAAGGCTGAGATAAACTGATTTTAAACCACTAAGAGAATAAAGAGTTGTGGAGGAAATTTAAGAAGGTGGTTTTAGGATTATCAGATTATCTATGTTCCCATTGAATGGAGGAGCAGATCGCTGGGTTGGTTGAATGACAATCTTCTGCTCCTGTGTCTCATTGTCTTATGTTTCTGCAAAAAGAAATTGCTTTGTTGTGAAGGATTGAAGTAACTGAAGAAGACTATGCTGACTGGAATTTAGATGAAGAACATCTAATCTTACAGAAACTTATCCCATAGATGTAATTGGGTTCATAAACATACATGTTTCCATTTCTGACCAGCAAGGTGTACCTGTGAAAGTAATTCTAGGGGACTGGGGAGTATTCATGATATGGTAATAAATGCAAAGTCAGTTTCCAACTATGAACCTCAGAGAAGTCAACATGCCTGAGAGCTAAATTCTGAGAACTTAATAACAACATTGTATTCCGCTGCCAGGAAACTGAATTTTTGCTTCTCACCGTATTCAGTTCCCAAGCCCACCCCTTTAAAAGCTATGGTTTACTTGGAAAACTCCATCCATAATAGTCATTCTTCTAAAATCAATTAATTTAATATACTTTAAATGTGAGTTTCAAGTTATTGTAAACACTAGTTTTGAAAGATTAATACCATTTTGCACTTATCAGTGATCTATTAAATATTGATTCAACATAACTATTTTAAGACTTTTGCTCTTGAGAAAAGACTTTAAAATGATTTAATTTACGAAGATGAGAGCTATTATTACAATCTAACAACTAAATCTTCTTTGTTTACAGATGATGGCAAGCTGTCCTTTGATGAATTCAAGGCTTACTTTACAGATGGAGTCCTGAATTCAGAAGAGATGCATGAATTGTTTCGTACTATTGATAGCAATAATACCGAGTAAGAATATTAATACTTTATTCTAGTTGTAAAACAATACAATTCCACATTCATTTATTTTAAAAATTGGTAGTATTTTAGGTAATATTCCAAAATTCGGTAATTTTTCACAATTATTAACAGTATTAAAAGTATTAACAGTGCAAAGGCATCAAGTCGGTACCGGGTCCACTTTTCTTTGTCGTTTATATAAATGATTTGTATAAGAATATAGAAGGCGTAGTTAATAAGTTGGCAGATGACACGAAAATTGATGGTATAGTGGATAGTGAATGGTGTTATCTAATATTACAAAGAGATCTTGATCAATTGGGTCAATGGACTGAGGAGGTGCCAGATAGAGTTTAATTGGAATATTGCATTGTGGTAAAACATATAAGGGCAAGAATTATACAATTAATGGTTGGGTCCTGGGTAGTGTTGTAAAATAGAAAGACCTAGTTATTTAGGTACAAAATTCTTTGAAGTTTGCATCACAAGTAGATGGGGTGGTTAAAAAGGCATTTTTAAAAAGGCTTGCCTTTTTTGCTCAGAAGTTTGAATGTAGGGGTTGGGACATCATGTTGAAGTTGTAGAGAACATTGGTGAGGCCTCTTTTGGAGTACAGTATGCAGTTCTGGTCGTCCTGCTATAGGAAGGATATTATTATATTGGAGAAAATTCAGAAAGGGTTTACAAGATGTTGCTGGAAATGAAGAGTTTGACTTAGAAAAATAGGCTGGATAGGCTGGGCCTTTCTTCATCAGAGCATTGGAGGTTGACAGGTGACCTTATAAAAGTTTATAAAATCATGAGGGGCATAGATAAGGTGAATAGTAAGTGTCTTTTCCCAAGGGGATCAAATTAATAACTAAAGGGCATATTTTTACAGTGAGAGGAGAAAATTTTAGGAAAGACATGAGGGGCAATTTTTTACACAGTGCGTTTGTGTGAAATGAACTGCCAGAATGAGTGATAGATGCTGGTACAGTTACAACATTTAAAAGACACTTGGATTAGTACATAAATAGGAAAAGTTTGGAGGGATATGGGCCAAATGCAGGCAAGTGGGACTAGTTTAGTTTATGGAAGTGACATTACACAACTTTGCTTTATTTTTCCAATGACTGACATGAAATTCAGTGTAGTTCAGCTTTGTATTCAAGATATCCTAACCTCATATACTTCTCTCCCTCCGTAGCAATCATATGTGCCATACATAAACTCAATAGTGGAGGAGTTATTGGGCTGGCTTTTAAATTGCTGTTATCTTGGGAATGGTGGGTAGTAGCAAACCTGGCATAAGATCAAAGTGTTTGTCAGTGCCTTTTTACACAGCCAGTGTATTCATGTATTATATACAGGTTTCTCCACCAATTTCTCCGCAATCACTCAATGATGGTCAATACAACCCCCTGTGCAGTTATTGGTTGTGAGGTGGGTGGGGGGGTACCTCTATTCGCTGCTTAACCCTGGTATTCCAGGATCTCTTCTCTCGCAAAGAGGAAATGAGAGCAATGCGCAAGAGTAATGCCAAGACAAATGGATAGAATACATGTATTGAGGGTGACTATGAGGGAGAGGAGTGACATTGCATTGAGATGATAGCATATATCATGCTGGATGGATAATTGGGGACATGATATGTATAGCTAGAGAGGTCTGGATTCATCAATAGGTAAGTTGGCATGAGGAATAATGTGGTGTACAAGTTTAAAAGGCAGAATGAGGGTGACTGTTGTGACACCCATAATAGGATCTACTTAACTTTGTCACTGCTGGTATTCTTCCTGCACTGTTCAAGGCAGTAAATCACTTTTGTCACTAAATCCAGGAACATAACTGTATACTATACTCCTGACACTCATTAACTACACCTATTTGACTTCACTGCCATGATTCTTCCCCTCATCAATAAGGAATATACAGGTGATAACAGATTGATTAAAAATATCTATCTCACTGTGGAGCCTTACAGGATATAACATTAAACGGAAGCATTATGAAAATAAAGTGAAATGTCATTCTATGTTCTTCATAGAATGTAGAACACTACTGCACATGAATACACCCTTTGGCCCACCATGTCTGTGTAGGCCATGATGTCATTCGAATTAATCCCATCTGCCTCCACTCCCTCTATTCCCTTAATGTTCATCTATCTGTCTAAATGCATTTTAAACAATGCTCTCACTTCCTTGAGTTGTGCTTCCAAATTCAGAATCCATCAAACATCCTGTTAAATACTTGGATTGAAATTAATTCATACAGGTTAGCATCAGATACTGGTGTGTCAATGGAACAGCAGCAACTAAGATATTTGGGCTTTCACTTGGTATTTCAGACACTACAATTGAGCAAGGTCAGAGACCAGAGGTAAGGGCAGCAGTGGAGCGACTATGTTAGAGACTACAGGCAGATATTGAATCATGGGTCTATCAATAAACAAGGTAGAGTACAAGCCAAGTGTATATACCATAAAATGTTCCAGCCACAATGTGCATATTTGTAGATGGTTTGGGGTGTCTATTACAACTGCAAATGGCATGAAGTTGCAGACCTTTGCACTGATCTCTTCACCCATGTAAAGACCTAGGTAGAATATCAGATGAGTTCATATAGGCCTCACTGATGGCTTGCACACTATAACTGGAATATAGTCAGCATGGAAGGTTTCCTAGGTACAGGCTTGGAAGATTCAACTTTGTGGGATTCCAATCATATTTTGAAGAATTCTGGCAAATAATTAGTCATTGTTGGGATTTCCATTCCATTTCAGGTATTTGACCACACTTTCAAGAGCTGCCAGCCAATGGGAGAGCCAGTGGGCCAGCAGCACCACTGAGAGTAATGACTATTGCTGCGACTGTAGCTAGCTGAGAGGAAGTCCTGTGAATAGGTTGCCCTTTCAATAGCTTATGGAAATGGTCAGGCATTTTCCAACAAGAGGGAAGTGAATGTAGGAGTTGGTGGCTGTGGGGCTGTCTTAGGTGTCAGAGTTGAGGAGACAGGTCTAAGGGCCATACAGGTGCCTGGTTAGGAGGGCAGCTTGATCCATGTCCACATGAAGGCCAACAGTCGTGCCCTCACAAAAGGACAAATGGGGTAGTCAATGGTGGAAACTTCACAGCTTAGAGAGTACCAGCAGCAATCAGTATCAAAGTAACCTAACTCTATTTCTTCTGAAGCCACAGGTGATGCACTATATCATAGTGTTAGGAAGAGGAAGAATAAAGATTTATAAATGCAGTTCCCCTTTTGGTGAAGGGTCCTTTTTCTACCAGTAAAGTGCGAACGGTGATAGAAGGAGGCCCTTAATTGGTGAGGTAAGTGGTTCAACCAACCTCTGAGCAAGCCAGTTCTGCCCCTCCTTCTCTACATTGGTAAAATTCCATAATAATGGAAGACACTGGGTGCTCCATCCCCCTGCCTTCCAGACTATCTCTAATGGGCTGGTAGAGAAACAGCCTTATGAAAACCATCTTACACGGAAGCAATCCTGACTATCTAATTCCTGACCGATCAGCAATTTATTGCTTTTGGATAGACTTTGAGAATGATTATGGTGACAGAGGGCGTGGAAGGCATGCCCTCACCGAAGTACAGATGGGGCAGTCAATGGTGGAAACCTCACAGCTTAGAGAGTGCCAGCAGCAAACAGTATCAAAGTAACCTGACTCTATTTCTTCTGAAGCCACAGGTGATGCACTGTATAATAGTGTAAGAAAGAGGAAGAATAAAGATTTATAAATGGTTAAGATATGTGTTATATTATGTTAATTTGTTAGGTTTATGTTCAGTTCTTGAGCCAATTAAATATTATTTGTTTTCACCATTTTCCTTGTTACCCTTTTGTATATTCCTGTGATGAATGATACAACAGAAGTTTGTGACTATTCAAGGCCTCACTTATTAGCTTCCTATGAATGTCACAGCTCCATTTGAAGTGGATATTCATTTTCTACAAGCAGCCACCTAGAAAGAAGGCATGAGTTGTAGGTGCCATTGTTGGACTGGGGTGGACAAAGTTAAAAATCACACAACACCAGGTATAGTCTAACAGGTTCATTTGTAGGCACTAGCTTTCGAAGTGCTGCTCCTTCATCAGGTGGTTGATCATCAGAAAGAAGGCATAAAAGCTCAAGGAGGATGGACTGCAGCAGGATTAAATATTCATAGCTATTTGAAGACACCAGTAAATGTAGTTGTACAGTATTTGTGGTTGTAGTGACTAGTTGCCCACTAGAGGACTTTCTGGATACTGAGTACTCCTGAATGACCTAAGGGCATTCACCATTACATCTGTGTTCGATCTGTGATACTCAACAACTGTGGGAAGCCAAATAGAGACATATGGCCAAGCACCCACTCATTCTGACTCACAAGAAACCTCATGGCTGATTTAAGTCTAATTGTGTGAAAGGTTTTGTACTGGGAGGTTGTTTTCAAATGTCTCGAGGCTGTTTTTGCACAATGGGAGATTACATTCACAATTTAAGAAAAGTGTTCTGATCAGCATTGGAGGCAAATTTTACACAATTGCCTTGTCCTGGCAAACAAGCCATCAAACACTTAATCTATGAGATCATTCTGCAAATGTAGGTAGAATGGAATATAACCCCTACAGTGTGGAAACAGGCCCTTCAAAGAGTAACCCACCCAGAGCCATTCCCCTATTGCTCTACATTTACCCCTGACTGAAGCACCTAACCTATGCATCCCTGAACACTATGGGCAATTTATCATGGCCAATTCACCTAATTTGCACATCTTTGAACTGTGGAAGGAAACTGGAGCACCCAGAGAAACCCACGCAGACACGGGCAAAATGTGCAAACTCCACACAGATAGTCGCCCAACCTGCCTGTTAACATTTGATACAAAACAGACATTGCAGGTCTAGCAGCGTCTATGCAGAGAAAACAGAGTTAACATGACACTTCAGAGTTTGTTGAGTTCTGAAGAAGGATCACTGGACTCAAAACATTAACTCTATTTTTCTCTCCACACATGCTGCAATTTCAGTTTATGTTTCAAAAGTCCAGCATCTGCAGTTCTTTATTTTGTATTGTGTTTGATCCTGAGTATCCTCAGAAACTGGTGTTCTAATATTTCAAGGAAGCGTGTCTTCTGCTTTTGCATTCTGTGTTGCGTTGCCCCATGTGAGCTACACTTGCTACACTTCATTGTTCATCCCTGTTCTCCAAACAGGCAGCACATTTGTAAGGAACAAGCTGGTGCAGCTCTTGCTGTCAGTGCTCTTTTTGTTCCTGGTTCTGCTGGTACTATTCATATAATAATCATTAGAGCCACACTAAGTTAAAGTGAAACAGTATAAGCAGTGCCAGAGTAGAAATCAGCCAAAAAACACCAGAGATTTTGTATTCGTAAAATGCTTTTCATTTTCCCTGTACATACTTTTCAAACTGATGCAAGCACAATAACCAATTTGCACACAGGATGCGATGATAACTATGTTTGCTTTTCTTCTCGTGTTAATTGGCCAAGATTCTGTCGATAGCTCCATTGCTCATACTGCCATGGGATCTATTATATCCATCCAAGAGGGCACACAGGGCCTTAGTTTGACATCTCATCCAAAAGACACACCCCTCCAACAATGGAGCACCTCCTCAGTACTACAATGGAGTTTCAGATTTTCATACGCGAGTGGGATTCAAACTGGAAAATTGCGACCCAGAGGAAGAGGTACAGCTGAGGTACAGCTGACACAAATCCTTAACTTTCTAAGGTTGCAAAAGTAACCTTGCAAAGTGTGAAAGTGCCTTCTAGACTTTTAAGGGTGAAATCCCCAGGACAAGCACTGTGAACAAAGCCTTTCACAGAATCAGACAAAATCAGTGGTGAGGTTTCCTTGCTTTTTGGCATATTTCTTTGTTGGGTCATCAATCCCTCTCATAGCAATGCATATTTACATCGCTTTCACGGGCCAGTTCTGGGAAGCCTGGCATACACGTGAGTCCGAAGTAAATTTCAAAAGCCATGTTAATATCATCTTAACTGACCAACCAACCTATTGAAATTGATACCCTGTCTTTTCAAGGGGTCTGCTTGAACTCAAACTAATATATTCTAGTTAAATGCACAAGTAGGCAGCTTTCTTACAGAAAATGAGAAGTTTGTGAGTGCTTCAATGTTGAAAAGTTATTTTGATTCACTTTAGGGTTTACATTTTCCAGTTAATTTGCACATTTAAGATGGATTGAAAATTTAGTGCAATTCATGCACTATCTGCATACAACAGCATAGGGTGCATACCATGATAGCCAGCAGATGTATCCAACTTGAGGGATTTTTCAGCATCAATTTCTCTCCTATAGCTGTTTCATAAATATATCATGTCTTCCTCGGATATGTGTACTTTTATTTCTTCTATCATTTAGAAAAAAAATCAATCAAAATAATATTACAGATAAAGTGCCAATTCTCCCAAAACTTTGAGGCTAGGTTAATGCCCTACATGAGCCTTCTCCCACGTTATTCCATTTCACCCTAACTATGTGTTGCCGTTTATTTAAACTCTCTGCTATTCTTTCATCCTCCACCAAAAAACATACTGATAAAACATTTGGGGGGGATCTAGGGAATTATTCTTCAGTGAATTAAAACAGAAAGGGCTGGAGAAGCTCAGCAGGTCTGGCAGTCCCTGTAGAAAGAAAAAGGGTAAGCATTTTGACTCAACCAAGATGTACAAGCAATGACCTAGTTACTTACCTGGTTTTGGCTGTGGAATTTGAATTCAATAAAAATCTGGAATATTTTAGGTAAGAAAAGCAACCATTGTTACCTGGCCTGGCCTGGCCCCCATGAGATTCCAGGACCATCGAAATGCAGATGACTCTCAACAGCATCCTGAAATATCCAAGGAAGCCATTTGTTATATCAACTGCTGAAAAGTCTCAAAAAAGGGATGTAATGAAATGGACCATCATGCATTGGCTAAAGCGCCAGAAATGACTACGCTAAACACAGCCCAGCTGCTCAAAATTCTCCTTATCGACATTCAAGAGCTGGTCTCAATTAGTCAAGCAATGGAATCAACCCTTACATGCAATTTATAAAACATTTAAGAGGGGAACAAGGGAATTATTTTTAAATGAATTAAAACAGAATGTGCTAGAGAAACTCAGCAGATATCGCAATCTCTGTCATGGTTCCAAGGAAGGTTCACTTGATTTCTCCCCACAGATGCTGCCAGACCTGCTGAGCTTTTCCAGCAATTTCTATTTGTGTTTCTGGCAGTCTCTAACCCAGTCAGATCCAGCAGAGGAGATGGCACAGTCAGGAGGGAGTTGCCCTCGGAATCCTCAACATTGACTTTGGACCCAGTGAAGTTGTATAGCATCAGGTCAAATATGGGCAATGAAACCGCCTGCTGATTATCACGTACTGTCCTCTCTTGGCTGATGAATCAATACTCCTCCATGTTGAGCAAAACATGGCAGAAGTACTGAAGGTGGCAAGGCTGCAACATGTAAAGTGGCTGGGAGGGTTTCAATGTCTACCACCAAGAATGACTTGATAGCTGCTACACTGGGTCTGTGAAAGGTGGTGAGGGAACTACAAGAGCAGAAAACATACTTAACCTCATCCTTACTAATTTGCCAGCTACAGATGCATTTGTCCATGATAGTATAGGAGCAGACTTTATGGAGACAAAGTCTATTGTCAAGTTGAGGATACACTCCATTGTCATGACAAAATATATCCATTTGACACAAAGTGAGATAGATTTTGAACAGATCTTGCAACTCAAGAGTGGGCATCTAACAGCTGCAAGGGCGATCAACAAAAGAATTTTATTCCAACACAATCTGTAACCTCATGGCCCAGCATTACCCCAGCCAGAAGTGCTGATTGAATCATCCATCCTGACCTTTTTCAGAGGTCCCCAGCTTTACAGATGCCAGTCTTCAGCCAATTCAATGTATTCCATATGATTTCAAGTAATGACTGAAGACACTGGTCACTGTAGAAATTATGGGCCCTGACGGCATACCAGCAACTATTTAAAATGTGCTGCAGAACTTGCCATGCCACTGGCCTAGCTGTTACAACACTGGCATCTACCCGATAATGTGGAAAATTGTTGCATATATGTCCTGTACATTAAAAAAAAGGTGAAAATTTATGAAATATGTCTTCACCAATGCTATCAAGCAGCATTTGCTTAGCAATAAGCTACTTGCTGAAACTCAGTCAGAGTTCTGGCAGTTTTACTCAGTTCCTGACCCCATACAGCTTTGATGAAATAAGAATTCCATTCTGGTGATGAGCTGAGAATGACTGCCATTAACATCAGGGCCAATTTGACCAAATGTGGCATCAAACCTAGAAGTCAAGCAGAAACTTTCCAAAGGTTAGAGCTGTACCGAGCACAAAGGAAAGTGGCTGTGGATTTTGGAGTTCAGTCATCTCAGTTCCAGGATATTGTTGCAAGTTTCATCAGGATAGTGTCATAAGACAAACCACCTTCAGTTGCTTCATCAATCACCTTCCATCCATCATGAGATCAAGAGTGGCTTTGTTTGCAGAAGATTGCGCAGTGTTCAGCACTATTTATGACTTCTCTGATTCTGAAGCAGTCCATATTCAAATACAGCAGGACCTGGACAATATCCAGTTTTGAGAAGAAGAAAGTGAGGATTGCAGATGCTGGAGATCAGAGTCGAAAGTGTGGTGCTGGAAAAGCACAGCAGGCCAGGTAGCATCTGAGGAGCAGGAGAATCAACATTTCAGGTATAAGCCCTTCATCAGGAATAAGGCTTGAGGGCTGGGGGGCGGAGAGATAAACGGGAAGGGGGTGGGGTTGGGGCCAGGTAGCTAAGAATGCAGTAGGTAGATGAGGTGAGGGAGAAGGTGATAGATCCATCATCAAACTCTTACTACCCGATGCCTGGAGGAAGAAAGCCTCATATTCCGCCTTGGGACCCTGCAACCACACAGGATTAGTGTGGATTTCAACAGTTTCCTCATTTCCCCTCCCCCCACATTATCCCACTTCCAAGCCTCCAACTCCAGCCCTCCTGTCCTGCCAGACATTGACTTTTTTTTTAACATATTGGAATTTACATTTACAGTTTTTCCATTTGCAACAATGTTATTTCTGAATTTTTCCATTTCCATAATTTCTGTTACATTCGCAATTTTTCTGAAGCGCAAGTGATCTAACCCACTGATCTAATAGAATTTTTTCTCCCTTGCCAAAGCTACAAACATGTGATTCTCTTTTTGTTACTTTTAATTGATAAGCTTAAGAGACAATCTCATAAGCATTAAGTCGACAGTATTTGACAGTCTGACACTCTACAGACTGTTCTTCTGCCAAACTGGTCTACACAGTTATAGCTGTACCTGTCAAAACACTTTTTATCATTAATATCCATAAATTGTTTGACCACTTCATTTGTCCACCCACCCCATCAAATGGAGTAATATACACTTCCAGTAAATGTATGCATTAGGTGTAGATTCTTAATTGCAACCTTGAAATCAGAATCATCTCCAAGATATTCCCTCCTCCTTTGTCGTTATGCTGAAGCTTTTCTTTGGCCAACTCTGAATTCCCTATCTCTTTTGTGTTCAAGATTTTAAAAAAATCTATTTTCCTTTGTTTCTCTTTTCTCAATTTTCATTGTCCTCTGGTTTTCTTCTAGCTGCCCTTTCTCCAAGTCCATCTTTTCTTATTTCTAGCTGTATCTCAGCTAAATCCAACTGTGACATCAATGTCTAGGGTTCTTTTCTTTCAATTGTAAATATTGGATAATCTCTTGAAACATCTCATCCTTATAAAATCCTACTTTTACTTTAAACTTCAATTTATCTTCTAATTGTCTCAGTTTTGCTTTAGTCAAAAATTTCAAACAACCCACTGTTGAAACTTCTAATTCGAGAAAATTCTTAGCAACATTCAAAGTCATACAGTAAACTTTACCATAACACATCTGTTTTATGCCTAGAATCACATCGTATTTGTTAATTTGAGTAAGAGAAGGAGCTCTCTTAAACTGAGTGAATTCAAATCCTTCAAGACCTTCCAATTCTTATGATTCCTGAACAGTCAGATCTGAGACTGAAATTTGGTTAAAGTCATAGAGTCATAGAGTTTCACAACACAGATACAGACCCTTCAGTTCAAGTTGTCCATGCCAACCAGATATCCTGTACTGATCTAATCCCATTTGCCAGCATTTGACCTATTTCCCTCTAAACCCTCCCTATTCATGTACTCATCCAAATGTCTTTTATATTTTGTGATTGTACCCACCTCCACTACCTCCTTTGACAGCTTGTGCCATACATTTAAAAAGTTGTCCCTCAGATCCTTTTTAAGCCTTTTTTCTCTCAACTTAAACCTGAGCCCTCTATTTTGGACTCCCCTACCTTGGGAAAAAGACCTTGGCTATTCATCCTATCCATGCCCTTCATGATCCTTGGTTCTAGATTCCCCAGCCAGGGAAAACAGCTTCCTTGCATCTACTCTGTTCAGCTCTGGTTATAATTTTATGTTTCAATAAGGTCCCCTCTCATCCTTATAAATTTCAATGAATATGGGTCCATTTAAACCAATCTCTCTTCATTTGACAGCCCACTTTTTTTTAAAATAAAAGATTAATAAGTAAGCGTTTCACTGAAACACAAGCACATAATATGCAGCACTGGCTTTAACAATAAAAGCATAGATTGCTTCTAAAAACTGGAGTCAAGGAGAAGGGGTTGAATGCTCTACTCCGGCTCCGAGTTCCTATATTTGTAAAAGAATAGACTATAATGTAGAATAAACTAAATTATTTATATATAGTACAAATTGAAAGCTTTCAAAGCACACCACAAAAATAAAATATTCCATTTATCCCAACAACATCCCTTTAAGTACTCAAACACAAGAGAGAATTCCCTTCTTTATTACATATATAGGTTTGATTTAACTGTTGCTTTTGATTCCCTGTGATGAAAATTTGACTTTTATGTGCTTGCTTTTTTTAAAAGGGTACTATGGCAGTCTTTAAAAAGGCAATTACTGGAAGTTACTTGTCTCGAGTGGACTTCTTAGGCTTACTTACTGGAAAATTTGCTGCAAAATACCATGTTGGTGTGAAAGTTCCTATGAAAATGGGTTCTGATGGTTCCTCAATATGTGCTCTTTACAGTTCATATTCCTCCTCCTATTCCATTTTTTTTTGCCTCAGTTATAGAAATTTTTTGTCTTTGCAGCATTCAATGGTTTGAATGTTTTTTGATGTGGGAGAAGACAATAATTTTTCTTCAGACTTGAAAATCATTACCATTGATCTCAGACACTGAGTTAAGGGTAAGAAAAAGATGGTCGGTTCCTTATGAATATTAAAGGCACAGCATTCAACCTTGATGGAAGGAAGACTAGGCATTAGTGAATCAGTAACTTGATTTGCTTTTCCACTGAAGTCAGTTGCACAGTATATCCCCTACCTGGACATAAATGATAAAACCAGCTTCTTGCAGACAGAGGGAAATAGAGTTTATGATATTCTATTGAAAATTTTATTTTATCTTTGAAACAAAACTAAAATGGCAAAGGTACTTTCAGTGCATTTAATATCTCCCTCACAGTTTAAACATCAAACAATGTAGTTAGCATCTCACAGAAACCACGTAGTGATAAAGGAAAACATTCCCTTTCAGGAAGAAACAGAAATAGGTCTGAGCATGTAATGTTCCAAATTTAGAATGTGAGTGTAACTCAGTTTGAATAGTACAGCTATTAAATAATTCATTGTGGTCTCAATCAGCTCACAAAACCATAGCAAATTGCAGCACAGAAACAGATCATTCAAGTCAGCAGCAAAGCTTTTCCTTACATATACCTCCAAACCTTGTAGAAACACAGAAGATTACAACACAGGACAAAAGCAGATAATTCAGACTATTAAGTATTAAAATGTTTCCAGTAACTGCCAGCAGTTGCCTTTGACAGGAAGGAGTTAACTAAAACCATCATCATTTTTACATTTAGCTCTGCTTCAGCAGGTGCTGCATTTGGTAAAAGCCCAAAACATTAATATTGTTTTTGCAAATTGCAAACTTTAACACCAACATGTGTCAACATGATGCTTAAGTGAAGGAAAACAGTTTTAATTAGATTGTGTTTGATTAATTCTCAGTTCCTCAGCTTGCTAAAATGTTGTGTTAGTCATTCAGCTTCGAGGAAGTTTGCACAGGCAAACGTCAGAAAAAGAAGCAGGCTTATACCAAAATATAGCCTTAATGGTGTTTTGCTGTCCGTGGGAGTCATCAAAATGATTTGTGAAACACTAGAAGTGAGATGTGAAGCTAAACTGTAGAATTCAAGTATAAATGTGTGCAAACCAAATTATATTCTGAGTTCATAATGATCTCTTAACCTCATAGATAATAAGGAGTAAAAACAGTCAATGGTGTATTTGAAAGATGAAAATGACTCCTCCTTATCTGAAATTTTCATTAATTTGTGATCTATCTGGCAGGGGCAATGAATCATAAACAATTTTTATTCAGATCACGAGATTCACAGAAAACCAATGTAAATCCTATTTTGTTCCTATAGGCTTTCTATGCCTTCTGTGATGCCAATGCTGTTAGTCATTCCTTCAATGTCTTTGTTGTGCAGGTTGCAGAAGGAATTTAAGCATTAACTGAAGTCCAACAAACAATTAAAAGAAATATTGATTGCTAATCATATTTTGTTGTTATGCCGTTGACAAATAATGGTCTAATTCTAGCTCATGATAAGAAAATGATTTTTTCCTTCAAAGAATTGCATCAAGTCATCAGACTGAATCCATAAATTGCTTACATGGTTAGTGATGGTTGTCCCGGCAACAGACTGGTGATAGTGAATGTCTTATTGGTCGTCAGCAATTTTCACTTCAAGGATTTCAACCAGTGAGAAGTTTGAGAGATCAGTGAAATGTTAGAATTAATAATTCAGTTTGGCATCAGTACACAATAATAAATAAATTACTTGACATTTGAAATTAGAATAAACATTGTCAGACCATGCTAAATAATTCACATTCTTCAAACTCACCTTGCTAGCTTTTAATAAAAATTATGGTTTTTTTTGCTACGATTGATCATGAACTGCGTAAATTATTTCTGAAGAAAGTAAAACCTATTTGGGTCTTAGACATGTGAGCAGAGGTCAATAAAGTCCTGGAGAATTGAAGAAATCTCCATGATGTAAAAACAATGACTGCAGTTGCTGGAAACCAAATACTGGATTAGTGGTGCTGGAAGAGCACAGCAGTTCAGGCAGCATCCAACGAGCAGCGAAATCGACGTTTCGGGCAAAAGCCCTTCATCAGGAATACCTTGTGACAGCACTGTGTTTCCCAGATGAGGTATATTGCAGCAATGCTTCGCACTGTTAAGTAGATTAGTGCATGAAGTGACAGTTTTATTGTTGGTGGAGTTGTCCTGATTTTTCTTGGATGGATGACTGAATGGGACATAGCTTTGTGGTATGTGAACTAACTTCATTCACTGCCTTTAATATTTTTCTCTCTTCACTCTCAGCTGACAATAATTGAATTGATCTTCTTCAGCATTCTTTGTTACTTTTGGAAAAACATAATTTGCCTTGGCACATTGTGACATATTGCACTTTTGAATCACCCACTGAGCATCATGAAGAGCAATCACACTTTCTCACTTTAAAGTTAAGAAACAATATATACATAAGTGGGAAATTTGAATTATGCATTTTGATGGGATTGCAGTATTAAGAAGTATGGTATAGAAATCAGCTTTCCTTAGAAAAATCATAGGTGTTCTGGAATTTTGAAAATGCATTATTTTATACATTGGCACTTGAATTTAGAGCAGCATCTGTTTCCACATGGTTTCCAACCAGTAATGACAAATTCCAATGGAGGAAGGTCTGGCTGCTTGGCCTTCCCACTCTACTTTATCAATGACTTCACCCTTGCAGTCTGGATATCAGGCTCTCACAGGAATCAAAGTAGAAAGTGTTAAAGAAACTTAGCAAAGTCTGACAGCACCTGTAGAGAGAAAAGCAGAGTTAACAGATTGAGCCCAATATGATGTCTTTATCTCCAAAGGGTTTCTTCGCCTGTTTGAGATTTCCTGCCGAATGGAAGCAATCTCTCAGCAATTATCGTTTCAAGTCCCTTCAAAATCTTGAATGTTTGAATGACATTGTTCTAAACTGTAGAGAATATAGATCCAGTTTGATCAGACATTTATAATAGGGCAAATCCCTTATTCCAGAATCTAATGCCATTAACATTTACTGTGCTGCCTTCTTTCTGAAACAGGGAAACCAAAACTGCACACAGTACTCCACATGTGGTCTCAGTAAAATCCTGTTCACCTGTAACAAGACTTCTTCATTCCTGTGTTCCAATCCATTTGCAGGAAAGACCAACATGCCATTTGTCTTTCTAATTGCTTTCTGTACCTCAAATAAGCTTTCTGCAGTCACTACACAAGCCTACCTAAGTCTCTTTGAATATCAATGATGAGAGGTTTATACTTTTAAAAATATTATTTCTCTATTTTTTGTAACCAAAGTGATAGCTTCATGCTTTTACTTCCCTACTTTATAATCCATTTGCCATCTTGTTTCCTGCTTGGATGGTGGCTCAGTGGTTAGCACTGCTGCCTCACAGCGCTAGAGTCCCAGGTTCGATTCCAGCCTTGGGCGACTGTCTGTGTGGAGTTTGCACATTCTCCCCGTGTCTGTGTGGGTTTTCTCCGGGTGCTCCGGCTTCCTCCCACATTCCAAAGATATGCAGGTCAGGTCAATTGGCCATGCTAAATTGTCTATAGTGTTAGGTGCATTAGTCAGAGGGGGTGGGTTACTTTTCAGAGGGTTGGTGTGGACATGTTGGGCTGAAAGGCCTGTTTCGACTCTGTAGGGAATCTAATCTAATCTTGCTTAACCTGCCTATATTTCTTTGCAGTCTCTTTGTGTCCTTCCCACAGCTTACAATACAACAGGCTTTGCATTATCAGCAAATTATATATATATCAACAAATAGATATGTTACTTTCTGTCTTTTAGCTAAATTCTTCATGAAGATTGTAAATAGCTGAGTCTACAGCATTGACTTTTGTGGCACTCCACTATGCAATGTGCATCAACTTGAAAATGCCTTGTTTCTTCCTAGCTCTTCTTTGTGTCCATTAACTAATCCTCTATCTGTGCTTATATATTACTCCCAACTCTATAAGCCCTTATCTTGTCTATTAAACTTTCATGTGGTCCCTCATCAAATGTCTTTTGGAAACCTAGGTATATTACATTGATGATTTCCCTTTGTTTACTTACTGGTTACATATTCAAAGAGCACCAAGAAGTTTGTTGAACAGGATTTCCCTTTAGTAACACCATTTTGACTTATTTTAATCATGCTAGGTTTATCTAAATGTGTTGTTAAATCTTCCTTAATGATGGCTTTCAGGTTTTCCCAACATGGCCTGAAGTTCCCTATTATCTCTCACCCTCCTTTCTTAAAAAACAACTTTCAATCTGGTGGGACTGTTCCCAATTCTAAGACATTTTGGAAAATAATGGCTAACACATCAACGTCTCTGCAACTATCCTTTTGTAACCCGAGGGTGAAAGAAATCAGGGGCTGGGAATTTATCAGATTTTAGACGATATATATTCTAGAATACGTTTGTTCATGTTGATCTTACTTTTGTTATTCTTTTTCTTAGAAAATGACCTCTGCAGTTGGGAGATCAGAGTCGAAAAGTGGGGCACTGGAAAAGCACAGCAGGTCAGGCAGCATCTGAGGAGCAGGAGAGTCGGTGTTTCAGGCATAAGCTCTTCATCAGAAATTCCTGATGAAGGGCTTATGCCTGAAACATTAACTTTCCTGCTCCTCAGATGCTGCCCGACCTGCTGTGTTTTTCCAGTGCTACACCTTTTGACTCTTATTCTTTTAGTGCTTAGTTGCCATCTATTTGTGGAAATACACTTTTGCCGACACAAAATATTTGTTCAGTACCTCTGCCATTTCCTCATTCCCACAATAATTTCTCCTGTTTCTACTTCTAAGGGATCACCATTTTACTCCAGCTACTGTCTTCACTTTTATATACATATGATGAAGGAGCAGTGCTCCAAAAGCTAGTGCTTCCAATTAAACCTGTTATACTATAACCTGGTGTTGTGTGATTATTAACCTTATAAAAGCTTCAACTATGTGTTTTAATATTTCTGGTCGCACTCAAACATTTTCCATATTTACTAGTCATTTGCTGGTTTCTAAAACAATTTCAATGCTCAGAGTTTTTTTTTGCAATATTATAGACCTCCTGTTTTAATCTAATAATCCTGAACTCCCTGAGTAAATATTGGATGAGTATTTCTTGCTGAGTTTTTGTTCTCTAATAGAATGTACATCTGTTGAACACTCTCGAAATTTAAAGAAATACTAATGTTCATTTATAGCCAGATCTTTTAGCTATATACCCGATTAACCTTAGTCAGTTCTCTCCCCATATCTATGTAATTGGATTTGGTTAAATTTAAAATTCTTATTTATGTTTGGAATATGTTACTCTTAACATGAAAATGAATCATCATGTGATCACTGTTTCTCAGAAGATCTTTAACTGTGATGTTACTAATTAATCTGGCTTGATTTGGAGATGCCGGTGTTGGACTGGGGTGTACAAAATTAAAAATCACACAACACTAGGTTATAGTCCAACAGGTTTAATTGGAAGCAGTAGCTTTCAGAGTGCTGCTCCTTCTTTGGCTTCATTACACATGCTGAATCTAAGATAACTTTATCCCTTCTCAGTTCCACAATCTATGTTCCATGAAAGTGTCATGTAAACATTCTGCAAACTCAGTGTTGGAACATGCTTGCCAATTTGATTGTCCTAGTCTACATGACGGTAAACTTCTCCCACAATTATTACATTGCCTTTATTACAAGCTCCAAACATGAACTGCTCTGTCCACTGATATGACGGCCTAAAGATACTCCCAATAATATTTTCTGACTTCCACTTTTCATAATTTCGACCCATGTTGGTTATACATTCATGATCCTATAAGTCAAGATCCTTTCTAACTTACTGCCTTATGATATTCTTTGCAACCAGTGCTACCCTTCCTTCTTTTCCATTCTGTCTATCTCTCTGAAATATTCTCTATCTTGAATATATTTATTTCCCACCCTTGATCTCCTTGTAACAATGGCTCTGTAATGGCGATTACATTTAAAACACCCTACTTATGTCATTAGTTCATCTACCTTGTTGTAGGTGTTTCATACATTTAAATGAAGAATATATCATTTAATTTTTTTACTTCTGTTTCCTGGAATGACCTCAAAGACTGACGTACAATTTTTGCTAAACTCTTTGACACCTCCTGTCCCACTCTGCTTACCTTTTCACATATCACGATATTATTCTGATGCTTTCATCTTTCACTTTGTATGTTGTGTTTCTAAATCTCATTTCGCCTGAATCCCCCCACCCCCTGCCAAAACTCAGCACGAAGAGAATTGCAATGAATCCATTGCAACAGCACAAGGAGAAAGTCTGCAAAAAGTGACAGAAGAAAATCAAAGATACCAGGGTATTCATTTTCTAAATTCAGATTGACTTGCATCTTTATAGGCAATAGACAATAGGTGCAGGAGTAGGTCATTCAGCCCTTCTAGCCTGCACCGCCATTCAATATGATCATGGCTGATCATTCCTAATCAGTAACCTGTTCCTGCCTTATCTCCATAACCCTTGATTCCACTATCTTTGAGAACTCTATCCAACTCTTTCTTAAATGAATCCAGAGACTGGGCCTCCACTGCCCTCTGGGGCAGAGCATTCCACACAGCCACCACTCTCTGGGTGAAGATTTTCTCCTCATCTCTGTCCTAAATGGTCTACCCCGTATTTTTAAGCTGTGTCCTCTGGTTCGGCACTCACCCATCAGCTGAAACATGTTTCCTGCTGCCAGAGTGTCCAATCCTTTCATAATCTTATATGTCTCAATCAGATCCCCTCTCAGTCTTCTAAACTCAAGGGTATACAAGCCCAGTCGCTTCAGTCTTTCAGTGTAAGGTAATCCCGCCATTCCAGGAATTGACTTTGTGAACCTACGCTGCACTCCCTCAATAGCCAGAATGTCTTTCCTCAAATTTGGAGACCAGAACTGAACACAATACTCCAGGTGTGGTCTCACCAAGGCCCTGTACAGCTGCAGAAGAACCTCTTTGCTTCTATACTCAATCCCTCTTGTTATGAAGGCCAGCATGCTATTAGCCTTCTTCACTACCTGCTGTACCTGCATGCTTGCCTTCATTGACTGGTGTACAAGAACACCCAGATCTCTTTGTACTGCCCCTTTACCTAAATTAATTAAATTTAGGTAGTAATCTGCCTTCCTGTTCTTGCCACCAAAGTGGATAACCAGACATTTATCCACATTAAACTGCATCTGCCATGCATCTGCCCACTCACCTAACTTGTCCAGGTCACCCTGTAATCTCCTAACATCCTCATCACATTTCACCTTGCCATCCAGCTTTGTATCATCAGCAAATTTGCTAATGTTATTGCTGATACCATCTTCTATATCATTAACATATATTGTAAAAAGCTGCGGTCCCAGCACGGATTCCTGTGGTACCCCACTGGTCACTGCCTGCCATTCCGAAATGGAGCTGTTTATCACTACCCTTTGTTTCCTATCAGCCAACCAATTTTCAATCCAATCTAGTACTTTGCCCCAATACCATGCGTCCTAATTTTACTCACTAACCTCCTGTGTGGGACTTTATCAAAAGCTTTCTGAAAGTCCAGGTACACTACATTTACTGGATCTCCCTTGCCCATCTTCAGAGTTACATTCTCAAATAATTCAAGATTAGTCAAGCATGATTTCCCCTTCATAAATCCATGCTGACTCTGTCCTATCCTGTTACTACTATCCAGATGTGCCGTAATTTCATCCTTTATAATAGACTCCAGCATCTTTCCCACCACTGAGGTCAGACTAACTGGTCTATAATTTCCTGCTTTCTCTCTCCCATCTTTCTTGAAAAGTGGTATAACATTAGCCACCCTCCAATCCTCAGGAACCAACCCTGAATCTATCGAACTCTGGAAAATAATCACCAATGCATCCACGATTTCCCGAGCCACCTCCTTCAGTACCCTGGGATGTAGACCATCAGGCCCAGAGACTTATCAACCTTCAGACCTAACAGTCTCTCCAACACCAAATCCTGGCAAATATAAATTCCCTTAAGTTCAGGTCCTTCAGCCACTGTTACCTCAGGGAGATTGCTTGAGTCTTCCCCAGTGAACACAGATCTGAAGTACCCATTTAATTCTTCTGCCAATTCTTTGTTCCCCGTAATATTTCCCTGTTTCTGTCTTCAAGGGCCCAATTTTAGTCCTAACCATTTTTTTGTCTTTCACATACCTAAAAAAGCTTTTACTATTCTCCTTTATATTATTGGCCAGTTTACCTTCATACCTCATTTTTCCTCTGCGTATTTCCTTCTTAGTAATCCTCTGTTGCTCTTTAAAAGCTTCCCAGTCCTCAGTTTTCCCATTTATCTTTGCTATGTTATACTTTTTTTCTTTTAACTTTATATGTTTCTTAACTTCCCTCGTCAGCCACGGCCGCTCATGCCTCCTCCTGGGATCTTTCTTCCTTATAGGAATGAATTGATCCTGCAACTTCTGCATTATACTCAGAAATATCCGCCATTGTTCCTCCACGGTCCTCCCTGCTAAGGTATTGCACCATTGAACTTTGGCCAGCTCCTCCCTCATAGCTCCATAGTTCCCTTTATTCAACAGAAGTACTGTCACTTCCGACTGTACCCTCTCCCTCTCAAATTGCAGATTGAAGCTTAATGTATTAATGTCACTACTTCCCAATGGCTCCTTCACTTCGAGGTCTCTGACCAATTCTGGTTCGTTACACAATACCAGATCCAGAATTGCCTTCTTCCTGGTCGGCTCCAGCACCAGCTGCTCTAAGAATCCATCTCTGAGGCACTCCACAAAGTCTATTTCTTGAGGTCCAATACCATCCTGATTCTCCCAGTCTACCTGCATGTTGAAATCCCCCATAACAACTGTAGTAACATCTTTGCGACAGGCCAATTTCAGCTCCTGATTCAACTTACATCCGACATCCAGACTGCTGTTTGGGGACCTGTAGATGACTCCCAAGAGGGTCTTTTTACCCTTAATATTTCGCAGCTCTATCCACACTGACTCTACATCCCCTGATTCTAGGTCCCCCCACGCAAGAGACTGAATATCCTCCCTTACCAACATGGCCACCCACCCCCTCTGCCCGTCAGTCTGTCCTTATGATAGCACGTGTAGCCTTGAATATTAATTTCCCAGGCCCTGTCCACTTGAAGCCACGTCTCAGTTATCCCCACAATATCGTATCTGCCAATTTCCAAAAGAGCCTCAAGCTCATCCATCTTATGTCTTTAAAAAGGTAATGTTTTGGAAACTGAGTAGAGGGAGCGATGCCCATTATGGTGCCATGTCTTTCCAAATGGGGCATCAACAGGGTTTCTGCTGCTGTCCTAAAGACTACCTCTAACTCTCTCTTGGTGGTCCTTCACGCTAATGACTCCAGAGGAGTGAGATGGGGAAATGAGCTAGGCCTGTGTCCTTGCTATCATGTAGATTTAGCAGAATGATGAAAAATAATGTTTCTTTCAGAAAAAGAATGGGAACATGTAAATGAAAACATGGTGCACAAATTTATTGCCCATACCATCCAAGTTTGAATGGAATTGCAGGTGCAAACCTAGTGAACAATGTCACATTGCTTATATAATCTACTATCTTCATTCCTGGTTTATTCTTATCACCATCAATCATTGTCACTTTCATTACTGCTTCTGGCAATCAATTATGTTAATGATCAAGCAGGCAATTGTGAAGCACTGGTATGGCATTTAAGCAGAAAGTATTCAACTTTAATGTCTCTGTGTTCTTGTAAAATCTCCCCTTGTAGAAAACTGCAGCAACAGTGCATTTTAATAGAGGTATATATCCCAATAGATTGCATCTTGAGTTTGGAACATTTTGTTTCAGTAAAGTAAGTTTGCAGGCTACATCATCAAGCCAACATGACGACACAATAGTTTAGCAAACCAATAAATTTGTTCACCTTTCACTGAATGGATCAGAATATATCCTAAAGAATCATCCACCACATTCATAAGCCATTTCTCAAAACAACTGATTTAATTCTTTTGATATCATCTTCATCTTTTTCAGTCCGCAAATTTATTTCTCATTTGACTAAAATTATCTCATTTTACTGTGCCATCTAAAATAATTGATATTGTCTAATTTTCTATTTGCAATATATTGAAAAAGTGCCAGTAGAACCCCAATTGCAAAATAATTTTTAAATTTGAATGTCACTGAATTAATACAATCTAATTTATTAATACATTTAAAGATATACTCTTAGGGGACTTTTTAAATATAAGTGTGGTAATACTTCATGAGACACAGTGTCATATTATAAATATTTGATAATTCTTTTCAGCATCAAAGATGACCCATGGGTAAATAATGTACAAGGCAGCATGGTCAGCAGTATCACTAAAATATTTTTTTTTTTGCTTTTATTTTAGCAACCTCAACATTGAAGAAATATGTGGTAAGTGCTATGCTTTCACCATGTGCTATGCTCAATAGAGCAGCAAATAAAATGCAGGAAAAGATTTCTAAGATATTGTATTTTTTTGTGTATAATGTTAAATGTTTTATTACCCACTTAGCAATATGATCATTTAAAATATGTTTTTTTCAAACTAAAACTTGGAATTAATTTTTTAAAAACTGAATCAAACCGTTCTACATTTCTGGAGTTGTGTATATGGTTTACTTTTCATGCAAAAATTCATGACAACTGGATGTAAATTGTCTGAAAGAGAGTTCAAAGGGGACAGAGTAATGTAGTATTTATGTGTGTTCCAGTGGTTCACCGTGTCTTCTGTTTTGTCAGTCCATAATTGATGTTTTCTATTTGTCAGATTTTTGATCATAATTCCACAACACAATGTAGCCCAACTGATTATTTGATTTGTACTGATGCCTGTGGAGCTTATAAATTAAGTTAACAAATAAGAAACACAATTTTCTCTTCATGCCAATTCTCAGTATTTGCTTTAAACGCTTGAATAGTTTGCAGAAAAGCCTGGCTTCAACCACATCTTTGGTAATTTTCTTTACTCTGTTCTGCCATGCCCTGACTCCTATGAATAAGCTTGGCATTATTCACTGTTTTGAGGGAAAATAAGTGTTAGCCTTGGTTCAGCGGCAACATTCCCATTAAATGTTTGTTATTTCAAAGCCAACTTCAAAGACATGGACCAAAGTATCGAGGCTTACACATCAATATAGTGGTGATTGAAGTATTGAAAATGCTGCATAAAATATTGAATATCTCTTGAAATCACGCACAGATGTCACAATGCATGAATACACCTGGTTCCTTCTGATGCAGACAGGAGACAAACTCCATGTGCATATTGCTCAATCTACAATTCACTGTCAGCCATGACAAAATTTATTTCATCAATTGACATTCAAGCTGCGTAAATTATTTTAAAATTTAGTTTATTCATATGGACATTAGGAAGGTCAAATTAGTTAATCTAGTGGACTGGCCAGGTCAATGCTGGGCATCCTGTTTTACAGTGTGCCTTTTTAATGCTCTGATGAAGTGAACACAGTGTAAAATGGTATGGTCCAAACCCACCCATCTCTTGCAAAATGTATTACATTAAAAATACCCCCTTCAAGTTTCAAAAGGAAAGCCTGAGAATCACATATTTTTGTTCTGAGCAAATATCATTCCTGCTGAACTAAACACAAGAATTTATGTAAGGATTGAAATGGGAATCATGAATTCTCCAGATTCAAAGAGAGCATTGCCTCTAGTACTGTCCTCTGGAAACATTTCCAGTCTCAAAAACAGTTGTCATTCTGTGTTTCTTGTCCCTTAGTCAATTTTCTATTCTTACATGATTCCCTCTTATTCTCTGGGCTTTCATATTACTGGCAAGTCTAGTACTTGCAGTTCATCAGCTATATGAAATGGGCAATAATTAACATTCTTGCTAATGTAATTTCTTCATGGAATATTCATTTTTTAAAAGTTACACGAAAATTAATACGTAGACCATTATTAATTACTACAGCACTTTTTTGTGGATATCATACTTCCCACATTTTCACCTGAGACAATTAGAAAAAAAACACTAGCAGCATGGGAACTATATGGGACCCAGCCAATATAAGCATATTTGAGCAAACTTGGTGCATGGCAAGCAGTTCAATAAGTGACTGAACAAAGTTATTAGGTAGAAGTCATTAACTTTTCAGTAAATTCTAATCTTATTTATGTACTTGTCTCCTTTGATGCATACTAAATGTCCAGAAGCAATTGTAACCAATCCCAAAACAGAAATCTGAGGTTGAATAAGGCAATTGCTCAGGAAGAGTTAATATTGAAGTTGCTTTGCCAACAGAGTATTGAAAGACAAATGTTTAGAAAGAAGCTGGTTACAGGTGCGTGGGGAAAAATGTGGGCAACGAAAAGATGGAAGTAAATAATGTCACCGGGCAGAAATAGAAGGCTCATGGAGTAAATTTTGAAATGCCAAAGAAAAGGAGATAACGTTACAAAAATAGTCTAAAGACGAGAAAGGAAGAAGAGAAAAGAATTGTTCTGACTTCAATATCCACAGTATTTTATTTTATTATCCACAGTATTTCTGAACAGAAGTGATGTAGCAAACAACTTAGTTGTTAAGAATGTGCTCCATAACTGCCTTAATGGCATCAAAACATATAATATAACAATGGCCATGTCAATCTTGTGTAAGAATGAAAAGGAGATAGGAGCAGTGAGGAGAGACAAGATCTGATAAATGATCATCAACTTCAAACAATTTCTTTGTTAATTTGTGAATAGTGATGTCATAGTGCATGCCTCCTGCCTTGCAACATTTTCTGAGGTTTATTCTTCTTAGGTTTTCAGCACCAGCAACATTTTGCTTTTGTTTTCATCTGAGTAATCCAGTAATCCTGTCAAAGCCACTTATACTTGCACATGCAGCTTGTCTGACTGCTGTGTTGAATATCAGGCTACCTGCCTTGATGTGAGAATAGTGTGAAGGGATCTAGTCATAACTGACATTATCTGCTGGGAGCACTCCTGTCCTTGCTAGCTCCATATGAATTAAAAATAAATCAAAAAATAACTTCTGGGCAATGACAAATGTTTACAATTGTAACCCAGTATAATCTTGGCAGAGTTCAACTGCACTATTCAAGGGGGATGTATACACATATCTAACATCCTTTTTTGATAACTGACAGGGTTATACTCCAAAATCCTCCAAGTGAATTATGGTTTGGTATCTCTGAAGCAATCTTGGTTGGAGGGCTTTGGTCCCTGAAATCTTATGCCAGTCCATTATTTAGGAATAAAAGTTTGAATTCACATTTTAAATATTTTATGGAAAACTATATTATCACTTCAAAATTTGTTTCATTGGGTGTAAGACTTTTTTAAAAACAAACAATGATCATGAAAAGCATAATTTAAATAAAGTCACAGAGTCATAGAAATGTACAGAATGGAAACAGACTCTTCGGTCCAACTCGACTATGCTGACCAGATATCCTAAATTACTCTAGTACCATTTACCAGCACTTGACCCATATCCCTCTACACCCTTCCTATTCATATATCCATCCAGATGCCTTTTAAATATCGTAATTGTGTCAGCCTCCACCACCTTCTCTGGCAGATTATTCCATACATGCACCACCCTTTAGTTGAAAAAGTTGCCCCAAGGTCTTTTTTAAATCTTTCCCCTCTCACCCTAAACCTATGCCCTCTAGTTCTGAACTCCCTCATCCCAGGAACAGACTTTGTTTATTCACCCTATCCATGCCCCTCATGATTTTATAAACCTCTATAAAGTCACCCCTCAGCCTCCGATGCTCCACAGAAAACAGCCTCAGCCAATTCAGCATCTCCCTGTAGCTCAAATCCTTCAACCCTGTCAACATCCTTGTAAATCTTTTCTGAACCCTTTCAAGTTTCACAACATGTTTCCTATAAAAGGGAGACCAGAATTGCACACAATATTCCAAACGTGGCCTAACCAATGTCCTGTACAGCCACAAAATGACCTCCCAATTCCTATATTCAATGCTCTGACCAGTAAAGGAAAGCATATCAAACACCTTCTTCACTATCCTATCTACCTCAGACTCCATTTTCAAGGAACTATGAACCTGCACTCCAAGGTTCTTTGTTCAGCAACATGCCCAGGACCTTACCGTTAACTGTATAAGTCCTGTCCTGATTTGCTTTTCCAAAATGCAGCATTTAATCTGTGATTCTTTCTTTTTTAACTCTTGCATTTTGGAGCTATCTTTGAAGACATAATAGTTGGAGATAGGGCAGTTACACACTAGAGCAGTCACTCCTGGTCCCATTGTTGTGAATGTAAGAATAGTGAGTTTGTTTTGACATTTCATGCGTACATTTTTCTTATGTAAATCCAGTACTTTACTTTCTACTTAAAATTTTATGAACACATCTCAGAAACTTACTTTGCCACTTCTTTTTCTGCTGTTTCTAATGGAATATCCCTCAAGCAGCACAACTGCACCTCCCACAAGTGTCATAGTTCCACTTCTCACATTTCTTCTACCTTCTATCCATGAGAATAACAATTTATCCCAAATTATGGGTGGTTGTTTTTATGATTCCTCTATCACATTGCTAACATTTCAAAGTGTGTCATTGACCATACATAGCTTTGGGACATCCCAAAGTTGTAAATGATTCTATTGTCTAAACGACTGGTCAGAAACCAAAAGTACTTATGTAAATATTGAACTTTTAATTAACCTTATGTTTTTTTAAGAAATAGAACACAACCACAGAAGATGGCTGTGGATGTAAAGACAGTGGTTGTCTGAAGAGGAATTTGAGAATTTTGCATTCAAAGTGGTTTGAGGGAAACTAAATTTAAAAATAATCTCAAAGGAAGGGAGGCAAATCAAAACAAACAGGACTGTGACTGTGGCTACAAGATAACAAGGGATGGACTGCCACATTCCCACTTTCTGCGGAAAGCCATTTCCAATGGATTATGTTGCAAACTGCAGACATGAATTTTATTCTCCTTTCAAGAGTAGGGGTTAGAAAACAAATGTAATTCTGGTCTGGGTGCGTTAATGGATAAAGGTGTGTGCTGTAAGGGTCACAGCTGAGAAAACTGCTAGTCATCCCTGCACAAGAGATGAAAAGAAAGGATGTCTCTCTCTCTTTCTTTCTTTGCTGAACCCAGTGAGTGAGTGAAACAGGATAAAGCCATTTCAGCTGACCTGCAAAACCAAGCTTCTCAAAATCAACTGAGATTTTGAACAATGCTTTCCACTCCTGATGAAAGAGAATCATGGGATATGTTGCATAACTCAATAATTCTGAAAATGTTAATGTTGGAGACACCACTAAGCCCCACCCAATCTGATGGCACCATAAGGACATGGTGAATAAAAAGCAGAACATCCTAAGATATTGTAGGGTGAAGACATATTCACAGGTCTCCCAATATTCTTAGTGACAATGACTAACTTACTAATGTAACCTAAACCGATTGCTATTGTGCAAGAGATTTTGTCTTATTTAAGACTTGCTAGTGTGTTTGGTATACCACTGTAAATGGATAGGACTTGGACACAGTCAACTATTCCAACCACAAGTTGGTTTTGAAAATGAAATTCCTTGAAAAGTTTATATTGGTTGGCATCACAGCACATACAACATAGTAGTGTTAGTGGGTATCATTGCATAATAAGGAGAAAGTGAGGATTGCAAATTCTGGAGATCAGAGTCAAGAGTTTAATGCTGGAAAAGCACAGCAGGTCAGGCAGCATCCAAGGATATTTCCTGTTGAAGAGGCTTATGCCCTTAACATGCATTCACCTGCTCCTCGGATGCTGCCTGACCTGTTGTGCTTTTCCAGCATCACACCCTCATTGCATAATAAGATAACAATGGTGAGAATTCCCGTGAAGCAAGAGCTGAGAATTCCAATGGACGCAGAGGCAATAATGAATGATTATAGCTTTAAAGACTGTATGGCTTGAAGAATTACTCTTACAGTCCCAGCTGCAACAGCTGAGCTGTCAAACAATCTCACAGAAAGATCAGAAAAGGAGAAAAAGCACTAAATAGTTAAACCTTTTGTTGCAAACTGGTAAGAGGAGCACAGAAGCAATTGTTAGCCAGAATCTAGTCAGGCCCAATGGTTAGGGATTGTATTGGGAAGTGACATCTTGATGTACAGAAGAATGAATTTACTGGTGCTAATTAAAGATGCAGTACTACAAAGGAACCTCAATTATCTTTTGTTTACAGTGAATAAAAATGAACCCAGCTTACTGAAATGCTGCCGAGAACAGTCCTGGACATTGATGGCAGCCCAGGCACTGTCTCTCTCTCTCTCTCTCTCTCTCCCCACACTTTCCCTGGAGATCTACACAGGAGTGTACCCAAAACCGCCCTTCCCCAGATAATCTGTCAAATATTGTCCTGTATAGGGCAAAGGTGGAATTTGTGAAAACATTGCAGTGAGAAGTTGTATGTGTGTGTGTGTGCGTGTGCGCTATTTTGAGACTCACCCTTGCAAAGGCAGCAGTAGTTTTGATGTTGGTGTCCAGTCTGGCTGCCCTGGAGATGTGTGGGGGTGGGGGCAGACAGGCTGACAGGGGCTTGCCGGGGCACACAGATGGAGGCGTGGCTGGGTCTGACAGGGGTGGGGTGCGTGGGGCGGCTGGGTTCGACGGGGGCGGTGTTGGATTGGGTTGTGGGGCGGGGATGGTGTTGGATGGGGTTGAGGGGGTGGATGGGGGGTGCGGTGTTGGATGGGGTTGGGAGGGCGGACAGGGGGTGATATTGGATGGGGTTGGGGCCTACATGAGCACAGTTTTGGAGGGCTGACAGGGGACGGTGTTGGATGGGATTGGGGGATGGACAGTGGGCGGTGTTGGATGGTGTTGAGGTGCAAAAGAGGGCGGACAGGGGCAGTGTGAATTGGGTTGTGGGGGCAGACATGGGGCAGTGAAAGATGGGATTGTGGGGACGGGTGGTGAAAGATGGGGTTGTGGGCATGGGCGATGGTGATGGATGGGGTTGTGGGGTGGACAGGCGGTGGTATTGGATGGGGTTATGGGAGTGGGGGGTGGTGTTGGATGGGATTGTGGGGGCAGACGGGGGCGGTGTTGGATGGGGTGGGGGATGTGGGGGATGGTGTTGGATGGGGTGGGGCAGAGGATGGTGTTAGATGGGGTTGTGGGGGCAGAAGGTGGTGTTAGATGGGGATGTGGGGGTGGGGATGGTGTTGGATGAGGTTGTGGAGGTGGGGGATGGTGTTGGATGGGTTTGGGGCAGATAGGGGGCGATGTTGGAGGGGTTGTGGGCGCAGGGATGGTGTTGAATTGGGTTGTGGGAGTGGACAGTGGGCAGTGTTGGATGTGGTTGTGGGGGTGGTGTCCGATGGGGTTTGGGGCAGGGGTGATGTTGGATGGGTTGGGGGCAGACAGGGGGCGGTGATGGATGGGCTTGTGGGCACAGGGGTGGTGTTGAATTGGGTTGTGGAGGCGGACAGTGGGCAGTGTTGGATGGGGTTGTGGGGGTGGTGTCGGATGGGGTTTTGGGGACAGGGGTTGTGTTGGATGGGTTGGGGCAGACAGGGTGTGGTGTTGGATGGGGTTGTGGGAGCAGACAGGGGGCGGTGTTGGATGGGGTTATGTGGGTGGGGCAGAGGATAGTGTTGGTGTTGGATGGGGTGGGGCAGAGGATGGGGTTGTGGGGGCAGAAGGGGCGGTGTTGGATGGGGTAGTGGGGGTGGACAGGGGGCGGTGTTGGATGGGGATGTAGGGGCAGACAGGGGGCGGTATTGGTTGGGGTTGTGGGGGCAGACAGGGGGCGGTGTATGATGGGGTTGTGGGGGTCGACAGGGAGCGGTGTTGGATGGGGATGTGGGGGTGGACAGGGGGCGGTATTGGATGGGGTTATGGGGGATGGTCAGGGGCTGCGTTGGATGGGGTTGTGGGGGCCGGGGATGGTGTTGGATGGGGTTATGGAGGCGGACAGAGGGCGGTGTTGGATGAGTTGTGGGGTTGGGTGGTGGCGTTGGATGGGGATGTGGATGTAGACAGGGGGTGGTGTTGGATGGGGTGTGGTGTTGAATGGGAAAGTGGGGACTGGGATGGTGCTGGATGGGGTTGTGGGAGCAGACAGGGGGGTGGTGTTGGATGGGGTGGGGGCAGAGGATGGTGTTAGATGGGGTTGTGAGGACAGACAGGGTTATGGTGTTGGATGGGGTTGTGTGGGCTGAAGGAGGGTGTTGGATGGGGTTGTGGGGGCAGGGGATGGTGTTGGATGGGGTTGTGGGGGCAGGGAATGGTGTTGGATGGGGTTGTGGAGGTGGGGGATGGTGTTGGATGGGTTTGGGGCAGACAGGGGGCGATGTTGGAGGAGTTGTGGGCGCAGGGATGGTGTTGAATTGGGTTGTGGGAGCGGACAGTGGGCAGTGTTGGATGGGGTTGTGGGGGTGGTGTCGGATGGGGTTTGGGACAGGGGTGGTGTTGGATGGATTGGGGGCAGACAGGGTGTGGTGTTGGATGGGGTTTTGGGAGTAGACAGGGGTTGTGTTGGATGGGGTTGTGGGGGTGGGGGTTGGTGTTGGATGGGGTTGTGGGGGTGGGGGTTGGTGTTGGATGGGGTTGTGGGGGCAGAGGGGGGTGTTGGATGAGGTTGTGGGGGCAGGGGATGGTGTTGGATGGGGTTGTGGGGGTGGGGGATGGTGTTGGATGGGGTTGTGGTGGCAGGGCTGTTGGGGGCAGACAGGGGGCGGTGTTGGATGGGGTTGTGGGAGCAGGGGATGGTGTTGGATGGGGTTGTGGGGCTGGTGTCAGATGGGGTATTGGGGGCAGGGGTTGTATTGGATGGGTTGGGGGCAGGCAGGGTGTGGTGTTGGATGGGGTTGTGGGAGCAGACAGGGTGTGGTGTTGGATGGGGTTGTGGGGCGGGGAATGATCTTGGATGGGGATATGGGTGCTGACCGGGGGCCATGTTGGATAGGGTGTTGCGGGCGGTGGGTTGGTGTTTGATGGGGTTGTGAGAGCAGATGGCGGAGTGGTGTTGGATGGGGATGAGGGGGCGGACAGGGGGCGGTGTTGGATGGGGTTGTGGGGTGGGTGGTGGTGTTGGATGGGGTTGTGAGGGTGGACGGGGGCGGTGTTGAATGGGAAAGAGGGGACCGGGATGGTGCTGGATGGAGTTGTTTTGGTTGGGGTTGTGGGGGCGGACGGGTGGGGGTGGTGTTGGATGGGGTGGGGAGTGTGGGGGATGATGTTTGATGGGGTGAGGGAGCGGGGGATGGTGTTGGATGTGGTGGGGGCAGAGGATGGTGTTAGATGGCATTGTGGGGACAGACAGGGGTATAGTTTTGGATGGGGTTGTGGGGGCGGGGAATGATGTTGGATGGGGTTGTGGGGGCAGAGAGGGGTGTTGGATGGGATTGTGGGGGCAGGGGACGGTGTTAGATGGGGTTGTGGGGGAAGACAGGGGTCGGTGTCGTTGTCGGATGCGGTTGTGGTGGCAGGGGATGGTGTTGCATGGGGTTGTGGGTGTGGGGGATGGTGTTGGATGGGTTGGAGGCAGACAGAGTGTGGTATTGGGTGGGGTTGTGGGAGTAGACAGGGGGCAGTGTTGGATGGGGGTGTGAGGGCAGACAGGGGGCGGTGTTGGATGGGGTTGTGGGGGTTGGGGTTGGTGTTGGATGGGGTTGTGGGGGCGGACAGGGGGCAGTGTTGGATGGGGTGTTGCGGACGGGGTTTGGTGTTTGTTGGGGTTGTGAGGGCGGACGGGAGGGGGTGTTGGATGGGATTGTGGGGGTGGTCAGGGGCTGCGTTGGATGGGGTTGTGTGGTCTGGGGATGGTGTTGGATGGGGTTGTGGGGGCGGACAGGTGTTGGTGTTGGATGGGGTTGTGGGGGCTATGGGTTGGGTGGACATGTTGGATGGGGTTGTGGGGGCAGACCGGGGGCAGTGTTGGAGTGGTGTGGGCGGGGGGGTGGTGTTAGATGCAGTTGCGGGGATGGACGGGAGTGGTTTTGGATGGGGTTGTATGGGTGGGCTGGGATGGTGTTGAATGGGGAACTGGGGACCGGGGATGGTGCTGGATGGGGTTGTGGAGGCAGACAGGAGGGTGGTGTTGGATGGGGTTGTGGGGGCGGTGGGTGGTGTTGGATGGGATTGTGGAGCGGAGGATGGTGTTGGATGAGGTTTTGAGGGGAGTGCAGGGGGCAGTGTTAGATGCGGTTGTGGGGGCAGACAGGAGGCAGTGTTGGATGGGGTTTTGGGGGCTGGGGACAATGTTGGATGGGTTTGTGGAGTGGGGGATGGTGATGGATGAGGTTGTGGGGGGGACAGGGAGCAGTGTCGGATGGGGTTGTGGTGGCGGGGGTGGTGTTGGATGGGGATGTGGGGGCAGACAGGGGCGGTGTTGGATGGGGTTGTGGGGACTGGGGATTGTGTTGGATGGGTTGAGGGCAGACAGGGGGCAGTGTTTGATGGGGTTGTGGGGACAGGGGCGATGTTGGATGGGGTTGTGGGGGCAGACAGGGGCGGTGTTGGATGGGGTTGTGGGGGCAGACGGGAGCAGTGTTGGATGGGGTTGTGGGACAGGTGGCAGAGTTCGATGGGGTTGTGGGGCAGGAGGCGGTATTGGAAGGGTTTGTGGGGCAGGTGGCAGTGTTGGTTAGGGTTGGATGGCAGGGGTCGGTGTTGGACGGGGTTGTAGCGGCAGGGGACAGTATTGGATGCTGTTATGGGGGCGGACGGGGCAGTGTTGGATGGGGTTGTGGGGACAGGGAATGGGGTTGGATTGGGTTGTGGGGGTGGACAGGGGACAGTGTCAGATGGGGTTGTGGGAGCGGGAACGGGGGTGGTGTTGGCTGGGTTGGGGGCAGACAGGGTGCGGTGTTGGATGGGGTTGTGCGGGCAGGGAGCGGTGTTGGATGGGGTCGTGGGGCAGGGGGCGGTGTTGGATGGGGTTGTGGGGCAGGGCGTGGTGTTGGATGGGGTTGTGGGGCAGGGCGTGGTGTTAGATGGGGTTGTGGAGGCGAGCAGGGAGTGGTGTTGGATTCGGTTGTGGGTCAGGGGACAGTGTTGGATGGGGTTAGGTGGGCAGGGAGCGATGTTGGATGGGGTTGTGGGGGCGGACAGGGGGCGGTGTTGGATGGGGTGGGGCAGGGAGCGGTGTTGGATGGGATTGTGGGGGCAGACAGGAGACAGTGTTGGATCGGGTTGTGGGGGCAGGGGGCAATGTTGGATGGGATTGTGGAGCGGGGGATGGTATTGGATGAGGTTGTGGGGGCGGACAGGGGGCGGTGTTGGATGGGGTTAGGTGGGCAGGGAGCGATGTTGGATGGGATTGTGGGGGCAGACAGGAGACAGTGTTGGATTGGGTTGTGGGGGCAGGGGGCGGTGTTGGATGGGATTGTGGAATGGGGAATGGTGTTGCATGAGTTTGTGGGGGGTCAGGGGGCGGTGTTGGGTGAGGTTGTGGGGGCGGACAGGGGGTAGTGTTGGATGGGGCTGTGGGGGCGGAGATGGTGTCGGATGGGGTTGAGGGGCGGACAGGGGGCAGTGTTAGATGGGGTTGTGGGGGCAGACAGGGGCAGTGTTGGATTGGTTGAGGGCAGACAGGGGGCAGTGTTGGATGGGGTTGTGGGGACAGGGGCGGTGTTGGATGGGGATGTGGAGGCAGACAGGGGCAGTGTTGGATGGGGTTGTGGGGTCTGGGGATTGTGTTGGATGGGTTGAGGGCAGACAGGGGCAGTGTTGGATGGGGTTGTGGGGACAGGGGCGGTGTTGGATGGGGATGTGGAGGCAGACAGGGGCAGTGTTGGATGGGGTTGTGGGGTCTGGGGATTGTGTTGGATGGGTTGAGGGCAGACAGGGGCACTGTTGGATGGGGTTGTGGGGACAGGGGCGGTGTTGGATGGGGTTGTGGGGGCAGACGGGGCGGTGTTGGATGGGGTTGTGGGGCAGGGAGCGGTTTTGGATGGGGTTGTGGGGCAGGGGGTAGTGTTGGATGGGGTTGTGGAGGCAGGCAGGGAGCAGTGTTGGATTCGGTTGTGGGACAGGGGACGGTGTTGGATGGGGTTAGGTGGGCAGGGAGCGGTGTTGGATGGGGTTGTGGGGGCAGACAGGGGGTAGTGTTGGATGGGGTTGTGGGGCAGGGAGCGGTGTCGGATTCGGTTGTGGGACAGGGGACGGTGTTGGATGGGGTTGTGGGGCAGGGTGCAGTGTTGGATGGGGTTGTGGGGGCAGGAGGCATTGTTAGATATCTTTGAGGGGCCAAGGGATGGGGTTGGATAGGTTTGTGGGGGTGGATGGGGGCGGTGTTGGATGGGGTTGTGGGAGCGGGAGCGGAGGTGGTGTTGGCTGGGTTGGGGGCAGACAGGGTGCGGTGTTGGATGGGGCTGTGCGGGCAGGGAGCGGTGTTGGATGGGGTTGTGGGGAAGGGGGCGGTGTTGGATGGGGTTGTGGGGCAGGGAGCGATGTTGGATGGGGTTGTGGGGCAGGGCGTGGTGTTAGATGGGGTTGTGGAGGCAGGCAGTGAGTGGTGTTGGATTCGGTTGTGGGTCAGGGGACGGTGTTGGATGGGATTAGGTGGGCAGGGGGCGGTGTTGGATGGGGTTGTGGGGCAGGGAGCGATGTTGGATGGGGTTGTGGGGCAGGGCGTGGTCTTAGATGGGATTGTGGAGGCGGGCAGGGTGTGGTGTTGGATTCGGTTGTGGGTCAGGGGACGGTGTTGGATGCGGTTAGGTGGGCAGGGAGCGATGTTGGATAGGGTTGTGGGGGCGGACAGGGGGCGGTGTTGGATGGGGTTGTGGGGCAGGGAGCGGTATTGGATGGGATTGTGGGGGCAGACAGGAGACAGTGTTGGATCGGGTTGTGGGGGCAGGGGGCAATGTTGGATGGGATTGTGGAGCGGGGGATGGTGTTGGATGAGGTTGTGGGGGCGGGGATGGTGTCGGATGGGGTTGAGGGGCGGACAGGGGGCAGTATTTGATGGGGTTGTGGGGGCAGACAGGGGCAGTGTTGGATTGGTTGAGGGCAGACAGGGGGCAGTGTTGGATGGGGTTGTGGGGACAGGGGCGGTGTTGGATGGGGATGTGGAGGCAGACAGGGGCAGTGTTGGATGGGGTTGTGGGGTCTGGGGATTGTGTTGGATGGGTTGAGGGCAGACAGGGGCAGTGTTGGATGGGGTTGTGGGGACAGGGGCGGTGTTGGATGGGGTTGTGGGGGCAGATGGGGCGGTGTTGGATGGGGCTGTGGGGCAGGGAGCGGTTTTGGATGGGGTTGTGGGGCAGGGGGTAGTGTTGGATGGGGTTGTGGAGGCAGGCAGGGAGCGGTGTTGGATTCGGTTGTGGGACAGGGGACAGTGTTGGATGGGGTTAGGTGGGCAGGGAGCGGTGTTGGATGGGGTTGTGGGGGCGGACAGGGGGTGGTGTTGGATGGGGTTGTGGGGCAGGGAGCGGTGTCGGATTCGGTTGTGGGGCAGGGGACGGTGTTGGATGGGGTTGTGGGGCAGGGTGCAGTGTTGGATGGGTTTGTGGGGGCAGGTGGCATTGTTAGATATCTTTGAGGGGCCAAGGGATGGTGTTGGATAGGTTTGTGGGGGTGGATAGGGGGCGGTGTTGGATGGGGTTGTGGGGGTGGACAGGGGACAGTGTCGGATGGGGTTGTGGGAGCGGGAGCGGGGGTGGTGTTGGCTGGGTTGGGGGCAGACAGGGTGCGGTGTTGGATGGGGCTGTGCGGGCAGGGAGCGGTGTTGGATGGGGTTGTGGGGCAGGGGGCGGTGTTGGATGGGGTTGTGGGGCAGGGAGCGATGTTGGATGGGGTTGTGGGGCAGGGCGTGGTGTTAGATGGGGTTGTGAAGACAGGCAGGGAGTGGTGTTGGATTCGGTTGTGGGTCAGGGGACGGTGTTGGATGGGGTTAGGTGGGCAGGGGGCGGTGTTGGATGGGGTTGTGGGGGCGGACAGGGGGCGGTGTTGGATGGGGTTGTGGGGCAGGGAGCGATGTTGGATGGGGTTGTGGGGCAGGGAGCGATGTTGGATGGGGTTGTGGGGCAGGGCGTGGTCTTAGATGGGATTGTGGAGGCGGGCAGGGTGTGGTTTTGGATTCGGTTGTGGGTCAGGGGACGGTGTTGGATGCGGTTAGGTGGGCAGGGAGCGATGTTGGATGGGGTTGTGGGGGCGGACAGGGGGCGGTGTTGGATGGGGTTGTGGGGCAGGGAGCGGTATTGGATGGGATTGTGGGGGCAGACAGGAGACAGTGTTGGATCGGGTTGTGGGGGCAGGGGGCAATGTTGGATGGGATTGTGGAGTGGGGGATGGTGTTGGATGAGGTTGTGGGGGGCAGGGGGTGGTGTTGGATGGAGTTGTGGGGGCAGGCAGGGAGCAGTGTCGGATGGGGTTGTGGTGGCGGGGGTGGTGTTAGCTGCCTTGGGGGCAGACAGGGTGCGGTGTTGGATGGGGTTGTGGGGGCAGGGGGCGGTGTTGGATGGGATTGTGGAACGGGGGAATGGTGTTGCATGAGTTTGTGGGGGGTCAGGGGGCGGTGTTGGGTGAGGTTGTGGGGGCGGACAGGGGGTAGTGTTGGATGGGGTTGTGGGGGCGGGGATGGTGTCGGATGGGGTTGAGGGGCGGACAGGGGGCAGTGTTTGATGGGGTTGTGGGGGCAGACAGGGGCAGTGTTGGATTGGTTGAGGGCAGACAGGGGGCAGTGTTGGATGGGGTTGTGGGGACAGGGGCGGTGTTGGATGGGGATGTGGGGGCAGACAGGGGCAGTGTTGGATGGGGTTGTGGGGTCTGGGGATTGTGTTGGATGGGTTGAGGGCAGACAGGGGCAGTGTTGGATGGGGTTGTGGGGACAGGGGGTAGTGTTGGATGGGGTTGTGGAGGCAGGCAGGGATCGGTGTTGGATTCAGTTGTGGGACAGGGGACGGTGTTGGATGGGGTTAGGTGGGCAGGGGGTAGTGTTGGATAGGGTTGTGGAGGCAGGCAGGGAGCGGTGTTGGATTCGGTTGTGGGACAGGGGACGGTGTTGGATGGGGTTAGGTGGGCAGGGAGCGGTGTTGGATGGGGTTGTGGGGCAGGGAGCGGTGTTCGATGGGGTTGTGGGGGCGGACAGGGGGCGGTGTTGGATGGGGTTGTGGGGCAGGGAGCGGTGTTGGATTCAGTTGTGGGGCAGGGGACGGTGTTGGATGGGGTTGTGGGGCAGGGTGCAGTGTTGGATGGGGTTGTGGGGGCAGGAGGCATTGTTAGATATCTTTGAGGGGCCGAGGGATGGGGTTGGATAGGTTTGTGGGGGTGAATAGGGGGCGGTGTTGGATGGGGTTGTGGGGGTGGGGGCGGTGTTAGATGCGGTTGTGGGGGCAGGGGATGGTGTTGAATGGGGTTGTGGGGGCGGACAGGGTCAGTGTTGGATGGGGTTGTGGGGCGGTGATGGATGGGGTGGGGGAGCCACAGATGGTGTTGTGGGGGGGACGGGGGTGGTGTTGGATGGGGTTGTGGGGGCAGGGGGTGGTGTTGGATGAGGTTGTGGGGGCAGGGGGTGGTGTTGGATGAGGTTGTGGGGGCAGGGGTGGTGTTGGATGAGGTTGTGGGGGCAGACAGGGGGCAGTGTTGGATGGGGTTATGGGGCAGGGAGCAGTGTTGGATGGGGTTGTGGGGCAAGGAGCAATGTTGGATGGGGTTGTGGGGCAGGGAGTAGTGTTGGATGGGATTGTGGGGTAGGGAGCAGTGTTGGATGGGGTTGTGGGGGCAGGGGCAGTGTTGGATGGGGTTATGGAGCAGGGAGCAGTGTTGGATGGGGTTGTGGGGGAAGGGAGCAGTATTGGATGGGGTTGTGGGGGCAGGGGCGGTGTTGGATGGGGCGGTGTGGGCAGGCAGAGGGCGGTTTTGGATGGGGTTGTGGGGGCGGGCAGGGGGCGGTGTTGGATGGGGTGGTGGGGGTGGGCAGGGGGCAGTTTTGGATGGGGTGGTGGGGGCGGGCAGGGTGCGGTTTTGGCTGGGGTTGTGGGGGCAGGGAGCGGTGTTGGATGGGGTTGTGGGGCAGGGAGCAGTGTTGGATGGGGTTGTGGGGCAGGGAGCAGTGTTGGATGGGGTTGTGGAGCAGGGAGTGGTGTTGGATGGGGTTGTGGGGGAAGGGAGCAGTATTGGATGGGGTTGTGGGGGCAGGGGGCGGTGTTGGATGGGGTTATGGGGCAGGGAGCAGTGTTGAATGGGGTTGTAGGGCAGGGGACGGTGTTAGATGTGGTTGTGGGGTGGGCAGGGAGCTGTGTTGGTTGGGGTTGTGGGGTGGGGGCATTGTTAGATGTGGTTGAGGGGCCGGGGGATGGGTGGGGGCATTGTTAGATGTGGTTGAGGGGCCGGGGGATGGGGTTGGATGGGTTTGTTGGGCCAGTGTTGGATGGGGATGTGGGGGTGGGGGCGGTGTTCGATGGGATTGTGGGGGCAGGGGGCGGTTTTGGATGGGGTTGAGGGGGCAGAGGGTGGTTTTGGATGGGGTTGTGGGGGCAGGTGGCTGTGTTGGATGTGGTGGTGTGGGCGGGCAGAGGGCGGTTTTGGATGGGGTTGTGGGGGCGGGCAGGGGGCGGTGTTGGATGGGGTGGTGGGGGTGGGCAGGGGGCAGTTTTGGATGGGGTGGTGGGGGTGGGCAGGGTCGGTTCTGGATGGGGTTGTGGGGGCAGGGAGCGGTGTTGGATGGGGTTGTGGGGGCTGGGGATGGTGTTGGATGGGGTTATGGGGGCGGACGGGGGCAGTGTTGGATGTGTTGTGGGGGTGGGTGGAGGTGTTGGGATTGTGGGGGCAGACAGGGGGCGGTGTTGGATGAGGTTGTGGGGGCAGGGGCGATGTGGTTGTGCGGTGGGCAGGGAGTGGTGTTGGATGGGGGTTGTGGGGCGCGGGCATTGTTAGGTGTGGTTAAGCGGCCGGGGGATGGGGTTGGATGCGTTTGTGGGGGCAGTGTTGGATGGGGTTGTGGGGGTGGGTGCGGTGTTAGATGGGGTTGTGGGGGCAGGGGGTGGTGTTGGATGGGGTTTTGGGGGCAGGAGGCGGTATTGGATGGAGTTGTGGGGGCAGGGGGCGGTTTTGGATGGGATTGTGGGGGCGGGAGATGGTGTTGGATGGGGTTGTGGGGGTGGGCAGGGGGCAGTTTTGGATGGGGTGGTGGGGGTGGGCAGGGGGCGGTTCTGGATGGGGTTGTGGGGGCAGGGAGCGGTGTTGGATGGGGTTGTGGGGGCAGACACGGGGTGGTGTTGGATGGGGTTGTGGGGGCAGGGAATGGTGTTGGATGTGGTTTTGGGGACAGGCGGCGATGTTGAATGGTGTTGTGGAGCTGTGGGCGGTGTTGTATAGGGTTGGGGGCAGTCAGGGGGGCAGTGTTGAATGGGGTTGGGAGTGGCGGGGGCTCGCGCACCGTGTGCTGCTGCCTAGTTTCCTGAACGGAGGGAGCAGATTTAGCAAGTGGTCTCTGTGTCAATCCCATTGAACTGTTGTGGGGGAGGAGTGCGGGAGGCTTCAGCAATGCTGGAAGTCTCTTACACACAAGTGTGTGTCTGCTCAGAAACAAACGCTGTGACAGAGAGAGGGGGCAAGGCAGGCAGAGCAAGGAAAAAGGAAGCTTCAGAAAACTCCGTGCCCCAGAGGAGAGGCATTGAACCAATTAACTGAATAATCAATTGTCTGAACTAAATAGTGCCCACCCGTCTTGTTCGGATAATCAAGGCTCCTCTGTGTATAGCAAAATTAAAAGGCCTTTAAAACCCAGAATAAAAGCAGTAAAGTAAAAATCTCTAATGAGAAAAAAATGAGTAATCACATTTGGAAGAATTCTAGAATTAGGAGGTATCGTCTGAGACTTAGTACTCAAGTGTTCAGGAGAGATTTAGGAAGCACTTCCACACAGAAAGGGTGGTAGATGTTTGGAGCGCCCTCAGTGGGTGCTGGATCAGGTGTTAATTTAAATTTGGGATAGTTTTGTTTTTAAGTAAAGATATTAAGATATATGGGCCAAAGGCAGGTTTTTGGAGTTAGGTTACAAATCAGCCATGATCTTACTGAATGGTGGAACAGGGGGCAGAATGCTACTCTTGTTCTTGATGTTCCTATTACTGATTAAAAATGGGCTGCATATGATTTCATAGGGGTCACCATTACAGTGACACAACCAACACATACTGGTTCAGGACTTGTCAAGAAAAAAATTGCCTAGTCCAGAAATCCAGGATACTGCAAAAAAAGAAAATACCTCTGTTTCAAAAGAACAGCTGTCATCCCAGAAAGAAATGAATGTGATTAAAGATTCCCCCAGATGATCTTATGAGCAATCACCTGTTTCAGCAGCAAATACTTCGTCTGCAAAAGAAATTCAGGAAATAAAGGTTCCTTTAGATAATGTAATGGACTAACTATCTGAATTTGCAGAAATTATGTCCTCAGGAAAGAACATCCAAGAAGAAAGGAGCTCTCCAATGTAGGGAGACTTTACAGACTATATATAAGAATATGAGAGAGTATAATCGAGACCAACATTCCCAAAGCCAAAAGCTTGCCAATCTTCCAAATCCAAAGAGAACAATTTCTGTAAAAATTGCAGACAGCCTGAAATTGTGAAGTTAGTGATTTGGGGAGATGGGCCAATGACAAGCATAATTGTATACATGAATGTATGAAAGTTAATTCTGATGTTAGTTATGGTTAAAAACAGTTTGGGAGTGAGCAAGGAAATAGTTCTAAATGGGTTAATGTTGGAGTCTGTATTAAACTCCATCCAATCTGATGGTAAGAATTTGGGTAAGGAAGAGGCAAAAATAATTAGTAACACTGCTAATCTAATTAATAGTGTAATTTTGACTTGATTGCTCCTGTGCAGTAAAGTATATCTTGCTTAAAACAGACCCTCTTTTTTGGTAAGACTCATTAGTGGTTTTCCTCTATCAAGTGGGGTCTTAAACCAACTCACTATCAGGTAAGCTTCCTTGAGGTGATGGTGGAGAGCTAATTTCCAATGAATGCAACAGCCCCATATTTAACCCACAAATCAGAGAATTGTAGCTTATATGTACTCCGTGGAAGCAGGAGGTTAGTCAGTCTTCCTGTACATTCTTATCACATTTTTGTAACAGCAAATGAAATTGTCACAAGACTAAAATAATTCCCAATTTCACTGAACAAAGGATTAAAATATGCTACATTACAAAAAGATGTGGAACAGAACATCTTCATTAATTTAGTCCATAAAGTAAAAGAAAAGGTTTCATTTTTAACTATTCATTTTTTAAAAAGTGTAGGAAATCCAGTTGACAGAATGCTGTCTCCTCATTTCCTTTTCATAATTACATAAGTAATTCAAAGAAATCAGAATAAATGGTCTCTGGACATTTCAAACGCAGACACCTTTATAAAATGATTGAGTAGCAATGTATTTTTATGGTGAAAAGACCACTCTTGAGGCTGTGGGGTTCAAATAAGCAAAGATTTTACTTGAACGTCCATGCAGACACCTTTATAAAATGGGAGAAAGTGAGGACTGCAGATGCTGGGGATCAGAGCTTAAAACTGTGTTGATGCTGCCTGACCTGCTGTGCTTTTCCAGCAACACATTTTAAAACCTTTATAAAATGATTGAGTAGCAATGTATTTTTATGGTGAAAAGACCACTCTTGAGGCTGTGAGGTTCAAATAAGCAAAGATTTTACTTGAACGTCCGCAAGAGAGCAAGTCTTGGTCGCCTGAGAGCCCAACTCAACCATACAAAGTTTGCAGCACATATTTACAGTTCTTAAGTCCCTGTTTCCCTCTAACAGTTTCAGAACTCATTGGGCATCTCACATCACTTGATGTAACCGTCTATTCTGCATGTGGCAAACACTTGTAACTTGATATTGCCTTCCCCTATTGTCTCCCTACAATATGATTTATTTTGTGGTTGATGTGTCCTTCTTTCTCTAAAGTAATTTATAACTTAGAAAAATAACTGCTGTAAACAGGTGAAGCCTGGAAGGATTACAATAGTGTACTGCTTATTGTCTACATTAAAACAATGTGTCTTTTTCAGAGTACTTTTCTCAACACTTGGGAGAGTATGAGAATGTACTGGCAGCACTGGAGGATTTGAATATTTCTATTTTAAAGGCAATGGACAAAACAAAGAAAGTAAGTACAGCTTCACAACATTTTAGAGTTTTAAGAAATGCATTTTATGATATAGGTAAAATAAAGCTACACTTTTATGCTATATTTAGGCAGCATCACACTGTAGTAATAGAATTGAGGATCATATGGAATATTAATTATATTGTACATAATATCATAAGAATAATCAACTAGGGAAAAGGAATTGGGGGCAAATTGAATATTTGGGTCTGATTTCCTCCCAGCAAATAGTATCAATTTACAGAATTGCTAATTAGAAAAGTCAGGCAAGGAAGTCTGATTTATAAAGCATCTATGTCCTGAGGGGTTATCATTGACAAGTAACTGAACAGCTATTTAATACCATGCCTTCAAGACCAGGGAATTCTGAGGCTCTATAAGGCTCTGGTCAGACCACATTTGGAATATTGTGTGCAGTTTTAGGCCTCATATCTCAAGAAGGATGTACTGGTGCAGGAGTGAGTTCAGAGAGGGTTCATGAGAATTGTCCCAGGAATGAAAAGCCTAGCATATAAGTAGGCTATACTTATATGCTGGGTCTATACTCGATGGAGTTTAGAAGGACGAAAGGTGATCTAATTGAAACTTACAGAATATTGAATGGCCTGGACAGAGTGGATGTTGGGAAGATGTTTCCATTGCCAGGAGACTCTAGGACCTGCGGGCACAGCCTTAGAGTAAACGGAAGATCTTTTTGAACTGAGATAAGGAAAAACGTCTTCAGCCAGAAGGTGGTGAATAGATGGAATTCACTGCCACAGAAGGCTGTGGAGGACAGGTCATTGAGTATAGTTAAGACAGAGATAGACAGTTTCTTGATTGTCAAGGGGATCAAGGGCTAGGAGGAGAAAGCTTGAGAATGGGGTTGAGTAGCTTAACAGCCATGGTTGAATGGTGGAGCAGGCTCGATGGGTTGAATGGCCTAATTTCTGCTCCTATGTCTTATGGTCTAAAGGTCGGATGCTGGGGATTTGGTGATGACTCTTGACTCCTCAAAGCCTGCTCAAAAGACACAACTGTAAGGCATGAATGGAACATTTTTCATTTGCCCAGAAGTGTGCAGCTAACTTAGCACTCAAGAAATATGGCACCATCCAGGACAAAGCAGCCTGCTTAATTGACAACTATCCAACATCTTCACAGACACTCCCTCCACCACCAACACACATTGTGAACCATAGACTGTGGAGTGTCCTGTAATAGCACCTTCTGAAAATATGACCTATGCCACCCAAATGGAGGGACAGCAGTTGCATGGGAACACCACCATCTGCAATTTCCACACAGCATTTGCCTTGGAAATACAGTGTCTCAGGATATTTCAGATGATAGAGTTTTCTTTCCCATCATCTGAAGCATTGGAAGAGTGTGGATGCTCAATAATCAATGCATTCCCAAGATCATTTAACTGTTGGGAGGTAAGATGTCTGCCCCTCATTTTGGGGAGTGTAACTTCAAAGGTCAGTCAATCAATCAGATTGGCCCATTGCTCTGTAGTGTCAATGGCAGCAGCGATCAGGATTGCACTATGAACAATTCTCCAATGTCAATCGGACACACATGCAAATTTTATAGCTAAGTGATCTTCCTGCCCTCCCAACACTGCCCCTCATGAGATGACAGAAGAGTGACAAACGTGATATCCTTATTCAAGAAAGAGTACAAGGGTTTTACTCTGAATTACACGATCACTCTAGCCAAGGGGACCTATTACTCAATATCTTTGGTCAACAAATATATTTTAATTAATCTAGCATCAATTGTCATTTGCAGAAAAGAGTTCCAGGTTTTGAAACCTTTGGACATGCAGAAAAATTTTCTAATTTCACTGTTGAAGTGCCTATTGCATGCTACATCTGATGTTTGGCATACAAATAGTTCAGTGTTGTAGCTTCTTCAGGTTGACACTTAATTTTATCTGTGCATGGTGTTACTTCTGGTATATCATCCTGCACTCTTCATTGAACCAGGCCTGATCTCCTAACCTGATGGTAATGGTAGAGTGGGGAATGTGCTGGGCCATGAGGTTGCAGATTATACAGGATAGTGATTCTGCTTCTGCTAATGGCCCATGGTTCCTCAGAGATGCTCAATTTTGAGTTAGATCTATGCAAAGTCTGTCCCATTTATCCTGGTGATTGTGTCATATAACACAATGAAGAACATAATATCTTCAAGAACTAATAGGAAGTATAGTTAGTACATTTGCAGATGATACCAAAATTGGAGGTGCAGTGGACAGCGAAGAAGGTTACGTCAGAGTAAAACAGGATCTTGATCAAATGAGCCAATGGCCATGGAGTGGCAGATGAAGTTTAATTTAAATAAATGTGAGGTGCTGCATTTTAGAAAGGCAAATCAGGGCAGAACTTATACACTTAATGATAAGGTCCTGGGGAGTATAGCTGAACAAAGAGACCTGGGAGTGCAGGTTCATAGTTCCTTGAAAGTGGAGTCTGCGGTAGATAGGATAGTGAAAAAGGCATTTAATATGCTTGCCTTTATTGGTCAGAGCATTGAGTATAAGAGTTGGGAGGTCATGTTGCAACTGTACAGAACTTTGATGAGGCCACTTTTTAAATATTATGAGCAATTCTGGTCTCCTTCCTATAGGAAGGATGTAGTGAAACTTGAAAGGGTTCAGAAAAGATTTACAAGGATGTTGCCAGGATCGGAGGGTTTGAGCTATAGAGAGAGGCTTAAAAGGCTGGGACTGTGTTCCGTGGAGTGTCAGAGGCTATGGGGTGACCTTATAGAGGTTTATAAAATCATGAGGGGCATGGATGGGGTAAATAGACAAGGTCTTTTTCTTGGGTTGGGGGAGTCCAGAACTATAGGTGAAAGGGGAAAAATTTAAAAGTGACCAAAGGGGAAACCTTTTCACCCTGAGAGTGGTATGTGTATGAAATGAGCTGTCAGAGAAAGTGGTGGAGGCTGGTACAATTACAACATTTAAAATACATCTGGATGGGTATATGAAAAGGAAGGGTTTAATAGGATTTGGGCCAAGTGCTGGCAAATGGGACAAGATTAATTTAGGATATTTGGTCTGCACGATTGAGTTGGACTGAAAGTCTGTTTCCATGCTGTCCATCTCTATCACTATAACTAGGCATTGGTCACAAATCATGACTCTATGACTCTATCTACTGAAACTCTCATAGTCAGACATAAATTGAGGACAAGGTCAGGTATGATTTTCCCTCTTGGTTCACTGACTTCCTGCCACATAGTTAGAAATGCTGGCTTGCATCCAAGAATTTTAAAGGAAATGGCTGCAGAGATAATGGATATATTGGTTGAAATACTCCAGAGCTCACTGGATTTTGGAAAGGTTCCAGCAGGTTGGAATACAGCCCTTTTTGAGAAGAAAGGGAAACAGTAAGCAGGAAACTATAGACCAGTTAGCTTAGCATCTGTTGCTGGGAAAATGCACAAGCTCATTATTAAGGAATAAACAGCTGGACATTTATGAAATCCTAATTAAATAAAACAGAATCAAATTGGTTATGTGAAAGGGAAAACATGTTTGACAAATTTGCTATAACTCTTTGAGGATGAAAAAAGCCAAGTTGACAAAGGGGAATCAGTAGATACAGTGTATTTAGATTTCCAGAAGGCATTTAACTAGGTGCCACATAAAAGGTTATTGCACAAGATATGAGTTCACGGTATTGGTGATAACATATCAGTATGGATTGATAAGTTAACACACAGAATGACTCTAAGTGTTGGAAAACATAACTAATGGAGTGCCACATGATCAATCCTAAAGTATGTATTATTAACTATCTATGTTAATGACTTGGAGGAGGAGGCAAACTTTAAACATATCCAAGTTTGCCAAAGATACCAAGGTAAATAGAAGGGCATTTTGTGATGAGATATAACGAATCTACAAGGGGATATAGATAGATTGTGTAAGGACACCGACTTGTCTGATGGCGTTTAATGTAGGAAAGTGTGAGGTCATTGGGAAGAATCAAAAGACTACTATTTAAATGGATACTTGAAAGATAGTGCAATGCAGAGAGGAAACCAGAAACCAGTGTCAAGTACTTTGCACATGTAAATAAAGGGTGTACTAAGTTAAAAATCACACAACACCAGGTTAAAGTCCAATCTGTTGGACTTTAACCTGGTGTTGTGTGATTTTTAACTTTGTATACCCCAGTCCAACACCGACATCTCCAAATCATAAATAAAGGGTGACTTGGTGACAGGATGCCAATCTCTGTGAAGTTATTTTAAATTGCTGCAGTCCAATTGCCATAGATCAACCAACAGTGCCTTCAGGAGGGAATTCCAGAATTTTGACCCAGCAACAGTAAAGGAATAGTGATTTATTTCCAAGTCAGAATTGTGAGTGGCTTGGAGGGAAACTAGAGTTCATGGTGTTCACCTGCATCTGCTGTTCTTGTCATTCTGGATGGTAGTGGCTGTTGGTTTGGAAGGTGCTATCTCAGGAGCCTTGATGAATTTCTTTAGTGTATCTTCAGATGGTACACACTGCTGCCACTCACCATCTTTGTGAAGGGAATGTGGATGTGGTGCCAATCAAGTGGGTTGCTTCATCCTGGATGGTGTCGAGCTTCTTGAGTGTTGTTGGAGCTGCACCGATCCAGGCAAGTATTCCATTACATTCTGACTTGTGCCTTGTAGATGGTGGGCAGGTTTAGGGAAGTTGGATGGTGAGTTACTTGCTGTAATTACTTTCTGCCAAATAACAGCAAAAGAAATATTACTTAACTTCAAACATAATCCATGAGTGTATTATGAACAATTAAGTTTTAGAAAAGTATCTCTGTGCAGAGACTTCAATGAATAGAATTCAAGTGCCGAAAACAGATTTAGGCTGTAAAGGCAGTAGATGTTCACTGGCCTTTCCTTTCTGACTATTGCCAAAGGGTATGAATTTATTCATAACCACATAATGAAACAATGAAAGTCAGGTCATTGTCTGGCTTCACAAAGCTTGTTATTGCTATTTGGATCAGGTGACAACTGGTGTCATCTTCTGAAGAGATTGTTCAAGGTGCATGACTGTAGAAGATAGAGTGGGCATTTTGATTATGCATTGTTCAATCTTAATAGAGGATGAAAGGTTGTTAGATGACTCATGCTGCCAACGGGCCATATTCATAGTTGAAATTAAATTTTCTAGGATCAAGCCACTGGGGTTTAAAATACTCAAATACCTTGTGTATAAAATTACGTGGCTATGAAAGGTAGTAATTCAATTCATTACTGATTCTAATTGCATAGTTGGTGGAGTGCAAAGATCTAATGAATATACAAGAAAGCTATATTTGTCATAATTATATAAATTAAGGAAATGCTGTGTGTATAATGCTACAGAGATTGTGCTTTTTAAAGTTCACTCGCATCAGATTTCAGAGATGCCAATGCCTGAAATCTGAGTGTTATTAAATGTTTCACCTATGCTAAGGATACACAGTAAGAAAATGAAAAGCATCCCAACTTGCAAACTATGAATGCTGTTCCAGGGATGAAAATACTAAATAAAGAGGGGAGAAATCCTATCACTCTTTGGGATGCAGAACTCGTGTTGAGACACCTGTTGCAGGATACATTCATCCATGCCCAATTTCATCCCTCCTGCCCCAGGACCCCTCCATAAGTGCTCTGGCTGCCAGCTTGTCAGCTGCAATTTCCAAGTGCATGGATTAACCATTTAAAACAGCCTTGAATACCCATAACCAAGAACTAGGTTCCCACGCTGTGACCCCCATGGCTAATTGGTAAAAACTGGGGGAAGTATTAATCTGCGTAAACATTCAGGATCAAAGCAACATTTTGCAATCAGCTGCCTGCAAATGCACTTGCTGGTGACAGATGCTTGCTGTTAGATGCATTTTGAAACCAGTGAGACCAATCAGAATAAGCAACCTCTTGATGGTGAGGTTGTGTCTGGTTCCCACAGACTTAGGGAGGCATTGAGTGTGCAGGCATGGAATCAAGGTGTCCCAGAATCTTTTCCTTGGATCCTTTTGGAAGTTTCCCTGAGTTCTTCACATGCTAAAGCAGAGTTAATGGCTTACACCTTGGAGGTGTGACACCCAATGAAGGCCCCGATCGAATGGCACCCATAAGCGAGAAAATCAAAATGTCACCTCAATGTGAGAGCTTTATTGTGCTGTTGAAGAGGCCCTTTCATTGCCTAATTAGGTCTGGAAGCCCCATTTAGTATCCAACAGGTCATGTGTTGAGAATGATGGGAATGCTCTGTGTAATGCACAATGTCACACATCAAAATGGTCTTCAGCTCAGAAGGAAGAAGGTGCTAAGGAAACTGTCTTTTCAGAGAAGCAAGTGGGGAAGTAACGTCAGGAAGACTAATAGGCGTAGCTGATGTGGTACGAGCTCCAGAAGCACTGCAAACAGCTGCCTAGGATGCCCAGGATGGCCTAATTCTGGCACACATCAGCTAGCTGAAGCAGTGGCAATCTGCTCACCCCTTTTACTCTTTTACAACACAAAACAGACCTAAAATCAATAAAGTATCCCTTACATAGATATCTACTTTTTCTTCAATTAAAATTTACTTTGGATGCTGGAGACCTGAAATAAAACTTAAAATGCTGAAGAAAGTTTGGCAGCATCTGTGAAGAGCCATATTGGACTCTAAAACTTTAATTCTCTGTTCACAAAGACTGCAAGTACTTCTGGCTTCTCTTTAACTCTTGCTTTGCCACTGAGAAGACCACTGCCAAGCAACAGTCAACAATGAATTATTCAAACAAAGTTAGTTTTACAGAAATATTAAAAAGGAATATGAAAATCTAATATTATTTTAAAAATCCATGTCCATAACTCTGTGTAACTACAATTCTTTGTTCTTTTCTCTACATGGCTAAATGGCTTCAGCAGTGTGAGAGATAAGCTGCTTAACTGCTATAAGGAGGCCACCAAAGACTAGCCTACTGGCATCTGAGAATCAGCAACCTGTCATTGGACCGTGGGCAGAATTTGGTGCAATGATTGCATGGAGTGAGGGAGGATGTCAGGGTGGGGGAAGTCATGTGAGAAACAGGAATGCTTTGAGTACAATATCCATTTCCATGCCTCCTTAATCCATGGCCTTCCACATGGCTCACCTATATGTCCATGGTAAGATGACTGGAGTGCACCTACTACACTCCAGTGAAGTGCTGAAAGATAAAGACTATGTTTCATCAATTCTGTTTTGGTGGCAGATGATTGGCGGCACGGTGGCTTAGTGGTTAGCACTGCTGCCTCACAGCACCAGGGTCCCAGGTTCAATCCCACCTTGGGTGACTGTCTATGTGGAGTTTGCACATTCTCCCTGTGTCTGCATGGGTTTCCTCCGGGTGCTATGCCATGCTAAATTGCCCATAGTGTTAGGTCCATTAGTCGGAGGGGAAATGGGTCTGGGTGGGTTGCTCGTTGAAGGGTCTGTGTGGACTGGTTGGGCCAAAGGGCCTGTTTCCACAGTGTAGAGAATCTAATCTAATCTGCATGGACTTGTTTCATCCCAGCAAACCCTGTGGACAGGGATCACACTGAACTGTCTCCCCTGTGGTTCCCATTACCCAGATCACCCATGTCATTTTTCCTGTCTGTGTTAGTCTGTATTTGTATGTAGAAAGGAGGACTTTATAAGGAGTTAGAGTTTTATTGGAGTTATGTCAGTGCTTCATAATTATTTATCTGTAATTAGAATCTTTTTTTATATACTAAATAATAATTCTTGTTAAGTTCAGAAGCCTGGTCATACTTTCTATCAACCAAGTCTGAAAGACAGGTAAACTGGGGAACTCAACCTTTTAAAATCCTCAACTTTAGTGACAACTTCAGTAATGGCAAGGTTTCATTTCCAGTGCATCACGCCAGTGAGGTTTAACAACTGAAATTGAAATTCCAAGAAGCAAAATGCCATAAATGATAGTAAACCTTAATATTAACATGAAGTGACAGGGTGTCACTGTTTGATTTTTTAAACATCTTTAATGCATTAATAGCTCCTTATTGTTAAGGGTCAATGCTACAATCTTTGCTGTAACAGGTATTATTCAAGCATTTGCATCTAATAAATATAAAACTATTAAACTGCATTTTATTTGTATTTATTTACCAGTTTCCCATTGGTATTAGAATGCTTTAATATAGAACATGGAATGGGTATTCTTATTGCGTAGTTGCATAATCCAGAATTGTATTCCCAAAAAGATTATGAGTGATAGAATTCAGCTTTATAAGATGGATAAAGGAGTTGGTAGTGTAGCATAAAATATTTCTGCTGGTAGGGAAGTTTAGAATGACTGTACATTATATTAAAATTGGAGCGAGACCATTCAGACAGCATTTCTTCACTAAAGTGAAGCAAGAAATGAAATCTCTCTGCTCCCAAGGGTTGTTAAGATTGGATCAACTGAAAATGTATGAATTGGTACTGTTAAAATTTCATTACGCAAAGACATGAAGGGTTTTTTCACGATTCCCTACAGTGTGGAAACAGTTCTGGAGCCAATACAAATAGTTGGAGTTGAGATATCGATTAACCATGTTCTATTTGGATGAGATACAGGTTTGAGCAGTGAGTGACCAGTTCCTATTCCTATGTTCCTTCTTTCTTTTGATTTCCCAGCATAACTTCGGCCAGTCACTGAAAACACTCAAATTTGTCTGGATAAAATATTTTCCAGCCACCTGGGATTGAAAGTTAGCACTTGGAACTGACTTTTATAACTTTTTAACAATACAACAATACACTGCAAGATTGATACCAGAGTTAGTAGAAGAATTGTATGTTCAATAGCAGGATAAGACCATTAAAGAAAAGCAAGAATCTCTTTTCAGTGACCTTTTCCTCTTCTATTCTCTCTAAACAGCCTTGCTAACAGGGATTATTCAGAGATTTTAAGCCCTGGCTTGTGCTCCAAATTTATGAGGTCCTGGTCCTTTTACACATGCAAACATTATTTCTAGCTTTCCCATATCAGTGTCCCCATGAGAACTTATTATGTCATTGATTATATTTAAGCTGGTGATATATAGGGTCTTGATTGTTGAGGGGATCAAGGATTATGGGGAGAAAGCAGGAGAATAGGGTTGAGAAACTTATCAGCCTTGATTGAATAGTGGAGCAGACTCAATGGGCTGAATGGCCTAATTTCTGCTCCTATGTCTTATGGTCTTATGATCTTTTGTAGTACAAGAATATTCTCCTACTTGACTGTGGCAGATTTTCTTTTCAAAGCTAAGCTACTATTCACAGACTTAGCAGCATGTGCAATGGACCCTGACCCAGGATAATGAATAAGAATATGGCAAGATTGGATAAGTGTATGGGTGTTCAACCTGACTTATTTCTAGCAGATGAAGAAAACTACAGTCCTTTTATCTCATCCTTAATGTAATTTAGTGTTAAAAAGGAGTGCATGGCCATCAGGATCTAATTTGAAAGTTATTTGGGAAAATGTTTTGTCAGATTTACACCAACAATATCTTAAATAACCAGTGAGCAAAATTACAAAAAGAAACGATGATTTAATTTTGTACTTTATCTTAATGAAATGGCACAAGGAAGAGTGAATTAACTTTATAACTTGACATCACGGCACTGTAATTGAAATTCAACCATATTGGATGGGTCTTGTAATCAACTGTCAGAAATAGATATAAAATGGTGGAAGAAAATTAATGCGTAAACTTTGCAGAAAAAATCTTCACATTCTAATTCTGGTAAATACATAAATTCAAATACAATCTCATTAGAAATTGTTTAATTGCTTATGTGAAAATAATGATTTTTAAACTTAGAAATTGCAGTGAAGAAATTCAACTAATCTGTGAATTAGAAAAGCCAGAATTCACATTGGCTATAAAAGGTTTTAACATCTTGCAAGTGGGTAATGTGTGTTAAATATTCAGTGTAGTGTTCTAATTGAATCCCAGGGAGGTTACGAACCAGGCACTAATATTTGTCATTCAAGCCCTTATTGAGTGAAAATGTTTCTTGTACTTTCTGAATCCATCCATACAAGCTAACTGTCTGTGCCAAACACAAAACAATATTATTCTACAAAAAAATCTAATTGTTTAAGAACAGAGAGACGTAGGGGTATGGATACATACTTCTTTGAAGTTTGCATCACAAATACATGGGGTGGTTAAAAAGGTGTTTAGCACGCTTGTCGCCATTGCTTAATCATTTGGTTATAGGAGTTGGGAGGTATTGTTGAGGTTGTACAGGACAATGGTGAGACCTCTTCTGGAATACTGTGTCCAGACTGGTTGCCCTGTTATGGGAAGGATAATATTAAGCTGGACAAGGTTCTGAAGAGATTTATCAAGATGTTGCCAGGCTAAAAAGGTTCAAGTTATAAAGAAAGGCTGGATAGGCTGGGACTTCTTTCACTAGAATTTAGGAGATTGAGAGGCGACTTTATAGAAGGTTATAAAATAATAAGGAGTAAAAATAGAGTTAATGGTAGTTGTCATTTCCCTAGGATGGGGGATTTCAAGACTAGGGGCACATTTTTAAGGTGAGAAGAAGGATTTAAAAAGACATGAGGGGCAAGTTTGTTATACAGAGAGTGGTGTGTGTGTGGAATGAACTTGCAGAGAAAGTGGTGGATTTGGGTATAATTACAATGTTTAGGAAAATGAATAGGAAAGGTTTAGAGGGAAATGGGCCAGGAGCAGGCAGGAGGGACTAGTTTGGTTTGGGATTATGGTCGCATGGACTGTTCAGATGGAATCTTCCATAATTACACCGGCACCACTCCCCACCTCTTCCTCCGCTACATTGATGTCTGCATTGGCACCATCTCGTGCTCCCGCGAGGAGGTTGAGCAATTCATCAACTTCACCAACACATTTCACCTTGACCTTAAATTTACCTGGACCATCTCTGACACCTCCCTCCCCTTCCTGGACCTCTCCATCTCCATTAATGACGACCGACTTGACACTGACATTTTTTACAAACCCACCAACTCCCACAGCTACCTGGATTACACCTCTTCCCACCCTACCTCTTGCAAAAATGCCATCCCGTATTCCCAATTCCTCAGCCTCCGCCGTATCTGCTCCAAGGAGGACCAGTTCCACCACAGAACACACCAGATGGCCTCCTTCTTTAGAGACCGCAATTTCCTTTCCCACGTGGTTAAAGATGACCTCCAACGCATCTCGTCCACATCCCGCACCTCCGCCCTCAGACCCCACCCCTCCAACCGTAACAAGGACAGAACGCCCCTGGTGCTCACCGTCCACCCTAACAACCTTCGCATAAACCAAATCATCCGCCGACATTTCCGCCAGCTCCAAAAAGACCCCACCACCAGGGATATATTTCCCTCCCCACCCCTTTCCGCCTTCCGCAAAGACCGTTCCCTCCGTGACTACCTGGTCAGGTCCATGCCCCCCTACAACCCACCCTCCCATCCTGGCACCTTCCCCTGCCACCGCAGGAACTGTAAAACCTGTGCCCACACCACCTCCCTCACCTCTATCCAAGGCCCTAAAGGAGCCTTCCACATCCATCAAAGTTTCACCTGCACATCCACTAATATCATTTATTGTATCCGTTGCTCCCGATGCGGTCTCCTTTACATTGGGGAGACTGGGCGCCTCCTAGCAGAGCTCTTTAGGGAACATCTCCGGGACACCCGCACCAATCAACCACACCGCCCCGTGGCCCAACATTTCAACTCCCCCTCCCACTCTGCCGAGAATGTGGAGATCCTGGGCCTCCTTCACTGCCGCTCCCTCACCACCAGACGCCTGGAGGAAGAACGCCTCATCTTCCACCTTGGAACACTTCAACCCCAGGGCATCAATGTGGACTTCAACAGTTTCCTCATTTCCCCTTCCCCCACGTCACCTTAGTTCCAAACTTCCAGCTCAGCACTGTCCCCATGACTTGTCCGGACTTGTCCTACCTGCCTATCTCCTCTTCCACCTATCCACTCACCCTCTCCTCCCTGACTTATCACCTTCATCTCCTCCCCCACTCACACATTGTACTCTATGCTACTTTCTCCCCACCCCCACCCTCCTCTAGCTTATCTCTCCACGCTTCAGGCTCACTGCCTTTATTCCTGATGAAGGGCTTTTGCCCGAAACGTCGATTTCGCTGCTCCTTGGATGCTGCCTGAACTGCTGTGCTCTTCCAGCATCACTAATCCAGAATCTGGTTTCCAGCATCTGCAGTTATTGTTTTTACATCTGTTCAGATGGAAGGGTCTGTTTCTGTGCTGTAGGACTCCACGACCCTGTGACTCTCTGAAACCTTGTTTCTTTTTTTGAAGTGCTTACTGCATTGAAAGCAATCTGTTCATCGGAAAGAAAAACATTAAAAAATTCTTTGTGTTTTATTTTCAGTGATGCATTTGTGCCATAGAATGAGTAGACTGCAGTTATCTTGAAGAAGATTCTGTCAAATGAGTTTTAAAGATAAATTATTTGTGCAATTATTAATCATAAGTATATTTTGGGTTATTGTTCTTCATGGCAAATGCTCTACCAATGTGTTTAAGTGTTTCAATAACTCAGTCGGGGTTGTCATATTTAAGGTTATAGATTGGAATCATATGGTGTATTCCTGGCCTGCCTTCTACATTCTACCCTCTGTAAACTTAAAGTCATTCAAATCATGGGATTCCTTATTCACACCAAGTCCCATTCACCCATCACCCCTGTTCTTGTTGATATGGACTGATCCCCACATAAGCACTTTATTTTTAAATTCTCAGCATTTTTTTCAATTCCCAGAATTGGCCTTGTATCTTACATTTCTACATAATCTCACTCACACCACAATCTTTTAACCTGACTGTGCTCATTAAATCTTGGCCACTTCACCATCCCCACTTTTAATTGCTAGTTAGAGTTTGTAGCTTAGTCCAATATTTATTGTTCTTTTAAGATGTTCCTGAAAGAGATATTCAGCCTTCAGCCACATCTGACGAATGAAGCCTTTTAAGGTTCATGTACAATTTTGCTTTACAATGCTCCATGAAGTCCCTTGGGATTTACACCAAAAACATGAAATAAATATAAATTGTTTTCCATGTATTAAGAATTTGTAAGAGCAACAGTACTTCATCTTGAGAGATTTCTGCCTGAGTCATTAAATTTAGATTGTACAGAAAAAAATTCATGTTATTTTACTGCTGCTTATGAGTTAAGGAAATATGCAAATTTAAATACCCAAGGGAAATTAACATACTTCTTACTTGCACTTGAAAGCCTAAATCTTCTGCTCAGATAAAATCTGAATATATGCATAAAACAGGTCCAAGTGTCACTTCAAGGTTCAAGCACTGGCTCTGCTTGCTGGTTTGAAGTATTCAAAATCATAAAAATAAAATATTGTCAATGCTGGAAATCTGAAGTAAAAAAAGACAGAATACTTTCTTTACTAAATAGAGAATACGTTCTTCCTATATATTCTGACCAGACCAGGTTTAGCAACATCTCTGGACAGACAAGCAAAGTTAATGTTTTGAGTCTGATAAAATTCTTTGGAATTCAATGTTTATGGTCTGAATAAATGTTTCAACGAAGGATCGCTGGGCTTGAAGCAGTCACTGTTTCTCTCACCACCGATGCTGCCAGACTTGTTAATTTCTTCCAGCACTCTCTGTGTTGAAAATTATAATGGATCTGGTCAGAACATGGAGAGGAAAGTTATTCCTGTTAGCAGAAGGATCAGGAAACAGAGGGCAATACTTTAAGGTAATTGGCAAAGGACCAGAGGCAACATCATGCGAAACATTTTTGTGCAGTAAGTGATTGGGAGCTGGAATATACAGCCTGAGGCAAAATCAATCATAGCTTTCAAAAGAAAGTTGAACAAACAACTTATGACAATATGTTTATCAGGATATGGGGGAAAGGCAGAGTGACCCTTCCAGAGCTGGAACACAAACCTGTTGGTTCAAATGGCTTCCTCAGAAATGTAATAATTGATGATTTTATAAATAAAGACATCCATTTCAAGAAAGTTAGTGAATGAACTGGATGAGGGAATATTGGACAGAGAGCATGGTGAGTGGAAGAAACGGGGTGGGAAATGAAGAGAATTACATTGTGTTAATATCATAGAGGTATATGTCTCCTGAACTAAAGAGCCACAGCACTTCAGTGTTTACAGATTCTGCTTTCAAATAATTCTCTTAAAGCATGAAATATCTGTTTGACACTGGAGGTTTGATTTTAATTTGCTCAAAACCAATCAGTTCTACAGAATTAAATCTGTTTCCAGGGATTGTGTCAGATGCTGCATTTAAGGTGACAGATTGGGTGGTGGAATGCAATAACTAATCACACAGCCAGCATTCAACATTCTAATCCAGAGTGCACCAAGCAACAGCTCCAAAGCATGCTTCCTAAGTGCCTACAGATATCAAAACTACTGAGAGGTGGAATATCAGATGAGAGGGTTTTCCTCAAAAGAATTGGTGGCAGCAATCATAACATGATAGAATGTCATGTTTGGTTTAAATGTGAGAAGCTTGGATCAAATACTAGTGATTCAAATCGAAACAAATAAATTATGAGAATGTGACGACAGAGTTGTCTAAAGTGATCAGGAAATTGGGTTACAGACTTTTCTGGAGATATTCAATAACTCTCAGCAAAGATTATTCTGTTGTTAAAGAAATGCTGTTTGAAAAGGATGTTTCATCTTGTAAAGTAAGGAAGTTAGGGATAATACCAAATTGAAGGAAAAATATGCAAATATTAGCGGTAGGTCAGAGATTGGAAAGAAAAGAAATACCAGCAAAGAAAGACTAATCTGTGATCTTGACCTAAGAACAGGCTCAGCAGCCAGGCCACCTTCCAGGTATTTTGAGTGAAGATATAACCTATTCTCCAGTAGATACTCATTGGGTTCTGTCGAAAGGCAAAGAGGAAATTGTAATTCCATCTCAAAATGAAAGAAATCTAGATCACTTGCCTACTGTTAAGTGCAACTAAAGCAGTAATGTTAAAACTGGGGTGTAAGACTATACATACATCAAAATATTATACATTGTTAATAATGTAAAATTTAAAACCCTATGTTCAATCATTATCTTACCAAGGAAAAACCAATATGGCTGGCATTGGCACTGCAGTGTGATTCTGCCACTGTATGAAATGAGTGATTAATTAAATGATGTGAGATAATCTTCACATAGATAAACCACGGAGTGCCATTGCTGAGATACATGTCTTTTCAGATACTGTGTGGTAATCCCACTAGCTTTCGTGTTGATTTTAGCTTTTAGAGTTTTGCTGTCCTGCCTTTTCAGAATCTATGGTATTTATAATTTGTTCTATAAAATAGAACTGCATATGTGTTGCTATGGTTGTAATTCAGTAAGGATGTCAATAGATATCTAATATATGTTGAATTTTCTGCTATCATGATTCCACTTAAAATCATTGCACTCTACCACATTAAGTTATGTTCCCTAAAAGCTAGGGAACTGAAGCTGGAGCTGGATGAACTGCAGAACATCCGAGAGGATGTAGAGGAAAGTGGTCACTCCTCAGGTGCAGGATAAGGACAGCAGGGTTACAATCACGGGTGGAGAGAGAACTGACAGACAGAGCAGGGATCCTTTGTGGCCGTTCCCCTCAACAATAAGTATAGCTTTTTGGATACTGCTGGTGGGGATGGTGTACTGGGGGAAAGTCATAGTTGTCAGGTCTCTGGCACTGAGCCTGGCACTTTGGCTCAGAAGGGATGGGGGGAGAATTGAAAAGCACTAGTGGAAGGGGACTCAATAGGTAGACGGACTGACAGGAGATTTTGTGGTCAGGAAAGGGAATCCCGGAAGGTATGTTGCCTCCCTGGTGCCAGGATCCGGGATGCTGCCAATCGGGTTACAAGATTCTGAAGGAAAAGGGTGAGCAGCCAGAAATCGTGGTACATATTGGCACCAATGATATAGCCAGGAAAGGGATTGAGGATCTGAAAAATGACGACAGAAAGCTAGGAAGGAAGCTGAAGAGCAGGACGAGTAGAGTAGTGTTCTCAGGTTTGCTACAGGTGCCACGAGACAGTGAGGTGAGGAACAGTTATTGAGTGCAGTTTAACACATGGCTGTGAGGCTGATGCAGGAGGGAGGGCTTCAGATACTTAGACCATTAGGATGCCTTCTGGGGAAGGTAGGACCTATACATGAAGGAGGGGTTGCACCTGAACAGGAGGGGCACAAATGTCCTGGGTGGGAGGTTTGCTTGAGTGGTTTGGGAGAGTTTAAACTAATTTGGCAGGGGGTTGAGAACCAGAGCTACACATCTGATGGGGAAGAGGAGGAAGATAGATGAGGCAATGACAGGATGTAGCAAATCTATCAGGAAGGTTTTTTATGTGATGGAACAAAGGGTTCAGTTAAAGTGTGTCTGCTTGAATGCAAGGAGTGTCAGAAATAAAAGTGACAAACTTAGAGCATGGATCAGTACTTGGGACTATGATGTTGTGGCTGTAATGGAGACATGGGTTTCACAGGGGCAGAATGGTTGCTAGGGTTTAGAACATGTAAAAAGAATAGGTGGGGGGGGGGGAAGATGAGGGATGTAGCATTGCTAATCAGAAACTGCATCACAGCTACAGAAATGAAGATTGTCGAGGAAGATTTGTCTCCTGAGTCAGTATGAGTGGAAGTTAGGAACGTCAAGGAAGCAGTCACCTCACTGGGGGTCTTCTACAGACCCCCTAATAGAAGTAGAGAGATCAAAGAACTCACAGAGTCATAAAGTCATAGAGATATACAGCATGGAAACAGACCCTTCGGTCCAACTCATCCATGCCGACCAGATATCCCAACCCAATCTAGTCCCACCTGCCAGCACCCGGCCCATATCCCTCCAAACCCTTCCTATTCATATGCTGCAGTTGTACCAGCCTCCACCACTTCCTCTGGCAGCTCATTCCATACCCGTACCACCCTCTGTGTGAAAAAGTTGCCCTGTAGGTCTTTTAATCTTTCCCCTCTCACCCTAAACCTATGCCCTCTAGTTCTGGAAACCCTGAACCCAGGGAAAAGACTTTGCCTATTTACCGTATCCATGCCCCTCATAATTTTGTAAACCTCTATAAGGTCACCCCTCAGCCTCCGACGCTCCAGGGAAAACAGCCCCAGCCTGTTCAGCCTCTCCCCATAGATCAAATCCTCTAACCCTGGCAACATCCTTGTAAATCTTTTCTGAACCCTTTCAAGTTTCACAATGTCTTTCCGATAGGAAGGAGACCAGAATTGCACGCAATATTCCAACAGTGGCCTAACCAATGTCCTGTACAGCCGCATCATGACCTCCCAATTCCTGTACTCAATACTCTGACCAATAAAGGAAAGCATACCAAACGCCTTCTTCACTATCCTATCTACCTGCGACTCCATTTTCAAGGAGCTATGAACCTGCACTCCAAGGTCTCTTTGTTCAGCAACACTCCCTAGGACCTTACCATTAAGTGTATACATCCTGCTAAGATTTGCTTTCCCAAAATTCAGCACCTCACATTTATCTGAATTAAACTCCATCTGCTACTTCTCAGCTCATTGGCCCATCTGATCAAGATCCTGTTGTAATCTGAGGTAACCCTCTTTGCTGTCTACTGCATCTTCATAGGCCAGCAGATTTTGGAAAAGTGCAGACATAGCAGGGTTGTTGTTATGGGTGACTTCAACTTTCCCAATATTGACTGGAACTTTCTTAGTGTAGATGGTTTGGATGGAGTCGTTTTTGTCAGGTGTGTTCAGGAGGGTTTCCTTACTTAGTATGCATACAGGTCGACAAAGGGAGAGGCCATTTTGGATTTGGTGCTCGACAATGAGCCAGGACACATGTCAGATCTCGCAGTGGGAGAATATTTTGGTGACAGTGACCACAACTGCCTCACATTTACCACAGCTGAAAATGTGTTGCTGGAAAAGTGCAGCAAGTCAGGCAGCATCCAAGAAGCAGGAGAATCGACGTTTCGGGCATGAGCCCTTCTTCAGGAATGAGGAAAGTGTGTCCAGCAGGCTAAGATAAAAGATAGGGAGGAGGGACTTAGGGGAGGGGCGTTGGAAATGCGATAGGTGGAAGGAGGTCAAGGTGAGGGTGATAGGCTGGAGTGGGGGTGGGGGCGGAGAGGTCAGGAAGAAGATTGCAGGTTAGGAAGGCGGTGCTGAGTTCGAGGGATTTGACTGAGACAAGGTGGGGGGAGGGGAAATGAGGAAACTGGAGAAATCTGAGTTCATCTTCATGCTGCCTGACCTGCTGCGCTTTTCCAGCAACACATTTTCAGCTCTGATCTCCAGCATCTGCAGTCCTCACTTTCTCCTCACATTTACCATAGCCTTGGAGAGGGAAAGGAGCAGTTACCAAGGGAAGATATTTAATTGGAGAACAGGAAATTATGACACTATCAGACAGGAGTTGGGAAGTACAAATTGGGAGCAATTGTTCCACAGAAAGGGCACAACAGACATGTGGAAACTGTTTAAGGAGCAGTTGTTGCGACTGATGCATAAATTCATTCCTCTGAGTCAGGCAAGAAGGGGTAAGATTAAGGATGATGAGAACAGAGGAGCTTCTCATCAAAGGGAAGAAGGCAGTTTATGTAAGGTGGAGGAAGCAAGGGTCTAGCACAGCTTTAGAGGATTACAGGCCTGCTAGGAAGGAGCTCAAAAATGGACTGAGGAAAGCCAAGACAGGGCAGGAAGGCTTAGGGAGAACCCAAAGGCATTTTACTCATATCTTAGGAATAAGAGAATGAACATGGAGAAGGTACAGCCAATCAGGGATAGCGGAGGGATCTTGTGCGTGGAATCTGAGCAGATAGGGAAGCTTTAAATGAGTGTTTTGCTTTGGTTTTCACTAAGGAAAGGGACCCTGTTGTGAATGAAAACTCTGAGGAATGGGGAAACAGATTTGAACAGATCGAGATTGAGGAAGTTGATGTGCAGGAAATTTTGGAGACATTAAGATTGATCAGACCCCAGGGCCAGACCATATTTCTCCTAGGTTGCTCTGAGAAGTGAGAAAGGAGGTTGCTAAGCCGCTGGCAACGATCTTTGCTTCCTCACTCTCCAGGGGAGTCTTACCGCAGGATTGGAGGGAGGTGAATGTTGTTCCTCTTTTCAAGAAGAGGAATAGGGAAATCTCTGGCAATTATAGACCAGTCAGTCTTACATCTGTGGTCAGCAAGGTTTTGGAAAGAATTATGAGGGATCGGATTTGTGACTATTTGGAAAAGCATAGCGTGATTAAAGGCAGTCATCATGGCTTTGTGAGGGGCAGGTCATGCCTCGCAAATCTTATTGTGTTCTTTAAGGAAGTGACGAGACAAGTTGATGAAGGCTGAGCAGTGGATGTGGTATACATGAACTTCAGCAAGGCATTTGATAAGATTCCCCATAGTAGGCTCATTCATAAAGTCAGGAGATATCAGATACAGGGAGATTTGGCCGTCTGGATTCAGAATTGGTTGGCTGACAGAAGGCAGAGAGTGGTTGTAGGTAGAAAGTATTCTGCTTGAGGTCAGTGGTGTTTTGGTTTTCATTAACAGGGGGATCGTGTTTAAGAGCCGTGAGGTTTTGCTACAGCTCTACAAAACCCTGGTGAGACCACACTTGGAATATTGTGTCCAGTTCTGGTTGCCCTATTATAGGAAAAATGAGGAGGCTTTGGAGAGGGTGCAAAGGAGGTTTACCAGGATGCTGCCTGGGCTGGAGGGCTTGTCTTACGAGGAGAGGTTGACTAAGCCCAGACTTTTCTGTCTAGAGATAAGGAGGAAGAGAGGTGACCCGATCGAGGTGTACAAAGTAATGAAAAGGCCAGAGATACTTCCCCAGGGCAGGATTGACTGTCACGAGAGGTCATAGTTTTAAGGTGTTAGGAGGAAGGTATAGAGGAGACATCAGAGGTAGGTTCTTTATGCTGAGAGTTGTGAATGCGTGGAATGTGTTGCTGGCGATAGTGGTGGAAGCAGAGTCATAGGGACATTTAAGTGACTGCTGGACATGTACATGGAGAACAGTGAGTTGAGGGGAATGTAGGTTAGGTCATTTTATTTTAGATTAGGATTAATCCTTGGCATAACATCGTTGGCCGAAGGGCCCGTACTGTGCTGTACTTTTCTATATTCTATGTTCTATGTAACATTGTGACATTGCAATTGCTTCATCCTTAATCAAAGAATCTGCAACTGTTGTTATGAGAGTCTTGGTTATACATCGGTTGTGTTCTAACCTTTTAGCTTTCTGCGCGTTGTACTGCACTGACTTTGTATTCCAGTTTAAGAGTTCAGTTCAGCCTTTTAATTTTTTTTTAAATTAGCAGAATCTTTAAAATTGAATTTCTTCCTGTAAAAACTTGAATTTTGATTAAAATGGAATTAGCTCTGTTTTCTTAGTGGTTAGTACCCTACCTACAGATCTGTACAGTTGCCTGTACTCAAGAAAGCTGATGCCATTTAAGGGGGAGTAACTGTCTCTTCGTCGAATTATCTGTTGTCCAAAATTGTTGCCTTGTTATCTTCAATTGGCATTCGAAAATCTGCCACCAAAAAAATTGGAGTCATTTATGGAAACTGGATGTGGATATAGTGGTATTGAAGAATCCAAGGATATTTTTTATAACTAACTATTATGTTACACCCCTGAAGCATATAAGTGGCAGAACTAATATTAAGCTATTAGGTTACGACAGAAGCTTCTAATAGAGCATCATGCTTCAAATAATCAAAAGTCAGATGGAATATGAGACTTTTATATCCTCAGGTCACACACTATGATCCAGTGATGATATCACGAGCATGCTGTTAAAGGCACAATGGCATGGTCCCAGGTTGAAAATCTGCTCCTGAGGAAAGCTAATGTAGAACACACTGACTCCGTCCATTGACAGAATGGGTGAACTCAATGTAGCATGAACATTAGCTCCTTCAGAATCAATAACTTATACAACAAACAGAGCTACTTTACCAATTTATTTTCCCCATCCTACCCCACACAGGGCATTGAGATGCTCCCATCCTGCGAGGTCATGGGCAGCTACCATTTGCTTGGTGCTCAGGTGCCTCCTCATCAATCCCAGATGTTTTAACCAAGTCAGCAATGGAGAATTCCAGTTTATACTGAGCGGCACTTCAAACAGAGGAGCAGTCTTAGACATGAAACACATTCACAACACATAAATATTTACAGTACCTGTATTTGTTGTTGTATTGGAGGATTTTAGATCCAACAATGAATGGCCTTATGTTCATGATTAGGTGGATGTGTTGCTAACTCTGTGGGTGAACATATGAAACACATTGTCTAAAACTAGGTACACAAATTAATGAATATAGTTGCCCCAAATTTTAGGTGGAGAACGAGAGCAGCATTGGTAATGATAAAGGCAGGCGGCAAGTCCATGAATTCAAGGAGAATGGAGATTGAGTAATTTTATTGATGCAGCTTCATTTCTGGGTGTTTCAGCTATTTGATGTAAAAGCAATGACTGCAGATGCTGGAAACCAGATTCTTTGGGCAAAAACCCTTCATCAGGAATAAAGTAAAAGAAGTAGCTACCTTGGACTGATAGAAATAGATTCAAATGAGAATCCATATCATTTAAGTTACTGTTAAAGTTCCGATTATTCTCTGAATGTGGACCATGCACACTATTTCCAAAAGTTGACATTCAATGGTATTACTGCTATCAACATCCTGGGTGTCACCAATGACCAGAAACTATACAGAGCTAGTCACATAAATACAGTGGTCCTCGGATGCTGCCTGAACTGCTGTGCTCTTCCAGCACCACTAATCGAGAAGCTAATTGATGTGTCTGCCAATGCCCCACTCATCCATCAATGCAATCTCTTGTGAGAATCCTGGCCAGGATTTCATGGCAGTGCACCTCTTCAAGATTGCATTCAATCAGGACTCAAATCAAAGTAATTGTGAAGTAATTGATGGAAAATCTATTTCTGTCTATTTGTCTGAATCTCGACTTGTGTACTGAAATTGGCATGTTTGTCCAATTTGGAATCTTCAACTCGTTCAAATGACATATGGAATGATCAGTAATATTGTCTGATAGTGTAGCAGTGAAGGAATAAAAGAGTTTCGGAGACTCCTTGTGCATGACTCAGCACCATTTATTGGGAAACCTAGTGATATACAAGATGAAACATAAGATTCTTTGGGACCTTGACAGGGTAGATATAGTAAGGTCATTTACCCTTACGGGATCAGAGGGTACAACCATAGAATAAGGAGTCATGTTCTTATGTATCATTCAGATTTGAAAGAAGGAACTTTTCCAATAGCATTTACTTGATATCTGTTGCTTAGGTAAGTAACTGCTAGTGAATATGTAGTCATAGTTACCAATAATTAGTTTACATCAAAAGAGAGCCACCTCAGAGCTGATTGAATTCTATTCTCAATTCTGTGCTGTCCCGAGAAAGTAGTTACTTGTATAATGGATCCTACATTAAATATGATATCAGTCATGGTAACCAAGGCCCTTCCCCAACATTGCTTGGGTCATGGGTTGCAAGATCTCCGTTGTAATATAGATTTTATATTCCCAGGTGAACATGAATGGTTGATACATCAGCCACATCAGAGATGAAGCTTCATATCTGAACTGGAAATATTTTTTGAAAAATTGATCTCGTCACTTGGCTTCGCCACATATCCAGCATAATATCTGTGGTGGCCAGAAAAATAAAATCTCCATTATTTGGTGGGAAAACCGTCTTCCTCATGTACAAAGTTTTTCTCTCCTGTTTAATTCCCCTTTCAACCTGCAGCAGTACACGACCAGCTTAGCCAGGAGTCATGTTTCAGTGCCAGTCTTGATGAGGGACATTGAAGCCCTTTTTTTATTCCAAATTTATTGAATTGAATTTCTTCTATAGGATTATCAGGACTCATGTAATCTGGAACAGTTTGTGACTCGCTTTTTGCTGAAGGAAACAGTGAACCAGCTGCAGTCTTTACAGAATTCTTTGGAATGTGCCATGGAAACCACAGAAGAGCAGACACGCCAAGAAAGGTGAGCCTGGAATTCACATTGTCACTATGTTTTAATTTAGATTAGATTACTTACAGTGTGGAAACAGGCCCTTCGGCCCAACAAGTCCATACTGCCCCGCCGAAGCGCAACCCACCCATACCCCTACATCTATCCCTTACCTAACACTACGGGCAATTTAGCATGGCCAATTCACCTGACCTGCACATCTTTGGACTGTGGGAGGAAACCGGAGCACCCGGAGGAAACCCACGCAGACACGGGGAGAATGTGCAAACTCCACACAGTCAGTCGCCTGAGGCGGGAATTGAACCCAGGTCTCTGGCACTGTGAGGCAGCAGTGCTAACCACTGTGCCACCGTGCCGCCAATATACAAATTATTTTTTTGAAAGAATAATCTGTTCTGTCTATACGATTCCCCATGCAAAGTATTTGAAGTATGTCCTGCTTACGAACATGGTAAGTCCCTTTATTTTCTCTTTGTTTTCATTTGTCTCATGAGATCATTCAGCAGGCAAGAGGAAAGCTCATAAGTCTCTTCTAAGATCATTTAAAGTGAGCTAACAGTAGAATAAGGGCAATTGGAGGAGCATTTTTCTTGCTTCACTTTGTCTTTAGTGTAGCTAATTGCCCACTCCTATGGCCCACTGCATTCTAATTCATTGTTAGCCTCAAATCCACGTACTTCATTCGTATAGACATTAATGTTTCCTCCTTCTAAACTGTAATCAATAAACAATGAGTCAAAAGTTGAAAACATTTTGTTAAACTGATGAGGTCTTTAACAGAAGAGAAGTATTATTTTGGCATGCATGATGAAAAATATGTGAGATGTCCTAAGGGTTTTATTTTGTTTTATTTTACAAATGACTAATTAATTATGCTTTGTCAACTCTGCTGCGACATTTTAATGTTAATCACTAAATGTGACTCAACTCATCACTATACATCAGAGAATTTACAGAAAATCTGTGATAGTGGTTACAGTCAACTGGAGAAATACAAGATACAATACTCTGTTAATAAACATGTTTAGCAGTGTCAATAAGAGGAAAAGAAGGTGAAAATTTCAACAAAGGCGAAACAGTTATTTTACACCTGTAAATGTTGAAGTTTGCTCTGTATTTCTAACACTTCAGCTCTGATTTACCTCAAGGTTAGAGAAAAATGAACTTTGTAGAGATAGTCAGCGTGGCTTTATGCAAGTGAGGTCTTGTCCCACAGACTTGAGATTTTTGATGAAGTGACAAAAATGATTAATGGGGTTAGGGCAGTGAATGTTGTCTACATGAACTTTACTAAAGCATTTGACAGATCCCTCAAAGTAGGCTGGTCCAGAATATGAAGTCACATGGAATCCATGGTAAGTTGACAAATTGACTACAAAATTGCCTTGAGCTTAAAAATGTGTTGCTGGAAAAGTGCAGCAGGTCAGGCAGCATCAAAGGAGTAGGAGAATCGACGTTTCAGACATAAGCCCTTCTTCAGGAATGAGGAGGGTGTGCCAAGCAGGTTAAGATAAAAGGTAGGGAGGAGGGACTTGGGGGAGGGGTGTTGGGAATACGATATGTGGAAGGAGGTTAAGGTGAGGGTGATAGGCCGGAGAGGGGTTGGGGGCGGAGAGGTCGGGAAGAAGATTGCAGGTCAAGAAGGCGGTGTTGAGTCTAAGGGTTGGGACTGAGAAAAGATGGGGGGAGGGGAAATGAGAAGGCTGGAGAAATCTGCATTCATCCCTTGTGGTTGGAGGGTTCCTAGGCGGAAGATGAGGCGCTCTTCCTCCAGGCGTCGTGTTGCCATGGTCTGGCGATGGAGGAGGCCAAGGATCTGCATGTCCTTGGCAGAGTGGGAGGGGGAGTTAAAATGCTCAGCCACGGGGCGGTTGGGTTGGTTGGTGCGGGTGTCCCAGAGGTGTTCTCTGAAATGTTCCGCAAGTAGGCGGGCCTGTCTCCCAAATGTATAGGAGGCCGCATCGGGTGCAGCGGATGCAGTAAATGATGTGTGTGGAGGTGCAGGTGAATTTCTGATGGATATGGAAGGATCCCTTGGGGCCTTGGAGGGGAGTGAAGGAGAGGTGTGGGCGCAAGTTTTGCATTTCTTGTGGTTGCAGGGGAAGGTGCCGGGAGTAGAGGTTTGGTTGGTGGGGGGTGTGGATCTGACGAGGGAGTCGTGGAGGGAGTGGTCTTTCCGGAATGCTGATAGGGGTGGGGAGGGAAATATACCTTTGGTGGTGGGGTCTGTTTGGAGGTGGCAGAAATGACAAAGGATCCAGATACATCCAGATAGAAACCTACTTTTCTACCTGTTTTTGTGTGATCAGGAATGTTAGCAGCCTCTTCATCGAAGAATTTTAAAATTTGTAATTGCTGATGGCCAAACATTGATCCCTGTGGTAAATTACTCATTATATTTTCCTAGCAAGAAAATGGCCCATTTAAGCCTATTCTATTTTAGCCACCCAGTCTTCCATACATGCCAATATGGTACCCACTGCAACATGAGTTTTTATTTTCTGCAATAATCTTTGACGAGCCCTTTGTCAAATGTCTGCAAGTGCACTGGTTCCTTTTCCTCTACTGGGCATGTTACTTCCTCAAAGAATTTTTATAAATTCATTACATATGACTTCCCTTTCACAAAACCAAGTTGAATTTGCTTGATTACTTTTACTTTTTACTGCTACAACATTTTTAAAAAAGGCTTCTGCCATTTTCATTATGACAGATATTGTAGCTCCTTGCTTTCTGTCTCCCTCCCTTTTTGAATAAAGGGAATACATTCACTATCTCCCATTCTAATGGATCCTTCCCCAAATTTATGGAATTTTAGAATATTAAAAAAATCAACCGCCACTTCTTTTAAGAACCGAGATTGAAGTCCATTAAGATCTGGAGACTTGTCAGCTTGCAACTCCAACAATTTATTTAGTATAGTTTCTCTAGTGATTGTGTATAGTTTTATTGAGTCCTACCCTTCCTCCATTTCCAGAATTACACTTATTTCTGGGTTGTTCATTGTATCCTCTGCAGTGAAGTCTGATGACAAAAAACATATTTAATTCATACGCCATCTCCTTATTTTCCATTATTAACTTCCAATTCTCACTTTCTATTGAATCAATGTCCATCTTATTAGCCCTTTTTTAAAAGTATCTCTTACTAAAAGAAAACTATTAATGGGAATCATCTAAGTCTAATTTTTGGTGAGTTTCCTGGAAGGTTTCTCTCCATGAGGCCTAGCAGGTTTTTCTCACACTATCATCCCAGACACACCTCATTAATTATGTGTCGCGGCCCATGGGTACCCTGCTCATCATATTCTCCCACTTGTAAAAAGCCATTGTGCATAGGTCAGGTGTTAGCTATATAGAGCTGTTCTTCATATTTGAAGTAACTGGCCTCAACATGGCATCTAGGGGAATTGTGCTTTAAGGACAGAGAGATGAAGGTCCTGGTAGACTGAGTGGTGCAGAGGAGGGACATCCTCTTCCCATAGGACTGGAGGAGGAGGATATAATACCAGATGTTATCAGCCTGGAATGAGGTTGTGTCTTGATCAGTTTGGTTTCAGTCACCTGGAAGGATGCTCAGTCATATATAAGAAGAAGGTCAATAAACTTTTCAATTCTGCAAGGGTAAGTGCCATACTCTTTTCTCACATTGACTCTGCTACAGTACCTACCTCTTACCAAGCCTCATGGTCTCTCACTCTCACTATTGCCTGAAGGAATCTTCACTCACTAACTTTCAACTAATCCAACACTGTCAGACTAATCCTGCATGGCCTCTGCACTACCTCCCCTCAGGAGCAACAGTGTGTACAATCTACAAGTTCACTTCAGAAATTCACCAAAGATCCTGAGACAGCATTTTCCAAACTCACGACCACTTCCATCCAGAAGGACAAGGGCAGCGGTACTTGGGAAAACCACCACTGCAAGTTCCCCTCCAAGCCGCTCACCACCCTGACTTGGAAATATACCGCCATTCCTTCACAGTCGTTGGGTCAAAATCCTGGCATTAGTTCTCAACCAGCATTGTGGGTCAACCCACAGCAAATGACTGCAGCAAGAAGGCAGCTCACGCCCATCTTCTCAAGGGAAAATAGGGATGGACTATCAATGCTGGCCAGTCAGTGATGCCCAAGTTCCACAGATGAATTAAAACAAATTCACTCAGAACACTTCACCATTTGTCGAACAACTGCATCTGTATTAATGGAAGTCCCAGCTATTTTCATGTCAGTCCACTCATCTCTTTGTCTCTTTCCAGGAAAAACAGTCCATAATAGAGTGGAGACAGCTCAGATGGGTGGTGGGATGCCCAACATTCAGCTCCTCAACCTCTATGAATGGAGGATACTTGCCCTGACAGGCAAAGACCAGGATAACTCCTGTGGAGGTGCCGAAACCTCCATGTCCCCCCAGCCACGTGGGAATAATTGTCCATTTCTATGCTCAGCTTCATTACCACCATGGTGAATGGGTCCTGAACATGATCGAACACCTAGCCCTTAATCTCCATGCATTCTGTCCTTTGTGTTCTGTGAATATCAGTAGAATATATTGTGTCAATTGCCGAGAGGGCAGCAGATAGCTCCTCGTCCACCTCTGAGGAAGTAAGCATGGATGTCTTAAAGGAAGCATCAATAAAGCTGTCCCCTGCACACCACACCTGCAATGACACTGACACCTCAGTGAATATGTTAGCTAGGTTAACATCGGGAACACAAAATGGTGAGCACATCACTGCCACGTCTTCACAGCTGGGTAAGGGTGACATTGTCTCTGTGCACAAAGAATCCAGTGAACAGTATTCTAACGAAAGTTGCCAGGTTCCAAAGTGTGGCATTGAAGTGAAGAACTGCATTGTAAGTGGATTGTAGATGTGCTATGATGATTTGGTGATGCTGATATGTGTCAAATGTCAAGGTCTATAGATAAAGACTACGTGCGATCGCTATATGGAAGATGGAGTGTAACTGAAAAGAAATGACAAGGTGACAAGTAGGAGGGGCCAAGGATAAATCTTTGGGCAACATTAAAGCTAATGGGTTTGGGAGCAGGAAGAGAAGGCATTGTAAGAGATGCTGTGTTTATGATTAAATAAGTAAGAATAGAGCCAGGTGACTGCTGCCCCACCTAGTTGGATGGTAGATGAGAGGTTGTTGCAATACTGAAACAGCTTGTGGTCATGTAATGATATTGATTATACTTCTAATCATCAAAATAAATGAGTTTGACTCATATAATATTCATTAGGCCTTAACTCTGGAACTGAACATTTGTAAAACATCTTGTGACAACAATACTAGCTTATGATCAAATCAATGTCACTGATTCCCTTACATACCAAATGAAGTTCATTGTTTGAAATTCTTTGAGGTATTTGCATGTAATAAGATATTTAAGCATTTTGGCCCAGAAATTGCTATCACTGTTGGATTAGATTTGACCAGTAGCAATCCTCTTTAAGATCATCCACAGCAACTTTACTCTCCGGAGTTCCGTGCCTGGTCTCTTCGGATGTATCTATTGAAGAAAACAGTGAATAAATCCTCTCAACACAGGGAATCTCTCCCTAACAACATTGTGGGTGTACCTACACCAAATGGACAGCACCGGTTCAAGAAAGTAGTTCATCACCAACTTCACCAGGGCAATTAGATTAGATTGCCTACACAGTGGAAATGGGCCATTTGGCCCAACAAGCCCACACCAACCCTCTGAAGAGTAACCCACCCAGACCCATTCCCCTGCCCTACCCTACATTTTCCCCTGAGTGATCCACCTAACACTATGGACAATTTAGTATGGCCAATTCACCTGGCCTGCACATCTTGAATTGTAGGAGGAAACCAAAGTAACCAGAGGGAACCCACACAGATACAGGGAGAATATACAAATGCCACACAGGCAGTCAGCCTCAACAAGAATTGAACGCCTGTCCCTGACCTATGAGACAGTGTGCTGACCACTAAGCTAACGTGCTGCTCCTTTAGGGACGAGCAATAAATGTTGGACCAGCCAACAAACCCTAATGCCTTAAGTGAATAAAAATAAGGAGAACAAAATATGGCCACAAAAAAAGAGAATGCTGCAGAAGGTCAGCAGGTCTGGCAGCATCTGTGGAGAGAGAAACAGAATTAAAGCTTTGAATCCAGTATGATTCATCTTCAGAACTGTTCTGAAAAGTCATACCAAACTGGAAATGTTAACTCTGTTTCTCCTCCACACATCCTGTCAGGTGTACTGAGTTTCTCCAGAATGCTCTGTGTTATTTTCTGATTTCCAGCATCCACAGCATAGTCACATACTAGATTAAAAATAATTATTGTACCGTTCCTGGCATTGTTATTGCCAACGATTGGAAAGTTGCTTTGGTACCTGTTTCAAATGGGTTAAGATGAAAAAAACATTTATGGTAGAGTTATGTAAGCAGGACTGCAGATGCAGTGGAAGATGTGGTGGTAAAAATGCATCATTCATATCAGTTTGATACAAATGTGCCTTCCAAACAGAATTGTGCTGCTGCTCATGTGTTTGCTTCTCCTGCTGCCCATGGGCACTATCCTCCTCCAGACCCTATTTTATTTAAGGAAAATAGAGTAGCATTTGGCTTGTCTCCAACATTGGCCAATGTCATAGTAGAGATTAGTTGATGTCCTGGGAAAGTTGTAAGATGTTAGTATACACAGCTCCAGAGGATTGCTTTGATATATCAGATCTGCCTAGACATTGGCATTTCTGATCAAATGTGTATGAACATGGTAGAACAAATTGAAATGGTAATTGCCCTCAAAATAATGGAACAGCCAACTACACCATTGCCAGAACCTATTACACAATAGTGTGTTCTGCATATGCTTTGAATCTAGCAGCCTATTTTGTGGTCAGTACCAGAGGACACCTCCAGTCTCTACAAAACCAACATCAGCCATAGCCATTGCCCCCACACCATGTCCAGACCCAAAGAAGATGACAATTACAAAGCACCATTACATTAAATTAAAGGCCAGTTTATTTTGGGCAACTCAATAAATCCTTTGGATTTCATTAAAGTGTAATTGCATTAATCATTTTATCTTCTCTGCTGTTTGTTGAATAACTGAAATATTTATACACAGACCTCAACACATTTCCTTGTCATTTAGAATCATTTAAACTATTCTGACATTTCAGCAGCAACACCAGTCATTGAAGGAAGGGAGAATTAAACAAATTATAAGAAACTGAGTCTAATCATTTCATGCAAATCATAATATAAAAGACACTCAGTACATAATAACCTCATGCACTCCTACTCACAGTGCAAAGAACAGACATTTTGACATAAGTGGATCAGTTAATTGCAGGTTTTTCTTGAAATCACAGACAGCTTCATTGTTAAATAAAGGTCTTTCCATTTATACGGTTAACTAGGTCATATGTAATTCAAAATGGGAGAAATCGCAATACAAAGTAGACATTTAATTGCATTGATAGATTCATTTATTTTCATTGGGTTCTACTGACTTACGTAATTTGGACTCTCATCAACTAAATGTATTCTTTCCTTAAATTTAGAAATTTCATCACTTATAGCGAACAAACCTTATTAATATAAATATGCTTGTTCTAAATGCTGAGGACTTTAATAAGAGGGCGCTGCACTCTAAATCTGTTAGACAGAAGAAATTTCAAAACAAATTGCACCATTCAGTCCATTACATTATAGATTGCAGCCTGTCCCAGTGGCTACAGTAGCATATTGATGTTAATACGGTTTCCTACTGCAGATATTGTCCAGTTAAACAATAACAGCACATGTTTCCTCCTTCAATGACAATGTTAAAATTCCTTGTATTTTTACATGAGCAGATTGAAGGTGGCCAACACATTCTCTAGTGAACCTGGTCAGAGATGTTATTACACACCTCTGGAGCAGGTGAATCTTGAGCCTTGGTCATCCATTCTTGGAAATATATCACCATTCCTTCAGTGTCATTGGGACAAAATCCTGGAATTCCTACAATTGCATTTTAGGTCATGGACTACAGGTTCCAAAAGGTAGCTCACCACAGCCTTCTTTGAGGAACTAGATAAGAGCAATATATGCTGGCCCAGCCAGTGATGTCCATGTCCCATGAGTGAATATCATATCCATGCCTCAATCTTCATTTAGATTCCTGTACAATCCTTTACATGCAATTTGATGTGCATGTTTTGTATTAAAAGCAAAATGCTGCAGATTCTGGAAATCTGAGATAAAAACAAATTGCTGGACTATTCAGCCAATCTGACAGCATCTGTGCATCCCTTTTCCGAAATATTTGTGTTTTGGCATGAGATGGAAATTTACCTGTAGATTCTGTTTCATGGATGTTGCCTCCTGAAAACATCACTTCTCCAATGCCCTTCCTCCTGTTGACGTATAGGTCTTGATATCAGACAACTTGACAAATTGATAAAAGATGTCACAGGAAACCAGGTTATGATTGTTCATTTCACATGTATGTCTGGAGTGTCAGTCTTAATACCATGAAGAGTATGCTTACTCTAGTGGGTTTACAAAATGTCTCCAAGCTTTTTGCAGATTACAGCATGCATATTACAATTCCCAAGCTTTACTGTACAGGTCCCTCAAATTATCTTTTATTTTCCCACTGTCTTTCCTAGGTATCGAATGTGCTTTACCCCAGGCCAGCTCTATCTACAGATAGTGCATCTTCGGTACTTTTAGCCTGCCTTTGTACATCTGTAGTTCCCATTTACTTTTGCAGTATGGTTTACAGTTAATCCATAATGAATTGAAACAGATTCAACCCCTTCAAGTCTGTTAGTATCAGACTACTGTGGCCATTCTTACTGTCACCTTGGTTCTCATTTGAGATTCAATCTTAAGGCAGCATAGGTGACAACCATCCTGATAAAACCTTCAAAGTGTAAAAAGTAACTTTTCAGTAAATGTATGGAGAAGATGCCTTTTCCCATTTGCATGATAGAAAATAGTTGTATGTGCCAAGTATTTATTATTACATTTCCTGGAGATTCCTCTAGCTCCTCAATTGCTGCCATGTAATTACTTTGTCTTTACGAATGAGTTTCAGGAAAGGAAAGCCTGTGGATAACTTATAAAATTTCGTGTTTGTGTGTCAATATCACTCTAATTGAAAGATTAACTTACCTAAGTCACCTTTCGAGATGGTTTGTATGTACAGACAGTCTAATACACTCGAGTTAAATCTATAGGTTGAAGCTAGATTCCTGATGAAATGGCATTTTCCTAAAATTCAATCCAATTTAAATTTACCAGAGACAGCTCATAGTACAACAAATGCAAATTATTTTCAGGTTGGAATTTTTATGACTATTTCATGCATTCTCCATCAATATTCACTGATACCATTTTAAATATGTGACAAATTGAAGTCATGGAGAAATTACATTCTGGAAATGTCAGCTTTAAATAACCCTGTACTATAATCACATCATTTTTAAGTTTGTAATTGAAATGGAAAGAAAGCAACTACAGTTACATTGAGAAATATGTTTGACAGCAGTAAACAGCATTAACCACCAGATTTCTACAGTGAACAAGTGGCAATATAGACATAACTTAAGGCTGCATTACACAAGAGTGTGCTTCTGTATGTACTAGTTGTAGCTCAGGGCCCAGGTTATTGTACAGCATATCAACAAAAAAGTACCAGTATTATTTTCAATACTGCATCAAAAATACTAGACAGGACTTTAGATGTTGTCAGCAGTAGATGTTGACACTGTGGCCACTGTTGTGCATTGGGACTCTTTGAAAATCAGGAGCCTTGTACAGGTTCAGTAATTGCCATTGAAATTTAAAGTTCTGATGGGTGGAGTTTCACTGCCCATGCCGCTCCAAAAATGTCTCATACACTGTTGTTAGCTGCAAATGTGTTGCTGGAAAAACGCAGCAGGTCAGGCAGCATCCAAGGAGCAGGAGAATCGATGTTTTGGACATGAGCCCTTCTTCAGGAATGAGGAAAGTGTGCCAAGCAGGCTAAGATAAAAGGTAGGGAGGAGGGACTTGGGGGAGGAGTGTTGGAAATGCGATAGGTGGAAGGAGGTTAAGGTGAGGGTGATAGGCCAGAGTGGGGGTGGGGGCGGAGAGGTCAGGAAGAAGATTAGGAAGGTGGTGCTGAGTTCAAGGGTTGGGACTGAGACAAGGTGGGGGAAGGGGAAATGAGGAACCTGGAGAAATCTGGGTTCATCCCTTGTGGTTGGAGGGTTCCTAGGCGGAAGATGAGGCGGTCTTCCTCCAGCCATCGTGTTGCTATGGTCTGGCGATGGAGGAGTCCAAGGACCTGCATTAACTTGGTGGAGCCGGAGGGGGAGTTGAAGTGTTGAGCCACGGGGTGGTTGGGTTGGTTGGTCCGGGTGTCCCAGAGGTGTTCTCTGAAACATTCCGCAAGTAGGCGGCCTGTCTCCCCAATATAGAGGAGGCCACATCGGGTGCAGCGGATGCAGTAAATGATGTGTGTGGAGGTGCAGGTGAATTTTTGGTGGATATGGAAGGATCCTTTAGGGCCTTGGAGGGAAATAAGGGGGGAGGTGTGGGCGCAAGTTTTGCATTTCTTGCGGTTGCAGGGAAAGGTGCCGGGAGTGGAGGTTGGGTTGGTGGAGGGTGTGTGGACCTGACGAGGGAGTCACAGAGGGAATGATCTTTTTGGAATGCTGATAGGGGAGGGGAAGGAAATATATCCCTGGTGGTGGGGTTCGTTTTGGAGGTGGTGAAAATGACGACGGATGATACAATGTATATGGAGGTTGGTGGGGTGGTAGGTGAGGACCAGTGGGGTTCTGTCCTGGTGGCAATTGGAGGGGTGGGGCTCAAGGGCTAACACTGTTGTTAGCCTCAGATACCTGGGTCTGTTCACAGCATTTGCTAGGACACCAACCCTAGCATCGTCCCACTATTAACTTTTGGCACAGGTCAGTGATTATTAGTGAAGCCCAGCCAAACAACTCATCTGCACCATGGCCCAACTATCCACCTCATCCAATTTGAATGCTCACTTGCAACCTGACTATCCACCACCCCCACTCACTCAATAACCTTCCACCCACTACCCACTCACTGAATCTCTACACAGTTATATCTTTATAATCTCCCAACTCATCCAGTAACACTCCTCTTCCCGTTCATTCGCTGACCCCATTAAAATTCCTAAAACCATAAAGATTTCCCAGAACATGGCAAGTGATGTTGTAAAAGAGGGTGTGCCCGCTCAGTTGCTGGTCTTCACTGTTTTTCTCTGCAGATGGATGTATTGAAAGATCTCTGCTGCATTTGGGACCAGGTTGCAAGGACAGAAAAAGATGGACCAACGTTGCCGATGACCAGTTTGGCCCATTATCTATATAAAGTGTCTTTGGGGTTGGTGTAAGTGTAGGTCCAGAGTATTTAATACAACTCTGTGGCTGGCCAGACCACTTCAGATAACAATGCCGAGTAGGTCTGAGGTCACATATTGGTAAACCAAACTGGGTAGTCAGCACGTTTCCTTCCTTGAAGACTATTAGTGAACTAGATTAATTTTCACTACAATCCAATGGTTTTGTGGTCACTAGTGCTCTCAGCAATTTCCTGATGTCATTGGGAGTGAATCAAATTGGCTGAAGACTGACATCAGTGATACTGGTGAATGGAGGATGAGGTCAAGATGGATCATCCATTTCTGCCTGAAGATTGTTGTAATCTTGACTTTGTCTTAAAGAGTCAGAGATTCATAGAGATCTACAGCATGGAAACAGGCCCTTCAGCCCATCTCGTCTGTACCATCCAGTTTTAACAATTAAACTGGTTCCATTTGCTTGCATTTGATCCATCCATATATTTTGCACTGATGGCTGCCCCACCATTGAGTATGGGGATATTTTTGGAGCTTCCTTCTTTTGGTTGTTTAATTGTCCATCATCATTCATGATTGGATATGGCAGGACTGCAGAGCTTATATCAGACCCATTAATGTGAGATCATTTAATTTTATCATGTGCTGCTCCACTGTTTGGCTCACTAGTAATCCTGTGCTATAGCTTCACTAGGTTAACATCTCATTTTTAGGTATGCCTGGTGCTCCTCCTGGCTTGCCTTTCTGCACTCTTCAGTAGTGCACTCTTGGTGGTAATAGCACATGCTGTGCCATGAGGTTACAAATTGTGGTTGAAGATAATACTACTGCTTCTGATGGCTCACAATATCTCACAGATGCTAAGTTTTGATTTGCTAGATCTGTTCAAAATTTGTATAATTTAGCATGGTTGCAGTGCCACACAACATGATAGAAAATATTCGTAATGCAAAGACAATGAATGTGCCATAGTGACACCTATCGATTCTATCATGGACAGATGTCTCTACAAGCAGGTACATTATGACGATGATTCAAGAAGATTTCTCCCTATTATTGGTTCCCTCACCATTTACTGCAGGCCTAGTTGGCAACTATGTCCTTTTGGACTCAATCAGCTTAGTCAGTGATGGTACTACTGAGCCACTCTTGATGATGAGTATTGAAGACCTCACTCAAAGTATTTTCCCTCCCTTGTAGTCGAAGTGATTCATTGCTATTCGACATAGGGAATACTGATATATATCTGCGGGGCATTGTGTGTGGTGCTAGGTAGAAATGTTCAGGTTTTCTTGCCTATATTTGAACTGGTGCCATCAGATTTCAATAGTTCCAGAGTTAATGTTACAGACTTCCAAGCCAGACCTTCTCCTGACTGTACAGCACTGCATTAACACCTCTAATCAGATAACAGGACAAACTCTGTTGCTGTTGTAGCGAGGAATAATAATGGATGCCTGGAACATTTACTGGAAGGTATGAGTATGACTGTATCAGAATTTACTTAACTGGTCTGGGACAGTCCTCCTAACTGTGTCACAAAATGTTCAGATTGATGGGTCTGCACTGTCCTATCCAGTGTGAAGGCTGATTATGGGTAATATATGTAATTTGATTTCTTTTTTTAGACTTTGTGGTGATTACTGATGGGCCATTTCAGAAGTCAGTTAAGAATCAACTACATCTCTATGTTGAGTTATATAAAGATCAGATTTATTTCCCTAAAAGGGATTAGTTTCATGGTTACCATTAGACTAGCTTTTTATTATACTAATTAAATTCAAATATTACTAACTGCCATGGTGGGATTTAACCCATGTCCTCAGAGCATTAGTTTGTGCCTCTAGATTACTGACAGTACCATGAAGGGCTACAATAAGGATGCAACCAAAGAAAAAGTAGTGCAGGAATCTGACAGCTGTGAAAGGGAATGCAACACAGACAAACACAAACACAAGCACACATATAAAATTAGTAGCAAGACTGAAATTCAAAAAGAAAGAAATTCAACCATAAGCTGAAGTCTCTCTAAGTTGAGAATATAACCCATTGCATAGATAAAGTCAAACAGTTGGAAAACCTTTACCATTATTACCATCATAAGATGAAAAATGGCAAACACCCACTCAAGACTAAAGTTAACATGGGAGCTAGTGCAAATCCTGAAGTACATGGATCTGAATCATTGGAAGTTATTGTAACTAATGACAACAAAAGTAAGTGAATGTAAAGTGACACCCATTCCTTGCATTGGTACATTGACAATGAAATAAGTCCTTGGAAATTCTGCATGGAAACCACAAGTATTTTACCTGGTGCATACACCTGGACCAACAATAACAGGATTACCAGGTGCATAGACTCTAACTTTGTGACCAAAATTACAAAGATACCAACTGTCTTGGAAGACACCAAGAACATCTATCTGTCAGTCAACAACTATTCCAGCAACATATGGCAGAGTTACATAAAAGAATCCTGGGTGTGTATGTGTGGTGTTGGGCAAAACCCAAACAATGTGTGACCGAAATCTACATTCACTGATAGAGACAGTTCAGTGTAAAGGACTGGTCTTCAACATGAAGAGGTAACTGGGGAATGTGGGTCAGATCAACTTTGTTGGCTCAATCAAGTGATGAAAGTGGATGGGGAGAACATTGGAGGCAAGGCCACTGGATGGTTTTCAGTTTCTGTTCAGCCCCACCCCCATTTCCTGATGCAGGATCCCTCCTTCAGCCTGACAATCAATGGCTGGCAAAACAACCTCATCATTCCCCCTTACATTGATGCGGGCAAACATGGCAAGATTTGGTGGGTGGTTTTAAAGAGGTACAGGAGCATTATGTTCAATTTCTGAGCCACCACTAAATTCTGCACACTCAGGAATAAGTGGCTTATTAATAAACCGAATAGACATCCTGTCACCAGGGGGTGGAGTTCACTCATCAGACACTTCCTGTCCCGAGCATAATTCAGGACAATTTTAGCAATGGGGAGAATTTAATACAGGTTTCTTCTGCCACCCCCACTATCATGCCCACTCCAGCTGGGTCCATTAAATTGTGTCCACTGAATAATGTGTATGTGAAGTGGATGCGAAAGAAAATAAAACTGGGTCAAGAATGAAACAAACAGACTATCAATTTTGTAGAAAAGAGACAATGGAGAAGAGACACAGGTAAAAAAGCAAAAAGGATTGTTAATTATGGCAACTGAGTTAAATACCTGTTTGATATTTTAGTTTCTTATGTTACTTCTGCCTCTTAATGAAAGAAAAAATGGATAGAAAACTAAAGTGCAGATGGTGCCCGATGTTATAATATGAAAGCAGTAGAAAATATCAGTTCAAACTCCTTCCTGAAAAACTGAGCTTGGACAAAATTGAATCTTTAAATCTTGAGATCTCAATAGTATCTAGGATTATAAACTTTTAACAATCAATCTTTTGTGCTATCTTGTTTCTCTGTTAAGACTGATATTTTTCTTGTTTACTACAGCAACTTGACACTTTCCTGGTGTTGAAGTAATAATATTCCATGCAGCAAGTGGAACATATAGGTGTTAACTTGAACAGCACTTGACAAATTAGTGAGTTCCTTGAAAATTCACTGTCATAGCATTTTAATTTACCTTTATTTATCACGATTATACTCAAAATGGAAGTTAATAGAGGCTGTGGTTGGAAATGAGAGAAATGTGACTTCTTTTAAAATTTCCTAATCACTGACAAGCACAATAATTTGTAGCTGGTAGAGTAAATTCATTGAAAAATGATATTATTTAAAATGAGAACTTTGTGCTAAAGAACAGAATGGAAACATCACAGAAAGAAAAATGTATAGGAATTCTTCATATACAAATTACTGGGAAAGTGATGGCTTAGTGTTATTGTCACTGGGTCAATGATCCAGACACCCCAATGATGTCCTGGGCACCTGGGACTGAATCTCAACATAGCAGATTAAAATGAGAGAATCCAGAATTAAAATGTCTAATGATGACCATGAAACTATTGCCCAGGAAATACCCACCTGGCTCACTCATGTCCTTTAAAGAAGGAAACTGCAGTCCTTACCTGGTCTGGCTGATATTTGACTCCAGATCCACAGCAATTTGTTGACTCTTAATCCCAACACTAAAATTGGGAGAGCTGTTGCACAGATTAGTCAAGCAATAGCCTAACATAGTAATACTCATGGAATCATATTTACAATGTCTGAGATATCACCATCACCATCCCTGTCCTACCAGCAAGACAGACCCAGTGAAATTGGCAGCACAATGGCTTATACTTGGGAGGTTACTGCCCTAGGAATCCTCAATATTGACTTCAGACACCATAAACTTTATAGCATCAGTTAAAAATGGACAAGGAAGCATTCTGCTGATTACCAAATACCTCCTTCCAGCTGATAAATCAATACGCCTCCATGTTGAAAACATTTAGAGGAAGCACTAAGTTGGCAGGGTGTAAACATGTACCCTGGGTAGGGTAAATCAATGTTCACCACCAATAGTGGCTCAGCAGCAGCACTACTACTCAGGTCCTGAAGGATATAACTGCTACACTGGGGTCTGCTTCAGGTGATAAGAGAACCAATAAGAGCGAAAAATGTACTTGACCTCATCTTCACTGATCTGCCTGCCAGATATGCATCTGTCCCTGACGGTACCAGTATGAGTGACCACTGTACCGTCCTGGCAGAGACAAAGTCCTTCACACTGTCAATATGTTTCATCATTTTGTGTAGCACTACCACTGTTGGTGATTTGCAACATACTGTTAGCTCCTGCAAATTGAAGTTGGACATCCCAATAATGTTGAATTTGGCAGCAGTAATGTTACAAAAGGCTAATGCTGTCTGTTGGAGAACCATTATTTGCACAATTTCCATGTGTCCTGTGTGAGCCATACAGCAGCAATTCATTATCTGTTACATCAATGTAATGATGGTCTGTGCTGAATGCAGTGAGAGACTGAGTGCTTGATGTAGTTCAGGGATAAGAGGCATTGCAGACACCCCCTTCGCAATGACAAAGACTTGTTACTCAGCCAGAATGGCACTTTCACTACACTACACAACATTACTGCTGCACAGCCTGAACCAAAGTATGGATGGATGATGGAAACATGCCCCTCGTTTTCAGCTGCAGCTTGTGGAGAGATGTCCTCAGCTCTCATCTGCAGGGCAGCCACCCTTAACTGTTCTGGCATCTATAAAACTCTCTGTTCCCATTTTAGGTCAATTCCACAGAGAGGCCTGGGCCCTGCCCTTGACATGGTGCTTGCAGGGGCTGTTCTTCGCAGAAGATAAAAATGGTGCAGAAGGGCCAGGGCCAACAGCTCACCCAGGAATAACAGCAGGTGGCCACAGAGACAAGGAGTACCCAGCTCAAGGGGAGGTCACAGCACAGGGCCCCTCAGTATGGTGGGTACGCAGAAGGCCCAGAGTTTTCCATCAGTTTCATGGGGATGAACGAGATACAATACCAATGCAGGTTTTGCCTGTCCTGGGACACTTTGATGGAGCTGTGCAAAAGTGAGAGGCCATCTTCTCCTGGTAGCTGTGAAGGCTACCATTGCTCTGAATTCCTATATGACTGGCTCCTTCCAAGGAGCAATAGTGATCTGTACGGGCTCAGTCATCCATTCGCAAATGTTTCAGGACAATGACCAATGAAGGGACCTGAGTTACAACCTTTTCACACAGAGGGTGGTTCATACGTGGAGTGAACTGCCAGAGGAAGTGATAGATGCAGGTACAGTTACAACATTTAAAATGCATTTGTACAAGTATATGAATAGAATTGGTTTAGAGGGCAATGAGTAAAACATAGACAAATGGGACTAGTTTTGGCTTGGGAAACCTGGTCGGCATGGATGAGTTGAACCGAAGGGTTTGTTTCCATGCTGTGTGACTGTTTATTCTATGCTTGTGCAAGATCACACTGATTCATTTGTTTCCAATGATGAGGTTGGTGCAGAAGTCCAGGAATAGGATTCAGGATCATAGCTGGGCCCCCCAGGTGTGAGATGCCATTGTGTGAGATAAGGTGGGGGGGAGGGGAAATGAGGAAGCTGGCGAAACCTACATTCATCCCGTGTGGTTGGAGGGTTCCTAGGCAGAAGATGAGGCGCTCTTTCTCCAGGCATTGTGTGGCCAGGGTCTGGTGATGGAGGAGGCCAAGGACCTGCATGTCATTGGCTGAGTGGGAGGGGGAGCGAAAGTGTTCAGCCAGGGGGAGGTTGGGTTGGTTGGTGCGGGTGTCCCAGAGGTGTTCCTTCAAATGTTCCGCAAGTAAGCGGTCTGTCTCCCCAATATAGAGGAGACCACATCGGGTGCAGCAGATACAGTAAATGATGTGTGTGTGGAGGTGCAGGTGAATTTGCGACGGATATAGAAGAATCCATTGGGGCCTTGGAGGGAGGTGAGGGGGGAGGTGTGGGCGCAAGTTTTGCACTTCTTGCGTTTGCAGGGGAAGGTGCCGGGAGTGGAGGTTGGGTTGGTGGGGGGTGTGGACCTGACGAGGGAATCGCGGAGGGAGTGGTCTCTCCAGAACGCTGATAGGGGTGGAGAGGGAAATATATTCCTGGTGGTGGGGTCTGTTTGGAGGTGGCGGAAATGACGGAGGATGATACGATGTATCCGGAGGTTGGTGGGGTGGAAGGTGAGGGCCAGTGGGGTTCTGTCCTGGTGGCGATTGGAGGGGCGGGGTTCAAGGGCAGAGGTGCAGGAAGTGGAGGAGATGCGGTGGAGAGCGTCGTCGACCACGTCGGAGGGGAAATCGCGGTCTTTGAAGAAGGAGGCCATTTGAGTTGTTCGGTAGTGGAATTGGTCCTCCTGGGAGCAGATGCGGCGGAGGCGGAGGAATTGGGAATATGGAATGGCGTTTTTACAGGGGGCAGGGTGGGAGGAGGTGTAATCTAGGTAGTTGTGGGAGTCGGTCGTTTTATAGCCCTCCGCTCCAACCCCAACCTCACCATCAAACCAGCAGATAAGGGAGGCGCAGTGGTAGTTTGGAGCACCGATCTTAACACCACTGAAGCTAGACACCAACTCGCGGACACCTCCTCCTACTGCCCCCTTGACCATGACCCCACCTCCCACCACCAAACCATCATCTCCCAGACCATCCATAACCTCATCACCTCAGGAGATCTCCCATCCACCGCCTCCAACCTCATAGTCCCACAACCCCTCACCGCCCGTTTCTACCTCCTACCCAAAATCCACAAACCCTGGCCTGGCCAACCCATTGTCTCAGCCTGCTCCTGCCCCACTGAACTCATCTCTGCATACCTCAACACTGTCCTGTACCCCTTAGTCCAAGAACTCCCCACCTACGTTCGGGACACCACCCACGCCCTCCACCACCTCCATGATTTTCGCTTCCCTGGCTCCCAACGCCTTATCTTCACCATGGACATCCAGTCCCTGTACACCTCCATCCCTCATCACGAAGGCCTCCAAGCTCTCTGCTTCTTCCTCTCCCGCCGACCCAACCAGTACCCTTCCACTGACACCCTCCTTCGACTGACTGAACTGGTACTCCCTCTTAACAACAACTCCTTCCAATCCTCCCACTTCCTCCAAACCAAAGGAGTAGCCATGGGCACCCGCATGGGCCCCAGCTATGCCTGCCTCTTCGTCGGATATGTGGAACACTCCATCTTCCACAGCTACTGGCACCACCCCCTACCTTTTCCTCCACTGCATCGATGATTGTATTGGTGCTATCTCGTGCTCCCACAAGGAAGTTGAACAGTTCATCCACTTTATTAAAATCTTCCACCCCAACCTCAAATTTATCTGGACCATCTCAGACTCCTCCCTCCCCTTCCTAGACCTCCTCATTTCTATCTCGGGCGACCGACTCAACACAGACATTTACTACAAACCGACCGACTCCCACAGCTACCTAGATTACACCTTCTCCCACCCTGCCCCCTGTAAAAACGTCATGCTATATTCTCAATTCCTCCGCCTCTGCCACATCTGCTCCCAGGAGGATCAATTCCACTACCGAACAACCCAAATGGCCTCCTTCTTCAAAGACCGCAATTTCCCCTCCGACGTGATCGACGATGCCCTCCACCGCATCTCCTCCACTTCCCGCACCTCCGCCCTTAAACCCCGCCCCTCCAATCGCCACCAGGACAGAACCCCACTGGTCCTCACCTTCCACCCCACCGACCTCCGGATACATCGTATCATCCTCCGTCATTTCCGCCACCTCCAAACAGACCCCACCACCAGGGATATATTTCCCTCTCCACCCCTATCTGCATTCAGGAGAGACCATTCACTCCGCAACTCCCTCGTCAGGTCCACACCCCCCACCAACCCAACCTCCACTCCCGGCACCTTCCCCTGCAACCGCAAGAAGTGCAAAACTTGCACCCACACCTCCCCCCTCACCTCCCTCCAAGGCCACAATTATTTGGAATATTCTTGTGTATCCTTCTATATCCATCGCAAGTTCATCTGCACCTCCACACACATCATTTATTGTATATGCTGCACCCGATGTGGTCTCCTCTACATTGGGGAGACAGGCCGCCTACTTGCGGAACGTTTCAGGGAACACCTCTGGGACACCCGCACTAACCAACCCAACCACCCCGTGGCTGAACACTTTAACTCCCCCTCCCACTCCGCCAAGAACATGCAGGTTCTTGGCCTCCTCCATCGCCAGACCCTGGCCACATGACGCCTCATCTTCCACCTAGGAACCCTCCAACCACACGGGATGAATGTAGGTTTCTCCAGCTTCCTCATTTCCCCTCCCCCCACCTTATCTCAGTCCTAACCCTTGGATTCAGCACCGCCTTCTTGACCTGCAATCTTCTTCCCGACCTCTCCGCCCCCCACCCCCTCTCCGGCCTATCAGCATCACCCTCACCTCCTTCCACCTACCGTGTTCCCAGTGCCCCTCCCCCAAACTCCCTTCCCCCTACCTTTTATCTAAGCCGGCTTGGCACACCAGCCTCATTCCTGAAGAAGGGCTTGTGCCCAAAACATCGATTCTCCTGCTCCTTGGATGCTGCCTGGCCTGCTGCGTTTTTCTGGCACCACGTCTTTCAACTCTGAAACACCGAGGAGTCCAGGATTAGGAAGATTTTCATTCAAATAATATCCAGGCAATCTGTTATCTGGAATATTCTTGTGTATCTGGTTCATATGAGGTCCAGAAAAATTACAGTGCTGGTTACCGGAGAACAAGGGCTACCCACTAGGACCTTGGCTCATGATTGTGCTGCTGAAGGTACGTTTCTGCTGCTTGGGCCAGTCTGGAGGGGTGGCAGGTACTTAGTGCAAGCCAGACGGAGTGTGCTACATCTGTGCTCTTTCCAATTGGAGCAGCTATTGAGGTAATGTGAAGAATGCTGAGGAACTGGCAGAATGGGAACCACCTTCAAAGGAGGAGGGTGAGGACATTAGGGTGGAGGAAGATGTCATCCATAACAGAAATCAATACATCAGGTACTAGAAGCCACAAAGAACTGCACTGACCGCCACTTCAAATAAATGAGAGCTGCGTTCAGAAGATTATCGTGAGCTATAAAATAGTCATTGATCATGAAGCCAAAATCTGACTGGCATTGTGAGGGTGAACTTCAGCATCTGTTGGTGTTATTTCATAGAATCATCAAAGAATCCCTACAGTATAGAAATAGGCCATTCAAGTCCACACTGACCCTCTGAAGAGCATCGCACCCAGACTCACCTCATCCCTGTAACCTTGCATTTCCCATGACTATTTAGACCTAACCTACACATCCCTGGACAATTTAGCATGTCCAATCTACCTACATGAACATCTTTGGACTGTGGGAAGAAACCCACGCAGACACAGGGAGAATGTGCAAACTCCACACAGACAGTCACCTGAGGCTGAAATTGAACCCAGGTCCCTGGCGCTGTGAGGTAACAGTGCTAACCACTGAGCCATCATGTTGCTTTTGTTTTTGTTTTTGTTTTTGTTGTCTGTAAATAAAAGCTCATATTTGGATTAGTCTAGTTGCTTCCATTTAAATGATGTTCTCCTACTGACAATGACATGACAAGTAGTGGGTAAACAGTGGACTGGGGGAGCAGGTGTTAAGATGGAATGTAGGTAAGAACAGGTAAACTGTATAGCAAGGTGGTTAAACTGCGTGCAAGGTGAGACAATGGGGTTTTACGTGTGAAAGAGTGTCAGCAATATGCCAGAGATGGTATGGATTCATGTCTAATGTGCTATACGATTACTGGCAAGGGACAATGTCAGATTGCGAATGCTTGTTCAGGTGCATGGCAGTCATTCATAAGCACAAGCACAAGCGCAAGCACAAAGAGTCTTTTGTCCAATAACCTGAGTGGTGAGTTGTTCTGGCACAAGGTAAGATAGGGCCAGGATCTGAACATGACATCATTGGGGTGGAGTAGCTTGTTAATGTGTTAAGTTTGGTTGGATACAGTGAAATAACTCTTCTAAGGCTCACGGCCAAAAACTCAATCCAACTCAGACTTAGCTAAAAAAATTGTAAGATTCAGCCTGTAGTTATGTTGCAGCCGATGCATCTCATAGTAAAGATTTGTCACTGCTGAACTACCACTCTGTTTCAATTTTGCACTTTCCAGACCAGTAATCTTATTTTTGACTTCATTACTCTTTCCACATTGATAGTCTCTTATATATTTTATGAATGATTTTGAAACAGATTATGAAGTGGCTTGTATACTGCAGGCTCATTACATGTCTGTTAAATGTCACTTCTCTCTTTGCTACACTTGTGTACTCGTGTTGTAATATAAAAGTATCACCAACCTTGTGTGATAAAATGAAGACCATCAGATTATACAATTCCACAAGACCAAAACAGGCTACTTATCCCAATAAGTCAGCACCAGTTATTTTCTCCTCAAGAGCCATTTAAACTACTCTCTACATATGTAATACTGAGGATTATTTTGAAGAAATTAGCTAATATTTATGATAATTTGTTATACAGAATATTTGATTTGCTAAAGCTTTTCACTTTGTCCTAATTGGAACAATTTGTAAGACTACCAATGTAAACGGAAAAAAAAATTGTTCTCTTTGAGAGGAGAATGCTGATTGGTTAGCAAGTGAATGCTAATTCAAAGAGGTGTTACCATGGAAAATGCAAAGTTACTGATGGCTGACAGTTAACTGCCAAGTTTAGTTTTCATTTTAAACCAGCCAAGTTAACCCTGACTGATCAAGGCAGTCTCTGAGAAAGGGATCAGAGATCAATGCTGTTGTTGAATTTGTTATAAAGATTGTTGATGCAGTACCAAAACTGAAAGCTTTACGCCACTTTACAGCTTTCTGAACTCAATATTTAGTCCAACAACTTCAGACCAAGAACTCTGTTTTGTTTTCACCTGTATCCACCATGCCTGGTTTCCTTGTTTTAAATTCTACTATTTAACACTTGCTCAGGATTTACCACACTTTTCCACAACCATTGACCACTCCCTTTCACTTTTGTTCTGTGACACCCGTGGTGGCTAATCTCCCCACCCTCTAATCTTCTCCTGGCCCTCCCCTCTGCTCCAATTTCATCTCATCATGTTTTTCTAGACTATAAATCCATCACATTTCCACCTCTCTCTTCAATTCTGAAGGAAAGTCATGCTGGACTTGAAACATTAATACTGTTTCTTTCCCCACAGACACTGCCAAATTTGCTCAGTCTCTCCAGAACTTTCTGTTTTTATTCTAAGTGAAACTAAACATGTAATTTTTTTTGTCTCTTTAAAAACAGTATAGTTCACTTTCAATATACCCTTCAATATTAAGAAAATATTGATATAAGAGATATTAAAATTTTTAACAAACCAACCAGGATGGTATCGTGATGACAGGTAAGTGTATAACATTGGATTTAATTGGAACTTTTCAATCCCTAGCACCTTCATAGTGCAAGTAAATAAATTTTGGTTGGGAAATAAACTGATTGCTTAAAGAAATTGTTATTCAGTGAGTATTATTTTAACAAGATTTTAAAGTATCCATTTGTCTCCCTAAACTGAAATGTCTTTATCGTTTTCAGTCCACCCTTTCAAAAGTTTGAAATGGACTATTCAGTCACGATGAGAGACCACAGAGATGCATAAATTTTCCATTGGTAGATAGTTTATTACGTTTATGAATTTTGTGTCATTGCCACATGATGGAAAACATCTTTCAGTGTCACTTTAAGCAAGAAATCATATGATTCCTGTACATTCATCAAACATACTTCAATTTGTGTCATCTGAAAGTCTTAGTTCATAATTCATCTAAATACACAATAGGTGGATTGTTCTGTGCTCCTGCAGCCTTGCCTACAAGAGTGCACTCCAATAATATCTGGACAAAGCAGCCTGTGAGATTGGCACCCCACTCTCCACTATCTTCAACATTTATTTGTTCCACCACCAATGGACTCTAGCAGCAGTGTTTACCATTTATAAGATGCACTGCAATAAGTTACCAAGGTACCTTTGACAATACTTTCTTTACCTGAAGAAAAGTGGGATGGCATGGTGGCTCAGTGGTTAGCACTACTGCCTCAGGGTCCCAGGTTTGATTCCAGCCTCAGGTGACTGTCTGTGTGGAATTTGCAGATTCTCCCCGTGTCTGCGTGGGTTTCCTCCCACAGTCCAAAGATATGCAGGACAGGTGAATTGGCCATGCTAACTTTTACATAGTGTAAGGTGCATTAGTCAGAGGGGAATGGGACTGGGCGGGTTACTCTTCGGAGGGTCAGTGTGGACTTGTTGGGCCGAAGGGCCTGTTTCCATACTGTAGCGAATCTAAAACCTATAAAATCACCTAGCAGGGCAAGAACAGCAGATGCATCAAAGTACCACCACCTTCAAATTTCCTTGCAGGTCACACACCAATCTTGACTTGAAATTAAATCACTATTCCTTTGCTCTCACTGCATCATGTTTCTTGAACTCCTTTTATAACAGCACAGTGAATGTAATTACCCCCAGTGGATTATAGTCATTCTTGTAGGCAGCTCATTACCACATTATCAAGGGTAGAGAAGGACAGGTAGTGATTCTTAACCTAACCAGCAGTACCCACATTCCATGAACAAGGAAACAAATGTGTATTCTCGAGAGCTTGGAAGCATTGAAATCCATTTTATCTCAGCTCTCCTAAACAATTGGCCAATTATATATCACAGGAGCAATGGGAAGCTGAACAGCATCATTGTCTTTGCAGATACTTCTTTTTTGTAACTCAAACATCTAAAGACAACATCAACAGAAAGACTAACTGCTATCTGTTATTATAGGCAGGGTCCAGTGAAACCAGAGATCTTGTCAATTAATTGGTCAGGCAAACGGTCCATTCGAAGGCTTCAAAGAACTAATAGTCTGTCTCCAAACAATACCAATTTCAGCATCTTAAACTCAGGTACTGTATTGCCAATCTCAAAAGTTTTTTTTTAAGTTGGCATGATAAAGCTTTCCCTCCAAATTATATTACAAATTTCTTTATATGTTTATTAATTTGTAGTTTAATCGTTAAGCATGTACTTATAGCAGTGACAGTAACATAATATTGATGCTAATATTAGTGTTATAAGCCATTCTAAAAATGGCAATACAGATTGTTTCTAATATTATGAATATGTTTTTAAATTACTTATGTATATCATGTTTGTTGGACATTAAATATGTTAGAGGATGACATTTTCTTTCTCTATATGTGAAGGAAGTGCCAATTAAATCTGTGTTTATCAGTAAAAAGAAATGATTTTTTTTCTTTGAAATGCTGCTGCAAGGATACTTTAAGCACAGACGCAAGCAGCAAACCCATAGATTGGAGTAGGCTGCATCTCAGGGCTCCTTGCTTGCACCTACTTGGATGCTTGCAGTATCCCTGTCTGGTCTTGTCTTTTTGCACTTTTCCCCATTCAGATATAGCTTAAAGATTGATAGTATTGCTGTATTGCCTTGCTGCCCAGTGCTGACATGAAGCCAGGTGATTTGTCATGGTTGTTAGCAGTTAGTTATCAAGAGGGAGGACACATTGCCATATCAACCTCATGCCTACAACATGTACTGCTGCATATGTGGCAAACACACTGCTTGTGCCTCAAGCAAACAGCCATGTTTCAAAGTGTTAGGGGAGTAATCCTCAGTGATGCCAACCAGCTGCAGAGAGGTGGCAGTGAAGTGCTTAGGAGCAGGTGCTCCAGACTCTAATCTAACTAAAATACACACTCAGGTGACAGTATCTGAGCTGTTGAAGGGTACAAGAGGCAGGGATCTATGGCTCCTTCCTCAAAGGTACTGCAGAAGATGTGGTCATGGTGAAACCCTCTGCCTGCTCAGACAGTGGACATGCCACTGGTACCTGCAAGGCATAAAAGCAACAGGGCTTTGCTGTTGTAGTGTTTGGGAACAGATTGACCTCATTGACTATGAGGTTGTTGATTGGGGTTGTTAACTGGGCCAATCAGGAAAGCTCTGGCTGACCGATATAACCAGGAGATTATTTCAAAATAAAACTACATTTTGCAAACTTAAAGAAATATATCACCAGGAGATTAGAATCTCAGTTGAGGACTGAATCCCAGCTGGCTGGCTACAACCAGTGTACAAAAAGAAATAACCAGGAGATCAGAATCTGCTCAGTTGAGGACTGACTCTGAGCTGGCTGGCCACATAGCCAGTGTACTGTTGTGAGGAGGAAGAAAAAGGTTCCCTTGGCTTGGGAGATGTTTGCCTTCCAAAAAAAATGAGAATTTCCTTAGTTGAGGACTGAATCCCAGCTGGCTGGCTCCAGCCTGTGTACAAAATAAAACAGGATTTAGAATCACCTTAAAAAAGTATAACCAGGAAATTATAAACTCTTCAGTTCAGGCATCTGACTCTGAGCTATGTGGCCACAGCCAATCTACTGCTCGCACATAAATAAAGGGTGACTTGGTGACTGAATCCCAGCCATGATGTAGTTACTTCAATTACGACAAAAGATAACAGGATGTACCTGAAGAACGTTCTCTTGGTACAGTCATTCTGGGTAAGCATTTCTGGCATCATGCCTTTATTAGGGAAGCTGGACTCATTTGATCCTGCTTTTGAAGACTGTAGTATGTGAAAAGCATGGGCTCAGTATGTGAAAAGAATGCAATATTTTGTGTGGGCAAATTACAATGGGGCAGATGAAAAACAAAGAGTAATCCTTCTGACTGCTTGCAGACCTGCAGCAATTTTGGTTATAAAGGGCTTAACTTTCCCAGAGACACCAGACATTAAAATCTTCTAAGGGTTGATGGAGCTGTTTAAGGAATATTATGACCCCAAACCTCCTCTAATTCTGAGATGCTATAAGTTTTATTCAGCTGTTAGAGAACTGGGAGAATCCGTATTGGGATTTTTGACGGGGTTGAAATGACTGGCAGAGACATGTGATTTTGGATTAACACTGAATGAGATGCTGAGAGACCAATTCGTATGTGGGATTAATGATGAAACCATACAGAAGAGCCTCCTAGCTGAAGCCCAACTGCACTTCAAACAGCAACTACAACTGGCTTTATCATTAGGAAATGTGGCAAGTGGAACCATACTTGCAAGTGGGAGCTACAGGGCATCCCAATGGGAATGAACTCCCTCACCTCTCCAATTGATCTTGGGAACACCACTTGAGTGCAGGCAATCACAAAGCCTCAAGCAGGGCATATCCTGAGCAGGGATACCCGAAGCCAGCCCACAGCAGAACCCCACACGAAGCCAAACTTCAGCCAAGTGAGTAAAAAGTTCTTCAGGATCTGGGCCAGCAAGCCATTGTAGTTGCTGCCAGTACGCGGACTGATGACAGCAGAGGAATCCTACAAGCCCTGACTTGAGTAAGAAAATTCATAGGCCAGTACCTAGGAGAGTGCACACCCTGGAAAGTCCCCCTACATATGGGTTAGAACAATTAATTTGCTTAGTCACATCCAAATCGGAACTGATTACAATTAATGTTCAGTTAAATGATCGTCCAGTTCCCATGGAGGTCAAAACTGGAGCAGCTGTATCTGTGGTTGCAGAATTGTTTTTTAACACAATTTGCTCAGGACTCCAACCCTTAAGTTTGCACAAAACCTCAGCCAGACTGAGAACACACACTGGAGAACCGATGCAGATTAAAGGCACTAAATTTATTCTGGTCTCCGATGAGAAGCAGATGGTTCAGTTACCACTGATGGCAGTAAAACGCTTGGGCCTAAGCCTTTTGAGGCAGAATTTGTTGAGAAGGATTCACCTGGATTGGCTTGACACTTCTCGATTAGTTGGCTGTCTGTGAAGTCCTAGTGAAATAACCAGGAGAACAGTGATTTTTGGAAATTTCAGGACTATGTCAGGAAGGGCTTGGATCTATCAAAGAAACCAAAGCCACTTTATATGGCCAGGTGCCATTTGCCTTGCAGGGAAAAGTAGAGGCGGAAATCAGGCTGGAGAGCGAAGGAATCATGAAACTAGTGCGGTTTGTAGAATGGGCAACACCGGTTGTACCAATTGTGAAGGCTGATGGCTCACTAGGCCTTTGTGGGGAATTTAAGCAAATGGTAAACCACTTCTTGCAGCTGGATAAATGTCTGATCCCTCACATGGAGGACTTGTGCATAAAGTTGGTGGGGCCCGATCCTTTACAACACTGACCATGAGCCATGCCGACCTGCAATTTTGACAAGATGAGGAGTCCCAGAAATACGCTGCAATTAATACCCATTTGGGGTTATATCAATCTACAAGATTGCCATTTGGGGTATCATCAAAGGACCATGGAGAACATTTTGAAGGGGCTACCCCAGGTTGCCTTTTATTTGGATGATGTACTGACAAGAAAGACCATTAAAGAGCACTAGGAGTCCTCGACATAGTGTTTAAACGTTTCTCCCAGGCAGGCATATGCCTTAGAAGGGAAAAATGTGTGTTCCAGACAGCCCGAGTGACTTACCTGGGTTACAGTCAACAAAACCAAGTTATACCCATTGGAAGAGAAAATGTGGGCAATCAAAGGAGCCCCTGTTTCCGCATCTGTACAGGAGGTTACTTCTTTCCTTGGGTTAGTGAATTATTATGGAAAATTCATACATAACCTGGCCTCCATTTTGGCACCCTTACACCTGCTATTGTAAAAGGGTCAGCTTTGGAAAAGGTCACATAGCCAAGAAGCAGTTAGGGAAGTGAAAAAGCAGATCATCTACTGTGTTGGCCCACTATGGCTTGAAGCGAAAGATTGTGCTCACATGCGATGCCTTCCCATACGGTATTGGGGTAAGGTTGACTCACTGGTGGCCCAATGGAAAAGAACACCTAATAGTGTATGCTTCCCAGACTTTAGTTGATGCTGAATATAAACATGACCAGATAGAGAAAGAAGATTTGACGGTCATCTTTACTGTGAGGAAGTTCCACCAGTACCTTTACAGACAGGATTTTATCATCATAACATATCACAAACCCTTAGTAGGGCTACTAAAGAGACACAAGATGGTGTCACCCATAGCTTCCTGTAAAATTCAGGGTTGGTCCCTTATTCTCAGTAGACACAAATACAAGTTAGAACACCATCCAGGAAGTCAAGTGGCTAATACAGATGCCTTGAGCCACCTCCGACTAGCAGATACTCCACTGGCTGTACCTGATCCCCCAGAACAGCCAGAGGCCTGTCAGAAACTGTAGGTTCTCCCTATCTGTCTGGTGTTGAGCAAACCTCAGAGTCCAAGATGGCTGCTGCCTCTATACCAATACTGCTGGAAGGATAGGAGGAAACTCTCCGAACATGCTCCAAGAGGTAGGCTATGGTCTGGTACACACCATCCTTGTCAGAGTCCACATCAGAGGAACCAGACTTGGGGCAAAAACACCGCAGGAAAAGCTACAAGCCAAAGACCAAGCCTATATCTCAGGACTTAAACGGGGAGGGATATAGTGATTGGAACCAAGTTGACCTTGTTAACTGTGAGCTTGTTGATTGCCCTGGCTGACCAATATAACCAGGAGGTTAGAATTTCCTCCATTCAGGGCACTGACTCTGAGCTGGCTGGCCACAACCAGTATATTGTGCACAAGTAAATAAAGGGTGACTTGGTGACAGGATACTGACCTTGCTGCAGTTACTTCAGCTGCCAAGGGTTATTACATGTGACAGGTGAATATAATGGGCTTTTTCATCTGTGCAAAGAAAAAAATATCAATTCCAGATATTTCTAACTGGAGGTTAGCTAATGCTTTTCAGTATTACCACTCTTTAATGATAAACCTCTTCTAATACAAAGGATATTGTATTATCATTCTAGGAACTGGTCTCTCACACATGCTGATTTTAAAATCACTGCTTCAGAAAGACTGTTAAGTATTAAATCTCCTTATACATATAGACAAAAACAATAAAGTGCCAGTAGTTCAAAATACCAACCCACAAATAAATTATTTAAATAGATAAAAATCACATACCTTACATTCATTATGAGAACTAAATATTCAGGGTGCATGATGTTTCACAAGGACAGGCCATAGTAGAAAGGTACTGGAGTTACTTTGTTCGTACGTAAAGGGCATGTCTTTTTATTTCTCTGGATTTTTTATCATAGACTGAAATGGGAAAAGGATTGTTTTAAATACAAATATTGCTGAAGGATTACTGCAATGTTTAAAAGTAAATAACCCTTGACTCATTGGCGGGACCATTTACATGTTTGAGCAATAGTTAAAGTGTAGTTTGCAGACGAGCAAGGGCTGAGGGCTGTGTACAAATGAAAGGTCAGCTGGTAGCAAGTTATTCTGGGATGGGAGCTAACCAGCTATAATCAAAAAAAGATGTTAAGGGTAGTATCAAACTGAAAGAAAAAATACATACAAGATGGCAAAATATTAGTAGTAAGCCAGAGAAATTGGAGCATGTTAATAACCAGCAACAGATAAGCAAACAAAAAAAAGGACAAAATAAACTGTCAAGGTAAATTAGCAAGTAACATAAAATAGGCAGTGGGACTTCTTTGAATAAAACAAAAAGCAAGAGAGCGGTCAAGGGTTATGGGGAAAAAGTATAAAAGTAGAGTTGAGGATTATTAGATCAGCCATGAACGTATTGAATGGTGGAGCAGATATGATGGGCGAACGTCATACTTCTGTTCCTACACCTTATGGTATTATTAAGGTCCAGGCAGTGGTGAGCACTTTCACCTCTTCTGCCACATGATTGAATGAGAAGGGTGTGCTGTACAGTCTAAATGCATAATCAATGGGTTTGGTAGCAGAAACTTGTTTGAGAAAAATCACTGTGAGCCATGATGGGAAACTCGCCATAAAACTGCCAAAACGTAACCCCTAGACTAAAAAATATTCAACACATTGATTTAAAATTTCCACTTTAGGTTTTCTCTAGCGCAAGCCATCATCTTGTTGGATTGACTGAGCAGCAGAACCACTTCATTTCCTGTTTGGTCCACCACTGCGGTCAGTTAGCTAGTTTACAGTGCAGAGGAGCACAACAGAATGGGTTCAAATCCTGCACCAGCTGAAGTTACCATGAAGGATGCTCCTTTAAATCTCTCACCTCACCTGAGATGTGGTGACCCACATTTAAATCACCACCAGGTATCTCTCTTTAATGGGAGAGTAGCCCTCTCCTGGTCATCAGATGCAGCCTGATCTGCAGGGCTTATCCAGCACCACACTCTTGACTATGTTCTGGTTGGACTGTCATGACTTTATTCAGACTACGTGGCAAGTTTGATGCCATGGATATTGGCTTCTGAAATGTATATTAACAAAGGGTACCATTGCAATTGGAATGCCTTCTGGTCAGTTGAAGAAGTTAGAATTAGGACTGGTTGGTTCCCAACAACTTTACTGCCAACCCAGCTAGTGTACAGGATAAGTTAAAACCATCTTATATTTTAACAATGTGGCTAGATATGTAATTCCTCATTAGATTTTAATGCTTTACACTGTGCTGCTGTCAGATCTGAAATCAAGGAATATGTAAAATCCAGTGGAAGGCCTTCCCACTGCCTATCTTCCCAACACAACTTGCATAGCATTTTATGAGGGTACATGAGATGCTTCAGCTGGCCCACCCAATCCTTACCTAATAGAGGCCTTATGTGGCCAGTTAACAAACTCCTCAGGGCGTCACTCTATTGTCAGCTGTATTTTACTGTGCTGGGGAAAGGCTTAGCTATGGAGGATGCAGGGCAGTCTTGGCTACATGATTTGTTGTGAAAGGAGAGGACCTCCTCTGTAGGCCCCCTAAGGATAACACAAGTCCCTGCCCCCTCCAAGCTGAAACACATTAACAGATATTAGGATCGACAATCAAAGGCTTGGCAGTGAGATGTCAGGGAAGTTCTTTAACCAAGAAAAGGCAGAATTGCTTGGGGTATGAGGGTCTGGTCACCAATAATGGAGTGATAGAAATTGTAATATATTACAGAAGCTAAAATAGGAGCAGCATAGATAATTTTCTGGATAAACTAATTAAATGTCAAAACAAAACATTTTTGTCTGCTATTTGATTGGTGCCTGAAATTTTCAGTAACAATGTGAACGTGTGGCAAACTTACATATTTGACAGCAATATTATGGCATGTAAGGCTGGAGTAGATCCCAGAGATAGAGAGGAAATTGCTTTCTTGTCCAGTCAGGCTGTTTGTCGAAGCAGAAGTGCCACAATATTGTATGTTGGTCATGAGCCTGTATAGCTTTGCTATTGTGACAACAGCAGAAATGGTCTTATGGTCTTATAATCTCCAAAATGAAAAATTGTGTGATTACAACTTACTAAATTTGCACATATCATTTTAAATGTACATTGATTTATTTTCTCTTCCTTTGATTCCTGAAGCCATCCATGCAGATGAGGACTTCCAGTGGATGACCCAGATAAACAGGCTTCAGAAGCTAATTGACCGCCTGGAGAAAAAGGTATACATTTACTTAGACTGTCGGCAGTTAATGACAGGGCAACTTTGAAACAGCAAATATACAACTCATTATTTTAAAGCCAGAGAAAAGCAAAATTCTGATCACATTTGTCAATTATATTTATCAGCGTTTTTCTGTGAGAAAGCAGAGAGAAGAATTGATTAATTATGTGTTATGTACAGAATGCATTTTCTGTGCATACAACATTTACTTCTTGCCATACTGTCACATTATTTTCATGCTTATTATTTATTCTATTTACTATTGTATGGTTCACCTTTCCCAACATTTTTAAATTTCAAATTTTTTGCAAAAATGTTTCCAACTATTTGAACTTCTTGCCAGTGAATTGAGTGATGTCAAATTTCATAACAAATTTATTTTTAGATGATTACATAACATGCAAATTTATCAATTAAAATTTGTTCATTTAGGAAAGCCCAAAAGCTAACCAGGTAGACTAATTAAATGTCAATTTATTTTTTGTCTGCCATTTTATTGGTATCTGAAATTTTCGGTAGCAATGTGAACTTGTGGCAAAGTTACATATTGGGCAGTGATATAATGAAAATTACTTGTGAGTGTGTGCCCTACATTAAAATTTCAGCTTCAGAATCTCATTTTATGTGAAAAAGCTAACCTCCATCTTGGTATTTCTTCCGAAGACAGTTAAAGGAGATTACTAACCTCGTGAGTGCAGTCTCAATTCTTCAGGATGTATCAGTAGATTTCTTTTAGATGAGACTATTTGATTTCTCCTTCAGCTCATGATAATAATGGAGTTAGTTTGTTTATTCAAGTACTTTATAGCAAGCAAAGTCAGATTCTTAAACCTCAAATGGAATATATAGAGACTCATCAGCTGACATTATTTTTTAAATTTTAACTTCAAACAACAACTGCATTTAGCAAATCACGTCAATTATATTGTTGCTGGAAAATAAAGATAATTGTATTCTAAAAATTACTCAGGTAGAATATGAAGTCATATTATTAGATTGCTCCTTGAGTGTAATGCTGATCAGGTGAATTATTTACCTGGATTGCATCAAACTTTTTTGAGTCTTGTTGCATTGATTATCCAGCCAATGGAGAATATTCCATCACACTCCTGGCTTGTGCCCTATAAGTGGTAGAGAGGCTTTAGGTTGGCATGCATTGCTCTCCTGACTGAGTAATTACAAATGGAGCAGTCAAAAGTTGGCACTGCTGAGGAACAAGTCTTGGATCTCAGCTGATTGGCCTTAAACAACCATAATGCTCATTTTAGTGCTAGGCACAGCTCCAGTCAATGGATCTTCACTGTTAACTCACAGCAGGAATTCAACTTGAGCTAGTCTTCAATAAAGCTGTAGTAAGATCCAGAGCCAAGTGGGTCTGACAGAACCCACTGAGTCTCCTTGATAACAATAACAAAAGTGCTGCAAATTCCAGAAGGCCTACCAACACCTGTGAAGAGAGAAGCAGCAGTTAATGTTTTTGGTCAAAGATCTTTTGTCAGAACTTGTAAAAGTCAGAAATAAAGGGCTGGATTTTTCATGGAATGATAATCACAGTCAGGTTGCTCCTTAGCTCTTACCTTTTTCACATTACGAAAGAGCTTCATATTTCTGACAGGAGATTCCAGTAATGGCTCCTTCAGCAATAAGGAGTGTGCCTTAAATCAAACAGGTTTCTTAGTGCAGGATATTTGGGAGGAAGTGGAGTAACTCCCCTTTTTCATGGAAGCAGTTGTTGTATTCTGTGAATTAAATACCCAGAAGTATAGGCAGCCATGTCAATAGCTCATATGAGAGGAAAGGTATGCAACAGGTGTGAAATTAGGGTTCCATGGAGGCAGGGTTCCAGATAAGTGATGGAGCGCTGAAAGGTTGGGGTCTGGAGGAAGTGCAGTTGGGTGGGGCATTACTTTCTTAGGAGTTGGACTAGACTTTTAACTGTCTAACTTTTCTTGGGCAACTATTAACTGCAGCAGAATATTTCCAATTCTCTGATTTAAATAGATACTTTCAAAGGGAAATTGCCCATCAGAATCTTCAGTTTCCCAGGCAATCCTCTCAGAGTCTGCTATCTTGGGGATACCTCAGAATTGTGATATGCAATTCCCAAATATGCTGCAGGAATGGCTACCTGGTCAATATTTCAATAACAAAACATGTTAAGATTAATATTCCAATAAAGTTGTTTGCCTCACTTTTATTAGCTATTTACAATTCAATACTGCATGGCAGGTTTTCCTAAAAACTGCAACCTCCAGGTACCACTAGCACAGATGCTATATTATCAATAGCTGTTGTTGTGTAAGAACTTCAATAGAGTCAAGGGTCAGAGGTGAGTGTAATGGCCATCATTAAAAAGATGGTGCTAGGGAAGCTGAAGGGTCTAAAGGTGGATAAATCATTCAGACTTGATGGGCTAAACCCCAGAGTTCTGAAGGAGATAGCTGAGGTGATTGTGGAGGCATTGGTAATGATCTTTCAGGAATCAGTGGAGTCAGGGAGGGTCTCAGGGCTGGAAAATGGCTAATGTAACACTCCTGTTTAAGAAAGGAGGGAAACAGAAGATAGGAATCTATAGACTGGTTAGCATGCCTTTGTTCTTTGGTAGTATGTTAAGAGTCCATTATAAAGGATGAGATTGCAGAATACTTGGAAGTGTATGGTAAAACAGAGGCAAGCCAGCACTTCTTCATCAAGGGGAGGTTATTTTTAACAAATGTGTTAGAAATCTTTGAGGAGGTAATGAGCAATTTAGACAAAGGAAAGCCAGTGGACAAGATCTATTTGGATTTCCAGAAGGGCTTTGACAATGTGCCGCCAAGAGTCTGCTAAATAAGATCAGGTGTTTGAGTCAAGGTACTCACATGGATAGAAGATTGGCTGATTGACAGAAGGCAGAAAATATGGATAAAGGGGACAAATTTAAGATGGCAGCAGATGACTAGTGGAGTTCCGCAGAGGTCAGTGTTTGGGCCACAACTATTCATTTTATATGTTAATGATCTGAACAAAGGACTTAAAGACTTGGGTGCTCAGTTTGCAGATAACACATAGGTGGAGGAAAATTTAGTGTTGAGGTGGGAGGGTGCAGAAGGACTTGGACAGGTTGGGGGAGTGGGCATGGAGATGGTTGATAGAAAACAAGAGGGGAGATTGTGAGATTTTGCACTTTCGTAGGAAGAATAGAGACATAGATTGTTTTCTAAATGGGGAAAGGCTTTGGAAATCTGAAGCACAAAAGATTAACATATAGGTTCAATTGGCAGTTAGGAAGACAAAAGCAATGTTAGAAATTACTTTGAAAGGTCTAGAATACAAGAAGAAGGATGCATCACTGGGTCAGACAGTATTTGAGAAATTGTTACTAGTTTTAGGCCCCAAATCTAAGGAAGGATGTGCTGGAGGGAGTCCAGAGGAGGTTTAGAAGAATAACCCGGAGAATAAAGAGCTTGACATATGAGCAGCAGTTGAGCTTTCTGGGTCTGTACCCAATCAAGTTTACAAGGATGATGGGGGAGAGATCTGATTTAAATTTACACTGAGAAGTCTGAAGAAAGTGAGCATTGAAAAGATATTTCCACCAGTAGGGGATACTAGGACCTGAGGACACAGTGAAGAGACAATCCTTTAGAAATGAGATCAGAATGAATTTCTACATCTGTGGAATTCATTGCCGCTGAAGGCTGTGGAGGCCATGTTATTGATTGTACTTTAGACGGAGGCAGATAGATTATTGATTAGTAATGGGATGAAGGGTTACAGGGAGAACGCAGAAGAATGGGGAGGAGTAACATATCAGCCATGATGGAGTGGTGATGCAGACTTGATAGGATGAATGGCCTAATTCTGCTCCTATACCTTATGGTCTTATGAACCATGCAGCTCTGCAAATTTACAAGAGTTTGTTTGTAACTGAATTGTTGTGGGCCTATTAGATAAATCAGACTGTGAACTTTTTCAGTCAAAAGAAAATCTAACTCGAAAAGAAGAGTCCATATACCAATGGGTGCAGTGTCTAGAAAACATTCAAGAAAAATTTGACAGAAAAAGTTTCATTTAAGGCAAAAAGTTCTACAGAACATGCTGACTACTTAAAGCTTAATAACCCATCTGACAACAGGAGATAGACTTCCAATCTGAACAATGTCCTAAATAATCTAATACTGCAGTATCTTGTCATTGATGGGGGTCCAAAATTCCAAGTCAGTAAGGACAAAACTGTCCAACCTTTCACCAATAATGCAAAATATTGTGGCAAAAGAAGTCACTTCTTAGTGATGTGCTTCAGTCGGATGACCACACCAAGCAACAGATCAAGTAATTCAAACCCAAACAAATGCTTTGAAACAGAAACATGAAGAGGATGTCACTCCGGCAAGGGAACAATTCTTTATATGAAGAAAAACAATGCGTGGATGGGCTATTTTATTTCTCCCAAAGCAAATTAACAATGGAATCCAACACTAATAAGGGAGCAGAAGATGTATAAGCATTTCATAATTTTCTTACACTCCAGCAGTTACATTCTTACAAGTTCCTTCAGCCAGATCGATTGAATCTCTAATTTGATGGAAACCAGTAGAGGAAAATGCATGATCACCAACTCTCCCTCCAGTGGTTCTATACTTTGTCACAGCCTTTCCTGATCTAAATATTAAAATAAATGGAACAAGTCAAAGACTTGGGGAGGACAGGACCGGTAAAGAAAATTGTACTAAGTAGTAAACAGTTGCATATGTACTTAAATAAATCAATGTTTATGATAAGTGTAAAAAGCTTGAGAAGGGATATTTTTGTCAGGACTTCAAGACCCTGGAGCAACCTTATGAGGATGACACAGAGCTGCATTTTAATGAGTATAAGTGCCATAGGGTGGGGAGAGTTAGAAGAAAATAGAAAGAACTGACAAACTGCAATACTTTATATCTAGAAATAAAGTTCTGAGAATGCAAAGACAAGAACACAAGTAGATGGATTAGACCTTACCTAATGTAATTATAATTTGGAGCCAGTATATCTCGAGCAGTCATATGTAGCAGTATATGGTATTAATGTAAAGGGAAAAGTCTAAACCCGAAGGCAGTCCTTAATGTTTTCTTCTCCTTGACCAGTCTATCAAGAACCTAAACTCATAATGCTGCATCAAATCACACAAAAATCACACAAAAGAGTTGTGAAGGTCACAGTAGCCCTTAAACATCATACAAGAGGATGATTACAGGCTACCACTACCCTGAGTAGTATCAATAACTGACCAGCTGCATAAATATATTTAAAGAAAATTAAAGTTATATTGTTTTCTACACCAACTTGGTATAGAAAACAATGCATCTTTAATTTTCTTTAAATCTAATTATGCAGCTGATCAGCCATTGAAGTATAACCACTATTGTGACCTTGACAACTTCCCTGTGAACCCTTAACCACAACATGGCATCACACTGCAATTTTGCTCAGAAAATATGCTAGAGGATGTTTTGAACAGGGTTTGGTTTGAAAAGAACTCGAGAATGTCTCACCCTGATGAGAGGTTCAGAGACCAGAAATAGAATTGAGGGGCAACTTGAGTTGACATGGAAGTGTGTTTGACGGCTTAGTAGCTGTAGAAACAGAAATTGGGAGGCAAGTCAAATGAATTTTAGTTTCCATAAATCTTTTCCTGCTGTAGGAGGAAAAAGAAACTGTCATTGAGTTTTCAGCTCCATCTCAGTATTTCATTATATCTCAGCAGAACTAGAACTCACACTCAGAAGCCTGGAACTATCAGTGATTTTTGTGGCAGTGACCTATGGGTAACATTGAAGGCTGTTGGTAGAGGAGGGAGATCCTCAATCAACTGATGCATTGCCATTCTGTTTAAATCTCCATTCACAACTATCTATGTGACTGGATCATCTCAGGGCATTCTATCTTTGATTCCTCCTCCTCTCCAACTTCCTGCTTCTCTAATAAGCTGTCTCTTTCTAGAATATTATGATCCACAAGACCACGCTACACTGGAAGGCCATGATTTCAACAATAAAACAGATCAATTGCAACCCTAGGAGGTACATTTTGAAGAGTATCACCCAGAGTGTTCAGGCACTGGAAATGCATTTTTTTGAATCTAGGTAGCCTCCTCAAAGTTAACTTAAGGTAAAGGTGATATTGATTGTACTGACTTTGTGCCTTTGGCTGAGGTTCTCAGAGGGGTGGGTAGCCATCTCCTTGTTCTCAAAGATGGCTTTGTTTGAAAGAGCTCAGGCCAGCAGAGTACACAGGTGAAGGAAGCTTTTGTTATGGTCACAGATCAATTGAAAATTATGGGGGTGGCAAATTGCTGAATGTCTTGAGGACTACATGGTGTAGTTGATAAAGCCTTACATTTGTCTGGGAAATCCGACAATGGTTGTGAAACCTATTTCCCTCTGAAATTGCCAGACCTCCTCTGTCATGAAATGAATGTACTGCCCAGCTTTGGCAAAGAGAGCATCAGTGACTGTGAGGCACAATTGTGTGCAACTATTTGCAAGATGTTACCGACATCCGTCCCTGAGTTTCAGGAGGAGGCAGAAGCAGCACAATGTTTCACGTTTCAATGATTTTGATAGCCACTGGCAGGGCAATACAATGCGTGGTGTGAGGTGTGAGACCATACAGTGTGAAGGCACAGATGTCTGTGATGCCATTTCTTCAACCTCCCCTATTGTCACCCACCCTGACAAAGATGGGTGACACCAGGAACAGTGCAGGAAAATCTGTATATCAGCCAGAACTGGTGTTCACAGCCCATTCTGCCTTTTCGTAGACTTCTGAGGGGTACTTTTCCTTTGTGCTCTTTTGTGAACTCTGTGAATGATTCTGACTTAGGATAGGCTTTGGATGTAGTCATTTGACTTACCAGAAGACATTAGACAAATTAAAACTTGGTCCAACCACTGGGTAACCCCACAATGCACACCCCCAAATCAAACATCCCCATTTGCACAATCAAACTAACTGACTATCTCCCCAACTCTGCACTACCTCTGACCTGACTAACTCTTACCCCTTCCAACAGACCCAACTAACTCCTGACTGCCTCACTGTCTCCAATCAGACCTTATTCTTGACATGATTATCTGTCAACCACTTGTCCATATCCACCCCCTCCCCCACAAAGCATACACGACTAACCTGCTAACCCCAGACCATCCAACTGCACTTTGGCCTGAATACTTCCTGACCACATCCTCTTAACTATCACTCCCAACAAACAGACTGGTTACTTCCACAAACTGAAACAAAGGTACTTGACCAACCAAATATGTCTCAGATAAGCCAAAGATAGGTGCCCTTTGCTCAGGAACCTAAGTACCAATATCACAAGAGATCAGATTTTATATTCCCTGTTATCAAGGTGCCAAGGTGACGAAGTGTACATTTGTCACATATTCATATCTTTTCATGGGTCCATTTATTTGTATGGCTATCTTTGTTCTGCAGGACTTGAAGCTGGAACCACTGGAAGAAGAAATACTGGAGGGAAATGCCAAATCTGTAAGTCAGTCTTATGAATATACATATGAACCCACAGATCCCCAAGGGTAGCAGGGTATTTAAAAAAAAGGTGGTTAAGATGGCATATGGGACACTTGCCTTTATTAACTGAGGCAGAGAATGCAAGAGAAAGGAACTGTAAAGAAACCCAGGTTTCGATTAGAAGTGGAGATAATATGCAGTTCTGGTAACCAATTATAGAAAGGATGTGATTGTACTGGAGACAATGCAGAGGAGATTTCCCATGTACTGCCTGTGCTGGAGAGATTGAGCTCTGAGAAAAGACTGGTATGTTGGAATTACATTCCTTGTCAAGAGACCTGACAAAGTTTATGGAACTATGAGGGACATAGATAGCATAGACAGGAAAATATGTTTCCCTTTAGTAGATGAGTTAAAAACCAGGGGGCAGAGATTTAAAGTAAGAGTTAAAAGACTAAGAGGAGAAACATTTTCACCCAGAGGGTGATAGAAGTCTGGAATTCACTGCCTGAAAGGGTGTTTGAGGCAGAACTTCTTGCAACATTTAAGCAGTCTTTAGAAATTCACTTGTATTCCATAGCCTCCAAGATTATTGACCAAGAACTGGAAAATGGGATTAGTGCAGTCAGATCTTTGTTGACCAGAATAGATATGATAACCCTCTGTGCTATAAACATCTATAAATCTAGGAAACTTAGGAGTGGAATAAGGCCATTTGGCTCCTTGACCCTACCCTGCTATTCAATTACATCATAAATGATCTGTTCATATTTAGAATTCTATATTACCATCTATTCCTGTTAACCTTTGATTTAGTTTCCGAACAAAATCATATCGACCTTCACCTTTAAAATATACAATGATGCTGCCTCCATCACCTTCTGAAGCAGAGTTTCAAAGTCTGACAACCCTTGAAAGAAAAATAATCTCCTCATCTCTGTCTTAAAAGGAGAGCCACAGACCATAGGTTGTAGGAGCAGAAGTAGCCCATTTCATCTGTTGGGTCTGCTCCATCAATCAGTGAGATCTTTTAATCTTCAACTCTATATTCAGATACATTCAACACTCTCCCTATGGTCCTTTGTTCCCTTACTGATTTAAAAACTACCATTTCAGCTGTGAATATACTCAGTGACCAAGCTTCCACAACTCTTTGCAGTAAAGACTCTTTTAAATGTATTCTGGCAGCTTGTTGTACAACTGTGTTCCTTAGGAGCAGAAATTTTGACTACTTTTTGGATGGATTTTTGTTCTTTTTAGACTCGGAGTGAAGGTGAGTGGAAAAGCAGGGAGGGACATCTGTTCATGGTTGGGTTATTGTATGAAATTCATTCTTCTGAGTTTATTATTCGTGAGTAATAAAATGCCAAGTTTTAGAAATGATAGGACAGGAGATTCTATCTCTAATCTGGACCTTCCAACTTCTGAACCCTATATTTAAAAGGTACCCACATGGCACTTCACTCTGCAACCCAGGGCTATAATTCAACTTCTAGTCATTATCCCACTCATCCTTGGAGATATCAGAGACCAAATAAATAGCATCACCACTCTTTAGCAATTCCTCTGTATAGGTCCTCTTAAAATCTGCCCAGGGGAAAAGGAAAGTTCTACTCCATATGCCTGGGAACAAGAGAGGCAACATGGTGGCTCAGTGGCTAGCACTGCTGCCTCACAGCACCAGAGACTTGGGTTTGATTGCAGCCTCAGGTGACTGCCTGTGTGGAGTTTGCACATTCTCTCCATGTCTGCATGGGTTTCGTCCAGGTGCTCTGGTTTCCTCCCACAGTCCAAAGATGTGCAAGTTAGTTGGATTGGCCATGCTAAATTGCCCATAGTGTTCAGGGAGATAAGGCTAAGTGGATTAGCCATGAGAAATGCATGGTTCGAGGGCTAGGGTAGGGTCTGGGTGGAATGCTCTTTGAAGGGTCGGTGTGGACTCGTTGGGCTAAAGGGAATGTCTCTCCAGCATTCTTGTTACAAGGAATGGTGATATATTTCTAAGTCAGGATAATGCATGGCTCAGCCACCCTTGTCAGGTTACTTTACTGTTCTTGTCCTTCTAAATAGTATGGGTGTGGAAGGTGCTATCTAAGGAGCCTTGAAGAATTCTGTAGTGCATCTTTTTTTTTAGATTACTTACAGTGTGGAAACAGGCCCTTCAGCCCAACAAGTCCACACCGCCCCGCCGAAGCGTAACCCACCCATACCCCTACATCTACATCTACCCCTTACCTAACACTACGGGCAATTTAGCATGACCAATTCACCTGACCTGCACATCTTTGGACTGTGGGAGGAAACCAGAGCACCCGGAGGAAACCCACGCAGACACGGGGAGAACGTGCAAACTCCACACAGTCAGTCGCCTGAGGCGGGAATTGAACCCGGGTCTCTGGCGCTGTGAGGCAGCAGTGCTAACCACTGTGCCACCGTGCCGCCCACTTGTATATTATATATACTGCTGCTACTGAGCAAGTGTGGTAGAGGGAGTGAATGTTTGTGGACATGGTGCCAATCGACCATGCTGCTTTGTCCAAGAGGCATCAAGCTTCTTGAGTGTTGTTGGAGTGTATTCATCCAGGTAAGTGGAAAATATTCCATCATTACTTTTTGCAGGATTCTTCAACTGCATTATTCCAAAGTAAAGAACTCCAATCTTTCCTCATAATAAATATTCTCCATTCATCGTATTATACCCATGAATCCTCTGTACAGACTCGAGACATCGTTTTCATGAGGCAATGATGGGGGCAGCATACTTTCCTTCCAAATGCAGTTTAATCAGTGTTCTGTAAAGCTTTAGTATAACCTCAATTCTTTTATAATATAATGCCTGAGTCAATGTAAAAAATGATCCTGCATGCCTTTTTAACCATAAGCCCCACTATTCTTTGAGATCTATAGATATATAGTCCAAGGTCCCTCTTTTCTTACAAAAGCAAATATCTACAAATTCTGAAAATTGAAATAAAAATAGAATATGCTGAAAATGCTCAGCTGGTTAAATAGCATTTGCGCAGAAAAGCAGAGTTAAGATTTCGGGATGACAATTATCCTTCAGGAATCAGAGTTGATTTTACCTACTGGTGTAATGGCCTTCCACCTAGCCTGCCTCTACCTCAGTAGCCTCTATAGTGTTTCTGGCATTACCTGCCATGACTCCCATAAAACTACACCAGTCTCCATCCCTCCAACAATGAAAATGTGAATTTCCAAGGCACTGTTTTGAGGAGGTATCAAAAAGGCTTGATGAGGTCAATACTGTTGATGGACTTTCAGAAGGTATTTCTTACAAAAATTCAGGTCTCACATTTTCATAACATTTTCACCCCTTGACATTTATTGTGACTCACCATTCATTTTGTCCTCAAGATTATTGCCTAATTCCTTTAGTAAATGAGCACTTAAATGCCTAGAATATAATTATGTGTTTTATAATTATTCCACCTCCAGAGATGATGATAAACATTGGTCAACCCAACTGAGTAACCAGGGCAGGCAGGCTGCCCATTGGTGGGAGAGATGGGGGTCCTCAATCTGCATTAATCTATGCATGATCGAACCAACATCAGGAGATGACTCATTCCCCATTATTCCTCACTTTCAAGCTCCTGTACCCCTCTCCCTGTCACTGTCTTCCACAGCCCCACAAGATCCTGTAACCTCATAAAACATTTACCAAATATGTCACAGCCATGAACTGTGCTAAATGCAGAAAGAAAATTAAAAGGTGGGGTGCAAACAATTATTTAAAGAATATGCATAGCTGGTAGTCAGTGTTTTGTTTCAGTTAATATTTGTGGAAATGTTCTAATTTTTAAAATGATAGGATGATGCCATTAAAATGCAAACGGGAAAAAAAAATCTTCCACCCAAAATAAGCATGAAATCAAGTGCTTTGATTGTTCCATCTGTCCATTCGTACTGACATGAGCTTTCAACTCAATTTAACGAGGTTCTTGCTGACTCCAGATGGGGAAACCAATTGTGAAAATTTTCTTTCTGCAGCATATTCTTCTGGAGTGTGCAGTGCGTTGTCTGTCCATTTCTATCTGAATTTTGCAATCGGGGTCCTGTATCCAAGTTAGGTCCAGAATTTGCATATTTTCACAGCCTTACGCTAGTTTCAAATAATAAGCTATTCATCCATTCAGAGTCCATCTGAAAATCAGATCAGATGGATTTTTTTGTAAATGGGATGACGTAGATACTCTTCCAGTTTTCAAATGCCACTAGGAAATTCTCCTCCAGAAAATCTGCTTCAACTGGAGAGAACGTGTAATATCTTTCACACCAGGAACGGTTAGATTTTTACTCCTTACCAACGACAGTTATTAATTATCCCATATAAATCACAGCAGGAAGTTAATTTGAGGAAAGAGTGTGTATCAGATTATTTCCTATTTGAGATAAAATATTTCATCTGAAAATAATTTTCTACCTAGAACTAGAAATTCACAGCTAGCTAAAGTCAAACATTACCAATAATTTTGAATTAAGAATTTTCTTTAATTATGTAGATATAAACATAGTGTGCTTTTGAAAGAGGATAGGTAAACAGTAATGCTGATACATTTCTGAATAATGTCAGTTTCAATAGCCAAATGCTCACTACATTTGCACTTTTTAATAATGTTTAAGATTTTTATTATCAACAATATTTCTTAATATGCATTTTTCCTCCAGCATATTCTAATTGTTCAGCGACAAATGTCGATACTGGAAGAGGAGCTGGAGGAATTCCGTCTAGCTTTGAGGCAGTATGTGGTATCTGCAACTGCACAAACTGGATGTTTGCAGTAAGTACAAAGATCTTTGTGAAATGTATCTTTGTAAGGCTTTAATAAGTTAGCCTGTTACATAATTTACATTGAATGTATGTTTCCTGTCTATTTACACTGCAGCTATTTCTTCAGCAGCACTTGCAATAAAGAGACAATAAGAAATTAATATATGTGCAAGCTGTGAAACAGCTCTACTGACATATATATCTTCAAACTGCCATCTTGTGGTTTTAAGCTACTTTCAGGAATGCTTCATTCTCTAATAATTTTATCTTTAGTTTTCAATTGGTTCAGTTTTTATAAACTCTGTGGCAAAAGTGGCCAAAGTAGAAAGAAATTCTGAATGATTTTTCTTAGAAGGAATCAGAGGAATAGGAGTATGCTGTTTAGACCAGGAAGCCTGTTACTCCACTTAATATGATCATAGTTGATCAAACACTTCAATACCTTTTACCCACAACATCTCCATAACCCCTTAAGCCATGGATAATTAAAAGTTTATCAATGGTTTATTTAAATATACTCAAAGACTAAACTTCCACAGCTCTCTGAGGTAGATTAATCACAATCTGTTTAAAAGAATGTTTCCTCATCTCAGACTTTTAAATTGTCAAACCTGGTTTAAGACTGAAACCAGAGGAAACATCTTACCTGCATCTACCTTGTCTATCCCTTTAAGTATCTTGTAAGTAGTCAATGATATCATATTTTATTCTTCAAAACCTTACTGGATTATGTACATGAAAAGTAAATTATAGCCCATAGTCAAACTTTGCAAACTATTTTCTAATTGTTGATTTTGGAGAGGTCAGGATTGCATTTATCTAATATAGGCAGTTAATGATTTATAAGTAATTTTCTGATAGTGTATTACGTTTGTTAAGAAGCAACAGTTTAGACATGATACATTAATTATGTTGACAAAGAAAGTTTACAACATGACAATTTGGAGAAGGTTCTTTGATTGATACCAGAGGAAACATGAGTTGTCAATACAGAATGATTTAGTTGAGTTAAATTTATGGGTGCAGCATACTGCTCTCTAGCCAAGGTGTTAGGGATCTCTTTCCTGAGTCTTCCTCCTCTTCTTCTGGCCCATCTTCCATCTGGCTGATGAAGACTAGTCAATGAAAACCTTCTTCTGGGACCATCCGATGAGATCTGCTGCCTACAAGGTTTGCAGGATGAGGACTGCTCTCTGCTGAAGACTTACTGTTATTTCATGTTTCTAGAGACAGTTAACTCATGCTGTCATTCAATTGGGGCGGCATGGTGGCTCAGTGGTTAGCACTGCTGCCTCATAGCACCAGGGACCCCGGTTCAATTCCAGCCTCAGGCAACTGTCTGTGTGGAGTTTGCACATTCTCCCTGTGTCTGAGTGTGTTTGCTCTGGTTTCCTCCTGCAGGCCAGGTGAATTGGCCATGCTAAAAAATTGCCCGTAGTGTTAGGTGCATTAGTTAGGGGTGTGGGTTGCTTTTCGGACAGTCTTGTTGAACCGAAGGGCCTTTTTCCACACTGTAAGGAATCTAATCTAATTGTCTGAACCCTTTTGGCTGATGACCAATGGCCATGGAATCACCACTTATGATGTTGGATGACCATTGTCCCTTGCCCACCTCTGTTTGTAGGTTAGTTTTCAATTCTTCTACGAACAAAACCATTTTTAAAAAGAGTACACTTCTTTTGGGTACACTTGGCATGAGATTGATGCTAGTTCATTGAGCATCATGACATCTGTGTTTCTCTTTTTTTTCTCTTTCTCTGCTTTAAAGGACCGTAATGCTGAATATTTAACTACTTTTTCTTTATTTTTCTAATTCATACCGAAGATTTTCTACCTAGTCATCTTTGTATCTAAGGTAGTGATGGAAATGGCAGTTTTGTACACTTTTCACTGTACTCATGTATACCTGTACTTGAGCACATGTAACAATAAAACCTAATTCTAAAATGGGCCAAATATCACCCTTTTAGATCTCTCTGTTTTTTGGTTTTTGTTTTTCTTACACTGAATTGTTGGAATTCTCAATCTTCTCCCCCAATCTGCATTGAAACAATAGTATCACACTTTGAGGACTTGGGCTCATCTTTAGCTGGTTCCAGTACATTAATTTTTAAAATATTCACTCAAGGGACATGAGCATCGCTGGCTGGCCATCCCTAGCTGCCCTTGAACTGAGTGGATGATTGATATGCCGTTTCAGAGGGCAATTGAATGTCAAGCACAATGTAAGGCCAGATTTCCTTCCCTGAAGGACATTAGTGAGCCAGATGGGTTTTTCCAACAATTGACAATGTTTTCATGGTCATCAGTAGATTCTTAACTCCAGATTTTCTTTTTGTTTAATTCAAATTTGATCATTTGTCATGGCAGGATTCAAACTCAGGTCCCCAGAGCATTTGTTAAGCTTTGGGATTAATAGGCTAGCAATAATAGCATTAGATCATTGTATCTCCATTAAGAGATTTGTCAGCTCTCCCTTCATCTACACCCATCTTCTGATCTTTTTTCTCATTACATATTGTCCCTCTTAGTCTCCAGTTGTCCCAACCCAAGATTCATTTTACTTTAATTCTTAGCCTCTCAAACCAATTGTTCTTTTATTGTTTTAAAGTCAGTTTCTAAATGGATTCAAGATTAGTGCTTTATCATTTAATCTATGGTTTTTCTGCTCTTCCAAGCCACAGTAGCCAATTTGTCAAGTAGGTGTAACATGTCTGAGTCTTGTTCTTCGGTCCATTTTTGCCATGCAGTCCCTCGTGTTAATTACTTCAGATGTAACAATCTTTTCTGCATGCTCACAATTATGCCATACATTCTTGATTTGCAAGCAGTTTTTTTCAAAAGATCAAAAATTAGGGGCTGGGACATGTGTATCCACCCCGCTTGGTCCCAATCTTGATCAGAAAATCAATGTTTCAAGTACAATTTGTCTTTTCCTAAGCAAAGTTATTTGACTCAAAATGTTACTCTGTTTTTCCCTCCACAGAGGCTTCCATGTCTGCTGAGCTTCTCTAGCACTTCATGTTTATATTTTGGATCTCCAACATCCATAGAATTTTACTTTTAATTCATGAATTAATTTGACTGTGATCACCTAAAATCTAATCACCTATGTTTGTTTTTAAATTTGTGTTTTTCACCAGCTGTTACTACAGTTGGCATATTGCTATCAATAATATGCATACATTTCTATAAAAAGTAAATTACTTTCATGTTTTATTTTATGAAAAATAAATAAAGTTACTTAATTTTGTTGCAAGTGTTACTTTGTGCAAACCAGCTTATGAATCAGGTGTTATCTTTACAGTTCAATTTGTAGTAAAATACGTACTGATAATTTGTTCATATATTTGAAAACTTACATTTGTATGCAGACCTCCTTTATCTCATGGTGTGCTAAATTGTTTTACAGTTAGCAAAACAGTTTTGTGGGAACTGTATTAAATGAAACATAGCAGCCAGTTTGCAACATCAACCTCCCACAACAGTGATGTGATAATGATAAGTTTGTTCTTCAAATGATGATGTTGTTTCAGGGATAAATATTGATCAGGACAGTAGATCATTTGACCTTTGAAGTAATGGCATGGGATAGTTAATACCACTCAAGAGAATAGGGCAGGCTTTGATGAACATTTCATTCAAAGACAGGATTACCAATGATGCAGCATTGTCTGTACTGGCATACCATACTAAACATTTTGCTCTACTCTGTGGGGTAGTGATTGAACAAACAATTTTCTAACTTAGACTGCTACTTACTGAGCCTTAACTACAAAACATACAATAAATTATTTCCAGTGGCGAAACCATAATTTGAATACCATTCATAATTAGATGCTGCATTTAGCTGTTCGATTTCATTGTTAACATGAACAGCGCCTCAAAAGTAGATATATAATGATAATTAATACTATTTTCTACACCATAATTTTATTTATTGAGAATCACTGTTTCTTTTGATAGCATTTCTGTGCAGAAAATCTCAGCTGAATCGTGTTTTACACTTTATGAATTCTGGGAAAATACCAATCTCTGGAAAAAGTAAGTAATTTTACTATGTGATTAGAGCTGTACTGGGTGAAGAATCAAACTTAATGGAATAGCAAAATAAAACAGTTCAGTAACAACAGCTGCACCCATCTGTAGCTAGGGCAAATGAGCAGCATTAATCCAAAGCAATTGCTATATTTTTTGACAAAACCAATAAATCTTTTTACACCTTCCTTAAGATATGAAGGTTAATTTGAAGGGTGCATATGATATGATGTGATGAAATGCGTTGGCCAGACATTTTCTTGATACTGTACCCATACTGGAAGCATTACATCACTAGATTAGCAGTGGAATTTGTGCTTATGCATGCAACAGCTCCCTGCCCTGAGTTACTATGTGAGGCTTAATCATATCATTACCAACTTTGGGGTCATACTTCTTGCCAACCAGACCATATTACCACTCCTTTACAAAAACTGACTTGAACCATCTTAATAACATCGCCCAACTTTATCCTGCTCCATTCACCTGATGCTAAAACTATCATCATCTCTCTGTTTCCAGTACAATGAGAAAGGAAATGTCACTGAATCTGATACTTGGGAATGAAAAGGGCCAAGGTGGCCAAGTATTAGTATAAAAAGGTTTAGGAAACAGTGGCCATTGTATCATACAGATGAAGCAATCTAAATAAAAGGACAAAATACAATTCAGAATAACAATAGTAATTAATTTGTAGAAAGCCAACTTAAATGATCTTGGCTGAAAAAATTGGAGCCAAAAATTGGCAGAGAAAATGATAGCTGAATCATCACCTTCAAAGAAGAGATATTTTGGGCACAGTCAAGACATATACTTTCAAATGGGAAAGTTAGATTAAAAAGAGTTTCTTGTATAATTTAAGAGATAGAAATTAAGATAAGGAAGAATAAGTATTTCAGATGTCAGGTGAAAAATACAATATTTTCAGGAACCGGGCTGAATATGGAAGCTTCAGAAGAGTGGTGGAAAACCAAATAAGAGTAAAGACCAGGTATGAAAATAGGTGGAAGTCAAACTCAAATTGAATTCAAAAGACATTTACAGATATATAGATAGGAGAAATGGTACAAGTAGGAGTACAATTCATTAGGGACCAAAAAGGGAATTATGCAGGAGGCAGAGGATGGAGCTAAAGTGTCAAATGAATACTTTGCAACTATCTTTAAGATGGAAGAAGATGCTCCCCAGGCCATAGTGAAAGTAGAGGTCATTCAGACACTAAGGTGCCTGTAATTAAAGTTGAAGATATTCAATGAATACTGAGGGAAGTGAGAGTGGAAATTGTGGAGGCACTGGCTATAATTGTCTAGTCTTCCTGAGACTTTGGCTGGTGCTGAGAACTGAATCAACTTTACACCCTTGTCCAAAAACAATCATAAGGTCAAACCCAGTAACTATGGGTCATTTGGTGAGAATAATTCTCGAACTGATAATTCAGGACAAAATTTACAGTAACATTGACAAACAGCAGGTTAACTTAAGAAAACCAGTTTGCATTTCTTTAGTAAAACTTTTGTTTAATCATCACTAAGTCTTTTGAAAACATAACAGAGAGGATTAATGAGACCAGTGCAGTTGATGTGGCATACATGGACTTTCAAAAGACATTTGATACAGTTCCACACAATAGACTTGTGTTCAAAATTCTAAGTGGGAAATGTCCCATACTCAGTATCACAGTGAAGCAGTCTGGGAAGAGTCCTTGTGGCATCATCACAGTAAAAGTCTGGTAAGAGTGTTTCACAATCAACATCATAGTGAAGCAGTCTGGGAAGTGTTCCTGCAGCATCATCAGAGTGAAGCAATCTGGGAAGGGTTCCTGCAGCTTTGTTGGAGTGAAGCAATCTAGGAAGAGTGTCAAAAGGTGATGCAGGGCAGGCGGAAGGAGCTGATTGGATGAATAAGTTGATGTGAGTATTTATACTCACCTTTTATTGCCTGGAGTTTGCACAGTCTTTCATTTGGATTTGTAGTTTTTAAGGACAAGTAAGGTGCAGAGATCCAGAGAAGAACAGCTCTACAGTAACTAATATTATTTGATTTTAAGGACAACCTAAGGGTTTGATTTAAAAGTGTACATAATGAAAGGAGATATGTTCCTCCATTTCTGTGTGAGAAGTTAGGCACAGTTTCAATGCCTGGGACCAGAACTTGTGCAAAAAGCATCTCCAGCAGTAGACCCTGGAAACCCAAGGGTTAGAACGAGAGCAGTGGCTGGACATATTGTGGAATGTCCACAAGGCCAAAGGTACAGAGAGGTAGTCACTCTACAGAGTAAGAATCCTTAGGCAGGGAGGGAATGGATAACCAACGGGCAAAGAAAGAGGACCCGGCAGGTACTGCATAGGGTGCCTTGCTGTCTTGAGGCAGGACATACCACTAGCACTTCACCAGAGACTTTCACTGATTATGTTACCTAGTCATGGTGACAAAACATCTGAAAACAAACTTTCCAGCTCAGCGAGCTAACTTACATACTTTTCAACAACTTGAGCTACAAATCTTCTCAAAAAATCTTCTTTGCTATTAAAAACTCTATCAATCTTGGTGTCGTCTAGGAATTTGTTTAATATTCCACCCATATTTTCATCTATATTATTTACATATATAACAAATAATAAGAGTCCTGGTACTGATCCTTGTGAATACAGCTCTGAACACTGTCTTTCGGTCACTTAGACAGCCTTCCACCATGACCAATTGTGTCCAAAAACTGAGCCAGTTTCTGATCCATCTAACCAAGGTTTCCTCAATTCCATGTGCTTTAACCTTCTCAGTCAGTCTCCAGTAAGAGACCATGTCAAAAGCTTTGCTAAAATCCATATAAACTACATCAAATGAACTTCCCTCATCCACACACTTGATCACATTTTCAAAGTATTCTAACAAATTTGTTAGGCATGCCCTCCCTCTGACAAAGCCATGCTGACTATCGCTAATTAACCCATGCCTTTCTAAGTGGGTATTAATTCACTCCTTTAGAATTTGCTCCAATAGTTCCCTATCACTGAATTGAGACTCATTGATCTTTAATTTCCGAGTTCATCTTTACCATTCCTCTTAGCCTCCAGTTCTCTGGCACTTCCCCTGTGGCCAAAGAGGAATTAAAAATTTGTGTTAGAGCTCCTGCAATTTCCTCCCTCACCTCCCACAGCAGCTTGCGATGCAATTCATCGGGACCAGGGGATTTGTCTACTTTTGAGCCCAACAGAGCCTCGAATAACTTCCCATTTCGTATGTCAAACTGTGTAAGTTCCTCATAATCTCTTTTCGTGAATTCCATCCCTACGTTCTCCTTTTTCAGAGTGAAGACTGCAGAGAGGTATTCATTCAACACACTTCCAATATCCTGCAGCTTCACACACAGGTTGCCCCCTTGGTCTTTAATGGGCCCTGCTCTTTCCCTTTATAAAATATCTTAGGATTCTCCCTAATCCCGTTCACAAGTCCATTTTCATACCCTCTTGTTTCTCTTCTAATTGCTTTCTTAAGTCCCCTCCTACACTTCTGTATTCCTCTAGGACCGCAGCTAAATTGCTCCCTTTAGACTTACTGAAAGCTGTACTCTTCTTCTTTATCCAGTCCTAAATTGTCCTAGACATCTAAGGTTCTCTGAACTTATTGCTCCTACATTTCCCTCTAAAGGGTAAATGTTGGACCTGGACTCTCTCCAGCTCCTTTTGGAATGCCTCCCACAGCTCCACTGTAGAATTACCCACAAGGAGCTATTCCCAGTCTACTGTGGACCGATCCTGCTTTACCTTTTTAAAAAATCTATCTTTCCCCAATCCAAAGCCGTCCTTTCTAGGCCATCATTTTCTTTGTCCAGAACAAATTTCAACCGTACCTTGTTGTGGCCGTTTTCGCTGAAATGTTCCCCCATTGCCCCTTGCCATCAACCACTTGTCAGTTTCTTTCCCCAGAACCAGATCTGACATTGTGCCATCCCTTGTTGAGCCTTCTAGGTATTGATACAAAAAACTCCCCTGATACATTTCAAAAGATTGGCCTCCTCTAAACTCCCATTGACTATCCTAATTTATTTTGGGAAATTTGAAATCCCCTAGTATAGTTACCTGATCATTACTCTTACACACCTCTGTGAACTGCCTACACACTTGCTCCTCTATTCCCACTGATTCTTTGGGGCCCTATGGTACATTCCCAGTAAAGTAGCTGCCCCCTTAACATTCCTAAGTTCTACGCACAAAGCTTCATTTGTTGACTCTTCCAAGATATAATCTCTCCTTAATGTAGCAATTGACTCTTTAATTAATATTGCTACACCACCACCCTTTTTAAACCTTCCTCTGTCTTCCTCTACCCCAGAATGTTGAGTTGCCAGTTCAACCCATCCCTCAACCATGTTTCTCTGATGGCAACATTATCATACCTCCATGTGTCAATCCACGCCATTAACTCATCAGTCTTACCCATTACACTGTTAGCATTAAAGTAAAGACAATCCAGCCGTGCCTTACTCTCTTGACACTCAACATAGCTGAACTCACTGTGACTTGCTTTCTTTGCTGAAGCATGATGTATTGCTGTTTCCTCAATATTCTGTGTCCTGGCTGCTGTTCCAAGATAAATGGCCTATAAAGACTAGGCCCGAATCTGGACTGCACTACGTTTATAGGCTTACCAGTTACTGTGACCTCATGTCTTGAACACTGCTCCAAACTAAGTGCACTATAAAATTCTGAGGGTATCCATTGAACAGAAACTAAGCTGGACTAACCACATAAATATTTTGGATCCAACAGCAGGTCAGAGGCTATGAATCCTGCAGCAAGGAACTCACTCCTGGCTTCCCAATTCCCCTGAATGAATAAAAAAAAGTCCTGAAAAGCAAGGGGCAGAGAACAAACCTGGACAGAGTACTCCAGATGTGATATTTTCAAAGTCCAATGTTTCACAGAAAGACTTCCAGATTTTGTTTTGAAGAAGTGATGAAGAAGATTGATGAAGGGAGAGCAGTGGACCTTGTGTATATGGACTTTTGACAAGGTACTGCATGGTAGACTGGTTAACAAGGTTAAATCACATGGAATGCAGGGAGAGCTAGCCATTGGGATACAAAATTGGCTTGAAGGTAGAAGACAGAGGTTGGCAGTGGAGGGTTGCTTTTCAGACTGGAGGCCTATGACCAGTGGTGTGTCGCAAGGATCAGTGCAGATCCACGGCTTTTCATCATTTATATAAATGGTTTGGATGTGAATATAGCAGGTATGGTTAGTAAGTTTGCAGATAACACCAAAATTGATGGTGTAGTGGACAGCAAAGAATGTTACCTCTGAGTGCAATGGGACCTTGATCAGATGGGCAAATGGGCCAAGGAATGGCAGATGGAGTTTTCATTTAGATAAATGTAAGGTGTTGCATTTTGGTATGACAAATCAGGGCAGGACTTATACACTTTATGGTAAGGTCCTGGGGAGTGCTGCCAAAAAAAAGTGACCTTGGAGTGCAAGTTCATTGTTCCTTGAAAGTGGAATCGCAAGTAGACAGGGTGGTGAAGAAGGCATTTGGTATGTTTACCTCTGTTGGTCAGCGCATTGAGTACAAGGTTTGGGGGGTCATGTGCAGCTGTACAGGCCACATTTAGAATATTGCATTCAGTTCTGGTCTCCCTGCTACAGGAAAAAACATTGTGAAACTTGAAAGGGTACAGAAAAGATTTACAAGGACGTTACCATAGTTGGAGGGTTTGAGCCCAAGGGAGAGGCTGAATAGGCTGTGGCTATTTTCCCTGGAGCATTGGAGGCTGAGGAGTGACCTCATAGAGGTTTATAAAATCATGAGAGGCATGGATAGGTTGAATAGCCAACGTCTTTTCCCTAGGGTGGGGGAGTCCAAAACTAGATGCCATAGGTTTAAGGTGAGAGAGGAAAGATTTAAAAGGGACATAAGGGGCAGCCTTTTCATGCAGAGTATGGTACATGTATGGAATAAGCTATCAGAGGGGATGATGGAGGCTGGTGCAATTATAATATTTAAAAGGCATCTGGATGGGTATATAAATAAGAAGGATTTACAGGGATATGGGCAAGTGCTGACAAATGGGACTAGATTAGGTTAGGATATCAGGTTGGCATGGATAAGTTGGACGGAAGGGACTGTTTCCATACATCTCTATGACTTTATTTAAATAAAAGGTAACACAACATTTTCTTACCTAACTGCCTGCAGTGCCTGAATGTTAATTTTGTGATCTAGGCACAAGGATGCCAATTTTGTTTGAATATCAAAATATATAATTTGCCTTGTTATTGTTCCTAATAAAGTGGATAATTTCACACTTTCTCAAATTATATCTCATCTGCTGCCTTCCTGCTCTAGTGGCTTCTTTGTATCCTCCTCACACTTGTTTCTTAAGAAATCAATTGCATTTAGACCCTTCATCCAAGTCATTAATACAGATTGCAAAATGCCTGGTTCAAGCTCGTAATACTTACAAAACTTAACTAGCTATATCAAAACTGTTCCAGTTGTATTTTATTCTTCTTTTCTGTCCTTTAACTGATCCCCAATTCATGTTATCATATTATCTAAATTCTATGAATCCTAACTGTGTATAAATGTCTCAAATGGACTTCTGCTATCTCCAAACATTATTATTTTGCTGATGGCTTATGTTTTACATCCTCCATAGATTTGAGCTCATCCAAAAACTGTGTTGCCCATAACATAACTCTAATCAAACAGAAGTTCTGGTAAAGGAAGGAAAATAAGTATGTTTACATCTTGGCATCAGCTGCCCTGTTGAATTTATCCCATGAAAGCTTTTAGAGCTGACCACGCCAATTTGGCAATATTCCTGCCTGCACTGTTTGCTTCCCAAGAGAACTTTCAGCAAAGCTATGCCATCAACAGATTTGACTTGTGGGCGAGATCTTGTATTAGACTAGTGGCCTTCAGGGAGTTGAATGATCCAGCTGATGGATCTGAACAGCTTACTGATGTTATATTATCGAAGACAACATTTTCATCAGTTACTTCAGGGATAGGGCAGAGGAACTCTCATAAATTGTCAAGCTCCCAAAATAAAGAATTATATTAATAGCAAACAGAAAGCCACAGTGGTCTCTATGGTATATTCTATATACCTAAAATTTGAACTTACCTACTTCCTTCTTGTGGCAAAAACACAACAGGATCCTTATGAAAAGAAGTGGATCTCCAGCAGATTGTATTAAAAATTATAGTAACCAAGAAATCCCATCTGAAAAAGACAAGGACCTCTTGAAAAGTGTTCAAATCTGCTCCCAAATTTAGTGTCTTCCTGAAATGTATAGCTAGAGACCCCGCTGTCTTTTTAATGTCAGGCTGCAGCAAGTAAGTGGAGGATGAGCAAGATAAGATACACTTTCAGGGGGTTTATTTCTTTTCTGTACGGGGCCAGGAAAAACAGCATGTCCATTTTTCAAATCATTAGTCATTCTCTTCTTCATCTTCACGTTTAACTACATTTCTTTTTACCAGGTAGATGTTCAGTACCTTCAAATAATAGTGCAATGAAACATCTGTATTTCTTTCTAGTTTAAATAGGATGAAAATAAAAATGATTTTATAGCTCCTCCATCAATGCCTTTTTATAAAATGAAATATATTCACCATTGTTGTGACTCTAACAATTTCAGGTGTTATTGTTGTTTGTTCATGCTACCTGTGTTAAAATGTACCTTGTGCCATAATCAAGATGTTTCAATAATTGCTGATTGAATTTTCTTTGATTGATATCACCAAAAGCCACATCCAGACTAATTACAGCAAAACCTTTCAGAGAAGCAATGTAGATTTCCTGGACACTCCAGAACTTATAACAACAATGCTTGTGCCTGGTAAGATAATTTAAAACTTTAGTGACAGCTCATTACTGGTAGTATTACTCTCTTTCATGTGTAAAGAGCAGAAATCAAAATATGTGTTTTCAAAGAGATTTTCTTGATATTTCTTTGAGGGCTAATTTGTATTTTTTGGGACTGTTTTCTTTCAGTTTTCAAGGACACACTTTTCATTCTTGCACCGTCCTTGTAATGCAGTCATGCAGTAACATTGTGCATTGTATTTAGGTTGGTATATGGGATCTTTAGACTAAAAGGAAATGGAATTAAGAGAATTAATCAGAACATCAATAATCAGAATTGCTCCATCGAAATTAAAGTTATAACTGAAGGAAAACAGCAATTTCCTAAAAAAAAACTATAGGATTTACATTGGCATGAGACAACAGGCAGAAGTTAGCAGAAGTTATTTTTATAGTCATTTGGCAATACAGAATTTGAGTATTGCAGTTAAAAGGCATATTTCATCAAAGCACTTTGTCTTGCAATATCAGAAAAATTTGCAAAATTGCAATTTAAGAGGAAACCGACATTTATATAATATGAAAGGACGATGGTAGTGACATCACCATGGAGAATGCAGTTAATGATCACAAAATCACAGAAGTATAGCAGTGAAGAAGGAGACCATCTGACCTGTCTTATATGCACAAGGCCTCCAAATGAACACTATGCCTTAATTATTTTGCCTTCTCCCAATTCCCTTGAAACATTTTTTCTATTTTACAAAGGCATCCAATGATCTCGCAAATGCCTCACCACACTTACAGGCACTGCTTTCCAGATCCAAATGACTCACTGTGAAAATATTATTTTCCTCTTGCATTTGTTTCTTCTGCTGACAACCAATTTTGGGACCAGCAGTTGTGTTCACACAGTCTGACATATTAGAATGTATGGGGAGCTATAAGGTTAACATGCATGGCCCTGTTCTTTGCAGATAGAAGGGGTTCAACTAAGAGGTGATAGCCATTCATATTTATTTCTCAGGGCAATACCTTCACCAATCAGAGACAACCTGTCTTATGTAAAACCTACTGGATTAGTGGTGCTGGAAGAGCACAGCAGTTCAGGCAGCATCCAACGAGCAGCAAAATCAACGTTTCGGGCAAAAGCCCTTCGAAGGGCTTTTGCCCAAAACGTTGATTTCGCTGCTCGTTGGATGCTGCCTGAACTGCTGTGCTCTTCCAGCACCACTAATCCAGTATTTCATTTTCAGCATCTGCAGTCATTGTTTTTACCTTATGTAAAACCTAAACAATGCATGGTCATCAACTGTCGATCATCATTAACTAGCACATTCTCAATGGCAATGCTTCTACAAATCAGCATTCACTTGCTAACCAATCAACACTTCCATACAGTATAAATGTCGTCATTCTCCTTCAATTGGTGTTATTGTCTTGATAATTACAAGATAATAAATCTTAGGCAAAATGTAACTTTTCCAACAGTATAAAAGTTTTTTTTGTGAATAAGTAACAAACATAAATAATACATAAAAAGCTATCAGCCTAAACACAGACTGCAGACTTGTGTGTTCATAGATTCAACAATTGGATTTTTGTCTTTAACACAGTAATTGAACTAGAAATTATACACAGTATTCAAAACAGTTTGGGATGTGACAACACACTAATGCAAATCATATTAGTTAATTATAACACTAATTTTTACATTGCCAGATAATTCATTACAGATTACATAGAAAGCACAGAGAAATGAATATAAATGGCTGTCACCTATGAGTTGAACCCTTTCTATCTACAAAGAACAGGGCCTTGCATATTAAACTATACAGCTCCCAGTACACTCTAATATGTCAGACTATGAACAGGCCCTTCAGTCCACGATGTTGTGCCGAACATGACACCAAATTAAACTAATCCCTTCTGCCTTCCCTTGGTTCATATCCCTCCATTCCTTGCATGTTCATGTACTTGTCTAAAAGTCTCTTAAATGTCCCTATTATACCTTCCTCCACCACCACCCCAGCAGCGCATTCCACATTCCTACCACTCTCTGTGTAAAAGGTTTGCCCTTCACATCTCCTTTGAATTTTAGCCCTCTGGCTTTAAATGCATGCCCCCTAGTTTTAGACATTTCACCTCTGGGAAAAAGATTCTGACAATCAACTCTATCTGTGCATCTGATAATTTTGTAGACTTTCATCAAGACTTCCATCAGTGTCCATCACTCCAGAGAAAACAACCTGAGCTTTTCCTAGCCTCTCCTTATAGCTCATAACTTCTAATCCAGGCAACATCCTGGTAAATCTCTTCTTCATTCTCACCAAAGCCTCCACATCCTTTCTGTAATGCAGTACTCTAGGTGTGACCTAACCAAAGTCTTATAAAGCTGCAACATGACATCCTGATTGTTGTTCTCAATTCCCTGACCAATAAAGGAAGAATGCCATATGTCTCTTTCACCACCCTATCTACTTGCATAGTCATTTTCTGGGAGCTATGGACTTGAATCCCAAGATTCCTCTGTATATCAATGCTGTTCAGAGTCTCGCCATTAACTGTATAGTAACAAAGATAAACTAAATGCTCAAATCATGTCACATGTACTTCTTTATATGCTTTTAACAAATTAGTTATAATATATTTGTTTTATATATTTGAATTTCTTCTGCAGCCACTCAGTGAGTGTTTTCTCTGTTTCTTCCACAGCATCATGGTGGGTTCTGAATAATAACTGATTGTTCTCTGCTGCAGAAAATGTGTGTCGTGTGACATTTTGTGTGGAACATCTACTGTATAGTGATGGCTTAACTTGTGTTACAATAGCAAAAACAGGCTTAATTAAAATGATTAAATAATAATGTTAGATATAAGTAACATAATAAATGAATACATGATTGGAAGTAATCTGTTCTAGTTAATAAATCATTAACTAATAGGCAACTGTAATGAGCAGTACTGGTGTTATATATTCAGTAACGGATTTTTTTTTGTAATACAGTCCAGTTTTCTATTGTATTTGTACCACACAACTTCAGATTACCACATTATTTTAAGGAAGTTATGAAAATTGGGTAACTTATTTCTTGCTTTCAAAACTGAGGAGGTAAGGCCCAAGAACTCTTCAATCAACAACACATTTAAAGTTTCAACATATTGTCCTATAGACGACATGACAGAATCTGAAGAAAATATTTTTTTTAAAGTAAATTTTCAAACTAAACATTAACAAGGTTAATTTTAAATTTCCCACCCAGGGAGTGTTTGAAAGTGATAGAGTACAAAAAGCAAAGATGATGGCCAGCCCATTAGCTTTTTATCTCCCCCCTCTACCTCCCTCATATTTTTAGCAGGCTGCTAAATTTATGGGCTGCTTTATGCCTCACCCACCCCATATTTTGGGGACAGGTAAGGCATAAGGCAGTCCACCCACCTTAAGCCTATTGAATCCATTCAGTAGACATTTGACTGCAAGTTATGGGTTTTGTTGCATCTCTCACACAATTTTTCAGTTTGCAGGGGAAGTTAAAAGGAAGAAGGTTAACCTGACAGCTTTGACAGAGTTGGCTATTGTTAAGCAGCAAGAGTGGGATTACCTCCTTTTGAAGAGTGGGGCCCACTGTGCCTATCGGGGTGCTGTCCTGATCTATTCAATCTGACACTCTCACCTTCCCCATCCAACTTGCTGGGTTCTCCCACCTAAAGCCATATCCCCCAACTCACCCAAAATCCAAGAAACATCTTAATTATTTCATGGGGGCTGGTTGTACAGTTCCAACAGTGACTACTACTGTGTTTCAGCACTGCTGGGACTACAACATTAATGGCAATCAGGTTGGTTGCCAGGGCTGCAGGGCAGGATTTCCTGTCCTTCAAGGGTGGGAGACTCACTTAAAATTAGTTATAACTGCATTAAATGTAATATTGCCAAATGGCAAACATATTTCATATTGGCAAGGTGCCAATTGAATTTTAGGTCAAGTGTGGTGTGATTAACCAAACCCTCTGTAAATTCTATCACATATTTAAATAATGTTATATGTTGACATACTACTTATGTTAGTCCACAGCAAAAAAAAACAAACAAGTATCAACAGATTTCTCCAGATCTAATTGGTAATGATTTGTTAGGGCTTCTGGCGATATATTGTAATTCCCAAAACTAGCAACCAGACGCTGCAGCAGATCAGAGCACTCATTGAAATTCTACATAGGCATTTCATTTTCCTAAATCTGACTTAAGTTTATTCCACTCAAATTTCAATTTAAAATAGCTGCAGCAGTGGTTTATGTGGTATAAATAATGAATAATATATATTAATTGTAAATTCTGTAGTTTTGTCCAGGAAAAACTGTAATTGCTGATTTGTGTATATCTGTAATGACCTCGCCAAATATGTTGTCAATTGTTTCAGACTGATTACAGTGAAAATCAACCCTATTACTGTTATTGATAGATATTTGTGCAGGAAGATATAAAATATTTTAGCATGTTGGGATTTTGCCCATTTGTATTATTGGCTCTGTTAATCAACTGTGGTTATTAAAACTGTTCAATGATGAAAAAAATGGACTTCATTTCATCAGAAAGCTGGTATAAGACTACACAAACACTGATGCCACTCACAAATTAGTCAAATCTGTTCACAGAACATATCAAAATGACAATAGATTTTGACATGTAGTAATTTGGTAGTACAGACCTTGAGTACAGCTGTAAAAAAGGCTTTTGTCAAAGCTGATGGTTGTTAATACTTTTTGTCAACCTTGTTGTTTGAATCTATTTGCTTGGGATGTTACCCTGAGAATGATTGTCACCTATTTTGTTGAGTTGAAACAGGCACAGTGCATGTACATGACTGTCAATCGTCATGAATGAGTACAATTCCAATGACAATGCCTCTATCACTCAGAGGTTTACTTGTCACCAGTCACCACTCTCCTCTCATGCAATGTGAATGTTGATTTTCTCCTTGAATTAATATTGTTGAAAATTGTCCTTATGGGTGTAAGATAAAAATTTTAAGTGGATTGTCCATGGGAAATGTGGGATCACAAGGACAGGGTAGGGGATGGGTCTGGATAGGATGGTCTGCAGAGGAACAGTGTGGATTTGATGGGCTGAATGGGATTCTATGATTCTCAAGATTTGTGTAAAGATTTGTAGTTCGGGTGCCAGTTGCCGTAGTTGTGGGCATGTTCATCAAGCTGGGAAATTGATTTGCAGACATTTCATCCCCTATCTAGGCGACCTCTTCAGTGCTCTGGAGCCTCCTGTGAAGCACTGCTGTACTGTGTCTTCTGGAATTCATTTAGTTCCATTCCTGCTGCTTCCAGTTGCCGGTTCTGGTAGCTCATTGTAGTGGCTGGTATATTGGGTCTACATCTATGTGTTGTTTGATGGAGTCTGTGGATGAGTGCCATGCTTCTATGATTCTATGAAGAATCTCTAAGATCATACAGAAAAGTACAGTGGAAACTCAATTATCTGAATGAGATAGGCAGGCACTATTTCATCTGGATAATTGATTATTCGGAAAATCGATTAAATGCCTTTCCTCTGGGGAGTTTTAAAGTCTGCTCCCCATTCAGGAGACTGCAGCAGCATACAGCGCATGAGACCCCGCCCCCCCAACTCCGCCCCTCTCGTCAGCCCCCCAACCCAGTCCAACCCTGCCCCTGCCACCCCCAACACGGTCCAACCCCCAGCCCCCACCTCCCAACCTGGTCAAACCCCGGCCCCCCCCCCCCTCCAGCCCAGTCCAAACCCCGGCCCCCGCGCCCCCGTCCCCCATCCCCCAACCTGGTCCAAACCCCTGCCTCCCCAACCTGGTCCAAACCCCAGCCCCCGCCCGCCAACCTGGTCCAAACACACCCCCCGACCCCCAGCACAAAGCACACGAGCCCATGGCCACCCCCGGCCCCTCTCTGGGGCATCCGGACTGCACACCAACAAGAAGACTGCTGCTGCTGCTGCTGCCTCTGTGGGGTAAGTCTCCAAATAGCACACACATACACACACACACAGAGCCACACACACACACACAACTTTTAACCGCAAATTTTTGACAGGTTCCATGTTTGCCCTGTACAGGACAATGTTGGAGAGATTATTCCTGGGAAGCGGTGGGGGGAGGAGTGGGATTTAGGGTACACCCCTCTGTAGAACTCCAGGGAAAGTGTGGGAAGAGAGAGAGGGCGGGAGGTCAGTCATTTGGAGACAGTGCCTGTTTAATCACTGGAAACAAAAGACACAATCACTGCTGGAAATACATCTTTGATGTAATGTTTCTATCGGAACCTCGAGATCTCCTTCGGATAATCTGATTTTCGGATAATTGGTATTCAGATAATCGAGTTTCCTCTGTATTCACAACATTTGAGCACTAAACTCTGTAACATAAAGCATTCAAAACATTAAACCAAACTTCACTAAAGAATAAGATCACAAGAAAGTAGCTCACCTCCACCTTCTCAAGGACAATTAGAAATGGAGTGTAAATGCTAGCCTAGCCAGCAACACCAAAATCCCTTAAGTGAATGAAAAAAAACAAATGAAAGAGACCAAGATCTTCATCTCTCCAGTTTTCTTATCAAAGCATCCAGTCTTCTATCAAAAAGAAATGCTGGATTTCTATCTCTATGTCTTCATTTAGGTCCCTTTTATACCTTGTCCATTATCTGTATGAAGAAGAATTTCTTGAATCATTCCTAAGTTGCCTTTTCAACACCTTTATTCTGTGACACTTTTTCCGACAAATCAGATACAATTGAAAGTAATTGATTTGTCTTTTCTATCCTATTTACTTATTCAAATACTTTTATAAAATCATATTTAGTTGTCTTGTTTTGAGCTTGAACAGTTCAAGTTCTTTCTTCATAATTCTATTCTCTAACATTGGAGATCCAATCCTAATCTCTTCTTCGCCTGGAGGATTTAAATATCACACCTGTTTCTCTGTGACTACAATTGGATGTACTACAGGGAAACATAACAGTTTTAATGAATCTTCAATTTCTAATCATTGCTTTTGATAATTTGATTCTGTGGGGTATTTTCATTTCAATCACTGCTCCATTGCAAATGTAATAGCATTGACCCTACCAATACACTTGGGCCCTGAAGTTTTGTGACTTGCTCCTGACATAATGCTTTGGTCAAAACCTGAGTAGAAGGTTGGTAAAACCACAGGAGAAATGACATAAACTATGAGATTTAGAAAAAGCAATAGTTAGGGGAACCACTGCAGAATATTTTCATTCATGGGATGAGGGTATTGCTGCTCAGGCAGCATTCATTGCCAATTTCTAATTGCCCAGAGGGCAGTTAAGAGTCAACTAGATTGATGTGGATTTGGAGTCACATGTAGCCAGACCAGCTAAGAATGGCAGTTTCCTTCCTGAAAGGACATTAGTGAAGCAGATGGATTTTTCCCAACAATTGATGGCATCCTCCTGCTTCTAGTTCTTAGGTTCTTATGACAATAGATTCATGGACATTAGATTTTTAATTCCAGATTTTTAAAATTAGATTCAAATTCCACCATCTGCCATGAAAGGATTGAACACAGATTCCAGGACATTCAAATCGGTGGTAGGATTTCAACCTCTCTCTCTGGATTAATAACTCACTGATAATACCACTAGGCTATTGCCTCCCTTGCATTCAGAATGCATTCTGCTTTTGAATTCATTTTTAAGCACCAAACTTATTTTTGCTTATGCCCAATTCTTTTCATCCCTATACATATTGAATATATATTATTTACATGTTCTACCTGGTTTAATGTGTCGACCTTTGATTGCCTCACATTTATACGCAACACTGTATCAGATATAAAGTAAGGTGACCAAAACCCCTGATCAAAGACAGATGTTAAGAAGTGTCAAAAGGAGGCAAACCAGGTAGAGAGACAAAGAGGTGAAGGCAGATAATTAAAGAGTTTGGAGTCCAGGAAGGCATAGTCAACAATAGTGAAGTAGTTATAATTAGGAATGCTCAAGAGGCCAGAATGCAGATATTTGAGGAATGTAAGCTAGAGGAAATTACAGAGATATGAAGGGACAAAGCATAGATTTGAAAATAATTATGAGAATTTTAGAATCTAGGTGCTGCTTCCCCAGGAGCCAGTGTAACTCAGCAAATATAGGGGTGAAAGGGGATTGAGAATTGGTGCAAATTAAGATAGAGGCAACAGATAATTACATGTTTAGTCAGTAATTTATCCAAACATTTGAGTCTAGTGATCATCAAGGCATGGATAAGGATTTCATTAGCAGATGACTGAGACAGAAGCAAAAGAAAAATAGAAATTGCTGAAGGAACTCAACAGGCCTGGTAGCACCTGTGGATAGAAAGCAGGGTTAATGTTCAGAGTCCAGTGACTCTTCTTCAGAACTTCAGAAACAGAAACAGAAACAAAGTGAGTTATGTTGATAAGGGGGACATCAGCAGTGTTGTAGATGGCATTAAAAAGAATATAGAAGGTTGTCCCATGCTTGAACATGACACCAAGCTTGTGAATATACCGGTTGATTGCCAAGAAGAGGGAGGGAGTCTGTAATTAGGAAATGAAGTTTGGAGCAGGGACCACAAACATTGGTTTCAGTCTTAACAGTTCCCAATTTAATCCCACTTTATGGACGTTTATAAAATCATGACGGACAAAGATATGGTGAAAAACAACGATCTTTTCCCTGGGGTAGGGGAGTTCAAAACTAGAGAGCGTAATTTTAAATTGAGAGGAGCAAGATTTAAAAGGGACCAAACAGGTAACTTTTTCATACAGAGGGTGGTTCACATATGGAATGACTGCCAGAGGAAGTGGTAAATGCAAATAGAGTTAGAACATTTAAAAAACATTTGGACAGGTACATGAATTGAATAGGTTTAGAGGGAAATGAGCCAAATGCAGGCAGATGGGACTAGTTTAGTTTGGGAAACTTGGTCAGCACAGATGAGTTGGATCAAAGGGTCTGTTTCCATGCTGTTATGTTATGACTGTAACATAGAACAGTACAGCTCAGGAACAGGCGTTCAGGCAACCATGTTTGTGCTGACTACAATACCATTCTGAACTAATCTCATCTACCTGCACATGATTCATACCCCTCTATTCCATGCCATCCTGGGGAAAAGACTCCGACTATTTTCCCTATCTATGCCTGTGATCATTTTATATACATCTATCAGGTCATCCCTCAGCCTCTGACAGATCAGTGAAAACAATCCAAGTTCATCCAACTTCTCCTTATAGCTAACATTATTACACTACACTGTGATCCAGGCAACATCCTGGTAACCCTCTTTTACATCATCTCAGAAGTTTTCACATTCTTCCTACAGTATAAGTGACTAGAACCACACAGAATACTCCAAGTGTAGCCTAACTAAAGTCTTATACAGCTGCAACAAGATTTACCAATTTATACACACAATGCCCCAACCAATATAGGCAAGTATGCTGTATACCTTCTGTACCAACTTACTCAATTGTGTTGCCACATTCAGGGCTGTAAGATATGTTGATTAATCATTCAGCATCAGTGAAACAATCAAGAGACAAAAGGGCAAAGAATCAAAGGTGGCGAGAAAGTGTAACCAACACACATGAAAACTAATCAAGCTATCGGATAATGTTGCCAGGGGATAGCATGTACATGTGGGAAAAATGCATTTTAAGCCTTATTTGGATCTGCAGTCTGCTGGGGAAGGCAGTACATTGTCTGTAGAGGTTGCTGTCAGGTGACATGTGCCCATCAAGGCGAGGGAAGCCTTTCCCAACATGGCTCCTCCCTCGATCTCTTAATGCCTGATCGCTCTCATCCGATTCCCAACCCCCTCATTGAATCTTTCAGCCGGGCATACCCAAAATTTATCTCTCTTTGCTGGCACTGTCTGTAAACTCAGTAGTGGCCAATTGTCTCTTCTTACATTGATGATTAACTGAAGTTAATTCTCGGCAAGTTTCTTTCAATTTGTCTAAATGTCATTCATTTAGATCTGGAAACATTTTATTAATGTGGAAAAGAGATCATGTACAGAATAGGAAAGAACCTCTGGGTTATAGTTGATAATATTTATAGTTATTTTAATCATTTTCTCTTAACTTACACTGTCAGGCAGGTGGGACCTGAATGTTGGTCTTCTTGCCCAGAGACAGTGACACTACTGTGTGTAATTAGCAATGTGGGAATGAAATTGTAAAGACAATTAGTATTTGTTCCAGGAGCATGCTACACTGGCAAGATTTTATTTATAACTCAGCTTTAGTTTCGAGCTCTAGAGGATTAAGCCTCAGCTGTATGATGTGTATATAGTTGCATGTAGGGCATCCCAGGTTGGTAACAATAACAAAGACATTAATAAACTAATTAAGTATCTAACACAATCCCAAACCTTTGTGGCATTTATCTGATGCAGGCAAATTTTCATATTTATTGATTTCAGTTTCTCGGTTTATCATAGGATTTGAACACTCCATAGCTCGTCCATGTTCATAAATACAAGGTTTAATCAAGTTGTGATTGAGAATATTAAAATGATGAAATATCCCATTGGATAGGTTATTTGAAACAAATGTAAATAACAGTAATAGTCTGCATGCATGTAAAATATGTAGGCACAAAGGTAAATTAGGTGTAAAAAATACAATTAACAAGAAATCCATGGCTTCTGATATAAAGTTACAACTGACAGGTGGATATGAAATCCATGCAGTCCTTCAAAAGGGAGGTGGATAAGTTTGAGAGAGGATGGCACTTCCAATTGCAAAGGGTAAATGACTCACATAAGGTTGGAGAGACCAACGAATTACTGAAATTTTCTGAAACTTTCCCCAGTATAAGTATATTGTTCCATTCTTCACTTCTTGCTATTAAGTTGCATTACTGGTGGATGAGGAGGCAGATGATACATACAACCTAAGCACTGTGGGATAAGTTAGCTTGCTAAATTATAAATTGCTGCAGCCTAGTTTTTACAGTGCTAAACGAGAGCCTCAAATTCAAGAATTTAAATCTCACCATGTCAAGTTCTAAGGTTATGGAGGAAATTTTATGACAACCACCCCACTCACTCAAACTGGCATAATTGAAGGTGGCAGGGGCCTTGAAAATAAAATGAGTAGCCTTGCCGCCCGTTCAAAAATAGGCAAGTGAGGAGTCACGCAGCTTGGGCTTATTGAGGTCCTTAAGTGGAACCCTCTCCATGCTCGGATGGGCCAGGCAGGCCTGTTTAAAATACTCTTAGAATCTGGGGGAGTTTAATAAATCTGATTATTTGTAGAGTATTAGCAGAAAAATAACCATGGAAATTGTCAGGTTGTCATCAAAAATACTATTTGTTCACTCTGAAAGGGAATCTGCCACTCCTAAACCGCTTAGAATAGACCTTCTTCAACTGGTTAACTGATAAGGCACTGGTTAACTGATAAGGCACTGATTTCAAAGGTGTAAGTGGCAGGTGGTTTCATAACAAACAACCATAATACCATATCAGCACACGACCTAAGCAATCTCAATCCAATTGATACAGCTAAATGGTGTTCAAAATTGGCTCTAATCCATGTATTTCTTTGTGACTTCAAGTTCCACAAGGTGCTGGAAACCTCTGGTTAATTACATTACAACCACCACCCCTAACTAATAAATCAGTATTCTTCCATGTTAAATGTTGCTTGGAAGAAACTCAGAGGTCAGTAACATACTAAGTGATGGGCTTCGTTGTCTAGTAATGAATGATTTGGTGGTTCTACCACTCACATTTTTGAACAAAAATGATATATTAACAAATATATTAACAAAGGAATTAACCAAAACAAGCACAACAATTTAACACTGTAATTTATAACTACATATGCTATATGAATCCAGTTTTACTCTTACCTCACCAACACCAACACCACCCCCACTCCCAACCACAGTCATTTAGTTTCCTTATTTTGTGAAAGCATGGAGCTCTATTTACTTTTCCTGTGATCAGCCCCAAGGAATGCCACAGAAGTCATTGTAATTTCTATTCCGTTTTCTGGTTACTTCCCAAGATAATGAAAGAATCTTCATGAAATTTATTAACTTTTAGCTAAGTGATCTTTTTTTTTAAGCCTCATCATTGTTGACCCTTCAATTGAAGCAAAGGCTTCATAGCCTTGTTTTTGTTAAGAAATTTAAACATCAGGAACACCCCTTTGTTCCTAATGATCCTTAGTCTCCCATATTTTCTGTATAGCTGCTGGTCTCACAGCTGATACCCAGTTCTTGCCAACTACTTTCTTTCTGCCTGTTCTAAGCTGGCAGACTGCTAGCTACTTTCTTCTGTGAGCAAACACTCATGCCCATAAATTTAACAAAGGAACATTCTGATCTCACAGCCAATCTCAATGTTACTGTGCCATATCAGCAATGTTCCTAACAAAAAAAAGTAATTTAGTCATCATTTTAGCATCAATGCAACTCTTTGATTCTCTAATCCATATGCATAATTAACAGGTTTAATGGATATGATCACTGTCTCCCCAGACTTGTTGGGTCTCATTAATGAACAATCAAGCTTACAAAATATTCTTACTTCTTTTCATCTGAAATCTACAAAAATAGTTTAATTCTGGATTCAGTGGAAGCCCAAAGATGAGTCATTCATTGGTCAAGTTTTACACTTTCAACTCAAACTCAAACTAAACACGTTACTTCTTAACCTAAGCTTGTTTACTTGCCTCAGTAATGGGGTTGTTTACCAGTTTCTTAACCATGTTTTTCCATTTATCTTATAATGAATACTTTCACCTTCAATATCAAAGTTACATTTAAAATATTGATATAAACCACAAAACTAGGTGATTACAGAAGTATGATAAACACCAGCGGTTGATAAGTCATTCTATAAGTAACTTCTCTGGTCCTACAACATCCAATCAAGAATGGAGGAGGACAATCAGATAACTAAAAATAGAATTTGGCTCCTTGACTATTCCCTCTGAAAATCCAGTGACCTAACACATGTTAGTTCAAGAGATGTATAAGGTATTCACAAAGCTTATTCAGAGACAAGTGATTAATCCCACAGATTCATCCCAGTCTCCTTATAAATACAGATATCTGACTCCAGCCAATTTAACTCAACTTACAATATGTTAAGAAACATCTAGATAAAATAGAAAACCATGCACAATGACAAAATTCCAGCCACAACAGTGGAGACCTGTGTGCTCCCCTAAGTAAGATTACCAATATAGCTATGAGACTGCTTCTAACCAACAATTTGGAAGATAATATTATTCAAATAACCCCTCACAATTTTCACTCTAATAATAAATTAACTCTCCAAAGGGAAAGGTAGGACAAACAAATAGAGAGCTCCCTGGGGACATAGAAATTATATTAAAGAGACAGTGTGCTTACAATGGATGTTAGGTGGAAAATACAATTAGAGCAAGCTGAATTCAGAACGTTTAGAAGGGAGGTGATGAAGTAAATAAAAGAACTAGAGATGGATTATGAAAAAAAAGACTAGCAGCAAACAAAAACAAAATTCCCAAAGTCTTCAAGAGGCAGACCATTAGAAGATGTTAAGAGGAGGAGTGGGATTGATAGAGACCAAAAATGAGGTTTATATAGAATCACTACAGCATGGAAGCAGGCCATTTGGTCCACCGAGTCCTGCAAAGAGCATCTCACCCAGAACTACCCCCACCACCTTACACTATCCCTGTAATCCTGAATTTCCCATTGATACTATGGATAATTTATCATGGCCAATCTAATTAACCTGAATATCTTTGTTCTGTGGAAGGAAACCAGAGGAAATCCATGCAGATATGGGGGAATGTGCAATCTCCACACAGACAGGCACCCAAGGCTGGAATTGGACTCAGGTCCCTGGCATTGTGAGGCAGAAGTGCTAAACACTGAGCTACTGTACCCATACTTATTGAAGCAGAGGTGTTAAGTTAATATTTTGCATATGTTTTTATCAGTGAGGTTGATGCTGCTGATGCCATGGTGACAAAAGAAAAAAATCAGTCATTAGGAGGGCTTAGAATTGCTAAGGAGGAGGCATTGCATATGATGTAAATACTTAAATTTGATAAGACACTAGGACTAGATGAGATACACCCAAGGATAACAAAAGAAGTGAGAGTGGAAATTGCAGATTATAATATTTCAATCTTTCATAGATTTATGGAAAATGCCAAAGGATCAGAGAATTACAAACATTGTTCAACAAGATAAGCCCAGTAATTACAGACTAATCATTTTTACTTCAGTGGGACAGGAACCTTCTACAGACAATTATTTGGAATAGAATTAATAGTATCATGGAAAAATATGAATTAATTCATAAGAGAGTGCATGGACTTGTTTAGGGAAAATCATGTTTAACTAATTTGTTCGAGATTTTGAAGAGGAGACAGTGGATTGATGAGGGCAATGTTAATATTTTATACATCGAATTCCAGAAGATGTTCAATACAGTGCCACACAATGGACATGTGAGAAAAGTTATTTCTTATGAAATAAAGGGACAATAGCATCATGGAGGCAAAATTGGCTGATTGATAGGAAGAAGTCGGAGTCGTATTTGACACAAATGTTTTGGAGGTGAGTTATCGTAGTTCCATGACCTTAGTTTAAGAGTTTCTCAAAGAAACAATCTCGGTCCATCAATCTTCAATTGCTTCATTAATTTGAGACTGTAGATAGAATTTCTGCACAGTGGTTTCTGTATTTAGTGAAATTGACCATGGGACCATAGAAAAGTTGAAGCACAGAAAAGGCCATTCAGTCCATCAGCTGAATAAAAAAAAAGCCACTCATTCTAATCCCATTTCCCAGCATCTCAGCTGTAGCCTTTCAGTTTACAACACTTCAGATGCAGATCCAGTACTCTTCACATGAGTTGAGAGTTTTCTTCTCAACCAGCAAACTGACTTGTGAATTCCAGGCATTCACCACTCTCTGGATAAAAATGTTTTTTCTCATGTGCCCTATAATTATTTTATCAATTACCATATGTCCATTCTCCTTGGTAATTGACCTCTATGTTGGTGAAAACAAGTCTTCTCTATCTACTCTTTCCAAGACATTCATTATTTAGTACAACCCTCAGTCATCTCTGTTCCCTTTCATACCCAACCTTCCCTCACAGTTGCAATTTTCAAAGCCTGGCAACATTCTTGTAGATCTCCCCTGTAATCTCTCTAGGACAATTATGCCTTTACTGTAATATTGTGACTAGACCTATAAACAAAACTACAGCTGTGGGCCAACCAATGTTTTATATTACTCCAGCATTGTATTCTGCTTTTGTATTCAGTATCACATGCAATGAAGGAAAGCATCCCATACGCCTTTTTACTAACTTATCTATCTATCTTGCCACCTTCAGGAACCTGTGTGCATACTGTCTATGGTTCTGCATTTCCTTTACCCCTCTATAATCCTTCTGTTTATTGTGCAGTCCTTTGTTTCAGTTGCCCTCCCCAAATGCACATAAACATTTTCATAAAAAGGATGGAGGACATTTGTGACAAACAAGGTGATAAAAGTTTATTAATCCATGAAAGTTAGTAACCTTTCATGAAGAAATACGTAGTAGAAGTCTAATTGTGTAAGAAGTTTTAAAGTTAACATGCTCAAAATTAAATATCCTTATAAGGAGCAACTACATTTTCCAAATAAATTTTCATAAATATCATGTCTGTCAAAGAATTGACAAAGAATTAATTTCAACTCTCTGCATATAGATTATTAATCTAGCAACATAAGAAGTTAAAAGATACATTGCAAATTCAATAACATAACAAGGAAAACTCCTTCTTACTCCACAGTAATAATTCATAAAAATAGTCCATGAAACATGACAGAAAAAATTGATTGTCAAGAAAAGTTTATAATTATTGCATAGCAATATCACAATAATGTACTAGCTCATGAATTGAATGGAGAGACTCCTGATAATTTTCCAGTCACAAATGAAATGAAGTAGGCTCAGTTTCTACCCTGTTCAACATGATTTTTCTGCCATATATCCTGAAGTATTTTCTGTTACAAAAGCAACCATAGATCGTGAGACAAAGGAGCAGAAGTAGGCCATTCAGTCCATCAAGTCTGTTCTGGCATCAATTAGATCATGGGTGATTTGATAATTTTCAACTCAACTTTTCTGTCTTTTCTCCATAATCCTTGACACACTTATTAATTCTTAATTAAAGCATCTGTCTATCTCAGCCTTGAATATTCTTAATGGCCCAGCTTTGACCACTCTCTGTGGAAAGGGATTTCACAGATTCACTGTTCTCTGAGAAAAAGAAATCCTCATCTCTTTCTTAAATGGATGACCATTAGGTGCTCTGGACCACCAGTTGCAGCAGAATTGTACTTCAACATCAACAAGCAACCTAGCATTTCCCCAATCTACCATTAACATTTAGCCAGGAAATGAACCCCGGATGAATAAAGAGTACAGGCATACCAGAAGCAGCATTAGCCATACCTCAAACTGAGGTTCTGATCTGTTGAAGCTACAAAACACAATTACTTGGGGGCTAATCAGCACAAGCAGCAAGTGGTGGACAGAGTGAAACAATCCGGCAACCAACAGATCATATCCAAGCTCTGCAGTCCTGCTGATCAGTATTGAATGGTGGTGGACAATTAAACAACTTGTTTGAGAGGGAAGCTTGATACCAAATATCCTCATCCTCAAAAATGGTGGGACCCTTGCATTTCAGTACAAAAAATAAAGCTGAAGCATTTGCAACAATTTTCAGTCAGAAGTGGCAAGTGGATGATCAAATTCGAACTCTGAAGATCTGCAACCATGGAAGCTGGCAACGTTTAATGAATGAATGATTATATTTGATAGCATATTTGAGCTAGGTAATATATAGGACAGTAAAAAACAGGAACAGGAGTAAGTCATTCAACCTCTTTTAGCCTGACCCGCCATTTATTAGGATCATAGCTGATTTGACATTCCTCACATCCACTTTGAAGCCCTTTCCCTGTAACTCTTAATTCCTCTATTGATCTATCTTAATTATACACAAGACCTCCCCTTCCACCCCCGCAGCTGGCCACGTTCCAAAGACTCACAACTCTTAGAGAAGAAATCCCTCTTCATCTCAGTCTTAAATTGGCACCTCTTTATTCTGAGACTGTGCTCTCTGATCCTCCAAGGTTTATCTTGTCGTGACACTTCAGAATCCTTTGTTTCAATGAAATCACCTCACATTCTTCTAAATTCTAATGAGTCGAGTTCTGACCCTGTTCAATCTTTGCTCATAAGACAATGCCTCCATACTGGAGATCATTCCAGTGAACCTTTTCTGAATTGCCACAAGCCAAATAATATCTTTCTGGAAATTAAGGGGCCAAAACTGTTCACAGTACTCCACATGCGGTGTCACCAGCACCTTGTACAATTGCAGTAAGACATCCCTATTCTTATATGTTAACCCCCTTGAAATAAGAGCCAACATTCCATTAGCCTTCCATATCATCTGCTGCATCTGTGTGCCTTCTGTGTTTTGTGCAAAGTATCACCAAGTATCTTTGTTTTACAGTTTTCCTCAGTTTTTCTCCCTTTAAATAATACTGATCTTTTCTTTCCCCTTCCAAATGAATAAATTCACATTTTCCCACCTCATCCTGCATTTGCCAACTTTTTACCCACTTACTGGCGGCCTTTGTGTGGAGCTACAGAAAATGGGGGATACTAAATGAATATATTGCATCAGTATTTACTGTGGAAAAGGATATGAAAGATATAGACTGTAGGGAAATAGATGGTGACATCTTGCAAAATGTCCAGATTACAGAGGAGGAAGTGCTTGATGTCTTGAAATGGTTAAAAGTGGATAAATCCCCAGGATATGATCAGGTGTACCCGAGAACTCTTTGGGAAGTTAGAGAAGTGATTGCTGGGCCTCTTGCTGAGATATTTGTATCATCGATAGTCACAGGTGAGGTGCCGGAAGACTGGAGGTTGGCAAACGTGGTGCCACTGTTTAAGAAGGGCGGTAAAGACAAGCCAGGGAACTATAGACTGGTAAGCCTGAACTCGGTGGCGGACAAGTTGTTGGAGGGAATCCTGAGGGACAGGATGTACATGTATTTGGAAAGGCAAGGACTGATTCGGAATAGTCAACATGGCTTTGTGCGTGGGAAATCATGTCTCGCAAACTTGATTGAGTTTTTTGAAGAAGTAACAAAGAAGATTGAGGAGGGAAGAGCAGTAGATGTGATCTATATGGACCTCAGTAAGGCATCCGACAAGGTACCACATGGGAGACTGATTAACAAGGTTAGATCTCATGGAATACAGGGAGAACTAGCCATTTGGATACAGAACTGACTCAAAGGTAGAAGACAGAGAGTGGTGGCGGAGGGTTGCTTTTCAGAATGGAGGCCTGTGACCAGTGGATTGCCAAAAGGATCGGTGCTGGGCCCTCTACTTTTTGTCATTTACATAAATGATTTGGATGCAAGCATAAGAGGTACAGTTTGTAAGTTTGCAGATGACACCAAAATTGGAGGTGTAGTGGACAGCGAAGAGGGTTACCTCAGATTACAACAGGATCTGGACCAGATGGGCCAATGGGCTGAGAAGTGGCAGATGGAGTTTAATTCAGATAAATGTGAGGTGCTGCATTTTGGGAAAGCAAATCTTAGCAGGACTTATACACTTAATGGTAAGGTCCTTGGGAGTGTTGCTGAACAGAGAGACCTTGGAGTGCAGGTTCATAGCTCCTTGAAAGTGGAATCGCAGGTAGATAGGATAGTGAAGAAGGCGTTTGGTATGCTTTGCTTTATTGGTCAGTGTATTGAGTACAGGAGGTGGGAGGTCATGTTGCGGCTGTACAGGACATTGGTTAGGCCACTGTGGAATATTGCATGCAATTCTGGTCTCCTTCCTATCAGAAAGATGTTGTGAAACTTGAAAGGGTTCAGAAAAGATTTACAAGGATGTTGCCAGGGTTGGAGGATCTGAGCTACAGGGAGAGGCTGAACAGGCTGGGGCTGTTTTCCCTGAACCATCGGAGGCTGAGGGGTGACCTTATTGAGGGTTACAAAATTATGAGGGGCATGGATAGGATAAATAGACAAATTCTTTTCTCTGGGATCGGGGAGTCCAGAACTAGAGGGCATAGGTTTAGGGTGAGAGTGGCAAGATATAAAAGAGACCTAAGGGGCAGCTTTTTCACGCATAGGGTGGTACGTGCATGGAATGAGTTGCCAGAGTATGTGGTGGAAGCTGGTATAATTGCAACATTTAAGAGGCATTTGGATGGGTATATGCATAGGAAGGGTTTGGAGGGATATGGGCCAGGTGCTGGCAGGTGGGACTAGATTGGGTTGGGATATCTGGCCGGCATGGACAGGTTGGACCGAAGGATCTGTTTCCATGCTGTACACCTCTATGACTCTATGACTCTACTTATCAATATCTCTCTGTTATCTGCTTGTATCTTCTCTTTTCCACCTATTTTTGTATCATCTGAAAATGTGGCTACAGTACACTCCCTTTTTCCAAATCAGTAAACAATTGTAGACTCAACACTGATACCACTTGAACCCCACTGGTCACAGATCACCAACCTGGAAAAGAACCCTTTATCCCCATAGGCTGTTTCCTGCCCAATAGTCAATTCTCTATCCATGCCAATACATTTTCAATGGGATTTCAGCTTAGCATTTAACCTTTCGTAATGTACCCTGTTGAAACTATTGGCTTCCACTCTAATTGACTTCCTCAAAAAACTCAAAGAAATTAGTCAGATATAATTTTCTATTCATGAAGCTATCTTGACTCCATTTTATTTTCCAAATGTGCTGCTATCATTTCCTTAATAATTGATTCCAATATTTTTCCAATGGTAGATATTAGGTTAATCAGCCTACATTTATCAGCTTTTTCCTTCCCTCCCGTTTTGGGTAGGGGTATCACGCTGGCTGTTTTCCAATTCTCTGCTACTTCTCCACAGTCCAAAGATTTTTGGAAAATTACAACCACCATCTCTGTAGCTACTTCTTTTAGAGTCCTAGGTGAAATGTTTATGAAGGTAAGGAAATAAAATATCATATTTGAGCATTCTGATGCTAGCTCTCAGTGAATTCTTGGTAGTAAAGTAACAATGCAGTGGCTGTGTCTTTTTTTAAAATTTATTATATCCATAGCTGTCACATGTAACCATTTCAAAACTGTGCCCACGTGAAATCTGTAATCATGGGCACAAATAAACTAACCATATTAAACATAATAATATTTTGTCAGTCAGTTTAACTCATGAATTACAAGGGATTAAGAAATACAAGTAGCATATTTTAGAAAAACAGAATCTCCTGAATTCTTTGAAGATTCAATATGCTGCAGACACTGGATCTCCTTTATATACTTTGGCAGCTCCAATCTTAAAAGCTCAATGTTTGTCAAATACTACTTCCCTTTCACAAAACTGTATTGCTTATGCAAAACCATGGTGATTTCCTAAGTCCTCAATTCCACATCCCTAACAATGAATGCATTTTAAGCTGATCTCTATGGCTGGAATCTTATTTTTTTAAGCTAAGTGTGAGTTATATTGAATTGGTGGAATGAGTCTCACCCTGATGCCAACTGAATTTTCTCATTGTCCCTGACTAAACTTCTCTCTTTATTTGCTATTTCAGCCCTAGTGGAAAGGATTGTGCCCTATTCTCACCCATCTTACCACATGCCATCCATGGAGGAAAGCACCTTTCAGTGGTGGTGGTGGTGGTTGGTGGGGAGCATCCACAAGACCACCACCCCTAATGGCAGTGCCATTTTTCAGTGCCCATGTGCATTTGTAGAGGTGCTGCCAGTTGGAAGTTGTCTTGATCATTTGTTAGATATCAGGAGAGATAGCAGAGAATGGAAAGCTGACATCACAGGTAGGCTGTCATTTATTGCCCATCCTTAACCCCAGTTATGAGTCAACCGCATTTTGGCCAGACTGGGTAAGGATGGCAGATTTCTTTCCTGAAAGCATATTAGTGAATTAAATGGGTGTTCAGAGAAAGTGACAGTGGTCACATAGTCTTCCTTAAGCTAGCTTTTGACTTAAAGCTCCACCATCTGCCATGGTTGGATTCAAACTCATGTCCTCAAAACATTAATCTAGGGTTCTGGATTACTAAACCCAGTGACATTAACATTATATCACCACACGGAGGCCTTTGTGGACAGGTAGTGGATGACGGGAGTCCTCTTCCTGGAGGACTGGCAGAGGAGGCGATGTCACGACATCATACCAGCCTGTTTGGAGATTGTCACACTGATCAGTGCCATTTCCAGGGCAAGAAGAATTGGGAAGTAGTGCTGCAAGAAGGTTAATGGTGCTTTCCATTCTGTCAAGGTAAGTGCAATTGTCTTTGCTCTGCTGCTAGCACACCCACCTTCCACCAAATGGTTATGCTATGAAATCCCCTCTGTTACATGTAACACATTCCTTCACTCACTCCCATTATCCCATTCTCCAATACCATTAACCCTGGCTGATGCTTGCATTGCCCCTTACTCCCTCAGAACACTTCAATACCTTTGTTCCACATGCACCAAAACTAACAGCGGTGCCACACAGTTACTTCTTACTCATTCTCCCTTTTTATGATAATGCGGAAGAAGATATTGTATAACAGGGCTCAGTGATGGTGCATGGGTGAGGTGATGGATATTTATGCCCTTAACCCTCCAAGAAAATAATTCTCACTCTAACTGTAGAAGACAGGGATTGTTCTAGCCAGGATGCTAAGACATCCATGTCCTGACACCCAAATAAGTAACACTTGTGATCAATGGCACAGTTATATCAACCAGGCATCAAACATCATGTAAAACTAGGGACCACAATGCCTTCTACCTCTAATGTCTTACAGGTGCATCCACTCCCCTCAAGGGGCAGCCTGAACCTTGGAGAGAAGGGTTCTAATAGCTCTCCAGAGAATTGTAGGGAAGCATTGGAGGGTCCATTATCTGCATTGCCTCCTGGATCCCCAGCAACATGGACAATGCAATGTCATGTCAATTGGCTCCATCAGGTTATCCATCAGCTTACACACATTTATGTCTCTGCACATGGCTGAGGGAGAAACACTCCAGGCTGCTGCCAGTTGGAGGACAATGGAGACAAGGCACCTGAACTCCCAGCAAGAGATGACCTGGGGTTCTGGAGATGAGGAACTTTATGCAAATGTTCAAAGAGGAAGGTGGCAGATCAGCATTCAGGACAAACTTATCCTCATTAGTGAGAAGCTCAGGCAATGCAGCCACTGCATCAATTCATTGCCCGTTGTTGTTCAGAGTCTGCAACACTGTAGCCAGTTTATTGACCATCAGTCAAATTCCATGGAGAGACTACAGGAATTGCTGGAGAGGAGACAAGGCCTACACTATTTAGCCCCATATAATGGTCCTCAGGACTGAAGCCATGGTAAGTGTCGGGACAGGGAGCCTTGATAATAGTCTAGGTGCTCCCTCAAAGAAGACAGGGGCAGTGTCAGCATGCACCCAACCAGAGGAGGAGCCATACAGAGTCTCCTTGACTGTCTAGACTGAGGAGAGTGTGGAGACAGCAGAGCTCTCCATCTTCACCCTGTCTACCCTTGACATTTAGTATGGCAGGCTTGGCCAGAACCAAATGCCCTTGAGGGCACCAAACTAAATCTCCAGGGCCAAGTTCCACTATGGAGCAAGTTCCCTCCAGCCTATGTTTCAAACAGAGTGGCTTATGTGAGAGACATGAGGAGAAAAGCAATGCATGGGGAAAAACTGCATATTATTTGGTGATCATTATATCTGATGAAAATAACCTGTTTACAAGATGCTGTTAAGTCCACTATTTAGATAGCACTCATGTTTAATTTTCTTTCACTATCAGTTCTAACATATCATAAACCCTTGCATTTAACTATTTATGTGGCTTTCCTTGTTTCTATTGTGACTACGGATGCTTCGTAGAATGCTATGGCAGCACTCCTTAGCCATTTTTGAGGTGTAGTGGTTGGGACAAATACATCATATGGGGCAAGGGTAGAAATGTGCGTAGATGACATTGGTTCACACTGAGATTTACACCACATTCCACCTACTCCCCAACACCCACCCCATTCATCATTACCTTTTGTTTGGCTTACTTTGTTCAGCTTACTAAGTGCTGTTCTCCATTCAATTGCAACTCTCCCATTAACCTGCTGTCAACGTTATTTATTGCTGAAAATGTGTTGCTGGAAAAGCACAGCAGGTCAGGCAGCATCCAAGGAACAGGAGAATCGACGTTTCAGGCATGAGCAAAGTTTATATCTCAGGGAGTTCCCCAGCACTAACAATGGCATGGTGACAAAAAGAGGCAACCGAGATAGTCAACGTTACAGGATGACTAGAGGTTAGGCAGCCTCCATGCCTGACCTGATGTACGTTTCCAGCAGGACACTCTCAACTCTGATTTCCAGCATCACCAATCCTCACTTTCTCCTGGTTTCCTTTCTATGTGCCCATTCCATTAAATTCACAAGATTTGCACTTCCCCAACTCATGACTCAAGCCATGTACATGCAACTCCATCTGCCTAACTGTTGCATTCTTTCCGCCTCACCCCAAACCTCCCCCAGTCCCCCTTTTTTCCCTCCCCTTCCCCTTTAATTTCTATGAACAGAGGTGACAGGATGACCATGGCCCAACCAATCGAGTGACCTGACCTCCCAGCACTGGTCCTCAACTGCCCAGATCCCTGTTTGAGGCCTATGTTGTTCTCCTGTCAACATGTAGCGAATGGTTGGAGATGCAAGTAGTATCATAAACAACTATTTCTGCGACCTCTGACAAGATGCCACTACCAGACACACATTCCCCTCCCTTCCCTTGTCAGCAGAACCAGTTGCTCTTAGACAACCCTATCCACTTCTCTTCCACTCCTACGACCTCTCCCTCATTATTCAAGATTCCAGGCACACTTATCAGACAAAACAGTAATTTACCTGCATTCACTCAAACTAGCCTACTGGAATCACTGCTAACAATGTGGCCTCCTTTACAGTGGGGAGATGGAATGTAGACTGAGTGACCACATTGTGGAACATTTACATTCTATCTGCAAAAATGATCCTAAGCTTCCAGTTGTCTACCACTTCAACACATCAATGTGTTCCCTGGTGAACATTTCCCAGCTCGGCGAACAGAACCACAACATTTCTGTCTCCAGCAAGGCTCAGCATGAGATGGAAGAACAGCATCTAAGTTTTCGCTAAGCAGCCCTGCAGCCTTTAGGTCTCAATATTGTGTTCAATAATCTTAGAATTTGAACACCTCCTACCTCCTTCACCCACCCCCACACCTCAGACGCATTCATGACATAGCCAATCCATTTTCACCTACTTTACATGCCACTGAGAACCCCAAGATTGGACTTCCCTTTCTATGTGCCCATTTTATTAAGCCCACACTTCCCCAAGTCATCACTCAAACATATATGTGACTACAGCTCTGGTCCCATTCCCCCTTAGCTTTTGTGAATGGAGGTAACAGGATGACTATGGTCAACCCCATCAACCCACCTGAACTGCCTGCACCAGCCCTCACCTGCTCAGACATGTACCTGACGCATAACGGTCCACCACCCCCTCAAACTTACTCCTAAAGAGACAAAGGATTGACCATGACCCACGCCTTGCAGCATGGAGGCACAGTTGCCCCATGTAACACTGGGTATAGCTGGCTGCCCTTGACTTACTGTGATGGGCACGCTAACTGATAGGTGGCCCTAGATATGTCACAGTGGTCTCCATCACTAAGACTTTCAGACATGTTGCACTGCTTATTGCAGATGCAATCTGTGCGGCATGAACTCTGAGACCACATGGTGCAAATGCTAGAATGATGTGGCATAGTGATATATGAAAAGATGTACATGCACTTGAGTTAGGACTGCTGCACAGAACAGCCACCTGCCTGGATGTCTGACTGTGCCAATTGCTAAAATAAGGTCTGGCACAGCTGGGCAAGGCAAATCATGCATGCTGAGGGCAGCAAGAGAATTCACACTGAGAAAGCAATAGTTTGTTTGATGAGTTTGGTATGATTGCAACCATCATGAGTTGCGCTGTAAATAAATTGTTTAACAAACACTAAATTTTGTCAGTTGGGATCTCGCAACACCACTTGAGCAAAAGAGATAATTTGCAGTGAGATGATTTTGACATTGAGATAAATATCTTCCTGATCCTACCACTCATCTCACCATGGTCATGTCATTCGGAGCCAGGTTAGATTCCATCCCTTTTTTCTTGTTTTTTTCCAAGTTTCATGCCAAAGTCTATACAGACTACAGCAGCAAATTCAATTGCATCCTAATTTGTTCTATTCCTCATTCTACAATCCACTACTTGCCTATTTATTACAATGTGGAAAAAACAGATTAAATTCACATCTCCCAGGAACATCTGATATGGCCAGTCTATCTGAATATATGCAGTATCCACACAAGGTGGATGACCTATCGGCACAAATAGACATAAATGGTTATGATACAGCTGCCATGACAGAAACATGGTTGCAAAGTAACCAGGGACTGAATATTCAAGTATATTTGACATTTAGGAAGGACAGACAAGAATCAAAAGAGGTGGAGTTAGGCTGTTAATAAGTAATGGAATCAGTACAACAGTGCAAGAAAATCTTGTGGAATCTGTTTGGGTATAAGTTAGAAACAGCAGTGGACAGAAGACATTGGTTGGAGTTATTTATAAACTACCAAATAGTAATGATTGTGTGGGGCATAGTATAATCAGGAAATAAAAGAAACATGTAGCATTGCCAACACAGCTATAATGCATGACTTCAATCTACATATAGACTGGGTAAATCACTAAAGCTGGAGAGGGTAAGTTTTGGGAGTGTATTCAGGATGGTTTTCCAGAGAATTATATCCATAGAACAGCTAGAGGTCATTCTATTTTAGTTCTAGTATTGTGCAAGGTGAAAGGGGTTAGTTAACAATCTTGTTAAGCATAGAAACATAGAAAATAGGAGCAGGAGGAGGCCATTTGACCCTTTAAGCCTGTTCCACCATTCATCACAATCATGGCCAATCGTCCAACTCAATAGCCTAATCCTGCTTTCTTCCCATAACCTTTGATCTCATTTTCCCCAAGTGCTTTATCTAGCTATCTCTTAAATACAGTCAATGTTTTGGCATCAAGTACTTCTTGTGGTAATGAATTCAACAGACTCACCACTCTTTGGGTGAAGCAATGTATCCTCATCTCCTTTCTAAATGGTCCACCCTGAATCCTCAGACCGTGACCCCAGTTCTGGATACACCCACTATCAGGAATGTCCGCCCTGCATCTACCCTGTCTAGTCTCTGTGTGATTCCCCCCGAATCATCCGAACTCCAACGAAAACAATCCTAAGTGACTCAATCTCTCCTCATACGTCAGTTCTGCCATCCCCGGAATCAGGTAAACCTTCGCTGCACTCCCTTCCTCAGAAAAGGAAACCAAAGTGCACACAATATTCTAGGTGTGGCCTCAGCAAGACTGTGTATAACTGCAACAACATTCCTGTTCCTGTACTCAAAACCTCGCGCAATGAAGGCCAATATACCAAGTTTTGCCTTCTTTAACACCTGCTGTACTTGCATGCCTACCTTCAGCGACCAGTGCACAAGGACACCCAGGTCCCACTGCACACTCCCCTCTCCCAATTTACATCCATTCAAATAATAATCTGCCTTTCTTGCTTTTGCCTCCAAAGTGAATAACATTGCATTTATCCAAATTCTACTGCACCTGCCATTGATTTGCCCACCCACCCAATCTGTGCAGATCATGTTGAAGGATCTCTGCATCCTTGTCACAGTTCACCATTCCACCCAACCTGGTATCGTCTGCAAACTTTGAGAGTTTAAATTTTGTTCCCTAATCCAAATCATTAATATATATTGTAAAATGCTAGGGTCCTAACACCGATCCTGGTGGCACCCCACTAGTTACTGCCTGCCAATTTGAAAAGGACCCATTAATTCCTACACTTTGTTTACTCTCTGCCAACCAGTTTCCTATCCATCTCAATATACTTCCCCCAATCCCATGTTTTAATCTTGTACAATAATCTCTTATGCGTGACTTTATTAAACACCTTCTGAAAGTCCAAATATACATCAACTGGCTTCTCCCTTGTCAACTCTACTAAGTACGTCTTCATCGATTCTGTCTGATTCTGCTACTGCTTTATAAATGCTCAACTATAAAGTCCTTAATAATGGATTTGAGAATTTTCCCCGCTACCGATGTTAGGCTTACTGGTCTATAATTTCCTGATTTCTCCCTACCTCCCTTTTTGAATATTGGAGTAACATTAGCTGCCCTCCAATCTGCAGGGACTTATAAAATAACCTTCAAGGATGATTCCTGAAGAAGGGCTCATGCCCGAAACGTCGATTCTCCTGCTCCTTGGATGCTGCCTGACCTGCTGCGCTTTTCCAGCAATACATTTTCAGCAGCAACCTTTAAGGCTGAGTGATCACAGCATGTTAGAATTTTACATTATGTTTGAGTGAGGCAGTTCATTCTGAAATAAAGAAGTTAAATGTGAATAAGGGAAATTATGAAGTCATGAGACACAAACTGGATGAAGTGGATTGGGAAAATCCATTGAAAGATAATATGACCATAGATTAATAATAGAGAATCTGGAAAGAACTATTCGTGACTCACAGCAACAATATATTCCTTCAAGGTAGTAGTACGAGAGTTTATTTTGATATCTAAAAGGTAACAGAGAGACAAGAGTGGACATTGGACCACTCAAAAAGGAGTCTGGAGAATAGTAACAGGGAATAAGGAAATGATGGAGGAACTGAATAGGTACTTTGCTTAAATCTTCACAGCTGAAGACATTAGCAGTGTACTAGAACTTCAAGAGCAGGGGCAGAGGGGAATGTAGTGATATCACTAAAGACAAGGTGCTGCGGAAGCTGGAAGGTCTGAAGGTAGATAAATCACTTGGACCAGATGGACTAGATTCCAGAGTTTGAAATGAGATAGCTGTAGACATTGCACAGGCATTGATGGTGATTTTTCATTACTCCCTGGGATCAGGGAGGGTTTCAGAGGACTAGAAAATGGCTAATGTAATATCCCTGTTTATGAAGGAAGGGAGATAGAAGACAGGAAACTATAGACCCTTAGCCTTATCTTGGTCATTGGTAAGATTTTACAGTTCATTATTAAAGATGAGATTTCCTGCTCCGCGGATGCTGCCTGACCTGCTGTGCTTTTCGAGCATCACACTCTTGACATTAAGTGAGAGTTGCCAAGTAGTCTGTGGTAAAGTAAACCATGTGAAGCCATGGGTTTTTAAAAAAATATTAGAACAGTAGAAGCAGCCTGGATAGGTGTGGCCAGCTCTCACAGACCACGATTTCTAGTTTTTTTTAAAGCATTTTTTTAAAAGTTTAGATTCAGCAAAATTTATAAGAGTCTTGAAGAGGTAGAAGCTTTTTTATCCTGTCTCTCGGTTACAGCTAGAAGCTAGGGTTTCTCTTCCTACTGTGGGCATTGCATGTCTGAAAATTTGCCTTTTGAACTTGCCTTTTTGCCAAGGTGTGTAGTTATGAGATGTTGCTAAATTGCAGCAGTTAATTAGAAATAATAACTGTATCTATTATTCTGTTAAGTTTTCAAATAAAAGTTATTCTGAATTATTTCCTTTGTTGTATTTTAACTATAGTGTTTGAATAATTTTTGTTTTGCTTAATGCTGCGTACTTTTGTCAGTCAAATTGCATCTGGAACATAGCACTTTACATTTACCTTTAAAATAAGAAGAAAGTTAGGGTCGAGGTACCTTCCTAAAATATTTTGAGGGTGTCCGGTCTGGTCCATAATATACATCCCAGATGCCAAAGAAATAATGGATAGTTCATAACCTTCCAAAATTCTAACGGTTCTGAAATGATTCCTCTGAATTGGATAGTACAAAAGTCACCCACCATTAAAGATGAGTATGAGAAAACAACAAACTACAGACTTGTTACCTTTATGACAAGTGTAGGGAAAATGCTAGAATCTACTACAAAGGATGGGACAATGGACAACTGGGTTGGTAATGTTCCGATTGCACATAGTCAGCATTGCAAATCGGAAACTGCTTGATGAACCTGGAATTTTTTGAATATGTTAGGAATAAAATGCATAGAGAGTTGATGAACCATAGTATACTTAGATTTTCAGAAGGCATTTGACCAAGTCCCCACAGGAGGTTGGTTAGAAACATTAAGGCACATAGGATAGGACATAATGTACTGGTATGTATTAATGATTGGCTAACTGACAGAAAGCACAGTAGGAATAAACATGTCATTCTTGTATTGACAGGCTGTGACTAGGAGAGTGACACAAAATTCAATATGTGGGTCCCAGCTGTTCACAATATTATTACTAACTTGAAGGTAGGGACAACATTCCTGAATTTGTGAATGATACAAAACTTAGTGGGAAAGTATGTTGAAGAACATGCAAAGCATATTGAGGATTACTGTATTTCGACAGGCTTAGTGAATTTACATGGCAAATGGACTATAAGATGGAAAAATGTGAGGTTATCCATTTTGTTGGGAGAAACAGATGCACACAATATTTCATAAATGGTAAGAAGTTGGAAAGGGCATATATAGCAAAGGTAACAAAAAAACCTAAGTGTCCACATCAACATATCACTGAAGGCTACTTAATATGCAGGTGCAAGAAGCTGTTAGGAAGGTTAATGGAACGTTAGCCTTCATTACAAGAAAATATGAGTACAGGAGCAGTGAAGTTTTTCTTCAATTGTACAGGAGCTTGGTTAGGCCTTACCTTAAGTATTATGTGCAGCTTTTGCTCTCCTTATTTCAAAAAGGCATTATTGCCATAGAGAGAGTACAATGGAGATTCACCAAACTTGATCCTATGATGATGGGACTGATCTAAGAAGAGACATTGGGCAAACTAGATTGCATTCACTAGAATTTCAAAGAATGAGAGGTGATCTCATTGAAACTTACAAAATACTTAAAGGAATCGACAGGGTAGATGCAGGTAACATGTTGCCCCTGGTTGGGAAATCTAAAACCAGGGGATACATTTTTAAAATAGGGATTATGCCACTTACAGCTGAAAATGTGTTGCTGGCAAAGCGCAGCAGGTCAGGCAGCATCCAAGGAACAGGAGAATCGACGTTTCAGGCATAAGCCCTTCTTCAGGAATGCCACTTAGGTCCAAGATGAGAAGACATTTTTGACACAGAGTGTTTGTGAACCTTCGGAATTATTTATCACAGAGGGCTGTGGAAACTCAGCCTTTGAATATGTTTAAATAGAGGTAATTTCTGATTACATACAGAGTTATAAGGATGGGGTGGGGTTAAATCTTTGAAGTATTTGATCAGCAATGGTTGTATTGAATGGTGGGCTTGATGGCTGTAATGACCTATTCCTGTTCCTCAAAACAAATATATCTATGACTCTCTTCGTACTGCATAAGTAAAATTATCATTCAGATTATTAAAAGGTTCTCATGATGTTAATTCATTCGTTCATTCCTGCTGCAACTTTGGTGGAATTTCTGCCAAATTAGATTTTTAGCATTTGCGCAATGTTTTCAGAAGTTCTGTCAATATCCTGAAATGCAGAAATTCTTCATTACATTAATTAATAAAAACAAACTAAATATTACAAGGCTTTTTTTTTAAACATAAGACTGTATAACCAAAATTCTCATTTTCTGTTTCTCCAAATCTTCAACATATCAGTGTCCTTTTATAAGGATCACTTTTAAATGTGATTTTTCCAATCGCACTATTTCACATGTACCTTTACAAGCAATCTATATTTTTCTATACAAGTATAACTTGCAGTTAAATGCTCTTGATATATTTCTATTTTAAAATGGTTTCCAGGATATACTCTATTAGCAACTGTAAAGACCTAGTCATCACAAGCTTGATGCAACTTAAATAAGTGAAGGAAAACAAATATAATTTTAATTCAATTGAGCTCAGAAAAAAAAAATTAAAATTTGATCTAACATGTGAAAGTTGACATCAAATTGCCTTAATCCCTCATCCCTCCACCTAATTACCCTATCCACCTAACCACCTGATTACTCTTACTAGACAGAATTAGTACCCCAACCATCCAGTTACTTATCCCTCAATCCAACCCAACTACCCCATAACTTGACTGAACTACACCCTGACCAGACTCTATTTGTGCAAATGCACAACCATCCAGGGTACAGGCTGACTATCCCAGCAATCCAGTTACCCAGTCATCATCTTACCAACTCACACATCTAGCCTCTTCATCCATCTATCTGTTATCAACCTACACTGAAAGACCTCTAGTCTTAGCTGAATATGGCAACTAATGCTATAAAATGGCATGGGGTGGTGGGGTGGTGGGGAGGGGGAGGTTATGCTCTCTTTCCCTGACTCTGCTCTGTCTATTTCTTCTGCAGCCATAACTGGAAAATCCTGGAAGAAATGTGCAATTACAACAGGTTGGGGAAATCTTCATGGATTGCCACTGTATGGAGGGTCAAGGCCAGAATATGGATTAGAGTGATTTGTAATACACAAGGAAACCATGAGTGGATGAGCTAGTGGCAGTGAAGCAAGAAGTATCTGAATAAGGCACAGGATATGTCACTTATTCTTGTTTAATTGTAGGCTAACGTAATTGGAGTCATCTGAAAACCATCTAAAAAATTCATGAGTGTATTTGGCTTCTGGTACAATATTGTATTTTGCTGTAATCTATGAAATAGTTCTATCCAAATTACATAATAATTAGATATGATAGTTGGTACTAAATCATGCATCAATTAAGTTCGGCACCTCATGAAAGAAATAATTGTGCAAAGTTGTTTCGGACAAAGAGAGATTCCTTCGGTGGAATGCATAAAAAAGATATTACATTCTTTAAAAACCAGCTTATTGGGAGCACATCAATTCGGAAATGACATAGTATGCAACTTTCCCCTTCCTGGTCTATGATGAATAATGGTTCCGGATGCAAGTTTGCTCACCGAGCTGGAAGGTTTGTTGTGAAATGTTTCGTCATCATACCAGGTAACATCATCAATGAGCCTCTGGTGAAGCACTGGTGGTGTGTCCCACTTTCTATTTATGTGTTTGGGTTTCTTTGGGTGGGTGATGTCATTTCCAGTTATTTTTCTCAGACGATGGTAGATGGGGTCCAAATTGATGTGTTTATCGATAGAGTTCCAGTTGAAATGCCATGCTTCAAGGAATTCTCCTGCATATCTCTGCTTGGCTTGTCCAAGATGGATGTGTTGTCCCAGTCAAAGTGGTGTCCTTCTTTGTCAGTATGTAAGGATACTAGTGATTCCGGGTCATGTCTTTTTGTGGCTAGTTCATGTCTATGGTGGCTAATTTTCTGTTTGTCCGATGCAAGATATTTTGCAAATGGCTTTCATTTTGCTTGTTGTTTGTATGTGGTCTTTTAAGTTCATTAGCTACACCTTGGTAGGTTTGTGAGCTACCATGTTGCCAAGCGGTCCAAATAGTCTGGAAGTCATTTCAGAGATATCTTTGATGTGAGGTAAAGTGGTTAAGGTTTCGGAGCACATTGTGTCTGCTTGTTTGGGTTTGTTGCTAAGGGATCTACCAGCCTCTCAGAAAAAGAACCAGAAATGATATCAGCCACCAAAGAAACCTAAACATATAAATAGAAATTTGTCTTGCAAAAGTTTCGTCCCCTGTCTAGGTGACATCCTCAGTGCTTGGGAGCCTCCTGTGAAGTGCTTCTGTGCTGTTTCCTCCAGCATTTATAGTGGCCTGTCTCTGCCGCTTCCGGTTGTCAGTTCCAGCTGTCCGCTGTAGTGGCCAGTATATTGGGTCCAGGTCGATGTGTTTGTTGATAGAGTCTATGGATGAGTGCCATGCCTCCAGGAATTCCCTGGCTGTTCTCCGTTTGGCTTGCCCTATAATGGTAGTGTTGTCCCAGTCGAATTCATGTTGCTCGTCGTCTGTGTGTGTGGCTACTAAGGATAGCTGGGTCGTGTCGTTTCGTGGCTAGTTGGTGTTCATGTATACGGATCGTTAACTGTCTTCCTGTTTGTCCGATGTAGTGTTTTGTGCAGTCCTTGCATGGGATTTTGTACACTACATTAGATTTGCTCATGTTGGGTATTGGCGTATACATGTTGGCGTATACATGAACACCAACTAGCCACGAAACGACACGACCAGCTATCCTTAGTAGCCACACACACAGACGACAAGCAACATGAATTTGACTAGGACAACACTACCATTATCGGGCAAGCCAAACGGAGAACAGCCAGGGAATTCCTGGAGGCATGGCACTCATCCACAGACTCTATCAACAAACACATCGACCTGGACCCAATATACCGGCCACTACAGCAGACAGCTGGAACTGACACCGGAAGCGGCAGAGACAGGCCACTATAAATGCCGGAGGAAACAGCACAGAAGCGCTTCATAGGAGGCTCCCAAGCACTGAGATGTCACCTAGACAGGGGATGAAACGCTTGCAAGACAAATTCCCAGCTCAGCGAACAGAACCACAACAATGAGCACCCGAGCTACAAATCTTCTCCCAAACTTTGAACACCTACGGGCGAGAGACGCTAAGACACGCCAGGAAATGGGAATCCTGTGCCAACCACCTAAGTGCCACATACGAACAACTCCGGTTCCTGCATGAATGCCAAAAGAATCGAATCCTTCCACCATGCATCAGATACAGACCACCAGTCAACAATCCACAAGCCAGGGACACAGCCAGGCAGAACGGATTCAGGATGATCCAGGTAATGATTACAGACGCTCACAACAGACTACACAAATACAGACAAGAAATTGCGTGCCAAAAATCGTTAATTTCAAAAACCACCAATCAGGAATGGACCCGGACCATAGAACAGACCATAGAACCATAGGACAGAACAGGACCATACACTGCAAAAAAAGGCACTAAAAGAAAAAATGGCCAAACTAACACACAAAGAAGAGGACACCACAACACACACCTGGGTTAAAAACCTCTCCCACAGACAGCTCACAGACACAGAAAGAACAATACTGGCCAAGGGACTCAACTACAATCATAGGGACGCCAAGACAGCAGACTTCCTAGCAGCACTAGAATGCACACTCAGGAACAATGGACTGACAGAAGAGACACAACAAACAGTGAGACAAAGTATCGTACCGCTGATAAAAAGAAAAAGACAAACACAACCTCAACACCAAGGAGAGGGAAGCACTAAAATCACTAAGAAACGATAAGAACATAAATTATACTACCAGCAGACAAAGGCAGAATGACGGTCATCCTGGGCAAAGCAGAGTACATGCAAAAAGCACAACAACTACTTGCAGATACCAACACCTACCAAAAGAGGGAGTTTGACCCCACCCCACAGCTCACCAATAGGATAAACAACACACTGAGGAATCTGCAAAAAAACCAACAGATAACCAGGTCTGACCTACAAAGAATGAAACCTGAAAGCAACAACACCCCCAGATTCTATGGACTACCCAAAATGCACAAACCAGACATCCCACTTAGACCCATAGTATCACTACCAGGGACACCATCATACAAACTGGCTAAAGAACTACAGCAGAAACTGAAACACCTGATCAGCGGATCCAGACAATCTATACAATCGACACAGGAATTCTTGGACATCATCAGAAATATACACATAGACAAGGAAGAAACTATGGTCTCATTCGAAGTAACGGCACTGTTCACCTCCATCGACAAAACCCTAGCCAAAGAAACAATAGCCAACCGGCTGGACAGACATAACAGACAACAGGACGTTGAACCTATCAACAAAGACGGCATACTTAAACTACTGGACTTGTGCCTCACAACACACTTCACATTCAACAGCCAAATATACGAACAAATCAACGGAACACCCATGGGCTCACCGATCTCTGGACTCATAGCAGAAGTAGTAATGCAAAAGTTAGAACAAACAGTCTTACCACAAATTCAACCTAAACTCTGGGTCAGATACGTGGATGACACCTTTGTAATAATCAAAAACACAGAAATAGAGAACACACACCAGACCATCAACACCACACTCACAGGAATCCAATTCACTAGAGAGGAAGAAAAGGACAACCAACTCCCATTCCTAGACGTGATGGTACAGAGAACACCGAATGGAGAATTCACCACAAAGGTTTACAGGAAAGCCACACACACAGACCAAGTCCTGAACTACGAAAGCAACCACCCCAACACACACAAACGAAGTTGCATCAGGATACTATTCAAAAGGGCCACAACACACTGCAGCACACCAGAACTGCAAAAAGAGGAAGAGGAACACCTATACAAGGTATTCGCCAAAAACGGACACCCTCGCAATTTCATCAACAGATGCCTAAGGGAGAGACAACGGAACGAGGACATGCCGCAACCCAAAGGACTAGCCACACTACCATACATCAGGAGCATTTCCGAACTGACAGCCAGACTACTGCGACCACTAGGACTCATAAGAGCACACAAACCAACAGCCACTCTCAGACAGCAACTCACCAGAACGAAGGACCCGATACCCAACATGAGCAAAACCAATATAGTGTACAAAATCCCATGCAAGGACTGCACAAAACACTACATCGGACAAACAGGAAGACAGTTAACGATCCGCATACATGAACACCAACTAGCCACGAAACGACATGACCAGCTATCCTTAGTAGCCACACACACAGACGACAAGCAACATGAATTCGACTGGGACAACACTACCATTATAGGGCAAGCCAAACGGAGAACAGCCAGGGAATTCCTAGAGGCATGGCACTCATCCACAGACTCTATCAACAAACACATCGACCTGGACCCAATATACCGGCCACTACAGCGGACAGCTGGAACTGACAACCGGAAGCGGCAGAGACAGGCCACTATAAATGCTGGAGGAAACAGCACTGAAGCGCTTCACAGGAGGCTCCCAAGCACTGAGGATGTCACCCAGACAGGGGACGAAACGTTTGCAAGACAAATTCCCAGCTCAGCGAACAGAACCACAAAAACGAGCACCCGAGCTACAAATCTTCTCCCAAACTTTGAATATAAATAGAAAGCGTGACATACTAACAGCGCTTCACCGGAGGCTCAATGATGATGTTACCTAGTATGGTTACGAAATATCTGACAACAAACTTTCCAGCTCAGCAAACTTACGTCTAGAATCTCAACCTGAGCTACAAATCTTTGCAAAAATCACAATGAATTATAGTGATGAGTCATAATGAGCATGATGACCTAATCAGGTGAGACTCCAAAAATCAGATTCTCACTATCAAATTAACCATTGGCATTATGTCTTTCTTCTTGAGATATAACATCACTTCTCCCCATCAGCCTCCAGAGCAAGAAGCAATAGTAGACCTGCCATCGAAAGAGAGCACATGAATAGGTTAGCATCTAATGGCAAATTACAGAGCTAGTGTTAAACACTACCTAAAATGGCCCAAACCAGCTACTGAATGAGGATTTACAGTCACAAGGATTAAATACCAATCCCATCCACATAGCCCTAAAAATAATATCAACCATTAATTCTTTAGTCAGAAGATTGTTTTGGGATTTACTTAGAACCTATGAGACATCTCAACTTTTAAATGCATCTGGGAGTCACTGATACTCTTCGCAAGAGCTCGCCTATTCATCTCAACCAGTCATGGCCAGTAGAGGGGCTAGGGTATTAGGATTCTTAGCCATCATTAGTTTTCCACAGGTGTAGTTGATTTCTGAATTAGTAATCAGATCACTTTCTCATGGACCAACATTCTTCATGAATAGAAAAGGATTCCACTCGCTATATATTCAAATCATTTTTGACCACAACAGTCAAATATTGCAGGTCTGGCCAGATATCCTAATAACTACTATACTCAGATAACCTGGACCACTCACAGGTGTCAGTCTCTTTCAAGCTTATTTGACCAATACAATGATTGTTGCTGGGTCACAGGGTACGTGCTCCACACTTCTAAGAAATCCTCAAGCTGTCACAGTGCCCAGAACCATGGTAGAATAGAATGTAGATCAATTAAAAATGAGGTTTGTAGCCTGAACTAGTCAAGTACTCTGTAGTATACTCCAGTCAAAGTGTCATAGTAGTCATAAGAGTCATAGAGATGTACGGCATGGAAACAGACCCCTCGGTCCAACCAGCCCATGCCGACCAGAATTGCACGCAACATTCCAACAGTGGGACTACCAATGTCCTGTACAGCCGCAACATGACCTCCCAACTCTGTACTCAATACTCTGACCAATAAAAGAAAGCATACAAAATGCTTTCTTCACTATCCTATCTACTTGCGACTCCACTTTCAAGGAGCTATGAACCTCCACTCCAAGGTCGCTTTGTTCAGCAGCACTCCCTAGGACCTTACCATTAAGTGTATAAGTCCTGCTAAGATTTGCTTTCCCAAAATGCAGCACCTCGCATTTATCTGAAGTAAACTCCATCTGCCACTTCTCAGCCCATTGGCCCACCTGGTCAAGATCCTATTGTAATATGAGGTAACCCTCTTCACTGTCCATTACACCTCCAATTTTGGTGTCATCTGCAAACTTACTAACTGTACCTCTTATGCTCGCATCCAAATATTTATGTAAATGACAAAATGTAGAAGACCCAGCACCGATCCTTGTGGCACTCCACTGGTCATAGGCCTCCAGTCTGAAAAAAAACCCTCCACCACCACCCTCTGTCTTCTACCTTTGAGCCAGTTCTGTATCTAAATGGCTAGTTCTTGTATTCCGTGAGATCTAACCTTGCTAATCGGTCTCCCATGGGAACCCTTGTCGAACTCCTTACTGAAGTCCATATAGATCACATCTCTCGCTCTATCCTCATCAATCCTCTTTGTTACTTCCTCAAAAAACTGAATCAAGTTTGTGAGACATGATTTCCCACACACAAATGTATGGTTATCCACTCTGGTGGCAAGAACAGGAAGGCAGATTACTACCTAAATGGAATCAATTTAGGTAAAGGGGCAGTACAAAGAGATCTGGGAGTTCTTGTACACCAGTCAATGAAGGTAAGCATGTAGGTACAGCAGGTAGTGAAGAAGACTAGTAGCATGCTGGCCTTCATAACAAGACGGATTGAGTATAAAAGCAAAGAGGTTCTTCTGCAGCTGTCCAGGGCCCTGGTGAGGCCACACCTGGAGTACTGTGTGCAGTTCTGGTCTCCAAATTTGAGGAAAGACATTCTGGCTATTGAGGGAGTGCAGCGTAGATTCACGAGGTCAATTCCTGGAATGGCGGAACTACCTTATGCTGGAAGACTGGAGCGACTGGGCTTGTATACCCTTGAGTTCAGAAGACTGTGAGGGGATCTGATTGAGACATATAAGATTATTAAAGGATTGGACACTCTGGAGGCAGGAAACATGCTTCCGTTGATGGATGAGTGCCGAACCAGAGGACACAGCTTAAAAATACGGGGTAGACCATTTAGGACAGAGATGAGGAGAAACATCTTCACCCAGAGAGTGTGGCTGTGTGGAATGCTCTGCCCCAGAGGGCAGTGGAGGCCCAGTCTCTGGATTCATTTAAGAAAGAGTTGGATAGTGGAATCAAGGGTTATGGAGATAAGGCAGGAACAGAATACTGATTAAGGATGATCAGCCATGATCATATTGAATAGTGGTGCAGGCTCGAAGGGCAGAATGGCCTACTCCTGCACCTATTGTTTATTGTCTATTGTCAAAGCCATGTTTACTATCCCTAATCAGTCCTTGCCTTTCCAAATACATGTACATCCTGTCCCCCAGGATTCCCTCCAACAACTTGCCCATCACCAACGTCAGGCTCACTGGTCTGTAGCTCCCTGGCTTGTCCTTACCACCTTTCTTAAACAGTGGCACCACGTTAGCCAACCTCCAGTCGTCAGGCACCTCACATGTGACTATCGATGTTACAAATATCTCAGGAAGAGGCCCAGCAATCACTTCTCTAGCTTTCCACAGAGTTCTAGGGTCCACCTGATCAGGTCCTGGGGACGTATCCACCTATACCCATTCCAAGACATCCAGCACTTTCTCCCCTGTAATATGGACATTTTATAAGATGTCACCATCTATTTCCCTGTAGTCTATATCTTCCATATCCTTTTCCACAGTAAATACTGGTGCAAAAAACTCAATTAGTATCTCCCCCATTATCTGTGGTTCCACACAAAGGCCGTCTTGCTCATCTTTGAGGGGTCCTATTCTTTCCTTAGTTACCGTTTTGTCCTTAATGTATTTGTAAAAACTCTTTGGATTCTCCTTAATTCTATTTGTCAAAGCTATCTCATGTCCCCTTTTTGCCCTCCTGATCTCCCTCTTAAATATACGCCTACTTCCTTTATACTCTTCTAAGGATTCACTCGATCTATCCTGTCTATACCTTACATAGGCTTCCTTCTTTTTCTTAACCAAACCCTCAATTTCTTCAGTCATCCAGCATTCCTTATACCTACCAGCCCTTTCCTTTCACCCTAACAGGAATATACTTTCTCTGGATTCTCGTTATCTCATTTCTGAAGGCTTCCCATTTTCCAGCCATCCCTTTACCTGTGAACATCTGCCCCTAATTAGCTTTTGAAAGTTCTTGCCTAATACTGTCAAAATTGGCCTTTCTCCAATTTAGAACTTCAACTTTTAGATCTGGTCTATCCTTTTCCATCATTATTTTAAATCTAATAGAATTATGGTTGCTGGCCCCAAAGCGCTTACCCACAGACACCTCAGTCACCTGCCCTGCCTTATTTCCCAAGAGGATGTCATGTTTTGCACCTCCTCTAGTAGATACATCCACATACTGAATCATAAAATTGTCTTGTACACACTTAACAAATTCCTCTCCATCAAAACCCTTAACACTTTGGCAGTCTCAGTCCATGTTTGGAAAGTTAAAATCCTCTACCATAACCACCCTATTATTCTGACAGTGAGCTGAGATCTCCTTACAAGTTTGTTTCTCAATTTCCCTCTGACTATTAGGGGGTCTATAATACAATCCCAAAAAGGTTATCATCCCTTTCTTATTTCTCAGTTCCACCCAAATAACTTGCCTGGATATATTTCCAGAAACATCCTCCCTCAGCACAGCTGTAATGCTATCCCTTATCAAAAATGCCTCTGCCCCTCCTCTCTTGCCTCCCTTTTTATCCTTCCTGTAGCATTTGTATCCTGGAACATTGAGCTGCCAGTCCTGCCCATCCCTGAGCCATGTTTCTGTAATTGCTATGATATCCCAGCCCCATGTTCCTAACCATGCCCTGAGTTTGTCTGCTTTCCCTGTTAGGCCCCTTGCATTGAAATAAATGTAGTTTAATTTATTAGTCCTACCTTGTCCCTGCATGCCCTGACTGTTTGACTCACTTCTGTTCTCAATTGATCTCTTTTCTCACTATCTCTCTGGGTACCCCCCCCCCCCCCCTTACTAGTTTAAATCCTCCAGAGTAGCTCCAGCAAATTTCCCTGTCAGTACATTAGTCCCCTTCAAATTTACGTGCAACCTGTCCTTCTTGTACAGGTCACTTCTACCCCAAAAGAGATTCCAATGATCCAAAAATGTGAATCCTTCTCCCACACACCAGCTCCTCAGCCTTGCATTTATCTGCTCTATCCTCCTATTCCTGCCATCACTACTTTGTAACACCGGGAGTAATCCAGATATTACTACTCTCAAGAACCTCCTTTTTAAATTTCTGCCTAACTCTCTGTAATCTCCCTTCAGACTCTCAACCTTTTCCCTTCCTATGTCGTTGGTTCCAATGTGGACAATGACCTCTTGCTGGCCCCTCTCCCCTGTGAGAACACTATGCTGCATCATCCACAATCTTAGTTGTCACTGTGGAATATGTTGGCTGAGAATGAAATTCAGGATTAAAGTGGAATCTCTGAGTACAGTCAGACAGGAAGACGGTGTAAAAGCCTAATGAGCCCAAGAGGCCAAGCAAATATTGCTTTAAGAATGACTGGGTTCTGTCAAGATTTTTTTCTGTTGGCTGTTATCCCTTCACTTGCAATATGACACATTTCTCAATTATTGAATTGATTATGTGTTAATTTAAGTCTGCAATAAAATATTGATTTTTCCTGATTAGATGTGGCTCTGATATCCTCACTTGCCCTGTACCAATGTTAGTAGCAAATCACCTTGAAATTGTGAATATCTCCATGACCATCCACTCCCAGATGTTTGTGCTAAACAAAAAATGCCAAGATTCTACTTGCCTTCTTTATTAGATTAGATTAGATTACTTACAGTGTGGAAACAGGCCCTTCGGCCCAACAAGTCCACACCACCCCGCCGAAGCGCAACCCACCCATACCCCTACATCTACCCCTTACCTAACACTACAGACAATTTAGCATGGCCAATTCACCTGCCCTGCACATCTTTGGACTGTGGGAGGAAACCGGAGCACCCGGAGGAAACCCACGCAGACACGGGGAGAATGTGCAAACTCCACACAGTCAGTCGCCTGAGGCGGGAATTGAACCCGGGTCTCTGGTGCTGTGAGGCAGCAGTGCTAACCACTGTGCCACCGTGCCGCCCACAATGCTGTACCTGCATATTGGTGTGGTGCCCTTGTAATAATGGATGTTCTGCACATTGCAGCATGCAATCATGAATCTTGACATGTACTCTGTCAAATACTGCAAGGCTCCTCCAGAGTGGTACAAGCAAACAAGCAATGTTTCAGTTTTCCAATAATTTAGAATGTTACACTCATTGTAGCAGCATGGCTCTCATTGTATGCCTGCTACCTATTTGTATGAGTGGCAAACTGGGATTCGACAGCATTGCCTTCTTCACCCAATAAGTACCTTCTTGTTTGTCAATACAACTTAAATACAAATGACAAAGTGAACTGCTACAGAAAAAAGGCTTTTAAAAGACTGCCAGAATGCCAGGTATTGTCCTGCAAGGCATACATTGTATGGACACCAACTACAAATTGATGAAATGAAATCCTTTCCAGTTATGGTGCAATTCAGATTTGACATGCAAAGCCTGAATAGTGAAAAGTTTGCAATTTGCAATGTTCTGTACCATAGGTAAGCCTACAGATCTTGTAAAATTGTTTGTTTGCTTCACTTGCCTCTCCCTGGCAAGAGAGAATACAATGCATTCAGCCTTCTTAGGAAGAGCTTCTGTGTTTTCCCTTATGCAACGGGTATGTTGACACTTCTGCCTAAGGTACCTATCTACTAAAGTTCGATTAATTGAGGAGGTACCACAACACACAAGTAGCAGAATTGTGATTACCAATTTTGATGAAGCAAAAAAGGGAGGAAGATGCAGAGCTGAAAGGAAAGACTGGTCCATGATTTACAGTCATGGCATTTAAGTTCAAGGTGAATGGAGAACTTGAAGGTAGCTGCTGTTTCCAGAGATGGCAGGGGTATGTTACTGAACCTCAAGTGTACATAAACACATTTCTTAAAGTTCATTATTATTTATCCAGCTATTTCATTCTCCAACTGGCTTAATGGAAGAAAACCAATTTTCTCTTGCTGCAAATTATCTGAAGTACTTGTTTCAAAGGGTAGCTCCTGTTAACACAAGCTTTACATCATGGCTGATACATTTGGAGATTAGTTTCCCCCCTTTAAGTGCTACAATAATGGCAGATTGAGTCCTCAACAGCAGTCTGCACTGCAGTTACCCTCTTACTTTGTTGCATTGCCAGCATGGCCTGTGAGTTGTCTACTGTTGGGGAAGGGCCATTGTACTCAAAGTCATGGAGTCATAGTCATACAGATGTACAGCTTGGAAACAGATCCTTCAGTCCAACTCAGTCTTGCTGTCCAGATATCCTGAATAAATCTTTCCCATTTGCCAGCATTTGGCCCCATTTCTCCAAATCATTCCTATTCACATTCCCATCCTCCCTTTTAAATGTTGCAATTGTATCAGCCTCTACCACTTCCTCTGGCAGCTCAGTGCATAGATACACAACCCTCTGTGTAAAAACGTTGCCCCTTAGGTTTAAAGTGAGAGGGGAAAGATATAAAAGGGATCTATGCCCTCTAGTTTTGGACTCCCCCACCCCAGGGAAAAGACCTTGTCTATTTACTCTATCCCTCATGATTTTATAAAACTCTATAAGATCACTATTTTAACTGGGGGATTGTCTCATCCATGTGGGTTCATGACATGATTAGGAATCTACTTCTGAGAAATTTAAAGTGAGGCAGAATGTTTTCCTCAAATTTCGAGAACCGTTGCCTTCAATAACCTGGGAAAATTTCCCCTGAAATGTGTCTGACATGATTGATATGAACCATCCTCTGAAGTGGCATGGATGTGTAGTAGAAATTCTGTGGATAAATTTTGAGGCAGGTTTGAAAATCACAGGTTAATATCATAGACAGACTAAGTGAATTAAATAACTAGAAATAAATTTCAACGACCATTGAAGATTAAACTAAATGGAAATATTCTAAACAGCTCCTGTAACACTATTCAGTTGATATCAAGAACAAAAGGGTAAAGTACTTGTGGACCAGTTGAAGTTACAGAGATTGAGGGCAATAAGGAAACATCACAAACAAGAGAAACTTCCACTCAAGCAAGGAAAAGATAGAACATTCCATTAGTGCTAATTTAGATTTAGCACCAGGATAGTATCAGTGTCTGCTGGGTTACCTCCAAGCATAGTACAAGAATGTTGTATGGCAGTCACCTGCAGAACATCATGCATTCAGGTTACCTTCAAAAGCATGCACTGAATATGTCAAAATACATTTCAGCACAATGACCACAATATGAGGAAATAGCTTGAAAATTTGAACCTTGGAGGGCAATCATAAGAATATAATAAGTAGTGGCAAGAATAGGCCATTTGGCCTTGCAGACTTGCTCTGTCATTCAATGCAATTATGGTTTATTTATCCCAACTCCTCCCACATTATCTCCATGCCCCTTAATTTGAACAGAATCCAAAACTATATCAATGCCTGTCTTTAAATATACTAAATGAATAAATGAGCATCTATACATCTCTTAGGTAAAGATTTCCAGAGACTTCCAGTCTTTTGAATGAAAGGAAATGTTTTCATTTTGGTCCTAAATATTCAAAGCCTTATTCCAACATTGCAACATATCGTTCTATATTTTGCATTACACTACATTATGTCTTGTCAAGGCTCTCTATATTTGTAACAAGATTTCTCTTGTATTTGAATCTCTTTGTAATAAAGGTTAACATGTCAAATGTTTTTCTAATTGTTTGCTGTAGTTGTATTTTAAATTCCTGTAAATTGTGCATCAGATCACATTGATGTGTCTAGTATCAACATTTTGCAGTCTCTCCCCAGTTAAAAAAAATCTGTTTTTCAATCCTGCACTAAAATGGGTAACTTCACTTTTCTCACATTGTATAACATGTTATCACTCATTCAACCTGTTCATGTAATTTTATAGTTTATTTTCATCCTCCTCACATTTTACACCCCCACCTAACTTTGTATCATTGGCAAACATTACAAATACACATTACACTCAGTCTCTACCAATTTAATTACTAGAAATTGTAAATAACTGAGGGCCAAGAAAAACCTTTAATTACGTAACCAAAACAATAGAATCCATGTCAAAGGAATTCAATCAAATAGTATTGTGCTCTGAGTGGACCATGCCTTGAATATTCTGTGCAGTTCTGGCCATTGAGAAATGAAGGAGGCATTCAAATGATTGAATAATTTTTGTGACGCAGTGGTAAGCCAGATGGACATGGTGGTCTGACTGCCACAGAGATATGTCATAACATGTCCATACAGGTTCATCATTTTTGTTTTCCAAAGAGCTGGATGCAGTGCAGTAAAGTCAAAAGGTTAATTCTTAGTCTCAGAATCTGAGATAAATGGAGAACATTGAATTGTAAGCTTGGTGAGATGTATTATGAGATCTTACGGAAGGAAAATAAGACTGCAAATAGTATGAAAATGTAAATATAGAAAATTAATTAAAGTAAAATATGAAAGGAAGAGAAAGAACACATGGTCAAACTAGTTAAAGATAAATTTAGAACTATTTTTTACAAAAATTACAGAAGGTCAAAACATGTACTTACACTATTGGATAGAATAATGAAAGTGAGACCTTAAATTCATAGTAACCTAAAGAATGCCACAATGAGGAAACTTAAACCACCTGGATGTTTGAAATAATTATTCTGGGAAAGCAGTTGTGACATATGTGGTAAACATCTGTAATTCAGAGGTATTATTAGTGTTCCGAACAATTTTGGGGGTGAGCTGGGTTAGAGAAGTGTAATGAATTTAATTTTTATCCACTGTTAGTGGATGCACATAGGATCAATTACTGGTGTAGGAAGCAGACTGAAGAAAATCAAAGGTACATATCAGGATTTATTCAACAGGCCAAAGTATAACCAAATGAGTGAACCCTTCGTCAAAAGTTTTAAAGTTTTTGCTCCAGTTCCAAAGGCACACTGATGGATCTTAAGCCAATTTCGACAATAGGATTCTACAGAGAACTTATGGAGAACACAGAACACACAAAACAATTAATTTACCATTCAATTAATTGAAATCTGAAGGTCCCACCAGAGAGCATCACAGATTTGTCATTAACCCCTTTTCAGTCCTTTGTCCTATGCAGAGACTGAAGTTTAAAGTTTAAACCTATACTTGCTTTGGTAGCTGGGCTACTAGCTATGATAATTTTGTAGGCAGTTTAATTCTCAATCAAGATTGTTTACACATATGCTTAATACCACATACCTTAAGATCTTAGCTTACATGAGGGATTTTAAGCTGAGTGTAAAATGTAAACTTCTTGAAGCAAAAAATTACCACTTCTCTGCTGCCAGCCAGAAGATTTAAAGAATTCAAAGCTTGTGAATAATATCATCTGACTTGATAATAAAGCTGTAAGCAGTCTGAGTTACCACTGGCTATTATCAACACATTTTCATTCTCCATATGCTCATGAAGTAGAGCACAAAATTAACACTGAATATTAAGAAAATCATAACTTTCTATATGGATATTTTTGTACAATAAACTTAAGTACTAAAGTATAACTTACTATTTCTTAGTAAATTATTTTCATGGTTCTTAATGCACTTCTGCTAGTTGGCAGTGTGTGGTTTAAATCTTTTAAGCTCAGGGCCACAAGGCAAATTCTAAAGAGACTACGTTGTAAAACATGTACATGTAGTAGCTCTCATTGATATTTACACCCTATTATGACCTGCTGTTTAGTCTAATGTTACATATGGGTTGACAGTTGAGATAAGCAGGTCCAACTTCTGGTTACATGCTCATTTACACATAAAAGATGTAGAATGATCTTCCAACTTGGAAGTGTAAAAGCCATCCTGTCTCACCTACTCTTAATCCCAATAATGCCGGAAGAGTGGTTGCTGGAAACAACAGTTTGGGCAAAAATGATTTTTCTAAAAGCTGAACTGCTCAGAAAGCAAGATCTCTATAGCACAGGAAGGATAACATAATATGATTCCTTACTTTCTTAAAAGGAATGTATCTTTGATATCACTCATTGATAACCGGGATAGTCCTTGCCTTGTACATATAAGAGAACAAAGAGGAAAATGACTTTATCAGAGCTATGTAACCTAATCTAGTCGCTTCACTTGTAGGTAATACACATTGCAGGTGAAAAACACAGAACTGAAGACTTTGTTTCGGACAAGGTGTCTAGATTAAAATGTTAAACATAATGATTTTTTAAAATATCTGTCTTTTTATGCTTGGCCTCTGGATATCTTGTTGCCTCCAGAATGTGAAATAGTCTCTGTGGTAACTGATCCAATAACTATCCCTCAAAAGAGAGAGCCAGAGTTACAATATTGTCCTTTCTATGTATTTCATTTGCTACATAAAAAAAATTTGTTAACCCATTTTCAATTTATTTCAAGTGCACAAACTCTACCAAAAGTGCTGTTTTACAAATGTGGTACTTCATCTTGATTAATTAGAATCAAAAGAAATTAATCATGAACCTCATCACTGAAAAAAGAAAATCTTCCAGTTGTTGAGTAAAGTTGGATGAGTTCTTCCCATAAAGATCCAAAAGTCCAGTAGATAGGTTTAGAAATATTAAACAGAATATAAGCACCTTCCAAGTGAGTTCAGGACTTGATTTGCAACTGTCTATCAGCCAGCAATTCCATGATGATTGGTAGCCATCTTTTGGTAAGCAAAACATAAACCCCGTCCACTTCCATACAACCTCTCTCTCTAGGTGGAAAGACATAGGATTAATCAAATATGCGAGATTACAACATAGTAAAATAATCTATGTACGCTGTAATATCTCTTTAATTCATCGTCATGACTTTTTTTTTTAATAGCCAAAACATTCTAAATGAACACATTGTTATATTTAGCTGAAAAGGATTAAATATTTCATCACATTTATGAGAAAATGTATTTTCACAGAGTTTCTCCTAGCAAAGCTATGACAGCACAGCAGGAGAGGCCTGAAGGGAATTCAGATATCTCATGCTTTTATGTCTCATTAAATATTGTAAGTAACATTTAGTGGCCCAGTTTATTATTCCAATTTTATAAATACCGCAAAATGAACTTGTTATTCAAGCATTAAATTAAAAGAATCCTCTGTCATGCGTGAAGCAATATAAATGGCTATTCAGCTGCCAATGCCAACAGTAGATATTTTAAGTGCATGAAGGTAGAAAAGATATTTTGTATTTCATGGTAGCAATAAATCTCCTACAGCTTCCATACAAAAATGAATGCAAATTTTCAAACTATCATGTGAGTTTCTGCAGCTCTGACATGCCTCTCAGGCAAGTCTGAAATACCAGCTTCTGCTATTTGTAACATTTGGCTTTTAATCTATTTAAGTTAACCATTGCCGAACAGGAAGGGATACCAAAGTTATCATGCCAGCTATAAAACCAAAGAATTTAAAATACTAAGTAAATTTCAGGTATGTAAAATATTTACTTGCATTTGGAAGGGGAGAACTTTGAATGAAATTACGAACCCTAATCTAGCTGCTTCATAAATTGCCTGTGTTATTATATTATATTGTAGCATCCTTAAGTCCAAGGTTTACCGAAACTGGAATAGTGATAAACTCCACACTGTTGATCTTATTCTGCTGGCCATCTGGCCAAGTGAGCTAATCCAATAAGGTACCTTGTCTAACTTATACGCTAATTATAAAAATGCACTTCACGATCTCAACAAACCTTCCACAATATTACCTCACAAAGCAGTATAGAAAAGAACTGTCAATAGATATTTTAGTTTTGTTCTGAATTCTGTCTTCCCATAATCATGTTTAAATAGACTAACATTTTTGCTCACCCTTTGTAAATTGTGCAAATATTCAAAAGCTGGCATTTTCTCAGTACCTGAAATTACTTCCCTGATTCCAAGTTGAGTTCAATATATTCTTGAATTTTAGAAGATTTCTGTTTCACTGAGTGCACATTTCCTTTGAGTACAGGGTCTAATTTAAATATTGTTAACATAAAGAATGCTTCAAACATAGATGTACATACAAAACAGTCAGTGGGAAGGAGGGGTGTGAGACAAAAGAATAACTAGTGGGGTGAGGAGAAGAATGTAAGGATGAAGGATTGAATGGAAAGAGTGAGCCAAGAAAAATAATGGATAAAAAATTAAGCATGAGCCCAAAGTGTTTAGAAATGAACCAATGGTGATCAGTAAAAGTATGATAGGGTGTAAGTTTATGGCATTTTGGAAGGTAGAAGAGCATGCAAAATAAAGCAGGTTGCCAGACTGCTATATTTCCATCTAATCCCAGCCTGTACTGGAGGAGGAGGAGGAGGGAGCATGATCAACACCCCAACAAGTTTCATTATATGGGCTACTGCCTTCTGGTGTTGCTGGGAATATAATTACCCATGGTGAGACATCCTGCCCCTGAGGGGTGCAAGTCTCTCTTTGATCCAGTTAACTGCATATTATTTCTTTGCTTTTAATCATTCATGGGAATGTGGGCGCAACTGACTTAACTAGCATTTATTGGCTATCACTTGAAGCCCTTGAGAAGGTGGTGCTGAACTGCCTTCTTGAATCACTTTAGCCCATTTGGTATAGATACTGCCTACAATGCCATTAGGGAGTAACTATTTTGACAGAGATTCTGAAGGATCAGCAACAACATATTTCCAAGTGGTGGTGGTTCCATTTACTGTGCTTGTCCTTCAAGATGGTAGCAGTCATGGGTTGATCAGTGCTGTTGAAGGATTAGATTCCCTACAGTATGGAAACAGGCCATTTGACCAACAAGTCCACACTGACCCTCTGAGTGGCAACCCACCCAGACCCATTCCCCTACACTATATTTACTCCTGACTAATGCACTATAGGAAATTTAGCATTGCTAATTCACCTGATCTGCACATCTTTGGATTGTGGGAGTCTTGAAGAATTTCTAAAGTTCATTTTATGCATGGCACACAGCGCTGCTTTTGAGTGTCATGGTAGACGGAGTTTGTGGATACGATGTCAACTAAAAAGACTGCTTTGTCCTAGTTGGTGCTAAGCTTCTTCAGTGTTATTGGAGCTGCACTCATCCAAGCAACTGTAGAGTCTCCTATTATTGTCTTGACTTCTGCATTACAGATGGCATATAGGCTTTAGGGAGTCAGGAGGTAAGCTATTTACTGTAGGATTTCTAGTCCCTGACTTGCTCTTGTAGCTACAGTATTGATAGCGTGGTCCAGTTCAGATTGTGGTCGATGACAACATCGATATGTTGACAGAGTGGGATTCAGCAACAGTAATGTCATCGAATGTCAAGGGCAGAAGGTTGCATTATTTCTTGTTGAAGATGGCCATTCCCTGGTACTTACGTGTTCAATAGGTACTTGCCAATTGTCAGCTCAAACCTGGATATTGATCAGGTCTTGCTATTTATGGACATAGACTGCTTTACTATCTGAGGAATCATAAATGGTACTGTGCATTGTACAATTTTTAGTAAACATCCCTGTATCTCTCCTTATGATGGAGCAGTTGAAGATGTTTGGGCCTAGGACACTATCCCGAGGAACTCCCACAGTGTTGTTCCATGATGGAAGTGATTGACCTCCATCATCTACAACTATCTTCCTTTGTTCTAGGTATTCTACAATCAGTGGACAGCTTTCCCCCTATTTGCAATTTACTTTATTTTTGGTCGGGCTCATTAGTGCCATACTCACTAAGTACAAACTTGATGTCAACGGCAGTCACTCTCCTTTCGCCGTTGGCATCCAGTCATTTTTTTGTTTTCTGTATTTTAACCAAAACTTTAATAAGGTCAGCAGCAGATTGGTGCTGGCAAAACCCAAACTAAACATCAGTGCACAGGTTATTGTTAAATATTACTGGGTTGGATGTTCTGAGAAGTGGCAATCTCAGGCAGCATGTCACTCCACCTCATTTCTTTTTATGAAATGAGAGGGTTCTGCATTTCTGACAGGAATTGCTGTCAGGGCTCCTTCAGAAATGTAGGCCTTACTTCTGTTCTCAGTTCTTCAATGCAGCAAAATTGTCCACAGACAAATCACAACCCCTTTTCACAGCAATCAGGTGCCACATTCTGAAATTTAAAGGTTTAGAATCACAGACATCACCATTTGACATTATCTGTCAAAGTACATAAACTATGGGTACTGGGAGGGGAGGGTGCCAGTAAAGTAGGTTACCATGTGGGATAGAATGCCAAATGGGTACAGGGGTTTATGGCAGAGGGTAGTGTGCCAGATGATAGGGTGTGATGTGAATAGAATGACATTGGTAGGGGGCACAGTGCCAGGGAAATGAATCCAGGTGGACAGGGCTCAAAGTTGAAAAGGGGCTAGTAAGTGATGCAGTCTTTAGGGTAAAGCAGTGTGCATGGGTGATATTGGGTCATACATGGGGCAGGGGAAGGGGAGTGCTCAGTTCCAGGTGGGTGTCAGGTCCCAGGAAGGCAGCAGATCCAGGCCTGGAGCAGGTAGGTGGCAGGATTCCAGTTGAGCAGGGAAGGTGGTCAAGAGTGGAGGAGCGGGTGCTGGGTCTGAAACAAGGGCAGTGATGGCTGGACCTTAGAGTAGTGGGGGTATAGGGCCAGATCACAGCAGCAGGAGAGGGCTGCAGTACAGAGAAGGGGGCTATCAGGTCCTCAGTGGGAAGTTGGGTCCAGAGGGAGATATGAAGAAGATGTCAGATCAGCGTCTGGGGTTAATGCAGTTGGCGTGGGTTAAGTATGGGGTCAGTTGAATAGCTACTCAGGAGTTAGATTATGTATTTAATAGTCTACCTATTTCTGAGTAACTGTTTACTAAATTTCATCAGAATTCTCCAAATTCTTCGATTTAGATGAATACTTCTGGAGGGTTCCAAACATACAGGATTTTGTCCAATGTAATCTTCAATGTTAGAAAGAAGTCATGAAAAGTATTTTAACTAAGTTGAAGTTTATAGAGAATAACAATAGAAGTCTTGTCAGAAGAATTCTAAAACAGTTTATTACCACTTTGTTTTGGATAATGCCAAGTTTCTTCAACATTGTTGAAGACTCCATTGCATTCCTAGATATTTTTAGATCAAAAAACCTGTTCAAACAAGTTATGAAATATCTCTGGAACAAGTGAGACTTGAACTCAGGTCTTCTAGCCCAGAAGTAGGGACACTATCAGTATGTCACAAGACCCCTCCCCAATTATTTATTTTTCCTCCCAGCCTTCTAAAGTTTGTCAAACGATAGTGGACAGATCTTGGGAAGTTAATTGTTGCAGTACTCCCAGATTTTTACTTGTTGTCACAGCTGCATTATTTACATGGATTGTCCAATTAGATCTTCGGTCAATAGCAATCCAATAACACCAATCAACATCAACAGGTGAATTCACCACGGCAACCCCTCGTTCAATCAGAATGCTCCTGTCATACAGTATTAAAAGTTGTTTTCCCCTTAAATTGTTATTCTTTTGAATTGTCCTGATGAGAACATGATGAAAAGCTTTGACAAAATATGTCATTTTTCAACATAAATCAAAATGCCATAGCTGGAAGATACAGTTGATACTTTTTAAATCAACTTGTTCAGATGTGTTATTGACAGACCTCTGAAGCAGCTAAGCTTGAAACCAGGCCTTCTGGTTCAGAGGCAGGATCATTATCACTGTGCCACAAGAGCCCATGAAAGAGTTAGTTTTTAATTTAAGCATGCTTAATATTTTTACCAGAGGTATTTATAGAGGAGGTTGTGCGTAGTTAGTATATCATTGGCCTAGTAATCCAGAGGCCTATGATAACTAGTGGAATTTAAATTCAATTAGTAAGATTAAAATTGAGATCTAACCTCCCGCCTCAGGTGACTGACTGTGTGGAGTTTGCACGTTCTCCCCGTGTCTGCGTGGGTTTCCTCCGGGTGCTCCGGTTTCCTCCCACAGTCCAAAGATGTGCAGGCCAGGTGAATTGGCCATGCTAAATTGCTCATAGTGTTAGGTAAGGGGTAAATGTAGATGTAGGGGTATGGGTGGGTTGCGCTTCGGCGGGGCGGTGTGGACTTGTTGGGCCGAAGGGCCTGTTTCCACACTGTAAAGTAATCTAATCTAATCTAATCTAATGATTACCATGATACTATCATTGATAGTTGTTGAAACTCATCTGGGTCATTCGTGTCCTTTAGGGAAAACAAAATTCTGCCACACTTACCTATTCTGGCCTCCAGATCCACAGTAATGTGGTTGACTCTTAACCGCCTTCTGAATGGCCTAACAAGCCATTGATGGGTAACAAATGCTGTCCTTGTCAGCGACGTCTACATCCTTTGAAACAATTTTTTAAAATGTCAGAACGTGAGGTTGACTGAAGTGCACAACAGCCTGGTTCACCAGCTAGATAAAGATAAGAATAACAGAATGGAATGGTGATTGTGAATGCTCGTTAACAGGCCTCATGTACAGGCCAAATTAAGTTAATGTAGTACTTAAATGGAATGAATGGAAGTATAAGTCTAGTTTGGGATCAAAAGCTGGTGTGATGATGAGGAAATACTGAGGCAAGAATATGTACAAGGGTTCAAAAGAAGAATGGCAGCTTGACAACAAAAGGTAGGATATTTAACTCAAAATTTTAGCAAAGAATTAAACATCATATGGAGCATTTTGCAATAAAGTAAATCTTCATAGATCCAAAAGACCTTGTCACCCAGGTAGTCCTCCTTGATAAAGATAATAAAAGTAAGAGACTGTAGGAAGATTCAACATTTAGATTTGGTTATGGAAAAGGACTCTGAAGACTGTAGTCAAACACATCTGAGGGTTCCAGGAAGTTGAGCAGCTTTGAGAACCAAGAAGCAAAGAGAGAAAGGGTGGTCTGATCAATATCCTGCCTGATCTGGATTACTATTTATACTCATTACAGTTTTAAGTATTTGCACGATAATGTATATTCCATCTTAAATCTGTTCAGAGATGTTATGACACATCTCTGGAGCAGGTGGGACTTGAACCCAGGGTCTTCTGACCCAAAAGGTAGGAATACTACCACTACAAATCAATCATGTACCACACGAGTCCCCTAAATTATTTAATATGCTTATTTTAATCAATCTATTCAGACATGTTGTGACACACATGTTACATGTGTGACTTGAATTCAAGTTTCCTGAATTACTACCACTGCACCACAAAAGCCCTCATCTTTAAACTCTTAATTTTGTTTAAACAGAAGTATTATTAAACACTTGTTTAGAGATGTTAGCATACAGCTCTAGAACAGATTGGACTTGAACCCAGGCTCTTGGCTTAGAGGAAGGGATACCATCACCATACTATAAGAGTCCCACATCTTAATCTCTTATTAAAGCTCCAGATATTTATTGCATGTGAATTCCAATTGACTGGTTAACTTTCCATTGATTTTAAATTTAACTCTGACTACCTTCCACATTTTCAAAGTTCTCAAGTATGCCATCTGCCACTTTGATTTCCAATTGCTTAAACTGTGGGTTTTTGTTTTGGATAAGCCATGAGGAACGTGAGCATGTGCGGCAAGTTGAATTGCCCTTCCAAAGAGTGGACATGGAAATCACTTTTCTCTTGTGCTGCAATCGTAGGGTAATTCTTTGTTATTTCTTTGTAGCCATGGGGGATTCCTTTAGATTCATTTCATCAAATTCTGCAATCATCCTGATGATTCACTCATCTCTTTATCCTAGCATTGAAAATTTGGCACAAGAATTTGAGATGTTATTGTCCTGCCATTTTTGACTTTACCACCAGATAGGTGAAGAATTTTCATTTGATTTGAAATGTGAAAGGAATTTTTATATGCTGCATATGTCAAGGAATGAAGACTCAGGTGTTACAGGGTCTGTTTCTGAAAATGGAACGAGTCCAGATTGAAACATGCTCTTAGGTTCACTCCCTGGATGTGTATCCTGATTAGTAATCTAAATAAGGAAGAGATTCATCCTTTTCTAATACAATAGGAGGGTGATCATAATGCTGATCAAACTCTTGGAAAAGCTGAGAACATTCTTCAAAAAAATATCATCCAATCTTCTTGATATGGCACTTCAGTCATGGAGAAGGCTGTTGGAAAATTTCACAAAATGTCATTCAATCTTCACACAAATGCTTATGTTCTCCTGGATAGGCTAAAGCCATTATCCATTTGGAAATCATCTGACAGAAAAGCCTTGTGTCAATTGTAGAAGATATAATTGCACATAAGTCTGCTTATTTAACAAGGGCTTTCTAATCTAATCTAATCCCTGATTGCCTTTGAGGAAGTATGGTGAGCTGCCCTCTCAAATTTTTATCCATGCAGATAAGTGATACTTCAAACCAACCTTGAGCTGGAAGGTTATTGACTCTAGGAGTCTGGATCTTGAAATGCGGTGATCAAATGTGCTGTGTGTAAAGCCTCTTCATTGTAGGTGGCAGGACAATAATGATGATCCCCAATCAAGGAAAAGTCTCTTAAAATTATTAAAATTTAAAACTAATGACAAAATAATCATGATCCCAATTGTCAAGTACTCCTCAAGGATGACCTCAATGGATGGTAGAAGTGCATAGTTTCCATTACTACTAATTTTTCTACTTGCAGGATTCTCCATCGTTGTCAAGGTGATCTATTTAATTTACTTTGAAAAATGATTTTGCATTGCAACCCAGCTGAAAGAAGCCAAATCTACCATGCTGAAAGAACTGGACGCCTGATGCTGGGCATTCTTGTAGTTTACGTTGCCTCTTTGAACACCATGTCAATATTTCTTTTTCATCCATTCATCAGATGTGGACACTGCTGGCTAGGCCAGCATTTATCACCCAGACCCCTACAGGCAGCAAAGTGGCTCAGTAGTTAGCACTGCTACCTCATGGCACTAGGAACCCGGGTTCGATTCCCGCCTCGGGTGACCGTCCATCTGTGTGGAGCTTGCACATTCTCCCAGTGTCTGCATGGGTTTCCTACGTGTGCTCCAGCTTTCTCCCACAATCCAAAAATGTACAGGTCAGGTGACTTGGCCATGCTAAATTGTCCATAGTGTTAGGTGCGTTAGTCAAGGTTGAATGGGTTTGGGTGGGTTACTCTTCAGAGGGTCCGTGTGGACTTGTTGTTCGAAAAGCCTGTTTCCATACAGTAGGAAATCTAATCTAATCTAATCCCTGATTGCCTTTGAGGAAGTATGGTGAGCTGCCCTCTTGAATTGCTACATTGTACTATTCACAAGGGAGCACCAGGATTTTGGCCTGGCAACGGAAAAATGGTGATAGTTCTGAATCAGGATGGTGATTAGTTAAGAAGGCCAAAGCTGAAAGCTTAATTAAGGAGATTAAAGCTGAAAGCAATATGTTTTACCAATGATTTTGACTGGCAACAATGAAGGAACAGTTTTGGATACAGTTCCAGCTCAGGATAGTATGTGGCTTGGAAGGGGACTTGCAAGTGGTGGTATTCTCTCAAGTATCTGCTGCCCTTGTGCTTTTAGGTAGGAAAGTTTGAGTTTGGAAGGTGCTATTGTAAAAGACTTGGTGAGTTATTGTGATGCAGCTCATAGAGGGTACAATGTTGAACCTGTGTCAATAGTGAAAGAACTGTTTGTTAAAAGTGGTAGATGGGGTGCTGGGCAGGCACATTGCCTTGTCCAGGATGATGCCATTTTTCGAGTTATTGAAACATCACACTTAGCTTATGTTTGTAGATGGTGGAATTTAAATGGCCTTTCCAGATTTTTCTTCAACTGTGGTGCAATTCTTGTTGGACATTTTTGTGTCTGGTGAAGCTACAGGATTGGACTGAACTTCAGATTTGCACTGAAACATATTCTGGTTATGCACTCTTTGCTTGGTCTGCCTAGAATGCTGGACCACTTGCTATAATGATAAGTCGTCTTTAGACTGCAAAAGTCAGAAAGCTTAGCGTTGAGGACTCCAATGACTACTATATCCCATTAACTTATGAATTGGTCAATCAACATAAATTAGTCATAAGAGTCTGCCAATCCCCTGATTGTTGAGATAACTGGTTGAAGTGGACACATTTGACATTGAGGTTGACAAAGTCTGCTAAGATTTCACCTACGGCTTATTAGATAAGGATGCCGTCAGTAATGGGAGAGTCACTGTGTACAACTATTGACCTGGAGCTGTTGGTGCTTCGAATCGAAACCAGGGATGAATGTATACGTGTGAAACTGTATCTTTCACAACTCTCATTTAAGTGCCTGCATTGGCCTTTCAATGGCATTAAGGGGCTTCAGAAGAGCTAGAGTCTGCGTAAGTGTGAGAAACATACTGCCACTTTGAAACATACCTCACTTTGGATCAGTTTTCAACTGGTTCAACTCACTTAAAGGAACCTGGCAATTCGCTATATTCAGGAAATCTTGTTGATCATTCTTGCCTTGTTACTATTCAGATTCATTTGAGAAAGTGTACTGTTTACCTTAGCTTGATATCTCCACACTGCTATGTTTCTGTGTGTTCCAGCATGGTCCCTAAGGACTTGATTCAGGCTCAGATAAGACTTCTCAGTAACTCTTAAACTAATTTTATTGTTGTACAGTACATGTTAAGGCTGCGGAGCAGCATGCTTTGACCTGTGTAGGTTCTAACTTCTTGATATAACAATAATGCACACTGAAGCCAGAATAAGATCACCGCTTGCCCCAGAAGCTTATCTATATATTCTTTAAACCGATTTCCACATCTAAGATAGTACCACTATTCAGGTCATGAAACTTTATCTTGACCGTCAGACAGATGCATATTAAACTTGAGTAATACCATGGAAAATATCACTTTATATTTCTCAAATAGACTTACTGAGACAACATCTTGACTATTGTTTCTCTTCTATTTTATCAAGACATAGATAAGTGAGAGTATCATTATCAACAGATCTGATAAGCATTGATTACATCTAAATTAATCCTGGAAGATGGTGGATGAAGCATAGGTGTCACAGTGTAAATCAGGAGCATTTTTGAAGAGAAGCAAGGGATACTGAATTCAGAAAAGTACTCAACTTCCCATGAAAAGTTGGTGCTGATTTTAAGGCGTATTTTTTAAGATAAAAATTATCAAGCTAGAATTCTATTTGTTTCCCTGTAGCTAGAACTGATTTATTTACAATAAATAGTTTTTAAGTACAGGAAACCATTCAATATTTTCTGTTAAATTAAGTTCAATGACAAGAAAATTGAGGACATGGAGTAATTTTATTTATTCTTTGACTTTTGTGATGACTCTGGGAATAGTGGGGTTTGAAAATTAGTGCACTTTCCTAAGCTAACTAGTGTCAGCAAATCTCTCGCCATGACGAGCTATGGTGAGGATCCATTATGCAATATGGTGCCAGCAGTAGACATTGATTCATCTACCAACGAGATGATAAGTACTGCAGGTCTGAAGAATCTTCAGATAAATCTTCACACTGCTCAACTTTTCAGAACCCTGCAGCAGAGAAACTTGTGGTAACAAAAAAGAATCTCTATAGTCAATCATGAAAAAATGGTTTAGACCTGTTAAAAGACATGCTGCAGTGGAAGAGTTAGGAAGTTTTAGAACAGTAGTACTAGTTACTCCAAAGCAGAAGGAAGATGGTTGTCTGTGAGCAGTCCCAAGGTAGAGTTCAGCTGAACTAGGCAAGGGGCAAATTGTTGTTTTTCATATTCAGTTACAACTGAAAAAATTAGAAGTAATTAATGACCTGAGCAGGAGGGGTGTAAGGAAAATTACAATCTTAATATGAAATAAGGCATAAGCTGACAAGATCTAATAAAAGAAAGAAAAATGTCAAGAGACTATTGAATTCACAGAAAAGCACAAGATTCATTGATTAATTAAAACCACTTGGTTCAGGAGATAAACCACTGAAGATTAAAAGGTATGCTACAACATACTCTTCAACACAGAGGGTGTCAGATAGTAGAGGGGACATGTATGTACTTCACAACTAAGAATTCTCACTTGAGCATCAATTTGCACATTAATCTCAACCATTTTTAAACTAGTTGAAATCCAGAAGTAGCCAGTAAAGCTGGAAAGAATTAATTGAAGCTCACGTTGGAGAAAACAACTCTTAAAATACAGAATTGATACTAAACAAGATACAATATCAAAAGATGAATCAGGAAATGCATTTTTTTATATTTGCACCTGATGTTATAGCTTGCTGACATGTAAAAGGAAGCAATAGATGCTTTTGTCAATTGCTTCAACATCAGAACAAATACAATGCTATTAAATTTTTCTCAAGAAGAATTTAGATTAATGGCATCGACAGACTTATGGAATAGTACGACAATGAGGCTTTAAAGTTAGAATTAGTAAGATATTCTATGACTTCAGCACCCTTCCCTTTATCCCTAATGGGCTAATACGGAGATAAAGATAATGGGGTATGCAGAATAATTAATTATGAGAACATAGGGTTCAGCAGTAAGTTATTGATTAATTGAAGCATCTGAAGTAATTTTTCTAGATCTTGTTGGTATGATTAAGTAATGAAATTGTTGGCACTACTGAATAATCTGAGTTGGAAACTGGCAAATATTGTATATGTTCACAGAGTTTGGAAATAAGCACTACACCAAACAATTGAGGACTGTGAAAACTTTATCTGTCAAGTATGTTGTACACACATTGGTTCTTGTCTCAATGTCTTTACTGAGGATATGACACAGTTGCATCACATTCTCATATGGTTGTATGGTATGTACAACATTACTAACACCATGGCAGATTTTTCCTGCTGTCATTATTCTTGCTCAACCATTAGGTGAAGCTCTAAATTAAATATAAATTGTAGATTAATTCTAGTAGTTCAAAGCTTAGTTATAGTAGATTATTGAAAATAACCTGCTGTTTCTATATTTTGTTTGAGAAACTCCACATATTTGATGTGGGAAACTTGATGGGTGGGTGGGGGAGGGGTGAAAAACAACTCCGGAATTTCAAATTCTGCTTCAGTACTCATGCCAGCAATAATTACATTAAAAAGCATAAGTAAATCTTCAGTACTTCAGTATTTTATCCAAACATTTACAATATTGTTAATTTGAATAGATTATTAATTGCTAAGTTATTTCTAGATTGTTACAAAAAGTATTCAGAATTAAACTCCACCACTAATGTAGTACTGGTGTTCCTATGTAACCGCTGCACTTGCCCTTCCAAATGGAAGTGGTTATGGGTTTAGGAGGTGCTGTCTAAGATGCTTCAGTGAATTTCTGCAGTTCCTCTTGTGGATGGTCAAGTCCAAAGAGATCTAGGTAGGTGGATCGGCCATGCTAAAAATTGCCCCATAGTGTCCAGGGAAGTGTAGGTGAGGTGGATTAGCCATGGTAAATGCAGGGCTACAGGGGCAGGGTGGAATGCCCTTTTAGAGGGTTGGTGTAGCCTGAATGAGCTAAACGGCCTCTGTCTGCACTGCAGGGATTCACACTGCTGTTTCTGAACATTGGTGGTGTAAGGAGTGGTCGTTTGTAGATATGGTGCCAGTCAAGTGGGTTGCTTTGTCCTCTATGGTGTCAAGCTACTTGAGTGTTTGAACTGTGCTCCTCCAGGCAAGCAGGGAATATTCCATCACATTGCTGACTTGTGTCCTTTAGGTACTGGACAAGCTTTGGTGAGTTACTCCCTGTCGTATTCACAACCTCTGACCTGCCTTGTAGCCATTATGTTTATACGGCTAATTCAGTTCAGTTCCTTGTCAATGATAAATAACCCTCAGGATGTTAATAATGGAGGATTCCGTAATGCTAACACCACTGAATGTCAAGGTGAGGTGGTTAGATTGTTTGTTTCTTACTGGAAATAATAATTTCTTAGCATTTGTGCGGCATGAATGTTACTTGCTATGTTCCAGCCCCAAATTTTGTCCAGGTCTTGCTGCATTTGGATATGGACTGCTTCAGTATGTGACAAGTCACAAACAATACTGAATATTGTGCAGACATCAATGAACTTCTGCTTTATGATAGTGGATGATTTGATGCAGTTGAAGATAGTCGGACTGAGAAACCCACGTAAAGATGTTCTGGCATTGAGATGACTGACATCGAACAGCTGCAAGCACTTCCTTTGTGCCAGGATGACTACAACCAGCAGAGAGTTTTCTCACTATTCCCATTTACTCCAGCTTTGCTACATTTCCTTGATGCCACACTCGCTTAAATGCAGTCATGATGTCAAGGGTAGTCACTCTCATCTTGCCTCTGAAAATTTGCTATTTTGGCCATGTTTGAACCAAGGCCGTAATAACCTCAGGAACTGAGTGGCCCTGGCGGAACCCAGATGTCAGTAAGCAGGTTATTACCAAGCTGGTGCTGCTTGATAGCACTTGATAACACCTTCCATCTCTTTACAATCAAGAATAGACTGGAGCAAAAATTAGATTAGTTCACTTTGTGTTTACAGTAACTGAGCACAGACATTCTTTTAACATTTCTTAGTCTCTTATTTATAAAAAAAACAATTGTGATTATTATTTCAGCACAACTGCAAAGATGCAATTTACCAACAATAATCACAATCTAAAATGTACAACTTACTGGCCTCTCTAATACCACAGGAAGAGATGGCAAAAACTCCGGTTTCTCTTTTGAAATAGGCAGGCTAGCAATTTTCATCAGGAATTCTCTGCTGTAAGTAATCCTCTCTGCATCTGGAATGGAAATGAAAATGGGTAAACCAAATTGGACATTTTATTAATGCAGCAACAGATTTTTGTCGTTTAGTCCAACTACTCTCTAGAATTATGGGAGTATCAAAGAATCATGTTAACTCTGTACACCTCACTGCATCTTGCTTTTTCTCTACTGTTATTGCCTTAATTAAGACTTTTTTTGGTTGAACACCTGTGGGAGTTAGTGATCGACTGAGGGTTCTTCTTCATAGACCATTTACTACTAGTGACTGGACTTTAATTTGAACTTGCAGAATACCAAATATGAGTGGCAGGAAATATTTTGGCATTGAAAATAAAGAATGCTGCTACATAATCATCTCATTCCTAGACATAACTTTTTTGATGCACCAATCAAGTTCATTTATAATTTCAGCCTGATATTATTTATTAATTCATGAAATTTCCATGTCTTTTGTTGCCTATTTCCTGTGCTCTGGAATTCGCTTACTAATGCCTCGTGAAAATCTTACCCCCCATTGTCTATTTAAAGTCTATCTCTTTGACTCCTAACACCTTCAGTAGCTGGAATCCACTTTTTATTCACTTATAACAATGTATAGGAGCAGGAAAAAAACCAAAGAGCACCATTCAAAACAATCTACAGTACTCCAGGTGTGGTCTCTCAAAACTCCCATATGATCATAGCACATGTTCCTTATTCTTGTACCTCAATTCCTTTACAATAAAGGGGAAACGCAATATTAGTTTCTAATTGTTTACCATGCTTGAATGCTAGCTCTGTGTCTCTTGTGCAAGAATACCAAAGTCCCCCTGAAAAAGCAACATTTCTAAATTCATGCCTTAAAACTAAATCAGCTTTTCTACTCTTACAGCAAACGCAAATAACTTCAGACTTCTCCACGCTAATCTTGACTGACACTGCAACCCAATCACCTAACTAGAATAATTGTCTATTCAGCCCCTTTCCATCTTTCTCAAAGTTTATGAACCCCTTCAACCACAGATACATCATTTTTAGTATATTCACTTAATGCATAGATATGGATTGTAAATAGTTGAAACCCCTATACTCATCCTTACAGGATTCGCTAGACCTAGCCTGACAACTTAAATGGTCCTATTTTCCCACTCTTTGTTTCTTGTCTGTTAACCATAAGTCAGTACATTCCTTAACTCCAAGAGCATTATCTTTTCATAAACTTTGTTTGCAGCACCTTTATCAAATTCCATCTTACTCGACTTGTTACTTCCTCAAGACTCTAAATTTGTCAAACACAACTTTGCTTTCATAAAACCATGTTGACTTTGACCACATGATGATTTCCTCAGTTTATTAGCAATTTCTTAATATTGAATTCCAGCATTTCCCTAATGTCAGGGTAAATGGTTTTCATTCCCTGTTTTCCCTCCATTCTGTTGAACTATAACCCAGTGTAGCAATTTTTTAACTTTCTGAATAAAGGTGCTCCATCACCAAATCAGAGGGGACCATTCAGTCTGTGATGTCTACACTGGCTCCCTGGATTAGCAATCCAAATAGTACTATTCCTCTTTTTCTTAACTCAATTTATATTCTTTTCAGATAATAACCTAATTCCCTCTTGAATGCGTCAATTGAATCTGCCTCTACAATACTAAGAGGCAGTACATTCCAGATCTTAACCACTCACTGCAGGAAAATATTTATCCATGTCTAGTTTCACTTCTTTTCACAATTATATTTGCTAACATTCAATTGCTTGTATTATGCTAGAATCTATAATTTTGGAAAGTCATAACCAGCACGTCTAATATTATTGCAATTAAGTCTTTAGAACCCTAATGATATAGGCTATCATGCCATGGGGATCTGTCAGATTTTATCCCCTTAAACTTTCTCAATACTTTTTCTCTGATGTTAATTACCTTTAAATTTCTCACTCTTGTAAGCTGCTTGGTCACTTCCATCACCCTATCTCCCATTCCCTCAATTTCTGCATGTAATTTCTATCTTTTTACTGTGAAGACAAGAATAAATATTTATTCAACATCTCAGCTATTTTCTTATTCCCAGTGATAATTTGTTGTATCTGCTTCCAAAAAAACGATTCTTTACTTTAGAAATCTCCTCTTCTATATACTGGTAAAAGCTCTTGCTCTCAATTCCTAAGTTGCAGGCTAGTTTACTCATAATTTTTTTCTCCCTTTTTGACTTCTTAGTGACATTTTTGATAGTTTTTTTAAATGCTTCCAATTCTCAGGCTTACTCTTACATTTGGACATATTGAAAGTCTCTTCTTTTAACTTCATACTTCCCTTAAGTTCTCAAGGAAGCCAGAGGTTTTTTTTGTTATGGTGGGTTTTTGCATTTTCATAGATGTATTTTGTTGAGCATTCTGAATTTTTTTTTAATGTTTCCAACTTAATTTATCACCAAATCCTTTAGTTTATTTACTCAAACAACATTCGTATCTTATTTGGGACTGGAGTATGTCACTCTCAAACTTAAAATGAAACTCAAATCATCTTATCTTCAATAGCTATTTAACTGAAATTACTAAAACCATTGCCGAATTTGACAATAAACATCTAAAAATAGCTTCACCCCAAGTTGGTTTAACAATATATTGACCCAGGATACTTTTCAAAAGCATTCTCCAAATCAATTTTCCTGATCATCTTTCTCAATTTGATGGATTTGGACGATATGAAGATTGAAATATTCCTACATTATTACATTACCTTGGTAATGATGTTGTAACAAATTATTTTTTGTTTGATACTCTTCCCAAGATTGTTAGTACACCTGTGCCAGGAATACAAGTTATCCACCTGCATTTTCTCACCACTTGCTAATCTTCTGTGGCAAAATACTTTTAAATTCTTATTACTAATATGATATCATCCTTAATTATCAGAGTTACACCTCCTCCATTTCCATTCCTTTTTTTTGTATCTTTATATCCCTTAGTCATCTTGTAATTATGTCTCTATTACTGACTAGATCTAAACCATTTACTTTTTATTTCTGCCACTAGTACACTTACCTTATTGGAAATTCTAAGTGTAGAGAAACAGCTTTTAATTTTACTTTTAAACTTTATTTGCATGGATCTTATTCATTGATGTAATATGACAGTTAACCTCGCTATTCTTCCTTGTGCAACTCTGCTGTTAGTTGCTGCACTGTTATATTGTTCCCTTCATCTAAACTCTTGGCCCTGATATTTTTTAGTTTCTCTCTCCACAAAGCAGTCAAAGACCATTTTTGCTGTGATAGCTGTTGCTAGACTTGTCTCAGAATCGGCCCTGGGCAAACAAGGCTTACCTCTGGATAAAGGAATCATGGTATCTTTGCAAAATTTCAGGACACTATTGAGCATACGTAAGAATGATTAGTTTTGATCATGCAGAATAACCGTTTTGAGCACTGAATTACAGAAACACCAATTAACAATGTAGCTGCAACAATTCTGAAATTAACCTACAGAATGTCTGGAGAGTTGTCGCATTCTTCTGAATTTCACAGCCACATTATGGAGGTCCTGGAGGACCTCCGATGCATTTTTTTTTAATCTGAAGACAATCCTGCAAATCAGAACTTGACCTCAATTATAAGCAATCTGTAAATTCAAGATATGTTAGGAAACACCCTGACACGCAAGGAGAAAATCAATCAGAAAACTGTGGAAAATTTATCAATTCAGAATCCCACTAGGCACTGAGAGAAGCTGTAATTCCATAGTTTGTCAGTGCTACTATTAATTAGTTCCCTACCTGGAGGTCCAGTCTGATGGACAGGCTGAACTTTGAATTGGGCATAGAACCTCTTAGCGAAGGCTGTAGCAGCAGATAAATTTGAGGAACTTGCGTCATAAGAGCACGGGGTTAGGGTCAAGAGTATGTCATATAGCCTTTTCAGCCTACTACACCTTTCTCGACTCCACTTGTTTTCTCTCCAAAAGCTTCAACTTCCTAGCCTGCCAAAATACGAAATTAGTATGGGCAGCATGCTTTATGGGATGAAAGGAAGTAACAATTGCGTATGGGGAACAAGGTGGGTAACTAATTAGGTTATTTGGCTTTGCTGCAATTTCCAAGAGGCTACATGGCTGTGGTGCAACTCACAGCTTGAGAGAGAGATCAGAGGTCTTTAATTTTGGAGGAGAGACAACTGGACTTTAGAGGCTTTGTGTTGGCTGTGGGAAATGGGGCCTGGTAATGGAAAGGGATCAGAGGCCTCATTCAGAAAATTAGGTGGTATGGCACACTGAAATGTGGCTGTTTGGATGCAGAATTGGCTGGCCAAACGACGAGAGCAAATGGTAGTGGATGGAAAATATTCCACCTGGAGGTTGGTGACTAGTGGATGTCCCACAGGGATCTGCTCTTGGGCCTCTGCACTTTGTAGTTTTTAATAAATGACTTGGATGAAGAAGTGGAAGTTTGGGTTAGTAAGTTTGTCATCAGCAAAGGTCAATGGTGTTGTAGATAATATTGAGGGCTCCTGCAGGCTACAATATGACATTGACAGGATGCAGAGCTGGGCTGAGAAGTGGCAGATGAAGTTTGACCTGGACAAATGCGAAGTGATTCATTTTAGAAGGTTGAATTTGAATGCTGAATACAGGGTTAAAGACAGGAACAGGGAGATCTTTAGGTCCATGTCCATAGGTCCCTCAAAATTGCTACCTAAGTTGATAGGGTTGTTAAGAGGGCATATGGTGTTTTGGCTTTCATTAACAGGGTGGGGGTGGTGGCGGGTGGTGGTGGTGGTGGGGGTGGGGGGGGGGGGGGGGGGGTGGGAGTTGAGGTTGAGAGCTGCCAGGTTTTGCTGCAGCTCTATAAAACCCTGGTTAGACTACACTTGGAATATTATGTCCAGTTCTAGTAGTCTCATTATAGGATGTAGATGCTTTAGACTGTGCAGAGGAAATTTACCAGGATGCTGCCTGGATTGGAGGGCTTATCTTATGAAGAGAGGTTGAGTGAGTTTGGCTTTACACACTGGAGAGAAGGAGGAAGAGATGTGACTTGATAGACATGTACAAAATAATGAAAGGCATAGATAGAGTAGATAGCCAGAGACATTTCCCCAGGGCATAAATGGCTGTCATGAGGGGGGTCATAATTTTAAAGTGATTGGAGGAAGGTTTAGGGGAGATGTCAGAAGTAGGTTCTTTACGCAGAGAGTGGTGAGTCCATGGAATGCACTGCCAGTGGTAGTAGTAGAGTCAGAGACATTAAGGACATTTAAGCGACTGCTGGACAAGCACATGGATGGCAATAAATTAAGGGGTATGTAGATTAGGTTGATCTTCAATTAAGATAAATGCTCAGTACAGCATAGTGGGCTGAAGAACAGTACAGCACAATGCAGGTGCTCTGTTCCAGAATGGCAGCAAGTAATTTGGTGGGGTTGCCCAATCATTGGGTTTTCTAAGATGGGAAATTGGATGCAGGAGGTAGGTGCAAAAGCACCTACCTCCTGAATCCACAAAGTCCTCACCTCTATTAAAGCTGCCAGGTTTCCTGATGCCAGATTTCAACTTGAAAATCTGAAGAGCAATGAAGTTCATAGCCTCATTATTCAAAGTTCCAATCTGCCTCCTGCAGGCAGGTTAGTTGTCCAGTTAATTTCTGACCTCGCGTAAAGCTGTAAATTGCTAAGTTGGAGGCAGGTTTGGGCCTGGAAAAAGATTTTTGTGGATGTCAATTGAATATCTGATCCAAACGAACACCCATCCTTTTCTTTTAATGCTAAAATTCTGCCCTTTTTCCTTACTTCTCAAACAATTAATATGGCACTCATGTCCATATCTCCATATGGAAACATCAACATGCATATAACTTAAATTTTGCAGGTGACTCAAATATAACATTCACACCATTTGCTGAAAGATATTAAGTAATCTTTTACAGGAGTTGTCTTGCATACTAATTCAGTACAATCAAATTCTTAGGCCTAAATTTTCATGGAGTTGTGGAATTCCTACAGCTAGAAAACTAGATTCAAAATTCTAGCCCCATTTTCAACAGATCCAATTTTACTGCTGACAGAATAACTCTCTCATGCAAGAAACCCAAATCCAGCTAAGTCATTTGAATTCAGTACTGAATCCCTTATAGAATATGACCCTTGCTCCAGTGAAATTGGTGTCCATTTGAGTATTTGAATTTAGTACTAAGCTTCACAGTGCTGGGATCTAAGTGCAAGGTTTGGCAACTCCAAAAGATTTTTAAAAGTTTAGCTACCTTTGGAAGTAGAATTCTTAATACAATTGTTTCTTTTAGGAGATTTTAATGTTTTGCATGGGCTTTTATGAGTGTGTTTTGGTTTGTACAGTGAAGTGCATAATAAGTAGGACTGAGATGAAAAATTGCTTCACCCAAGCAGCGGTGAGCATATGGAATTTTCTGCCACAGAAAATTATTGGGGTCAGAATATTTAATGTTTTCAAGGAATTAGATATTTCTTATGAATAAAGGGTTCAAAAGGCATGAATAGAATGACTGGGAACAGTGTAATGAGTTGAATGATCAGCCATGAACATATTGAATGACAGAGCAGTTGTTAAGGGCCAAATTGACTAAACCTGCTCATATTTTTGTTTCAATCATTTCACCATGGCTCCTAAACTTACCCACTTTGGATAAAGCTTGGGTTAATATTGTGGCAGGTAAGAGCTGAGGATGATGAGCAGAGGCAATGGTTGGCAAGGATTGCACTAAATTTGACAAAGGGGCATGACAGTTCTTGGGAATAAGTGGGGTACACAGGTTAACACGGTGGATATAAAGGGAAAATTTGAGCTTGTGGAGGGGCATAGATTCACACTAGTTGATGTGGATAGGATGCAAAGAGTGGTTGCAAAGGTGACAGCAAAGAGTGTCCTCTCCCTCTCCTTCTAACTGTAAGTGTCTGTTCCATTTTTTGACTTTTTAAGGGGGTTTGCTTATTGGGACTGTGTATATTCGGAACACCATAATTAAGTCTAGTTTGGATAAATTGAATTCTGTATAGTCCTTTATTCTGTTCTTTGTGTTTCATTGTGTAATTTTGTGAATAAATTTTGTCCGTTTTAAAACTGATAGTCAACCTAACTAAGTTACTCCTGGTAATTTTCATTGTACACTTATCAAAACAAAATTGCAAAGTTATGATCTGGGTTATCTGCTTAAAAATGTTTTGAGTGGTCTGGCCTAATCCATAACAAAACTGTGACAAAGTCCAGAGAATAAGGTGAGCTTTTAACCATCCTGCTTTGGAACTCTGTAGCTGCCTCCACTTTGCTCTGGCATTCCCCACCAAGATGAATGCTGGAAAAGTTGGAAAATTTCCCAACTGAGCTTTTTGGGATCCTGGCAACTCTTGTTCCCTGTCAGATAAGCCCAAAATCAACCCGTTTCATACTGCAACACGGGCTGAACGATTGGTCTGTCTGCTTACTAGTATCCATGCAGGCATTATGGCAGGCTGGTCGGAGGGTCTAGACATTAGAGACTACTCCACCTGAGCTAACATCAACAATATACTCTTTGCATATTTTCTAATGCCTTCATCAATGCTTAATGTTCAAAAAGCTGTATGTACTGTGCTGTGCTGTATCTTAATCAGAGCACTACACTTGAACTGTTCGTCTAAATACCTCTGTAAGAATGCTTCTGAGCTGGTACTTGAAATGGGATTTGTGGGGAGTAGGTGCAGGGGTATTTGATAAATGTGTGTAATGCCACGTGCATGCATGACCAAAATACAGTACAGCCTGAAGTACCCTTTCTGGCATATGCGTATAGAAATGGAAATAAAGTTACAACAATGTACTGCTGGGTAACTTTCATACATGGTAAAATACTCAAGTGTTTGCTTTTCTGAGAATTCATGAATTAGAATAGAAACATTTATTACTAATAGTGAGCGGACAGCAAAACCAACTTTTCCACTTCCAGCACAAGCATTTTTCTAAGATGTTAAGATCGTCATTCTCATATGGGCTTGAAACTAAGAAAACCTTGCATAAGCATTCTACTTAAGTTTTCTTTTTTTAAGATCCAGTGTACTTGTGGTCAAAGACGTTTCCGTATTTACTGGTCTTCACACAGCTGCTATTTTTCTTGCAGTACTATTTGCTGCTCAGGTATTGGTAAAAGGTTGGTTCTTCATGATACAAAAGGCATGTAACATGATAGAATGAGATTAACATAAATCATGATGTAACTTTCACATCAGAAGAGATGGCACCAATCTACAAAAAAAAACTGTTTGATTCTCAAATACAGCTCATTACTATAGTGCCTATGTACAGTTTTAAAAGAAAAGAAAATTCAGATTTCTTCGCTGGCTGGACTAGTAAGTATTGCCCATAGCCAGTTGGCCTGAAGGTAGTGGCGATGAGATATAAGTATGTTATAGTATATAAGGAATTGAAAAACTGTGCTCAGAGCTAAGGAACAAACAGCTCACAGCATGAAATACTCAAGACTGGTATCTCAATGTACAGGTAGAAATAATGGATTGAAGCACAATATAAGGAATAGTGGAAACTGGGGCGGGGAGCCAGTTTCGGGTTTAAAAAAAATTCCAAGGGACAAAACGCAAATGAGAAAATTCTGAAGGCAGGGCAAAGACATTGGAAGACTTCTATTAATGGGCTGCACATGGAAAGACTAAGGTGTGGGGAAAAGGAGCTCAAAACATTTCAAAGCTTAGCTACAAACCATCAATGCTCTAGAAAGGAAAAACAGAATTGGAACACTTTATCTGTTTAAGTGGAAAGATTATTCTCCCTCCCATAGCCACAGTGATTAAATGAGACTTGAGTTCCTTTGTTCACTGGCGTTATTCAAGCATATGTAAAGGGAACCACACACTTCCAAAGATACTCCATGGATCAAATTGAACAAGGTTATGGATATACTATTTCCAGGTATTCCAGGTCTGATATAGTTATCCAGTTACCAGTTTGATTCTACACACTACGTTGTTGTTTTACCAATCGCAATTCATTTTATCACTTATCATAACACCATTTCTTTATCCTTATAAAAAGTACTAGCTAAATTCTGGCAATACCAGCTAGACATATTGTTCCTAACCAGTTTGAGCAGCTTGTATTTGAATGTTTCAAGTTGACAGCACTTTCATCACCTCAACAACAAAAAAAATCCTGAGAAAAGGAAATTAAATTCAGAGAAATTGAAACCATGTAGCAATAGAAAAGTTCAAGCAGTTGAAATAAAATACAAAAAAGTGAAAACATTCCTAGGTGAGATTAAGGAGAATCCCAGCATGGCCTATCTCAATGTTAGCAGGACTCAAACCAACATTTATGCAAGCAGGATGTTGAGCCTTACTTGGAACAGTGGTGAGTTGCCAATTAAGTACGATTATTACTTGTTTAAAAACCCTGTTCATGGCCTAACTCAATTTACTTTTCAACTTTCTATCCGTTAGGTACGGAGAAAATGTGACATGGAAATTATAGAGGGTACCTGGTGGATTCAGCTCACCACTTGCTCCAAATAACATCTATGTGAGACATTGGTCACCAAAAGTTTAGGCATGCTCCATGAGCATCGATCACATACACCCCATGCCCATTGTTACTGCTAACCTCTAATAATCCTCATAGCACATCTCAAATCCAAGTAAAGGATGCTTTTTCACATCAACGCTGCAACAGCAATAATTATTGTAATGCTGTAGCAAGGATTCTACATGCAGGCACATACTCAGCTCATGAAGTCGATTGAGCTGCATCTCTGGGACTTCCATTCGCTGTTATAACGCACACCCATACAGAGCTTATCCAGATGCTCACAGCATCCCTGTCTTGCCTTTTTGCATTTACTGTTTCAGCAGATAAAGGTGACTCATTATTTCAGACTTGCCTTGTTATATAGCTCAAACACAATGGAAGGAAGCTGGTTTAGGCTGTTAGGAGGCCTCTTTCAAATCAAGGGGGATAGTCTGCACTCATGCCGTCCTAGCATGGTAAGTCAAGGACAACCTCTGGTACCAATCCAGGGCTTGTAAACAGTCCATCAGCTACTTGGGATGTTGGGAGAGTTAGGCTGCACTACATATAGGGGGCAAGGAGCTGAATAACAGGCAGCCCAACACATGCCTCAATTCTTTCTGCCTTTTTTCTTTGTGGGTTAGAATGAGAGGAAGGTATTTAGCGAGGGGAATTGAGAGGCACGGCTGTTAATTTTAGTGTAGGTGAGGAGGTATTCTGAGTGAGTGATTAGGCAGTGCTGAGGGCATGCAGAGTTAGTAGTGTTGGGGGTTTGGATGCATGACAACAAGTGATTATAGAGTCATAGAGATGTACAGCATGGAAACTGACCCTTCGGGCCAACCTGTCCATGCTGACCAGATATCCCAACCCAATTTAGTCACACCTGCCAGCACCTGGCCCATATCCCTCCAAACTCTTCCTATTCATATACCCATCCAAGTGCCTTTTAAAATGTTGCAATTGTATCAGCCTCCACCACATCCTCTGGCAGCTCATTCCATACACGTACCACACTCTACTTGAAAATGTTGCCCCTTAGGTCTCTTTTATATCTTTCCCCTCTCACCCTAAACCTATGCCCTCTAGTTCTGGACTCCCCCACCCTAAACTTTGTCTATTTATCCTCTCCACGCCCTTCAAAATTTTGTAAACCTCTATAAGGTCACCCCTCAGCCTCCGACGCTCAGGGAAAACAGCCCCAGCCTGTTCAGCCTCTTCCTGTAGCTCAGATCCTCCAACCCTGACAACATCCTTGTAAATCTTTTCTGAATCCTTTCAAGTTTTACAACATCTTTCCGAAAGGAAGGAGACCAGAACTGCGCGCAATATTCCAACAGTGGCCTAACCAATGTCCTGTACAGCTGCAACATGACCTCCCAACTCCTGTACTCAGTACTCTGACCAATAAAGGAAAGCATACCAAACGCCTTCTTCACTATCCTATCTACCTGCGACTCCACTTTCAAGGAGCTATGAACCTGCACTCCAAGGTCTCTTTGTTCAGCAACACTCCCAAGGACCTTACCATTAAGTGTATAAGTCCTGCTAAGATTTGCTTTCCCAAAATGCAGCACCTCACATTTATCTGAATTAAACTCCATCTGCCACTTCTCAGCCCATTGGCCCATATGGTCCAGATCCTGTTGTAATCTGAGGTAACCCTCTTCGCTGTCCACTACACCTCCAATTTTGGTATCATCTGCAAACTTACTAACTGTACATCTTATGCTTGCATCCAAATCATTTATGTAAATGACAAAGTAGAGGGCCCCGCACTGATCCTTGTGGCTCTCCAGTTTGAAAAACAACCCTCCACCACTACCCTCTGTCTTCTACCTTTGAGCCAGTTCTGTATCCAAATGGCTAGTTCTCCTTGTATTCCATGAGATCTAACCTTGTTAATCAGTCTCCCATTGGGAACCTTTGAACATGTTCCAAGCATTAATCATTGGTAAAGCCTTGGTGGGAGGTGGGTACAATTAGAGATAGAAAGAATGAATGTGAGCTCTCAAGTGTGAGATTGCACTTATGCTGGTGAAGTCAAGAAGATCTTTGAGCTTCATTCTGCAGTGCCAAGCATTCCTCCAGATGGCTGACTATACTGACTGTTCTAACCCAGTTGCCGATTAGGCTGGCAAGGTCAGGCATTGTAACCTCCACTCATGGTCATGAGAGAGGAGAACACCATCCCCATTGACTCCCGTAGAACCCATCCAGCTGGAACTTCAGGGTGGCAATTTCCACATTTCCATGACCATGGCAAATGTCAGGGACCATATAGGACAGCTTTAGACTTTAGTGCTTGTCCAGTTACACAATGGGCTTTTAAAACACCAAGCGTTGAGTGCAAAGGTATGCTTGTGAAAAATGGGATAGCCATTGAGTGGCAAGTTGTTCTGGGAACAGCACTCGGCAAGATAGGGGTGGAATCAGATAGATAATTAATTCAGTGAGTTTGGTACAATGAGAGAAATTGCTAGACTTCACAGTGAAAACCTTCCAAACTGTTCTATGGAACTCGGACATTGCCAAAACGTTCAACATTGGCAATGGACCAAATGAAACACAGGACTGGGTCTCTTAGAAAACAACTGAGTTACAGAATCACTTCAAAATTAAATAGTCTAAAACTGAACAAGTTCATATCCTTGTGCTAAGTACTTCCTGCAGCAGATGATGTTATAAATCATAAAAATATTAACAAATTTGAAATACTTCTTACTCAAGCCAAGAAATGAATTATAATTAATGAATATGGGATGGTGGTATTTTTTCTACATCAGATAGTATTCAGAATAGTGGAACTATTCCAGACATGCAACAAGACTATCACCCTCAGTGCTGAATTCAAGCCAACAAAATCAAGATGTGGAGAAGCCAACATTTCAGATATAACTCTTCAGCCCTGATGCTACCTGATTTGCTGTCTTCTTCCAGCCTCTTGTTTATCTACTGTGGATTCCACCATTTGCAGTTTTTTGTCTCTAAACAAATCATGATGTCCAGTCAGAACTCCAGAGCATCTCAACCTGAGATTTAGATTTTCAGAGGTGGGAGTAGAGAAATAAGGATAATGGTGATAATAGTGGTAATGAATAGGGAAGGTTTAGAGGGATATGGGCCAAGTGCTGGCAAATGGGACTGGATTAGGTTATGATATCTGGTTGGAATGGACAAGTTGGCCCAGAGGGGTCTGTTTCCTTGCTATTTATATTTCCATCCAGATGCCTTTTTAAATGCTGTAATTATACCAGCCTCCACTTCCTCTGGGAGCTTATTCCATACACTCACCACCTCCTGCATGAAAAAGTTGCCCCTTAGGTCCCTTTTATCTTTCCCCTAAACCTATGCCCTCTAGTTTTGGACTTCCCCATCCCAGGGAAAATACCTTATCTATTTATCATACCCGTGTCCCTCATGATTTTACAAACCTCTATAAAAGATCACTCTCAACTTCTGACACTCCAGGGAAAACAGTCCTAGCCTATTCAGTCTCTCCCTACAACTCAAATCCTCCCTGTTGCCAAATCTTGGCAACATCACTAAGTCTTTATTTTCTGAACCTTTTCAAGTTTCACAACATCCTTCCAAATTGCATACAATATTCCCAACCAATGTCCTGTACAGTTGCAACATGACCTCCCAAATCTTATGCTGACCAATAAAGGAAAGCATACCAAATGCCTTCTCTATCCTATCTACTTGCGACTCTACTTTCAAGGAACTATGAACCTGCACTCCAAGGACCCATTGTTCAGCAACTCTCCCCAGGACCCTACCATTAAGTGTACGTGAGAGTGAGGAGCAGAGGACTGCTGGGAAGGTGAGTAAAACAGTTTTTAAAAAAAACATACCTCAGGCATCAGGGCCTCCATCTGTCAAGAGGTGAGAGTAAGGAGCAAAGGACTGCTGGCTATACATTTGGGTAGCAGCTGAATCCTGAGACACTACACTTGTAGTGTCTCCCACCCTTCCTTCCTCTAACCAAAAATAGGGGACTCTCACGTGTTACTAAGGCAAGGCATTTCAATTTATATTTCTCGTGTATCATGTGATAGATTAAGTGTTTACTATTAATTAGTTAGTTGAAGAAGACCATAAAAAAACTAGAAATTATTTAACTCAAATTTATATAAACTAAGTAGAGATGGCTGGACAGGTGATGTGCTGTAGCTGTATAATGTGGGAGCTGGCTGATCCCATTGTGAACGGCAGTGACTACATCTGCAGCAAGTGTTGGTTGCTGGAAGAACTCCGGATCAGAATTGAAGCTCACATTGCAGATCATCAAACACTGCAGCACATTCGGGAGGGGGAAGAGTTACCAGTTTCAGGAGGCAGTCACACCTGGTAGCTTAAGTAATTCAAACTCTGAAATGATCAGGGACAACAGGGTGTGACTGAATGAGGAAAGCAGGGGGATTTTGAGTTCAGGAGTGGAGGAGCCCTTGACTTGTCCAACAGTTATGAGATTTTTGCTCCCTGTATGGATGAGGAAAAGGGCTGTGGACAGGCTAGGCCAGCTGGCCACAGCACCATGGTGCAGAAGGCCATTCAAGAGGGAGGAGCAAAAAAGACCAGTAGCTGTTATAGGGGAATTCTATAACTAGAGGGACAGATAGTATCCTTTACGAGCTGGATCGGGAGTCCCACATGGTGTGTTGTCTGCCTGGTGCCAGGGTGTAGGACATCTCTGACTGGTTTAAAAGGATATTGGAGCGGGAGGGGGAGGATCCAGTTGTTGTGGTCCACATTGGCACTAACAACATAGGTAAGGCTAGGAAGGAGGACCTATGTGGGGATTATCGAGCACTAGGAAGGAAATTAAAGAACAGATCCTTGAAGGTCATGATCTCCGGATTACTGCCTGAGCCACTGCTAATTGGCATAGGGATAGGAAAATTATGGAAGTCAACACATGGCTAAGGAGATTGGTGTGGGAAAGAGTTATTCCATTTCGTGGGACAGTTTTGGAACTGGAGGATCTGTACCATGGGATTGTCTTTACCTGAACCGATCTGGAACCAGTGTTCTGGTGAAAAGATAAATAGGGTGGTCACGAGGACTTTAAACTTGAGTTGGGGGGGGGGGGGGGGGGGGGTGGAGGCAGGGAAAGGGAAAGCAACAGGGAGTATGGAGTCAAGAAAGAAAGCATCGGCTTAGTGTGTGTGCAGGGTTTAAGTTCAAGGCAGGCTAGGGATGAAGCAAATAGGAATGATAACTTAGGACGTATTACTAGAGATGTTGGAAATCATAAGAAAATTAGCTTTAAGGCGCTTTATCTAAATGCTCATAGTATTCGTAACAAAGCAGATGAATTAACGGCACAAATCATCATGAATGATTATGATGTGATAGGCATCACAGAGACGTGGTTTCAGGAGATTCAGGTCTGGCAGTTAAATATTCAAGGATTTACAATTTATTGAAAAGACAGGGAGACTGGCAGAGGGGGCCTTGTTAGTTAAGAATGAGATTAAATGTATGGCACTGAATGATATAGGGTCAGAGATGATATGGAGTCTGTGTGGGTGGAGTTGAGGAACCACAAAGGCAAAAAAATCATAATGGGAGATATGTACAGACCGCCCTGCAGTGGTCAGGATCAGGGACACAAGATGTACCAGAAAATAAATAGGACATGTCAGAAAGACAAGGTCACAGTGATCATGAGGGACTTCAATATGCAGGTGGACTGGGTAAATAATGCTGCCGGTGAACAATGAATCCAAAGAAAGGGAATTCACTGAATGCTTATAGGATGGCTTTTTGGAACAGCTTGTGATGGTGCCCACAAGGAAGCACGCTATTCTGGACTTAGTGCTATGAAACGAACCAGACTTTATAAAAGATCTTAAAGTAAGGGAATACTTAGGAGGCAGGGACCATAATATGGTGGAATTCAGTCTGCTGTTTGAAAGAGAGATGGCAAAATCTGATGTAATGGTGTTACACTTAAATAAAGATAATTACAGGGGCATGAGGGGTAAACTGACGAAAATTGACTGGAAGCAGAGCCTATTGGGGAAGACAGTAGAGCAACAATTGCAGGAGTTTCTGGATGTAATTGAGGACACAGTACAGAAGTACATCCCAAAGAAAACAAAGATTATCTGGGGAGGGGTTAGACAGCCATGGCTGACAAAGGAAGTCAGGAAATGTATCAAACTATAATAGAGTTTATACAGTGGTCAAGAGCACCGGGAAATTAGAAGATTGGGAAAACTACAAAAACAAACCAAGGATTACAAAGAAAGAAATAAGGAAGGAGAGGATCATATATGAAGGTAAGCTAACCAGTAATATTAGAAACTATAGTAAAAGTTTATTTCAATACATAAGAAACAAATGAGAGGCAAAATATAAATTGGGCTGCTCCAAATTATGGGCCAGCACGGTGGCACACTGGTTAGCACTGCTGCCTCACAGCACCAAAGACCTGGGTTCAATTCCCGACTCAGGCTGTGTGGAGTTTGCACATTCTCCCCGCGTCTGCGTGGGTTTCCTCTAGGTGCTCCGGTTTCCTCCCACAGTCCAAAAATGTGCAGGTCAGGTGAATTTGCCATGCTAAATTCCCCGTAGTGTTAGGTAAAGGGGCAAATGTAGGGGAATGGGGGGGTGGCAGGTTGGTGTGGACTTATTGGGCCGAAGGGCCTGTTTCCACACTGTAAGTAATCAAATTAATGCTGGAAGGCTAGTGCTGGGAGATAAGGAAATAGCTGAAGTACTTTGTGTCTGTCTTCACAGTGAAAGACAGGAGTATTATACCAACAATTAAGGAGAGTCGGGGGCAGAGTTGAGTGTGGTAGTCATTATAAAAGAGAAAGTGCTAGAAAAGCTAAAAGTATAAATTGATAAATCTCCTGGCCCTGATGGGCTACATCCTAGAGTTCTGAGGGATGTGGCTAAGGAAAGAGCTGAGGCACTGACTGTGATATTTTTTAAAAATCACTGGAGTCAGGGAAAGTCCTACATGATTGGAAAATCGTTGTTGTAACACCCTCGTTCAAGAAAGGATCAAGACAAAAGATGGAAAATTATCGGCCGATTTGCCTAACCTCAGTTGTAGTTAACATTCTAGAATCCATCATTAAGGATGAGATTTCTAAATTCTTGGAAGTGCAGCATCAGTTTAGAACAAGGCAGCATGGATTTAATAAGGGGAGGTCGTGCCTGACAAACCTGTTAGAATTCTTTGAAGAGATAACAAGTAGGTTATACCAGGGAAACCCAATGGATGTTGTCTATCTAGAGTTCCAAAAGTCCTTTGATAAAGTGCCTCACAGGAGGCTGCTGAGTAAGGTGAGGGCCCATGGTGTTTGAGGTGAGCTACTGGCATGGATTGGGGATTGGCTGTCTGACAGACGACAGAGAGTTAGGATAAAAAGGTTCTTTTTTTGGAATGGTAGCTAGTGACAAGTGGGATCCCGCAGGGTTCAATGTTGGGGCCGCAGCTATTCACCTTTATATATTAAATGATCTGGATGAAGGGACAGGGGGCATTCTGGCGAAGGTTACCGATGATACGAAGTTAGGTGGACAGGCAGATAGTACTGAGGTGGTGGGGAGGCTGCAGACAGATTTAGACAGTTTAGGAGAGTGGTCCAGGAAATGGCTGACAAAATTCAATGTGAGCAAGTGTGAGGTCTTGCACTTTGGGAAAATAAAATACAGGCACGGACTATATTATTTTTTAAACGGTAAGAAAATTCATAAAGCCAAAGTACAAAGGGATCTGGGAGTGCTGGTCCTGGATTCTCTAAAGGTTGATTTGCAGGTTGAGTCCATGATTAAGAAAGCAAATGTAATCTTGTCACTTATCTCAAGAGGGTTGGAATATAAAAGCAACGACGTGCTTTTTCTGAGACTTTATAAAGCTCTAGTTAGGCCCCATTTAGAATACTGTGCCCAATTTTGGGCCCCACATCTCAGGATGGACATACTGGCACTGAAGCATGTCCAGCAGAGATTCACACGGATGATTCCTGGAATGATAGGCCTAACATGATGAACGGCTGAGGATCCTGGGATTGTATTCATTAGAGTTGAGAAGGTTGAGGGGAGACCTAATAAAAACTTACAAGAGAATGCATGGCTTACAAAGGTTGGACGCTGGGAAATTGTTTCTGTTAGGCGGGGAGACTGGGACCCGTGGGCGTCAATTTAGAATGGAAATGAGGAGACATCTTCTTCAGCCAGAGGGTGATGGGCCTATGGAATTCATTGCCGTGGAGAGCAGTGGAGGCCAAGATGTTGGGTGTCTTCAAGGCAGACATTGATAATTCCTTGGGAGATGAAGAATTTAGGGCTACAGGGAGAGTGCGGGTAAGTGGAATTGAAATGCCCATCAACCATGATTAAATGGTCGAGTGGACTAGATGGGCTGAATGGCCTTGCTTCCATTCCTATGTCTTATGATCCAAGTCCTACCCTGATTTGCTTTTCCAAAATGCAACATCTCGCATTTATCTAATTTAAACTCCATCTGCTACTCCTCAGCCTATTGGACCATTGGATCAAGATCCCATTGTACAAAGGTAATCTTCTTCACTGTCCACTACACCTCCAACCTTGGTGTCATCTCCAAACTTACCAACTATACCTCCTATGTTCACATCCAAATCACTTATATAAATGAAGAAAAATAGTGGACCCAGCACCGATCCTTGTGGCACTCCACTGGTCACAGGCCTCCAGTCTGAAAAACAACCCTCCACCACCACCCTCTGTCTTCTAACTTTGAACCAGTTCTATATCCAAATGGCTAGTTCTCCCTGTATTCCATGAGCTCTAACCTTGCTAACCAGTCTTCCATGGGAAACCTTGTTGAACACCTTACTGAAGATCACGTCCACTGCTCTGCCTTTATCAATCCTCTTTACTACTTCAAAAAACTCTATCAAGTTCATGAGACATGATTTCTCATGCACAAAGCCATGCTGACGATCCTTAATCAGGCCTTGCCTTTCCAAATACATGTAAAGTCTGTCTCTCAGGACTCCCCGCCACCCACCCCAACCAACAATCTGCCCACCACTGATGTCAGGCTCACCGGTCTATAGTTCCCTGGGCTTTCCTCACCACCTTTCTTAAAGAGTGGCACCATGTTAGCCAACCTCCAAGTCTTCCAATACCCCACCTGTGACTATCAATGATACATATATCTCAACAAAGGGGCCCAGCAGTCACTTCCTTAGCTTTCCACAAATTCTAGGGTACACCTGATCAGGTCCTGGAGATTTATCCACTTCTTTGCATCTACTATCATCTCCTCTATAATATCGACATTTTTTTCACGGATGCAAAATAGTAATTTAGTATCTCTCCCATCTCCTGCGGCTGCATACAGGCTGCCTTGCTGATCTTTTGAGGGGCCCTATTCTCTTGCTAGTTACCCTTTTGTCCTTAATATATTTACAAAATCTTTTTGGATTATTCTGAGCCCTATTTGCCAAAGCTATTTCATGTCTTTTTTTTTGCCCACCTGATTTCCCTCTTAATTATACTCCTACTGCCTTTACACTCTTCTAAAGGATTCACTTGATCACTCCTGTCCACACTTGACATATGCTTCCTTCTTTTTCTTAACCAGAACCTCAATTTCTCTAGTCATCCAACATTCCCTACACTTACCAGCCTTTCCTTTCACCCTAACAGGAATATACTGCCTCTGGACTCTCGTTATCTTATTTTTGAAGGCTTCCCATTTTCTAGCCATCCTTTACCTGAGAACATCTGCCCCCAGTCAAACTAAGTTGATTATATCTACTTTAAAAAAAGCAAAATAAAAAGTCCTATTATATCACTTGATACAATAATTCAAAATGTAATTCATTCATATGTCAATAAATGATTATGGTTCAGGAGCAGGTTACTTTTTGACTTACTGAGAGGAGTGAAATAAGCATTCACATATTTTAAAGTAAATGATTTAATGAAACTCAGTTAATTAAACTTAAAGTTTAAATTAGATAAAGTTTAAAGTAAAAAGGCTGAGTTACAAAGAATAAGAAAATATTCCAGACAGAGGGTGATATGAATGGTACAAAGATCATTAACAGACAGTGGCACCAAATCTTCCAAGGAATGGAAAATCCCCCTTTTTGCGTTTGGAACCAAGCTCAGCATTTCTCACCAGCACTTTCCATCCTGACTCCTTTTTAGAGGAGTGAACCTGAAATCCAACTGGTCCCTTCTGGTGAAAGATACAGGAGAAATCAAACCATGAAGCCTTTTTATTAAAAATGGTAATAGACACAACTGTGTTATTTTTAAATGATCCAAGGCTGTATTAGTATTCATTATCCCATTGCTGATATTTCTTGGTTTAGGTGAATATCTACACTTCACCCTGAGAGTGGTCAACTAACATTCCCAGTCAAACGCCAACAGTAAGTATTCCCTCCAAAACTCATGGAGATGCTCTCTGACCTCCCAGCCCTCTAATCTCCCTTCCCACACTGCCCTTCTTCCCTACCCCTCACATCCCCAAATCAAAATCCTTTCAATGACTTGGCATGCAGGAAGGAGTGAGCCCTTTCTGTGATCTAGAAATTGGTTGGGGAAGGAGTACACAGATCATGAGGACATGGTACTATTGAGTTGGAGCTAGGTGGTGAGCACTGCGTACTAGATGGAACAAGGTGGCAAATATTGCCATGTGGGGACTGAGTGTTACTGGGGACGATGGAGTTAAGTTGATCAGCAGGATTTGAGCAGCTATGAAAACCTGAAGTAAAATCCCATGTAGAAAAATGGATAAGCATAGGGCAAACAGCTTATATCCATACAGTTCTCGCCCATCACAGAGCAATCTGGGGAATTGTAAACCCTGCAATTGAAAGCTTATACTTTTCACATAAGTCTGTACCTATGTTAGGATTTCCTCAAAGACCCAAGGCACATCAGAATGGAAGCTGAGGCAAAGGGGTCTTCCCATATTGGAAGATTTGAGGAAGTGTGCCTTAGTTCCTTCTCTTTCAGCAGGGATCAGTTCTACTTGAATGCAGATAATTCAGTTTATAATAGATGTTCCTTAACATTATACCTGTATAGATCTCTTCAGTTGTACAATATAAATCCTATATTTACCCTTCTTTGTGCCATCTCCCTGACCAGAATGACGTCTTTCTATTGGTCGTTCCTGTCCTTTAAGATCTTGCTTGCTTCTAAAGGTTGGAACATCACTCCACTTGGTTTCCCGTTGTGCATATCCACTTGAAATGGTCTGCAAAGTTTTTAAACAATGGTTATACATAATATTATTTTCTATCATTATTTATAGAACAGCTGGAAGAAAAACAAATTTGGAAGGCAGTAAAAAAATTAGAGAGATCACACAGAATTTTGTTTTATCTATTTCGCTCACTCAGCAACAGGTCCAATTCTTTAGACCCACTCTCATCTTTGTGAGTTCAAATTTCTTCTCTGCCCCAATATCTAATATTCTTGACCTATTGTTGTATTTGTACTTTTTAACCATAATAAAGTTGGCAAATTTTAGACTGTGTGCAGCTGTGTGGCTGCATGGCTGGTTTTGGAGGGCTTCAGATATGTGGATCATTGGGATCATTCTGGGGAAGGTGGGACCTGTACAAGAAGGACACCAACATCTTGCGTGTGAGGTTTACAAGTTCTTCATGAGGGTTTAAACTAGATTGGCAGGGGAGTAGGAACCTGAGCTACAGATCAGATGATGGAGTAGGTAGTGAACATACAGATACAACGTGCAGAGAGTCTATGTGGAGGGATAGGCACTTGATAGAGAAGAGGCGCAGTCAGTATGATGGGCTGAAGTGGGTCTATTTGAATACAAGTAGTATCAGGAATAAGGGTGACTAACTTAGAGCATGGATAAGTACTTGGAACTATGTTCCTGTGGCTATTACAGGAAACTTGGGTATCATGGGCAGGAATGGTTGTTTAATGTTCCAGGGTTTAGATGTTTCAAAAGGAATGGTGGGGGAGGTGGATGGAAAGAGATGGAGTGGCGTTGCTAATGTGAGATAGTATTAGAGCTGCAGAAAGGGAGATCATTGAAGAGAGTTTATGTACAGAGTCAGTATGGGTGGAAGTCAGAAATCAGAAAAGAGGAGTCATTTTATTGGGAGTTTTCTGCCACCCCCCCAAACAAAGGAGCAAATTGGGAGGCAGATTTTGGAAATGTGTAGAATTAACAAGGTTGTTGTCATGGGTGACTTTAACTTTCCTAATATTGATTAGAACCTAATTAGTTCAAATAGTATGGATGGAGCTATTTTTGTCAGGTGTCCAGGAAGGGTTCCTAATGCAATAGGCCAATAAGAGAGGAGGCCATAGTGGACTTGGTGCTCATCATGCCAGGTGTCAGATCTCTTGGTGGGAGAGCATTTTGGTGATTGTAATCACAACTCCATGACCTTTACTATAATCATAGAGGGATGGGGCAGACAAAATGGGAAAGTATTTAATTGGGGGAGGGGGAATTACAATGCTCTTAGGCAGGAACTGGGGAGCCTAGATTGAGAACAAACATTCTCAGGAAATACACAATAGAAAGGTGGAGGTTGTTTAGGAGGCACCTGTTGGTAGTGCTGGACAGGTTTGTCCCACTGAGGCAAGGAAGGGATGGCTGGTTGAAAGAACTTTGGGTGACAAGGGATGTGAAACATCCAGTTAAGAGGAAGGAAGCTTGCTTAAGGTTGAGAAGGCAAGGATTATACAGAGCTTTAGATGGTTACAAGATAGCCAGGAACGAACTGAAGATTGGACTTGGGAGAGCTAGAAGGTGCCATGAAAAAGCTATAGCGGGTAGGATTATGGAAAACCCTAAGGCATTCTACACTTGAGGAACAAGAGGATGGCCAGAGTGAGGATTGGGCTGATTCAGGGACAGTTGAGGGAACTTGTGCCTGGAGTCGGTGGAAGTAGGGGATGTCCTAAATGAATACTTAGGGTCAGCATTCACTACTGAAGAGGACCTTGGTATTTCTGAGGATAGTGTTTCACACTGACTGACTGATATGCTAGAATGGATTGATGTTAGGAGGAGGATGCACTGAAGATTTTGAAAAACAAGGAAAGATAAATCACCTGGGCGAGACAGGTTAGTACAAAGTTAAAAATCACACAACACCAGGTTATAGTCCAGCAGGTTTAATTGGAAGCACACTAGCTTTTGGAGCGACACTCCTTCTTCAGGTGATAGTGGAGGGCTCGATCGTAACACAGAATTTATAGCAAAAATTTACAGTGTGATGTAACTGAAATTAATTGTCTGTTAAGCCTTTCATCTATTAGAATACAGTGATAGTTTCACTTCTTTCATGTGTAAATCACAAAACCTTTTTTTAAAGTGCGTTCTCGGGTTAGCTGTTAACAATGGTGATAGCTAGACAATATGTTGAAGGTGTTGGCCCCCTGTGTTCTCTGTCTATGACCTGATGTTTAAATTGTTATCTCACTTTTTAGATTAGAATCTGAGTTTTACATAAATTCATGCAGTTTTTGAGCTCAGAGTTCTACATGAATGCATGCAGCTTTTGAGCAAAGTACAATGTAACTGCAAGTACAAATTCACCCTACAAAATTTGTGTGCATGTGGGTCTTTGTCTGTCTGGGACAGGGGTTGAGAGTGTGTGAGAGAGAGAGAGAGTGTGAGAGAGAGAGAGTGTGAGAGAGAGAGAGTGTGAGAGAGAGAGAGTGTGAGAGAGAGAGAGTGTGAGAGAGAGAGAGTGTGAGAGAGAGAGAGTGTGAGAGAGAGTCTTAAGTCTGTGATGATCATCTGATGAAGGAACGTCGCTCCGAAAGCTAGTGTGCTTCCAATTAAACCTGTTGGACTATAACCTGGTGTTGTGTGATTTTTAACTTTAAGTCCGTGAGGGAGTGTGAGGTTAGTAAAGGAAGTGAAGGAAGAGATTGCTGCACCTTTGGCAATGACCTTTGCATTCTCATAGTCCACTGGAGTAGTGCCAGATGATTGGAGAGTGGAAAATGTTATTCCCTTGTTCAAGAAAGAGAATAGGGATAATCCTGGGAATTACTGATCAGTCGGTCTAACGTCAGTGGTCAGCAAAGTTTCGGAAAAGATTCTGAGAGGCACGATTTATGATTAATCAAACTATGGTATTCCAAGTAGAGATAGTCAGTATGGCTTTGTGAGGGGCAGGCCATGCCTCACAAACCTTATTGAATTCATTTGGAGGATGTGACAAAACATGTTGATGACGGTTGAGCAATGGATATGGTGTACATGGATACTAGCAAGACGTCTGATAAGGTTCACCATGATAGGCTCATTCAGAAAGTAGGGAGGCATGGGATACAGGGAATCCTGTCTGTCTGGATACAGAATTGGCTGTCTTATAGATGATAGGGTGGTGGTAGATGCAAGGTATTCAGCCTGGAGCTCTGTGACCAATGGTATTCCACAGGGATTGGTTCTGGGACCTCTGCTCTTTGGTTTTTATAAATGACTTTGAGGAAGTGGAAGGGTGAGTTATTAAGTTTGCTGATAACACGAAGGTTGGTGGAGTTGTGGATAGTGTGGAGGGCTGTTATAGGTTGCAACGAGACATTGACAGGATGCAAAACTGGGTTGATAAGTGGCAGATGGAGTTCAATCTAGAAAAGTGTAAAGTTATTCATCTTTGGAAGGTCAACTTTGAATGCAGAATACAGAGTTAAAGGTAGGATTCTTGGCAGTGTGGAGGAACAGACGGATCTTGGGGTCTATGTCCATAGATCCCTCAAGGTTGCCACCCAGTTTTACAGGGTTGTTAAGAAGGCATATGATGAGTTGGCTTTCATTAGCAGGGGGATTGAGTTTAATAAGAGCGGCCAGGTTTTGCTACACTCTTATAAAACTCTGGTTCGACCACACTTGGAATAGTGTGTTCAGTTCTAGTCACATCATAAGAAAGATGTGGGAGCTTTACTGGGTGCAGAGGAGATTTATCAGGATGCTGCCTAGATTGGAGGGCTTATCTTATGAAGAGAAGTTGAGTTAGCTTAGTCTTTCCACACTGGAGAGAAGAAGGAAGAGATGTGACTTGACAGAGGTGTACAAGATAATGTATTGATATAGTAGATAGCCAGAGACTTTCCCCAGGGCAGAAATGACCGTCATGAGGGGTTATAATTTTAAGGTGACTGGAGGAAGGTTTAGGGGAGATGTCAGAAGTAGGTTCTTTACTATCACAGCTGGCAGTACATTCTATGCATCCACCACACTGAGTAAAGTCAGATACATTAGGGACTCTTGGATAGGCACATGGACGTTAGTACAATGAAGGGTAATAGGTTAGTCTGATCTTAGTAGGATAGAAGGCTAGCACAACATAGAGGACCAAAGGGCCTGTGCACTGTTCTATGTTGGGAGATGCTGAAATTACAGGATCAGCCACAATCCTAGAAAATAGGTGCAGTAGCCTGCACCACCATTTAATATGTTTCTATCAGGAACTATATACATCAATCTGATATAGTTTAGCAATTTCCATGGCTCCAGAATCCGGTTGAAAACTACCCACAATATCTGAAGCCCCAAGACGACTCTGGAGATGGCTGCTGAATGGTCAAAGATGTGTACTATAACTATGGATCATTATTAAATATACATGTAAAGGAGAAGGACAAGCTAATCCATGCTTTCACCAGTCATCTTTAGCTTCCTCAAATGGTGATTATCAAGAAATAATAGATTACTGTAAATTGCAGAACAGTGCTTTACATACTGAATCTAAACATATAGTTGACAGGTCAAAGAATAGCAGGGATGAACAGGGGGAGGTGATGGCCTCGTGGTGTTGTTGTTGCTGAATTAATAACCTAGAGATCCAGGTAATGTTCTGGGGACCTGAGTTTGAATTGTACATGGTGAAATTTTGAATCTAATAAAGAATGTGAAAATAATGTCTAATCATCATCATCAAAAAAAAGTTCTTTAGTGCAGGGAACTGTCATCCTTACCTGGTCTGGCCCACATCAGACTTCAGACCCATAGCAATCTGGTTGAGTCAATTAAATCCACTCAAGTAAATTCTTAAAAATTACAACAAATGTGTTCAGCATTCTTCTGTCTTATGAAAATTTATGGTGCAAACAGCTTTCTTCTATTCAATTCTACACTGCAACTAAGTCCTGTTCATATTCATGCATACAAGTCTCTCGTATTCTTTCATAGAATGTAGCAGCACTGGCAACAGTTGTCTGTCCCCAAATGCCTTGAGCTGAAGGTTTTGCTCTGCCATTTCAGAGGGCAGTTAAGATCAACCACAGTTCTGGGGCCCTGGAATTGTCCAAGACCAGATCTGGTAAGGACAGCAGACTGCCTTCCTTTGAGTATTAGTGGAGCTGAAGGGTTTTTATAATGTGATAATTTCATGATTACCATTACTGAGATTTGTTTCTAATTCCAGGTTTACTTAGTTTAATTTAAATTCCATCCACTGCTGCAGTGGGATTTGACCTCAAGTTTCCAGAGAATTAGCCTGTCGTCTGGATTACTAGTCCAGTAACACTACCACAACAATATCACTTTCACCATTTTTGCAATCTTATCAAATTACTTCACGGAATCACAACCACTATGTTGCAGAAGTGAGCTATTCAGCCCAGCATTACTACATTAATTGTATTACCTATTGCCAATCCCTGTCTTTTCTCCATATTCCTGCACATCAATTTTTAAAAATCTGATTTATTTTCATGTACCTAGTTTTGTTTTGTGCTCATTAGACAGATCATATCATACAAAGTGCATTAGGGTAATAGAACAGAGCAAAGAATACAATTTTACAACTGCAAAAACAGTGCACAAAGAGCAAGATCAAAATTAAATTTAAAATTTCAGAGATTCATTAAGAAGTCTTAACAGCAGAGAAGAAGCTGTTCTTGAATCTGTTTGTACATGTGTTCAAGCCTGATGGAAGAGGTTGAAAGAGATTATAACTGGGGTGGGAGGGTTCCTTGATTACAATGGCTGCCTCCCTGAGGCAGCAAGTAGTACATATTGAATCAATGGATGGAACGTTGGCTTGCATAATGGACTGGCTGTGTTCACAACTCTTTAGTTTCTTATGGTCCTGGGAACTGCAGTTGCTAAATATTGGGAGCCTGTATTTAAGAAAGAATGTTCTGCTGTTACAGGCGGTCCAGAGGAGATTTATAGGAATTAACCTCGGGATGAGGGGCTTGTCATCTGAGGAGCATTTGAGGTTTCTGCCTGTACTTAATGGATTTAGAAAGATGAAAGTGGTGGTGGGGGGGGGGGGGGGGGGGGGGGGGGGAAGATCTGACTGAAACTTACAGAATACTGACAGGCCTGGATGGAGTGGACATGGAGAAGATGTGTCCATTTGGAAGAGAGACTAGGACGCAAGGGTACAACCTCAGTGTGAAGTGTTGACACTTTAGAACTGAGGTGAGGAGAAATTCAGAAAATGCATTGATTTCCTTTGGATGTTCTAGTTTCCTCTCAGTCCAAAGATGTGCAGATTAGGAGAACTGGCCATGCCAAATTGCTCTTTGTTCCAGGGATGTGCAGGCTAGTTGTTCTAGCCATTGAAATGCAGGGTTACAGGGATAGGGTAGGGAGGGTTGGTCATAGTGAAATGTTCTTAGGAGGATCAATGTAGTCTCAATGGGTTAAATGGCCTACTTCCACATTGTAGGGATTCTGTGAATTTCTTCAGCCAGATGGTAGTGAATCTGTGGAACTCATTGCTGTAGAGGGCTAAGGAGGCTAAATCATTGTCTGTGTTTAAGATAGAGACATATTGATTCTTGATTAGTAAGGGATCAAGGGTTACAGAGAGAAGGGGATCAAGAAACTTATCAGCCATGATCAAGTGGCAGAACAATGAACTGACTGGCCTAATTCTGCTCCTATATCTTAGTCTTACAGTCTAAATGAAACTCAAACCTGCATGTTTTGAAACTTAAGCAAAGCTTGGTAATTCTTTCAGTCATCAGTAGCTGATGCACTCTGTGGAAGTGTTTTTACCAATTGCAGTCCCTTTGCCAATTAACCAGCTTCTTCCACCAGACACTAAATGCTGTTTGATTTTGGTAATTAATTAATTGGTAATTAATGCAATTATTCTGGTGAGTGCAAGATCGCAAGTTTCAACAAAACATGTTGCTTTTCTTAAAATATTGACTTCACAGATTCCTGATGATGTTGTGAAACTTGAAAGGGTTCAGAAAAGATTTACAAGGATGTTGCCAGTTTTGGAGGATTTGAGCTATAGGGAGAGGTTGAATAGGCTAGGGCTGTTTTTCCTGGAGCATCAGAGGCTGAAGGGTGACCTTACAGAGGTTTATAAAATCATGGATAAGATAAATAGACAAAGTCTTTTCCTTGAGGTGGTGGAGTCCAGAACTAGAGGGCACAGCTTTAGGGTGAGAGGGGAAAGATATAAAAGATACCAAAGGGGCAACTTTTTCACTCAGAGGGTGATATGTGTATAGAATGAGCTGCCAGAGGAAGTGGTGGAGGCTAGGAGGCATCTGGATGGGTACATGAATAGGAAGGGTTTGGAGGGATATGGGCCAGGTGCTGGCAGGTGGGACTAGTTTGGGTTGGGATATCTGGTCGGCATGGATGAGTTAGATCGAAGGGTCTGTTTCCATGCTGGACATCTCTATGACTCTGACTCTAAGTGCTTAAGCTCGAAACATTGACTCTCTTGGTCATCAGATGCTGCCTGACTGGCTGTGCTTTACCAGCACCACACTTTGACTTCACAGATTAGTCCTTCAAATGTGAAAGTGGTCCAAAAATAAACCATGACCAAAGTTTCAGTCATAACCTTAAACTTCACACCCTGGCTCAGAATTTGTCTTCCTTAGCAAAACAGATCTCAATAGCACATTTGGGTGAAGTAAATGCTACGGATAGCCCATGTCTGCAAGTAGTATTTGGCTTTCAAGGGTTTTTTTTTTGGTTCATTCACTCAAGGATGTGGTGTTTCTGGCTGACCAGCGTTTATTGCCCTTGCTGAGCTGCCCTTGAAACGATGGTGGTGAGTGGCCTTCTTGAACCAACATGCTGTCGGTTGAACCACAGTGCCCTTAGAGAGGGAATTCCAAGATTTTGATACAACAAGAGAGTGAAAGAATGGCAATATATTTCTAAGTTAGGATGCTGACTGGCTTGCAGGGGAATGTGTGAATGTGGTGGTCCCATGTATCTTTTGCCCTTGCCCTTCTAGATGGTTGTTGGTTTGGAAAGTGCTGTCTAAGGATCTTTGAATTTTTGCAGTACATCTTATAGATAGTACATACTGCTGCTACTGAGCATCAGTGGTAGAGAAAATGGATGTAAATGTGGTGCCAATCAAGAGGGCTGCTTTGTCCTGGATGGTGTCAAGTGTCTGGAGTGTTGTTGGAGCTGTACCCATCCAGGTAAGTGTGTGAAGTGTGAAATGAGAAAGTTGTAGAAATATTCAGAACTTATACTTAACCTAATACTTTGAAGATAGTATGTCTAAGGATACTTTGCAGGACCATTTACAAAGCAAGATTATACACTGAGCTGTACAATGTGATATTAGAAAGATGACCAAAAGCTTGGACAGAGGGGCATGGCTTTATGGAACACTTTTTTAAAAATAAAAAGTGAAAGGGTTGGAGCACTTTTGGTAGGGAGCTCAATAGTTGAAAATATGGCAACTGATGTTGGAACAATTAAAATCAGGATGGTCAATTAGTCTGGAGGAGATGAACATTAAAAACCCTCTAGGATTTCAAGGTCAGAGGAGATTACAGAGATGTGAAAGATGAAGACTTTTAAAAACAAGAATTTGAATTTTTCAACTTTGCTTAGAAAGGAACAAATGTAGGTCACTGAAGAAGTCATAGAGGAAGAGGACTAAGTGCGAGCATGGACATGGGCAAAATTTGGATTACATCAAGTTTGTGGAGGATATATTGCAGGAGCCTAGAGTTAACAAACACTTGAGGATTTCAGCAGCAGATGAGCTGACATGTGGGCAATAATAAGTAATTTTACAGGAGGAAACATATGGTCATAAAGAGTGTACAAAATGAACTGTATTTATTTAAATCAAATATAATACTAATATCCTGAACCACCTGGCTTAGAGAATGGAAAGGAAAATGACAATAGGGGTTAACTATCTAATGGTAGCCAGGATAAGAATGAAACAAAGCAAGTACATTCCTGCCCCACCACCCTTTAGCTGAACACTAACTCCCTCTCCCATTCCACCAAGGACATGGAGGACCTGGGCCTCCTCCATTGCCAAAACCTAACCAGCTGGCATCTGGAGGAAGAACGCCTCCTCTTCTACCTTGGGGCACTGCAACCACATGGGATTGAATGTGTATTTCACCAGTTTCCCCAGTTTCCCTCCCCCACCTTTATCCTAATCCCAACCTTTCAACTCTGTACCACCCTCTTGACCTGTCCATCGTCCTTCTCATCAATCATCTCCACCGTCTTCTCTGACCTATCATCTTCCCCCACCTTCACTTACCTATCGCATTCTCAGCTACCTTCAACACCCCACAGCCCTATCCCCTCCCATTTATCTCTCAGCCACCCAGCCCACAAGCCTCATTCCTGATGAAGGGCTTAAGCCTGAAACATCGATGCTCCTGCTCCTCGGATGCTGCCTGACTTGCTGTGCTTTTCCAGCACCACACACTACTCTGATCTCCAGCATCTGCAGTCCTCACTTTTTTTCTTCTTCTCCCTAATCTTGCCCACCAGTGCTTTTTTTATGTCTGCTCTTTGTTCTCTTAATTATTTCCTTAAAATGTATGGGCGGGACAGAGTCTTATGTTCCATTAGGGCCTCAGTTGATTGGCTCCCTCTGACCTGTTATATACCCCTCTGTTCCTTTTCATGCAGTTCTGAATATTCATTGACATCCCTGGACTTGTTGCTCCTACATTTCACCCTAAAAGGGAAGACGTTGAGATTGTACTTTTCCCTAATTCCTTTTAGTATACCTCCCATTTGCTGTGGATTTACGCTCAAGCAGCTGTTTCCAGACTAGGAATCCCGTGACATTCTGTCTTATTTTAATAAAATCTGTCTTCCCTCAATTCAAAACCTTTTTGTTGCTTTGGAAAGGCCATTCCTTTTTTCTTCCTTTTCAGAACAAACCCAACTTACTATGTGTAGTCACGATCACTGAAATGATCTCCCACTGGTACCACAAAATACTTGAACAGGCTTCACTCCCCAGACTCAGATCTAGCACTACACAGTCCCTTGCAGGTGCATCTACATGTTGATATAAAAAGCTCTCCTAAATACATGTCAAGAAATCTACGATAAGACTTGGCCCAAGTAGACAGAATAAAATACTGTTTCAGAACCATGATGGGCATTCGAGGAGGAAAATAGCAAGCGTACCAGGCAAATATCTTCCTGTGAAGACAAATTGTAGGACAAAGATTGGAGAATCCTATGTGTACAGGACATCAAGGTTGGAATTAGGAATAAGAGAGATTGTGGCACATACTGAGGGCTCAAAATGGCAGATATCCTAAAGGACTTTAAAAAAAATGCAGGGGAGAAGTTAAAAAGAAAATTTGGAAAACTAAGACAGTAAGAGGAAATAAAAACTGGTTTCCTTTAACTATTTAAAAATATATAAATAGCAAAAGTGTGGAGCCCATTAAGGACCATAGAGGCGAGCTGTGTGTGAACCCAAAAGATGTGCGCACAGTTTTCAATGAATATATTGCATCAGCCTTCACAATATGATACAGACATCAAGATGGGGGACTATGGAATGTTAGGAATAACTAAGAGAGCGAGAGAGCGAGAGAGCGAGCGAGAGAACAGACCTTACGGAGGTGTATAAGATTGAGGGATATAGGTATGCTGGATCAGGAGGCACCTTTCCATAAGAACAGGTGTTAATAATCAGGGAGCATAGATTTAAGAGGCAGAAGATAAAGGGGAAGAGAATGTTTGTTTTATTCAGAGGATGATAGCAGTTTGGAACTCGTGTTAAGGAGCGGTCAAAAAGGAGATTTAGGTATAGAGGCAAGGTACAGAGCTGAAGTCTTAAATGAATATTTTAGATCGGTCTTTGCCAAGAGAGGATCTGGTTCAAGAGAAGCTCATTCAGATACGTGAAGAATTTTAAATGGATCCGGTAGATGCATTTGATAGGCTGTCTGAATTTGAAGTCTTTAGAGATCAGCTCAAAATGAAATGCATTCAGGATGTGAGAAAGAATGAAATTTGCAGAAGGACTAATCACAATCTTTCAGTCTCCGTTAGACTTAAGAGGTGCAAGAGGCTGAAGAATTAGAAATTTTACCTTTATTTGATGAAGTTGTAAAGATAAGCCCGACAACTACACATCTGTCAGGTTAACTTTGGCAACCTCTAGGAATAATTAGGGACGAAGTTCTAGTTACCTCAGCAAACGTGCATTAATTAAGCAAAGATACATGCTGTCTAAGACCAGTAAGTTATAAATTGTGTTTAATTAACCTGGAGCTTTTTGGTGAAGAGTGAAAGTTGAAGAGTATAACGTTATTGACATGACACATAATTAATTCTTAAATGTATTTAATACAGTGTCACACAGACTTGAGAGCAAATTTACAACTCAGAATAAATGAAAGACTCCAAACATTGGCATTTATTGAGGAGCAGGTGATTATGACAGAATTTTAAAAAGAGGAGATAATCTTTGGAGGAAGAGAAATGTTAACAATGGAACTGGGTTGGAAGTTTTACATTGGGGAGAATAGCATCAGGCAAGCTGTTTGATGCATTTCATAAACAAAGAGAGTGCAGCAGAGTATGAAGGAGCACAGGAGGGATGCTGAGCAAGACTGAGCCCACGCTGGGCCTGAGAAACCTTAGAAAATTGTAAGGCGAGACAGAACAAAAAAGCAAGGTGTAAAATAGGATGGAGGACCGAAGAGAATAAGCAATAACATGTTACCAAGTTATTGGTAAAAAAACACAAATTTTGGACTTTTGTTAAACTCATCACCACATAACTGAGTTATTTAATCTTTTCTTCCCTCTACCTGATCACAGACCTTTGCTTTTGCTCTTCATCTGTGCTTGCAATATGATTTTATATTGTCTAGCTACATGTGGCGGCAAATTACTAAACTAATGCCTGCTATATCCTTTTAAGCCCACATATCTATCTTTTGTGGGATTGGAAATGAGGGCTGTACCAGAGGGAATGGCCGCTGTGAGAGATATTTGATTTTATCAGGGACAAAAGCATCAAATGTTGGGAGAGGTGTTTTTTTTTGAGGAATCAGTAGCAACATAAATGTTGTGGTGACAATCAATTAGTTGAAAATAATAGAACTTTTTATGGTAGAGAAATTAAAGTACGGCCATTCAGTCTCCTTTTCAATAACCCACAAAAGCGCAACACTTCCATCACTTCTCAGTTCTAAAAAGTTAAGCAGACATTAATTAAACTCTTGAGCAAGAAATGGGATCAAAGAAAAGCATCTTACAAATGAAATAGATCATACCCAGTTCTCTTCACTCCATGAAACTTCATTTTGATGTAAAACCGGTGGTAGGTAATCAATACATACAGCAGAATCTGATGGAAAAGTAAAAATTAACAGGTTACTAATATAAAATTTTCTACACTTTTAATGAATTATCTTATTTCCATGGAGAATGCAATTACTAAAGAACTGGAAATTAATAGATTTTATTACATATGGATATGGGCATTGCTGGCTAAGCCACCATTTATTGCTCCTCCCAAATTGTCCTGGAGAGCAGCCTTCTTAAACCACTATAGTTTTTGGGTGTATGAAAATCCAATGCTGTTTGTTTGGAAGGTAATTTTGAGTTTTTGACCTACCAACTATGAAGGACTGGTCACATAGTTTCAAGTCAGGATCACGTGCGGCTTGAAAGTGGTGGGTTTCCGTACATCTGCCTTTGTCCTAAAGAGACGTTAAAGATTGCTGGTTTGGAAGACATTGTCAAAGGAGCCTTGGTGAGTTATTGCATTGCATGTTGTAGATGATGCCCACTGCTACCACTGCGGATCAGTGAAGGGAATGAACCTTAAGGTGATGTCAATTAAGTGGGCTGCTTTGTCTTGCATGGCGGTTAAGTTTATCAAGTGTTGTTGGAGCTGCACTCCAAGGCGGATGAGAATATTCCAACACACTCCTGATTTATGCCTTGCAGATTATGGACAGGATTTGGGTTGTCAGGTGGTGAATTACTTGCCACAAATTTCCTAGCCTCTGACCTGCTATTATAGACACAGTATTTATGTGGCTCAGTTCCTGGTTAACAGTACCCCCAGATGCAGGTAGTGGCAAATTCAATGATGGTAATGTCATTAAATGTCAAGAGATTAAATGGTAAAATTATCTCTTGTTGGAGATGGTCATTGCTTGGCATTTGTGTGGCATGAATGTTACTTGACACTTGTCAATTCACATCTGGATGTTATCCATATCTCTTACATTTGGACATGCAACACTTCAGATTCTGAAGTAGTGTAAATTGTGCTGAACATTGTGCAATCATCAGTGATATCCTGAACTTACGATGGAGGGAAGGTCATTGATGAAGCAGCTGAAGATGGTTGGTCCAAAGACACTACCTTAAGGAGCTCTTGTACTGATGTCCTGGGGCTGCAATGATTGATCTTCAACAACCACAGCCATCTTCTCTTGTGCTAGGAATGAATCCAAACAGCAAAGAGCATTTTCCCAGATTTGCATTTACACTAGTTTTGCTAGGGTTTCTTGATCCCATAGTCGGACTCTGACTTGATGTCCCGCGTAATCACTCTCAAATTTTCTTCTTACTAGAATCGGATTTAACTTCTTTAGCAATCGTGCAAGGAATGTCACAAATTTAACAACAGCATAATTAAATATATACATATAATTGTACAAGCAATTTGAGTAGGCAGAGGATTTTCAGCAAATTTATAATTTCTTTCAACTGGTTTAGTACTTTCAATTATTGGAAAGAGTAGGCAAGAGCCCAGACAGTTATGACTGCAGAGGGGAGTCGAAGAGGCCTTACCTTAGATGATAAATAGGTAACCAGCAGTTGAAAGTTTCCAAATATCATTCAGAAATTTTTAGTTAAAACGGTACTTATGAAAGCATCAAAGGTCAAGACTATTGCCACATCTCCATATGACAACTGATGAGCTTTGCAAAAGATGCACTGATATGCCTTGTAATGATTACAGGGGAAATGGCTACAAGAGTAGCATGTATAGGAGTGTATAACTGTGTAACTGATACATAAAGATTTGCTTGGTAAAGAATAAATTCACAGTGGATGCAAAAATGATACAAGTATCACATATAACTGTATTATATAAACACAGATGAGTGGGTGATCAAATCTAACATTAATCAACAGTTATCATTATCTAAACATGAACTAGGATGTGCTAGTCAAGACAACATTGAAGTATATGTGAAATACTTTACAGAAATGAATTGCAAGAAAATATTAACCTTGGAGAATCAGTATATAATTTGCAAATAGTTTGTGACAAATGAGTTTTTTTTTAACATTTTGCTTAAAAAATAAAGAGGGCACATATTACTTAAAGTAAAAGTCTAAATGGGATAGAAGAGCAATAGGATTGTAAGCACACACAAATCAAAACTATTGTGAAACTATGAAATTGTGGTGATTAAAATTCAGATGACCTGAAATGCCAGTTGTCAACCACTCCCACTGGCAGAATAGGAAATCTAGCAGTCAAAAATGCCCGATAAGCTGAAGTTCTGGACTGGCAACTAGAATGAAATGAAATAATGCGTGTTTGTCATGTGGCAGTGACAACCAAATAGAGCAGAATTCAGCTTGTGAGAGTGTAAAAACATGGTAAGCCTTCAGTGAAAGCTGTAGAATAGTCTCACCCAAATCCTAATTAAAAAGAACCTCTTGGTTCATACTCAAACAACAGATGAAACCAGAGACTATCTTAAATTTTGCAGCTGAAATACGTAATGCTGGAAAGCAAAACAAAGAATGTCACTGCTCTTGATTTCATCAGCATGGATGGCACTGAAAAGCTGCAGCTTCTTGTGATTAAAAAAGTCCAAGAACCACATTGATTTGCAAATGTCAAGACACTATCCATGTAGTATGAGGCTAATAAGACCCCCGGGTGACTTCTAGCACTTTTGAGGCATGGATCACGAAAGTGGGCAAAGCATAGCAATAAGAGAAATAAGACATCTTTCATATAGTTATAGCATCACTTTTTTTCTTTAGGCAGTGTGTACTGGCAAATTATGTTACATAGTTGGTTAATCAGCTACCTCAAAGCTCCATTTAACACTTTTGTAAATGATTCTACTTATCACTAAGCTCCTGAACAATACCGATGCCCACCAACAATTGTGAAGAATTGCCCATGTTATGGCCACAAAAAGCAGAAATAAATTAATCTGACCCCATTATCAATCCCATAAGACTACTCTCAATTACTAACAAAGAAATGTAAAGTAACTTTGGCAATGCTTAATACTTAAGCTGCATTAACCAAGAACCTGCTCACCGATACCAATCCGCTCCAAACCTCATTAAACAAAATAAGAACAAAGGCTCATACATTTTTTGTTGTGAGCATTGAGTATTTCATTACAATTTTACAACCCTATTAATTTGAGCAATTATTTGGGAAGAGTTCATGTGAGATGTTCCTGGATTTCCTTGTTCATAAGTCAATATAACCTAATATGCAGCTGCAGAAAGCAATTACGAAGGTAAATAGTATGTTAAATGCAAATACTGCAGGATACATGTGAAAAGAATGTTTCTCCTCATGGAAGAATCTGGAACTATGGGTTTTATTTTCAAAATAAAAGGGTTGCCCATTTGAGAGGTAAACAGAATTTTTTTCTCAGAGGGCTGTAACTCTATGGAATTCACTGCCTCAAAAGCTAAACGCCAGAGCAGCATTGAATATTTTTAAGACATAAAGATAATCAAAGGAGTAAGTAAAAATAAGGAATAAGTGGAAGTCAGATCAGCCACAGTAACCTACTCTTGCTCCTAATTTGTGTTCACATGCTAGCCTTTGTCACAAGAGGATTTGAGTAAAGGAGCAACTAAGTCTTGTTTTACATGTATGTAACCAGATCAAATTATAACTGAAGTACGGTGCATTGTCTTAGTCTATTATCTTAGGATATATTTTCCATAATGAGACTGTAGCATATGCTCATCAGATTAATTCCTGGAAAGCTGACACTGTCCTATGAGGAAACTAAGTCTGTAATCTCACTGAAACTCCCTTTTTAGAAGAGGTAACAGGGTAGATGCAGGAAGAAAGGAGTCCAGAGTCAATGTTGACGACAACCTGGCAAGAGCAGGAAAGAGACTCCTGATGACCAGGGAGTCCAGAATCAAGAGTCACTGTCTTAGAACTGGCCATTTAGGACTGAGACTAGGAGAAATCTCTTCACTGAGAATGATTTAGCTTATGGAACTCTCCTCCATAGAAAGGGGTTAAGGCCAAAACTTTGAATATTTTTAAGATGACATTAGATACAGTTCTTGGATCGAAGGGGATCAATGAGAGAAAGCAGGAACAGTCTCCTAATTTGGATGATCAGCAATCATCATACCAAAAGTTGCAGCAGCCTCAGAATCCAAAATAACCTATCATGGCATATTTAGGAAAGTAAAGGAGTAGGTTGATAGAGCAGTTAACAAAACACAGCATCCTAGACTTTACTAACGGTGGGGGGGGGGGTGGAAACCATTAAAGCAGTGAAGTTTTAATCTTGTACAGAACACTTATTCAGCCTCAACTAAAGCATTACATCCAGTTCTGGATGTCACATTTGGAAATGTGTGATGGCAGCGTGCAGAAAATCATCAGAATGTTTCCAGAAATGAGAAACTTAATTATGTGGATATATTGGAGAAGACTGATTTGTATTCCTGGGTGAAGAGAAGGTTGAAAGAGATTTCAAAGGTATTAAAAATCATGAGGGGTCTCAGCAGAACAGAAAGGGAAGAAATGTTCCCTTGAAGTATTCAGAACAAAGTGTCATAAATCTAAGGAAATCGGCAAAAATTAGGGAATTGGGAATGCATTGCCTGAGAGCAAGGTAGAGGCATGTTCAATTGATGCACATGAGGATATTCATTATCTAAAAGTGCAATGGGTACTTGGGCAAATGACATAAGACAAATAGCTCCTATGGAGAGCTGGCAGACAATAGTTTTGTTTTTGCATTAACAATCTTGGGTGGAGATTAGGTTGGATCTAGTATTGTGCAAGAGTCATAGTTAGTTATAGCTAAAAAAAATCAACTGGGAAATAATGTTCATAATACAGAAATTCCACACAATCTGAAAAAGGCAAACTTCAAATCACAATTAAAATCATTTATCTAGTTGAGTGTTGAGCTGGCTAAGGTTAATTGGGTGTACAGATAAGAATCTGGATTAGTGGTGCTGGAAGAGCACAGCAGTTCAGGCAGCATAAGAAGGTAGGATGGAAAATAAAGAGTAACATGTTATAAACATTGAAATAATTCAACAAAAAATACATTGCTGAAAAATAAAAACTCAATGAGAAAGCTACATCCATGGCTTTATGATCCTCCTGTATTGTTCGCAAGACAAAGCTTTTCACTGTGCCTCAGTACACATGACAACAAATTCAATTCAATTGCGAAGGAGATTAAATATGGTGCAGTATTAGATTAAAAGTAGAGGTTTAAATATTCTAAGTAGTAGGTTTGAAGAATGAACATGTTTTAGATATCAGCAAAATCCACCAGGACACTGAGAAGGGAAAATACTTTAAAAATCGAAGATACTACTATCATTATCAGTCCTACAGGCAGGGGGAAAATCCACCACACGTGTTGGGAAAAAAAAGTCAGGAAATTTTCCCTGGAGTTCTCAACAAAAAGTCTGCATCCCATGAAGTCTCATGAATTCAGGTCAAACATGGGTGAAGAAACTTCCTGCTATTACCTACTACCATCCTCAGCTTACAAACCAGTAATCCTCCATATTGAGCAACAAATGGAAAAAGAAAAAAAAAGGGTGAGAAGAGCATAAGCTTCTTCTAATTGAGGGACTTGAATGGCCATCACCTAGAGTGACTTGATAGCAGCACTACTGATAGAGTTGGCAGATTTTGAAAGGGGAAAACTACTCAATTGACTCTACAGTAGATGGTGACAGAACTGGAAAAGGGAAAAACCTACCTGATCCTCAGGCAGATAGATGATCCATCTTGGCCTCCAGCATCGTAGATGCCGTTCTTTACTTAAGGGATAAATTGAATTAATTGAACGAGATGTTTGAAGGCACTAAACACTGTCAATACTACTGAAAACTTGCGCGCCAAAATTAGCCCAAATCAACCTACCTGAATAAGTCTACAATGTGAGAATTTATTCAGCAATATGGAAAACTATCTAGGCTTATCCTGAATGTGATACCGTAAATTCCAATCTGGCTAAACAGCCTGTCTACTCTCTATCAAAGTGATATATGGGTCATTGACAGCGTTCTCAAGTGGCATGATTCCTAGCCTATATCTTGCTCTTATAGCCAATATTTATATTAGCTAGTCCAGTTCAGTTTCTGAACATTGGTAGCCGCCAGAATGTTGATAGCTGGGATTCAATGATAGAACATAAATATTCACAAAGTTCCACTACACATACAAAAGACCACCTGAGTTTGACACTACTGTCAGCAGAATTACCGAAGTCAGAACCTCCTTATCCAACAGAAGATTTCAATGCAAAAGCAGTCATGGACCATAAGCCATAGTCTTTCTGCATTAACCATCAAAGCTAGGGAATGGCAAATGACAATGGATAGACTAAAACTTTATTAAATACACAAAACTTGTGGTACCAGTAATTACTTTCAGAACAAACTATGCCACAAGGTGACATTATGGGGCAATTGTGGCAATGTGATAATTTCCCTAGACTGCTAATACATAGGTAAAAACAATAACTGCAGATGCTGGAAACCAGATTCTGGATTAGTGGTGCTGAAAAAGCACAGCAGTTCAGGCAGCATCCGAGGAGCAGTAAAATCGACGTTTCGGGCAAAAGCCCTTCTTCAAGAATAGAGGCAGAGTGCCTGAAGGGTGGAGAGATAAATGATAGGAGGGTGGGGGTGGGGAGAAGGTAGCATACAGTATAATAGGTGAGTGGGGGTGGGGATGGGAATGAAGGTGATAGGTCAGGGAGGAGGGTGGGGGAAGATAGCAAAGAGTACAATGGGTGGATGGGGGGTGGGATGGAGGTGATAGGTCAGAGAGGAGGGTGGAGTGGATAGGTGGAAAAGAAGATAGGCAGGTAGGACTGCTAATACATCCTTACATTAGTGTTCTGGGTATATGGGTTTGAATCCCTCCTTGGTGGATTCAGTAAAAGAATCTAGAACTAAACGCCAACTCAATAGAGGCCATGATTTTGAATAAAAACCCACCAATCCTTACCTCTGTTTGACTCGTGACAGTGATTTAGGTTTGATTCCTGCCTCGGCAACTATCTGTGTGACGTTTGCACTTTTATTCTCCCCGCATCCGCATGGGTTTCCTCCCAGTGCTCTGGTTTCCTTCCATAGTCCAAAGATGTGCAGGTCAGGTGAAATGGCCATGCTAAATTGCCCATAGTGTTACATACATTAGTCAGGGGTAAATGTGAGGAAATGGTGAGTTACTCTTCAGAGGGTTGATGTGAACTTGTTGGGCCAAATGGCCTGTTTCCACACTGTAGGGAATCTAATCTGTCTGCTGGGCAATAAAAGCTGGGCTAGCCAGTGACAGTCAAAGTCCTGTAAACAAATGGATATTTTCTAATCAACCTGTTTAGAGAGGTTTTGACACACCTATGGAGCAGGTGGGACTTGAACTCAGACCTCCTGGTTCAGTTGTGGATGCTACTGCTATGGCATAACCCCTCTTCTGTGAACTTCTGTGTAAGTTCTTTGTTCGCAATATACAGTAGCCCTGTGTATAGATGCTTTTAATCAACCTGTTTTCTAACCCAGAGGTAGAAACAGTACCACAATGTCACAAAAGGACCTTCCATGAACAAACAGATATGTTCTAATAAAATTGCTCAATGTTATTATACACCTCTTGAATAAAAGTGGGATTTGAACCCAGGCTTTCTGATTCAGAGGTAGAGACACTACTACTGTGCCACAAGAGCCGTCATAAAGAAATTTACATTAAATCCATATATTCAGGATTATATTACACACCTCTGGAGTTGCTGCAACTTGACCCTGGGTCTCCTGGCACAGGGGTAAGGACAATACCTCTGCATCAGAACTGCCCCAGTATAGAAATACATAATTTCTAATCTACCATAAATGCCCTACAGTGCAGAAGCAGGCCATTCTGAGGGTCTGCGCCGACACTCCAAAGAGCATCCCACTCAGACCCACTTCCCAAACCTATCTTCCTAACCCTGCATTTCCCATGGTTAATCATCTAGATTGGACACTATGGGCAATTTAGTATGGCCAATCCACCTAACCTGCACATCTTTGGACTATGGGAAGAAACTGAAGAAAATTTAAGCCAACATGGGGAGAATGCACAAACTCCACACACTCAGTCAGTCAGTCACCCAAAGCTGGAATCAAACAACTGAGCTACTGTGCCACTCCAAAGGTTCAAGGATGTTGTGAGACATCTCAAGAGTGGGTGGGACTTGAACCCAGGATTAGAGATCACAGATAGGGACACTATGACTGACTGCATCACAAGAGCCTCAACACATTACAAGATAGCCTGGATATCTTCTAATCAACCTGTTCAGATTAATTACTAAACACTTATGGTACAGGTAGGACTCGAATGTGGGTCTGCTGGCTCAGAAGTAAGTACTCTACCAAGGGAACAAAGATTGTTTCTCATTAGCCTATTCAGAGATGTTATGACACACATCTGGTAGAGGTGAGACTTCAGGTTTCCTGGCTCAGAGGTAAAGACGTACCACTATGCTACAAGATACCACCCCTGTGAACAAATATATATTTTGCAATCAGCCTGACCAGTGATGCTATTGCACACCTCTGAAAAAGGTGGGACTTGAACCTAGGTCTCTCAGCTCAGAGATAGGAATACTTGCACCATACCATGAAGCCCTGTTCCATGTGAAGAAATATGTGTTTTCTAACCAACCTGTTCAGTGATGCTATTGCATACCTCTGGTGCAGGTAGGACTTCAACCCAAGTATTCTGGCTCAGAGGTACAGATGCACCACTGCACCACAAGCATCCCCAAATGAAAAAAATATTTTCAAACAACCTGACCAGATGTTATGACAGACCTCTGAAGTAGGTAGAACTTCAACCCAGACTTTCTGGCTCAGAGGTAGGGAAACTACCACTGTGCCACAACCTCTTCTGTGAATGAAGTTTTTTTTACTTCCAGCCTGTGGTGGAAGAACATATTGGAGATATGTCAGTGGATTTTGGGTGTTCAGATATGTTTCAAATTGACCTGTTCAGGGACATTATTACGTCCCTCGGGAACAAGTAGGACTTGAACTTGGGCCTCCTGGTGTAGAGGTATAGATACTACTACTGAACCACAAGAGCCCTGCCTGTGAACAAATAAGCCTGTTCTAATCAACTTGTCCATGAATATTACTACATACTTCTGGACAAGTTGGTACTTGAACTTGGACCTTCTAGTTCAGAGGTAGGGAGACTAGCACTTCATCATAAGAGCCCCTTCTGTGAACAAATAAAAAGAAAGTTAATTAGCAGGATGTGGATCTGATCATCACCAGCAACAGTTCTGAATAGGCCTCCTTCACTGCCTCCCTCATTTTTGATGGTTTGCATTATCATTTGCATTAACAGGCTTTGCACATTAACAATCAACTGGAAAACACAGGTGATTTATTGCCAGTAGTTAACACTGTTTTGGGTGTTCAGATATGTTTCTGGTGTCATTGAAGACATGTAGTCTACTCTAATTAATTACAAGACAGATCTAAGTGAGAAGATTCAATGTACTAAGCAACATTCAAAATCAAGTCCAACAAACTGTTCGGTGGTACACCAATGGCTATAACTTTGCCATAATATCTAGATGTCCTTTTACAAAGGGAATGCTGGAGACACTTATGAAAGAATTAAAAAATACAACAGGTCTATTTAAAATGTTGTTTTCTTACCTGATAAAGATAGGGGAAAATTCACTAAAAGTAATAGACAGTTGGAAAAATGAACTACTATTTTGTTGAGATGCCACCAACTGTGCCTTAGTGGAGACACTGAATGACAGAATCCTTGATAAAGTACAGAGAATTGGAGGTTTTTTTCTTGGAGAAAGAACATTTAGTAGCATTGCACAAAGTTATGACAGGCTTTAATCGGAATGCAAAGTACTGGACTTGAATAAGGTAGACAAACAAAAGCAGTTCCCATTACTTGGTCACACAAGGACTGAGCAGACAAGTTTTATAAGTTTCAGGCAAGAGATGCAAGGTAGATTGAGAGAGACTGTTTTTGCAACAATTCGTAATAACGTGGATCTCATTGCCCATGAAGGTTAAGGGGCAGCTGACTAAAAGAAAACTGGATGGTCAGTTATATGGGTCTGCAGCACAGGAAAAGGCTCTTCAGTCCATCGAGTCTGAGCTGGTAAAAACAACCACCTAACAAATTCTAATCCCATTTTCCAGCACTTGTCTCATAACCTTGTATGCTATAGTATTGGAAGTGTTAATCTAAATGTTACTTTAATGTTGAGGGTTTTTGCCTCTACCACCTTGCAGTGAGTTCCAGACTCTCACTGTCCTCCCTGTAAAGGATTTTATTTTCCCCTCAATCCCCTCTAAACATCCTGCCCCTCACCTTAAATCTACGGCCACTGGTCATTGATCCCTCCATCTGGGGAAAGGTTCCTCTTGTCTATTCTGTTAATGCCATTTATGGTTTTATACATCTTAATCATGTTTTCCCCCACCCCCTGGTCTTCTTTGCTCCAAGGAAAACAACTTCAGTCTACTCAATCTCTTTATTAGACAATTAGAAACTAGAAGAGGAGTACAGGAGGAACAAGGCTGTTTAAGTCACTCAAGCCTGCTCAGCCATTTAATAAGAGCATGGCTAATCTGACATTCCTCATGTTCATTTCTTATGCCCTTCCTGTAACCCTGGATTCTCCAACTGATCAAGAACGTACTAGCCCCACAGTTCTCTGTTGCAAGGAGTTCCAAAGACACTCGACTCTGAGAAGAAATTCCTCCTCATCTCAGTCTTAAACTGGTGCTTCTATATTCCGAGACTATGCTCTCTGGTTACAGACTCTCCCTTGAGGGGAAACATCCTGTCAGCATTTACCCTGTCAAGACCCTTAAAAATCCCATATGTTCCAATGAGATCACCTCGCATTCTTCTAAACTGTAGTGAGTCCTAAATTGTTTAGCCTTTGCTCATAAACAATCCCTCCATATCAGGGATTATCCTCCATTATGAACCTTCTTTGAACTACCTTCAATAAAATATTGGTCCTTAAATAAAAGGGACTAAAATTGTTTTTAATACTCCAGATTATTATAGAATCAGATTATCATAGGTTGCAGAGCTGGGCTGAGAGGATGCAGAGCTGGGCTGAGAAGTGGCAAGTGGAGTTTAATGTGGACAAGTGTGAGGTGATACATTTTTGCCGGAGTAATCAGAATGCAAAGTATTGGGCTAATGGTAGGATTCTTGGGAGTGCAGATGAGCAGAGAGATCTCGGTGTCCATGTACACAGATCCCTGAAAGTTGCCACCCAGATTGACAGGGTTGTTAAGAAGGCATACAGTGTTTTGGCCTTTATTAATAGAGGGATTGCGTTCCGGAACCAGGAGGTTATGCTGCAGCTGTACAAAGCTCTGGTACGGCCACACTTGGAGTATTGTGTACAGTTCTGGTCACCGCATTAAAAGAAGGATATGGAAGCTTTGGAAAGGGTGCAGAGGAGATTTACTAGGATGTTGCTTGGTATGGAAGGAATGTCTTACGAGGAAAGGCTGAGGGCATTGAGGCTGTTCTTGTTAGAGAGAAGGTTGAGAGGTGACTTAATAGAGACATTCAAGATAATCAGAGGGTTAGATAGGGTGGACAGGGAGAACCTTTTTCCAAGTATTGGGATGGCAAACGTGAGGTGACAACTTTAAAGTGAGGGGAGATAGGTATAAGACAAATGTCAGACACAGTTTCTTTACTCAGAGAGTAGTAAGGGTATGGAAGGCTTTGCCTGCATCGGTTGTAGATTCACTAAGTTTAAGTGCATTTAAGTCATCATTGGACAGGCAAATGGACGTACGTGGAATAGTGTAGGTGGGATGGGCTTCAGATTAGTATGACAGGGCGGCGCAACATTGATAGTCAAAGGGCCTGTACTGCGTTGTAATGTTCTATGTTCTATAACCCCTACAGTGTGGAAACAGACTATTTTGGCCTGACAAATCCACACCAACCCTCCAAAGAGTAACCCACCCAGACTCATTACTCTACATTTCTCCTGACTAATGCATCTAACCTGTACATCCCTGAACACCATGGGACAATTTAGCAGAGCCAATTCACCTAACCTGCACATCTTTGGACTGTTGGAGGAAACCGGAGTACCAGAGGAAACCCACGCGGACACTGGGAGAATGTGCAAACTCCACACAGATAGTCGCCCCAGGCTGAAATTGAACCCAGGTCCCGGGCACTTTAAGGCAGCAGTGCTAACCACTGAGCCACCATGTTGTGGACTATGTTTTTTAATGGGTGTTTTTAATTTTACTCTTTTGCTCTCCCTTCCAAAATGAACTTCATATTTTCTTACATGTATAGTAAATAGTTGTAGTCCCAGCACTGATCCCTGTGGAACCCCATTGGTCACAGATCGCTAACCCAAAAAAGCATCCCTTATCCACACTCACTGTTTCCTGCCTACTAGATAATTCTGTATACATGCCATTACCTCAAATACTGAGGGCTTTTATCTGAAAACTGAAACTATTAGTGAGGTACTTTGAGAATGCCTTCTGAAAGTCCAAATACAACACAACCACTGATTCCACTCAATCCACTCTGGTTGAGACATCCTCAAAAACCTCTAATGAATTTGTCAGACATGATTTCCTTTTCATGACGCCATGCTGACTGCTGGATTACATTACTTGATTAGACAGCAGTTTAAAAAATCAAAAAGATGGGCTAAAAAAGCTGCCTTCCAGTGACACAATGAATAAAAACAAATACCAGCTACTCAGTAGGACAACCACTCAGCAGGTCATGGTTTTTTTAAAGATGTTTTACCAGTGTTTCACTAGTCAGATGATACCATCCTGCAAAGATAGCTGTCGTTGTGCTCATCTCCTGTATTCCTCTACAACTTGCAACTCCAAAGATGTGTGAGACTTGAGGACAGTGAAGGTTTTAAGGAGATAGAAAATTGAACAGAAAATTGGTCCTTTTTCACGGTGTCTGTGAGAATAGAATCTTTCTCTTCTGCCTGATAAGCCACCACTATTGGATCCAGGTAAGCATTAATAAAGCAAGCGGGGAGTTGGAGGGGGGGAAACCATGCCTCTGACTCCTGTGGCATTTTTTTTCTCTCTGGTATTGTGGAAAGTTTTGATACAATCAATCAATTAATCAGCAGACTTCTCATTTAGGATAAAACAGCAGCTTCAGGACCACCAAGTTGTGGAATCAAAATCAATCCCACACTTCATCCAGCATGCCTCTGTTCCCATTCCCACTATCTGTAAATGGGCAGGAAACCTATCAATTAAAGACTCACCTCCAAACATTAAAGTTTAACTAATTTCCCAGTCACACCCACCTGCCTATGAGTAATGACTAAATCAATATCACTGCTAGAACCTAGGAGTTACATCTGCCTCCTGAATCAAATTGTTCAAGCAAGTGAACACCTCTGGGACACCCAGACCAACCACCCCGTAGCCCAACACCTCAACTCCCCCTCCCACTCCACCAAGGACATGCAGGTCCTTGGACTCCTCCATCGCCAGACCATGACAACACGACGGTTGGAGGAAGAGCACCTCATCTTCCGCCTGGGAACCCTCCAACCACAAGGGATGAACTCAGATTTCTCCAGTTTCCTCATTTCCCCTCCCCCCCCACCATGTCTCAGTCAAATCCCTCGAACTCAGCACCGCCTTCCTAACCTGCCTGCCCCCACCCCACTCCGGCCTATCACCCTCACCTTGACCTCCCTCCACCTACCGCATTCCCAACGCCCCTCCCCCAAGTCCCTCCTCCCTACCTTTTATCTTAGCCTGCTGGACACACTTTCCTCATTCCTGAAGAAGGACTGATGCCCGAAACGTCGATTCTCCTGTTCCTTGGATGCTGCCTGACCTGGTGCGCTTTTCCAGCTTCAATATGCAGGTGGACTGGGTAAATAATGTTGCCAGTGGATCCAAAGAAAGGGAATTCATGGAATGCTTACAGGATGGCTTTTTGGAACAGCATGTCATGGAGCCCACAAGGGAGCAGGCTATTCTGGACCTAGTGCTATGTAATGAACCAGACTTTATAAAAAACCTTAAAGTAAGGGAACACTTAGGAAGCAGCGATCATAATGTGGTAGAGTTCAGTCTGCAGTTTGAGAGAAGGCAAAATCGGATACAATGGTGTTACAGTTAAATAAAGGTAATTATGAGGGCATGAGAGAGGAACTGACAAAAATAGACTAGAAGCAGAGCTTAGCAGGGAAGACAGTAGAACAAAAATGGCAGGTGTTTGTGGGTAAAATTGAGGACACTGTACAGAGGTTCATTCCCAAGAAAAGAAAGATTATCCGGGGAGGGATTAGACAGCCATGGCTGACAAAGGAAGTCAGGAAATCTATCAAAGAAAAAGAGAGATCCTATAAAGTGACCAAGAGAACTGGGAAATCAGAAGATTGGGAAGGCTACAAAAACAAACAGAGGATAACAAAGAGAGAAATAAGGAAGGAGAGGATCAAATATGAAGGTAGGCTAGCCAGTAATACTAGAAATGACAGTAGAAGTTTCTTTCATTACATAAGAAACAAACGACAGGCAAGAGTAGACATTGGACCACTTCAAACTGATGCTGGAAGCCTAGTGATGGGAGAGAAGGAAATAGCAGGAGAACTTAATAAGTACTTTGCATCAGTCTTCTCAGTGGAGGACATGAGTAATATCCCAACAATTAAAGGGAGTCAGGGGGCTGAGTTGAGTATGGTTGCCATTACAAAAGAGAAAGTGCTAGAAAAGCCAAAAGGTCTTAAAATTGATAAATCACCTGGCCCCAATGGGCTACATCCTCGAGTTCTGAGGGAGGTGGCTGAGGAAATAGCAGAGGCATTGGTTGAGATCTTTCAAAAGTCACTGGAGTCAGGGAAAGTCCCGGATGATTGGAAGATCGCTGTTGTTCAAGAAAGGATCAAGACAAAAGATGGAAAATTAAAGGCCAATTAGCCCAACCTCTGTTGTTGGTAAAATTCTAGAATCCATCATTAAGGATGAGGTTTCTAAATTCTTGGAAGAGCAGGGTCGGATTAGAACAAGTCAACATGGATTTAGTAAGGGGAGGTCGTGCCTGACAAACCTGTTGGAGTTCTTTGAAGAGGTGACAAGTAGGTTAGACCGGGGAAACCCAGTGGATGAGGTCTACCTAGACTTCCAAAAGGCCTTTGATAAGGTGCCACACGGGAGGCTGCTGAGCAAGTTGAGGGCCCATGGTGTTCGAGGTGAGCTACTGGTATGGATTGAGGATTGCTTGTCTGACAGAAGGCAGAGAGTTGGGATAAAGGGTTCTTTTTCGGAATGGCAGCCGGTGACAAGCGGTGTCCCGCAGGGTTCAGTGTTGGGGCCGCAGCTGTTCACGTTATATATTAATGATCTGGATGAAGGGACTGGGGGCATTCTAGCAAAGTTTGCCGATGATACAAAGTTAGGTGGACAGGCAGGTAGTACTGAGGAAGTGGGGAGGCTGCAGAAGGATCTAGACAGTTTGGAAGAGTAGTCCAGGAAATGGCTGATGGAATTCAATGTGAGCAAATGTGAGGTCTTGCACTTTGGAAAAAAAAGAATACAAACATGGACTACTTTCTAAACGGTGAGAAAATTCGTAAAGCCAAAGTACGGATGGATCTAAGAGTGCTAGTTGAGGATTCTCTAAAGGTAAACATGCAGGTTGAGTCCGTGATTAAGAAAGCGAATGCAGTGTTTTCAATTATCTCAAGAGGGTTGGAATATAAAAGTACCGTTGTGCTACTGAGACTTTATAAAGCTCTGGTTAGGCCCCATTTGGAGTACTGTGTCCAGTTTTGGTCCCCACACCTCAGGAAGGGCATACTGGCACTGGAACGTGTCCAGCGGAGATTCACATGGATGATCCCTGGAATGGTAGGTCTAACATATGAGGAACGGGCAAGGATCCTGGGAATGTATTCATTGGAGTTTAGAAGATTAAGGGGAGATCTAATAGAAACTTACAAGATAATACATGGCTTGGAGAAGGTGGACGCTAGGAAATTGTTTCCGTTAGGCGAGGAGACTAGGATCCATGGACACAGCCTTAGAATTAGAGAGGGTAAATTCAGAACAGAAGTGCTGAGATATTTCTTCAGCCAGAGTGTGGTGGGCCTGTGGAATTCATTGCCGCAGAGTGCAGTGGAGGCTGCGACATTAAATGTCTTCAAGGCAGAAATTGATAAATTCTTGATGTCTCACAAGGAATTAAGGGCTACAGGGAGAATGTGGGTAAGTGGAGTTGCAATGCCCATCAGCCATGATTGAATGATGGAGTGGACTCAATGGGCCGAATGGCCTTACTTCCGCTCCTATGTCTTATGGTCTTATTAATTAGATTTGTCATTACATTTGACTTGTCTGTCAATGAGGGGAAGACTGGAAAATGAAAATGAAATTGAGACCACTGTATACTAGTGGTTTGAATGGATAAAAATCTAAGAATTGAAGCACCACCTAGGATGATGACAGCATATGAACTTGAGGGTAGTACAGCTCAGGATCTCAAAGGAATAACATCCAAGTCTTCCTCGTCTATGCAACAATGCCTATCATATCAATCATGATTTGGAGATGCTGGTGTGTGATTTTTTTTTAAAACTTTGTACACTCCAGTCCAACAACACCAGGTTATAGTCCAACAGGTGTAATTGGAAGCACTAGCTTTCGGAGCGCCGCTCCTTCATCAGGTGGTTGTGGAGGACACAATTGTAAGACACAGAATTTATAGCAAAAGTTTACAGTGTGCCGTAACTGAAATTATACATTGAAAAATACCTTGATTGTTTGTTGAGTCTTTCATCTGTTCGAATACCATGATATTTCAATTCTTTCATGTTTAAATCACAAAACCTTTTTTTAAAAAAAAGTTACATTCTCAGGTAAACTGTAACAATTGGTGTTAGATCCCTGTGTTCTCTATCTGGGGGCTAACACCGTCAACACATTATCTGGCTAACACCAATTGTTACAGTTTACTTGAGAATGTAACTTTTTTTAAAAAAAAGGTTTTGTGATTTAAACATGAAAGAAGTGAAGCTATCATGGTATTCGAACAGATGAAAGACTCAACAAACAATCAATGTATTTTCCAATGAATCATTTCAGTTACGTCACACTGTAAATTTTTGCTATAAATTCTGTACCTTACAATTGTGTCCTCCACAACCACCTGATGAAGGAGCGGCACTCCAAAAGCTAGTGCTTCCAATTACACCTGTTGGACTATATCTGGTATTGTGTGATTTTTAACTATCATATCAATGTAACCTCTCGCTCGTTGTTTGTGTATTTAACAGTAAGTAGTTTATTACAAGACTATCACCCACTTACTAGTCTAAGTAGTTGTCCTCTACCACACAAGACCAAGCAGGCCTTTAGGTCCCCATTATTCAAGAGAATGGTGACAGCAAACTGACCAGACAATGAGATAAAGACTGAATTTAGCTGCAGATTCATGTTAAACAGTAGTTCAGATTTGATTTGACTAGACATATGAAATGGAGAGCAGTGTGGATTTCTACTACCCTATACATCCTAGATCTGAGTGTTTTTGAACATCTTCAAACACAGCTTCAAGTTGCCAGTTCATGCAGGGATCTGCAGCATGGAAGAGCCGAACATTTAAGAACATCCCAGAAAAACCCTCAAGGCAAGGTTCAACACAGAAGAAGCTACAGTTCAATGGTAAAATCATTTCACATCTACTAAACTCTTTGGAAAATGAGAATTAGTTACTCCAAAGCAAACACAAATTCAAATCTCATGGTGGAGGTCTGTAGGAGCAGCACAAAGTACATTTCAACCAGACAGCAAACAGACATCAAAAGCTCCACAAGTTAAAATTCCTGATGGGCAAGGCAGCATATTACAGACTGGTAAAAAGTGACAAGTGAAAACGTATAGTTCAGACCATGCATCACTACCATACTACATGTACACATAGAAATTCCCATAAGAGAAATTAAGGACAACAAATCAATCTAAACTGAAGTCTCAGACACAGATGTCACAAAACTGGAACTAAAGTGACAAAGGGACAAACTAGAAGCCTAAGCAGCCTGGTCTGTTGGAAGGAACTAGAGGGGACACAGTTGACAAAGGTCACAGGAAAGGCAGGAGATCATTCAATTAAAATAACTTTACAAAGGTAGGACACATTTACTTAACTTCAAGGAGCAGGAATTGGTGTGATTGCACCTCCATCAGGTTTTACCTAATATGGTAATGTTAATGATATTCCTCTTAACATAAGAAACTTGGCACAGATAACATTGTATCAAATGGTTCAAGAGACATTTCTTACAGTTATTATATATTCCTCAAACCCAAGTCTGGGCTAAATTAATACAGTGCAGCACTCTTTCAGCAGTGAATCATGCATCAAGTAATCAGAGTTAATATGGAGTATAAGGTATTTGTGCTCAGGTCACATGCTAGAAAACAGTTATGATAGTGTGAGCATGTCAAATAAAGGTATTCTGATTGCCATGGGACACAGCCTAACTTTCCTTTTTCTTTCCCCAAATTAAAAGAAAGCCTAAACACTACTCATATAAATAATACGATTGAACATAGGCACATGTCAATTTGATAAATATACAAACAGGTAAAATAAAGTTTATTGGAGTGGCAATTCAAACTTCAGTGCAATTATTTGGAAGTCCTACAACTCATCCCGAACTGGAGATTGTATACCCATTTGGAGAGGTACTCGTTGCTGTCTGTTCATTTGTTTGACAATGTGGTTGTCTAGTTGCTGCCATTCAATAACACTGCACAATCAATAGAGTATTACTCTCTTCATGCACTAATGTTATGCCAAAAGTTGACCTGTGTTGGCCACAGTAATGAGCAATAACTGTGTGTAATCAGACCTGCTTTAGAATATTTTATAAACCTTTGCTTTTCAAATATTTGAAATTATACTTCTAACATGCATGGTATATTTCTAACATGCATGGTATAGTTTTTCATTTCAAATTTCTTCTCTTCAAAAAGAAGAATGTTCCATGATTCAGAATATTTGGATAAATGATTGCTGAGTAATCTTGTTCACACTTGCTTTTTGAACAAATTGTGCTCAGCAATCTCTTCTCCACTGATATTGTATGAAAAATTTCTTGCTTTGTTTGCTCAGGATTCATGATCATTGATTTGCTATGTTAGAACCCTTGCTGATTTTTCATTATTTTTATTCTTTTATCAATTTTGGTTTGGAGCTGTGGACTGAAAACCATGAACTAAAAATGACTTTTGGATTGTGGGCAACAGCTTATGTTAAAACGAAACAGAACAAACAAATTGTGTTTGTTTGATGAGCCAGGTCTAGAAGTTAACGGTAGGTTAGATCCTGATCCAAAGGTTCTATAGATGCTTTAACACTAACAGTATGTTTAAACAGATACCAGATGTTGGTTACGAACAAGGTCAGCACAGGTCCATAATCCTTTACCCAAAATCCAAAAAGCTCCGAAATCTGAAGTTTTTTTCTGCACAATAAGGTTGTTTGACGCATGAACAGGTCGCCCAATTCCATCACTCAACCTACATCACTCAGATGAGATGTGGCAGTGTGGCCCAGCACTGGCTGACGTCAATTGTGTCTCAGTGCTCATACTAGTCACACGTGGGTCTATTTTTCTTTTTTTTCCACTGTGAAAATGTCATTTATTCTGAAATCTGAAAAATTCCAAAATCCAAAAAAAAACTGGCCCAAAGGGTTTTGGATAAAGGATTATGTCCCCATACCTAAAAACTAGTTCCAACAACTCTATGAGAGACTTTATGCTCAAGCAGATGGCATATGTTGACTTGGGTGACTGGGACCTTGTGGGGAGACAGTCAGTCTGAAAGGGAGAAACCAGAGATTGTGAACTAGGTTTTGGACTGTGTTTTCTGGGAGGAGGAGTTTGGCTGGTGATGCAATTGCCAAAAGATTTGAAAACTACCTGCCTAACCTCCTGCTATGAGCTATTAGAAGTTCAGAGAATAGAAAATAAAAGTTATAAGTAACACTGACTTCCTCTAAGTGAACTGAAAAGATGGCCATAATTGACATCTTCAGAAAATCAACCAAGGAATAATCATCTCTGCCTTTGGAACAAAACATCATGAAAACCACAAACAATTTGGCCAGTTTTGATTTTTTTTCTCTCCCTTAATTTTTTTTTGTCTGTATTTTGTGGTCATAGGGCTGAAAACAAAGGTTTTTAAATGTTTAAACACAGGCATCAATTGTATTTCTTTATTATTTAATTTTGTTTTGCTGAAGTTATTTATTGTTAACAACTTATTAAATCCTCTCAGCTATAAACTGGTGTCAAGAATTGATTTGCTCACAGAGTCTGGATTGATTTTTTTTTTAAGTCTGGTTAGGAACTATTGGGGTGAATTGAGGACCTTTGAAGATTTTAGTTTTACTGCGTTGCAAATAGAGGTAGAAAGGTTGATTTGTTTCAGCTGTCTGTCATCTTGTTAGAACAAGTAATACATACCATGTGTTCTGTTCGACTACTTGAGTGCTAATATTTGGGTAACAATCTGATATGCATCACTCAGCACAGTACACATCTGGAAGCAATTTGAAACTGGACAAATGGTCCATTGTCCAATATCATCTGATCTGGGACACTGAACAAACTGAAGATTATGCTCATTATATCAGTTGCTCACTATGTCATGAAACAGTGGGAAATTTTAAATACTCTCTATATATGCAAACTTTCCTCTGGTCTAACTAAAACTATTCACCACTACATTACTTCCTCAACCTATGTATCCAACAAACCTCGAATGCCACGAGCTTCAAATTTGCTACAAGGTCTAGTGCATAGCATTTCAAACAATTTCAAAGACTACATGCACAATCAGACTGTTCATCTATCCTCGTTTTCCTTGGTCAAACAGTTCAGCCAAATTAATCAAACATGACTTGCCTTTTACAAATTGATGTAGGTTTTCACATTATTACATTTTACTAAATGCCAAATTATTCTGTCCCAGGTTATTTTCTCTAAACATTTTCTCAATGTTATGCTAATATTCTGACTGGCCTATATCTGATGGCATTACTGTCAATTTTTTTTTAAAAAGAGTACTCAACATTTGCAATCCTTCAGTTTCATACCTAAAGAGGACTGGAAGATTTACAATTAATGAGTTATAATCTTCATTCAAAGTATCCCATCAAATTTGAAATCACTATGGTTGGTTTTAGAATAAATCATCAGTTGATCTGTTTCATACTTCTGAAAATTACATGAAGTAAGTTCTGCAAGTTTACTTACAAATAATTTTGTATAGATTAGTAAAAAAAACCAAACTGTTAATAATGATCTACAGATATTATAAACTATGACACATCTTACCTAGTTCAGTAGATAAACGATGTAATGGTCTTGCTGGTTTGAGGGATTTGCGAATTACTGGCACCTTCCTGGTGGTATCCATGATTATTGGAGAGATCCTGTTTACAAAACTTGTAGTTTTTAAACCATGTATTAAAACAATTAGGTCAATCTAATGATTGTGTTACATTTATGATCTGACAGCTGCAATGTATCTGTAACTTGTAGCAAGTCATAAATATTTGAATGCGATTTTAGTGCTGAAGCACGTTAGGACTTCTCTCGATTACCTACGTAAATACACATTCTCTCATCAAAGTACTGAACATTTTAAATTCATACTGTATTCTTCACAGAAATTGTTCATGTTATCTGCAGCATTTAACTTCAGTCATTAGGGCACAACTTTCACCATGCAAAATAATAGCATCTCAAGTGTTTTAAATGTTTCACACTATACTTTGTGCCATATTCTTGAGAAACAATTGAAGGTAAACCCTGTAGCATTGCATTTTACTTTTAGAATGTCCTAATCTACTGCATGCCTACGACGATAGAGCTGGCTTTTCTTTAGTTGATCTGCAGTGATAACCGACAGTTAGAAAAGCTCCAAGATTACCAGAGAGTTGTGAATGTGAGTTATGTTTATGATTGCAATGCACTGAGTTTCAAATCCAGCCAAGGATTCCCTTTCTTGGAGAAGGAAAACTGAAGTCACCCATTACCCACACTACCTGCACAAATCGTAAATAGTTACTTTTAGCCAAGCATTTTCACATGAGAATACTATAAATTTGAAGAGAAAAAAGTTAAATACTATGCTACAGGTGTTGGAAAGTGGATCAGAGAGAGTGGCTAGTTTATTCAGCTTCTGGATTAGTGGTGCTGGAAGAGCACAGCAGTTCAGGCAGCATCCAAGTAGCTTCGAAATTGACGTTTCGGGCAAAAGCCCTTCATCAGGCTTTTGCCCGAAACGTCGATTTTGAAGCTACTTGGATGCTGCCTGAACTGCTGTGCTCTTCCAGCACCACTAATCCAGAATCTGGTTTCCAGCATCTGCAGTCATTGTTTTTACCTAGTTTATTCAGCTAGTAGACACAATGGGCCTAATGGCTTCTTTCTGCATTGTAACTTCTCAATGGTTCCACTTTGTGTGAAACTCTTGCTTTCTTAAATCGATCTAAAAAAACTTTTCAATGCTTTGATTGCGTCATGCATTATGCTTCAGTAGTTTCTCTCAAGAGAAATTTCAGTTTGTTATGGAGCAGCTTTCTACTTGTACATTTAAGGTCAGCATCAAGTATTGGAAACTCAACACCCATTGAGAACTCTTATGTCTGGCAATCCCAAGGACTGTCTGGTTCACCATCTTCCATTCTAGTCATCACAAGTACAATAATAATTATTGGCTAATCTTGAACTCTAAAAGATTTAGACATGAGCCAAAGAAAACCCATCAGTTGTTTAAATCCTACATTTAAAAGGTCATATCTCAAAATACATATGCAGTGTATTCCAAATTACACTGAAGAGATTTAGTTTGAATTTGAATCAATCAATGCAATCCATGTTGTTCATCTCCCAAAATTGATCAATACAACATAATTGCCATCTACTGAGGAAAGTAGTACTTCTACAGATTAATTTTGTTTTTGCTCACTTTAAGAGTGGGCCATGCCCGCCAGCTGTACTGTTCTGGATAATGAGGAGCAACATCTCACATTCCACATTATTTAAAAATCTTACAATAGCAATCAATTTCAGGTTCTACTGCTTGGATATAGTTTCACTATCTTGCCATGATCTATATTATCTATCTTTTTACACCTAATCACTGCAATCATTTCATCTTCCCTTTCCCACTCTCTTAAAATTCATTTGATTGCTCCTCACACCATCTCTCTTCATCTACCTTTGTGGCTGGTCACTCTGCATCGTCCTCATCACATTATAAAGTCCAGTTACCTCGATGATTTATAAACACTGTAGTTAAATCACTATTTTGCCTATTCGCTAGAGGGCTCCACCACAATCTGGCCCAAAAGCCCATCTCTCGTAGACATTCCACAAATTCCTTTTCTTGCAATCCATTATCAATCTGATTTTCCTAATCAACTGCCATATTTAAATCCCCCATCACTGTAACATTGCCTTCCCTACCCATCTTTTCTATCCTCTAGTATATCTTGCACTCCAGCTCCTGATTATTGTTCGGAGGCCTATACATAACTCCAACAATGGTATTTTTGCTCAAGTCTACCCACAAAGATTCTACAACATCTAACCCTACTTTTGTTTCTTACTATTGATTTAATTTCATTTCTTACAAGTAAGGCAATCCCACCCCCTCTGCCCACCCATCTATCTTTTCATTAGGATGTATATCGTTGAATATTCAGTTCACAATCCTGATCCCCTTGCAGCCATGTCTCAGTGATGCCCATCATGTCACACCTGCCAATTTTGAAGTACACCTTCATTCCTGTATTAACTGCCCCTCTTCTCAGTATCATTTGTTTGTCCAGTGTGCTTGAAGTTAGATTGCTAACTTTTTCCATACAGTCCTATTTGTGTCTGTGCTGGAGATTAATAACCTCTCCTGAGTTCTGCACTTATCTCCTCTAAGTCGTGTTTTCTAATTTTTCACTATAACTGAACATCCTCACCCCATGATTAGTTGAAAACTTATGAAATTTTGAGGGTTGAATTTAATAGCGATAAAAGTTATGGCTGCACTACTGATCATCTTTCAATATTCTGTAGAATCCAGCTACTGCCTGCAGATCAGGAGATTGTATATGTGACCATTCTATTTAAGAAAGAAGGGAGAGAGAAAATGGGGAACTGTACACTTGTTTGCCTAACAACAGTACTAATAAAAATACTGAATCTATTCCAAATAATTTCATAACTAGACACTTAGAAAGTAAATAATTTGATGGTCAGCTGTATGAAAGGAAAATCATGCTTGACAAACCTTTTGAGTTTTGAACAAATTACTAACAGGGCTATTAGCTAATTTCCTTTTTATGGAAGAGTCTAGATGCACATAGCCTCCGATTAAGAGCATGTCTATTTAAAACAAATGAAAAGGGCTTTCTTCTGAGGGTAGCGAATCTGAAATCCCTTACTGTAGAGCGCTATCAAGGCTGAGTCATTATGTACATTCAACGTTGAGATAGACAGATGGATTTTAATCAGTATGGGAATCAAGAGTTATGAGGAAAAGTCAGGAAAGTGGAGTTGAAGATTACAAATTCAGTCATGAACTTATTGAGTGGCATAACTGGCTTAATGAGCTAAACAACTTACAACTGTTTTTCCATCTTATGATTTTACAGATAAGGGGGAAGTACTGGATCAGGTGTATTTGGATTTCAAAATGTAAGCAAGAAGGTTCATTAAGAGTTTTGTAAACAAAATTAGTGATGAATTACAATAGCATTGATTGAAGTTTGATTAGCGCAAAGAAAACAAAAAGTAAGAATAAATAGATCATTGTTAATTTGCTAAGCTGTAACTAGCAGGGTGCCATCAGGATCAGTGGTTGGATCTAACTATTTAAAATCTGTGTCAATGATTTGGATATGGGAGCCAAGGCATGGCCAATAGTTAAGGCAATTAACTTTAACTTTATCGAAGACCACCCATACAGCTTTGAATCATACTGACCACAAATTTTAACATTCCAATTTTAAGCATATGTCCACATTGCTGAGGACAAGTGGAATAGAATAAATGGAATAAAAATTAAACACACTATTTCCAAGCTTGCAGATTGCACAAAATGAGTTGGGAAGGGGACTTATGAAAGTGATGCACAGAAAAATCAAGGATATTTGGACAGGATAAGTGAACAAGAACATGGTAGATAGAACATTAATTGGATAAGTGTGAATATGGAATAAATGTTCCAAATATTTATTAGATGGGGAAATATTGGCAAGTGTTGATATACAAAATAATCTCAGTATTTTTATGTATAAGTCTAAAATGTAGGTCTTTGGTGGTGGGAGAGGGGGTTGTGGTCAGGAATCAGATGACACAGTCTCAGTAGAAGAAGAAACAAGCCTTTTAGACTGAGGAGGAGGAAGGTTTTCACAAAGGCATCGAATTTTGACCCCACAAAGCTGTGGAAGTTCAGTCATTAAGTATGGTCAGACTGAAATCAATAGATTTCTACATAGTAATTACATCAAGGGATAGATTGGGAAAATGGTATGGAGGTATATGATAAGCCATTATCTAGAACTATTGGGCAAGATCTGAGGCCTGAATAGCATATACTTGCTCCAATAAATTGACTTTTTAAAAATTTGTTTTATTTCATTTCCCAGACATCTTTTATTTCTACTTTAAATACTTTACCTATTTCATATCCAATACAAAGCATTTCATAATCTGCAGCAGTAGAGAGGAATCTTGCCATGAGACAGGAGCCCCTCAAAGTTTGTAACTTGGTCATGGACAAACACAAGGCCTGCTAGGATCATCCTGGCTAATTGGACACCAAGGTCAGCAGTCTGCCTCCAACATAGCAAGTAGCACTGAAGGATTACAAAAATGCAACAGCCACGAACAAATGAAAAATATCATTCATGACCCAGAAAGGCCATTTCAGGTGATCACAGAATGTTTTGATTTGTATTGTGCATTTGTTCTATTCTCTACAATCTTGAAATGAAGAAAGAACATAAGCAGCAACTACAATTGAACAAAGCAAGAGGAACCATATAATGAGGCTTCCACTGGCATTGAAGAGATTCTCCAATGTGGATTCACAATCCAGTTAAAATTCAGGATTCCAGTTGCCCATATAAAGTGCTCTTCCCATCCATTATTCAATGGAGCAAATAGTAATAACTTCACAACAATTTTTATGCATCAAAATACCAGTAATATAAACTAAGAACTTACCACCCTTGCACATTTATTTAATGCCCATCTTATGGGTGGCCTTACCTGGTTTGGTGCTTCTACAGAGTTACATTAGTGGCTGTACATGTGGGGTGGAAGGCTGACCTACCATGACAGAAACTGAAGATTGCTTTGGAGGACCCCTTTGATTAGGTCTTGTTTTGAGGGCCCAACTTTGAACTGCACCACCTTGGCATGGCTTGGTACTAGCAAGAACACTGGTGGAATGTAGTGGTGGGTGCATGAAAGAGGTTAACAGGTTTGTATTCCAAAGTGTCAAGCTCATTCCTGTGAAGCAGCAACTCAGCACTCAGCAGCTTAATTACAAGCTGCAACAGCTTGTAAACCCCATTGAGCCTCAAGATCTGTATCCATGATGGCAGTTGTGTATGCCTGGATTCTTATGGATGCCAGCAGTCAGTAACCTCATTTTCTCAGCTCAGCTTCTACTACAGCATTGCTGCATCAGTAGAACCTTTTCTGTGTTACAGTTAAAGCTGACATAGTACCTGGTGCTCCAGTATCATAAGTATGTCTGACAGTGCTATCATGGAGGTGCTGAGCATTTCCTTGGTGGAAAGAGTAAATTTCAAGGTGTATCAGTCAAGTCCAAGACCACCATATTTCTAACCAGCATTTGGATTGAGATTAGATTCGATTAGATTCTCTACAGTGTAGAAACAGGCCCTTCCGCCCAACAAGTCCACACCGACCCTCTGAAGAGCAACCCACCCAGACCCATTCCCCCACCTAACACTACGGGCAATTTAGCAAGGCCAATTCACCTAACCTGCAATCTTTGGACTGTGGGAGGAAACCCACACAGACTCTGGGAGAATGTGCAAACTGCACACAAACAGTTGCCAGAGGTGAGAATTGAATTCAGGTCCCTGGTGATGTGAGGCAGCAGTGCTATACACTGAGCCACCGTGCCACCCCTTTTACCAGGCCTGCAAATGCACAGAGTACTTCAACAAGCACGTTCTCTTGTAATTCCACTGCAAAGCATTCGCTTTCCTCTCTTACAGAGAACCGCTGTGCAATGTTACACACAAACTGACCTATGCGCCTGTGCCAATTACACCCACGCTTGTGTGACCCATCATGTATAGATCCCAACTCTAAGTGAGTAAAGGTGTGCCAGTATGAAATGATAGTTGTGAAAGTTAGATTGTGAGATGCTGCTTCATCTTGCCCCTCACTGTTTTGCAAGGGGCTGAACACATGGCAGATGCTGACTACTTGGATGTGTCACTGAAACTAAGTGGTCTCACCTTACCTTGCAGTGACACAGCTCCTCCGAGAGACCAAAACTAATCATCCATCAGCCTGCAATGTTATAATCTTCCTAAGGAGTACTTTAAATAGACAGAATTTCCTGGAACAGATACTATCTTATGAATTCTACTTAGTGATGCACACTTCAATTATGGATACCAGAATTAAACAATACACCACTAATTTTTGATCAGAAATAAAATGTGTTCTACATATATCAGTGTGAATTTCACTCCCTATGCCTTTAAGAAAATGTAAAAAAGGACCAATATTCTACGCATGTTGTAATAGAGTCATAGAGATGTACAGCACGGAAACAGACCCTTTGGTCCAAACTTGTCCACGCCGACAAGATATCCCAAACCAATCTAGTCCCACCTACCAGTAACCGGCCCATATCCCTCCAAACCTTTCCTATTCATATACCCATCCAGATGTCTTTTAAATGTTGCAATTATACTAGCCTTCACCGCTTCCTCTGGCACCTCATTTCATACATGTACCACCCTCTGCATGAAAAGGTTGCCCCTTATGTCTCTTTTATATCTTTTCCCCTCTCACCCTAAACCTATGCCCTCTAGTTCTGGATGCCATCACCCCAGGAGAAAGACTTTGTCTATTTATCCTATCCATGCTCATGGTTTCATAAATCTCAGCCTCCAATGCTCCAGGGAAAACAGCCCTCGCCTATTCAACCTCTCCCAATAGCTCAAATCCTCCAAAGCTGGCAACATCCTTGTAGTCATGATTCAGAGATGTCGGTGTTGGACTGGGGTGTACAAAGTTAAAAATCACACAGCACCAGGTTATAGTCCAACAGGTTTAACTGGAAGCACACTAGCTTTCAGAGCGACGCTCCTTCATCAGGTGATTGTGGAGGGCTTGATCGTAACGCAGAATTTATAGCAAAAATTTGCAATGTGATGTAACTGAAACCATACATTGAAGAATTGATTGTCTGTTAAGCCTTTCATCTGTGAGAATATAGTGATAGTTTCACTTCTTTCATGTGTAAATCACAAAACCCATTTTTTTTAAACAAATTGCATTCTCAGGTTAGCTGTTAACAATGGTGATAGCCAGACAATACGTTCAAGGTGTTAGCCCCCTGTGTTCTCTGTCTATGACCTGATGTTTAGATTGATTCCAATCTAAAAAGTGAGATAACAGAGTTTTGCATAAATTCATGCAGTTTTTGAGCTCAGAGTTCTACATGAATGTATGCAGTTTTTGAGCAAAGTGCAATGCAACTCTGCAAGTACAAAAAAATTCACCACACACAATATATGTGTGCATGTGGGTCTTTGTCTGTCTGTATGTGTGTCTATCTGGGGTGGGGGTTGTGAGTGTGAGATAGAGTGTGTGTGTGTGTGTGTGTGTGTGTGTGTAGTGAGTGCAGAGTGTCTTAAGTCTGTGACGGGGTGCATGTGTGGGAGTGTGTGTGTCTCTGTGTGTACCCACAACAATCAACAGACAGGAGGGTTCACTCCCAGTTGGGGAACACTTCAGTGGTCCAGGACATTCAGCCTCGGACCTTCGGGTGACCATCCTCAAGGTGGACTTCGGGACAGGCAGCAGAGGAAAGTGGCTGAGCAGAGGCTGATAGCTAAGTTCGGTACCCATAGGGAGGTCCTCAACCCGGACCTTGGGTTCATGTCACATTACAGGTGATCACCATTGCTCAACACACACACGCACACACACACACACAGACACCCACAGACACCCACACACACCCTTATAGACACACACACTCCTACACATGAACCCCCTCACAGACTTAAGACACTCTGCACTCACTACACACACACACACACACACACACACACACACCCACCCACCCACTTTCTCACAACCCCCACCCCATACAGACACACACACAGACAGACAAAGACCCACATCACACATATATTGTGCGTGGTGAATTTTTTTGTACTTGCAGAGTTACATTGCACTTTGCTCAAAAACTGCATACATTCATGTAGAACTCTGAGCTCAAACACTGCATGAATTTATGCAAAAGTCTGTTATCTCACTTTTTAGATTAGAATCAATCTAAACATCAGGTCATAGACAGAGAACACAGGGGGCTAACACCTTGAACATATTGTCTGGCTATCACTATTGTTAACAACTAACCCAAGAATGCAACTTTTAAAAGAAAAGGTTTTGTGATTTACACATGAAAGAAGTGAAACGATCACTGTATTCTAACAGATGAAAGGCTTAACAGACAATCAATTTTTCAATGTAGAATTTCAGTTACATCACACTGCAAATTTTTGCTATAAATTCTGTGTTACGATCGAGCCCTCCACAATCACCTGATGAAGGAGCGTCGCTCCGAAAGCTAGTGTGCTTCCAATTAAACCTGTTGGACTATAACCTGGTGCTGTGTGATTTTTAACTTTGAACATCCTTGTAAACCTTTCCTGAACCCTTTCAAGTTTCACAACACCTTTCTGATAGGAAGGAAGAATTGCACACAATATTCCAAAAGTGGCCTAACCAATGTCCTGTACAGCCGCAACATGAACTCCCAACTCCTGTACTCAATACTCTGACCAATAAAGAAAAGCATACCAAACGCCTTTCTCTCTATCCTATCTACCTGCAATTCCACTTTCAAGGAGCTGTGGGAATTATTTTAGTGAACTGTTGAAGCTTTTCAGGCCTCCATAACTTCTACCATGCAAGAGGGACAAAATTAGGCAAAGCATTCCAGTTGAGGATCTTGCACAAATACAGAAAATGCTGGAGATATTAATCAGGTCTGACAGCATCCATAAAGAGAAATGAATCATTGACCCAAAAACCCAGGCCACTAATCCGGTTTCTCTGTTCATAGAAGTACTGTCTGACCATTTGAGTATATTTGGCATTTTTGTTTTTACATCAGATTTCCAGTATCTGGAGTATTTTGCTTTTGTTTTGTACAAGAACACTGCAGTTCTTTTAAGACTGGATCATAATTACACTTCATATCACTTTGGTTTTAATTTCAACAATTCATCCACGTTACACCTAGATTCTTCATTTATTCAAAAGGACATTAATTCTTAACATTTCCAGAAGATACAAACTTCCTGCCTGACTTATCTATGTATAAGGCAATATGTTTATCCACATTAAATAATAAGTGCCGACTACAAACCCACTCCCCTTTGTAAAGATTGCCATCCCTTTTCTCCTAATATCAATATACACACTCACATTGTCCAAAACATTTGTAATAAAAAAAGTTGAGAAGGGACAAAAAATAAAAGATGACTTTTAAAAGTTGTTTCAAAATTGAAACTATTAATGCTGATGCTCTCTGGGATTTATTGCCCACTACCTCTTCTGCTCAAATTCCTGATCTCAGGCCAGTCCCCATCCCAAATCTTACAAATGTTTCATGTGGTCGTACCTATTGATATTATTAAATACATCCTGATTGTAGTGTAAGCATAAACCCGGAGTCACTTTCTTTAAATTAAGCCACTTCCTTCAGCTTCCTGCTCATCTGTAATCCTGATATTTCAAGATAACATTGGAGTAGGGAGGCTCTATAATTTCGCAGTGCTAAATAGAAGTTAGTATTCTTCTTGAACAGCAACCTAACTGTTTTAACTTTGCATTCAGCTCTCACTTTTGATTGTTGATACTTCAAATTTGTGACCTATTTAAATTCAAAACTGGCTGCAACTTGGATGAAGGACTCATTAGGAAACTGCAGCCCAATGTCCAAATCAAACAACAGGATCACAACGTGTCGCAAAAATGTCATGCAAGGTTCAGATAAACTTATCCATAGTCATGGTATGCAACTTTTTTATTATATCTCATGGATAGAGGTTATCAATAAAAATGAGGCAAACAAATATATCAGTGTCCACACAGTCCCATGGACTAATGGGATAAGTGATGGGTATCAATACCAATTGTTTGTCTAATCTGTGAAAGGGATAGGTATTGCAATTTGTTAGGAGATCTTCTGTGACCTTGATTATTCCAGATCAGCACATCATTGATTGAGCTGTGGCTCTGAACTTGGTGATACCAGCACAGTTTCCCAAAGAAAAGCTGTATGACCAGTTTCTCATCCTCCACTGGTATGTCATATAACTCTAAAATCACATTACTGCAGTTATGATCCCAGCTAATGTTATTACGATACAAATCAAATCCCAAACAGGAACCAAGCTTGATAATTTTAGCTTGTTTAGGTTGTAATGTAATGTTCACTCATGCAATGCTGCAGATTTTGCATTCAGAATAAAACAGAACTTTATTGAAGGAATGTGGATAAAACAAAATAATCAAACTATGTACATAATTTTAAAGATTTTAAACAGACAGAAGTATAATCCTATTAATTTTAAAACACTCCTTTGTAGACTGAAAAGAGACAAATTAGCTTTTATATGTAGTACTTAAAACACCAATCCTAGTACAAACAGCACCCAAAACACTCAATACAGAAACCATTATCGCTGTACTCATCACCTCGGTAGATGTAAGCCACTTGGACTTCAATTTTTAAACTGGAACTGTGATACCTTCTTCCTAGAAGGATTATATATTTGAACTTTACTGTACTCATCTTAAATAACCATTTCCAGGTTTTTAATCCCAACACTTAGTCTTCAACTAATACTTACTTTTCAGTCCAAAAAGGTAATCTAATTCGCTTCTCAGGAGCGTTGCTCCATAAGCCATTGTATTCAAAGATCTTCAAAAGGATGAAAACAGTATCCAAAGTTAAAAGTGAATCAAAACATTTTTCTCTTTCAGAGGACACCTCCCACAGCCTTAAATAAAGATTCCAGAACAAACTAACAAACCATTTAAGACCCCGATATTTCCCATGTTGGATCCCAAATAATCCAAAATAAAAAGTCTATTAGTACACAATAATTCATTCTATAGCCTGATTTCAAAGCCTGTTTTCATTTTAAATAAAGAAATCACCACGGTTGCAGAAATACACGTTCACTGTTAACTTCAGATACAAAGGCAAAACAAACTTACAAGCTCAACCCTGGAAATCCAAGCTTACAACAACGAAAGAAAAAAATTATACAGTGCATTTAAATCCCAAAGTTTACAACCCATATGAAGGAAAATGTGAGATTTCATAGCTAGCCCATTAGGTTACCTGATCCCTCAACTGTTCCTGCCAGATCTGGTTAATACAGTTATGGCTTACTGGCCACTAGTCAATAACATATGACTTGATTTTGAGAAAAAGAAAGTATCATGTCTGGTAAGGCTGTAGATTGTTGCAATGGAGAGTGCATCTGCTATCATCTTTCCACAGGCATACACTGGTCACATCAGACAAAATTAAATCTTTGCAATCTTGGAGACATGCTTGTTGGTGCTTTCTGTTCCTGTAAAAATGGAGATCCATTTTTATGGCCTCTTTTAGACCAAGGATGTAATCTAAACTTCTCTCATAAGCCCATGTAACTGAGAAAGCCCATTCTCAGTCACGGCAAGCGTTTCTGTTTCTAATAATCATTATAATGCATAATAGTGAAGTCAGTGACATCTATCCAATTGCAAAATCTTATTGCTTTTCCATATGCTTTAATTAATACAATCCTTAATCTCTTTAGTTAAGTGCAAATGGGGGGGGGGGGGGGGGGGGGGCGCGGGATCTCCACTGACATTTTTCTTCCTCTTTAGAATTCATCAATTTGTGTGGTCTGAAACATCCCTTCAAACATCTGTCACTGTATCTCAACTAATCTATCCATTAACCTATTTTGCCAATTTTCTTTATACAATACTGCTTTCTTGCTCTCATGATTACCCTTATTTGATTTTAAAAGTACCATCTTAGATCCAATCTTTTCTCTCCCGCAAAATGAATGTAAAAGTCAATCATCTTATGGTTGCCAGAACTGTAAGGCTGTTGATTAATCCCATTGCAAAATATCAAATCTAACCTGTTCTCCAGAATGAGCTATTAATAGATAGCACAAGTAGAAATATATTATCAGTTCATCTCTAGTTCAAATGCTACATGCATTCAGATTCAAAGCCTTTAGTTTCATTCTTTTATTATTTTTGTGATCTCTAGCCTTATGGATTTGCTCTTAGGTACACGCTCTCTATTTGCTCCTGTTACATTCGGTTCATTATTTCCTATATTAATCTCTTTCCCTCTTGCCTTGTCTCTATACTTTGATTCAATAGGTCTTCCAAATTGATCTAGTGTCCAAACTATTTAGATTTAATTATGCAACTCATTACAACTTTGGTCTCAGCATGGCTCAGGTGTAAACTATCCCAATAGTGTAGAGCCTTTCCCAGTAATGCCAAAGCCCCACAAATCAAAACTTAATTCTACCACACAAAACCTTTAGCCAAATATTAATTTTATTTGCCCTATGTACACTGTTTATGTAACAATTATCTTCAGGATCCTGCTCCTTACTTTGGTGCCTATCTCTCTGTATTAACTGTGCAGAACCTCTTTCCTTATCCTGACAATGTCATTGGTACATACATGGACCACACAACTGGATTCACCTCACTACATTCCATTCCAGCTCTGAGCAAGTGTCGCAAACACTGGCAGCAAGCAGGCAATTCTGCATCTGGACTCTCAACTCAAATTCTTTTAAACAATATCTAGTGTCTCATTCTTTCCTCCAGGGAACAATGTCACTGTTGCCTTCCCAAATCTCTAGATTTTATCTAACCCTGCCTTAATAATGTTTAATAACTCTGCCTCCAATGCTTTCTGGGGAAGAGAATTCCATAATTAAAGAAGGGGGGGCAGGGCAGGGGTTGATTTTTAATTAACTCTCTTGCAAGCAATGCTCACTTACTTACTCTTTCCTTTTCAAGGAAAGTATAGAACCTCTTGCTTATATGTCTTTCTATTTCTTGCTGCTAGTTCCCTTTCATATTCTACCTTCTCCATTTTTAATCTTTTTAACTTTTTTATGGCCCTTTGTTTTCTGTCCAATCATGCCACTTATTCTTGTGGATTTGTTTTTCCAGTTGGACCTTATATTTAAGTTGCTTAATAAGCCACAAAATCTTCACCCTTCTCTTGGGGACTCTCCTGCTCACAGGAATGCACATTTTCTGAGTATTCCTGAAGTATCTCCTTAAATATCTACCACTTAATTTCTACTCACCTAACCCATGGCCTAATTCCACAATTCATTTTAGCTGCTCAGTCTCATGCCCTTATAAATATCCTTATTTAAGTTTAAACACTAGTCTTTGATCCAATCTTCTCTCCCTCAAACTGAATGTGATATTCTAACATATAATGATCACTACCATGTAGAGATTTGTCATTAATTCACACCATCTCAATACATATTATCAGATTTAATATTACCTAATCTGATTGGCTCCAGAAGTTGCTCCTCTAAAAAGTGTTCCAAAAATACCATATGATCTCATTATCCAGGTTTAACTTTGTCATTTCAATTTGCCAAATTTGTTTGTAGATTGAAATTATCCATATTATCACTGTGAGCTAAATTTTCCTATCAACTGAACAAAGTGGGGAATGGTAACTCATAAGAAAATATGGTGAGGTGGAAAAATAAAATTATTTAAAGGAAGAATTTAATTTTCCACTCAAGATTTAAACAGCGAGTTGGAAAATTTGCTCTTGAAGGGGGAAAGGCCCTTTTCCCAGGTACTTATATATCATTAGTACATAATCTTACTTAAATATTTCCTATTTCCCCATGCACTGTAAAGAAATTAGATGGCGACAATTCCTGACACAAAGATCAGAGCGGATTCTGGCAGCTCATGATTGCCCCTTGCTTCTCCGGGACCCCATTTGAGCAGCAGTCCCAAACATTTCAGGGCATGTTCCATGGGCAGTGATTCCCTGTAATCTCTATCCACAGAGGTTGCATTAGACATACACTGGCCTCACCACATCAGCACAACAAATCTCCAATCCATTGAGAATACAGTTTTCCAATTCAAAGCTGCACATTGGATCACACTATAGCTTGCATTGCATGGGAAGACATTGCACCTTATGCATCAGAACATAATGCATCTGAATGTTCTTTCATTTTCTTTCTTTGTGCACATCACTTCAGACTTGAATGCTCACAGCATTTCTGCTTTGCCTTTTTGCATTTTGCTCCTTCATTCAGAACTTAAAAGACTCTCAGTACTTTTTTGTTGCCTTGCCGTTTAGACAAAAAAGCGAGGCAGCTTATCAGCAATAATCAATTAAGGGAGTGTACATGCTCCTCTACAGCACCACGTTATATCAATATCAGACCGAAAGCACGAGCCAGCAGTTTACACCTCAAGCACATTTTATATTCTTCAACCAAATGGCTGTGTTTCAGATTCTAAAGGGTATGGTTGTTAGGGGGACTATCTCCAATCAAAGGGTCTTGTGACAGTTAATCAAGAGCATCAGATGATTTCAGCCAAGGGGCTTAGACAGTCAGTCATTTAGAAAGATCAATGTCAGGATTTGTATCATATTGGCCCACCCCCTGAACCAGAGTCAGTCTTGCAGGTACCACTGCAACCAGTTCAGGGATGTGCAGTAAGTCTGTTGGGGAGCTGCACAGAAATCAGTCAAAGGTGTCCATTTAAGTTGGCAATGTCAATCATGGGGGTCTGGTCAATGAAAGTCAAGGGAACTATTAGGGAGCAATGCAGTGGGAGGGAAGTTGGGGAAGTCAATTGTGAGGCTTGGAGGCAGAATGTTTGGCCACAGAAGGGCAATAATTTTGATAGAAGACAACTCAATATATAAACAAGGGAGATGATCGTACAATGGAGGATATGGATATTTCAGGGAAGGGATATTCAATGAAGGTTACAGTGCACTGATAAGCTATAGCGCTGATGTTAGGGAGTAATGTTGGGAGGTGAAGATTTAAATGAAAAAATAGGAACGTGTGGAAACTCAATGCTGATGGAGTTGACAGGCACTGCAAGGGAGAAAGGAGCATGAAAGTTTGCGAGGAGCCTTGATTACCAGGTGGAGCCATTACACATTTTACCAAGCACCACTTGTGCGCCTTCCACCCTCATTCAAATCACAAATGCACAATGGAAATAGAAAATGGTTGCTGCCGCACCCAGAATAGGCAGAGTAAATGCTTCCCCTCCCTCCCCAATCTGCACATGGAAGTTCTATTTTTAAACGATGAGAGGACCTTCAAGGGTCAATTGCATTAATTAAGCATTTACAGAATACAGGCTGAAGACATATAAAACCAAAGTTCTGCAGATGCTGTAAATCTGAAATACAAACAGAAAATGCTAGAGAAACTTAGCAGGTCCAACTGCATCTATAGAGACAGAAAGAGTTAATTTGAGAAGGGAGGACTCTTCGTTGGAACTGAAAGGCATTGGAAAATAATAGCTTATAGTTCAAAAATGGAGGGAGGAAGAATGAGTAGAACAGATGGTGACAATGCCAAGAGCAAAAGACAAGGGAGTGCTAATGGTGATGTTGATAGGTAAAAAGTGTGAAAAGAATAATATTTGACCACTCTGTTGATAGCAAAGCTAATAAAGGGCACAAACAAAACGTCAGTAGAGTTAGAGGAAGGGAACTGTAATTAGGTTTTGACTATAAAATGCAGAGATTTTGATTATAAATCTGGGAAGCAGGTTTTCACTGGCTTCCCTGGGTGCAGGGCATTATAAACTGTACACATCTTGCATTAAGAGCACAATATACTTTAAAGGAATAGACTTCCATCCCATTAATGTACAAGTCATCTGGGTGATCATCAGTATCACATCTCAGAAGTCTGCACCAGGTGCCCGGGAAGCTGCCAAATGTCCACATATCTTTTAGAACCTTTACGTTCCTGATTAGAATCATTGGCCAGATCATAAAATGTTCAGTACAGAAAAGGCCCTTCAGCCATCAATTCTGAACTTCCACAATACACTAAATCTATATGAATCCCACTTTCCAGCACTAGGCCCATATCCTGGACTGTTAGGACATTTCAACTGCTCATCCAAGTACTTTTTAAAGATCATGAAGTTACTTGGCTCAATAATCCTCCCAAGCAGTGTATTCGAGACACCCACCATCGAGTAAAAACATTCTCCTCAAATCGCCTCTGAATCTCCTGCCTTTCACTTTAAAATTATGCTTCCCTATTATTGACCGTTTGATTAAGGTAAACAGCTGCTTCCGATTCACCATGCTCATGCCCCTGAATTTCATGCACTTCTATCAGGTCCACCCTCAACCTTCTCTTACTCCAAAGAAAACAAGCTTTAAAAAAAAGCTTATCCAGACTCTCCTCATTGCTAAAGTGCTCCATCCCAAACAATAACCCAATGAATTTCCTCTGCACCCCTTTAGACCAAAAGTGCAAACAGTACTCCAGCTGGTGATGTAACAAAACAGCGACAACAGAACCTCGTTGCGCGTATAATCTAGGCTCAACTGATAAAGACAAGTGTGCTATTCTTAACTACTGGATTAGTGGTGCTGGAAGAGCACAGCAGTTCAGGCAGCATCCAACGAGCAGCGAAATCAACGTTTCGGGCAAAAGCCCTTCATCAGGAATAAAGGCAGTGAGCCTGAAGCGTGGAGAGATAAGCTAGAGGAGGGTGGGGGTGGGGAGAGAGTAGCATAGAGTACAATGGGTGAGTGGGGGAGGAGATGAAGGTGATAGGTCAAGTAGGAGAGGGTGGAGTGGATAGGTGGAAAAGAAGATAGGCAGGTCGGACAAGTCAAGGAGACAGTAACTGAGCTGAAAGTTTGAAACTAGGATGAGGTAGGGGAAGGGGAAATGAGGAAGCTGTTGAAGTCCACATTGATGCCCTGGGGTTGAAGTGTTCCGAGGCGGAAGATGAGGCGTTCTTCCTCCAGGCGTCTGGTGGTGAGGGAGCGGCGGTGAAGGAGGCCCAGGACCTCCATGTCCTCGGCAGAGTGGGAGGGGGAATTGAAATGTTGGGCCACGGGGCGGTTTGGTTGATTGGTGCGGGTGTCTCGGAGATGTTCCCTAAAGCGCTCTGCTAGGAGGCGCCCAGTCTCCCCAATGTAGAGGAGACCACATCGGGAGCAACGGATACAATAAATGATATTGGTGGATGTGCAGATGAAACTTTGATGGATGTGGAAGGCTCCTTTAGGGCCTTGGATAGAGGTGAGGGAGGTGGTGTGGGCACAGGTTTTACAGTTCCTGCGGTGGCAGGGGAAAGTGCCAGAATGGGAGGGTGGGTCGTAGGGGGGTGTGGACCTGACCAGGTAGTCACGGAGGGAACGGTCTTTGCGGAAGGCGGAAAGGGGTGGGGAGGGAAATATATCCCTGGTGGTAGGGTCTTTTTGGAGGTGGCGGAAATGTCGGTGGATGATTTGGTTGATGCGAAGGTTTGTAGGGTGGAAGGTGAGCACCAGGGGCGTTCTGTCCTTGTTACGGTTGGAGGGGTGGGGTCTGATGGCGGAGGTGCGGGATGTGGACGAGATGCGTTGGAGGGCATCTTTAACCACGTGGGAAGGGAAATTGCGGTCTCTAAAGAAGGAGGCCATCTGGTGTGTCCTATGGTGGAACTGGTTCTCCTGGGAGCAGATACGGCGGAGGCGGAGAAATTGGGAATATGGGATGGTATTTTTGCAAGAGATAGGGTGGGAAGAGGTGTAATCCAGGTAGCTATGGGAGTCAGTGGGTTTGTAAAAAATGTCAGTGTCAAGTCGGTCGTCACTAATGGAGATGGAGAGGTCCAAGAAGGGGAGCGAGGTGTCAGAGAGAGTCCAGGTAAATTTAAGGTCAGGGTGGAATGTGTTGGTGAAGTTGATGAATTGCTCAACCTCCTCGTGGGAGCACGAGGTGGCGCCAATGCAATCATCAATGTAGCGGAGGAAGAGGTGGGGAGTGGTGCCGGTGTAATTACGGAAGATCAACTGTTCTACATAGCCAACAAAGAGACAGGCATAGCTGGGGCCCATACATGTGCCCATGACTACGCCTTTGGTCTGGAGGAAGTGGGAGGATTCAAAGGAGAAATTGTTAAGGGTGAGGACCAGTTCGGCCAAACGAATGAGAGTGTCAGTGGAAGGGTACTGTTGGGGACGTCTGGAGAGGAAAAAACGGAGGGCTTGGAGGCCCTGGTCATGGCGAATGGAGGTGTAGAGGGATTGGATATCCATGGTGAAGATAAGGCATTGGGGGCCGGGGAAACGGAAGTCTTGGAGGAGGTGGAGGGCGTGGGTGGTGTCTCGAACGTATGTGGGGAGTTCCTGGACTAGGGGGGATAGGACAATATCAAGGTAGGTAGAGATGAGTTCAGTGGTGCAGGAGCATGCTGAGACAATGGGTCGGCCAGGGTGGTCAGGCTTGTGGATCTTGAGAAGGAGGTAGAACCGGGCAGTGCGGGGTTCCCGGACTATGAGGTTGGAAGCTGTGGGTGGGAGATCTCCTGAGGTGATGAGGTTCTGTATGGTCTGGGAGATAATGGTTTGGTGATGGGGGGTGGGGTCATGGTCGAGGGAGCAGTAGGAAGAGGTGTCCTCGAGTTGGCGTTTGGCTTCAGCGGTGTAGAGGTCAGTGCGCCAGACTACCACTGCGCCCCCTTTATCCGCTGGCTTGATGGTGAGGTTGGGATTGGAGCAGAGGGATTGGAGGGCTGCGCGTTGTGAGGGTGAGAGGTTGGAGTGGGGGAGGGGGGACGACAGGTTGAGGCGGTTAATGTCCCGACGGCAGTTGGAAATGAAGAGGTCGAGGGCAGGTTATAGGCCAGTGCGGGGTGTCCAGGTGGATGCAGTGTGTTGGAGGTGGGCAAAGGGGTCCTCGGAAGGTGGGCGGGAGTCCTGATTGTGAAAGTAAGCTTGGAGGCGGAGGCGACGGAAGAATTGTTCGATGTCACATCGTGTATTAAATTCATTGATGCGTGGACGGAGGGGGATGAAGGTGAGTCCTTTGCTGAGGACTGCTCGTTCGTCCTCAGTGAGTGGGAGGTCTGGAGGGATGGTGAAAACTCGGCAGGGCCGGGAGCTGGGATCTGGTGTGGTTGTGGAGCTGGGAGCGGGGTCGGAGCCAGTACCTGGAGTGGGTGTGATGGTGGGGGGAATGGGGGTGGAGGCATGAGCTGGGGTGATGTTGCCCTCGGGATTCTGGGGTGTGGGGATAGTGACAGTGGGGTCTGTGGGGGGCGTGTCAGCAGAATGCAGGTGAGTGGCGCTGGTGGAGGCGGAAGTGGTGGTGATCATGGCAGTAGGGGTGGCGTGAGTCACTGAGCATGTGGCATCAGCGATGATGTGAGGGCCGGAAGTGGCTGTGGGAGTGGCCATGATGTGGGCGGAAGTGACATCATCACTCAGCATGGGGGTGGTAGCTGCGTCAGCCGCATGGCTAATGGTGTTTCCGAGGCCAGGGGAATCTTCTGGAATGTTTGAGGAGCGCTGGTTATGGAGGTGGGTGGATAAAAGTTTGTTGTACTTACAGTTTTTGATGTTTGAGATGGAATTGAAATACTGTTTGTTGAGAGTATGAATTCTCCTGAGGATGTAGTACAGAGTGGGTCCTTTGCAATTCTGAGAGAGTGTGGCCCTCAGCTGAGGCAGGGATGACTGGAGAGAGGTTAGGTGACGGCGCATTGCTGCAAGCGTGGAGCGGAGGATCCTGAAGGAGAACTGTTGCTGGTGTTTTTGAATCTGTAGTCTGTACTGTTTGTCCTGTTCGGGTCCGAACTCTGCTGGTTTAAAGGTGGTCTGGAGTCCGTGTGGGATGAGTTGGTTCCGGAGGCATGCACTGAGGAAGCAAATGTGGCTGTGGTACCGAGTTTGTTTCACAACATGGTTGAAGAGCTTCAGAGCAGAGGAAATGACCTGGGAGTTGCAGTGGGAGAGGGACTCCCTGAGATTCTTGTAGAGAGAGGAGGAAAACTTCTTCAAGGCAGGCATGCTTAACTACTCTATTAACTTGCAATGCAACCTTCGGAGATTTATAGACAAACAGCCCAATATCCCTCTGTTCCTTGGTTATTCCTAGTGTCCTGCCATTCATTGAGTTCATCCTTGACTTGTTACTTCTTCCAAAGTGCATTATCTCATACTTATCAGGATTAAGTTACATCTGCCACTGACTTGCACAACTGACCATTTCAAATCTCCTGTAACCTAAGACCTCCTTTCTCACTGTCAACCAGCATGCCAGTCTTTGCATCAACCACAAATATACTTATCATTCTGCCTAGTCTACATTCTCATTTTCATAGTTTACAATAAGAGATCCAGCACTGATCCATGTTGAATGGCATTGGACACTGGCCTCTAGTCACACAAATAGCTTTCTACCACTACCCTTTGCTCCCTGTCACTAAGTCAATTTTAGAGGGCTAGCTGGAAAGGTGAAATTCAAAACATGAGCAAGTCAAGTATTTGTCTTATTGAATGGCAGAGCAAGCTCAAGTGGCCAAATGGTAAATTTTACTTCTATTTTGTACATTGTTTGGTTGTGTCAGTTTCTTCCAACATACCCCACAACACTGTTGTTCCTACTTTATTGCCACAATTACATTAAATGGGAAGATTCCTGATGAAGGGGTTATGCCTGAAATGTCGTTTCTCCTGCTCCTTGAATGCTGCCTGACCTGCTGTGCTTTTCCAGCATCTCACACTCGATTCTGATCTCCGGCACATGCAGTCCTTACTTTCTCCAAGTAATCCAGAGACCGAGACTAATGCTTTAGGTTCAAACTCTACTCTGCAGCTGGTGGAATTAAATTCAATTATTAAAATCTGGAATTGAAAGCTAGTTTCAGTGGAAATCATGAAACGTTCATCAATTGGTGGAAAAGAAATCTATTGGGTTTGTGAATAAAATCTGCTGTACTTACCCAGACTAGTCAATGTGTTATCTCAATTTCATAGTTAACTCTTAATTGACTTCTGAAAGAGTCTGGCAAGTCATTCAGTTCAAGACTAATAAAAGGTAACATAGGCTGGCTTTGCCAGTAACACCCACATCTCATGAAAAAGAATAAAGACGACAAAAAAATAAGCTCACAGCCTGTCAGAGATCACGGGATATTCTCTAGTGAGGACATTCTCTAGTGGAGAACAGGAAAATTGGTTCAATTCAACACAAAGAACACACTGGTCGACTGGGTGTGTGGTTGACAGCAAGTTACCTATTTTACCACTTACCTAGGGAAGGGTTGGCATTACGTTCTAAATCAAAAAGTGGCAGATGGTATCACCCAGTGACCAGTGAGGTAGACTTGATCGAGGTTTATAAAATCATGATGGGGCAAATGGGTAAATAGACAGGGTCTTTTCCCTGGGGCAGCAGAGTCCAAAACTAGAGGTCATAGGTTCAAAGTAAGAGCAGAAAGATTCTAAAGGAACCTAAGGGACAACTTTTTCATGCAAAGGATGGTGCGTGTATGGAATGAGCTGCCAGAGGAAGTAATGGAGGCTGGTACAATTACAACATTTAAATGGCATCTGGATGGATTTATGAATAGGAAGGGTTTAGGTGGATAAGATCTAAATCAATAGACAATAAACAATAGATGCAGGAGTAGGCCATTCAGCCCTTCGAGCCTGCACCACCATTCAATATGATCATGGCTGATCTTTCCCAATCAGTATCCTGTTCCAGCCTTATCTCCATAACCCTTGACTCCACTATCTTTAAGAGCTCTATCCAATTCTTTCTTAAATGAATCCAGAGACTGGGCCTCCACTGCCCTCTGGGGCAGAGCATTCCACACAGCCACCACTCTCTGGGTGAAGATTTTCTCCTCATCTCTGTCCTAAATGGTCTACCCCGTATTTTTAAGTTGTGTCCTCTGGTTCGGCACTCCCCCATCAGTGGAAATATGTTTCCTCCTGCCAGAGTGTCCAATCCTTTCATAATCCTATACGTTTCAATCAGATCCCCTCTCAGTCTTCTAAACTCAAGGGTATACAAGCCCAGTCGCTTCAGTCTTTCCGTGTAAGGCAATCCTGCCATTCCAGGAATTGACCTTGTGAACCTACGCTGCACTCCCTCAATAGCCAGAATGTCTTTCCTCAAATTTGGAGACCAGAACTGCTCACAGTACTCCAGGTGTGGTCTCACCAGGGCCCTGTACAGCTGCAGAAGCACCTCTTTGCTTCTATACTCAATTCCTCTTGTTATGAAGGCCAGCATGCTATTAGCCTTCTTCACGACCTGCTGTACCTGCATGCTTGCCTTCATTGACTGGTGGACAAGAACACCCAGATCTCTCTGAACAGCCCCTTTACCTAATTTGATACCATTGAGGTAGTAATCTGCCTTCCTGTTCTTGCCACCAAAGTGGATAACCAGACATTTATCCACATTAAACTGCATCTGCCATGCCCACTCACCTAACTTGTCCAGGTCACCCTGTAATCTCCTAACATCCTCATCACATTTCACCCTACCACCCAGCTTTATATCATCAGCAAATTTGCTAATGTTATTGCTGATACCATCTTCTATGTCATTTACATATATTGTAAAAAGCTGCGGTCCCAGCACGGATCCCTGCGAAACCCCACTGGTCACTGCCTGCCATTCCGAAATGGAGCCGTTAATCATTACCCTTTGTTTCCTATTAGCCAACCAATTCTCTATCCAATCTAGTACTTTGCCCCCAATACCGTGCGCCCTAATTTTACTCACTAACCTCTTGTGTGGGACTTTATCAAAAGCTTTCTGAAAGTCCAGGTACACTACATCCACTGGATCTCCCTCGTCCATCTTCCGAGTTACATCCTCAAAAAATTCAAGAAGATTAGTCAAGCATGATTTCCCCTTCATAAATCCATGCTGACTCTGTCCTATCCTGTTACTATTATCCAGATGTGCCATCATTTCATCCTTTATAATAGACTCCAGCATCTTTCCCACCACTGAGGTCAGACTAACTGGTCTATAATTTCCTGCTTTCTCCTGCCCACCCTTCTTAAAAAGTGGCACAACATTAGCCGCCCTCCAATCCTCAGGAACCGACCCCGATTCTATTGAACTCTGGAAAATAATCACCAGAGCATCCACGATTTCCTGAGCCACCTCCTTCAGTACCCTGGGATGCAGGCCATCGCGTCCCAGAAACTTATTAACCTTCAGACCTAACAGTCTCTCCAACACCAAATCCTGGCAAATATAAATTCCCTTAAGTTCAGGTCCTTCAGCCACTGTTACCTCAGGGAGATTGCTTGAGTCTTCCCCAGTGAACACAGATCTGAAGTACCCATTTAATTCCTCTGCCATTTCTTTGTTTCCAGTAATATATTCCCCTGTTTCTGTCCTCAAGGGCCCAATTTTTGTCCTAACCATTTTTTTGCCTTGGACATACCTAAAAAAGCTTTTACTATCCTCCTTTATAGTCTTGGCCAGTTTACCTTCGTACCTCACTTTTTCTCTGCGTATTTCCTTCTTACTAATCCTCTTGAGTTTAGAAGATTAAGGGGAGATCTAATAGAGACGTACAAAATAATACATGGCTTTGAAAAGGTGGATGCTAGAAAATTGTTTCTGTTAGGCGAGGAGACTAGGACCCGTGGACACAGCCTTAGAATTAGAGGGGGTCATTTCAGAACGGAAATGCGGAGACATTTCTTCAGCCAGAGAGTGGTGGGCCTGTGGAATTCATTGCCACGGAGTGCAGTGGAAGCCGGGACGCTAAATGTCTTCAAGGCCGAGATTGATAGGTTCTTGTTGTCTAGAGGAATTAAGGGCTACGGGGAGAATGCTGGCAAGTGGAGCTGAAATGCGCATCAGCCATGATTGAATGGCGGAGTGGACTCGATGGGCCGAATGGCCTTACTTCCACTCCTATGTCTTATGGTCTTATGGTCTTATGGTTGTTCGTTAAAAGCTTCCCTGTCCTCAGTTTTCCCACTTATATTCGCTCAGTTATACTTTTTCTCTTTTAACTTGGCAAATGGGACTAGATTTATTTAGGATATCTAGGTGAGTTGAACAGAAGTCTGTTTCCATGCTGTACATCTCTATGACCTCTCACCTCTTCTTGACAATGCTAATTAGATATCATTCCTCATTATGTTTCCACAAGTTTTTGTTGATGTCGTGATGAAAGGTGTGAGATTTCTATATATTTTACTGTCACTTCCTTTTGAGTTTGGATTTTTTAAAATGATTTGTGGAAAATGGGTTATGCCTATCTGAAGATGTTAACTGTTAACCCTAATAATTTCTGCATTCATTGCTGTATGATGTCTTTTGAACAACTAGTCTGAATATTTTAGAATTGTTTATGAGCAAACAATGTAGTGTATAAGGTTTTAGTAGAAGATTATGGACTTTTTTGGATGTGGGGAAATACCTAAAGCATGGAAAACAGCAATTTATTTTCAGTTTAGGGAGTTTTACAGAGTTCTTTACACAGCCAGCTTTAGCTAAGAAGTTGCTCCTGTGATAGGAAGGTAATATAAAGATTCGTTATCTCAGTGTAAGAAGTTTAGTTTAAATTTTCAGATCAGAAATACTTGATTAAAACTCCAAAGTGATCTGTAAAATAAGAAAGTTTAAACTCAGTTATATGAACAGGTTGGGCTGGAAAGAAAAGACAGATGTTCAGCCAAGATCATAGAATGGGGGACCAAGCTTGAAAAATAATTTGATCTAATCTTGGTTCTACATATATTCTTAAACCAGAACAGAATCTTAAAATATAAGCCAGACCATTGGGACAGAAATGAAGAACTCTTTCTCCACATAATCTAGACACATGGACCCATCCTACCCAGAGGCTATAGATGCTGGATCAATTGAAATGTTCAAGACTAAGGTTGATTGTCCTGAAATATTAGCTTGTTTCAATTTATGAATATGTTCTAATCAATCTATTCAAAGATGTTATTACACACCTTTGGAGTAGCTGGGACTTGAACCCAGGACTTCCTGGTTCAGAAGTAGGGCCACTACCACTGCACCAACAAGATCCTTTTCTGAGTCCATGGATGCTACCTGAAAAACTGAATATTTCCAGAATATTTCATTTATATTTCAGATTTCCAGAACCTGTAGTATTTTATTTGTGTGTTGACATTGTGTTAAGGATATTAATAGATATAGAGTAAAGACAAGTTCACAGAATTGACACAGATTCCGCTATAATCTCACTGAAAAAAAACATGCTTAAGAAGTTGAATGGTCAAGTTCTGTTCCGATGTAAATAAAAACCTGAAGAACTGTGGATGCTGGAAATCCAAAACAAAAAACACAGAAATTGCTGGGATAACTCAGCAGATCTGGCAGCTTCTATGTTTTCAATTAGTTTTCAATGCAATTTGTTTTTGTTTCTGTTCCTATGTATTGCATTCTGAACTCTGTTTCTCTGATTTTGGCTTAAGATTTTCCCTTCTTTACTCTTAGCTGACCATTATACCTACAATTACCTAAGCATTAACACCTCCCTCTTCACTTTTTAAAGTCAACATAAATTCACTTCTTAGCCAAAACTTTTTCCTAATATCTCATCAGACTAGCCCTGACTGTATATTTTTTAAAATCACATCTTCTTTAAAAAGTCTTAAGAGGTTTCCCTACTTTAAAAACATTACATAAATGCAATTGTAGTTTGATTATTCTTAAAATACTTTGGAATTTTACCTCCAAGTCAATCCTTGTGCAACTCTCCATCCACAATATGATTTCTGGAGGATTTAACTGTTCGTATATTGAATTTTGTTTTCAATGAAGTTGTTCCACATGCTACTTAAGGAGTGAGCAGGAACCGCGGTTAAGAAAAACACACGCAAAAGAAAGTAAATGATGTCCGATGAGAGAAAAATGAAACAACTTTTCTTCGCCCTAAAGTTCTTCCTTTTCAACACACCCTGTGACACATATACCTCTCCTCTGATGGCTTAAGGAGGGACTAAACGTGCCACACATTAGAGCGCAGAGGCACCTTGGTACAATCAGCTGAACCTCGGCAAGAAGTGTCTTAGTGCGCAGCAACAGTGTTCTATAATTCAAAATTACATTTTAGTCTAAATGTCTAAAGGACAGCATTTACGGCTGTAAACTTCCCCATCGGGTCTCAGGGAGATTACACGGGCGACTGTCGCCTTGCCGCCGGTGGAGGGGTGTCAGAGCCGTGAGAATCAGTCACCGTTGATTGGGATCACCCACAGAGCTGAATAGCCGCTTTGACATTTTCTCCCGAAGGATGACATATACGGCGGGTACCTCACCAAGAGAGCGGGAGACAAGATCAGCTTTTTTTTGGGTGAGGGGGCGGGAGAAACTAACCGAAAAGGTCACCCCCACCTCTTGATTCTAAACGGCGAGCGGGGGCCATTTGAATTTCAGCCCGGCTCCCCGAAAATCTAACGAATTATCTCTCTCTGTTTGACAGATGCCGAGTAAAGTGACAGCGATCCCTCCTGACAGGCTGCTGTTCAAACCGACCGCCGCTTTGGTTCTCCCCCCGCAAAAGAGAATCTAACTCCCTGTTTTCGGGCAGAAAAAAAAAGTGTATACAGAGATGATACGTGTTTATGTTTTAAAAAGAAACGAGCTGGACTCCGTTCAGATTTGAACGGTCGTACTCACCCAGTTTGAGCGACGCCCTTCACCTCCGCCATCCCCCTCCTCGCTCGAGCACCTCCCACGCGACCAGTCGCTCCGCCTCCGCCAGGTGCGGCACGATCCCGCAACAAGAGCTCGAGCTGCTTCGGCCGACCCCCCCTTCGTCAGACCGCACGTGCCCTTCCGTTGGTCTCGAGCTCTTCCTGCGCGGAGAGGGAGCCGAGAGAAGTGAGCTCGGGGAGGGGAGGGGGAATAAAGGAGGCCGGACCCGCACCTGTTGCTGGAGGAGGGAAACGGTGAAAGGAGGTGGGGGAAGGATGGCGATCACCGAGAAGGGAACGTCCGATTGGGATTTACTAAAAAAAAACTGCAGAAATACAGAGGGAATGAATACCATTTAAAAAGAAAAATGAAAAGTCATAATCCTGGCAGAGAGTGAAATAAAAAAAATCAAGGCGCCGCTCTCAATTTTTAAATCTGGAGTGGGTGGGGAGGTCTAGAATTGAGGGGGTGGTCTTTCAAACGTCGGCGATAACGAAACTAACGCAAGTTTGAGAAATGTCTCGCCGCAACGGGAAAAACAAGTGTTCGAACACATGGGGAGTTTAAGAAACACACACTTGGGGGGGGAAGTGTTCGTTTTCACAATGAAATACTCACAGGAGGGGGGTTATGAAGCTGGATAACCGACCGGACTGTCACCTGGAACGGTTGCCTTGCCAACCACGACAACAGGTACCGCAGTGACGTGGCGCGTGTCGTCTGTCAGTGTGTCAGCAGCAGCAGCTGCATCTGCAGCTGTGGGACATCTTTCCAGCGCTGCACTGGCGGCGGCGCCGCGTAAAACCCTCCGGACTTTTTCGGGTTTGCTGGTGCAATCTCCAGTACGTGGTTCGTCCTGCCCGCACTTGAATTCAGAGCAGTCGGTCCCCCCGAAACGTCGATTTCGCTGCTCGTTGGATGCTGCCTGAACTGCTGTGCTCTTCCAGCACCACTAATCCAAAGACTTGGCCGAGAGAGAGAGAGGTCTTAAAAAGGAGGGCGGGGAGGTGGGTGATGGTGGAGCGAAGAGACAGAGAGGCTGAGGGAGCGCAGTTCCAGAATTTGGTGCCGAGGAATCTCAAACCAAATTGTTGGGAAATCAACATCGTCTCTTGCGTGTGCACTGAGGTCCCAGCTGCAGTCTTCCAGTTGTGTGAGTTCAAAGAGCTACTGTTGGAACGAAGATGTTTCGTAGCCCCAAGTCGGTGTGCAAGTACACAGTTGAATTTAACGAGCTTAAATATTTCTTCTTACAGATCACACTGGCAAAACTAGGGCATTAGGTTGCAACCCCCATTCCCCACCCAAAAAAGGTTATTCTTTATATTCTTAAAAATTAGGTTCACACAAATTATTTCTGCATTCTATTGTTACCGGGTCAATAGTAAGAATACAATTAGTCAATTAGTAAACTGTGGAGGAGACCATAGATTATAGACGAAAAGTGTGGTGCTGGAAAAGCACAGCAGGTTGGGCAGCATCCATGGAGCAGGAGAGTGGACATTTCAAGCATAAGCTCTTCATCAGGAATGTGGGGGCCCCCAAGGGGGCTGAGAGATAGATGGGAGGGGGAATGGGGCTGGAGGAAGGTAGCAAGGAATGCAATAGGTGGACGATGGTGGGAGGTGATGGTGATAGGTCAGAATGGAGAGTGGAGCAGAAAGATGGGAAGGAAGATGGACAGGTAGGACAGTTCAAGAGGACGGTGCCAAGGGTTGGATCAGGGATAAGGTAGGGGAGGGGAGATAAGAAAATTGGTGAAATCGATATTGATTCTATTTGGTTAGAGGGTCCCAAGGCAGAAGATGAGGTGTTCTTCCTTCAGCTGTCAGGTGGCTATGATTTGGCGGTGGAGGCGGCCCAGGACTTGCATGTCCTTGGTGGAGTGAGAGGAGGTGTTGAAGTGATCAGCCACAGGGCAGGGGAGTTGTTTAGTGTATGTGTCCCAGACATGTTACCTGAAATTAGATTAGATTAGATTAGATTACTTACAGTGTGGAAACAGGCCCTTCGGCCCAACAAGTCCACACCGCCCCGCCGAAGCGTAACCCACCCATACCCCTACATCTACATTTACCCCTTACCTAACACTATGGGCAATTTAGCATGGCCAATTCACCTGGCCTGCACATCTTTGGACTGTGGGAGGAAACCGGAGCACCCGGAGGAAACCCACGCAGACACGGGGAGAACGTGCAAACTCCACACAGTCAGTCGCCTGAGGCGGGAATTGAACCCGGGTCTCAGGCGCTGTGAGGCAGCAGTGCTAACCACTGTGCCACCGTGCCGCCCATGTTCTGCAAGTTGGTGTCCTGACTCCCCAGTGTAGGTGAGTCCACATTGAGAGCAATGTACACAATCGATGAGGTATTTGGAGGTGCAAGAAAATCTCTGCCAGATGTGGAAGGACACATTGGGGCCTTGGATGGAGGTGAGCCGAGAGGTGTGGGTGCAGGTTTTGCACCTCTTGCAGTTGGAAAGGAAGATACCAGGAGTGGAGGTGTGTTGGTGAGGGATGTGCATCTAATGTGAGAGTCAAGGAGGAATGGTCTCTGCGGAATGCTGATAGGGATGGGGAGGGAAATATCTCTGGCGGTGAGGTTTGACTGTAGATGGTGGAAATAGTGGAAGATGATGCATTGTATCCAGAGGTTAGTGGGATGGAAGGTGAGAACCGGCCTTGGGGGGAGGGGGTGTGTTCTGTCCTTGTTGCCTTTGATGGGGTGGGGTTCAAGGGTGGAGGTGTGGGAAGTGGAGGAGATGCACTGGAGGGCGTTGTTGACAACATGGAGGGAAAATTGCAGTCCTTGAAGCAGGAGGCCATCTGGGATATTTTGGAGTGGAATAGATCTTCCTGGGTGCAGATGTGGTGCAGCGGAGGAATTGGGAATAAGGGGTAGTGTTTTCGTAGAGGCAGGCTGTGAGGAGGTGTAGTCCAGGTAGCTCTGGGAGTTGGTGGGTTTGAAGTAGATGTCCATGTTGAGTCAGTCACCAGAAATGGAGATGGAGAGGTCCAGGAAGGGAACGAAGGTGTCCAAGATGGTCCAGGTGAACTTGAGGTCAGTGTAGAAGGTGTTCATAAAGTTGATAAATTTTGTTTTTAAAAAAGACAGGGGATTTATAGAGATAGCTGTGCTAGAGATAAAGAAACAAAAAACATTGCAAGAGATTTTAAATGGTATTTGAATGAATGGCTGTTTTTTTTTTACTTTCTCCTACACGATAGATCATGTCAATAGAACTAAAACCTTGTAACATGGCTTCGCTGCTATTAACCAGTTGCTTCCATCACAGAATTTAGAACATTAGAAAGTAAACGTACAATATATACTGTATTGCTAAATTTAGATAATGACACTGAAAACACAAGCAATCATTGCAGTTGTCTCCAAAACACTTGACTGCCACTATATAAGTGTAAGTCGTAACATTGTGAAACATCTCAAAGCACATCGTAGGAACGCACCCAATCAAAATAAAAGCCACTCGATGTTAGAACAGGTAACCAGACGTTTTCTGAGAGCACCTTGAAGAACAGCAAAGTGGAAATGCAACAATGTTTAAACAGGCAATTCCATAATTTCATATTCAGCTGACAGAAAAACAGTAGAATTTTGAATGACCTGAAGCTTATACATCGTGGAAGATGGGAAGTTGGCCAGCTGAGTTTTGGAATAATTGAGGCAAGAGTTAATGAAAGAATGAGTGAGGATTTTCAGCAACAAGTGAGTTGAGAGAAGCTACAGAGATGCAAGTGAACATGAAAATAGGTGGTCTTTAAGATGGAAGGGATTTGGGGTGAGAAGCAAGGTTCAGCATCAAATGCATACCAAGATATCATGAACTGAAAAATGTGTTGCTGGAAAAGCGCAGCAGGTCAGACAGCATCAAAGGAGCAGGAGAATTGACGTTTTGGGCATAAGCCCTTCTTCAGGAAGTGACCAAGAACAAAGATGGAACCAATAGCTGCATAATGGGGTTTGTTACAACTGCTAAAGACTATGGTGTCATTCATACCAATGTACAGCTGGAAGTAGTGAGATATTGTAGTTAATGAATGTTGCTGAAGGAGCAGTGTTTAAAAAAATAGGAGATTTATAGGGATGATGGTGCAAGAGATGAAAAAAATTGCAAGAGATTTTAAATGGGATTAGAATGAATGGCTAATTTGTTTGTTGTAGCTGACACTGACATAATGGACCGAATAGCCTCTTTCTGTACCACAACTTGTGTATAGTTTTATATCTATAATCAGAGATCATGATGACATTTGCTTGATGGAGGATAAATAGTTAAGAGAATGGTTGTTCAGGAATGGTGACACTGCAGAAGTGTTGAAAAGGATGAGGGAAGAAAATGCACCACAGGATGGTCACAAGAATCTAAGTTATTACTTTAATTAGAGCGGTTTCACTGGTAGCAAGGGCTAGAGACCTCTTTGAAGTTCAATGATGAATTCTAGGCAACATCACTTTTGATGGCATCGCTTTAGGAGAAAAAGGAAATTTGAAAAGGAGCAGAGGTGTCAAATATCCTTTTTGAGGTTGAGATCACGGTGGTAGATTTGAACTATGTGAGTAGACAGCTATTTTAATATCAGTCAGCGTAAGGACAAGAAAAAGGAAACTAAGTTGGCTACTCAGTAAGCTAGAAAGAATAAGGTTGAAAGAACAGGGGTGGGGCCCCTTGAAATCAGAATGGGTATGAGGCTAGGAAGAAAACTAAACAAAAAATTAGGGAAGAAGGTTCTTGTGGAAGATGGTGATAATGTCATTGGATTAAGTAATTAAGTATCCTAGTCTAATGTTCTGGGGCTGAGTGTTCAAATCCCACTTTGACAAATGGTGAAATTTGAATTTTAAAAAATGTCTAGAATTAAAGTGTATATAAACATTTGATTCATTAATGTCCTTTATGGAAGGAAATCTGCCATCCTTACCTGGTCTGGTCCCCATGTGACTACAAATCCACAATAATTTGTTGACTCTCAACAGCCCTCTGAAATGGCCTAACAAACCACTCAGTTCATGGGTAATAAATGATGGCCTAGCCAAAGACCCACACTCAATGAATTAATAAAACAAAATCTAATGTTTGTTTCATGTCACTTCCATTGAATTTAGAGGATGTGACAGAGGCGTTGCTAATGGAAGTTCTTTAGTACTTGTGTGCCACTGAAACATAGTTCAGATCCCACAATAATACAGGAGTGGGGTGACAACAATTGCGATGCACTCTAGGAATTTTGTTTACTTGTGAAGGTTTTTGTTTTCATCTGCTTGCTGCTATAACTTGTAGAAACTAGAGTGCACAAATGATCTGTTGTTGGATCTCTTTGTTAATGGTATTTTTCTGAGATAAATGGCTGCCAAGCTAGGAGATGTCTTCAACAAATTGCAGACTTTCTCTGGTGTAGGAGCAGAGTAGGCTATTTGGCCCTTTGAGCCTGCTCCAATATTCATATGATCGTGGTGAATCTGGTTGTGGTCTCAGCTCCATTTTCCTGTCAAAGTTGCCATAATTCTTGACTGCTTTATCTGTTGAAAATCTCAGCCTTGAACAATTTTAAAGAGCAACCCCCCATTCCTTCATGGGAAATGAATTCCACTTAATAACTCAGTGTAGGAAAAGAAAATCTTCTCTTCTCGATCTTAAAATGAAGATCTCTTGTTCTTAAACTATATCCTCTAGTTTTAGTCTTACCCACAAGAGGAAACATTGTCCCATTTTCCACCCTATTTAGCCTCATTAAATCTTACATATTGCTATAAGACCACTTTTCATCTTTCTCATCTCCAATAGATATAGACTCAACCTATCTAAACTATATTTGTAAAGCAAACTCTTCATCTCAGGAATGAGTCAACATTTGATAGTGAAACATTTCACCTGACCAGTTCAGCTGATATGAGTTTTGTTTCAGCAGCATTCAAGGTCAAGTTTCTTGTAGCAGAATTGAAAGCATTGACCGTGGCATGCAAATCTCCTGCAGAAGAGGTAATGATATTACAGTCATTTGTAACCCATAGATCATAATCATTTAGTGATCAATTTAGTTTTGGCACAGAAGTGACTGAGATGAAAGAAATTTTTGTCTAGACAACATTTAATGCTGACTCAAGAATACAATTGACCTTGAACCAAGTGAATAACCACTGTCAGGTAGATTGAAAATAGTATGGAGGCTGTCACAATCTTGCTCGACCCCTGTCTGGAACTTGAAGGCATCTGTTTAAGATTTCTTACTCAACCTAATTGCAGTCATAACAACACTAATGACATAGCACTGATCGGGGCTACAAATTATGTCTCGACTGACCAAGTCTGCTGGTGTGGCCTCCTATGGCAGTTAGCTGGAAAAAACTGTTCTCCTCTCCATCAGCCCAGCCACCACAGTGTCCAAATCCCTGTCCAAGGAGCAGGGTGGGAGCCTTCCTTTCATGTCCTGAATGTTGAAGCTCAAGCACTACAGAGTGATGCCCAATCCCTCACTTGCAACATTTGAAGTAGTGTGGAACTGGGCATTAAATATGACACCAAAGGTATGTACACTAGAAAGTCCTGCCAGTGGCAAGTACTTACACCTTTCCAGCTATGTGATTCCCTGAGGAAAGTACCCAAGGACCCATTTGCATAAGTATTGAAGTAAATATTGGAAGATTGTAAGAGAAATATCATTGATCCATGGCAGTCCAGGTGCCAAAAACCTCACTCAGTAAAACACAAAATGAAACTTGGAAAATTGCACCCTTCATGTGCGAGTCTGTGATATTGTGGCCATGTAAATAATATTGTTAATAAACCTCAAAGCATATGTCTCAAAAAGAACCTGACTTTCTGTGATATGTGGTACTGGGCAAACATATTTTAAAAAGCTATATAGCATATTAGGGTAGCAGTAAGTGGATATTAAAAATTACTGGTGACAACTAGTATGTAGATGCTAAAAGCTGAGAAAGTGACCTATTATGGCAGTTGTGAAAAAGTCTTCTCCTGTCATCCAATAACCTGTCTCAGTTGAGATCTGAAGTTACAAATACAACCTAAACTAAAGTCCTTCAACAAAAAACAAAGACTATAATTCTGTACTGAAGCACACTAAGTACTCCATCTCTCTCTGTCTCTATCAAAAGAACAACGGCAGTTTTAAGAGTTAAAAAAAGAACTGCCAATGATGGCAATCAGAAACATAGTTTAAAAGTGACAAAATACAGATTCAATCCAAAATAAAATGTTTGAATAAAGTACAAAAACCAGAAAAATGTTTTCTGTACTAAAAACCTTATATCCATCCACACATCAATCAATTCCACCGTTTTCTTTTCATGGGACAGCATAAATCCTGCAGTAAATAACTCACCTCCAGACTCCAAAGCCTGTCTGCCAACTACAAGGCACAGTAAGTAATGATAGAAGTCTCCCCACTTGGTTGGATGATTGCAGTTCCAACAAGTCACAGAAAGTTTGACACCATCCAGGACAAAACAACCCATTTCGTTAGCACCACATCCACCCCCTCCACTGCCAATGCTCAGTTGCAGCTGTGCGTATTATTTACAAGATACGCTGCAGAAATTTACCAGGGCACCTTAGACAACACTAACCAAATCCAGCAGATATATGGGAACACTACCACCCACAAATTTCCATCTAAGCCTCTCATCACCCTAACTTGGAAAGACATCACCATTCTTCCAATGTTATTGGGTCACTGAGGAACTACATCCACAATGGCATTGTAAACCTACCTACAATACAGGGACTGCAGTGGTTCAATAAGACAGCTCACCGCCATCTTTTCAAAGGCAACCTGAGAAGGGCAATAAATGCTGGCCCATTTTTCATGTTCATATTTCATGGATAAGCTAAAAATGATGAAATATGATGAACAAAAGTTGCAGTAGGGGGTACCATCCATAAGAAGCACTGCAACAAGTCACCCTTATCTAACAGCCCCTTCCAAATCTATGACCTTTACCTCTACAAGGACTAGGTCAGCATATGGAAGGGAATATCACCTGCTGCAAATTCTCCTCTGAGGCAAATACCATCATGTCTTGGAACTATTTTGCTATTCCTTTACTGTCACTGAGTCAAAAAACCTGGAACTCTCTTCATAACAGCACGGTGGTGAACCTATCCACCATGGTCTGCCATAGTACAAGAAGGCAGTTCATTGACACCTTCTCAAGGACAATTAGGGATGGACAAAATGCAAAGCTAGCCAGTGACACTCATTTCCTGTGTATAAATTTTAAAAATCCTCAAATCTATCAAACCTCTGTTAGTAATCCTACAAGATAATTAACAGTAAAACAATGCTGGTGCCAAAGCCTAAGCCTGTTATAAAATAAAACCATTGAACCACACCAAAGGCTTGTTCAGTTTTCAGAAAAGTAGCTCTGATCAGCAGAAAAGCATTGTTATGATTAAGCCACTCAATGTTTTCATTTGACAGTTTAAAACGTCATTATTGAAAAGCAGGAAGCAACAAAGCAAAAAGAATGCTGAGCTATAATGTCAAAGTAATAGAGTTTAGATCTGAGTTTGTCTTGCAGAAGCTCTGTGGACTCTGGGTAGGTCACACCTGAAATGTTACTTTGAGTTATATTGTGACACGTGTAGATAAATTCCCACAAGATTATTCCCAAAAAGAGAACTTCCATCTTTAAAAGATAAATAAGAAAGATCCTCCTTAGGAATACCAACAGGAAAGATTAGACAAAATAATTTGGTTTATGTTCAAGACTCCATTTTACAACAAAGTATTTTTTCCAGAATTTGCTGGTAGCATTCTGGAAAACTTAAGATCAGTCCTATTCTAAAAGGTATGCAGGAATATAGAGACGTGGTGTAAATGTACAAAAGTCTTTAATGATGGTAGGACAGATAAAGATAGGCATTAATAAAACATACAGTGCTGTAGGCTTCATAAGAAGGGCACAAGAATAGGGACAAGAATATAAGACACTGGTTGGACCTGAACTGGAGTATGGTATACAGTTCTGTGTGTAATACTTTAGGCAGGATGTCGATGCATTATAAGAGTGGTTCAAGAGATTAGATGCTTAATTTGCCATACTTTTTAGAATAGTACCTGTTTCTCTACTTGCTTTAACTTACAGAAGAAATAGGAGTGGGAACAGGCCAATCAGCTCCTCAAGCCTGCTCTGCTGATCATTCAATTAAATGTTCCTGCTTTGTCTTCAAACCCTTTGATCACTTTAGCCCTAAGAACCATATCTAACTCCTTCTTGAAAACATTCAATGTCTAGGCCTCAACCACTTTGTGAGAGAACTTTAAAGCTACTTTAAACCTGGAGTTTGGTAGAAAGTAGAAATTATTTGCCCTTACTCAAAAATCAACTTCCTTTCTTCTGACTATAAATAATTTGTTTTCCAGTGCTCGTTTAGAAATTTATGGTTTTCAAAATTACTAAAATTACAAAATTTTCAAAAAACACAAAATCTAACAGTTAGAACCAATCAACATGCTCCTGTGTTACCATTTAGATTTCTTTTCTTCCCTATGCATTGTCTGATATGGTGTCTGGTCACCCTCTCCCTGTCTCCTGGTCGTCCTCTGCATCTGAATCAGAGTAGGACACTTCAGATGGTTCTGAATTATGTACCTGGATGGTACCCATGAAAGGTCACAGGCATTAAAGACAGCTCTACTTCCTGGGTAACTATAGAATGATTGCCAATCGCTTATAGTGCCCCTACTTCATCACAGTACAGAGAAACTTCAATTGTCCGAAGGACACGGGTGGGGAGTATTTTGTTTGGTTAATTGCATTCTGGATAATCAAATGTTGGATAACATAGTTTAGGCAAGCATTGGGACCTTGTGATCTTGCTGGATAATCCAATATTTGGATAATAGAATGCCGGATAATTGAGGTTCCTCTGTATTTGGAAAGGCAAGGACCAATTAGGATAGTCAACATGGTTTTGTGTGTGGTAAATTGTGTCTCACGAACTTAACTGAGTTTTTTGATGAAATAACAAAGTGGATTAATGAAGGAAGTTAGGTGTACATGATCTCTATGGACTTCAGTAAGGCATTCGACAAGGCTCTGCATGGTAGACTGGTTAGCAAAGTTAGATTACATGGAATACAGGGAGAACTAGCTATTTGGATACAGAACTGGCTTGAAGGTAGGAGACAGAAAGTGGTGGTGGAAGGTTGCTTTTCAGACTGGAGTCTTGATTGATGCTGGGTCCACTGCTCTTTGTCATTTATACACATGATTTGGATGTGAACACAGGAGGTATGATTCGTAAGTTTGCACATGACACCAAACAAGTTGTAGTGGTAGTCAAGGAGATTACCTCAGAGTACAATGGGACCTTGATCAGATGGGCAGATAGGTTGAGGAGTGGCAGATGAAATTTAGTTTAGAAAAACATGAGGTGCTGTATTTTGAAAAGGCAAATCAGGGCAGGACTTATACACTTAATAGTAAGGTCCAGGGGAGTGTTGCTGAACATAGAGACCTTGGAGTGCAGGTTCATAGTTCCTTGAAAGTAGAGTCACAGAATCATAGAGTTATGCAGTACAGAAACAGACCCTTCAGTCCAACCCATCCATGACGGCCAGCTATCCTGAATTAAGCTAGTTCCATTTGCCACATTTGGCTCATATCCCTCTAAACCCTTCATATTCATATACCCATTCTAATGCCTTTTAAATGTTGTTATTGTACCAGCCTCCACCACTCTGTGAAAAAGTTGGCCCTTAGGTCCCTTTCAATTTTTTCTCTTACCTTAAACCTATGCCTTCTAATTTTGGATTCCCCAACCTGCGGAAAAGATTTTGGCTATTCACCCTATCCATGCTACTCATTATTTTATAAACCTCTTAAGGTCACCCCTCAGCCTCCAATGCTCCAGGGAAAATAGCCCCAGCCTATTCATCCTCTCCCTATTACTCAAACCTTCCAATCCAGGCAACATCCTTGTAAATCTTTTCTGAACCCTTTTAAGTTTCACAACATTCTTCCTATAGCAAGGAGACCAAAATTGCACACAATATTCCCAAAGTTGCCTAATCAATGTCCTGTACAGCCGCAACATGACCTCCCAACTCAATGCGGTGAAAGTGAGGCTTATTAAATTACTTAGTGTGGAAACAGGCTCTTCGGCTCAACAAGTCCACACTGACCCATTCTCCTAACACTACAGGCAATTTAGCATGGCCAATTCACCTAACCTGCATGTTTTTGGACTGTGCGAGGAAACCCACACAGACACTGGGAGAAAGTGCAAATTCCACACAGACAGTCGCCTGAGGCAGGAATTGAACCTAGGTCTCCAGCACTGTGAGGCAGCAGTGCTAAGCACTGTGCCACCATGCCGTCTTATTAGATTACTTACAATGTTCCTTGGATGCTGCCTGACCTGCTGCGCTTTTCCAGCAACACATTTTCAGCTCCCAACTCAATGCACTGACCAAAAAGTGCAAGCATACCAACTGCCTTCTTCATTATCCTATCTACCTGCGACTCCACTTTCAAGGAACTATGAACTTGAACTTCAAGGTCTCTTCGTTCACCAACACTCCCCAGCCACAACATGACCTCCCAACTCCACTTTCAAGGAACTATGAACCTGCACTCCAAATTGGCTTTGTTCAGCAATACTCCCCAGTATCTTACCATTAAGCGGCTAAGTCCTGCCCTGATTTACCTTTCCAAAATGCAGCACTTCACAGTTATCTAAGTTAAACTCCATCTCCCACTCTTCAGCCCATTGGCCCACCTGAAAATCATTTTTCAGGCAGACAGGATAATGAAGATGGTGTTTTGTATACTTATCATTATTGGTCAGTGCATTGAGTATAGGAATTGGGAGGTTATGTTGTGGATGTATCAGACATTGGGTAGGTTAATTTTGGAATACTGCATTTAGTTCTGGTCTCCCTGCAATAGGAAGGATGTTGAGAAACTTCAAAGGGTTAAGAAAAGATTTACAAGGATGTTGTCAGCATTGGCGGGTTTGGGCTGTTCGGAGAGGCTGAATAGCTTGGGGCTAATTTCCCTGGAGCATCAGAGGCTGAGGGGTGACCTTATAGAGGTTTATAAAATCATGAGGAGCATGGATAGGGTAAATAGCCAAAGTCTTTCCCCCAGATTAACAAACTCAATCACACAGCTTCAGTTAGCGCTCTTCATTTGTGCTCAAGTAAAACTCCACTAATACCTTCCCCTTTCACATAAATAAGCAGTTTATATATATAAATACATTTAACAGATTCCCTCTTCTTCCTTAAATAAAGAGTTAATATCCACAAGATAATATCCACAAGAGTTAACAAAACATATAAATTAAATCAAATCTACAATAATTTCCATATTCTGCAAAATAAAACAACCCTGCTATAGGACCTCTGATAATTCTTAATACAATCATTTTGTTTTGCAAAACAATCAGACAGGAGATGACTTGCAACCAATTTCACTAAAGTACAAGAATAAAGTAGACAATAAAAAAAAGATAAGAACAAAATTGACAATAAAGGAAAATGACTATCACCAACCTAAAGGGAATAAAAAAGCGATATTAACAAATTAGGGTAATGATTAGAAAGGCAATGATGGATTGTTAAAATAAATCTTCAAAGAATATAAGAAACCATATGCCACAGATGCATGAATAACAAAATGAAAATTAATCCATGGATAGGGTAATTCTAATGTTGTAGATAAAGCTATTATTCTAATATTTCAAATGTTTGGCCCTTATTTCAACATGCAAAGTGCCCATCAGTTTTCATGTGACTTCATTCTTCACTTTTGACTTCATTCTTTGCTTTTAATTTGCAAATCTTTCGGCATGTGGAACAGAACATGACGTAGTTGTAGTGGTGACAAGGTGGTCAGTCAGATGAACTTCATATAATGGGAGTTCCCTTACAGGAGCTGTTAACCTGGTCCAATCAGGGAACCCTGGCTGACCTCCATAAACAGGAGTGGTAGACATCCTGTTCACTCTGAGAGCTGACTCGGAGGAAGTTGTATCAGTGTCAAATAAAATGCATATGTTAATAAAGGGTGACAGGATACCGGCCTCTGTGGAGTTAATTCAGTTGTGATGAGAGTAAAAAAAAGCACTCAACAGTTGTCTTTGAATTGAGTTAAACATTGCTGGCATCATGTTGTTATTTGGGAAGCTTGACCCGTTCAATCTTGCTGTCAAAGACTGGGCCCAGTATGTGGAAAGGATGTATTACTTTTGCTAGGTAAATGACATTGGGACAGATGAAAAGCATCAAATAATTCTCCTGACAACTTGTGAACCCACAGTTTCTTCACTTATTAGGAGCCCTAACATTTACTGAAGTACCAGACACTAAAATCTTTCAAGAATTGATAGATTTACTTAAGGAATATAACGATCCTGAGCCTCCTCTAATTCTGAGACACTATCAGTTTTACTCAGCAGTTTGAGAACCAAGGGAATCTTTTTCAGGATTTTTGATGTGGTTAAGATGATTGGCAGAGGCATGTGACTTTGGTTCAACCCTTAATGAGATGCTGAGAGACAGTTTGGTATGTGGGATTAATGTTATAACCATACTGAAGCCCAGCTGGACTTCAACTGGCATTGTCATTAGGAAATACAGCAATTGGAGCATATCAGTTACAGGGAATAGCGATGGAAGTGGACACTCTTGCCAGGTCAACTGAGCTTGGAGGACACTACTTGAATAAAAGCAATTGCATAGTCTAACTCAGGACATACCCTGAACAGAGGGACTCTAGTCAGCCCATAGCAAAACTTCAAAACAACGCCAAACCTCTGCCAAACAGTTGAAATTTTCTTCAGGATCGAGGCTGGCAAACCACAATAGTTGCTGCTAGTATGCAGACTCAAGACAGCAAATAAATCTCAATAAGCCTGAATTGAGTAAGAGAACTCATAGGCTGGTATCTTGGAGAGCGCACACCCTGGAAAGCCCATCTACATCGGGTTTTGAACAGTTAAACTACTTAGCAACATCCAAATCAGAACCAATCAAAATAAACATCTGGTTAAACAGTTATCCAATTATAATGGAGTTTGATACCAGTACGGCTTTATCAGTGATAGCAGAACTAGTCCATAACAAATTTTGCTCTGGACTCCAATCCTTAAGTTTGTATACAACCTCAGCTATACTGAGAACCTATGCCAGGGAACTTTTACAGATTAAGGGTACAAATTCGGTTCCAATTGTGTATGGGAAGCATCTGGTTCAGTTACCACTGATTGTCGTAAAAGGCCCAAGCCTGAATGTGAAATTGGTAGAGAAAGATTCACCTCAATTAGCTCAACATTTATTTTGATTAGAAAATGTCTGCCTGAGTGAAATCCTAATTTAATACCTGGAAGTCTTTCAGGAAGATCAAGAGATTATCAAAGGAGCCAAGGCCACCTTACATGTGACCAGGAAACAATTCCACGATTCTGCAAGGACTGCCCAGTGCCATTTGCCTTAAGTGCAAAAGTAGAGACAGAAATCAGGAAGCTGTAAAGCAAAGGAATCATCAACTCAGTACAGTGAAGCCTGATGGGTCCCTTCGCCTTTGAGGGGATTTTAAACAAATGGTAAACCACTTCTTGCAGCTGGATAAATAACTAATCTCATGCATAGAGAACTTATACGCAAAGCTGGTGGGAGGGCTGTCCGTCACAAAGCTAGACGTGAGCTCTGCATACTTGTAACTGTGGTTAGATGACGATTTCTAGAAGTATGCTATAATTAATACCCATAAGGGTTTGTACCAATACACAATATTGCCATTTGGGGGATCATCAGTCTGTGTCATTTTTCACCGGACAATGGAGAACATTTTACAAGGACTACCCGATTGCCATTTATCGAAATGATTTGCTAATAATAGGGGAGATCAATAAAAAACACTTAGAGAACTTGAACATAGTCCTTCAAAAAATTTTCTAAGTCAGGCTTAGAAGGGAAGAATGTGTGTTCCAAACACCCCAAATGAACTATTTTCGCTGCAGAGCTGACAAGATTTGGTTGCACCCATTGGAAGATAAAGTGAAGGTGATCAAAGGTTCCCTGGCTCAAACGTCAACTGGCGCTTACGTCTTTCCTTGGATTGATGAATTATTATGCATACTTCATATGTAACATAGTCTCTACCCCGGCACCAATACATCTGCTATTAAAAAAGGGGCAGCCTTGGAAATTATCTCGGAGCCATAACATAGCCTTTAGGAAAGTGAAGAAGCAGCTTTAATTGTTAAGGTGTTGACACACTATAATCCCAAGCAAGATGTGTAATTGACATGTAATGCCTTCCCATATGGATGGGGATAGTATTGGCTCACAGATGGCACATGGAGAGGAATGCCCAATAGCATATGCTTCCTGGACTTTGGCTGATGCAGAGCACAAATACACCCAGAAAGAGAAAGAAGGTTTGGTGGTCATCTTTGTCATGAGGAAGTTCCAACAATACTTTTATGGATATAAATTTGTAACAGTAACAGACCGCAAGCTCCTGCTAGGGCTACGCAAAGATGACAAGGCCATGCCACCCATAGCCTCAGCTCAAATTCAGTGGATGGGCTCTCATTCTAATTGCGCACAATTACAAGTATGAACACTGTCTAGTAGGCCAAGTAGCAAATGCAGATGCCTTGATCCTGCCTACCACCACCACCATCCCCCCCCCCCCACCCCACCCCCCTAAATGGTGATACCATCACTGGAGGAGAAGAGTCCATTCTGGTTTTAAACTTTCTGGACACCCTTCTGGTCACTGTTGACAATATCAGACCGTGGATGCAAAACAATCCGGTCCTGGCAAAACCAAAACAACTGGTAGTGATGGGGGAAATAAAAGGGCCATCACAACCAGAAATGAAACCTTTCTCAACCTGGCAAGACCAGATCACCATGGGGGACAGAATTTTATTGTGGACAGCAAGAATGATTGTCCCGAGAAAAGGTTCCCCGCTGACACCCACTGAACCCCACCGGGGTCATCCAGGTATGTCCAAAGTGAAAACATTGGTGAAAAGTTATGTCTGGTGGCTAGGATTGGAAGCAGACATAGCTGCATTGGTGGGGCAATGCCCAACATGCCAACAAAGACAAAAATTACCATCAGCAGCTCCCTCACATTAATGGGATTGGCCGGGTAAACCTTAGATTCAGTTACACGTTGACTATGTCGGCCCTTTCATAGGCTCAATGTTCTTAGTCATTTTGGGCGCCCATTCAAAGTGGCTGGACCTGCACAGAGTTCATTCATCAAACATGGGAATAACATTAGACATGTAATGAGACCTGGAGTGCCACATTTACTTCCTTCATCTTCTTTCTCTGCCACAACCTGGCTTGGGATCTGTAATGGTGAGGATCTCAGCAGCAGGCTGAGATGAACCAACTATCCATGACAATATTGATACGAGTGACCACCATATAGTACTTATGTACACAAAACATTTTCTTTACATTGAGAACACTCTTCATCATGACATTAGCATTATGTTAGGTCTTACAAATTCAAAGTAGACGTATGCCATCAGTTGCACCAGAGTTGTACCAGCTGTATCAAAGTGATAGTTGAGCACTAACTGCAACGGATCAGTTCAAAGCTCTATGCTCCTACCTTATCCATTCATGAATGAGAGTGGACCCAACAAAGAGACACTCCACAAATATTCCCAAATTTAATGATGGGGGTCCCCTACACCTCAGTGCAAAGAAAAGGCTGAAGCTTTTGGAGCCATCTTCAGCCAAAAGTCCTCGTTTGATGATTCATTTCAATCTCTTTCTGACATTTTCACCATCACAGTACCAATCTCCGGCCAATTATATTCACTCCATTTGGTATCAAGGGGCAGAAGGCACTTCATACGATACGAGCTGCAGGGACCAATCTACTAAGAAGTAGATCAAGTAGAAGTAGTACTAAGAAGTGTCTCCAGTCTAGTTCCTGTTCCAGTAGAGCTATCTGTTTTGGATCTACTGAATAGTGTAAAATGTTGTTCAGGTATGTATCATCCTTAAAAAGCAAGACAATTTGGCCAATTACCACCCGATCAGCATTTCTTGATTGTTAAATCATGTCAAATGTCATTGACAGTGCTATCAAATGTAACTTACACAGGAAAACTATTTTTTTTGATGGTCAGTTTCAATTCCACCATGGTCACTTATTTCCTCACATCATTACTGTCTTGGTCCAAATATGGATAAAGGAGCAGACTCCAAAGACAGTTAGGTAAAAAGTCACACTACATCTGATGATAGTATTGCCTGGTGTCGTGTGATTTTTGACCTTGCCCAACCCAGTCCAACGCCAGCACCTCCACATCAAAGATAGTTAGGTAAGAGTAACTGCTCTTTGCACCAAGACAGCATTTGACTGAGGGTGGCATCAATCAAAATTAAAGTCAGTAAGAATTGTGGGGAAACCCCCCTGCTGATTGGAGTCAAATCTAACACAAAGGAAGATGGTTGTGGTTGCAGTTCCTCAAATACTGATGCATCATGTGCTCATCTGTCATAAGACCTAGGCAATGTTTAGGCATGGGCTGATGTGTGAAATAAGATTTACTTGCCACTTAAGTGCCAGGCAATGAGCATCCCCAATAAGACAGAACATTACTAAGCAAAAGCAAAATACTGCTGGTGCTGAAAATCTGAAACAAACACAGAAAATGCTGCAGAAACTCAGCAGGCCTGGCGACATTTATGGAAAGAGAAACAGAGTTAACATTTTGAATCTGATACAACTCCTCTTCAGATTCTAAAGATGTTGCCAGACTAGTTGAGTTTCTCCAGCATTTTCTATCAGAATACAGGTATAAGCATCTCACCATGATATTCAACACCATTCTCAATGATTTCACCACCACGAGCATCCTAAGGCTATCAGAAATTGAACTAGATCAGCAATATAAATACTTTTTTCTGCAAGAGCCGATCAGAGACTGGGAATTCTATTGTGAGTAACTCACCCTCTGTCTCCCCACTGCCAGTCTACTATCTGCTAAAGCAAAAGTCAGGATTGCGATGGAATACTCTTCACTTGCAACATGTCACTCACTACCTCTACTCAAGAAGGTCAGAACAAATCAGTCTGCTTGCTCCACATCCCATCCGTCAACTTAAGCATTCACTCTCTTCGCTTCCAATGTACAACAGTAGCAGTGTGTACTATATACAATATGCATTGCAGCAACCCAACAAAGTTCCTTTGGAATGACTTGTAATGCCTAGAATGACAAAAGCAGTAGATGCACAGGAACACAATGTCCTACAACTTCTCCTAACCACAGAGCAAAGTGTCAAAATTGGAATGACCTTGCTGTCTTTTCCCTGATTTTTGCTCAAAATCCCACAACTCCCTCCTTAACACAACCATGAGAGCATCTGCATCAAACAGTCAGCAGCAATTCGAGATGGCAGCATCCCATCACCTTCTCAAGAGAAATTTGGAATGAACAATAAATGCCAGTGTGTCTACATTCAAAAAAAATTTTTTTTAATAAAGGAATGTTCATCGTCTTCCAAATTCATCATTTTAACATTACTCTGGCTCAATCAAAATTGCAAAACAGTATGCATGAGTGTCACAAAGCTGGTTCCTTTTTTTCTAAAAGCTGTTCCTGTTCTCAAGGATATTCTGTCCTTGTTTTTTTTTTCAGATGGGTCGTAAACGCTCCAGGCACTTATTAGACTGGTTTGGTACAGAGATTAAAGGGTATTTAGAGGTATTTTTGTTTAGTTGTAAACAGATGAGACTTCAGTCCAAAGTCGTCATGTTTTAGAAGTGACCTGTATAATGAAAGGGGAGTGGTCAGCTCTCTAGTTGAGCAGTTCAGTTCAGTCCTGAACTAGATAAGAGTTCAACAGTGAGTTGTGTTGAAACTCTTTCTCGCTCACTCTCTCTCTCTGCCCTTCTAACTTCAACCTGTAAGCATCTGTTCCATTTTTTGACTGTGTTTTAAGGGAGTTTGCTTATTAAAACTATTGTGTATAGTCGGAACAGCATTATTAAGTCTATTGTGGATAGACTGAGTTCTGTAGGGGTTCTTTATTCTGTTCTTTGTGTTTCATTGTATAATTTTGTGATTAAATTTCTGTCTATTTTAAAACCTAGTAGCTTGTTAGCTTGTTAGCTTACTCCAGTTAATTCTCATTGTATACTTACCAAAACAAATTGCAAAGCTACGGTCTAGGTTGCCTGCTCAAGAATGTTTTGAGTGGTCTGGCCTAGCCCATAACAGATTGGGGGCTCTCTGTGGGATTTTAAACAGCTAGTGGTAGGAGTTGGTGTCTTTATTTCTATAACTCCCTCCTCAACACAACACATGAGAGTATCTGCATCAAATAGGCAGCTGCAATTCGAGATGGCAGCATCCCATCACCTTCTCAAAAGAAATTTGGAATGAACAATAAATGTTAGTCTTGGTTTGGTTGGATTGACAAAACTTGGGATTGTAATGGCTCTTTCAGTCGCCAAAAGTTTTCTAGAAGTGGATACGGTGACTTTGGATGTTTTGCAAAAGGTGAATAAGGCTAAGCTGCAGGAATAGGCAGAGAAGCTGGAATTGGAACTGCCTGCTTCTATGAGGAAAGGAGAGATAATTACAGCAATAGCTCAACATTTAAACTTGCTGGAGAAACCATCACACTTCTGTAGAGATGGCAAGAATTCAATAATTCAATTGCAAATGAAGCAGCTTGAGTTAGAGGTGGGAGATAAGGAAAGGGCAGCAGAAATGAAAAAGCTTGAGTTACGATTAAAATCAGAAGAGATGGTAAAAGAGAGAGCAGCAGAAAGAGGGAAAAGAGAGCAGAGAAAGAAAAACAGAGCTTTTGAACTTTAAAAACTGACACTTAAAAAGGAAAGTCAATGTAAAAGGCTAGAGATAAAGGCTGAGAGTAGGCTTAGTGAGGAGGAGCAAGCCCCTGGTAGTCAGAGGCCTAGTGAGAAGTACATTCAAGCATTGCCTAAAATTGATGTGAAAGATGTGGAAGGCTTTTCCATCTTATTTGAAATGTTGGTGAAACAAATGTATTGGCTAGCGGCAATGTGGGTTTTGTTGATCCAAATTAAACTTGTAGCTAGGCTAATGAGGTATTTGCATCCCTGTCAGAGGAGGTATCTGGGGAGTATGAAGAGATGAAAAAAGCCATTTTAGTGCATATAAGCTTGTACCAGAAAGCCTATCGACAATGCTTCACGAATCTAAGGAGGGGCTCTGGTCAAACCTATATTGAGTTTGCAAGGATCAAACAGAGTAATTTCAATAGATGGATAAGAGCTTGAAGAATCAAGCAAATCTATGATGCCCTTAGAGAGGTAATTATTTTGGAGGAGTTCAAACATTTACTGCCTGACATAGTGTGAACTCATGTGGAATAGCAGAGAGTTAAAATGGCAAGGTTAGCAGCTGAAGTGACTGATGATTATGAGCTGGTCCATAAAACACGGTTAGGCTTCCAGAATCGATTTCAGTCCATGAGGGATAGAAACTGGGTCAAAAAGAAATCCTCACGTGGAAAGGGAAAGGTAGCACTCATAAGGATAACTTACCACAGGATAAGAAAGAAACCTTTGAGGGGACAAAAGAGTTAAAAAGCTCTGGTATTTTCAATGTAATAAAGTGGGCCCCCCAAAATCACAGTGGGCTAGGAGAAAGCCAGATGTAGGAAAACCGGACAAGCCTGGGAGTTTTGTTGGACTAGTAACAAAAAGTGCAAGGGAAGTTAGACAACTGCCTCCGAGTATTCAAGGTGATCCTTGATTAAGGAAGAAGTGCCAGATCTGCTTAAAAATATACATGCAAGGGTAAAGTTTATTCACATAGGCCAGGAGTAGCAGGTAAAGAGGTTACAATATTAATGTAATGCTGAAGGATGAGGACATATGTACTCCTGAGGGACTATTCCCAGAAAAGGTACTGGTAACAGGAACTCATGGTGAAATAAAAGCATTCAATTATGTAAAGTGAGGCTAGAGAGTCCAGAGAAGACTGGAGAACTTGTGGTTGGAGTCCTGGACAAACTCTCAGCTCCAGTAATACAATTTATCCTTGCAAATGATATAGCTGATTCATCGGTGGGCATGCTGCCTACTCTAGTTGAAAAGCCAGTGGAGAACCAGGCAACTGAAGAAATGAAGAATCTTTATTCAGGAGTTTTCCCTGATTGTGCGGTCACAAGATCATAGAGGCACAAGTTAAGCAGGAGAGATCAAAAGGCACAGAAAAGAAAGCTGACATAGTTTTATCTGAGACCTTTTTTGATCAGATAAGTGGAACAGAGAAAGTGCAAAGAGGTAAACATGCAAGTATCTTTAGCTCTTTTAAGCTGATCGAATTACAGCAGGAAGAAATTAAAACAGTTTTAGCAAAAGGCATTACAGAAAAGGAAAGTGAATGCATCCCTGTGTGTTATTATTTAACAAATTATGTCTTAATGAGGAAATAGAGACCATCACATTCAAGCAGATGGGAAATGGGCACCGATTCATTAAATTGTTTTGCCAATAGGGTATAGAAAGAAGGTGCTGCAAGTGGCGCATGAACGACCACTTGGAAGTCATTTAGGGGTGAGGAAAACACAGGTTAAAATACAAAGACATTTTTACTGGCCTGGACTACACAAGGATGTAGCCGTGTCATAAATGTCAGCTCATCGGAAAACCATAGGCAGTAATAAAGCATGCATCTTTAATACCTATTCCAGCATTTGAGGAACTTTTCACAAGAGTCCTGATTGATTGTGTGGGTCCCCTACCTCAAACAAAAAGTGGGAATAAGTAACAATAATGGATGTGTCGACTAGATTTCCAGAGGCAATCCCATTACACAGCATCACAGCTAAAAGGTTGTAGAGACATTACTTAAAGTGTTTACTAGATATGGACTACCAATAGAGATCCAGTCAGATCAAGGGTCAAACTTCACATCCAAACTATGGATAACTTGGGAATAAAGCCATTCAAATCTACTGTGTACCATACAGAATGGCAGGCAGTGCTAGAGAGATGGCATCAAACTCTAAAGACCATGTTGGGGGCTTATGGTCAGGATTATCCAGATTATTGGGATAAGGAAGTTCCATTGTATTTTTGCGATCAGAGATAATTCAGTTCATTTGAATTATTTTTTGGGCATGAGGTAAGAAGACCGTTAAAACTGATTGAAGACAAATTAATAAGTCAGAATTCAGAGACCACCCATTTGGACTACATGTCAAATTTTAGAGAATGATTAAATAGAGTTGGTGAGTTGGTTAAACAGTATTTAAAGGTATCACAGCATACAATGAAACAGGAAGTGGATAAGAAATCATAAATTTGCAATTTTGCAACTGGGAATAAAGTATTGGTGTTACTTCCAGTAACAGATGAGCCTTTAAAAGCAAGAGTTAGTTTATCATACCAAATCAAGAGGAAATTGAGTGAGGTGAACAACTTGATAAGGACTCCAGACAGGAAGAAATCTCACAGAGTGTGTCATGTGAATGTGCTCAAAAGGTATTTTGAGAAGGAAGGAAAGCAAGAGGAGATGGTGTTAAGATTACAGCACAGAAGGAAGAACCAAGTTCAGAGGATTCTGAATTGGCCATTCCTCAAATCAAATTGGACAATGAGGAAGTTGTCAAAAATTAGGATAAAATATTGAGTTACCTTCCACAAGAAAATTGAAATGACCTGAAAGACTTATTACTATTACATGGGATGATATGCAGAAATAAACTTGCAAGTACTAAAATAATTGTGCATGATGGAGATATAGGAGTTGCTGTTCCGATTAAGCACCATCCTTACAGGCGTAACCCTCTAAAGTTGGCACAGGTTCAGACGGAGATAGAGTATATGCTTCGAGATGGCATAATCAAAGTGAGTTACAGTGACTGGAGCTCACCCATAGTCATGCTGCCAAAGCCAGATGGTATCCAACAGTTATGTGTGCACTATCGCAAAGTCAACGCCATTACAAAGACTGATGCATATCCAATTCCACAGCTGGAGGATTGTGTCAAAAAAGTGGGACAAGCAACTTACATTTATAAGTTGGGCTTGCTCAGAGGCTACTGGCAAGTCCCCCTGTCAGAGAGAGCAAAGGCAATTTCGGCTTTTGTAACACCAAATGGACTATATCAGTTAAAAGTCATGCCATTTGGTATGAAAAACGCTCCAGCCACATTTAAGAGACTGACTAATAAGGTCATTGCTGGATTACCCAACTGTGTGGCGTATATTGATGACCTGGTGTTTTTTTAGTCACTCATGGAAGGACAATTTACAGCATTTATCAGATTTGTTCCCTCGACTTTGGAAGGAAGGCTTGGTGATAAACCTAGCTAAAAGTGCATCTCCCAAAGCCCAAGTCACCTTCCTGGGGCGTGTTATTGGACATGGACAAAAGGCCCCTCGGGATGTGAAAACAAAAGTAATTGGGGAATTTCCCACAAGGTCTACAAAATAAGCAGTACTACGGTTCCTGCGGTTGAGTGGATTTTACCAAACATTTGTGCCAAACTTTAGCACTGTGGCTGCTCCACCCACTGCATTGTTAAAAATGGGAAGAAGTTTCAGTGGACAGCAGACTGTCAAAAGGCATTTGACAGCCTATAAATTGTGTTAACCACTGCCCCAGTATTAGCCACACCTGTTTATATGAAGCCTTTCAAAGTGGCTGTCGATGACAGTGATGTGGGTGTCGGTGCAGTGCTCCTGCAGGAGGATGACGAGAGAATAGAAAGACCATCGGGTATTTTTCCAGGAAGTTGAACGTTCATCAACAGAAATATTCAATGGTGGAGAAAGAGACCTTAAGCTTGGTGTTGGCATTACAACATTTCAGAGTTTATATTACCAGCAATGCATCTGAGACAATTGTATACACTGATCATAGCCCATTGACATTGTCGAAAAATTTAAGGACAAAAATGCCAGACTGTTTAGATGGAGCTTGTTGTTGTAGCCATTTAATTTTACAATTGTGCATGTGGCAGGTCACGAAAATGTGATTGCTAATGCATTATCAAGGCCCAAATGAAGTACGGAAGGGTTCGGTGGCAGGTGTACCGCAATCTGAATTTGCATGTGGTTGTGCATTTTGCATGTGTATAGTTAGTCTAGTATACATGTGTGTTTAGACTACTAACCAGTTTATTTTTGAAGAGTTTTAAAAATGAAGCCATCGGGTTCATTTGGTATTGATGGTTCTTTGTTTTAAGGGGTGGGATGTCACAAAGCTGGTTCCTTTTTTCTAAAAGCTGTTCCTTTTCTCAAGAATATTATATCCTTGACTTTTCTCAGAGGGGTTGTAAATGCTTCCAATCGGACTGGTTTGGTACAGAGATTAAAGGGTATTGAGAAGCCTTTTTGTTTATATATAAACAGATGAGACTTCAGGTCAAAGTCATCATGTTTTAGAAGTGACCTGTATAATGAAAGGGGAGTGGTCAGCTTTCTAGCTGAGCAGTTCTGAACTAGTTAAGAGTTCAACAGGGAGCTGTGTGGGAACTCTCTCTCCTTCTGCCCTTCTAACTTCAACCTGTAAGCATCTGTTCATTTTATGATTGTGTTTTAAGGTGGTTTGCTTAGTGGGACTGTTGTGCATATTCAGAACAGCATAATTAAGTCTAGTTTGGATAAACTGAGTTCTGTAGGGGTTCTTTATTCTGTTCTTTGTGTTTCATTGTGTAATTTTGTGAATAAATTTCTGTCTATTTTAAAACCTAATAGTCAACCTAGCTAGCTTACTCCAGATAATTCTCACATACACTTCCCAAAAGAAATTGCAAAGTTATGATCTAGGTTGCCTGCTCAAGAATGTTTTGAGTGGTCTGGCCTAGCCCATAACAATGAGCAACACCAGTCACATCAAAAAATCTGGTGGCAATCTAAAAGGTACAACAGAATTACATAGATACTAAACAGTGAAAGCAGTATGTCATGGAGCTAAGTAGTCCCATAACCAACAAATCAAAGCTTTGGAATCCTGTTACATCAAATCATGAACAATAAAGTCAGCTCCATAAGCATTCTCATGGATGGAAATGGATTAACCACTGAATGCTCTAGCTGAAAATGGTTGCAAAAGGTTTAGCCTTGTCTTTTACCTCACATACATGAGGAATGTTGGTACATTGGATGTTGCAAATTGGAATACCTTTAAAACTAAAATTTAATAGTATTGCCTGTATAACATCAGTTCTCATTTAACTGCTATTACTGCAGGTACTTGATTATTTCCTGAAACCATTATATTCCATAAATTGATGTCAAGAGCTATATGGCACCATATATACCCCATTATCAATGCATTGTTTCATAAAATAAAAGTTTTGTTCCCCCCAAAAATGCAAAGTAACCTTCAGATGAAGATGGACAAAGTGAAGAACCAATATCTTGACATCATGAATAAAGTCCCATGTCCATTGGCTGAAAGGGTTCAAATTATGATTGCCACAGAGTAAACCACCAGCTCCTCAAAATAAAGTACATCATCATGTTCTCATGGTTAGTGGGAAGTCCTCATCAGGCAGGCTTACGTGGTGCAGTCGTCAGGAACTGTCCTTTTCAGATGGGAGCTGCACCAGAAGGGAAGACCAGACAAGAATTCGTGACACTTCAGCTAGAGTGCAGGATACTGCATTCACAACTTCAATGAGATCAACATGCTCTATGTTAACATCCTGTTCATCCTCTGGCATCAGGGAACCATCCTCAATTATCAGGGTTGTATGCTTTTGTTTTGCTTAATTAACTTATGTATCAAATCTAACTGCTGCTTAACCAACTTAATAAACTACCTGAAAATTCCTTAAGAATTATCAACTGCCTTTATTAGGTAACTGTACTCACAAACACCCAAAATCTAACAAAGGACTGCATGTTTGATGGGAAGATATAATTCTCCAGAATAAATTGAGGGATTATGGTCTGCTATAAGTACTGTCTTTCAGATGTTAAAGCAAAACTTCATCTGCCTGTTTGTGTGAATGTCAGAGATACCACACCACTACCATGAAGAAGAGCAGGGCTATTATCTCAAACATATTGGCCAATATGTATCCCTCACAAGACAAATTATTTGGTCAGTATCACTGCTGTGTGCAAACTTGACTGCTGAGTTTTCTATGACAGTGACTACCTTCAAAAGTACTTTACTGCCTGCGTAGCGTAAGGAAGTGATTTTAAAAACTGCTGGACAAATGCAAACCTTTCCTTTTCACTTTATCCTGCAGCTTGTTTCTTATATTAGCCTCAAAGCTTGTTGATTATTTATACTGATACTGAATACTGGCTTAACTTATTTTCTAAGATACTGGCCAGCAGCCTCGAAATGCACTTTCACTTGGTATCCTTATTAGTCAGTAAACAGGCAGAGACAACAGAAAATTGTGCCCATGGTTTTCTCATGTCAATTAAAATGTAAATTTCCTCGCTATTTAAAAAAAAACATTCCTAATGATTAGGGCAATCTATGTAAAGTGAAAGAATTTAAAATTTGTCTGACAGAAATTCTGGAGTTAAATTTTCAACTGTACCTTTGCCCCAAAACTACTTAAATAATCATTGGTCACACGCAAAATATTATAGAAGTAATTGGGAGAATATTTAAAACTACAATTCCAGTCTTTGAGATATACAACACATTGATATTATGAGTCATTGTTTTCAACCTGAGTTGACATTGTAAAAGTAACTTCCAAAACCAGAACACAGAAAAACCATAAAGAAGCAAATTCACTGAGAAATGATAAATAGGAAACATCATTTTATATCTGTATTGAAATGTTGAACTTAGATTACAATAAACCTATTTTAGTTCTCTCTATACTGCATCCAGTGTGGTGCAACAAAGGCATTCTGGTATGATGAGCATTTGCTGACTTTGTACAAAATGTTATTTCAATTCACTGAATTGAAATTATTTTCCAGCTTGCTTTTACAATTATTACTGAAAATACTGCCATCTTCTGGGAAAGACACTTAAAACAAATTATAATGTTTTCAGCACAATTCAGAATTCAGGATTGTCAAAACGCGAAGATATTATTGTAAACCTCAGAGCTGGCCCATCAGAGCTAATGTAGTATTTATCATGTGACCTGTTTCTTGACATACTATACAGATTTTCTAATTGTCCTGTTCGGCTAGCATTTTTGGTTTACAGACAAATGGAAGCATTCATAATTTTGGATGTCAGTAAACAGGATTTAAACCTGTTCCACAAGTTAAGAAAAATCTGGAGCAGAGATTAATTCCTGATTTCATACTATTACTCTTATAGCAAAAAAAATACTGTCCCAGAATGATGATCAAAATCAATGTGAAATACTGTGTTAATAGTCATATTTTTAATATCATACACAATTATTAGACCTGACGTTTATATCTCCCTTTACTCACAAATTATTTAAGACACTTTCTATGTAAATTTGTATCTATTATTTTGAAGAAAATTATTCTTTTAAACACAGATTCTAATCAATCAGGAGATTCTGACCTTATTCATTTGAACGCACACCATTTCAATGGCTTGGGTCTTACTTCAATTTGATATCTGGGCTGACCATGTTATAGGAGTGATAATCATCCCTCACACATGCAGACTGGAATTTCCTGTTAGCTGTCTAATGGTATTTTCAGGATGAATGCCCCACTCAAAAGAAGACTGCATATCAATTGTTATTATACTTTGTTGAAACTGAGAAATAGAACAATGAAGAATGAAGTGATGAGCATCAACATTCTCCAAAGCAGCTATGGAAACATTCCTATTTAATGGAAAAAAAATTTGCAGGTAAAATTTGCAACTAGCTTGGAGTTAAAAATTGTAATGCCTGGATTTATGCCAAACAATATTTAAATTCTTTGACTACTACAGTTTTCATTATGAATGATGGTTCTTAAAAAAATTGCCAGTAAACAGGCAATAACATTAAAATTTTAAGTAACATGAAAAAATCTGTAGAAAGTATGGAGCCATCAGTCAATCATTTCCAATACCAGTTGTATCACATCCAAGACCTGAATTTATTGCTAGTAAAATACCTCCATTGCCTATACAAAACAGAATGGGAAATACAACTTTTTATGTTGCTATTTATTTACATTATACCTGCTCACGGAGGTTTTGTTCTCTGAAGCACTTTATGCTTCTCTCTCTTAATCTGCTTCTCCATCAATCACAGAGAAAGATTTACAGGCAGAAGTAATTCTCACTTAATTGTATAAGATGAAAGTTGAGTCAGCTAGTTCAGATTTAATCACTTACAAAAAAGGATGCAGACAGAACAGAGACTAAATGGAACAAAGTATTGTCATTGGTGGGCTCATCAACTTTCCACAAGCAAACACTACCTTCTCAGAGAGGTAACACCATCAATTCAGCCATTTAGTCCATATAAATGAGATGTTATGATCCCTGTTATGGAACCATATACCTAAATCATCAAATGTTAAAAATTAATCCATGGTATATGGGCATTACTAGCTCAGCCAACATTTACCACCCATTCCCAGATAAAGAAATTACCAACAACATTCCGCTTTTTGCAACTTTTACTTTGATACAAATCATAACTTATGAAAAGTCTTACAAATGAACAGGAAAATCATTTCTGATATAAAAAGGTATATTTCACTTTACACAGTTAAAGAAACAAAAATACATCACATGCAACTATAAAGGCTCACCACCTGTACAAATTTGGGGCCGTGTGTAGCTCAACCTCTGATAAATAAGGATTTGGTGAGTTGAGGATATATTAATCGCTTTCCAAAAAAAATGTAAATTTGTTTGTATTTTAACATTTAAAAGTTACAATTTAACTGAAAGTTATTGCTTAATTTTAGGAGCCAAAGAAGAGCCATTTGAACTGCCCACTGTGGAACAGCAGAAGTTCGTCAAAGAAGCTAGTCTGAATTGTTTTTTTTCTGTAGTTAAAGTTCAGCTAATTCTTCAATTTCAGAACATATAAATACAGCACCTCAGTACAACTTTGTGCTCAGTGTGGCTTGAATGGATTGCTGAGAGTGTGGTTAGTTCAGAACATTAGGTGAATAGGGGAAGGAACCTTTTTATTCTGTAGGAATTGGATCCTATTCTTTGCCATATATATTCAATTTTTTGGTTTAGAAGGAGGAACAGATTGTTAATGGTGAGTAACTCTACTTTCTATTATTTTTGATCTTAAATCTATCCTAAATTCAAATTAATCTTAAGGCATGTCAGAGCAGCTAACTACATGGAAACTCCTGTGACATATAGGGAGTCATACACACTTCATGTGACCTAAATGAATATAGGTGCAAAGAGTGTCTCCATTTGCAAAAAACGCATACTCCATTTTTCAGAGCTCAAATCGCAACCGGCATCACTGAGATTTTCACCGACGAGGCAAAAGACTAAGTGAATAATATGTTTAGGGATGTGGTCACATGGCAGGATAGGAACATGTGAGCAGAAGGAAATAGGTGACTGACATGGAGTCCAAGAGAACCAGGAGGATTGTACAGCAACCAGAGATGATTTTGCTCACTCATCAGCTTTGTGTTCAAGATAGTGGTAAAACCAATAGCTCCTCAGAGGTGTACAGCAAGAGCCAAACTAGTGACTTAGGTTGCTCAGTTGTTCAAGGGGGAAAGAAAGAGAGATGACCTGATAGGGGATTCATTAATTAGGTGAATAAATGGACATCACTGCACCCTTAGATGTGACTCCAAGGTTGTATGTTGTCTCCTTGGTGCACGGGTCAAAGATATCAGAAAGCAGCTGCATGACATATTTCTGGGGAGGGTGATCAGCCAGAGGTTGTGATCCATTTTTGTACCAATGATATGGGAAGAGACAGTGATGTGCTTCTGCAAATAAAACTTAAGGAGTAGGTAGAAATTTAGCAAGCAGGACTTCAAATGCAGTGATCTCAGGATTACTCAGAGTTAAATTCTCAAGTGAGTACAGAAATAGGAGACTACTACAGATTAATGCATGGCTGGAAAGCTGGCATAGTAGGGAGGGCTTTAGATTCCCAGAATAGTAGAATTGCCACCTGTACAAATAAATGGGGTGCAACTGAATCCTGAGATCTCTAATGGGGTAGTTTACTTTTACTAGTACTACTGGGGAGAATTTAAACTATAAAATGGCAGGGGTGCATAAGTCTGGAGAATATGAGAGAGGAATGCTACAGTGAGCAAAATGCCAGGAGAGACAGTTGGCATTAAAATAAAGAATAGTAAGTTAATAGTTGGGAGTCAGAATTAAGAAGAAATTTAAAGGTTGTACCCCTGGCCACCCTGCATTGTGGGGCACAAACATACTTTTGTAATTGTTGACTTATTCAGCAAATGGGTGGACGCTTTGCCTACCCAAACCAACACCATTAAAGTCACGGCAACCATCCAAAACCAGGAAGTTTTCACTAGTTGGGGCTTCCCTTGCAGCATAGAATCAGACCAAGACACTCATCTTACTGCCCCAGTGATGCAAGATGTGATTAAAGAAAAAATAAAATCTACAAATGCTGGAAATCTAAAAATAAAACAGAAATAGCTGAAGAAACTCACTAGGTCCAGCAGCATCTTTGGAGAGAAAGTACAGTCAGTGGTTTGGGTGACCCTTCTTCAGGACTGTACGTAGCTAAGAAAAGGTTGGTCTATGTACTGAAAGACAAGGAGAGCCCTTAGCCATGAAAAGACAGTCAAAACATTGATGAACAATGCCAAAGCTGCCCAGAAGGAAATTGCTGTTAGGACGGGTCAGTTAAAGAGACAAAGTAAAGCTAACTTGATGGCTATGTCAACCCCACCGAGTTCAAAATAGGATGAGGCAGGTCATGCTCGAGGCCTTCCAGCCAGGAACAATCCTGTGCCCCAGATACTCAGGAACCTCACTCAGAGGTGAGCAAGCCAAGTCCCTCGGTTTATAAGTGCTGGTCAACTCCAGGAAGACCAAATGGGATCACATAAACCAGATGAAAGAAACAACTCCTAAAACATAAACCCACCATTTTCACATGTCCGCGGAGGGATTCAAGACAAGGCCTCGCACTTAACTTTATCTCCAGGTGTTGAGGAATTGGTATTCTATCTGGTACAACCACAACATTGAAAAGTCATCTGGATAGGTACACAAATAGGAAGGATTTAGAGGGATGTGGGTCAAATGTTGGCAAATGGGACTAGATTACTAGAGGATATCTGGTTGACATGGATTAGTTGGACCCAAGGGTCTGTTTCCATGCTGTACAACTTCTACAACAGCCAACTTGAGTCCATCAGAAAAGGAAACCATTAGTGGTCTGGCCACACATTAAGGAATTTAAGTGCCACCAGAGCCCACAGAAGTATCTGATCCGGTGCTCCAATGGGGAAGTCGAGGAAGAGTCGGTCCCCAGCAGCCAGAGCCCACCCACTTAGAGTTATGACTCCATCAGAAACATATGCAGCACCACCTGCAATTGGTTTAGCTTTACGACCCAACAGCCAGCCCAGCAACCGCATTCCTGAGGCAGCTTTAGGACCCGACAGCTAGCCCAGCTACCACATTCCTGAGGCAGCTTTAGGACCCGACAGCTAGCCCAGCTACCACATTCATAAGGCAGCTTTGCTTTTTTTTCAGATAGTGTATTTTCACCAATGAAATCTTTGGAATGATCGGAAGACGTTCCATCTATCTCACGTGTTTACAGACCACCTACAATCCACCAACTAAGAGTTGCTCACATAAGCAATCTAGTTGTCTTTTTATTGCTTTTTTTGTCCCATCTCATTTTCATCCCAAGGATCTCTGCAAGCTTCCACAACATTTTTCTTCCAGGTGATCCTTTTTCACAGTCTGAGAATAATCTATAAAGCTAGTGTGCGATCCCGTCACATGTGCATTGAGTTATGTAGCACAGAAACAGACCCTTCGGTCCAACCAATCCATGCTAAACATAAAACTAAACTAGGTCAGGCAGCATCCAAGGAGCAGGAGAATCAATGTTTCCTGCATAAGCCCTTCTTCAGGAAGGGCTTATGCCCGAAACGTTGATTCTCCTGTTCCTTGGATGCTGCCTGACCTGCTGCGCTTTTCCAGCAACACATTTTTCAGCTCTGATCTCCAGCATCTGCAGTTCTCACTTTTTCCTATAAAACTAAACTAGTCCCATCTGCCTGCTCCAGGCTAATATCCCTCCAAACCTTTCTTATTTTTGTATCCATCCAAATGTCTTTTAAACATTGTAATTGTACCTGCATCCATTACTTCCACAGGAAGTTCATTCCACATGTGAACCACCCACTGAGTAAAAAACATTGTCTCATGTCTTTTCCAAATCTCTGTCCTCTCACTTTAAAAATCTGTCCACTACTCTTGAAATTTCCTATCTTAGGTGAAAGACAAATACCATCAACTATCTATACCTTATTTTTTTTATGAACATCTATCAAGTCACTTCTCAACCTCCTACCCTCCAGTGAAAAACATCCCAGCCTATCCAGCCTTTCTTTATAACTCTTATCTTCCATACCCAGCAACATCCTGGTAAATCTCTTTTGAACCCTCTCCAGCTTAATAATATCCTTCCCATAACTGGGTGACTAAGAACTGGACACAGTATTCCAGAACAGGCCTCAGCAATGTCCTGTACAACTTCAACATAACACCTCAACTTCTATACTTAATAAAGGCAAGTGTGTCAAACACGTTTTTAACCATCCTGTCTATATCTGACGCAAACTTTAAAGAATTATGTACCTGCACCCTTATGTCCCTCTGTTCTATAACACTACCCAAGACCCTACCATTAATTGTCTAAGCCCTATCCTTGCTTGTTGTACCAAAATGCAATACCCCACATTTACCCAGATTGAACTTCATCCGCCATTTTTCAGCCCACAGACCCATTTGATTGAGATCCTTTTGTAATCTTAGAAAAACTTCTTTACATCTACTATACCACCAATTTTAGTGTCATCTGCATTCTATATTCTTATCCAAATCCTTACAAAAGAGGGTAATCCAAGATGGAGAACGGGAAAAATTTCTGGCTGTAAGAGCTGCTCCTTTTTTTGAGGTATTTTAGGTGTTGGAGGTGATTTCCTCGAATTCCAGGAGCAGCAATTACTGTTTTATATGCTGTTGCATTGTTTTGGAACATTGGAAAAAAAAAGTCAAAACAACAGCAGTTTAAAAGGGAGAAGAGTAGACAAAGGAAGCACGTGGTGAGGACAGTGCAGGAGAGAGACAGACAGAGAGAAAACCTGCATAGTTTACTGCCTTTGAGGTTTGAATTCGTGTATCGCTGTACATTGGAGTGCATCTGGGAAAATTAACGAACAGTGAAATTCACAACTAATCTTGGAGGAACTGTTGGGCGAAGTTCACAGCACGGAATCAGATAAGTTAATTGTTGTTTTAAGTCTGTCCAAGAGAAAGGCTGCAGTAGTGAGGATAGTGGATTCTTTCTTGATTATATGTTTTTGGAGATAAGTCTCATGATTAAACTTAAAATATAAGCCATAGCTATGAATTTAACCTGGGGCAGTGTTTGTAGAGGAATAAGATGGTGTTATTTTCTGGGTCTGTAGATTGTGAAGGAGCAAAAATGGCCTTTGCAGTAATATGTACTTCTTGTCAGATGTGGGAGTTTAAAGAGAGTTTAAGGGTTACCGCAGATTATATCTGCCATAAATGCTGTTGAATGCGAATCTTATCAGATCGAGTGGATTGGTTGGAGAGACAGATAGAAGCGATGAGGAATTTGCAACAGCAACAGTATGTGATGGATGGCAGTTATAGGAAGGGGGGAAAGTCTCAGATACAGTCACATAGACGGGTTAACTCCAGGAAGGGCAAGAGAGGTAGGCAGCTCGTGCAGGAGCCTTTTGTGGAGAAACTCATTTCAAACAGGTATGCTGTTTTGGAAAATGTAGGGGGTGATGGATTCTCAGGGAAACGTAGCACAAACAGCCAAGTTTCTGGTGTTGAGACTGGCTCTAATGCAGCGAGGGGTATGTCGGTTTCCAAGAGATCAATTGTGTTAGGGGATTCTGTAGTCAGAGGTACAGACAGACGTTTCTGTGGCCAGCAGAGAAAAAGCAGAATGGTGTGTTGTTTCCCTGGTGCCAGGATCAAGGATGACTCAGAGAAGGTGCAGAATGTTCTCACAGGGGAGAGGGGCCAGAAGAATGTCATTGTCCACATTGGAACCAACAACACTGGAAGGGAAAAGGTTGAGATTCTGAAGGGAGATTACAGAGAGTTAGGGAGAAATTTAAAAAGGAGGTCCTCAAGGGTAGTAATATCTGGATTACTCCCAGTGCTACGAACTAGTGAGGGCAGGAATAGGAGGATAAAGCAGATGAATTCATGGCTGAGGAGCTGGTGTATGGGAGAAGGATTCACATTTTTGGATCATTGGAATCTCTTTTTGGGTAGAAGTGACCTGTACAAGAAGGACAGATTGCACCTAAATTGGAAGGGGACTAATATATTGGCAGGGAACTGCTTGGGAGGATTTAAACTAGTAAGATTGGGAGGTGGGACACAGAAAGAGATCGATCTGAGATGGGTACAGCTAAGAACTGAAGTGAGTCAAACAGTCAGGGTATGCAGGGACAAGGTAGGACTAACAAAGAAAACTACAGTTATTTCAATGCAAGGGGCCTAACAGGGAAGGTAGATGAACTCAGGGCATGGTTAGGAACATGGGACTCCAATATCATAGCAATTACGGAAACATGGCTCAGGGATGGGCAGGACTGGCAGCTTTATGTTCCAGGATACAAACACTACAGGAAGGATAGAAAGGGAGGTAAGAGAGGAGGGGGAGTAGCGTTTTTGATAAGGGTTAGCATTACAGCTGTGCTGAGGGAGAATATTCCTGGAAATATATCCAGGGAGGTTATTTGGGGGGAACTGAGAAATAAGAAAGGGATGATCACCTTATTGGGATTGTATTATAGACCCCCCAATAGTCAGAGGGAAATTGAGAAACAAACTTGTAAGGAGATCTCAGCTATCTGTAAGAATAATAGGGTAGTTATGGTAGGGGATTTTAACTTTCCAAACATCGACTGGAACTGCCATAGTGTTAAAGGTTTAGATGTAGAGAATTTCCTAAGTGTGTACAAGACAATTTTCTGATTCAGTATGTGGATGTACATACTAGAGAAGGTGCAAATCTTGACCCACTCTTGGGAAATAAGGCAGGGCAGGTGACTGAGGTGTCAGTGGGGGAGCACTTTGGGGCCAGCGACCATAATTCTATTCGTTTTAAAAGAGTGATGGAAAAGGATAGACCAGATCTAAAAGTTGAAGTTCTAAATTGGAGAAAGGCCAATTTTGACAGTATTAGGCAAGAACTTTCAAAAGCTGATTGGAGGCAGATGTTCGCAGGTAAAAGGACGGCAGGAAAGTGGGAAGCCTTCAGAAATGAGATAACAAGAATCCAGAGAAAGTATATTCCTATCAGGGTGAAAAGGAAGGCTGGTAGGTATAGGGAATGTTGGATGACTAAAGAAATTGAGGGTTTGATTAAGAAAAAGAAGGAAATATATATCAGGATAGATTGAGTGAATCCTTAGAAGAGTATAAAGAAAGTAGGAATATACTTAGAGGGAAATCAGGAGGGCAAAACGGGGACATGAGATAGCGTTGGCCAATAGAATTAAGGAGAATCCAAAGGGTTTCTACAAATATATTAAGGACAATAGGGTAACTAGGGAGAGAAAAGGGCCGTTCAAAGATCAGCAAGGCTGCCTTGCGTGGAGCCACAGAAAATGGGGGAGATACTAAATGAATATTTTGCATCAGTATTTACTATGGAAAAGGATATGGAAGATATAGACTGTAGGGAAATAGATGGTGACATCTTGCTAAATGTTCAGATTACAGAGGAGGAAGTGCTGGATGTCTTGAAACGGTTAAAGGTAGATAAATCCCCAGGACCTGATCAGGTGTATCCGAGAACTCCGTGGGAAGCTAGAGGAGTGATTGCTGGGCCTCTTGCTGAGATATTTATATCATCGATAGTCACAGGTGAGATGCCGGAAGACTGGAGGTTGGCAAACGTGGTGCACTGTTTAAGAAGGGCAGTAAAGACAAACCAGGGAACTATAGACTGATGAGCCTGACCTCGGTGGTGGGCAAGTTATTGGAAGAAATCCTGAGGGACAGGATGTACATGTATTTGGAAAGGCAAGGACTGATTTGGGATAGTCAACATGTCTTTGTGCATGGGAAATCATGTCTCACAAACTTGATTGAGTTTTTTGAAGAAGTAACAAAGAAGATTGATGAGGGCAGAGCAGTAGATGTGATCTATATGGACTTCAGTAAGGCGTTCGACAAGGTTCCCCATGGGAGACTGATTAACAAGGTTAGACCTTATAGAATACAGGGAGAACTAGCCATTTGGATACAGAACTGGCTCAAAGGTAGAAGACCTTTGGTGGGTTGTTTTTCAGACTGGAGGCCTGTGACCAGTGGAGTGCCACAAGGATTGGTGCTGGGCCCTCTACTTTTTGTCATTTACATAAATGGTTTGGATGCGAGCATAAGAGGTACAGTTAGTAAGTTTGCAGATGACACCAAAATTGGAGGTGTAGTGGACAGCAAAGGGGGTTACCTCAGATTACAACAGGATCTGGACCAGATGGGCCAATGGGCTGAGAAGTGGCAGATGGAGTTTAATTCAGAAAAAATGCGAGGTACTACATTTTGGGAAAGCAAATCTTAGCAGGACTTATACACTTAATGGTAAGGTCCTAGGGAGTATTGCTGAACAAAGAGACCTTGGAGTGCAGGTTCATAGCTCCTTGAAAATGGAGTCGCAGGTAGATAGGATAGTGAAGAAGGCATTTGGTATGCTTTCCTTTATTGGTCAGAGTACTGAGTACAGGGGTTAGGAGGTCATGTTGTGGCTGTACAGGACATTGGTTCGGCCACTGTTGGAATATTGTGTGCAATCCTGGTCTCCTTCCTACTGGAAAGATATTGTGAAACTTGAAAGGGTTCAGAAAAGATTTACAAGGATGTTGCCAAGGTTGGAGGATCTGAGCTACAGGGAGAGGCTGAACAGGCTGGGGCTGTTTTCCCTGAACCGTCGGAGGCTGAGGGGTGACCTTATTGAGGGTTACAAAATTATGAGGGGCATGGATAGGGTAAATAGACAAAGTATTTTTCCCTGGGCTTGGGGAGTCCAGAACTAGAGGGCATAGGTTTAGGGTGAGAGGGGAAAGATATAAAAGAGACCTAAGGGGCAACTTTTTCACGCAGAGGGCGGTACATGTATGGAATGTGCTACTAGAGGATGTGGTGGAGGCTGGTACAATTGCAACATTTAAGAGGGTGGGTATATGAATAGGAAGGGTTTGGAGGTATATGGGCCGGGTGCTGGCAGGTGGTACTAGATTGGGTTGGGATATCTGGTCGGCATGGACGGGTTGGACCGAAGGGTCAGTTTCCATGCTGTACATCTCTATGACTCTAAACCAAATATTCGCCAATAGCAGGTGCACTGAGCTAGGGTGCTACAGGCTCAGAAAAAGGATTGGAATAGGAGACAAATTTAAAACTATGGTAAAAACAATGACTGCAGATGCTGAAAATCAAATACTGGATTAGTGGTGCTGGAAGAGCACAGCAGTTCAGGCAGCATCCAACGAGCAGCGAAATCAACGTTTCGGGCAAAAGCCCTTCATCAGGAATAAAGGCAGTGAGCCTGAAGCATGGAGAGAATGCCTGAACTGCTGTGCTCTTCCAGCACCACTAATCCAAATTTAAAACTATGCTGAGCAGACAAGAATGAAGAAGACCACACGCAGACACAGAGGAATACCTAAAATGTGAGCCGTCTACTTTGAGAATGTGCTGTTTCTGATCACACGTCTACAGTGTATTATTCACCATCACTGCGTTGTTTGTCATTGTATTTATTTGCTAGTATTTATGCTTGTCTTTTCAATTGCTGTACAGTTTATAACATTAGACAATAAAAGCTGTCAACCTAGGGCCAGGTGCAGTGTGGTGGAAGAGCAAAGTCAGAGCTGTGTGACTTTTTCGCTGGTTTTCATTTGGATCGAGAAGAGGGACAGTAGTCAGATAGCCCAGGGCCTGAATGCTACACCAAAAACCAGAATGAGCAACCTTTGAGCAGAGAATCCCAAAGGGACTTTCAGGTGCAAAGCATTTGCACAAGATAAAGGCAGGCAAGGACAATCCCAGACTTGCTCTGGAAAACAATGCTGGTTTGTGAATTATTGAGTCATACAGCATAAAAACAAACTTCAGTCCAACTTGTCCACACTCACCAGACATCCTAATCTGATCTCGTTCCATTTGCCAGCATTTGGTCCATGTTCCTCTAAACCCTTCCTATTCATAATGCTGTAATTGTACCCTCCTCCACCACCTCCTCTGGCAATTCGTTCCATATATGCTGTGTGAAAAGATTACTCCTCATGTCATATTTAAATGTTTCCTCTTAACCTTAAATTTCTGCCCCTTAGTTTTGGACTCACCTATCCTAGAAAAAAATACCTTGGCTATTCACCCCATCCATGCCCCTCGTGATTTTACAAACCTCTGTAAGGTCATTCTTCAGCCTCCAGCGACAAAAGCTCCAGCTTATGCAGCCTCTCCCAATAACATTAACCCACCAAGTCCCGCACCATCCTTGTAGATTTTTCCTGCATCCTCCCAAGTTTAACATTCTTTCTACAGAAGGGTCACAAGAATTGTATACAATATTTCAAAAGTGGCCTCTCAAATGTCCTGTACAGACACATGACATCCCAACTTCTATGCGCAATGTTCTGACCAATAAGGAGAGAGACAGAGAGAGGGAGAAAGAGAAATGATGTGTGAAGATAACATTCACCCAAGCTCATCAGAGCTGACTACATAGCCTGGTCAAGTTCAATTGCATGGGTAAAACCTAGTCCTAGTCTCGTGACCAGTTGATTAGGATTGCGATGGGCTTAGTGTTGTGGTTGATAGAGTAATTAAGGTAAGAAACAGGAGTTTTATTACAAAACAGTAAGCTTTTAGCTAAAAGGCCGCTATGACCAAATATTGCATCCTTAGTGTATTTTGTGAATAAAATTGTGTCGACTGTGACCCTTTTATTTATCTGAAGTATAGTGCCAGAGTAAAATGAGTTTACATGGAAACTGGTCAAAGTGTCCAAAGCATAACAAACATATGTTGGTGGCATTGATCTAAAATTTACTGCTTATGAAGAAATTTGCTGGTAAGTTAACATTAGAATTATGCTGATCTTAATTTGCCTATTACAATAAAAGCATTAAAAAGTGAAATATTGTTCAAACTCTTCCAATGAGAATTTGTTTCCCAAATGACTTAAGTTGTTACTCTTTAAGGAGACTGTGACACTAAGAGCTTCCTGAATCATGCCTGTATGTTGCACAACCTTGTCAGAGGAAACATTAGCATTTGCAGAGCAATAATCTCCCCAAATGAGCAAGAATAAGCAAAACTGAGGAAACAGGAAAATGAAGAGTGTCTTAATGTCAAATCAGTACTAACATGCAAGAATCAAGTTAGTTTGTGGTGTTAAGATAACAAATATATATGTCTTAAATTAAAAGGTGCGGTATTGCAGCATGCCATCAAGATCAAGGGTAGAGAAGTGGAGGACACAGGTGTCATGATATTTTAAGTTAAAAGCTAAATGCTGGAAATCTGAAATACTCAGCATCTGAGAAAAAGGGAAAAGATGTAATGCTTCGGGCTAATGGTCCTCTGACTGCATTGTGGCAATGTGTGTAGTAGTCCTTTGCAACAAAGATGACAGTTGCTCAATGACAGAGTAAACCACACAGTCAGAATGAGGGAGACTTCACTGGAGTGAGACCGAGATAGAAGGACAAACTGAAAATTTGATGCAAACTGGGAATTCAACTGGCAAATCTTTTGCAAGTTTGATTTTAATGTAAAAGTCAGAATCAGACCTACAATCAAAAGCATTTGAGGAAATTTAAATAACCTAGTTAAAAGGCATCTGCTGGGTGGTGGCTGTTTCTATCAAACACCTGAAATTCCTGTCCTAATTTAGGTGCTTACTGTTACGATACAAAGACAGCCAGCCAAATCTAGTCAGTGTCTCTATCCCTGAATTACAGCACTAAAATTAAAACAATCAATGATCCTTAAAACTGACCCCAATGGTCCCTAACCAGACATTACGAAGAACAACGAATACCAGATTCCAAGTTTATTGCTTAAACAAAGCAATTTACAATTATTAATACAGTAGGTTTAACTGAACAAAGCTAAACAAGATGATATAATTCATGTCTACAAATGAAACCCATTTGATTCTCATAAACAAAGACAGACAGATGCAGTAAAGGATAAACTAAAAGAAGAAGAGATGTAATGCCCACCTCACTTAAGCAGTTTCTGTCACGCATCTTATGCCACACACATGAAATTTATCTTGCTTGATTAATGAAGACATCAATCAATGCAAATAGCTTCCAGCAGGATTCAAAAATATTTATTTAATTCTTACAACTGAGATTCTATTCTTCAAACTTTTGATAAGTTGACAATAGGAGGAGACAGGTGTTGTGATGTTCTAAATTAAAAGCAAAATGTTGTAAATGCTGGAAATCTGAAATAGTCAGCATCTGAGAAGAATGGAACAGATGTAATGCTTCAGGCCAATGGTCCTCTTGGTTTGCAATAGTCCTTTGGAACAATCAAATCTCTACCCTGTAGCTTTGGCAGCCACAATCCTCCTGACCAAAAACACATTTCAAAACCAGTTTAAGCTTTGGACTTTACTCCTTTTTCAACGTTCTCTTTGTTGGACTACTTGGCACCAGCCTTCCTGTTAACATCTGGCAACATGAGCAATAATGCATCTCTGGACCCAAAAACTCAGTCATACTCTTTGAACAAGAATCAATCCGCAATTAGCTTCCAGGCCTCCTACAAACAAACTTAAAGGCAGATTGATCAGTTTGTACTCGCCCTCTTTCAAATAAAACACAGCTCACAATTCCAACCAAAAAATGAGGAAAATAATGAAGATCTCAAAAGTAGCAGGAAATTAGAAAAAACAAGTGACTCATTATGTTCTGTACATAAGGAGGGGTTTGTTTAAAATGCACAGCCAGTGTAAGCTACACAGTCAGAATGAAGAAGACTTTGCTGAGTGCAACTAAGACAGAGCTGGTAATTGAAGACTTGGGGCAAATTACAAATTTTAGCAGAGGGTATTTAATTAAGGTTTACTGCAAGAAGTAAAGTTTCCACTCAGACGAACAAGGAGAGGAAATAAATTGGAGATTGAGAGGCCTGCCAGCATTGAAACCAATACAAGGGAAAACAATCACACATATCGATATATGTATCAACACCAATTAATTAATTAATAAGGTCTGAGGTCGTACATTCAGAATATAGAGAGTAAGATGTAAATTAATAGGTAGTACCTCAAAGTTAGTAATCTCAGGATTACTACTGGTGGCCAAATTAACGAGAGTAGAATAAGATATAGCATATTAACACAATTTGTGTGTGGGGTTGGAGAAATGATGTAAGGAAGGATTCATATTCCTGGGACATTGAGAGGACCAAGCATGTGGATGAGGGTAGAGCAGTGGATGTAGTGTACATGGATTTTAGTAAGGCATTTGATAAGGTTCCCCATGGTAGGCTTATGAGGAAAGTCAGGAGGCATGGGATAGAGGGAAATTTGGCCAATTGGATAGAAAACTAGCTAACTGGTCGAAGGCAGAGAGGGGTGGTAGATGGTAAATATTCAGCCTGGAGCCCAGTTACAAGTGGAGTTCCGCAGGGATCAGTTCTGGGTCCTCTGCTGTTTGTAATTTTTATTAATGACTTAGATGAGGGAGTCGAAGGGTGGGTCAGTAAATTTGCAGATGATACGAAGATAGGTGGAGTTGTGGACAGTGAGGAGGGCTGTTGTCGGCTGCAGAGGGACTTAGATATGATGCAGAGCTGGGCTGAGGAGTGGCAGATGGAGTTCAACCCTGCCAAGTGTGAGGTTGTCCATTTTGGAAGAACAAATAAGAATGCGGAATACAGGGTTAATGGTAGGGTTCTTAGTCAGGTGGAGGAACAGAGGGATCTTGGGGTCTATGTACATAAATCTTTGAAGGTTGCCACTCAGGTGGATAGAGTTTGTAAGAAGGCCTATGGAGTATTATCGTTCATTAGCAGAGGGACTGAATTCAAGAGTCGTGAAGTGATGTTGCAGCTGTACAGGACTTTGGTTAGGCCACAGTTGGAGTACTGTGTGCAGTTCTGGTCGCCTCACTTTAGGAAAGATGTGGAAGCTTTGGAGAGGGTGCAGAGAAGATTTACCAGGATGTTGCCTGGAATGGAGAGTAGGTCGTATGAGGATAGGTTGAGAGTTCTCGGCCTTTTCTCGTTGGAACGGCGAAGGATGAGGGGTGACTTGATAGAGGTTTATAAGATGATCAGAGGAATAGATAGAGTAGACAGTCAGAAACTTTTTCCCCGGGTACAACAGAGTGTTACAAGGGGACATAAATTTAAGGTGAAGGGTGGAAGGTATAGGGGAGATGTCAGGGGTAGGTTCTTTACCCAGAGAGTGGTGGGGGCATGGAATGCGCTGCCCGTGGGAGTGGTAGAGTCAGAATCATTGGCGACCTTTAAGCGGCATTTGGATAGGTACATGGATGGGTGCTTAATCTAGGTTAGAAGTTCGGCACAACATCGTGGGCCGAAGGGCCTGTTCTGTGCTGTATTGTTCTATGTTCTATGTTCTATGAAGATGATGAGACTGGTACAAGCAGGACAGGTTGCTCTTGTCTGGACCACAACCAATGTCCTCCTTGGGGGTGGTGTTTGCCACTGTTAGTGGAGAGGGATGTAAACCTGAGCAGGTAGACAGAGGAGGGGAAACAAAGGGCAAAAGATAGGAGCAGAAATACAAGACAAAAAAATACAAGGGGAAAAAAACAAATGCAGCATTAGTGCAATATCAAGTTATGACTATAAAGTTTAAAAGACAAGTCATACAGTTATATAGTACAGAAGCAGACCCTTCGGTCCAACTCATCCGCACCAACCAGACATCCCAATCTGACAGAGTCCCATTCATTAGTATTTGACCCATATCCCTCTCTAAAGCTTGTGTATCTTATATGGACAGAGCATTCACAATGAAATAGACAGATTAGCAATGCAAATAGATAAAAACAATTATGATATAGTTACAATCATAGATAATGGCTGCAGGGTGGCCAAGGATAGGAATCAAGCATCCAGGCTATTCATTATTTAGGAAGGAGAGAGAAAAAGATGAATGATGATTTTATTGTCACATGCATTTTACAGTGAGAAAAACAATAAATTACATTGAAAGGTTTCTCCACTGTCACCACAATCCACTGCCGTTTTAAGAATAAGAAAAAAGGGAAAGGAAGTGGGTAGCATTGTTATTACAGGATAAATCAGTTCAATATTGAGGGAGGATATTGCTGATAGAACTATGTAGAATCTGTCTAAGTGGAGATACAAAACACCAAGGAACATATTTTGGGGATTGTCCATAGACTCCCAAAAGGTACTGGAAATGTAAGGGAAGACATTAAACAAGAAATTCCGTGAGGGTGCAACTATAACCACATAACTTTAACTTACATATTTGGACATACCAAATTAACAATGTGTAGAGGAATTATTGCTGGAGCAAGTACATTATATTTTTTAGACCAGTACACTGAGTAAGAAACCAGACAACAGGCTACTCTAAACTGACCACTTTGCAGTGAGGAAGCATTCATCAACAATCTTTTGGGGGGAAACAACAATAGGAAGTTATAATTCTTAATTAACATGGAGCATGAAGTAGTCAAATCAAACCTGGATCCTGAATGTAAATAAAGGGAACCATCAGGATATGAGATGCAAATTGGCAAGGGTGAATTTGGAAATCTTATCAGAAGTACTAACGGTTAGATATAAAAAGCATAAGAGAAGAAACGGAGAATTATAGACCAGTTGGTCTGACATCAGCATTGGCAGTAACATCCAGGTGACAGGCAGTGACCAGTGAGCACAGACAAGGATCAGTGCTTGGTACCCAGCTATTCACAATAAATGTAAAATCGCTTGGATGAGGGAACCTAGTGCAACATTTCTAAATTTGTTGATGACACAAAACTGGGCAGGATTGAGAGTTGTGAGGAGGATGTAAGGAGATCTCAGGTGATTTAGCCCAGCTGAGTGATGCGCAAAAAGGCAGAAGCAGGAAATGGTGGCTAAATATGAATTTAAGCACTTCATTGTGAAAAACAAGCAGAGTATTTATTAAATAGTGAAAGTTGGTAAATGTAGATGTACAAAGGTATCCGGGTGTACTTGTACACCAGTCAAAGTAAACAGGCAGATGCAGCAGGCAATGGAAGGCAGATGGCATATTAGCCTTGATAGCAAGAGGATCAGAGTTCAGAAATAGGAAAATCTTATTGTAGTTATCCATGGCCTTGGTGTGACTAAATGTTAAGTACTGTATAAAATACATATTTGCTATGGAGGAAGTGCAACAGAAGCTCATTAGACTGAATCACAGGCAAGATTGTCCTCTGAGGAGAGACTGGCTTACTGGACAATATTCACTCAAGTTCAGAAGGATGAGCAGGATCTGATTGAAAACTCTCGCAGAACTAGTCAGAATTGATGCAGGGAGAATGTTTTTCCTGATTGCAGAGTCTAGAACCAGGGGTCAGTCTCAGGATAATGCTTTTAGCATGCCTGCCTTCATTGCTCAGATCTTAGTATCAGAGTTGAGACGTCATGATGAGGTTGGTGAGGGGTGTGCAGTTCCAGTCTCTCTGCTTTGGGAAGGACATTATAAAATTGGAGAGGCTCAGAAAAGATTTACCAGAATGTTGCCAAAAATAGAGGGTTTGAGTTAGGAGGACAGGCTAGATAGGCTGGGACTGCTTTCACTGGAGCAGAATAGCTTGAAGGGTAACCTTACAGAGGTTTATAAAATCATGATGGACATAGATAAGGTCAGTAGCAAGGGTCTTTTCCCTAGTGTTGGGGTGTGGGGGGGGTTTAGATTAGATTCCCTACAGTGTGGAAACAGGCACTTCGGCCCAACAAGTCCACACTGACCCTCCGAAGAGCAACCCACCCATTCCCGTACATTTACCCAAGACTAATCCTAACACTATGGACAATTTAGCATGGCCAATTCACCTAACCTGCACATCTTTGGACTGTGGGAGGAAACCAGAGCACCCAGAGGAAACCCACGCAGACACAGGGAGAATGTGCAAACTCCACACAAACAGTTACCCGAGCCGGGAATCGAACTCGGATTCCTGGTGCTGTGAGGCAGCAGTGCTAACCACTGAGCCACCGTTCAAAGCTAGAGGGCATTTTTTTTTAAGATGGGAGGAGAAACTTTTAAAAAGGAGCATGAGGGCCAACTTCTTTTTTAAAAAACACAAAGTGATTTGTGTGTGGAACGAACTGTCAGAGGAAGCAGTGGATGTAGGTATAGTTACAACATTTAAAAGACATTTGGATAAGTCCATGAGTATGAACTGCTTGGAGAGATATAAGCCAAATACAGGCATGGAACTAGTTTAGTTTAGAAATATGGTCAGCATGGACTGTTTGGACTAAAGGATGTTTTTCCATGTTTGTGACTCTATATGAAGTAAGCCACTTAGCACTGAGATGAGGAAACATTTCTCAAATCAAAGAGTAGTGACCATGAGAATTCGCAACCATAGAAGGCTATGGATACCAAGAAATTGAATATATTCAAGAAAGAGATTGATTTTGTTTTTAAAGTTACATTTTAATTTTAAAATCAAGGGGTATGGGTATAAATTGGGAACATGGTCTTGAGATAGAGGACCAGCTATGATCATACTGTATGGTGGCACAGGCGTAAAGAGCCAAATGGTCTACTCCTGCTCTAGTTTCTATCTTTCAAAGAATCCGCACGTGGAGTTTTATCGTGGGAAAAGCTGTGGCACAGTGCCTATCTTTTAGTTCTGGCTAAGTAGGAACTCTTGCTCTTACTACTTGCTGTGAGTTACAGATCAAAAGTGTACCAGTTTGACACCATTACGACATAGCTTCTAAGGCCATATAATGATACACTTTCTGTGGCCATCAAATCCTAGGGTGGGATTTGAATGCAGGAGTCCTGATCAGAGGTAGGAACACTCTTCCTGCACCATAACACTTCCATTTTTGAGATATACTGGTTAGACGTGGGGAGTGTGCAGGGTTGCATCCATCTTTGTCACTCCTGGAGTAATTAAACTTCTCTTACATTGAAACTTTGTTCTTCTGTTCTGCCTACACAAGTGGATAACTTCACTTTTATCTACATCATTTTCCATCTACCCAATTCTTTTGCCTGCTTAATGTGTATTCATTTGCAGTTTTAAAGTAAACGCTTGTCTCTTATCATTGAAACTTTGCACACTTTTCATTCATAACATCATAACACTGTAGTGAACAAATGTTTATTTTATTTATAGAGTAATTTTTATCACATTATTAAAAAAAAAGACTGCATCCAGTTCAGCAAAAGCAAAGTTGTTAATAGATTGGTGGTTAATTTGGTACAAATTTTGACATCACATTCAACAATTGAGGTTTGTGTTTCTTCTTAAATTACATAATCCTATTACAATATTAGCAAAAACTAACTTCTGATGTTTTCCCAAATAGATGTTTGTCAAATGGTTATATTATAGATTGTTACACAATAAGATTAATATGATCCAATATGTAAAGCATCACTTACTGTTTTCACTATAATGCTTTGACAATCTCATTACAGGCATTTTAAAAAGCTTTATACTCTAAAAAGCAAATACTTAAAATTATGGAAGTATTCAAAATATTACATACAGAGCTTATTTTTATTTCTTAACTATGATGCAGTTTTGTCCAGAATGTTCAGAAATACAGGAGCAATTTAAGCATCAAGCCTGTGTAGAAGTACCTTGAAATGTACAAAGCCAAACTGTTTATTATGATGCTTCTCTGTTGCAGTTTGAAAGATCAAGAGTGGCATCAGTAAACATTAAAAATATCACTGTCACCAGAAAAACCAAAAACCGTTAAAAGATTTGTTTTAACAAATTTCAACAAAAGTATAACAAAGACAAATTGAGTTGTATACTACAAACAAATTAAATTCAGAATGTATTTTAAAAACATAGCAAGCTGGATGCAACAAACTGTCTACTTGCTAAAATCATAGTGCAATATGCACATGTTCTAACACCATTGCCCTCTTTAGGCCTAGTAAGTTTATGAAGTAGATATACATGAACTCAAAATGTCCATTTGCTTGGAATTAAAGATTTTGTAGAATATTGTATCGTTTGCAATGAGTCATCTGATTGGTCTATGCAAAGGTGTGCTCAGGATAGCTAACTTTTATGGCTCCCCAATAACAAGCTCGGATTAGACAGATCAAACCTAGGAGATAAGCAAAAATCCAGGAAACGTACGTTGCAGTATAACGCCTGGCAAATTCTTGGGTCCCAACCTTTTAAAAAATAAACACAATAGTTAGATCTTCTACAATTACATTGTATTTTCAAGACCAATTCAAGATTCAAGTCAACACAGACGTTAATTATTTATTCTGTTAATTGTCTAGCTAAGAGTCACCATTCAGGATACAAAATGAGCAAACTGCTGAACTGTTCATACCCTTCATAAATTGACAAATTTACTTATAATACTGAGAAACAGAAGCAAATATCAAGTATGAAGGAGACAAGATACAGCTGTATAAGATGATTTTCCAAGCTTAGTTCAGACATTTAAAAAAACACATCTAAACTGCTTCCCAAACCTACTCTCACAAAACCAAACACACAGCAACTGCCTTTGGCAAATAGGTATGAAAGAATTATGGTAAAATTAGGAGCCAAAAAGACAATTTCAATTGGAAGCAAGGATAAATAGCAGATATTATATGAAAACTTGTCATCTTTCCAAACCAAGAAAACACTACCCAGGGCATAGAAAGAGGTGGTAATTCAAACAGTAGAGGGATTTACAAGTGAAAAGGTGGTCAAGGATAAACTGCCTTTATTTAAAGGTGATTAAGCATCAAATGAGATAAATGCAAGCATAGGTATGGAGGAAAGTGAGAGGAAATCGTATGGACACTGGCTGTAATTTTCCACACTTTCTTAAACTCAGTGATGGCGTTGAGACAACTGGAGGATTGCAAATGATGCATAGTTCAAAAATCTTCAGATTAGAATTAGAAACAAACCCTTTGGCCTCAAGTCCACATCGACCCTCCGAAGAGTAATCCACCCCTATGCTATATTTACCCTTGACTAATGCACCTACACATCCCTTAACACTATGGGCAATTTAGCACGGCCAATTCACCTAACCTGCACATATTTGGATTGTGGGAGGACATGGAGAGAATGTGCAAACTCTACACAGATAGTCGCCAGAGGCTGGAATTGAACCCAGGTCCCTGGGTTTCAGTCAACATAACTTCAGTGGTGGGAAATTTCAAGAAACAATGAATTGGGATAAAATTAACAGTCACATGGATAAAAGCAGGTTGATTAAAGAAAGCCATCTTGGGCATACTTTTATGCATTCTTAGGACGTGAGTTGTGCCAGTGGTTAGCTGCCTTTTTGAACCACTGCAGGCCATTTGATGTTGATAGACTTACAATGTTGTCTGGAAGGGGGTCACAAGAGTTTGATGCAGCAACGCTGAAGGAATTATGTATTTGCAAGCCAGCGTGGTGAATGGCTTGGAAGGGAACTTGCAGGTGGTAATGTTCCCGTGTATCTGCTGCCCATGTCCTTCTGGATGGTCGTGGTCATCGGCTTGGACAGTGTTGTCTAAGAGGCCTTGGTGATTTGCTGCAATTCATCCTAGACAGTACATTGGTGGAGGACGAACTGGGGGTTGGTTTAGATCAGCTGGCTGGACGATTAGTTTGCAAAGCAGTGTGATCTGTGGGTTCAATTTCTCCCACCAGCTGAGGTTACCATGAAGGTCTTTCCTTCTCAGTCTCTCCCCTCGCCTGAAGTATGGTGGCCCTCAAGTTAAATTACCTCAAATGAGAGTAGCTCTATGGTCTGGCAAGACTATGGTGACACATATGTTTGTATGTATGGTGCTAAACAATGCTTTGGCCTGGATAGGGTCAAGCTTTTTGAATGATGTTGGAGCTGCACTCATCCAAGCAAGTGGTAAGTACTCCATCTAACTCCTGACTTGTGCATTATAGATGATGAACAAGCTTTGGGAGTAAAGAAGTGAGTTACATGCTGCAAGATTCCGAGCATCTGAGCTGCTTTTGTATGACAGTATTTGTATGGATTGTTCAGTTTCTAGTTAATAGTAATTACCAAGATGTTGGTAATAGGGTATTCATAGCGGCAATGCCACTGAATGTCCAGGGATGATTGCTAGAATCTTTGTTGAAGATGGTCATTGCAGGGCACTTACATGGAGCAAATGTTACTTGCTACTTGTCAGTCCAAATCTAGATATTGTACAGGTCTTTTGGATATGGATTGCTTCAGTGTGCAAGGAGTGGCAAAAGGTATTGAACATCACGTGGACACCACTACATCTCACTTTATGATGAAGGAAAGGTAATTCATGAAGAAGCTGAAGATGATTAGACATACAACACTGCCTGCTCTGACGTCCTACCTCCAAAATCACCGCCATCTTGCTTTTGCCAGGTTTGACCCAAACCTGTGGAGAGATTTCCTGATTCCCATTGTTTGCAGTTTTGATATAGCTGCTCGATACCACACTTGGTAAAATGTGGTCTTGATGTCAAGGGCTGTCACACTCATCTCAAATCTGGAAATCTGTTCTTTTGTCCATTTTTGAAACAAGGTTGTAATGACATTAGGAGCTGATGAGCTTGAACAAATCCGGGCTATTCCTGAGAAATGCTGCATGAGGATGACATTTTTCATCACTTTACTGATGATTCAGAGTAGACTGATGGGGCAGTAATTGATAGAGTTGGATTTGTCCTACTTTGTGAGCACAGGACTTATCTGGGCAATTTGCCACATTGTCTAGTCGATATCAGTGTTGTAGATATACTGGAACCGCTTGGCTAGGGGCATGCAAAGTTATAGATCACACATTCAGTACTATAATGTTATTAGCCTTGGCAGCATCTAATGTCTTCATACATTTCTTGATATCAAGTGGACTGGATGGAATTGGCTGAAGACTGGCATCTGCAATTCTGGTGACCACTGGCAGAGGTGGAGATGGATCATCCACTCAGGACTCTAGCTGAAGATTGTTGCAAATGCAAGGACAGTCACTCTCAATTCACACCTGGAATTCAGCTCTTTTATCCATGCTTGAACAAAGGCTGTAATGAGGTCAGGAGCTGAGTGGACCTGGCAGAAACCAAACTGAGCATCAGTGAGCAGATTATTGCTAAGGGAGTGCCACTTAATAGGACTTTTGAGGATGTCTATCACTTCGCTTGATCATCAGTAGACCGATGGGGGTAATAAATAGCTGGATTGGCTTTGTCCTGCTGTTGATGTACACAACATACTTGGGCATTTTTCCACTGTTGCAGCTAACTGATTGTATTCAAGTTACTTGGAGGTTTCTTTTTCCAAAAGACATTAGAGAGGGTTGGTGAGGATCATTTTGTTGATATAACTTCCAAAAGACAATTGATTTAATGTTGCACACGGGCGGACCTCCAGCAAATTTATAGCCTATGGCAACAGGAAATATATGGGAATAGTCACTTGTTACTTTTCAGGCTGGAGAAAGGTTTGAAGCAAAACTCGCAAGGTGTCAGTATTAGAAGCCTTTGTTTTCCTGGTATATGCAAACAATGGGGAAGACCTTGGTGAACAGGGCACAGTTCCAAAATTTACAAATGATACAAAACCTGGAAGCATTTTAAACTGTGAGGACAGTACACTGTAAGTGGACAGACAGGTTTGTGGAATGGGTATACAAATGCAAATGAAGTTTAGTGTGGACAAATGTGAAGTGATTAATTTTGGTAGGAAGAATATGTACAGACAATACAAAGTGTACAATTTAAAAACGGGTTACAGGAGCAGAAGGACCTGCGTGTGTATGTGCAAAAGTTATCCAATATGACAGGAAATGTGGAGAGAGTGATTCATAAACCTTATAGCATCCTATCGTTGTTTATTAATAGAGGCATACAGTCCAAAAGCAGGGAGGTTATGTTAAACTTGTATAAGATACTGCTTTAACTGGTCTGGAATACTGTGTCCAGTCCTGATTGCAGTTAGGAATGATGCAGAGGTGCTGGGGAAAGTGCAGAAACAATTCATGAGAATGGTTCTAGGAATGAGATTCTTCAGAAATGAAGTTACATTGAAGAGCCGAGGAATGCTTTACTTGGAAAAATACAAGGCTGAGATGAGACTTGATTAAGATATTCAAAATTCTGAGCAACTATAATAAAATTATGACCACTTGCGAAAGCATCAGGATGAGAAGACACAGATTTAAGGTATTTGAAAAAGCAAGCAAAGACAAAATGAGGAAAATCTCATCAATACAAGGAGTGGTTAAGGCTAGAGACCTGAAATAAAAACAGAAATTGCTGGCAAAACTCAGCAGGTCTGGCAGTTTCTAAGAGTTAACATTTCAAATCAAATGACTCTTCCGCCATTCTGAAGAGTTACCAGACTCGGGACACCAGACTTACTGAGTTTCACCAGCAATTTTGGTTTTTGAAACAATACATACTAATGAGAGAGGCTCAAGGCTTACTCATTACAGATCAAATTACAAAATATCGCATTAACAAAAAATGCAAATGTTTAAATGCAAAAGACATCAAAAATAGAAATGAAAGCATCCGCTATAATTTCAGGAAAGCTATTAAGATAATGGTTTTATTGGCAGGATAAAATACCAAACATGGATGTAATGTGGCTATGAAAAGCACTGCTCAGACCTTTATTCAGCAGTGTTGTGTAACAGTTTAGTCACTTGATCACAGGAAATATTGTACTGCCCTTGAGACTGCAGAGATGATGATTATATGATTCTTTCTCACTCAATCTCCACACCCTGACACAGCTGCACACTGTTCCGCATTCTTAAGCCAAATTCTTATCCCTAACAAGTTACAAGCTCTGAAACATTCTCTAATGAGAAACATTTGAGAGAGTTGATAATATTTTCTTTTTGAAAATATGTGTCAGAGAGAGTCATAGAGATGTACAGCATGGAAATAGAGCCTTCAGTCCAACTCATCCATGCCAACCAGATATCCCAATCTAATCTAGTCCCATTTGCCAGCACTTGGTCCATTTCGCTCTAAGTGCTTTCTATTCATATACCCATTCAGATGTCTTTCAAATGCTCTAATTATACCAGCCTTCATCATTTCCTCTGGCAGCTCATTCCACACACACACCACCCTTTGCATGAAACGTTGTCCCTTAGGTCTCTTTTATATTTTTCCCCTCTCACCCTAAACCTATGCCCTCTAGTCTGGACTCCCCCAACCCAGGGAAAATACCTTGTCTATTTACCCTATCCATGCCCCTCATGATTTTATAAACCTCTACAAGGTCACCCCCTCAGCCTCCAATGCTACAGGGAAAACAGCCCCAGCCTGTTCAACCTCTCCCTATAGCTCAAATCCTACAACCCTGGCAACATCCTTGTAAATCTTTTCTGAACCCTTTCAAATTTCACAAGATCCTTCCAATAGAAGGGAAACCAGATTTGTACACAATATTCCAAAGTTGTCTAACCAATGTCCTGTACAGCTGCACCATGAGATTTGATGATTATATAATTGAGGTTTTCATGAGTACAAAAGAATCCAACAACTTTGCTATTTCTGCTCATATTTCTTACGTTCTTATGACAAGATCACCAGATAACTAAAGTGGATAGTGAATTTTCAGTAAATTACAAATTAAGTTAGAAGTACTAAGAGGAGCGATGCTAAAAAGAAAACTGATGAAAGCACACAGCCCTTTCATAATATAGTCCATCTACTTTCTTTCCACTGACTTCAGATACCACCAAAGAGAAAGTCATCTCCAATTTAATGATCTCAACCAGGTGATTCTTAATGATAAAGAATATCACTATAATTGTTAATATTTTAATGAAAAAGGCACATATCTATGGGCATTACAATGTGAATCAGCAAGTAGCAACTCTTATGTTCAGTAGATAGTCCAATATGGGAAGCCATTCTCCAGGCTTTCTGTATGTTCTGTAGTAAGGAAACTCCAACAAAGCAGTCTCTTGCAGCTCAATTATAAAGAAGCTAGCTATTTGTTGTAAATAAGGTTATCCAGATGACAAGAAAATGTGTTTCAATGCAGAGACTGATCTGCATATAAAAGTGGTTTGGTAGTACTCCTTCAAACCAAAAGCACATTTATAAGAAAGCTTTTCTAAGTCCTAGTAGCAAACATTACCAATGATGCATGCCGCTGCATATCAAAGATGGTCATTGATCAAGACGGTTCCTTCCAATTGCAAATATGTTGTCTGTAGTATTGGATAAGGGAAATATAGGGTTCCTTTTACCCATGCTTGATGCAGACATTAGGACCTATGCACATTTACTCAGAGAAACTGGTCCTAAACATTGTCTGCAGTAAAGGTAAATAACCAGAGCTGAAGCCCTTCCAAACTCTTTCCACACAATCAGCTGATGAAGGAGCGTCGCTCCGAAAGCTAGTGTGCTTCCAATTAAACCTGTTGGACTATAGCCTGGTGTTGTGTGATTTTTAACTTTGTACACCCCAGTCCAACACCGGCATGTCCAAATCATGACCTTTCCACACTAACAGCTCCCACCTCGCTCCCCACACGGCCACTCCATCACTAACTATATTGCCAATCCAAATATCCTCTCTGCTCCAAGCTGAACCAAATATTGAACCCACAGACTGATTCCAAAGATAATTAAGCTTTTTGTCATCTTAATCTCTGGGGGTCTCTAATAAGATGAGATTTGTGCTAGGAACCCAATATCTGAATAACCTCAGGACACCTTCAGTTACAGGAATCATAAATGTGCAAAAAACACAGCCCACAAGCCAGGAAGTCCAACCAATCCTAAACAAGAGATAGGGCCCATAGCCTAAATGAAAGGTAAATAGGGAAAGGGAAATTATATATCTTATCAAGTAAGACAGGGAGAGTAATTGACAAGAAATATAAGAGCCTAAATATAAACCAAAAGAGAAATGCAGCAGAGGAAAAAATAAAGTAAGGAACAGCATTATGACAAGCAAATAAAGTTTGTAGAACAGGATTCTTAAAAAAGGTGGTTAAATGTGGAGAGAGGAAATTAAAATGAGTTAAAGTGCCTGTACAGCAATGTGCAATGCCCATAATACACCAGGAGGCACTGGTGCATTGGGAAGAACCATAGATTATAGTATGAATTACTGAGACAGTGACAGAAAATCAGAACTGAGACAGAAACATGACAAGATACAATATATCGAGCAAAAATAAATAGGGAAGTGGAACAGCAGCATCTATTTGGGATAAAACAATAACAGTAGGAAAAATGCCATCAGCAGGAGAAATACAAAATCCAAATGGAGATTAAAAAAAAAGGATTAGTCATAACAAAGTGCAGACAACCAACAGCAGCTGGGAAGTTAAGGTCGAAATATGCTGATGTTTTGGGGAATTGAGTCAAGAACATTGAATAATCAACTTTGGGCATTTCAACTACTCTGATATTCATTCAAAAGAGTTAGGGAAAAGGCATAAAATGATTGTAGGGATTTCAATGTGTTTAACTTTTTTAAAATGTAATATAAAGAGCCTAAAAACGTGGAATTTATTATTGGGATTTTGATTGGTGAACAAACCAGAGTGGCAAGAAGAATTATAAGGTAGGGGAACAGTTAAACAATAGGGACCATAACACAATATGCTTGAAGATATTATATGATTAAAAATCAAGCTAATAGATCAGGGAAAAAAAAGCTGATCTTGAGAGATTGGGAAAAAATCTTGGGAAAATAAAAGTCACCAATACAAGACACCGTGAAAAGTTCAACAGAGTGCAGAAAAAAAATACCCGAAAAGGAAAGAAAAAAAATAAACAAACACCAACATTGCACCACATGTCCATGTTCACAGAGACACTTACAGGAATACGCAATGTCATGGAGGAGAATTTTAAAAACTTCACAAGAATAAATTAAAGAATGGGCAGAAAACATGCCACAATGAGAACAATTCAAGCATGAAATGAAGTAGTGGAATTATCACCACTCCAAAATAAACCTCTGAAAGCAAAATAGCTATAAAAGGTAGTTAGCAGGGTTATCAAAATTACTTACAAATACTCCTGATAAAATGACAAATACAATACTGCTCCTTACTTTATTTTTTTTCTCTGCTGTTTTCCCCTTTTGGTTTATATTTAGGCTGCTTACATTTCTTGTCAACTACTCTCCCTGTCTTACTTGATAAGATATATAATTTCCCTTTCCCTATTTACCTTTCAGTTAGGCTATGGGTCCTATCTCTTGTTTAGGATTGGTTGGACTTCCTGATTTGTGGGCTGTATTGCTTGCATATTTACCCTTCCTGTAAATAAAGATGTCCTGAGGGTTTCCAGATATTGGTTCCTGATTATAGGAAGAAAAATTAATTCTGTTGCATGAACATGGAGACAAGAAAAAGAGAAAGAGTAAGTATGTCGGTGGTAGGGGTAGTGAAGAAATGACAAAGACACTAACAGTGAGTCGGAGGAGAAGACAACAATTCGGCTACAATTTGACTGGCTAATATGGAATTACTAGGATAATTACACACTATTGTCAGACACAGTAAGAACAATTGGAAAGACCTAATAAGGTTAATTAAGGGGTACAAGGAAATCTGGACTGAGACACAGACATATGATGCAGCTAGCTATGATGTAAAGAGTCATGACACAGACAGGTGGAGGAATAAATAGTGTTGAGGAAGTGGGCCGGCTGTAAAGGATTAGGACAGTGGGCAAAGTAGCAGCAGATGGAATTCAGAATGAATTCAGTTAAGCACTTCATTTGGAAGAATAGAGGCAATGACTGTTTTCTAAACAGGGAAAGGCTTCAGAAATCTAGTGCAGGACTCTCTTCAGGTTCTGTTGGCAGTTAGGAAGGCAAATGCATAGTGAGCATTCATTGCAAGAGAGCTAGAATATCACAGCAGAGATGTACTGTTGAGGCTGTATAAGGCTCTGGTCAGACCACCTTTGGCATGCTTTGAGCAGTTTTGGGCCCCAAATCTAAGGAAGGATGTTCAGGCATTGGGCAAGGTCCAGAAGAGCTTTACAAGAATGGTCTGGGGATGAAAGGCTGGTCAAAGGAGGAGTGGCTGAGGACTCTGGGTCTGTGCTCGATGGAGTTTAGAAGAATGGGTGAGGAGGCATATTGAAACTTACAGAATACTGAGAAACCCGGATAGAGTGGATGTGGAGAAAATGTTTCCACTAATAGGAGAGACTAAGACACAAGGGCACAGCCTCAGAGTGAAGAGATGATTCTTTCGAACTGAGATGAGAAGGAATTTCTTAAGGCAGAGAGTTGTGAATCTGTGGAACCCATTGCCACAGAAGGTTGCATAGGCCAAGAATGATAAAAGGAAAGGCAAGGATGAAGTTCCCCATTCCTAAAACTAAAGAAATCATACTTCTTTAAATAACATATACATTTGATCATAACTTTGCACCGAACTCTAACTGTACTAATATATCCAATCTTTTACGGAAACAGGCAAAGTGGTTTAGTCGGCAAAGTACAAAGAAAAAAATGGGGTAATTTTTCTAAGAAATGAAATTAATATCAGAGGTAGTAAGGGAGGAGACTTTGGGATTGTTACTGACACTAGAACATTCTGAAGTCTTTACCCAAATGGTTGCAATGCAACATGAATCTATATTGATCATAGCCTATTAACAATCACTAAAATGCTTAAAACATGATATGAGATTGTACAGATGGAATTTACTGATGCAACATTTCAATGTAAAGATTGTTCACAAAGCTAGTAGAAGAGACGATAACAGAAGCTTTGCCCAGAATATGAAAAAAATTAAAAATTTAAGAAAACAAAGATAAAGATTGTATAAGACTTGAATAATGAATGAATGAGGATGAATAGATGTAACTATCATGTATTACTGTCAGCATGTTCTCTACTTGGTAATAAAACTAATTTTCAAAATGGTGGTTCATCTCTCCTAAGGAGGCATACAAAGCCCACTTTTTTTTTGGAATGTGGATTTCAAAATGGTAAATGATAGCACCTTAAACCAAAGGATAGAATTAAGGAAAATACAAAGAGTTTCTACAAATACATTAAGGACAAAAGGGTAACTAGGGAGAGAATAGGGCACCTCCAAGATCAGCAAGGCGGCCTTTGTGTGGAGCTGCAGAAAATGGGGGAGATACTGTTGGAATATTGCATGCAATTCTGGTCTCATTTCTATTGAAAAGATGTGAAACTTGAAAGGGTTCAGAAAAGATTTACAGGATGTTGCCAGTGTTGGAGGATTTGAGCTATCGGGAGAGCTGAACAGGCTGGGGCTGTTGTCCCTGGAGGGTTGGAGGCTGAGGAGTAACTTTATAGAGGTTTACAACATCACGAGGGACATGGATTGGATAAATAGACAGTCCTTTCCCTAGGATCGAGGAGTCCAGAACTAGAGGGCATGGGTTTAGGGTGAGAGGGGAAAGATATAAAAGAGACCTAAGGGGCAACTGTTTCACACAGAGGGTGATACGTGTATGGAATGAGCTGCCAGAGGAAGTGATGGAGGCTGGTACAATTGCAACATTTAAAAGGCATTTGGATGGGTATATGAATAGGAAGGGTTCGGAGGGATATGGGCCGGGTGCTGGCAGGTGGGACTAGATTGGGTTGGGATATCTGGTTGGCATGGACAGGTTGGACTGAAGGGTCTGTTTCCATGCTGTACATCTCTATGACTCTATGATTACCATTTTTAAAAAAATCTTCAGATGGCCTTATTCAAGCAATTTTTTTTTGGGAGAGGGTAAAGAGGAGTAGCAGCAGCAGGAGGAGGAGGAGGATGGTCGACATTGGTTCTGTAGATGCAAGTTCAAGGTACTGTGCTTAATGATAAACCTTTGATTGGTCTGTCAACCAGACCTAGGTGTGCACAAGTGTGTGCATGTGTTCAGGAGTACTCAGCATTGAAACATCCTCTTAAGTGGTTCCAGGGCCAGTGACTACATCTATGTGTCTGGACAGTACAGCAGAAACATTCAACCTGTGAATTGCTTCTCAGAAAACACCCCATTCTCCATGTGGAGAATGCAGAAGGGAAGATCGTTTGAGACAGCAAACGTTTGTCTTTCTCAGCAAACGTTTTTACTGAGAGGAAATAAGAAAAATAAAAACATCTTCAGAATACTGAAATGGTGACTCCTCAACCTATTAATGAAAGATCGAGAATCAGTGTGTCCACAACCTCAAACTCAGAGTCAAAAAGAACCAGAGACATATTGAAGGTTGGAAGAACTGTGCTTTGCTGATTTCTTTTGGTCCTACCTCACCAATTGTCTCGTCCGTGTGTATGTTTGAATGTGTATAGGAATATGTTTTCAAAAGTAAAATTTAAGTTGCAGAGGTGTACAAGTTCCTGCCAGTTAAAAACAATTGGCTTGCAATAAATGGGTGTTTTGTTTTTTAAAGAACTGAAACTTGAGTGTTTTCTTTTAACCTGGTTCATGAGTCGGGTAAATGGGGACTTGGAGGTTTGATTAAATCTTTTCATATTTGTACCAATCCAGGGAAAGATTTTTCATGCCACAATTCATTCTCTCTTCAGAATGTTCCCCAGCCACTGAGCAACAGCCTAGAACCTAACACCAGGAGACAACATTCCATCTGAGTGTCAGCCCTGCAGCTGCAGAAAGCTGATCTGTTTCTCTTATGATAGAATTCTCCCACCACTGTGCTGTCGCACTCTTGATCCTTGATTTGTCCTTCAGACCAAATGCAGCTCATGGAGCCATAGACCTGGATGCTGCTGCGTTCCAAAAGAAACCATTTCCCCAGATGTATCCAAAACAGATAATCTGTTAAAGGGATGATGGCTCTGGGAAACTCTGCATTACCTGCCTGGTGCTTTTCCTCCATCTAGTGGTTATCGATTCCTTTCGCCTGTGTACTCTTGACTCGCAGTGTCACCACCGTGGGCTTTTGAGAATGGCCCACACAGGTCCAGGTGATACTCCAATTCCAGAATGTGGATTTAATAACAGGACCATTGAGCATATTGTAATTACCTGTTGCATTATTCATAGTCAATTGGCAAAATAATAAATAATTAGAGAGTCATAGAGATGTACAGCATGGAAACAGACCCTTCGGTCCAACCTGTCCATGCCAACCAGATATCCCAACCCAATCTAGCCCCACCTGCAAGCACCTGGCCCATATCCCTCCAAATCCTTCCTATTCATATACCCAACCAAATACCTCTTAAATGTTGCAATTGTACTAGCCTCTAACACATCCTCTGGCAGCTCATTCCTTACACATACCACCCTCTGCGTGAAAGAGTTGCCCCTTAGGTCTCTTTTATATCTTTCCCCTCTCACCCTAAACCTATGCCCTCTAGTTCTGGACTCCCCCACCCCATGGAAAGGACTTTGTCTATTTATCCTATCCATGCCCCTCATAATTTTGTAAACCTCTATAAGGTTAGTTCTCAGCCTCCAGGGAAAACAGCCCCAGCCTATTCAGCCTCTCCCTGTAGCTCAAATCCTCCAACCCTGGCAACATCCTTGTAAATCTTTTCTGAACCCTTTCAACTTTCACAACATCTTTCCGATAAGAAGGAGACCAGAAATGCATGCAATATTCCAACAGTGGCTTAACCAATGCCCTATACAGCCATAACATGACTTCCCAACTCCTGTACTCAATACTCTGACCAATAAAAGGAAAGCATACCAAACGCCTTCTTCACTATCCTATCTACCTGCGACTCCACTTTCAAGGAGCTATGAACCTGCACTCCAAGGTCTCTTTGTTCAGCAGCACTCCCTAGGACCTTGCTTTTGTATTTAACAGGGACATTACCTTGAACAGTAAGCAATATGATAATTGCATTAAATATAAAACAGGGAACAAATCAAATCAAACTCAAAATAATTAAAATCCTTGCTCCAGCTGAATTATACTGTGCATTTTAAAAGTCTATAAGGGAAAGAGATTTGGCAGAGGAAATTCTACATTTCTTTAATGTGTTAGAAAAAGGTATGTTGGAAGAAAACTGGAGCAGCTAATTTAATTCTTACACTTAAAAAGGTGGAAAGAACGCGCCCAAAGAATTATAAATCAGTGAACTTGATATTGGAGCTATGAAAGCTAATGAATTCCTTACTAAAGGAGAGATCAAACATAAAATCTATGAAATAACACATAATAATGAATAATTAACCATGACTTTATAAGTGAATAATCTCGGTTGGTCAACATTACTAAATTATTTTGAGGAAACAACAGAATAGCACTGCTACCTCACAGCACCAGGGGCCCGGGTTTGATTCCACTCTTAGGCTGCCGTCTGTGTGGATTTTGCATGTTCTCCCAGCATCTGTGTTTCCGCTGGGTGCGCCGGTTTCCTCCCACAATCCAAAAGATGTGCAAGTTAGCTGGATTGGCCATGCTAAATTGCTCATTGTGTTCAGGAATGTGCAGGATAGTTGCATTAGCCATGCGAAATGTAGGTTACAGGGAGGGTAGAGAGATGGGTCTGGGTGGGATGCTCTTTGGCAGGTCGGTATGGACTTCTTGGGTTGAATGGCCTGTTTCCACACCGTAAGGATTCTACCGAAAAGTCTATGGACTGACCTCCAACAACCATAACAATCTTCCTTTGAGCAAGGTTCAGAAGAATTTTCACTTGAATATCATTGACTCCAGCTTTGTACGAATTCCTCGAGGCCAGATTCAGTTAAATGCTACTTTGATGTAATGGGCAGTCACTGCATCTCACTTCTGGAGTCTAGTTCTTTTGTTTAAGCTTGGGCCAAGGCTGTAATGAGATCAGGAGCTGAATAGCCCTGGCAGAATTCAAACTGAGTGTTAGTGAGATTTGTTTCCTTTACAAGCATCATTTAATAGCACTGTCAATGACCTCTTCCATTACTGTGCTGATGATCAAGAGTAGACTGATGGGATGACAATTGGTTGGGTTGGGTTTGTCTTGCTTCTAATGGACACAGCATTACTGGATAATTTTCCACATTGTCAGGTAGATGTCATTGTTGTAGTATTCATGAACATCAACGCCAGGCAATGACCATCTCCACAAAAGAGACAATCTAACTACTGCCCTTTGGCATTTAGTGGGGTATTCATCACCGAGTGCCCACTACCAGCATCCTGGGCTTACCATTGACCAGAAACTCAAATGGATTCACAAAATAAATACAGATTTGAAAGGCTCTTATGGCACAGTGATAGTATCCCTACCTCTAAACCAGAAGGCATTGGTTCAAGTCCCACCTGCTCCCAAGATGTGTCATAATAGGCCTGATTAGTTAATTGAATATATCTAAATACAGATTCAACAATAGCAGTCCAGAGGCTAGGAACCCATCAGCTGGTAATTCACCTTCCGACTTCTGAAAACCATGGAAATATGAAATACTCCCCACTTGCCGAGATGAGTGATGCTCCAACAACACTCAAGATGCTTGACACCATCCAGAATAAAACAGCTCATTAGATTGGTAGCACATCCACAAACATCCACTCCCTCCATCAAGAGTTGCAGCAGTACGTACTACCTACAAAACATTCTGCAGAAATTCATAGAGCCTTCCAAACCCATGATCACTACCATCTAGAAGAACAAGCACAGCTATATGGGAACACCAACACCTATAAAGCTACTCCCCTTCCAGACTTGGAAATATATTTCCATTCCTTCAGTACCATCAGGTCAAAATCCTGGAATTCCATTCGTAATATCATTGAGAGTCTACTTACAGTGCACAGATTACAGAAGGTCAAGAAAGCAGCTCACCACCACCTTCTCAAGGGCAACTAGGGATGGAAAATGAAATACTGGTTCAGCCAGCGTCCCATGTGTGAATTACAAAAAAAACATATTGGTATAGCTCAGTTGGGTGCACAGCAGGTTTCGGAGCACACGTCTTCAGCACTATTGCCGGAATGTTGTCATGGTCCATAGTCTTTACAGTATCAAGTGCTGTCAGCTGAGTCTTGCTATCACATGGTGTGAATCAAATTGGCTGAAGACTGGTACATGTGATACTGGAAATTTCAGAAAAAAGCCAAGATGGATTGTTGACCTCTGGCCGAAAAAGGATGCAAATGCTTCAGCCTTGTATTTTACACTCATCTTCTGGAGATTGTCGTTAAGGACAAGAATATTTGTGGAGCCTTCTCCTTAGAAGAGTTGTTTAATTGTCCACCTCCATTCATGACAGCAAAGCTTATTTGATCCATTCGCAAAGGATAACTTAACACTGCCTACTGCATGTTGCTTTTGTTATGTGACAACAAGTAGTACTTTGTTGTAGCTTCAGCAAGTTGCTACCTCCTTTTCAGGGGGTTTGGTGCTATTTCTGAGACATGCACTGTTGGTTGAACCAAATCAGTAATGGTAGCGTGAAGGCAGGCTGGGCAACTATGTTACATATTCTGTTTGGGCAGGCTCGGAAAGTGCCAATGATTATTGCAAGAGCACCGGCTGAGCTGAAACCCAGCCAGCTATTCGTAATGGAACAGCTATCACAACAAGAACTTTCCGCTTAAATGACAGGTCAGTTATCCATTTCAAAGCACAGGCCTGGTTAATAAACAACTAGCTGTCTTTCTTTACAAGAAAATCCCAATTGATCGATATTAAAAACATGACAATAGCAAACCTTTAAAACTTCTCTTTTCACATTTCACTTGATGGCGCTTTTTCCATTACTTAACTGATGTATTGCATCTGAATAACAATACTACTGGCCAACTTAAGGGTCGATTCACTTTTGCAAGATGGATTCCTGTGATGAACTATAGACTAAACAAGGTTATCGTGATGGTAGCAGTTTGTAAAAGGATTCCTTGTAGACAGTGAAAGAAAGCCTCCAAACATCAAATGAGCATGAGCAGATTAGTCAACTTGATTTTACCAATTATATCCTAGGAAGTAAAGTGTGTCGACCATTCCTCCTCCAATTGACAGATTAGTGTTTTGGTCAGCACCATGAGCAATCACATGGCTTGGGAGATGAAAGTTACTGTAAAGGTTATGAGCGAGAATTCCTCTACATGAAGGCAGGTTGGGCCAGCAAAGGCAGACACACCAGTCTCTTCAGCCTGAAGATTTCCACAGCAGAGCAAATAGCATGATTTTAAGGATGGTTGAGTGATTATTGCCAGACTGTCTCTACCCAGTTCTGAGGGCTCCCAAAAATCCACATTTTGCTTCATCCCCAGTCTCTTGAATTCACCATATAAGTGGTTAAGAGACAGTCACACAATGCTTCCATCCTGCCAGGGACAGGGTATGAAGATCCAAGACTATATTTTTCCATGCCTCTATTCTGCGTGTTATAAATGTTGGGCTGCTTCGTAGAGACACATTTGTGGCATTGCTGAAGTAGTTTTTGCTTTTCATCTTTGACTATTCATAGCAATGATATCCATAGCATAGTACAAAAAAATGTGAGCCTATGAGTGTGCACATTAAAATGCCACACCACATAACGACAGTTGAAGTTGTCAGAATATGGTACTTACCTTACAGAATGTTCCCAACTGCTCAGCAGACTTTCCTTCTCCTGACACGCCTACTTCTACACAGCTTCTAAAATCCTGCATCATCAGATGAAGATGTGTAGCATAAGACCCCATTTCATTCCTCCCTCTCTATTTAAAGTGTTGGACCAATCCCTGGATGCGTGTAGTAGCATTTTACACATTTCACATATTCCTGACCCACCACAAACACCAGAGGATATTGCACATGTGCAGGAAAATCAGAATCCCCTCAACAAACAAACATGGCCAATTGCACGCCAAAACTGATTCTCTATCTAGGTGAAAGTTCAGCCCTTGGCCTTTCTGTAAAAGTCCCATTAAAAAATTACGTGCTGCTCAATGAGTTTTAACAATATATTGTGTTCATACTTACTGCTAAATAACTGTACTGGCCATGAAAGAGCAAACTAGTATCTACTAAAGGGAATTTTCTCCATAATGATAAAAACATCAAATATATGCAACTTGTTGATATTGCATTCAAACTTAATCTCCTGTAGATGTCTCGATCATCTACTTTACTATCCATGAAATTTTAAACTTAAAAGTGAAAGGATTCTCAAAGTTTCATTTCATGGCTTGTTGCCTGTGCAATTACTTCAATATGATTGGCTGCTTGATGGCAGTACTGCTAGTGGATGACTGGAATACGCAGTGGCTTGGTATCAGGAACAAATTACCTTTGGGAAAAGATAGTCTGCTTCACCAAGATCTCTAAATCTTTGTAAGTCGATTTCTTTGAGAACAACTGAAAGCACACTGCATTTTACACTCAGGGTGAAGCAATCTAATGCATAAAAGCTTCCAGACTCAACACTTTTTACACAAGCTCTTCAATAAATTAAATTCTACTTACAGTTAAACCAACTCCAATGAAAACACATATCATTCCAACAGTAACATATGCACAGCAACGCCTTCGAGGCAATGCACTGCCAACAGATGATCTAAAAGGAAACCAAAATAAAGAGCAGATTATGTTGTATCTGCAGTGCTAACCCAGCAGAAAGTTATCACCATGTTGTGGCGGTGAAGTAAAGAAAGAGGAACAATTTGAATACATAATGACTCCTTTTTATAAAATTACAATTCTAACAATTAATAATGCACAGTCAATACACAGTATACCCCAAATGGCATTTAACAATGCTGTCTTCTGTGAGAATATAACACCATTTAATAGAGTGAATGGTAATTCTTCCTTCCTGGCATCATTACACTGTTGTTGATAATTAAGGACGCACTCAAAGATCACAGTCAATCTTATAATCAATTGCCAAATGGCACATTAACTCAAGGATGATAGTCACTCAACTTCTCTTTCAAGTGCTTGACCTTTGTAATGAACATAGGTATGTCAACAACACTGCAAGTTCAAACTGTAATGCATCACCATCCCACCTATATTAAATTTTAAATGAAACTGTCAATCCATGCAATTTTGTCTTGGCACAAACACATTATCCAATTTAGCTTCTATTTCTCCAATATTGAGCACAAAACAGAGCCTTAAATCACATACATAACAATACTAAGCTAAGTGCTCTGTTTCACTGTGAAGTAATGCATACAATCTCTAACATGATGAAATTAATATTTCATAATTAGATTAGATTCCCCACAGTATGGAAACAGGCCCTTTGGCCCAACAAGTCCACACAATCCTCTGAAGAGTAGCCTACCCAAACTCTTTCCCCAACCTTATATTTACCCCTGACTAATGCACCTAACACTATGGGCAATTTAGCATTGCCAATTCACCTCACCTGCACATCTTTGGACTGTGGGAGGAAACCGGAGCAAACCCACACAGACATGGGGAGAATGTGCAAACTCCACACAGTCACCCAAGGTAGGAATTAAACCTGGATCCCTGGCGCTGCAAGGCAGCAGTGCTAATCACTGAGCCACCGTGACACAACGGTACTGTAGAGACGAATAGGCTGCAACTCTCTTTCACAAAAAGCACGGAAACAGTCTTTGAATTTTTTTTAAGGTAGACGAGATCGATTTTTGAAAAACCACAAGATGAAAGATTTATAGAAGGTTGAAGTTGATATTACAATTAGATCAGCCATTATTTTACTGGATGTCAAAGCAACTTTGAGGAGCTAAATAGCCTACTCTTGATCCGAATCTGTATGTTCTTATGTTCATTCCCAAGTAGACAGCGATGAATTGCCTTCTTGAACCATTGCAGTGTATCTGAAGTTAGTGCACTCATTTAGCTGTTAGGGACTGTGTTGCAGGATAATTCTGAAACAGACATTATTCTGAACAGAATGCACAGTAAATAATTTCTCTTACACGTTGTAACCTGGTTAACCACAATCACTCAGATATTTGATGGCTGGCAAATATGAAAGTGCTGCTGGCTTCAATGGATACAAAGAGATGCAACTTCCATCATTTCAGGTTACTCTTCTCAGAAGAGCAAGCAACTTATTTGGTAATTAGGTACAATGCTGCATCCCGCACCTCTGACCATGAAACAGACATAGGTAAACAGAGATTGATAACTGCGCAGTTATCTAAACTATGCTCACCCTCAGCTCTTTGTGATATGCATACATAGCCTTATACTGCTACAAAATGTTACCTGCAACTGGTTTCACATTTACTGCATTGGCAATCGCAGCCTTTACATACTAATTATTGTTTGATGATACAAAGCTTGAATATTGTTGAAGACAGCGAAATATATTGTCAAAGCATTTCCAACCATTGCACTTATCAGGTCAAACACAAAAATGCAGAATACAGCGGAAAGAGTGTTAACAGCTCGATTGATTTTTTTATTCATAAGATAACCCGTTGCTGACTGGACTAGCACTTACTGCACATCTCTACATCCATTACTCTGGAGAAGACAGTGGTGATGAGCTGCCTTCTTGAAAAACTACAGTCCTAAGTTGTAGGTACACCCACAATGCCATTAGGGAGGGAGTTCTAGATTTTAACCCAGTGACAGTGAAGGAACAACAACACACAGGATGGTGTGCCTTGTGCCTCGCCTGTGTATCTGTTGCACTTGTACTTTGTGACGATGCTGCTCCTTTAACAAGATTATGCTGTTCTTGCCTTTGTTTTCCCCAGAGACGTCAAAAGAGCAGTGGGTTTAACTATTTGAGAATGTATTCAAGGCTTTAAAAAAACACTTGTACAATGAAAGGGGAGCAGCCAGTTCTCCCAGTTCAGCTTTTCTCTGGTTTGATTTGGTTTTGACAGGCTGGCTGTTCACTGAAAGCAGGCAGTCAGTTGTGAAGCTGCTGGACCCAAAGAAGCAGGTCCATGCTGATCCTCCCCATCTCTCTGACATCTCTCTTCCTGTATGAACCTGTGTTGAATTTTTTCCTTTTTTTGCAAAGGGGTATTTAAGGGGATTATTGTAAGTATTACGTTGGGATAATCAGTGGGGTTTTTGGATAGGTTAAGTTACTTTATATTCTTTTGGTTGTGTTTCATTCAGTAATCTTGTAAATAAATTGTTTTATTTAAAACTAACTGGTACAGTTGAGAACAGAAGCGAGTCAAACAGTCAGGGCAGGCATGGACAAGGTAGGACTAATAAATTAAACAGCATTTGTTTCAATGAAAGGACCTAACAGGGAAGGCAGATGAACTCAGGGCATGGTTAAGAACATGGAACTGGGAGAAATAGCAATTACAGAAACATGGCTCAGGGATGAGTGCATTGGCGCCACCTCGTGCTCCCGCAAGGAGGTTGAGCAATTCATCAACTTCACTAACACATTCCACCCTGACCTTAAATTTACCTGGACCATCTCTGACACCTCCCTCCCCTTCCTAGGCCTCTCCATCTCCATTAATGACAACCGATTTGACACCGACATTTTTTACAAACCCACTGACTCCCACAGCTACCTGGATTACACCTCTTCCCACCCTACCTCTTGCAAAAATGCCATTCCGTATTCCCAATTCCTCCACCTCCGCCGTATCTGCTCCCAGGAGGACCAGTTCCACCACAGAACACACCAGATGGCCTCCTTCTTTAGAGACCGCAATTTCCCTTCCCACGTGTTTAAGGATACCCTCCAATGCATCTCGTCCACATCCCACACCTCCGCCCTCAGACCCCACCCCTCCAGCCGTAACAAGGACAGAATGCCCCTGGTGCTCACCTTCCACCCTACGAACCTTCGCATAAACCAAATCATCCGCCGACATTTCCGCTACCTCCAAACAGACCCCACCACCAGGGATATATTTCCCACCCCACCCATTTCCGCCTTTCACAAAGACCGTTCCCTCTGTGACAACCTGGTCAGGTCCACGCCCCCCTACAACCCACCCTCCCATCCTGGCACTTTCCCCTGCCACCACAGGAATTGCAAAGCCTGTGCTCACACCTCCTCCCTCGCCTCCATCCAAGGCCCTAAAGCAGCCATCCACATCCAAAGTTTTACCTGCACATCCACCAATATAATTTATTGTATCCGTTGCTCACAAAGTGGTCTCCTCTACATTGGGGAGACTGGACGCCTCCTAGCAGAGCGCTTTAGGGAACATCTCCAGGACACCCGCACCAATCAACCAAACCGCCCTGTGGCCCAACATTTCAACTCCCCCCTCCCACTCTGCCGAGGACATGGAGGTCCTGGGCCGCCTTCACCGCTGCTCCCTCACCACCAGATGCCTGGAGGAAGAACGCCTCAGCTTCTGCCTCGAACACTTCAACCCCAGGGCATCAATGTGGACTTCAACAGTTTCCTCATTTCCCCTTCCCCAACCTCACCCTAGTTCCAAACTTCCAGCTCAGCACTGTCCCTATGGCTTGTCCTACCTGCCTATCTTCTTTCCCACCTATCCATTCCACCCTCCCCCCAACCTATCACCTTTATCCCCTCCCCCACTCACCTATTGTACTCTATGCTACTTTCTCCCCACCCCCACCCTCTTCTCATTTATCTCTCCACCCTTCAGGCTCTCTGTCTCTATTCCTGATGAAGGGCTTTTGCCCGAAACGGCGATTTTACTGCTCCTCGGATGCTGCCTGAACTGCTGTGCTATTCCAGCAACACTAATCCAGAACGATGGCTCAGGGATGGACAGGACTGGCAGCTTAATGTTCCAGGATACAAATGCTACAGGAAGGATAGAAAGGGAAGCAAGAGAGGAGGTGGAATGGCGTTTTTGATGAGGGATAGCATTACAGCTGTACTGAGGGAGGATATTCCCGGAAATACATCCAGGGAAGTTATTTGGGTGGAACTAAGAAATAAGAAAGGGATGATAACCTTATTGGGATTGTATCATAACCCCCTAACAGTCAGAGGGAAATTGAGAAACAAACTTGTAAGGAGATCTCAGCTATCTGTAAGAATAATAGGGTGGTTATGGTAAGGGATTTTAACTTACCAAACATAGACTGGGTCTGCCATAGTGTTAAGGGTTTAAATGAATAGGAATTTGTTAAGTGCGTACAAGACAATTTTATGATTCAGTATGTGGATGTACCTACTAGAGAAAGTGCAAAACTTGACCTACTCTTGGGAAATTCGGCAGGGCAGGTGACTAAGGTGTCAGTGGTGAAGCACCTTGGGGCCAGTGACCATAGTTCTATTAGATTTAAAGTAGTGATGGAAAAAGGATAGACCAGATCTAACAGTTGAAGTTCTAAATTGGAGAAAGGTATTGGGCAAGAACTTTCAAAAGCTGACTGAGGGCAGATGTTCGCAGGTAAAGGGACGGCTGGAAAATGGGAAGCCTTCAGAAATGAGATAACGAGAATCCAGAGAAAGTATATTCCTGTCAGGATGAAAGGAAAGGCTGGTAGGTATAGGGAATGCTGGATGACTGAAGAAATTGAGGGTTTGGTTAAGGAAAAGATGGAAGCATATGCCAGGTATAGACAGGATAGATCGAGTGAATCCTTAGAAGAGTGTAAAGGCAGTAGGAGTATACTTAAGAGGGAAATCAGGAGAGCAAAGAGGGGACATGAGATAGCTTTGGCAAATAGAATTAATGAGAATCCCAAGGGGTTTTACAAATATATTAAGGACAAAAAGGTAACTAGGGAGAGAACAGGGCCCCTCAAAAATCAGCAAGGCAGCCTTTGTGTGGAGCATCAGAAAATGGGGGAGATACTAAACGAGTATTTTGCATCAGTATTTACTGTGAAAAGGATTTGAAAGATATACAATGTAGGGAAATAGATGGTGACACCTTGCAAAATGTCCATATTACAGAGGAGGAAGTGCTGGATGTCTTGAAACATATGAAGGTGGATAAAGGTAGATGTGGGGGCGGCACAGTGGATCAGTGATTAGCACAGCTGCCTAACAGCACCAGGGACCCAGGTTCGATTCTAGCCTTGGGCAACTGTCTGTGTAGAGTTTGCACATTCTCCCAGTGTCTGCGAGGGTTTCCTCCAACAGTCCAAAGATGTGCAGGTTAGGTGAATTGGCCATGTTAAATTGCCCGTAGTGTTAGGTGCATTAGTCAGGGGTGAATGTGAGGGAATGAGTCTGCGTGGGTTGCTCTTTGGAGGGTCAGTGGGGACTTGTTGGGCCGAAGGGCCTGTATCCATACTGCAGGGAATTTAATCTAATCTAATCTTATCCCCAGAACCTGATCAGATGTACCCGAGAACTCTGTGGGAAGCTAGAGAAGTGATTGCTGGGCCTCTTGCTGAGATATTTGTATCATTGATAGTCACAGGTGAGATGCCGGAAGCCTAGAGGTTGGCAAACGTGGTGCCCCTGTTTAAGAACGGTGCTAAGGACAAGCCAGGGAACTATAGACAAGTGAGCCAGACATCGGTGGTGGGCAAGTTGTTGGAGGGAATCCTGAGGGACAGGATGCACATGTATTTGGAAAGACAAGGACTGATTTGGGATAGTCCACATGGCTTTGTGCATGGGAAATCATGTCTCACAAACTTGATTGAGTTTTTTTGAAAATATAACAAAGAGGATTGATGAGGGTAGAGCGGTAGATGTGATTTACATGGACCTCAGTAAGGCGTTCGACAAGGTTCCCCATGGAAGACTGGTTAGCAAGGTTAGATCTCACGGAATACAGGGAGAACTAACCATTTGGATACAGAACTGGCTCAAAGGTAGAAGACAGAGGGTGGTGGTGGAGGGTTGTTTTTCAGACTGGTGGCCTGTGACCAGTGGAGTGCCACAAGGATCGGTGCTGGGTCCTCTACTTTTTGTCATTTACATAAATTATTTGGATGCGAGCATAAGAGGTACAGTTAGTAAGTTTGCAGTTGACACCAAAATTGGACAGCGTGGACAGCGAAGAAAGTTACCTCAGATTACAACGGGCTCTTGATCAGATGGGCCAATGGGCTGAGAAGTGCCAGATGGAATTTAATTCAGATAAATGCGAGGTGCTGCATTTTGGGACAGCAAATCTTAGCAGGACTTATACACTTAATGGTAAGGTCCTAGGGAGTGTTGCTGAACAAAGAGACCTTGGAGTGCAGGTTCATAGTTCCTTGAAAGTGGAGTTGCAGGTAGATAGGATAGTGAAGAACGCGTTTGGTATGCTTTCCTTTATTGGTCAGAGTACTGAGTACAGGAGTTGGGAGGTCATGTTGCGGCTGTACAGGACATTGGTTAGGCCACTGTTGGAATATTGCGCGCAATTCTGGTCTCCTTCCTATCTGAAAGATGTTGTGAAAGTTGAAAGGGTTCAGAAAAGATTTACAAGGATGTTGCCAGGGTTCGAGGATTTGAGCTATAGGGAGAGGCTGAATAGGCTGGGGCTGTTTTCCCTGGAGTGCTGGAGGCTGAGGGGTGACTTTATGTAGATTTACAAAATTATGAGGAGCATGGATAGGATAAATAGACAAAGTCTTTTCCATGGGGTCAGAGAGTCCAGAACTGGAGGGCATAGATTTAGGGAGAGAGGAAAAAGATATAAAGGAGATCTAAGGATCAATTTTTTTCCACACAGAGGGTGGTACGTGTATGGAATGAGCTGCCAGAGGAGGCTGGGTACAATTGCAACATTTAAAAGGCATTTAGATGGGTATATGAATAGGGGAGGGTTTGGTGGGATATGGGCCGGGTGCTGGCAGGTGGAACGAGATTGGGTTGGGATATCTGGTCGGCATGGACAGGTTGGACCGAAGGGTCTGTTTCTATGCTGTATATCTCTATGACTCTGTGACTCTAAGTGTTTGGGCCAGCTGCAACACTCCTAGAATATCCACATTTCACCTGCTTAAAACAACCAAAGTTAAGGTCTGGGCTACTTTCTTGGAATGTTTTGAGGGGGTCTGGCCTGGTCCATAAACGTTTGGAAATGAAAGCTATCTCCATTTGTGCATTCAGTTTGCTGACAGTTACAATGACATATCCACGCTCTGTCAGTCCATGTTGCCTAAGACGTTCACCTCAACCCTTAAATGTGGACGCTTCCTTTGGGTTGGAGGGACACAGTTTGGAGAAATAGCTATTCATTTCTCTATGAGAGCTTTCTCTATGGCACTTGCTCATTTTGGCAACTACTGAGCAGGGAATCAAACTTCACATGGTGTGATCCAGTTCTTGTTCCAGAGCCCTTCAATAAACTCCTGGCAAAAAATAATCTTGCTCATTCTAGGAGTCTGCTTTGAAGTTCTCAGTCTGTGGCAGCTATACTGAATGACTGAAAGAGGGCACCAGCTGGCATCTCCTCCAAAATGTTCTACACCAATGTCATTGCTTAGTCCGGGTTACTTTGCAGGGTCAAGTGGGCAGAGCTTATTATTGTTGTTTCCCGTGCTTTAGTCAATGCCAGGTAGTCTATCAAATTTTGTGACTTTTTATGAGACGTTTTAGTGATTAAGCAAACTAAATGGTCTGCTTGGCCAATTCAGAGGGCGGTTAAGAGTCAATTACATGGTTCTGGAGTCACATGAAGGCTAAACCAGATAAGGATGACTGATTTTCTTCTCTGAATGACACTTGTGAGCCAGACGGCTTTTCTTTATGACAATCGACAATGGTTATTAAATTAATTCCAGATTTTTAATGCATATTTTACGATATACAGGATTTGAACCTGGGTCCTCAGAACATAACTTGGGTATCTAGATTACTAGTCCAGCCCCAATATGCCATTGTGCTTCCCTCCCTGACAAACATGTTGGAAGCTTTTGAGGATATTGTATTAATGGAAGCAATAAATGGAAGACCGTGAAACATGGATCTGGATCTCACAGAGGTTAGAAAGAGACAACAGATAGGAGGCAATGTGCTGACATGGATTAAGGATTGGCCAAAAAGCAGAAAACAAAGAATAGGAATAATAGGTCAGAGGACCTCCTTGTAGGTCTGCTCCTGGGCCTGGCCAAACTGGTCAGAAACAGGTCCAGGCAGCAGCAAGTGGAGGGGGTCGTTAGGGCTGATTGCCTGCCCCTCTTCTGCGGTTATGTCAGGGCCTGGGTATCCCTGGAGAAGGAGCACGTTGTGTCCACCAACACCCTCGAGATTTTCAGGGAAAGGTGGGCACCGCAGGGAATGGAATCAAAATCAAATATATTTTGATTTAATCCCTGCCCTCCCCTTCACTGTTTGATCACGCAGCATTGCCCTTTGATGAGATGGGCACTGCTTGTCACTGGCCACTCGTGTTTTTCCTTTCTTCCTGGTGTGGAATATAAATAAAGATTTACACACTTGTTGTTTTTCACTTTGTCCGACACCTGCACACACGCAACATGGGTACTGGGGAAAAATAAGCACTCCTGTTGTCAGGCGGTAGTATGGGAATATAAAACAAATAGAAAAAAAACAAAAAAATGAATAGGAATAAAAGGATCATTGTTATGAAGGCAGGCATCCCAATTGGTCACAATCTACATCAATTGAGGACCACGAGAGTCAGGAGGGTCAGGGGTTCCTGTCCCACCTGATGGAGAGCTGTGCAAATACCATCACTGAAAAGGTTGATTCGATAATATCTAGATTTGGGGATCAAATGTAATATTTTTAAAGTTTTCAAATGACACAAAGTGGAAATGTGCATTCTGAGGAAGATATTAAGCAGCTTAAAGTAGATCTCATCAGAGTTAGTGATTGAGTAAAAATATGGCAGATAAAATGTAATGTCGAAAAATGCAAAATTATTCACTTTAATAGGAAGAACAGATGCATAGTGTCTTTCATAAATGAGGATACTGTAAAACATAAATTTATGAAGGGGCCTGGGCATCAAGTCAATAAATGACTGAAGGCCAGTGTACAGATGCAGCAAGCAATTATCAAGGTCAGTGGTATGTTCATCGTTATTGCAGGAGGATTCCAATACAGCAGTAGCAAAGCTTACTTTCCAAATATGTGCAGATGACATAAAGCTATTCAATTTAGATAGGCTCAGTGACTTAGCAAGAACATGGCAGATGGAATGTACTGTGGAGGCGATCCACTCCAGTAAGAAGAACAGATATGCAGATAATTTATTAAATAGCGAGAGGTTGAAAAGTGTAGTGTACAAAGAGATTTGGGTATTGTTATCAATAGGTCACTGAAGGCAAACGTGCAGGTGCAGCAAGCTATGAGCAAAACTAATGGAATGCCAGCTTTTATTGCAAGTGAAGGGAGCAGTGAAGTATCGCTTTAACTGTATGGAGCCTGGTTAGACCACATTTAGAGTAGACAATAGGTGCAGGAGTAGGCCATTCTGCCCTTCTAGCCTGCACCACCATTCAATATGATCATGGCTGATCATCCTTAAATCAATACCCTGTTCCTGCTTTATCTCCATAACCCTTGATTCCACTATCCTTGAGAGCTCTATCCAACTCTTTCTTAAATGAATCCAGAGACTGGGCCTCCACTGCCCTCTGGGGCAGAGCATTCCACACAGCCACCACTCTCTGGGGTGAAGAAGTTTCTCCTCATCTCTGTCCTAAAACTTTTCAAATGACACAAAGTTTTCAAATGACACATTTGAAAACTTATTTTTAAGCTGTGTCCTCTGGTTCGGCACTCACCCATCAGCGGAAACATGTTTCCTGCCTCCAGAGTGTCCAATCCTTTAATAATCTTATATGTCTCAATCAGATCCCCTCTCAGTCTTCTAAACTCAAGGGTATACAAGCCATCGCTCCAGTCTTTCAGCGTAAGGAAGTCCCGCCATTCCAGGAATTGACCTTGTGAACCTACGCTGCACTCCCTCAATAGCCAGAATGTCTTTCCTCAAATTTGGAGACCAGAACTGCACACAATACTCCAGGTGTGGCCTCACCAGGGCCCTGTACAGCTGCAGAAGAACCTATTTGCTTCTATACTCAATCCTTCTTGTTATGAAGGCCAGCATGCTATTAGCCTTCTTCACTACCTGCTGTTCCTGCATGCTTACCTTCATTAGCTGGTGTACAAGAACACCCAGATCTCTTTACCTAGTAGTGTGCAGTTTGGCCTCCTTACCTCAGGAAATATAGTATTGCCATAATGGGAATGCAATAAAGGTTCACCTGTCTTGTTGCTAGGATGGCAGGACTATATCTAATGAGCTGTCATTAGGCAAACTGGACTTTTGAGTTTTGAACAATGAAAAGTGATCTCATTGAAACCTACAAAATACTTAAAAGGACAAAAATAGTTCAGGAAGCAACATTTTCCCTAGTCAGCATGGCTAAGACTAGGTATATTTTCAAAATAATGAGGATGCTATTTCAGATCAAGATGAGGAAAACTCTTTTTTGTCAGTGGGTGGTGAATCTTTGGAATTCTCTGCCCTCGAGAGCTGTAGAAACTCAGTCTTTAAGTATATTAAATTAAAAAGATGACAGATGTTTGATTATCAATGGTATAAAGGGTTATGGGGTTTAAGTGGGTAAAAGACAGAGAAGTGCTCAATCAACCATGATTGTATTAAATGGCAGAGTGAGCTCAACGGCCTACTGCTGTTTCTGCAAATCTTGATTGAATCACACCTGGAGTAGTGTACAGCGCTTTGGTCACTTTACCTTGTGGCGAACATTACTGACACAGAGGGAGTGCAATGAAGGTACATGGATTAGCTCTCAGGATCGGTGACTTTTTTTACTCAGTGGGTTGTGACTCATAGGTATTCTCTAATTACCAAGGTTCTGAAACCTCAGTAATCAAGCATATTTAAAGAAGAAAATGATGGATTTTAAAATACCAAATGATGTGTAAAGGAATAGGAGGATAGCGTGGAAAAAGACAATGAAGTGCATGTTCAATTATGATCACATTCAATGCTAGAGCAACCTCTATTGGAGCAGGAGTAGGTCATTCACCCTATGCTTCTAGCAAGAGGGGACAAATACATAATTTCCAAGGTGTAACTTGAGTAGTGAAGTGTCACAGGGATGAATGCTCAGGCTCTCAACTATTTTTAAAATAGGGAATGGCTGCTAAATTTGCTGATAATGCAAAGATAGGTAGGACAGTAAGTTGTGAAGAGGAAACAATATCTTGCCTGACTAGGTCAGGATTTGGCAGATGGGGTGCAAGTGGGAAATGTGAACCAGGCCACTTCAAAGGAAGAATAAAAATACTTCATAAAATTTACCCAGAGATAACACAATTCTGTGATACAGAGGGATCAGGGTGTCCTAGTACATGAGTTACACATTTAAAGTGAAGGCACAGTAAGTAATTAAGAAGTCCAATCTATTGCAAGAGGAGGGAAATAAGTATGATGTTTTGGTATAATTGTACAGGACCGTAGTGAGACCACAAGTAGAGTGGTGTGTATAGTTTTGGTCTCCTTAATTAAGAGATATAACTGCATTAGCAGTTCAGATAAGGTACACTTGCTTGATTCTGGGATGAAAGGGTTATCTTATAGGGAAAGGTTGGATGCGTTGGGTCTGTATTCATTAGAGTTAAGAAATATTAGAGGTGATCTTACTGAAACATACAAGATCTTGAGAAGACTAGGTAGGGTGGATGTTGACAATGTTTCTCCTAATCGGAAGGACTAGAACCAGGGGACACAGATTAAAAACAGTTTCCCATTTAAGGAGAAGATAAATAGTTTATTTTCCTCTCTCTGTCTGAGTTACAAAACTATAGAATTCTGTGTGTAGAAAGAATCAGAGGAAGGCTCACTGAATTTTTTTTTTAAGGCTGGAAGAAAGATTCTTGATTGACAAATGGGACAAAAAGAAAATGAGTTATGCAAGAAAGCAGAAGCTACGAACAAATCAGGTATTTTGGGCTAAAGAGCCTCTTCCCATTCTTAATGTCTTTGTTTGTGTTTTATTTTAAATTCTACACCAGCATTTATTAGCCATGGCTAATAGCTCAAAAAAGGTGGTACTGAGTTACCTTCTTGTACCATTACAGTATTTGGAGTGTAGAGTGCTGTTTGGAAGCCCCAAGTTTTGACTCTAGACAATACAGGGGAAACCTTGATTATCCGAACAAGATGGATGGGCACTATTTCGTTCAGATAATCAATAATTGGGTTAATCAATTAAATACCTGGCGTGCACCCCGTGCACCCCCTCCGCCCCCACCCACCACCCCCACCCCCCCAACACCACCCCCACCCCCCATCCAACTCCACCACCTGCCCCTCCCCGCTCAACACCAGCCCTAATCCCATCAAACAGCGCCGCCGACCCCAATACCGTCCCTAGCCCCGCCCAACACTGCCCCCCCCAACCCCAACACCGCCCCCTGCCCCAACCTCATCCAACACCACCCCGACCCCAACACCATCCCTAACCCAATTCAACATAGCCCCCCTGACCCCAACACCATCCCTAACCCAAACCAACACCGCCCCCCTGACCCCAACACCATCCCTAACCCAAACCAACACCGCCCCCCTGACCCCAACACCTCCCCCTGCCCCAACCCCATCCAACACCGCCCCCTGCCCCAAATCCCAACCCCATCCAACACCGCCCCCTGACGCGACACCGTCCCTAACCCCATCCAACACCACCCCACCAATCCCAATACCGCCCCCAACCCCAACACTACCCCCTGTCCCAACCCCATCCAACACCGCCCCCTGACCCCAACCCCATCCAACACCGCCCCCTGACCCCCAACCAACACTGCCCCCTGACGCAACACCGTCCCTAACCCCATCCAACACCGCCCCCTGACCCCAACCCCTTCCAACACCGCCCCCGATGCAACACCGTCCCTAACCCCATCCAACACCATCCCACCAATCCCAATACCGCCCCCTGCCCCAACCCCATCCAACACCGCCCCCGACCCCAACACTACCCCCTGCCCCAACCCCATCCAACACCGCCCCCGACCCCAACACTGCCCCCTGCCCCAACCCCATCCAACACCGCCCGACCCCAACACCACCATCCCGATCCCAACACGCCCCCGCCCCAACCCCATCCAACACCACCCCTTGACCCTAACACTGCCCCACCCCCAACCCCATTCAACGCTGCCCCCTGACCTCAACACCATCCCTAACCCCATCCAACACCGCCCCCGCCCCAACCCCAACCCCATCCACCACCACCCCAACCCACTGACGCTAACCCCATTCAACACCTCCCCTGCCCCCAACCCCATCCAACACCACCCCCCCCGACTCCAACACCGTCCCCACAACCCCAACACCACCCCCTGCCCCAACCCCATCCAACACCGCCCCCTGACCCCACCACACTCGTCCTCAACCCCATCCAACACCGACCCCGATGACACCTGCCCCCACCCCATCCAACACCGCCCCCTGATCCCATCCAACACCACCCCTTGACCCTAACACTGCCCCACCCCCAAACCCATTCAACGCTGCCCCCTGACCTCAAGACCACCCCTAACCCCATCTAACACCACCCCTGCCCCAACCCCATCCACCGCCCCCGACCCCAACCAACACCACCCCCAACCCCACTGTCCCTAACCCCATTCAACACGGCCCCTGCCCCCAACTCCATCCAACACCACCCCCTGACCCCACCGCACCTGTCCCCAACCCCATCCAATTCCGCCCCCAACGACACCCTCCCCCAACCCCATCCAACACCGCCCCCAAGACCAAACCCATCCAACACCGCCACCTGACACGAGCACCCCTCCGTCCGCCCTACCACTCCGCGCAGCCACCCCATGCGTCTGCACATACATACACCCCCACCCCCTCTCTGGGACAGCTGGACTGTACACCAGCATCAAGACTGCTGCTGCTGCCTTTGTGGGGTAGGTCTCCAAATAGCGTGCGCATGCGCACACAGCCACAGCCACACACACAACATTTTACTGCAACGTTTTGACAGGTTTAACGTTTGCCTTGTACAGGATAATACAGGAAATTATCTGGGGAAGTGGGGAGGGGGGGGTTTTAGGGTACACCCTTCTATAAAACTCCAGGGTAAGTGTGGGAAGAGAGAGAGGGCGGGAGGTCAGTCATTTGGAGACAGTGCCTGTTTAATCACTGTAAACAAGAGATGCGATCACTTTTGGAAACATGTCTTGGATGTAATGTTTCTATCGGGACCTCGAGATCTCCTTCGGATAATCCAATTTTCGGATAACTGATATTCGGATAATCGAAGTTCCTCTGTAAAGGCAGGGCGATTAGTTCCAAGTAAGAATGGCATGTAATGTCATGTCTCTGCCACTGTCTTTCTCAGCAGTAGAGGTCATGGGTTTGGAAAGTACTGTTGAAGTAGGCCTGGCGAACTGCTTCATTGCCTTTTGTAGAATGTTACCATTATCTGTTGATGGTGAAGGGTTCACAGAATGATTATTAATAGTTTTTTTTTAAGAAAGCAAAATGTATTTGAAAATTCTGTTTTTTAAAGTTTGCTTTAAGTTTAAAGCCTACCTTTACTCCTATTAATAATTAGTGTAATCTAAACTTATTTAAGACGAATACAGGAAGCAAAATTGCTGGAGAAACTCAGGAAACTGTGGAGAGAGAGAGAGCAGAGCTCTGAAGAAGGGTCACCAGATTCAAAATGTTAATTCTGCTTTCTCTCCACAGATGCTACCCAGTTTCTCCAGCAATTTCTGATGTTATTCCAGATTTCCAGCATCTGCAGATCTGTGTTATACATTTAAAACTAAGTTTATTTGTGTTTCCCCCTCTCGAGACTTTGACATTTCTTCGATACAATTAGCTGCTTGGATAACTTGATGGCATCACTCCAGCTCCACAGCTGAACTTCCGGTTTAAAAAGAAAGACTGCAATTTGCTGCAGAACCACTGTACAGAGATGGAAATTATATACTCAGAGAGATTACAAGGATGAGTGGCAAAGCAAAAGTATCTCAGATTTATTTGCTTTGCCAACGACTGTACACTTGAACTGAATAACATCAAATGCTTTGGCATAACATTTTTGAGAGCACATTCCCAGTTTGTTTACATTTGTCCAGATTTGTCCTTGATTAAGAGTTACAGAACTTTTTTGTCTTACTACTGGGTGGCAAATTGGCCCCATTTACCGTTAAAAACATTTATTACACATTTGTTGCCCTCCAGACTTCAAGTACTATCTCCCTTTTCAATAAACCTTTGAATACTGCTGTCAGTCAGTCCTGCCAGGAAGTATTTGTACAGGAGGTAGAAATTTGGTGCAGCAGCAGGATATAAATGTAGTTAGCAAAGATGATAGCCAGAAAGAATAAATGAATAATATTAATTCAGGGAGCTGCAAATGTACTTTCTCCTTACAGACACACTACAGAATGATTTTGTGGAAGGAGTTGACAGTGTGCCACTTCCTTACTTTGCAACATAGGAGCTCATTCATTAACCTTACCAGAAGAACTAAGTATATTGCCTGGAATTCTTCCTAGCAGGTTTTTAAATGCACAGTCATTTATTATCCTTTCAAGTATCTGAAAAGTCAAAGTAAGGTCTGACAGTGAAGTACAGAATGCCATTGAAATCCTCATCTTCCCAAACCTGTTGCCCAAGATCTCTGGGGTTTCCTTCTAAATGTAATCTGTTTTGCCAATGATAACAATCTTGGAGAATTAAAGATACAGGTTAGGCATCACGGCACGCTCCTAATCTGTTCTCACTAATCAGCAAACTTCAATCAAATTACAGCACAATGTGAAACAACTAAAAGCACCAGGAACACTTACACACATCCCATCCGCAACTGCGAGACAATATGATGAGACTGCAACCACCTTCTGGCATGCCATTTTATGAAGATGTGGGTGTAATATACCTTTAAGACAGTAAAAGCTAGGAGTGACAGCACCTAGTGTTCTCAATAAGATACAATGCAACATGTGCTCCAGCTACTGGGGTAGCTGGTCGCCTGGAAACGACAGAACTTGATTGGAGTTTGGTATTTTTGGGGGGTATCATTTCAACTGATTGCCTTAATTCGAATCTGTTTTGTCATAGAGTCATAGAGATATACAGCATGGACACAGACCCTTCGGTCCAACCTGTCCATGCCAACCAAATATCCCAACCCAATCTAGTCCCACCTGCGAACATCCGGCTGATATCCCTCCAAATCCTTCCTATTCATATACCCATCCAAATGTCTTTTAAATGTTGCAATTGAACCAGCCTCCACCACTTCCTCTGGCAGCTCATTCCATACACATACCACCCTCTGCATGAAAGAGTTGCCCCTTAGGTCTCTTTTGTATCTTTCCCCTCTCACCCTAAACCTATGCCCTCTAGTTCTGGACTCCCCGATCCCAGGGAAAAGAATTTGTCTATTTACCCTATCCATGCCCCTCATAATTTTGTAAACCTCTATATGGTCACCCCTCAGCTTCCGACGCTCCAGGGAAAACAGCCCCAGCCTGTTCAGCCTCTCCCTTTAGCTCAAATCCTCCGACATCCTTGTAAATCTTTTCTGAACCCTTTCAAGTTTCACAACATCTTTCCTATAAGGAGACCAGAACTGCATAGAAAAATTGATTTTAAAAAAACCAAGAAGCTGTCCCAAAAATCTGAAGCTTTCTGTCTTACACCAACCCTAGGAGCACTCCTAAAAAGAATGACGCCCTTCAACAGGAATTTAGAGAGTTAGATTGTAAATGAAAGAGGAAGACCACAAAAGAATGTAATCTCTGGATTACTTCTAGTGCTACGTGCTGCAAAGTTTAGAGATAGGAATGGAGGTGCTGGTGTTGGACTGGAGTGGGCAAAGTTGAAGGTCACACAACACTGAGTTGTGGTCTAGCAGGTCTGTGTGGAGATACAAGCTTTTGGAGCGAGCCAACGAAGGAGGAGTACTTCGAGGGCTGGTACTTCCAGGTGGATCCGTTGGACTGAGGCCTGGTGTTGTGTGACTTTAAACTAGAGATAGGAAGATAGGTCAGATGGACACATGGCTGAAGGGATGGTGTAGGACAGAAGGCTTTAGATTTTTGGGACAGCTTCTTGGTTTTTTTTTAAATTTATTTTTCTGCACAGTTCTAGTCTCCTTCCTATCGGAAACATGTTGTGAAACTTGAAAGGGGTCAGAAAAGATTTACAAGGATGTTGCCAGGGTTGGAGGATTTGAGCTACAGGGAGAGGCTGAACAGGCTGGGGCTGTTTTCCCTGGAGCGTCGGAGTCTGAGGGGTGACTTTATAGAGGTTTACAAAATTATGAAGGGCATGGATAGGATAAATAGACAAAGTCTTTTCCCTAGGATCGGGGAGTCCAGAACTAGAGGGCATAGGTTTAGGGTGAGAGGGGAAAGATACAAAAGAGACCTAAGGGACAACCTTTTTACGCAGAGGACGGTACATGTATGGAATGAGCTGCCAGAGGAACTGGTGGAGGCTGGTACAATTGCAACATTTAAAAGGCATTTGGATGGGTATATGAATAGGAGGGATTTGGAGGGATATCGGCCGGTTGCTGGCATGTGGGACTCGATTGGGTTGGGATATTTGGTCGGCATGGACAGATTGGAACAAAGGATCTGTTTCCGTGATGTACATCTCTATGATTCTATGACAAAACAGATTTGAATTAAGGCAATCAGTTTAAATGATACCCCAAAAAAAACCAAACTCCAATCAAGTTCGAATTGAGTATATTGATAATCTTAAAAGCCAATGACACAATCCGATGCTTTGGGCTATAAGACTAGGGAAAATTGAACAGTTGGGAGGAGAACAGCCACCAGACCAACAGTTGTAGACTGCCGGTCACAACTCTGAGAGGTACCTGTCTAGAGAAGGACTTTGCACAGAGAAAAACCTCAACACTGGCCTGGGGAACAAATCTACAGACGAAGATAAAGAGAAGATTCGACCGCTGGCTGGTTTTAAGATTTGAATTTCCTGTAAATCTTAATTGGGAGTGTTATTGGACTAGTATTATAGAAGGCAAGGTAAAGGATAGGTTAGAGGAAGGAATTGTAAATAGCTGTTAGTTAATTATTCAGTTTTACATTAAGAAACAAAGTAGTTCATTTTTACTTCAAATAGTTCTTGGTCACTCGAATGTTTACAGATTACTGCATGGTATAAATCTTTTCTGTGCTACAGGTTTTAAATTAAGCAGGAGGGTTTACCCCATGTTGTAACACCATCCCTTTCAGTTTGTAGCATCTGACTAACAACCCAGGAGGTATTCAGATTGTAGATATATTTAGACATGAATTTAACACAATGTGCTTAAAAATTGAGACTCTGACCCCCTAAGTTGGGAGCTAGCTTGTCTTACAAAACATGTAATAGCAGAGTGCAGTCAACACTACTTGGGTATCACATCACAATGTATCCACAATTAGTTTAAGAACAACAGAAAAACACAAATGGTTAAGTGTGCAATTTAAGCATCTGCTCTACAAGGACATTTAATTTTAGTGTCACTGTAAAAGAATGCCATTCAGCTTCTCATTCATCTAAATCTGATCATCTGTTCAAAAACAGATCACGTTTGTTTTATTTATATATATATATATATATATATATATAATATACACACACACACTATTCCGTGCTTTACTCTATATGCTGGATATACTCTCTCTATAAAAATCGCTCATTCTTGAAGACTTAACTGATGATTCCGAACAGAGAGCATTTGGAAAGACTTCCAGATTTCCACTAACCTTAATGCAAAACATTGCTTCCATTTTCAAATCAAGTATCTGAGCTCCCATTTTCAAAATGGGTCAACTTATTGTGAGTTGCCCCCCAGGGGAAATAGCTTCACCAGAATGACACTGGTGCCAGGCAATGACTATCTCCAATGACAGTGGCCTCACCACTGCATGCAGTTTAACCATATTCAATGGCATTACTGTTACTGAATCCACCACTATCAACATCATGGGTCCATTGACCAGAAACTAGTCTGGACTCACTATAAACACAAAATATCCTGGGTACAAGAGGAGGTCAGAGGTACAGAATCCTGTAATGAGCAACTCATCTCCTCATTCTCCAAAGCCTATTCACCACCATTCTGAAGGAGGGTCACTGAACCTGAACTGTTAACTCTGCTTTCTCTCCACCACTGCTGACAGACCTGAGTTTTTTCCAGCAATATCTGTTTGATTCCCAGCATCCACATTTCATTGTTTTGGTTTTTCCTATTCACCATAGTCAAGGCACAAGTCAGGAGTGTGTTGCAATTCTGTCCACTTGCCTAAATGGGCAAGTACTCACTGAACACTCAGGAAGCTTGAATCATCCAGGTCCCTTGATTGTCACCATATCCACCGTCGTCAATATTTACTATAGGGGCAGTAGTGTGTACAATTTACAAAACGCACTGCTGTAAATTACCCAAACTCATGTACATGCAATCACTACTATCTAGAAGGACAAGGCCAGCAGAAACAATGGAAACACTTGCAAATTCCCCTTCAAGCCAGTCACCAACCGGACTCGGAAATTCCTTCAACGTTGCTGGATCAAAATCCTGCAACTTCCTCCCTAAAGCACAGTGAGTGTCTCTACACTCCAAGACCTGATGAAGTTCAACAAGGCAGCTCCTCACCAGATCCTCCCACAGTAAAAAGAATGGGCAAGAATGGAAGCCAAGTCAGCAACAGTCACACCTCATGAATAATTTTTTAAAAAATTTTTAACAGCATGAACAATTTGATTGGTACTCACCCCTTCACTTCCAACACCAAAATCAAATGTCGCAAAAAACCTCAAGGGACTAGAAACTGAGTTATCAACTGGCCATCATAATTTACTCTTATAGATCCCAGTATTATTCTTGTGAACCTCTGCTGTTATTCCTGCCAAGACCAACGTTCATTTCCTGAAGTGTCGTTCCCAAAGTGAACGCAATACTCATATGGAGTTCATACAATAGACACCACGATAGAGGTTAAAATTCTACTGAAGAGTAGTTATTTTTCATTGCTATACACTCAAGTTTTGTAATTTGGTTACACATTCAAATTAATTCCTTTCCTCCTCCCCACTTCATTATTTCAGTAAGTCTTCAGTATAAGTTCCCAGGCAGTGGCAATATGAAAGATGTTGAACAGAAAAATGAAGAATCCAATGAACTGTACTGAAATACAGGATTCCCCAGGTCACCAACATATTTTTCAGAGTACCTGTATAGTGTACTTTTATCTTTGTGGCTACTTGCACTTCATTGTAGTTTTGCTACTCTGGAAATCAATGTGACATGGAACATATAATGGCCTCCAAAACCTAATATACGCTGGAGACGAGTGCAAAAATGACAAGATAGATAAGCTTAGCAGCATTAACAGTAACATCCTTAGACTTGTGGGTTAGGGCATTATAAGTGCATAACCAAATACTTTTAAAATGTGATTAGGGTTTATGTTTCTAACATTTAACCTACTACTTACTTGGTGAAAAAAATCCTTTTCTTCCTCTATTCTCACCTGTAATTGTGGCAAATTCTGCCAGTGGATATGTTCATTTTCTGTTTGTTCAGATGTCCAGTACATTAACAACCAATGGCCCTTTCACACTGAGGGGAGAGATGTTTTGCTAGCGGGGCTTAGCTACATTAACACCTTGGACAGGGTAAGCTGGCTTTAAAGGCTGGAGTGCTTCACAGATCTCAACCAAATTAGAGAGGGGTAGACATGGTGGTGGAACTCTTCCTTCCCTGTGCTGAAGGTGATTAAACATTTGGCATGTTATGGGGCTGGCTAGCTCAACAACAACAGATATACTAGTGTTGTAGGGCTACCAACTCTAGTTGAAAGCATTCCTGAGGGCTTGATCATGTCATGTTCTGACCACATGACCTTTTTGAATGTTGCTGATTTACTGCCCCTTTCATGCTTGAGAATTTTTGACTTGCGGTTTCACAACATAAGAAATAAGAGCTGGAGTAGACCATTCAACTATTCAAGTCCACTACGTCATTTCGATGAGAACCCAGCTCATGATCTATCATTTCCCTGCACCATCCTTGTATCCATTAAAGTTTGAAGAAATCATACTGACTCTGCATTCCAAGTGTCCTTTTATTGTACTCGATATTATGCTTTCTGGCATTTTTCCTATATCTGATGTTAGATTAACTGGTCTGTTATTTCTCATTTTCTGTTGTTCTCCTTTTACATTTGACACCTTCCAATCTGCAGGAACCATTCACCAATACATCTACCATCTTTTCTAATTCAATCTTTAACTTTTGTGGAAAGTTGCAAGGATCAGCAAGCCACCAAAGGACACGTAAAGAGGAGAATACGGAGGACCAAAGAAAAGACAAATATAGCAAAAAAGGAAAAACACATCATCCCTCTCTCTCTCTCTCTCTGAACCTGACCACCCACATTTCAATTTTCCCCTCTCTAGAACCCAAATATCATGCACACAGTTTCAGACAACCCATTCATGAAATCTGTGTGTGAAGGTTATCTTTCACCCAGCAGTCAGTGGCACAGAGTCCCCTCAGAGCTTTACAAGCAAAGAAAGTCCTGTGATCTATGCATGCTTAAGACACATGCATTGCAAAAATATATCTTTATATCACCACTCCTTATTGCTTCATACTTACCTTCCTGTCAAATGTTTTACTTTGGAAACATATTTGGAACATTGAAGGCTGTTCATAGTTTGAAAATCTAAGTGTTTGTCGTTTCAATGGTAGTTTGTATGTGTGCAATGCAAGTTATTTGAGATTCACAGTGACTGTGCACATTTTTGGGCTATCGGCTTGTACAGTATTGCTGTAATGTCTAACTCTGGAAACTACCAAGAATAAAAACCAACAGAATTGTGGATGCTAGCTATCAAGTATAGTCCAATTTAGCAAATGTGAAAATATTCAAAATGCAGTATCAAGATGATCAGACCAGAAACCTTGCTTTAGATAATAAAAGGGACATGTTGCACAGGTGAGAAGAACAGGACAGGCTTGGGGTGAAAATCCCTCAAGTCTGTTTTCTCACATGCTGTTAATTCCAGATGTGTTTTTTTTTTGGTCCTGAGAGATTCAATGCCTGGAAGTCAGTCAGTTGGATGGACTGCAACCCAAAACAGTCCACAAAACTAGGTCAGATCGATCCACAACCCTGACAGGAGGAGGGAAGAGGTCCTTGTTCCTAACTGTGATTGTTTTTACACTTGTGTACCTGTGGGGCAGCCAGGAGGTGGAAAAGAAGCAGGACTTCCCTCCATCCTGGTCCAAAGGCAGATCTGTGAAAGCACCTACCTACTGTGAAGCTGTACTTGCCTCATGTCAACTACCAGGTTGACTGAAGCCCAAGAAACCAAACTAAATCAGAGTCTTGCAGATTTATTAACCAAACTGTCTCAGGATGACTTTTGTGAAACCAAAACAAAAAAAAAGAGACTGGGTTCAGAATTTCTAGCAAGAATAAAATTATACACAATTTTGAAAAATGACATAGCTCAGTAATGTCAGAACTCAGCAAGTTAGTGAACAAAATATTACCCCAATGATTCCAAATGGGCAGAAATGCAGCACTCACCTTTTCAATCATTAAAGCTAAATTCCATTACAAAAAAAAATTCACATCATTTTTCTAGTCAGCAAATAGCCATGGTCAGTGAGCAATGAAAATCATTCACATCCTTTCAACACATTGTTTTTTTTTGTAAACCGATCTTTCACCTTTAGACATAGAAAGCAAATAATAATGAGTAAAATGACTGTAATTGATAAGAAATCAGATTCACATTTGTCATAAAATGATTTTAACTTACATTCTTTTGCAGTGTGGGCATTTTGCCAGAGTGTTGAATCTAACTTCCATCCACTGTAAATAAACAGAACAAAACCAGATCAGAGATTATTTTTCTATAATGTCTCCAAAGGTCACCTAGAGCTTTCCATTTCTCAAGCCTTAAATCTTCCTGTTCCTCCATTCCCTTTTAAGGGAAAATGCTTGATACTTTTTTTTAAAAACGCAGCATCATTCATTTGACTTGGGCATTCACAGAAATTTTCCCATGATATAACAAAAATGGTTTCAGTGCCAATAAATGGAATAGTTTAACGTAATGACTCAGATTATGAATGGGTTACAAGACTCAGACAGAAATGAACTGTTTTTGAAGATTTTCAGAAGTAGAGACCAAATACTGACCCTTGCTGATGTCTGGCTGGCTGGCTCCATAATCTTAGTGGGAGGCAGCCTCTGGGAGCTGTGTCCAACCAAGGACAGTGCAGCAGGGCGGGCTATCGGGACAACCTGCATCACTGTCCTCTAAGCAGCCCCATTAGCAGTCAGAAAAATGTGAACATATCTCCTGAAAATGAGGCAGCTTTTACCAAAAGAGAAAACTTACAAGTGACATGTAACAGTCCAACTCATCCCATCTCTCTCAAATGGAATGCCAGTATATTCATTTCCAAGTATTACTGCTGCCTGACAAATATTGGCAAACTGTGCTAAAAGTGTATCAGTAGTGGTGATGGAGGTGGTGAGGAAGGGTAAAGGTGCTTTTGCTGCCTCCTGACTCCAGGGATCGGCCAGAGACTCGGGGATTCATTCACTCCCAGCAGCATCCCCAATCAGGTCCTAATTGATCATTTTGGTACTACTCAGTTCCCACTGCTGCCAGGTAACTCCATTGTTCACCAGCCTACAGTAAGATTGACCATGGATCAAAAACAAGGGATTCTGACCCAGCCTACAACTATGAAACTTTATACAGCCCCAACACCACCAAAAGCAGCTGGCATTGTTGTTGTTAAAGAACTAAATCAAATCAAGGGAGTACACCACGGATCACGTGTCTTTCTTACAAGCAGTCAGGCTCTTATCTAAAATATTATCTCTAATCCTTAAGCCGTGACACATACAGAGAAATCTGAATTTTGTTTCATAGAATCAGAGTCACAGAATGGCATAGCACAGATGATCATTCAGTCCCTCTGAAACAGTTATTCATTTAGACATAATCCTCTTCTCTTTACTCAAAGCCCAGCTCACTTTTGAAAGCAGTCACCGAACTTATCTTCCCCGTCCCTTTCAGACAGTGCACTCAAAATCACCATGTACCAAGTACATTATTTTTCATGTCATCTCCCTGTTCTTTTATCAATTAATTTTAAAATGTTCGCTGGTTACTAATTCTTCAGCCAATGTAAACAGTTTCTCTAGCAAAACACTTCAAAATTTGAACACATCTAAATTCTCATCTGCTCCAATTTCTCTAGTCCTGCTGTACATTTTAAGTCTTTCATTCCCTGACACCATTACGATAAATCTTCTCTGTAACCTCTCCAAGAAGGTGGCATCCTTCAGTTTGGAAGATGCTAAAGCTTTCTCAACTTGTAGTACCATCTTCAAAGGTTTTGTTTTTAAATACATCATTACCTCTCTAGAATCAGTGAATATTTGAAACACAGGAGGCAGCCATTCTCTCTGCCTTGCCCATGATAGCTCTCCACAAGAACAACTCAGCTACTCCGATTTCCCTACAGCACTGTACCTCTACAGTTAATTACCCAACATCCTCTTGAAAGCCACAAACAACTCTGCTCCTGATAAACACTCAGGCAGTGCACTAAAGATCTTAATCACTGGGGGTAATAAAAACTTTCCCAACGTCGCCTTTGAGCTTTTGCCAATCACCTTACTTCTCAGCCATTCTGCCCTTGATAATAAACGCACAGTTTTTAGTCTATTCCTGTACCTCATTTAAAACTGCTCCATTCTTTTCAAATTGTCTCTCATTCTTCCAAAATACTTCACTTCATCTTTCCACATTAGGTTTAAATGTGCCATTGCCACCAGTTTATCTACACCATCCTTTTCAGTACCTTGTTAAAATAACGTTCTTTCCCCTTTCCTTACCCCATGCAGTTAGTTTTTTGTTCATTTGAGAGAAGTGAACAACTTTCAAAATGTAGGCTCAAACTGAAATAATAAAAAGCCACAAAAGTAATCTTTCGGTCAAAAGACTGGCCATTAGACCAATGCCTGATAGTAGAACTGTTTTTAAAGGTTGTTCCATAGGTCAAACCAAGGATGTGCAAGTTTTCTCATCTACAAAGCTCCAAGTGAGACCACTTTAAAAGTTTCCTGGAAAATGTAACCAAAATTTATTTTGTTGATTTACTATTTTCACAAACATACAGATTTCATATTGCTTTCATGTTCATTTTCAGAATGACAAAATTGTACAGACTGGCCAGGAAATGTTGAATTAACATTACCTACTCAAACAGAGATTCTCTCATACAGTCTGAGAACAGCAGTTGTGTGGGAATTCTGCATCTCTCCTTCCCACTATTTATCTACTTGCATGCACTTCCTATGCCTATGTTTATCGATACCTTTTGGTCAGGCATATTGATATAATGATTAGGTCCCTGATGAGTTTACTTAATGTTCAGTTCAAAAAGGAACAATTTCTTCATACTTGCAGTACATCAGATCCATTGGGGCTGGGATAGCTTCCCATGGTGCACTTTTGCAGATGGCTGAAGAGACAACTTCACGACACAGAAAACAAAGAAGGCTCACATTGTTCACAAGCAACAGGTCATTTGTGAAAAGTGCCTAACCAATCACCAGATATCGAGGTCACATTAACATTGAGAATTTGATTGCTGATCTAACAAGGAAGTCACAAATCAAGACAAGCAGTAAGGATACAGAAGGGGAAAAAATGGCACAAGAAAAGTTTCTGGAGTTTTCAGGCCAGATGATGGACTAAAGCTAACCTTCTGCGTTAAAGCAGCATATTCATGATTTTGTGACAGTAAATCAATAGTAATCAAATTGACTGTACGATGTTATCTTTTATGCATGTTGTCTATTGCCTTTTTTTTGACAAAGAACTTCCCAAAACAAACAATACCTTACCTAATCATGAACAGTATATAAACAGTGGACATATTAAATATGACAGAGATTCCATCCAGATCACAATGTACTGTCATAGCAGCTACAGGTTATGAATACTTAAGCAGTACTGTGTTAGACTGACCCAAATACAATGATGGACTTTTCAACCAAGGTTAATTCAAAGTCATCTTAATTCAAACCAACTGTTGTGAATTCCACGTGATGTATCACTGACACAAAAAGCCTGCATGTGAACTGAAATGAGGCAAAGCAACAAGAAAATAGACGTGTTCTTGAAGATGTTATGTAAAAGGAAGTTTGTTTCTCAAAATAAAACTTCAAAAATCAGATGATTTAGACAAAAAAAAAGGAAAATTAAAAGTATGCTTTGCAAAGGACTGAGTTTTGTGTAGAACACATGAGACAGAGGAAAAGTCAAGTCTGCTATCAAAGATGAAACACGAATGTAGAGAAAACACTATCAGTCCAATAATGAAGGAGTCTTATCACTGGTTAGTAACAGCCAGAGGGAGTAATAATGGATTGTGGGGCAATGTAACATGTACAAAGGCCAAAGTCTGCTGAGCTTTTAGCCAGCAAAAGCTTCAAATGTTCATTTACTAGCTGAATTGTTTCAAAAGAATGAATTTCAAATCGAACCAGTCACAAAATACGGGGATTAAGACCGAGGCGACAGTTGGGCAGGGATTTTGTTTAGGACGCAGATAAACAACATTTATAATGTTGACAAAATCAACCATTTTTAAAATAAAATTAACTCCCTCCTAAAGCACAGGACTAGCTTTTCCTTGACTGATGGATTATAACTGAACCACATATGGTGTTACTTCAGTCTATCGTATCTGCACTGGCTCTGTGAGTGAACAAGTAATTCAGTGCCATTCTCCAGCCTTATCGCCATAACCCTGCACATTCTTACTTTTCAAATGATGTTCCAATTCCCTTTCACTAGTTTCAATTAAACCTGCCTCTGCTAGACACTCAGGCAGAGTATTTCCAGACCTCAGCCACTTAATGAATATATCTTGACTGTGCCCAAAATAGTACTACTTTGCTCAACTACAGTTTTATCAACAAACCTTTGCCTCCAATTTATCAGGTACAGATCTTACCCCCAGGTTATTATATGTTTCCTCTACACTATTCATTGTCCTTTCCTGTGGTCAGCCTAAACCTCATGATACAACGATCACAATTGCCTAAACATCCCCTACCGACATTTGACCCACCTGATTTTTACAACTATGCCTTGCAAAGCCTCCTTTCTCACTGGATTGGAAACCTACTACTGTTAAGAGTGTTCTGAACACACTCCAGGCACTTTAGCTCCTCCAGTTTACTTAATGTCTGTTATTGGGAAAATATTAAAAGTATATTATAAAAGGATGTAATAGCAGAGAATTTAAAATATGAGCAAAAGTCAGCATGACTTCATGAAGGGAAAATCATGCCTGACAAATTAATAATTCAAATTCTTTAAGGCAGTAACAAGCATGGTACATGATGGGGAAGCAGTTGATTTAGCGTACTTAAGATTTTCAGAAGAAATGTGATAAGGCTACTTAATACAGTAAGATCCCAAAGAGTTGGAAATCGCACATCAGAATGGACGAAGGATCAGCTAACTAATCGAAAGCAGACAGCTGGATCAGAGGGCATTTTCAGGACGGGACCTGTAACTAGTTGTGTGCCACAGGGAGCAGTGCTGGGGCCACAATTATTTACAATATATGTTAATGACTCAGATGACAGTGTGAATGTTCTATACCCAAATTTGCAGATGACACAAAAATAGGTGGAAAGGCAAGTGCTGAAGATGACACAGAGTCTGCAGAGGGATACAGATAGGTTATGAGAGAGTGGAGAAATTTGGCAGATAAAATATAATGTTGAAAAATATAAGTTGATGCACTCTTTCAATATTCAGAAGCTGAATATTATTTAAATAGAGAAAGACTGCAGAAAGCTACAAAATAGAAATTTGGAAGTCTTTGGCCTTGAATCAAAGTACCATCCAATTTCAGTGGGTAACAAGGAAGGCCTTTATTTTAAAAAAAAATGGAGTGTAAAAGCAGGGTGGCTCTCCTATAGCTATACAAGATGAGAATACAGATGGAACACTAACAGTTTTGGAACCCCACTATCGACAGAGATCATCCCTGATCAAATAATATTCAATTTCACTTGCTTGCAAACCCCCAGCCCCCACCCATGAATATGAATATGAATATGAATTTCCTTACTGATGGAAAATTTATGACAGCCACAGATTCATTACCTTCAGAGAAGAAATTCCTCCTCATCTCATTCTTAAAATGTATAACCTTTTGCCCTCTGGTCCTAGGTTCTTCCCAAAGTGGTAAACAAACTTTCTACACCTAACTAGTCAAGTCCTCTAAGAACCCTGTATGTTTCAATAAGGTCACTTTATTGCATGAACCCTGCCAGGATCTCATGCGTCAATAAAATTACGGAGGAACCTCAATTACTTGAATTTCAGATTATCCGAACAAGATTGCAAGGTCCTGATGCTTGGCTAAACTGTGTTATCTGGCATTCAATTATCTGAACAAAACACTCCCCGCCCGTGGCGTTCAGATAATTGAGGTTCTTCTTTATACATTATTCTTCTAAACTCCTGAAGATAATGCCCCAGGCTCTGTCTAACCTTTCCTTATAAAAGGCCCCACAACTAAACTCCTGCTGTCATACCCCCAATCTCCATGTACCAACTGAGTGAACACACTCTAAACTGCCTCTAATAGATTTGTATACTTTCTTAAACAAGGAGACCAAAACTATACCCAGCTCTCCCAGATGCTGTCTCAACACCACCCTATACAAACAGTATTCCTTTTATCTTCCATTTCTCTTGTAATAAACAACATTCCATTGTCACTCAGTTTGATGTGCAGTGAACGTGTACTAATCAAAGCAAGTAAATGTAATGGAAAGGAAGTTACTGCATACATATCATGTAATTCATGCTTAAGTCTTTCCTATTGCTACTAGATCCGGCAGATCTCTCTTATTCATTGCGATCAACTATCTTACTCCTCATTTAGTATCTACATACATACCAGAAAGGTATTCCCACAATGTCCACACACTACACGTGTACCTTCCGGTTGTACTGGTAAGGCAGGCTGAGCAGGTTGTTCCTCTGGGATCAGCATCACTGGACCCAAATTAATTATGCGTCTACTGTGGGAAAACAAAATCTGCATTAGAGTTGATATTTATACTAATCTTTAAGATTAACCACTGAAAACATTTCTCATAGTTTATCAGCATTTTCTGAAGTTAGTTCCACTGCTGATGTAAAGAATAAGGTTCTTCCAGATAAAATCTTAAACCCAACCTGATGTCATTCAGTTCAATAATAAATAAATTGTTAAAATTTGCTTCAATATGGATTTCCTTACTGGTGAAAAATCTATATCAGCCACAGATTCACTACCCTCTGAAAAGAAATTCTTCCTCATCTCGCTCTTTAAATGCGCAACCTCTTGCTTGGGGATTATGCCCTCTGGTCCTTGACCCTTCCCAAAGTAGAAAACAACCTTTCTGCACCTAACTAGCCAAGTCCCCTAAGAATCTGTATTCTAATGCCATATTTATAATTAAACATTAAGTTTTTCCAGCTTAACACAGAACATTACAGTGCAGTACAGGCCCTTCAGCCTTCAATGTTGCGCTGACAAGATTAATACTTAAAATCATCTCTTTTGCATATGGAATAGGCATAGTATCACCTGCAGTACCTTCTGTGGAATACAGGCATCTCACTGCTAATATTGAAACGTTAGCAAAGAATATCTAAGGAGAAGGCCACTCAGCCTGTCAAGTTCAATATGATCACGAATAATCATCCACTTTACTACTTTTCTCCCCCACTCTATCCCCATAACCCTTGATGCCATTAGTATTTAGAAAATCTGTCAAAAGTCATCTTAAAAAGATGTCTTGTAAGGCAAAGTTAGATAGTCTAGGAGGAATGGATGCATAGATTATTTCTTAAATGATAAGAAATTAGTAAGTCTAGATATACAAATGGACCATACAGTTCTCACTAATAAATCATGAAGGCAAACCCACAGGTTACTAGTGGTATGTTAGCCTTTGTCAAAGGAGAAAGTGAGGATTGCAGATGCTAGAGATCAGAGTTGAAAAGCATAGCGCTGGAAAAACCAGCAGGTCAGGCAGCATCTGACGAACAGGAGAATCAACATTTCGGGCAGACTAGGCTCAAGTCTGCTGGAATTAGAAGAGCAAAAATGCCACTTAATAGAAAGAGGAGATCCTAAGGGACTTTGACAGAGTAGATGCAAACATAATGTTTCATCTTATGGAAGAATCTACTATTAGAGTCACTATTTAAAAATCAGGGACTGCCTATTTAAAACAGAGATTAGGCTTTTTGTTTCTTTGAGTGTGGAGTGTTTGAAACTGAAAAGGTTGGTGGAAACAGAATCCCTGAATATTTTAAAGACAGAGGTAGATAGATTTTTGCTAAGCCAGGAGGCTGAACAGTTATCCGAAATAGGCTGGAACGGGGATTGGAGATTGGAGATTACAGGCAGATCTGCCATGATCTCAGTAAATGATGGATGAAGCTCAAAGTGTTTAAAGGCCTACTCCTGCTACTAATTTGCATATTTGTAGGTTAGCAGCACACCATCCTGACTTAGAACTTTATTGCTGTTCCATCAGCATCACTGGGTCAAAAATCTTGGATCTCTCTTCCTAATAGCACTGAAAGCGTAGCCACATCAAATGGATCGCAGTGGTTCAGAAAGTTGGTTCAACACTTTCTCCAGTGCAATTTGCAAAGATGAACAATTGTTGGCCTTGTAGGCAATGCTTGCACACCATGAAAGAATAATTAAATAAAAGGTTAATTTCTGCTCAACACCTTTCCCCAGAATACATATGGGAAATTCCCCTGTCATTTCCAATTGCTTAATTAAAGTTCCACGAGTATTCAAGATTAATTAGCCAGTTGAAATACTTCTACTACCATAACTTCTAACAGCTCATTCTGGCAATGAGATTTTCTGTAAAGGACATTTTGAAATATGGTACTATTATACAAGTACAAGATAGTGAAACAATGGCCAGTTTAAAAGATCATAGACAGCTGCAAATGTCAGTAATCTCATGGGAGGATACCTGCATATTCCAATACCTACGCTGGAAGTATATTCTAATAGCTGCGCTGGAAGCATATTCTAATACCTGCGCTGGAAGCATATTCCAAAAGCTGCGCTGGGAGCATATTCTAATAGCTGCGCTGGGAGCATATTCTAATAGCTGCGCTGGGAGCATATTCTAATAGCTGCGCTGGGAGCATATTCTAATAGCTGCTAATTTCCTCAGCTATTCCCCATATCACATAAAGCGGCATGGTGGCTCAGTGGTTAGCACTGTTGCCTCACAGCGCCAGGCACCCTGGTCTGATTCCAGCCTTGGGCAACTATCTGTGTGGAGTCTGCACATTCTCCCTGTGTCTGCATTGGGGCGGCACGGTGGCACAGTGGCACAGTGGTTAGCACTGCTGCCTCACAGCACCAGAGACCCAGGTTCAATTCCCGCCTCAGGCGACTGACTGTGTGGAGTTTGCACATTCTCCCTGTGTCTGCGTGGGTTTCCTCCGGGTGCTCCGGTTTCCTCCCACAGTCCAAAGATGTGCAGGGCAGGTGAATTGGCCATGCTAAATTGCCCGTAATGTTAGGTAAGGGGTAGATGTAGGGGTATGGGTGGGTTGCACTTCGGCGGGGCGGTGTGGACTTGTTGGGCCGAAGGGCCTGTTTTCACACTGTAAGTAATCTAATCTAATCTAATCCTCTGGATGCTCCAGTTTCCTCCCACAATCCAAAGATGTGCAGGTTAGGTGCTAAATTGTCTATAGTGTTCAGGGCTGTGCAGGTTAGGTGCATTAGTCAGGGGTAAAATGTAGAGTAACAGGGTAGGGGAATGAGTCTGGGTGGGTTACTCTTCGGAGGATCGGTATGACTTGTTGGGCCGAAGGGTTGGTTTCCACACTGTAGGAATTCTATGATATTATGAACTTGACCAGAAAACCCCAGGGAGATACATAAATAGAAATGACAATAGCCTTTGGTCTAAGTCATAGGTTGTCAAAATGGGTTAATGAAGAGTACATAAAGCCCTAATGACAGAATTAAATTCCTGAAACTAAAATACAGCAAGTTCATACCAACCAGTTAGGCCTTGGACACCCAATGCGTCGTGATGTGTCCTTGCAAATAAGGAGACAATTGCAAGGACATCGTACGTACTTCTTTCCTGCTGGAGGATTTTTGATTGGCTGAAATAAAATATCATTTGATTACAAGACATATATTCCAAAACATTAACATTTCTGCTTTGCAGGTACCTTCCACAAATATCTTAAAATACAAATGATGCAAGTTACGAATTTTACAAGGCTGGTTTAGGTTCAAGTAATGCTGTACAAAATGTAAAATACATAATTCATCAGAATCCTGAAAAACACAGTAGTTATTCCTATGGAAATACTGGCAATCTAAACATTGTGTCGGTCATTTCCTTAGGAACACAGAAACTGTCTATCCATTACTTAGTTTGCGACCTAATTTGATTTTGGTTCCCTTTGTGTTGCACCCTTAAATAACTGGGTAATAGTCATCGAAACTAAAAATTTATAGTCAATCTAGCATCAAATACTTTGTGAAGAAGAGAGTCCCACATTTTTATCACACCATGTCCAAACATTTCATTCCTGGAAAGTCTGTTTTAAATAGACTGACTATGTCCTTTATTCCTTATCCTCCCAACTCACAAAAAAAGCCTCTAACTGTTCTCTTAACATCTTAAACTTTGATCAAACCATCCCAGAACTGCTAAATTCCAAGCATAATTTCCACTCCCTTTCTTTGTAATCCTCTTGCTATCAAGGCCAATTTTCAATAACTTTTTTTGTACTTTGCTGTACCTGTTCCTGGCATTTTAATGAAGTGAATACTTGGATCCCAAGTACTTAGGGTGGCACGGTGGCTCAGTGGTTAGCACTCAGCCTCACAGCACTAGGGACCTGGGTTTGATTCCAGCCTCAGGCAACTGTTTGTGTGGGTTTCCTCCTACATTCCAAAGATGTGCAGATCATGAAGATGAGCATTTTAGCATGGCCAATAGTGTTAAGTGCATTAGTCAGAGGGAAATGGGCCTGGATGAGTTACTCTTCGGAGGGTCGGTGTGAACTTGTTGGGCTGAAAGGCCCGTTTTCACACTGTAGGGAATCTAATCTACTTTTGAACCTCTTGTTTCTATTTAGGAAGTTCTTTGGTTTAGCTTTTGAATATGCAAAATCAATATTCTCATTTGTCTACAATGAAATCCATTTACCATAGTTTTGCGATCCACTTGACTTAGTGATATCTCTTTATATCTTTGTGCCTTCATAAACATTGCTTGCACACTGCCTTTGTGGCATTGACACATCCGTGGCTTTCTATTTCCTTGTGTCACTCATTAGTAAATGCACAGTGAAGGCCTCAGCAGACCTTAATACAACATCACAAGTGACATCCTGCTAACTGATGACTTAATGTGGCCAAATTATTCAAAAAATTTAAGAAATGGCTCAAACCAGCCAGGATTATAAAAGTGAACAACGTTTCCCTCCAAAATTCTGCCTCTCAAATGATTATGATATTTTACTCAATACTTTTCACTAAACATACAAAATGGTTTAATAATAACCGCTGACCAACTGAGAACTGCAATTGGACTACACTGTTGAGTGAGGCAAAGGAAAAAATAGCAGGAACACTGGCAATAATTTGAAATTCCTCCCGGCCACAGCAGAGGTACAGGTAACTGGAGGACAATCAATATGATACTGTCATTCAAGAAGGGAGAAAGAGATAAAGCTTAAAACTACAGGCCAGTCAGTCTAACTTTAACGGTTGGAAAACTAGTGGAAACAAGTCAAAGGGGCATAATTAATCTGCACTTGAACAGGCAGGAATTAATCAAGAACAATCAGCATGGTTTTGTTAAGGGAAGGTCATGTTTGAAAAATTCAGATTGGTCAAAGAGGTAACCAGGTATGTAGGTGAGGGTAACACATTTGATGAAGTCTACATGGAATTCAGCAGGACTTTTGATAAGATCTCACATGGGAGACTGATAGCGAAGGTAAGCACTCATAGGATCCAAGGAAATTTGATTAATTGGATCCAGAATTGGCCGAATGACAGGAAGCAGAGAGTGATTTTTGTGACTGGAAGCCTGCATCCAGTGGGGTTCCGCAGGAATCAGTGCTGGAACCCTTGCTATTTTTGGTATACTTAGTCTTTAGAAAATGGTTTAGACTTGAATGTAGGAGGTTTGATCAATAAATTAACAGATGATACAAAAATTAGTGGGATGGTAAACAGTGAGAAGATGGCATTTGATTAGAGGAGGATATAGGTGAGTTGATGACAGTGACAAATTATCAAACTTGATAAGTCAGAGTTGCAAAGTCGATATTCTCATATCTGTCCATGACAAAATCCATTTTCCTGGGTAGGCCAACAAGGCAAGGCAATATATGATGAATGGTAGGACCCTATAGTGTAGTGTTCAACACTGTACACAGTATTCCATCTGTGGCCTCACCAATGTTTTATCAAGTTGTAATAAGACTTCCTTTCTTCTATATTCTATCCTCCGGATGATGAAGGCAAGCGTCCTGTCTGTCTTCTTCACCACCCTGTCTACCTGTGTTGACACCTTCAGAGATCTATGGACTTGTACACCAAATTGGGTGTTTTGACCAACACAAACTCAGTAAGCCAAAAGGACCTTTCTCTGTGATGTAGACCACTATGACTGAGTAATTGCCAGAAGAAATAACTCTGCAAGATTTTTTTTTCTAAACAGATAGACAAGAACAGGTGATGGACACCTAAAAAAAGTCTATATTCTTGCATCTTAACTGTAGATTATGCTGATCGGTTAATTCTAATTACTTTCATGACTTAAAAAAGTACAATGCTGAGAAAATGTAACAATTTAGAAGATTAAATTTATTATTTCATACCATGCTAATGAAGTACATAAATCTATTGCGTTTCCAAGGCAGAGATTAAATACCCAGTAAATTGACTGTTTTCTACATCACAGACCAGGTCAAGAAACCAATAGAGAATTAATCCATGAATAAGCACAGTTTTGAGTAATTATTGGTGGAGAATTTTAAAGGAATAAGATGAATGCAACCTTGACTGCAAAAAGCACAGGAAAGCATGGAGTACAAACACAACACATACTGTACTTTTCAAAAGTCATAGAATGTGGGCATCACCAGCTGGAGCAGCTTTTACTGCTTCTACCTAATTGTCTTTGTGATGGTGCTGGAATACCTTTATGAACTGCTGCAATCCATGTGATGAAATTTCACCCACAGTACTGCAAGAGTTCCAGGATTTTGACCTAGCAAAGAAATGGCAATATACAGAGGAACCTCAATTTATCCTGCATTCAAATATCAGATTATCCGGCAAAATCGCAAGGTCCCAATGCTTGGCTAAACTATATTATTCAGCATTTGTTTGTCCAAAATTCGATTAACCAAATGAAATACTCCCCGCTTGAGTACTCCGGATAATCGAGTTTCCTTTGTATTTCCAAGTCAGGATGGTTCGTGGCTTGGAGGGGAACTTACAGGTCATAGTGTACCTGCTGCCTTTGCCCTAGATGGTACAAAAGTAGATTCAGATGGCGATTTGAGAAGCCATGGTGAATTATTACAGTGCCTCTTGTAAATACTGTCACTATGCATCAGTATGAAGAATTCGAATGTCAGAAGTAGTGGAGGTGGTGCCAGTCAAGCAGGATATTTGTCCTGATATGTGTAAAGTTTCTCAAGTATTGTCAGGGTCGCATTGACTCAGGCAAATGAAGAGTGCTCCCTTAAATACCTGACTTGTGCTTTGTTTGTACATGTAGGCAAGCTTTGGGGAGACAGAAGGAGAGTTCCTCACTGTCGAATTCCTGTCGTCTGACTGCTGTGTTTATTTGCTCATCCAATTCTGCATCTGGCCAATCTTCCTGATCAATAGTTTAAGTGTGGCAGATTCATTCAACAGCAAGATGCAATAGATTAGATTCTTTCATATTGAAGATGGGCATTGCTTGGTGTGAATGTTACTTGCCATTTTTCTGTCCCATTTGTCCAGATCTTCCAACATATGGGCATAATTGTTTCAGCATCTCCATCCCTTGGAAGTACAGAATTCCAAAGAGTCACCACACTGAGTGAAGAAATTCTTCCTCATATCAGTCTTAAATGGCCACCCTTATTCTGTAATTTTGTCCCCTGGTTTTAAACTCACATTGAGCATCTTAATTATAACCATCTGTCCTGCCCTGCAACAGCTCTCTAAGTTTCAAATAGATAAATTTTCACTGTTTGGAACGCTAGAGAATACGGACCGACCAGTTACTCATTCTTTCCTCATGAGACACTCTGCTATTACAGAAATTAGCTGAGTGAAACTCCGTTGCAGTTTCTCTAAGGCGAATATATGTTTCTTCAGATGAGGAGACCAAAACTGTAACAATACTAAAGGTGAAATCTCTGCTAGGATCTATTCAACTGCAGCAAGACATGCTTAATCCTGTACTCAAAACCCTTTAGAATAAAGGCCAACATACCATTTGCCTTCCTAATTTCTTGCAGCAGCTTTGTGATTGTTTTTAATGACTCACAAACAATGGCACGTAGCCCCTGTAGACAACAGAACTTCCCAAACTCTGTTACAACACGGGAACAGGTCCTTCAGCCCACAGTTTACTGGTACCAACTAAAACAATGAGAAGAATGCATTATCTTTAGCAAGGTACAGTTTATTCCATGAAATCAATCAGGTAAATGTTACATTACTAAGGTAAACATTGTTTTGAATGCTGCAGAGAGACCTGTGGATATTGGTCTTCGCTCCTTGAGGTCAGAACATGTTTTTACCTTATTGCTACTCAAGCCAATGTGACATCATTAGAATGGGAGGAGCTCAAATAAAAACAAAACAAAATACCACAGATACTGAAGATCTGAAATAAAAACAAAGTGCTAGAGAGACTCAGTAGATCTGTCAGCATCTGTGGAGAGAGAGAAGCAGAATTAACATTTTGCGACCGAAATAAATTTTCTTCAGAACTAGACAGTAATCGTGACTAGTTCTGCCCATGTTTAACCTGATACCATGAGACTTCATGGGGTCTGGAGTCAATGTTGCCAACAATTAACATTAACAGCTGTATACAGAGAAACGGCAATTTGCAAGGGAGAGGAGCGGCAAAGCCCGCCCCCAAATCCTACCATTTAACCAGTTTTCAGGGAATGAGGACAAACCTCAAATCCCACTTTCAGGCATTGCAGAAAAAGCAATAACAAATACATACAATACACTCCAGTTAGATAAGAAACAGAGCATAAAATATAGATCTCCCCCAGCAACCCAGCAAGCCTCCCATCCCTCCCACCTTCAGGCTACTTTAAGACAGCCCGCCCCTACGCCCCTTTCGGCTCAGTCTGTCCATGCCCCTTCTGGCTCTCGATCCAACCTGACACACATCTAAGACAGCCCGCCCCAGTATCTGTCCAGGGTGATACTGCTGAGAATGGCCTACCCGCCATCCAGCTTTCGGTCTGCCCCTACATACCAATCGGGTTTCACCCACCCCGATGCTCCATTTGGTCTGTGGACTGCTCGGACACATCATCTAGCTAGCTCTAGGACAGCCTGCCCCCTTCCCTGGGATGACAGCGCAGAGGGCAGCCCACAAGCCTTCCGGATCTTGGCCTGCCCCATGCACCTTCTGGCTCTCAGCCACTCCAACACACCTTCTGACCACTTCTAGGAAAGCCCATCCTGATTGTCGTCTTGAGAAGGGGCAGTGTTCAGAACAGCCTACCCACTTTTTTTTATTTCAAAAATATACTTTATTCATAGAATGATTTGATGGTCTGTACATTTGATCATGCCATACATATGTCCATATTTACAAACACAGATTCGACTTTATTCTTGTCCTTTACAATCCTGTGCATTTTTTCAATCTGAACAGCCTACCCACCCTCCAGCTCTCAGGGTGACAGCTTTCAGGATGACCTATGTGCCTCCCAGCTCAGGTGATTCCTGCCAAACCCTGGGACACACAAGACAGTGCAGGTGATAAACCTAACAAGCAACAAGACAGAGTCAATTATCAACAGAGTCACTTCTGGTACAGAGTTCATTAGCGTAAACAGTTCTCTTCAAAATGTAGAGTCCATTCCCAGAAACAGAATCCACTCCAGTATACAATTTGCATTGTCAGAAATGGAATCCACTCCAAACTGCAGAATCCATTTCCAAAAATAGAGAGCACAACCGAGGGCAGAGTCCACTCCTGAAGGCAGCAAATGCACACCCAACAGCGCTTGCACGCGCGCGCGCGCACGCGCACACACACACACACACACACACACAGTGTTCAATCTCCATAGAGGCCTGGCCCATCCATAAAGAACCAGCACTAAGCTCAGGAACGCAGTAAATGTGTAGTTAGCTCACAGGGGTTTGGTCCATTCCCAAACTCCAGGACACAGCAAATGCTCACTTCCCAGCATACACACAGGTGTTAAGTCTTTACAAAGGCCTAGTCCACCAACAAAGGGCCAGGCCTACCCACAGGAACAGATCATCTGGAAAGATGCTTTTTTTCAGTGGCTCAGACCAAACACCAAAAAAGTGAAAACACATTCAAGAACAAAGAAAACAAAAATCAAGGGCTAAGCCTTGCCACAAAATCAAAATTGTCCTTTTCTCAAAGTAAAAGAGAAAAGAGTAACATACAGGCTGTAACCAGCCAGTGAAATAACAGCTCCCTAATGAGGGCTGAATTACACCTGAAACACACTGATTGATTTCTAAACTGCCTGATATACACAATCCTCAAAAAGAAATACCTGTTAATTAAACAGTACAAACTACAGTTGACAATAAACAGAAAGCAGCAATTTGCAAAAAAAAAACACAACATTTAGGGGAACAGGCAGTAAAGCCAAACCCCAAACCCTGCTGTTCAACTAGTGTGGCAGTGGCACTGCTGCCTCACAGCGCTAGAGACCCGGATTCAATTCCCGCCTCAGGCGACTGACTGTGTGGAGTTTGCACGTTCTCCCCGTGTCTGGGTGGGTTTCCTCCGGGTGCTCCGGTTTCCTCCCACAGTCCAAAGATGTGCAGGTCAGGTGAATTGGCCATGCTAAATTGCCCGTTGTGTTAGGTAAGGAGTAAATGTAGGGGTATGGGTGGGTTGCGCTTCGGCGGGGCGGTGTGGACTTGTTGGGCCGAAGGGCCTGTTTCCACACTGTAAGTAATCTAATCTGTAAGTAATCTAGTTTTCAGGGAGATGAGGACAAATCTCAAATCCCACTTTCATACATCACAAAGATAACCGTAACAAACACAGGCAAGACAATGCAATCAAATCAGAAACAATGTATAGAACACAGACCCAATATAGTTATAAAAAAGACACCTGACACCCATCTGTACCAGACGGTCTTTGGCTAGCCTTCCTGCAGGACAGTTTCGACCTTCCGGTCTCTGGCCGCTCTGCATACTGACTGACCCTCTCCAGGCGTGCTCCAGGTTGGTCATCGACCACACAACTCCCAGTCGCCCTGCGTACTGACTGGACCACCCTAGGGCACTTTCATACGAGCTGGTTGCTGGCTTTTCAGTCTCCAGCCGCCCTACGTACTGACTGACCCTCCTCATCCCACTCTCCTGTGACGGACAATGGCTCCGGGCTCCTGGTCACCCCACATACTTAGCAAACCACCCCGACGTACTTTCCTACAGTCGGGCTGGTAGCCTTCCAGCACCCAGCCACCCTGCATACTGATTGACCTTTTCTTCTGGCCAGCATTCCTATGGACCGATCAGCCTCCTTACATACTGACTGCTCTTTCCCTGTTCGGCTTTCCTACTGGCTGCCATTGGCCACCTGACGTAGCCTCCCTCCATTTTGCACTGACTGGCCAACCCTATACCGGCTTTCCTGCGAGGCCAGTACCTGTTGCCTGGGCCAACATGCCCCATGTACTGACAGGCTCCTCCCGGCCCGCTTTCCTCCAGGCTAGTCATCAACCCTCTGGCTCCCAGCCAGCCAGTGTACTGGCTGCCCCTCCCTTGACCAGCTTTCCTATAAGCACGCTGTTGGTTGCCTAGCCCCCAGCCACCCTGCATACTAACAGACCCCTGCCCATGTGCCCCAAGGCCAATCATTGACCTTCCGGCCACCCCACATACTGACCAGCCCATTCTGGCCCATACTCAAACAATTAATTACAAAACCCACATACAGTAACAGAATTCACAAAATCCTCAATACAGTTTCCAGGACAAAGACATGGTCCATGCCCGAAAGCAGAGTCCATGCCCAAACGCCAGGATGTAGCAAATGCTCACATGCCAGCATACATACAGGTGTCCAGTCTCCATATAGGCTTGGCCCTTTTAGAGAGAACCAGGCTCACTCTCAGGAACACAGTACATTGTAAAGCTTCAGTTAACTCACAGCAGTTTGCTCCAGTCCTGAAGGCAGAGTCCACACCAAACACACAGGTGTTCAGTTTTCAGAGGGCTGGTCTATCCAAAGGACCAGGCACACTCACAGGAACACAGTACATTGGAAAGGTGCAGTTAACTCACAGGTGTTTGGTCCACTCCACAATGCAGCAATTGCTTACCCCCAAGTACACACACAGGTGTTCAGTCTTTACAGAGGCCTAGTCACCCACAAAAGGCCAGGCCTACTCGTACAGGGCCAGCTCATTTGGAAAGATGTATTTTCTCACAAGGGCTCAGTCCAAACATCAAAAAAGTGTAAACACATTCAAAAAAAAAGAAAAGGGCTGAGCCTTGCCACTAAATCAGCAAAGGGGTAAAAACAATGATTGCAGATGCTGGAAACCAGATTCTGGATTAGTGGTGCTGGAAGAGCACAGCAGTTCAGGCAGCATCCAAGTAGCTTCGAAATCAACATTTCGGGCAAAAGCCCTTCATCAGGAATAAAGGCAGTGAGCCTGAAGCGTGGAGAGATAAGCTAGAGGAGGGTGGGGGTGGGGGTGGGGAGAAAGTAGCATAGAGTACAATGGGTGAGTGGGGGAGGGGATGAAGGTGATAGGTCAAGGAGGAGAGGGTGGAGTGGATAGGTGGAAAAGAAGATAGGCAGGTAGGACAAGTGCTACTTGGATGCTGCCTGAACTGCTGTGCTCTTCCAGCACCACTAATCCAGAAACTAAATCAGCATAGTCCTCTTCTCAAAGTAAAAAAGAAATCAGTAACACACAGGCTGTAACCAGTCAGTGAAACAACAGTTCCCTAATGAAAAACGAGTTACACCTGAAACACTGACTGGGTAGATTAGACAGTTTCGAAATCAGTCCTCACTAAAAAAGGAATACCAGTTAACAAACTGGCTACAGAATTCAGCCAGTTCAGGAATCAGATATCCCCCAAAAAAAAGCAGAAACCAACTGCGGCAAGAATACACTGACTGTGGCCCAGCGAGCATACAGTCAGTATCCTAAACTGAAGAGACTCTAGATCTCCTGGTAATATTTTTTATTATTTTATTAAACAATACAGTTTACAAAACAGTTAATATTAACAGCTATATACAAAGAAACAGCAATTTTACAATGGATTAAAGCAGCAAATCCAGGCCCCAAATCCGACCATTGAACCAGTTTTCGGGGAAATGAGGACGTATCTCAAATCCCAGTTTCAGTCATCGCAAAACAGTAACAATGATAATACATATAACAGTCCAATTACATCAAAAACAATGCATAAAATACAGACCTTACCAAAAACCCACCTGTCCCTTCAAACTTCTGGCCACTAAGGCAGCCTTCCTCTATGTTCCGTCCAGCTCACACAAGACAGCATAGGTGATAAACCCAACAAGCAACAAGACAGAGTCAATTACCAACAAACAGCAACCTTTCTGGTATACAGAGACCATAACCATAAACAGTTCTCTTCCAAATGTAGAGTCCATTTCCACTCCAATATACAAAGTGCATTGTCAGAAATAGAGTCCACTCCAAACTGCAGAGTCCATTGCTAAAAACAGAGTCCACAACTGAGGGCAGAGTCCATTCCTGAAGGCAGCAAATGCACACCCCACAGCACACAGGTGTTCAGTCTACATAGGGACCTGGCCCATGCATAGAGAACCAGGCCCAATCACAGGAACACTATATTGTAAAGGTGCATTTAACTCCCAGGGATTTGGTCCACTCCCGAAGGCAAGGTCTACTCACAAACCCCAAATAACATCATTAAATCTTTTACATTAATTTAAGGGTTGACTGTGCATCAGTTTAACATCTATTTCAATGTGTAGTGTAGCGTTCTTTCAGTACTCAATAGTGTTAATTTTGGTGATCTTCTTATCCAGCAGTGAGAATGTGAATACTGCAACTGACAACTTGGAAATATTCTCGGAGCTTTGATCCGCTAACATGGGATTTCCATTGTCCTTGTATTTTAAGTGGTTCCCGTTCAATAGTAATTTTAGGGTTTACCCTCTTGTTCTGCACATCCTCTTCAGATGCAATGGTTTCTGTTTATTTCCACTAACAAATATTGTAATTACCCTGTACATCCGAATCTTCTTCACTCAACAGAATGGAAGACTTGTCTGTGCAGCCTGTGATCAATTTTTCACCTTAAACACACCTGTACTGATGTACTTTTAAACAAAAATCTGTATTGCACCCACTCCAAAATAACCATATCCTGTCTGAGATGCCTTGCCTAGAAATTGAAAGCAGTACATCAGATACTGGTCAACCAATATATTAGGTCCTTACAATTTCTACTCTTCCTGTATTCCAATCCACCAGAAATAAAGAACAGCAGTTCATTAGCAACTTCACATTTTTTGTACCAGTCTCCTATATCTGTACATGGCCCTTTAAATCTCTCCATTCTTTCACAGTTTCCAACATTCTCTAGGTTAGAAAAAATACTCAGACACATCTTTATTACACCCAAAGTAATTTGTAACTTCCTGTTCCTACCTACATTACTTGGTTGACCACCAAAATGAAAGCCATGAACCAACTTGAACAAACAATTCTCTATTTCTTCATGAAATGGCTAACTTCAATATTACTCCTTAAAAAGAATCAGTCAGGCCCAAAAGTAAATTGAAGAAAGTAATGATAAAGAGGGAAAGAGGCTGTGTATATTCGCATGTGTTTTTATCCAAACCACATAGTTACAAATTGAATTTAAGTTGTACCTAACTAATAACCGCAGATGAAAATATTGCTCCATAAACAGTATTTTCTTAATTGTGTCAATGTGGTAAAATGATCACAAATCAAAAGAAATTGAATAATTAGTATATTTATCTTAACTTCAAAAAGCTTGCTGGTGTACATAATCTTACAAGGACACTAGATGTGCGTTACTAGTTACTCTCAGATTCAGCTGTCAAATTTTATAAGAGTTCAAACAAAATGGGAACTGATAGACAAGAGAAAACGTTTGTGTTGACAGATGGTACTTTGATTCATCCATGCAATTCTTTGCCATTTCGGAACTCTCACATTCCAAACTGAAATCATGTCTTTGCTTGAAAGCAACGCAAAAAAACAAACAGCAAATAAAACTTCTCAATGGTTCAAAGTAAACTGGGTGTTCGGCTGTATCCACCTTGTATCCAGAACATCTCTTTTCTAAAGGGAGAGCTGACATGCAGAAATAAACTGTGGGTTCATTTCAGTATGAATCCTAAGGAATTGCAGCAACAATTCTTTTGTACAATAAAACGCTGTAACCTTGAATCATGATTTGTAGTCATGGGATCCAAACAAAGGAAATGATGAATTGATTGGATTATGGGCATTAAAGTTTATTTTATATACTTAATGACAGGCCATTAGAAAATCAATGGGAATACCTGGACACAGAGAATTTGAGCAGAAAGTATGTTGCTGGAAAAGCGCAGCAGGTCAGGCAGCATCCAAGGAGCAGGAGAATTGACGTTTCGGGCATGAGGCCCTCTTCAGCCCTTCGGGCTCATGCCCGAAACGTCGATTCTCCTGCTCCTTGGATGCTGCCTGACCTGCTGCGCTTTTCCAGTAACACATTTTCAGCTCTGATCTCCAGCATCTGCAGTCCTCACTTTCTCCGACAGAGAATTCGAGTGTAGAATTGTACAGCATCACTTCAACACCAATTTACTCAATATTGCTAAAACAAGAATATTAATCTTAATATTTTTCACAGAAAACAAAACATTTTTGAATGTGCAAATGTAAATTATGATCAGTACCTTTACAAAAGATAAATGAAGAACTATACATATACAAGGGAAGCTACTCTTTATTATGTGGTACCTGTGAGTCATTGATTTATATAATATTTACATATTCTTACCGTGGCTTCATTACAAATGGTACATTTAACAACGTGCTGGTGGAGCTTGCCCTCCAAGTTAATCAGGGATTGGCACACACGACAGTTTATTACTGGCACTCCTCCAACGTCAGGACTAGCCACTGGGCTGTAAGGAGGTGGGAGTTCTCCTGTGAAGAAAACCACCAACCACAAAATTTTATGAAGCTTCAAAATAAATATCATTTAACACAACAGTTACAGGTTCACACAGTGGATCAGTGGATGAATGCTAATTAAATTGTGCACCAGGTTAAAAAAAAGTACAATGTTTGATCCCCTAGGCTGATCAAAATGTTGGGATAACAGCGTCGCAGTACATTCTTGTACATTCTTGAGCTAAGGAGAGAAATTTATGCTCCTCATCATGTCAACTTATCCATTTCTCAAAGTGTGTTTATGGATGCTGTTAAGAACAATAACAGACTTAGGTCAGCACCTTCATTCTCCATGGTATAGGCAGTCTGCCAGTGCTCTTCCTATCTGATTATTATCCCATTAGGAGACTTTGGAAATTATGCAAAATCATTTCTGTGAAGAACTTTTTTTGTTGGACCAGCAAAGAGACATATAAACGTTCTGATAAATTAGCAGCTATTCATTCCCCCAGACTGACCTTTAACCACTCCTGTATCTGTCCAACTGTTTCATAGAATTCCTACAGTGTGGAAACAGGCCCTTTGGCTCAACAAGCCCATACCAACCCTCCGAAGAGTAATCCACCCAGACCCATTCCTCTACATTTACCCCAGACTAATGCACCTCACCTACACATCCCTGAACACTTTGGGCAATTTAGCATGGCCAAATCACCTGACCTGCACATTTCGGATTGTGGGAGGAAACCAGCCATCTGGAGGAAACCCAAGCAGACATGGGGAGAATGTGCAAACTCCACACAGACAATTGCCCGAGGCTGGAGTTGAACCCAGGTACCTGGCACTGTGAGGCAACAGTGCTAACCACTGAGCCACCATGCCGTTCTCTCTCTCTTTGGGTTCTATCTCCACCTATCATTTACTCTCCCCTCAACCCCATCTTCTGTATAAAACCCACCCTTTTCCAAGCTACGTTCGGTTGTGATGAAGGATCACTGGACACAAAACATTAACTCTGCTTTCCCTCCACTGGTGCTGCCTAATCTGCTGAGATTTTCCAGCAATTTCTGTTTTTGTTTCAAACTTTATGACTTACTTTGTAATAATTCAGCAGGATCCATATTGTTAAGATTGAAATATTGTTAGATTGCAGCAAAGCTATCAGAAGAGAAACATTGTGCTCACCAAAATTTGAGGAGACTATGATAGAAGACAGTACTTTCCCAGGAGCAGTTGCTTATATGTCCTCAATTTTGCTAAGAAGATACCCAAAAGTTTGATTCAACAATATCAGCACTTACTGATAATCAACTTCTTGCAATGTCACATAGGGGACATTGGGAGGATGAACCTTGCCACAGGAAGAACTGTGTCAGATAGTATAATGAAAGCATTTATATGCAGAAGGTCGAAAGATTGCACAGAGATGGGGGCCCAAACAGAAGGAAAAAAATCCAGTGGAACAAAACAGTGCCAGAAACTCAAAACCAGGTTCTCAACAGAAGGGTAAACTCTTAAGGATATCAGTAATTAAAGAATCAGCACAGTGGCACAGTGGTTAGCACTGCTGCCTCACAGCGCCAGAGACCCGGGTTCAATTCCCGCCTCAGGCGACTAATTGTGTGGAGTTTGCACATCCTCCCAGTGTCTGCGCGGGTTTCCTCCGGGTGCTCCGGTTTCCTCCCACAGTCCAAAGATGTGCAGGTCAGGTGAATTGGCCATGCTAAGTTGCCCGATGTGTTAGGTAAGGGGTAAATGTAGGGGTATGGGTGGGCTGCATTTCAGCGGGTCGGTGTGGACTTGTTGGGCCGAAGGGCCTGTTTCCACACTGTAAGTAATCTGATCTAAAAAAAACCGCAGGAAATTGAAATTATAATGAAAAACTTATAGCAGGTAGAAATCTCTAGCCCAATGTGATATACCTTGGTATAGCTCTTCCTTCCTGTCCTATGTCATGTTTACTTTGAGACTAGGAAACCTGGAATTTTTATGCATGCTCCCAGAGGGGTTCTACCCTCTAGCCTTCATTGGCCCTGTAACTTATCAGTAAACAATTCACAATGCAATGCGGAAAAACTTTGCAATTAACAGTGATACAGCATAACTGGTTTGCTGACTTTTTCGGGTTGAACCCAAGGATACTCAGGAACAAGGTAATTCTAACGAGATGACTTAACAGTTTAATTTAATTTGTATTTGATAACATCTTGCCAAATGGGTTTCAGTTAAGAACCTGAAGACTACTTCTGTCAAGTGTGCTGCTTTCATACACACAAACTATAAAATTCCACTAACATGCACGGAAAGTCCTTTCAGTACATAGCCAAACCAGGATGGACTACCCCAGATAACTTCTTTCACAAACAGAGTTGTTAACATAAAGAAAGAAGAGACAAAGCGAGGTGATAAAAAGGGTGTCTTGTAAGTGGTTGATTTCCCTGCAGAACAAAGGAGGCTTTGAAGGAGGTTATACTATTTATTCAAAGTAAGGTTTAGGAATGCATTTCAAGTTAATCAGTATACCAATTTAACTGCCTTCTAAACAGACCAGGTTGTCAGGAGATTCTTACAAGATTGACATTGGTTCTGATGACATGCAAAACAAAAAGTTTGTGAATGCCATCTGAACTCTCACTTTCTTCTTGGTCTTTATTCTGCAAAGTATATTTATAACACCTTCCTTTCTTTATTTTGTTAAAACTGGTGATTAACAATTTAATGTGTCAAGTGATGGTTACAATAATTCAGTTAAAAGCTAGACAATAGTGTATGAAGGTAATTAAGGGTTACAGCCAAAATCAGCACTCCACATCTGATCACAGGACTGCTATTCACAGTACAGGAAGTACAGCTAAATATTAGATTGATAATCTGCAAAATATATGCCCAAATACCTTCAGAGTTAGATCAGAATTACAAGACTTTTCCTCTCAAAGTGTAATGATCAATGTAAGTTGAGAAAACTCGGGTGCTCTATTTTCTTTTGTATAATGTTAGCATCACCAGAAAGGCCACAGCTGCTTGTGCTGAATTGCCCTCAAGAAGGTGGTAGTGAGCTACTTTCATGAACTATGTTAAAAAATCACACAACACAGGTTCTCGTCCAACAGGTTTACTTGGAAGCCCTAGCTTTATGAGACCTGCTCCTTCATGAACCACTTTCTGGTCCAAATTCTGAAGGAAGATCCACAAGGCCATTAGCGAGGGAGTTCCAGGATTTTGATGTAGTAACAGCAAAGAAATTTAAGAACATCAGATCACACACAGTCCTTCCAGCCTGCTCCATCATTCGATGAAATCATGGCTGATCATCTACTTCAGCACCATTTCCTGCGCTCTGTATTTCTTGATATTTTGAGTATTTTGAAATCTTGAACATATTCAATGATTGAAGCTTACTTATAGAGAGACCTCTGAGGCAGAGAACTGCAAAGATTCATCCTTTACATTGAAAAACATTTTTCTTCATCTCAGTTCAAAAGGGCCTCTTATTCTAAAACAGTGTCCCTTGGTTACCCTGTTCTGAAGGAGGGTCACTGGGCCTGCAACTTTAACTCTGCTTTCAATCCACACATGCTACCAGATATGTTGAGTTTCTCTAGCAATTTCCATTTTTGTTTCAGATTTCCAGCATCCACAGTTCTTGATTTTATTTCATGGCTTTAGCCTAGCTAACAAGAGAAAATATCCTTCCTGCTTGTACTCAGTCAATCCCTGCAAGAATGTTGTACATTTGAATGAGGTCACTCATTCTTCTAAACTTCACAGAATATAGGCAGAGTCCAGTTAAACTTTCCTCATTTGACAATCTCTCCATTCAGGAATTAGCTTGGCAACTCTTTGCTGCACTGTCTCTATAGCAAGTATATTTTTCCTTAGCTAAGGAGACCTAAGCTACCCACAGTACTCCAAGTGTGGTCTCACAAAAGTTCAGTGTAATTACAAAGGTAACCCCACTTATATGGAAGAAGAGAAAGAGAAAGTGGGGAATTAAAGATCCATAAACATAACATCAGTAGTAAAAAATATGGTACAAACTATACTAAAACAAGGTGATAACAGCACACTTAATGACAGAACTAAGCATCATACAACCTCCTTCAGTTCCAAAGTTATCTTTGGATTTGAAATATTAACTTGATTTCTGTCCTTACAAGTGCTGCCTGACCTCCTGAGTTCCTTCTTTTTTGTGTTTTTATTTGGGCAGAATCAGATATAAATATTTGACAAACCTGGAGGATATAACGAGCAAAATAGATAAAGGGGAACGTGTAGTATATTTAGACAACACACAATAAGTTTAAAGAAGTCAGTGAACAAAATTAGAGCATATCGAGTTTTGGGGCTAGGGGGCAGGGAATAATAGATTAGAAGCAAGCTAAACTGGTAACAAGAATAAGGAAAGCTCTGAGGTAGATGAGAGACAGGAGAAAAAAAGGGATGAGCTTAGAATGCTTAAAAAGAGGAATTATGTCAAAAAGACAAAGTTAGGGGCACTTTATCCAAATGGTCCCAGCACTCTCAATAAAATGAATGATCTAAAGTCACCAGTAGAATTAAATGGTTATGATATAATTGCCTTTACAGAAACATAGCAGCATGGCAACCAGGTCTGCAGAGTAAATATTCAACATATAGGAAGGACAGATAAGGAGGTGGAATTGCACTAATCTTCAGGGATCGGATCAGTGCATAACTAAGGGAGGGTCTCAGATTGGAACAATATGTAGAATTTGTTTAGGTGGAGCTCAGAAACAGCAAGGGACAGCAGGCATTGGATGGAGTTATGTCTAGAGTGGTAGAGTGGGCATTGTATACATCAAGAGAGGAGAGAAACATATAGCATGTGTAACACAGTTATCATGAGGACTTCAAAATGTACAGGGACTGGGGAAACTAAAGCTGTGGTGGACAAGTTTCAGGAGTGTCTGAGGGATGGTTTTCTTCAGCCGGATGATGTTGAGCTGAATAGGGGATAGGCTATTTTAAATCCAGTATCAGAGATGAAAAGAAGATTATGAATAAAATTGTAAAAGAATCTTTAGGGATGAGTGACCACAATATGCTAAAGCATTACGTTATGTTTGAAAGCGACATAGCTCAATCTAAAGCAGGGCTGTTAAATTTGAATGAGGGAAATTGTGAAGGTATGCGGCATAAATTGGCTAAACTGGATTAGGAAAATACATTAAAAGACATGATTGTATACAGGCAATGGACAGTCTTTAAATTAGGATTATTTCATGGCCTCCAGCAACTAAACATTTCTTCAAGGTTCAAAATGGCAAAAGAATGCAATTTCCCAAAAAGCAAAAATGGACTGTAGAACTTTTACAGTTACCTAAAAAGGAAATGTTTGGCTAAGACAAATGCCAGTCCATTAAAATCTCAGTTAGGAGAATTTACAATTGGAAAATAGACAAATGGCAGAGAAGCTAAATTATTATTTTATCTGTTTTCACAGAGGAAATGTGAGAAATCTCCCACAATTAGAGATCTAAGTGAATAGACAGAATGACGAGTTGAAGGAAAGCAGAAGAAGGAGGCTGTACTAGAGAAATTAATGGAGCTAAAAGTTGACAAGTCCCCAGGATCTACTACTCTACATCCCAGGGCTTTGAAGGAACTGGCTATAGAGATCATCGATGCATTGGTAATTGCCTACCGAAATTCCTCAATTCTGGAACAATTACTGCAAATTAGAAGCTTACAATTGTCACCCTACTATTTAATAAAAGAGCAAGGGAAAAGAAAAGGGATGTGCAGACCCATCAGTAGTAGGGAAAGTGCTGAAAGCAATCCGAAAGGATATCATAAATAGACTTCGATAAAAATGATCTGATTTGGTGTACACAGCATGGATTGGCACATGGAAAATTGTCCTTGAAAATCTTGCTGGGCGTTGTTTTTTTGAGAATGTTACTAATAACTTTGATGAAGTAAATGTTATGGATGGAGTACTTTTGGATTTTCAGAAGGATTTTGACAAGTTCCTCACAGGAGGCTGTTTAGAAAAAACCTAAAGCATATGAGATAGAAAACAGTGTACTGGTTGGGATTAATGATTGCGAACAGACAGAAAACAGTATGAATCTATGGGTCACTCTTACATTGAGAGGCTGTGACGAGGGGGACACCGCAACAATCAATCCTTGGAACCAAGCTGTTCACACTATATACAATGATTCTAAATTTGGGGGGGGGGGGGGGGTGGTGGTCTAAAGAGGGTAATGTAATATTTCCAAAATTGTAAATGATACAAAACTAAGCAGCAAATGTGAATGCTGAGGAAGGTACAAAATATTTTGAGACAGCCATGAACAGACTTCATGAATGGACAAGAACATAAGAGATAAAATAAAATGTGGAAAAATGTGAGATTATCCATTTTGATAGTTAAAACAGATTTGCAGAATATTTCTTAAATGGAGAGAAATTGGAAAGTGTAGATGTACAAAAGGACGTCAATGTCCTTGTCAATGAGCACATGGGTTCAGGAGCTATGAGGAAGACTAACGGAATGTTAGCCTTTATTGCTTGAGGAAGAGAGTGCGAGAGTGGTGAAGTCTTGCTTCAATGTACAGGAGCTATAGGAATTGGACCTATAGTTTTGGCCTCCTTATCCGAGGAAGGATATTATCGCCATAAAGGGACTGAAACCAAGGTTCACCAGACATGTTCCCAGGATGGGAGGCTTACCTTATGAAGAGGTTGGACAAACTAAGCATGTGTTGTCTGAAGTTTAGAATGATGAGAGGTGAAATTTACTAAAATCCCTCAGAATTTGCTATGTTTCAAGAAGATCATCTCTGATTCTTTGAAATTCCAGCAGATGCAGACCCAATCTGGTCAACCCTTCTTTCTAAGGTTTAGATTAGATTAGATTAGATTAGATTACTTACAGTGTGGAAACAGGCCCTTCGGCCCAACAAGTCCACACCGCCCCGCCGAAGCGTACCCACCCATACCCCTACATCTACATCTACATCTACCCCTTACCTAACACTACGGGCAATTTAGCTTGGCCAATTCACCTAACCTGCACATCTTTGGACTGTGGGAGGAAACCGGAGCACCCGGAGGAAACCCACGCAGACACGGGGAGAACGTGCAAACTCCACACAGTCAGTCGCCTGAGGCGGGAATTGAACCCGGGTCTCCGGCGCTGTGAGGCAGCAGTGCTAACCACTGTGCCACCATGCCGCCCATATACTCTTCAAGCCAAGAGTAAGTTGTGAGAGCCTCCTCTGAACTGCTCCTAATACAATTATATCCTTGCTTCAGGAAACCAAAGTTGTACACTGTAAACCAGATACAGTCTCACCAACACCCTGCACAAGTCAAGCAAAATGTCTGAACGCTTATACTCCTTTCCCCTTGCAATAATGCCAATGTTCCATCTAGTTTCCTAACCACTTGCTGTACCAGTGGAGTTATTTTATGTTCTGCAGTCTTCCCCCATTAAATTGTATATTGCTTTCCTATTTTTTTGCCAAAGTGGAAAAGTTCACATTTTCTCACATCACATTCCGTCTGTCAAATATTTCCTCATTCACTTCACCTATCTGTATCCTTTTGTACCCACTTTATCTCTCTTGGCGTCATTGGCAAAATTTGCTTTCATTCATTCAGATCCTTCAACTAAGTCATTCATATTGGTCAGGTAAGTCCAAGAGGTGGGCCACAGGCCAGCATTTGGGTTGGCAAAGAGTCCTGATGTTTCAAAGATTTCTATCTCGCAGTTACAATCATCTTCTTCATGTCAAGTTGGATTTTAGTCACTGTAAGGCCTTTCCTTAGCCAGCACTGGCCTCGGAGGCATTCTTAATAAACTATGTTTCTCATTTTAACTTGAGCTCATGGTCAGATCTAAGTTGTGGCCAACACCTTAAACCTAGGGCAGAATAGATCAGTGTTACCTGAACGGCCAACCAAAGATAATTGGTGATCGTTTCTCAGCACAATTTAGAATCATACAGTCAAAGATGTACAGCATGTCCAACTCAGCACGTCACTCCATGCCGAACAGATATCCCCATCCTAATCTAGTACCATTTGCCAACACTTGGCCCACATCCATCCAAACCCTTCCTATTCATATACCCATCCAGACACCTTTTAAATGTTGTAAACGTACCAGCCTCCACCACATCCTCTGGAAACTCATTCCCCACACGCACCATCCTCTGCGTGAAAACATTGCCCCCTAGGTCTCTTTTATATCTTTCCTCTCTCACCCTAAACCTATGCTCTCTAGATCTGGACTCTTCCCCCCCCCCCCCCCACCCAGGGAGAAAAGTCTTTGTCTACTGACCCTATCCATGCCCTACATGATTTTGTAAACCTCTATAAGGTCACTCCTCAGCCTACGACGCTCCAGGGAAAACAGCCCCAGCCTAGTCAGCCTCTCCCTTTAGCTCAAATCCTCCAACCCTGGCAAAATCCTTGTAAATCCTTTCTGAACCCTTTCAAGTTTCACAATATCCTTCCGAACTGCAAGCAATATTCCATAAGCGGCCTAACCAATGTCTTGTACAGCCACAACACAACCTCCCAACTCCTGTACTCAATACTCTGACCAATAAAGGAAAGCATACCAAATGCCTTCTTCACTATCCTACCTACCTGCGACTCTACTTTCAAGGAGCTATGAACCTTCACTCCAAGGTATCTTTGTTGATCAACAGTCCCTAGGATCTTACCATTAAATGTATAAGTTCTGCTGAGATTTGCTTTCCCAAAATGTAGCGCCTCGCATTTATTTAAATTAAACTCCATCTGCTACTCCTCAGCCCATTGGTCCATCTGAACAAGATCCCATTGTAATCTGAGGTAACCTTCTTCGCTGTCCACTACACCTCCAATTTTGGTGTCACCTGTAAACTTACTAACGAGGTCTCCTACGTTCACATCCAAATCATTTAGATAAATGACAAAAAGTAGTGAACCCAGCACTGATCCTTGTGGCACTCCACTGGTCACAGACCTTCAGTCTGAAAAAGAACCCTCCACCACCCTCTGTCTTCTAACTTTGAGCCAGTTCTGTTTTCAAATGGCTAATTCTCCCTTTATTCCATGAGCTCTTACCTTGCTAACCAGTGTCCCATGGGGAACCTTATCGAACACCTTACTGAAATCCATACAGGTCATGTCCACTGCTCTGCCTTCATTAATCTTCTTTGTTACTACTTCTAAAAACTCAATTAAGTTCGTGAGACATGATTTCCCACGCACAAAACCAATATTGACTATCCCTAATCTGTCCTTGCCTTTCCAAATATGTGTAAACCCTGTCCCTCAGGATTCCTTCCAACAGATTGTCCACCACTGACATCAGGCTCAACCCTCTATAATTCCCTGACTTTCCCTTACCATCTTTCTTAAGCAGTGGCACCATGTTAGCCAAACTCCAGACTTCCAGCGCCTCACCTGTGACAATCGTTGATACATATATCTCAGCAAGGGCCCCAGCAATCACTTCCCTAGCTTCCCATGGAGTTCTCTGGTACACCTGATCAGTTCCTGGGGAGTTGTCGACTTTTAGCGTTTCAAGACATCCAGCACTTCCTCCTCTGTAATATTTTTCAAGATGTTACCATCTATTTCCCTACACTCTATATCGTCAATGTCTTTCTTCACAGTAATCACTGATGCAAAATACTCGTTTAGTATCTCCCCCATTTTCTGCAGCTCCACACAAAGGCCACCTTGCTGATCTTTGAGGGGCCTTATTCTCTCCTTAGTTACCCTTTTGTCCTTAAATGTGATGATAAAACCCCTTTGGATTCTCCTTAATTCTATTTGCCAAAGCTATGTCCCCTTTTTGCCCTCCTGATTTTCCTCTTAATTATACTCCTACTTCCTTTATACTCTAAGGATTCACTCAATCTGTCCTGTCTATACCTTACATATGCTTCCTTCTTTTTCTTAACCAAACCCTGAATTTCTCCCGTCATCCAGCATTCCTTATACCTACCAGCCTTTCCTTTCACCTGAACAGGAATTTACTGTCTCTGTACTCTCGTTATCTAATTTCTGAAGGCTTCCCATTTTCCAGTCATCCCTTTACCTGTGAACATCTGCCCTCAATCAGCTTTTGAAAATTTTTGCCCAATATCGTCAAAATTAGCTTTCCTCCAATTTAGAACCTCAACTGTTAGATCTGGTCTATCCTTTTCCATCACTATTTTAAAACTAACAGAATTATGGTCGCTGGCCCCAAAGTGCTCCCCCACTGACACCTCAGTCCCTTACCCTACCTTATTTCCCAAGAGTAGGTCAGGTTTTGCACTTTCTCTAGTTGGTGCATCCACATACCGAACTAGAAAATTTTCTTGTACACTTTTAAATTCCTCTCCATCTAAACCCTTAACATCATGGCTGTCCCAGCCTATGCTTCGAAAGTTAAAATCCCCTACCATAACCACCCCATTATTCTTACAGATAACTGAAGTCTCCTTCAAATTTGTATCTCAATTTCCCACTGACTGTTAGGGGTCTTTAATACAATTCCAATAAGGTGATAATCTCTTTCTTATTTCTCAGCTCCACCCAAATAACATCCCTGGATGAATTTCCGGGAATATCCTCCCTCAGTATAGCTGTAATGCAATCGCTTATCAAAAACTCCACTCCCCTCCTCTCTTGCCTCCTTTTCTATCCTTCCTGTAGTATTTGTATCCTAGAATATTAAGCTGCCAATCCTGTCCATCCCTGAGCCATGTTTCTGTAATTGCTATGATATCTCAGTCCCATGTTCCTAACCATGCCCTGAGTTTCCTGTTAGGCCTCTTGCATTGAAATAAATGCAGTTTGATTTATCAGTCCTATCTTGTTCTCTGCTTTGTCCCTGCCTGCCCTGACTGTTTGACTCGCTTCTGTTCTCAACTGTACCAGTTTCAAATTTATCTCTTTCCTCACTACCTCCTGAGCAGTTCTAGCAAATCTCCCTGCCAGTGTATTAGCCCCCTTCCGATTCAGATGCAATCCATCCTTCATGTACAGGTCACTTCTACCCCAGAAGAGATTCCAATGATCCACAAATGTGAATCCTTCTCTCATACACCAGCTGCTCAGCCATGCATTCATCTGCTCTATCCTTCTATTCCTACCCTCACTAGCTTGTAGCTCCGGGAGTAATGCAGGTATTACTTTCCTCAATGACCTTTTTAAATTCCTGTCTAACTTTCTATATTCTCCCTACAGAATCTCATCCTTTTCCCTATGTCTTTGGTACCAATGTACAATCATCTCCTGTTGGTCCCCCTCCCATTTGAGAACATTCTTCGATTACTCCTTCTGTTGTTTTGCAGATTAATGAACAATATCTACAGCATTATTGTCAGGATATGATCAAGATCCATTTTCTTTAACTGTCGAGTGTATTCATTCACTTCTTGTCATATTAAAGGCTGAACAATGGCACTTAGCATGGTAGGGATCTCAGGAGAAGCATCAAACTATTTAACACTTTGGGATATTTACCAACACTGCACCTTTATCTTCTGTATTGATATCTGTTCCCCAAAGTTCAGAATTGAAAAGTTTATCAATCTAACTCTTTTCATGAATTGCCCAATTATCCATCAACATGTAAAACTTGAAGATAGGGAGATAGAGCCAGAGAACCTTAACCCACCAGCTGACGGAGCTCAGGCTGTGCAGAAAACCTGTTGATTTTGGCATTCAGAATAAACCCAACATTGTGATGTAGTCTCAACAGACGTGTGCCTCATTTTAACATACGTCTGATGTTGTTTCTGACGTACTGTTTCATATACTCTCTTGAACTGAATCAACCACATTGGCATGGAAATGATCACGCAAATATTTTTGTTTATTTAGCAAATGCCAATTCCCCAGAGTCCAGCATTTGTTTCCACACTGCGCCAACTCTTGGGAGGTCAAAGAAGGCAATGACAGATGTTACTTCGAGTCTACTAAACCTGATGAAGGCTCCTCTCACAAGATACCCAAATTAGCAACTGAGGTACAAATTGCACGTTCATTGCAAACAGAGAAGAATGGAACAATAAGGCATGAAAGTGTAGCTACAGTCTATAATATCAAAGGGCATCTTTCCTGTATCACAACATGAGATGTTCAACCAGTACAGATCAAATGCAGATTTGTCAATCCAATGTTATGCAAGAAAGTGCATTTTTAACAAAATGACTAATGCTCTTAATGGGGCAAAATCTATGCTCACAATGGGAACTCTTCATCTGAAGGGTGTTCATTTTATACTGGAAACACCCGGTTATCTGAACCAGAGGCCAGCTTTCAGGCTCAAAAAGAAATCATGTCTCTGATAATATCAGTCTCATTGAAAAGCTGTTCATTCCCTGGATAGGAAAAATCCTGTTTCCAGTATCTAACCCTTCCATTCCTTAATTTCATGAAAATTATAGGTGGAAGAGGTGAAATTGTCCTTTTGGCTAAGATCAAGTGTCTGTTCTTATCAGGACAGGTGTCGAGTTGCGAGTCATCAGAGCTAGTGAAGAGATCATCACTGGATCGTGATTGGACGTTGGAGGATCGTTTGGTTGTGCTGACCTGCTCTTGGTGGATCTTCATGCTGGCTTCGGCCTAACGCCAATTCAGGGACCAGCCAACCTCAGAGCTATGACCTCGACAGCTGACCACAGCCCTGGGCAGGGGGTTCGAAACACAGTCAGGGTGACTGTGAAGAAGATTGAGGATCATACACCACTCGACCGCACCCTGTTTATCAAGAAGGTACTCTTGGGATGCTGTGGACGTGTACTGCCTGCAGGATTTCCCTGGGGCAGGCTACTTTGATGTGACCTTCAGAAGTGTGGAGCAGTGCGAACAGCTCCTGAAGGTCTTCAAGGAGAAGGAAGGGGAGCCGCTGTTTTCCATCTGGTCAGCGACCCCATTGTGTGTGCTTCCTGCGCAGAGGAATCGGGTTGTTACAATCCATATGTACAACCCTTACGTTCCAGCGGCTGATGTCCTGACCTTCCTGGGAAGGTACGTCCAAGTTGAGGAAGAAGCCACTGATGTGATCGACCCTTTGGGATCTGGACCAGTAAGCGGCAGGTCAGGGTAACTCTGAGGGCCGATGATAGTGGGAACGTCCTCCACCCACCCTCGAGCTTCGCAATTGGAGGGAGCAGAGGCTACCTGACATATGCAGGGCAGCCGAAAGTGTGCCGAACCTGCGGGAAGTCGGGACACGTGGCGGCGGATTGCAACGTGACCATCTGCAGGAACTGCAAACAGGAGGGTCACTTGACTAAGGACTGTCAGGAAGAAAAGAGCTGCAACCTGTGCGGAGAGGCGGGCCACATGTACAAGACCTGCCCAAGACGGGGGGGCCCCACTTACGTACAGATGGCTGGAGGTGGCAATGTGAGCCGTGGACCCCCAAAGACCAGTAAGGTCCACCCAGACAGCAGGGAAACGGAGTCTGGTGGCACCCAGAAAGAAGAACAGGCTGGAGTGGAGGAGGCGGCAGCCAGTGGGGAGACACAGCAGCTGATCCTAGCTCTAGCCGGGCAGATGGAAGAAATGGAGGAGGAGGAGGTAATCAAGCAGGCAGAGGAGTGGATACCTGTTAAAAACAGGAAGAGGAAATCTTGCCAAACCCCCAAAGCCTCCCAGCAAAAGGGGAAAAGACAGCTGCATGAGGGAGGGACGGACAGCTCTTCGGAGGGGGAAGATGGACGCAAAGAAGGCCATCACCACCAGAAGAGGAGACAGAGCGCCGTTGGTAAAGAGGAGGGCATTTCCTCCCAACCAGGAAACAACGGACCCCCCCCGAAGTCCACCCTCCACCCAGTGAGAACCAGGGGGTACCCACTGCCCCACAACTACAGGCAACCGAGAGCTGTGATCCTCTGACAGTCCCATTGTCAGACACAGAACTGGACAGTGAGGACCCTTGCCTTGGCTCAATGACACCAGAGCGGGTAAATGACCCCAGTGAGGAGCTGGATAGCTACCTCAGCCCAGCGAAGGTCCAGCAGTTTGTGCTTACCATGGGGATGTAGACAAGCTACCCCAGAGACAGGACAGTCAAATGGACAATGGTAACCCCATAAACTGGGGGTTAAAGAAGTTTCATTTGCTTTCATATAACAGGGGACCCACTCTTTAGGTGGGTTCCGCTGAAGCCACAGCCAAATACCAAGAGACTGGATAGTTAATAAAGGTAACTGTTAATAGGATAACTGTGAATTCGATTAATTCAATTTGTTCTTTGTAATGTAAAGACATGCAATCTATATAACTATGAACAACATGGAAAAATTGGACAAGTACCAGAGATTTATTTACATGAATAAAGTATATTTTGAAATAAAAAAAAGGTGGAATTGTAGGTGAAACATTATCCATGTAATGACATATTGCCACAGAATATGGAACCTTCAGCCAATGAAACCATACGTTTAGTACTGTATGACCTAACTTTCAGACACCCAGCTCGTGAACATGTCAAAAAGCAAATTGCTCCAGAGCAGGCAGCGTGATTTCAGAAAAGGAAGGTCATGTTTAACTAGCCTGCTGGAAATGGTCCAGAAACCACTAACAAAGCAGTGGCAAGTTATAGTTAGAGTCAGAGTTTTTACAGGAGGGAAAGAGACCCTTCAGTTCCTTTTGTCCTTCCCAGTCATCAAACATCCATCTACTCGAATCCGACTTTCCAGCATTTGGCCCATAGTATGCTACAGCATTCCAACTGCTCATCTAAATACTTTCTTTAAATGGCTTGAGGATTCCTGTCTCTACCACTATCTCAGTGAGATCCAGAACCTTATGACTCTGTGGGTGAAAAGAATTTTCTTCAAATCCCCTGTAAGTGTCCTGCAGCTTAACTTAAAACCGTGCCCTTATGTATTGACCCGTCTACTGAGGGGAAAACTCTCTCCCTACCTCCCCTATTGATGCCCGTCAGAACTGTGCACATCTCAATCTGAACTCCCCTTAACCTTCTCTGCTTGAAGGAAAACAACACCAGCCTCTCCAGTCTCTCTTCATTACTGGAATGCTCCAGCCCAGGCAACATCCCGGTGAACCCTTTCTGCACTCTCTCTCACGCAATCACATCCTTCCTGTACTGTGATGACCAGAACTTTTTTTAGTACTCCAGCTGTGGCCTAAATAATGTTGTGTTCCATCATAAACTCCCTGCTCTTGCATTCAGTATCTTGACTATTAAAGATAGTACCTCACATTCCTTGACCACCTTATCTACCAATCCTGCTGCCTTCAACGATCTATGGACCTGCATACACCAGTCTCTCTGATCATTTGTACTTTCTAGGGTCTTACATTCAACATGTACTCCATTGCCTTGTTATATCACACCTTTCAGGATAAAATTCCATTTGCACTGATCTACGTCATCCTTTATTCTAAGACTTTCCTCCTCACTATTTACCACATCACCAATTTTTGTGTTGTCTGTGACCTTTCTGATCATAGCTGACATCATTAATGTACACAAAACACAGCAAGGGACCCTGTACAAAAGCAAGCAGCAATGGACCATTTGTAACCTCAAAACATCAGGAGAACACCTCTGGAATTCTGCCTCTGTATCTTTTGTTCACTAGAAATCACATTAAGTGCTCCAGCTGGAATGGTGAAGCATTGCTATGTCAATTTCTTCACTCCTTCCACTTTCCAATCAGGTTAAGTAAAAGGAGAAACTGAGCTTTCAGGAAGCCCTCCTGATCCTGTAAACTGTTTCTGTATTGAGGATTTTAAGTGCTGAAGTTAGCTTTAACCTTTTCCCACACGAAGCAGGTTATCCTTGGCCCCTCAAATCCTATTAGTTGTATTTTCAAAAGAAGCTTTCTAACAAGGTTCCACAATTCATGCCATGGTAAGAGGCACAAAAGGAAATAAAATAAGCGATAAGGCCTATAGTTATTTACAATTGCAGCAGCCATTAAGAGTGCTACATGTGGGATATTGTTGGTCTAAGAGGATTGGCCTTTTTATTTAAAAAAAAAGAGTTGCACTGGTTCACTAAGAAATATTGGCCAGGACACTGGGAAATTTCTCAGCTGTTCACGCAATCTTGGCAAAGGGTATTTTAATCTGAATAGGCTTACAGGACCTCAGTTTAAAACCTCATCCAAACAAAACAGCTGCAGTGGGAATGCAGCACTTCCCTGATCGTACATGAATATGTAGGTAATATGCAGAAATACTGGGCTTCCCATACAGTCGATTATAACCTCTAATAGGATTGGCAGCCAATAATGTTTTGAACATAAGCTCAGATGCAGCAATGGCAACTTTGAAGCTCCAACCAAATGCTAATAGATATAAAGCTTTCTAAATCTCAGCTTTTTACTTAGCAGTGGGTGTGGCCCAAGCACCTGATGCTGTAGGCCTGAATGCTATTCTCAAAAATCTAATAGGAAGGTAAAATCTACACAGATTAGACAGTTTTCCTGTCACTGCTCTTACCCGCTCTCCTTAATCTCCTCCTCTCTCTGGTATTTCCAACCTCCTCTGCCAAGGCTATTCCCTTCCCTGTAGTCTCTCAGATATTCCTCCATACACTGCTCTCACAAGTCTGGTCTGTCGACATTATTGAGAACCAAAGTGGGGTCACCTTGAGAAAAAGGCTGGGAAGCACTGCGCTAGTTATATTACACAACCTTGTTTTAGTCAGCTACATTTTTGTGGCCTAAGGGCATTTACTTCCCTAAACTGGATATCTAGGTAACTTCATAGCATGTGCAGGAGTAAAAAAACACAGCACTAGTTTCACATCACACTTCCACATGATCTTCAATGATCTTGGAATACACAGTACATTACATCATGGCTGAGGCTTCAATGGCTAATCAAATAAATTTGGCAATAGAAGAGTCAGCAAATAGCATCAATAACATAACATGCACTTTAAAATACTACAGAATCAATAAATTGCTTGAAAATGATGTAATACATAAAAGATCCTTCACTCAGTATAACCACTTATGTTATCAATATATCCAAAAGCACTTCACAACCGAAAATTGAATTGAATTTATTGTCACGTGTACAGAGGCACAGTGAAAAGCTTTGTCTTGCGAGCAAACTGTTTCGAAACCGGCTGGTGCATGTGTTCTGGCTTCTGTACCTTCTCCCCAATGGAAGAGGTTGTAGAAAAACATTGCCAGGGTGGGATGGATCTTTGAGAATGCTGGCGGCCTTTCCTTGACAGTGGGCCTGTTAGATGGATTCTATAGATGGGAGATTGGCCTTTGTGATTGTCCAGGCCGAGTTCACCACTCTCTATAACCATCTCTGATCTTGAATGGTACAGTTGCCATACCAGGTAGAGATACATCCAGACAGAATTCTCGCAATAGTGCACTATAAAAGTTGGCAAGGGTATTCACCATCATGCCAAATTTTCTCAGCTGCCTGAGGAAGAAGAGACATTGTTGGGCCTTTGTAACCAGTGCATCCACATGAAGAGTCCAAGGAAGCTTGTTGTGGATGACCACTCCCAGGAGCTTGACATTCTCCCCTTGTTCCACCTCTGTGCTGATAACGTGTAGGGGCATAAGGAATATATTGCCGAAAGTCATTAATGATTTCCTTGGTTTTGCTGGCATTGAGAGCTAGGTTGTTCTCAGTGTGCCATTTTTCCAAGTCTTCCACCCCCTGTGTGTAGTTTGTTTTGTCACCATCTGATTACTTCACCAGAACATCACCAAAACAATTACTTTTGAGGTCTAATCACTGTTATTACACAAGTTATATACTTATATAGAGATCTCCTTTTGCCACTATCTACAGAAGGTATCCTAGGCGAAAGCGAGGACTGCAGATTCTGAAGATCAGAGTCAAAATTAGAGTGGTGCTGGCAAAGTACAGCAGGTCAGGCAGCATCCGAGGAGCAGGAAAAACGACGTTTTGGGCAGGAGCTCTTTTCCTCAATCGGGCAAGCCCGATTTTCCTGCTCCTCGGATGCTGCCTGACCTGCTATTCCAGCACCACTCTAGAAGGTATCCTGCTTATCTATACTGCCTGGCAGACTTCAGACTGATTTGAAAATTTACAGCCTGGTAAATACCATTCAAAAACAAAAGACTGTGAATAAAATGAATATGAGAGTTATTTCGTTCTACAATGTTACAGAACTCCTTTGAAAAACTATTAAGAAATATTTGTACTAGAATGAATAGCTTTGATTTTCCTGTGGCCACTTGGTCCAGTCAAATTAATTGTTCAAGTTAAGCTGGTTTATGACCTCTGAATATAAATCCATGTACCATAATAAATTTAAAACTAAATCTTGGACAAAGACCTTTCATTTTTGTTACAATCACCAGACAATGACCTCAACCTCATCAACAAGTAAAAAACTAAGTCAATTGCGAGCAAATGCTACTCAACATTTCTGGTTGTAAAAACACTAGCTTATGGCAAGGGCAGCAAGAGAAATATTCTTCCTACTTTAAGCACAACAACAATGCAGCATGACTGATGGAGACAAATATTCTAATTACAATTTCCAGCATAGGTTGATTTAACAAAATAAACACAATGACTGCAGATGCTGTAAACCAGATTCTGGATTAGTGGTGTTGGAAGAGCACAGCAGTTCAGGCAGCATCCAAGGAGCAGCGAAATCGACGTTTCGGGCAAAAGCCCTTCATCAGGATTTAACAAGAGACAGATACAAGGTACAACTGTCATCAACAGTCTTTGTTGGACCCCATATGGAATAATGTTGCAATTATGGTTGCCAAATCATAAAAATACCTGTAAAACACATGAAAGAGTATACAGGTGGGCAATGGAAATGTTTTAGGCTTCTGGAATTTAATTTATAAAAGGAACAATTAAGGAAGTTACTGAACAAAACAAAAAGTTCATTGAAAGGAGGATCATAAGGAGGTAAAAGGTTACAACATAACTGCAACTGAATTTGAGCAAGATTTAATGATGACCTTAGAATCACTTTAATAACTTTTTATAGAACACTGACATATGGGATGTTTATATAATACACATGCTAACAGCAGCTGTTAACATACTTCAAGTTGATATGCAGTAATTTTCAAGTCAACAGATTCACAATTGAGGCATTACCACTTACAAGCTTCTTACCAGAAATTCAATGACTAACTTAGAAAGGCAGTAACAGGAAGGAAATCTCAAAGGAATGTGGTTTACCAGATAGGGCTACAATATTGTGATACTGGTTAATATCCAACCCATACTCCTATCAAGACTAACTCTGCTGTAGGAGAACAGAGCACTGCAATTACTCACTCAGGTTCTGAAATTCCCTCCCTGAATCTTTCCACCTCACTATCTCCCTGTCCTCTTTTGGGTTCTGTTAACTTTTTTTTGGACAACACTGTTATCTCCCTCTTTGGCTGACTGTCCATATTTGTCTCAGAACTCCTCTGTTGAGTACCTTTTGATGCTTGTTAAAGGCACAACATAAACAGAGTGTTTAACATACATTTTGTTTGACTGAAATCAATTCAATATCAATACTCAAAAATCAGATCACCATTTGCAAAACGAAATCAGCAAAAATAGTACAATTTTCATATATTGCCTTAATTGGGTGGATTAATTAGTTGCTTTTGTCTGACCAAACAGGTTGCTTTAAGACCCTGAGCTATTTCAATATCAGGCCTCATAAAAATTAAGATGCTGACTGCCTGCATAAAACATTCCATTGTTCTGATCTGGGAACATAAAATCCTTCAAGGCAGCCGATTCTGAAGGGCTTGGAGCAGTGACATTAAAAGGGAGGATAGCAAACATTCGACACAAAGAAATGAGGCAGTTCCTACTACTGGAGCCTTTTCTATAAGAGATATGGTAACATGAAGATGAAATTGGAAAGCTTTAGTACCCAAATTTACAAGCAACTATTATGAAAATGAATACCAAAACCAGCTTCACTCATAGCAAAATCCTGCACATGCTAGAAACAGAATAAAAACAGAAATGTCTGGAAAATGAGAAGACTAGGCGTGACTAACGTCAGACAAAATGACCTTCCATCAGAAACCACATGCAAAATATAACTTTTGAAGAAGGATCTGAGGTTCTAAGCAAGGGCCACTGGACCTGAAATGTTAACTCAGCTTTCTCTCCACAAATGCTGAGTTTATCCAGCAATTTCTGTTTTGGCTTTAGATTTCCAGCATCCACAGTTCTTTCAGTTTTTTGAAAAATATTATGGACTGGAAATGTTAACTCTATTCTTATTTCCTCCAGATACCAACTGATGACTTTCACCAGATTATTTTTTTGTTTTGATTTCAAATCAGCAGCATTTTCTGTGATAAAATGGGAGCAATATTTAGCATTATTTGGACTTTGAATTTTAAAGAGAAATAGATCGGTGCTTTACTGTTTTAAAAAGAAAAACCAGGCAGTAACAGGTACAACTGAAGTAAAGAGTTTCTGAGGCAATATAACTTCAGTTCAGTGACTTGCTGGATATCTGTAGGGTTAATAGATTGAAAATTTACTGGTGCATTTAGGAAAAACAAATCTTAGGTAACTAGGTTTTGCTTTAGACACAACTTCAAAAATAAAAGAAATTCAGTTCAGAAAGGACAACAGCTTACTCCTTGCAGGAGTTCAGGTTTTATTTCAGAAGAGAAAAGTTATTTTGTTTCTTTAAATTTGTGAAGCTTCCAAGCTGAAGGAGTTGGTATAGAAGTCTTCAAGTTGTCAGACCTGAAGACATGTTTAGGCCAACTGACTTAGAAAGAAAACTGTTCACACCAGGAAAGAAGTTGTTCATCTGCCTCAACCAGAGAAGGAGACCTGAAAAGAGTCAATTAATAAAGAAATTAAACAGTCGAGATAAGATGATAGTTCTCTGGAAGCTATGCATCTGTAATGAATATTGACTCAAATTTTATTTTCTACTTGCATGGAGCTCTTTCTCAACTACCATTTATATAACATTTTTCCCCTTTCTGAGATAAACTAATGTTCTCTTGCCAAAGGACAGTTTCAGCCTTATGTGAAAGTATCTGTGCATGACCCACATTAACCAACTACAAAAGTTAAACTTATGATCTATCAAGCCAGATTTCATTCTGGGATCTGTGCCCAGTGTTACAATCAGCTGGAATCACATTTCTTTTTGTGTTTTGCTTAATTCACTGTCAATTCTTCCTCTTGCATGGCCTCCTTGAAAAAAAGTGTGCACTATTTTCTTTTGTCTTTTACCCTGTTGATGTTCATTGCTGTTCATCTCCTATGCTGTATTCACTAAAATGTTTTCTCACAAATACCTTTCTTTTCAAAGCAAGTGTTTCAGTCTTCAGACCACAGATTTTTCTTATTATAAATTAAGGATCAATTCAATAATATAAATTCCCATTTCTCAATATTTATTTTCATATTTGGTAGGTAGAATGAAGAACTTGTAACAGCAACAACAGCAAAAATGAGAATGATTTGAAGTTAGTTACTATGCCACCTGACTCCAGTGTGCATATAATCCGACTTGCTTCCAACAGGAACTCTGGCTACCTATCCAAAATCTGAACAAGTGGTTAAGTTCCAAGTCAGTGCAACTAATTTATTCGTGAGCAGTGTGTCCAGCTTTGGTTCCACACTTTAGGAAGGATTTCAAATTATTGGAGAGAATGCACAAAAGATACATAAGAATTGTCCCAGGGATGAGATTTTTAATTATATAGTAGATGAGAGGGGTTGGAACTGTTCCTTTTGAAAAAGTGAAGGTTGAGAAGAGATTTGATGGGGGGGCATCAAGATTATGAGGGGTCTTGATGGAGTGGATTGAGCAACTGTTTCTGTTGCTATCAGGATTGAGAACAAGAGGAAATAGATTTAAGGTAATCGACAAAAACAGCAATGGTGACACAAGGGAAATGTTTTCAGACAGCAAGTAGTTAGGATCTGAAACTGCCTGACATTGTGATGGAAGCAGTTTCAATTGAGGCGTTCAAGAGGGAATTGGATTGTTATCTAAGAGGGCAGGAAGTAAACTGCTTCCGAGACTGGTGCACACAAAGGGCTGAATAGTTTCCTTCTGTTGGAATAATTCTGAAAGTCTGTGATGAGGTTTATCTCAATACTGCTCTAACCTCCGATACAAACTGGATGCAACTCGATGGATAGAAATGTCTGATGAAACTCTTATAAAAAAGTTATAGCTGCATAACAATGAACGAGTTATAAAATCGAATGGAAATTGACTTTCTTTTAAGATCTAAATAACTTAATAGTATTTCCCATCTGTTTTTAATTACTTGAAAATAGTTTGCAATAAGACATGCACTTATACTATATCTGGTCCCCTTTGAAGACATTTACTCTAACTCAATTTAGTTTACAGCTTGGTCTGGCAAAACTTAAGAGAATCTTTTTGTTGCAAAGGTACATTCAGAGCACTTGCCCAACGAGGGAAGATTTACTACTGAATCTAGAAATGAGGAATAAGCCAGATCACATAAAAGTGAGGGAACATCTCAGTAAAAAACACCTCAATTAATTTGTTTTATCACAACAGATTTGTCGGAAATGAGCACACAAAGACAATCAGGGTAATCAATGGGAGAAAGCAGATGTTAAGGAGCTAAAACAATAAGAAAAATGAAATCAATAACAAATATTATCAAACCAACAATGCAAAGTTGCAGCAAAATAAAATTAAGCCGTATTCAATGAAGGCCATGAAAATATATTCTGCTTAAAATAGAAACAAACACTTTAAGAAACCAACCTGATGGAATAAAGACATTCGGAATAAACGAAGGCAAAGAATGATGCTGAAGGTGGATAGCAGGGGAGACAATGATAAATGAGAAAGTAGACAGATTTGGGAGCAAAGTCAAAAAGAATTCAGAACGGCAAAGAAGAACAAAAGAGTAAAATATTCCACTGCCACAAAGTCAAAGAAAAGGAAGCTGGGACAGGAATAAGGACACCAGATGATAGATAGGATAACCTGCTGCAAAGATGTAACATCTCTGAACAAGGTGATTAGAAAAATAGGATAAAAATCATGACAGTGAAATGACAGGAAAGTGACTAAGTACTCAGCTTCAGTATTTATCTGTGAAACAGATCAGGTAGGTGAAAAATGGGAAGATGAGAGTCGTAATAATATTATTTAAAAGGTAAAGAGGAAATGTTTTAAAAACGTATCCCTCCCACTCACCCCAGTATTTCTAAAACATTCTTAGAGCCTGCTCCTTTCTTTGTAAAGCAATAAGAAAGCTGACTGCTAATATGTACCTATTACCATTTGGAGATTTCTCCATTCTTCAGTATCTGTTTTAAAAATGCAATATCGAACCTCAGTCTTTTCTCATTCACACATTTTGTTGAATGTACATGATCCAATTGTTATCCATGATTGATGTAGCACTCAATAGCTATCAGTGTTACAATCCCTCCGATTCTTTTGCTGAGAAAAAAGAAGTGCCATATCTACCACCTCGATAAGAGCAAGAGTTTCTACTGCCTAACTTCTTACTATTTTCTGATCTTTTTAGCTTGCCAAGCTGAAAACTAACATTACTCTCCCTCTCAAAAAGAACACTATAGACTTTTCTTCACTTGAGAACCCATCAAAGAGATTTGCATAATAGCACCACCAAATCCAATAAATTTCATGATCATGGAATCTACTCATGATGGCAATTTCAAACAATATTGGTTTAATCTTTTCAATATTTTGTTCACCTGAATAATATTTTCCAAGTTGGGGTTCTCTTATTGTGCTCAGCCCAAAAACCTCAAAATTAGCATCTGACATCAGCTTTGAGCGCCCAACCAATTCCAATGTCCAATGAGGCTTTGTAATTCTTTCATCTCAGTTTTGAAATCATTGCCACTTTTCATGAGGCCATTCTTTGGCTAACTGGAAAGGAGCTAACGTTTTAGAAATAAAATTGCTGATACAAAGCAGCACTCAGTCCATTCTGCCAAATTTCCAGTCTCATGTACTTAAAAAGCCCAGAAGAAGCCTGACTTCCAATTTTGAATACTTCTTTAAGCCAATTCATGATAATGGTTTCACCCAACACAAAACAAATCATTTACATGCACCAGAAAAGCACCTACAAGCTGCCGCTCATGACACCAGTAAAATCTCTGCTTTCAACTGGAAATACTCCAACTTTAATAAATCAGCCATTTCTGAGAAATACCAAACTCATTTAGGCCACATACACATTTATTTAATTCCCAGGTGTCTCCACTGAGTTTGGCAGCTTTTTTGGAGAACAAAGGAAGCTGTAATATCAACTGATTTATATTCTTAAGTATTTGTTGCTCACAAAGGCAAAAACATCTTAAATGGCTTTTTCTGCCTAGGCAAACTGACTAATATCTCAATCCTGCATTTTTTCTTCGAAATCTTGTACCACTAACCTAGCTTTGGCCTTACAAGTCCCATCAGGAGACACATTCTTTCCAAGCATATCTATCTGTGAGATAGGGTTGACTGTCCCCTATCTGGCACCTCTGTGTAAACTCAAACTCTATCCAGCTTTGGAACTGTTGTTATTAATTTGTCTAATTTTTCCATAGCCACTAAAAACTTCCCAATCCCACTGGCTTACATTTCTGGTGATACTCTAGTTATGTAGTACGTTTCCTGACCTCGTTTAGAACATAGAACAATACAGCGCAGAACAGGCCCTTCGGCCCTCGATGTTGCGCCGACCTGTGAACTAATCTAAGCCCATCCCCCTACACTATCCCTTTAGCTATGTCCTTTATCTCATTCTGTTCTGTTATTCTCTCCTGGCAATGGGATATTTTTGGCTCTTGCCTTACCATTAGCCAAGCTGTTCCAGAACATCAACATTGGCACCTAACCAAACAAGTGGAAAACTGTGGGTACATTCTGATTGTCCAAGTAGAAAGCTTTGTCATTTTCATATCCCATTTTATCTACATTTTTTCCCATTGTTGTCCAACTTAATACGTCTTTCACTGGATAATACGTTGCTCCTATTAAAGTGATTTATGAAGAATTACTACTCTTTTTTTAAGGATTTTAGTGGCATAATTTGCAAATCTGAAACATTTGATGAATTTGAGCACTCCACTTTGTACTAACCCTTATTACTCAGAGTCTGGGTATCACTTTGGGCTCTCCATTCCACACACTGCAGACATAAATCCGCTGTATAACACTGCACAATGAAAGTTTCTGCCACTATGACATTCTTCACTGGACTGAAACTTCTTGTGATCAATACAACTCCCTCTCTTCAAAGTCTGTCTCGATATTCTGTTATATGTTTAGTTTCAAAATACTTTATTGTACTAATTGGTACAGTTTGTGGTATAATGATACTTTAAATCACACAAAACATTGAACTGACTATGTCCTAGGCGTTATTAGGGGGTCATTCTTTTATTCTAAGTGTCACATTTTTGTTTCTCAAAATTGTCTTTGTTTCTCTTTGCTAAAATTCTTCAATACTGTTGGCTACAACCTGTATTTAACCTGTTAACAACACGCCCTCCGTTTTCAGTCATATGGCCAATTGTCACATTTGCTCAATGAACACTTCTAAAATAGGAATACTCCATGTAGTGCTACCGACATTTGTTCTAGCAGTTTGCGCTTATCTGTGAGTATAACTCATGCCAAAACGTGATGTATGATACTTTAGCAAAGTGTAATAACCTAAGTGCCAGCAGCTTGAGGAATATCCAAATAGTATTTCTGCAGTCTTCATATACTGAAAAATCAACTGAACTGAATCAAGAACACTTCCAAGGAACTTTCTTCACTCTTTCCAAATTTGTAAAAAATCTGACCGTGCTAAAATCTAGTCAACATGCCTTTGTGCGTGGGAAATCATGTCTCACAAACTTGATTAAGTTTTTTGAAGAAGTAACAAAAGAGGATTGATGAGGGCAGAGTGGTAGACATGATCTATATGGACTTCAGTAAGGTGTTCAACAAGATTCCCCATGGTAGACTGGTGAGCAAGGTTGGAGCTCATGGAATACAGGGAGAACTATCCATTTGGATACAGAAGTGGCTCAAAGATGGAAGACAGAGGGTGGTGGTGGACGGTTGTTTTTCAGACTGGAGGCCTGTGACCAATGGAGTGCCACAAGGATCGATGCTGGGTGCACTACTTTTTATCATATATGTAAATGATTTGGATATGAATATAGGACGTTCAGTTAGTAAGTTTGCAAATGACGCCAAAATTGGAGGTGGATGTGGACAGCGAAGAAGGTTCCTCAGATTACATAGGGATCTTGATCAGAGCGTCCAATGGGCTGAGAAGTGGCAGATGGCGTTAATTCAGGTATATGCAAGCTGCTGCATTTTGGGAAAGCAATTCTTAGCAGGACTTATACACTTAATGGTAAAGTCCTAGGGAGTGCAGCTGAACAAAGAGACCTTGGAGTGCAGGTTCACAGCTCTGTGAAAGTGGAGTCACACGTAGATAGAATAATGAAGGCGGCGTTTGGTATGCTTTCCTTTGTTAATCAGGAGTATTAAGTACAGGAGTTGGGAGGTCATGTTGCGGCTGTGCAGGACATTGGTTAGGCCACTGTTGGAATATTGCGTCTCCTTCCTATTGAAAAGATATTGTGAAACTTGAAAGGGTTCAGAAAGGATTTACAAGGATTTTACCAGGGTTGGAGGATTTGAGAACTTGTCAAAAGCCTTACTGAAGTCCACAGATGACATCAACTGCACTACCCTCATCTACAAAACGTAGTCACCTCCTTGAAAAATTCAATCAAATTTGTGAGAAATGATTTCTCCATTACAAAGCTACCCTTGATTAATCCTCACCTCCACAGAGGAAGATATATAAAACTCCCAAGAATACTAGAGAACCAAGGAGCTAGCAAGAAAGCTGAACTAAAAGAAATTAGTACCATGAAGAAAGCAGTACTGGCTAAAAAAAAACCAGGCTGAAAGTCAATGAATACTTTGCACCTGCTGTTATGCACCTGTGTACTGAAAGAGATAGCTATAGAAATAATGAGTTGATCATCATCTTCCAAAATCTTTGGATTTTGGAATGGTACTTATACATTGGAAGGCAGCCAATGTAACATCACTGCTTAAGAGGAGGAGGAGAGAAAATGGGAACGACAGAACTCTCAGCCTTCAAATAAAAAAGGGGGAAACTACCAGAATCTATTATAAAGGATGTGATTACAGGACACTTGGAACATCACAGTAGGATTGGGCAGAGTCAACATGGACTTATGACGGAGGCATCATGTTTGGCTTACCTCAGTTTTTGAAAATGTAAATAGCAAAACAGACAAGAGGCAAAAAGAAGTTCAGGTGGCATATTTTAATTTACAGAAGGCTTTTGAAACGATCCCATCCAGTGGTTAGCGAGCACAAATTAGAGTATACATGGGATTGGGGGTAATACATCAGCACAAGTTAGTTGACAGACAGCAAACAGAATAGGAATAAACAGGTAATTCTCAGGTTGGCAGGCTCTGACTAGTAGAGTATCATAGCAACCCAATAATTCACAATCTATATCCACAATTTAGACACGGGGACAAGGTGTTACATTTCTGATGATAAAAACTATAGGGTAATGAGTGTTTGAGGATGGAAAACAGCATTGAGAAGAATGGGCAAGAACATAGCTAATGGAATCCAATAAGGTAAAATGTTAAAAAATCCAGAAACGTAGAATATAGTGAGAGTTAGAAAAGGTTGATGCCTAAAGTGACTGATGTCTTTGTTGAAGAGTCACTGCAAACCAACTCACAGGTGCAACAAGTAATTACAAAGGCAAAAAGTGTGCTGGCCTTTATTGCAAGAGGTTGAGGCTCAAGGAAGAAAGAAACCTTGCAACAATTACAGTGTCTAGAATCCTGGTGACCCCATACCTAGGAGTGCTCTGTACACTTTGGATTCCTTACCTAAGGAAGGGTGTGCTTGCCATAAAGGAAGTGCAACAAGGTTCACCAAAGTGATTCCTGGGTGGGCAGGAAAGATTTCGGAGGCTGGGTCTATATTCCTTAGAGCTTAGGACAATGAGAACTGCTCTGTTTGCAGCATACAATATTTTTACAGGTGTGACAAGGTCGATGCACGAAGGCTCCCTCTCATTGGAGTGTCTAGAACCAGCAGACAGACTCAAAATGAAAAGTAGGACATTTTGGACTGAGATGAAGAGGAATTTCTTCAGAGAAGATGACAAGTCTTTGGGTTCTCTGTATCAGCAGATTGTGGAGGTTCAGCCGCCAAGTACATTGAAGGCAGAACAATAGGTTTCTGTACATTTCTGAGAACAGGGATTGGAATGTCATTCAAACTTAAGGCTAAGTTCCCCTTCCCATTACAATCTTGATTTATTTAAAAATGTGTCCATACTATTTTTTACATATTTAAAAACACTGGAAGCATAATAATTCTTGAAAGAACAAATTTAAAATGAGAATGTCAGCAAAATAATTGACATTTCATTTTGGAAATTTATCTCCAATGCAGGGCAAAAATGAAGAGAAACACATTAATAAGCTTTAATGTGGATAAGAATAATCTCAATACATTTGCAGCTTCTCCTTAGTACTGACGCAAACAGAATGGATTATTTGCTGTTAACCCTCATGTACCTACGTGTGGAAGATAATAGCACAGGAAAAAATGACTAAGACATGACTCCAGCCATTTTGCATTCAACATCCATTAGCGAGCGAACAATTGAAGGAAGCTCACACCTGAATAAAAGGTTTATTTTTAAAAACAAAGTAACAACAATGCAGAAGCAATGCAGTAACATTTTTCTGCTCACTACACTGGGCTCACTTCCATCACTTCTCGATATCATCAATGTTAAGTGAACACCTAGGGTTGCTAGTTATGGAGCAGCAAACAGAAGAAAGTTCAAAAGGTCAGGAAGAAGATTTGTAATATAATTTATAGGCCATATTTGTTCTTTCAGATCCTTACAGGATTCCATGGACACTTCTACTATTGTCTTTATTTATTTTTGCACCCGCACAATTGGAAATTTGTCATTAGAGGGATTTGAAAGCAAAGCATAAATAAAGGAATACCAAATACATGAAACTGCACAAGAAGTACTCTATCCCCAGCACAAACACATCAACATTTACAGATTACAGGAGAATGCTTAGTTTCAGTAGATATGTACAGCACCCCCAACTCCAAAGGCAAGTTGTGACAAGATATGTAGGGGAGCCTGTGCTACCATTATGCTAAGTAGCACTTCCAATGTATCCTAATGACAAGGTATCATACTTTCCACAACATTATATTGAAGAAAACATGTCAGAGTGATCAAACAAAATGTGATGCGTTTGTGTAACAATATTTGCAGGTATTATAATGGCTGCCTGTCAGCAACTGGAAAATGAGAGATTAGTCAGCAGAAAGACAAACTCAGCTGTTGCACCTCTTCTACAGTTGACTAAAAGTAGTCATCTGTGACCTTTATGCATGTCTTCCCTTGTTGGCTAACAGTGTTGTGATGAATCTAATGGGAGTGGTGTTGTGGGTAATTAGAGAACAACCCACTCCGCTTTGGCATCTGTCAAAGATACAATCCGTCAGGAAAGGATCACGTCCGAGACAGCTTTCATTCATGCACATATGGGACTTCCTTTCGCCATGTTGTTTATCAATTTTAATCTCAATTTTTCACTTGGGTCCCAAAGTCTTGCGCACTGTACAACTGTGTTCGGCTTTGCAACCATGTCAATGTCATTTACAGCTCTGATTTCAAGTATCTACCTTTCAGTGAACTCTTTCCAATATCTCCTTTCTTGCACTCCTACTTTCTTCATAAATGAAGACCGAGGAATTATTTTTCTACATTAAAAAGGCGCTATGTAAATGCACGGCTTTTTAAAAAGAAAGATTCTGACAAGGTTTGTAACGATTCGTACCCATTTTGAGTTGGCTCACCACAGTTTAAGCCTCTAAATGAACAGTGCAATTTCAAGTTAAGAGGAAGCGCTGCACACTGAAGAAACAGCTAAACATTTCTAATGCACTGTTAGGTTGTATGCATAAAAATAAAAGGAGGCTATTTATGGATGCAACCCACCCCAGCCTGTGTTGTCTTATTCAGCGCACGATTTCACAAGCAAGGTCGCTCTCCAGAAAATATCTTATGACTCTGCTTGAAAATCTCAGCGCGATCGAAAATCGCCTTTAATCTGAAACCCTGGGAGGGCGGGCGCTGCATAAACGCTTCAGACGCTGCTTTGTAAAATTGTAATTTTTTGGGGGGGGGGGGGGGAGAGAAGAGAGAGAAAGATCTGTTATTCATGTGCTAAATCCATCACGAACGTATTCACAATGGAAAGAAAGAAGTTCTGAAGGAGCCCTGCCTCAGTCGTTAGCACAACAACGTTAATGCAAAACCAGAAAGCATTGGCTGACATCGATAACGCTGACTTGCATTTCTGGTTTTGTCCCCCAACAGCCTGCAGATTGGCTCGGTACAGGAACATCTGCAGTGAGCGCTGTACGCAGCAACGCAACGCTGGGGTTAACTGCTGCACAACGAATATCGAGCGGGTATTCCCCTCCTGCAGTTCTGCTATGGAAAGCTTTCCCATTTTAAAGAATGGTTTTGCTTATTGCTGACATTGTTGCAATCTGATGCAGACGAGCCACTGCCGGCCTTGCAGACAACTGAAAGCTTCCTCACCGCACAAGCTTTCATTATGAGTGCATTTTTTTTTGGTTTCAACAGTACCAACAAAAAAGGCTTCTTTATTCTCAAATGGGCATTTTTTAAAGATTTGTGCAATAAAGGCAGACGCACTCACCCCGAGGACTAGGTTCCTCGACGTACAGAGGCGTTGTAGGAGTGACATTGCCAGAGTTATTTCCTGAGAGCAGCGGAGAGCGTTCATCCAACCCTTTATCAGCCATGACTACAGCCCCGGGCCGCAGAGCAGAGAATGAAATCAGAGAGAGAGAGAGAGGGGGAGAGGAACTCTTCACCAAGTGGGGAGGAGCTTGGTTAAGTCACGAGGAGAAAAGAATAGGATTTGCAGAGGAATAGACGAGGGGGAAGAGTGTAGCTTGAAACAAAAGGGAAGCTCACATATTTGTTGCAGGAAGAGACCATTCGGCCCATTCTGTCTATCAGCGCTGCGCAAGCTTTTCCTTTTCATAATGATTCACATTCGTCATGAATACCTCCAGTGAACTTGCCCCCACCACACACACAGGCAACATATTCCACATTTTGAACACTTTTGCCAATGATTCTCTCCCTGTCTCCATTGCTTCTTTTGTCAATTACATTAAATCTGCATCTCCTCACTCTCAATCTTTCTGCCTGTCGAAACAGTCTTTCCCAATCTGCTCTGTCCGCCCTTCGTGGTTTTGAATATTTCTGTTTAATGGCCTCTCAACCTTCCCTTCTCCAAAGAAAATACTCAATTTCTCTGACCTATCCACATAACTAAAGTTCCTTACCTGGAGATTCAGGGAAGCGATTTCTCCAAGCCATGATTTCAGTTCATTTCTCAGAAATGGACAACAGAACGTGCAAGCTTATGCCGCCCATCACAATATGATTTCCTGAATAATTTTGGTTTTGTTAGCATCACTTTCCACTTCAACTTTAACAGCTTATATTGTGATAACAACACAATGCAAAGACAACATACTGATGTTATAAATCTGAAATAAAAACAGAAAAACCTGCGAACAGCAATTCGGGGCAGCATCAGTGGAGAGGGAGAGAGCCATGTGCTAGCTTTCAAAAGAGAACACTCATGTTTACCTTGTTGCACCAGGTGCAGAGATCCTAGTGTGGTAAGCTTCTCCCACTTGAAGTCAATATCAAAACTCAGAGATGAAATTTCCATAGTGTTTTTTTTGTTGAGCTTCCTTTAACAACCATGAGAGTGCATCCCAGACCTGTATTCTCATTGGAGGTTTGTTTGATAATTAAACATGTATCAGACATTCTCGTTGTATGGTCAGCCCAACTCAGCTTCCAAAGTCCGTTCGTGTGAAAGCTGTTGAATGTCTTGGAAAGTTGCTGGTAGACAGTCTAAGTCTAACATGAGAAGAGAGCATGGTAGGTAGAATCCTCAGTGGACTTACTCCTCTCGCCACAGACAAATGTTTAAAGCTTGCTGATGGCTACACTTACATTGGTAATTCCTGTATTTGTCACTATCAATATATACAGCTTGTGAGAGCATGCTTGAGATGTGAACATGTCCACTGCATGTATGTTCTATCCATGAATGAAACCTTGAGCCAGAGATATTGCTTTCCTGGATTAGGTTGGTAAAAGATCAACTAGGAGAAAGTGAGGACTGCAGATGCTGGAGTACCAGAGTTGAAAAATGTGGTGCTGGAAAACACAGCACCTCCTGTGCCTCGGATGCTGCCTGGCCTGCTGTGTTTTTCCAGCACCACATTTTTCAACTTAGGTTGGTAAAAGACTACACTTTTCTTCATGATGATCATAAGACTGAAACTATTGCATGCTTTGGAAAACATATGCATGCTACATTGCATTCTCAGCTCTGAATCTTCAACTTGTGCATCAACATGGGCAAACAGGAAATTGTGAAGCATAACCTTGTCAGCTTTGCCTGGTGTCATCTCAGAGTGAGCAGATTTCCATCCATGCAATACTTAATGTCTGGACCACGACTATGAATGGCATCAGAGAGCATCAGAGATGGTTAATGTTAGCCCTATTTAACTCCATTAGTGGCTGGGAATTGGTCAGAAGATTCACTGTGATCTAGGATATGTATGAGCATGCCTTCATGGAACTGTCAACAATTATGATGATGATGATGAACTATGACAATTAGAATTGTTAGGTTTTGACCGGTTTGGACATGATGGGCTGAAGTGCCTTTTTCAGTTTTGTGGATTTCTATGACTCTATGATTTTCATAGAGGAACCGTCTGTTTTCATTAGCTTCCAGGTGAATCACCACAAGTCACCTTTAATTCGGCTACTTATGAAGAAATCTCACAGATAATCAAATGCTGAAGCAATAATTTAAACTTTATTCAGACCCCTCAAGTAAGCAAGTATAAACCTGTGACCCAACTTAGCTATTACTTGATTAATGGTGAAATCTGGCCAATTTTCAACTAAAAGTCATCTGTCTCTGGAATTTTCCAGGGTTCAGTCCTTCTGCAGTGTTGTTCTTTGAAGTTCTGCTGTTAAGTTGTTCTGGCATTGGATTCTTATACAATTTTCTCTCTTCCAAGTTTGCAATGTGACCTTATAACTATCCTTTTGATTCTTTCATTCACAACATTGATTATGCTTTTCGTGAATTCAAGTCTGCAGCTTGCCTTCTTATCAAAAATAACTCCTTTGCTCCTTGTTACATTCGGAGTTAGCTGTTCGTTTAAAGCACAGCTTTCTTCTACAATTAACCCCTTTGCCTCAGAACTTTACTTCTGCAGGCAGGTCTAATTGCCCATTTGTCATGAAGCATCAGATTATCAAATAAGTCTTATCTTCCCTATCCCAGGAAACAGCTTGTTTATGTTGTTTTTGTGTCACCTTTTTCCCAGGGATGTTTAATTCACGTCTTGTTATAACTCATTTTATAACAGTTCCTCATTGTTCCTTTCATCTCAAGAAGCACTTTATTCCAGAAAAAGAGTTATCTTTGTTTTGTTTTCCAATCCATGAACAGTTATTAAAATTCTGAAGTTGACATTATCACATCCTCAGAAATGACTGTGTCAAAGTTCTTGGTTAGGTAAACAAATGTGGTGCAAAAGTCCATATTCTGTTCTTGACATTTCTCCTGTAGCTGACTATCTACAAACATATCAGTGGTTATTCACCCTTTTCTGAAACTGCACTGAACCTTCAGCAGCAGATGATGTTGAGCTCTTGCACTGAGTGGTTCAGAAGGATTTGGGTGAATATTTTGCCAGTCAATGAAGGTGCATGATTTCATTGGAGAGATTCCACCACGTTTGTTATAAGATTGCTCAGTTGCTTTTCTTTTTGTACAGATGGACAATGGAGACATTGTCATATTATTGAGAGATTGTTTATTACTTTCTCATACACTGAAATAGTTCAGTGAGCTTCCTAACCAGATATTGATCTCCAGCCTTGTAGACTTCAACTGGGATAGCATGATAACCTCCAGTTTTTTCCACAATAGAATTTTGTTTTGCATTCATCATATCTAACAGCATGGAAGGGTTATCTGGAGAACATTTAATGATAACCTATGGCAGCCTGATGATTGCTGCTGCATTGATGAATGAAGGTCAGGAGAGGATGTGGTTAAAGTGCTCTGCCCATCTTTCTTTTTCTGTGAGCAGTGTTGATCCTTGGCAACAGATTGGTAAGGAACAAGAGGACTAGGGCCCATAGACAAGAGCATTACAAAATCTGTTCCAGTCTCAGCGCTATCTATATGAATGAAGTTCTTCTGCTTTTTGATTGAATAAAATGTCTTGCATGTCCCTGAGCTTCCATTGAACAATCCTGGGGATGATTTTGTAGGCTTTGTGCTTGGATAGTGATCACTTCTGATTGAAGTAAGTGGTGATGTTTCTCCTCTAGTCATTCCTGGATTATCATATAGTTTACATCAAACCAGGCTTGACGCTTACAAGAGGTTGGACTCAAGATATCTAGAACAATAGAGTACAATATATCGCTGAAGGCCTCCCAGTCATCCTCAATTCAATGCACACGAATGAGTCTCAGGTTTCTCTGTAACAGAATCCTTCATGACTATCTGCTTGAACCTTGAGTCATTGAGATGTGTCTGGACATTCAGGCTCTGAAGGCAGCCAGGAAGATGGAATTCGATAACCATAATTTAAATGTCAAGATGGCAGCCAGTCAGCAGTGCTCATGGTTTACATTCTTGCCTGTCTGTATATCCATATCCAGTAATGACATAGTTGCTTAAAGGATAATGTATAAAATTGGATGCATTCATAGAGTCATAACGCTGTACAGCATGAGTAGAGTAGCTTTTATTTGTTATTTCTATCATATACAATTGATACATTAAAACAAGACAGCGTTCCTCCAGGACTGAGGATGCTACATGGACAGCACAAACTACACACTCATATGTGGCATAAAGTGCGTAAGAAGTGCAAAACACGCAAGTTACAGTACAATAGAAGAATGATAAATAGCAGCGATTTGAAGTCGTGCAAAGAATTTCAGATGGGAAAGAGTCCGAACATACTGTGTTAAGGAGCCTGATGGCTTGGGGGACAACATTGTTGCACAATCTGGCCGTGAGAGACCAAATGCTCTGGTATCTTCTGCCAGATGGCAGGAGGGAGAAGAGTTTGAATGAGGGGTGTGTGGGGTCTTCTACAATGCCCTGAGCCTTTCAGATGCAGTGTGTGGTGTAAATGTCTGTAATGTAGGGAAGAGAGACCATGATGATCTTCTCAGCTGTCCTCACTATCCGTTGTGGGGTTCTACGATCCGAGACAGCGCAATTCCCGAACAAGGCAGTGATGCAGCAGCTCAGAGTACTCTCAATGAACCCTCTGTAGAATGTGGTGAGGATGGAGGGGAGACATTGATGTCCAGCAGAGAGTGATCGCTCCGTGCCTTCCTGAAGTCAACAACCATCTCTTTCATCTTATCCATGTTCAGTGACAAGTTGGTGGCTCTGCACCAGTCCGTTAACCGCTGCACCTCCTCTCTGTATGCTGACTTGGCGTTCGCGCTGATGAGACCCACTGCAGTCATATCATCAGCGAACCTGATGATATGATTCGACTGGATATCCTAGATTAATCTAGTCCCATTTGGTCCATATCCAGGTTAACCTTTCCTATTCATATACCCATTTAGATGGCTTTTAAATGTTTTAACTGTGTCTTTTTTTGTATCCAAAGTTCCAAAACAATGCAACAGCTTGTAAAACAGTAATTACAGCTCCTAGAATTTAAGGAAATCAGCTCCAACACAGAAATTACATCAAAAAAAGAGCAGCTCTTACAGTCCCAATTTTTTTCCCATCCTCCATCTTTGATTACATAGAATCCTCCATTCAAGGTGACTTGTTATAACTAAAAAGGTGGAATATCATGTTGCATGCATCTTTAGCAAATGGAAACGTTGCTCTTACAACTGCTAAACTTGTTTTTTTAAAACTCTTAACGTTCCCTTCTCCAAGGAAAACGCTTAAAATTTCTCCAAACTATCTAGGTAACTGAAGTTCCTCATCCCTGGAATCAACTTCATGAAACACGACAATATTTGGATGTGAATATAGGAGGAACGTTTACTAAGTTTGCAAATGACACCAGAATCGGTGGATAATGAAAAAAGGTTATCTCAAAGAAGAACAGGACCTTGATAAGGTGGGCATTTTGGTAAGGCAAATCAGGGCAGGATGTAATGGTACGGTCCTCAGGAATGTTGCTGAACAAAGAGACTTTGGGCTGCAGGCTCATAGTTCCTTGAAGGTTGAGTCACAAGAAGACAGGATGTTGAAGAAAATGTTTGGTATGCTTGCCTTTATTGGTCAGTGCATTAAGTTAAGATGTCACGTGGCGGCTGCACAGGACATTGGTTAGGCCACTTTTGGAATACTGCATCAAGTTTTGGTCTCCTTGCTATAGAAAAGATGTTATTGAACTTGAAACGGTGCAGAAATGATTTATAAAGGTGTTGCCAGGGTTGGAAGTTTTGACATACAGGGAGAGGCTGGAGCTATTTTCCCTAGAGTGTCTGAGGCTGATGGGTGATCTGATTGAAGTTTGAACTAATGAGGGGATAAATAGACAAGACCATTGGAGAGGGTAAATAAAGAAGGTCTTTTTCTGAAGGTTGGGGAGTCCTAAACTAGAGGATGTAGGTTTAATTTGTGAGGGAAACAATATAAAAGGGACCTAAGGGATACATTTTTCACGCAGACGGTGTTGTATGTATGGAATGAGCTGCCAGAGGAAATGGTGAGGCTGGTACAATTACAACATGTAAAAGGCATCAGGATGGGTATATGAATAGGAAGAGCTTAGAGGGATATGGGCCAAATGCTGGCAATTGATTAGATTAGCTTCCCCACAGTGTGGGAACAGGCCCTTCGGCCCAACCAGTCCATACCGACCTTCCGAAGAGTAACCCACCCACACCCATTTCCCTCTGACTATTGCACCTAATATTATGGGCATTTAGCACAACCAATTCACCTGACCTGCACATCTTTGGACTGTGGGAGGAAAGCGGACCACTCGGAGGAAACCCACGCAGATACAGGGAGAACATGCAAACTCCACACAGACAGTAATCCAAGGCTGGATTCAAACCTGAGACCCTGGTGCTGTGAGGCAGCAGTGCTAACCACTGAGCCACCGTGCCGCCCCTTGGCACAAGATGAATTTAGAATGTCTGGTTGGCATGGACAAGTTGAACCAATGGGTCTGTTTGACTCCTTGACTCTCATAGAACATGCAATTGAATAGCATCCAGCTCAGCATCCAATGAACAATTTCATTATTGTTACTATCGCTTTCCACTCCAACTTTAACAAGTCTTAATGTGATAGCAACATAATACAGAAGCAAAATACTGGTGTTGTAAATCTGAAATTTAAAAAACAGGAAACACTACAAACAGCAGAGAGAGAGAAAAAAACATGTGCTAGCTTTGAAAAGAGAACACACCCATCTTTATCTAGTTGCACCAGGAGCAGAGATCCTCGTGCGATGAACTTAGAGTCATAGAGATGTACAGCACAGAAACAGACCCTTCAGTCGCAGAGACATACAGCACAGAAACAGAACCTTTAGTCATAGAGTCATTGGGATGTGCAGCACAGAAACAGACCCTTTGCTCATCGAGTCATAGAGATATATAGCACAGAAACAGATCCTTCGGTCAAAGAGTCATAGAGATGTACAGTGCAGAAACAGACCCTTCTGTCATTGAGTCATAGAAATGTACAGCACAGAAACAGACCCTTTGGTCATAGAGTCAGAGAGATGTACTGCACACAAACAGATCCTTCAGTCATAGAGTCATAGAGATGTACAACCCAGAAAGTGATCCTTTGGTCATAGAATCATGGAGATGTACAGCATGGAAACAGACCTCTCAGTCATAGAGTCATAGAGATGTACAGCTGGAAACAGAACCTTTGATCATAGAGTCATAGGGATGTACAGCACAGAAACAAATCCCACGGTCAAATGCAAGGGGCCTAACATGGAAGGCAGATGAACTCAGGGCATGGTTAGGAACATGGGACTGAGATATCATAGCAATTATGGAAACGTGTCTCAGGGATGGACAGGGCTGGCAGCTTAATGTTCCAGGATTCAAATGCTCTAGGAAGGATAGAAAGGGAGGCAAGAGAGGAGGGGGAGTGGCATTTTTGATAAGCGATAGCATTACTGCTGTGCTGAGGGAGGATATTCCCGGAAATACATTCAGGGAAGTTATTTGGGTGGAACTGAGAAATAGGAAAGGCATGATAACCTTATTGGGATTGTATTATAGACCCCCTAACAGTCAGAGGGAAATTGTGAAACAAATTTGTAAAGAGATCTCAGTTATCTGTAAGAATAATAGGGTGGTTATGGTAGGGGATTTTAACTTTCCAAACATAGACTGGGACTGCCACAGTGTTACGGGTTTAGATGGAGAGGAATTTGTTAAGTGTGCACAAGAAAACTTTCTGATTCTGTATGTCAATGTACCTCCTAGAGAAGGTGCAAAACTTGACCTACTCTTGGGAAATAAGGCATGCAGGGTGACTGAGGTGTCAGTGGGGGAGCACTTTGAGGCCAGTGACCATAATTGTATTAGTTTTAAAATAGTGATGGAAAAGGATAGACCAGATCAAAAAGTTGAAGTTCTAATTTGGAGAAAGGCCAATTTTGACGGTATTAGGCAAGAACTTTCAAAAGCTGATTGAGGGCAGATGTTCGCAGGTAAAGGGACAGCTGGAAAATGGGAAGCCTTCAGAAATTAGATAACGAGGGTACAGAGAAAGTATATTCCTGTCAGGGTGAGGGGAAGGCTGGTAGGTGTAGTGAATGCTGGATGACTAAAGAAATTGAGGGTTTGGTTGAGAAAAAGAAGGAAGCATATGTCAGGTATAGACGGGATAGGTTGAGTGAATCCTTAGAAGAGTATAAAAGCAGTAGGACTATAATTAAGAGGGAAATCAGGAGGGCAAAAAAGGGGATATGAGATAGCTTTCGTAAATAGGGTTAAGGAAAATCCAAAGGGTTTTATAAATACATTAAGGACAAAAAGGTAATGCAGTGAGAACTCTCCAGTTGGCAACAGAATTGGCTCTAAAGGTGGAAGACAGAGGGTGGTGGTGGAGGGTTGTTTTTCAGACTAGAGGAGTGCCACAAGAATCTGTGCTGGGTCCACTACTTTTCATCATTTATATAAATGATTTGGATGTGAGCATAAGAGGTATAATTAGTAAGTTTGTAGATGACACCAAAATAGGAAGTGGATGTGGACAGTGAAGAAAGTTACCTCAGATTATAATGGGATGTTGATCATGTGGGCCAATGGGCTGAGAAGTAGCAGATTCGAGTTTAATTTCGGTAAATGTGAGGTGTTGCATTTTGGGAAAGCAAATCTTAGCAGGACTTGTACACTTAATGGTAAGGTCTTGAACAAAGAGACTTTGAAGTGCAGGTTCATAGCTCTTTGAAAGTAGAGTCGCAGGTAGATAGGATAGTGAAGAAGGCATTTGGTATGCTTTCCTTTATTGGTCAGAGTATTGAGTACAGGAGTTGGGAGATCATGTTGCACTGTATAGGACACTGGTTAGGCCACTGTTGGAATATTGCTTGCAATTCTATCGGAAGGAGGTTGTGAAACTTGAAAGGGTTCAGAAAAGATTTACAAGGATGTTGCCAGGATTAGAGGGTCTCTACCCCACCGGCCATCTCTGCTCCGTGAGGACCTCTACCGTGCTGCCATCTCTGCTCAGTGAAGGCCTCTACCGTGCTGCCATCTCTGCTCTGTGAGGGCCTCTACCCCACTGCCATCTCTGCTCAGTGAAGGCCTCTACCCCGCCGGCCATGTCTGCTCAGTGAGGGCTTCTACCCCACTGCCATCTCTGCTCAGTGAAGGCCTCTACCCCACTGCCATCTCTGCTCAGTGAAGGCCTCTACCGTGCTGCCATCTCTGCTCTGTGAGGGCCTCTACCCCACTGCCATCTCTGCTCAGTGAAGGCCTCTACCCTGCCGGCCATGTCTGCTCAGTGAGGGCTTCTACCCCACTGCCATCTCTGCTCTGTAAGGGTATCCAGATGCTGGCCATCTCTGCCCCACAGGGGCCTTAACACCACTAACCATCTTCATGAGAGCCTCAGGCCACTGGTCATCCCTGCTCCGCAGGGGCCTCCTGGTTGCTGACCATCCCTGCACCGCTTGGCTCTCTAGAATGCTCTTCTCCATTCCTCCTGCCCTGGAGAGAAAACCAAGGGAGTAAAAGAGGGGTAAAAAGAGAAGAAATTGAGAAATAAATGGAAGGAGCTGAGGAGCTCCAGTTGGAGTTTTCTACTCCGTTGCCATATTGACCGATATTCTCCAGGAGAAATGTCAAGACCAGAACGTGTGCCTCTGCACCATCTTTGTAGACCTGACCAAGACATTTGACATAGTCAGCTGTGAGGAATTTGCAAGCAAGTACAAAAAAATAGATTGCTTAAGAAAGTCATCATCGTTGTTGGCCAGGTTCATGATAGCATGATCACACATGTCCTTGATGATAGTCTGATAAAAGCAATGAAGTCTCAGTAAGTTGTGAGGTTTTTTGTAGTTGAATTGTCAGGAAATTCCAAGTAAACATAAAGTGGAACAGTTGGGGGATAGTCCTTCTGGGTATAATTACCTTGTTGGCATAAAGCTGATACATTGGAAACAATCTTCAGTCAGAAGTGCCAAGTGAATTATCTATCTCAGGCTCTTCCAGTGGTCCCCAGCATCACAGTTACCAGTCTCTAGCCAATTTGATTCACTCCATGTGATATCAAGAAATGGCTGGAGGCACTGGATACTGCAAAGGCAATGGGCCCTGATAACATTCCGGCAAAAGTACTGAAGATGTTTGCTCCAGAACATGCCGCTTCCCTAGCCAAGCTCTTCCAATACAGATACAACACTGGCATCTACCTGACAATGTGGAAAATTGCCCAGGTATGTCCTGTACACAAACAGCAGAACAAATCCAAAACCACCAATCACCTCCCAATCAGTCAACTCTCCATCATCAGTAAAGTGATGGAAGGGGTCATCAACAGTGCTATCAAGTAACACCTGCTCAGCAACAATTTGCTCAGTGACACCCAGTGTGGGTTTCACCAGGGTCACTCAGCTCCTTATCTCATTACAACCTTGGTTCAAACATGGACAAAAGAGCTGAATTCCAGAGATGAGGTGAGAGTAACAGCCCTTGACATCAAGGCCACATTTGACTGAGTATGGCTTCAAGGAGCCCTGGCAAAACTGGAATCAATGGGTATCAGAGGCAAACACTCCACTGATTAGAGTCATACCTGACACAAAGGAACCTGACACGTTCTGGTTGTGAAGGGTCAGTCATCTCAGCTCCAGGACATCTCAGGATAGTATCCTAGGCCCAACAATCTTCAGCTGCTTCATCAATGACCTTCCCTCTGTCATAAGGTCAGAAGTGGGGATGATTGCACAGTGTTCAGCACCATTCATGACTCCTCAGATACTGAACCAGTCCATGCTCAAATGCAACAAGATCTGGTCAATATCCAGGCTTGGGCTGACAAGTGACACATAAATGTGAGATAATGACCATCAACAATAAAAGACATTCGAACCAATGCCCCTTGATGTTCAACGGTATTACCATCCCCACTATCACCATCCTTGGGGTTACCATTGACCAGAAACTCAACTCGACGCACTACATAAATACTGTGGATACAAGACCATGTCAGAGACTATGGATACTGTGGTGAGTAACTCATCTCTTGACACCCTAAGTCTATCCACCATCTACAAGGCACAAGTCAGGAGTGTGATGGAATACTCCCACTTACCTGAATGGGTGCAGCTCCAACAACACTCAAGCAGCTTGACACCATCCAGGACAAAGCAACCTGCTTTATTGACACCACATCTAAAAACATTTAATCCCTCTACCACCGGTGCTCAGTAGCAGCAGGATGTACTATCTACAAGATGCACCACAGGAAGTCACCAAAGATGATTTTGAAGCTAGTGCTTCCAATTAAACCTGTTGGACTATAACCTGGTGTTGTGTGATTTTAAACTTTGTACACCCCGGTCCAACACCAGCACCTCCAAATGATAAGTATTTAGTGTTTATCTAGCTGGCTGCATCTGAGGACAGCGATGAGTCTTCAGAGGCCTAGCCTGTGCAGCTCTGATGGTGAATTCAAAGATCTTCTTCCAAAGGAAGGTTGGGCTGTGTGTTGTAGCTTTCCACAATCTTAGAGTTTTTGAGACAGCAACAGCCTTTGTAATCAAGTGGGCCATTCAAGTCTAACAATACTATGATTTACTTTCAGCAAAGGAAATCAACTTTCAAGTCACTGTAGCCAAGTTAAAGTGGAAGGCAAGTCAGCTAATGTAAAATAGTCTTGTTTTATTGTTACTTCATCTTTAACAAAGGGAATTCTGAATTTCACAGGTAGCTATGATTGTTCGTATTTTAACTGAGAATTTGCTTGAGCTCATAGTCTGCCTGGAGCTGTTACAGCTAAAGTCACACCTTTTATGCAGCCAGCCATCTGAAAAGCTGTTGTGACAATTTATTAAAATAGTTAAGATTTCTATATTTTTATGCCTGGACTCTGGTCATTAATTCCTAGTTTTCTTTGTTCTGCATCTGTTTTTACTCATTTGCAGGATGTTGGCGTTATTAGCTGGATCAACCGTTATTGCCATCTGTAGCTGCCCTTGAAAAGGTGATGGAGAGCTGCCATCTTGAATTACTACAGTCCATTTTCTGTAGGTAGATCCACAATGCCATTAGAGAAGAAGCTCCAGGAATTTAACCCAGTGACTTTGAAGCAAGGTACTACCAAGTCAGATAAAATTAGTAGGTTGGAAAGGAATTTGGAGAATCTGCTCCCTTCTTCTAAATTCTTGTTATTCCCTCTATTGCTTGACTGTTCATTCTTATTTGATGTCCCATTAACTCGGTGCATCCTTTATATTATGCCTAAATGATTTTAATTTCAGTTCAATATTATTATAACAAGCAAAAGAAAATAATAACTCATTGAAATTGGGGGAATGAAAGACAACTTGATTGAAACATGCGAGAGTCTTAAGGGACTTGACAGGGTAGATGCAGAAAGATTGTTTCCCTTTGTAAAACAGTCTAGGAGCTGAGTTTATAATTTCAGAATAAGAGGTCACATTTAAAACAGAGGTGAGGGAGATTTTATTCTTTCAGAGTGTACTGAATCTGTGAAATTCTTTACCCAAGAGGACTGTTGAGACCGGTTATTAAGAATATTAAAGGCTGAGATTGACAGATTTTTCATTACTAAGGGAATCAAGGGGTGAGGGGATAAAGCAGGAAAATGGAGTTGAGGATTATCAGATCAGCTACTGTCTTGTTGAATGGCGGTGCAGAGTCGATGGGCTGAATGGCCAACTTCTGTACTATGTCATAATTCAGCATCTGTGTACTAACTAATGTCATTGCAAAAATAATTTTACGAACATGGAGAAAAGTTATTGATTGTATTGTAAACATCAATACAAAATAAAAACTTAGCATGAACTTTTTATAAATTTGCTGTTTTCTTCCTTACTGTCTACAACTTTCAGAGCTCAATCTTTAATATTTTCAGAATTTCTGAGCTGATATGAAGTTATTTTTGATCAATCTTCCAGATTGTTTATGTATATTATAGCTTCTGGACACTATCTTCTAAATGATGCGCCACCCCACCTTCAGCTATTTGTTAATGTTTCCCCACAATTACTGTTCACAATACAACAGAATTAATACAATATACTGCCATATATGTCCCACAAAAAAACAAGTGCTTGGTTATTTCTTGACATTGGTTTTTTGAGAGTACTAAGTACAAATTATATTGATATGATAAACATAATGAGAGACCATGATGAACATCTGATTGGTAAATTTTATTCATTTGAGATCCTAAGCTATTCTCTCACAAAATCCATATGATGTCATCATAATAGGTGTGCCTATTGTCCCTACTCAGTATTACTACACTTATACGCTGTACAACACTCGCTGGACATCCATTCTCCCAAGATTGAAGTACATTTCTGTGCCAAATCTGGATCCAATGGTGACCTCCAAATGCAGCATTGTTCTTTTTTGTGTTTTGTCCTGGATCCAATTCTGACCACCTCCAGGACCTTCTCATTGACCTAGCTCTATCATTGCATCCTCCCACACTCTAAATTTCAAAGAGCTTCTGGAATTAAGATACCCACAACATTTCCTCTCTCTCTCTCTCTCTCTCTCTCTCCCTCAATGCATCAACTTTTCATTCTCAGTAATTTAACCTGCATCTCAGTTTGTGTTATTTTTCATCGAAATTCACAGCTATTCTATCCTGTCTTACTCTCTCCCTCCATATAAACTTCCCAATCCATTCTGGCCCATTCAGGGGAGGGGTTGCGGTGGTGGTAATGACTCTGGAGTAGTAACCTCGAACTCCCGTATAATGTTCCAGGGACATAGGTTTGAGTACCGCCATAGCAGATGGTGAAATTTGAATTCAACAAAAGTCTGGAATAAAAGCTAGCCTAATGGTGACACTATTGATTGACATAAAAACTCATCTGCTTTATCAAGGTCCTTTAGGAAAGGAAATCTGGCGTTCTTGCCTATATATGACTCCAGGCACAGAGTCATGTGCTTAACTCTTAACAGCCCTCTGGGCAATTAGGGATCAGCAATAAATGCTGGCCTAGTCAGTGATCATTAAATCCTAACCAAAGTATAGGGCAGGCAACTTCCTTCCCCCTCCAGTGAGAATGCTCGCTGATCAATCATAAATTAAGTATTTCGTAATTATCTAGCCGACTCCATCTGAGGAGAGCAGTGAGTATTCAGAGGCTTAGCCTGTGCAGCTATGAACAGCTGCACCAACAATTAGGTCTTTTCACCAAGTGGAAATCAGGGAATTGTGTGGTGTGGATCATGGTGGCGAGTGTCTGAAATATTGGCAAGGATTGGCTTTCAGTAGTCACCCTTCTGCCCAACTTCCTCCAACCTGAGAATGGCTGCCAAACCCCACCCAATCTGCCAGGCAGATTGTCCTTGGGGAGGCAGCCTTTTTTTATCATCTGTCAAAAATCAGCCAAGTGGTGGCTTGAGACCCTTAAGCAGTTGTTTATTGACCATTTAAGGGTCTTAAATGGTCATGAGTTGACATTGTGGCCCATCTTCTTTATCAAAATTTAATTGCTGAAGTGAACCAAGGTTCATGTTCCCCACTGGGAAGTTTGCCTTATCTACCACCTTCCTCGCCACCTCCAAGGAAAGGAAAATCACATCCATCATATGAAGTGGGACATGGACAACATGGACTTAATGTGCACAAGTTTATATAAGATGGAAACTTGGCCCAAAACACAATGGAACAAAGGCTAATAAAGACATGGATGAGGATTTGAGAACCAGATGTAGGGCCCAGTTGGCTCATAGAAATAATGTGAAAATAATGGTGGAGTGATGTGATTAGAAGCACAATTTGGAAACAAATAGGATCAAACTTTCATTAAAAAAAGGCCTGGAAGAAGGTCACTCAGTCCATTGAGTCTATTCCACCATTCAATAAGCTCATATTGACCTGATTGTGGCCTTAATCCATTTTCCTGTTATTCCCGATAATGCTTGACTCGGTATCAATCAAATTCTGACTAACTGACTAATTCATCCTTAAATCTATTCATCGACCCACACTTGATTGCTCTCTGTAGAATAGAATTCTAAAACTTAATGAAGCTCTGAGTGAAAAAAATTCTTCCTCAATTCCATATTAAATGGAAGAATTCCTTATTTTTAAGCATTCCATTTACATTCCTAATTAAATGCTGTACCTAAGGCTATTGTTTTGTGATTTCTGTGCACCCAGATATTGTTTTAATGTTGCAGGTCACAATCTCTCTCCATTTAAATAATCTGCTTTTCCATTCTTCCTGCCAAAATGGTCAACGTCACATTTTCCCTCATTATACTCCGTCTGTCAAATAACCATTCACCCAATAATCTATTTATATCCCTTTGGAGACTCAATAACTTGTTTTTCTTTCCTTTTTGTATGATCAGCACATACAGTTGGAAACTATACATCAGCCCCTTCTTCGAAGGTCTTAAATAGTTGAGGCCGTAGCACTGATCCTTGTGGCACTTCATTAGATATGATTTGCCAACTGAAATGATCCGTTTATCCTGACTCTGTTTCCTATTAGTTAGCTAATCCTTTATTCATGCTAATAGATCAACTCCAATACACCATGACCTATCGCCCAATGCAGGAATTTTCTTTGTGGCACTTTAGTGACATCTCTGCTGAAGTTACTTAATGTGTCCCAGGGCCCACCATCTTCAGCTGCTTCATCAATGACTTTTCCCTCCATGATACGGTCAGAAATGGGGATGTTCGCCGATGATTGCATTATGTTCAGCACCATTTGCAACTCCTCAGATACTGAAGCAATCCATATCCAAATGCAGCAAGACCTGGCTTGGACTGAAAGGAAGCAAGTAACATCCTTGCCACACAAGTGCCAGGCAATAGCCATCTCCAATAAGAGACATTCTAACTACCATCCTTTGACATTGCCATCATTGCATCCCCAATGATCAACCTCCTGGGTGTTACTATTGACCAGAAATGAAACTAGACTTGTCATAAAAATACAATGACCACAACAGCAGGTCAGAGGCTGGGAATACTGCAAGGATTAATCCACCTGTTGACTTCCCAAAGCCTGTCTAACACCTACAAGATACAAGTCAGGAGTGTGATAGAATACTCCCCACTGGCCTGGATGGGTGCAGCTTCAGCAACACTCAAGAAGCTTGACACCATCCAGGCCAAAGCAGCCCAACTGATTGGCTCACATCCACAAATATTCGCCCCCTCCACTTCTGATAATCAGTCACAGCATTGTGTGCCATCTACAAGATGCATTGTAGAAATTTATCAAAGATCCTGAGACAGTACCTTCCAAACCCATGACCACTTCCATCTAGAAGGACAAGAGCAAAAAATCTTGGGAATACCACCACCTGCAAATTTCACTCCAAGCCACTCACCATCCTGACTTGGAAATATATGGTCATTCCTTCAATGTCATTGGGTCAAAGTCCTGGAATTCCCACCCCAAAAGCATTGCGGGTCTACCTACAGCACAAAGGACTATCGCAGTTTAAGAAGGCAACTCAATACCACCTTCTCAAGGGCAACGGTGTGGACAATAGATACTGGCCCAGCCATCCGTGCCCATATCCGACAGATGAATTTAAAAAAACTTTCCTGAATGTGTTTTAAGAATCCAAATGCACTACACCTACTTTATCCATTCAACTTGTTACTTTCCCAGGAATTATAATAAATTGTCAAACACAATTTCCTTTGACAAAACCATCTATGCCTAATTGTATTTTAATATTTTAAATGTCTCACAACTATCTCATTTTAATGGACTCAAGAGTTTTCCCACTGACAGATTTTAGACTAGCTAGACTATTGGGTGGAATTTTCCCCTCGCCATTGCTGTGAGCAATGGCAAGAAAATTAGTAAATCTGAAGGGTGTGAGAAAACTCGATATTCAGAAAGTTTTTTGTGACTGTCCACTTAAACTCTAAATAACAACTTCAGAATTTTGCCATTGTGCATCCACTGTCTTATTTCTCGTGAATCTGTTTCTCTTTATGAGTCAACTTGCCTTATTTTTGCACCATTTTGAATTTTCCTCTCCATCCCTGAGAAAATAAGTGGAACAAATTCCCAACATGCAAGTCAGAGTGAGTATCTCATGGCTGCTGCTTGTCAGTTGCTTGTCCCAGTCATCATCCTGTGTCTTCAGCACAGTGTTGCTGCACGCTCCATGAACATCTTCCTTTTGGGCCCTACATCATTACAAGTCAGCAGAGGTAAACCACCATCATTATCCCTGCTCTTGCACCAATGTAATGGACTTCCTTTCAGGTCAGCCACATTTATTATATGTTTTAATGACTGATTTTTCAATCCAAATCTCAAATTTGTTTAACTGTTGTAGGGATTGTGCTTTAATAAAAATATAAAAGATCATAGTCATGATTTTTTTGACTGGTCTGTGGATGTAAAATTATATGAATGGAATTACTATAAATACATATAACACTTCCTGTCCTATAAACAGCTAGAATAGCCACTTTGTATTTGCTCTGACATCAATCTATCTGTGAATCACTTTGTTCCATGCCAATTGCCTTTGAATCTCTGCAATAAGTAATTTTAATGGCTTAGAGAGGTAAATGTAAAATTCCTGTGGTCATGGCCTAGCCTAATTTCTCGTGGTGGTTGAGAAATTTCTGCAAATCTGAAGCAAAAAAATTAATTGAAAATTCAATATACCTAAAGCTGATTGTTAGGCATTGCGTTTTTTGGGAAGGCTATTTATTTTTAATTGTTCACGGGATGCACATGTCACTGGTATTTATTGCCCATTCCTAATTGCCCTGCAAAAGGTGGTGGTGAGTTGTCTTTTGGAATCATTGCAGACCTTGTGGTGTGGGGATATAATATTTATAGTGCTGCTATGAAGGGAGTTCCAGGATTTTGACCTAGAGACGGTGAAGGAACAATTATACATTTCTAAGTCAGGAACATATGATTCTTGAAGGTGAATTTTCAAATGGAAGCCTTCCCAAGGTTCTATTACCACTGTCCCTCTTGTGGTCAAGGCTGTGGGTTTGGAACATGCTGAGTGACTGCAGTTCACCTTGTAGATTGGACATAAAGCTGACACTGTGTGTTGGTGAGGGTAGTGAATGTTGAACATGGTGAATGAGTGTCAGTAAAATGGCTTGTTTCAAGCTCTCTGAGTGGTGTTAGACTGCTACTTACGCAGGCAGGTTGACATTATACCATCACAGTCCTGACTAGAGTCTTGTAGATTGTGGACAGACACTGGAGAGATAAAAGATGAGTCTCTCACTGCAGAATTCCTAGCTTTTGAACTGCTGTTACAATTACAGTATTTATGTGGCTGGTCCAATGCAGTTTTGGGTCAATGGTAATGGGGGAAATTCAGTGATGGTAACATCATTGAATATGAAGGAGCAGTGGTTAGATTGTCTCTTAATGAAGACAGTCATTGCCTGGCATTTGCATAGCACAAGTGTTACTTGCCACTTTTCAGCCCAAGCCTGCATATTATCTAGGTCTTGTTGCATTTGAACATGGACTGCTTCAGTATTTGAGGATTTGCGAATGGTGCTGAACATTGTGTAATCATTGGCTAACATCCCCACTTCTGACCATATGATGGAGAAAAGATCATTGATGAAGCAGCAGAAGATGGTTGGACCTAGGGCACAACATTAAGAAACTCTTGCAGAGATGTCCTGGAGCTGAGATGACTGACCTCCCTACAAACATCCATCTTCCTATGTGCCAGGCATCACTCCAACCAGTGGATAATGTGTTTCCTCATTCCCATTGATTTCAACTTGTTCAAAACTCTCAAGTAATGGCAATCACTTTGCCTTTCCTTCTCTGTTCTTTTGCTATGTTCCATGCACTGTTCAATTGCTTGGATTGTTCACCTGCTGCCACCATCTGCCATGTGCTTTGGTTGGATTGCAGGAGAGGGTTTGCAAGAGTGAAGTCTGCAAACATTACTTTTTGTTTAAACATGGTAAGTACTAACTATGTCCAAGTCAAGACATCACCTCTTCTCCACCATGAAGTAATTATTGAAGGAGATCATTATATGATCTTACATCGTAACGATCACGTGGGCTATCTTATTCACATGCTCCCAGTAACTGATAAAATGAAATTTTCTGTATTTCTACACAATTTTGAATAGGTAAAGTTGCCTTGCCTTAAATCAAGTTTGAAATGCTAGCTTAGCTAACAACACCATTAATTAAGCAAAATAATTTGCAAGTTAGATGGCTGGCTCTTTAAATAGCACCAGTGGGTGAGGACATTTCCTGTTTCAGTTCAATGCATGTTCAGCCTTGAGTGACAAGGAATACAATCAGTGAACCTTCACAGTTGAAGTTTCAATTATATGCATCAAATTTGCTCAACACCTGTATAACATCATGATCTGGCCAGTTTGGAAGTTTCCATTACACATGCAGGATGCCCTTTCCAGTGTGGAGCACTGTGCATCCCACTTAGAGACTCCAGTTTCCAAAGTGCCACTGTTTTTAACCACAGCAGTATGACTGAAATTTCCCAGGTTGAAATTAATCAAAATTAGAAGATGCTGTTCATAATGATTTGGAGACCCCGGTGTTGGATTGGGGTGTACAAAGTTAGAAATCACTCAACACCAGGTTCATCAATCTTCACAATCACCTGATGAAGGAGCAGCACCCCAAAAGCTAGTGCTTCCAAATAAACCTGTTGGACTATAACCTGGTATTAGGAGAAAGTGAGGACTGCAGATGCTGGAGATCAGAGCTTAAAAATGTGTTGCTGAAAAAGCGCAGCAGGTCAGGCAGCATCAAAGGAACAGGAGAATCGACGTTTCGGGCATAAGGGCTTTTAAGCTATAACCTGGTGTTGTGTGATTTCTAATGCTGTTCATAATGTACACACTGTTGCTGTTCAAATTCATGGCTGTTGTAAAACATAAAGTATTCCACGTCCAAATTTGTTTTCTTTTGGTCAGGTTACTGCTTGAGTTGCTGTAATTGGATCGAGAGATTCACTTTGTTGAACTGAGTTTCTTTTTGCATTGAAAACATAGAAACATATAAAAGTAGGAACAAGAGAAGGCCATTTGACCTTTCAAGCCTGTTCTGCCATTCGATATGATCATTGTTGGTCATCTTACTTTGTAACTTTTCCCTGAACTTTGCCCCATACCTTTTGATCCCTTTAGCTCGAAGAACTATATCCATCTCCTTCTTGAAAATATTCATTGCTTTGTCTCAAATTACCAAAACCATTTATTGCTCAGTTGTTGTCAGAGAAGCTCATGTTTAGAAGCAAATTATAGCTGGCAATGAATATATATTTAAATGCTGTTTTCTTTCTCTCCCACCATACTTAACTATTTCAGTGTAATATATCTAAAACAAAATGAGTTAATACCAAGTCCAGCCAAGTTATAGAGTCATAGAGATGTACAGCATGGAAACAGACCCTTTGGTCCAACCCGTCCATGCCGACCAGATATCCCAACCCAATCTAGTTCCACCTGCCTGCACTTGGTCCATATCTCTCCAAACCCTTCCTATTCATATACCCATCCAAACGCCTTTTAAATGTTGCAATTGTACCAGCCTCCACCACATCCTCTGGCAGCTCATTTCATACACGTACCACCCTCTGCGTGAAAAAGTTGCCCTTTAGGTCTCTTTTATATCTTTCCCCTCTCACCCTAAACCTAGGCCCTCTAGTTCTGGACTCCCCGACCCCAGGGAAAAGACTTTGCCTATTTAGCCTATTCATGCCCCTCAAAATTTTGTAAACCTTTATAAGGTCACCCCATAGCCTCCGACGCTCCAGGGAAGACAGCCCCAGCATGTTCAGCCTCTCCCTGTAGCTCAGATCCTCCAACCCTGGCAACATCCTTGTAAGTCTTTTCTGAACCCTTTCAAGTTTCACAACATCCTTCCGGTAGGAAAGAGACCAGAATTGCACGCAATATTCCAACAGTGGCCTAACCAATGTCCTGTACAGCCACAACATGACCTCCCAACTCCTGTACTCAATACTCTGACCAATAAAGGAAAGCATACCAAACGCCTTCTTCACTATCCTATCTACCTGCGACTCCACTTTCAAGGAGCTATGAACCTGCACTCCAAGGTCTCTTTGTTCAGCAACACTCCCTAGGACCTTACCATTAAGTGTATAAGTCCTGCTAAGATTTGCTTTCCCAAAATGCAGCACCTCGCATTTATCTGAATTAAACTCCATCTGCCACTTCTCAGCCCATTGGCCCATCTGGTCAAGATCCTGTTGTAATCTGAGGTAACCCTCTTCGCTGTCCACTACACCTCCAATTTTGGTGTCACCTGCAAACTTACTAACTGTACCTCTTATGCTCACATCCAAATCATTTCTGTAAATGACAAAAAAGTAGAGGGCCCAGCACCGATCCTTGTGGCACTCCACTGGTCACAGGCCTCCAGTCTGAAAAATAATCCTCCACCACCACCCTCTGTCTTCTACCTTTGAGCTAGTTCTGTATCCAAATGGCTAGTTCTCCCTGTATTCCATGAGATCTAACCTTGTTAATCAGTCTCCCATGGGGAACCTTGTTGAACGCCTTACTGAAGTCCACATAGATCACATCTACTGTTCTGCCCTCATCAAATTTCTTTGTTACTTCATCAAAAAACTGAATCAAGTTTGTGAGACATGATTTCCCACGCACAAAGCCATGTTGACTATCCCGAATCAGTCCTTGCCTTTCCAAATACATGTTATTTGGAATTTCAAAAGATTTGTGCGTACACAATCTACTGGGCTGTGCAGTGCAGTGATATAATCAAGGAACAATTTGGTCATATATGCACAGAAACCAAATCATAATGTTATCTAACATTCACCATGTTAATCCAAACCAAAGACATATATGACAATTCAGTTGACATTTATAGAATTTCCCAACTTGTTATGTGTTCATTATGTCATAGATCTTATTATTAGTGTGATATGGCAGGCAAGGTGGCGAAGCCATGTGACCAACACAAAAGAGTTGGCTTGGTTTTCAAATTATTGTTGAGACAAAGAACTATAGAATCTTTGAGCACAAAAAGAGGAGTATGGCTGGTTCATTGTTGCACCGATTTAATACAAACCTCACTGTTCATTGTCATTCTGGAGCCCTGTATCTTTCTGTGATTCAAACTTTTTGTCTTTCCTCCTTTGAAAAGTTAAAATCAACTAATTCCTGTGGCAAAGCATTCCATATTCTGAACAATTGTCTGTGTATAGAAATATCTCCCCACCTTTTCATTTTCTTATAGTCAACTTAAATTTGTTAAAGTACATAATTATTCCCAATTCCCTCTATTAAAACCCTTCACAACTTATTTATTTTAGAGACATTACACTGAAAATTATTAAAATATCTCAAATTATTTCCCCACTATGTCACTTTTGATACTCTACTGGTGAATCCATTGCTTGAATGTATTTTATGTAATGCAAGTCTATTTCTGTCTGTATTGATGTTTTTTGATTGCACACTACACTTAAGAGAAACTGTCTATATGGTGTAAGTTATGTCAGTTTGTTTGTAAGCTGGGATTGGCAATCACAGAAAAAACACGTTGCAATATTAGTGGTTCAGATTCCCATGCCATTAACTGTGTTAATCTACATCCACAGATGCTGGCTGACACGCTGAGAATTTCCCGAATTTTCTGTTTTTATTCCATGACATTAGTTAGTCTTCTTTCTGCACGTTACAACTCCAAAATATTTTGCTGAGAAAATTTATGGAACAGTGAGTTTAAAATAGTATTGGAGGGAAACAGGCTATTTGATAAACAAAAAGCACAAACAGTGTATACCCTTAACCAATGAAATTAAAAGATCAAGAAATAAAGGTCTGAAAAAGGGTGAATTTAAGCAAGTGAATTCAATGTTAATTCAGACTCAGAAATTGATATCAAGAGAGGAAAATAATGACTGGAATGACCAACAACTTACAACTGAAGGAATGAGAAACTACACTTGCATTTGTTCAATTTTGGGAGAAGAGGTTGAGTGAGGTTGCAAACAATTGCCATGTAGTTAAAAAAGCAATAGATTACTCAGCATAACTCCTCAGATGAGTTTAATTGACAATAAAATTACAAATGAAACAGTCTTGTGAAAATCACAGAGAAGTTAGTGCAATATGGCATTTGATAAAACAATAACGTTTGCATTCTGGTCAGTCGAAATTCAAAGAATATTTCTTCTACACCATCATTTGTTGTGGCCAGTTTGCATATTCAAGCTATTGACATTGTTTAATGTGCCAGGATAATGCACAAAGATTAACATATGTTAGTGTGAATAACATATAGAATTATGTCAATAAAGAACCAAGACATTTACTTATATAAATGCAGATAGTTACAGGCATCTAATTCTAATTATGGTATAATATTCTTTGTGTGAATGATCAAGGAGGGGCTGAGTTTTGTCGTGTTCCAATTCCTTGCCTTATTGCAGCTGAGATATTAGGATGAGCCAGCCAAAGAAGTTATTTTTTTTTCTTTTTTTTATTTTTCTTTGTTTTAAATTACACAGTGAAAGACACAAGGTGCACAAACCTTTATTCAAATTTCCACCACCAGGAAGAAAGGAAACACCCGAGTGGCCAGTGGCACCAAAGAAGTTACTAGCTGTTAAGAGCCATTTCATGGCCAGTTAGATGCTAACAGGCTGGAGGCAGGATTTCCACCCTGCAGCAACAGGTAGCTATTGGAATAAGGTCTGCCAGGTGGACCTCATGGAATATGAGTTCCCCGATTGGGGCTTTTAATCCAGTCCTGTCAGGGAGCCTGGGCTAAGAGGTTCTGTTGACTCTGAGAGCTGACTTTGAGAAAGACAGACCAGGGTGAAGTACAGTGCATGTGCAAATAAAGACTGATGTGTGACGGGATTACAACCTCTATGGAGTTATTTCAAAACAGGGAGTCCTCGCTCAGCCACTTATCAGCCAGTCAGAGCCTGGCAGCTCCAGATTTAAATGTGAGTAAAGATATTGGAGATGTATTTGGGTCCCAAGCTGAAAGTCTCTGAGAAGGAGGATGATTGTGTAGGGGCTGAGTTTTGATGGAGAGAACAAACTGGAGAGAGAAATTAATGGGACGGGGTGGGGGGGGGTCCCCTCTGATGTATGTGGGAACTTGTAAAAGTGAGGCCAACTCCTGCCCACCACCAGCCCACACAGACAAATTTATGGTGATACCACTTCCCATTACAAGGTAAACACTGGCAGCATCACATTGAAGCCCTCAAGTGGAAATAAATTGCCAAATTAACGGACTCAATTGGCTCAGTTGGGAGTTGGGGATTGGTGTGTGAGTGGCAGCCAGTGTGGATTTACCGAGATCTGTCCACTTTATAAACCCCATTGATGAGCAGTATAAAATCCCAAGGTTCCTACCATAATTCCAGCAAACTCACAAAAAGGGAATTCCAATGAAACTCCTGACCACACTTAGACTTGTTTCAGTTATGGCACATGGGGAAACAACACAGCTAGCCATTATCAAAGATCAGTAATCCATTTGACGTTGATAAAGGAAAAATATAACTTCAATTTTTTTTTCAAGAATGAGCCTGGATAAAGGGATCCTCTCAAATCATGTCGGTACAAAAACATTATTCTTAGCCTTAGATAATGAACAACTCCCACTTGAAAATGTCATGAATTCTGCCTCCATTTATATTCTGGCAATACTACAAAAAACTAAATTATCATTTCTCTAATAACAGAATCAGTCTGTGCAATGGCTTCACTCACAGAAATATATAAAATAGGAGCAAGAGTAGGCCACTCAGCCCTCTGAACCTGCTGCACCATTCAATATGATCATGGCTGATCATTCAAATCAGTATCCGGTTCCTGATTTCTCATATACTCTTTGATCCCTTTTGTCCTTCTTGAAAAGATTCAATGTTTTGCCCTCAATCATTTTCTGCAGCAGAGAATTTCACAGGGTTTCCACTCTCTGAGTAAAGAAATTTCTCCTCCTCTAGGTCCTAAATGGCCGACCCTGTATCCTTCGGCTGATGCTGCCCATGGGGATGCTCCCAGACATGCTGAGACTTTCCAGCAATTTCTGTTTTTGTTGTGGTCCTTAGGCTGATCCCTGATTCTGGAAGGCAATTGAGTGAATGCTTGGAGATGTAAAGACTTAATGTAAAAATAATTAACGTACACTAATTTTCCATTTCAAGTAGCAGCTCTCAACATATTTGCTTATATCTAGTGTCTTCATGAAATACATAAATGTAATGAATGCTATTAAAATGTCAAGTTGAAAATTCCATATCAAAGAATCTATTCATGTTCACCTGTCAGTTTTTAAATTTTTGCAGGACAGTTGAAACACACTCTGTAATATGTTGATATGTCAATGGGAATCTCCAAGGCTGCACTGATTGTCATCGTACAAAATAGCTTTGTGTAGGTTGAATCTTCCATCAGATACATATGTTTACCATTTCCGTACAAGTAAGGACAACTTTTGTTATGAAAACAACTCTCTGGAATGCTGAGTTGATGTAAATTAGAAATGAGAGTGAAGGTCATGTCACAGGTTTGATGGAATGGCTTTTTATCTGAAATTAAACAGCGGGATACTCGTAAAAATGTTAGGGAAAGACCTGGAGAACAAATTACTTCACGACTGGACCCAACAGTTCAATATTTCTCTGGTAGCCTTCAGATTGTAGTGTGTGTTGTCTCTGAATATTATTTCCAAAATAAAATCTATATAACTTAGACTCTTACACTCAGAACCATCACAGTTGGCACAGCAGCAACCAGAGCCAAGCTGTTTTCTTCATCTGTATTAGTTTACAAGCATATTACATTTTTCTGATTACCTAAGAAAATAGTACTTAATAATGTTGGAAAAGTAGCTTTGCAAAACACAAACATAATCCCTTTATCCAGGCTCATCCTCATCATAGCAAAATGCAAAATACAAAAACTCAGGGTTTTTTTTCTGAGGATAAAAATGCTGACATTTTTGGTTGAGAAAAGGAAGATTGAAACTGCATACAAATTTTAAAAAAAATATGTACATCAGTTCTAGGCCCCATTGCAGCCTTGATCCAAACATGGAAAGGGGAACTAAATTCAGGACATTAGGTGAGAAAGACTGTCCTTGACACCAAGGCAGTGTTTTACTGAATACGCATCAAACAGCTCTAGAAAAACTGGCGTCAATGACAGTCAGAGGAAAACTCTCCATTGATAAGAATCATTTCTAACAGAAAGGAAGCTGGCAGTCATCATTGGAGTCCAACCTTCTCAGACTGAAGATCTCACTGGGGATGTCCCTCCAAGTAGTATCCGAAACCCAACCATCTTCAGCTACTTTCATCAATGACCATCTCTCCAGCTTTGTTTCAGAAAAGAGATGTTCACTAATAGTTACATAATGTTCAGCATTATTTGTGACTTCTCAGTTCATGCTCGTTTGCGATAAGACCATGTTTAGGCCATTAAGTGGCACTACTCTTGTGTCAGGCAATGACATCTCTAATAGGAGAGAACCTAATCATTTTCTCATAATATTCAATGGTTCTAGCATCACTGAAACCACACTATCAACATCCTGAGGTCATCATTGACCAGAAACTGTTCCTGTTGTTCAATTTTATGGAATAATCTTAAATACTAAACAGTTTACTTCTGTTCTTACGTCCTATTTTCCTACATGAGCTATTGGTGATAAACATTTTCGCACACCTACCTGCATTGAGTTGCCTTAGTAAGTTCCACATTTTAATAAAATTATCTGTTATGTACTTAATTTGATACAATATATTTTAATTTAAGTGACCAATGTATTCAAAAGGAAATTCTGATGCATATATTTAATTGTTATTGAAAAAAAAATCATCTGTTCTACTTATAAACATCCATAAGTTAATTTCATTTTATGCAACTATCTTCAGCATCCCGTATACAATTAACAATAAAAGGAGCAACAGAGAAAGGTTACTAGTCTTACATGGTAAATCACTGATACAATCATAGAAGCTAGGAAACTTCTAATATCTTCATAAACTATTTAATTGATTGTTAAATGCCAAATGAAAAACACCTCTTTCAAATCCTCCACCAGTTCTTCTGTTCTTACTCCAACAACAAGGAGCTCATAAACATGTTATTTCTAAGATTAAGAGCATCTGATCTTCAGCCACTTCCCCATTTTCCAAGCCCAATGGCCAATCTTTCTATAAAGCAATTCTGCAACATAGCTCTGACTCACATTTACTCACATTTACCTCTCCTTTCTCCTCTTTTCACCTCACACTCTGTCTAACACACACACACTCTGTCTCACACACTTTTGTCCATGAAATCCAGCTCCTAGTCCCTCAGTCCTCTGTGGTTCCTATGTTGGCTGATATTGTTAATTGTTTTCAAATTTAAATCTGTCATCATTGCTGCTCTGTTAATTGTTTTCAAATTTAGATCTGTCATCATTGCTGCTATGCACAAAAATCCAACAGTTGAGTACTCAGTTCTTGCAAACGACAGCCGAATCTGCAATTTCTTTTTTTAACCAAAGTCCTTGAAAGTATTGTCACCTCCTAAATGCATGTCCAAGTTTCCTAGAACTCCATATTTCAATCCCTGCAAAAATGTTTCTGCTTCTAACACAATACTGAAACAGGTATTGTCGATGACTCAAATGACTTCCTATGTAACTGTGATAAAATCAGACCATTCCTCCTCATCCTTTTATCTCATCTGCAGCATTTGACACACTTGACCATACTATCATCTTCCAATGTTTGCCAAAATCCAGTTTGGTGGGGCTGTACACACTGGTTTCATTCTCCATTATTGGCAAAGATCTGCGTTACAGGGTATATTAGCAACTCACATGGAAAGGCTGCCACAAGGACAATTTGCTCATGGTCAACTACCCGCCACATAGATTGGACCAGACTGCATCTCAGATGGCTCACTTGCTGTCTTAGCTCTTGCTTTCTCAGTGTTTACCTGTATGCTCATAGTATCATGTTTGACCTTGCCTGTTAAATCTGTTAGCGTGTTGGCACTTTAGCCAGAGCCAAAAACTATCAGTGCTGCTGTATTGAGATATCCTTTTCTTGCAGACACACAGTATAGATAGGCTGCTTATCATGCTTGACAGGAGGGATCTGTCTGCAGGTGGTGAAATCTTGCTGTATGACACCAGAATATCAACTAGGAGAAAGTGAGGACTGCAAATGCTGGGGAACAGAGCTTAAAAATGTGTTGCTGGAAAAGCGCAGCAGGTCAGGCAGCATCAAAGGAGAAGGAGAATCGACGTTTCGGGCATAAGCCCTTCTTCAGGAATGAGGAGGGTGTGCCAAGCAGGCTAAGAAAAAAGGTAGGGAGGAGGGACTTGGAGGAGGGGCGTTGGGAATGCGATAGGTGGAAGGAGGTTAAGGTGAGGGTGATAGGCCAGAGAGGGGGTGGGGGCGGAGAGGTTGGAAAGAAGATTGCAGGTCAAGAGGGCAGTGCTGAGTCTGAGGGCTGGGACTGAGAAAAGGTGGAGGAGAGGGGAAATGAGGAAGCTGGAGAAATCCGCATTCATCCCGTGTGGCTGGAGGGTTCTTAGGCGGAATATGAGTCACTCTTCCTCCAGGCGTTGTGTTGCCATGGTCTGGCGATGGAGGAGGCCAAGGACCTGCATGTCCTTGGCGGAGTGAGAGGGGGAGTTAAAGTTTTCAGCCACGGGGCGGTTGGGTTGGTTGGTTTTGGTATCCCAGAGGTGTTCTCTGAAACATTCCGCAAGTAGGCGGCTTGTCTCCCCAATCTATAGGAGGCCACAGCGGGTGCAGCAGATGCAGTAAATGATGTGTGTGGAGGTGCAGGTGAATTTCTGATGGGTATTGAAGGATCCCTTGGGGCCTTGGAGGGAAGTGAGGGGGGAGTTGTGGGTGCAAGTTTTGCATTTTTGCAGTTGCAGGGGAAGGTGCCGGGAGTGGAGGTTGGGTTGGTGGGGGGTGTGGATCTGACAAGGGAGTCATGGAGGGAGTGGTCTTTCTGGAACACTGATAGGGGTGGGGAGGGAAATATATCCTTGGTGGTGAGGTCCGTTTAGAGGTGGCGGAAATGACGAAGGATGATCCGATATACCTGGAGGTTGGTGGGGTGGTAGGTGAGAACCAGTGGGTATCTGTCCTGGTGGGGATTGGAGGGGCGGGGTTCAAGGGCGCCAGACCATGGCAACATGATGCCTGGAGGAAGACCAACTCATCTTCCGCCTAAGAACCCTCCAGCCACACGGGATGAATGCGGATTTCTCCAGCTTCCTCATTTCCCCTCCCCTCCACCTTTTCTCAGTCCCAGCCCTCAGACTCAGCACCGCCTTCTTGACCTGCAATCTTCTTCCCGACCTCTCCGCCCCCACCCACTCACCAGCCTATCACCCTCACCTTAACCTCCTTCCACATTCCCAACGCCCCTCCCCCAAGTCCCTCCTCTCTACCTTTTATCTTAGCCCGCTTGGCACACCCTCCTCATTCCTGAAGAAGGGCTTATGCCCGAAACGTCGATTCTCCTTCCCCTTTGATGCTGCCTGACCTGCTGCGCTTTTCCAGCAACACATTTCTAAACACCAGAATATCACCTAAAATTTGCAGCATGCAGCAGCTACCTGTGTGGCAAACATACTGCATGTTTATTCAAACAAATAGCCATGTCAGAAACCTGATATGGGATAATCCTTAGTTAAGGTGGAGGTTGGTGTTCGTTAGGGGGTCCCAATACCGTCAGTCATGGGCACAGTCTGCACACAGCCCAAGGCGTGGCCTTGGTTGGTTGTCGAATTGGTCAGCTGTTATATCTGACTACCCAATGAGTGGGTAATGGTCAGTTCTGTAAAAAAGGCATCTACAGTCAGGAAAATCATATATCAGTAGGGAACTGCAAACATAACAGTCAGGGTTTGGTCAATCATGTCTAAGGAATGCTTGTCAAAGGTGGTCAGATATCTGGGTGATCACAGTCCTGTGGATCATGATGTAGAGAAGTGTGCAAGAGGGAGGGGCCTGTAGGGGCAGCAGGATCAGCTGCCAAAAAGGGCGGAAGAGTCAAGGTTAATGCAGGGAAAGGGCTACAGAGAAAGTGTAAGAGGTATTCAAACTGTATGTGTGGACACGTAAGTGAAAAAGCATGGGGTGGTATGGTAGGCTATAGAACGGATGATCTTTGGCAATTTCCACCATGATGTCCTCCACAGCAGTAGCATAGAGCATCACAGTAGGCATCATTAAAATGCAATGTGTTCAGGGAGGACAGTTAGAGGCGAGGTCTCCACATGGATAGGGTTGGTGGAAATGGGTTAGAGATGCTCACTTAAAACTAAGATTAGTTGACTTTTTTTTCTGTTAGAGTGTTGTTGTAAGCCTTTGAAACTCTCTTCCTCAAAATGGTGGTGAAATCAGAGTCCTTGAATATTTTTAAGGCAGTGGCAGGAAGATTCTTGCTAAGCAAGACTATGTAAGGTAATCGAGGCAGGTAGAAATGTGAATTCAAAGCTCCATTCAGATCAGCCATGATTTTACTGAATGGTGGAACAAACTCAAGGGGCTGAATGGCCTACGCATACTGCTAATACTTATGTTCATATGGAACATCTAGCTCAACCTCATTGTCACCTCTCTTGAATCCTCAACTATTACAAACCTGCCAGGTTTTTTCTCAGGGTGAAGGGATCAAGTACATGGGGACACAGGATCAAGGTGCTGGGTGTTAGGGGGACTTTAAAAGAGATGTGTGAAACACGTTTTTCACACAAAGGATAGTGAGTGCCTGGAACGCGCTGCCAGAGGAGTTGGTTGAAGCAGACATAATAGCAGCATTGAAGAAGCACCTGGATGAATACCTGAATAGGAAGGGAATAGAGGAATATGGATCCTGTAAGTGAAGACAGTTTTAGAATGGAAGAGCAAAATGTGTTGGCTCAGGCTTGAAGGGCCGATGGGCCTAGTCCTGTGCTGTGTTGTTCTTTGTTCTAGCAAACTGCTTATCCAGTACTGGATGAGCAAAAGGTTTCTCCAATTAAATATCTGGAAACTCAAAATTTATACACACAAGCTCAATTGCCGAGAGACTGATTGTATCCCTCTCTCTGGTACTCAGGCTGTTTCCATTGCTGGTATTATTTTTGATTTTAGGATGATTTTCTGGTTATACATTCACACCATCACTAAGACAATTTATTTCCATGTCTGTATCATCACAAGACTTCATTCCTGGCTCAGTTTATCTGCTATTGAAAACCTTTCCCATGCCTTCATTACCACTAGACCCAACTATTCCAATTCACACCTGAAAAACTCACATATCTCTTTACTTGTACCAAGCTCTGTTCATCTATCACTCTCATGCTTGCTGAGCTATATTGACTCTTGGTTAAACAATGCTTTAAAAAACTCATCCTTGTTTTTACACCTCCCCACTTCAGTAATCTCCTCCAGCCACACTGAAGTCACAGGGTAGAGTCAGAACGTCATAGAGATGTAGAGCATGGAAACAGACCTTTTAGTCCACCTTGTTCATGCTAACCAGATATCCTAAACTAATCTGATCACATTTGCCAACATTTGGCCCATATCCCTCTAAACTCTTCCTATTCATATACCCCTCTAGATGCCTTTGTACCTGCTTCCACCATTTCCTCTGGCAGCTCATTCCATACACTTACCATCCATTGCATGAAAAAGTTGTCCCTTAGGTCTCTTTTATATCGTTCCCCTCTCACCCTAAACCTATGCCCTCTAGTTCTGGACTCCTCCACTCCAGGGAAGAGACTTTGTTTATTTATCCTATCCATGCCCCTCATGAGTTTATAAACCTCTATAAGGTCACCCCTAACACCCAACGCTCCGGAGAAAGTAGCCCCAGCCTATTCAACCTCTGGCTTTGGCTCAAACCCTACAACCCTAGCCATTACCTTGTAAATATTTTGTGAACCCTTTCAAGTCTCACAACATCCTTCCTATAACAGGGAGACCAGAACCATACCAAAATTGGTCTAACCATTGTCCTGTACAGCTGCAACATGCCCTCCCAACTTCTAAATTCAATGTACTAACTAATAAAGGCAAATATATCAAATGCCTTCTTCAGTATCATATCTAACTAGACTCCACTCCTGTCTTAGAGTCATAGAGCATAGAAACAAACCTTTCGATGCAACTAGTCCATGCTGACCATGTTCCCAAACTAAACTAGTCCCATCTGCTTGTGTTTGGCCCATATCACTCCAAACGTTTCCTAGTCATGCACTTATCCCACCCTTTATCAGGTCCCTGGGTATTTTAAATATTGTAACTGTTCCTGTGGTTCCTCTGGCAATTCATTTCACACACTAACCACTCTCTGTGTAACAAAGCTTTCTGTCGTGTCCTTTTTAAATGTTTTTCCTCTCACCTCAAAGGTATGCCCCTAATTTTGAACTTGCCCACCTTAGGAAAAAGACCTTTGCTATTCAACTTATTTATGCCCCTCATGATATTATAAACTTCCTATGCTCCAGTGAAAAAGTCCCAGCCTATCCTTAGAACACAAAACTTCCATTTCCGGTAACATCTTGGTAAATCTTTTCTGAAGTCATAGAAATTTCTGCTCCTGGAACTGTAATCCTGGTGTCTTGAACATCCCCAATTTAATCACTCCAGTTATTGTGCCTTTATCTGCACAATAAGATTTTTAATGTTCTCGCTAAATCACTCCATCCTTCTACCTCTTTAAAATGTATCTTTAATTGATTCAGGCTTGCAATTACCGCCCAGGGTGACTACTTCTGAAGAAATAAAGTTAAGAGATACTTTGATTGTGGAAGGGTGGGTGTTGGTGAAACAGTAGGCAGGGATATTGGCAGGAAGGGGGGCTTGGGTACTGGTGACATTGCAGAGAAGATGGACATGGATTGTTGGTGACACTGAAGCGGTTGGGGGACCATGTGCCAGGGATGGGGGGACAGTGGTTGTGAGACAATGGGAGAAGGATTAGTGAAAAGGTCCAGGCGCCCAGGTGAGATTTGAGCTCCAGATATTGATCTTGGACATTCATCCCTCCCCCCTCACCCAGTCTTTTGACTGAATACTCCTAGAACTTCGCGTTTTCCTTTACTCCTTAGTGAGCTTCAGGCCTGAACCCCTCAGCGAGTCTTGATTGTGTTGTGTTGTTACTTTGCAGCTCACTTGGCTCCAGGTTGTAGGTTCCTGATCCAGAACCCCGGCAAAGTTCTACTGCTGCAAATTGCAAATTTACAGAATCAGCCCAGGCTCCACTCTAGCACTCTTTCACCAACCTCCTTATTCCTTCTTGGCTCCAGTCTCTAATAACATTTACAATCTTTTGAGCAAACAATAACAATAAGCTTTATTGAACATAACAGAGGAGCGTAAGAAAGGACATCTTACTTGGAGCTCTATAGAGCCAGCTTTCAATTCCATGCAATCTAATGTCACAATGTTAAAAATCGCATGATACCAGGTTTTAGTACAACAGATTGATTTGTAAGTACAAGGTTTTGAAGCGAAACTCCTTCGTCAGGTAGCCACGTGTAATTTTTAACTTTGTCAACCCAGTCCTATACCAGCACCTCCCCATCATAATGTCACAATAACATAACTCTGTGCGCAATAAATGCTCTGCAGCTATACCTATAGCAAATGTATAATTCCCTGTATGTTGTACAGTTCAACCTTGGAGAGGCACTGACCTAAAGGTATTATTACTAGACTATTAATCTAGAAATTCAGTGAATGTTCTGGTAACCTGGGTTTCAATTCTGCCACGGTAGATGGTGAAAGTTGAATTCAATAAGAAAAACAATGGAATTCAGAATTTACTGATGACTGTGAAACTATTGTTGATTAATGGAAAACCCCATCTTGTTCACTAATATTGATCAGAGAAGATAATCTGTCATGATCACCTGGTCTGGCCTGCATGTGACTCCAGACCACGTCAATGTGGTTCACTCTCAACTGCCCTCTGGAATGACCAAGCAAGCTATTCAGTTCAAGGGCAGCTCAGGGCGGGCAATAAATGCTGGCTGGCCAGACAGCAATGCTCATGTCCCATGAGTGAACAGGGATAATCTCACTGTGGCATGTGTGCAAAAAGCACTATAGACACTGGAATTACAGGACAAGTGGGAAGAAACATGACCAAACTACAGGTGATAATTTGCTAAATTGTGGCAAATACAGACATGGTTCATCACCCCACCCCAGTCTTATGTAACGAGGGGTCAAATGTTATTCTGCAATGTTTTCATATGCTGTGAGTTGAATCAATGCAAATTGTTAACTGAATTTGTATTTAAGCTTGCTCATTCAAAATATGGTTGCAGTTTGGTCCAATAATTGATAGTTGAATTTATTATTTCCATGAAAGTAGAGTGAATTAGTGATGTAGTGTGTTTAGTTTTGACTGAAGGTAGTCTCAGTATAGTGCAGCTTTAATGAGGGCTGGGGTTAGAGGTGAAAGGTGAAAGAGTGGGAATATTCTTTCTGCACGAGGAAGGTCTGTCTCTCTCGGTGTTCACAGGCTGCGGCGCAGTTAAAGGATGGAGGAAATAGAAACGGAGGAGGAGAAGCTTTTCAAAAAGCACCGTAAGGAGAGGAAAGAATTACAGGGTAGGTGAAAAACCCGGGGAGGTTGTGAAGGAGGAAGAGAGCGGCTCCTGGCCCTGGGGGAGGCCGCTGCTGCTGGTGAGTGGAGGCCCCGGAGCCAGCGCCAGCGCCAGCGCCAGCTGCTGTTTACCCGGTTTGAGAGGGACCGGGACCGGGACCGGCCTGGCTCCTCCAGCCCGTGGTCAGGACCTCTCTTTCACAGTTGGTCTGTGATCACAGCTGCCCCTTTCTGCTGGAAACAGCGCCCTTCGGTTCTCAACAGCCCCCTGTCTGCATCTGGATTGTTCTTTGTATACAAAATAAAATCAATGTTTCTGTCGCGAAAAGTTATGCACGACTTTTTCTCTACCCTTCACTCACTTTGCACAGAAACATGCTTTTCACCCACCACTGGGCGTTCACATTGACACTTGCAATTGGCAACTCCCACATTAATTGTGCGGTTGGTTAGCTCAGTTGGTAGGGCAGCTGGTTTGTGATGTATCAAATTACTAGATTTGTAGAGTGATTGAGATGTACAGCGCAGAAACAGACCCTTCAGTCCAACTCATCCATGCTGACCATATAGCCGAGCCTAACCTAACGCAACCTAGTCTCATTTGCCAGGCCTTGACTCATATCCCTCTAACACTTTCCTATTCCTATACCCATCCAGATGCCTTTTAAATATTGTAATTATATCAGGCTCCACCATTTCCTATCATGGTTTATTCCATACATAAACCATCCTCTGTGTGAAAAGGTTACCCCTTCAGTCTCTTTTATATTTTTCCCCTCGCACCCTAAACCTGTGCCCTCTGGTTCTGGACTCACCCACTCCAAGAAAAATATATTTTCTATTTATCCTATCCATGCCCCTCATGTGTTTATTAACCTCTATAAGGTCACCCTCAGCCTCCAATGCTCCAGGGAAAACAAACCCCAGCCTATTCAGCTGCTCCCTATAGCTCAAATCCTCCAACCCTGGCAACATCCTTGTAAATCTTTTCTGAACCCTTCTAAGTTTCACAATATACTTCTGGATTGTGATCCAAAAACATTCAATGACCCTGAACTTTTCCCAACCAGACTTTACAAATAGCAGAGCTTGGACACCAAGTTTATAATGTAAACAAAAATAACCTGGTTAGTATCTACGATCTAAACCAACCCCTTCTTTGAACAGAAGCCCCCACTGTCACCAAATGATAAGTTTAATAAAAAGAAAAATAATTTGCGGGTTTGATAACAGTTTCAACAATGAATACCAGGCCTTTGTGAAATTCTTTGGTTATATTACAGGAATGGAGCACTTCGTCTTGCTTGAATTTCAAAGTCACCAATCAATATAAACAACTTCTGCAAACCTTCTGGAGATTTACTTATTTCTTACAACTGGGATTCTTTTCTCAGAACCTTCAACAAGTTAAGAACTAGAGAGAACTAAACCAGAAAACAAAATCAGGTAGCTGCTAGTACCAAAACCCAATCAGAGCAAGTTGACTCTTTGGTTTCTCTTTCCTTTTAACACACTGTGATTGGCTCGCCAGCAGCAGGCCTCCTTTGATTGATCAGTTCAACATCATAACATCTTTGTGGCAAATCATCGACTGTGTTCTTTGAGCAATATTTAACCTGTAGTATCTTTCCAGGCCAGGTCTTAACAGTGAATATCTGTCTTAAAACAAGCTGCTGTGCATAGTTCCAGACTACAACTCACAGTTCCAGACCAAAAATGAGAAAAAAGCAAAATACAGATAGTCTGAACAGACTGTGTTATTGATTTGGAATGGAACAGTACAACAGTTATTTTGGAACTTATGTAGATTCTGACGGAATGTGTTTAATTGGAAAGAAGTGTTGTATGAAAGCAAAGGAGAAAAGGATAATTATATATAAGTAATTCTCTGTTATCCTTCCTTTCTTCATTTGTTGTATGTGCAATACTGAGGTTTCTCAGATTCAGTGGAAGGACCTGCTAAACATTTGCTACTGTCCTTCTTGAAGTCAGCTCTGCAAACATTCAGATAAACACTCATAATTCCTTACAATGAACTTGATACTGTGGCACCTCTAACCCCAGCCTTCATTCTTCCTGCAAATAAGAATAAAGTACCTCTTCCTGCAAGTTCATATTGTCTCAACTCTCAAATGTCTAGTGCTTCAAATAAGGACAAAAAGAACATTACAGATATTCTGAAGCTCCCCTGAAGTACAGCAGTAATGACGTCAGTAACTGAAAGTGGTATCAATTGTTCAAAATGGCATCTACTTGTCCATCAAGCTATGTTATACTTTGAGCCCAAAAACCTTGATGATGTGGCTGAGAAGAAAGAAAAGGAAGCAAACCCTGCTCTCCTTATCTCACTACCTCATGGGACAATCTGCCCCATTTACCCAAAGATTTATGGGTCAAGATTTGGCCTGTTGAGTCCCATGAAGACCTACAACCAAAACCAAGGGAAAGACTGTGATAGAGACTTTGTTTTTGTTCAACCATTTGGTCTAAATAGGGAAATTGAATGAGTATGTACTGAGTTTACATCATGAACACAGTTAAAACATTTTAACTATTTGTGATTTAGTAGTGCAAGGAAAAACCTAACATTGTAGAAATAGGTGTTAGGGCTCCAAGTCATTTAAAACACTGTGAAGTTGATGAAAATAGATAACGCTGTTAAAGTAGTAAGCATTTGTGTTCTTTATATTTTAAATTTTGGCAGAAAGCCCTTTTTAAGAACAAATTCCCTTACTGCAATGTGCTGTGAGACAGATTAGTAAGCAGGTTGTTATTATTATAATAATTAAGAGTAAGGGGGTATAGATTTATGAAAATTTAACCATGCAAACTTGCTTCTTGTGTCTCCTCCTTGAAGAAGTCTTAAAGTTGTTTATAACACTTTGTGAATGCTGAGCTATATCAATTTTGTTTGTTCATTTGCCTGAGAAATATACAGCAGTTGGAATTATTACTGAATTAATCTTGAGATTTTATTTTCACTTTTTATGGTTTGGTTGGATCTTGATGTCAATGAGGAAGCCAAATTTGTTACTTATCCCAAATTGCCTTTGAGAAGGTGGTATTGAGCCAATGCCTTGGATGACTTTAACTTGTTGGGTGTAGGAACAGCACTGCAGTCATTCCTTCGGAAGGGAGTGTCAGGATTTTGACCTGATAATAAAAGAATGGTAATACATTTTCAAATCAGGAGGTGTGTGGTTTAGAGGATAAGTTCCAGACATTCGCTGCCCTTCTCCTTTTGAGGTGGTAGAGATTGTTGGTTTGAAAAATGTCAAAAATGTTTGGTGTGTTACAAGATTCTGGTGTTGTCACCGGACTAGTAATCCAGATGCCAATCTGTGCTAACATTGGTTCAGATCCTATCACTGCAGCTGATGGAGTATAAGATCATAAAATGTTGGCACAGATGATGCCTGTCAAGTCTACTCCACAATTTGGTGAAATCATGACTGATCTGATAATCCTTGACTCCACTTTCCTGCCTTTTTTCCATGACCTTTGATTCTCTTCCTGATAACATCCGCCTGTCTTAGCCTTGAATATACTTAACCACTATACTCAACAGCATTTTTTGTAAAGAATTCCACAGATTCATAACAGCTGTTCCTTGTTCTGCCTTAAATGGGTGACCTCTTCCTCTGAGATTATGGCCTTTGGTTCCAGTTGGCCTACAGGAGAAACAGTCTGCATCTATCCTGCCAAGTCCCGAAAGCATCTTCTATGTTTCAATAAGGTGCCTCTTATTCCACTAAATGTAGGCCCAATCTTCTCATAAGACAGTCCCTCCCAGGATCAACCTACTGAACCTTCTCTGGACTGCTTGCAATGCCGGTAATCTTTCCTTAATTAGGGGACCCAAAATTGTTAATAGAATTCCAACTGTGGTCTTACCAGAACCTCGCATAGTTTTAACAAGAACTCCCTATTGTTAGATTCATGCCCTTTGAAATAAAGGCTAACGTTCAATTTGCCGTCCCTATTACCTGCTGAATGTGACTGCTATCTTTTTGTTATCCACACATGAGAATTCCCAAATCCCTCTTTACTGTAGGCTTCTGTATTCTTTCTTCATTTAAATAATATTCAGTCTATTGCTGCTGCAAAGTGCATACAGACACATATTCTCTTGTTATCTTCCAGCTGCCAAGTGTTTGCCCAGTTGCTTAGTCTATCTGTATCCATCTGTGAACTTTTTGTGTCATTCTCAGAATTTGCCTTCCCATCTAATAATTGTGGCACAGCACTACCCCTTTTGGCACTCCACTAGTTACAGGTTGCCATTCTGAAATGCCTGCCTTACCCCAACTTTCTGTCTTCTGTTAGTTAGCCAAACTTCTATCCACGCTAATATGCTACCTGCAACACCGTGGGCTGCTATTGTATTAAATAGCCTAACATGTGGTACCTTTTATTTAATGCTTTTTGAAGCTCCATATATATTACATTCACTGCTTTTGCTTTATCTATAGAGTCATAGTCATAGAGATGTACAGCATGGAAACAGACCTTTCAGTCCAACCTGTCCATGCCGACCAGATATCCCAACACAATCTAGTCTCACCTGTCAGCACTTGGCCCATATCCCTCCAAACCCTTCCTATTCATATACCCATCCAATGCCTTTTAAATGTTGCAGTTGTACCAGCCTTCACCACTTCCTCTGGCAGCTCATCTATCCTGCTTGTTACATTCTCAAAGAGTTCTATTAAATTTTTTCAGGCATGATTTCCTCACTGTGAGTCAATATTGAACCAGCTTGATCATGTTACAGCTTTCTAAATGCTTTGCTATTGATAATTTCTAATCGATTCTCAAACTTTCCCAACAGTAAATGTTAAGCTAAGTGGTCTCTAGTTATGTATTACTTGTCTCCTTCTTCTATTTTTAAATAAAGGTGTCATATGGACAGTTTTCTAATCCCCTTGGGGTTGTTTTCCAAATGTGAGAACTCTTGAAAGATTACTGTAAGACATCCATGAAGTCTGCAGCTACTACTTTTAATATTCTAAGACGCATCCCATCAAGTCCAGCCTTCAGCCCCATCAATTTCCCTGGTACATTTTTTCTGATATAACTAATAGTTATTGCAATTAATTTCCTATCCTCCCTTTGCCCCTTGAAAATTCAGTAATTTTGCAATGCTATTAGGATTTTTTACTATGAAGATTGATGTAAAGTGTTTATTCAACTCCTGTGCCTTTCCTGGTTCCCCGTTTTTATTTCCCCAACCTCGCTTTCTAGTGGACCTGCATTAACTTTGGCAACTCTTTTTTTTACTTTTTATAGATTTCAAGAAGCTGTGCCTGTTACTTGGAAGTTTACCCTTAAACTTTATCTTCTCCCACATTTTCTTGTTTGTCTTTTGGTTTTTAAAACTTCCTCAATTCTCTGCTTACCACTAATCTTTGTTTAAAATGTATGTTCTTTTTAAATTTGATATTATCCTTAACCTCCCTGTGCTTAACCCCTTCCAAGAGTCCTACTTCCTCATTGGATATATCTTTGTTGTGAGCCACAGTTATTTTCTTAAATATAAACCATTGTTCTTCGACTGTCTTTGCTGCAAATTTATTTCCTGGTCTACTTTGTGTAGCTATGCCTACATCCCTTTGTTATTACCCTTTTTTAACTTTGGCACAGTTGTTTCTGACCCAAATTTCTGACTCCAGTCGAATGTTAAATTCGACCATGTTATGGTCACTGGTTGAGAGGATGTTTTCCTCAGAGTCAAGAAGTGTGGTGCTGGAAAAACACTGTGGGTCAGGCAGCATCCGAGAAGCAGGAGAATTGACGTTTCGGGTATAAGCCCTTCATCACTTGCTCCTATGTTTTCCTCTGACATCATTTAGAGTCATAGAGTTTTACAACATGGAAACAGGCCCTTCAGCCCAATTTATCCATGCTGCCCCAGTTTTCTCATTAATTTAGTCTCATTTGCCTGCATTTGGAGGTCCATATTCCTCCATACTATCCCATCCATATACGTGTCCAAATGTTTCTTAAATGACAAAATTGTACTCTCCTCCATGACTACCTCTGCTAGCCTGTTCCAGACAATCACCACCCTCTGTGCGAAATAAATTGTTCCTCTAAACCCTCTTGTTCTTCTTCCCTCTCATTTTATACTGATGCCGTCTAGTTTTAGACTGCCCTACAATGGGAAAATGCTGTTGGTTATCTACCTTATCTATGCCTGTTTTGGTTATATAGAGCCTTAGTCTCTTAGGATCCAGGGAAAAGAGTCCCAGGCTATTGAGCCTCTCTTTGTTCTGCATGCCACCAATCTTGATGTCATCCACAAACTTATTAACCATACCTCCTAAGTTCTCATCTAAGTCATTTATATAAATAATGAATGATAGTGGATTCACCAATCCCTGTGGTATACCACCGATCACAAGTGTCCAGTTTGAAGAATAATCCTCTATCGCCACCTTCTGTCTTCTACCTTCAAGGCAATTTTGTATCCAGTTGGCTAGCGCTCACTGGATCCCGTGAGATTTAACCTTATTGAACAACCTACCATGCAGTATCCTACCTTGTTAAAGGCATTGCTAAAGTCCATGTAGACAATGTCTACTGCACTGCCAGCATCTACTTTCTTGGTCACACTTTCAAAAAAAACTCCATCCAATTTGTGAGACACAAATTTATTAAATTTACCTCATCGCACATCACCAGATCAAAAATAGCCTGATTGCTGGTTGAATCTGCAACATATTCTTCTCAAAGATTATCTTAAATACACTCTATGAATTCTTCCTCATGGCTGCCTATCCCAATTACTTGAAGATTAAAGCATCTTCAGCTCCATTAAAATGCCATTAAGTAATAAACACCAACTAATAATTAAGAAATTGAAATCTAGTCACAATAAATGTGATAATGAAACCATCATTGCTTGTTGTAAAAACCTATCTGGTTCACCAATGTATTTTTATGGTGAGAATCTGCCATCTTTAGCTGGCCTGACGTCTGACATCTGACAAAGATGTGGTTGACTTTTAACTGTCCTTTGAAGTGAATACATAAAGTTATGGAAATACTCAGCATGTCTGACAGTATCAATGGAGAGGAAAAAAAGTTTGACATTTTTAGTTATAGAGTGACAGATATCTTACAGCATGGAAAAGACTGTGTCAGTCTACAAGCATCAACCTATTCCAATCCTGTTTTCCAGCAGTTAGCTCACAACCTTTGAGTTACAAATGATTCTCCTTTGACCAGTGAAACAGAGGAACAAGCCATTAAGTTGCACCAAACCATTACTTTTTACGATTTAAATGAGTTGCTTAATTAAATTACATCTTGATAGGAATGTCTTCTTTCTGTGTCTACGTAGAATGTTTTTATTTTTACGTGCAAAAAAAAGTGCTGAGCATTACACCTTCACTTTGAATTGCAGCGAAAATACAGGCAATGAAAAACGCTGTTGCTAAGAACGACAAGAAAAGAAGAAAACAGCTGGTAGAGGAAGTTGCAAAATTTGAGGCTGAATTGGAACTGAGGCATGAGGAGGAACTTAAACAGCTCACTCGGTCACTTGATAAGTCTAGTACGGTGAGGAAATGGTTTTATATTTAGATTCATGAGTAACTAATCAAAAGTTGTAATTTATTATGTATTTTCTTCATGTATAAGGAACTTCATTTCTTTGCAATCACCAAGTTATTCAGAGTTTTTTAAAGTTGTGCTTTTTAAGTCCTGCTGCTTTATAAAATAATTTACTTGCACAATAGTAACAAGAAAAAAAATTATTTTTATTTCTTGTGAGGGAAATATAAATTCTATATATCAGTTTAGTTTGAATTTACTTGATGCATGTACTTAAGACTTATAGTATCCTCAATTTGATTTCATTCATATAGGATATCAAATTGTTATGGCATCAGGAAACCTTGGTATACTGTTTTTGGAGTTTAGTCAGACTAAACAAGGCTATAATTTTAATGTGGAAAAAATGCTGCAAAGATATATTGAAATAGGTATCTGAGATATGTTTTATGTCTTGATAATATTCTTTTTCATTAGGTTGGATCATGTGCTAATGGATTTGCAAATTTAGAGTTGGAGATTGAAAATGGTAAAGCAATTAAGCCATCTCGCGTTTCTAAGGCACAAAAGAGAAGGGTACGTTTTTGACTGAAATATTGTGGTTATATTTTTCTTTTTGAATTGTGTTAAACTAAAACATGTGGCACATGCATTGTTTTAAGTACACAATAGTGTTCAAAGACATTTTCTATTATTTAATTTTAATCATTTAAAAAATATATATATATTTTCAAACTCCAATACAAGGAGAAGAAAGCCGCTCAGGACAGAGAACGAGAAGAGAGAATAGCTGAAGCTGAAATTGAAAATTTGAAAGGAGCCAGGCACCTGGAAAATCAAAAACTTGCTGAAATCCTTGCTAAAAGGCAGTTACAGATCAAGCAGATCCCATCTGATGGTCACTGCATGTATAAAGCTATTGAAGATCAACTTAAACAACAGGGCAGTCTATTGACCCTTGCAGATCTAAGGACACAGGCAGCTGAATACATGAGAAGTCATGCAGATGATTTCTTGCCTTTTCTGACCAACTGTAATACAGGAGACATGTATACACCTGGTAAGTATTACTGTACTGCTTCAAATGCTTGAAGTTATTGGTTCAATTAATTATAAATATGATTGAAAGTATGACAGTTTTACACAAAGAGCAACATTACTGTGATGTTTAAGCAAAAATGCTGTTTTTCTTTTGTACTATTAGAGTCCATAGTGTACCTTAATGAGCATATCTTCAATTCACTGCTCACAAGGCATTCCCAAATTAGCTATACAAGAGTGAACATGAGTGAACTTTACCCTAAATTATGTATTATTTAAAGATAGCTGTAAACTTTTTTTTCCACACTTTTTGGCAGATGTGTGGTTAAAAGTGGATATTCAGAAACTGCTGTCTTTTCTACTGATGAGAATTTTCTCTGTAAAAACCCTTGAAGAAGTTAGACTCTATTGAAAAATACATAACTGGACTTTTTAGAAGCATTTTAAGTTGATAATTATTGCTAAAAGGTGACAGTGACCCTATAAGTAATTTTATATTTGATTGTCACACATTTCCTTTTGATAAGAAATTTCCCATTTTGATATTTTTTATATAGTCTATGATATTTTAATTTATTTTATTTAGTATATTATGGAAGTATGTTAATGCAGAATATGCACTATTTCATGCTGAGATGTTTATATCAAATAGGTAACTTTTAGATATCAAAAGGTGAAGTACAAGGATTAGTCTAAGTAAGTCCAGTTGAAAGTTTAACACGATATTATGGGTTGAGTGGTATCCTTTTGTGTACTAATATCCATTTCTCTCATTCTTGAAACTTGAATTCCCCTTAGAGAAAATTAGAGATGGGTATGGTGGGATAGGTAGTGCACATCAACTATTCAAGGAGTTGGAGTCAACTTGTGGTGCTGGAAAAGCACAGCAGCTCAGGCAGCATCTGAGGAACAGAAGATTGACGTTTTGGGCATAAGCCCTTCATCAGGAATGTGGAGGGGAAAGGGGACTGAGAGATAAATGGGGGTGGGGCTGGGACTAGGGTATTGTAGCTAGGAAGGTAATAGGTAGATGCAGATGGGGGGTAATTGTGATAAGTTGGTGGATGCAGTAGAACTGATAGGTGGGAAGGAAGATAGACAGTAGGACAGGTCAAGAGGGTGGTACCGAATTGGAGGATTGGTTCTAGGATAAGGTGGTGGGAGGGGAGATTTGGAAACTAATGAAGTCGATGTTGATGCTGTGTGCTTGAAGGCTCCCAAGGCAGAAGGTGAGGCATTCTTCCTCCGCTTGTCAAGTGACTTTGATTTGGTGCTGGAGGAGGTCCAGAACTTGCATGTACTTGGGTAGTGGGACAGGGAGTTGAAGTGGTCAGCCATAGGACAGTACGTGTGACCCAGAGATGTTCCCTGAAACACTCCATGAGTTGGCGTCCTGTCTCCCTGATGTAGAGGAGACCACATTGAGAGCAACGGACACAGTAGATGAGGCAGGTGGTATGCAGCAAAACCTCTACCTGATGTGAAAAGATCCTTTGTGGCCTTGGACGAAGATGAGGGCAGAGGTGCTGGCATAGGTTTTACACCTTGTGTGGTGGAAAGGGAAAGTGCTGGGTGTGGAGGGTGGGTTGGTGGGGAGCGTGTTCCTAACGAGGGAGTCACAGAAGGAATTGTATCTGTGGAAAGCTGATAAGGATGGGGAGGGAAATATATCTTTGGTGGGATTATTCGGTTAATTGATTAAATGCCTTTCCCCTGGGGCTCGGAGCTTTTAAAGTCTGCTCCTCATTCGGGAGACTGCACCAACCCACAGAGCGTAAGCCCCTGCCCCCCATCCGACCCTGCCCCCCCATCCAACCCCAACCCCCAACTCCATCCGTTGCCCCCCACCCCGTCCAACACCGACCCCTCGCCCCCAACCCCTGCCCCCCAAACCCATCCGACACCTATCCCCTGACCCCAAACCCCTTCCTGTCCGCCCTCACCCCTCCAGGGCAGCAGAACTGTACATCTACATTGAGAATGCTGCTGCTGCAGCAGCCTTTGTTGGGTAAGTCTCCAAATAGCGCGTGTACGCATACAGCCACACACACAACTTTTTACTGCAGCCTTTTGACAGGTTCCACGTTTGCCGTGTACAGGACAATGTTGGACAGATTATCGGGAGAAGGGATTTAGGGTACACCCCTCTGTAGAACTCCAGGGAAAGTGTGTGGGGAGAGAGAGAGGGCGGGAGGTCATTCATTTGGAGATGGTGCCTGTTTAATTGCTGTAAACAAAAGACGCGATTACTTTTGGAAACATGTCTTTGATGTAATGTTTCTATCGGGACCTCGAGATTTCCTTTGGATAATCCAATTTCCAGCTAATTGGTATTCAGATAATCCAGGTTCCTCTGTAGCTGTATTTGAAGTTCTTATGCTTTAAAGAATGCAATTTTTGTGATGGTGATGCACTACATTGGGATGCCGCAAACTGGTAAGATGTAGATGTCTGTCTATTCATGATATTCCTCTGTATTGAATTGCTAACTGAGGGTTAAAAATAGTTACCTGAGTCTTTTGGTTGAACAAATATGCTTTACAGTATATGATATTCTCTGCAACTATATTTTCCTGTATTACTTTTTTAAAAAATCTCCATTTCAGAGGAATTTGAAAAGTACTGTGATGAGGTAGCCAACACAGCAGCCTGGGGTGGACAACTTGAGGTAAGGAATTGTTATTTTACTGCAACTATACTTAGATTATATTCTAATTTATCAGTAATATTAGCAGTCCAATAATACAAAAGTTAGTATTTACACTGTAATTTAACTAATCACGCCCAGCACAAACGGTGTTAGAATTATAGACTGCTGTCCTAATTCTTTGAAGTTTGTATCACATATAGCTAGAGTGATGAAGAAGGCTTTGAGTACGCTTATCTTCATTGCTCAGACCTTTGAGTATAGGAGTTGGGACGTTGATGATGCCTCTTCTGAAGTGCTCTGTCCGGTCTGGTCACTGGAAAAGGTTCAGAAGAGATTTACCAGTATGTTACTGGGAATGGAGGGTTTGAGTTATCGGGAGAGGCTGGATAAGCTGGGATTTTTTCAGTGGAATGTAGGAGGTTGAGGGGTGACCTTATAGAGGTTTATCAAATCAGGAGGGGTAGGGACGAGTTGAATGTGGGGGTGTCTTTTCCCTAGGGTGGGGATATAAAGACTAGTGGACAAACTTTTAAGAAGAAAGATTTAAAAGTGACATGAGGAACAATATTTTTACATAGAGAGTGGTTCATGTGTGGAGTGAACTTCCAGAGGAAGTGCTAGATGTGGGTACAAATACCATGTTTAAAAGACATTTAGATAAGTAGATGAATAAGAAATGGTTGGAAGGATATGGGCCAAGTGCAAACAGGTGGGACTGATTTAGTTTGGAATTATGGTCAGCATAGACTGGTTGGACTGAAGGGTCTGTTTCTGTGCTGTATTACTCTTTGCCTCTATCTCATTGTTAATTGATAAAAAAGTGATGACATGAGCACTGATCCTTATAGAGTCATAGAGTCACAGAGGTGTATAGAACAGAAACAGACCTTTCGGTCCAACTTGTCCATGCCGACCAGATATCCCAACCCAATCTAGTCCCACCTGCCAACACCTGGCCCATTCCCTCTAAACCCTTCCTATTCATATACCCATCCAGATGCCTTTTAAATGTTGCAATTGTACTAGCCTCCACTACTTCCTCTCGCAGCTCATTCCATACATGTACCACCCTCTGCATGAAAAGGTTGCCCCTCAGGTCTCTTTCATATCTTTACTCTCTCACCCTTAACCTATGCCCTCTAGTTCTGGATTCACCCACCCAAGGGAAGAGTCTTTGTCTATTTATCCTATCCATGCCTCTCATGATTTTGTAACCTCTATAAGGTTACCCTTCAGCCTCCAATGCTCCAGGGAAAACAGCCCCAGCCTATTCAACCTCTCCCTATAGCTCAAATCCCCCAACCCTGGCAACATCCTTGTAAATCTTTTCTGAACCCTTTCAAGTTTCACATTGCGGAATCCCACTTGTCATTCTCTTCCATTCTGGAAATAAAACAGAAAAGGAATAAATGGGTTATGTATTTTTGTTAATTCATCATGGCATGTAGGTGTTACTTGGCCAACATTTGTTACCTATCCTTGTTCTCCATGAGAAGTTGATGATGCGCAGCAGTGTGTGCTGTAGTCACACCCATATTGCTGTTAGGAAGAGAGTTTCTAGATTTTAACCCAACAACACTGAAGGAATGATGATATAATATATTTCCAAGTCAGAATGGTGGGAAACTTGGAGGGGGTGTTGCAGTTTGTGTTGTTATCATATACCTGCTGCTCTTGCCTTGAGATGGTAGTGGTTGTGGGTTTGGAAGGTGCTGTCTAAGAAGTCTTGGTGAATTTCTGGGTGCACCTTATAAATGGTATACAGTATTGGTATTGAGTGTCGCTCGAGGAGGGGTGAATATTTGCGGATGTGGTGCTAATCCTTTCGGCTGCCTCGTCGTAACTGGTGTCAAGCTTCTTGAGTGTTGTTGGAGCTGCACTCATGGAGGAAAGTGGGGAATATTCCATCACACTCTTGACTTGTACTTTGTAGATGGTGGCAGGGGGTGAATTACTTGCTGCAGTATTCTGAGCATATTTTACTACTTTTTTAAAATCTTGAACTTTTGTGATGACTCTGAGAATAGTGGGCATGATTTCTCCGTTTGCTACCCCAATGAAGTGGAATAATCCGCTACGCAATTAATGCACATGTGATTTGCCCAGTCAAATGTAGATTAAAATCTCCCATGCTTGCTGTAGTACTTCATTAAATGCATCTCTAATTTCCTGTTTAATGCCATTCCTCATCCACCACTCTGTTCGGAGGCTTTTAGACAACTCCTAATGTTATAGCTTCCTTATTACACCCAGACTGATTCCACATCGAGATTTCCTGTGACAATATTTCACAACATTGCATTGGTTTCATTTTCAATAACAATGCCACCACCCCCCCCCCCCCCCCACCCCCCCCCCCCCCCCAACTCTTTGAGCATTTTGCCTGTCCATCTAAGGTTTGAATAACTTTTAGATGTTTGGTGCTCAGCCTTGGCTACACTGTAATGCTGTCTCTGTGATTGCAGACTCGTGTACAGATATTTACACATGCCAGAACCAGTGTCATATTGATAAATGTCGGTAGACTCATTCATCTTTCAATTCAGTTTACTACCCTCTTCTGACAAATTTGCAAGTGTTCCTGTGCCTGTTTGTGCATTTTTACCAAGCCAGTTCTGCCTGAGACCTTGGGATCATTATCTACAAGGGGCTAGCCTCTGGCAGTCCTGAGTGCCGGAGACCCTGATGCATTTGTTCTTTGACCGGTTGACATGATGTCTCACCAGAGTGTGCTACCGAGTCTAATCTAAATAGAGTTCTCACTGAGGGGTAAGTCTCTGAGCTGGTGGAGGATAAAGTGGAAGCCTTGCCAATAAATCCTCCTTAGGTTCCTCCTTGGAGATGGAGGTAAAACTGGAGCTGAGGGACTCCAGCGTTGGTCGCTTTGCAAAGGTTTGTTCTGGTATTGCCTGCATAAGAGGAGAGAATTAGTTGTCTGAGTAAAAGCACATTAGGCATGCGGTAATGCTGGTGTTAATGGAAGAGCAGTGCCCTACAGCACAATAATGCTTACGACAGTGATTGGCCTTTGAGATGTCCTCATTCCCACGGGAAGTTATGGGCCAATTTTTCTTGTTCTGTGACAAAGGAATGGATTGAAGATGATGGAAGAGCCGGTAGTGATGATGTATGAGCAAGAGAAATGGTAAGGCAGTTCATAATGAGTGTAGGAAGCCTTGCGGGCAGGAATGATTAGTAATTTTGGAGATTACATTGGTGAGAACCATTAATTGAGATGATGGATGCAAATATGAGAGTTTTATTCCATAACTATTGGTGAGATATGTGAATGGAGTTAAAAAAATTGGTGACCCTGTGAGTGTAATGTAGCAGAATGAAAATGGTGGCACACTCCCTTGTGGAACACAGGATTATTGACCTTCTTCCAGCTCTGTTGGGACTCCTGCTTCACCTGACTTCAGCACTGACCAGGTTGCTAACTGGCTCCAGAGTGGGTGGGTCTGGTGTCATAGCCTTCAACAGCCGTGAGATTGAAAAGGATGGTCTTCCTCTTCAGCACCCTATTCACCAACATCTCCAGTTCCCTGCCTGTGAAGCAGGGTGTGAGCTTTCCCTTCTGCATGTTAATGGTCCAGCCTCACAATGTGAGGGGCAGGTCTTGGCTTGCAACATCTGAAACCGTATGCAACTGGTTTCAAATAAAATGCCAATGGTGTGATTGCCAGAAGATCCTGTCAATAGTGAGTTCTTCTGCCTTTTTTGCTGCGCCATTTCACAAGGAAAACAGTTGCATAGTAAACAACGTGAAGAACAAAAGGTTGTGTTAGAGAGGTTATTCTAAGACATGATGGAGCAGGTGCCATGAACCGAGATAGGTGGAAGGGCAGGAAGAGGGATTTACAGAGAAATTTTGATAGGTTAGGTCAGTGGGCAAAATGTTGGCAATCGGAGTACAATGTGGAAAAATGTGAAGTTGTTCATGTTGGAAGGGAAGCAAAAGGACAAGATTTTAAATGTATAAACACTGCAGAAAACTACAACATGAACTAACTTGGGAACATTTGTGCAGAGAAAGCTAGCACATGGATGCTGCAGGAAGACTAATGGAATGTTGGCCCTTATTTCAAGGGGCTTGGATTATAAGAGTAGGGAAATGTTACTGCATCTGTACAAGGTGTTGTGAGACCACATCTGGACTGCAGTGAGCAGTTTTGGTATTCTAGATGTAGATATTCTGGATGTAGATTTGCATGCTGAGTTGGAAGGTTCAATTTCAGACGTTTCGTCACCATACTAGGTAACATCTTCAGCGAGCCTCCAAATAAAGCATCGGTGATGTAGCCCACTTTCTATTGATGTTAGAGTTTCCTTGGGTCGGTGACATAATTTCCTATGGTGATGTCATTTCCTGTTCTTTTTCTCAGAGGGTGTTAAATGGGATCCAAGTCAATGTGTTTGTTGATAGCATTCCAACTGGAACTCTATGCTTCTTGCAGTTCTTGTGCATGTCTCTTTTTGGCTTGTCCAAGGATGGATGTGTTGACCCACTCGAAGAGGTGTCCTTCCTCATCCATATGTAAGGATACTAGTGAGAGTGAGTCATGTTGTTTTGTGGCAACTTGGTGTTCATGTATCCTGGTGGCTAGTTTTCTGCCTTTTTGTCCATGTAGTGTTTGTTACAGTTCTTGTAAGGTATTTTGTAAATGGCATTAATTTTGCTTGTTGTCTGTATAGGGTGTTTCAAGTTCATTAGCTGCTGTTTTAGTGTGTTGGTGGGTTTGTGCCATGATGCCAAGGGGTCTGAGTAGTCTGGTAGTCATTTCCAAGATGTCTTTTGATGTAGGGGAGAGTGGCTAGGGTTTCTGGATATGTTTTGTCTGCGTGTTTGGGTTTCTTGCTCAGAAATCAGCTGACTGTGTTCATTTACAAAAAGAACAGGAAATGACATCACTTCAGGAAATGACATCACCAACCCAAGGAAACTCAAACATACAAATAGAAAGCGGGCTATACTCTGGTGCTTCATTCGGAGGCTCACTGAAGATGTTACCTAGTGTGGTGACACAACATCTGAAAACGAGCCTGGCAGCTCAGTGCGCAAACCTACATCCAGAACCTCAACCTGAGCTATAAATCTTCTCAGAAAGATATTGTTTCATTGGAGGCAGTTCAGACAGGGTTCACTCAGATGATCCTGACTATTAAGAGATTGTCTTCTGAGCAAAGGCTAAACATGCTGAAGTCTACTCGGGTTTAGTAGAATGAAAGTTGATCCCATAGATGCAGTTTAGGATGATTAAGAGGTTTAACAGGGTAACAGCTAAGATGATGGTTCACCCTTGTGGGAGAGTCTAGATCCAGGGGACATAGGCTCAGAATAAAGTGGTGCTAATTGAAGATTGAAGTGAAGAGAATTGAGTGTCTTTGGACCTCTTTGCTAAGAGAACTGTTTAAAGCTGAGTTAGATCGATGGATATTTGAATGCTTGACCATAAAGGAATCAAGAGTTATGGGGAAACTACTGGACACGATCCTATTGAATGGTGCAACAGACTTGAAAGGCTGAACAGCCTATTTCTGCTGTTACTTCTTATGGTATTACAACACATTAGGCAGGATTTCCCGGTTTTCAGTTAATGTTGACTTATCACATAGATGATCTGAACAACAGTGAAGGAAGCCTTCCCAGATTCCAGTAAGTTTTGTTTGTATGACCATACCATAGTTTTGTGGTTTGTAATAGTATCTTTGCACAAGTGTGGTGGGAAGTCAAGTTGATTTAAATATCCTTGAACTCCAGCAACCACCTCAAAGGGGAAGTTGCCAAGGGTATTCTTGGTCTGATTTCATTCTTTACAAAATCAGTTTTGCTTTCCAAGTACAATATTGAAAATCAGGCAAAAATTCTCGAACCTTTGTGCCAGTGATAGTCTTTATTAGATTTCTTCAGCTAGTCAATTCAACTTCAATGCTATTTTATCTTTTGTAGTGATACCACAGGCATTGTTTGTCCTCTTAAAATAAATGCATGAAAAAGTTCATTTCATTTGGAAAAACTGTAATCATTTAATTGAAATTAAGTACCTTTCTTGAGTCATTGAGTCATCGAGATGTACAGCACAGAAACAGACTCTTCGGTCCACTTGTTCATGCCGACCAGATATCCCAACTCAAGCTAGTCCCACCTGCCAGCACCCAGCCCATATCCCTCCAAGCCCTTCCTATTCACATACCCATCCTTTTTAATGTTGCAATTGTATTAGCCTTCATCACTTCCTCTGACAGCTCATTCCATACACGTACAACCCTCTGTGTGAAAAAGGTTGGCCCTTAGGTCGTTTTTATATCTTTTCCCCTCTCACCCTAAACTTGTGCCCTCTAGTTCTGGACTCCCCCAAGCCAGGGAAGAGACTTTGTCTATTTATCCTATCATTGCCCCTCGTGATTTTATAAACCTCTATAAGGTCACCTCCTCCGCCTTTGCTCCAGGGAAAACAGCCCCAGTCTATTCAACCTCTCCCTGTAGCTCAAATCCTCCAATCCTGGAAACATCCTTGTAAATTTTTCTGAACCCTTTCAAATTTCACAACATCTTTCCGATAGGAAGGAGACCTATCTTTCAAACCTTTAATGCTTTTGACATGATTAATTTCGAGCAGATATCAATAAAGAATTTATTTTTAAACCAGCTCTGTGTTTCGTGCGATATAATCTTTTTAGATTGAATCAACTTGCTATCCCAAAGATGCGGGACTGTATTAACTGCATATACTATCTTGATATATCTTACACTTTTAGGTTTAGTTCAAAATGGTAATAATATCTGATTTGTTTCTCATATACAATATTTGTTTAATTCCTTGCAGTTGAGGGCTTTGTCTCACATTCTGAAAATGCCAGTGGAGGTGATACAGGCAGACTCTACTCCAATCACTGTAGGTGAAGAGTATGGAAAGAAACCAATAATTCTAGTGTAAGTAGAAACTCTGTACAATTTTTCACTACAAACTACCATAATACTTGGCAAGTATCTTTCCATCAGATTGAGAGAAGTTGACCGGGGCAAATATTCCTATTTACAAAGTGGTCTTTCCTGGTCATGCATCAGTACTAAGGCCTTTTCTCATGGTTGTACAAGTACTGCTATGAATGAACTGTTGCACCTGCAGCGCCGGATGGCTTTAAGACTCTGCTTTGAACAGTATTATTCAGAACAGGAACAAAATTTTACTTGCGTTTCTCACTTGCATAACATACTTGCTTACATCTGATATCTATAGGGTAGGTGGATCAAACTTCCCATTTCATATTTGAGTCCCTATATTAACTTTGGGTGATGATTGATTTCATTTTAGATTTACCTGTCATACTTCCTAGCCTAGTGTGTGGTGCTGGCAGCATCCGAGGAGCAGGAGAATTGATGTTTTGGGCATAAGCCCTTCATCAGGAAGATTTCCTGGCTTGAAGATTACATAATAGGTGTTTAGATGATTGTTGCAGTTGGAAACGCATAACTCTTGATGTTGTTATCTAAAAGTTAAATAACCCTGTAATGCTATTTTGTATAGGAATCAGTAAAACTTGAGGGGGAAAGAAACCAAAACATAGAAATGATTAAAGGCCAATATCCTATTAGAAAATTTATTTTTCAAATTTCTTTAGCATAGGTTGCCCCCCCAGATCAATTTTTGATTTCAACATCACTGGTCTCAGTTATCAGGCATTGAACTTTTAAGTCCTTTTCTTTCTTCATTTAATGTTTCAGTCCTGGTTGTCCTGTTCCTGCTGCACACCTCTGATTTCTTATCTACTGCTCCTTTATAAATTTGACCTCAATAAAACCCAATGTCACCTACACATTGAGCGCATACCCCTTGCTGTGGATGTAATTTGGCTGTATGTTGTAGGTTGGACAAGTTGTTGACAAGTTAACAAGAGCTGACAAAAGCCCAGTGTGTTCTGACATTTCCTAAGTTGGCAATGAACATTTCTCAGGGGAGGAAAATGAAACAGTAATTGCATGAGAAATGCTGTCATAAGTTCCTCAATTTAATGAATCAGAAGTCAGATATATCAAGACTTATGTACCTCCAGCTGCGAAACCACCTAAATACTTTATTTTTGGAGGGTACAACACTTTAGTATAATGGATAATGATATTATTTTAAGATAAACACAGATCAAATATTAAACATTGGATTAAACCAGGAAACATCTGAATAGCTAGCAATAACTTTTTAATTATGAAGAATGAATTCCTTGTCAGTGTAGTTCAAAGGTTTGCTATCTTGTAATAATTGGGTTGCTAATGTAAAAAAGAAGTGAGTCGGCAGTCCACCCACTCTTGGGGCTGTTATAAAATTGGAACTAATTATGCTAACGTTGCTTGTTTTTTTGTAAAAACTGTTTCTTACTTTTTTTTGATATTGAATACTTTATTCTTGTTTACAGGTACATGAGGCATGCATATGGTTTAGGAGAACACTATAACTCTATAGAACAATTAACTGACCTACCTACAGAAGATGTGTGCTAAATATTGATCAGTATTTACATTCTATTTCTTACATCAAAGTATTAGAATTTCTCTGTTGTAATTTTCATGTTGAGCTAAAAATTGTGCTGTGTGCACAAGTTCATGTGGAGAATTTGATAATGATGCGTATTCCACTCTTTTTTTCTTGATAAACCATTCAGTGGTGTGAAGATCAGTAATAAAAGCTGAATTAAGACTGCATATGTTCATTGAGGTTAAATAATGTCAATGATCCTGCTGTTCAGTATATGCTGTGCATAGTGAGACAAATAAAAATTTCAGGTATGAATAATAATGGAAATGAACCCTGTAGGTTGTCTCAATCAGAGATCCATGAAGTGTTCTGTAAAAACAAAATTGCTGTTCTCTGGCATTTCACTTTTACCTATCATTCAGTGTTGTAGTTCAAACATGTAATGCATATTACAGATTTTATGCCATTCAGTTTTGCAACAAATGTAATTCAGGTTGCAAAGATTTATACATTTGAATATTTTTCTTAACTGCTGAAAATAACACTACATGCAGCATGTGGATTAGATAAAATACATTGAGATCATTAATTAATTTATTTATTTGTGTTTTGAAGTGGAATCAGAAACAGCTTTCTTTCAATCGCAGAAGATTGCCTATCCAGTTTCTCCTTTATCAACATATAAATGGAATATAGATACTGTTTACTGCTTCAGCCAAATTGACGGTTGTTGAATATTAACCCACAGTTTGAGTGTTGACAGACAGCATTGTCATGTGTGTTCCAATCTTTTTTGTATCCACATGTGCAAGAAACACGCATGTAAATATCAGGAGTTTGACCTTCAGAAGGCAGTAAAAAAAATTCTTAAATCCTTTGAACTTTCCTGAATAAACATAAATGCCGTTTGTAGCTTTTAAAGTGATGAACATGCACTTCTGAGGGAAATGTATATTCCAATGCAGAACTAAAAGTACTTCGATATACTGTTTAGGAGTCAAGGGCAAAGAAATGTTTGATACTGCTTGAAGACGAGATGCCTCAATATGTCAGATACATTTGGAGTTCTGCATTGTAATTTATCAAGACCTTATCACCAACCATCATGAATAAACCAACAATATCGTATACAAGTTTTATGATAATTAAGACTGAAGCAGTTACAAACACTTTAATGTTGAAACAAAAGCAGGAATTGCTGTAAAAGTTCAGCAGGTCTGGCAGCATCTGTGGAGAAAAATCAGTGTTCATGTCTCGAGTTGAGATTAGATTACTTACAGTGTGGAAACAGGCCCTTCGGCCCAATAAGTCCACACTGACCGGCCGAAGCGCAGCCCACCCATAGCCCTACATTTACCCCTTACCTAACACTACGGGCAATTTAGTATGGCCAATTCACCTAACCTGCACATCTTTGGACTGTGGGAGGAAACCGGAGCACCTGGAGGAAACCCATGCAGACACAGGGAGAATGTGCAAACTCCACACAGTCAGTCGCCTGAAGCGGGAATTGAACCCGGGTCTCTGGCGCTGTGAGGCAGCAGTGCTAACGACTGTGCCACTGTGCAGCCCAATTAGATTAGATTACTTAAATTACTTAGTGTGGAAACAGTCCCTTCGGCCCAACAAATCCACACCGACCTGCCGACACCTAACACTACGGGCAATTTAGCATGGCCAATTCATCTAACCTGCACATTTTTGGACTGTGGGAGGAAACCCAAGCAGACACGGGGAGAATGTGCAAACTCCACACAGTCAGTCACCTGAGGTGGGAACTGAACCCGGGTCTCTGGCGCTTTGAGGCAGCAGTGCTAACCACTGTGCGGCCCACAAATTAGATTAGATTACTTATTTACAGTGTGGAAACAAGCCCTTCAGCCCAACAAGTCCACACCGACCCGCCGAAGTGCATCCCACCTAGACCCATTCCCTTACATTTAGCCCTTCACCTAACACTACGGGCAATGTACCATGGCCAATTCACCTAACCTGCACATTTTTGACTGTGGGTGCAAACCGGAGCACCCAGAGGAAACCCACGCAAACACAGGGAGAACGTGCAAACTCCACACAGTCAGTTGCCTGAGGTGGGAATTGAACCCGGGTCTCTGGTGCTGTGAGGCAGCAGTGCTAACCACTGTGCCGCCCATTGAGTGACCCTTCCTTAGAATGGACAAGAAAATAGATTGGAATGGAAATTCCATCAGAGAAGGAACAGATTTTCTTCAAGGTGGGCATACTTAAAAGAGAAGTGGCAGTGAGTTAAATACTAAATAAAAACTAAATAAAAATAAGAACTGCAGATGCTGTAAATCAGAACCAAAAACAGAAATTGCTGGAATTCCTCTGAACCTTTCTGAGGAAGGATCACTTAACCTGAAATGCTAACTCCTGATTTCTCTCCACAGATGCTGCCAGACCTGCTGAGCTTTTCCAGCAATTTGTTGTTGTTTCTGATTTACAGCATCCGCAGTTCTTTCAGTTTTTCTTTAATGTTGAAACTTTGGTATCTATTTATTGAATAATGAGATACATCAAAACAAATTCTTTTTACAGAACATGAGTAATGTTTGTTCTACGGTGATGAACACTTGTTGGTTCTATTTTTGGACAAAGTAAGAAACAGTAATTTGCACATCTTTAGTGTCTTTTTCCTAACAAATTGTTCCAAGATGTTTCACAGGAAGCTGAGTGACATGGGCAGGACAACGTGATAAATGTTGAGGTAAGGGAGCTGATAACAGCGCATGTCACTTGACAGGTAATTCAGAAATCAAGACTAAAGTTTAGGGAATATGGATTTGAATTCCACCTTGGCACTTGGCGAAATTTGCATTTAATCTAAGGAAAATCTGGAATAAATTACAAGGCTACCATGTAACCATTAGTATCATTAAAAACTCATCTGGGTTGCTGATATTCTGTAGTGAAGATAATCTGCCGTCCTTACTTGGTCTATCCTTTGTGATTGCAGACACACAGCAATGTAACAAACTCTTAACTGAACTCCAGGCAATAAATGCTGGCCTAGTTAGAAACACTCTCAGGAACAAAAAAGGCAGTTTTGATAGACTTTTGAAGACCAGGAGAGAGACGATTAGGTGGAAAATTCAGAATCATAAATTGCATGTGGTTGGAGATGATGTAAGATTTCGATGAGCATTTCTGGATGGAGGGCTGAGGATGTGACCTGGTCATTATAAGTGGTAGAAGCCATTATATGATTATTTCAAGTACAAAAAAAATCGGAGCCATAATATACTAGGACCTTGCTCTGCCATTCAGTAAGATCATGGCTAATACACCTTTATTTACAATTGTGTCTTAATCCCCTTAGCACTAAAAGCTTACTTGTGAATATTCATGGAAAAGAACAATGATTGAGCATCCACAACTTTCTAGTGTAGAGAGTTCTAAAGATTCACACCAGTCTATGTTCTGAGTAAAAAAAATTCTCATCATCCCAGTTTTAAATGATTGGCCTCTAATCTTGAGACTATCCCCATTGTTCTGTAATTTCTAGCAGTGGAAACAACCTCTCTGTATCTACCCTGTAATGCTTTCTCAGAATGTTAAACATTACAATTATATTCTAGTCTAAACTCCAGTGATTATACACACATTCCATTCAACCTCTTCACGTGGAAGAATGGACTTAACTTCGGAAGTGCCCCTAACTCAAACCTCTTGTAGAGTTCTCAATTTAAGCTCCACCATTGGTTCCAAGCTTTGGAAGCATCTTGCTTCCTTCCTTGAAGACACCTTAAAAACTACATATTTGATCAAATTTTGGACCCCTGACTTATTATATCTCTTTGGTTTGATGTCATTTTTCTCTATTGCTGCCATGAAGTCTCATGGATACTATGTTAAAGGTGCTGTATCAAAAGTTGTTTTTGTTTAGTTAGTCAGTGAATGTATCTCCTCTGCTCCAGGCGTATCCTTGTGCCAGAGAGATCAAAACAACAGTACTCTAGGTGCTGCCTCACCAAAGCCCTACATTATAACAGTAAAACTTCCTTCCTCTTATTGTAATCAATTTCCAGTACTTGTATTATTAATTGCTTGCTGTGATTTGTGTGCAAGGATAGTCAAATTTCACTACATACCAATATTTTCTGGTATCTCCCTTTCTTAAAGAAAAATAAATGTTTGTCTACATACCCAAGCAGATAATTTCACATTTCCCTAGATATCTGTCTGTCACATTCTTGCCTGCTCAGACAACCTGTCTCCTTACAGCTTGCTTTGCTACCTATCTTTGTATTGTCAGTAAAAGCAAGGGAGATAGCTCAATGACATTACCAGTACACTAATAATCTGGGTTTAAATCATGGCTGATGGTAAAATTTACATTTTAAACAAAATGTAGAATTAAAGGTTAACCTAATGGTGACCAAGTAATAATTGTTGATTGTCATAAATATCCATTTGGTTTACTAATGTCCTTTGGGAGGGAAAGCTGCTGCCTTTGTCTGATCTGATATGCACATGACCTTGGATTCACAATAATATGGTTGACTCTAAACTGCTCTCTGAAATGGCCCAGCAAGCCAATCAGTTCAAGAGTAATTCGTGATTAGTAATATGCTGGCCTTACTAGACATGCCTAGATCTTCTGATTGAATTTTTAAAAAATTAAAACATATAATTCCAATAATCTGGAATTTATTGTGCATTAACATCAATAGCCTTTAAGCAGACCCAAACAACACATTACCATTTGTTGTACAGTACTTTAGTGGTAGCAACATGGAAAATACAGTAGTATTACCTTATGTAGATTAATCACTGTTTTATGCTTTAGCAAATATTTATAATATTTTTCAGATCACAGACTTGTGTTTAGATATTCTAACATTGAGGTTAAAGATTATGTACTCACTTTATTGGCAGGTTGTTAATAGTAGAGGGACAAGCAATGCTCCTTGTAGTACTAGTGGCTGGAAAACATGTCCAACTCTGCTTTGTTTATTAGTCACCTGACCATCATTCCTGTGAGACCCAATTATGTTTTGAGATTGTCTCCTCCCTCTCCCTAAGAGGCAGGAACATTATCACAAGAGTGCTTCCTTATCAGTTTATACCTAACCATGTTTCTTTCCTTAAAATTTATCCCATAAATTGTTTCGGACTTACTGTACCCATTGGAAAAAGAGAGGAGTGATGAGCTATTTTTGTATCAAGTTGACAGTATTTCCTGGGATCAGTTTGAATGGGACTTTTGGAGTGGGACAGACATGGGGACATGGTGAGACTGTACCTGGCTGAACTTTGGTGTGATTTGGAGATACAAATATTGGACTGGGGTGTACAAAGTTAAAAATCACACAGCACCAGGTTATAGTCCAACAGGTTTAATTGGAAGCATACTAGCTTTCAGAGCGCTGCTCCTTCATCAGGTGAGAGTGGAGGACATAATTCTAAGGCACAGTTTTATAGCAAAAATTTGCAGTGTGATGTAACTGAAATTATACATGGAAAAATACCTTGATTGTCTGTTGGGTCTTTCCTCTGTTCGAACACCATGATAGTTTCACTTCTTTCATGTGTAAATCACAAAACATTTTAACAAAAAGTTGCATTCTCAGGTTAGCTGTAACAATGGGTGTTAGCTAGACAATATGTTGGAGGTGTTAGCCCCCTGTGTTCTCTGTTTATGCCATGATGTTTAGATTGATTCTTAATCTAAAAAGTGAGATAACAGAGTTTTACATGGATTCATGCAGTTTTTGAGCAAAGTACAATGTAACTCTACAAGTACAGATTCACCCCACAAAATATATGTGTGCATGTGGGGCTTTGTCTGTGTATGTGTCTGTTTGGGTTGGGGGTTGGGAGTGTGAGAGAGAGTGTATATGTATGTGTAGTGAGTGTAGAGTGTCTTAAGTCTGTGAGGGGGGTGCATGTGAGAGCGTGTGTGCACGTGTCTGGGTTCTGAGTGTCCATGGGAGAGAGTGTATATGTGTGTGCATGAGTGTAGAGCGGTCTGAGTCTCTGAGAGGATGCCTGTGCGGAAGTGTGTGTGTCTGTGTATATGTGTGACTGTGTGTGTGTGTAGTGCACTGGTAGTCACCTGTAGTGTGACATCAACACAAGGTCCCGGTTGAGGCCCTCCCTATGGGTACCGAACTTAGCTATCAGCCTCTGCTTGGCCACTTTTCGCTGCTGCCTGTCCTGAAGTCCACTTTGGAAGATGGTCACACGAAAGCCTGAGGTCGAATGTCCTGGACCGCTGAAGTGTTTCCCCTCCCCTGGGAGGGAACCCTCCTGTCTGTTGATTGTTGTGCGGTGCCCATTCATCCGTTGTCGTAGCCTTTGCTCGGTTTCCCCAATGTACCATGCCTCAGGGCATCCTTGCCTGCAACATATAGGATTAGACAACGTTGGCTGAGTCACATGAGTACCTGCCATGTACAAGGTGGGAGGTGTCCCCACGTGTAATGGTGGTATCTATGTATGTGGCAGGTACTCATGTGACTCAGCCAACGTTGTCTACCTTATACGTTGTAGGCAAGGATGCCCTGAGGAGAAAGTGAGGACTGCAGATGCTGGAGACGAGTTGAAAAATGTGGTGCTGGAAAAACACAGCAGGTCAGGCAGCATCCGAGGAGTAGGAGAATCGACGTTTCGGGCATAGGCCCTTCTTCAGGAATGAGGCTGGTATGCCAAGCAGGCCGAGATAAAGGGTAGGGGTAGGGAATTTGGGTGAGGGTGATAGGCTGGAGAGGGGGTGGAGGTGAAGAGGTCGGGAAGAAGATTGCAGGTCAAGAAGGCGGTGCTGAATCCGGGGGTTGGGACTGAGATAAGGTGAGGGGAGGGGAAATGACGAAGCTGGAGAAATCTATATTCATCCTGTGTGGTTGGAGGGTTCCTAGGCGGAAGATGAGGCGCTCTTCCTCCAGCCGTCGTGTGGTCAGGTGAGGACCAGTGGGGTTCTGTCCTGGTGGCGATTGGAGAGGCGGGGTGCAAGGGCGGAGGTGCGGGAAGTGGAGGAGATGCAGTGGAGAGCATCGTCGACCACGTCGGAGGGGAAATTGCAGTCTTTGAAGAAGGAGGCCATTTGGGTTGTTCGGTAGTGGAATTGGTCCTCCTGGGAGCAGATGGGGTCATGGTCAAGGGAGCAGTAGGAGGTGGTGTCCGCGAGTTGGCGTTTAGCATCAGCGGTGTAAAGATCAGTGCGCCAAACTACCACGGTGCCTCCCTTGTCTGCCGGTTTGATGGTGAGGTTGGGATTAGAGCGGAGGGAGTGGAGGACTGCGTGTTGCGAGGGTGAGAGGTTGGAGTGGGTGAGAGGGGTGGACAGGTTGAGGCGGTCAATGTTGCGGCAGCAGTTGGATATGAAGAGATCAAGGGCGAGTAAGAGGCCAGCACGGGGTGTCCAGGTGGATGGAGTGTGTTGGAGGCGGGAGAAGGGGTCGTTAGAGGGTGGGCAAGAGTCCTGGTTGAAGAAATAGGCACGAAGGCAGTGGAAGAAATGCTCGATGTGTAGCCACGGGTCGAACTCATTGATCCGGGAACGTAGGGGTATGAAGGTGAGGCCTCAGCTGAGGACTGATCGTTCATTCTCAGAGAGGGGAAGGTTGGGAGGGATGGTGAAATATGGCTGGGCTGGGAGCTAGGACCTGGGACCTGGTGTGGGGCAGGAGCTGGGAGTGGGGGTGGAATTGGTCGTGAGAACAGAGATCAACGTGGGGGCAGAGATTGACATGGGGCTGGAGATCGACGTGGGAGTGATGTAACATGCGGTGTGGTCCTTGAGCAGGTGAGTGACGTCACTGGGGGTGGAAGTGGCTGCGGTGATGGCAGCTCGAGGGGCGGAAGTGGCGCGCCAGGCAGAAACTGCACTGGTCCCGGTCCCACTGCCCCCTTGACCATGACCCCACCTCCCACCACCAAACCATCATCTCCCAGACCATTCACCACCTCCAACCCCGCACCGCCCATTTCTAGCTCCTGCCCAAAGTCCACAAACCAGACTGCCCTGGCTGACCCATTGTCTCAGTCTGCTCCTGCCCCACCGAACTCATCTCTGCTTACCGCGACACCATCCTGTCCCTCTTAGTCCAAGAAATCCCCACCTACGTTCGGGACACTATCCACGCCTTCCACCTCCTCCATGATTTTCGCTTCCCCGGCCCCCAATGCCTTATCTTCATGATGGACATCCAGTCCCTATACACTTCCATCCCCCATCACGAAGGCCTCCAAGCCTTCCGCTTCTTTCTTTCCCGCCGACCTAACCAGTACCCTTCCACTGACACCCTCCTTCGACTGACTGAACTGGTCCTCCCTCTTAACAACAACTCCTTCCAATCCTCCCACTTCCTCCAAACCAAAGGAGTAGCCATAGGCACCCACATGGGCCCCAGCTATACCTGCTTCTTCGTCAGATATGTGGAACAGTCCATCTTCTGCAGCTACTGGCACCACCCCCCACCTTTTCCTCCGCTACATTGATGATTATATTGGCGCTACCTCGTGCTCCCACGAGGAGGTTGAACAGTTCATCCACTTTATTAACACCTTCCACCCCGACCTCAAATTTATCTGGACCATCTCAGACTCCTCCCTCCCCTTCCTAGACCTCTCCATTTCTGTCTCAGGCGACCGACTCAACACAGACATTTACTACAAGCCGACCAACTCCCACCCTGCCCCTGTATAAACGCCATCCCATATTCTCAATTCCTTCGCCTACGCTGCATCTATTCCCAGGAGGTCCAATTCCACTACCGAACAACTCAAATGGCCTCCTTCTTCAAAGGCCGCAATTTCCCCTCTGACGTGGTCGACAATGCATCTCCTCCACTTCCTGCACCTCCGCCTTGAATCCTGCCCCTTCAATTTCCACCAGGACAGAACCCACCGGTCCTCACCTTCCACCCCACCAACCTCCGGATACATCGTATCATCCTCCCTCATTCCCGCCACCTCCAAACAGACCCCACCGCCAGGATGTATTTCCCTCCCCACCCCTATCAGCGTTCCGGAGAGATCACTCCCTCCGCGAATCCCTCCTCAGGTCCCCCCTCACCAACCCAACCTCCACTCCCGGCACCTTCCCCTGCAACCACAAGAAGCGCAAAACTTGCGTCCACACCTCCCTCCAAGGCCCCATTGGATCCTTCCATATCCGTCGCAAATTCACCTGCACCTCCACACACATCATTTACTGTATCCGCTGCACCCGATGTGGTCTCCTCTACGGGGAGGGGGGGGGGGGGGGGGGAAGACAGGCCGCCTACTTGCGGAATGTTCCAGGTAACACCTGCACCAACCAACCCAACTGCCCCGTGGCTGAGCACTTTAACATGCAGGTCCTTGGCCTCCTCCATTGCTAGACCCTGACCACACGACGCCTGGAGGAAGAGCACCTCATCTTCAGCCTAGGAACCCTCCAACCACACAGGATGAATGTAGATTTCTCCAGCTTCCTCATTTCCCCTCCCCTCACCTTATCTCAGTCCCAACCCCCGGATTCAGCACCACCTTCTTGACCTGCGATCTTCTTCCCGACCTCTCCGCCTCCACCCCCTCTCCCGCCTATCTCCCTCACCCAAATTCCCTCCCCCCTACCCTTTATCTCAGCCTGCTTGGCACACTAGCCTCATTCCTGAAGAAGGGGTTATACCTGAAATGTCGATTCTCCTGCTCCTTGGATGCTGCCTGGCCTGCTGTGTTTTTCCAGCACCACATTTTTCAACTCTGGTCTCCAGTATCTGCGGTCCTCACTTTCTCCTCAGGGCATCCTTTCCTACAACGTATAAAATAGACAACGTTGGCTGAGTCACATGAGTACCTGCCACATACATAGATACCACCATTACACGTGGGGACACCTCCCACCTTGTTCGTGGCACGTACTCATATGACTCAGCCAACGTTGTCTAATCCTATACGTTGTAGGCAAGGATGCCCTGAGGCATGGTACATTGGGGAAACTGAGCAAAGGCTACGCCAATGGATGAATGGCACTGCACAACAATCAACAGACAGGAGTTGGGGAACACTTCAGTGGTCCAGGACATTCGACCTCAGGCCTTCGTGTGACCATCTTCCAAGGGGGACTTCATGACAGGCAGCAGCGAAAAGTGGCCGAGCAGAGGCTGATAGCTAAGTTCGGTACCCATAGGGAGTGCCTCAACTGGGACCTTGCATTGATGTCACATTACAGGTGACTACCATTGCACTATATACATACACACACACAGGCAAACATACACAGGCACTCTCACACACCCTTACAGATACACACACTCCCACACAGACATCCTCTCAGAGACTCAGACCACTCTACACTCATGCACACACATATACACTCTCTCACACAGACACTCACAACCCCCCCCAACCCAGACACGCACACACACTCACATGCACCCCCCTCACAGACTTACGACACTCTACACTCACTACACACACATATACACTCTCTCTCATACCCCCAACACAGACAGACACATACACAGACAAAGCCCCACATGCACACATATATTTTGTGGGGTGATTCTGTACTTGTAGAGTTACATTGTACTTTGCTCAAAAACTGCATGAATCCATGTAAAAACTCGGTTATCTCACTTTTTAGATTAGAATCAATCTTGACATCATGGCATAGACAGAGAACACAGGGGGCTAACACCTTCAACATATTGTCTAGCTAACACCCATTGTTACAGCTAACCTGAGAATGCAACTTTTTAAAAAAATGTTTTGTGATTTACACATGAAAGAAGTGAAACTATCATGGTGTTCGAACAGAGGAAAGACTCAACAGACAATCAAGGTGTTTTTCCATGTATAATTTCAGTTACATCACACTGCAAATTTTTGCTATAAATTCTGTGCCTTATAATTGTGTCCTCCACTCTCACCTGATGAAGGAGCGACGCTTCCAATTAAACCTGTTGGACTATAACCTGGTGTTGTGTGATTTTTAACTTTGAACGTTGGTTGTGTTTCACTCGGCCGGTCGTTAGAGGGCGCGCGTGATTCCCGCACATGCGCACTGGCAGCGTTTCCCTGGAGACGGGTCGCCGTGCCGGGGAGATGGCGGATGCGCTGGTGCTGCGGGCTCTTCGGGGAAACGCAAAGCATCTGGACCTGAGCGGCAAGAAACTGAGGCGGGTTCCAAAGGCGGTGGGGAGGTTATTCGAACTGAACCGCCTCCAGCTGAAAAATAACCTGATCAGCGACCTGCCGGCGGAGTTACAGGCGCTCAACAATGTAAGGGGGCGGGAGGCAGCGAGAACAGGACGGACCACTCACCCGACAACCCCCCCCCCCACCACCCCAACACAAGCCACGCCCCCACCTGACGCCCCCAGCCCCTCCCCACCTGACGCCCCCAACCCCCTCCCCACCTGACGCCCCCAACCCCCTCACCACCTGACGCCCCCAACCCCTCCCCCACCTGACGCCCCCAACCCCTCCCCCACCTGACGCCCCCAACCCCCTCCCCACCTGACGCCCCCAACCCCCTCCCCACCTGACGCCCCCAACCCCTCCCCCACCTGACGCCCCCAACCCCCTCCCCACCTGACGCCCCCAACCCCCTCCCCACCTGACGCCCCCAACCCCCTCCCCACCTGACGCCCCCAACCCCCTCCCCACCTGACGCCCCCAACCCCCTCCCCACCTGACGCCCCCAACCCCCTCCCCACCTGACGCCCCCAACCCCCTCCCCACCTGACGCCCCCAACCCCCTCCCCACCTGACGCCCCCAACCCCCTCCCCACCTGACGCCCCCAACCCCCTCCCCACCTGACGCCCCCAACCCCCTCCCCACCTGACGCCCCCAACCCCCTCCCCCACCTGACGCCCCCAACCCCCTCCCCACCTGACGCCCCCAACCCCTCCCCCACCTGACGCCCCCAACCCCTCCCCCACCTGACGCCCCCAACCCCCTCCCCCACCTGACGCCCCCAACCCCCTCCCCACCTGACGCCCCCAACCCCCTCCCCACCTGACGCCCCCAACCCCTCCCCCACCTGACGCCCCCAACCCCCTCCCCACCTGACGCCCCCAACCCCCTCCCCACCTGACGCCCCCAACCCCCTCCCCACCTGACGCCCCCAACCCCCCTCCCCACCTGACGCCCCCACCCCCACCTGACGCCCCCACCCCCACCCCCACCCCCACCCCCACCCCCACCCCCACCTGACGCCCCCGCCCCCACCCCCCACCCCCACCCCCACCCGACGCCCCCCGCCCCCACCCCCACCCCCACCCCCGCCCCCACCCCCGCCCCCACCCCCCACCCCCACCCCCACCCGACGCTCCCTCCCCCACCTGACGCCCTCAGCCCCTCCCCCATCTAACGCCTCAAGCTCATCCTCCGACCTGACGTCCTCTCCACACATCACCCCCGCAGCCCCACCTCCACATGACCCCTGTCCCCTCCCTAACCCCGCCTCCTCTCCCTAGTTTGACACACTGGCCCACCTGACACCCTCAGCCCTCCCACCAATCTGATACCTCCAGCTGCCGAGCTGAACTGCCCAGCTTTCTCAACCCGACTTCCCTCCACATCAACGCTATCCTTGCTCAGATCCTCCATCACCTGCCCTAAATACCTGACAAAACATTCTGAATGCAGCCCCACTTTCAAGCCAACTTCTGCCCTGTAAATGCCCCAGATCCTGCAGTGGGGCCGCAGTGACTTGTATGACGTCATATATGATTTCTCACATAGATGGAAAATATCTCACGTTGAAGAAAAGCCTGATAGTTACTCCTGGCCAATGTTTATTCCTGCAATTCACATCACAAAACGGGTTATCTACTCATTACCATGTTTGTGGGAGCCTGTGCATTTCTTTCATTACAATGGCTAAATTTAAAAATTACTTCATTGAATGTTGACTATATTGAGATGTCTTGTGATCATGCTATATAAATGCATACTTTCTGTTCAACCATCCTAATCATGGATATACAGGCACCCTAGTTCACTTACTCTTCTCCCTAATTACTGAAAAACTGCCTTTATGCTGGCCTTTCATGATTCCCATCCTCATGCCTCACTCCAAATCCCAAAACTCTGTCCTACAGCTTCCTCACCATCGCCTTAACTCTCCGACCATCTCTACTGATTGTGATGTTTATCCCATTCACAATTACTCCCACTGACTGTAACCCCTGTTTCTACTCATTGTAAACCTCATCTCAAATTCACCATGACACTTGACCTGTCTGTTCTCTGCTTGTGCCCCGACTCTCAAACAACACTACTGCCCCAACCGAGCTGTACCCATGCTGATGCCATTTCCTGTAAATCTAATCCAACATCAGTTAACATCCATCTTGTGCTGGTAGGTTTCTTGTATTTTATTAAATGGTTAATTCACTGAAGCCTGACTTCTAAGAAAAGCGAAGTTATTACTTGGTCTGTGCCACAAACTATTTTATCTGTAACATTGGTTCAATTTTCTACCTTGCCACTCAGATGAAAATAGGTTCAGTCATATGCAAAAGCCACAGTCTATGTTGATCTTCCACTCACAAACCCTCTTTATCATTAAGAAGCCTTATTTCAACTCCATAACGTTGCATTGCTTTGCAACCTTAATCTATCTGCCCTGCAGTCTTTATGCATGTCTTTTGTCATTTCTATTTCAATGCTGTCTTGTCTAGCCTCCCATTCTTTATCTTCTGACAATTTCTGTTCATTGAAACCTCTGCTGCTCATCTCCCTTGGCCTCAAATTATAAATTCTCATGTTTTAAATCCTTTTGTGATCTTGCTACTTACTTTCTTTGTAACCTCCTACAGCCACCCCATCAAAATCTCCTTTCCACTGGCATTGATCTCTTATGTACAATCTATGTAGGGGTAAGGGTATGGGTGGGTTACGCTTCGGCGGGGCGGTGTGGACTTGTTGGGCCGAAGGGCCTGTTTTCCACACTGTAAGTAATCCAATCTAATCTAATCTAAAATGTTGCTATACCCTCCTGTTGGTCTACCATTGGTGGCAGCATCTTCAGCCATCTAAACCCTATGTTGTGTACGGCCTTACCTAAATCTCTTTGCCCATTTAAAATCTACATCCTTGACTACCTGATTATGTCTTTCTTTTGGATGCACAATAGAGCTGTCAGTGATGAAAGTAAGTGATTTTATGCTGCTGTTAATTATTGTAGGGATATCAAAATTAGAAAGTGCATCATTGTAGGCCCTGCAATCTTCTTCAATAAGTTTAGAGTTCCAATTTTTTTGTGTGCTTATTCTTTATTCCCTGTTTTGTTTCTTTCAAAACATCCCTGAATGTAGATGTTTAAAACAGCACATTGTTCTCTTGACCTTTAGTCGATAATTGCTAAATTAGAATACTTCGCTTTGGTGGTTAACCCCCCCACCCCCACCCCCCAACCAGAGATACCTACAAATAACAAGAATGCAGATTTAAATTTTCTAACTGTCTGAAATAATATTTGTTATCAACATTATTTGGATTCAGACTTCCAACATTTATAGCGTTTTTTCTTATTTTTACATTCAAACTTTATGTGTAAATTACAAGCCTACACACACGAACTGCTTATGACTACAAGCTAAACAGTTTGGACATTCTTAATTTGCTAGCAGCAGCTTTTGTATAAATATGGATGACTGTGTTTCACAGTACTGTATATAGAAATCTTTTGAATTATTTTGTAGTTGACAGAACTCAATTTGGGAAATAATTCCTTTGAAGCACTTCCAGAAGTTCTGAAACATCTAAGACAATTAAGGAAGCTCCACTTGTTTGATAACAAACTCGAAGCATTATCTCCAAATGTATTGGGTAAATATAATTATGCTGTTAATTCTTGCTTGCATTTTTAAAGTCAATTATTTACTTATGGAAGCTGGTTACATTCATTTTAGATTTGTTAACTGCTCTGTACAGATCAATAACTTGGGAAGAGATAACAGACTAAAATTGAACACGAGTGTATTATAAAATTATTATCTGTATTACTTTTTGTAGTTTTTGCATTTGTGCTTTAACTACCATATCAGATTTATATTTTGGAACAATGCTGAAATAAATCCTTCAACTTTCAGGGCCAACGTTATTGTCAGTTTAATCACTTAACCTTTATTATACTATTTTTATTTAATCACATTACAGTGAGAAGTTATAAACAATAATTAGTAGCCACAACCAAGGTTCTTTACACCTGGTTTTCCACATTTATTAAGATTAGAGAATATCATGATGTTGTTGGCAGCAGAGGCCTCTGTTTCTGTGCTCTGGTTGTAAATATAGAATTTGTAATTAGCCGTAATAGCACTTTGACCAAATCCTTTGGAGGACGAACAAGTAATCTTTGGATTATTCTATAATCACTATTTGATATTCTGTGATATTCTCAACAGTGAGTCAGAAATCACAGCCTATTTTGGCGTGGTGAATGTCTGCCTGGAAAAAAATCTGATGCAAACATGTAGCATTAAGTAAATAATGTCTTGCAGAGATGAGTTATGCATAGCTGCAAGATTTTACAATATAACTTGGGTATTAACTGTTTCTTGATTTTTGTTTTCATTCAAGTCTGAACATTTTGTTCCATAATTTTCCAAGATTAATTTGTGATTATGGGATGTCACGTAACTTGCAATTATGACACTTAAACCATCCTACAGTAAAATTCTGACCATAAATCAAGCAATGTTTGAAAAGAAAGCTTGACCCAAAGGAAAGTTTCATATTAAAAGAAAATTAATTTAATATCAGAAAAGACAGGGCACGATAAAAAAGTGATGCTGTAAATCATTATTACTACATTTAGAGTCTAGAAAACAAACTTCAATTTAGCCTTTAGAGGGCACTCTAATGCAATAACTCACATCTGGAATTTGTCTTATTTATTTAATTTGAGTGAGACTCATTAATCAGGATCTGTTTTAAGTTTGTACGTTAATGCCTCCTTGAGATGCAGGTGTTCCAATTTATTTCTAAACATTCTGTAATGATATTGCATGAAGGTACTTGCAATGTGCTGAATTTATAAATAAATTGGTATACTTAGTATTTGTGCTTCATTTTGCTTGGTTGCACATTTTTAAAACACTTTATGGATGCAGATATATTTAGGGAATGGTGTGGTCAGTCATGTACAGATATTTATTTCAAATAAATGATGGTGTTTCAAAAAAGATCGTAACATTTTGACATGTCAGGAGGAGAGGCGATGGCTTAGTGGTATTATCACTGGAGACCCAAGTAAAATGGACCTGGGTTTGAATCCTCCAGCAGCAGAAGGTAGAATTTGAATTCAATAAAAATCTGGAATTAACAGTCTAACGATGACCATGAAACTATTGTTGATTGTCAGAAAAACCCATCTGGTTCACTGATGTCTAAGGAAGGAAACTGCTTTCTTTACCTAGTCTGTCCTACATGAGATGCCAGATGTACACCGATGAGCAATTAAGGATGGCCAATAAATGCTGGCCTACCCAGTGATATCAATGCCATCATTCCTTGAATGAATTTTTTAAAACGTGCCTTGATTGCTGGGTTAAATGAAGGTACAACATTGGAGTCTATATTATATTGCAATGATATCTTAATATTTTTACCCTCTCAGTAAGTGGAATGTGACCTGTACTATATTAGAGTGGAAAAGCACAGCAGGTCAAGCAGCATCTGAGGAGAGTCGATATTTCAGGCACAGTTCTACTCCTCGGATGCTGCCTGAACTGCTGTGCTTTTCTAGTGCCACACTTTTCAACTCTGACTCTCCAGCATCTGCATCTCACTTTCTCCTGTTCAGTATTAGACTACCATGTCATATTTATCCACATGCCTCAACAAATTGAATACCAACAATTGTAATATGATAAGTATAGAAACTTTGCATGCTTAGGGCTTTGCCTTGCTGTTTCTTGTTTCTCTCTCATCTTCCTTATGTCCTCTTCAGTGCATATTATTTCATTCATATAATCTGATGCTTTATCCTTTACCTCAATTCCTAGTTATCTTCCTGGCACAAATGCTAGCTAATCATGTAAATGTTTTTCGTCTCAAATACTATGCAGCTTTTTTTTCACACAGTTGTCATCATTCTCCAACTCAAAAATAATCTTCACCACCAACATCCTTGGAAACTGTTGTCCTGTCTCCAATATCCTTTCCTCTTCCACTGTTGCCTCCCAAAAGTGTTTATCTCCCACAATTTCATATTTTATTCTTTCTAGTCAGATGTTTGCTCCTGTAGCAACAGTGAAAAAGCCTAATACAAAATATAGAATGACATTTCATGTGACCAGTCATGATGCATTATATCTGCTTGTGTCTCAAGATGTCTCCATAATATATAATTTTCACTTATTCTTCTCTTAGTCCTCTCCATTGTTCAACTTACTAGAATTGCCTTTTACTTGGTGGTTCTTTTTACCAATCTAATTGCTGTTGAAACATCTGTGGCAATAATTTCTGGTCCTGCCCATAGACCATTGCATCTGGAATTTTTCATAGAGCTATCCTTTACCACCTTACTTATCTAAATGCTGCTGCTTAACAATCTCAGTCACCGTTATGGAGTCAGTTTGCATATGACAATGGATACTGCCTCTCTACAATGTCTGTCAATGCCTCAACTATCATGTATTTCTGATTACGTTTGCCAAACATTTTTGGGTGAGGGATGGTTTTTTCAAGCGAAAAATTTTGGAACATTAAGACTCTGACCACAAACCATAAACTCCATACTCTAGCCAACAGTACTATCTGTCTTTATGATTACTGTTTCAAGCTGAACCACACTTTGCAACCTTAGCATCCTCTCCAATTAATGTACTTCATTAAAGCCTTGCCAACTTTCAACTTTGCAGTATTACCCACCTGTGCCTCACCTTGGCCAAAATGCCCCTAAAACTTTCATTGATTTCTTTTCCAGTGTGGGCCTGACTATTCTGAAGGTTTATTCTGATCAATCTTCCATCCAGCATGTTATATGAGGCTAGCTCATCCAAAATATTGTTGCTTGTATCCTTTTTCACATTAATTCCTGTGCATTCACTACCTTTGTCCTCACCAACCAACCTTGACCCTTAGTACAAGTGCCTTAAGTTTAATATTCTAATTCTCATCTTTAACACCTGTGACTATCGATGATACAAATATCTCAGCAAGAGGCCCAGCAATTGCTTCTCCAGCTTCCCACAGAGTTTTAGGGTACACCTGATTAGGTCCTGGGGATTTATACACCTTTACCCATTTCAAGACATCCAGCACTTCCTCCTCTGTAATAAGGACATTTTGCAAGATGTCACCATCTATTTCATGACAGTCTATATCTTCCATATCCTTTCCCACAATAAATAATGATGCAAAATACTCATTTAGTATCTCACCTATTTTCTGAGGCTCCACACAAAGGCCGCCTTGCTGATCTTTGAGGGGCCCTATTCTCTCCCTAGTTGCCCTTTTGTCCTTTATGTATTTGTAAAAACTCTTTGGATTCTCGTTAATTCTATTTGCCAAGGCTATATTATGTCCCCTTTTTGCCCTCTTGATTTCCCTCTTAAGTATACTCCTACTTCCTTTACACTCTTCTTATGATTCACTCGATCTATCCTGTCTATACCTTACATATGCTTCCTTCTTTTTCTTAACCAAATCCTCAATTTCTTTAGTCATCCAGCATTCCTTATACCTACCAGCCCTTTCCATTCACCCTAACAGGAATATACTTTCTCTGGATTCTCGTTATCTCATTTCTGAAGGCTTCCCATTTTCCAGCCATCCCTTTACCTGCGAACATCTGCCCCCAATCAGCTTTCGAAAGTTCTTGCCTAATACCATCAAAATTGGCCTTTCTCCAATTTAGAACTTCAACCATTAGACCTGGTCTATCCTTTTCCATCATTATTTTAAATCTAATAGAATTATGGTCACTGGCCCCAAAGTACTTCCCACTGACACCTCAGTCACCTGCCCTACCTTATTTCCCAAGAATAGGTCAAGTTTTGCACCTTCTGTAGTAGGTGCATCCACATACTGAATCAGAAAATTGTCTTGTACACACTTAACAAATTCCTCTTCATCTAAACCCTTAACACTATGGCAGTCTCAGCCTATGTTTGGAAAGTTAAAATCCCTGACCATAACTACCCTAATATTCTTACAGATAGCTGAGATCTCCTTACAAGTTTGTTTCTCAATTTTCCTCTGAGTATTGGGGGGTCTATAATACAATCCAAATAAGGTTATCATCCCTTTCTTATTTCTCAGTTCCACCCAAATAACTTCCCTGGATGTATTTCTGGGAATATCCTCCCTCAGCACAGCTGTAATACTATCCCTTATCAAAAACACCACTCCCCCTCCTCTCTTGCTTCCCTTTCTATCCTTCCTATAGCATTTGTATCCTGGAACATTAAGCTGCCAGTCCTGCCCATCCCTGAGCCAAGTTTCAGTATTTGCTATGATATCCCAGTCCCATGTTGCTAACCATGCCCTGAGTTTGTCTGCCTTCCCTGTTAGGCCCCTTGCATTGAAATAAATGCAGTTTAATTTATTAGTCCTACCTTGTCGCTGCTTGCCCTGACTGTTTGACTCGCTTCTGTTCTCAACTGTACCAGTCTCAGATTGATGTCTTTCTTCACTATCTCCCTGGGTTCCATCCCCCCACCTGACTAGTTTAAATCCTCCCGAGCAGCTTGAGCAAATTTCCCTGTCAGTATATAGTCCCCTTCCAATTTAGGTGCAATCCGTCCTTCTTGTACAGGTCACTTCTACCCGAAAAGAGATTCCAATAATCTAAAAATGTGAATCCTTCTCCCATACACCATTCATCTGCTCTATTCCTGCCGTCACTAGCTTGTAACACCAGGAGTAAACCAGATATTACTACTCTCGAGGACCTCCTTTTTAAATTTCTGCCTAACTCTCTGTAATCTCCCTTCAGAATCTCAACCTTTTCTCTTCCTATGTCGTTGGTTCCAATGTGGACAATGACCTCTTGCTGGCCCCTCTCCCCCTTGAGAACATTCTGCTGCACCCTCTCTGAGACATCCTTGATCCTGGCACCAGGGAAGCAACACACCATTCTGCTTTCTCGCTGCTGGCCACAGAAACGTCTGTCTGTACTTCGGACTACAGAATCCCCTAACACAATTGAGCTCTTGGAAGCTGACATACCCCTCGTTGCATTAGAGCCAGTCTCAATACCAGAAACTTGGCTGTACTTGCTACGTTTCCCTAAGAATAAATCACCACCTACATTTTCCAAAACAGCATACCTGTTTGAGATGGGTATATTCACAAAAGACTCCTGCATGAGCTTCCTACCTCTCTTACCTTTCCTGGAGTTAACCCGTCTATGTGACTATATCTGAGACTCCCCCCGCCCCCCCATAACTGCTGTCCATGATGTATTGTTGCAAATTCCTCATCACTTCTAACTGTCTCTCCAACTGATCCATTTGATCTGGTAAGATTCACACCCAACAGCATTTATGGCAGATATAATCCACAGTAACCCTTAAACTCTCTTTAAACTCCACATCTGACAAGAAGTACATATCACTCTATTAAAGGCCATTTTTGCTCCTTCACAATCTATTGACCCAGAAAATAACACCATCTTATTCCTCTATAAATACTACCCCAGGTTAAATTAATAGTTACAGCTTATATTTTAAGTTTAATCAAGAGACATATCTCCAAAATCATAAAATCAAGAAAGAACCCACTCTACTCACTACTGCAGATTCTCTGTTGGCCACATTTAAAACAACGATTAACTTCTTTGATTCTGTGCTGTGAACTTCGCCCAACAGTTCCTCCAAGATCAGTTGTGAATTTCACTATTTGTTAATTTTCCAAGATGCAATCCGATTTCCAGCAATACATGAATTCAAACGGCAAAGGCAGTAGCTGTGCAGGTTCTCTCTCTTTCTCTCCTGCATTGACCTCACTATGTACTTCCTTTGTCTGTTCTTCTCTCTTTTAAAACTGCTTTTGTTTTGACTTTTTTTTTCCAAAGTTCCAAAACAATGCAACAGCATATAAAACAGTAATTGCTGCTCCTGGAATTCTAGGAAATCACCTCCAGCACCTAAAATACCTCAAAAAAGGAGCAGCTGTTACAGCCAGAATTTTTTCCCATCCTCCATCTTGGATGAAGACTGGAGGTTGGCTAACGTGGTGCCACTATTTAAGAAGGGTGGTAAGGACAAGCCAGGGAACTATAGACCAGTGAGTCTTATGTCGGTGGTGGGCAAGTTGTTGGAGGGAATCCTGAGGGACAGTATGTACATGTATTTGGAAAGGCTAGGACAGATTATGGATAGTCAACATGACTTTGTGCATGGGAAATCATGTCTCACAAACTTGATTGAGTTTTTTGAAGAAGTAGCAAAGAGGATTAATGAGGGCAGAGTGGTAGATGTAATCTGTATGGACTTCAGTAAGGCGTTCAACAAGGTTCCCCATGGGAGACTAATTAGCAATGTTAGATCTCATGGAATATAGGGAGAACTAGCCATTTGGATACAGAACTGGCTCAAAGGTAGAAGACAGAGGGTGGTGGTGGAGGGTTGTTTTTCAGACTGGAGGTCTGTGACCAGTGGAGTGCCACAAGGATCAGTGCTGGGACATTTACATAAATGATTTGGATGCGAGCATAAGAGGTACAGTTAGTAAGTTTGCAGATGACACTAAGATTGGAGGTGTCGTGGACAGCGAAGAGGGTTACCTCAGATTACAACAGGATCTTGACCAGATGGGCCAATGGGCTGAGAAGTGGCAGATGGAGTTTAATTCAGATAAATGCAAGGTGCTGCATTTTGGGAAAGCAAATCTTAGCAGGATTTATGCACTTAATGGTAAGGTCCTAGGGATTGTTGCAGAACAAAGAGACCTTGGAGTGCAGGTTCATAGCTCCTTGAAAGTGGAGTTGCAGGTAGATAGGATAGTGAAGAAGGTATTTGGTATGCTTTCGTTTATTGGTCAGAGTATTGAGTACAGGAGTTGGGAGGTCATGTTGCGGCTGTACAGGACATTGATTAGGCCACTGTTGGAATATTGCATGCAATTCTGGTCTCCTTCCTACAGGAGAGATGTTGTGAAACAGAACGGGTTCAGAAAAAATTTACAAGGATATTGCCAGGGTTGGTAGATTTGAGCTATAGGAAGAGGCTGAACAGGCTGGGGCTGTTTTCCCTAGAGCGTCGGAGGCTGAGAGGTGACCTTATAGAGGTTTTACAAAATTATGAGGGGCATGGATAGGGTAAATAGACAAAGTCTTATCCCTGGGGTCAGAGAGTCCAGAACTAGAGGGCATAGGTTTAGGATGAGAGGGGAAAGATATAAAAGAGTCCTGAGGGGCAACCTTTTCACAGAGGGTGGTACGTGTATGGAATGAGCTGCCAGAGGAAGTGGTGGCTGGTACAATTGCAACATTTAGTCGTCATTTGGATGGGTATATGAATAGGAAGGCTTTGGAGGGATATGGGCCAGGTGCTAGCAGGTGGGACTAGATTGGGTTGGGATATCTGGTCGGCATGGACAGGTTGAACCGAAGGGTCTGTTTCCATGTTGTACATCTCTATGATTCTATGACTCCGAATCCCTACTTGACTTCATATTTAACTTTCTCTGTAACTTCCCCTAGCCTTACAGCTAATCCTTAATCTCATAATTCTTTTGATCTCTGACTTCTCGTTCATTCCCCTTCCTTCAATTTGGCAATAGCTATTTCTTTAGCTCAATGATCTTCAGTTCCCTTATATTGAAAGGTGTATAATGTGTGTAGTGATTTGGATTTGAAGGTAGATACTGATAGAAATGGGTTAGTTCCATGAAGATGATCATTTTCTAAACAGGTCTGTCCATAAACGTTTTTACAAAAAAGGTTTGATACAGCCCATAATGGTACAGATGTAAATAATTTGGTTTCTGGAGAGAGAGAGAGATTATTTGGATGCCATATTCGTGATGTGAATGGAACTTTAAACAAAAGGTTTTCCAAAGAAAGGAGAAGGGGCATTTCAAAACACCTTGTGATCATTACTGAAATCTCTTGAGATTACAATGATAAAGAGAGGCTGATGCTCAATAGAAAAATGACCCTCTGTGGATTATGTCCAAATTGTAGACACAGATTGTCTTTTTTCCTTTGAAGAAGATACCAGGACAGGGTTTTAAAGACAGTTTCACCTCTACTGGAGTGTGTTATTAGGACTCTTGTGGGTATCTGCCTGGATCAAGTATTAGTGTGCCATGAAGGTTACAGTCAAAGAACTATCTCCTTGTAACCACTCTGTATGTATGTAATTTTTTCTAAACCTCTTTCTTTTTGGATGTCTTTATTTATTACCTGTTTTGTGTTACTGATTCTTCTTCTGCTGTAGTAATTTTAAAACCATCTCTCTCTTTATTAACTGAAGAAAGCACAGTTATATTGGCTGCTTTTAGGTCTGGAAGAAAGATATTCACAGGAAGGGAACCTTTTTAAGTTAACTTTATTGCATCCAACCAATGGGATAAGTAAATAAAGAAGGGGAGCCAGTTCTTTGCTTCTCATCTGAGAGTGTAACAGTTTGTGATGTTTCATCTAGAACCAAATTGTCTTGCCTGGGCTCTGGTCATAACAGACTTGAAAGCTATTGGAAACAATTAACAAATTGTATCAATTCCGAGAAGGCATGTGACTTCAGCCAAATTCCTGGCAAAACCCCATGTGGTATTAATGGATAAATGTTTACATCATTGAGTTTATGAAAGATTCATCTAAGCTATTAGTTTTAGTTTTGACTTCAGAACAGAAAGCTCGAGGTCTCAGTTCATAAGAGCGAATCAAGCTTTTAGTTCAAGGGAAACCAGTTACTTTATCTGAAGTGTTTTAGTTTATGAAGCTTCCAAGCCAGGAGAGTTTGGATTGAAATTGTTAAGTTGTTAAAATATTGGAACCATCAGCATTGTGAAATGGTCATGGGCTCAGAAAGGAATTGTTGAGTGAGTAGACAAGCACATGGTAGACACAGTACAATGTGGCTAAATGTGATGTTATGTACTGGTGTGATAAACAGAAAGACAAAGATAAATGGTGATATATAAGGAAATGTGGATAATACTAAGGGATCTGGGTCTCCTTGCACACAAGTTCATGAAAGGAGACGGCACGTAGAGCAAACAATTAGAAAGCCAAATGTATATTGGCTTTGATTGCAAGAGGGTTTGAGTTCAGAAGTAGGAATGTCTTGCTGCAGTTACACAGGACCACACCTAAGGTTTGCTTTCCTTACCTAAGAAAGGAAGTGCAGCAAAGGTTCATTCAGCTGTTATTGGGGATGGCAGGACTGTTCTGTGAGGAGAGGTTTGTTTGACTGGTCCAGTGTTCACTAAAGTTCAGCAGGATGAAAGGGGATCTGATTGAAATGTATAAAATTTGAACTGGGCTGGCCAGACTCAGTGCAAAGAGGATGTTTTTTCTAGCTGGGAAGTCTAAAACCAGGGAACACACTCTCAGGATATGTGGGAGACCACTTAGGGCTGAGACAAGGAAGAGGTTCTTCACTCAAAAGAATTCTGTCGAATTCTGTACCAGAGAAGACTATGGAGGCCAAGTCACTGAATATATTCAAGGAAGAGAGAGAGACTTTTTCATATTTTAAAGTCCTGAAGGGTTATGGGGAGAAAGTGGGATATGGCATTGAAATTGAGGATCTGCTATGGCCAAATGAATGGTGCAGCTGGCTCAAATGGCCTACTCCTAGTTTTTATGAACCCTGGCCTGCAAATTAGCATGAATTGGAAACCAAGGTGGCAACTCACTTAGGATGCTAGTCAGGACTACTCCAAGTGTTTCCTTTTCAGGAGTTGAGAGGTGGTCAAAAATGAGTTGATTGTTACCATGTTGTGGTACTGGCTAGTCACTTTATTCCCTCCCCCAGAGTTTGTCATAAACATAGAGTAAACTAATTGTGTTTTTCTGGGACATGAAGCAACATTAGGTCACTGCTGAGACACTGAACTTCCGGTTTGGGAACAGAGGCCAGACGTTGATTTGTATCTGCACCCAGATAGCAATTTTCCATCTTCAGACTCTGCAGTGTTACCTTTATGATGAACCTTCTCTAAGATGGTGCAACATGCTGACATCGTGTGTGGCTTCAATTACTTCATATATTTCCTGTTTGTGGAGTGGATGTGTCCTCGGAACTTCCTCCAGGAATTTCAAGTCTTTTATCTGAACTGACCAAGGTTTGAGCCTCACACTGGAGCGCTCTCTCTAGTGAACCGTTGTTTAGGGACTGGTTCCTCTGTCAGTGAAATATTAGGTAGCTGTTGGAGGAGAGGGCTCAGGATGATGCCTGTACAATTGGCTGTTCAAACAGTGGGCAATGTTCAGTATGCAACCCTCGCCATTCCGAGCCTCATGACTGTTATACAACACCAAACACAAACAGAATCGAGGTAATTCTGAAATGCGGTGAGCTTCCAGAGGATTTGACTCCTGTTAGTTTTGGAATTAACATTAACATTAACTCCAGATCCCTCAGGATCTACATAGAACAATACAGCACAATACAGGTCCTTCAGCCCCTCAATGTTGTGCTGACCTTTTATCCTACTCTAAGATCAGAATAACCAACATACCCTTCATTGTATTAACTTCCATGTGCTTATCCAACAGTTGCTTAAATGTCCTGAATGTATCTGACTCTACTACCACTACAGGCAGTGCATTCCATGTACCCACCACTCTGAGTAAATAACCTGCCTCTGACATCTCCTGTAAACCTTCCTCCAATTACCTTAAAATTATGCCCCCTCGTGATGGACATTTCCACCTTGGGAAAAATGTCTGGCTATCTACTCTACGACTCTCAACATCTTATACACCTCTATCAAGTCACCTCTCATCCTTCTTCGCTGTCATGAGAAAAGCCCGTGCTCCCTCAACCTTTCTTCATAAGACATGCCCTCCAGTCAAGGCAGTATCCTGGTAAATCTCCTTTGCACCCTCTTTAAAGCTTCCACATCTTTCCTATAATGAAGCAACCAGAACTGAACACAATATTCCAAGTGTAGTGTAACTAGGACTCTGTAGAGCTGCAGCATAACCTTGCGGCTCTTAATCTCAATCCCCCTGTTCATGAAAGCCAACCCACCATACATCTTCCTAACAACCCTATCAACCTGCGTGGCAACTTTGAGGGATCTACAGACATGGACTAAGAGACCCCTCTGTTCCTTCACACTGCCAAGGCTCCTGCCTTTAACTCTGTATTCTGCATTCAATTTATACCATCCAAAGTGAATGATTTCACACTTTTCCAAGTTGAACTCCATCTACCACTTATCAACACTTGTCAATGTCTCGATGCAACCTACAACAGCCCTCCACACTATCCACAACTCTACCACGCTTCATGTCATCGGCATACTTACTAACCCAACCGTCCACTTTCTCATCCAAGTCATTTATAAAAATCACAAAGAGCAGAGGTCCCAGAACCGATCCCTGTTGAACACCACTGGTCACTGAGCTCCAGGCTAAACACTTTCTATCACCACTCTCTGTCTTCTATGGGATAGCCAATTCTGTATCCAGACAGACTGGCTTCCCTGTATCCCCATGCATCCTTATTTTCTGAATGACCTACCATGGGACCCTTATCAATTGTACATCACATCCACTGCTCTACCATCATCAATGTGTTTTGTCACATCCTCAAAGAATTGAATAAGGTTTGTAAGGCATAACTTGCCCCCTTGCAAAGCCATGCTGATTACCTCTACTCAAACTGTAGTTTTCTAAGTAATTATAAATCCTGTCTCTCAGAATCCTCTCCAATACTTTGCCCACCACTGACATAAGACTGACTGGTCTATAACTCCCAGGATTATCCCTATTCACTTTCTTGAACAAGGGAATAACATTTCCCACCCTCCAATCATCTGGCAATACTCCAGTGGATAGTGAGGACGCAAAGATCATCGCCAAAAGGTGCAGTAGAGTATATTCCATCTGGCCCGGAGATTTATCTATCCTTACGTTTTTCAAAAATTTTCAGCATATCATCCTTCCAAACATCAACCTGTTCCAGCATATCAGTGTTTCCTAAGAAGCGTCAAAGTCCCTCTCAGTCGTGAATACTGATGCAACGTATGCATTCAGGACTTCTCCTACTTCCTCTGACTCCAGGCACAGGTTCCCTCCACTATCCCTGACTGGTCCTATCCTCACTCTGGCCATCCTCTTGTTCCTCACATAAGTGTAGAACACCTGAGGGTTTTCCTTAATCTGACCCGCTAAAACATTTTCATGCCTGCTTCTAGTACTTCTAAGTCCATTCTTTAATTCCTTCCTTGCTATTTTGTAACCCTCTAAATTCCTGTCCAATCCTCGCCTCCTCAACTTTAAAATCACTTCTTCCTGATGACGAGATGTTCCACATTCCTTGTCACCTAAGGTTTTTTCAACCTACCATGCCTTCGTTGCCTCAGTGGGATAAACCTCTCCAGCACTACCAGCGGATGTTTCGTAAACAGCCTCCACATTTCTGTTGTGCATTTCCCTGAGAACATTTGTTCCCAATCTAGGCTCCCCAGTTCCTGCCTAATAGAATTGTAATTCCTCCTCCTCCAGTTAAATGCTTTCCCATACTGTCTGCTCCTATCCCTCTCCATGAGTATGCTGAAGGTCATGGAACTGCGATCACGATCACTGAAATGCTTTCCCATCAAGAAATCTGACATGTGGCATGATTCATTGCCAAGCACCAAATCTAGTATGGCTTCCACTCTAGTCGGCCTTTCTACAGATTGTGGCAGGAACCCTTCCTGGATACACCTGACAAAAACTGCTCCATCCAAACTATTTGAATTAGGTAGGTTCTAATCAATATTAGAAAGTTAAAGTCACCCATGACAACAACCCTGCTACTTCTGCACATTTCCAAACTCTGACTCCCAATCTGCTCTTCCGTGTCTCTGTTGCTATTGGGGGGCCTGTAGAAAGCTCCCAATAAAGTGACTGCTCCTTTCCTGTTTCTGACTTCCACCCATACTAACTCAGTACACAAACCCTCCTTGATGATCTCCCTTTCTGCAACTATGATACCTTCCCTAATAAGCAATGTCACTCCTCCACCTCTTTTACCTTCTCCATGCTATTCCTTTTGAAACATCTAAATCCCGGAACATCCAACAACCATTCCTGCCCCTGTGATATCCAAGTCTCTGCAAAGGCTGCAACATCATAGTTCCAAGTACTGATCCGTTCTCTGAGTTTGTCAACCTTATTCCTGATACTTTTTGCATTAAAATAGACACACTTCAACCAATCACACTGACTGCACATTGTGCTATCAAGTGCCTATCCCTCCTCACAGACTTTCTGCACACTGTATCTATCTGTTCACAACCTACACCATCATCTGATCCGTAGCTCAGGTTCCCATCACTCCCCACCCCCTGGCCAATCTCATTTAAAACCCTTCTGAAGAAGTCTACCAAACCTCCCACCCAGAATATTTGTGCCCCTCTAGTTCAAGTGCAACCCGTCCTTCTTGTACAGATCCCACCTTCCTCAGAAAATATCCCAATATCTGAAGCCCTCCCCGCTACACCAACCCTATAGCCATGTGTGCATCTGCACTCACTCTATTCCTAGCTTTACTGCTAGGATTACTCACCTGCCTTCCAGCTTCCAACCTAACTCCCTATATTCTCCTTTCAAGTCCTCCTCCCTTTCTGTACCTATGTCATTGATACCAATGTGTACCACTACTTTTGGTTGTTCCACCTCCCACTAAAGAAGCCTGTAGACTCGATCTGAGACATCTCTGACTCTGGCAAATGGGAGGCAACACACCACCTCGGAGTCTCACTTGCGACCACAGAATCTCCTGCCTGTTCCTCTCACGATTGGTTCTCCTATTACTATTGCTCTCCTATTTCCACCCCCCCCCCGCTTTCCTACTGAGCCACATAGCCAGGTTTAGTGCCAGACACCTGGACGCTGTGGCATTCCCCTGGTAGGCTCCCCCCAACACTATCCGAAGTGGTAGACTTATTATTATTGAGGGGAAGACCATCAGAGGGGCTCCCTGCACTGTCTGACCCTTTCCTTCCCCTCTCCTGACAGTCACCCAGCTATATTTGTCCTGTAACGTAGGTGTGACTACCTCCATATAACTCTTCTCTTTCACCCCCTCAGCATCCCAAATGATTCGAAGTTCATCCAGCTCCAGCTCAGGTTCCCTAATGCGGTCTATGTGGAGCTGGAGTTGGGTCCACTTCTTGCAGGTGAAGTCAGCAGGGACACCATTGGTGACCCGTACCACCTCCAGCAAGAGGAGCATGCAGCTGCCCTAGCCTCCATCCTGTTTGCTTTAAGTTACCAAGAAAGATTGAATAAATGGAAAAAACACAAAAGCCTTACCTCACCAAGCCTCCACACTTGGTCCTTTCTTTTTAGAGGAGGAGGGTTGGTGGGAGACTCTACACATGCCCCACAATTTGAGTTCTGTCGGTGAAATTCATTCTGTGTCCTTCAAAATGGTACTCCAATGGTAACTGTATAAAATAGGCTGCTGCAGCTACAAACTTGCCATTTCCTCACATTTGTCCATTACTTGGCTACGCCTTATATCCTACCTTTCAGCAGCAGAAATATGCCATGGAGAGCCCACTAGAAAGGAGTCTTTTCCGTTGGAGACTTGGGTTGTACACTGTTGCATTTGGACTATGGGCCTCATTCCTGATGAAGAGCTTACGCCCAAAATGTCGATACTCCTGCTCCTTGGATGCTGCCTGACCTTTTCCAGCACCACACTCTCAATTCTGGTCTTCAGCACCTGCAGTCCTCACTTTCTCCTGTTCCTTATGGCAGTCTTATATAATAAAAGGTTAAGTAGATCTCCACATGTAGCTTTGTGGCCTGGTAAAAAATACCATATTTATTTGGAATTACGTTTTGTTTTTAGCCCCTATTTGGCTTCCTAAAGGGGCTACTTTAAAAACTTTATTTGCACTTCAGTCCTGCACTTCCAGTAGATGGGCACCATGTGTAGTGAGGAGTAGACAGACGGACAGCTTCCTCCGTGACCTGTTTCTGGGATTGGCCAAATAGGTTCAAGTAGCAGGATGTGGAGGGGGTTGTCACTGAGAGGGAGCATGGACTGTCGACTGGTACAATGTTGGGCACCGCAGGGGATAGGATGCATCATCACCCACAGCAATAATATTTTGATTTAATTTTGATAAGCTTCTGTCACAACTTTCAAAGTTTCCATTGACCATTTCATTTTGTGTTTGTCATAATGCCCACTAGAGTCCTTCTAACTTGTTTAAAGTTTTATTTAAAAACGTAGAAAGTGAGTTTGGTGGCAGCACACTATCCCAACCATTAGCTGGGAGTGGTTAGTTCCACAGCACTAATGACAATTAACACACCAAATTCACAAAATAAATGTCAACAGATAGACAAAACAAAAAAAAAGTGCTGAAATGACTTGCAACTTGTTCCAAGCACTTTCCAGTGATCATTCAATAAGTTTTAATTTCTTCACTGTTCTTAGGAACTTAAGGTCACTGTCATCTATAAGCAGATAATTGTGTGCAGGTTATTTCTGGCCTCGTTTTAATGTTTTATTGAAGCTCTTTTTCAGAGAGATACTCTGATCCCCTTTTACCTCAGTGGTGAAAATGTGTGTGGAGTACAATAGGTTTCCATGCTTTACCTGATCTACACATGAAAAAGATAGAAATTCATGCAATTAAATAATTATTCAATAGTAGCTCTTGAACTGCACACTATCGCTGACAGTATTCAACATATTAAAGTATTTAACATTATCACTTGCCTTATTCCGTTATTTCTAAATCTGAGTTAAGTTGTACAGGGCTACAGGATAGTGTGAGACTCAAAATTAGAGTCACTTGTACCTTTCGGCTGAAGGCAAATAATTTTTCCATCACCATTGAGAATAATATATCTCTGTTTAGTCAAGAGTATTATCTTGCCTAACAACTGGCAGATTACAGTTTTCCAAATGTTATTTTAATTGCATGTCTGTTTGGATCTGCAATAAAAGTTATTCTACCCAGACATTGTCAGTCTGATTTGGAGCCTCCTATCTGGAGGACCAGTGAATCTTTAATCTGAATCCTTTCTACTTGTCTGGCTTGGGTGGCCTTAGAAGAGTTATACTCCCATTTTGCAGTGAAAGATAGCAAAAGACAGGTAATATCAACAATATATTAGGTAACATGGTTTCCAGTTTTTGAAAAAACTTTCCACTGTCATTACACTGTCACTTGCAATTATTTAAGCCAAATATTCTCTTCTGATTTGTAATTAACTATGAATGTTGTTCAATTTGTGTGCAAGTGAGGTGAATATTAGATCGTATTGCAATTCTTGTTCATTTCATTTCAGAGCCAAATGTAATTTCAAGATGTTTTCCTTTCTAATCTATGAGTTTGAACTGATGGAAATACTTCTACTTGCAGAAATAAAGAAAGGTCAATGATTGGAGCCCAGTGGTTTGGGTGGTTTATCACAAGTAGCCATGATTGATTTTTTTTCCTTCTAATGTTGCAGTTTCATACTCTGTTGACTGTCTTGAGCAATGAGACAAATATGAAAATAGAAGGAAAGAAATACAAGTGCTCTAAAACTGAAATAATATATAAGCATGCACACCTGACCTGTCTGCTTTTGCTTTCATTAATATTGACGACCTGGTTTATATATTCTCAACATTTCAGTATATATTCATAAATTATCAAGACTAAGGATAGGAAAGTATGGAACATTGAAAGATACAATGTCTACTATTAATTTCCATGATCCCATTCTTCATAGAACAGTTCTGTCATCCTCAGAAGAAAGCAGAGTTAATACTTCAGGTTAATGTTTCAGAACATGAAGAAGGGTCACTGGATCCAAAATGTTAACTCTGCTTTCGCTTAACAGCTGTTGCCAGACATGCTGAGTTTTTCCAGCGGTTTTTGATTTTATTTCTGATTACTAATGTCCTCAGTTCTTTGGGATTTTTTTTCTGGAAATTAGTCTCACAAGTCTTTTACAAAACAAAAGTTAATCTTTTATACCAAAGTGTAGCCAACAGTTTTAAATAGTAACAACCTCAATCGATTTCCCCCCCCCCCCCCCCTTTCAGTCCATGCTGTGCCAGATTAAAACACTCGTACTGCAATATTCCTGTGTTTTTCTCAAAATTAATTTCTTAGCCCCTTTATCATCAGCCTCAAACCTTTGCCCTTCTTTTCACCCACCTCCTGACTTTTACCTTTGTTCCATTACACCTTTCTTCCATTCCACCAAACATTGCCCATTATTAACAAGGATTGGGAGTTTTATTTGATGAAGTTATCCCAAGTGTAAGTGGAGGGAAACAACTTGCTTTCACAAAGTAGGTTTGGCACGGTGCAAAGAAGGTAAGGTGGAAGTATGAAGCTGAGAGAAGATAGGATTTGTTGATAACAGGGAGGGGTCAAGTAGAGAAGGATCAGATGCGGCATTACACTGGGAAAAAGTGCACTTCACTAGCATAGAGGAGTGAATATCTTAAAAGTATGAGAAAGTTGGGAGCTTATTTTTAAGATATGGAATGTATTATGATAGTCTCTTCTGAATTTCTACAGTTTTTAGAATTGTAAAAAATTTTCAGCAACTTGATGGAATGCTTTTTCACATTTCCTGCACTGGTTTTATACTATACAAAATGACACAATCTTGTGATTAACTTCTCTCATTACTTCTGTATTGTGTGAGAGATGGAAGGACTGTATGCATGGTAAAAAGAACTAGGAGAAAAATGCAAAGAAACTCAGGATGAATATATATCAGTTAATTATTTTCCAAATTCATTTATTCATTAAACCTTCTTCCTACTGTAGTTATTGATATTGTTTTGGAGACTGATTATGTGCCCATTTTAAAAGTTAATTTTCCCTCTCAGGGCAATGTACTCCTTGATCAAGTGCGTTGTTTGGATAATTTGTTTCCCAGGCTTTTAACTTTATCAGGAATACTCTGATCTAAATATTGTAAGGCTGTAGAAACAGCTTGGAATTAACCTTTCTCTGGACATCAATTCCTCCTGTTTTAAATCTCTCTCTTTGCAATTTCATATGGAGCAACATGGTAGAGATAGAGAAGATACAAGAGTAGAGGAGATTAACCTTATATGTGTTTTTGAGATAAAAGAAAACATTGCAGATGTTGGAAACCTAAAACCAAAAAATCTGCAAACATTCAGCAGGTCTGATAGCACATGTGAAGAGAGTTCTGATGAAACGTAATCCTCTTGGAAATATTTGATAACACTTTTTTCTTCACAAATGTTTCAAGACCTTAAAAAAATTTGCTGTATTTTATGCTATCATTTTTGTTTCTATGATTTGGTATCATTTGCTATTTTCTTTTGTTTAATACTCCTCTCATTTACAAAATGCACACTTTCTGTCATTTCAGAATGTTTAGAAAACCTAACTTTCTTGAACTTGAATAAAAACAAGTTGACAACCTTGCCTGAAGAGATATGCAGGTAAAATAATTCTTCTATTACATTGTTATTTGTTACATCAAGTAAAAATTGTTTATTTCCACAGTCACCTCTCCATCTATTCCAAATGTGATACAGCACTGTTCTGCATTTGAAACTTCTTCACCCAGAGAGTGGTAGATATATGGAATGCTCTGCCCCAGAAGGCAGTGGAGGCCATGTGTCTGGATATTTTCAAGAAAGAGACGGATAGAGCTCTTAAAGATAGTGGAATTAAGCGTTATGGGGATAAGGCAGGAACAGGTTACTGATTGTAGATGATCAGCCATGATCATAATCAATGGTGATGTAGACTCGAACGGCTGAATGGCCTACTCCTGCACTTATTGTCTATTATCTATTGAATGCCACATCCAATCATCTTGTATGTTTCCAGAAGTGACCATTGATAATTGTTTGACAATGATAGTAGAATTACAGGCAAGCCTTTTCCTGTCCTCACCTGACATCTCACATGGCTACTCTCAAACAAGTGATGAACTAAATCCTGGCTTAGATTAAGTAACTCAGCACCTACTGTAAATTAAATCTGAAGCTTCTGGTTTACATGGTTCAGTACCACATGTGTGTTTACATACAAATGGTAGGCAGGGATGTCTAAATAGTGTTTTTAGCCAATTCTTGAAACTCCAAATAGTCCATAATAATTAGGAACTCTGGATATTAACTCATTAACTTTGACCCCATTTTTTTGGATTAATGTACCAACATTGTCAGACAATGTATTTATGATATGGATATGTAGAAATGTGCAGAACAATAATTTGTTTAAATTGAGTGCTATTAAATTAGGTGTAAGACACATTCCTTGTGATGGATAATTTTTGAGCCTGAAATTATATAAAAATGCAATAGAGTATACTTTAACAAACAGTATTATGTTAATAGTGTTTACAAGTTTCTACAGTTTACAAGTGTTTAACCAATAACAGAATCCTAGGACGGTCTGGTAAATTAGGACCAGTTTAAGATTTTCTTTTGGTAAAAAGGACATGATCTGTAAAGGGGACCACTATATCATTACAAATAATGAATGTTGCTTTGCAGGCTGGCACAGCTCAAATATCTTACTGTGAACAACAACCAACTGGAGACTGTTCCAAGCAAACTTTGTCTCCTACAACATCTTTGTGAACTACATTTAGCACACAATAAACTCAAATCACTTCCACATGACATTGGATATTTGACTAATCTCAAGAAGCTTTCTGTGCCAAGGAATGAAATCCAGGTGCTCCCTGAAGTAAGTTATCATGAAATAGAATTTTTCATTATATTAAATTAAATATATACTTTAAAAGTATTGTCCATTGATTTTCGGAGGGATTCTCCCATTCATCTCCTGTGACCTTAGTGAGAGATCCATAAAATCCTGGGAAATCATGTAAAAATAATTTCCTGTGCTTAAGTGGGTGGCATGGTGGCACAGTGGTTAGCACTACTGCCTCACAGCGCCAGAGACCCGGGTCCATTTCCCGACTCAGGCGACTGACTGTGTGGAGTTTGCACATTCTCCCCGTGTCTGCGTGGGTTTCCTCCGGGTGCTCCGGTTTCCTCCCACAGTCCAAAAATGTGCAGGTCAGGTGAATTGGCCATGCTAAATTGCCCATAGTGTTAGACAAAAGGGGTTAATGTAGGGGAATGGGTGGGTTGCACTTCGGCGGTTCGGTGTGGACTTGTTGGGCCGAAGGGCCTGTTTCCACACTGTAAGTAATCTAATCTAATCTAATCTTTTGTGGATATTCAGTTGAAATTGTGTAACTTAACTTGCATTTATATAATATGTCATCTTTCAGAAGTCACAAAGTGCTCTACAGTTAATGGACTAATTAATTATTGGTGTTTGTTTTGTAGATAAAGATGATAAGCACTTTTGTGTACAGAATACTCAGAAAGTAGTGAGACAAATGTCTAGAAAAAATGGTTTTAGTGGTATTTTGTGAGAGAAGGATGAAGGTCGATGCAAAGAAAAGCTCTCACTCTTTTTCAAATAGTATCATGGAAAATCATTGCATTAATCTGAGCAGGCAGGCAGGACCTTAAAGTAACAACTTATTTGAAAGATTATATTTCTAGACAATGCAGCAGTCTCTTGGTGCTGTCTGTTTCGGTTATATGTTTGAATTTACAGTGAAGCTTGAATTTTCAGTTTTCTGACTTGGGTGAATATTATTAATTGAGTTCATATGTAGATGTGTGCTGTCATCCCAAAATGATGGTATGTTAACGATCTGCACATAATTGAATAAGATGTTATAAAATGTCTGAGTGAAAATTTGTACTAACAAAACATTTGGCTCACTTGTGAAAATCACTGTTATCAATTTATTCCAGACCATGATGGATTAGTAAAGAAAGCTGTTCTGTAGATAGTTGGAATTTGTTATTGTCTCAGTTAGAGGGCTAAGATGACCTTAATGATCAACCCATGTATTATGGCTTAATTGTTTGCAGGAGGAAACAATCTACTTTGATAATAACAATGTCAAGAAACAAAAAGAGCAATATTCAGGAGATTTTAGTACAGAGGATAGTGGATTTCATATTTTAAAGTCATGGTTCAAGTAAGGATATTCTTAATTTCTGTGTAATTGAGGGTGATCAACATATCTTTTTGACATCTCATTTAGGTATATTAGAAACATTTACTTATTTGAAAAATTTAAGAAATGCACAGCTGAGAAAAGACTGTTTAGTGCAAAGCTGTTTATTTTTCTAGTCTATTAATACACCAATCAATGTAGCAAATAATTATATGTTGAACGATCTGACCAGTTTTTTTGTCTCTGATTAACTTGCTAACTAGATTATTCCTAACTATAAGCAAAATATTGTGGATGCTAGAAATCTGAAATAAAAACAATGATGGGAAAACTGAGCAAGTCTGTGGAGAAAGAAACAGAGTGTTTCAAGTCCATAGTGACTCTGCTGCCAGACCTGTTGAGTTTCTGAGATTACTGCTAATATTATCAGTTCCTGTTTCTTCTTTATCAGATCTAAATTTAATTAATATTTACATGGTCTGGAACTGCTTTCTTCAGATATTTTGAAATCATAAATTTACTTTATTTGAATTCTTTATTATTTTATGTATGTCAGTGAGGTTCCTTCTAGTCCACGTTCATTCAAGACTGTAATGCTTAAATTTCTCTAATTCTTAGTTCCAAGTGGTCCCCTTTTATATTGAGGTTCAATTTTGTTCCATGTAATTGTTATGTAGTTTTGTCTAAGTATTATAGTATGGTACAATGACTATTATGAAACTTTAACTGCAATTTCACTACTTTATTATGAAGTATTAGCACACCTTCTGCAGATTCCTATTCTAGCTATATATGGAAGCATTTTTTCTTAATAGCTTTGCAAAATTGTCTTGGCAAAGAGAGGAATGTGTCTGTGATTACTCCCAGCTCTTTTTTCCCCAAGGCTCCTTGTGCTAATTCTGATTCATTCACTGTATGCTTACGCTTGCTTTTTGTTTCGAATGTTGTGTAATTATTTTATAAACATCAGTATGTGCTTGTTTAAATGATTGTCCAAGTATTGACATCTGCATGACTCCATTTGATATTTTCCCTGGGCTTGACAGTATTGAGTAGATTTTCAGAATTTTCTCTTTGGTACAAAGTTTAACCAAGTGGAAAAACAATTGGGATACTGACCTCCATGTTTGAATTTCTGATTCATTACCACATTAAGTCAGGTCCTATGTTGGAAACATGCTCATAACTGTGCTGAATAATTTGTTTAAAGAACACTATTTTTAAGACAATACCCTCATTTTAAGCTAAGTTCTTGTGGCTTTTAGTTTAATTCTTAATTTTTAAAAAGAATTTTATTTTAAAACTTCCATTAATCTAACTTAATTATATTATTAGAAGTGTTACCGTTTACATAATTTTTGCAGCATTCGCAAATAGGTTATGGAAGTTTATCAGCCAGAATCTTCAACTTGTAAATTATACTGGTTGTTTCTTGAATTAATGTTTTACCCTCCAGCCTGACCCTTAGAACAGATTCCTTTCCTCTTTTTTTTAAACCAACCAAACAATTCTTGAAATTATGATCAGCATTGAACATGGCATCCAATTTGTCAGCCACAAAATCCTAGAGGTAACAATTGGATCAACTATCAATTATAGGTTAGATTTTTTACATTGGTATCATTTCCACCCAACTCTTCACTGTCCAGTCCCTTGATCATACACAATTTACTGTAGACTGAGGGCCTCACCTCAAGAAACCCAATCCTCAATCCACAGCCTGCCTGCCTGCACTGTTGAAATAATTGCTGCCTGGTGAGAATATTTCATTAAGTGGTCCTTAAGTATCATCAATTGACCAATTAAGGGCCTCAATCCATCAGCTGATAGGAAGATGGAAACTTAGCCTTTCTGCCCAGAACTTAATGTAGGTACAGTTTAGAAACTAGCAAAGCTCAGGGACACCACCACCATCCCTAATTAAGTTGTATCTCCGTCTCCTCTTGTAGATGGGAATTCCAAATTTCTGATACATTCCCATCCCCAAGAGTGTTTTTGCTGGAGACAGGGCAGACTGGCTTTGACATTATGATGTGGAGGTGCCGGTGTTGGACTGGAATGGACAAAGTTAAAAAACACAGCACCAGGTTATAGTCCAAGAGATTTATTTGGAATTACTAGCTTTTGGAGCTTTGCTCCTTCATCAGGTGGCTGTCGAGCAGGATCATAAGACACAAAATGTATAGCAAAAGATCACAGTGTCATACAACTGATATGATATATTGAATAAACCTAGAAAGCTAAGTCTTTCATCTTTTAGAATGGGTTGCAGGTTTTGGTTCATTAATATGTAACTCCCAGAACTTCCTTCAACTCACAGTCTCAAGATAGCATAAGGTCTATTAAAAAAAAAGTGACATCCCAGCTCAGACAATGCGTTAAAGGTGTGAGATTAGAGTCTGTCTGTATCTCAATCTTGAGTCAGACCAGTTCTATTTCCAAAGTAGGAATTTATAAAATCTTACATGGATTGGCCTTGATATGATTATCCCAGCTCTTTTTTTTCCCCAAGGCACATTGTGCTAATTCTAATCCATTCACTGTAGACTTAACTATCACTATTTTTTCAAATGATGTGTAATTATTTTGAAATCATCAGTATGTGCTTTGTTTAGATGATATTCCAAGTATTGAAATCTGCATGACTCCGAAAGCTAGTACTTCCAAATAAACCTAATGAACTATAACCTGATGTTGTGTGATTTTTAACTTTTATCTACATATAGTAATGGAAAGTTCGTTAGGATCAGTTAAGCACCAACTTGAGCACAAATTGGTGATGGCGTCAATATCATCTTGATGGTAGATGGAAAGTTACCCCGCTGAGATGAGTAATTATTCACAGATCCCTGAAGTCACAGACGCGTGAACGTGATAATTAAGAGGCGTATAGGGCACTTGCTTTCATCAGTTGTGGCATGGAGTGTAAGAGCAAGGAGGTAATGTTGGAGTTGTATAGAGTGTTGGAAAGTACTGGAGTACAGTGTGCAGTTCTGGCCACCTCACTACAGGAAGAATTCAATAGTACTAGAGGGGATACAGAGGAAGGTTCACCAGTAGGTTGCTTTGGTTGGAGCAAATAAGCTACAAGGTTTGACTAGATAGGCTTGGATTGTTTTCTTTAGAGCAGAGAAGACTGAGGGGGGACATGATTAAGGTGTATAAGATTATAAGGGGTATGGACAGGGTGAGTAGGGAGCAGCTGTTTCCCTTGGTTAAGGGTTCAGCCATAAATGTGGCATAATTTTAGAATAAGGGCCAGGAGATTCAGGGGGATTTAAGGAAAAGATTTTTCTCTCAGAGGGTAGTGCAAATCTGAATTGCACTACCCGAGAAGGTAGTGGAGGCCAGAAACCTTACAACCTTTAAAAAATGCAGTGCTGGAAAAGCACAGCCGTTCAGGCAGCATCTGAGAAGCAGGAGAATTTATGTTTTGGGCATACGCCCTTCATCAGGAACCCTGACAGATGTGTACACTTTGGATTTTTAAAATATTAAATCATTTTTGGAGGGAAACAATATCTGTGAACCCTCATCATCCTCCACCTACATCAGTAATACTCGTCAGTGCTTATGGAAGTGTCAGTTGGCAACAGTCTCTGATAATTACACCTCCAGTCTTTGCAGTTGTCCATTGTCTTTAATGGAATGTTGAATACAGAGATAACTTGTTAACTGAATATCTTTCAAAAGTTCATATCGGTGATGGTCCTCAGACATATAGGTGATGGCCCTATGACAGCAAGTTGCACTTGCAATTACAGATTTTACTTACAATATGTACTTCGATTTCATGTCACATATTCTTTGATGTGTATAGCTCAAGGGAATGTACTTAGGTTCTGGTCATTCTTGGACAGTGGTAGTCTGCATCACTATTGTGAACAACAAATAATTTTCTTGCACCAAGTTGATGGTCCTCCAAGAGAGCTAATGTTTGTTTTGGTAGAGTTCCAGGGAATATCCCATAGAGGATAGGTATTAACAGTATCAAGGTAGATGTCAGATATTTCCCAAACAACTGCAGCTAGCAGGCTCTATATAGTGGTGCTATGAATATGACTGTGCATAAAGGGGATGCAGGGGCTGTTTTTCCCACCATTCAAGCTACACTTTAGTAATATTTGCAAGCAATAAGGTACCCTACCAAATAATTTTGACCCTCTTCATAAGAACAAAATATCAATAGGAGTAAGTCATTTGGCATCTTAAGATGGTTCCACTATGCAAATAGATCATGGCTGATCTGTTTATGGTTACAACTCCTTTTTCTGCTTGTCATCTTCCCCAACCCCCAGAAACTCTTCAAGATCAAAGCCTGTCTAACTCAGTCATGGGCATTTGCAGTGACTCGTCTTTGCTGCTGTCTGCATTACATCATTCCAAAACTGAACAACCCTCTGAGAGAAGAAAGATCTCTATCTTAAATGGGAGGTCCACTGTTCCCTCTACTTGATTGCTCCATGAACATTCTCACAATATTCAACATGTCAAACTCCATAGAATTTTATCTGTTTCCAAAGATCAACTTCCATTCTTCTAAACTCCAATGAGTAGAGGCCCAACCTGTTAAATCTTTCCTCATAAGACAACCCCTTCATCTCAGGAAGCAACCTGGTGACCCTTCCGTGAACTGCCTTCAAAGCAAGTACATCCTTCCTTAATTAAGGAGTTTGAAACTATACACAGTGGCATGGTCTCACCAATAAGTCACAATTACTTCCCTTCTTTTATGTTTAATCTTCTTTATGATAAAGACCAACATTCCATTTACCTTCCTCATTACCCATTGTTCAAAACGTCAACTCTCCTGCTCCTTGGATGCTGCCTGACTGGCTGTGCTTTTCTAGTGCCACACTTTTTGACACTAATTACCCATTGTATCTGCTTATGTTTTCTGATTGGTGTCTAAGGGCACACAGATCCTGTTCCATAGCCTTCTAAAGTCTCTCTCTATTTAAATAATATTCTGATAAAAGCAAAACACTATGGGTGCTAGAGATCTGCAACAAGAGCAGAATGTGTTGGAGAGATTCAACAGGTCTGACATCATCTGTGGAGAAAGAAACAGAGTTAATATTTTGAGTCCTCAGCACTTTCTGATAATCTAACCTATTGATAAAGTGACGAAGGATTAGTTGGCTCTGTGTCGAAAAAACTTGGCTTTACTCTTGTCACAAGTTATTTTGGCTCCCAGATCAAACTATTTATTCATCGGTCTGTTAATAGACAGAGGCTCTGATTAGAAAATGGGGACATTCCATGTACAATGGAATCTTTGTTCTGAGCAAGAAGTGGCTTGAATTTGTTACGCTTTCTGATGTACTTAGCAAAATGGGGATGATACAACACGTGACCAATACACCAGAGTATTGTTCATGTTGTGCAATAAGATTTAATTGTAAGATCTTTCCCCATGCATAATTTTGGACAACATCCACTTAGCACTTCAGCCTCAGCTTTTGCACTGATGCAAATATTCCTGTTTTGTAGCTTCACCAGATTGACTACTCTCTTTTAGGTATGTCTGATGCTGCTCCTGGCATAACTCCAACATTCTTTGTTGGACCAGGGAATGATCCCTGGCTTGATTGTAATGGTTGAGTGGGGGATATGCCAGAACCTTGTGTTGGAACATGATTCTGCCACTCACAGTCCACAACATCTCATGGATACCTACTCTCAAATTGCTACATCTGTTCAAAGTCGATCCCATTCAGCATGACCACATGCCAACCAGATCGTGCCACACAGCATGATGTAAGGTATTATCATGTGAGACTGGACTTCATCTCCACAAGGATGTTATTTACCAGATTAGATTTCCTACAGTGTAGAAACAGGTCCTTTCGCCCACCAAGTCCACACTGAGCCTCTGAAGAGAAACCCACCCAGACCCGTTTCCCTCTGACTAATGCAGCTAACACCATGGGCAATTTAGCATGGCCAATTCACCTGACCTGCATATCTTTGGACTGTGGGATGAAACCAGAGCACCCGGAGGAAACCCACGCAGACACGAGGAGAATGTGCAAACTCCACACAGACAGTCGCCCGAGGCTGGAATTGAACCTGGGACCCTAGTGCTGTGAGGTAGCAGTGCTAACCACTGAGTTGTGATGATCATTTTTACAGTGCTGTCATGAGCAGATACATTAGCAGGCACACTGGTGAGGATGAAGTCTAGTAAGTTTATCCTTTTTGTTGGTTACCTGCTACATACCTAGTCCAGCAGCCATGATCTTTAGAACCTGACCAGTTTGATCATTAGTGCTGCTGTCATAACAGTCTGTGATAGATATTGAAATCCATAGCACATTCTATGCCCTTGCTACCCTCAGTGTTTCCTCCAAGTGTTCTTCAACATGCATGAGTATTGATTAATCAGCTGAGGGAGTATAGTATATGGTAACCAGCAGAATGTTTCCTTCTCCATGTTTGACCTGAAGCCATGAGACTTCCTAGTGTCTGGAGTGAATGTTGAGGACTCCCAGGCAACTGTGTCCCAACTATCCACCATTGTAGTGCCACTGCTTTGCAACCTATCCTGCTGACGGGAAAGGAAATATCCAGGGATGGTGATGGTGATGTCTGGGACACGGTAAGGTTTGATTCCACGAATATGTCATGCTGTTGCTAGTCTGAGAGTCTCCCAATTTTGGAATAAGCCCCCAAATGTTAGGAAGGAGGACATTGAAAATTGAGAGGGCTGTTCTTTTGCTGTTGTCCTTTCCAGTGTCTTTGATGCCCTCAGGTTAAATCACCACCAGTCTCTTCTCTCTCTAATAAGAGAACAGGCCCTATGGTCTGATAAGACTACGACCACACAGCAACCATCTGTTTTGGTTTCTTTTTGCAGACTTTGTAGCAATTGATACAATTGAATGGCTTGCATGGGTAATTTCAGAGATAGTTAAGAGTCAAACAACCACATTGCTATGCATCTGAAGTCACATGTAGACTGGACCAGGTAAGGAAGGCTGATTTCATGAGGGGAGGTCTAGTATTATTGCTGGTATTATTGCTGGACTGTTAATCCAGAGTACCAGATAATGTTCTGAGGATCTGGGATTGAAGTGATTCAGTAGTTGGAAAAGAGACAAAGATAGATGAGGACCTGGAAGCAATCATTATTACAGAAGAGGTAGGGCTAGGCAAGCTAATGCAGCTAACGATAGACAAGCACTGATGGAATGCATCTCAGGGTACTAAAAGAGATGGTGGGAGAAATAGCAGGTGCACTGATATTAATTTTCCAAAATTCGCTGGACTCTGGAGCAGTCCCAACAAATTGGAAAACAGTGAATGTGATGCCACTGTTTAAAAAGTGAGGTAGACAAAAAAAGTGAATTATAGAGTGGTTAGCTTAACCTTTGTAGTGGGATCTATTATCAAGGAAGAAATTGCAAGACATCTTGATAAAAATTGCCCTGTTGGGCAGATGCAGTCTGGATTCTTGAAGGGCGGGTCGTGCTTAATAAATTTTTTTGGAATTCTATGAAGAAATTAGGTGCAAGGTAGACAACAGGGACCCATTGGATTTGGTGTACCTAGATTTCCAAAAGGACTTCAACAAGGTGCTGCACAAGAGGCTGCAGCATCAGATAAGGATGCATGGCATTATGTGTAAAGTATTGGCATGGATAGATGATTGGTTGACTAACAGGAAGCAAAGAGTGGGGATAAATGAGTGTTATTCTGGTTGGCAGTCAGTGACTTGTGGTGTGCCTCAGAGATCGGTGTTGGGACTGCAATTATTCACAATTGGCATGGATGATTAGGAGTTGGGGACTGCTTGTAATGTGTCAAAGTTTGCAGATGACACTAAGATGAATTGAATTGAATTGAATTTATTGTCACGTGTACCGAGGCACAGTGAAAAGCTTTGTCTTGCAAGCAATACAGGCAGATCACATTGTTAAATAGCATAGATAAGTAAATAATAGGTAAACAGCGGCAAAGACCAAAACACAGGCACAGGCAAATGATAAGAGTTTGTGAGTCCATTCAGTATTCTAACAACAGTAGGGTAGAAACTGTTTCAAAATCAGCTGGTGAGTGTGTTCAGGCTTCTGTACCTTCTTCCAATGGTAGAAGTTGTAGAAAAGCACTGCCAGGGTGGGATGGATCTTTGACAGCAGACTGGTAGATCGATTCTGTAGATGGGATGTTGGCCTTTGTGATCGTCCGGACTGAGTTCACCACTCTCTATAACCGTCTCTGATCTTGAATGGTACAGTTGCCATACTAGGTAGTGATACATCCAGACAAGAATGCTCTCGATGGCGCGCCTATAAACATTGGCAAAGGTATTTGCCGTCATGCCAAATTTTCAGCTGCCTGTGGAAGAGATGTTGTTGGGCCTTTGCAACCAGTGCGTCCACATGAAGAGCCCAAAAAAGCTTGTTGTTGATGACCACTCCCAGGAGCTTGACGCTCTCCACTTGTTCCATCTCTGTGCTGTTAATGTGTTGGGGGACAAGTAACATCCTGCCAAAAGTTAATAATGAGTTCCTTGGTTTTGCCGGCATTGAGAGCTAGGTTATTTTCAGTGCACCATTTTTCCAAATCTTCCACCTCCTGTCTGTATTCTGTTTCGTCGTCATCTGAGATTTGACCGACTATGGTGGTGTCATTAGCGAACTTTGTAAATGGCATTAGTTTGGTATTTGGCAACACAGTCATGGGTGTACAGTGAGTACAGTAGGGGGCTGAGTACGCACCCCTTGGGGGGGCTCCAGTGTTGAGTGTTAGTGAGGATGGAATGTTGTCCCCAGTGGCAGAGCAAAGTATTCAGAGGACTGCAAAACTTTGCAGAGAAACATGGATACTTTGAGAGAGTGGGAAAAGGTCTGAGAGATGGAATACAATGTTAATAAATGTGAAGTCATCCATTTTGGTCAGAGTAACAGTTAAAAGGATTATTACTTTTTTTTAGATTTTGAATAGTAAAAAGTTGCAGCATGCTGCTATGCAAAGAGACCTGAGTGTCCTTGTGCATGAATCACAGAAGGTTGGTCTGCAGGTACAACAAGTAATTAGGAAGGCAGGTAGAATTTTGTCCTTCATTGCTAAAGGGATTGAGTTTAAAAGCAGGGATGTTATGTTGCAGCTGTACAGGGCACTGTTGAGGCCACACCTGGAGTACTGTGTGCAGTTTTGGTCTCCTTACTTGAGAAAGGATGTACTGGTACTGGAGGAGGTGCAGAGGAGGTTCACTAGGTTGATTCTAAAGTTGGAGGTTGGCTTTTAAGGAGAGACTGAGTAGACTGGGATTATATTCATTGGAATTCAGAAAAATGAGGGGACATCTTATAGAAACATAAAATTGTGAAGGGAATAGGTAAGATAGATGTAGAGAGGACTTTTCCACTGGCAGATGAAACTAGGACAAGAGGGCATAGCCTCAAGATTAGAGGGAGCAGATTTAGGACTCAATTGAGAAGGAAATTCTTCACCCAGAGGGTTGTAAGTCAATGGGATTTCTTGCCCAGTGCATTAGTTGATGCTACTTCAGTAAATATTTTTAAAGCTAAGATAGGTTTTTTTTGAAGAATAAAGAAATTAAGGGATACAGTGAGAGTGTGGGTAACTGGATCTGAGTCCACAAAAAGATCATCCATGATCTTATTGAATAGCGGAACAGGCTTGAAGGGCCAGATGGCCTACTCCTACTCCTAGTTCTTATGTTCTTATGAATCCCACCAAGGTGGATGGTGAAGTGTTTAATGGTGACCCCAAAATCATTGTGGCTTATCAGAAATCAAAGTAGTTTGCTAATGTCTTTTTCAGGAAGTAAACTGCCGTCCTTACCTGGTCTAACCCTTTGTCAGGACTGAAGAAGAGTTACACCTGAAACGTCGACTTCTACACCTCCTGATGCTGCCTGGTTTGTTGTGTTCTTCCATCTCCGACCTATCTGCTTTGGATTCCAGCATCTGCAGTATTTTTGTCCTTACGTAGTCTGGCTTACATGTGACTCCAGACCCACAGCAATGTGGTTGACTCTTAACTGCCCTCTGGGCAATGAATGCTTGTCTAGCCAGTGATGCCCACATCTCATGAATGAATTTAAAAAAAACTTTCTTCCCTAAAGGGTATTTAGTGAACCTAGATTGATTTTTCTAACAATTGACATCATTAGACTCTTAATTCCAGATTTTTCTTTAATTCAAATTTCACTGTCAGCTGTGGTGGGTTTCCACCCAGGTCCCCAAAGCATTATCTGACTCTCTTGATTAATGACCTCTCCATTTGTCCTAATTGTATTCAAAAAGTCCAAATATGTTGAATTTTGAAAGCTCCAATGATCATCTGCAATTTGTAGAGAGTTAAAAATTAATATGTGTAGATATTTTTACAACTGTGCATTATGAAAGCAATATTGATATATATGTAATGCATAAGATTTAGTATTTTCAGAAAGTCACTTAAATACTCCTGCCAAACGTGGAAATATCCCCATTCTGTGAAGTCCATGTCCTATGTTTCCTGCTAAAGAACACAAATAATTCACTGCTAGGTCAAACCACAGACTTTTGTTATGCTGAATATGAGGTTTCTCCTTCCCACTGATGCCAGATTAATTGATATTTCTACTTGGCCTGCATCAATATTGTCAAATGCTAGAATGGGCACTAGAGTCCTACTAAATGTACTACTTACCACAAGAGCAACTAATTTCATTTCTTCTAACACACTGTTAAACCTCTCAAGTCCCTTTACATAAATCCAGCACGAAACGGGCAGAAATTCTAGTGAAATGTCAATTTATGCATTTATCTGGGGCTTCTGCAGGTCTTCTACCAAAGCTAGGATAGAAGATGATGATGACCTTTATGGAAACTCAGGTCTCACATCTTTATTACCAATGATTACAATTTTAATCTAGATTAAGAAATGTGCATGAAATACTTTTACAGAGTAAGTATTAATTCTCTGAAATTTAATCCCAAATACTAGGGTATATCCAAGAAAGCTATTTAATAAAAATTGAATTCGACTTATGTACTCACTTAAAACTGGTGGCTTTGATGTTAAATGTTTTGCTATGTTTATAGTGGCAAAGAACAGTTAAAATGCTTGCTTTTGTTTCCTGCATACTTGGAACTACATATGGGTAATTGGAGCTTTGGCAGTTTGAAGCCACATCGCAAACTGTAACCATAAAATTTTCTGAATAAGAAGATTGGAGAAACTACTTATCTAAAACCCCAATTGTGGAAAACTATGATTCACAAACTACTGGTTTGCTGTGTACAATTGTGGAACTCCACAAGGAATATTGGCTGTGCCCATTTGGCTGATTTTCTAACATCTGTAAATTTTTTGTCATCTAATGAGCAATGTAAGTAAAAAATAATAAATGTTTAGGAAATTTTGTTTATAAAAGGTGAGTTATGACAGACAAATTGTAAGAGGTTTTTGAGCAAATAAGATATATTTAATGAAAAATTGCAGTAGGTAATATGTATATAGATATTTAAGTTGTTTGATAAACATGGGAGACACATGATTATATGATGGGCATATGTTATTAAAGTAAGTGTGACAGCTGAATAAAGAATAGAAAAGCGAGTAATGGATGCTTGTGAGACAAGCAGGATGTAAACAGTAGGATCACAAAATGTCAGGGTTTTAAATATTGTTTTTCTCAATATATTTAAATGATTTGGACCCAGGTTATAGAGGTTGCAGTATCAAAATTTATAGATAATGAAAACATAGGAAGCGTAGCTAACTGAAAAGGATTATGAGCTATGTTAAGAGGAAATAAGTCAGTTTGATTTAGTGTCAAATGAAATTTTATGAAGAAAAAGTGAAAAAGGAATGAATATCTAAAAAATCTTATGACAAGTGTGCTGCCTGGATTCATTTAAATATTAATAGTATGCAACAGGTATGCATGGGAGAGCATTCTGAGTGTGAAATTCCACAAACATCATTGGCATGGACAAAAGAAAAGGATGTTTGTTCATTTCTGAGACCTTAAAAACAATATAATAATGCTTTTAATTTTATCAGCTTTTTAAAGTAACTTTTCATCAGAATTTCCTAGAGAGCTGTATAATGATTTGTATCAAAATGGAAAAGGTGTAACTCTTACTTGTATATTGAACTGTTTTGTTGCAGCATTTTTCTTTCATTATGTATAGAATAAAGGATATCATTCCATCTTTCAAAATCAAGGTCTTGTATAGCTGGTACTAACCTGCAAATACTGAAATGGCAATTAGGAACCTTTTTTTGTGGAGCAGTATATCCCTGAATTATCCACTCAAATTTATTTTGTGCCTTTCAGTATCTCTGTGTAATGGGATCTCCAGCAATGAGTGCTAAATGGTGATAGAAGGCACTGAGCAAAGAATCTGAGCAGTTCAGTGGGAGCTGCACCAATTGAGATGCCAACTTTTCTGGATGAGCACCTGGGGCACTTTATTATGAAGGGAAAACATTACTCCTGATGATGAGGAAATCTGAGTGATAAAGGAGTGATTCTGACCTAAGGTAGAGAGGGAACTATGTGGGTTCCCTGGAATAGCTGCTTATTAAAAGAGATTTATGTAAGTCTGGCGACCTTATTTTGCAATTTACAGAGGAAATTGGAGAATGCTGCAGTTGTAGTTGGGAAAGGATGTATGAGCTGTATTACATCACAGATCATTGCAGGATTTGGACTCTAGCATGTGAGGATTCCTTTTGCACCCTGAAGCAGAAACTTGTCTCATCACCTGTATTTGGCTACCAAGATTTCCAAATCCCTTTCACACTAGAAACAAATGCCAGTTTGCTTCATCTAAAAGTGACACTATTACAGGTTCAAGGGCGGAAAAGAGTGGCTATCAACTGTGCCATTCAGATTCTCAAACTGAATGAGGAGAATATGGAGAATTGCATCTGTAAGAAAGTTGAACTGCAAGCTTTGAGGTGGACTATTTCCAAGAAATTCAGAGACAAGTGACAAGTTTGAAATGATTGTTGATAGCAGACAGGCTTTTAGAAGGTGCAAAGTGAGGAAATCAATGGAGGCCTTAGTGGAGTATAGAAAGTGCAGGGAGGAACTTAAGACAGCAATTAGGAGAACAAAGAGTGGGTGAGAAAAAAGCAATGATGAGTAAATTTAGGGAGAATCCAAACATATTCTCTGAGTATATTATAGGGAAGAGAATAACAAGGGAAAGAGTAGAGTCTACTCAGAAATCTGTGTGTGGAGTTAGAAGATATTGGTAAGGGGTTAAACAAGTAATTCACTTCTGTCTTCACTCAGGTGAGGAGGCTGTAGGGCAGACAGATTGTGAGCCTGTCAACAGATTGGCATGGGGTAAGAAGGTATTGGAGATATTAGCAGTCTTAAAAGTGGACAAATTTCCAGGCCCAGATGAGTTATATCCCAACTACTGACTTGATGGTAGGAAGGACATCGATGAAGCAGTTGAAGATGTTTGGGCCTAGGATGCTACCGTGGAACTCCTTCAGAAATGTCCTGGACCTGAGATGACTGACCTCTAACAATCAAGACCATCTTCATATATGCCAAGTTGACTCCAACCAACCCTAATACCCATTGGTTCCAGTTTTGCTTGGGCTCCTTGATGCCACACTTGGTCAAACTTGACCTGATGTCGAGGGCTGTCACAATCACCTGACCTCTAGAATTCAACTCTTTTGTTCATGTTTGAACCCAAGTTCTTATGAGGTCAGGTGCTGTATGGCCCTCACAGAACCCAAACTGGGCATCACTGAGTGGGTTATTGTTACTCATGATGACACCATCTGTCACTTTACTGATGATTGAGAGTAGCTAGGGCAGTAATTAGCTAGGTTGGATTTGTCCTGCTTTTTATGAATAGGACATAACCTGAGCAATTTTTCACATTGTCGGGTAGATACCAGTGTTATAACTGTACTGGAACAGCTTGGCTAGGACAGCAGCAAGTTCTGGAGCACAAGGCTTCAGTACTAATGCTAGAATACTATTAGGGCCCATAGCCTTTGCAGTATCCAAAGTCTCCAACTGTTTGTTGATATCATATGGAGTGAATCAAACTGGCTGAAGACTGGTACAGCCAGTTCTTCTATAATGTGATGGTTGCATTCTTGTGAAACCCTGCATTATAGAAATATCATGCTTTAGAAACAGCACATAAAGTGTTGCTATGTAATTGTGTTATAGCCAACAGACATTTTAAAAGCTCACGCTGTAGAAACAGTGAGCCTAATTCTTCAATCGTGTTTCAGCAAATTCATGTTGATGAAATGCGTGTTATAACATAATGACCTGTACCTATAATGCTGGGGACCAGTGGAAGAGGACATGATGCATCATCTATTCGGCGCTTCTGGCTGAAGATTGTTGTGAATGTTTCAGCTTCAACTTTTGCACTGCTGTACTGGGTTCTTCCATTATTCATCTGGGGATATTTGTGCAGCCTCCTCATCCAGTGAGTTGTTTAATTGTCCATCACCAGTTTCAACTGGATGTGGCAGAACTGCAGACCTCAGATCTAATTCATTGATTGTGAGATCACCTAGCTCCATCTATCACTTGGTCCCAATGCTGTTTGGCATGCAAATGGTCCTATTTGTTAGCTTTACCAGGTTGAAACCTCATTTTCCAGTATGCGTGGTGCTGCTCCTGACATGCCCACGTACACTCTCCATTGAATCAGGGTTGATCTCCTGGCTTGATGGTGATGGTCGAATAGGTGAAATGCTAGGCCATGAGATTGCACATTGTGCTGGAGTACAATTCTGCTGCTGTTGATGGCCTATAGGGCCTCATCGATGCACAGTCTTGAGTTTCTAGATCTGTTTGAAGTCTATCCCATTTAGCATGGTGATAATGTTACACAACATAATGGAGGTTATTCTCAATATGAAGGCAGGGCTTCATCTCCACAAAGACTGTGCGGTGGTTTTTCTTAATGATAGTGTCTTGGATAAATATATCTGCAACCGGTAGATTGTTAAGGATAGGATCAAGTCTGTTTTTCCATCTTGTTCATTTCATCACCATCTGCCGCAGACTCAATCTAGCAGCTATGTCCTTTATGACCTGACCAGTTGATCAGTACTACTGCTGCCAAGCCACTCTTTGTGGTACGTTGAAATTCCCCATCTAGAGTACATTTTGCACCCTTGCCATCATCAGTGTTTCAGGTGTTTTTCAACATGGAGGAGGATCAGCTGAGGGAGGATGGTTTGTGATAATCTGGAGAAGGTTTCCTCGTCCATGTTTGCTGTCCTCTTACCTAGGCTGTTCAAGTTGCCTTCATTTTATATTGTAGCTGATGTGAGGTCTAGGTTTGTTTATTATACTTCCTTGTCCTCCTTTTGCTTAGTACCACCCTTGAGAAATTATTTTAGTTCACTTGGTTGGATATCATTTACAAATCTAACATAACTAGAAGCAAAGCTTGTCATTAAGTACCATCTGTGTTCTCTCCTCATACACAGAGAGATGAGCTAAGGCAGCTCAATAAAATTGCTTTTCAAATATGTAGACAATTATTTGGCATTAATTTCTAGAGCCCTGAAACCAAGGATTTAATTAAAGCTGAATTTTCTCTGTACTTCTTATCAAATTGGTCTCTAAGTTTTGCTAATTGTATTTGAAAAGACGTTTCTTTATAAAGAGGGAAAGAATGCAATAGTAGTGATATATCATGCATGGTCCAGGTAAAATATTTTTAATCTCTTATCTACTTTCTAGGAACTGTGTGTACTAAGAAACTTGAAAGTATTAGATGTTGCTGGAAATCAATTACATATTTTCCCAACAAAGGTCAGTGTTATTTTATGAATCTAATCTGTTTTACTGTTAAGATGCATTAAATATTTCCTCAACTTCTGAAAGCACAAGTCCTGAAATTCAGAGTCTTGTAACCAGCTGCTTGAAATGTGGTAGAGCTACACTTACGCCCACTCTTTTGCACTAATGCTAACTTAGCTCACTGAAGGATTTGTGCAAAATTTGATATTGTTGGGCATGTCAGATGAAAGATTTCCATGAGCAGTTGACATGCTGTGTCTGAGCATATGTGGATGATGTTACTGTGAGGCTGCCACTGTCGAATGTGGAGTCCAGAACCAGGGATCACAGTGATATGGAGTAGGCCAGCCTTTTAGGACAGAAATGAAGAGACACCCAGAGAGGGTGGGTCTGTGGAATTCTTTGTCACAGAAAGTGACTGAGGCCAAAATATTGAATGTTTTCAAGATATAGTTTTTGGCACTAAAGGGATCAAAGCTATTTGGAAGAAAAAGTTAAAAATCACACAACACCAGGTTATAGGTGATTTTTAACTTTGTACACCCCAGTCCAACACCGGCATCTCCGAATTATGGAATAAAAAGGAACAGGTTACTGGGTTTGATGATCTTTAATGATCATACTGAATGGCACAGCAGGCTCAATAAGCAGAACAGCTTACTTCTGCTCCTATATGTTATGTTCTATATTCAACAATTGGTCATCACTCCACAAACCAATCAGCTACTTGTTGCTGGCCAACTCTCACTTTGGATGCACCCACTCATGCCAGCCTGCCTGCAACCAGCCTGTCCCATTGCTTGAACCAAGCAGAAATTTAAACACCATTTACTATCAGGTATGGTAAGTTTCTTTATAAGAATGCAGCTACCTTACCCACAGACCGTAGTTTCTCAAACAGCCCTTTTCATATTTCAGCCCATATTTAAACTTACAGATAAATTTAAGATTTTTAAAATACTATTAATATTCTTTAACAGCATAATGAGATGCACAATATTACAAGGTTAGGGACATGGAGGAGTGAAGTTATAAGAGCCTGGTTATACTGGGCAAGGATGGTGTCAGTCATGGTAAGAATGATGTAAATGATGACTTTGAATTCATCTCAACATTTCAATTATCCTGCTGAGAAGGCTTGGATATACTGTGTCAGTAGGAGGATGAGCACAATACTTGGTTGTAACATGAGCATTCAATAAAGAGTAAATAAAAACTTAATGTTGTTTCTTCCATATTAATAAATGTTTGTAACTCCCCTGTAACCATCAATATGTGATAACCGTAAGGTTTTCCGGTGTATTCAGCTCTCTGTCTAAGCTTGTCTTAACAAATAACAACGATGTGTATATAAATAAAATGTAACCAACGTAACGTGAAATATTTGCTCTAAAATTTAATTTTGAAAAAAACACCCATACTACCTTTCTGCTGTTATTCTTGAATTATCTTTATTACAGAATGGGAGTTGCTGGAGATCTTAAAATGCACAAAGGCAGTTAAGATAAATTCCTGGGACCTGATCAGGTATTTCCCAGAACTTTCTGGGCAGCTATGGAAGACATTACTGGGCCCCTTTCTACAATATTTGTCTCATCGACAGTCAAGGGTGAGATGTGGGAAGAGTGGAGGCTGGCTAATGTGGTGCCATTATTTAAGAAAGGTAGCAAGGAAAAGCCCAGGGACTGTAGAAAGGTCAGCTTTACATCCGTAGTGGGTAAGTTGTTGGAGGGGATTCTGAGGGATGGGATTTGCATGCATTTGGAAAGGCAAAGACTGATTAGGGATAGTCAACATGGCTCAGTGCATGGAAAATTGTCTCTCACTAACTTGATTGAGTTTTTTGAAGAGGTAACAAAAATGATTGATGAAGGCAGAGTGGTGGATGTTGTCTATATGGAAAGCAAAGCTATCGATAAGGTTCTGTGTGGTAGACTGGTTAGCAAGGCTAAATCACATGGGATCTGGGGGAGCTAGACAATTGGATACAAAATTGGCTTGAAGGTAGGGGACAGAGGGTGTGGTGCTGGTGGAGGTTTGCTTTTCAATGGTGTGCCCCAAGGATCGATGATGGGTCCATTGCTTTTGTCATTTATACAAATGATTTGGATGTGAATATAGGACGTATGTTTAATAAGTTTGCAGATGACACCAAAACAGGTGGTGTAGTGGACAGCGAAAAACATTATCTTAGAATACAACGGGACCTTGATCAATGGGCTGGGAAGTAGCAGATGGAGTTTAATTTAGATAAATGTGAGGTATTGCATCTCTGTAAGGCAAATCAGGGCAAGACTTATACATTTAATGGTCAGGCCCTGGGGAGTGTTGCCAAATAAACAGACTTAGAGGCACAGGTGCATAGTTTCTTGGATGTGGAGTCACAGGTAGATAGATGGCGAAGGAGGAGTTTGGCATACCCGCCTTCATTGGTCAAAACAATAAGTGTAGGAGTTGGAATATCATGTTGTGGCGGTACAGGTCATTGATGAGGACCATACAATTTTGGTTGCTCTTCTTTAGGAAGGATGTTGTTAAGCTTGGGAGGGTGCAGAAAAGATTTCCAAGGGTTTTGCTGGGCCTGGAGGGTTTGTGTTATAGGGCGAAGCTGAATAGACTGGAGCATTTTCTCCCCTGGTGTGTTGGAGACTGAGGAGTGAACTTATAGAGCTTTATAAAATCATGAGAGGCATGAATAAACAAGGTCTTTTTCATTGAGTGGGGGAGTCCAAAGTAGAGGGCATAGGTTGAAGGTAAGAATGGAAAGATTTAAAAAGGATCGGATAAGTAACTTTTTCACTCAGAAGGTAGTGCACATATGGAACAAGCTGCCAGAAGAAGTGGTGGAGGCAGATACTATTTCAACTTTTAAAAGTCATCTGGATGGTTATGTGAATAGGAAGGATTTAGAGGGTTAGATAGGCTAAATGCTGGTAAATGGGACTAGGTCAGATTGAGATGTCTTGTCGTCAAGGACAAGTTGCACTGAGGGACCTGTTTCCATGCTGTTTAACTCTATTAATGGCAATGGAATTGTGCAGAAAATGTTTGGTTGTGTTGCAGAATCTCATTGTTTAACCAGGAGGCTCTTTCATAGCTCATCTCTTGCTGAATATTGTTGTGGTGGTATTCATCACTGTAAAGCATTCCCTGCCATGAAATCACTGTTTACTGTGGATGCTGCCAGAACTTTAAACTTTTATATATTTTGTTTTAATTGTACTTTTATAGGAAATGTGTAAAAGCAAGAGAGCAAAACACTTCCCACTACACTGTCAAGCTGTTGACAAAAGTTGTCCATGTGACCAAAAGAAATGTACGTTGATGCAAGAGTTATAATATATAAATATAGCAAAGTAAATATATACGCTTAACAAAGATGCTTTTTATTTTGTACTTTTGAAGTTACTGCACCTTAAACTGGAAGAATTCTACTATGAACAGAATCCTCTTTTGGAAAAAGATCTTATAACGTCAACACAAATGAATGAAGTTTTAACTCTTCAGGTAATTATTAAAGATTGCTAGAGATATTTCTGAGACTCATTTTGGTTAGACCATGTTTTCATTTAGAAAGGTAAAACAGTAGTAAGCTAGTCTACTTTTTCACTAAAATAAGTAAATGAGCTATTAATTTGTACTTAAACTGCTTCAGAATTTTTTGAATGAACAAAATTTAGTTGATTCTGAGATTATGCAATTCAAATGATAAAGTGACATGTAAATTAACAGTTCAACTTCAAATTAGGCACTTCAGTTCAACATACATGATTGTATCAAATAAGCCTGCATGATATTGACCCGAGTCAAAAAATAAACTTGTTAGTACAGTGACCCTGAGCCCTTGAAATTCCACTTCTCAAAATCACAAGGTATATAAAAGTAGCTATGTTTCTAACATCAACATATCTGTCCAGTGAGAAGTAGCAGTGTTTGGTCCAAATTGTTCTAATGCTCAGTAAATGTAGAAACAGTAATGTGTGCTTTCTCTTTAACTGAACCTGATGCCTCATAAGAAATACCACCGTATATAATAAAAACTATGGAAAAATTCCTTTGCTGTTGATCAAGATTGAGCCTATCTTCTGCCAATAACTTTGTGATATCATTCTCCACTTGGTGTCAGCAGATTAGGCTAACACCATTAAGAAGGATTGGTTGCGGCAAATCTACACAAGGCATCCAAGATGATTTAGTCACACCATAACATAGGTGTGCCAGCAGTGTGGGTTTTGCCAATTGTAATTCAATGTTATGGCTAATGGCAACATATTTTCCATTCATTCATGGGATGTAGGGGTCGCTGGCTGTGACTTCATTTATTGCCCATCCAAGTGAGTTGGTGATGGTGTGTTACCTTCTTGAGTTGCCTCATGGTGGTGAGTTGCTTCCTTGAACCACTGCAGTCCATTTGATGTAGGTACACCCACAATGCCATTAAGGAGAGAGTTCTAGGATTTTGATACAGTGTCAAGCCCTATATTTTCAAGTCATGATGGACAGAGGTTTGGAGGGGAACATGCAAGTGGTGGGGTTTCCACGTATCTGCTGCCCTTGTCTTAGATATTAGTAGTAAAAGGTGCTGTCGAGGGAGCAATGGTGAATTTCTGTGGTTTGTCTTATAGATGGTGCAAACTATTGTTGCTGAGTGTTGGTGGTGGAGGGACTGAATATTTGTAAGTTTGTGCCAATCAAACAGGCTGCTTTATCTGAGCTGGCATCAAGCTTCTAGAATGTTGTTGGAGCTGCACTTTTCCAGGCAAGTGAGCACTATTCCATTATACTCCTGATCTTTGCTTTGGAGATATTGGATGGGCTTTGGAGAGTCAGGACGTGAGTTACTTGCTGTAGGATTCCTCACCTCTGACCTGCTCTTGTAGCCAAAAATACTTACATGACTAGTCTAATTCAGTTTCTAGCAAAAGGATCCCCACAGAATAGTGGAGAATTCAATGATGGTGATGTCATTAATTGACTTTTTATTGTTCAAAATGGTTATTGTTTGGTACTTGTGGATGAATTCTACTTGCCTGTTGTCAGCCCAAGCCGGGATTAAAGTTATCCTTCAGAGAGATCAAAGAAGGCCAATATGTTCATAAATGTAGTAAGTGGGGAAAATATCCGGGTTCCATTGTGTAAATTATTAGTAATTAGGTTTAAGAGGTTGCGTGTGGACAGAGTTGCTTTACTCCTGGAGAATGTTTTAGTTGAAGTTATAATTTCGCCTATAATCACAGAAAGTCAGAGGGAGGCTAAAGAGGTGGAAAAATTGCATGAACAGATTCTGGGTATTTTTCCATCATTTGTACTGACCAGAGCAATGGCCGAACAAAGTCCATAATGAAAGGTCACTTTTAATACTTCAAGCATATGTTAAGAGAGCCAAATGCAATTTAACGATGAGAACTGTTCAAAAGAAATCTGTGGCACATGAAACAGATCGAGATTTAAATAAGTTAGTACAGTCTGCTTGCTTTGAAGCTGATTCTGAAGGAGTTCTGGAGCATTATTATATTGAAAACAACCCAATGATGAAAGCTGTCTTTCTTTGAATTAATAAAATAAAATGCACTGCAGCTGTAAGCAGAACAGTCAGGTTGTGTTCTTGGTGTGATGAAGGTCTTAAATCTGAAACTTTATAACCCATCCTTTTTGTGGACAGATGCTGATTGACCTCTGAATTTTGAACATATTGTGATGCAAAATGCATTTGATTTAATGTTGGTGAATGCTTTTCTTATTCACCTCTTTAATACTCATCTGGTTTCTGTTAAATATGAAAAGATAAATTAAAGCCAGCTTGAAGTTTACTTTTTAAAGTAAAATTAGAGTTTTGTGGCTACAGAAATCAATATGTTGTGCAGATAAATTCCTTAAACAATAAATTTTCATCTAAGCAGTAAGTGTAGAACCTTGCATTTTCTTTTTCATAAGTGAATGATAAGTGTAGTTATTCTAAATAGCTTTCGCTGTGTTTATTGGAGGGGACTCTATTCAACCCTGTTATAATTAAATAAATTTTCTGGAATCTGGAATTGTGTTTCTTGGTCTGCATTCAAAAAATGAACTTTACTGGCAAAGAAGTTAAATGGTTACTGCTAAGAAAAATTGGAGAAACCTCCCAGAGTTATGGATTCAAGTGATGAGGGATAATGACGAGTTGAAGGAAATTAATATTAGTAAGAAGGATATATTAGAGAAATCAACAAGGTTGGAAGTATTTAAGTCCCCAGCACCTAGTAATCTACAATCCAGAGTGTTGAGGGCTGTTTTAATGGAGACAGTTTTTGAAAATTCCATACATTCTGGATTGATTCTTGCAGATTAGAAGCATGGAAATATCACTCCATTATTTAAGAAGAGAGCAAGGGCAAATGCAAGGAACTACAGACACATCAGCCTGACATAAGTAGTAGGGGAAATGCTAGAATCTGTCATGAAAGACATGATAAATGGACATTTGGATTTTAAAAATTATCTGATTGGGCATTGGCAGCATGGATTGTGAGTGGAAAAACATATTGGACAAACTTTCTTGTGTTCTTTGAGAATGTTAGTATCAAAATTGCAAGATAGATAACATGGAGTTGATGAATGTAATATATTTGGATTTTCAGAAGCATTTTGGTAAGGTTCCCCACAGGAGGTTAGTTAGCAAAATTAATGCATGTGGTATTAGAGGTGATATGCTGGCATGGATTAAAGATTGCTAACAGACAGAAAACAGCGAGTCAGAATAAATAGGTCATTGTTAGCAGATTCTGACTAGTGGTGTATAATGTCTAAGATTGAGACCCCTCATCACCAGTTAAATTTTGTGCTGCTTCATTTAAATAATCATTGCATGTAGCTCGATATGATCCACATTGCTGATGGCTGCATGCACCACAAGAAGTCTATAGAGTTAGGAATGATGTGAGGGTCCTTGAATGAGTGTAGAGGAAATTTACCAGATTGGTCCCAAGTCTTAGAAATTTTGGTAACAAGGTGACGTTGGAAAAGCTGATGGTATTCTCTTCGGAGCAAAGTGATTAAGGAGATATTTGATAAACATATACAACATTATAGCAAGTTTAGTTAAGGTAGGTAAAGGAAAGCTGTTCTCATTAACTGATGAAGAACTTTGGAATGTAGATTTACGGTTTTCTTCATGCAATGCAATGGGGATTATGTGATAGAATTTTTTTTAATGCAGTGATTTGTATTGATTTGTATTGACCTAGATCTTGCTACCTACAAAAGTGCTGGAAGGAGTTTGATTGATAACTTGAAAATAAATTCAATGAACATTTGAGGGAAATACGCCGTGGGGTAATAAATCTCAATGGATTGTTCCAATGCCAGCATGAATTTAATGCATCAAATAATCTCTATTTTTGCATTCACAACCCTGTTGTTGCCATAACTTAAAGTGTATATAAGGTTAATAGGTGTTTAAACTAGACTCTGGTTCTTTAAGAAAGTCTTTCCCCTTGAAGAGGAGGCTTCAGTTGATATGTGAAAGCTGCAAATAACTGATATTGATACAGTCAAAGGAACATGGTACACCAGGCAGAGAGAGGACTCCAGTAAGATCATCATACTGTTTTGGAGGTAGTAGTGTACAGGTGGTCTGAATGAGGAACGAGGAAGGCTATTTTTCTTTGGAGTTTCTTTGGAGGGAGACATGTCAGACATCTAAGAGGTGTAGGTGGGAGTAGGTGCCAAGAGCAAATAATGTGAGGAGTTTAACTCTGTGAACTTGGTAGCATTGCCAGAGGTTGTTTAACACATGCAAGGTCAATTGTCACATCAATAAAAAATATTATTATCAAGAAGTGCTGAATTATGTAAAGTGAGGTTCGAGTGTCCAGTGAAGAGTGGAGAAATTGTGGTAGGAGTACTGGGCAAACTCTCAGCTCCAGGAATACAATTTGTCCTTGCTAATGATTTAGCTGCTTAACAGGTAGGTGTGCTGCCTACTGTGTTTGGAAAGCCATTGGAAACTCAGGCAACTGAACTATTAAAAGACGCATATCCTGGGATTTTTCCTGACTGTGTGCTAATGAGGCCACAATGTCACCAGTTGAACCAAGAGAGATCAAAGAGTACAGATAAGAAAGTTGAAATGGAATTAGCAGAGACCCTGTTTGATCAAATGGTTGAGACAAACCAGGAGCAAATAGATGTCAAAGCAGACATCTTTAATTCAGAGAAATTAACTAAATTACAGCAGAAAGATGAGAAACTAAATCAATTGTATCAAAAAGCATACGTGGAAGAATAATCTAGATATATCCCTGAATGCTGCTATCTTAAAAATGATGTGTTAATGAGGAAATGGAGACCATCACAGGTCTCCAGATGAGAAATGGGCAGAAGTTCATCAAGTCGTATTGCCAGTGGGCTACAGAAAGGAGGTGTTGCGGGTAGCACACAAACTACCAGAATGGGATCATTTATGAGTAAGAAAAACCCAAGCTGAAATACAAAAACAGTTTTTTTGGCCTGGACTGCACAAAGGTGTAGTTGAATTTTGCCAGATATGTCACATATGTCAGATAATTGGAAAAGCACAGGTAGTAATAAAACCTGCATCTTAGATACCTATTCCTGCATTTGAGGAACCTTTTACAAAAGTCTTAATTGATTGCGTAGAACCCCTACCTAAAACAAAAAGTGGCAATCAGTATTTGTTAACAATAATATGTGCCTAGTAGATTTCCAGAGGCCATTCCATTATGCACTATCACAGCCAAAAGGATGTAGAGGAGTTACTCAAAATTATCACTAGATATGGACTACCCTCAGAGATACAATCAGATCAAGGGTCAAACTTCACATCGAAATTATTCAAGTAAGCTATGGGCAGCTTATGAATAAAACAACTCAAATCTACTACCATCCAGAATTGCAGGGAGCGCTAGAAAGGTGGCATCAGACATTAAAGATCATGTTGAGGGCTTATAGTCAGGACTATCCAGATGATTGGGATAAGGGAATTCTGTTTGTACTTTTTGCGATCAGATATGCACCAAATGAATCGACTAAATTCAATCCATTTGAATTAGTTTTTGGGCATGAAGTGAGAGGATCACTAAAACTGTTTAAGGAGAAATTGGTAAGTCAGAATTCAGAGACCACATATTTGGAAATTGTGTCAGATTTCAGGGAATGATTAATTAGAGTGAGGAAGTTGGCTAGACAGCATTTAAAAGTATCACAGCATACAGTGAAACAGGAAGCAGACAAGAAATCAAAAACTTGCAATTTGCTATTGGAGATAAGGTGTTGTGTTACTTCCAGCAGTAGGTGAACCTTTAAAAGCAAGGTTTAGTGGACCTTATCAAGTTGAAAGGTGATTGAACAATTTGGTAAGAACTCCAAACAGAAAGAAATCTCACAGGGTGTGTTGTGGGATATGCTTAAAAGGTATTTTGACAGGGAAGGAAAACAAAGGGAGACTGTGTTATTGGTTACAACACAGAATGACGAACTAAGCTCAGAGGATTCTGAATCGGACATTCCTTAAATTAAATTCGACAATGGGGATGTTGTCAAAAATTGGGATAACTTATTGAGGAGTTACCTTCCAGAGAAAAATCAAAATGACCTGAAAGAGTTATTGCTATTGCATGGGGAGATATGTGGAAATAAGCTGGGAAGTACTAACCTAATTATGCATAATGTAGATACAGGAGATGCTGTTCCAATTAAGCAACATCCTTGTAGGCATAACCCTCCAAAGTTGGCACAGGTTCAAAAGGAGATTGAATGCATGCTCCAAGATGACATAATTTGAATGAGTTACAGTGACTGGAGCTCACCCATGGTAATGGTACCAAAACCAGATGGTACCCAACGGTTATGTGTAGACTATCGCAAAGTCAGTGCAGTTACAAAGACTGATGCATATTATGTTTCCATGTTTGGAAGACTATATTGAAAAGGTTGGGCAAATAACTTTTACTTCTAAGTTGGATTTGCTCAGAGGATCCTGGCAGTGAAGACAATTTCAGCTTTCGTAAGGCTGATTGGACTGTATCAGTTAATGCACCAACCACATTTCAAAGACCAAACAAATAGGTCATTTCTGGATTACCCAGTTGTATCGTATAGGTAGATGACCTGGTGATTTTTAATCACACATAGAAGGAACATTTGCAACATTTATCGGAATTGTTCAATCAACTTCTGAAGGCAGACTTAGTGATAAACCAAGCTAAAAGTGCATTTGCCAAAGCGCAAGTCACCTTCCCGGGCCATGTTATTAGACATAGACAAATAACCCCACGGAATGGAAAAACAAAAGTAACTGGGGAGTTTCCCAGATCATCAATAAAACAAGCAGTACTATGATTCCTGGGATTGAGTGGATTTTATCGGAAATTTATACCAACTTTTAGCAGTGTGGCTGCTCCACTCACTGAATTGCTAAAGAAAGGCAAGGAGTTTCAGTGGAAGTGGACTGTCAGAAGGCATTTGACGCCTGAAAGCTGTGTTAACCACTGCCCCAATGTTAGCCACAGTTAATTACACAAAGCCATTCTAGGTGGCTATCGATGCAAGTGATGTGGATGTTGGTGCAGTGCGTAACGAGGAAATAGGAAGACCCATCAGGTATTTCTCCAGGAAATTGAACATTAATTAGCAGAAATATTCAACAGTTGAGAAGGAGACTTTGAGCTTGATGTTGGCATTGCAACATTTCAATGTTTATGTTACCAGTAATGTATCTGTGACAAATACATACACTGATCATAACCCATTGAAGGTTGTAGAGAAATTTGACTGTTTAGATGGAGCTTGTTGTTACAGCCATTCAATTCGAAAACTGTACATGGGGCAGGATGAGGAAACATGATTGCTGATGCATTGTCGAGACTTGAATGAGAAACGGAAGAATTCAGTGGCAGGAGTAATACAGATTGTAATAGAATTTAGTGTGTATGTTTGCATGATTATTGTCAATGTAGTGTGTACATATGTTGTGTGTACTAACAGTGTAAGATTAAGGGGGTTTTAAAATGAAGCCATCTTTGAATATTGATGGTTCAGTTTTTTTAAGGGGGAGGAAGTGTGATGATGCTGCTCCTTTAACAAGGTTAGGTTGTCCTTGGATTTTTTTCAGAGGGATCGTAAAGACAGAGGTTTCATTTTGTTTGTGTTTATCTACTTGAAGAAGCTTTTTAAGTTTTTAAATGAGCACTTGTACAATGAAAAGAGAGTACTGGATTAGTGGTGCTGGAGGAGCACAGCAGTTCAGGCAGCATCCAAGTAACTTCGAAATCGACGTTTCGGGCAAAAGCCCTTCATCAGGAATAAAGGCAGTGAGCCTGAAGCGTGGAGAGATAAGCTAGAGGAGGGTGGGGGTGGGGGTGGGGACAGAGTAGCATAGAGTACAATGGGTGAGTGGGGGAGAGGATGAAGGTGATAGGTCAAGGAGGAGAGGGTGGAGTGGATAGGTGGAAAAGGAGATAGGCAGGTTGGACAAGTCCGGACAAGTCAAGGAGACAGTGCTGAGCTGGAAGTAGGTGGCCAGTTCTCCTAGCTCAGTTTTTCTTTGATTTGGTTTGGTTTGGTTTTAGCAAGCAGTCAGTTCTTTGAGGCTGCTTGTCAAAGAATCAGTTACATGGAAGAAGGTTTTCCATACTGAATCTCTTTGCCATCTCTCTCCTGTAAGACCCTGTGTTTCATTTTCCCTTTTTTTTGCCAAGGGTTGTTTATGGGAATTGTTGAAGGAACTTGGAACAGCATCATTAAGTTGGGGTAGTCTATTGGGTTTTCGGATAAATTAAGTTATTCTGTATTCTCTTTTGTTTGTGTTTCATTCAGTATTCTGTAAATACATTATGTTTTGTTAAAAATTAAGGAGGATTGACTAGCTACATCACTCCTGGAAAATCCACTTTACACTTGCTTAAAGCAGCTAGAAAAATTAGGGTCTGAGTTGTCTTCTTGAAATGTTTTGACTAGTTCATAAGAGTATGGACTAATAATTTTTAAATCACACTGACCAATTTCGTACCTGGGACTTCCATTGGGTCATAACCGTAAAGAAAAACACTTGACTTAAAATGATCGCAAGCATCACCTCACCACAAATGGATTAATCATAGAGTCATGGGGATGTACAGCATGGAAACAGACCCTTCCATCCAACTCGTCCATGCTGACCAGATATCCTAATCTAATCTAGTCCCATTTGCCAGCACTTGGTCCGTATCCATCTAAACCCTTCCTATTCATATACCTATACAGATACCTTTAAAATGTTGTAATTGTACCAGCTTCCACCATTCTGTCTCCCAGCTCATGCCATACACTCACTACCTTCTGCGTGAAAAGGTTGCTCCTTAGGTCCCTTTTAAATTTCTGCCCTCTCACCCTAAATCTACACCGTCTAGTTCTGGACTCCCCCACCTCAGGGAACAGACCTTAGTTAACAGTCAACTGAGCTTTAACTGATGTTTTATCAAAAGGAACTTGTCATCTTTCACCTCAAAACTCCCAACCCCAGGAGATATAGAAAGCCACATACCTCCTGTTTCTAATTTAAATCTGTGATAAAGTTCACATATTGGAGAGTGTGTACTGATTGCAAAAGATCTCAAAGCATTTGATTTTGCCAATGCCTTTAAGGATTACAAAAAAATTACTGCCTAATGTATCATCTCAAATCTCTTATCCTAAGATACAGTAAAAGCTGTATATTGTGCAACCATGGATCCTGCACCCATCCCTCCCTTGAACACTCCCATTATGATTGTATGATTTTAACATTGTCAATTGGACAGCTGATGCACCCCAACAAGAAAGAGAAAGAAAAACTCTGCACTTATGAAGAGGAAGGTCAGTCATTTGATATAATATTTGCAGCCATTGGTGCGTATATTGTAACTGCATGTACTTTAGAGGTTATTATAGAATTATAATCTGCATGTGGTAAATCATCATATATGTATGAGCTGCAGGCAAACACAAGGGAAAGAGTGGCCCATGTACAAGCTCACCAGAACACAAGATCTCAGATGAATTCTGCAGCAGGGAACTCAGATGAGGACTTTAATGGGGCAACATAAAGCAGAAAATTGATGAGCATGCATAATAATATGCCTTGGTGCACCAGCTGGCCTACCAGACCACCTTTTATTACTAGAAAAGAATATGAACAAGTCTGACTCCAACATAACATAAAGGTATTAAGCAGAGCTTGGAGCATCCTTTCTATCGTGCAATCCGGAGTGAATTCCATGATGGCATTTGTAGACTCAGCTGTAATGGGGTGTCTGATTGCCTCTGTCTCAATTACCACTATAGCACAAGTGAAAGCTAACCAATGTCTTGAGTGCTGTAATGGAAGCCCAGAAGGAGGCGATAAAATTCATGCATCCATACTTCAATGCTGTCTCAAAGTATTGCCATCCTGAATGTAGCTGGGCCGCTTTAATGGGACTGCTGTACTTGCAAAACTGAAAAGATGGCCTTCATCATGTTCTGATGTACACATGGTCCTTCTGTCAGATGGTTTGAGGAGACCAGGATGATGGTGGTGCTGTAAATGATGTGACATCCTCATCGTCTTTGATTACATTCTGATGGCATATAAAGGGCTTTTACTGAGATGCAGCTAGTACCTTCGCTAGCCAGCGTTTCTGACACTACTTCCTGCACATTAGTGCTGTGCTCTTCATCCAGTCCCATTCTATCCAAACATGTGCATTAATCTACTGAGATTTCTGTCTCTGTGCTGGTGAATGGTGTGCAAGTATGATGTGACACTTTGGCCATGATTTGCCCCCTTGTCCTAGGGATGTCAGTGGAGAAGGAAATTTATACTCATGCCTCGGGAGAGACAAAAATAACTACTGAGAGGTAGCCTGGGACATTTGAAGCCTCCAAAGTGCCGAGGTCTAATATGCCACCGAATGTTTGACATGCTTTTGGATGAGTCAAGAGTGTGGTGCTGGAAAAGCACAGTAGGTCAGGCAGCAGTCGAGGAGTAGGACCTTTTGGATGAGGTATGCTCACCTCCACAAAGTATGTATTGACTGTTTAGCTATGATGTGCAGCTGAAATGACTGTCTTGTAAATGTCAACTGCCTCTCATGTGACTAACATATTAGCTACCTTTTCCATGGGTCTTAATGGTCTTAGGACCTCTTACCTCTGCCTCTGCCATATCTGCTCCCAGGAGGACCAGTTCCACCACAGAACACACCAGATGGCCTCCTACTTCAAAGACCGCAGTTTCCCTTCCCACATGGTTGAAGATGCCCTCCAATGCATCCCACACCTCTGCCCTCAAAACCCACCCCTTCAACCGCAACAAGGACAGAACCCCCTGGTCCTCACCTTCCACCATACCAACCTTTGCATAAATCACATCATCCGCCGACATTTTGGTCACCTCCAAATGGACTCCACCACCAGGGATATATTTCCCTCCCCACCCCTTTCCGCTTTCTGCAAAGACCGTTCCCTCTGTGACTACCTGGTCAGGTCCATGCCTCCCAACAACCCACGCTGCCCTCCTGGCATCTTCCCCTGCTACTGCTGGAATTGCAAAACCTGCGCCCAGACCTTCCCCCTCACCTCCATCCAAGGCCCCAAAGGAGCCTTCCACATCCATCAAAGTTTCACCTGCACATCCATCAATGTCATTTATTGTATCTGTTGCTCCCGATGCGGTCTCCTTTACATTGGGGAGACTGGACGCCTTCTCGCAGAGCACTTTAGGGAACATCATGGGGCCACTCACACCAATCAACCCCACCGCCCCATGGCCCAACATTTCAACTCCCTCTCCCACTCTGCCGAGGACATGCAAGTCCTGGGTCTCCTCCAGCGCCACTCCCTGATCACCAGTTTCCTCATTTCCCCTCCCCCCACTTACCCCAGTTCCAGCCTTCCAGCACAGCACCATCTTCATGACCTGTCCTACCTGTCAATCTTCCTTCCCACCTATCTGCTCCACCCTCCTCTTTGACCTATCACCTTCATCCCCACCTCCATCCACCTATTGTACTCTTGGCTACCTTCTCCCCAGCCCCATCCCCCTCCCACTTATCTCCCCACCCCAGAGACTCCCTGCTTACATTCCTGATGAAGGGTTTTTTGCCCATAATGTCGATTTTCCTGCTCCTCGGATGCTGCACGACCTGCTGTGCTTTTCCAGTACCACTCTAATCTGAATTTAGGACCTCTTTAGGAGACCCAGGACTTGCATGTCCTCGGCAGAGTGGGAGAGGGAGTTGAAATGTTGGGCCATGGGGCGGTGGGGTTGATTGGTGTGAGTGGCCCCATGATGTTCCCTAAAGTGCTCTGCGAGAAGGCGTCCAGTCTCCCCAATGTAAAGGAGACCGCATCGGGAGCAACAGATACAATAAATGATTACATTTGTTTCTCCTATGAGGACAAAAAGCGAGAGAGAAATCAGAGACTGTAAGCTGTATCATTTATGTTGGTGTAAGTCATAGTGACTGAAGTTTGGATATCCTGCACTCAACAATTTACCAACAATTCCTGATTTAACACCTTTAACATATGTTTAAACATAAGCCTTTTAATGTGATAATGATTAATAATGTGAAAGAAATAAATTTCTATTCAACAATAGTAAGAGGCTAATGATTAATATGCCATTGATAGTATTTATATATTAAATGGTTAGTGCTATTTACAAACCTCACATGTCTATCATAACTCATTACCTTTATAATCACTGAGATTATATTATGAAGAATTCTGTTGTGGTCCAACTTTCAATTAGTGCAGCATTAATGTTGGAACGTTGAATATGTTTGAAATTTAATTATCAATTTATAGTGCATCATATTTTAGTTATCATGTGAGACCAGCTGAAGCAGACAGCAGTGGGCAGTGTAGTAGCTCAGTGGTTAACATTGCTGCCTAATAGCACCAGGAAATCGAGTTCAAATCCAGCCTTAGGTGTCTCTCTCTGTATAAAGTTTGCATATTCTCCCCATGTGCATTGATTTCCTTCAGGTGCTCCAGTTTCCTCCCACAAGATATGGAAGGTTAAGTGTCCGTAGTGTCCAGGGATATGTAGGCTAGGTGGATTAGCCACGATAAATGTGGGGTTACGCTGATAAGCTGTGTCTGGGTAAAATGCACTTTGGAGTGTCAGTGTAGACTCAATGTGCCAAATGGCCTCTTTCCACACTTGAGGTATCCATTATTCTGACAATGGTGAGACAATGGTATAAGATATTGGTGTCAGTTTACTGGAACTTGTGTAATGACAATATCTTTTTATTCTGTAATGAAGAAGCCTTCTGGACTGAAAAGGGAAAGGGACAGTTTCAAAAACCAAGGATTGTGGAAAGCAAGTTACCTTACAATACTGTTTGTTCGAGAAGTGGAGGAGAAAGTTAGTTGCAGATGAGCTGGATCCAAGGATTGTATATGAATAGAAATTCTGCCCGGAATGGGTATCTGATTTGTCTGAGGAACAGTGACCAGTCGTAGATGACAAAGGTTTTTTGCTTGCCAACAACTTGTGTGATGGCTTCCAGGAACTGAACAGCTTGAGGATTTGAATATTTGTTCAGAAAACATTGGACATTCAGAAAGGAAGGAATTAATCTTGAAGTCTGAAGAAAGCCAGTTTATGTTACCACCTCAGTTGGAATAAGCAGTGGCTCTTAAGCAATAAGTTAGGAATGTCATAAGGGTGAACCACTCACCCAGTGCTTCCTATTAGCATGTGAAAGTACCTGGAGTAGGAAGATTTAGAAGCATCAGGTTCTAACAAGCCAGAAAGTTAATTTCAGTAGACAAAAAAAACCAAAGAACTGTAGATGCTGGAAATCAAATACAAAGTCAGAAATGACTTTAAAAACTCAGCAGGTCTGGCAGCATCTGTGTAGAGAAACAGGGTTGGTGTTTTGGGGTCAGTGACCCTTTTTCAGACAAGTTCTGAAATTCTGAATAGATCATTGGATCCAAAGAGTTAGCTCTGTTTTCTGTCCATAGATGCTCTTTTTTTAAATCCATTTTTGATTTTGTTCATTTCAGTGAATCCTGTGGACAATTGTGTTTGTGTTTGTGTGTGTGTGTTTGTGTGTGTGTGTGAGAGAAGTTGCATGTATATATTTGTAATAAACAATAATCATACTTAAGTACAGAAACTTGGTCCATAACTTATGTCAACTTGTACTAAAAGACACATGGATTAAGGGATTTTGCATACTTGTATAAAATCTTTAACTTTATGATGATACTGGGGATAGTGGAACGTGATTTCCACTGTGCTATCGCAGTGAGGTGGAATACCTAACATTCTGATTTTAAATATCTGTTTTCAAGATGGTTGATAGGATTGAAGTTAATTTTCTTTAACTAGTTCCTAGTTTTAACACGGCATATGCATATCCAATGTAATTTAATAGCAGAAGGAAAAACTTACTTGTTGCCTTTTGTTAGAAATTTATATTTAAGGACTATAAAGAACTGTAATACGGAACTAGGAGAAAGTCAGGACTGCAAGCATTGGAGATCAGAGTCAAAGGTGTGGTACTGGAGAAGCACAGCCGGTCAGGCAGCATCCAAGGAACAGGAGAGTTGACGTTTCGAGCATAAGCGCTTCATCAGGAATGCCTGTGATATGGAACTGTTTTGGGAATTGAAAGTGTTTTGATGGGACAAGTGACTTCTAGAAGTGGTGATTACCCATACTTACTAAACAGTCAAAATTGGAGATGTGCTGTGGTTTGGCTACTGTTCATAAAAAGTCAATTTACTTTGTGCAAAGAAAGCAAAGTAAATCTTTTGATAGAGAGAAATGATGGATTTAAGGCCAACAATTGTCCTGAAGCTTGCCTAGCAACACCCTCAGAAGTAAAGTTGCTGCTTCAGCACACACTTTGTTGAAGGAACACACCTTCAAGAAGCTGTCAGTAAAAATAAAGATATCTCTTTCTTCTAGAAAATAAGAAACACCACAGCAGAACAAGCTGCCTAGACCTCTTAGAGGCATAACTGTGGGAACTACAGAAAGCTCCAGATATCAGTATATTTATCTCTCTCATAAACTCTGAATGCTGACCTATTGTTTCTAATCCACTCTCATTTAAACTGTGGTCTGATGTAAATATGTCCCATATATTGCACGGCTGCTGTAATTTCAATGACGGGAAATTGATTGGGCCATGAGAAATGTCCCTTTTTTGTTATCCTTTGAGTTCAGACCCCTGACCCTGATGAAGAACTTATGCCCAAAATGTTGATTCTCCTGCTCACAGCTGCCTGACCTGCTGTGCTTTTCCAGCACCACACTCTCGACTCTGACCCTGTCATGACCATGGTTCAGAGCCTCAAATTACTGTGGACATTTTTAACTTGTAATTTCAAAATATGTTCTTGAAAGGAGGCTGAGCATTGTGTTGCACAGAATGTATGTATTTGTAAGAGTGATTTACCATGTTATCATTTTTCATTTCAAATGTGATGTAAATATAAACTGCATTTAACCATCATTGCTGTTGTATGACTCCAAATGTTAATGCAGCTTAGCTAAAGAATAATGTCGAGTGGTCAGTATTTCACATGATTTCATATCATCCTGATTACAGCTGGTCATTCAGTGGTAAATTTAACTTCACAACTATAGTATTTTGGGTGGCTAGTGGATAGAACAGAATAGGCATACTATGTCATTGACTACGACTCAGAAGTTATAGATATGCCACTTAAATATTTTACAAAATCAAACTTTTATTGAGTATAATAATAGTCAAGTAGTTGCATCAATTATTGATTGAAAATGAAATTGCATTTTTTAAAATATTAGTGTTATAAGAAATGAAAATCTTTAAGATGTGCAGAGTAATTGAGACTGGTGTGTGTTCATATTCAAATATCTGCACAAGTTAGGTCCTATTAACATTTTTTAAGAAGTGCCACAAAGTAGGGCAAGGAGACAGGTTCCAAATCCATTCCAGCCAGAACCAGAATCAATCCCATGCTGTTGGGAACAATTTGATTCACTGCAGCTGCCCAGCTAACTGAGCAAACTGCAGCCCTCCAAGGAAGCCAAGTTGCTCTGGCAATATATACTTTCACATGTATGTTGTAGCCTGGAGCTATAGCTAGTAATAGTAGAATCTCTAATTTCTTTCCATTGTATGGCTGACGAAGAATTTCTCCCACTCCTAATGGCTGCCAGTGTTGCCAGTTGATGCTCAATCAATTTGGCTAAGTTCTAAAAGCAACTTCCTTGGCCATCAAGTGATGGAGTGGGACTTCAACTAGAGCTTCTGGCTCAGAAACAGGGTGCCACAAGACTTCTTTTGTTACCTATTATGTAAAGCAATGTACCAAAGGATGTTAATGAATATTTAAGCATGTTGTGTCAACTATGGACCAATTACTAATACTTGTTCTTGGGTCAGAAGTTTGTGGATTCAACCTTACTCCAGGACTTGAGCATAAAACTTGAGCCTTATTGTTAAGTACAGTATTGAATGAATATTTCACCTTTACAAGTGAGGTCATGTTTTATGCTCTCTCAGATATGCATAAAAGATCCCATGGAATCGAAAGCTTGTTAAAGAGAACAACTTCCTTTTCTTATGACTTACTGCTGATTTTCTTCTACTACTATAAACCAAGTACAATATGCCCATGGTCACAGTCAAGGAAAGAGGATGATGGCAGATCCATAACTTAAACTGCAGTTCAGGTGGGAATAACATACTTAAGGCTGCATACTCCAGTCTTTATTTGAGAAAGCCATGGAAATGGACAGGCATTGTTAACCGGGCTGCGAAAAGCAGGAAATCATTTGTTTTCTCTGTGAGAAAGCAGGAAATCATCATTTTACTCATAGAAGGTAAGAAACTTCCATTGAGGCCAAGGAAGGTGGTTAGGATTAGGGTTAGAGCTAGGGTTTATGTCATGGAATACAGGCTAGAGACAGGGTATTAGAGCGAAAGGGAGGCCTGATTCTTCATTGGCTGCTTTTCTGATTAAGCCATCATGAAAGAAACTGCTCGCTCATCATCTTAAATGGCTCAAAACTGCATAAAAAGGGCTGAAGAGATCTAATGGATTAAGCAGAATATTTTTCAGTTCTAGGCTGTAAAGCTGAAGCAATGTGAACTTGTTTCTTGGAAAGGGTTTTACATTGTTTTGCAGTCATTTTCCTGGGAACCTTTTTAGGACCTGGCATCTGAGTACAAAACCAGCTTTGTATTACCATGAATCAAAAGTCACCATTCACTGATACAAAAGCAGCAGTATAGTTGACAATAGCCTTAACAATTTTCAGATTTATATAATCATTGCCTTTCTTTAGTGAGTGCTTATTCTTTAATGACTAAGATCATCAACATTAAGATTTCTGAAATAATTCTGTTGAAACGTTTATAGATGAATTGTAAATGTGTACCACTGAATGTGTTAAATAAAATGGAATCTGAAAATGACTACAGAACTTATGTTCAGTTTCAATGGTTTATTCACCTTGGTGCAAATTATTGACAGGATTTCATTAGTTATAGAAAAGTAATAATTAGTTTATCAGAGGCATGATTACATTCCTAGCACAAAGTAAGAAAAATATCTGTCAGCAAATTAGAAATGGTCATTTGTTATAGTGAACCTCATCCTAACAGATTATGTCCAATTTATATTACAATGGACTTCTCCTTCGTCTGATCATTTTAAGTATAACAAATAAAATTGAACAGAAGAGTTTAAGAGATGAGTTTTCTTCTATTACTCCACCTAAAATTGATTGGACTGCAAAGGAACAGGAGGTAAAAGTGAGCAGTATGCTCTACTCTTGCTTTGCTGCATGCAAATACTGATGGGAGATGGCCCAAAATCCATCTGCTAACTTTTGCTTCTACTGCTTCCGAGACCCAATGCTAGAACATTGGCACGTATGGTATTCATTTGATCTGTTGTGCTTATAATGTACCGAAGCATAGGAGCAAGAGGTCAACATTCAAACTATTGAACCTGACCGCCTTTCAATTAGATCCTGGTTGATCTATATCTTAATTCCATTTTCCATGTATTCTGTAAGCTTTAATATCTTTACCAAATAAAAATCCACCTAATTATGATTAAAACTTTTTAATTGATTAAGTTGTAATATCTTTAATAATTCTTCAACTGGCGTTCTAAATCCTAACCCTACTTCCTCACTTTCAATCCTATCCTTTTATATTTTCTCTTTACAAATGCTTATCCAAATTCTTATTAAGTTACAATTTTTTGCCTCAATAATAAATTGTGATGAAGCATTTTATGTTCTAATTTTATGCAAAAACTATGCCCCCAACCTCCCTTTCCTGGTGATCATCCTGAGATAATGTTTATATTTCTAATTTTATCTCACTTGTATGCCCCGAGTTGCTAATTCCTCAATTAATAAAAACAATGCTTCAATACTTACCCTCTCAAAACATTTGAGAATCTTAAGTGCATCTTTTAAATATCCTCTTAACCTGGCTTCTAATGGAGAAAAGCTCAATTTTTTGAGTCTTTCTTCAGAGCTTTAACATTTTTTTCTGATATTATTCCAGATAAATCTTCATCGTAACTTTCCATTGGCTGTAATATTTTTCCTGCTGTAGGGTATCAGAACTATATGCAATACTTCACCTTTGCTCAATTAATATTTTTTATAATTTAAAAAAAATTTGTTTCATGGTTTTTACTCCTTGCACCTTTTGAAGATCTAAGAATCTGCATTCCTGGATCACTTGGGTGGCACAATGATTCAGTGGTTAGCACTGCTTCCTTATAGCACTAGAGACTCGGTTCCACCCTTGGGCGACTGTCTGTATGGAGTTTGCATTTCTCCCGTGTCTGCATGGTTTCCTCCCACAATCTAAAGATGTGCAGGTTAGGTGGATTGGCCATGCTGAATTGCCCATAGTGTCCAAGGATGTGCAGGCTAGAAACTTAACCCTCTATTTTGACCAGAGACAACTTACTGAGCTGAAACCACTTGGTCCTGCTGAAATTAAAGATGTAAGCATACAGCAACACAAGGGTGTAATGTGGAAAATTTATTTGTAATTTATAGCCAACAAATGAACAAAACATGGTGAACAAAACGTAATAGAAGATTTGAATTTTTGCTTCAATGAGAAAAGGTATTTAAAAAAAAGCAAAGATTTTGGAAATGATTATTGCCATCTAAAACCAAGTTACCCAAAACTCATTGTAATGCTGTTTATACTGCTGCTTATTCAAACAGTGGGGGAGGTTAGAGTTTTAACGAATAGAGTTTATGTTGATGGTTCATAATTGTTTATCTATGGCTGGAATCTATGAATCTACCATAAATTCATGAATAAGTCGATAGTAATCCTTATTAAGTACATAAACCTGGTCAATACTGTCTATCAACCCAGGTCTATAAGTTACTTAGGATATCTTGCTTACTTCTATGAAATTTTTAACTTTTGTGATGATTTCAGGAGTAGTGAAGCTTGGTTTCCAGCAAGCTACCCAATTGAAGTGTAACATAAATGAGATTATGAACATGTTGGTTCATGAATAAGAGAACCACAGTCGGCAAATTAAGACATTCAGCCTAACCTATAGTTGAAGTAAAATTTACATGCTTTAACTCAGATGTATCAACAGATTGAGAATAAGATTCCTTGACACAGATTAAAGATGCGCTATAAACATTTCCATAGGAGCCAGTGCTGAGGTGGGGTGATCAACATCCACAGATTCAGGATACAATCAAGATGAATTTTCAAGGATTGTGGGATAATGCAAAAAAAAATCTATTTCAACAGAGCAGGTGTCTTAAATGTCCCTCAGTTGATGTGATGGGCAGCTACCTTAATCAGAGTCGAGAATGTGGTCCTGGCCCACAAGCCTCATTCCTGATGCCCGAAAAGCTGATTCTTCTGATCCTTGGATGCTGCCTGACCTGCTGTGTTTTTCCAGCACCACACTCGCAATGCTGATCTCCAGTATCTGCAGTCCTCACTTTCTCCTAGCTACCTGATTCAGCGATGAAGAATTCCTATGCAAAATAAATTCAGGATTTTAAGAAATATCTACAGAAGCTAATGGGCTATGTGGTTTAGCAGGAATGGAGTCCTCAGTGAAGTACCTACAAAAGAACATTTGCGTAACGTGACTTCATAGACTTAGTCAAGAACAGAGTCAAGGTCAACAATCAAGCCACAGAATTTTCTTAATCCAAAGAGATTATATTCTGGAAGAATTGTGAAACTTCCAGATTGCCTGAATTTGTCAAGTCAGACTTGGGGAAGCTAGGAATATTAGTAAGTGTAATTATATACAGAAATGGATAAAGGGCGAAGTTGTATAAAGTAACGGTTCTGAAAGGATAAATGTTGGAGACTTTACCCAATCAGATGATGTCATGAAGTCTTGGTGGAAAAAGGCAGAATATCTAAGGATCTTGTAGGTTAAATAAACTATATCCACACATCTCTTAGTATAAATGTCTAACTTTGTAATGTACCTTGTTCTTGATTGCGAATATGCAATAAACTACATCTTGGTTTTGAGAGCCTAATTTCATTAAGTCTCATTAGTAGTTTTCTTCTATCAATGATAGACCCCATTAAAGAAAGAGGATAGTGGCAGCCATCTACCCCAACCAAAAGCTGGTAGTGGTTGACATTGTAGCAGGTACAGTTGTGGTCTGGCACAAATGGCCACTTCTATAGTTCACATATGTTACAATTGCTGGGGCAATGTCTCAACCTGCAACCCCCTGTGTGCTAGAGGGCCTTCTATTGACCTTCCAGCTTTGAGAGTTCAACTGCCATACTGATTTGGGTGGTGAGTGGACCCCTGGTCACCAATTGGCCAATCAAGGCAAAAGTGATGTCAGGAACCTGTTCCTGACAAATTGCAGCCCAAAATACAAAATTTTGCCCAATATTGAAATGGAATTTTGTTTCTTTGCTGGTCACATATGAGCTAGCTACTGCTTACTTACCAAAAATGCATTTTAAGAATTATGTTTATTACAGGAGATCAAAGTAATTAAAATATTGCAGCAATTGATTTAATATTTTATTTATTCTTTTTGATGCCAATCTCACCTGGTTACGAGGGCCTGATGCTTGATCAGTTGTAAACTCAATTCCACATTCCCCACTTTCCACTGATAATCTTTTGCCCCTTTGCTTACCAAGAATTTATCTGCCCCATGTGAAAAATATTTAACAAATCTGTTTCCACCAAACGTTTGGAAGAAAGTTCTACAGACTTATGACCTTATGAGAGAAAGAAAGGTCATATCTTTTTCTTAAATGAGCAATGTTTGACTTTTAGACAGTGACCCCAGTTCTCGATTCTGTCACAAGAGGAAGCATTCTCTCCACATTTACCCTGTCAAGAGCTCTCTAGTTGCCTCTTACTCTTCTAAACTCCTGCAGATTTAAGCCCAGATTGTCCAACCTTTCTAAATAAGACAACCTGCCCATTCCAGGTATTGGTATAGTATGCCATCTTTGAACTGCTTCCTGTGTAGTTACATCCCTCTTTAAATAAGAAGGCCAACATAACACACTCAGTATTTCAAATGTTCAGTGTCATGTATAATTGAATCATAAATCCAGGACCCTGTTCATCTCAGAGCTCTGCAATCTCTTACCATTTAAGTAGAAAGCACTTTTATTCATCCACCTAAGTGGACAATTTCACAATTGCCCATATTATGCTCCACTTTCCAAATTTTACTCACTCACTTAACCAACCTCTATCACTTTCTGGTCTCCTTCACAATTTACTTTTCAACCTATCTTTGTTTCTTCAGAAAAGTTAGTAGCCATACCTTTGTTCATTCATCCAAATCCAATATGTATTGTTGAAAGGAGAGCCCAACACTAATCTTGGTGGCAGACTACTCATTACATCTTGTAAACCAGAAGAAAAATGCCTATTTTGCCTCCATACTATCTCCTATTAGTTAGACAATTTAGTTTTATCCATGCCAATGTGCCCTCACCCCACTCACACCATCTCAACCCATTGAGGGAGGCGATGGGCATAGTGGTAATGTCACTGGAGTAGTAATCCAGAACCACTGACTAACGTTGTGGTTCAAATCCCACCATAGCAAATGGTGAGATAGGAGTTTAATCAACCCTCCATTAAATGCCTATCTAATGACAAAAATAAGACCACAGTTGATTATCATAAAACCTATCTAGTTCACTAATTCCCCTGAAGGAATTCTGCCAGCCTTACTTGGCCAGACATATATGTGACTGAAGAGCCACAGCAATATGGTTGACTCTTAACTGCCCTCTGCGACAGTATAACCAGCCACACAGCCACAGTGAATCCTAAACAATGGAATAAAACTGAATGGATTGAATGGCAACAGCAAACACGGCCTTGTTGACCATTCAATGACCATGCTACCTGTTGGACAGTCCCACCAGTGTCGGTGATACAGTGGCGTACAGTTGCCCAGGAAGTGCACAACATTGGCTCCAGATGCTGTGGATAAGTAAACATCTTACTGGCTATAACCTCTTGCTCCCCCTCAGCAATCCTCGATGTCAGACACCACTTTCAGGAAGCACTGAGTGAGGAATGTACTTCATGTGGGGCATGTCAGTATCAAGAGCAGCTCACTAGTATCAGTACTGATTGAGCAGGCTATGTTAGAAAGGACGTTCCTCAAATTCTGGGTCTGGGGCAGGTGGTGAAGGAACAACAAGTATTTAAAACAGAGACAGATAGCTTGTTGCTTATTAAGTAGATAAAGCATTACAGGGAGAAGGTAAGGTTAAGGCACATAAGGATCGTGATCGAATGGCAGAGCAAACTTGATGGGCTGAATGGCTTGATTCTGCTCATATATCCTATTGGTCTGAAGGAAATGCCAAGTATGCTTTCCATATTAATCTGTCCATCAGATGTGTCTGTCCTTGACTTTATCAGTGAGAGTAAGGACCACAAAGTATTTGTGGAGAAGAAGTCCCAGCTTCATATTGAGGATGCCCTCCACTATGTTGTGTGATATTATCAGCTTGCTAAATCAGGCAGATCCTGATTTTCAGACAGATTTTGAATTCAAAACTGGATATCAATGAGGCACTATAGTCCACCAACACGGCATTATATTCAACCACAATCTGTAACCTCACAACTAGGTTATCTCTCACTCTACTAATATAATTAAACCAGGAGATTGATCTTAGTTTGGTGAGGAATGCAGGTGGACATGCCAGGAGCAGCACCAGACACACCTAGAAATGAAAACCGAAATAACTGCAGATGCTGGAAATCAGAAACAAAAACAGAAATTGCTTGAAAGCTCAGCAGGTCTGGTAGCATCTGTGAAGAAAAATCAGAGTTAATAGTTCAGGTCCAGAAACCCTTCCTTCCTGTACACCTGGCAAAACTAAAATACAGAAATGCTTGCATGGCAAGCAGCGGAAGCATGCAAAATACAGTGCAAAGCAATATGATGAGAGCTGCATTACCTCGCAAAATGTATGTACAGAAGTTGCATATTTGATGCTTCACAGCATTCAAATACATGTAACATCCTTGATTTTTCTAAGGCCTCATGTCTTTATAAAATGGTTACTCATCATGCCTCACTATTTTGATTGTACATACAGATATCAGCATGAGTCAATACAGGTGTCAGTCTTATGGCTATCCTCCTTTGATGTTTGCCTAAACTGGATACAAATTGCAGCATTTTGAATGTAGGAACTTGTAATAAAGCCAAAGGCCTTACAGCTCTTCTATTATAGATTTGAATTCAGCCAACAAAAGCAGATCTTGAATAAATGAAACGTGGACTTGTATGTAGCCGAATAGCTGGCAATAATATTTGTGTTATCAGCTGTTTTAAATCGAGTGCACGTGTTATGAGTAAATGCAGACATGCCATAATATTATTGCCTCACAGAGCGAAAGAACATTATATCAGCTGGTCTCATTTCTGACATCCTAAATGCAAAATTCCTGTACAACTGGTGAGCTGGCAAGAGTATATGTTAGGAATTGTGGGCAGCTGGCAGTGAAATTTGCTGCAACATCTGTTATTTTATTATTGCCTTTCACAGATGTACCATGAATTCAAAATGATTTTCCTGCCTAATGTATTGATTCACCCTTAATGCTTCTGTTTCTTATTTTGTTCCACTTAAAGTTATTAATGAGCTGCCAAATTTTAAAATAAGTTGTGTGTGTTAGTCAACAGTTGCAATGTTGTCATTCTGCTTTAATTGTACCTTTTTTTTGTATTGCAGTTGTTAAGTTAGATACTTTTCATCTGTTCAATTTGCTTTCAAATTTTCATCTTAAGTTGCCACTGAGAAAAAGGACAATGGTGCACAAATCTGTTCAACAGATACTTTCATTTAAAACCAAAATATTGGGAATTAGGAAACATCTGTGGCAGAAAATGAATTCCTGCTTCCAATTGGTGACCTTGCACCAGAACTGTATGTCGGTATCAATTCTTCAGAAAGATCATTGATCTAAAAGTGGTAATGTGATTTCCAGGATCTGCAGTATTTTGTTTTTGGCTTCAGTCATGTAGATAGATTGGAGAAATTGGCACTGTTATTTTTTGGAGAAGGGAGTGTTGAGAGGAGATCTGATAGACTCATTCAACATCAAGAGTGGTCTGGACAGAGTAAATAGGGAAAAACTGGTTCCACTCCCACTGGTGGAATGATTGAAAATGAGAGAACACAGGTTTAAGGTCCTTAGTGAAAGGAACAATTGCAACATGTGAATGTTTTCATGCAATGAGTGGATAGGATGTGGAATGAACTTCCTGAAAGAATGGTGGATGCAGGAGGGAATTAAATTATTATCTGAAAAGGAAGAATGTGTGGGGCCATGATGACATGGGTTGGAGTGGCACTTGGTGAGTAGTTCCTTTGGAGGGACAGCACAGACACCATAGGCTGAATTTGTGCTGTAATTATTCTGCACATCTGACAACTTGGTTTGTTGGTTTTATAAAGCCTGTCACCATAGATCCAGGTTAAAAATCACACAACACCAGGTTACAGTCCAACAGGTTTATTTGGAACCACTAGCTTTCAGACCGCTGCTGTTTCATCAGGTAGCTGTGGAACAGGATCATAAGACACAGAATTTATAGCCAAAGATTACAGTGTCATGCAACTGAAAGTTTGTTCAATATATCATTTCACTTGCATGACACTGTAATATTTTGCTATAAATTCTGTCTTATGATCCTGTTCCACAGCTACCTGCTGAACGACCAGTGCTCCAAATAAACCTGTTGGACTATAATCTGGTGTGGTGTGATTTTTAACTTTGTCCAGCCCAGTCCAATACCGGCTCTTCCACATCATGGCTACCATAGCCCCACACATTCTTCCTTTAGGTTGTCAAGAGCATATTTGAGTCATTGTCATTAAAATCTAATTTGATAGCACAAAAATAGAGCCCATTATGTGAAGAAAGACACAAGGCAGGTGGTTCACATAAATTCAAGCCTCAAAATTCAAGAAATATTTCTTTCCAATATACGATTATCCGAAGGCGATGGGCAGGCAGTGTTTTGTTCGGATAATTGATTATTAGAATAATAAAAGGAAGCCATACTGAGCATAATTGCGTTAAAAAGTATGTTTACTGAGTTTTTATTTCATTCAATCGCTAAAATTTGTACAAACACTGGATATCACTTAAAAATTCATGTTATTTCACAAATCAAAGCACTTTTTGTGTAAATAAAATTTGTTGAGGTGGAGGTCGGTTATTACTTTTCAAAGAAAATATCCAGCCGCTGTTGCTTGAGGTGCTGCTGTCTCTTTTTTAGCGAACAATAACATTTGACGAAGATGCATCAACTTAACGGCATCGACTTTGTCTTATGCTTCATACCACTCTGTGAAAAGTTGCAAACTGTCAATAGCTTCGTTAATGGGCACTGCAAACGATATCAGTTTCTGATTTTCCTTACCATCCACTGCGTCCATACTTTCCCGCTGTTCTTCAGTAACTACATTGATAATCTGATCACTGCTGAGCGTCTCTGTGCTAATGTCTTTGTCACAGTTAACCCAAGCATCGATCTCAGCCTCTACGAAGACTCGTAATCCCAGCTGTCTGCAGTTTTTGGTGATGTCAGTGGGTTGCCTTTGATCTGGATGCGTGTCCTTTTCACTGTCACGGCTACCAACACGCAAGCCATTGTACCAACACTCCGCAACTGTCGATGGCTTGATGCAGTCCCAAGATTCAGCAATCATAAACAATGTTTCCTTGACTGTGAATACCTTCATAATTTCCTGCACTCCTTTGTCTGCATTGTCTTCTCCAAGGACGGCACATAACATGTGACGGTGATAATTTTTTTTATTATTGCGATGATTCTCTGATCGAGCGGCTGTAACTTTGAGGTGGTGTTTGGTGGTAAAAACAAACACTTGACAACTTCGTCTGGTGATTCTAATTGGCTGCCTTTCATAATGTATGAACTTGCATTGTCAACAAGCAGAAGGACATATTGCTGGAACCCAGCGCTTGCTAAGTAATGGCAGGTACAAATTCTTCTTGAAACCAGGATGAAAAAATTGGATTTTGTGATTTGTACTTCACGGGAAATGACTTCTTGTCACAGTTCTTGAAGCAATGTGAATTAGATTAACGCCCGATGCAGACAAGCAGTAATTTATAAGTGCCGGTGGCGTTGACACAAGGGAAAATTGTAATGCAATCCTTCTGCACTTTATGTCCTGACACCAGTTTTTCTGCGCTGGATGCAAGTGTTTTGTCTGGCAGTGACGCCAAGACAACCTACTTTCATCGGCATTGTAAATTGCTCATGTTCGTAATTTCCGTCACAGATGATGGATTGTAGTTTCTGTCAGTAGGCTTCCATGGTGCTGTCAACCACGGACTTCTGCTGTCCAAGAATGCTGAGTTGCATAATGCCATGACAATGTTTGAAACGCTGTAACCAGCTCAATGATACGCTGTGACCGCTATGGAAACTGGCAGCTTTTTCTAGTATCATCGGGCCAGATACGGGAATCCCCTTTTCACGCTGCTGTGAAAACCACAAAAATATATTTTGATTGAGTTGGTCATTTTTCGCTGGCTTCATGGATTTTCTTTTTAAAGCATTTGAACTGTCGCTTTGGCTGATAAATTTCTCAATCGCCAGTCTTGCTTTCCTGATGTCCTGATGCTGTACTCTTGTGCAATCTTTGATGCCTTTTCACCACAATCCAGACGGTGTAAAATCTCGCATTTCTGTTCAATTGTCACTGCTGTCTGCTTTATCTTCACAGACACGGTCAGTGCAACAAACTCAATCACTTATAACAGATATGCACTCAGAGCAAAGTCGTAGACGGAATGAAGACAGCACTGATTTTGTCATGCATTTGAATCCTTCAGCATGTCAGTCATTTTAATGTGTTAAAATTATTTTAACACTGCCACAATTGACCGACTGAGTTTGTTGCACCAGTGTCATTAACACCTCTTTGATGTGCAGGTCATCCGAATTCACAACTCATTTAAACAAAAGATGCAATTGTTGTACCATTGTCGGTAACACTTCTTTGCTGTAACAGTTTTCTGGGACCTTCAGATCTTATTCAGATAATCCAATTTTCGGATAATTGATGTTCGGGTAATTGAGGTTCCTCTGTATAATGTTATGATTATGTCAGGGCGAGATTCTCCAATTCATTACAGCTCTAGATAGGACATCACAAACTATTAAGCTCTTGGGTGAATAGGGATGAACTGGCACTGCTTCTTGGTCATTAACCCCCTTGGTTGTTGGATCCCTTCGCTTGTGTATGCCTTTCTCTCAGACCAAATGAAACTTAAAAAGGAGCTAATGTAGATAGTCTTGCTTGAATGAATAAAACAAGTGAGTTACACTAATTAATTACCATATACAAGAATAACTATTAATGTAACACACATACATGGAGATTAAAAATAAGAGGTGGATCAAAATGGTAAAAGTAAATAGAAGGTTACACGGAACTCTGTCTGAGTTGTTTGTGAAGAGCTGATAATTGAATGCTGTGGCCATTGCAGTGGAGGCCACCAATAGCTTTGACATCTGTAGTTAAACAGTCAGTTTCATTACCTTTATTTTGCAGTTTGGTGAGATTCTGTAGTTCTTATTCTCTTAATATGTAATTGAATATCAGCATTCAGGCTGAGCGTCCTCTTGTTGCTTTGTTTCTTTTTTTCTGATTTGCAGCACTTAAAGTGAGAGAGGTCTTCGTTTCCTGCAACATGCAGTGAATAGGAGATAGTTCTTTAAATTTGGCCTTCATAGCTCACTAACACTCAAATCCAAATGGTACCTATGAGAACATTCAATCGTAACAGCACACTCCAGTCAAGTTTAAACTGACTTTTTAACCCCTATCCTTATGTATTCTTTAGAGAGAAACCAGGAACTATGTCTGAAATTTAAGTCAAAATCCACAAAGGGTGGCTTTGCTGCTGAGTAGGGGATTGTTAGACCTTAGGTCTCTCAAGTCACTCACTTCTATTTGAAGTTTTCTTGACACATTGAGTGAGGCAGAGAAAATAGCAGGATTTATCAAAACCGGCATTGTTTTGGTAAGAGTGATCTTGTGTGACCAACTTGATGGAATTTCTCGAAGAGGTGACTAGGTGTGTAAATGAGGGCAATATATTTGACATAGAGAGGAGAGAGATTTAAAAAAGACATGAGAGGCAAATGTTTTACACAGAGAGTGGCTCACATGTGGAATGAACTTCCTGAGAAAGTTGTGGATGTGGGTACAATTACAACTTCTAAAAGACTTTTGCATTAGTAAGGAAAAGTTTGGAAGAATATGGGCCAGGAGGAGGCAAGTGGGACTAGTTTACTTTGAGATTATGTTCAGCGTGGACTGGCTGGACCGAAGGGTCTGTTTTCATGCTGTATAACTATATGATTATGACTTCAACAAGGCTTTTGATAAGGTCCCACTTGGGAAACTGATAGTGAGTACATGACATCCAAGGAAATTTGGCTAATTGAATCTAGAATTGGCTGAGTGGTTAGCCACTGAATTTACACCTACAGTAATTTTGTGTCTAATACACTCCTCTTTTCAAAAGACACATTTTGGAACTAAGGGCAAAGCTCACTGCAGTTTTTGGGGTTCCAACCCAGCATTGTAACAATATTCTATACATTTTATTCTAGACACAAAACCAGACAGCTTGTCATGTCAGTTGGCAGTCATCAGTCAAGAGGGTGGACATCTTGCTATGTGCTACATTTCTGCCTTAATCCCACAATGTCACCATGTCCCAGAAGCTAATGTATAGTAAACATGCATATGGAGCAAGCAGACAGCCATATCTCAAAGTCTAAGGGAAGAGAATCTCAGTGAAGTCCATGGAGACATCTATCACTCAGAGGGTCCCAACATAACAAATCACGGGAAAGTCTCCACAATCAGTCCGGCTACTTGGTCACTGCCAAATGGTCACTCTGGGCAGTCAGTAACCTGTTCTCCTAAGGGTGGAAGTGCTGAATGCTGGGCATCCTACTACTCATCTTGGCTCTTTCTACTCTATTGTAGATTGTTTTTTTCTGGACCGAGAGGAAAAGAAGGAGTAAGTGAGATGAAAGTAATGCAGTTTTTGTTTATTCACTGTGGGATGCTGGCTGGCCAGCATTTATTGCTTGTCCCTATTTACCATTGAGAAGGTGGTGAGGAGCTGCATTCTTCAATTGCTGAACTCCATGTACTGTAGTTTGACCCACAATGTCCTGAGGAAGGGAATTCCAGGAATTTTACCCATTGAGAATGAAGGAATGGTGTTGCAGGTGGTGATATTCCCATGTTTCTTCTGCCTTTGTCTATTTTGGTGGAAGTGATTGTGGGTTTGAAAGATGATGGTTAAGGATCTTTGGTGAATTTCTGCAGTGCATCTTGTAGACACTATACGCTGCTGCTACTGAATGTTAGTGGTGGAGGGAAAGGATGCTTATGAGTGTGGTGCCAGTCAAGCAGACTGCTTTGGCCTGAGTAGTGTCAACCTTCTTGAGTGATGTTGAAGCTGCATCATCAAGGCAAATGGGGAGTATTCCAGAGACTTCTGCCCAGTTTGGGTTCCACTAGGGCCACTCACCTCCTGATCTCATTATAGCCTTGATTCAGACAAAAGAGTGTCAGCCTTCAAATCATGGCCCCCTACACTCCTGACTTGTGCCTTGTAGATGGTAGATGGCTTTGGGAAGTCAGGTGAGCTACATGCTGCATAATTCCTATTCTCTGGCCTGCTGTTGTAGATACTTTTTTTTGAGTTGGGTCTAGTTGAGTTTCTGACCAATGGTTACCCCCAAGATGTTGATAGTAAGGGACTCATTGATGGTATCCCATTAAATATCAAGAGATGGTTGTTAGATCATCTCTTATTGGAGATGGTTGTTACTTGGCATTTGTGCGTCTCAAATGTTACTTCCACTTCTCAGCCCAAGTCTGGATATTGTCTAGATCTTGTTGCATTTGAACATGGACTGTTTCAGTATTTTAGGAGTTGAGTATGGTATTGAACATTGTGTAATCATCTGTGAACATTCCCATTTCTAACCTTAGGATGGAGGTAAGGTATTTGATAAAGCTTTGGTGAAGGTAGTTGGATATTGGACACTACCCTGAGGAATTCCTGCAGAGATGTTCTGGAGCTAAGATAACTGAACTCCAACACCCATGAATATCTTTCTATGTGCTAGGAATGGCTCCAACCAATAGAGATTTGCCCCCTGATACCCATTGATTCCAGTTTTGCTCGGGAGCCTTGAAGTGAAGGACTGACACTCTCACCTCACCTCTGGAATTCAGCTCTTTTGTCCATAGAGTCATAGAGTTATTGAGTCACAGAGATGTGCAGCATGGAAACAGACCCTTCAGTTCAACTCGTTCATGCTGACCAGGTATCCTAACCTAATCTAATCCCATCTGCCACCACTTGGCCCATATCTCTCTAAACCTTCCTATTCATATAACCTTTTATATGTTGTAATTATACCAGCCTCCACCACTTCCTCTGGCGGCTCATTCCACACATGCACCACCCTCTGTGAAAACATTGGGCTGTAATGAGGTCAGGAGCTGAGTTGCCCTGGTGCAACCCACACTAGGCATCACTGACCAGGTTATTGCTGAGCAGGTGCTGTTTGATAGCACTATTGATGACACCTTCCATCACTTTATTGGTGAACGAGAGTCGACTGATAGGGTCGTAATAGGCTGGGTTGGAGTTGTCTTGCTTTTTATGTACAGGACATACCTGGGCAATTTTCCACATTGTCTGGTAGATGCCAATGGCATGGTCGGAAGTAAATGAGAGTTTGCAAAAATAATGTGAGACAAGTCACTAGATCTTATCACTAGAGAAACATTCAATGAAACTTGATGAAAATGACACAACTATAATATTCTAAGTTTCAGTCCAAGGCTTTGAAGGTGAACAAAAAAAATGGATAAATTTATCTAGTCTATCAGCATCTGTAAAACAAACAATAGAATTATCATTTCAAGTCCAATATGCCTAATCTTGCAAAAGAATCATACTGGACTTAAGAAGCTAACTCTGTTAACATGAAAATATGCTTTTATTTGCATTCTGATTGTATGATCATGAATTTGTGAAATTTAGATTCAAACAAATTTGTAGTCTGCACTGACACACAGGGCTCACTTCCCTGCTCACCTTAACAACTAGACTCATTTATATTTATTCATTCACATGATATGAACATGGCTGGCTCATCTAATATTTGTTTCCCATCCCTAATTGACCTTTACTATTTATATAACTAATTGGCGATAGAAGATCTGATCTGTTGGCTGTGAGATCTTTTACCTCCGTCTTTCACACGCTACTTATTCTGTTTGACCTACAGATAGTCTTGTGTTCTAACTTACATCTCATTTTTAAGTCTTCACAATAATTGGCGGCAATCAATCCTAATGATACCATTGGTCACATCTGTTGCAGATTTTGGGAGAACAAGGTCAAGCATGATTTTCCACCTGCTCAAACCAGGTTTAGTATCTATGTCCTTTTGGATTAGATTAGCTCTGTATGGTGGTGCTATCAAGCTACTCTTGGTGATGGACACTGGAGTCCCTCACCCAGACCATATTTTGTGTCCTTGCCACTGTGGCAGCCTGACTGAGGTGCAAGTATACTGCCACCAGTGTTGACTACTATACTGTACCTCGGTAAAGTGGGGTTTTTTTTTAGTTAATGTAGTCAGCGCCTCATCTCTAGAAAGTCAAGACACTACTGAAATGTAACTCAAGTGGATAAATGTTTTATTATTTTTCAAAATATTTTTGGCTGTTTGTTAAAAAGAATTGAGCTCATGGATAAAATGGTATTTGACTAGCAAGATGTTTGACTGTTTCAAAGAATATATATGAAGAAAGTTGGCAAACATAATTGATGTCTAGGTTAGAGTGGTGCTGGAAAAGCACAGCAGGTCAGGCAGCATTCGAGGAGCAGGAAAATCAATGTTTCGGGCAAAAGCCCTTCCTGATGAAGGGCTTTTCCAGTACCACTCTAATCTAGACTCTGGTTTCCAGCATCTGCCTAGTTAAACATAATTGATGGGTTACCTGATAGGCATCATATAAAGCCTGGTCCTTTCACTCCAACATCAACACTAAGAATTCAGACTAAAAATTATTAGGTAACAATTGAGGATATATACTCTGGTTGATTTTACTCCCGTACCTAACCTAGAGGAAATGCTTCATACTGTCTCATCTATCCAATCTATTTTACCTCATTTGCTATTTGATGAAATCAGCAGAGAGCTTTATTCTTAATGTAGCATTTCCATTTCTCACAGTTATGAGCTTGAACCATGAATTAAAACTAGCACTTATGGAATTTGACTTGGGTTCTGATGTTGGTCTTTTTAGCAAAGTATCAGTATGTCATTCCTAGTTGCTTATCTAACTGTATTCTCTTTTGAAATTGAAGGAAATTACAGCACGGTATATCTTGAATGGACTGAATGGTAATTCACTCACTGAATCTCTTGAACATTATCCAGAAGCAAGAAAAATATTGGCTCATGCAAGTTTGTGCGCTGTATGTAAACGTAGCTTTCTGAACACCTGGCTTGAATGTGTGAGCTTTGTTGATCTAGCAAAGGTAAATATTTTGTTGAAATTAATACATAATGTATACGTATATAGAATTAAATGAACAGTATTTGGATGAATGCAAGGATTAAAAAACTACAATTAAGATAAAGTTGTTATAGTCCTACCAGACTATAGGGCTCTTCTCTCATTAGAGAAAGACAACTGGTAATGGTTTTAACCAGAAAGTCACTACACATTAGGAAAGGGGAGAGGTCCTTCATGGTAACCTCAGCTACCATGGGAAGCTGAACCTAAGTTGTTGCATTACTCTGCATCACAAATCAGCCATTCAGCCAACTGAATACAGAGTAGAAGCTTACAAAAATTCCAAGAGACATTAACTATGCATTCAATATGGCAGATCTTATATTTGTATGTGATACGTCCTGGAAGTGCACCACTTTCTGTACTGCAAATACTTCTTTGAATAAGCATTCGGGGGTCATCTATGAAATAGATATTAGATCTTTAAACGTGAAAATAGGGGATTTGGTGAAGCCTCAACTAAACATTTATTATTTACTGACTGCAGCATGTGTCAGTATTCTTAGATGTGTGGCAGTAAATTCAGTATTTTTAAGTTACTGCTAGAGGTTTCCCTCTAAAGATAAGTGGGTTTTTTTGCTTATATTATTGAGGAGTTGGAATGAGTAGTAATACTTCTTAAAGCTTTGAATTAACTTGGAGCCAATACCAATCATTGCTTACATCCCTTCTGATTGTCTTCTGTCCATCCCAAATTCTGGCTGCCACGTAGCTGACACTCAAATCAGCCAATCTTTGCATTTTTTGGAACTAACAAAATTCCTGTGAGTCTTGATTTCCTCCATAAATTTCCATTTACACTTTTCTTTTGGTAAAATGGCCTCCTACCCTAACATGAATTTCATATCAAAGGCAGCACAGACTCTGAATGAAGATAAATTTGGTGCCGAGTTGATGTTGAGGCCACCTTGGAGTACTGGCCTCGGTCATGAAGTTGATAGATTTAAATCTCTGCAGATTTAATATTAATATAATAAGCTATTAACATAATTTCTTGCCCTATTAATAAGCGCTGATAAGCTATTTAAACAGTATTTCTGATTTGGGATCATTTGCTAGGAATCTCAAGGAAATACATACAGAATAGTAACACCAGCATTCATTATTTGCCAGTATTACTTCAGGTATTAAACTATTATCTTTCGGTAATATGCCCCTCATTTGACATACTTTAAATGGTTTAGCACTGAAGGTAACCAACAGCTACATTTGGAACTTAGGACTGAATGATTGGTCTGGAGAAATTCAGAGTCAATGTGTTTCTCGGCCATTAGTCAATTTACATCTTTTTTAGATGTTTACATAATGATAACATTGTTTGTAGATATATGCCTGGGTGTGAGAAATGGAAACCGAATGAGAATGTAGCAAAATGTGCAAATTTTAACAACTCTATTCATTATTGCCAACATAATATGAGTCTTTCTCACCAAATAATGTTTGACTACTTCATAACAAGTGTTTTAATAATTCAAGGGAAAATTTCCTGTAATATATACTTTGGATTTAATATAAGAAGTTTCTTTTCTCTGGAGATTTATTGTTTTGTGATTTATTGTTTTGTGATTTATATTCCATTTTTATCTTTCAGAAAATTAGCATAACTAGTCCTGTTCACGTTGTTCCCATCCGAGCCTTGCTTTGTTCGTACAAATGTTTTAATGAATCAGGTCATCAGTTCTATGGGATAGCAATTCCGTGAATCAGGTCATCAGTTTTTATGGGATAGCAATTCCATGAGTAGTATAACAAAACAACATGAAGAAATTGAAGACCAACTTCATGAACTGCAGATAACATATGTTTTGGGTTGTGTTTTGAGGAACTCCCAATGATAAAGAATAGACTATTTGCAGATTTACAGATAACATATTTCCAAAACAGGTGGTTCTGCTATTACGCGGTAGTTGCAGTCTTGTGCAACCCCACGCTATACAAAAATTGCACAATACAAATACACTTAAAGTGTTGGTGATGTAATCACCTTATAGCCAACTCACGCTTTAAAAGTTCGCGTTTTAATACAAACATTTCGCATTTATCTAATCACATTACAGCCAATTCGCGTTAATGAAAAATGCGTCATAGCAGAACTAGCTATATTCTCAATCCATTGAGTACAACATTCATTTTATATGATTCTTGTTTCAAAATGCCATTTTTGTTCAGTTTTAATGTTAACTCATTAGTTAACTCATTAGTCTCCCACTTTTTGGGAGAATGAATATGCGCAAGTTCCTGCTTCGAGTATCTGTCATGTTTTACCTGCAACAGAATTCTTTTTTTTGCGTCTGCCTCTTGATGAATAGGAAGTAGAGCACAGAATTCAAGATGCACATGCTAAGATGTGTTACATTTATTCCATTTTAATTCGTGATTTGTGTCATGTTGGACTTGTCTACAGACACCGATGAGGTGATTTGTAGTGCTTTTTGTGGTGTTATAACCTCAAAAACAAATCAAAGAACATTCTGTTTACAGATATCTTTGCAGTTATCCTTATATTTTTACTAAAAATTGTTTTCTAGATAAATTGGCTAGAGCTACCTAGAATATATTTGTTCTCATCTAAAGTGCTTAATACAACAAAGGCCAGCCTTCTTTGTATTCCAGTGTGGCACTCCAAGAATACGTGGGCAGTTTTGATGAAAAGAAAGTAATATATTCCTCCTTCAGAAAAAAACTTTAATCTGACCATCTATTCTTCCTTCCCACCTTTGATTTCCAACTTACTAACTCCTCAGGAAATGGAAGACTGAGTTGGAGCATCAGACTCAAGTGTTTCTCAGAGACAAGAGAAATTGTGGAATGATATTAAAGTTGCTCAAGAGAACTCTAGTTGTGGCATACCACCTTTTGTAAGAGTTCAATTTTATGTGAATCTAAAAAAAGGAGAAAATCAATACATATCTTGCAGATATCTTTCTGGGAAATCACAAGATTAGTGGGTAAGGAAAATGGCATATTTGATTAAGCCATATCTAAATGGGCTGGATGTGATGCATTAATTGGACTACCTGAGTACCTTCTTCATGTTTGTATTTTATCAGATAAAAGTGTGATCACAAACCAGACAAGCCATAGAATGGTTTAGCTCAAAAGAAACCATGCCTGTGCTAGTACTTTGAAAGATCCATTCAACTGTCCCACTCCCTTATATAACAACAGAAAATGCTGGAAATACTCAGCAGGTTAGGCAGCTTCTGTGGAGAGAAAAGCAGTTAATGCTTTGTGTCAATGATGACCTTTCATCAGAACTGGACTCAAGGATTCTTATTAACCTGAGGCACTAACTCCATTTCTAGCCTTTTTGGTACTCCTTTCCTCAACCTGCAATATTCTCATTTTGTGTTAGTCCCAGTCTGCACTTTCTCTAGTCCTGCATATTTTCTCCCTCCAAAAATTTTACAATTCAACTTTGCAAGGTAATGGGTCTAGATTAGAGTGGTACTGGAAAGGCACAGCAGGTCAGGCAGCATCTGAGGAACAGGAAAATCAACATTTCGGGCAAAAGCCCTTCATCAGGAATAGAGCTTTATTCCTGATGAAGGGCTTTTGCCTAAAACATCGATTTTCCTACTGCTCGGATGCTGCCTGACCTGCTGTGCTTTTCCAGTACCACTCTAATCTAGACTCTGGTTTCCAGCATCTGCAGTCCTTGTTTTTACCCTTTGCAAGGTAATGTCAAATCTACTTCTACCACACTTTCAAGCAGTGATTTCCAGAATTTGGCAATTCATTGTGTAAAACTAGACAAAAAATGCTACTTTAAATATATGTGTTGTGATTACGGAGCCTTCTGTCACTGCAAACAGTTTCTTCTTTATTTTGTCAACCCCTTTCAAAACATTGAACACCTTTATTAATTCTGTCATCAACCTCACAGTTCTCAGGAGATTGCACCGGATTCTCTTGTTTCACCTACAACTGCCACCTTTCTCACCCCAGTTTATTCAGTATCCTTGTGATTTTTAAAAAAAAATTAATATCTTTCCTAAATTGTGTTGGTCAAAAATGTATACAATACTCCAGTTAAGGCCTAATCAGTGATTTATTTAGTACATGATTTCCTTGTTCATGCCTATGTTTCCAAAACAATAGAACTGAACAGAGTTAATAGAAACTATTTTTGTTGGTACAAGTGTCAAGAACCACAGGATATTGTTTTGATATGGTTATCAAAGTAAACTGAGGAAAAACTGTTTCATATAGCAAATGGCTAGGATCTGGAATACACTGTCTGAAACTATGGTGGAGGCAGATTCAATCCTAGCTTTGGAAAAGGAATTGGAAGAGAAAATATTCACAGGGCTGCAGGTAGTGGTACTCATGGAGTTGCCTAATTGCCATCTCCTGTGTTGTAATAGTTTTTAAGTACTATTTACCTAGGATTCAAAGCACTTTTTTAAAAAAAAGAATTTGGCCTGCCACCTTCAAAGATTTGTGCATATCCACTCCCAGAATATGTTGTCATCTTACCATCTGCAAGTTTTGAATATTGGCAATTGTGCCTTGTATACCCAACTCCAGATCATTAACATATATTTTATACAGCAGTGGTACTGATGCTGAGCAAACTACTGTGTAATTTTCTCCAGTCTGAAAAACAATTATTCAGCATAATTTTCTACTTTCTGTCCCTTATGCAATTTTGTATCCATGTTACTGTTGCCCCTTTAATCTCAATGGGTTTCAAATGCACAAACAAGTTTTCATGTAATACTTCTACATGTCTCAGTGTGTTCTTTATAACCAGGTATGCTTTCAGAGAATGTTTGTGCTTTTAAGCAATGTTCATTGTGGCCTTGACATTAATGTGTAGTATATAGTCAAAATAAAAACATTAATTCAGGCTTATTTAATTAACTATCTTGCACTTGGTGTACTGTCTGCAGTCTGGCTTTCATTCTATAAAAGGGATGTAGGGACACTAGAGAGAATGCAAATAAAGATTTATGAGAATGGAATCGACTATAAAGTTTTAAGGAATCGATTAACAGGATAGGTCTGTTTTCATTTAGAAATAAAAAGCTGAGGGGAAACTTAGGATACGTCTTCAGAATTATAAAATGTTTTGATAGAGTAGCTAGAGAAACAGTTTCCACCTGAGGGAAACAGGAAAACTAGAGGCTATCAATATGAAATAGTATTATACTGTAATATAATTCATAAAGAGCAAGAAACTAATTGTTATACAAATTGTTATAATCTTGGTAAAGACTGGTAACTTTTTTTAAAAATAGGCAATCTGAAATCCCAGTTAGTTACTGAAATGATGAAGCCACAAGATTCCATAGTTCAAAACAAAGATCTTTAATAGTGCAAGAGTCAAACAAAATAAGCATTAACTACTATGATGGGTAACCACCCGTATCTTAAAACCCAGAGTTCATGTGAGTGAAACACATACTAACAGGCAAATTGTGGTCAATTATAAATTATAAGTTTTACATGAAGTAGCAGATGTAAATAAGATAGATCTTACTAAGATCAGACCTGGCAATCTGCTCAGCATATATGTTAGCAATCTCAGCCAAAGTCTTTCAAAATTCTCTCTTACTCACAAATAATTCAGTACTTCTTCCAATCCTGAGGCAAGAGCAATGCACAACAACCCAAGTTCCACAGGCAGAGTTTTCACCAGAAATACATATCTCTGCAGAATGTACTTAATATTGCTTGTGATGGTCTGGATGGTGTAGTCACCAATTTTATCTTCAGTTAACAAGAACAGCAGCAGAATCTGAATGTTTTCCTGTTTGCAGCCTCTTGTTCACACCTTTTGCTTCTTCAGCTTGCCTGCATTGAAACACTGGAATCGCCATCTAAACTCTATTATAGAAGCTCTCCTTCTACATGGTTTCCACCATTTCCAAACTTATCAGAAAGTTTGATTTCCAATCTCTGTTTCAGTCTCAGTTTACTTTGAAGCTGGAGGCTTAGTTTCTTTTCTCTGTTCTATATTTCAGTTTGCCTTTGAAACTACAGATTTCATCACTGAATATACATCTGTGATGTCATGTTTACTACTGCACTGCAGTCAGGCGTTGAGCAACAGTTTATCAGTTCACCAGCCACATAGAGAGCTAAAAGACAGGTAATGATGAAGTTCCACCATTTTGAAGTAAAGCTCTGATTATTTTGAACTTAAGAGAACCAGAAGATGGTAATGGTGATGTTGGATGTTTGTGAATAAAAGCAAGAATTCAGATGGATTTACTAATAATAACATGATTATACAAATGATTAACCCATATTAGTGCCAGAGAGGAAAAAAAACATAATGAACTGTATGAAATCAACATTTGCCTTTGCAGAAATGAACACACAAATCCAGGTCATAAAGAATTGGGAAGCTGACGATATGAAAGAAGCATTTGAGAAATTTTTAAAAGTCACCATAGAGTCATAGAACCATGGAGATTTACAGCACGGAAACAGACCCTTCAGTCCAACTAGTCCATGCCGACCAGATGTCCTAAATTAATCTAATCCCATTTGCCAGTGAAGAAGAAAGTGTCAACTGTATCTTTGTGTGGGCAGGATAGAAAGAGTTAATATTCTTTTAACAGTTGTGAACTGAGTGAAGATTACAGTTAGAACCGAGACAAAATGTTTAAAAATTTCAGCATGCATCACCAGCCAAAGTCAAATCAATAGATCCTACAATATAAATTTCAGAGCCGAAGGCAGGAGCCACATTGAAAAATGTAGCATGAAAATGTTAATTTTTGGAAACAGACGAAAGGCTGATAGATCAGCTCATTTGGGGTTCTACACATTCTGAAGTATAAAAAAAAAATTGATTGGAAAGGACAAGTTCACAATATAGCAGGCTGTAGACACTGCCAGAACACATGAAGCTATGAGTAGACAGCTGAAAATTCTGGCTGCCTAAGTGGGTATTCAACTAAGGCAAAATAAAGGTAGCAGGATTGATGAAGAACAACTAACAAATGCACAACAAACAGAGAAAAAGACATGTGAAGTTGTGGATGAGCACAAGAGTTCACAGTCAGATAGAAATATCCTTTTAATGAATGAAACTACAGAGCTTGTGGATGAAGGATGTACCCAACAATGAATGAGGATAATAAATGAGTTGTCAGGGATAGAGATGAGAAGGGAAAGAAAGCAAAATATCCATATCCTGGAACATGTCGATCAATTTGAGAACACATCGACATAAAAAACTTAAACCTACATAAAATGGCAGTACCCAAAACAAATAAATTGACTCACTGAATCAGATCAAGAAGAGGGTGAGAAATGAGCCCATACTCATAAATCTGAATTGAAGATTGTTACTGAACCATAGAGTAACATCAGCCTGCTCACACAAACCAGAAGCTCTTTCCTGAAAATTGAAATCAAAATGTTTTCTAAAGGAAAGGTGTTCTGCAACTGCACAATGTTTTACTAATGGGAAAACTGAGATTTGACAGCTAAGAACAACACACTTAAAGATAGGAAACAGAGGGTGATGGTGGAGTGTTGCTTTACAGACTGGAGGCTTGTGACCAGCAGTTTGCCACAAGAATTAGTGCTGGGTTCACTGCTTTTTGTCATTCTCATAAGTGATTTGAATGTGAACGTAGGAGGTAGAGTTAGTAAGTTTGCAGATGACACCAAAATGGATGGTGAAGTGGACAGTGAAGAAAGTTACCTCAGAGTACAACAGGACCTTGATCAGATGGGCCAAGGAATTGGCAGATGGAGTTTGACTTAGATAAATGTGAGATGCTGCATTTTGGAAACCAGGGCAGAACTTATTCACTTAATAATAAGGTCCTGGGGAGTGTTGCTGAACAAAAAGACCTTGGAGTGCAGGATCACAGTTCCTTGAAAGTTGGTAGGTAGTCAGGATAGTAGAGAAAGTGTGTGGTATGCTTTCCTTTAATGGTTAGTGTATTGAATAAAAGAGTTGGGAGGTCATGTTGCAGCTGTGCAGGACATTGGTTAGGCTGTTTTTGGAATGCTGCATTCAATTCTGGTCTCTCCGCTATAGGAAAGATATTGTGAATACTGAAAGGTTTCAGAAAAGATTTACAAGGATATTGCCAGAGGTGGAGGATTTGAGCTGAGGCTAATTTCCCTGGAGTGTCAAAGGCTGAGGGGTGACCTTATAGAAGTCTATAAAACCATGAAGGAGTTGGATAGGTTGAATAGCCAAGGTCTTTTCCTCAGGGTGAGGGAGTCCAAAACTCGAGGGCATAGGTTTAAGATGAAAGGGGAAAGATTTAAAAGGGACCAAACAGCAACATTTTCACACTGAGGGTGGTGCATGTTTGGAATGAGCTGCCGGAGGTAGGTTGTGGAGGCTACTACAATTATAACATTTACAAGGCATCTGGATGGGTACATGAATGATTACATGAATTTAGAGGAAATTATGCCAAATGCTGGCAAATGGGACTAAATGGGATGACACGGTGGCCCAGTGGTTAGTACTGCTGCCTCACAGTGGTAGGAACCCGCATTTGATTCCAACCTCTGTCTGTGTGGTGTTTGCATATTATCTGCATGAGTTTCCTCCAGGTACTCCAGTTTCCTCACAGAGTCCAAAAATGTGCAGACCATGCCAAATTGCCCATAGTGACCAGGGATGTGTGGATTAATTGAGTTAGCCATGGAAAATGCAGGGTTACAGGGATAGGGTGGGCCAGAGAGGGATGCTTTTCAGAGGGTCAGTGTAGACTCGATGGGCCAAATGGCCTGCTTCCACACTGTAGGGATTCTATGATTGACTCTTAAGTCTTGACTCCATGCAGGCATCTGGGCCAGGCCTATGACAGTGGGCAAAGAAGTGGTATGGAATATATGTAAGCAAGTGTGAGGATATGCATTTTAGTAGGAAGAATAGAGGCGTGAACTAAGGGAATCAAGGGTTATGAGCAGAAGGGAGGAGAATGGGGTTGAAAAACATATCAGCCACGAGTTGTTGGGCAGTTGTTGGTTCCGCAGACTTGTTGGGCTAAATGGCCTAATTCTGCTCCTGTATCTTATGGTTCCTCTGCAGATTAGGCAATAAAATCTAAAAGTGATTGCACATATAACAACTTGTCGGATGAGAAGTGATGTTCCTCCTTGATATGCAAGGCTGCAAGGCCTCCCCCCTTTACTGTGTTAGCTTGGGCAGAAAACAATGAATGACTTAGAAACCCTTATTGGGGCATCCTGTCCCTATTATCAAGCTCCGGCAGTGTGGTCTGGACTATAGAATTTCGTTTTTAGAAGGCTGGTTATCTGTTCTATTGTGAATCAGATTGATGTGTGGCAGACATTGCAGTTTTCTTCAGCTGCAGGGTGAGAGTTCCTCACTGGCATCAGCAGCCATGTCAAGTGTGTAGACCTTGCCAATAAGCATTTGTCAACTTTGACTGAGTGCAATGAGGCAGAGTTGTTAACTCTGCAACTTTGGTAAGTGAGGAAATTGTCGGGTTTGGTTTTTCCGGAATTTAGACACATTTGCATTTAACATTTAACTGAAACATTAAATTGTAGTTCATTTCACTTTTAGTCAGTGATACAACCTACCCGCTGATAGGTAGTGACAGTTAGAATTGGTTCCTCAGCCAGCAGTAGCTTACTCAGAAGATTGGAATTTCAACTAGTATAAATACACGAGTTTTAGCAGCGTACAGATGGATTGGCAGAATCTTGCAGCTTTACCTGAGTGCAGTAAAGCCAAGTTCTTAACCCTTGCAGGAGGCGCTGTCTGGTCTTTTACTAAAAAAAAGGGACTGGTCCAAGAGAGGGAGCCATAGGGAAACTTGAGCTAAAGTCCAGTGACATTTGTCAGATGAGCAGGACATGATGGCAGCAGACATATGGGAATACAATCATCCACAAACTTCCACCCCAAGCTACTCACCATCTTGACTTATAAATTTATCACCACTCCTTCAGTGTCAGTGGATCAAATCCTGAAATACAATTACTAACTGCAGTGTGGGGGTACTTAATTCAAATAGATTGCAAAAGTTCAAGAAGGCTGCTCACCACTAGGAGCAACTAGAGATAGATAATAAACGCTGGCCCAGCCTGTGACACCCATATCCCATGAGTGAATAAAGACAAAAAGACACAAGATAATTGCATTTATTGTCATCCTCAGTCATTCCTTATGCAGGATTTATACAATTACCTCTGAGCTTTCCTTTCAAATTCTTAAGATATCCAGCACAACTACAATCTTGATAATTATATATTATCTTTTCCCACAATGTGAATTGTTTTTATATGAAATCCATTAATTAATGAGTTCCATCAAACCAATCATGTATGCAAGTTTCACATTTTTTAACAAATCTAATGGGTTCTAGTCAGTGTCAATTGGTGGTTCTTGGCACCAGGGACAAACATAGATTTTAAAATGTTGAAGAGCCAATAATAATCATAATTTCTCCTTTTCCACAGTAGTTTACATTTTCTAATATGAGTTTAATTTCTTAGGAAGGTCCCATACTGGTTTCTTGCTTTGCAATTCATTCTGTAGTAAGACTGTATCCAAACCCAAGAACGAGCATCAATCGCCATTTTGAAAGATTTAGTGAAGCCAGGAGTGACAAGCACTGTTTCTTCCATGAGTATTATTTTCAGCTAATCAAAAGTTATCACTCCTGAGAACAGTTTTGAGAACAATCTTTGGTTGGGCGAATAGCCTTTGTCATGTAGATTGTAAGTAGTGTGGGGGCTTTCATGCAGCTTTGCTTGACCCTGAGCCTGAATTAGAAGGCATCTTTTTCAGATCTCTTACTCGAAACATTTGCAAGTATACCATCATGAAGCATTCACAGGATAAAGTTCTTGGTCATCCATATTGTTACAGCTCAATCCACAAAACCTCTGGAAGGTCAAAAACCATACTGTCTCTCTAGGAGGATTTCCTCAGACAGAGGAAGTAGGCTGATCAAGCAAATGTATGTCAGGATTCTCCCTACTATGGACATGAGGGAAAAACCTCAATAGTTTCCATTACAACAAAGTACGTTGGAGCAGAAGTAGACCATTTAGCACCTTCAGCTTGCTCCACCATTCAAGAAAACCATGGCTGATCTGGCTGGTGCTCTCAGTTTCATAAACATTGACCCCATTGTCTTATCAATAATCTAAAGTTTCTGTCTCCCTATCTTCTGGGAAGATAATTTCACATTCTACCAACCTTCTCAGAGAAAACAAAACTCTCCTAATCTATACCTTATACTATGTGCTCTAATTTCAAGTTCCCTCACAAGAGGAAAAATCCTCTAGGTATCCATCAGCCCCCTTAAGTTATTGTATGTTTCAGTTAAATCATCTCTCATTTTTCTCAACTCCAATGGATACCCCTACCCCAATCAACCTTTCTTCACAATATAAGTCCTTCATTCCAAGAATTCCTAAAATGAACTTTCCCAAACTGCTTCGAAAGCATTTTTCAAATAAGGAGACAAAAATGATACATAGTACTCCATATGTGTTATCATCAACACCCTGTACGTCTGTTGTAAAGCTTCCCCACTCCTATATTTTCAATCCCCTTGCAATAAACAATAAAATTACATTTGCTGTCATAATCACTGGTTGTGCCTGCACTCTAAAGTCTTGTTATTCATGTACAAGGACACCCAGATCCCTCAAGGTATACTAATGTGGGCGGCACAGTGGTTAGCACTGCTGCCTCACAGCGCCAGAGACCTGGGTTCAATTCCCACCTTAGGCGACTGACTGTGTGGAGTTTGCACATTCTCCCCGTGTCTGCGTGGGTTTCCTCCGGGTGCTCCGGTTTCCTCCCACAGTCCAAAGATGTGCACGTCAGGTGAATTGGCCATGCTAAATTGCCTGTAGTGTTAGGTAAAAGGGGTAAATGTACGGGAATGGGTGGGTTACGCTTCAGCGGGTCGGTGTGGACTTGTTGGGCCGAAGGGCCTGTTTCCACACTGTAAGTAATCTAATGCTCTCCATTTAAATAGAATGCAGCTTTTTTTTCTGTCAGAAATGGCAACGTTTATATTCACCCACAACATGATTTTTCTCCATTCTTGAAGATGATAGCCTTCCTGATGTCAGGGGGAGTGGGGAAGACTTTTCCTCCCAAATCTCTAGGATGACTGTGTGGAGAGTTGATGACCACGTGGACAATGATTGAGTAGTACCTTTACTGGTTACAAAGGCTACAGGCTGCTCCAAGAGAGCTTTGAGTACGTGAGCATAAATGATTACTCCTGTTGGAAGTTGGCAATAGCCCTGAGGCTAACAGACCTCTCTGCCGAGCTATCAGCTACAAGAAATTTCTAGCCCTTTGAACTAGGCATTGGTAACGTCCTGAAGGCAGCAGTGACCAACTGCCTGAAATATCCTGTAGATGTCTCAACTGGATTCCTGAAAAGAGTTGGATATACAGAAAGGGCTTTTGCCCGAAACGTCGTTTTTCCTGCTCTTCGGATGCTGCCTGACCTGCTGTGCTTTTCCAGCACCACTCTAATCTTGACTCTGATCTTCAACATCTACAGTACTCGCTTTCGCCCTGGATATATAGAAAGCCAATACTATAGTGATCAGTGCCAATGTCATTGGATATTGACACAATTCCATGAGCAGAAAGTGAGGACTGCAGATGCTGGAGATCAGAGAATCAGCTGATGCCCGAAACGTTGATTCTCCTGTTCCTTGGATGATGCCTGATCTGCTGCGCTTTTCCAGCAACACATTTTCAGCACAATTCCATGAGCCACAAGTCACCTTAAATATTGCACGCACATGGACAATGGACTCCCTTGAGAGCTGCTATCTTTTCTAGTACTGGTACTCAAACCTCTGGAGGTAGATTAGAGAAATCTGGAAACTTTTAGTTTGGAACACAACGTAACTATTGATTCCCCTGCCCAACAAGAATTAATCTACCTCGACCTTAAATATATTCAATGATCCCACTTTGGTCTTCTGTGGCAGGCAGTTCTAAAGTCACATAACTCACTAAGTGCAAAAAAATTATCTTGTCTCCATCCTTAAAGAGTCATCCCTAATTTCAAAACAGTACCCCATGGTTGTGGACTCAAGAGGAAACATTCTTCCCATGCTCCACCTCGTCAAAACCATTCAGGATCTTATACACTTCAATTAAGTCATCCACAACTCTTCCAAACTCCATTGGAAACACGTCCAGTTTGTCTAAACTTTTCCCATAAGACAACCCATTCATTCCAGGCATCAATCTGGTGAACGTCCTCTGAAGCACCTCCAGTGTATCTGCATCCTTCCTTAAATAGGGAGGCAGAAACACTGCACATAGTACACGAGATGTGATCTCATCAACACCCTGTAAACTGAAGCATAACATTTTCACCTTGGTGTTCAATTCCTCTCATAATAAAGGTTAGCATCCCATTAATCTTGGTTATGTACTGCTCCTGCAAGCTAGCCTTTTAGGACTCATTTGCGAGAAAATCATGATCTCTCCGCAACTTGGGATTCCTCAGTTGTTCTCTGTTAAATAATACTCTGCTTTTTCGTTTCTCTTGCCAAAGTGTCTGCTCAATTTTTGCCCACTCAACATAGCTGTACTCATCCACAAACTTCTTGTGCCTTCTTCACAACAAATTGTCCATGTTCTTTGTCTCCTAGAGAGATTTAATGCCTTTACTCCCCTTATCCAGAAAACCACTCTCCAATTTGACAGAGAGAGACAACTGGGTTGAGTGAGTAACGAGCCTAATCTGGGGCTCATTAAGCCTTGGGCATAGACTGAGTTTGAGAAGCCAGGACTTTCACAGTAGCCTCAGTTGGGGCAGGAATTTAACCTGTGCTATTATGGCTCTTATTCAGCCACATTGAGCAAACCAACCCCCTCATCCCCTGATCCCAATCAGGTCACTGATTCAAGATGCCTTATGGGACACTACTTGTAAGATCCTGTTTTTCAAGGATCTATTTAATTTATTTTCTGCTCACCTGTATTCCAAAAGAAACAGAAACAATCTTCAAACAGAGCAGGGAAGTAACATTTAGAGGTAACATTAGTCACAGTGTACTGCGCCATCTAGTGACCCAACAGAGAATTGCTGAAACACGCCTCAATACAAAGCGAGTTGGAATTGCTGAACTTTTGTGATTGTGAGGAGAATTTTATGCATTCCTCCACATTACCCCCACCCATCACGTTCTCCCCGTCCAGCCCACCCCGACCCTGCCACCTCACCCTTGCACAATCCCCATCCTTCCACTCCCACACTGACCTGGTGAAGGTGTACATGCATGTAAAATAAAACAGCATCATCCTGCTATTCTCTATAATAGAGAATTCCAAAAGGTTCACAACCCTCTGAGTGAAAAACTCCCTACTTATTTTGGATTGGAGTGGCATCCCCTCATTATTGAATTATGCATCCTGGTTCTATACTCCCTGACCAATGGGACCTATCTTAACTGCATTTACTCACTCCATTAAAGTATTTTGTTGGTTTCAATGAAATAACCTCTTATTCTTAGAAACTTTAGAGAACACATATCCAGTTTGCACAATCTCTCTTCATAGAACAGTCCCACTATTCCGGGAACAATTTTGCTGAACCTTTGTAACACTCCCTCAGTGGGAATAACATCCTTCTAAGATAAGGAACCAAAACTTTTAGAGTATTCCAGCATGGTCCATACAATTGAAGCAGGTCTTCACTGCTCCTGTACTCGAATCTCTTATGACCAAAATCAACATTTCTTTCAACTTCCTAATACCTTGCTACACTTGAATATTAGTTTTTGGTTATTTATTGACAAAGACTCCTGGTATCCCTGTTTGTGTATACTTTACAAACTCTTCCTAGTTAAGAAGTACCCTACACAAATATTTTTCCAACCAAAGTGAAAAACCTCACATTTTCCATATTGTTCCATTTTGACTGAATAATCAGCTTTCTGTTGTGCTGCAGGGATGTTTAAAAACATCACTGGTGTTTGGGAATCATATGTCAGCATTTAATCTCTTTTTCTGTGAATATGGAAAACCCATAGCCTTACATATGATATGCAAAGTGTTTACTGTTCCAAAGATTTTGGGACCTTTGGACTGAGTAAGGTAAATTCTCTCCTTTGCCTGGGATTCAGAGATTTCTACTGGAACTTCAAAATAAAATTTGATGACACTTTCTCTTTGTGAAAAAATATAAAATGAGTTTTTTGATCTTTAAAAATGCTGCTGACCTTACAAAATGACTGTGGACTTCCAGGCTGCAGAGGGACTGAGGTGTTCTAGTGCATGAGTCACAATACGTTAGTATGTAGGTCCAGTACTTAATCAAGAAGGCTAGTGTGGTGTTGCAATGTATTACAAGATGAGTTGAACATAAAAGTAAAGATGTATTGCTTCAGTTATATAGGACATTGGTGAGAGTACATCTCAAACACGGTGTGCAGTATTTATGGAATGATCCAAATGCATTAGAGGTGATTCAGGGAAGGTTTAGTAAATTGATATCCAGAATGAAAGGGTTGTCTTTTGGGGATAGGTTAGACAGACTGGGTTTGTTTTCCCAGCTGTTTCTAAGAGTGAGGGGGAATGTGCCCGTCAAGCTGCTCAGCTGCTGAGAGGTTCTGCACATGCTCGTTCATGTGCTGAACAATTAGCTTCCATTTGTAGAAACTGTTCCTGTGCATGGACCTCAATGGAAAAAATATTACAGGGAACACTAATGACCTGACTGACGTGTGTAAGATCTTGAACGCTCTCAACAAGGTCAATGTTTCTTCTTGTGAGTGAAGTCAGAGCTAGGAGGCAAGTTTTTAAAATTAAGCTCATTCTTTAAGGCCAGAGATGAAGATAGTGTTTTTCTCTCATAGCATTGTGCGACTTTGCAACTGTCTGCTTCAGAAGGCAGTGGAAGGAGGGGTCATTAAATATGTTGAAGGCAAATAAGTTCTTGTTGGGAAGAGAATCAAAGGTTATTGGAGGCAGGTGGAATTGTGAACTGAGAGGATGAGCCAAGGTCATATTCAATGACAAAGCATGATCGAAAGGCCAAATGGCCTAATTATGCTCTTACTTTTTAGGTGCCCAACACAACAACTCATCTCACTTAATGTAAGCAACTTCACGGAAGTACCAGTAGTTAGTCAGTTATCATACTGTAAGTGTTTCTGGTCAGTGATATGCATTTGTAAAAGGCCTTGAAAATAGCTTCTGCTTTAGCTCCTAGGCCCTGTAAGTGTCCATTCAAATCAATTCACACACGTACAGGTGAAGATTTTCTTTGCCAGAGAATGTTTATTTTGATTTCAGATAGAGATTAATAGCTGTAATTGTTACCTTTGCAGATGCTGCTGAACTGTTAATTGTTCATTTAAATGGGTCACTGGAACACCTCATTATTCATGAACTAACAGAGTCTAAACAGTATAAATATCCTTGAATTACAGATATCCTTTGTTAAACATTCCCAATGTGTTCATTAAAAAAAAATGCGCTAAATAATATCTTGCTAAAATAAAAATCATTTTCCCATGATAAAACATGTAATAAAGATGGGTTATGTTCCAGACTTCAACTTTTACATTAAAATAATATTAGTTGTCTGGAACTTAACAGGCTCAAAAGTCTTCTCATTAATTCTTAGTAACTTACCTCCTGTTTGCTGTTTCTTCCCTCCCGCTCATTGACCCTCTCACTGAACTCACCATCTTGCCCATCCCTTCTCCTCACTGCCTCCCTCTCTGAACACATCACTTTCCTTTCTTAATCCTCTCACTTACTGCCTCTATGGCCTGACCATCCAGCTTCCTGCTTCCTTCTTCTAACCAAACCAATTTCTCCAACCCACTACCCAGCTCTCATGAGTAGTAAGGGCTCAGCAGACAAAAGCAATGAACCGGAAGCAGTGAAGGTTTTTGAGAGGAAACTAGTGAACGTGATAGAGCAAGCAGATTGGGAGCGATGGTGAACACAGTGATGATTTGTTTTAAAAAGGAATGGGCATGTTCAGTTACACACTAAAAGAAAAAAAAATGCAGGGAGTGTTATTCAGGGAATTTCCCTAATTTACAAACTGAGCTGAAACAAAGTATGATATGAGAATACACCTTAAACAGGCGTATCTGTGTCATAAATTGTGCAGTATTACTTAAAAAAAAGTTCCGGAGTAGATTTGAAATGTTTACTCTGTTTCTCTCTCTCTGTAGATACTTCTAGACCTGCTATGTTTCTCCAGCTTTTTCTGTGTTCGTTTTAGTGTTCTATATAATATAATTGTAATACTGGGGAGGATCTATGATGACTAGACTCATCTCCGAGCTGCACTGTTCTGATATTCTGTTTGAACATTCAGAAAGTTTTGTGTTTTGTTGTGAGTCACTATAAATGAGATGTGGTGGGCCAGCAGATTTGGAAGGTACAATATTAGTGGGAGGTAGTCTGAGTTTAGGAACACAATGTAAGCCGGAAGTGCAAAAACATTGCCTCTACTTTATCTCAACAGTGCATCATATTTGTGCATCAGGAAAGTTCTCTTACTCCATTTATGTCCATACTACACATTTTGATTTGGGATTATCAATTTTTGGAAATTTCTGTTTTAATCAAGATTTCTCAGTCTAATTCTTATCTCAAAAAGCAGCCACTTTTATAGCCACATAACGTAATATCTGCATCTCAATCTAGCAAAGTTTAGTGTTGCTTCAATAATGGGGCTATTGCAATGATAATTGAACAATCTAATTCAGATCCACAACATGCAAGTATAATGCACTAGGTTTATGATTCCACAACCAGATTGCCTTATTATTTCCCAACTGCCATTCCTGTCTACTGTCCTAAACAAGAACCTAACAAATGACAGAGATAGGTTACATTGCATTTTGTGCTGCAGGTTTACATCCAATTGAAACGAGGTTTAGATTTCCCAAACTTGTTTAATTTATGAACACAGGAGCTAGCAGAGAGAACATCATTGCTTAAATACTTTAGGAAAGTATCTCAGATTCTTGCCATTCCAGATATTAAAAGGTTGTGGTTTCAAAATGCACCATCAAAATTTAATGCTCTATTGAAGTTCAAAGTTAAAAATCACACAACACCAGGTTATAGTCCAACAGGTTTAATTGGAAGCACTAGCTTTCAGAGCGCCGCTCCTTCATCAGGTGATAGTGATTCATCAGGTGGATGAAGGAGCAGCACTTCGAAAGCTGGTGCTTCCTGTTAAACCTGTTGGACTATAACCTGGTGTTGTGTGATTTTTAACTTTGTACACCCCAGTCCAACACCGGCATCTCCAAATCATGACTACTGTTGAAGTACTAAAGTCTGGTATAATTATACTGGAATTGTTATGTATAGCAAGAGTTTGTACCCAATAGGAGAAATTCATTTATAACAGTGGATCAGTTTATCAGTACAATAAAGATCAGTGTAGGAACATAATCAAAGGGTTTTATAAAGTCGCAACCATTTGTGTTATTACAGTAAAGAATATGATCACAATGTATCATGGATAAAATATATTAAAAAACTAAAAGATTAAAATTTAAGCAAAACATTGATTATGAGAGAAAGCCAGCAGGAAATATAATAACAAATAATAAGTTTTCATAAATATTTTTTAAAAAACAGTGTTAACAAAGTGAGCATTGATTCTATAGAAAGTGGGTGTGGGAAACTGATAATGGAAGGTAAGGAGATATAGTAGATGAATTGAATAGTATTTTGCAATGGTTTTCTCTCTAGAGTGTATTAGCAACATTGCAGAAATAACTATAACTCAGGAAATGGATGGGATGGAGGAACTCAAGAAAAGTACAACCAACAGGCAGGTGATACTGCGTAAATTGTTGGAACTGCAGACTGACAAGTCCTCAAGCCCTGATAGAGCTCACCTAGAGTCTTACAGGAGGTGGCTAGGGGAATAATCAATGTTTTAGTTTTCCAAAATTCCCTAGTTTTGGGGAAGGTTTCAGTAGATTGGTAGATGGTGGATATAACTCCTTTATTCAAAAGGGGAGATAGGCAAAATGTTGGAAACACAGGCCAACCTGCTTAATGTCTATCAGAAGAGAGATACCAGATACTATTATTTAAATTGTCATCAGGAAAATTCAAAACTTCTAAGTAATCAGGCAGAGTCAATGTGACTTTGTGAAAGGGAAATCATGTTTCAATAATCTGTTTGAGTTCTTTGAGGAAGTAGCATGCTTTAAACAGGAAAGCAGGGGATATTGTACCTAGACTTTCAGAAATAATTGGATAAGGTGCCACATCAAATTTTATTGTGGCAAGTAAATGATCATAGTTAGGGAGGTGACACAATTGCATGGATAGAGATTGTCTAATTAACGGGAAACAGAGAACCGGCATAAATATATTATTTTCTGGCAGGATGCAAAAAATGATATGCTGCAGCAGTCACTGCTGGGGCTCCAATGTTTTACACATTATGTAAATAACTTAGATGAGTGGTAGCTAAATTTGTCGATAACACAAAGAGAGCTATGAAAGCAAGTTGTGAGGAGGAAATAATGAGGCTACTAAAGAATATTAACATAACAACTAGAAGCAAAGCTCGAGCCTGCTCTGCCATTTAATACTATCAGAGCTGATCTCATCTCAGTTCATTTTCCTGCCCACTCCCTACCACCCTATAACTCATTATTAATAAAAATCTGTTTATGTCCTCCTTAAATTTTTGCAGCATGCTGGTGTCCAGCATACTCTGGAGTAGTAAATCCCACAGATTCACAACCCTTTGACAGAAGTAATTCCTCCTCATCTCTGTTTTACATCTGTCACCCCTTATCCTAAAACTATGATCTCTCATTCTAAATTGTCTCACCATAGGAAACTAGGCGAATGTGAGGACTGCAGATGCTGGAGATTAGAGTCAAGACTGTGGTGCTAGAAAAGCCAAGCAGGTCAGGCAGCATCTGAGGAGCAAGAGAATCAAACTTTTGGGCAAAAGCCCTTCATCAGGAGTAATTTCTGATGAAGGGCCTCTGCCTGAAATGTTGATTCTCCTGCTCCTCGGATGCTGCCTGAGCTGTTGTGCTTTTCCAAGCACCATACTCTCCACCATAGGAAACATCCACTTTACGTCGACATTTTCAATCCCCTTTAGCATACTTCAAGTAGATTTCTCCTCGTCTTCTAAACTTTAGCAAGTATAGGCCTCAACTGCTTAAACTCTCCTCATAAAATAAGCCTTTCATCTCTGGAATTATTCTGATGGGCCTCCTCTAAGCTGCCTCCAATACAATTACATCCTTCCTCAAGTAAGGGGACCAAAACTACTTAGTACTCCAGATGCAGTCTCACTAATGCCTTGCACAATTGCAACAATACTCCCTTGCTCTTAGATTGCATTCCTTTAGCAATAATTTTCACTTGCCCTCCTTACTACCTGTTTTACCTGCAAGCTAGTTTTCTGCATATGCGTTGAATACTAATATTAGTTGCAAATAGTTGTTGGTTTGCTGAAAAATAAACCCACTTTGTTGAGACTTTTCAATTTGTACTCAGGGCAATTCATAAGAATTACTAAGTAAATGGAAAGCAGCATTTGTACTGTACAGGAGGAATGGTCTGACTGGTTGACAAGTGGATTCTACAGAAGATTTTGCCATTGGTAATTCACTAGTTAATGATGACTGACGGTTAACTGCCAAGCTTTGGTTAAATTTTAAATCAAGAAAGTTAAATCTAATTGGCCAAGACATTGCCTTAAGAAATGAACCCAAGAATTCCCTTCCCTAATTGAATTGAATTTAAATTGGTGTTGCTGATGATACAAAGATAGTCTGGAAAGTATGTTGTGGAGAGGACAGAAGGAAGCTATAAAGGGATATAGGTAGGTTGGGTGAATGGACCAAAGCCTGAAAAGTGGAATATAATGTAGGAAAATGTGAAATATGTCCATTTGAGAAGGAAGAATAAAAAATAAGTATATTATCTAAATAGTGAAAGATTGCAGAGCTCTGAAGTCTGAGATCTAAGTGTGTTAGTACACGAATCACAAAACTTCAGCATGAAGGTACAGTAAACAATTAGGAAACCTATAAAAAAATGAAAGAAGGGAGATTTAGCTTAAGTTACACAGGACATTGATGTGGCCATATCTGGATTAATCTCCTTAAAGAAGAATGTAAATGCACTGGAAACAGTTTAGAAAGTGATTACTAGACTTTTTAAAACTGCAAGTTCTGGAGAGACTGTGCAGCATCTGTGCAGAGACAGCAGAGTTAATGTTTTGAGGCTAATATAACTTTTCTTCAAAAATGAAGGGAGTGGTAAAGTTTTGGTTTCTAGTCTGTGGAATCGAGGAGGAGAGGCAATTGGAACAGATGGTAAAGGAGCGTCAGAGCAAAGAAAAAACAGTGAATGCTTATGTTAGTAGAGAAAAATGAGAACCAAAAGTTGATATATATGACTGGTATTAATAGAAAATGGGTCAGCTCTATTGAAAGTAAATTAATGTAAACAAGGCACAGGGTTGGGGGAAGTGGTTAATCAAAACGGAGGACAGACCTCATGGAAACATAGAAAATAGGAGGAGGCCATTCAACCCACTGAGCTTGCTGTACCATTCAATATAATCATGGCCGGTCATCCAACTCAGTACCCTATTTCACTTTCTCCCAATATCCTTTTGGTCCCTTTAGTCCTAAGAACTTTATCTACACCTTTCCTGAAGATTTTCAATGTTTTGGCCTCAACAATTTTCTGTGGTTCAGAATTCCACAGGCTCAGCTCTGTCTGGGTGAAGAAATTCCTTCTCATCTCAGTCACAGAAGGCCTACCAGTTGTCCTTAACCCCTGGTTCTGGACTCCCCGGTCATTGACAATATCCTTCCTGCATCTTTCCTGTCTAAACCTGTCAGAATTGTATTTTTTTTATGCGATCTTCCCTCGTGAATATAGTTATAACTGATTCAGCCTCTCTTCATATGTCAATCCCACCATCCCAGGCATCACTCTGGTTAACCTTCTTTGCACTCCCTCAATAGCCAGAACATCCTCCTTCAGGTAAGGAGACTAAAACTGCACAGAACATTTCAGGTGTGGTCTTATCAGTGCCCTACAGTTGCAGCAAGACATCCTTGCTCCTGTAGTCAAATCCTTTCACTATGAAGGCTAACATATAATTTTCCTTCTTCACCTCCGGGTGCATTGGCATGCTTACTTTCAGGATAGAGAATGTGGTGCTGGAAGAGCACAGCAGGTCATGCAGCATCCAAGGAGCAGGAGAATTGATGTTTTGGGCATAAGCCCTTTATCAGGATCTCCAGCATCTGTAGTCCTCACTTTCTCCTTACTTTCAGGATAGCCAGGTCTCATTGCACCTCCCTCGTTCACAATCTAAGTTATAATCTGCCTGCCTGTTTCTGCTGCCGAAGTAGATAACCTCACATTTATCCACATTATTACTGCTTCTGCCATGTATTTGCCCCCTTATTTAACTTGTCCCAATTACACTGAAGTCCTGCCATGTATTTGCCCCCATATTTGTCAAAATCATGTCATAGTTCAATAGTATGAAGTTGTCAAACTCAATACTAAGTCCCAAAGGGTGTAAAGTGCCGAAGCAGAAGGAAAGGTGCTGTTTCTCTAGGTTGTATTTTGGGCTTTATTGGAACGCTATGGCAGACCTGGATAGAAATGTTACCATGAAAGCAAAATGGTGTATTGAAATGGCAAGAAACTGGATGGTCAGTATCATTCTTGCAGGCAGAGCAGAGGTATTCTGCAAAGCATTTACCCAGTCTGCATTTGATCTCACCAATGTGTAGACTGCATTGTGAACAGCTAATATAGTAGACTAGATTAAAAGTAGTAAAATGCCCTTCACCAAGAGTTATATTTGGGGCCTTAAGAATGAGGATGGAAGATATAAAGGACGATGGAGGATGTTTTATACCTTTTGATTGATAAGATGGGTGAAAAAGTGCTGGAAGTCATGAGCAGTAAGCAAGGGTATCATGAAGGGAGCAGTCCTTGTGAAATTCTGTCAGGGGAGTGGCGGGGGGGTGGGAACGCATTTGGTGCTGGTACACTGCTGGAGGTGCCTGAAATGGTGGAGAATGTTCCTTTGAAAGCAGATGTTGCCCAGGTGGGAAAACAGAGGAAAATCTGCAAATGACATGTACTGGTCTGACTCATATGCCGTAAAACTAACAAGTACAGTAATATGACCTTTTTCTGAATTGTGTTTTTCCTCTGGGGGCTGTGTGAAAGTGAGGAAAAAGGGAACTCTTTTGATTCTTTGTGGGGAGGGAAAGGGGTGAGGATTAAAACTGGAAATAGGTTGGATATAGCTGAGGGCCCAGTCAGCCATACTGGGAGCAATCCTCAGTTGAGAAAAAATCAAAGGTATATTGGAAATAACCCTGTGGTAGACTGTATCGTCTGGACAGATGCGGTGGAGATGGAGAAACTGGGAGAATCGAATGGAGTCCTTGCAGGAAGCAGAGTGTGAAGAAATGTAGTTTAGGCAACTGTGGAGTTAGCTCATTCCCAGAAATGAAACCAGAGAAGGGAATGAAAGGAAGGAAAGAGTCAAGGATGGACTAGGTGAAAGTAAGACAATTGGACTTGAAATGTTACCTCTCTTTCTCACACTATAGATGCTGCCAGACTTGCTGAGTTTTTCCAGCATTTTTGTGGAAGAATAGAAGACTACTTCCTGTTGTGAGAGAATCTGGAATTAGCGGTCACTATTTGAAAATAATAGGTCACCCATTTAAGATAGAAGTGGGGAGAATTTTTTTCATATAGTTTCTTGAGCAGACTTCCTTAAAAGGCATTGAAGGTGCAGAATCTTTGAACAAGGTATGTAGATTCTCAATAAGCAAGGGAGTGAAGGGCATGGAATAATCAGATCAATCATGATCTTACTGGATAACACAGCAGGCTCAAGGGGCCAAGTGGCCTACTCAAGCTCTTAATTCATGTGTTTGTATGTTCATATCCTTAGCTAAGAGCAAGTAAGTTAAGCACAGCAATTTACTCCGCTGTAAAATAAGGACATGCCTGCTGAATTGGGGAATTGGATTAAACTTAGCGTACCTAAGAGGTAGAAGGAAGCAGAAAGAGACATTTTAGAATATTAGAATAAAATGGGCAAAGGGATTAAATGTATTCAATTTAGAATTTAGTAAGACATTCAGTGTAATGACAAAAAATACAAAAATATGCTTATTAACTTGAATAATGTGACAAGAAGAAACTGAGAAGATTTATAATGTCTGTATGCATTTAAAAATTGAGAGGAAATTTCTGTATTAAATGTGAACCTTGAAAATTCCTTAATCAATGAAAAAAACTACTCAGCATCATAGAAATTAAAGTTTGCCCACAAGATGGCAGTGTTCAACTCCATTAGTTGATTATCCAGCTTTCCTTTTTGACCCCCTTAAAAAAGATCTAATAGTCTTGTCCATGTTCCATTTATGGGCCTTAATTATACAATGGTCCTGTTGGTTTCACAAATGAGTTTGAGCAGGCTCAGTGGTTACACAGAATACTGTGGGAATTGAAATCAAGAGGGAGATGGTGATTACTGGGTCTTTCAGTGAGACAGCATGTCTCTGTTATCTCCACACGAAAGTGAATACATTTGGGTGTTATATATGGCGAGGAGTAAAGTGCCCTCTACATTGTAATCACCCTTATTAAGAATGCATTAGAATAAAAAAAATCTTAAAATTAAATTTAACCCTATTAGCTGGGTGAAGTCTCATTGTTCTGAGCCATATGCTGCTGTGTTACAAAGAGATTTGGCTGGTAATATGGTACTAGGAAGTCAGCAAGGCAAGTTGCTTGCAATTTTCTTCATAACTTTTCACAGTATTTTAAGTAATTTTATATCTTTTTAAAGTAAATGAAATCACTGGTAATCACTATAATTAATGGACAGTTCAGCAAAATTGTAATGGCAAACTGAATTTTTACATCTGATATATCTCATCTGGAAGCATTTTTATTGGTAAATATAATAATCAGGGATAATTTCTCTCCCGCATCATTAACTAGTCTGTAGAAGCCTTCCCTATTCATGTTCAAACAGAGGACCAGCCCATATGAAAATAAAACTTGGAAAATGGAAATCAGATCTGTGTTAAAACCAGAAATTTAAAAAGAAATGAAAACAGAATGGAATAAAAGAGGCCAATTACAAAAAATATGGCAAGATGTTAATTTTGAGGTGTAAATGCATTGTGATCTGTTTTTTAGTAGATTAAGGGATTATCTTTACTAATTGTCCTTAATTACTTTTCAGATGGAAAATTCAGTCATATCATAGATTGCACTGTTCACAAGCATAACTTCACAAAGGCTCACTCAGTAAATGTTAAGTTCCAGTCAGGATTTCTTCACATTAGAACAGCTTGGAAACTATCTCTTTTAGAAAGCATTCATTATAACATATCACTCAGAGGATCACATGCCAAAAAGGGAATGTGAATTATGACTTTTATTTGTTTGGGAAATTGACCTGAACTCCGAGAAATAAAAATTACACTCCACCAATGTTCCATAAAATAACCTTTGTTTACATATGTATCTGTTTAACGTTCTCAATATTTCAATGTAGAATTAAAATACATCGATATTCAGCTGCCAAGCATCTTTCAGATGAAAATGAGCAGCACATTGTTCACACTCACAGCTAAGATGCACAGAAAACTTTCCTGGAAATATCTGCTATTTGCCTTTGGATCGTTGACCTGTCTCAAGAAAAAGATATCATGCTATCTCTTCTTTGGTAAGGGATATACATTTTGGAATTTACAGATTTTAGAATGAACTTTTGAAATTTTATTATCATAAATAGAAATGAAAATGAACAAGCAATATCCTTTTGTGAATCCCAAAAACCACACCTTTCATCATATATCAAAAGCAATTTGAACAAATACAGTAATTTTACTTTCTAAATACTATTCTGCAGGCATAGGATTCAGCCTCTATGTGGTTCAGTAACAACGGTTTTCTGCAGGCTCAACTGAATGTGAACTCTTAAAGTGTACTTATTTAGATTAGATTAGATTAGATTACTTACAGTGTGGAAACAGGCCCTTCGGCCCAACAAGTCCACACCGCCCCGCCGAAGCGTACCCACCCATACCCCTACATCTACATCGACCCCTTACCTAACACTACGGGCAATTTAGCATGGCCAATTCACCTGACCTGCACATCTTTGGACTGTGGGAGGAAACCGGAGCACCCGGAGGAAACCCACGCAGACACGGGGAGAACGTGCAAACTCCACACAGTCAGTCGCCTGAGGCAGGAATTGAACCCGGGTCTCCGGCGCAGTGAGGCAGCAGTGCTAACCACTGTGCCACCGTGCCGTGAATCTAATTTCATGTGGAAAAATGGCTAAAGGTCGGTATTCGCCTCCATTTAGTTAATTATTTCAAACACATTAGGCTAAATGCAATGCTGAATCTGGGAGCAGGAAACAAAAGTGGGTAGGGGCACTTAATTTTGTGAAAAGCAAAATATCAGTTTTCCAATGGCAGGATGAAAGTTGGGAATGAAGTTGGCAACATATTAATAGGAAATCATGGTTCTTAATTGCAGTCACTAGGAACCTAGTTTTAAGACATTAACATGTAATGCGCACTCATTAAAACACACGGTCACCACATTAAATGATTGCTTTGCTATCAAATCAGCAGCACATGAAAAATGTAAATTTTCAGGTTCATGGCTGGTTAAAAGTAGTGTGCAATATGTGAGGTAGTCTTCCTGGACTGAGTAGAAGTTGGCTTTGTTTTAAGGGCATTTATTTTTGGACCAATGATGAGGATGCTGAGCTGGTTTGACAGGGATGTCCAGGGAGATTGAGACATCTTGGAGTGAGGGTATCTGCTGCTTGTGAGGTTAGAGAATGCATGACCGAGGGAGGGAGGTCAGTTCATGAGAGTGCTAAGAAGGAGTCATGGGAGATAGAAAGGGGGAGCTGAACAACATGGAAGATCAGATCCTACCAAAAGCAGATCAAGCATAATAGAGTACTGATGGCAGTTTAATGATGGGGGTTGGGAGCATCAGGATAATCTAGGCCAGATGAAGAGCTGAGCTTCAGACAAATGTTTGTATAGGCTGAGCCTATAACCATTAGGATTTAGAAGAATGATGGATTAACATACTGAAGTGTATAAGACCCTGAGGGGACTTAAGAGTGTGGATGTTTCCTCTGAAGGACCAGTCTAAAACTCAGGGACACAGTGTGTAGAATTCTCTTCCCTTGAGAGAGGATGGGACTTTGAATTTATTCAAGGCTTAGTTAGGTAGCTTCTTGATAAACGAGGGGATTAAGGGTTAGGGGGCAGGTGGGAAAGTGAAGTTAAATTCATAATCAAATCAACCATGATTTTATTGAATGGTGCAGGAGGTTTGAAAAATCAATTGGCCTATCCCTGTCCCTAACGTCAATGTTCCAGTGTAATAATCGGGCAGAGGATGCAACTGAGGATGCTACCAACTGAGGCCAGTGTGACACCAAAATTAATTGGAAATACTACAGGCAGTATAACCATCTGTGAATGTTAGAAAGGCAATAACAAAGATGACTCAGGATGCAATGACAGGAAAAGCCACATCCCCACATGGAACTGGAATCTATTCCAGTGACCTTAACACTTCCTTCAGCATTGAGCTGCTGCATCATCAGGTCATTCCAGACCTCCACAGGTGACAAACGTGCAATCTCCTGGTTACCCACACATAAATAAAAAGTATATATAATTCAGAAATTGCTGTAGGCCTCAGCCTGGAGGGCTTAATGTTGAGTTCTCTAATTTCAAATAACCTTCTCACCCATCCCCTGTCGCCCTTTCTAGACTCGCCTCCCTTCTATTCCTCTGAACAACCCTTCCTTCTAGCCACCAGCTGGATTCATCCCTCCCATCGACCAACCAGGTTGTACCCACTACCTGTGTCCACCTATCACTATCTTACCATCCCACTACTCTCCCCACCCTAATCCCCCCCCCCCAATTATTGTAACTCCCCCTACCTCACATCTAGTCCTGAAGAAGGGTTAATATCCGAGACACTGACTTCTCCACCTTGAGCTGCTGCCTGGTTTGCTGTGTTCTTCCAACTTTCTGTTTGTCTGTTTTGAATTCCAGCATCTGCAGTTTTGTTCTGTCTCTGGGAAGACAAAAGGATGGATAAGGGTCAGCCTGGGAGAATGTATAGTTGCTAATGGGGACCATAACTAGCGAATAATGGATTGTTTATGGTAGCAACCCATGTGATGTAAAGGTGTGGTGTGTGGGGCTTGGGATAAGGACATGGAAGAGGATGTTCAGGCCCTAAAATTGTTGAACTCAATATTGAGCCCAGAAGGTTGCAGGGTCCCACAAGTGGGAAATGAGGTGTGGTTCTCCCAGCCTGTGCTGAGCTTTCTTTGATGTCATAGTGATAAGTTGCAGAAGGTTAGTATTCAGGTAAAAACAATGACTGCAGATGCTGTAAACCAGATTCTGGATTAGTGGTGCTGGAAGAGCACAGCAGTTCAGGCAGCATCCAAGGAGCAGCGAAATCGACGTTTCGGGCAAAAGCCCTTCATCAGGAATAAAGGCAGTGAGCCTGAAGCGTGGAGAGATAAGCTAGAAGAGGGTGGGGGTGGGGAGAAAGTAGCATTGGGTACAATGGGTGAGTGGGGGAGGGGATGAAGGTGATAGGTCAGGGAGGAGAGGGTGGAGTGGATAGGTGGAAAAGGAGATAGGCCGGTCGGACAAGTCCGGACAAGTCATGGGGACAGTGCTGAGCTGGAAGTTTGGAACTAGGGTGAGGTGGGGGAAGGGGAAATGAGGAAACTGTTGAAATCCACACTGATGCCCTGGGGTTGAAGTGTTCCGAGGCGGAAGATGAGGCGTTCTTCCTCCAGACGTCTGGTGGTGAGGGAGCAGCAGTGAAGGAGGCCCAGGACCTCCATGTCCTCGGCAGAGTGGGAGGGGGAGTTGAAATGTTGGGCCACGGGGCGGTGTGGTTGATTGGTGCGGGTGTCCCGGAGATGTTCCCTAAAGCGCTCTGCTAGGAGGCGCCCAGTCTCCCCAATGTAGAGGAGACCGCATCGGGAGCAATGGATGCAATAAATGATATTAGTGGATGTGCAAGTAAAACTTTGATGGATGTGGAAGGCTCCTTTAGGGCCTTGGATAGAGGTGAGGGAGGAAGTGTGGGCGCAGGTTTTACAGTTCCTGCAGTGGCAGGGGAAGGTGCCAGGATGGGAGGGTGGGTTGTAGGGGGGCGTGGACCTGACCAGGTAGTCACGGAGGGAACGGTCTTTGCGGAAGATGGAAAGGGGTGGGGAAGGAAATATATCCCTGGTGGTGGGGTCTTTTTGGAGGTGGCGGAAATGTTGGCGGATGATTTGGTTTATGCCGAGGTTGGTAGGGTGGAAGGTGAGCACCAGGGGCATTCTGTTGTTACGGTTGGAGGGGTGGGATCTGAGGGCGGAGGTGCGGGATGTGGACGAGATGCATTGGAGGGCATTTTTAACCACGTGGGAAGGGAAATTGCGGTCTCTAAAGAAGGAGGCCATCTGGTGTGTTCTGTGGTGGAACTGGTCCTCCTTGGATCAGATACGGCGGAGGCTGAGGAATTGCAGGTAAGGCAAGTAATTAGGAAAATTAACAGAATATTATAACTTGTTATGAGGGCAATTGGATACAATGGTAGAGAAGCTCTACGTTGGTTATACGGAGCCACATCTGGAGTTCTAGTCACCATATTTAAGGAAGGATGCAAATGTGTTGGAAACAGTTTAGGGAAGATTACAGACTAATAGTGGTAACAGGCTGTATCCAGTGGAGTTTAATTTAACTGTGGCTTAAACCCCAGTCTTGAGTATCTGATAGCCTCTTTCCTGGAGTCTTCATTAAAATTGACATTAACAATTTCCCAGCTTTAAATAACCCCTATGCTCAACTGCTTCTATTCTGAAATTACTACTAAACTCCTTCTTCTGAGGTAATCCTCATTGAACAACTCTAAGCTGCCTTCTCTCTTTCTCAGGAGCAACTGTTTACTCAGTGAGATAGATGAAGGGGACAAGAGGCAGGGAAAGGTCCAACACAACTTTATTAAACACTTTATCAATGAAAAACTATATCTGTCAGTCTGTACTATTGTACTTTAATTAAACTCAATGAATTTCTTCACAGGATTTTTCATCTTAAATCTTAAATCTTAAATCTCAAAGTAAACAGTTTCAAATCTATACTAGCTATCGGAGGCTGAGAGGTGACCTATAGAGGTTTATACAATCATGAGTGGCATGGATAGCATAAATAGACCATGTCTCTTCTGTGGGGTGGGGGAGTCCAGAACTAGAGTCATAGGTTTAGGGTGAGGGGGGGAAGATATAGCAGAGACCTAAGGGGCAATGTTTTCACGCAGTGGGTGGTATGTGTTTAGAATGAACTGCCAGAGGAAGTGATGGAGGCTGGTACAATTGCAACATTTTAGGGGCATTTGGATGGGAATATGAATAGGAAGGGTTTGGAGGGATATGGGCCAATTGCTGGCAGGTGGGACTAGATTGGGTTGGGATATCCAGTCGACATGGACAAGTTGGACTGAAAGGTCTGTTATGTGGTTTTGTGGATTTGCTATATTCTATCTACAGGTCCCTACCACTGTATCTAAATTGTTCATCTGAAAATATTAGTAATAATCATTAGATAAGGTTGGGATAGGCTGCTCCTTGGTCTTTGAGGATGAATTTTCAGGATATCCAGTTGTTGATTTGTGCTTCCTCTCTGGTCCAGGGCTGGTCCTGGTCTTCAGGTGATCTCACCAAGGTGATCTCACTGAGGTGTTCTTCTGGGCCTGGTCAGGAGGTGGAGATCCTGTGCGGCTCAGCTGCCAGTTGAAGGTGCTCTCTGGCGATACTGTTGAAGAAAGTGGAAAAAGCAGAGTGAGCTGAGGCTGCAGGTTATCCCTTTTATCCCTCTCTTCACACCTTTCTCAAAGATTCTGTAGCCATTGAGTGGGGACTGGAAGATCCATTGAGGTGAATATTTTCCATATTTAGAGGTCACGAAACATGGTTTTGAACCTTCAACTGTCAAGCCTTATCAAGCCTTTGGACACCCCCTGACCTGATGCCACAAATCTGTTTAACATTTTTTGAACATAAGAGGTTCACTGGAGATGTAAACAACAGTTTGTTCTGAAACAATGTGGCCATTAGCACTGGCCAGGTAGTGTCAGTCCTGTCTGGTTTTGATTATTCAAGACCTGGCTACAAAAACACCGTCTGTTCCACTCTGCAGTTTGCAAATTGCAGAATCTGCCTAGATTTAAAGTTGGCTTCCACATTTCGAGTTTTTAATCTATGCTCAAGAAAATACCGTCAATATTTCTATTATATTCCTGGAGGTCATGGGTCAGAACTGAGGAAGGGTCACTCGGCCAAAAACGTTAACTCTGATTTCTCTCCACAGATGCTGCCAGAGCTTTTCCAGCAATTTCTAGTTTTGTTTCTGATTTAAAGAATTTGCAGTTCTGTCGGTTTTTATTTAGTGTTATTCCATGGCTGCAAGATGGTCAGAGGGAGGCTGCTGATGGTTGGAGAAACTATAGGTGGCACTGCAGGGTGCCCTTGATCCAGTGGAACTTGCAAACTCAACATATTTGCAGTAAAATGGCTGGCTGATCAGCGAGGGTACCGAAGGAATGGCAATGGTTGGAGCCCAAAATGCAGTCATCCTGACAGATGATTTGGAGATGCTGGTGTTGGACTGGGGTGTACAAAGTTAAAAATCACACAACACTGGGGTACTGTCCAAAATGTTTATTTGGAAGCACTAGCTTTCGGAGTGCTGCTCCTTCAGCAGGTGGTTGTGAACCACCTGCTGAAGGAGCAGAGCTCCGAAAGCTAGTGCTTCCAAATAAACTTGTTGGACTATAACCTGGTGTTGTGTGACTTTTAATCCTGAGAGATGGCAGTCAATTCTTCTTCCATGGTGTAGCACTTCAACAATCCTAATAATCTGCTGGAAGACAAATCTTAGAACACGTGAGAGCCCCTTGAGACCTTTTATTCACATCCATGATGGTAGTATCTGGAACTGAATTCCACCAATCTGGGCTTGTGTGGCAATATGCACCAATTTTGCAGACCTAGTCTGAACTTCCACTCAGATATTTGATGGGTATCTGCCAATGCTGAAATGGAAGCTGAGACATGGATCAATAGATGCTGCACCGAGGTAAGGTCTACAAATATTCTCATGGAATCGGTCATCAAATGAAAAAAAAAGAGATCCAAATTGGTGCGAACAGATTTACAGAATCAGAGCAGTATTGCAGCACCATAGGAATACTTTATTACAATAACTTAAAGACAAGAGCGTGGTGCTGGGAAAGCACAGCAGGTCAGGCAGCATCCGAGGAGCAGGAGAATCAACGTTTTGGGCATAAGCCCTTCATCAGGAATGGATGAACACATTCCTGATGAAGGGCTTATGCCTGAAATGTTGATTCTCCTGCTCCTCGGATGCTGCTTGACCTGCTGTGCTTTTCCAGCACCACTCTAATCTTGACTCTGATCTCCAGCATCTTCAGTCCTCACTTTCTTCTAATAACTTAAAGACGTCAATCAAGCAAAGTCAACAGCAATTGAACAGAGCTCTTGTTGAGATAACCTGCTCATGAATTTGTTTTGATCATTCTTACTAAAAGGATCCTTTACTATGAAATCAAGAATAAACTTAGCCTCATTCCTCATTACCAGATATGAAATGGAAAGTTTGTTGGTTCCTAGGAGAAAGTGACGACTGCAGATGCTGGAGACCAGAGCTGAAAAATGTGATGCTAGAAAAACACAGCAGGTCAGGCAGCATCCGAGAGCAGGAGAATCGACGATTCGGGCATAAGCCCTTCTTCAGGAATGAGGCTGGTGTGCCAAGCGGGCTGAGGTAAAAGTAGGGGGGAGGGGCGCTGGGAATACCTTAGGGGGAAAGAAGTGAGGGTGAGGGTGATAGGCTGGAGAGGGGGTGGGGGCGGAGAGGTCAGGAAGAAGATTGTAGGTCAAGAGGGCGGCGCTGAATCCGGGGGTTGGGACTGAGATAAGATGGGGGGAGGGGAAATGAGGAAGCTGGAGAAATCTAAATTCATCCCGTGTGGTTGGAGGGTTCCTAGGCAGAAGATGAGGCGCTCTTCCTCCAGCCGTCATGTGGTCAGGGTCTGGCAATGGAGGAGGCCAAGGAGTGAGAAGGGGAGTTAAAATGTTAAGCCACGGGGTGGTTGGGTTGGTTGGTGCGGGTGTCCCAGAGGTGTTCCCTGAAACGTTCCACAAGTAGGCAGCCTGTCTCCCCAATATAGAGGAGACCACATCGGGTGCAATGGATACAGTAAATGATGTGTGTGGAGGTGCAGGTGAATTTGCGATGGACATGGAAGGATCCATTGGGGCCTTGGAGGGAGGTGAGGGGGAGGTGTGGGCGCAAGGTTTGCACTTCTTGTGGTTGCAGAGGAAGGTGCCAGGAGTGGAGGTTGGGTTGGTGGGTGGTGTGGACCTGACGAGGGAGTCACAGAGGGAGTGGTCTCTCTGGTACGCTGATAGGGGTGGGGAGGGTGGTGGGGTCTGTTTGGAGGTGGCGGAAATGAGGGAGGATGATATGATGTATCCAGAGGTTGGTGGGGTGGAAGGTGAGGACCAGTGGGGTTCTGTCCTGGTGGTGATTGGAGGGGCGGGGTTCAAGAAGTGGAGGTGATGCAGTGGAGAGTATCGTCGACCACAGGAGGAGATGCACTTTCCCCTCCGACGTGGTCGACGATGCTCTCCACCGCATCTTCTCCACTTCCCGCACCTCCGCCCTTGAACCCCGCCCCTCCAATCGCCACCAGGACAGAACCCCACTGGTCCTCACCTTCCACCCCACCAACCTCTGGATACATCGTATCATCCTCCCTCATTTCCACCACCTCCAAACAGACCCCACCACCAGGGATGTATTTCCCTCCCCACCCCTATCAGCGTACTGGAGAGACCACTCCCTCCATGACTCCCTTGTCAGGCCCACACCCTCCACCAACCCAATCTCCACTCCCGGCATCTTCCTCTGCAACCACAAGAAGTGCAAAACTTGCACCCACACCTCCCCCCTCACCTCCCTCCAAGGCCCCAATGGATCCTTCCATATCCGTCGCAAATTCACCTGCACCTCCACACACATCACTTACTGTATCCGTTGCACCCGATGTAGTCTCCTCTACATTGGGGAGACAGGCCGCCTACTTGTGGAACGTTTCAGGGAACACCCCTGGGACACCCGCACCAACCAACCCAACTGTCCCGTGGCTGAACAGTTTAACTCCCCCTCCCACTCCGCCAAGGACATTCAGGTCCTTGGCCTCCTCCATCGCCAGACCCTGACCACACGACGCCTGGAGGAACAGTACCTCATCTTCTGCCTAGGAACTCTCCAACCACACGGAATGAATGTAGATTTCTCCAGCTTCCTCAGTTCCCCTCCCCTCACCTTATCTCAGTCCCAACCCCCAGATTCAGCACTGCCCTCTTGACCTACAATCTTCTTCCTGACCTCTCTGCACCCACACCCTCTCTGGCCTATCACCCTCACCCTCACCTCCTTCCACCTATCATATTCCCAGCGGCCCTCCCCCAAATCCCCTCCCCCCTACCTTTTATCTCAGCCCGCCTGGCACACCAGCCTCATTCCTGAAGAAGAGCTTATGCCCGAAACGTCGAGTCTCCTGCTCCTTGGATGCTTCCTGGCCTGCTGTGTTTTTCCAGCATCACATTTTTCAAATCAGTTCTCTGGATCCTTCTAGATCATAGAAATGGAACCACGTTATGAAAATGTGGTGAGGGACGTCCAACCACACGGAATGAATGTAGATTTCTCCAGCTTCCTCAGTTCCCCTCCCCTCACCTTATCTCAGTCCCAACCCCCAGATTCAGCACTGCCCTCTTGACCTACAATCTTCTTCCTGACCTCTCTGCACCCACACCCTCTCTGGCCTATCACCCTCACCCTCACCTCCTTCCACCTATCATATTCCCAGCGGCCCTCCCCCAAATCCCCTCCCCCCTACCTTTTATCTCAGCCCGCCTGGCACACCAGCCTCATTCCTGAAGAAGAGCTTATGCCCGAAACGTCGAGTCTCCTGCTCCTTGGATGCTTCAGGAAATGCTGGGGGTGGAGGGTTGAAGCAAACAAAATGTGACATAAAGCTTTACCCTTGGCCTAGAAATTCGACTGCAGGTGAGTTGGGATGTGATCCAAGAGCACTAGCTGTGTAATGAGGCTGGCAATAAGGCATATCAGATTGATTGCACAGTCTCATTTGTTTTTCGCTGGTGAGTAGCTGGCTCAAAACATGGCCCTTGTGGCAGCTTTCTAATCTTGGGGGAATGACAAAATCAACTCGTGTACGTGCTAGGTTGACAGGAGAGGCTGGGTGAAGGAAATCGTGTGGAAATGTGTGATCAAAAAGACAAATCCTTGAGTGAAGTCTGCCAGCTAGTGTGATTAGCTTAAACCAAAAAATGTTGGAGTGAAAATTTGTCCTTCGCAATAACTGAGTTCAATTCGAAACATCACAATCTGTTTTGTAATAGTGCACTTGGAACAGTTAAATTCAGATTCTGGATTAGTGGTGCTGGAAGAGCACAACAGTTCAGGCAGCATCCAAGGAGCTTCAAAATCAATGTTTCGGGCAAAAGCCCTTCATCAGGAATAAAGGCAGTGAGCCTGAAGCGTGGAGAGATAAGCTAGAGGAGGGTGGGGGTGGGGAGAGAGTAGCATAGAGTACAATGGGTGAGTGGGGGAGGGGATGAAGGTGATAAGTCAGGGAGGAGAGGGTGGAGTGGATAGGTGGAAAAGGAGATAGGCAGGTCGGACAAGTCATGGGGACAGTGCTGAGCTGGAAGTTTAGAACTAGGGTGAGGTGGGGGAAGGGGAAATGAGGAAACTGTTGAAGTCCACACTGATGCCCTGCGGTTGAAATGCTCCGAGGCGGAAGATGAGGCGTTCTTCCTCCAGGCGTCTGGTGGTGAGGGAGCAGCGGTGAAGGAGGCCGAGGACCTCCATGTCCTCGGCAGAGTGGGAGGGGGAGTTGAAATGTTGGGCCACGGGGCGGTGTGGTTGATTGGTGCGGGTGTCCCGGAGATGTTCCCTAAAGCGCTCTGCTAGGAGGCGCCCAGTCTCCCCAATGTAGAGGAGACCGCATCGGGCGCAACGGATGCAATAAATGATATTAGTGGATATGCAAGTAAAACTTTGATGGAAGTGGAAGGTTCCTTTAGGGCCTTGGATAGAGGTGAGGGAGGAGGTGTGGGCGCAGGTTTTACAGTTCCTGCGGTGGCAGGGGAAAGTGCCAGGATGGGAGGATGGGTTGTAGGGGGGCATGGACCTGACCAGGTAGTCACGGAGGGAACGGTCTTTGCGGAAGGTGGAAAGGGGTGGGGAGGGAAATAGATCCCTGGTGGTGGGGTCTGTTTGGAGCTGGCGGAAATGTCGGTGGATAATTTGGTTTTTGCGAAAGTTGGTAGGGTGGAAGGTGAGCACCAGGGACGTTCTGTCCTTGTTACGGTTGGAGGGGTGGGGTCTGAGGGCGGAGGTGTGGAATGTGGACGAGATGCGTTGGAGGGCATCTTTAACTACGTGGGAAGGGAAATTGCGGTCTCTAAAGAAGGAGGCCATCTGGTGTGTTCTGTGGTGGAACTGGTCCTCCTGGGAGCAGATTCGGCGGAGGCGGAGGAATTGGGAATACGGGGTGGCATTTTTGCAAGAGGTAGGTTGGGAAGAGGTGTAATCCAGGTAGCTGTGGGAGTCGGTGGGTTTGTAAAAAATGTCAGTATCAAGTCGGTCGTCATTAATGGAGATGGCGAGGTCCAGGAAGGGGAGGGAGGTGTCAGAGATTGTCCAGGTAAATTTACAGTCAGGGTGGAATGTGTTGGTGAAGTTGATGAATTGCTCAACCTCCTCGCGGGAGCACGAGGTGGCGCCAATGCAGTCATCAATGTAGCAGAGGAAGAGGTGGAGAGTGGTGCCAGTGTAATTACGGAAGATCAACTGCTCTACGTAGCCAACAAAGAGACAGGCATAGCTGGGGCCCATACGTGTGCCCATGGCTACCCCTTTGGTCTGGAGGAAGTGGGAGGATTCAAAGGAGAAATTATTAAGGGTGAGGACCAGTTCGGCCAAACGAATGAGAGTGTCAGTGGAAGGGTACTGTTGGGGACGTCTGGAGAGGAAAAAACGGAGGGCTTGGAGGCTCTGGTCATGGCGGATGGAGGTGTAGAGGGATTGGATATCCATGGTGAAGATGAGGCATTGGGGACCGGGGAAACAGAAGTCTTGGAGGAGGTGGAGGGCGTGGATGGTGTCTCGAATGTATGTGGGGAGTTCCTGGACTAGGGGGATAGGACAGTGTTGAGGTAGGTAGAAATGAGTTCAGTGGGGCAGGAGCATGCTGAGACAATGGGTCGGCCAGGGTGGTCAGGCTTGTGGATCTTGGGAAGGAGGTAGAACCGGGCAGTGCGGGGCTCCCGGACTATGAGGTTGGAAGCTGTGGGTGGGAGATCTCCTGAGGTAATGAGGTTCTCTATGGTCTGGGAGATGATGGTTTGGTGATGGGGGGGGTGGGGTCATGGTCGAGGGGGCAGTAGGAAGAGGTGTCCTCGAGTTGACGTTTGGCTTCAGCAGTGTAGAGGTCAGTGCGCCAGACTACCACTGCGCCCCCTTTATCCACTGGCTTGATGGTGAGGTTGGGATTGGATCAGAGAGATTGGAGGGCTGCGCATTGTGAGGGTGAGAGGTTGGAGTGGGGGAGTATACAGGTTGAGGCGGTTAATATCCTGGCGGCAGTTGGAAATGAAGAGGTCGAGGGCAGGTAATAGACCAGTGTGGGGTGTCCAGGTGGATGCAGTGTGTTGGAGGTGGGCGAAGGGGTTCTCGGAAGGTGGGCGGGAGTCCTGATTGCGAAAGTAAGCTTGGAGGTGGAGGCGATGGAAGAATTGTTCGATGTCACGACGTGTATTAAATTCATTGATGCGTGGGCGGAGGGGGATGAAGGTGAGTCCTTTGCTGAGGACTGATCGTTCGTCCTCAGTGAGGGGGAGGTGTGGGGGGATGGTGAAAACTCGGCAGGGCTGGGAGCTGGGATCTGGTGTGGGTGTAGAGCTGGGAGTGGGGGCGGAACCTGTAACTGGAGTGGGTGTGATGGTGGGGGGAATGGGGGTGGAGTCATGAGCAGGGGTAGTGTTCCCCTTGGGGTTCTGGGGGGTGGGGATAGTGACAGTGGGGTCTGTGGGGGACATGTCAGCAGAATGCAGGTGAGTGGCGCTGGTGGGGGCAGAAGTGGTGGTGACCATGGCAGTAGGGGTGGCAGAAGTCACTGAGCATGTGGCATTAGCGATGATGCGAAGGGCAGAAATGATGTCACGTGTGATGCATGAGGAATTGTGAGGGGGGAAGTGGTTGTGGGAGTGGCCATGATGGGGGCGGAAGTGATCCACCCTCCCATCCTGGCACTTTCCCCTGCCACCGCAGGAACTGTAAAGCCTGCGCCCACACCTCCTCCCTCACCTCTATCCAAGACCCTAAAGGAACCTTCCACATCCATCAAAGTTTTACTTGCATATCCACTAATATCATTTATTGTATCCGTTGCTCCCGATGCAGTCTCCTCTACATTGGGGAGACTGGACGCCTCCTGGCAGAGTGCTTTAGGGAACATCTCCGGGAAACCCGCACCAATCAACCACACCGCCCCGTGGCCCAACATTTCAACTCCCCCTCCCACTCTGCCGAGGACATGGAGGTCCTGGGCCTCCTTCACCGCCGCTCCCTCACTACCAGACGCCTGGAGGAAGAACGCCTCATCTTCCGCCTCGGAACACTTCAACTCCAGGGCATCAATGTGGACTTCAACAGTTTCCTCATTTCCCCTTCCCCCACCTCACCCTAGTTCTAAACGTCCAGCTTAGCACTGTCCCCATGACTTGTCTGGACTTGTCCGACCTGCCTATCTCCTTTTCCACCTATCCACTCCACCCTCTCCTCCCTGACCTATCACCTTCATCTCCTCCCCCACTCACCCATTGTACTCTATGCTATTTTCTCCCCACCCCCACCCTCCTCCACCTTATCTCTCGACACTTCAGGCTCACTGCCTTTATTCCTGATGAAGGGCTTTTGCCCGAAACGTCGATTTTGAAGCTCCTCGGATGCTGCCTGAACTGTTGTGCTCTTCCAGCACCATTAATCCAGAATCTGGTTTCCAGCATCTGCAGTCATTGTTTTACTCTACAGTTAAATTCAGTTCAATGTCCAAGAAATAAATTTAGAACAAGATCCATCTGCCACTGCTTTTGATCTTTGACATTTGAATGATTTCATACTTCGTACCTTTACAATGTCTCTCCACCTGGCAATTATTCCTGGACACTTCTAATCTCCTCCAAGATTCCAAATCACTGCTGGTTAACATGATGTTTGTGAGCTGGCTCTGCAGGGTCTTTTATGGAGGAAGCTAATATTAGCTCAAATGGTGATAATCTGATCATCTTGTGCAAATAAAACACCCTTCTCGTACAAGTTCATTAACTGATACTCCCTACTGTCACCTGCTGAGCACCCCATTTCACACACATTGAAAAACAGTTCATTGCAAATCTCAGGGCATAGAAATGTCAATAACGTGAAACAATAGGCCAGATTTTGTTTGATCTCAGCATCTCACAGTGTGTGCTGTTAATCAAGACCCTTTTTCTCCGCATCCTTCAGCTCAAATTGTATTGCAAGCCCGATGATGTAATGACAAGGGCAGCAGTGTATCTGGGACCTCTAATGAAAGCTGAGGTCACAATGTATCTTATTAATTAATGAAATTTAAGGATTGAGAAGAAAATAAACAAATAACAAAAAAAGAGGTTGAATTTGAGTTAATTGGGTACAGAAAGAACAATAGAGGAAAAGAAAGATTGGATTAAGATACAGAGATAGGAGAGACAAAGGAAAAGTTTTTAAAAAAGTCTTTACTTTGTGCAGGCATAAAACATAATAGTTTAACTTAGAATCCCTAGAGTGTGGATTCCCCCACAACTTATCCTTGCATTTCCTATGGCTAATTCACCTACATACACATTCCTGGACACTATAGGCAATTTAGCTTGGCCAACCCACATATCTTTGGAATGGGGTGCTCAGCAGGTGACAGTAGGGAGTATCAGTTAATGAACTTGTACGAGAAGGGTGTTTTATTTGCACAAGATGATCAGATTATCACCATTTGAGCTAATATTAGCTTCCTCCATAAAAGACCCTGCAGAGCCAGCTCACAAACATCATGTTTACCAGCAGTGATTTGGAATCTTGGAGGAGATTAGAAGTGTCCAGGAATAATTGCCAGGTGGAGAGACATTGTAAAGGTGCGAAGTATGAAATCATTCAAATGTCAAATGTAGGAGGAAACTGGAGCACCTGAGTGAAACCCACACAGGGAGAATGTGCAAACTCCACACAGACAGTCACCCAAAGCTGGAATTGAGCCTGGGTCCCTGGTGCTGTGAGGCAGCAGTGCTAACCACTGAGCCAAAATGCCACCCTTAGCCCAGTTCCCAAAGAACATGGCCTCGCGCTTGCCTTGATTTACCTTGGCTCCCATGGCCAGTTCAAACTGGTCACAGATGCTCATGAGTCTGTGCACCGACAGCGGATCTGAGCAGAAAATGGCGATGTCATACACATACAGGGAAGCTTTGATCTGCTGGTCTCTGCTTCCTGGAATAGTCACCCGTCTCAGGCTTGCATCTTTCCTGATAGACTCAGCAGAAGGCTCTATACAACATACATCCAAGAGAGTTGGCAGCCCTGCCTGACTCTGGATCTGATTGGAAAGCTTTCTGATTCCAACCCATTGATTGAGACTGCACTAATGATGTTGGTGTGGGGGAATCGGATCCAATTGTGGATTCCCTCCCCAAAGCCCATTTCAGAAAGCATGTCCCACATGTATGTGTGCCATGATCTGTTAAAGGCCTTCTTCTGGTTCAGGCTGATAAGGCATGTGTCCACCCCCCTGTCCTGCACATAAGCGATTGTATCCCTGAGGGGCACGCAGCTCTCAGAGATCTTGCCCAGTACAGTACAGATTTGGTCAGGGTGAATCACCGATCCCAGAGCAGACCTGACCCAGATGGCGATGACTTAAACAGGATATTGTAGTCTGCATTCAGCAGTGAGATTGTTTGCCAATTTCTAATGTCCTCCCTCTCCTCTCTCCTCTTCCGCTTGTAGATAAAGGTGATGATACCTTTCCTTATGGATTCACACATGGTACTTGCCAGAAGCATACTGTTATACACCTCCAGCAGGTCCTGGTAAATCAAATCCAACAGAGTCGAATACAACTCAGCTGGTAAGCCCTCACTTCTGGGATTTTATTCTTTTCGAAGGGTTTGAGGACCTTGGTCAGCTCATCCAGAGATAGCGACTGGTCCAGTCTCTCCCGAATGCTGTCATCTAACACCTCCATGAGAGAGAATAGGAACGACTGGGAGGCCTTGCTGTCTGTGGGCGTGGTGCCATACAGTCTGGCATAAAAGTATTTGCTGATCCTCAGTATGTCAGCCTGAGATGACATTACTGAACCATCTTCTTCCTTCAGGCTGCTGAGCACAGAGCTCTCCTTGTGCACCTTTTAGAAGAAGAAACGCAAGCACATCTCATCCTGCTCCACAGTGCAGATCATGGACTGGAAGATTATCCTGGGGGCCTCCGAAGCAAAGAACGAGATTTGCTGGCTGTCTACCTCCTGGAGATCCTGCGTGACATTGACCCCCACCTTCTGCAGCTGGAGTAGGTTCTGCAGACATTTCTGGAGTTTGGACAGTTTTGCCCACCTCTCTCTACCTTCTGAACACCTTTGATGTTCCCTTGACTGTTTCCCACCAGTCCACTGGAGACTCAAAGAGGGATTTCACGGTTCTCCAACCTGTGTAATCCCTTTTGAGTTCTTAAACATTTTCCTGATCGACAATTTAACATTTATCTTCCAGTCCTGGCTGGAGTGATTTAATAGCATTGCATTGACAATTATCATGTCATCGTAAGGGACACTTGCATGATGAAATCTGCATTATTCCGATGGTGCAGTGGTAGTATCTCTGTCTCGAGACATGGGTTCAAGTCCCACATGCTTCCCGCAGTGGTGTACTAACATTGCTGTAATTCCCTGGCATATCTCTAATATCCTTCTTGAAAAGTGCAACAGCATTAGCTGTCCTCCAACCCTCTGGCACCTCCCCTGTGGCTATAGAGGAATTAAAAATTCTTGTCTTAGCTTTTGGTGTCGATGCAAAGTCATGAAACCTGTCACGTGTCAAAGAGGTGGGCATGTTAGAATCCCTACAGGACAAAGAGAAGCCATTCGGCCCATCGATTATGCACCAATCCGCCAAAGAGCATCTCATCTAGGCCCATCCCATTCCTAAATGGGGTTTTTTATCTTGGTTAATCCACCTAACCTGCTCATTTTTGGACTGGGGAAAAAGCTGGAGCACCCAGAGGAAAGCCATGCAGACATGGGGAGAATGTGCAAATTCCATACAGTCACCCAAGGCTGTAATCAAACCCAGGTCCCTTGCACTGTGAGGCTGCAGTGCTAACCACTGAGCCACTGTGCTGCATGTTGTTGAATGGCATTGTGCTAAGTACACCTCTGCACCATGTAGAGTCGTAGAATCCCTAAAGTGTGGAAGCAGGCCATTTGCCCATTGATCCATACTGACCCTCTGAAGAGCATCCCACCCAGTCCTATGCCCCACCCTATGCCTGCAGCTCTGCATTTCCCATGGCTGTGCATTTGTTTCAGGCTAATGGCCTCGTCCCAAAGTTTAAAGGGAGTAGTCCTCAGTCAAGCCAAAGGTGACATCTTTCAGTCAGGGGGTTCCAGCTCAGTAAGTCAAGGGCAGCCTCTGATATTAGTCCAGGGTTTGGGCATGGTCATTCTACCTCTTGGACTAGTCGGGGCCCTCTCCTGTAAGAGGTGAGGAGCTGAAAATTGCACTCCCACAAACTGTCTTGTTCTTCCTGCCCTATTCTAGACTGTTGGCTCGTGGATTTACATAAGGGCAAAAGAAAAGGAGCAGGAGTAGGCCATCTGACCCTTCGAACCTGCTCTGCCATTCACTATGATCATGGCTGATCTTTTCGTGGCCACAGCTCCACTTACCAGCCCTCTCACCATAACTCTTGATTCCTTTACTGTTCAAAAAAAAATCTATAGAGTCATAGAGATGTACAGCATGGAAACAGACCCTTTGGTCCAACCCGTCCATGCCAACCAGATATCCCAACCTAGTCCCACCTGCCAGCACTTGGCCCATATCCTTCTAAACCCTTCCTATTCATATACCCATCCAGATGCCTTGTAAGTCTTGTAATTATCCCAGCCTCCACTTCTACCTCTGGCAGTTCATTCCATACATGCACTACCCTCTGTATGAAAAAGTTGCCCCTTAGGTCTCTTTTATATCTTTCCCTTCTCACCCTAAACCTATATGCTCTAGTTCTGGACTCCCCTACCCCAGGGAACATTCTTTGTCTATTTATCCTATCATGCTCCTCATGATTTTATGAACCTCCATGAGGTCACCCCTCAGCCTTCAACACTCCAGGGAAACAATCCCAGCCTGTTCAGCCTCTCCCTATTGCTCAAATGTTCCAACCCTGGCAACATCCTTGTAAATCTTTTCTGAATCCTTTCAGGTTTCACAACATCCTTTCGATAGGAAGGAGACTAGAATTGCACATAATATTCCAAAAGTGGCTTAATCAACATCCTGTACAGCCACAACATGATGTCCCAACTCCTATACTCAATGCTCTGACCAATAAAGGAAAGCATACCAAATGCCTTCTTCACTATCCAATCTACCTGTGACTCTACTTTCAAGGATCTGTGAACCTGTACTCCAAAGTCTCTTTGCTCAGCAATACTTCCTAGGACTTTATGATTAAAGTGTATGAGTCGTGCTAAGATTTGTTTTCCCAAAATGCAGCACCTTGCATTTATCTAAATTAAAGTCAATTTGCCACTCATAGTGTCATAGAATCATAGAGACGTATAGCATGGGAACAGATCCTTCGGTCCAAAACAGACCCAGCCTGTTCATTCTCTCCCCATAGCTCAAATCCTGCAACCCTGGCAACATCCTTGTAAATCTTTTCTGAACCCTTTCAAGTTTCACAACATCTTTCCGATAGGAAGGAGACCACAATTGCATGCAATATTCTAACAGTGGCCTAACCAATGTCCTATACAGCTGCAACATAACCTCCCAACTCCTGTACTCAATACTCTGACCAATAAAAGAAAGCATACCAAACGCCTTCTTCACTATCCTATCTACCTGCGACTCCACTTTCAAGGAGCTATGAACCTGCACTCCAAGGTCTCTTTGTTCAACAACATTCCCTCGGACCTTACCATTAAGTGTATAAGTCCTGCTAAGATTTGCTTTCCCAAAATTCAGCACCTCACCTAGCCCATTGGCCCATCTGATCAAGATCCTGTTGTAATCTGAGGTAACCTTCTTCGCTGCCCACTACACTTCCAATTTTGGTGTCATCTGTAAACTTACTAACTATTACCTCCTATATTAATAACCAAATCATTTATATAAATGACGAAAAGTAGTGGACCCACCACTGATCCTTGTGGCACTCCACTGGTCACAGCCCTCCAGTCTGAAAAACACGCTTCTACCACCACCCTGTGTCATCTACCTTCAAGCCAGTTCTGTATCCAAATGGCTAGTTCTCCCTGCATTCCGTGAGATCTAACCTTGCTAACCAGTCTCCCATGGGAAACCTTGTCGAATGCCTTAATGAAATCCATTTAGATCACATCCACTGCTCTGCCCTCATCAATCCTCTTTGTTACTTTTTCAAAAAACTCAATCAAGTTTGTGAGACATGATTTCCCACACACACACGTTGACTATCCCTAATCAACCCTTGTCTTTCCAAATACATTTAAATCCTGTTCCTCAGGATTCCCTCCAACAACTTGCCCACCACCCACATCAGGCTCACTGGTCTATAGTTCCCTGGCTTGTCCTTACCACCCTTCTTAAACAGTGGTATCACATTAGACAACCTCCAGTCTTCTTGCACCTCACCTGTGACTATCACTGATACAAATATCTCACCAAGAGGCCCTGCAATCACTTTTCTAGCTTCACACCGAGTTCTAGGGTACAACTGATCAGCTTCTGGAGAGTTAGAGTGTTGCTGGAAAATCACAGCTGGTCAGGCAGCATCCGAGTAGCAGGAAAATCGATGTTTCGGGCAGGAGCCCTTCATCAGGAATGGGGATTTATCCACCTTTGTGCTTTTCAAGACATTCAGAACTGTTTCCTCTGTAATATGGACATTTTTCAAGATGTCATCATCATCTATTTCTCCACAGTAAACACTGATGTAAAATACTAGTTTAGTATCTCCTCCATCTCCTTCGGCTCCACCTAAAGGCTGCCTTGCTGATCATAGAGGGGCCCTATTTGCTCTCTAATTACCCCTTTGTCCTTGATGTATTTGTAAAAATCCTTAGAATTTTCTATTTGCCAAAGTCTTAGCTTTAAAACATTTACTGAGGATGCCAATCACTTCATTGGACAGGGAATTCCATAGATTCACAACCCTCTGAGTGAAGAAGTTCCTTCTCAATTCAGATGTAAATCTTCTCCCCTTATTTCTGAGGCTCTGCCATCTTGTCCTAGTTTCACCCACCAGTGGAAGTATCGTCTCTACTTCTATCTTATCTATTCCCTTTACAATTTTATATGTTTCTGTAAGATTCTCCCCTCATTCTTCTAAATTCCAATGAACATAATCCTACTCTACTCAGTCTCTCCTCATAAGCCAATCTCCTCAACTCCGGAGTCAACCTAGTGAATCTGCTCTGCACTCCTTCTCGTGCCAATACACCCTTCCTCAAGTGAGGAAACCAAAACTGCACACAGTACTCTGGGTGTGGCCTCACTAGCAGCACCCTATACACCTGTAACTTAGCCGCTTTGGTTTTAAACTCAATTCCTTTAGCAAAGAAGGACAAAATTCCATTTGCCTTCCTAATTACTTATACCTGTAGACCAACCTTCTGTGATTTATGCACAAGGACACCTAGGTCCCTCTGCATAGCTGAGTGCTGCAATTTCTTACTATTCAAGTAATAGTCCTTTTTACTGTAATTCCTATCAAAATGGATGAGTTCACATTTATTAATGTTGTACTCCATCTGTCAGACCTTTGTCCATGCACTTAAACGATTTATATCCCTTTGCAAAGTTTCACAGTCCTCTGCATACTTTACTCTGCCACTCATCTTGGTGTCATCCGCAAACTTTGACACGCTACACATAGTCCCCAAGTCCAATCATCTATGTAAATTGTGAATAATTGCAGTCCCAACATTGATCCCTGAGGCACACTATTAGTCACTGATTACCAACCAGAATAGTACTCATTTATCCCTACTCTTTGCTTCCTGTTAGTTAACCATCCTTTACCTAATCCTCTACACATGCGAAGACATTACCCATGATGCTTTGCATCTTTATCTTATGCAGCAGCCTTTCATGCAGCACCTTAATGAATGCGTTTTGGAAATCAAAAAAACCACACCCACTGGGTCCCTGCTGTCTACCGTGTTCATAATGTCTTCATAGAATTCCAGTAGATTTGTTAAGCATGACCTGCCCTTCATGAACCCATGCTGCATCTACCCAATGGGACCATTTCTATGACGATGCCTTGCTATTTCTTCCTTGATCACAGATCATTTTCCCCACTACAGACATTAAGATAACTGGTCTATAGTTACCCAAATTCTGCCTACCTCCCTTTTTTAAATAGTGACGTCACATTTGCTGTTTTCCAATCTGCTGGAACTGCCCCAAAGTCCAGTGAATTTTAGAAAATTACCACAAGTGCATTTGCTCTTTCTCCCGCCATCTCTTTTAGAACCCTGGGATGCATTCCATCACAGCCAGACAATCTGTCTACCTTGAGCTCCATTAGTTTGCCCAACACTACCTCTTTCATGATAATGTTTGTTTCTAGGTCCTCACCTACCTTGTCTCTTTGTCAATTACTGGCATGTTATTAGTGTCCTTCACTGTGAAGACCGATAGAAAATCCCTGTTCAATGCCTCAGCCATTTCATCATATCCCATTACCAAATCCCCCTTCTCATCCTCTAAAAGACCAGTGTTTACTTTAGCCACACTTTCTTGTTTTATACATTTATAGTAACCTTTGCTATCTGTCTTTATATTCTGAGATAGTTTTTTCTCATAATTTATCCTACTTTTCTTTATAGCTCTTTTTGTGGTCTCCTGTTAACCTTTAAAACTTTCCCAATCTTCTAGTTTCCTACTTTTCTTAACTGGGAGAAAGTGAGGACTGCAGATGCTGGAGCTCAGAGTTGAGAGTGTAGTGCAGGAAAGCACAACAGGCCTGGCAGCATCCGAGGAGCAGGAGAATTGATGTTTCGGGCGTACGCCCTTCACCAGGAATCCTGATGCTGCCTGACTTGCTGTGCTTTTCCAGCACTATACTCTCTGCTTTTCTTGGCCACATTGTTTTCTGTCTTTTTCAATTTGATAGCTTCCCTTATTTCCTTAGACACCCATGGCATGATTACCCCTTTTCCTACAGTCCTTCCTTTTCACTGGTGTGTACTTGTGCTGAGCACTTTGAAAAATTGCTTTGAAAGTTCTCCACTACTCATCAATTATCCCAATGTAAAGTCTTTGCTTCCAGTCTACTTTTGTCAACTCCTCCCTCATCCTATTGTACTCTCCCTTGTTTAAGCACAGGACCCTGGTGTTGGATTTTATCTTGACACTTCCCATCTGTGTTCTGAATTCAACCATACTTAGAGAAAGAGGGAGATTGAGTGAGATGAAAGTGGATGACAGTGCTGGTGCAGTTGGGGGAAAGCTGGTGCAGTATCCTGTGTGAGTGGATAGATAGTGCAGGAGCTAGTCAGGGTGGGTGGGGAGGGGGAAATCCGGTGGATAAGAGCAAGTAGTGATAATGGTAGTGCACGAACCTCAGAGATAGAGTGAGTGTGAGATAACAGAGAGAAGATGGCACCACTTACCCTGGTGGAGCACAGACGTTCAGCAACCAGTCCAGTAGGATTCCCAGATCCCTGTTGGTAAAGCAGGGTGCCAATTTCTCCTTTCCTATCATGTTACCATTCATTTCAAGAGAGCATTACAGGGGGTCTTAAAGTGGTTTAAACGAATGATCTGGGGATGTCGGGCCTGTCATATAAGAAGCAGTTGAGGATTCTGGATCTGTATTCAATGGAGTTTAGAAGGACGAGGGGCAATCTGATTGAAACTTACAGAATACTGAGAGGCTTGGATAGAGTGAACATGGAGAAGATGTTTCCAGTTGGAGGGACTGGAGCACAGCCTCAGAGTGAAGGGGCAACCCTTTACATCTGAAATGAGGAGCAATTTCTTCAGCCAGAGGGTAATTAATCTGTGGAACAGATGCCCCAGAGAGCTGTGCAGACCAAGTCATTGAGTATATTTAGAACAGAGACAGATACGTTCTTTATTAATAAGGGGATCAATGGTTACAGGGATAAGGCAGGATAATGGGGTTGAGCAGACTCAATGGGCCAAATGGCTAATTCTGCTGCTATATCTTATGTATGAGGTAAATGGCATTAACCATACAGGGAAACTCAGATTGACAATGCTTGTCCAGTTGCACAATTGCCTTATCAAGATGGTGCAGGTACCAGGAATCACAGGATTTCCCAGATATATATGGCGAGTAATTCCCTAAAGGGCCAGTGGAAACTTGGATGAGCATTATGCAAGAGAGGCACCATAGGGTTTGGTGAGGCAAGTTTGCGCCAGTAGTGCGAGAAAGAAATTGTCCATAAAACTCAATGGAAACAACACTTTGCCACATCACTCGAAGATTCAGTCCCATGTTTTCAGTGGCTGGCTAGAATGAAATTAGGAGAAAGTGAGGACTGCAGATGCTGGAGATCAGAGTCAAGAGTGTGGTGCTGGAAAAGCACAGCAGGTCAGGCAGCATCCAAGGAGCAGGAGAATCGACGTTTCGGGCATAAGCCCTTTATCAGGAATCAAATTACCTTTTTTTTGCATAAAAGATGTAATATCCATTTGCGCTACAAACATAAGAGCAACTGAATTGATATATAAATCATTCAATTGCCACCAACATCTTGGAATTACCATTGACTAGAAATTGAATAGGATAAGCTATACAGATACAGCAGCTACAAGAGCAGGTCAGAGTTTAGAAATCCTGCAGTAAACAGCTCACCTCTTGTTTCCCCAAAGCCTGTCCACCATCTACACAGGTCAGGAGTGTGATAACATGTTCCTCAGTTTCCTGGATGAGTGCAGCTTCAACAGAATTGGAGAAAAGAAAGCCAGGACAAAGCTGCCACTTGATTGGCATCACATCTATAAAAGTTCACCCCCTCCTGAGGCAGCAGTAAGCATCACTTACAAGGGGCACTGCAGAGATTCATCAAGGCTCCTCAAATAGCACCTTCCAAATGTATAACCACTAACACCTAGAAGGACAAGGACAGCAGAGATATGGGAACACCAGTACTTACACATTTCCCTCCAGACCTTTAACCATCCTGATTCATTCCTTAAGTGTAGCTGGGTAAAATTCCTAGATCTCCCTTCCTAACAGCTTTGTGGGTGTACCTACATCAAATGGATTGTAGTGGTTCAAGAATGCGGCTTAACACCTCTTCTCACTGGCAGCTAGAGATGAGCAATGAATGCTGACAATGTCCACATCCCTGAATAAATAAAATAAATATTTACAGAGATCCTTTAGACAGTCAAAAATATGTGCTGTAATGCATGGGATCCTCCATATTCACTACTGATAAGCCCACATCTGAAACCTGGCTCCCATGGTTGATTGACACAAGAAACAACCAACGAATAAATCTCACAATCCAACAGCACTTAGGCCAAACTCCACATTTCCCCTCAACTGTTCTGTCACATCAAGGAGTTGTGAATGGTATTGAACACTGAAATCATCAGCAAATGTACTGACTTCTGAACTTATATTGGGGGGTAGGTCATTGGTGAAGCAGCTGAGGATGGTTGGTCCTAGATACTCCCCTGAGGAACCCCTACTCTATTGTCCTAGGGACTTTAAAAAAAACCAAGTTTTATTGTGCTAAGTATGACTACAGAGCATTCCCACTGACTTCACTTTTGCTAGCACTCCTTGATTTCATCACCTCACACAGGTGAGGTACATCAGTGCCTAATGACCAGGGCCATTGGGATCTTGCTGTGGCCATATAAGGGGTGAAGTTGCTGTGCTCAGGTTAGGGAAGAGTCGGGGCCAGGGATAGCATTGAGGCCTGTGATTTCTGTCCCTGTGCCTGCCTGGTTCCATGCCTTGATGTCAAAAACAATCTCAGATCACATCTTGAAATTAGTTCTTTTGTCCATGATTAGAACAAGGTTGTAACAGGTCTGCAGTTGAGTATCCATGATAGAATGAAAACTAACATCAATAAGGTGGTTGTTACTGAGTAAGTGTTGTTTGGTAGCACTTTTTGTGGAACCTTCCAACATTTTGCTTTGATAGTCGACTGAAGAGATGGTAATTGGTCAGGTTGGATTTATCCTTTTATCATTTTTTCACCTTGTTGAACAGGTGCCAATGTTATAGTTGTACAGAACAAGCTGGCAAGGAGGTGCAGCACATTCTGGAACTCAAATCTTCAATGTTTCATGTTGTCAGGGCCCATAGCCTTTCCTGTGTCCACTGCCTTCAGCCATTTCTTAAAATTCTATGGAGAATTCAGACTAAGACCTATATCTCTGAGGAGCACCTCAGCAGAAGGCTGAGATGGATTATTCACTCATCACTTTTCTGGCTGAAGATGGTTACAAATGCCTCAGCCTTGTCTTTTGCAAAATTGTGCTGGGATCACCCATCACCTATTTCAAGATATTTTTGGAGCCTCCTCCTGCAGTTTGTTGTTTAGTTATCCACCAACGGCCATGCTCGGATATGGGATGGCCTTTCTCTGTGGAGAAAGTGAGGACTGCAGATGTTGGAGACCAGAGTTGAAAAATGTGGTGCTAGAAAAACATAGCAGGCCAGGCAGCATCTGAGGAGCAGGAGAATCGATGTTTCGGGCATAAGCCCTTCTCCAGGAAGGTTCCTGAATGCTGCCTGGCCTGGCCTTTTGCTGTGATGAGTGTGTTGTTTCTGCTACTTAATATCCATGTCACTTGTGTGTTACAACTTCATCCAGTTGGCAGCTCATTTTGAGGTATGCCTGGTGCTGCTGAGCCTATTCTCCTATAGTTTTCATTGGTCAGTCCCCTCCTTTGGTGGTAGTAACCGAGTAAGGGATATATTGAACTATGAAAATATGGCTATGTTGCTGCTGGTGGCACATGTCACTTCATTAATGCTCAATTTTGAGTTTCCAGATCTTCTTTGAATCCATCCCATTTAGCATGGAGGTATAATGCCATTCAGTGTATTGGAGCATATCCTCAATGTGAAGATAAGACTTCATCTCGACAAGGCCTGTGTAATGATCACTTCTATCAATACTGAAATGGACAGCTGAATCTGCATCAGCTACATTATGAAGAATAAGGTCAAGTTGGGGCTTTTTTCCCCTCACTTTAGTTCTCTCCCTGGCTACAATGAGCCCAGTCTGGCAGCTATGTCGCTAAGGGCTGGTCTGCGTAGGTGACCTCCCTTAGTGATGGACACTAAAGATCCCCTTAAAGATCCCCAGCCCTGGGAGTAGGGGAGAGGGTTTGCTGTTGCGAGCTTTAATGTTTCTTCCATATGGAGTTCAACAAAAAGCAGTACTGATTCATCAGAACAGGAATATTATCACTATGCTACTGTCAAATGCAGAACCCTGTATTATTTCTGTCTGGCAGAGGTTTTGTTAACTGTATTACTTGGAAAGATTAAAAAAAGTGACAGAGCACCTGTCCAAGCCATCTGATGGAACAATCAGAAAGTCAGAAGAATAAATTAGCTGGAAAGGCAAATGTAAAGGGTAACATATGGAGTGGCAGCAATGTGCACCATCAGGTTGTCATGCTGTGTGTGCCAATATGTGACTGAGTGAATTAGATAGACAGAAAATATAAATGAAGGGTGCCCAGACAGTTACACTTTCAGCCTGACAGTCTGTCATGTTGTATGCCCTTTGTTCACCAATAATGTTGATGGAGATCTGTTCTGCCAGTGGAAGTGTTTATACAAGGAGCTGCTCCTGTTCTGCTAGCCTTCCCCTGTTCTGTATCAGCTTCTCCTGCAAGGAGGCTAGAAGTCCAGTAATTTGTGCTCTGATTAAGGTCTTGCAACACATATGAGAAATCATGTTATAGTCTACATGATGAAAAGAAAACACAAGTGATTGTCTCTAAGAAATTATTCATAGTTTACATGTGTTATGAAGTCAAAAGTGTGTATGTTCACTTTAGAATAGAAAGTGTTTTCTGAATTTTGAAGTAAACGTAAAATGCAGGCTCAACTGCCTGAATGGAAAGGCTAGGAGGTGACAAAATAAGGTGACAATGTAGCAAATGGCTGTTAAATGGATACTTGAGTTTTGGTTGCTGTTTCAGCAACCAGATCTGCCCCTCACTGAGGATGAACAATCAGTCCTCAGTACAGGTCTCACCTTCATCCCACTAAGCTCTCGGGTCAATGAATTCCATACGTGTTGCAACATCGAACATTTCTTCCACCTCCTCCACCTCTGCGCTTACTTTTTCCATCAGGACTCCCACCCACCCTCTGAGGACTCTTTCTCCTGCCTCTAACATACTCCATCCACTTGGACACCCCGTGCTGGTCTGTTACCTGCCCTAGACTTCTTTATCTCCAACTGCTGCCGTGATATTGACTGCCTCAACCTGTCCACCCGTCTTAGCTTCACAAAACACAGCCCTCCACTCCTTCCACTCCAACCTCAACCTCACCATCAAACCAGCAGAAAAGTATTTGGGGTGGGGGGGTGGGGAATGCAGTTGTAGTTTGGCTTACCAACCTCTACACTGCTGAAGCCAGATGCTAACTCATGAACACTTCCTCCTACTGCCCCCTCAACCACAACCTCACCTCCCATCACCAAACCATCATCTCCCAGACCATCCACAACCTCATCACCTCAGGGGATCTCCCATTCACAGTCTTCAACCTCAAAGTCCCAGAACCTTGCCTGCCGGTTTTATCTTTTACCCATAATTCACAAACCTGCCTGCCCCAGTCAACACATCGTCTCCTGTCCCACCAAAGTAATCTCCTCATATCTTGACACCGTCCTGTCCCCTTTGGTCCAGGAACTCCCCACATACATTCAGGAGATCACCCATGCCCTCCACCTCTTCCATGACTTTCATTTCCCCAGCATCCAAAGCCCCATCTTCACCATGGACATCCAGTCCCTGTATATATCCATCCGCCATGGCGAATGCCTCCAAGCCCTCCGTTTCTTCCTCTCCCGCCAACGGAAACCTGTACCCCTCCACCAACACACTCACTCGATTGGCAAAGCGGGTCCTCACCCTCAACAACTTTTCCTTCAAATCATCCCACTTCCTTCATATCAAAGGGGTAGATATGGGCACCCGCATGCGCCCCAGCTATGCCTGCCTCTTTATCGGGTACATGGAACAGTCCATCTTCCACAGATACACCGGCACCATTCCCCATCTTTTCCTCCACTACATTGATGACTGTATCGGTGCTACCTTGTGCTCCCACAAGGAGGTTGAACAGTTCATCAACTCCACAAACACCTTCCACCCTGACCTCAAGTTCACCTGGACCATTTTGGACACCTCCCTCCCCTTCCTGGACCTCTCTGTCTCCATATCCGGTGATCGATTCAACATGGACATCTACTTCAAACCTACAGACTCTCATAGCTACCTGGACTACACCTCCTTCCAAAAACCCCCTGTAAAAACACTAACCTTTACTCCTACTTCCTCTGCCTCTGCCATATCTGCTCCAAGGAGGAGCAATTCCACTCCAGGACATCCCAGATGGCCTCCTATTTCAAGGACCACAACTTCCCCTCCCACGTGGTCAACCCTCCAGTGCATCTCCTCCACTTCCCGCACCTCCGCCCTTGAACTCCAACCCTCCAAACGCAACAAGAGTAGAATCCCCCTGGTCCTCACCTTCTAACCACCAATCTCCAGATACATCTCTGCCATTTCCTACAATCAGACCTCACCACCAGAGATTTATTTCTCTCCCAACCCCTCTCAGTATTCCGCCGAGAACATTCCCTCCGTGACTCCCTCATTAGGTCCACACTTCCCATCAACCCACCCCCCACTCCTGGCACCTTCACTTGCCACCTCAAGAGGTGTAAAACCTGTGCCTACACCTGCCCCCTCACCTCTGTCCAAGGACCCAAAGGATCCATCCACATCCAGCAGAGATTTTCTTACATGTCCAAACACGTCATCTACTGTGTCCGTTGCTCTCAATGTGGTCTCCTCTACATTGGGGAGACACAACGCCAACTCACAGAACATTTCAGGGAAAATCCCTGGGACACATGCTCCAAACAACCCCACTGCCCTGTGGCTGATCACTTCAACTCCCCCATGCAGGTCCTGGGGCTCCTCTACCGCTAACTCCAAACCACCCTACACCTCAAGGAAGAACTCCTCACTTTCTGCCTTGGGACCCTCCAACCATATGGTATCAATGTCAATTTCACCAGTTTCTTCATCTCCCCTCCCCCCACCTCATCCCAGTTCCAACTCTCCAATTTGGCACCACCCTCTTGAACTGTCCTACCTGTCCATCTTCCTTTCCACCTATCCACTTCATCATCCCCTCTGACATATCACCATCACCCCCCACCTATCATCTTACCAGCTACCCTCCACTAGGCTCAGCCGCACCCCCCCCAGCCCTCCTCCCCCCCACCCCACCTTCCTATTTATCTCTCACCCCCTTCCTCACCCCACAGGGCAGTTCAGCCTACACTTAATGTTTACTTCAAAATTCAGAAAACACTTTCTACTTTAAAGTGAGCATACACACTTCTGACTTCGCAACACGTAAAAAGTGAATAATTTCATAGACACAATCACTTGTGTCTTTTCATTATGCAGACTATGACATGATTTCTCATATGTGTTGTAAGACCTTAATTAGAGCCTCACACAGGGCATCTCACACCTTCAGTGCATTATCTGGGCCAACATGGCACCTATTGTTAAAGTTCACTTAAGAATGTAACTTTAAGAGAGTTCTGGGATTTACATATGAAAGAACTGAAACCAACATGGTCATTCTAAAAGATGATAACAAACAATCCAGGTCTTTTTCAATATATAATTTCACTAACATCACACTGTAAACCTTTGCTATAAATTCTGTGTCCTACATTCTTATACTCCACAACCACCTGATGAAGGAGCAACCCTCCGAAAGCTAGTGCTTCCAAGTAAACCTGTTGGACTATAACCTGGTGTTGTGGGATTTTAAATTTTCTGCACCCCAGGCCAACACCGGCATCTCCAAATCAAGAAAAGGGTACGGGGGGAGGGGAGTGGGCTTGAATTTGTGAATACTTTTTGTTTAATGTTCAGTATTAGAGTTAGGAAAATAAATTGTTATTTTTCTTTAATAGTGAAATTTAGGAGTTCTCTGTCATTCATATTTTCACAGATTATGGGGTGAGGCAAGCTTTTCTGGGTGTTTGGTTTCATTAACAGAGGGGTTTGAATTCTGTGTCATAACACATGGACAACTATAGGAAGGAGACAAGGGCGCTTGTCTGAGCTAAGTACATCATACAGAGCTGTGGAAAAACTATAAGATAAATGGGAAGGCAGATTTACCATGGTCAGATTATTTCATGGTTCTTTTCACTGCAGACTGTTGATGGGGATGGTGCTACTGATAGCAACATTTTCTGACATTCCTCTCTATCCCTTGTCATAGCATCCATTGTTTGGAAGAGGAGCTCCTTTCTGGTTGTGACATGTTAAATGATGGTATTTTCACTATCTCCATAGGAAGTAATTTAATTTGCTGTTGCACACACTTTATGGTTGCTGTTGCTCTTTATGAAAATCACATCCTCCTTAAGGACATCCTAACTTCTTAATTGAGAGCTCCCTAATAAATAATATAGGAACTGAATAGGCCATCAGCCTCTCAAGTCTGATCCTGGCTGATCTGTTGGGTGTTAAATTCTCTAGATTAATAGAAATTAAGCCTGACCATTAAGTTCCCAACACACACACAAATGTACCAACTCTTTTGAGTATGTGAAATACATGACTGTCTGCCGCATTCCAGATTTAAGCTCAAAAATAGCCTCTATCATGTTTGCTGCTACTAATCTGTCGTATAATTTTAGTGCTTACATTCTAATTTTAGAGAATTCTGACCTAACTGTATTTGGGGTAAAGCTTTAAAATAAGAATCATATGGAGACGTGATTATCTTGCAAATTGGTCACAGATGCGAGAGGCATAGGAAGTTCAAAGAGGTAGCTTTACCAGTATCATTAGTTTATCAAGTGGGAATTTATCAACAGATCTCCCTGTGTCCGACACAAATTACATTTGTTTTTATTTTTAGCCACTCAACATGCTTCAGCAAGATGTTTCATTTCTGTAAATTGAAATCACACAAAAGTTCTCATAAGGTATTTGTGCAGTGAAGCGCCAGAGTTCAGTATTTGGGAAGGATTAATTTTACTCACTGCACTCTGTCAAAATAACCAGCCAAATACTGTTCTAAAGCTAACGGGAAATGTTTGACTCTAAAACCAAATGAAGACATGAGGGTAAATTTCCACAGGGGTTCTTTCTCGATTATCCACTCTCACAGGAGGATTGCTGGGAAAATGTGGTGAGCTCTTTCTACAGCATTTCCAAGTGTATTTGCCTTTCTGCAGATGAACAGAAGAAGCCAATGAAAATTCACCTACTCAGATCCACAACAGAGTAGCATTCATATTGGCACTATTACAATGCTAAACAATCTAAATTATACAATTCTTGGAATGCTGTGATCAAAGTCTCAAGCTGCTTTCTATCTACTCTTTTCCAGTTTGTTTAGCATCTCAGATATTTAATTGCAATCTCTATCACAATCCTCAATTTCTCTCTAAATAGTGAACATTCTGATGTTCTGTTTTTAATGAAAACATTTGTGAAATATACGGACGTTCTTCGGTTTCTGTTTCGTATAATAAAACAGATGTTCAGACCTGGGGTGACACAGTTGCTTCCATGCCTGTTTGGTATCAGCCACATGTAAATGACTCATATAATAAATGTCGATTGTTTAAAAACAATTAGACTCCACAGATTTTGAATACATTAAATACTTTCCTACAACTGGCACAAAAGAAAATGGAAATGAGGCATTTTAACAAATAGCAGTGGTAACCGCATTGATGTCTGAGCTGTGTAAGAGAAATTGCACTGTGGCCTGCATGTAACATGTCCAAAAGTGAAATCACAGTGCCATGTTAATAAGCCTTTTCCTTCTCTGAATTCCATGCAACCTGTGTGAGCCTAAAACCTAATGGCTTGATAGACCTTAGTATGTTTAAATATAGAATAATAACAGGCTAACTGTGAGTTAAAAGACAGCAATTTATTCAAGTGACTCTAATGACAAGTTAGCTTGAGTAGCTTTTGAATATCAGCAGGATCCTAAGATGAAAGTACAGTTTGAGTTTCAATGCTGCACATTTTAAATTTTATGAATATATATTTTGTGTTGAGAATCCTATTGGAGAGCTAAAGTGTACTGTTCAGGACACCAATCGAATGAAGAAAAGGCCAGAGGACACCAATTCTGCGATTTGAAGATCATAATTTTTTTTATTCGTTCAAGGCCATTGCTGGAAAAACTACCATATGATGCACTTTCCAATGAGAAAACGGTGAACTGCTGCTGTTTACACAGTGTAGGAATATCCGCAATGCTTTTAGGAGCTCAAAATGGGTATGTTAGGCTGAATTTTACTCTTTTTGACGCAATGTCAGTTTTATTCAGTTCACAGAGTCATAGAATCCCTACTGTGTGGAAACACATTATTCGGCCCACAGGTCCACACTGACCCTCTGATGAGCATTCTACCCAGACCCATCCTCCTTCCCTATCCCTGTAACCCTGCATTCCCCAGGGCTAATGCACCTAATCTATATATTCCTGAACACTATGGGCAATTTAACATGGCCAATCCACCTAATTTGAACATCTGTGGAAGAAACCTGGAGTACCCAATGGAAACGCACGCAGACATAGGGAGAATATGCAAACTCCACACAGAGGTTGGAATTGAACCTGGGTCCCTGGCGTTGAGAGGCAGCAGTGCTAACCACTGGGCCACCCTGCCAACCTCACAGAGGATTCTCATTGCGAGGCCTAGTGAGATCATCTGCCATCTCTTATACCAAATCCACCTCGTTAGCTACCTATTCTGCTCCAACGGTATCCCCATCATCCTATTCTAGCACCATTTTACAACATGTTGTTTCCAGAGCAACTCACCACTCACTGGATATCCGGTGATTAGTTAGCATTCCTTACATTTGCTCAATCTCTAAAAGTTGTGCATCTAGGCAAGAGTTGGCAAAGTGGTATTGCCCTTTACTGGCACATCAGCCTCAAAATCACACTGCTTACAGTTGGCATGGCTGACACTCCCTTACAGGTAGAACCTCATTCTCTCACCCATGTCACTGTTTAAAGACCATGCTACAGTTTGCCTGTCCTTAGCTGAATATTATCTTTAAATTGCCACTACTATCCCCAGTGCCAACTCTAGACCTGCACCTTGTCATTGTCCAGTAGGGGAACATTATACACAGGCAAGCAATTGAACAATTCCAACTATGAGGTTTTATTTATGGTCAGCAAAAACAAGCAAAAGCAAAGCACATCAAGGTTACAGTTGACCCCCAGCCCCCAGTGCAAACTAAATGCTGGTATAATGACCAATTACAATTTAGCATTTAGTGACAGTCTGCTTCAACAAGCTCCCAATGACTGGAACTGAGTGTCAACCAGGTCTGACACTGCTGAGCTCTGTTACACACAACGAGAGATTTATCTTCCCTAATGTTCTCACCTATGTCCTCTGAAGACTGCTCCTGTTCTCCCAATTTCCCCAACATCTATCACATCACCTCCTTGACTGCTTCAATTGTGTAGATCACAGCATGCCAGGATGATACAGCACATTCTGAGCAGCCACACCCCATCCCACTCCCCCTCTGCCAGACTGGTCCAAGCAGCAGAATCACAACAGTCACCCTGTAATATGCTCCAAAATGGGCCTTGTAGAAGCATGAGGCTTCTCCATGGATGGCATTGTAAATTGTGCTCTGCATTAGTCAGGGGTTTGTGCAATGGTTTCATAAGCCATGCTCACAGTGGATTGCCCTTTACTCCAGTAAACAGCTTTGCACAGTACCTGGGCTCTTAAACACATCAGGTAAATGAGGGTGCTCCAGGATACATGAGTGACAGTAATTGCCAGGACAGCAGGCACTCATCACCAGGAACAATGATCATACATCTTCTGATCATTCATCTTATTATGGAGTATTGGGATATGGCCTGGGTGCAGTCGATGGCATGCTGGACTGAAGCAAAGCCAGCTATGTTGCCAAAACCTACTGTCTGGGCTGTAGCTCTGACCTTGTAATGTAGAAATGAAATGACTTGGTGTGTCCTTGCACAGGGACTATTGGTCTTGCATCATTTTACAGTGTTCGACTGAGAGATCTCACATAGATCACTTGTCACTTCCTGGAAGGAGCCAGTTGTTTTGAAGTTCAAAGTTGCTGTCACCTTCATTGTCACCAAGAGAGGATGGAGTCCCCCTCCCACTGCCCTGAGGTCCCACTTCAACAGCAGGCAGTGTTTGTACTAATAATGCACTTCATTTATCCCCAGGAAATGGGCTGCATACATTTATGGCTGTGACCTCTGCCTGATCTGCATACTCCTGAGTCTCTGAGGCAGCCTGATTCTGGGCTCACAATCAGTCCTGGTTTTCCTGTAGCCGCCTTTGAATCCTTAGGAAGGCAGCCATAATGCCCAACATCCCACTAGCAGCAGGACACCCAACTCATTTCAGTAATAACCTATTTTTGGGTTCCTAGCTCTGAGACTAGTCACTAATGGCATACCCATATGGCTGCACACTATGGCTTATACAACGAGATATGTGCACCTGAAAACAAGGGCCATGTCTCCATCATTCATTCAGCTTCAGCCTCAGTCTGTGCACTGACTTGGTGAAGGTGTTACACCGACTGAGTGACCAGCACATTACAGTAAAAAGTGCTGTGCTGTAACCCCTTCCTATTCTTGTGGAACTTCTCATTGAGTTCAATAGAGTCCATCATAAAACTTATATGACAGATGATGAAGTAATTGTCTCCACCCCCCCCCCCCCACAGGACCCTTGCAAGTTTCAGAAGTGATGGGATGCTTTTGACTAGCATTCACCTCTGCTTAAGTCACTTGCCACTAACTTCTGCATCACTGAGATGCCAATGTTCAATTTGCAATGTCCAGTGACAAAGTGCAAATCACCTCTGACCAGACTTGAACCTTAAAATGTTCATTCTGCATACATTGCAAACGGATGGTGAAACGATTGCAGATTAAATGTAGCTGCAGTTTGCAAATGTATATTTGCCCGTTCAGAATCCAGCAGATGTGTATCCCGTACATTCACCATACTGACTGTGCCCATCTTGAGTGTGGTCCGAACCATTTTCCAGAAATATTTTACATCGAGAGAATGGAAAGTGATGGCAATGATATAGTTGATGGTGGACATGGTCAGCCCTTGGCTCCACATAGTGGCCAGGTTCCTCAGATCCTCCCTCCTACACCATTTCTCCAGCCACACTTTCAATTGATAAATCCTCCTGTTCTTATGCTCACTACCATTTGACACTGGGAATAAGCCTGAAATTATTTGTTGTCAGGTCCTACTTTGGTTTCCTTCCTAACTCTTTGAAAAGTGCCTTCAGGACTTCATCATTTTGCCCACCTATGTCTTTTGTACCAAAGTGGCCATGCCTTCTGGCAGATTTCTCTCCCGTAGAAGGGTGTCCCTTCATGACATCCTTCACCTTGGTACCAGAGAGGCAACACTCCATCCTTGAATCACATTTAAATCCATTTGCCTGATCGTGTGACTATGGAATCCCCAATAACTGTAACTTTTCCATTTTTCCTCCTCGTTCTCTGTGCAGACTGAGTTGCAGTGTCCCATTGGATTGGGTCTGGCTGCACTTTCCTGAGGAGCCATTGCCCTCACCAGTTTCCAGAATGGAATACCCATTAACAAGTAAGATAGACTCAGGGGATTCCTGCCCTCCCTCCCTGACTTTCTGAGGTTGCGTGGTAGTCACCTTAATCCCTCTCTGCCTGCCCATTTCTAATCTGGGTGACTTCACATCCCGATACGTGCATTCCCCATAGTTCTCTGACCCATGGCTCCAGATGCTGCTCAGGTTCTAAAATCCAGAGCTCAGGCTTGTGTAGCTGGTGACACTTCAAACAGATGTGTTCAGCTGAGACACGTAGTATGTCTGACCTCACACATAACACAAGATGTACCCTTCACTTAGCCCTTCTGACCTGCCCTCCAGTAACTAAAAAAACCTAATTCTGACACTTCAAAGGAGGTGACAGCCTCGTGGTATTATTACGATGATAGACTATTAATCTAGAGACCCAATTAGTGTCTGGGAGCCCTGGGTTTAAATCATATCATGCAAAATGGTGGAACTTAAATTTGATATGAATCTGGAATTAAGATTTGATTTTATTTGATCTGTTTATTCTCAAGTGTATTTTATTACAAGATACAGTGAAAAGAGTTGGATGGTGTCGTCTCTCTCCATCTTAAAACACGGAAAAACAAGTCAAAGCATAACATATAAAGATAGAAAAATAAAGAAATAGAGAAAGTTTTTTTACAATCATTCTTGTTAAGCACTGCACGGTGGGCCATGTGCCTAGTGGCCAGGCACCAGTCCTTCACTGTGCTGCTTCCAATGAAACGTAAGTCCCCACCTCACATCTTTACTGGCACTATCTTGATTCTACACTCGATTACAAAACCAGAATATTTTTAAAAAACAAGCAGAAAAAAGGAAACAAAGCCAAAAGGAGTGAGAAACGTCCAGAGATTAAAGTCTTATTTAAGTGTGTCTGTGTGGTGTTTGCCTGTGGCTGTGTGGGTTTTCTCTGGGTTCTCCAGTTTCCTGCTGCAGTCCAAAGATATGAAGGTTGAGTGGATTGGCCATGCCTAATAGCCCATCGCTTCCAAGGATGTGTAGGCTAAGTGGGTTGACATGGAAAATGCGGGGTTACAGGGATAGAATGGGTCAGAGAGAGATGCTCTTCAGAGGGTCAGTGTAGATTTGATGGACCAAATGGCTTGCTTCCACACTGTAGGGATTCCATGATTCTATGATTGACTCTAAGTCTTAACTCCATCCAGGCCAAGCCACAGCCTGAAGTCTCGGAAGGAGCTGAGTTCTAATGATGACCGTGGAAGTTTTAAATAAAAACAAAAAACAACTGCAGATGCTGTAAATCAGAAACAAAAACAGAAGTTGCTGGAAAAGCTCAGCAGGTCTGGCATCTGTGAAGAGAAATCGGAGTTAATGTTTCAGATCTGGTGACCCTTCCTCAGAACCATGAAAGTGTTGTTGAATGTTGGATAATCTATCCAGTTGACCAAGTGTCCTTTAGGGAAGGGAACTTCCATCCTTACCTGGTCTGGCCTATATTTGACTCCAGACCCAAAGCCTTTTAATTGCTTGCTGGCTTAGCCAGTGATGCCCATATCCTGTGAATGAACAAAAAAAGTATGAACTTACTATGAAAACCTAACAGGTTATCTCTCTGAAGAAGAGTGAAAAAAGACAAACACAAAACTATTTGAAGGCAAGTCCACATCTGAGATGTGGGAGGCTTTCAAAGAAAGGTTAACGGCAGTGCAGGATAGGCATGTCCTGTTGAAGGCAAAGGATAGGAAGGGCAAGATTCATGAACCGTGGATGACAGGAGAAATTGTACGACTCGCCAAGAGGAAAAGGGAAGCTTACATAAGGTCTAGGCAGATAAGAACAGAAAGGGCCCCGGAGGAATATCAGAAGAGTAGGACAAGTCTTAAACGAGGAATCAGGTGGGCTAAAAGGGGTCATGAAATAGCTTTAGCAAGCAGAATTAACGAAAATCCTGAAGCATTTTATTCTTATATAAAAAGCAAGTGGGGAACTAAAGAAAGGATTGGTCCACTAAAAGATAATGAAGGAAAGCTGTGTGCTGAACCTGAGAGAATGGGTGAGATCCTGAATGATTACTTTGCATCAGTGTTCATTATGGAGACGAACATGATGAATGTTGAGATTAGAGACAGAAGTTTGATTAGTGTGGATCACGTTGGCATAAGTAGGGAAGATGTGTTGGGTTTGCTAGAGGTTATTAAGGTGGACAAATCCCCAGGACCGGATGGGATCTATCCCAGGTTGCTGAGGGAGGCAAGAGAGGAAATAGCTGGGGCCCTGACAGATGTCTTTGTGGCATCCTTAAACATAGGTGAGGTGTCGGAGGACTGGAATATTGCTCATGTTGTCCCCCTGTACAAGAAGGGTAGTAGGGATATTCTGGGTAACTACAGACCAGTGAGCCTGAAGTCGGTGGTGGGGAAGTTGCTGGAGAGGGTACTGAGAGATAGGATCTATTTATATTTGCAAAGGAATGCGCTTATCGGTGATGGGCAACATGGTTTTGTGCGGGGAGATCGTGCCTTACCAACTTGACAGAGTTCTTTGAGGAAGTGACCAAGTTGTTAGATGAAGGAAGGGCTGTTGATGTCATATACATGGACTTTAGTAAGGAGTTTGATAAGGTTCCCCATTGTAGACTAATGGAGAAAGTGAAGTCACATGGTGTGCAGGGTATTCTAGCTAGGTGGATAAAGAACTGGTTGAGCAACAGGAGACAGAGAGTAGTAGTTGAAGGGAGTTTCTCGAAATGGAGAAATGTGACCAGTGGTGTTCCACAGGGGGCAGTAATGGGCAGTGCTGATCATACCAACAGTGCCCTCTTCCAGATCATTTTTGTATATTACAAACAACAATTTGTAGATTGATTTAAGATGCGTCTGGACAGATGCATGAGTAGGTGGGGAGCAGAGGGATACAAATGCTTAGGAATTGACCGACAGGTTTAGACAGTACATTTGGATTGGCTCAGGCTTGGAGGGCCGAAGGGCTTGTTCCTGGGCTGTAAATTTTCTTTGTGGTTTGTTCAAACTAAGTTTCAAACTTTCACTGAACAGGTTGGAAATACGGACTAATCCTACTCACCAATTAGCTACACTCACGATGTCATGCCACCATAGGTCTCAATGCAGGTTGTACTCTTAGAGTCATAACGTCACAGAGATGTACAGCACAGAAACAGACCCTTCGGTCCAACTTGTCCACGCCGACCAGATATCCTAACCCAATCTCGTCCCATTTGCCAGCAGTTGGCAAATATCCCTCGAAACCCTTCCTATTCATATACCCATCCAAACGCCTTTTAAATGTCGCAATTGTACCAGCCTCCACCACTTCCTCTAGCAGCCCATGCACCATCTTCTGCGTGAAAGTGTTGCCCCTTAGGTCCTTTTTAAATTTTTCCCCTCTCACCCTAAACCTATGCAGTCTAGTTCTGGACTTCCCCACCCCTGGGAAAATACCTTGTCTATTTACCCTACGCATGCCCATTACGATCTTATAAGCATCTATAAGGTCACCACTCAGTCTCCGATGCTCCAGGGAAAACAGCCCCAACCTATTCAGCCTCCCCCTGTAGCTCAAATCCTACCCCTTGATCTATCCTTATTTCCTCTCCTGCTCACTCTTACTCTGCAGACATTATTTCTTGCAGTAAACCTTAATTAAAGCATCTTTTCCCCCTCCATCCTGAATTTCCATTTTGATCCAGATTTCCAAATATTCACTGTCTCTGTCTTACTCAGGCAAAATCTCCCTTACTCTGACAACATGACTTGTTTTTGCAGAAATAGCAATCATTTAGGTGAAATCACTGGGAACTGATTCAAACCAGACATGGGATTACAATAGGACAGGAAGATGACCTTATATGGTTAGGCCAATTATAAAGTATTAGAGTTATACAGCACAGAAACAGACTCTTCAGTCAAACTCAGCTGTGCCAACCAGATATCCTAAACTGATCTGATCCCATTTGCCAGCATTTGGCCCATTATCCCTCTAAACCCTCCCTATTCATATACCCATCCAGATGCCTTTTAAATGTTATAATTGTACCCTCCATTACCTCCTCTGGCAGCTCGTTCCATACATGTATTACCTTCTGCATGAAAAAGTTGCCCCTCTGGTCCTTTTTAAATCTCTCCCTCTCACCTTAGAGCTATGCCCTCTAGATTTGGAGTCCCCTACTCTGGATAAAAGACCTTGGCTATTCAACCTATCCATGCTGCTCGTGATTTTATAAACCTCTATAAGGTCACCCCTCAGCTTCTGAGACTCCAGGGAAAATAGCCTCAGCCTGTTCAGCCTCTCCCTATAGCTTAAACCCTCCAGACCTGGCAACATCCTTGTGAATCTTTTCTGAACCCTTTTAAGTTTAACATCTTTCCTATAGCAGGGAGACCAGAATTGAACATAGCATTCCAAAAATGGCCTAATCAATGTGCAGTACAGCCATAATATGGCATCCCAACTCAAATTCTCAATGCACGGACCAATGAAGGCAGGCGTGCCACGTGCCTTCTTCACCCTGTCTACCTGTGACTTCACTTTCAAGGAACTATGAAGCTGCTCCCCTTGATGCCAATTCTGGAATGCACTAACCAACTAACAGCTGGCAGTGCACACAACTAACCAATTGACATGCAGAGAAAGTGCTTTTAAAAACACTATCCATGAGGTGAAATCCTGAAAAAGTCCCATGCAGGGGTCCTCAAAAAGTAAAACTGAAGATGTGCAGAGATGAGACGAGTGTCGGTGAGCAAAATAGGAAGGTTTTGGTTAATGATCATTCCTAGTGATCTCAGATTGACCACCTGAGAGGCAGCTATAGGATTTACTTGAAACTGATTTGTTTTAAATTCTCAAAAAAGATGTGAGGTTGTGCCAGTTGTTATCCTTGGTCTTGTATTACTGACATTTTGTTGATAATCAATCATTGACGGGTGGTGGAGTAATTGATTGGACTGGGATTTGTTTTGCGGATCGGATGTGGTGGGCAGTTTTCCATATTATCTTATGGATTTTAGTATTGTAGCTGTTCTGGTAGGTACTCAGTTGGTTCTGCAGCACAGGGTTTGTAGTACTATTGCTGGAATGGTGCCAGGACCCGTATTTGTTGAAACGTCTTGATATCACACGGAGTGAATAAACAAAAACTGGCATCTCCACTTGGCACTTATGGCTGAAGGCATTGGCAAAGGTTTCAGCTTTATCTTTTATATTGATCTGCTGGGGTCCCCCATCAACGAGGACAAGAATGTTTGTGGAATCTCATCCTTCATTTAGTTGTTTAACTGTCCAATGCCATTTACAACTGCAGAGCTTTCATCTGATCTGTTTGTTTTTGGATCACTTAACTCTATGATTAGCACATCTGTTCCACTGTTTAGCATGCATATCACCTTGCTTTGTAGCTTCATCAGCTTGAAACCACATTTTTAGGTATAGCGGGGAAGCTCTTCTGCACTCCTCTTCTTTGAAAGTCTTGATCTCTTTCTTTTATTCATTCTTGGGATGTGGGCACTGCTGACTGGGCCAGCATTTAGTATCCATTCCTAGTTGCTCTTGAGAAACTGGTGATGCACTTCCTTCTTAAACCAATGCAGCCCATTGCTGAAGGTAGACCCACAATGCTATGATGGAGAGAATTGCAGGATTCCTAGCCTCTGATCTGCTCTTGTAGTCACACTATTTATGTGGCTAATACAGTTCAGTTTCTGGTCAATGGTAACCCCGAAGTTTTGGCAGCGAGGGGAATTTAGTGATGGTAATGCCATTGAATGTCAAGGGTGGTGGTTAGATTCTCTCTTATTGGAGATGATCATTGCCTGGCATTTTTGTGGCACCAATGTTACTTGCCACTATTCAGCCTGGATATTGTCCAGATCTTGCTGCACTTGGACATGGATTGATTTGAGATTTAAAGAGTTGCAAATGGTGCTGAATATTGTGCAACCATCAGTGAGCATCCCAACTTCTGACCTTATGATGGAGGGAAGGTCATTGATGAAGCAGCTGAAGATTGTTGGGCCTGGGACACTATCCTGAGGAACTCCTGCAGTTATGTCCTGGAGCTGAGATCACTGACTTCCAACAACCACAACCATCTTCCTGTGTGCCAGGTATGACTCCAAATGGTGGTGAGTTTTTCTCTGGCTTCCAGTTTTATTCGGGTTTCTTGTTGCCACAGTTGATCAAAGGTGCCCTTGATCTCAAGGGCTATCATTCTCACCTCACCTCTGGAATTCAGCTCTTTTACCCATGTTCGGACCAAGGCTGTAATGAGTTCAGAAGCTGAATGGCCCTAGTGGAACCAACACTAGGCATCACTGAGCAGGGTATTGCTGAGTAGGTGCTGCTTGACAGCACTGTTGATGACATCACTTCACAAATGATCAAGAATAGACTGATGGAGTGGTAACTGGTTGGGTTGGATTTTTCCTGCTTTTGTGTATAGGATATACCTGGGCAATATTCCATATTGTTGCCAGTGTTGCAGTATTACTGGAACATCTTGGCTAGGGGAGCAATCATTTTTAGTCTTCGGTACTACTGCCAAAATGTTATTAGGGCCCGTAGTCTTTTGCAGTATCAATTGCCTCCAACTGTTTCTTGATTTAAGACCATTAGACAATAAGATATCGGAGTAGAATTAGGCCTATCAGCCCATTGACTTTCTTCCACCATTCGATTATGCCTGATATGTTTCTCAAATCCATTCTCCTGTCTTCTCCCTGTAACCTATGATTCCCTTACCAAACAAGAACCTATTTAACTATATCTTAAATGCACTCGATGACACAGTCTCCACATCCTTTTGTGGCAATGAGTTCCACAGATTTACTAGCCTCTGGCTGAGGAAATTCCTCCTCATCTCAGTTCTAAAGGGTCATCCCTTCAGTGTGAGGGTGCCCTCGGGTCCTAGTGTCTCCTGCTAGTGGAAACATCCTCTCTACATCCTCTCTATCCAGGCCTCACTGTATTGTATACATTTCAAACAGATCCTCCCTCATCCTTCTAAACTCTATCGAGTACAGACCCACAATTCCTAACTGATTCTCATATGACAAAGCATTCATCACCAGGATCATTCTTGTAAACCTCCTTTGGACCCTCTCCCATGCTATCACATTCCTTCTTCGATACAGGATCCAAACCTGCTCATGATATTCCAAATATGGTCTGACCAAAGCCTTATACAGCCTCAGTGGTATGTTTCTGCTCTTGTATTCTAGCCATGTTGAAATGAATGCTAACATTACATTTGACTTCCTAACTGCCTCCCCATCTCCTCCCTCGCTTGGCTTGGTGGCAATTGTAGACTGATGGATTTACTAGGCTTTAAGATTTTACTTGTGATTGAATAGAATTCTGCTGCTAATGGACCACAGTACCTCATGGAATTTGATGTGTTAGGTCTGTACGGAATCCTTCATTGTAGTGGTCTCATAACATGATTGATAGTGTCTTTAGTGTGAAAATAGGACTATATTGCACAAGGTCTGAGCTTTAGTCACTTCTACCAGTCTGTCATGAACAAATACATTCACACAGGTATTGCAGCAAGCATGATGTCAAGAGGGTTTTTTGTTGATTTACTCGATGCCTGCTGCAGATGCAGTATGTAATTCAGGATTCAGACAGCTTGGTCAACAGTATTGCTATCAAGGCACTTGGTTATAAACATTGAAGACTTTCACCTGTAATCCATTCTGTGTCTTTGTTAGCTTAGCACTTCCTTCAATTAGTATTCAAAATAGAGTACCATTTCACTAGTGGTAGGTGATAACCAGCTGGAGGTTTTCTAGCCCATGTTTGACCTGATGGCATGAGACTTTCTGAGATCTGGAAATATTGGATTTCCGAGGTCAATCCTCCCTCTAACTGTTTAATTGTGCAATCATCTCTGGTGAGGCATATGTATCAGTAATGTTGATAATGGAAGAGATTGTGTCATCAATTATGGAATCTGATTTGGTGTGAGGTTGTTGCTTGACTATTCTATGGGAAATCTCTCTCAATTTTTGGCACAATTTTTGTCATCCATGGTTCACAGTTCGTGAACCGTGGATGACAGGAGACATTGTACAACTAGCCAAGAGGAAAAGGGAAGCGTACATAAGGTCTAGGCAGCTAAGAACAGAACAGTCCCTGGAGGAATATCGGAAGAGTAGGGCAAGTCTTAAATGAGGAATAAAGCAAACTAAAAGGGGTCATGAAATAGCTTTAGCAAGCAGAATTAAGGAGAATCTCAAAACATTTCATTCTTATATAAGAAGCAAGTGGGTAACTAGAGAAAGGATTGGTCCACTAAAGAATAACAATAGAAGGCTGTGTGTCGAACCTGAGAGAATGAGTGAGATTCTGAATGATTACTTTGCATTAGTGTTCACTGAGGAGAGGAACATGATGAATGTTGAGATTAGAGACAGAAGTTTGATTAGTCTGGATCATGTTGACATAAGTAGGAAAGATGTGTTGGGTATGCTAGAGGTTATTAAGGTGGACAAATCCCCAGGACCGTGTGGGATCTATCCCAGGTTGCTGAGGGAGGCAGGATATTTTTGTGGCATCCTTAAATACAGGTGAGGTGCCGGAGGACTGGAGAGTTGCTCATGTTGTCCCCTTATACAAGAAGGGTAGTAGGGATATTCTGGGTAACTACAGACCAGTGAGCCTGACGTCAGTAGTGGGAAAGTTTCTGGAGAAAGTACTGAGGGATAGGGTCTATTTATATTTAGAAACAAATGGGCTTATCAGTGATAGGCAACATGGTATTGTGCAGGGAGATTGTGCCTTACCAACTTAATAGAGTTCTTCGAGGAAGTGACCAAATTGATAGATGAAGGAAGGGCTGTTGATGTCATATACATGGATTTTAGTAAGGAGTTTGATAAGGTTCCCCATGGTAGACTAATGGAGAAAGTGAAGTCACATGGTGTGCAGGGTGGATAAAGAACTGGTTGAGCAACAGGAGACAGAGAGTAGTAGTTGAAGGGAGTTTCTTGAAATGGAGAAATGTGACCAGTGGTGTTGCACAGGGATCAGTGTTGGGGCCACTGTTGTTTGTAATATACATAAATGATCTGGAAGAGGGCACTGTTGGTATGATCAGCACGTTTGCAGATGACACGAAGATTGGTGAAGTAGCAGAAAGTATAATGGACTGTCAAAGATACAGGAGGATATAGATAGATTGGAGAGTTGGGTGGAAACGTGGCAGATGGAGTTCAATCCAAACAAATGTGAGATGATGCATTTAGGCAAGTCTAATTCTGGAGCGAATGGAAGAGTCTTGGGAAAAGTTAATGGGCAGAGAGATTTGGGAGTGCAGGTCCATTGTACCCTGAAGTTTGCTGCACATTGGACGGGATATTGAGTATTAGAGCTGGCTAGTCATGTTAAAATTGTACAAGATGTTGGTTTGGCTGCACTTAGAACACTGTGTACAGTTCTGGTCACCACATTACCATAAGGATGTGGACACATTGGAGAGGGTGCAGAGAAGGTTTACAAAGATGTTGTCTGGTATGGAAGGCTCTAGCTATGAAGAGAGGTTGAGTAGGTTAGAATTATTTTCATTAGAAAAAAGGAGATTGAGGGGGGACCTGATTGAGGTTTACAAAATCATGAAGGGTATAGACAAGGTGGATAGAGACAAGCTTTTTCCCAGGGTGAAGGATTCAACATCGTGAGGTCAAGCTTTCAAGGTCAAGAGGTGGAAAGTTTAAGGGGGATACACATAGCAAGTACTTCACACAGTTTTTGGAACGCGTTGCCAGCAGAGGTGGTAGAGGCAAGTATGGTAGATTCATTTAAGATGCATCTGGACAGATGCATGAGTAGGTGGGGAGCAGAGGGATGCAGATGCTTAGGAATTGATCGACAAGTTTAGACAGTCCATTTGGATTGGCTCAGGCTTGGAGGGCTGAAGGCCCTGTTCCTGGGTTGTAAATTTTCTTTTTTCTTTGTTCTAAACCACTAGTTAGTAATAAGACAGACTTTGTGGGGTCAACTTGGCTGCTGTGCTGTTGCTGCTTCCAGTGGTGAGGTCAATTCTAGCTGTTCCACCTCGATTTGCTTTCATTTTTCTCTTTCAGTTTGATACAACTTCATGGCTTGCTCAGCCATTTCAGTGGCAGCCATATTGCTGTGGGTCTGGAGCCACATGGCGACCATACCTGGAAAGGATATCAACTTTTTTTTCTCCATGGGACATTAGTGAAACCAACTGGATTGTTCTAGTAATCTGGTAGTTCACGATCAATATCACTAAAATTTGCAGATTTAATTCTTGATTGAGAGATTGAATTAAATTTCCATTAGTTGCCATGATAGGAATTGTACTCCTAAACACAGGGCATTAGCTGTCACTCACTTCATTGTCTTTTTGCAAGATATTGCTGTGTGCAAACTGATATCTGTCTGTCTGCATGACAACAGTGGCTACAATTCCAATTCATTGACAGTAACCACATTAGGGCTTCCTGATAAGACATTATATAAATAATTTCTTTTTACATTATCCTACAATCCTGAATCTCCTCGACTCTTTTGGTGCACAGTGTGGCTAACTGTTGCTTACGTATAAAGATGTGATGCTGCAAAGGTTCAATTTACAAATGTACAAAGGTTCGTGATTTTCAAAATGCTTATATTACTAAGGTCACTACTTCACCTTCAAATTGTGCCTGTGTTGTGCATTATGGTTAATTTAAAAGAAAATGTTGACTCCGGCCAGCAACGTATTTAGGTTAATTTAACTTTGGATAACTGAAGCTATTCAGCTCAATGGATTGGCTTTAGTTGCCCATTATTATATGTCTTTTCAGTGCCCAGTTTTGCAACTTAAAATTAAAAATCATATCCCTCTGAATGTTGTTGGAGATTTGTCCAAACAAAATTCCAAGTCTGGCCTGTCCCAAGAAGGAAACTGGCCCATAATCCACTTGGTGCAGGAGCAGTATTGCAGGCCAAGATATGTACATTTTTACAACATTTCCATAGAACGTGTGTGGGGGTTATTTGTCGAAGGGGACAGTGGGGGGGCTGACTATTCAAGGTTGTGGCGAGTGGTGAAGAGCAGGCAACTGGGCACCATGATAGGTACTGAGCAACTGGAGAATGTGAGCAGTCTTCTGAGAAGGTCAGTGAGGCCTTTAGGGAGGATAAAGGTTCTCCCTGTGCATGACAGAGCTCAGCTGTATCAGACACTGAGAGGCAGATAGGACCTGACTAACACTCGATGTCAATAAATGAGAGCTGGATGCAGCCTGACCATCAAGGAATTTTTAATAGTCATTGGTCACGGTGCCACATTCTGTTTGCGTTATGGAGATGAACTGGATGTAAGTATAAACTCGTGTTTGGAAATACCCTGAATGTGACATTCCTGTAATGGACAATGACAAGATGTAGATCGAGAGTGGGCATTGGGGACAGAGTGGTTGTGACTTAGAGAGGGTGATTAGAAAGGATATAGCTAAGGACAGGAAAGCTGTGCGGGCTCATGGTAAAACAGAAATTTGGATGAGAGAATCGGATTATTTGTAGTGAGTGTGTGATTGTCAGACATGCCAGCTACTGTGGGCAGCATGCATTTGTAGTTGCTATGCCATTACGTTGCTGGTGAGGGGCAATGTCAGATTGCCAACTTTTTTCTACGTGTACAGCGACATTTTAAAGCTGACAAATGTACCAGGGATGCTGGTCATTCAGCGGATGTCCACGGGTGTCAGGTTATTTTGGAACTGGCATGAGTAGAATGGGGCTGGAATGGGGTGAGACGGATGTCCTCAGGGTGAAGTAGGTAGTTAATTAGGTGAGTTTGGAAAGATACGGTGAGTGGGCAGCACAGTGGCTCAGTGGTTAGCTCTGCTGTTTCACAGCACTAGGGACCCGGGTTAGATTCCACCCACCTGTGTGGAGTTTGCACATTTTCTCTGTGTCTGCGTGGGTTTCCTCCAGGTGCTGTGGTTTCCTCCAGGAGCTGTGGTTTCCTCCAGGTGCTGTGGTTTCCTCTCACAATCCAAAGATGTGCAGATCAAGTGAATTGGCCATACTAAATTGCCCATAGTGTTAGGTCCATTAGTCAGAGGGAAATGTAGGATAATTGGGTAGAGATTCCTGATGAAGGGCTTTTGTCCGAAACGTCAATTTTCCTGCTCCTCGGATGCTGCCTGACCTGCTGTGCTTTTCCAGCACCACTCAAATCTAAACTCTGGTTTCCAGCATCTGCAGTCCTCACTTCTGCCTAATTGGGTAGAGGAATGGGTCTGGGTGGGTTACTCTTCGGAGGGTTGGTGTGGATTTATTGGGCAAAATGGCCTGATTCCACATCATAGGGAATCTAATCTAAATCCCACTGGGCCCCGCAGTGAATCAGTCTCCAAAAAATAGAATAGCATTGAAAGAGAAAAGCAAAAGGAATAGAAATTGGAGAAAGAAATAAAAGTAAATGTGGAGAGATAACTTGAAATTAGAAGAGAGAGAAATGAAAGAGAAAAAAGTGGAATGATGGAAAAGAGGAAAATGGTTGCGAAGAAGAATAAAGAGCAAAGCAAAAAATGAAAGACCAGAAATTCTGGGCTTGATTCACATTTTAAAGTGGTTTAGTTGCCCAGATTGACTGAAATCTGAATTCTAGAGAGGTGTAGACTCAATTGATTTGATTGAGGTTTCTAAATAGCAATATAAATCAATTATTTCACCTGTATTTCTTAGTAAATAGCAAACTTGTGGAACAGATTGCTGACTCATTCAATGAACATAGATTCACAGTATTCAAGACAGAACTGATCATCTTGTAAAGAAGTGGGTACTCTCTCATGTTAATCATGGACAGTATGACCTCCTGACTCGCATTGATGTCCTAGTGGGCATCCCCTGAGGCAGACTTTCCACCATTGCCTCTCTCATGATGCTAGTGGGTCAGGTTTTAAACAAAGATGCAACCCAAGGCTAATGATTTAGTAATAACCCTGACCACACAATTCTCCACGTTCAGGAGTAAAATATACTCACAGACTGTTCAGCTGAAGCGTCTCTGGTAGCAGCAGACTCAGAGGCCTATAACCTCAGTGTCACTTTCTACTCATTTTGCCCGAATGAAGAAGGCCATGAAACCATTTGTAGCACTGCATCCCGATCTTGTAGGACATTTTCTGCCATCTCCAACCACCATTACCCAGGATGACCTTATCTTTTCACACAATGAAAATAAAACCTCTCACCTCCCGGATATCACCTCTAAAACACATCAAGGACCACATCACCGGCACGTTGCCATTAATGCCAGGCCTCTAGTTTCCCTGATGACCTTGGGTTTTCATAACCACACAAGATGGCCACCCCATAACAGCTGCCATTGTGTCTTTAAATTGTGCTTCCACCTTCAAAGTCCTGTCTCCATTCTGGACTCGGCTGCCACTAATTGCCCACCAGTCATACCTCCAGCAAATCAGCGATTGAATACTTCCCTTCCTACATATCATCACCATTCTCCCACCCAAACCCCACACTCCCTGGTGCAGTACGTCTGGAAATAGTGTCCACGTTAGGTTTGACATCAAACACACAATTCACTCTCCCTGTTTTTCACTTGTTTCACCTCTCTCAAGAAATCCCATGGCTCCAAGTGGGTGGAAGTATTTATATGATGAAGAATCAAAGTGATAATACATGGCCTGAATGATCCAGCTAGTCTATGCCTGACTCTCAATTTCAAAAGGTTTGAAAATTAAGAGCTTTTGACTTAAATTCCTGATCTCATAAGCAGTAATGCACATTAGCTGGCATTCGCACAAGCAAAGTTGCCATAGTCCTACCAGAGCAAATGGTACTCGACTCTAGTATGATGCATGTACCAAACAAATTAAACTAATGTGACACCTTGCATGGTAACTTATGCCCCAACAGAGTCAGAAGCCACAAACTCTGAACTAATTGAGGTTCATGTTAACCAAGCAATGGATGGGTTAGTTTTGTTCCTTTACCAAATATTGTGAACAGCACAAACCCAGTAAATAAAGTGGTGTGAACAAATGCCTTAACTGCAATATGAAACAGCTAATCTCACCCTGTTAGAAATTAAATCTCAGGAGAAAACATCAATGTTCACACACAAGAACCTTTACATTATAATAACCCAGTGTGATAATTTCCAGAGGAAATTAGGAGTCAAGCGTTAAAATGTTTGGGGAATGGATTGCTGCAGCTACACTGAGATTGAGGAATGTCTATCTCTTTCACTGTCTCTCCCTCTGTCTCTATCCAGTTCCGCTACTTTACAAATTGCAGCATAAACTTCAGTGATTTACCCAGTTATATATATATATGGTCAATTAGATTTACAATAAGAGAAAACAGGTTTCTTTAATAAATGAGGCACTTATTAATTTATTGTGAAATTAGCAAAGACCTAAAGCTGATTGACACATAGTTTAAAAGTGGAAAGCTAAACATTTATCTTTCAATATCAGCCTTAAACACAAATTAAAAGGAAAGAGAGTTCTCTACAGAGTTTATTTTTGAAGAAACACTTTGACCAATAATTATTAATTTGTTAAGGGGAAAAGGGTAATGTATGAAATGTTTGAGAAGGCTTTCAGTCAGCATTCTAGAACGTGTAGATAGGTGCTGCAAAAGTAGACAGTAGAGTTTTTAAGTGTAGTCTGTTCAGCACATGCGAAACATTCAGTGGCTTTTCAGGACAAACAGCTGCATCTGTTTTTCAAACTCTCCAAAAAAGGATTTTTCTCTGAAAAGCAGAGAATTAACTGGGGCAGCTTGTCTGTTTTTCTCTCTCTCTCAACTGGCTGTACTCCAGCCAAACTCCAAACTATATCTAAAATGAAGTATCAGCTCCAAAAAGCTTTGGTCATGTGACTTGTAAAAACTGCCTAACAAGAAATAAATGGCCCAGTGTCTTATTTTTGGTGACGTTAAAAAAGAAGCTTCATAAGTTCGAATGTTCCTTTAACATAAATCCTCAAATACGTATCATAGCATTAAAAGGTAAATTAGAAGGACTTTGCCAAGTTGGCATTACAGTAAACTAAATACAGCAAACACAGACATGCATGAGAATTTCTACAAGCATGGCATTCCAACCGGAACTCTATCAACAAACACATTAACCATTTACCATCCCCTGAGAAAAAGAATAGGAAATGACATCACTACATGAAATGACATCACAAACCCAAGGAAACCCAAACGTATAACTAGAAAGGAAACATCAGTGGTTAGCACTGCTGACTCACAGCGCCAGAGACCTGGGTTCAATCCCTGCCTCAGGCGACTAACTGTGTGGAGTTTACACATTCTCCCCGTGTCTGCGTGGGTTTCCTCTGGGTGCTCTGGTTTCCTCCCACAGTCCAAAGAGGTGCATGTTAGGTGAATTGGCCATGCTAAATTGCCTGTAGTGTTAGGTGAAGGGGTAAATGTATGGGTGGGTGGTGGATCGGTGTGGACTTGTTGGGCCGAAAGGCCTGTTTCCACACTGTAAGTAATCTAATCAGCAGTGCTTCATCTGGAGGCTCACTGAAGATGTTACCTAGCATGGCGACAAAACGGCTGAAAATGAACCTTCCAGCCTAGCGAGCGAACTTATATGCAGAACCTCAATCTGAGCTACAAAACCTGCAAACAGTTAACTAAAGCTAGATTGCAAATTAGACTTAGGTTTTATTGTCACGTGTTTCATAGAATCCCTACTGTGAAGAAAAAGGCCATTTGGCCCAGCAAGTCCACACCAACCCTCCAAACAGTATCCCACTCAGATCCATTCCCCTCCCCTATTACTGACTAATGCGTCTAACTACACATCTCGAAACACTATGGGCAATTTACCATAGCCAGTTCATCTAACCTGCACATCTTTGGACTGTGGGAGGAAACCGGAGCACCCTGAGGACACGGGGAGAATATGCAAATTCCACACAGACAGTAGCCTGAGGGTGGAATCAAACCCGAGTACCTGGCATTGTGAGGCAACAACGCTAACCACTGGGCTAACATGCTGCCCTGCAGTGAAACCTTTACAATGTCACCATTCATGATGCCATCTTAGTTACAAAGTACTTAAGTGCACAATCTTAGGTAAAAAGTAGAAAAATAAAGAAATTAGTAAAAAGTGCAAAATTACAGATCTTCTCAGTACAAAGTAAGAAATAAGAAACAAAGTTAAAAATTTCAAATTACAATCCTTCTTTAGCTATGGGCTTCAGTCCCTCCATCCTGGATCTCTCCCCCTGCGCTGGGCTCAATCTGTCTCCAGCACTGAACTCGATCTCTCTCCTGCACTGAGCTCAATCTCTCCCCCTGCGCTGGGCTCAAACTCTTCCCCTGCACTGAGCTCAATCTCTCTCCATGCACTGAGCTCGATCTCTCCCCTTGCACTGAGCTCAATCTCTCTCCAAGCACTGAGCTCAATCTCTCCCCCTGCGCTGGGCTCAAACTCTTCCCCTGCACTGAGCTCAATCTCTCTCCATGCACTGGGCTCGATCTCTCTCCCAGCGCTGGGCTCAAACTCTCCCCCTGCGCTGGGCTCAATCTCTCCCCCTGCGCTGGGCTCAATCTCTCCCCCTGTGCTGGGCTCAATCTCTCCCCCTGTGCTGGGATCGATCTCTCCCCCTGCACAGGGCTCGATCTCCCTCCCTGCGCTGGGCTCGATCTCTCTCCCTGCGCTGGGCTCAATCTCTCCTCCTGCACTGGGCTCGATCTCTCTCCTTGCGCTGGGCTCAATCTCTCCTCCTGCACTGGGCTCGATCTCTCTCTCTGCGCTGGGCTCAATCTCTCTCCCTGCACTGGGCTTGATCTCCCTCCCTGCGCTGGGCACATGATCTCTCCCTGCGCTTGGCTCAATCTCTCCCCCTGCGCTGGGCTCAATCTCTCCCCCTGTGCTGGGCTCAATCTCTCCCCCTGTGCTGGGATCGATCTCTCCCCCTGCACAGGGCTCGATCTCCCTCCCTGCGCTGGGCTCGATCTCTCTCCCTGCGCTGGGCTCAATCTCTCCTCCTGCACTGGGCTCGATCTCTCTCCTTGCGCTGGGCTCAATCTCTCCTCCTGCACTGGGCTCGATCTCTCTCTCTGCGCTGGGCTCAATCTCTCTCCCTGCACTGGGCTTGATCTCCCTCCCTGCGCTGGGCACATGATCTCTCCCTGCGCTTGGCTCAATCTCTCCCCCTGTGCTGGGCTCAATCTCTCCCCTTGCGCTGGACTTGATCTCTCTCCCTGCGCTGGGCTCGATCTCTCTCCCTGCGCTGGGCTCAATCTCTCCCCCTGCGCTGGGCTCGATCTCTCCCCTTGCACTGGGCTTGATCTCTCTCCCTGCGCTGGGCTCGATCTCTCTCCCTGCGCTGGGCTCAATCTCTCCCCCTGCGCTGGGCTCGACCTCTCCCCTTGTGCTGGGCTTGATCTCTCCCCCTGCGCTGGGCTTGATCTCTCCGCCTGCGCTGTGCTTGATCTCTCCCCCTGTGCTGGGCACAATCTCTTCCCGTGCGCTGAGCTCAATCTCTCCCCCTGCACTGGGCTCCATCTCTCTCCCTGCACTGAGCCCGATCTCTCCCCCTACACTGAACCTGATCTCTCTTCCAGCGCTGGGCTCAATCGTTCTCTCTGCGCTGTGCCCGATCACTCCCCTTGCGCTGTGCTCGATCTCTCTCCCTGTGCTGGGCTTGATCTCTCCCCCTGCACTGGGCTTGATCTCTCTCCCTGTGCTGGGCTCGATCTCTCTCCCTGCGCTGGGCTTGATCTCTCTCCCTGCACTGGGCTCGATCTCTCTCCCTGCGCTGGGCTCGATCTCTCTCCCTGCACTCGGATCGATCTCTCTCCCTGCGTTGAGCCCAATCTCTCCCCTCGCGCTGGGCTCGATCTCTTCCCCTGCACTGGGCTTGATCTCTCTCCCTGCACTGGGCTTGATCTCTCTCCTTGCTTTGAGCCCAATCTCTCCCCTCGCGCTGGGCTCGATCTCTCCCCCTGCGCTGGGCTCGATCTCTCTCCCTGCGCTGGGCTCGATCTCTCCCCCTGCACTGGGCTCGATCTCTCCCCCTGCGCTGGGCTCGATCTCTCCCCCTGCGCTGGGCTCGATCTCTCTTCCTGCGCTGGGCTTGATCTCTCCACCTGCGCTGGGCTCGATCTCTCCCCCTGTGCTGGGCTCAATGTCTCCCCCTGCACTGGGCTCAATCTCTCCCCCTGCGCTGGTCTCGATCTCTCTCCCTGCGCTGGGCTCCATCTCTCTCCTTGCGCTGGGCTCGATCTCTCCCCCTGTGCTGGGCTCAATGTCTCCCCCTGCACTGGGCTCAATCTCTCCCCCTGCGCTGGTCTCGATCTCTCTCCCTGCGCTGGGCTCCATCTCTCTCCTTGCACTGGGCTCCATCTCTCTCCCTGCACTGAGCCCGATCTCTCCCCCTACACTGAACCTGATCTCTCTTCCTGTGCTGGGCTCAATCATTCTCCCTGCGCTGTGCCCGATCGCTCCCCCTGCGCTTGGCTCGATCTCTCTACCTGCGCTGGGCTTGATCTCTCCCCCGGTGTTGAGCCCAATCTCTCCCCTTGCGCTGGGCTTGACCTCTTCCCCCTGCACTGGGCTTGATCTCTACCCCTGCACTGGGCTCGATCTCTTCCCCCTGCACTGGGCTTGATCTCTCCCCCTGCACTGGGCTCGATTTCTTCCCCCTGCGCTGGGCTTGATCTCTCCCCCTGTGCTGGGCTCAATCTCTCCCCCTGCATTGTGTCCAATCTCTCCTCCTGCACTGGGCTCGATCTCTCTCCTCCTGCACTGGGCTCGATCTTTCACCCTGCGCTGGGCTCGATCTCTCCTCCTGCATTGTGCCCAATCTCTCCTCCTGCACTGGGCTCGATCTCTTTCCCCTGTGCTGGGCTCGATCTCTTACCCCTGCATTGGGCCCGATCTCTTCCCCCTGCGCTGGGCTCGATCTCTCCCTCTGCACTGGGCTCAATCCCTCCCCCTGCGCTGCACTGTGCTCAATCTCTCTCCCTGTGTTTTGTACTATCTCTCTCCCTGCGCTGGGCTCGATCTCTCCCCCGGTGGTGACTTTGATCTCTCCCCCTGTGCTGAGTTTGATCTCTCCCCCTGTGCTGAGTTTGATCTCTCCCCCTGTGCTGACTTTGATCTCTCTCCCTGTGCTGGCTTTGATCTCTCCTTGTGTGCTGAGTTTGATCTCTCCCCCTGTGCTGTTCAATCTCTCCCCCTGTGCTGACTTCGATCTCTCCCCCGTGCTAAGTTTGATCTCTCCGCTGGTGCTGACTTCGATCTCTCCCCCTGTGCTGACTTTGATTTCTCCCCCTGTGCTGACTTCGATCTCTCCCCTTGTGCTGACTTGTTCTCTCTCCCTGTGCTGGCTTTGATCTCTCTCTCTGTGCTGAGTTTAATCCTGCCCCCAGTGCTGGGCTCAATCACTCATCCCCGCATCTCAATGCTGCTGTCTCTTCGCCAACCACCATCCTCTCTCACCCATACTGTGCTCGAAACTACAAAATAGTGTTCTCTAAAATGTTCCTTAAAAGCACAGGCAACGGCTAAGATTGGGTTACAAATCAAGGTAATGTTCAACACAAGGTTGATTCTCAGGTGTCATACTGAGGAATTGACAATGCTTTTCAGAGGAGTTTTTGATGCCAGTGTTGGACTAGGGTGTACAAAGTTAAAAAATCACACAACACCAGGTCAAAGTCGAACAGGTTTATTTGGAAGCACTAGCTCCTTCATCAGGTGGTTGTGGAGTATAAGATTGTAAGACACAGAATGTATAGCAAAAGTTTACAGCGTACTGTAACTGAAATTATACATTGAAAAAAGACCTAAATTGTTTGTTAAGTCTCTCATCTTTTTGAATGACAATGTTGGCTTCGGTTCTTTCATATGTAAATCACAAACCTTTTTTAAAAGTTACATTCTCAAGTGAACTTTAACAATTGGTGTCATGTCGGCCCAGATAATGTATTGAAGGTCTGAGCTGCCCTGTGTGAGACTGTCTGTGCAACAATGGTCAGACTAATTCTAATCTAAAAATCGGATTTACAGAATCTTACATGGATTCGTGCAGTTTTTGAGCAAAGTAAAATGTGATTCTGCAAGTACAAATTCACCCCACAAACTTATATATATGTTCATATGTGAGTGTAAAGGGATAATAAGTCTGTCAAAGAGTGTGTGTTTGAGTGTAGGAGTGTATGTGTGAGCGCATGAGAGAGGCTCTGAATGAGTGTTTAGGACTGTAGGAGAGTGTGTGGATCTGTAGGTGTGTGTGTGTGTGCGTGTGTGCGTGTGTGTGTGTGTATACAGTGCAATGGGATCACCTGTAGTGTGACATGAACCCAAGCTCCCAGTTGAGGCCATCCCCATGGATACTGAACTTTGCTATCAGCCTCTGCTCAGCTACTTTTTGTTGATGCCTGTCCTGAAGTCTGCCTTGGAGGACAGTCACCCGAAGGTCCGAGGTCGAATGTCCCAGACCTCTGAAGTGTTCTCCGACTGGGAGGGAACACTCCTGTCTGTTGATTGTTGTGCAGTGTCCATTCATCCATTGCTGTAGACTCTGCTTGGTCTCACCAATGTACCATGCCTGCATCGCATGAGATAGGCAACGTTGGTTGAGTCACATGTGTACCTGCCACGTACATGGTGAGAGGTGTCCCCACATGTAATGGTGGTATCCGTGTCGACATTCTGACATGTCTTGCAGTGTTTACCATGACAAAGTTGTATGGTGCTGTCCTGAAAGCTGGGCAGTTTCCTTCGAACAATGTGTGAGGTTTCGTGGTTGTTTAAAGGCGAGAAGTGGAGGTGTGGGGAAGGTCCTGGTGAGGTGCCCATCCTCATTGATCATTTGTTGCAGGCTGCGACAACATGGAGTAGTTTTTCGGTTGCTGGAAAGTACTGGACAACAAAGAGTACCCTGTTGGTTGCAGCTTGTGTCTGTCTCCTGAGGAAGTCATTACAGTTTCTTATTGTGGCATGTTGGAACTGACAATCAATGAATTGAGCATCATATCCTGTTCTTATGAGGGCATCCTTGAGTACTTCCAGGTGCCCATCACGTTCTTCCTCATCTGAACAGATCCTGTATGTGTAGGGCTTGTCCATAGGGGATGGCTGTTTTAATATGTTTCGAGTGGAAGCTGGAGAAGTGTAGCATCGTGAGGCTATCGGTGAGTTTGCAGTAGAGTGAGGTGCTGAGGTGCCCATCCTTGATGGAGATGCATGTGTCCAAGATTGAGACAGATAGTAGAGAGTAGTCCATTGCGAGTTTAATGGTGGCATTAAACTCATTGATATCACTGTGCAGTTGTTTCAGTGACTCCTCGCCATTGGTCCAGAGGAAGAAAATGTCGTCAATGTACCTGGTGTATAGTGTTGGTTGGAGATAACGTTGCTACGGCAACAGGTGAATGGACACCACATAACAATCAACGGATAGGAGTGTTCCCTCCCAATCGGAGAACACTTCTGTGGTCTGGGTTATTCGACCGTGGACCTTCGGGTGACCATCCTCCATGGCTGGCTTTGGGACAGGCAACAATGAAAAGTGGCCAAGTAGAAGCTGATAGCCAAGTTCAGTATCCAGGGATGGCCTCAACTGGGACCTTGGGTTCATGTCACACTACAGGTGACCCCATTGCACCATACACACACACAGATGCACATGCACAGACAGATACTGACACAGACAGACACAGATGCACACACACACACTCTCCTACAGACCTGTACACTCATGCAGACCCTCTCTCATACACTCTCACACTCCCACATGCATCCTCTTTACAGACATATATCCCTTTACACTCACACTCACATTCATACATGCACTTTCACAGACATTCATAACCCCCGCCATAGCCCTCTCCCCCATCTACACACAAACACCTTCATGCACACATACACATATAAGTTTGTGGGGTGAATTTGTAGTTGCAGAATTACATGTTACTTTGCTCAAAAACTGTATGAATCCATGTAAGATTCTGTAAATCCATTTTTAAGATTAGAATCAGTCTGACCATTGTGGCACAGACAGCCTCACACAGGGCAGCTCAGACCTTAAATGCACTATCTGGGCCGACATGACACCAATTGTTAAAGTTCACTTGAGAATGTAACTTTTAAAGAAGTTTTGTGATTTACATATGAAAGAACCGAAGCCAACATGGTCATTCAAAAAGATGAGAGACTTAACAAACAATTCAGGTCTTTTTTCAATACATAATTTCAGTTACAGCACACTGTCAACTTTTTCTATAAATTCTGTGTCTTACAATCTTATACTCCACAGCCACCTGATGAAGGAGCAGTGCTCCAAAAGCTAGTGCTTCCAAATAAACCTGTTGGACTATGACCTGGTGTTGTGTGATCTTTAACTTTTCAGATGATACCTTTATCAGAGTCCCATCTGCTATCTCAGGTGGACATTAAAACTTCCAAAGAACTGCTCAGAATAACAGAACATTATGGCCTCTTTACTTTCCTTAATAACTCTTCTTTGATGTATTTAGGAGTTGCAACACTCTGCAGCTTTCTTTTCAGGGTCTCCATCAGTTGATCACTGGATACTTAATTATTTAAAAAGGCATTTTAAGGAAAATTACTGTGCTATTTAATAGTGTGTTAGAATACCCTAATCAATTTCTTAGTGAGTTAAATATTTTTTGACATGTTTTTTGTAAACAAGCAGCTATCCCTGCCTGTGTACCTAAGAGCACGAGCGTAATTCCAAATGCTGACCAAAATTATTATCAGGCATTGTTTTGACTGGCAGTGCCAGAAACTAATAGAAACAATGTGGAGCTCCAGCACTATGTTTTAAGCTATTGGCAAATGTCTTTTCAAAAGATTTAGTTGCATATTTTTAAAAATGTTCTTCTTCTTTATAAAATGACAAAGGAATAGTGTATGTCTACCTAGCTCTCATTTCTCCAGTCTTATCTGTGGATAAATTATAAACAAATACTTCTAAAAACACAATGGAGTGGAAATTGGCATAGATTGGGCCCATTTACTGCCTGTGACACTGACATCACACTGACCAATTTAATAATGGATGCCCTGCACTCTGTGTTCACATTGGGGCTACTGCTGAATTTACCAGATGTGTTTTCAGTTGTCCCTGTCAGCCACCTAAAACAGGCATCAGGCTCATTAAATACACAAGTAAGTGGCCGAGCATCTGTTCTAGGTTGCTTGCCAAAATTGGCTGCTGATGAGCAGAACAGGAACTGTACCTGTTCTTTTCCAAACTCATTTTTAAAAAAAAATTCTTCTGCAGCCACTGTGGGTTCCCATTAAGTGTAAGTTTATACTGTTTTTTCAGAAAAGAAAAACAGAAACTGGGGAGCCAGGAATGTAAGTGAACTCCCCCAAGAGATAGAGTTGGTGCAGTATTTGGATGTAGTATGTCCAAACTCCCTCCCACTTCTCGGAATTCCAATAACCCACTCATGAAGCAAACAGCCAAATATTTATTTTTCCAAAAACAGCGGAGCGACTGGTGTTGGCAATTCATCCAAATAATTCTAATGATGCCACAGAATGAATTCCTGGTTTGCTTGTGCCTCCCGACTAAGGGTTTGCTGCTGATTACAGGCTATAACCGACTTCTAACCAAATAGGTAAGACAAAGTGCAAATAGGTAAGACAAAGACAGGTACTTCTAGAAATAAATTCATGGTCAGTGCATTGGGATAATTTTATGATATGATATTTGAAAAATGGGGTCAACTCACCTCAATAAATATTAATCCAAATATTAATATTTGGAAATATTAAATATTAAAATATTAAAATTAAATATTAATCCAAAAAGTCTGATGTATATAATAGATGTACACTGTCTTGTTTTGAGATATATAGCCTTATTGTTTTCGCATGTATTTCCCCATATTAGGAGAAAATGAGGACTGCAGATGCTGGAGACCAGAGTTGAAAAGTGTGGTGCGCGAAAAGCGTAGCAGGCCAGGCTGCATCCGAGGAGCAGGAGAATCGACGTTTTGGGCATAAGCCCTTCTACAGGAAGAAGGGCTTATGCCCAAAACGTCGATTCTCCTGCTCCTCGGATGCTGCCTGGCCTGCTGCGCTTTCCCCATATTATCCAATACCCTTAAACCTTGAACAAGCCATTTAGTGCATACCCGATAACCAACTAGGAGAAATTACCAAAAGCTAACAGAAATAAACATGCGCTATAGAAAATGAAATGTCTCCAATTTTCCATATGGGGTGTTACTGAGAACATTCTATTAACATGTGCTGTAGAAAATAAAAGAACCCCAATATTCCATGTAGTGGTAACTGAGAGCATTCTATTAAATGCTTTCTTGTAACAGAGAAATGTTTCTCTTGATTTTTCTTACAAATAAATATTGAGAAACCATTGTCTTCAATCCAAATATAAATTATGATCTCTAGTCACCAACTCTAACTCTTTCTCTGCAACTGTTTGAAGTTGAGGTAAGCAGTTTAAAACCTTCAAATCATCTTTTGAGATGAGATTCTGATCATACAATACTAAGCAGGCCAACTCCCCACTCATAGAATCCCTACAGTGTGGAAACTGGCCCTTTGGCCCAGCAAGTCCACACTGACCCTCTGAAGAGTATCCCACCCAACCTATTCCCCTACCATATTACTCTACATTGACCCCTGACTAATGCACCTAACCTACACATCCCTGAACACTATGGGCAATTTAGTATGGCCAATTCACCTAACCTGCACATCTTTGGATTGTGGGAGGAAACCAGAGCACCTGGAGAATGTGCAAACTCCACACAGTCATTCATCCAAGGCCAGATTCGAACCGGGGTGCCTGGTGCTGTGAGGCTGCAGGGCTAACCACTGAGCCACCGTGCCTCCCACGTTCATGACAGCACCTTATTTAGTCCCTGTTTTAGTTCATATGCTGTTATAAAACATTTTTCTTATCTCTAGACTTGACTATTCCAATCCACCCTTGGTGGTTTCTAACATTGCACCCTCTGTAAACTTGAGGTCATCCAAACCTTTGCTGCCCAAGCCCTGACTAGCACAGAGTCCTTTTCACCTATTAACTATCATTAGCTCCTTTAAGGACTTTTAAATTTAAAATTCTAATCATCATTTTAAATTCCTCCCCATTCTCAGCATATCCTTCTCCCTCCCCCATACCGAAACCTTATAGTTTCCTCTAGCCATGTAAACCTCTGTTATATCTGCCCTCCTCTGATCTGGATCTCTTGAATACCCTGATTTATTTTTTCCATGAATATCAAATGCCAAGATTTCAGCTCTAGAATTTACTTCTTAAAACTCCCCATCTCTTTACCTTTATTTCCTCCTTTAAGATACTCCACAGAACTTAACAATTTGATCAGGTTTTTGGTCATCTGCCCTAACATCTCTGTATTAGTTTTTGTTTGCTAAGTGTTATCTGAGGGTGTTTTACTATGTTTTTGTGTGGTTTTAAGGCCAATTTGAGACTTTGGGATCAATGCAGAATGGTTGAGGACAATGCAAAGTCAAGAATTGTCTTTCAGCTTAGGTTTCTGTAGTGTTAACATACATTTAATGCATGTTAACATTAAATGTAAGTATAGATGGTTATCTGAGAGATACCAGGCTCACTGATCATAGTTAAGAAACTGTAATCTACATGTACTTCTCTCTTCATTCTAAATTAGCTCCGCCCCCCACTGTGTTATTTGTGCCCTCTGTAAAGTAGCTCTATGACATCACAAGGTTACTCCATGACCCGAAAGCCCTTATATCGCATAAATGCAAGTTTTTTTATTGATTGTATTCTTGAAAGCTGAACTTCCTGTTACTGTTCTTGTGCTTTATGCTAATGCATAACAAAAATGGGAATCACTAATTCTATTACAGACACTAGAAATTCAGAATTGTAGCTGGTTGTCGATGCAATTAGCTCATTTACTAGAATGATGTTGAACACCCTGGTCAGATACTGAGAGTTATGGAATATATCAAAACTGTCTGTTTTGATAGGCTACCATTTAACATTCATTGATATGGCCACCACAACTTCATCATTGTTTAAAATCTATGGTCTTCTCCAAAACAAAGGCAGTTATTAGAACTGTGATCCACCGTGAAGGCAATTTAGCACATCACTCTCCAGAACAGTTGTTCCATTATCTCCTTTCCTAATGTGGATGCTGAAGTAACATGATGCATTGTACCTCAGTTATTCCATTTTGAAATAAATACTCATCTCAAATGGACATTTCAAACAGTTTTTAAAAAAACTTCTTTTTGTGTCAATAATTTGGCATTCCAGCAAGTTAACCAGTAGGAAGTGACACTATGCACAACAAGAAGAATGCTTAATAGCATTCACATCACATTTCTCTGCCTGCGATATTGGAGGAAGCATAAACTACAAAGACTTTAAATTCAACAGATTCATTCCTGCAGTAAAACAACAGATGGGAGAAATACTGGGAAGAATATTACCAAAACCACCCCCTACTTTCCCTCCTGATGAGGCTGGAATGAGGCGAGGGAACAGAAAATAAAATTAAATCAGATCAGCACTCTGACCAGGGGCTAGGCTTTACGCTACCTTGCTGGTCTGGTTTAAGGTGGTGGCACATACAATGCACCCAACTGATGGCTATTTACATGTCTTAACCCCCTTTCCCCGGCTATTTTACCAGTGGGGTTGAGGGCAGCTAGTCTGGATGCTGTGCAGGTTAGTGTTGGTAGAGAAGACAGATCTGCTTACGGGGTCGGCAAAGTCCAATCGAAGGCACCCCCCTGAAAGGTTCATATCCCCTTTGACACATCTCCATCACGCCCCTCACATACCCTGGACTTGCCTTCAGCCTGGTCTCCAAAAGCCACTTCTTTGGCTGTGTCTCAGATTGGCAGGACCTAGTGAGGAGTGAGAGGAAAAGCAAGATCTCAGTGGCAAGAGGGTAAAAGGAAAAGGATGACTATTGGTGGGGTGTTCACTACCAGTCCTACTGACACCAACCTGCACAGTGAAGCTGCTAAGCTTCAAACATGGCATGGGGAGAATTGCTGTGGGGCATAAGGCTCCTAAATGACTTCAATAGGCCAAAGGCTGATTGCTTAAAACCTTGAATGTCCCACAAAGATTTTGCCAGTGTGATGTTATTGTTATTTTGGTATGACCTTTCTAAAGTGAGAATGGTTCACAGTTTTAGCTGTATAGAAAATCAAACATTTTTTTGGAAGTTCAAAAGATCATTTTGAACAATGAAATCAAAACAGCATTGACATGCAGTCAGGTGATTTTAGCTCCATGGCCAGTAAGATATTTCAGAAGATAATTGTGAGGGCATTTTCTGACTTGTGGTTTACGACCTAGAATGACATGGTCTCATGTAGAGTAAAGGAGTTAATAATAGTAGAGGTGCTTTTAGTAGAAGTCTCCAGGCCATCAAGGCAGGGGAGAAATCCTTGGAAGCTTAAAAGGTAATGGGAAGACAATTCCAAGAGCAATCCATATTGAAAGGCAGCAAGACCAGGATAATAATCAGGGTTGGTCTGACAAGTGGCAAATATAATTTATATCACACAAGTATCAGTCAATTACTATCTCCAGTAAGATGGAATGTAACCATTACCCTTGAGATTCAATGGCATCACCATCACTGCATTTCCCCAAATTAACATTCAGGGGTTTCCTTTAACCAGAAACTGGACTGGATTCAGCATGTGAATGCAATGGCGACAAGAACAGATCAGAGGTTAGAAAAACTTCAACAAGTAATTCGCCTCCTGATAGATTTATTGAAGAGGTTCACCAAGGATCCTTCAACAGAACCTTCCAAACCGATGACTGCTATGATCTAGTCCAAAAATGCCAGCAGATACATCAGAACACCACCATGTGCAAATTCTTTTGCAAGCCATTCACCACCCTGACTTAGAAACATTTCTCCATTCCTTCAGTGTCACTGTAGACCTCCCACAAGCTATTCCTGGAACAATTTGTCACTCAGTGGATATTTGACAAAAGGCCGGTATCCCATGGTGCATGTACTAACACTGACATTTAGAAACTGCCCTGGTCAGTGATGGGCACAGTACCAAGATATCAGAGAAGGTTAAGCTGTTGCTGTGATTCTCTGTTGGGAACTTGGAAGTCCTGGTGGACGGGTGATACAGTGACATCTGATTTACGACCTGGCAGCCTGGGTTTGAGGTTACCATCCAGATCAGTGCAAACAAATGATCAACAGTGCCGCCAGAAGGTCAATGACTTTCTCTGCTGTGCCAGATAAGTGCCACACTCTTCTTTCTGCTACCTCACACTCACACTATCTCTGCCACTGTGCCAACCTCTTACCAAGGCTCATGCTCTGCCATACTCACTATTGACTCAATATCTTTCCTCACTAATACTTACTTCCCTAACCACAGCAAATATCCCACACCACTAACCCTGCATGGCCATCTTTCCTACTCACTTCCTTGGAATAGCTCGCCATTTTTTGTCCCAGGAACTGTGATGCCACCTACTTTCAGTCCACTCAATCCTCTCCTTTCTCTCTTTTCTGGAGAAAGCAGCTGACAATAAGCCAGAAAGGCTCCAGAGAGGTGGTGAGGTTCCCAGATATTAGACTGCTCAGCCCTACATCCTGGGCCTCTCAAGCGAAGGTTCCTACTCCATCTCCTGAGGGAATGCAGAGCCACCTGTATCCCACTGTAACTCCCACAATACATTGCCATTAGGGGTATTCACTGCACACTATTTCTAACCATTGGCCTCTCTCTTTTCATCTTACATCTTTACCAGCGGAATGTCCACCACCTGCTGTGGAGAAACAGCCACTCCATGCGAAACTACCTCCTTGAGCTTTGAGGATGACGGTCCCGAGGCCTCAGAGGAAGCATCGAGAAGGCTACCTCTGCACCCCTACCAGCTCAGATATGGACAACCTACTAGAACATAGAACGTAGAAAAGTACAGCACAGAACAGGCCCTTCGGCCTATGATGTTGTGCAGAGGATTAATCTTAATGTAAAATAAAATAACCTTAACTACACACCCCTCAATTCACTGCTGTCCATGTGCATGTCCAGTAGTCGCTTAAATGTCCCTAATGACTCTGCTTTCACCACCGCTGCTGGCAACACATGCCATGCATTCACAACTCTCTGCGTAAAGAACCTAGCTCTGACATCTCCTCTATACCTTCCTCCTAATATCTTAAAACTATGACACCTCATCCCAGTCAATCCTGCCCTGGGGAAAGGTCTCTGGCTATTGACTCTATCCTTGCCTCTCATTACCTTGTATACTTCGATCAGGTCACCTCTTCCTCCTTCTCTCCAGAGAGAAAAGTCCGAGCTTAGTCAACCTCTCTCCATAAGACAAGTCCTCCAGTCCAGGCAGCATCCTGGTAAACCTTCTTTGCAGCCTCTCCAAAGCTTCTGTATCTTTCCTATAGCAGGCCAACCAGAACTGGACACAGTATTCCAAGTGTGGTCTCACCAGGGACTTGTAGAGCTGTAGCAAAACCTCGCAGCTCACCTGATCCCCTGTTAATGAAAACCAAAATACCATATGCTTTCTTACAACTCTATTCACCTTGGTGGCAATTTTGAGGGATCTGTGTTCTTGAACACCAAGATCCCTCTGTTCCCCCACACTGCCAAGAATCCTGTCTTTAATCCTATATTCAGTATTCAAGTTCGACCTTCCATCACTTTGCATTTAACCAGGTTGAACTCCAACTGCCATTTCTTAGCCCAGCTCTGCATCCTGTTTACGTCACGCTGCAGCCTGCAATAGCCCTCAATTCTATCAATGGCACCTCCAACCTTTGTGTCATCTGCAAATTTACTAACCCACCCCTCAATCTCCTAATCCAAGTAATTTATAAAAACTACAAAGAGCAGAGGCCCAAGAACAGAGCCCTGCAGGACACCACTCAATACTGACCTCCAGGCAGAATACTTTCCATCTACAACCACTCTCTGCTTTCTGTCAGCCAACCAATTCTGAATCCAGATAGCCAAATCTCCCTGTATCCCATACCTCCTGAGTTTATGAATGAACCAATGAACCAATGAATGAGGGAACCTTATCAAATGCCTTGTTGAAGTCCATATACACCACATCTACTGGTCGAACTTCATCGACCTGTCTTGTCACCTCCTCGAAGAACTCAATAAGATTAGTTAGGCAAGACCTGCCCCTCATAAAGCCATGCTGACTGCCTTTAATCACACTATGCTTTTCCAAATAGTCATAAATCCTATCCCTCAGAATTCTTTCCAAAACCTTGCTGACCACAGACTTAAGACTGATTGGTCTGTAATTGCCAGGGCTTTCCCTATTACCTTTCTTTTCAAGAAATCTGCAGCTCCAGTGTATGTGGGTGAAGCCCTAAATTGTAGACACCACTGGGTCTTGTCCTGCCTAGGGCAGAGCAGGTGCCTGGTCTCTGGCAGGCTTCCGGCTGCCAATGATTCTTGCTGGCATTGAGGTGCTCACCAGATTGTGCCCCCACACTGTCTATGTCTACAGTTCCCATCATTTCCCTATTACCTTTCTTGAGCACCTCAATGCAAACAAGAATCATTGGCAGCCGGAAGCCTGCCAGAGACCAGGCACCTGCTCTGCCCTAGGCAGGAGAAGACCCTGTGGTGTCTACAATTTAGGGCTTCACCCACATACACTGGAGCTGCAGATGGTATGTGGGATGCTATGGATGTCACTGTCTAGAAGCTGTGAGGGTGTAACCATGCTATGAGAATCCAGCTGCTCCCTGCATCTGGTTGCCTCCATCAGCAGGTTGGCAGCTACTATAGAGATCCAGGTCCAGTACTCTCAGGGTCTGACGGGGAGGTGCATAGATTTTCACCGGGAACCTTGGCACACACTCCAGGCGACCCCTCCACGCAAGGAGACAGAATGGTGAGAGCAGACAGTGACATTGGACTGTAAATGAAGTATAAATTTGGTTGTTTTTGTACTACATCTGTTTGTTTGAATTTATGTATTCCCGAATGTCACTGTGTACTTCATCATGTCCGTACAGAATGTACCATGCTCATTCCATTGGATGAACCCCACCTCTGATTTCCATTCTTGATGTCATCATTTGGAGATGCCGGTGTTGGACTGGGGTGTACAAAGCTAAAAATCCCACAACACCAGGTTATAGTCCAACAGGTTTAATTGGAAGCTCTAGCTTTCGAAGGGCCGCTCCTTCGTCAGGTGGTTGATGTCTACCTTGTTTGATGAATTTGCTAAGACAGAATATTAATGAAACAAGTTGTGGCATTAAGAAAGTATTAACCAAGCTATAATTCTCCCTTGATTGGCAACTTGCCACTGCCCAAACAGAAACGTATCTCTCCTCTCAATAAATATACAGATATTGCAACAGGTTGCTCCCAATGGCAAGGTCGGATTTCGTGTGCAATCCAATCTCAAATCTCGTCATAACCACATTGCTAAGGCCCTCATAGGATTTCACCCACGGTCAATCCATACAGGTTTCCTGTGTTAGTAATACCATATATTTTGGGCATGATGTGGAGGAGCCAGTTGTGAACTGGGGTGTACCAAGTTAAAAATCACACAACACTAGATTATAGTCCAACAGGTTTATTTAGAAGTACTAGCTTTCGAAGTGCTGCTCCTTTTTCAGGTAGCTGTGGAGCAAGACCATAAGACACAGAATTTATAGCAAAAGATTACAGTGACATGCAACTGCAATGATATATTTGGGGTCATAACAAGAGAGTCTTTACAAAACTACAACAGTGTCATGCCACCAGTGAAGGAAACAGAAGTATTTGTGGATTCCAGGGTACTGCATTAAGTCATCACTGCATTAATTGTCCTACTTTGAACATGGAGAAAAGACATTTTGAGTGGCCCTTGGTTACAACAGGATAGGGGATATTACATTTGTGCTTTTGTCATTCCAAACGCATTTTGGCTGTAAATTAAATGAAAAATAATGAAACATAAAATTTAATATGTAAAGCAAAGAAGCCATGTTCCTGTTGTAGCAAAGAATTGTTATTATTAATAATCTTTTCTGGTTTTCAGCAGAGGAAGGAAGGTTCGTGCTTTAAATATATGTACGTGACTGTAGCCCATGATCCAGCTGGCTATGGTCTCGTGCCAACTCTTGTTTGTCTCCAGCCTGTACATTTATAAAATAGCCAGCATGTGTAAGTCTCCTGCCTAGCCTGGAAATGTGAATCTAATTATGAAACCTGAGTCGTGTGCCAAATCTCCCACATGTTTCAGCACCTGTATAGCTCGTGCCTTTGTGTAGACAAAGTCTTTTGCCAAAGTACTCAGTGCACTTTTCTGGGAGTTATTTTCCTTTTAACATTCAGGTTCAATTACATTTTTGATTTTGTTTGGAAAAGTGAGTTATATGTTTCCCCTATAAGAATATGTAACAATGCTACCCATTCTCAATGTAATCTTATTTTTCCATAATGCACATTCTCTTTTCTGGAGGACATCAATCTGGAAATTAGTTCCATGTAACTTCACTCCTGATGGTAATTGGCAATTACACATGGGTCTTCCCAGGAGCATGTTTCAAAAGTTTTGTTGTATTCTCAAAAAACTGTTTGTATATAATGAATCTCCTGTAATTACCTTATATACAGTGTATTTTTCAAACAATGTGACATGCACAGGTAGGGGGAAAGGACTGTTCATGATCTTTCAAAAGGAAATTATGAAAACAATGGCAATAATATACTACAGATGTTCACTGAGTTTGTTGAATATCTCACTCAGTAGTAAGAATTAAATCATACAAGCAGCGAACGCCACTCTTGAGAATTGAAATCAATACTGGTGTGCACTCACAACCAATAGTGATTTTGTTGGTGAGAAAATCGTTGACCTTTATGCTGCCGTGGCAATGTTGTTCAAATGTCACTGTCGTCCGAACATTAAACTCACCGCCATAATGTTGGTTGATGGTACGACCTGTGACTGTCACTGGGGTGTTATCTGATCTTCTGTTGGTAGCAAGCTCACCTCTGAGTCAGAAGGTCATAAATTCAATTCCCACTCCAGGGACTGAAGGTCAAAAAATCTCAATTGATGATCCAGTGTAGTACTGAGAGTATATGCCATTGTTGGATGAGCTGTTAAACCGAGGTCACATCTGCCATGTCAAATCGATGCAAAAGTTTGCATGTCAGTATTAAAGAGCAAAAGAGAAATTAAGTTGTTCCCAGAATCTTGGTCAATATTTATCCATTAGTAGAACAAAGGGTGGAATTTTCCTGTCAATAGTGTGGCATGAGTAATGGCAAGAAGGACAGGAAAATATGGTTAAAATGAAATATCAAATTTCAAATGTCAAGAAAGGTTTTCTTGATTTCTTGGTGACTTCAGAATCTCTCTATTGAGTGGTGACTACCATATTTTCACTCATTGGAATCACACTCAACCCTTAATCATCTGATTGACACGCCGCTTCCAATTCTCTTCTTCCCTGAGACTTAAATTCTGAACACGTAGTTGATCAAATATTGAAAAGTTAAAAAGTCACTTCTCTTCCTTCTAAATTCTCATGAGTACAAGCCCAAGTTATTCAACCTCTCTTCACAGGACAGTTCTTCCGTAATCGCAATTGACCTAGTACACGTTCTTTGGACTGCAGTGCCAATACATCTTAGCTTAGATAAGGGGCCCAAAAGCAGACCTGTAATACCTGCTTAGTGCCTTGCATAATTTCAGCATACCTTCCTATTTTCATACACCATCTTCATAGCAATAAAGACCATGAGTTAATTTTCCTTTACTATTGTCCATTGAATTTGTATGCTCAATATTTGTGATTCATGCTCAAGAACTCTCAAATATCCCTGTCTCATACATTTGCGCAATCTTTCCCAATTTAAATAATACTCAACTCTTCTATTGTTCCTTCTAAAGTGATCAACTTCACATTTTCTCATACTATATTCCATCTCTTCCATTTTTTGTGAATTAACTTAAGCTGACTATATCCCTCTGTAGACTTCTTGTCACCACTTGACTTTCCACCCATTTTTGTGTCATGAGCAAACTTGGAGTTGGTACATTCACTTCTGTTGTCCAAATCATTAATGTATATTGTAAATAATTGTGTCCCAACATTGATCCCTGTGGCACTAGTTACAACTTGCCATCCTGAAAATGCCTGCTTTATCATACTTTTTGTCTTCTATTTGTTAGGCAATTTTCTATCAATGTTGATATACTTAATCTGACAGAATGGGCAAATCTTATTAAATCATTTATCTTATTAAATACGTAGTACCTGACCAAATGCCTTTGGAAATCCAAATATATTACTTTTATTAGTTATTCTTTGTCTATAATGTTTATGACCTCCTTCAAGAACCAAAATAAGTTCATCAGGCTTGATTTCTTCTCCATGAAGCCATGCTGACTCTGCTTGATCATATTTTGTGTTTCTAAATGCCTTGATTGCTGACTTTAACATTTCCACAACAACAGATGTGAAGCTAACTGGCTGATAGGTAACTGTTTTTTGTCTCCTTCACTTTTTGTATAAGGGTGTTACATTGACATTGTATGCAAATTGACATCTGCACATCACCAGCCTCAATACACCATCATGTCTGCCCTTGGACCAAATCAGCCTAGACTTCAGCAACTGATGTCGAAACTCAGGAAATTCTAGAACAGGTAAGCTTCTGCCATATTGTTATGTGTACAAGGACATTCAGCAATGATGCTTTTGCATTCATATGGAGACTTGCAGCCTATGGCCCTTAGCTTAACAATCACTCACTTTTGTGCTTACTTTCAGGCTGCTAGCTTCTGTGTGGCACACATTGCTTCCTTAATGATCATGGTTTTTAGTGCTCAGGAACAGACTGCGCACCTCTGTGGCTTGCGACTTTTTAGCTCAGGGGAAGAAGCATGCAAGGTAACTGGTGCTGAGACATGACCTGTCAATCTCTCAGTCTGCTGGGATAATGGCATGGCACCAGTTTACGTTAATGTCAGAGCTAAAGCATACGTCAGCAGTTTAACACAAACGTCCTGGAACCTTCAACATTAGTATCCTAACCTATGTTGTCCTGCAGCTGTATCTCTATTATGGCTATCAGATGGTACTTACTTATTTGAATAAGTGTGATCGGTTTAGCTGTTTATTTTTTAATACGACATACGTTCACAGAGCCTTTAGTTTTGTCATTTTGTAGCCTAATCTGTTGAGTTACTCTTTCATGTGTATTCTCAATCCCTTCCTGTTATAATCTGTTTCCAACATTTTATAAAAATAATTTTCACTCTTACCTTCTCCCTTATGGGTGGTCTACTAAATCTTCCTAAGTTTTAGGCCTTGACCCCCAATTTCACTGAAAGCCCTCTCTATTTCCCTGCTTATGCAGCTTGCTAGAGCACTGGGCCTAGCATGGTTCAGGTGTAGACCATCCCAATGGGACAGATTTCACATTCCCCAGTGCCCTACAAACAAAAACCCACTGCTCCAATACCAGTGTTTGGGCCGTGCATTCTATTGAATACTTCTATAATCTTTTTCACCCTATGTCAATTTGTTCATGGTTTGGGTAATAATTGAGAGTTATTACCTTTGAGGTCTGCTTTTTAATTGGTGACTAGCTCCTCATTTTGTCCATGCAGAATCTTTTTTCCTTGTACTACCTGTGTCACTGCTATGTACATAGATCATGAATGACTGAAATCTCACCTTCTCACTGTATATTCCTGTCAAGCCCTGACCTGATGTCCCAAACTCTGGTACTAAACAGGCAACAAATTTTCTGGGCTCTCATGCTTTGCTGGAAAGGACAGTGTCAATCTCCCTCACTATACTTTCCTGTGTTATCACTACATTCATTTTCCTTCCCACACTTGAATGGCTTTCTGCATCACAGTATCATAATCAGATGGCTCATGAACCCTGCAGCCCTCAGTATCACAAGCTGAAATTACTTCATGCTTGTTGGACCATTGCAAAAGCTGCAGCTCCTCCACCTCCTGCGTTCCTATAGCTTCCCAACTTTACAATCACAGCTTCCTGTCGCTGACCACTAATCAAATCAGAAGGCTCTGTCCTTAGGAGTGTAATCACCTCCAGCAACGTTCCTTCTCTTTGAAGCAACACAATGCCTGCAGTTCAATCTCCCACTCAATCTCTGAACTGGAGTTCCTCCAATCCTGAACATTTCTTGCAGGAATATTTGTCCTGGATTCCACTGTCATCCTGCAGTTACACACATCATTGCCCCAGCCATCTTCAATTATCTTAATCAGTCTATTTTATGAATTAATTTATGATTAATAAACCCTACTACTCCTATTAAGATTTATTACTACTGATGCATTTACTAATACCAATGAAACCTTGTAATTACTAATAAATGTCCTGAGCTTTAAAAGATTAGATAAGTGCACAAAATATTCACCAATCAATCACTTATCAATTTTCCTACAAATTCCCCTCACATTTTTATATAATTAGGGTGGTAGATGTTTAGTGTGGGGGTGGATAAGTTGTAAGTGGGTGAGGTGGCATTTGGGTGATTTAACAGATCCATGAGTTGATAGATGAGTATGGTGTCAGGTGGGTAAGGTGGCAGTTAGTTTGGTTACCAGATGATTTAGTTGGTGGGTGAGTAGGATAATAATCGACTGAGTTGATAGGTGAGTCAGGTGGCAGGTGGGTGGTGCTGTAGGTGGGTGAGGTGCTAGGTGGACAGTGTGGTAGGAAGGTGAGGTGATAGTTAGAATGGTAGGTAGTGTGATACATGGTTGAATTGGCAGGTAAACAGGGTGGCAGGTGAGTAATTTGGTTGGTGGGTATGGTGGAATGTGGCTGAGGAGGTGGATGGCAAGTGGATGGGATGGCAGTCACAGGAGATGGTTGTTGTATCTGGGACGTTGTAGTTTTGAGGTTAGGAGACTAGTCTCTGATAGTACAATTGTTGGTTCAGGGAATTAATGAGATGTGAGGGGTGGTTAGGGTTGGTATAGGGGAGAATTAAGGCATTTGGAGTAGTTGGGGAATGTTGGGAGACAGGTGTCACTGAAGTCAGTGTTAATCTGATGTTCAGCAGATCAGGTGGATACCTTAAAAGCATTTGATAGCACATGTTAGTAAGTAACTGAGGCAAGGGTTATGGGGTACAGACATGAAAACGGAGCTATGATCACAAATGGACCAAACATATGACCCACCCTACCTCCTCACACATGTGTTACCATACCTACCTGGCACTCTATTACCTCACATTTTGTTATTCAGTCATCTGCTTGCATGCCACCCTTCACCCTCACCTACTCAGCTGGTTAGCACTTATTCAACCAATTGGAAACTTATCCCGTCACACATCTGCCACCATACTCTCTCACTGTCTTGCCACTTAACCCCCTCACTCATTTGCTATGCTAGTCCCTTGCTCATCTGATACCCAACCCTGTCACGCAGCTACTAATCTCTATCATCACTGACTAACCTGCCTCCCTACTCTCTCACCCACTTACCCTCACATTACCTCTCTCAGTTTTGGTGGGGGCGGGGACTTTAACTTCTTTAACCATTTTGCTTACTCAAACACAGCAGCTATTGTCATCAAAAGGAAATACATCCTATCGAAAAGATAGGCAGGTGGACAGAGGGGATGGGGCTGCTTTATTAGTAAGAAATGAAATTTAATCAATATTAGGAAATGAAGTAGGGTCAGATGGTATAGAATCTGTGTGGGTAGAATTGAGGAACCGTGAAGGTAAAACAACCGTATTTGACGTGATGTATAGACCTCCAAACAGTAGTCAGGAACTGGGGCAAAAGATATACCAGGAGATAGAAAGAATGTGTAAGAAAGGCAACGTTACAGTGATCATGGAGGATTTCAATATGTTAATAGACTAGGAGAAAATCAGGTTTGTGGTGGATTGTAAGAAAAGGAATTTGTCTAATGTCTACTTGTGGTGGAGTCCTCTAGGGAACAGGCAATATTGGATTTAGTGTTGTTCAATGAGGCAGACTTGATAAGGAAGTTTAAGATGAAAATACCCTTAAGAGGCAGTGCTCACCATGAAATAAAAGCAAATGCAGAGGCATGAGACAGGAACTGGGTAGAATTGACTGGGAGAGGAGCCTAGCAAGATAGACAGTGGAACAGCAATGGCAGGAGTTTCTGGGAGTAATTCAGGCGACACAGCAAAACTTCATCCCTCGGGAAAAGGAGCATGGTACAGGGAGGGTGAGGCAACCATGGCTGACTAAGGAAGTAAGGGATAGCGTAAAAGCAAAAGAAAAAGCATATAATGTGGCAAAGGGCAGTGGGAAATCAGACAACTGGGAAGCTTACAAAGATTAACAGAGGGCAACAAAAAGGTTTAGGAACTGAATAATTACTTTGCGTCAATCTTCACAATGGAGGACATGAGTAGTATCCCAAAAATTCAAGAGACCAAGGAGGCAGAGCTGAGTATGGTAACCATCACCAAGGAGAAGCTGCGAGAAAAACTGAAAGGGCTGAAAGTAGATAAATTCCAGGACCAGATGGACTACACCTCAGAGATCTAAGGGAGATAGTGGTGTTAGTGGTGATCTTTCAGGAATTGCTAGAATCAGGGAGGACTGGAAAATTGCTATTGTAACACCCTTATTTAAAAAGGGCATAAGGTGAAAGACAGAAAATTACAGGCTGATTAGCCTAACCTCAATTGTGGGTAAGATTTTGGAGTCCATTGTGAAGAATACGATTTCTGAATGCTTGGAAATATTAGGTAAAATAAGGCAAAGTCAGCATGGTTTAATCAAGGAGAGGTCATGTCTGACAAATCTGCTCAAATTCTTTGAGCAGGTAATGAACAGATTAGACCAAGGAGAGCCAAGGGATGTTATCTACCTGGACTTCAAGAAGGCCTTTGATCAGGTGCTGCACAGAAGGCTACTGAGTAAGATAAAGGCCCATGGTGTTCGAGGTAAAGTGCGAGCATGGATAGAAATGGCTGTCTGGCAGAAAGCAGAGAGTGAGAATAAAAGTATTCTTCTCAGGATGGCAGCTGGTAACAAGTGATGTTCTACAAGGGTCAGTGTTGGGACCACAACTTTTCACTTGATACATTAACGATCTAGATGAAGGAACTGAGGGCCTTCTGGCTAAGCTTGCAGACAAATACAAAGATAGATAGAGGGACAGATAGTATTGAGGTGGGGAGGTTGTAGAAGGATTTGGACAGGTTAGGAGAGTGGGTAAAGAAATGGCAGATGGAGTACAACATAGGAAAGTGTGAGGTCATGCACCTTGGTAGGAAAAATAGAAGCATGGACTGTTTTCAAAATGAGGAGAAAATTCAGAAATCTGAAGTGTAAAAGACTTGGGAGATCTAGTCCAGGACTCTCTCAAGGTAAACTTGCAGGTTGAGCCAGTAGTTAGGAAAGTAAATGCAATGATGGCATTTATTTTGAGAGGACTTGAATATAAAAGCAGGAACATACTTCTCAGGCTCTATAAGGCTCTGGTCAGACCTTGTGTGCAGTTCTGGGCCCCATACCTCAGGAAGGATGTATTGGCCCTGGAGCAGGTTCAGAGCAGGTTCACGATTGTAGGAATGAAAAGCTTAATATATGAGGAAGGTTTGAGGACTCTGAGACTATACTTGATGGAATTCAGAAGGATGAGAGAGGTATCTAGTTGAAACATACAGAATACTGAATGACCTGGACAGAGTAGATGTTGGGAAGGTGTTTCCATTGGTAGGAGAGACTAGGACCTTACGGCACAGCCTTAGAGTAAAGGGAAGAGCGGAGATAAGGAGAAACTTCTTCAGCCAGAGAGTGATACATATTTGGAATTCATTACCACAGAAGGCTGTGGAGGCCAGGTCATTGAGTGTACTTAAGGTAGTGATAAATAGGTTCTTGACTGTCAAGGGCATCAAGGATTATGGGGAGAGAGTGGACCAGACTCAACGGGCTGAAAGGCCTCATTACTGCACTCATGCTTTATGGTCTGAAAAGGCACTTGTCTTGGTCTCCAACAGTGATCCAACAGCCTCCAGCTGGTCCCCTGATTTTCAGGAGACATGGTCAGAGGTCTGGCAGCAAAAATAGCTCAGGTAGGTAGGAAATTTTTAAAAGGATTGCCATTTGGTGGATTTGTTCTAACAATAATCTGAAGATCTGGGACAATCTGGTTATGATTTCCTAAATCTACCAGATGAAGTCAAGCTGTTGCCTTATGATCAGCTCTCATTTTTTAATTCCTTTACCTTTTATCTAACCCTCTTTCTCTTGTCTCATTCTCGTATAGTTTCTTATTACTGAAATCCCTCAGAAGTTCAATAATTTAATTGAACCTCTGCCAAATATTGTAATACAGCTGTGTTGGGACTCAGTCTTCCCACTGCATGCTGACCCTATTTCCATAAAAGTACTTTATATGAAAAAAGGTTTGATAACACAAATCACACCCCAAGGGAGTTTTTCATTCTACTGGATAGTCCTAGTCTAGTGTTCATTCAAAACATTTCTTTGGCATTTCCCCAAGAACAGAATAGCAGCTGCTCTGCTACCTAATGTGGGAAAGCTGGGTGAGATTTTCCCCAGGGCAGCTGAAGCAGATTCATTAATAGCTAGAGAAGTGGCAACTCCAGTTCTTTCTGTGCTTTCAGTCTTTCCCATGGTGGTGTAGGTCCCAAATTTACTGTTTGTTTTCTCTGACATTTATAGTTTATTGTTTTCTTTTTTGATTTTGCATTTTTTTTTCTCAAAACAAACTGTGGTTTGAATAAAACAGAAGTGTAGACCACTTCTGAAGCTTTACATAAATGTGATTCCTTAACTCACCATGAGGAGGTGCACAAAAACAGCTTGAGGATGTGTCTATGATTCCCTCTTTATTTCAAGAATGTGATTGCCCATTTATTGGTGCCGTTCCCATGTAAATTCACATTTCCCAGAATATGGAATTTTGTCCATGGACATCTTCTTAACACTGAATCCGTGAACAAAATAGTGTTGCTATTCACTATCCATAGCTTGACTACCAAATGCCTTTTTCTTACCTGCTACCAACAAATCACTGGAGAACAGGAATGAATGATTATCACAATAGTAGGCATATAAACTATCCAATTTTTTTTTTACAATGTTTGGTTAAAATTGATGCAATTAGCAGTTGTGATGGCAGAGTGGGTTAGTGGAATGATTGACTCAAGTTGATTCCAATGACATCTTAGCACCTTGATGCATTAATCAGTTGCAGAAAGAAGCAGGGATATAAAATGATGTAACTGGGCCTTCTTGTCTCCAAGCAAGAAAATACAAAAAACATCAACCAGCATTCTTGGTCCTGATTGCTACCCAGTGACCCTTGTTACATGACTGTGCTGTTCCAAAGGGAATGGGGGAAAAAAAGCAACTGCAATATATGGTTCAGGGCTCGAGTTTGGGCACAAGCGATTGGAAACTTTCTCCTAGCTCATTACTGCTTCTGCCAGGTAGAAAACTGGCTTTGTCAGCACAATTACAGCCACTGCAGCTGGGAAAACCATACCTCCTGTATCATACATATCAAAAGTCTTGGAAAGCCTAATAGGAAAAACACAACTTTATACAATAATAATGATGCTAGAAATCAGATAAAAAGCACAGCAATTAATGCTCACAAATAATATAATTTAATGAATTATTACTGAAATACAGTAGAATTTATTTTGATGACTAAACCATATGCAGATGCTAAGTACAATGAGAAGGATGTATGCAATTACTTTGATAGCATAGTACATGAAAAGCATTTGTAGATTGCCATTAACACATATATTAATGTGAAAGCACAAAGTGTGTGAAATTCAGATTGGTTGTTCCTGTTTTGCGGGCCTATAAATGGTGTTAGAGCTGCAAAATGGCACTTATGGCAACAAACACACTATTGGGGTAAATCATGTCAGGCACAAAGGTGACGGTGTTAGCATTCTCGCAATGCATGTCTGGCCGAGGTATGCAGAACAGGCAGTTCAAGATGTCAATCAGCATGCAATGCTGATGTGATGAAAGCAGTGCTTTTGGAGCTCAACGCTTTAGCTAATGTTCTCTTTGAACCTTGTACAGCTGAACACGTGTTCAGCAGTAAGAAGGAACCACCCTTCCCCCACCCCTAGTACTATTTAAAGAGATCATTAGCAGCTTACAGGTTAGTCGATTTCTTCTGGCAGTCACTACTCTTCTACAAGTGTTTGGTGATTTTTGTGGGTTGTTTGAAGTTGCTGAACTCTACAGGGAATAGTAAGGCAGATGCTGAAAGATTTTTTTGCTTGATTTCAAAGCTTCTGAGCAAAACAGTTGCTTCGGTGATGGATGCACTAATAATCATTCCTTACGGAATATGCCTTGACTTAGGGAATAAGCAAAGACACCAAGCAGGAGGAAGGAAACAAGGATTTCTCTGGAGGAGGCCATCTAACTCCAGGGTGGTGTTCGATGAGTAATTCTTCTACCTGCACCTCTTGTGTGAGGTTGTTTGGAGACGGTCCTTTGTGCACTGTTGCCTTTTGATTACAGTGGATTGTTATAGTCATCAGACCATGTTGGAGGCCAATCATTTCAATCCCAAGGAAGCATTGTTGCTTAGGTTAACGCCATAGGCAAACCATCCACAGCTTCTTTTAATAGTCTTCCCACTGACATAAGGTCAGAAGTGGGGCTATGAACTGAAGATTGCAGAGGGTTAGTATTATTCTCAACACTCCAGATGCTGAAGCAGTCTGGGTCAATGAGCAGCAAGATTTAGGCAACATTCAATAATGGCTAATAATCAACAAGTGACATGCACACCACAGATGTGTCAAGCAATGACCATCTCCAACCAGAGAGAGAGGATCTAACTATCTTTCTTTGCTATTTGCTAGCATTACCATTTACTGAATTCCACTCTCCATCACCCACCATCAACATCTTAAGGATTATCACTGAACGGCAAATGAACTGCAACAACAATGGCTAAAAGCTATGTTAAAAACTATGGCTTTAACTACAGGTCAGAGGTGAGCGTTCTCAGTTCCTTGGCTTCTGACCCTGCAAAGTCTGTTTGCTATTCACAAACCCCAACTCAGGACGGCAATGGAATACTCGCCACTTTCTTGCATGAATGCAGCTCTAACAATTCGAGAAGCTTGACACTGTCCAGGACAAAGTAACCTAGATGATTGGCACCCCGTTCACTTTTGCAAATCTCCTTCTCTCCTTTTATTATCTACAAAATGCACTGCAACATTTTGCAACGACTCTTTTGACAACACATTCCAAATCTGTGCTATATCTCCTGGAAAGGCAGATAAATGGAAACACCACTAGCAAAATTCCCTCCAAGACAGACACTTGATTTGGAACTCTATCACTGTTTTATCACTACCTTTGGGTTAAAATCCAAGAGCTCTTTCTCTTACAGTATTGTGCCTATGCCTATAACACATGGACTGCAGCAGAATAAGATGGTGGCTCATCATCACCTCCTAAGAAGAATTTAGGGATTAAAATAAATACTGGCCCAGTCAGCAATGCTCACATCACAAGAACCAATAATGAAGAAAAGAGCACAGGCTGAATGACAGTGAAAGACATGAAAGTGAATGCTGTCTTAATGTCAAAAGGCAGCAGGTTTGTACTGCATGGAGCTACTGCTGCTAGCCCAGAGTGAATCCTTAGCAATTTTAGTCAACTGTAGAAGGGCAGTTTACTAGGCTACTGTGTGCCCTCTCAAACCCCATTGTGTGAAGTAATTCACAGTAAGAAAGTAGCAAGCCAACCCAGTCTGAATTTCCATGAGCACTCAGACATTGCATGGCAACTGAGTCTGTGGTAATTATCTGAAAAAAATTATCGGCTCCCCATGCCATCACTTACCTTGTAGCCTACCCATTTGGCGCCTCACTTACCTGGAACACAAGCACCTTACCCACCTGGAAACCTACTTCTCTGGCACCCTTTCTATTTGGCACCAGGATTACACACTTAACCTATAGACTTACCCTTGAATAGCAGCTGTCAAAATGCCTGACTGTGCTTCTGGGCATTTCAGTCTCAGAACACGATGCACTGGGTTGCTGTAAAAAGGGGTATGGTTTGATATCCCTCCCCATCCTGCACTCTGAGGGAACTTAAGCTATGTGTTGACTTAAGCTATGCTCTGTATTTCTGAATGAGCTGGGATCAGAATTCCTGGAGAGAAATGTGGAGCACTCCACTATTAGCATTAAAGAAGATGAGTGGAGTGGCAATTAATTGCCAATCTTTGAAAAATCTGAGCCATTATCACAGACTAACATACAGAATCTAGGTCCTGTGTTTAATAATGTTACTATATATTACATATACATAATTACCTGACTGAAGACATTCAGTGCATTATACACTTAACTGTCTGAATATGGTGATCAATATGTCAGATTGTTGCACAAGCTATTTCTTTGATTTGTCATATAAAGGGTAATTTTATGAAATGGTCAGTCATTTGAATCCATGCGTGTGGACATGGAAAATTAACTCAAGATGGATACCTTTACACAGACTATCACTTGTTAAGATGTCATATCTTAAAGGTTTAGGCCTGTTAAGTTTGGAATCTATGCCACAATACAACATTCCCCACTTTCCCTTTCAAGAATGGAACCCTTTTTTGGGACAGATTTGTCCAAGTGTATATAGATAAAAATAAAACTTGTGTATTCCGGAGACCAGAAACACAAAACAAAAACAGAAAATGCATGAGAAACTCAGTAGGTCTGGCAGCATTCATGGACAGAGAAACAATGTTGATGTTTTGTGTCCAACATGGCTGTTCATCAGCATTCCTGCAAGTAGATAAGTTGTCTCTATATCTCCAGTGAATATGCAATATGACTGGACCTGATCCTAATGTTGTTATTATGAGTTAAATTCACTCTGCAGTGTACTGTCTGTCATGGCAGATGGATGCTGATTAGTTGTCATAGAAGCAAGGGGGTTGTCTTGTATGATTTCTTCAACAGTCATGTCATCACCCTATGTGATGGGTGAAAATGGTCTCATTCAGTTTGAATATGCCATTTGTTTCTTTGAGAGACTTGCCTACTGCTAATCATGTGGCATGACCTAGGCTGGATGCAAAAATTAATATCTTTCCATGAAGCCATGTGTTCATGCGAAAATATCGCATTTGTATGCTCTGTTTTGGTTCAATCAGGAATAATTGTCTGCATGCTCATTAATCACGTTCCCATACCCTCTCTGCCTTCTTGCATAGTAAACTGACCGTCAAGGTCAAGCTGTGGTTGTTTTTCCTTCATGTCCTTGAAGCCATCTTTGAGCATTAGATAAAGGAAGATGTCTTAAGTGACTAGCACAGCTCGGGAGCATGATATCCATCCCCATCCCTCCTATACACAATAGCAGCAGGAGTGCGTTGCATCTGATGGCTGTGTTCTTGCTGACATTGGAGAGGAATTGTCACTCCCACATACCCAGTTTCTTTTTCACTGTTGTATGTGTTCCTTCCAGTTTCTGCTGCCTGCAAGCCCCCTCCAGACTATACCTCCAGCAGCATCTGTTCCTCTGACTTGACGGTGAAGTTAATGGAGGGTCGCTTGGCCCAGTTAACACAGCATGGCCTCGCTCTTGCTGAGGTTTCCTTTCTCGACTGCACTCAGTTGAAACCGGCCACTCTTGCTCATCTGTCTGCAAACCAGCAGTGAATGCAAGCAAAAGACAGCATACCATAATGTATAGGAAGGTCTTTCTCTGAGTACCTCTGCTGCCACGCGACATGACACTTCCTGCAAGGTGTCCCCCTTGTGGCTGCATCCTTCCTGATAAACAAAAAAAAAGCTCCACACAAGGAACAAGATGGATGGGAGAGTCCAACCCTTGCTGGTTCTAGGCCGAATGTGAAAGCTTTTCAATTCCCACCCATTGATTGAAATTGTGCTGTTGATGTCTTTACAGAGTTGTGGAGAATATTGCAGATTTCCACCCCAAAAGCCATTCCAGGGAATATGTCCATCATGTAAATTGTGTGATATTCTGTCAAAGCCCTCTCCTGGTCAAAACTGATCTGGCAGCCTGTCCTCTATCAGAACAGTTCTGAGAAAGAGTTGACGGAATGTTAACTGTTCTTTCCACATGACCTGTTGAGTTTTACATGACCTGCTGGTAAACAGTTCTTTATTTTATTTTGGCCTGTCCTCCATGTCAGGTATTATACACCTGTGTCGAACGTGGCTATCAGAGATTTCCTTGCCGCACATTTGACCTTATTACACGTTATCCCAGACAGGGAAGGAGCACTACATATTTGATGGGTGTGGAGAAGCTGAGGGAATTGGATAAGCACTTCAGGGAAAAAAAATGTCAGGAAGTAGGAACCAGCTTAGTCACAATGCACCTCCCAGAGGTGGAGAGATGGCTACTTTTAAGCAGTGCAGACTAGCCAGTTCCAATATTGGCCTTCTATTGGTCTTACAGTGTGCTTAGTATTGACTGGACATTAAAATTATTGAAATGAACAGGCTGCAGAAGGCTGACATGCTGCTGGCATCTGAATCAACAGGTTTGGTTAATCACGTATAATGGAATTGTATTCTGCTTTCAGTTGTTAAACTGAATTTAGTATCCAAAATGTCTGATTTATTAATACATTGTCTCAAAAGCTTCAAAGACAAGAAAACAAATGAGTGGATTAAATCCAGAGGACAATTTCAGAAATCAAAGGCATTGCTAAATGCAGTTTGAAGGAGAATGATTGTCAAATGCAGGCATTGAAAACAAAGACCTGCCAGCAAGAAGATGAGGTTCCTTACAATGTGGAAACAGGCCCTTCAGCCCACTCTGACCCTTGACAGAATAATCCATTTCCCTCTGATGAATGCACCTAACACTACAGGCAATTTAGCATGGCCAATAGCAGCAAACTAGAGCACCCAGAGGAAACCCACACAGACACAGGGAGAACGTGCAAACTCCACACAGACAGTCACCGGAGGCTGGGATCGAACCTGGGACCCTGCTACTGTAAGCCAGCAGTGCTGACCACTAAGCCACCATGCTTGATGGCAAAGTTGGAGGTAAACACAGTCGAGGAAGAAGAAAAATCACATGTTTCAAAAGTGTTAGGGTATAAGAGCAGAGACATCTCACTGCAACTGTACAAGTTGCTGGTGAGACCATGTCTGGAGTTCTGTGCGCAGTTTCGATCCCCTTATTTAAGAAAATATATTGTTTCATTGGAGGCAGTTCAGAGAATGTTCATTAAGATGATCTCTGATATGGAAGGATTGTCTTATGAGCAAAGGCTAAACAGGTTGGAACTCTACTAACTAGAATTTAGAAGAATGAGGGGTGATCTCATTGAAACATAAGTCTAAAGGGTCTTGACAAGGTAAATGCTGAAGATATTATGGGAAGGCTAGGCCAGATGGCATATTCTCAGAATAAAAGGGTGTCAATTTAAGACTGAGATAAGGAGGAATTTCTGATTTTAGAGTACTGTGAGTCTTTTAACCTCCTTTCCCGAAAGAATAATATGTTATGTAAGGCTGATGTTGATAGATTCTTAATCAGAAGGAGAATCAAGGGTTACGAGGAAAATGCAGGGATTTTGGATCAGCCAAGATCCTAATAAGTGGCAGATCAGGATGGAGTGGGTTCACAGCCTTCTCCTGTTCCTGTTGCTTATGGTGGATAACACTGGGACATGGTTTGAGGGAGACTTGAAGAAACCAGAGAAAAAGCAGATCACTGCCAATAGTCCCACTAAGGCTCTGATTAAAACAAACTAAGGAATATCTCAAACATTCACTAAACAAGCAACTACTCCAGGAATGCTACATTTAAGTCTATTTTAGCAAAACTAATATCGCTGTGATTCTTACATTTTCTTCTCAATCTTAAATATTAATGCTAAAATAAATAAAGGACTATTGATGATTTTAAATTATGCACCTTTAATAACATTTTCTTGGCATCACATTTCAAAAAAGAAGTGTATATAAATAGCTTAGTTGTTCTGTGTGAGATTTATTTTCCAGCAGGAGAGCGTATGCTGGTCGTAAACACCTCTCCAATCTGGCAATTGTACAATTATGAAACTGTTTAGCGTTATGACTAATTGCCAGACAATATTTTTCCTCTCTATGTGTTAGTTGTTCATCCAGTGAGCCAATAATAATTCAGTCACCTAATATGCATTTGGAGATTAATATACCTTTTAATGATGACCCACAAGTACTTTCCATACACCACGTATCAATTTGTCAAACCATTAGTTCTTCTACAATTAAAACTTCAATATAAACGCTATAAATGCAGCTCCTTTAAATATTAGAACAACCGTAATTTAGAAAAAAAATTGCTCCGTGTTAAGCTTAAACCTGACCTTCAAGTTTAAACCTTACAATTTCAATTGCGTACTTTGACCTTTAGAGGTCAGTGTTTCACTTCAGTGAATGGTTTTTTTTCACTGCAGTAGAAATCAGATCATTACAGCACAGAAACTGGCCTTTTGACCCACCAAATCTATACTGGAGAGTTCCTTCACATCAGCCATTCAACCTAATTCCAAAGTATTGCTATCTTCCTATACTATTCATTTTTCCCATTATTATCATGATAAAAGCTCTTACGTCATCAATGGTTTGTGGGAAAGAATGCCAGATTCTAAGCACATTGTGATCTTGTGATCCCCCTGCACCTTGAGTTGCGAATCCTCCAGGAATATCTTGGCATCTCTTAGATTTAGAGATGAATTCCTGAACACTGTTACAAATAGGAATTTTAAAATGGTTGTTTTTATTTCAATTTTTGACCTCTTTTGTTGATTAGTGTAATAAATGTCTATCTTGTCACTTTATAAAATCTTTACAAATTAATTGAATATTATAGAAATAGTTCTCTTTCTTTCTCTCTTATTAATAAAAATTCTAAAGCAGGTTGCTTAGCTAACAGTCAAAAGTAAAAGCCTGTTATGGCTGCAAAGGACACTACTCTAGCACAGACCTTGGTAAAAGAACATTCAAAGCCTGATAAAGGAAGATCTCATGCTTTAGTCTGATTATGGTTAACACAAAATCATGGTAGACATAAGTAGTGAGGAAACTTTATGGGCTGGCAGAGGGAATTAGTGGGGGGAGGAGGTGCTGTACCTTGACTATCTTTCCCCAGTAATTGAACAGTTGAATAATTGATTAGCATGAAGCACCCAATAACCTTCTGGAAATGAGATACAAAAATAAGGGAGGAACAAGATTTCAAATGGAAGAGAGCTCCTGAAGTTGCTGGAGGTCTCCTAAAATATTGGTTGGATCAAAGTGTCATTGAAAAATGAGAACTTTCTGGAATGGATTTATGCCGGCTCTGGACCAACCCTCAAGTTAGCTCAAGATGACCAAGAAGAAAAGATATTGTAATGACCAAGGTAAGAGCTAGATCAGCACTATTCTAGTTCACCTGTCCATCTTTAATATCCAGAACAATTAAACAATTTCCACTTTTGCCAAATCGTAAGGCAAATCGTATGTCCTGTGTTACTTCTTAATAATTTGGCTTAAAACAGTTTGTTCTTAGGTCAATGCAAATCTCTCTAGCTTTGATAAAGCAGCCCTACCTTATCAAGTAAGAGAGGGATTATGTATTACAATTTTCAAGGCCTCCCTCTCCAATGTTTTAATTAAAAATGCTTTCATTAGCTGAGCTACAATTATATCCCTCTTGTTTGCCTTTTGGAGGTCACCTGCTGAGGCCTCAAGGGAACCAGGTGTTGTGTTATATCTCACAGTTAGTATGTCAATATACCTTTAAAAAGATATGCTCATGATATCATGACTATATGATAGCATGTGACCTGAGGTACAAATGTCTCAGACACCATCTTAATTTGGGTTACCTGAAGCCTGGCACACTGATGAATGCATGCTGCTTTTTATAACTCAACAGCCTGATACAAGCCCAGACAATGAAATGTTTCAATGTGATGTTTGTGCACAACAGTCAGCTGTAACAAAAGCTCTGTTGGATTTGTTTTTAACCCATATTTTGATTCTTATATTATGGGTGATAATAAAAACATTGCTGGATTAGGTAAATAAATCCTGCTGGAAGCAAACCACATATTATGGTAAGCAGCAGTGAGCATAGAAGAAGATTTCATGATCTTAGTGGCAGATATTTTGACAATCTAATTTATGATCAATGGACAACAGCCCTGGCTGTCAAATAATTCTGAAATTCAGTGTTAGCAATTTCTGTAAGACAGAACTAATCTCTTTCTAATTAAAACCAAACATATTTTAAGCTGGAAGAAATTTCTAGGTAATAGTGATTTGGAAGTACAAACTTGTGTATTTTTGGAGAAAGACACATTTTGTTGAAACTTTTCATCTTGTTGTTATCAAGACAATTCACAGTAAGTCAACTTAATAGGAAAACCAACACTTATACTCTATGAGAATAGAGTGGGCAAGTAGACTTTCATTCATAGTGGCATTGCCATGGAGAACATGCAATTAATGATGATTGACAGTTAACAGCCATGTTTTGTTTAAATTTTAACCAGCAGGTTGAATCTGATTTGTTGCAGGGAGGATAAGCAAACTGACCACAGCACCTTTTTAAAGGGAGTCATTAAAGTGGGGGGAGGAATTAATAATGTTGCAGTGCTAAGGGACAGTATATTTAGGGGGATAGATACTGTTCTCTGCAGTCATCAGTGAGAGCCCTGAAGGCTGTGTTGCCTATCTGGTGCCAGGGTTAAAGACATCTGCTCAGGACTAGAGAAGAACTTGAAGAAGGACGGAAGGGATCCAGCAGTTGTTGTCCATGTTGGTTCCAATGGTTAATTGGTAGGATTAGAAATAAGGTTTCGCTGAAAGATTTTGAACAGAAATAATCTCTGGAGAACTACCTGAGCCACAGGCAAAATGGCACAGGATAAATTAAGTCAATGAATTAAATACATGACTCAAAAAATTGATATGGATGGAATGGGCTTCAGTCATGGGGTACTGACACCAGTTTTGGGACAGAAAAGTAGAATGGGCTTCACTTGAACAATGCTGGGGCTAGTGTTATGGTAAATTGAATAATTGGAGCTGTAGAGAGGACTTTAAACTAATTATGCGTGACCGAAAGTAGTTGGGGACAAAATATTGAATGTTTTCAAAAAGAAGTTAGATGTAGCCTTGAGCTAAAGGGATCAACAGGTATGGGGAGAAAGTAGGAACAAGGTACTAAGATGAATGATTAACCATAGTCATGTTGAGTGGATAAGCAGAATTAAAGGGCCAAATGACATACTCCTGATTCTGTTTAATTAGAAGGTATGAGCTGGTTTGGGACAGTGGAAATCTGGGCTTACAAAATAAAAGGATATGATAGCAATACAGTGCAACTATTTGGATAATGATACCCAAATGGGACAGAGAAAAACAACAGTAAATAGCAGCAAGAGGGACAAATTGTAAGATAAGCTAAATTAATGACTCTTTTCTTGAAAGCCTTCAGCATTCAGAAAAAAAAGAATTAATAACACAAATAATGGTTAATAGATATGATTTTATAGCCATTATGGAAATATAATTACAAGGAGATCAAAGATGTAACTAAATATCCAGGACTATGTGATGTTTTAAAAGGACAAGCAGGAAGGTATGGGTGATGGGGTAGTATTGCTGGCATGGAATGGAATTGGTACAATGCCAAGATTTGATCTTGGAGTGGAAAATGTAGAATGCATATGGGTGAAGCTAAGAAATAAAAAGGGGAAGGAGACTCTGGTAGAAATAGTCTATAGGCCGCTAACAGTAGCTATATTTAGGGCAGCACAATTAAGACAGAGATGTGAAGGAATTTCTTATCTTACAGGGTAATGACTCTGTGGAATTCTTTATCACAGAGTGCCGTTAAGTCTGGGTCATTTAGTATATTCAAGGCTGAGACAGATTTTTTTAAAGAGCAGGGGATTAAAGGATTATAGTGAAAACACAGGAAAATGGACTTGACAGTTATCAGATCAGCCATGATCTCAATGAATGACAGACCAGACTCATTGCGACTAATGGCCTACCTTGCACCTAGATCTTATGGTCGTATGGTCATGGCATTGTCCTAGGAAATGAACTGATGAATTGGGTCTCACCTGTTTTTCTGATGTGAAACAGGCATAATGTGTGTACATATTCTATCTGTCTGTAAAGAAAATGGCCCTATGTATATTATATGTAGCTTGAAGTACATGCAAGCACAATACATTGTGTAACAAGCACAGATAATAATAGAGAACCTCAGCAGATCTGGCAACATCTGTGGAGAGAGAAACAGTTTATATTTGGAATACAGTATGACTCTTCTTCAGAGATTCTGCAGCATACTGTGGACCTGATTGACAATCTTAAATTGGCTTACAGCATAGTTTCTTGCATACTTGCAATTATACAAAAAATGTCCAAATGCAGATTCACATCCAATGTTTGACAATGTGCTGCAAGTTTCATAATTTCACAAGCTGGTTGGCTACAGTTGTATGTTTACTGTATCTGTTTCAACTAAACAAGACAGATGGCAACCATGAGCTGATTCATTTCTTGGGGCAATGACTTAGTGAATCAGAGTCAGCTTGTCTGTTTAAAATATAAACAAAGCCAAGTAGTTAACTGTCAATCATTAGTAACAGGTTCGTTCTTCATAGTAATGCCCTTACTAATCATGGTCTACTTTCTAACCAATCATCACTCTCTTTTTATATAGCATAATGTTGTTTCCCCCTTAAAATTAGTTTATTTTGCAAATCACCATTTTAAGTGTAAGATGAAATTAAATATCCCTTTTTCAACAATATTCAAATTCTAACAGTGAAGTTGCAAATACAAGCAAGGCTGTAGTTTACAGTCCTCTGCTGAAGCAATGAACTCTCTTTTGATCCCTATATCTCTTAAAAAATCACTGAGTGTCTTCAGTTCTGACTTTTTAAAAGAAAAATGCAGTCCAGTGCCCCTCACAGCACAGCTACCTAGCTTTCCTTAAAGTGTGCTGAATGAGAAAATCTTTTAAAAACAGTTTTCTGCACAAATAAGCCTTATCTATATTATAGATAAAGCGATAAATGACCTTGAGAAGAGAACTCTGAAAATCTTGTTGGTATTCAGCAATAACTGGGCGGGGTGTGGGGTGCGGGGTGGGGTGGGGGGGTTGAGAGGGGTGGTAGGGGCTGATGGGGACTTCATAGAATTAATGCATACAATCTTTTTGTGGATGATCAGAAAGATCCAGAAAAGATCTAGAAAATACAGTAGAAAGACCAGCTCAACATAAGAATCAACTTGAGTATAAATAGATTCCAAATCATGACATACACACAGCAAGTCAAGAGTCTATTGATCAGTTTGTCAGAACATGACACAGCATAAGGTATATGTATAATTTTTTAGAAACAGAATTCTCAGAGAGACTCATTGAATTAGAAATAATTTCTCAAACAATCCTTTGGGAAAGATCTTTAGGAGAAAGTGCTGTATAACTGATGCATTACTTAAGGATGAATTCAAATATGAATCTATAATGTCAGGTCAAAAACTATTATGTTTTTTTGTTACAGTCAGCACAATTGCTACAGTCAGTAAAGTGAACCAAACTAACAAAATCTGTAACAGATGTGGTTTGTCACACATACCCAAAGGCTACTCAACATTTTTGGATATGTATGAAACATGTGACACTAAAGGACATTGGGCATATAGGCGCAGGAAATCTATTTTCAAAAACCAAAGTAAACACAGAATGAAACGACACATGGCCAAAAGATCATGGCACTGGCAGCAAGGACACTGTGAAGAAGGTGCAGAAATGAAAATACATGGGTGAAATTCAGAGAGTCAATCAAGTGAAACGCAAATTTCAGAAGATGATCAATCTTACACAACTGGTCAATAGTATAAGGTTTTTTCAGAAGCTTTTATGACCACTAAAATCTTTTGACCTGGAAAGGCAGGCCCACACACTTCAAAATGTTGACACATGATCAATATCCATCTTGAAAGGCACGTATGTTAGCAAGTAACACTCCATGGTACAGGCCATCTCATAGCATTTAATAGATCATTAGTTGTGTCCATTGGCAGAACCACACTGAAGTGTCAATATTAGAGCTTATCTTTGCTTCCCAAATCTTCCACCTGCTGGATACTCAGGTGGCACGGTGTGGGCGGCATGGTGGCACAGTGGTTAGCACTGCTGCCTCACAGCACCAGAGACCTGGGTTCAATTCCCGCCTCAGGCGACTGACTGTAGAGTTTGCACATTCTCCCTGTGTCTTCGTGGGTTTCCTCCAGTTTTCTCCCACAGTCCAAAGATGTGCAGGTCAGGTAAATTGGCCATGCTAAATTGCCTGTAGTGTTAGGTTAGGGTGGGTTGTGCTTCGGCGGGTCGGTGTGGACTTGTTGGGCCGAAGGGCCTGTTTCCACACTGTAAGTAATCTAATACGCGTAATCCGACAGTGGCTGAATTACCAGTATGAACAGATCTCTGTCGTAATTTGAAAGGTTCCAACTTAATGAGCATCCAATGTGGTGGAACAACCAGGAATGAAACAATCAAATCACTCAACCATCATAAACCCCTGTAGTTAGATCAATTAGATTGAATCCCATATGATTAAGGTAAATGCACCATAATATCTTAGTAGTGATGCAATTCCATTTATTGATTCTTCAAGAAAGTGCTGCCTGCACATTCAGGAGAAGCTTGGAATGGAACTGAACAATTGGACTGAAATGGTATCATTTGGAAGTTGACCATCAATAGATTGGTAAAGCTCCATCGCATGCACTTTAAAGAAGTGTAAGAGCATGTCTAGATTTAAGCACTTAAATCTTTCACTAAAAACTGCTCACATAAGACACCGATGCTGGAAAGATTACATCTTAAATTTGTTGGTGCAAAGTTTTTCCAAACTGGATGTGAATCAGGTCTGGTCATTTACAGAGGAATTAAAGAGCTCATGACATTTAGGACACTATTTAGATGGTACTGTTTCTGATGGGCTATCAGACTCCAGTTGTACATGGATAGGAATATTGCAAATGTCCCTGGCTATGCTTATACCACTGATGATATTGCGATCATGGGGAAGACAAAGGCAGAGTATAGACACAACCTTCACCTACTGATTCGAGCAGTACAACTGCTCTTACAAAATGCTCTTCATTGGCTATCCACCACTTGTGGATAAGTAACCCTCCTGATATGCATTTTGCTTCTGGGAAAGTAAAGTTTCAGAGTTCAAACAGTAGATTTACAAACTCTAAGGATAAACACTGCGGTAAGAGTATAGGCTCACATATACACACTATAAGTTGGAATAAAATATATTGGGGAAGGGGTCACAATTTTCAATCACTGGCTACCTTTTGGTAATTAAAACTTATGGGTGAGAATGAATGGTGTTGGTGCAAGATAGTATTGAAGCTGCCGCATTAATGTTCAAACTTGCGCAACTTACGTTTCACACTGGCTTGTTCCAAACAGTCTATCCACCCAATACCATAACCAGACTATAAAATGTAGGAGCAGAAATAGGCCATTTGGTCCATTGAGGCCACTCAGTCATTCAATGAGAACATGACTAATCCAATAATCCTCAACTTCTGCATTTCTCCTGCCTTTTCCCCTTCACCACAGAAGTCACATGCCAGTAGGTTGTAGATAGAATGAATTCACCTGGCGAAGGAGCAGTGCTCTGAAAGTTTGTGATTTCTAGTGAAACTATTGGACTATAACCTGGAGTCATGTGACTTTTGACATTTTTCACCCCAGTTTAACACTGGCACCTCCACATCATCATTTCCCGATAATCACTGATTCCCTTACTGATTAAAGATCTGTCTATCTCAGCCTTGAATATACTTAATGACTCATGCCTGGTAAAGATTGTCAAACATTCACCAACCTGTAAGAGAAGCAGTCCCTCCTCAGTTCTGTCCAAAACGGGTAACTTCTTTTCTGAGACTTGTGAGAGATTGAACTGCTTGAATATGCCAGACTGGGACTGAGGCTACTAGCATATATTTAAACATTTGACCAACAGATAACTTAGGAAACACTGATAGCCACTTAAAAATGGATGAGGAAGAATCCAAGTTTTTGTCTAGGTGATCAGAGACTTTGCAGATGTACTTCACCTGAACTTCTAGAATAAAATCTGGTCGGCGCTGGTTCTATGATACCCTATTGCCCCTTCCCCCAGTAGTCATCATCTGCTGACCAGTCTGTAAGCTTGCCTCTTCCAAGAAATAAGAGGAAGTGAGGGCTGCAGATGCTGGAGATCAGAGTCGAAAAGTGTGGTGCTGGAAAAGCCCAGCTGGTTAGACATCATCTAAAGGCATAAGCCCTTCATCAGGAATGTGGGCACGAAGGAGACTGAGGGATGAATAGGAGGGTGGGAGTGGGGGTGAAGTAGCTGGGAAGGTGAAACAACCTCATTGCCCTGTGGCTGACCACTGACCACTCCCTCTCACTCTGTGAAAGACATGCAAGTCCTGGGCCTCCTCCAACTCCAAATCCATGTCACCCAACGCCTGGAGGAAGAATGCTTCATCTTCCACCTTGAGACCCTCCAACCACATAGCATCAATGTAAACTTCACCAGTTTCCTCAAGTCCTCTTCCCCCACCTCATCCCAGATGCAACCCTCCAACTCAGCACCGCCCTCTTGAACTGTCCTACCTGTCCATCTTCCTTCCCATCTATCCACTCTACCCTTCCCTCTGACCTATCACCATCACTACCTATCGCCTTCCAAGCTACCTTCCCTCCAGCCCCATCCTCACACTCCTACTTATCTCACACCCTCCTTCACCCCCTCACCCCCACATTCCTGATGAAGGGCTTATGCCTGAAACATCGATTCTCCTGCTCCTCGGATGCTGTCTGACCTTCTGTGCTTTTCCAGTGTCACACTTTTCGACTCTTCCCAGAAATGACAAGGAACACTGCATTTCAAAACAGATCAAGCCTGAGTCCAGTCTCAATGGACAGAAGGGAATATGGTCACTCCATTGATTTCAAGTCCATTTCATCTGTTTTTAGCAATAAGCAAATTAAGAGTAGCAATAATCAAAACACATAACGGATATGACAATGATTCAACTTATAAGCTAACATTCAAAATAGTAATAAACCCAATTTCTAATCTATTATTGTCAATGTAATCATTACTTTAAAAGTGATTACTTATTGTTTTTTTTGGGAAAAGAAATTTCTACTTTATCAACAGTATTTTGAACCAAATTTTCTTAGCATGCTTTGGATATTATAACCTGTCTTGTTGATCAGATGCTTTCTGTACCATCTCAAAATGTCACACACATACACACTTCTATCATTACTATTCACCTAATGCAAGTGTTCTTGTGGGCTATTAAAAAAAAGAGTTCTGAGTGGAAAAACAAGCTTTAGAAAACTAGTGGGCATCCTCAAAAATGAAAATATAGTAAGCTGTCCTTTCCAGCTGTTGCTATCTTATCTTGTCATTCAGTTTACACAACGCAGAATGGTGGAGACTGAAATGGCAGTCAGAGTATTGTCCATTTTTCAATATGATTCTCAACAGCAACATATTAAAGGCAATCTAAACTGTTATCCAGAACTGTATTAGTTTGCTGAACTGAGGTCTGAGCAAAGCTTTATTGCATGTATCTTACAAAATGTGAGGCATAGACACTTTATTAAACACAAAGTATTTAACATTGAAATGTTGTCATTCCTGTAACGTACAATGCCTTAATGTTAAAGGGGATTGAGACTCTACTGGAGTCGTTACTGGATTAGTAATCGAGAGATCCAGGTACTCTTGTAGGGATCTGGGGTTAAATACGGTAGAATTTGAATCCAGCAATGTCCTTTAGTGAAGGAAACTGCTGTCTTTTCCCAGTTCAGCCTAAACGTGACTCAGACCCCTAGCAATGTGGTTGACCTTTAACTGCCCTCTGAAATAGCCACTCAGTTGTTTCAGAAAGATTAAAAAGAATGAAGCTTGATGGACCTCCTGGTATTGACTAAGGCACTGGAAACATTAAGAATGAGCAGTAAAATCTGCAGAATCCTCCTTACTGACAACTGGAGGCTAGTGTGAAAATTGGACAGCTGTCTCACAGATTGGTCAAGCAACAGCCTGACATAGTCATACTCATGGAATCATACCTTACAGACTATGTCCCAGACACCACCATCACCATCTCTGTATATGTCCTGTCCCATTGGCAGGACAGACCTATCAGAGATGGCAACAGATGCGTATACCGTCGAGAAGCAGTTGTATTGGATGTTTTTGGACTCCATGGAGTCTCACAGCATCAAGTCCAACATGGGCAAGGAAGCCTCCTGCTGATCACCATGTACTGACTCCTCCTCAGCTGATGTATCAGTTCTACTCCGTATTGGACAACACATGGAAAACCCACTTGGAAGGGCATGGGTTAATTAGTGATAGTCAGCATTGTCAGGGGGAGGTCATTATGCCATACAAATTTGTTAGAAGTTTTTGAACATGTGATCAAGTGTGTGGATAATGTAGTATGAATGGATTTGCATGTAGTTGATGTAGCTTATATGGATTTTAGCAAAGCTTTTGACAAAGTCCCACATGGGAGACTAATTGAGAACATTAAAACACATGGCACTGAGGGAAACTTGATAAACTGGCTGAGTAATAGAACACAAAGGATAATGGTCAAAGGCTGTTTGAGTAACTGGAGACTGGTTTCCAGTAGTGTACCACTAACCTCTGTACTGGGACCCTGATTGTTTGTTATATACATAAATGGTATAGATGAAAATGTTGGGGGAATTTTTAACCAAATTTGCAGAAGACACCAAGAAGATTACAGGAATAGATGAGGTTGTCAGATGGGCAGACCAGTGGCGGATGATATTTAACCCTAATAATAGGGAGGTGATGCACTTTGGAAGAAGAAACAAGATGAGAGAGTATTTAATGAATGGCAGGACACTGGGTAGCTTAGCGGAATAGAGGGATTTTTGAGGTAATTATTCACAATTCCCTGAAGTCTGCAGAGCAGATGAATAGGATATTTCAGAAGGCTTATGGGGAATTTGCATTTGTCAGTCGTGGTACAGACAATAAAAACAAGGAGATAATGTTGGAGTTATACAGACCATTGGTAAGGCCACAGTTGGAGTACTGTGTGCAGTTCTGGTGCCTCACTCTTGGGAGTATGTGATAGGACTGAAGGGTGTGCAGAGGAGGTTCACCAGGATGTTGCCTGGGATGGAGCGATAAGCAGAAACTAGAAAGGCTTGGATTGTTTTCTTTGGAATGAGAGGAATGACAGGATACATGATTGAGGTGTAAAAGGTTATGAGGAGTATGGATAATGTGAATAGACAGCAGTTGTTCCCCTTGGTTGAGGGGTCAATCATGAGAGGGTAAGAGGCAGGACACTCAGAGGGGATTTGGGGAAAAAAACTTTTCGCTCAGTGCATGGTGAGAATCTTTGCAAAGTATTTGGACGAGCACTTCAAGTATCAAAACATTCAAGGAAATGGGACAAATGCAGGAAATTGGGATTTGCGTATCTAAGTGCAGACTTTTTTTCAACACTATTTGACTCTGTGAAACTGTGAATCTATGGAGGAAGCACTGAGGGCACCAAAGGTACAAAATGTTTTCTGGGAGGGTGATTTCATTGTCCAGCAGCAAGAGTGACTCAGCAGCAGAACTATTGACTGAGTCCAAAAGGAAATTGCTGCTAGTTTGAGTCTCTGGCAAGTGGTGATGGAACTAACAAAAGGGAGAAACATACTTGAGCCCCTCCTGATCAATCTGCTTACTGCTCATGGCACAGTCCTTGGGGAGACAAACATTTTCACACTGAGCATTCTATCACTGAGCTAATTGAGAAAGGACTCAAACAGGTCTAGCAATTCAAAGCTGGAGTCCATGAAGTGCTTTGACATGGTATTAGCAGCAAAATTATGCACTTATACAATCTGTAACCTCATAGCCCAGCATATTCCCAACTCAGTCATTGCCATCAAACTGGAAGATCAGCCCTGGTCCAAAGAAGAGTGCAGGGGAGTGGGCCAGAAGCAGTGCTGGGCATATCTAAAAATGAGATGTCAACTTGGTGAAGCTACCAGGACTACCAGTGTGCCAAATAGCATAAGCAGCAAGAGATAAAAAGAGCTAAGTGACTCTAGAAACAACAGATCAGATATAAGCTCTGCAGTCCTGCCACATCCAGTTTTGAGTAGGCACCACAAATACTCCCATCCTCAATAATTTCGAAGCCCAACTCATCAAAAGATAAGGCTGAAAATTTCACAATAATCTTCAGTCAGAAGTGCCAAATAAATGATTCATCTCAGCCTCCTCAAGAGGTCTCCAGTATCACAGATGTCAGTCTGAAGATTTACTCCGTTTGATATCAATGTGGAGGCACTGGATGCTGCAAAGACTATGGACCCTAATAATATTTTCGCAATAGTACTGAAGACTTGTGCTCTGGAATTTGCTGCTTCCCTAGCCAAGCTGTTCCAGTACAGTTGCAACACTGGTATCTACCTGACAATGTAGAAAATTGCCCAGACATGTCCTCTACACAAGAAAACCGGGCAATTGCCTTCCTATCAGTCTACTCTAGCTCATCAGTAAAGTGATGGAAAATGTCATCAACATGCTATCAAGAGCATTTGTTAGCAATAACCTGCTCACTATTGCTCAGTTTGTGGTTATTGGAGGTCAGTCATCTCAGCTCCAGGATATTTCTGCAGGACTTCTTCAGTGTAGCGTCCAAGGTCAAACCAGCATCAGCTGCTTCATCAATGAGTCTTCCTGCATCATATGGTCAGAAGGGCAAATATTCACTGATGATTGTACAATGTTCAGCACCATTCATGACTCTTTGTATACTGGAGACATCCATGCTCAAATGCAACAACATCTGGACAATAGCCAGCTTGGACTGAAAAGTGGCAAGTAACATTTGCATTACACAAGTGCCAGGCAATGACCATCTCCAATAAAAGAGAACCTAACCACCACCCATTGACATCCAATGGCATAACTATAACTGAATTCCCCTCTATCAACATCCTGGGGATTATTGAATTGAACTGGACAGAAATTGAACTGAACTGAACTGGACTCAACATATGAATACAGTGGCTACAGGGGCAGGTCAGACATGACAAATCCTGCAGCAAACTTAGCAGGACTTATACATTTAATGGTAAGGTCTTCGGAAGTTTACTGAACAAAGAGACTTTGGAGTGCAGGTTCATAGTTCCTTGAAAGTGGAGTTGCAGGTAGATAGGATAGTGAAGAAGGCGTTTGGTATGCTTTCCTTTATTGGTCAGAGTATTGAGTACAGGAGTTGGGAGGTCATGTTGTAGCTGTACAGGACATTGGTTAGGCTACTGTTAAAATATTGCATGCAATTCTGGTCTCCTTCCTATTGGAAAGATGTTGTGAAACTTGAAAGGGTTCAGAAAAGATTACAAGGATGTTGCCAGGGTTGGAGGATTTGAGCTACAGGGAGAGGCTGAACAGGCTGGGGCTGTTTTCCCTGGAGGGTTGGAGGCTGAGGGGTGACCTTATAGAGGTTTATAAAATCATTAGGGGCATGGATAGGGTGAATAGACAAAATCTTTTCCCTGGGGTGGAGGAGTCCAGAACTAGAGGGCATAGGTTTAGGGTGAGAGGGGAAAGGTATAAAAGAGACTTAAGGGGCAACTTTTTCATGCAGAGGATGGTACATGTATGGAATGAGCTGCCAGAGGATGTGGTGCAGGCTGGTACAATTGCAACATTTAAAAGACATCTGGCTGGGTATATGAATAGGAAGGGTTTGGAGGGATATGGGCTGGCAAGTGGGACTAGATTAGGTTGGGATATCTGGTCGGCATGGACTAGTTGGACAGAAGGGTCTGTTTCCATGCTGTACATTTCCATGACTCTATGACTTGAGGTAAGTTACCTTCTCATTTGCATCTTACACTCATGATCTTGACTTGGAATTATATCACTGTTCTTTTAACATCACTGAGCCAAAATCCTGAAAATCCCTCCCTCATGGCTCTGAGCATGTTCCTCCAACCAATAGGCTGTAGCAATTTGAAAATGTGGCTCACCACTACCCTCTATGGGCTACCACAGGTGGACAGTAAACATTCCCCAGGCAGTATAGATTCATAGATTTGTAGAAAATAGGTGCTGGAGTAGGCCATTTGGCCCTTTGAGCCTGCACCACCATTCAAAATGATCATGGTTAATCATGCAATTTCAGCTTCCCACTTCCACTTTCTCTCCATACCCCTTGATCCTATCAGCTGCAGGGACCACGTCCAGCTCCTTCATGAATATATCTAACAAACTGGCTCCAACAGCTTCCTGTGGCAGACAATTCCACAGCTTCACAACTCTCTGAGTGAAGAAATTCATTCTCATCTCAGTCCTGAATGGCTTTCTCCTTATTTACACACATCCCATGATGAAATGAAAATAAGAGATAAGGCAATAGATGATACTCAAGTAAAGCTTACTCAATTTTCAGTCTGATTAGAGCAAGATTTTCTTTCATGCCTTCATGGAGGTGAGCTCCTTTGGCAATGAGAGCACTTATTGTCCACCTCCATTGCTTTTGGAGGAGCGAACTTTAGAGAAATGTCATGGGTAGTCAACCACTTTGTAATCTTGGAGAAAGTGAGAACTACAGATGTTGGTGATCAGAGTTGAAAATTGTGGTGATAGCAAAGCACAGCTGATCAGGCAGGATCTGAGGAGAAGATGGGTTGATGTTTTGAGCATGAGTTCTTCATCAGGAATAAGGGGTGGCCCAAGGGGGCTGAGAGATAAATGGATAGGGGTGGGGCTGGGGGGAAAGGTAACTGGGAATGCGATAGGATGTGATGGTGATAGTTCAGAGAGGAGGATGGAAGCCTATCAGCCATAGTTAAATTTGCCCTTCTACATTATTGGGCTGACCTCCCATCACCTTTCTGATATACTTCCCATGACAACCGTGGCAGGAGTGCATAATGAAAAATAAACCTGACCTTGGATGAATCTGTGGCTCACTTTGTCTGAGTCTCCTCTGGATTTGTTAGTGGGTGGAGCTTCTGCTTATGGTAAGACATGACCACAATGGGGGTTTCAAAGGAGCCTTTGAAAGGAAACCAGTGAAAGACAAAATTGGGCGGTGCATCTAAAAGGCAGAGGTGGGTACAGCAGATACTGGAGATTAGAGTCAAGATGAGAGTGGTGCTGGAAAAACACAGCAGGTCAGGCAGCATCTGAAGAGCAGGAAAGTCAACATTTCGGGCAAAAGCCCTTCATCAGAAATGAGGAAGGGTTTTTCGATGCATCTAAAAGGCTGCTGATTGTCTGTGACCAGCCGTAGGTGAATGTCACCCTTATTTGCCTTTTGTTCGTTTTTTTCCCTTTACTGGTTTCAGAGACATTTATCGAAACTAAACAGACAATATTTAAATCCTTGAAAATCCTTGCCTTTAAGGTTCTGAATTCCTTTAAATTTTAGTTGTAATCTTTCAGAAATTACTTGTGCAGGCATTTGCTGTGCAGGTCTTTAAATGAGCTTCCAGTGCAGACCCAATATGGTGAAGGCGGTAACTATAAACAACTATAAACCCTATGGGGTTAGCCCAGAGCAGAATTGACAAAAACTAATCTGAAGTCTCCCTGTTTTAATACTGTTATAGGATAATCTGGTCTAGAATTAATCGCACTTCATTGCAGCTATAACTATAATTGAGGCAAAACTAGTATAATGCTACAAATAGCACTGAGAGGAATGACTGATTTTTGACAGCTTTGCTTGAGGGAGGTTTGCTGATTAGGATACATGCATATGAAACTCACTCTCATCTTCGAATAATATCATAATATATTTAATTTCCATTGGAATCACAGAGATGGGTTTAATTCAACAATTATCTGAAGAATGGCAGCTTGCTTCAATGTAGCAGTTCTTCATCATTACACACACTGTGTCAAGATTTTTCCTCCCTAGATGAGAGGGCAGGTGGTGAGGAGACTAAATAATGGAACAGGTTGGCACTGGAGAGATAGCTGTCCCCTTTGCACCACCCTATCGACCATTATTCTGGGTGAGAAGGTCCATGGGTGATGTTCCTGAACCCCTCATTCCCCAGTCCACCAATTGGAAGACACAAGAGTGGCCACTAATGACCACCTAAGGGCCTCATGAACTCAAGGTCCTGGTTGAGGCAATCCCTATGGGTACTTAGCTGTCAGCCTCTGCTCGGCCACGTTTTGCTGCTGCCTGTCCCAAAGTCCACCTTGGAAGATGGTCACCTGAAGGTCCGAGGTCTGAGGTCAACCGGGACCTTGGGTTCATGTCACACTGCAGGTGATCCCATTGCACTATACAGACACACAGACACTCCTACAGTCACACACACCCACCCATACACGCACACACGCATGCGCGTACACACACACACACACACATACATACACACACATGCATTCCCACACTCGCATATGCACCCTCACACAGACCTAGATCCCTTTACACTCACACACATATACACTCTCTCTCACAGACACTCACAAACATACCCCCCACCCCAACACACGCACACACACACATACACACACACACACATACACACACACACACACACACACACACACACACACAAACCCACAGATGCATTATATGTTTGTGGGGTGAATTTGTACTTGCAGAGTTACATTGTACTTTGCTCCAAAACTGCATGAATCCATGTAAGATTCTGTTAATTCATTTTTTAGGTTAGAGTCTAAACATTATGGCACAGACAGTAGCACACAGGGGGCAAAGACCTTCAACACATTATCTGGGCTGACACCAATTGTTAAAGTTCTCCTGAGAATATAATTTAAAAAAAACTTTTTGTGATTTACATATGAAAGAAGTGAAATTAACATGGTCATTCTAACAGATGAGACTTAACAAACAATCAATGTATTTTTCAATGTAGAATTTCAGTTACATCACACTGTAAACTTTTGCTGTAAATTCTATGTCTTACAATTGTGTACTCTATAACCGCCTGATGAAGGAGCAGCACAGTGCTCCAAAAGCTAGTGTTTCCAAACAAACCTAGTGGACTATAATCTGGTGTTGTATGATTTTTAACTTTGTACACCCCACTCCAACACCGGCATCTCCAAATCAATCCAACGTAGTGCAGGTTAGGTGAATTGGCCATGCTAAATTGCCCACAGTCTTCAGGGATATGTAGGTTAGGTGCATTAGTTAGGGGTAAGTGTGGGGTAATAGGGTAGGGGGAATAGGTCTGGGTATGTTACTGTTTGGAGGGTTGGTGTGGACATGTTGGGCTGAAGGGCCTGTTTCCACACTGTAGCGATTCTATGAGGTCTAAATTTACTCCAGTTTGAGAATAACATGAGGACATAGCTGTAAAACAACAACAAAAAGTGGGTTCTAAGTTCCACTTTTTAAAACCATGGTTGCACATTAGGGAGGGCTAGAAGAGGAGGAACATGGCAAGAAAGTAAACTAAATTGTTGCTAGCTAGTATTTTTCCAACTGTCTTAAAGAAGAACTTCAGCCTTCTCTGGCCAGAGTAATTCATTAACATCTTGCTGGTCCTGTTTACAACACCAAGTAAGAAGCACCCACTATGGCTGTGACCTCTCTCATCCCTTTTCTTAAGGGGGACAGGGAGCTGTAAAGTTTCCAAGACTGTAAAGTCCACTTTGGCAACCATCACTCCGCCACAATTTCCACATCCCCCAAACCTACCACACCCCACCTCAGATCTTGTAAGGGGAGATTCCCAGCAACAGCCAAGACCACTGACAATGATACTGAAGCCTAGGGAGAGACTCTAAGCTGTGGAGGATGCTGAAACATCTAGAAATGGCCAAAAAGATGCACCCCCTTGTAGCCCCTGAACAATGGGTTCCCAGGCCTGTCATGCCCTGTGTGACCCTTGCTCTGTTGAATGAATGCTCAGGTGATTCTGAGCCCTGCTGTGGTACCTGTTATATCAGCACAGGATCCTGAACCTGTTGTACCCCCACGATTGGTTCAGACAGCACAAAGCATTTGGGGTACTATAGACCAAAGCTATACCACTCAGTTGCTGAATACCCACATTTTGAATTGGGTCTTTGTCACTATTTTCTAATTTGGTAAAGACTGAAGCAAAGTACTCATGTAATACCTCTACCTTTGTTTCAGTGAGCAGCTGATCCTGCTTGATTGTTATGAGCTCCACTCTATCCTCCACTAACCTTTTACTATTAATATGTTTGAAGAACAGTTTACTATTTGTTTTCGCACAGCCTGCCATCCTTTCCTCATGCTTCCCTAGCCTTTCTCTGCAGATTAAATAAATAGTCATATTGTGAGAATAAAACTCAATGATGCTGAAATATTTCTGCTTAAATGACAGGAACCTTACAGTTCCTCTTATTCAACTCCTCATGAACCAGCAATGAATGAATAATCCAAATCTACTAATTCAATGGTGACGCATATCATTTAATAGACTATTGGAAAATGTGACATGCTGTGGTTTGTGTGGCATGCATCTGCAACATTTCATCAAGTAACAATCTGGATAATATCAAAAGTATTAAAGCAAACTACTTTGTGCCATTGAATTTTGTGAAAAGACTTAAGTCAACAATCAGTCTGAAGATTGCTTAGATCAGGAGTTTGCATATGTAAGATTTAAATGCTTGTGAAACTCACTGTATTTCTACCTTCACAGATTGTGGTTTTTATCAACAAATATTGGGACCTCATGAATAACATGCCAGACCCCAGATTAAAATTTGCAAAAAATGAAATAAATTATCCTGTTCAGATGAAATATGCATTCTGCAATCGAATAATACTGCACAGAAATTCAGAATTCATGAATAGATATATTTAATTTTATACCTTTAAACATTTATCATTTTTAAAAAGATTAGTTTTTTAAGTATATTGTTTCAATGTAAAATTGGCAAAGTGACAACATTCAATGTGTTGAATATTAAACAGGAATCGTTCCAGAAAATGTTATGTTTCTATTAAACAACAGACAATTATATTAATTATATATGCAAGTGTCATGTCTGGAATCAATGTAAAGGATGCAATTTGGCATACTGGAATTGTATCCTTGGGATTGAATTAAAATAATATCTGGTGAGTACAATTGCTTAAAATGTGGTTTTCTTCATTGTGTTGCAGAGAGTCTGGCATTGTTCATTTTTTGATTAAAAACAGAGTGACATTCAGTTTAAAGAAATGGCTTTGAGGTTCAGCTGCCTTAAATATTATTCCATGAATTTCAAATGTTGACCACATAACAACCACAATTTTACTGCCAAAATAACAATATGTTTAATGGGACTTAGCATTATTAACATGTAAATTGTCCAACAACTCATGGTGAAGAAACAAAGCAATGTAAATTGCAAATCACCACAAGTTGCTGTATGATTTAAGCCACATTGCCATTAGTCTTACAAAAACAACAGCTTCCCCTCAACTCTCCTCTGAGTTTCATGAATTTGTTACATTTCGGTAAGAATTGCTCATTAAACATATTGTAGAAAGTTAGGGCTTGTACTTGACAGTGCAAGTACTATTTAATGAGAAACATTTGTATTTTGATCTCTCAGTTCAAAATTTTTTTACTTTTCTTTGAGTTCCCTATTCGACATTGAATTCCCATATGTTAATTCATTCTCCTTCATAATCCTTTCTGTGTTATTCCCACATTCTTACTTCTCATTATTCAAGGAAACACCTTGTTAGTTACCCTGCTGAATCAGGCCCTAGTTGCCCCTTGCTATGGTTATCACCTCATACGTTCAGAAACTTTACTGGGATGAATGTTTTAAGCTGAAGTATGCCCAGGTCACACCAATTACAGGCATTGGTTGATACCCTGGTGCAGCAAATTATTTCAAATATTCTCTTGTTACCATGGCAAGTAATAGTGAAAGTAACAAATTTATAAACTTATTCATGAAGAACATGAGTATTGCTGAAAAGAAAATGATTTGTTGAAATTTTTTTGTTGTCCACTCATTCGGACAACTCGCAAGAATTACAAATGTAAAGGGAAATAGCATTATGCTATATGATAGAGAGTGCTGATTGGTTGTCAAGTGGATTAGCAGAGCCAAGAAAGCACCAGTTAATGATGGCTGACAGTTAACTGCTAAACTTTCTTTAAATTTTAAACCAGGCAGGTTGACTCTGAATGAATCAGTGAATGGCTGTCATCTATTTTGTTGAGTTGAAACAGGCAAATGTGTGTACATACTCTTCCTCTTTGCAAAGGACAAGGCCCTGTGTATTTGTATGTATAACTTCCAACTTAATGCAAATGCACATGCAAATCGTGAGCCTGACAGACAATCCTAAATTGGTTGTCAGGGCAATATTTTGCACACTCAGGATTACTTAATAAATACTGTCCAATTGCAGAATCACTTCTGATATTGGGCATTGTGTTGTGAGTGTTACAAGCATATGCTGGTTGTGTATTGTTGGTATTGAATAGCTGTAGAGATATCCTGTTTATATGCTCCACCAGTCCTACATACTGCATCCCACTAATACTGAAGATCATATATGACATTACTCATTTGTATGGTAGACACCAGCGACGTGAGTGTTATCTGCCACGAACAGGATTCTTCTGCTAAATCAAAAAGTCAAATGAGAGCATATTTTAAACTGTTATTTTGAAAGTCCTTAAGAAAAATTGTAGGGCAACCTGTGTCCAAGCATTTTATCACAGCAACAAATATCAAAACACGAAAGGGTTGTTGCTGCTTTCCAACAGTTTTCTACTGATATGCTCAAATCTTATTTTTAGTTGAAATTATGGAAAGGTGAAAATATATCTTTTAAATTGCTCATTGAATTCAATTCTATAATAATAGCAGAATGATAGTCAAACCAGCCACTTGAAGGAAAGATGATTTTATTCAGCAAAATGGTTAAGAATTGCACAATGGAAATTAACAAACTTGCCTATACTAATTAACAAAGGCTGTGTTAAAACCAAAAATAGGAAGATTTATGTTACTTTTATGTCACTTAACTTATAGAAGACTGCAACAAATTGGAAGAGCACAAAAGTGAGAGTTTCGAAGATCTAGAGTCGTATTTTCATATATTATGATCTGAAATTTAGCACAATTTGATAAACCATCGCATAAACTGATACAAACTCAAAGTTCTAACATTCAAAAATAACCAACAATTCAATAGAAATCCTGGCTGACACTGGTTTATGGTGACTGACATATAGTTGCTATTGCGTGAAATTCAACGATATTAGACATGTGTTAGCAGAAACATTGGAAGCAGAAACTATTGGGCTGCTTTCAAATATCTCTGTTGCCACAAATTGCTCCATTCTTCTGTGGAAAGTAAAAATTCATTGCCCTTGAATGTGATAGGTGTAAACAAATATCTGCAATGGACTATAGGGTTATTGCAACTTAAGCTGCTGGTATATCCAACATTCATCACTTGTATTTGAAGGGATTTGTTAGGTTGGATTGACTAAAAATAGACATGGAAAAGCAATAAAATACAAGAGACTGAAATACTGTATTGTAAGTAAGAGAGATTGAGAAAAATGGGTTAAGAATTGTTTAAAATGAAGTAAATAGATTTAGAAAATAATGTGAAGGTCAGACTAATATATTTGTGTAACTATTGCCAAGACAAAGGACCACATAAAGGCCTCAATGTTTGCTTTTGAATCAGGAGCACAAGGTTGGAAAAGTGCCCTGCTCCACAGGGCTAACATGGGAGAAAGTGTCCTGACCAATCAGCGACAATTAGGATTGGATGTGGCAGCCCTGGAAATGGTTTGAAGGCAGTCACATGAGTTGCCAAGTGCACAGGTGACCATGTGAAAGGCTGAACTTGGTGATTCCCTCGAGGGAAAAAAAAACAAAGAACTGTGGATGGTGGAAATCAGAAACAAAAGTAGAAATTGCTGGAAAACTCATCAGTTCTGGTAGCATCTGTTGAGACAAAGCAGAATTAACTGAAGAAGGGTTATTGGACCCGAAATGCTAACTGTGCCCTATCTCCAAAAATGCTGCTAGACCTGCTGAGATTTTATTTTAGCCACTTCTGCTTATGTTGGTGATTCTGTATCTCATCCTAACTATTGAAACAAATAGTAAAACCAAAAACAACACTCCAATCCTCACCTATCACCACCCCCCTCACATATGCCAATGTATCCCAATGGAACCTCATATCCACCATGCTAATCTGAACACTTGTATGTACACCCACTCTGCTAAGTGCCAAGTCATGTCAACTCATTTCCTCTGTAACACCTTTTGTCCTTGTACCCTCTGTGCTAAATCTCCCAACCTCAACCATGAACTTCAGGATCCATGCTGAGATAAAATTAGATAAAGTTCTATGTATCTTTAATTGACTCACTATTTTAAAACAAACATTCTGATAACAAAAATCTATTAATTACAGTCACCTTCAATCATTTAATCCCTTGACGGCAAGTATTTGTATTGAAAACCCTACTTCAAAAACTTTATAAGCACTCGGATCTGTCAATCAGTCTATGAAATGACAGGCACCTGACTGTGACAGTGATAAGTTGTGAAATTAGTCATAAAGCACATATCAAATATTAATAGCTATTAGATTTATGTCAGTAGACAAAGTGAAATAGTAAACACTTTTTTTTATTGTTTGACAGGGTAGACAGTATTTTTTTCCAAATGATAATCTAGACAAGGACATTTAACTTTCCTGACAGTCTTACAGTTCCCTAAACCGTATGGCAGTTACAATTAGCTTGAGAGTTCCGATGAGTTCATCTGTTTTTTTTGTTTAGTGTTTTATTCATGTTCAGTTTTAACATTCTGAGTGAGCACTCAATGTATTCAAAGGAAAACCTGACCTCTTATACAGGGAACCATACCTCGCCCAAAGAGGGAACCATACTTTTAAGACCTATCAAAAGAGGTCTGAAAGGTCTGAAGCTCACAAATCATGTCTTGGTCATTCCATGGTGAAAATTAACTCTGCCTGAAGGGACATGCACTTCAACAGGTGCATTTGCCTCCATGAACCAGAGATATGAAACATACAACCTTCCCCATTGCTTTAGCTTTGATAATGATCGGTGTCAGTTGACATTATTTTGGGTAAGGTGAAGACCCTCTACACCTTTACAAAAATGAGCTCCACCGGAGGTATTTTGGGTTGAGAATTGTTGTTATATTGTACTCACCCAGGAAAGGAAACATTCTTTTCACATCTACCTTGTCAGGATCATTCAGGATCACAGAATCACAGCAGTGCGATTGATCTATAATGCAGCCACATCCTTCCTAAGTAAGGAGACCAAACCTGAGTGCAGGGCTTGAGATGTGGTTCCATCAATAACTGAAGCATGTCTGAAGAAGGGTGACTAGGCTTGAAAGGTTAATGCTGCTTTCCCTCCACAGATACTGCTGGACCTGCTGAGTTTCTCCAGCAATTTCTGTTTTTGTTTCATACTTTTCTACTTATCTTTGTGTCATCTGGAAGTTTAGTCACCATGCTTTCACTTCCGTCATCTAAGTTGTTGAGGTAAATTGTAAAAATTGGAGTCCTAGCTCTGACTGGACCCTGCAGACTTCCATGCATCGCATCCTGTGAATTAGACAAAGACCCAGTTATGCCTTCTGAGTTTTACCACTCAGTCAATCTTTTATTCATGCTAAATATTACTGCAATACCATAAACATTTTTATCTGATTTGCGACTGAACAATTGAGGCCGTAATGCCAGCAGCAGAAGGGGAGGGTGGTCAGGATTTAACTATCCTGAGAAGGCTTTGGGAACAAGGGCACGAACACAGGACTGCATTCTTAAGACAAAAGCAATGAGAGGTGATGCCAGAGACTCTCGAGGCTGTGCTAGGAAGTGAACTCTGCCATCCATAGAATATTGCAGTAAAGCCTGAAACCATGTCACCAAGTCACTCTATGCCAGTGGCTTTCAAGGTAACTGCATTTCTCAATTGCTTCATATGCTGGGGTGATTGCCAGGGCTCCAATGGTGATAAATGTGGCATTTCACAAGCTGGTACATATAGGTATATAAATAAGTTTACCCACCCTCTTGTATTGTGTGAATGAATTCATCAATTACTCCACAGATAAGACAGTCAGGCAGTGAATGCATATGTAAGTACCTCACTCTTGGGTGAATCTGATGTATGTTTGGTTGCTCCTGATATTTCATGGGTTTCTGCCCATTGTACTTACATGTTTCAGAATCATTGCTTATTTCTTTAGACAGCAAGAGTTCATCAGCTGTTCTCGTGTGGCCATTACAGTTCCCTGGGACTAGCCAATGGCAATTCTGAATGAAAAGGCTTTCACTTCTTGAATGTGTAACAGGTCTGCGACTGTGGGCATAGAATTGAACACACCTGTGCTTATTTCTCAGGGAGCTGTCATGATTCTTATAGTTTGCACAATTCTAAGGTGACAGCTTTTTCAAGACCATATCCTAAGTTGACTTCCAGGTCTTCAGTGATACTGATTATCTCTTCTGGACCAGGTTGGTAACACTTGTGAGATACTCCCAGGGTACAGCAGAAAGCTGCTCACAACTCTATCAGAGTCAGCATTGAATCAACCCTTGGCGTGTTGAAAATGTGCATCTACTGCCTTGATTTGTGTAGAGGGCATCTGTTGAAAACCCAGCATGAAATATAATGAAAAGGTATGGCTTGCTGCTTTGATGCATAATGTGATCATGTAACCCTGTTACAATAGAACGAATGGGAGAAGCAACACTACTCTTCCAATAAGGATGAATTAAATGTGCCTGAGGAAGAGACTTTGAATGTGCAAGAGTGTTTGCTGGTGATGCCAGGACTATGGGCAGAAGTGCATGGAATATCATGGGCAACCAAATGTACATCAGATTTACCCGAGTGAGATACCTACACGTCCATGGTCCCATACTGGAACTCCCTAGACTAATCTCTGTCAGTATCCTGGCAGAGTTCCTTTGAACTGTTTCTCTGACACTTAAATGAGGAAGGGATGCAAATATTTGTCATACTCGTTTACTACTAGTCCTGGGGACATCTTAATGTCACACTTGGGATATATGTCAACTGGCCTGCTATGACTGAGAAATGTGGCACGGTGGCACAGTGGTTAGCACTGCTGCCTCACAGCGCCTGAGACCCGGGTTCAATTCCCGCCTCAGGTGACTGACTGTGTGGAGTTTGCACGTTCTCCCCGTGTCTGCGTGGGTTTCCTCCGGGTGCTCCGGTTTCCTCCCACAGTCCAAAGATGTGCAGGCCGGCTGAATTGGCCATGCTAAATTGCCCGTAGTGTTAGGTAAGGGGTAGATGTAGATGTAGGGGTATGGGTGGGTTACGCTTCGGCGGGGCGGTGTGGACTTGTTGGGCCGAAGGGCCTGCTTCCACACTGTAAGTAATCTAATCTAATCTAAAAAAAATCAGGCCCTGAACTATCCTCAGCAGGTTCTCACACAAAATTTTAATTTTCTTTGCTGAGAGTGATCTCAAACAATTATTTTTTTCCGGTGCACTGAAGGGCAGAACAACTGAAAATTTAGTAACTACCGTTGTCAAGTACAACACCAGACACCAATGTGGACATTCAATAAAGAGTGAACACCAACTTGCACACCATTTCTTCCACAATAATTTAAACGATCTTCATTTCCTATAACCAATAATATGTGCCAACCATAAGGTTTGCCAATACGTTCAACTGTCTGACTAAGTTCGTTTCAACAAATGACAATGGTAGCGATATTCATATGAATACAGTGAAACAAATGCAATGTACAATTTTTAGAAGGAATGTAAATTTGCAATACTTACACTTCAAAAAAAAATTTACAGCACTTTTGTGCTCAGTTAACTTTATGTTAATGGCAAAAGGAGTTGAAAACAAAGTTGTGACTACAAAAGATTACAAGTATTGACTTCTGTTCTTCATTCACAGGACACTGGTATCCATGGCCGGGGCAGCATTTATTGCCTGAGGATTTAACCACATTTCTGTGGGTCTGAAGACCAGATAAGGCTGGCAATTCCTTTCACTAAAGGACGTTAATGAAGCAGAAGGATGTTTCTCAACAATGATCTCATGGTCATCATGAGACTCCAGATTTTCATTGAATTCCTTAAAACTTCAACAGCAGAATGTGAATACAGGTCCGCATCACATGACATGGGTCACAGGATTAATAGTCGACTGACTTGACACTGACATTTTTTACAAACCCACCGACTCCCACAGCTACCTGGATTACACCTCTTCCCACCCTACCTCTTGCAAAAATGCCATCCCGTATTCCTAATTCTTCTGCCTCCGCTGTATCTGCTCCCAGGAGGATCAGTTCCACCACAGAACACACCAGATGGCTTTCTTTAGAGACCGCAATTTCCCTTCCCACGTGGTTAAAGATGATAGGAATTGTAAAACCTGCGCCCACAACTCCTCCCTCGCCTCCATCCAAGGCCCTAAAGGAGCCTTCCACATCCATCAAAGTTTTACCTGCACATCCACTAATATCATTTATTGTATCCGTTGCTCCCGATGCGGTCTCCTCTACATTGGGGAGACTGGACGCCTCCTAGCAGACCGTTTTAGGGAACAGCTCCAGGACATCCGCAACAATCAACTACACTGCCCTGTGGCCCAACATTTCAACTCCTCCTCCCACTCTGCTGAGGACATGGAGGTCCTGGGCCTCCTTCACCGCTGCTCCCTCACCACCAGACGACTGGAGGAAGAACGCCTCATCATCCGCCTCGGAATGCTTCAACCCCAGGGCATCAATGTGGACTTCAACAGTTTCCTCATTTCCCATTCCCCCACCTCACCCTAGTTCCAAACTTCCAGCTCAGCACTGTCCCCATGACTTGTCCTACCTGCCTATCTTCTTTTCCACCTATCCACTCCACCATCCTCCCTGACCTATCACCTTCATCCCCTCCCCCACTCACCCATTGTACTCTATGCTACTTTCTCCCCACCTCCACCTCCTCTAGCTTATCTCTCCACGCTTCAGGCTCTCTGTCTTTATTCCTGATGAAGGGCTTTTGCCCGAAACGTCAATTTTACTGCTCCTCCGATGCTGCCTGAACTGCTGTGGTCTTCCAGCACCACTAATCCAGAATCTGGTTTCCAGCATCTGCAGTCATTGTTTTTACCTAATAGTACCAGAGGCAATACTAGGAAGCCATTACCCATTTACAGCTCTGGCTTTGGATTGAGGTGCCACAGATAAAGTGCCAACTGTTGCATTGTTATCTTGATATCATCCTGTCCTCCCCTAGATTGAGCTGTGTGGGTTTGAAAGTGAATGGAAGCAGGTCTCATAGCTCTTGGATCATCATTTCAATATCCAATGAAACTAAAGAGCTGCTGCTCCCAGCACCTCATCTTAGAGATTACTTTGCTGCTTGATAGATGGCTGTTGATTTCTTGTTAGAAATTATGTCACATATCTTGCACTTCATTTAAACGTAAGCTGCACTACCAGCATTCACCACAACTTGGGGATAAGCAATGAAGCTCTACATTGCTAGGGATTGGGGTTGGGGGTCACTGGCAGCAATATTGTGAGAGCAAAGGGGTGTTGCATTGTTGTGATAGTGGGAGTGGGTGGGCAATTCTGAGAGTAGGCTAGGGTGCAGACTTCTGAGTGCAGGAAGAGAATGCACACATGCCAATTTTATACAGCAATTTGATATCCAATGAGAGTTTGGAATAATCAAAATCACTCAACCCCCATCTTGGACAAACAATTATAAAAATGCAATTTCAGTCTCGTTCTGATGGACAATATAACCACTGTCAAAACCAAAGAATAGACATTGTGATTGACATGCAATTTACTTCCACTGGGGTATCTTTGCTGTACCAATGCTTATGTTATCACTCACAAGTTTGAATCATTGAGCTTTATAAACAATGGATTATGCGATTCTAAATAGGCTTCATTCTTTTAACTTGGAAAACAAAAGACATCTCAAGCCTTTCTCAACTGTAAATATTGTGCTGCACAACATGTTCCTTGTAGAGCAGCACCAATTATTTGAGTTCAGAAAATAGATGAAAAAAACATGAGCACATGACAGTGATTTCCTAAGGGCATGACGTCTTAAAATTCATCTTAATTTACCTATTTCTTTGCTGAAGCATCTATCTATTTGCTTCTCATTATTAGTTACAAATGATTGAAGATATTGAGTCAGGAAAGAAGGATTCTATGATTCCACTGTTGGCACTTTGGGAGAGATGAGAATTGCAGATGGTTAATAGTTAAATAGCAAAGGAATGTTTAAACTAGGAAATACTGGGAAAATAAAAGTACTGAAGTTAACTTAAAGGTGAATGATAAATGAATGAAAATATAAGTCATGTATGGAGTAAAAGGTAAACCACACTTTAATAATAACCAGTGAACATGAGCATAAGAAGTTATGTCATATTGACATCAGATCATACAGAACTGAATCATGAGTGTGTACAATCAAAGCCCTCTCTTAATATCCCTTATTCATGCTTATATTGAATGAAACTTGTTTATGTTCACTCAACTGTTTTTAATACATTCATGGAACATGAGCGTTGTTGGCTGGCCAGCATTTATTGTCCATCCCGAGTTGCCCTTGAGAAGTTAGTGGTGTACTGCCTTCGTAAATCTCTGCAGTCCATTTGGTGTAGGTGACACACGAATGCCATTCATTCGGGAATTTCAGGATTTTGATCCAGCAACAATGAAGGAATGGTGATATCTTTCCAAGTCTGCATGAGGATTGGCTTGGAGGGGAACTTGCAGCTGATGGTGTTTCCATGTATCTGCTGCCTTTGTCCTTCTCGGTGGATGTGTAGATTTGGAATGTGCTGTCGAGGAATCATTAGAGAAATTCTGCAGTGCATTTGTAGATAGTACACTTTGTTACTATGTAGTGTCAATGAAATAGGGAGTAGATGCTTGTGGGTGTGGTGCCAATCAAGTGGGCTACTTTGTCCTGGTTGGTGTCAAGCTTCTTGATGTTGGAGCTGCACTCATCCAGTCAAATGGGGAGCATACCATCACACTCTGACTCGTGCCTTGTCGAAGGTGGACAGGCTTTTTGGGGAGCCAGGTGGTTAGTTATTCATTGCAGCATTTCCAGCTTCTGATCTGCTCTTATAGTCACTATATTTATACAGTTGAGCTTCCAGTCAACGGTAACCCCAGGCTATTGATACTGGAGGATTCAGTGATGGGTTGTTTGGATTGTCTCTTATTGGAGATGGCTATTGCTTGGCATTTGTGTGGCGTGAATGTTATTTGATAAATTGCCATGAATTGCTAACTTTTCTTTTCTTCCTTCTAACCAAATTTAATCCTGTTTTCTATCAATCCCTCTAATTCCATAGCACTTAATCTTTAAAAATCTGTTTTATTGAACAGTTTCAAAGACTTTCCCAAAGCACACAGAGACTGCATACTTTGCATAACCACTGTTCATGATGATTGTTCGCTACAAAAACAACAAACTTATCTATACTATGTATAGACCTCATCTTACTATAATTAGAAAGACAAATGGAATACACAAATAAAATACACATGTCACAAGTGCAAAAAGACTAAAATAAGGTTGGGTGTAGCTTAGACAAGTGAGTCACTGGAAAAGGTGCTATGTTAGAAAGTTTTAAAAATACAAATTTTGCAATGTGAAGAATTTTGTAACTAAACTGAGTTAGCTGAAAACAATTATTTTACAGGAAGATCTAGAATTCATTGTGTAAGCAGACATCTCATTACAAACAGGCTAAAGCAGTAAAACAAGTACAATGGGGTGTAGCTTATCTATAAGAGATAGAACAAATAATAAAAGAGGTGGAGTGGCTATATTAATAAAATAAAGAATAAATGAAGAATATATGCTGCAGAAATGCAAGAATGTTGTTGATTTAGCATTTGAAGCTCCATTAAATGTGAATGTGTTCTGAAAGATTGGAGAGTGGTCAGCATTGTAAGCATTTTTAACAGGCAGATAAAGCTAGATGGTTGAACATCTGTGTTAGGGAATCGTTTTGAGTCTCTGTGGATGACATGTATATATGTATATATAGGTTAAAAAGAAGTAGCAACCATACAGATTCATACGGAAAGATCAGTTTGACAACACTCATTTGATTTTTAAATGGTTTATGGTTTTAACTGTCATAGTAAATGTATGTGGTGCAAATGCACTTTGGGAAAGCCTTTGAAACTGTTTCATAAAGAAGATTTGTAAAGATCAAGAGATATGGAATTAGAGACATTGATAAAGAGCTGGATTAAAATTCGATTAGAAGGAAGACTAGAGAAGGAAGCAGTTAATTGCAATTTATCAACGTGATTAGGAATGGCTAATAGTGAGTAGCAGATTTCAGTTCTGGGTCACTTGTATTCACCGTGTTACCAATGATTTGGATAATGGGTTTCAAGAATTGATGTTAACATTCAATAAAACCTGTTTACATTCACTCACTTTTTAAATAAAATTCACTCGTGGGACATGTGCATTGCTGGCTGGGCCAGCATTTATTGCCCAAACCTAGTCACCCTTGAGAAGGTGGTGATGAGCAACCTTCTTGAACCGCTGCAGTTTATTTGATCTAGGTTGACTTACAATGTTGATAGTTAGGGAATTCCAGGCTTTTGAGCCACCAACAACGATGGAATAGCAATACCTTTCCTAGTCAGGACTGTGATTAGCTTGGAGTGGAACTAGCAATTGGCGGTTTTTTTTCACATATTTGCTGCTCCCAGATCACAATTTAGAGTTTTTTTAAGTAAATAAAAGAAACCTCTCAAAGAATACTGATAAGATTTAGACTGTACATTCACAAGATATTAGAAACTGTATCTTGTGTCAATAAGGCCATAAAACAATCCTTTGGAATTCTAGGTTTTATCACAACTGATGGAGATTATACAATCCACTGTTAATGTGGAACCTATATAAAATATTAACCGGAATGCTATGCTCAGCTTTGCACTCCATACGACAAAAGTAGTAATATAGTATTTAAATGGGAACAATGAACATTTGCTGAGATGCTAACTTGTATGATAAAATGTAATATTTATAAAGAATTCACTTTGTAAAAAGAACAATCTAACTTACATGGTGATATGAAAGATGTGGTTAAAGTTATGGATAACTGAGTAAGGTAAGGAGCCATAATCCACAAAACACATAGGCATCTGTCCCAATTGGTGAGAGATGCTTTGTTATGTGTAACTTGAGGGTAACATTAAGTAGCAAGGTATGAGGCAAGCTGAGGCAATAGGTCTCCATGAACTACCACAGCAGATATGCTAATATGTGGTTGGGTTTATGGAAAGCTAAGTAAGTCCTCAAGAAGGGTTACACCCGAAACATTCGCTTCTCCACTTCCTAATGCTGCCTGGCTTGCTGTGATTTTCCAGCCTCCTGTTTGTCCACCTAAGTAAAGAAAGCAAGCCTATTTTCAAAAGCAATGCAAGTCAGCATGAAGGACCAAATGTAAGACTTTTAGAATAAAGAGATTCCTCTTTACATTATGATGAGATTTAACAATTCATTTCCAGAGTTAGTAGTTGAGGCAGAATTTATGTTAAGGCTTAAATTTAAATTAGATAATTAAACTAATTAAACAATGAGAGGGAAGTGGGAATGGACCTTGCCACCTTCAAAAGATCTCTGAAGGAAATTGCTAGATGGAAAGGAGAAGCACAGTTAATTGAACTTGTTCAGCTATTCAGTATATTTCTGGTTCAGCAAGCAGCTTAAATGGTTGTGAGTCTTTTGTATCACAAGAAGACGTGAATGTTTCATCATTGAGCATATCTAGGACAGCGGCCTACAGCTTTTCGGATATTAACGGAATCATAGCATATAGGATAGCCCGGAAGGTGGAGTAAGTGATAAGATCAGCCAATCTGATGAATTTGAAACAGACTCAGAGAAACAAATGAATTATTGTATGTACTCAAGTAATAGTCAATCTCATCTAAAATTCAACGTCCTATTTTTGGCCAAATAGCCTGAATTTTCCATATATCTCATGTAAAAGTCAACCCTAGTTCTTCACAGGTAACAATGTTTATGAGTCAGTGTGCTGGCCATCACTTCCCACTCCAGTATTCCAGTCTGCCAGATGTTCTGCTCCGCTTCTGATCTTCCAGTCCTCTAGCTGTTGTGATCCGCTCTGGGTTTCCAGAATTACCATAATTAATTTTTAAAATTTGATTAGATTCCCTACAGTATAGAAACAGGCCCTTCGGTCCAACAACTCCACACTTACTGTCTGCAGAGTAACCCACCCAGACTCATTCTCGATCCTATATTTACCCCTAACTAATGTACACAACACTACGGGCAATTGTGGGAGGAAACCAGAGCAAACGGACAAAACCCACGCAGACAAGGATCCCTGGTGCTGTGAGGCAGCAGTGCTAACTGCTGAACCACCGTGCCATTTAGAGATCATTTGGGCTTCTGCTAATGATAGAGTATGAATTTTGACAGGCATGAATTTCAGCCCCTCAAAAGTAGTATCCATTAATAGTCGACCCCATGAATTTAATCTTAAAAACTGTCAAAAAAGTTCGACTATATATGGTATTCCTGTTCTATACTCTTAAGTTTCAATGTTTTTGTAAGAATAGCTGTTATACCATTTGCTTTCCTAGTTTCTTTTGACCTGCAAGTTAGTTTTCTGTGGTTCAAGAGGTCACATTTGTAGGATCCCTCTGAAAATAAATATCACTCAAAAACTATACTTTTAAAAAGCTTTCTTGCCAAGTTGGATAGACTTATAATTTACTTGTATTCCATCTGTCATCTTCTTGCCCACTCAGATGGCCCCTTTATCTTAAAAAAAAAGATGTAGATGAATGTGTTCGTACAATGAAAAAATATAAAAGTGAAGACTGATGAAGGTTAAAGATGTTGATGAGTGTGGAAGTGAGGACTGCAGATGCTGGAGATCAGAGTGGAGAGTGTGGTGCTGGAAAAGCACAGCAGGTCAGGCAGCATCCGAGGAGCAGGAGAATCGATGTTTCAGGTAAAAGCCCTTCATCAGGAATGAGGCTTCCTGATTGCCCGAAGCATCGATTCTCCTGCTGTTCGGATGCTGCCTGAACTGCTGTGCTTTTGCAGCACCACACTCTCGACTGTGATGAGTGTAACCTGGTATTGTTATGGTAATTGTTGAAATGGATGAATTTTTTAAACATTTGAATAGATTCCTGAGCCATTGGCTCTTTCCTTCAAATTATGATACAAGCAAAAGTTACACAACTGAATACTGCAATACTCACAAAGATTGTCTGCTCGACAAGCTGCCAGTGGATCATATAGAGTCATTGTGCTAGGCTTCAAAACCCAATTTCTGATAATAGCTTGCACTTGGAGACAACCTCCAAAGAACCGTCACTGAGGGATTCAGAGATCTCCTGGTAGTGTACTGAGCATTCTGCTTTCGACTCTTTGACTAAATGTTACAGATTTTGCAAACCTGTCAGATACCAGCTAACAGTACAAAGTTAAAAATCATGCAACACCAGGTTATAGTGCAACAGGTTTATTTGGAAGCACTAGCTTTCGGAGTGCTGCTCCTTCACCAGGACAACCATCTTAACTTTGTACATCCCAATCCAACACCGGCACCTCCGAATCATAGCTAACAGTACAGTTGACTGATCAACCTGATTCATTGTGGAAACATAGAGAAAAAAAGTCAGTTACAGCAGGAGTGCTTACCACTCAATTCCAGATAGCCCTTCACAACAGAACAAGAAGATTGGCTCTGAACACAGAAAACATTGAAAATAGAAGCAGGAATGGGCCATTCAGTCCTTCAAGCCTGTTGCCCCATTTGATATGATCATAGCTGATCATCCAACTCTGTATGCTCTTCCCAGTTTCTCTCGATGCTTTTTTATTCCTTTCGCTTGAAGAGCTAGATCTAATCCCTTATTGAACACATTCAAAGTTTTGGCCTCAACCACTTTCTGTGGCAGATAATTGAACAGGCTCACCACTCTCTGGGTGAACAAATTACTCCACATCTCAATCCTAAATGGTCTATCCCATATCCTTGGACTATGACCCTTTGGTTCTGAATGCCTGGGTCATTGGGAAAATCCTTCCTGCATTTACCCTTATGATTCTGTTATGGTCTAAGACTTTACCTCTCTTTCCGAACTCCAATAAATATAATCTGGGAAGATAAGCAGTGATAAAGTATTTTCTTTAGCTACAGGGATTTAACTAGTTAAATTCCAGCAATGCACCTTCACACAGCTTGGCATTGAATCTTGTCAGTAAGTGCCTATGCTGGTCTGAGCAAGAGTGCTCATATTAAACATAGAAACCTCATTCAAGGCTAACAAATCATATTTAAACTGATCAAACTGGCATCCACCATAACTACAATAAACAAAATATAGCCTGTATTTGTAGATCATGACTTAGAGTCTTCTCTTATGATTGTGCAAAATTATTCTGGTGCATTTTATGCATGAAAAGACATAATTTTCCATTTGAATCTCTGTTGTGAAACGGTTGATGAATATCAATAAGGAATAGCAATCAGCTACTTGATTAATTGAGAACAGATGTCCCTGCAAAGTAGCAACATTTTATTCAGCTATTTATACACAGTCCATTCAGATGGTATTTAAAATGGAGTCAAATGTTTACTCTGCAAAGAGCTCTATCTACAGGCATAAGAGATTCTGATCATCACTCTTATTTCTACTTGCTTGGTTTGAATAGGATTGGTTGCTTCCAAGGATTCCCATTGGAAGAATGGTTAATTGTGTTGACAATAGGAGATTTTACTCCACAGATACCAAATCCAGCAAAAAAATGGAAAGGGAGATGGATGTTAAGAAAAGTGTAAGCGACACCATGAGCTACAATCTTCCAACACTTTAAGGGCAGCACTATTTACTGTTAACAGTAGATGTTATATATTGCTTGTTTTTAACCATTTACATAGAAGTTAGGAAGATTCTGATTGGCTCTGGTATTTTCTGTCAAATAGTTGTTAGTTTATCAACAGCCCCATTTACATCTCTTCTGACTATTAATTCAATCGTGTGGAGGTCTAGTATCAGTGGTGTCAAAATTTTCAGATGATGCTGTGAAGAATATCGATGTTTTTATATAATTTTAATACACAATGAAAGAAAGAACAGAAACAAAACCAGAAATTGCTGAAAAAGCTCATCAGGTCTGGCAGCAGCTGTGGAGAGAACTCAGAGTTAATGTTTCTGAGGAAGGTCATTGGACTCAAAACATTAATTGTGACTTCTCTCCACAGATGATGCCAGACCCTTTGACCCCTTCCTCAAATTTCTGTATTTTGTGTATGATTTACAGCATCCATAGTTTATTGGTTTTTATTTGAAGAAAGAACAGAATTGGATTAAATGGTTCATTTACAAAGCCTGTGTTTTCCACTCATTGACAATGATAACACTGGAGAGAATGAATTTCATTACAAAGATGTTGTAAGGTAGGCTAATATTGATTACTGCATAAATAAACCAGTTGAATAATATGGATAACAGAAGAAAGGAGTGAAAGATGGGAAATACTGCAGTATAATAAAAAGTAATAAAAGGGTTCCTTTAACAGCAGATCATAACAAAAATGAACTGTAAAACTAGCCGTGACTTTGGAAAAATAATGTTAGTAAGCAATGATATAGTATAACAAAGTACACCATCCACATGTAGTAGTGTTTAAAGTACTGTGCCATAGTAGCAGGCAGTAGCACAATGGCGGCAGTAAGAGGAAAATGTTTCATATCTTTGGAGCTGAATTGGAAATTCTAACCTCACCATCTACAGCTCTAGACTCTGGCGTTCATCCAAAAATTAACGTTTCAACAGCAACTCAGATTGTTTGAATGGTCCTTGGTTCAGTTGGCCGAATGACCCTTCTGGATGAACTGGTGCCTACAACCTGGGTTTGATCCCTGTTCTGCCTGGGGTAGATTGGAGCCCTGTCTCTGTGTCCTCCTGATGGTGAACGTTGTGACTCCGTGTTTTGGACCAGACTTTTGGCGAAGAACAGAAGAAGTTGACATGTTTCATTAGCAATAGAAGCTACTGGCAACTATTTCTGTTGAGGGTTTGTGCACCTCCGAATATGACCTCATAAAAATGAAGGGTCATTGTAGAGGCTGTTTTAGCACAGAAATGGTAGTCATGTCTCATCCACTCACTTCTAGACTGATTGGTATCTAGCAGGTTGAGTTTATCTTACATCTCACTGCAGATAAGCAATATACATTTAAGGGACATACTCATATGTCGTTACAGCACTGTGACAAATGACTTAATGATAATAAGGTAAATGGGCAAATATACTCAACATTTCTTTATAAGACAGTCCCACTACGACCAGAATTAATCTAGTGAACGTTGTCTATGTTGCCTCCAATGCTAGGGTATAGCTGTCCTCGGATAAGGTTATTATGCACCCGGATAGAATGCTTTCTGTGGTGCATCTATAAAACGTTGGCGAGGGTCCTTACAGGCAAGCTGAATTTCCTAAGCTGCCCGAGGGAGAAGAGGCATTATTGTGCTTCTTGACCGTTTGTACATGGGAAGTCCAGGAGAGATTGCTGGTTATCGTCACTCCTAGAAACTTGACTCTCTCGACCCTTTCCACCTCCAATTCATTGAGGTAGATGGGGTGGTGTCCTTCTCCTTTCTTCCTGAAGTCAATGATCAGTTCTTTTGTTTCGCTGACATTGAGAGAGAGAGATTGTTATCATTTAACCATGACACCAAGCACTCTATCACAATCCTGTATTCTGACTCAAGATTGTTTGATATCCAGCCTACCACAATAGTGTCATCAGAAAACCTGTAGAGGCATGTGGGCATACAGGGTATACAAAAATCTGAGAATGCAGCCTTGTGGGCACCTGTGTTGAGGATTATTCTGGAGGAGGTGCTGTTGTCTATCTTCACTGATTACAATCTGTAGGTCAGGAAACAGAGGATCTAGTTGCAGATGGTGGAGCCTGGACCTAGGTCTTGAGTTTTGAGATTAGTCTGGTAAGGATTATGGTGTTGAAGATGGCGCTGTAGTCGATGAGTAGGAGCCTGATGTAGGTGTCGTTGTTATTTAGATGTTCCAGAGATGAGTGTAGGGCCAAGGGAATGGTATCTGCTAGGGACCTGTTTTGCTGCTAGGAACATTGCAGGTAATCGAGGCAGGCTGGGAGGCCAGAGTTGATATGGGCCATGACCAGCCTCTCGAAGCACTTTATAATAATCGCGGTCAGAGTCACTGGAGGCCAGAGTCACTGAGGAATGTTGCATGTGTTTCTTTTCGGTACTGGGATGATGTGGTCTTCTTGAAGTGGGTGGGGACTTTGGATGGACCTCTCTAACTTCAAATAATGTTGAGTTTGCTCATGTTGATCTTGCTTTGTACATCTCCTTTGCCATCGTAACCTTATATGCCTCACTCAGTCTAAGCACATTATGTTCTGTATGTCTTTGTTTGCTTTGGTGTGCCTGCACTGCTTGTAAAACAAAGCTTTTCACTGTACTTAGATACACGTGACTACCACAACTGTTCATAAAATTTTAGGTATAGCCAGACTCATCTCTTGTATAAATTTTGCAAGACTTCCTTATATTCATATTCCATTCCTTTTGAAATAAAGGCTAACATTCAATTTCCCTTCTTTATTACCCTTTGAACATGAACACCAGCTTTCTGAGATTCATGCATGAAGAGCACCAAAAACCTTTGTGCTAGTTTTCTGCATTCCTTCTGCCCTTAAATAATGTTCAGTTTTTTTATTTTCCTTGCCAAAGTGACCTTACATTTTCCCACAATATATTTCATCTTCCAAGTTTTTGCCCACTCATTTAACATATCTCTACCCCTTTTAGACTGTTTTTGCCATCCTCACTAATTGCCTTCCCAAGTATTTTTGGGACATTTGCAGACTTAGCAATAGTTCAATCACTTCTCTCATCCATGTCATTCATATACATTGTCAATAATTGCGGGCTCACCAGTAACCTCTATGACACTCCACTGGTTATAGATTGTTATCTTGAAAGTTACCCCTTTATCCCAATGCTTAATTCTTAGTGAATTCTTTATCCATAATAATATATGACCTTCAACACAACAGACTCTTACAAAGTAGACAAATATATTGCAACAAATATATGTTCCCATTTATTTCTAATATTCTAAAAAATTCTAATAAATTTGTCAGGCATGCTTTTCCCTTCATGAAGCAATGCTGACTCTGTTTGATTAGAGGTGAAAGTGAGGGTTGCAAATGCTGGAAAAGCACAGCAGGTCAGGCAGCATCTGAGGAACAGGAGAATCAACATTTCGGGCAAAAGCCTTTCATCAGGAATGAGCCCTCCTTCTCCTGCTTCTCAGATGCTGTGTGCTTTTGTGCTTTTCCAGCACCACACTCTCGAGTTTGCTTGATTATATCCTGTATTTTTAAATGCTCTGTTATTACATTCTTTATAATAGATGCAAACATTTTTCCAATGGTAGACATTAAGTTAACTGGGGTACAGTTGTCTGCTTTTCATTTTTTTCTCCCCTTTTGAATGAACTTTGGCAAATTTCCAATCCTCTGGGACTTCTCCCCGAATCTAAGTATTTCTGGAAGATTATTCCCAATGCAACTGATATTTCTGTAGCTGCTTCCTTTAAAATCCTAGAATGAAAACCATCAGGTCCAGAGGACTTATTGGTCTTCAGCCCATTAGTTTTCCTTGCAATTTTTCTCAAGGCATGGTTATTATGATAATTTCCTCCCATCTTTAGCCCTTGATTATTTAGTATTTTTGGAATGGTTTTAATGTTTTCTATTGTGAAGACTACTGCAAAGTATTCATTCAACTCCTCTGTTATTTCTTGGTTCCATATTATTATTTCTGTGGTCTTATTCTCTAAGGGATCAATTTCACATTTGCCTTTTTCTTCCACATTCTAACCTTGTTCATATTTATTGCTTACTTACTCTCATAGCTTATTTTCTCTCTTTATTATTTCCTTTGTTATTTTTCCTTGGCTTTTTAAACTTGTTCAATCCTGTGGCTTACCACAAATTTTTGCCATATTGTTTGTTTTCTCTTTCCATCTGATACTATCCTTAACATCTGTTGTTAATTATGGTTGGTTTATCTCTTTCCTAGCATAATTCTGCCTCACTGGGATAGATATTTGCTGCGAGCCATGAATTATTTTATGAAACATTTTCCATTGTTTCTTTTAAAAACTCCCATCCCAGTCCACTTCAGTTGCTCTCCACCCATCCTTATGTAATACCCTTATTTAAGTTTAACACAGATGTTTCAGACCCAAGTTTCTCTTTCTTGAAATAAATGCTAAATTCTACCTTGTTATAATCGTTGTCTCCTAAGGATCTTTTGAACTGAGATAATTAGTTAAACATGCCTTGCTACACATTACCAGATCCAAAACAGCTTGATTTCTGGTTCCACAACATATTGTTCCAGGAAATGGCCCCGAATATGCGCTAAGAATTCTTCCTTATGGGTACTTTCGCCAATTTGTTTTTCCCAGTTCATATAGATTCATGGAGTCAAAGAGATGTATAGCATGGAAACAAACCCTTCAGTCCAACCCGTCCATGCCAACCAGATATCCCAACCCAATCTAGTCCCACCTGCTAGCACCCAGCCCATATTCCTCCAAACCCTTCCTATTCATATACCCATCCAACTGCCTCTTAAATGTTGCAATTGTACCACATCCTCTGGTAGCTCATTCCATACACGTACCACCCTCTGCAAAAATAAATAAAAAGACAAAATCAATGGCACTTTATTCAAAAGTGTGTTGTGTTCAGCACAAATAGAGGTTAATTGGCATAACAACCATTACAGAAAAATTGTTACTGTTCAAAAGAGTAGGCAGGAGGAAAGGGTGGTGGGGTAGCTTTATTAGTACAAGATAGAATAAGTATAATAACAAGAAATGATCTAAAATCAGATGTTGCGATTCTCTCTGTGTGGAATTAAGCAATGACAAGATAGAAAAGACACCAGGGAAAATACTTTGTCTATTTACCCTATCCATGCCCCTCATAATTTTGTAAACCTCTATAAGGTCACCCCTCAGCCTCCAGGGAAAACAGCCCCAGCCTGTTCAGCCTCTCCCTGTAGCTCAGATCCTCCAACCCTGGCAACATCCTTGTAAATCTTTTCTGAACCCTTTCAAGTTTCACAACATCTTTCCGACAGGAAGGAGACCAGAATTGCACACAATATTCCAACAGTGGCCTAACCAATGTCCTGTACAGCTGCAACATAACCTCCCAACTCCTGTACTCAATACTCTGACCAATAAAGGAAAGCATACCAAAATACACCAATGATTGCTCTATTGCCTTTTTAGGGGTCCTCATTATTTCCTGATTTATTCTCTGTTATACAGAATCACTACAACTGGGATGAGTGGAGCCATGAAAAGGTTCCCACCAGTGTCTTTTCTATCTTGTCATTGCTTAATTCCACCCAGAGAGAATTGCAACATCTGATTTTAGATCATTTCTTGTTATTATACTTATTCTATCTTGTACTAATAAAGCTACCCCACCACCCTTTCCTCCTGCCTACCCTTTTGAACAGTAACAATTTTTCTGTAATGACTGTTATGCCAATTAACCTCTATTTGTGCTGAACACAACACACTTTTGAATAAAGTGCCATTGATTTTGTCTTTTTATTTATTTTTCCTAATAAATCTTGGAGCCTTGGCAAATTTCCAAATGAGGGGTCTATTTTTCCTGAAGCAATAAGATCAACAGTAGGCACATGTTTTGCTGGTGATATAAGAAATGGTGTCCCAGTGGATGACCAGCTGACTATCCTGAGGGGAAGATGTTCCACTCCTTTCAGTCCATCCAACATGTCAGTACCTAGCAGCGTAATGAGACAACAGAATACTAATACTCAATGTGAGTCAAGATACTTCACAATAGTCTGGTGTGATGAAAGTTCAGGATATATAGTTTTATTTGGAAACTTGTGATCCAAAGCGGACATGTGCAGTTTTAAGTTTGATTTATATTTCCACTGTGTGTAATTAAGAAGGGTAGGACTATAAAACATAATACAGTATATTTTATTTTAGATCTCTGTGAGTAGCAGGATATGTCTGCATATCATATCCATGATTCCTTGAGGAGAAGGGACACCTGGAAGGAAGTTGAGGTGCTTCATCACCTCTCACTTTGACTAAAATGATAGAGTGCAGGCCTAAGCAGCTATCCATCTGTCGCTGTGCACTCTGTGGGATCTGGGTCCTCAAGGTGGCTGCCATCCTGTCCAACATGTTAGAGCCACGTAAACAGATAGAATATAGATGGACTCCTCTAGCATCTGCCATAGCCTATTGAGGTCCATTGGCAGCTCTGCCGGATGTTCACTTGCCTGTCTGCCAATGGAAGCATATCTGTAATGGCCAGGTGCAGAAGCTCATTACTGAACAGCGGGGGTGAGCAGGGTGGTGGTTTCCAAAAGCCCTCCCACTGTCAGAGAGCTCATGCTTCTTCTGTCTGATGTGGATCTACATCTGTGATGTACGAACCAAGTTGTGACTCTAGATAGTGTACACACTGAAGTGAATGTCTCTGTGGTGCTGAGGTTTTGGAGACTTCATCCTCAGAGTTAGTGATGATGGTAATTGAATAGAAGATCGAGGAAGAGGTGGACTGGGAGATGGGGAAAGGGTGTTTCTTTTTTCTTGGGTCTTTTGGCTATGAGTGAAGAAGTGGAAAAACTACTTCTCAGCCAACAGTTCTCTTCACTCGCTTACATTGCCTCACCTAAACAATCTCTTGTGCTGCCTGTACATCTGATACCAATAGAGTAAAGCATCTGTAGGTCTACTACATGGACTGCAGCAGTTCAAGGAGGCTTAACATCACCTTTTCAAAGGCAGTTAGGGTTGGGTAATAAATGCTGGCCCAGCAATTACTGTATAAGTGGATGAAACTAAAGAGTATGAAGAGTTCTATGAATAATTTTGTTAGAAATGACTTGAACAATATGAATATTAAGTTAAGATGGAGGTAAGAAAGAATTTCTTCTCCCAGAGACTTGAGAATTTTTTGAACTCACAGAGAATTGCAGAAGTTGTCATTCAACATGTTCAAAGCTGAATTAGACAGCTGTTTGATCTACAAGGGAGTCAAGGGTAATGAGGGACAGACAGGAAAGTGGAATTCAGGTCAAGATCTGAACAGCACGATTTTATAGCAGATTGGTTAGGCCATATAATCTGTTCCTGCTTTCATTTCTTACGTTCATATTTTCATAGATGTGGAACAAAATAAATCACAGGAAGAATCACTTCACAAAATGAAGAAGCAGCATATGTAAGGGTCACCAAGAGCGAGATGTAAAACAATCTAATTGGTGTTGAAATCCCACAGAGATTAGTTCTGCTCCAATACATAACATGTGCAGTGTTGAACAATGAATGATTTTTAAAACATGTTTTTGAAGTCATACAATGCAGATTCACTAGATGCAGTCTTGTATAAGGAAAGGTTAGCATCTGCAAAGATTACAGAAATGGGGACTTTATTGGGACTTTGTAAATTATGTGACAGGAAGATAGGCTATTGCCTTTAGAATCAACTAGGAGAAAGTGAGGACTGCAGATGCTGGAGTACCAGAGTGAAAAATGTGGTGCTGGAAAAACACAGCAGGCCAGGCAGCATCCGAGGAGCAGGAGAATCGATGTTTTGGGCACAAGCCCTTCTTCAGGAATGAGGCTGGTGTGCCAAGAGGGCTGAGATAAAAGGTAGGGGGGAGGGAATTTGGAGGAGGGGCACTGGGGATATGATAGGTGGAAAGAGGTGAGGGTGAGGGTGATAGGCCAGAGAGGGGGTGGGGGCAGAGAGGTCGGAAAGAAGATCGCAGGTCAAGAGGGCGGTGCTGAACCGACTCAACACAGACATTTACTACAAACCGACCGACTCCCACAGCTACCTAGATTACACCTCCTCCCACCATGCCCCTGTAAAAATGCCATCCCATATTCCCAATTCCTCTGCCTCCGCCGCATCTGCTCCCAGGAGGACCAATTCCACTACCGAACAACTCAAATGGCCTCCTTCTTCAAAGACCACAATTTCCCCTCCGACGTGATCGACGATGCTCTCCACCACATCTCCTCCACTTCCCGCACCTCCGCCCTTGAACCCCACCCCTCCAATCGCCACCAGGACAGAACCTCACTGGTCCTCACCTTCCACCCCACCAACTTCCGGATACATCGTATCATCCTCCCTCATTTCCACCACCTCCAAACAGACCCCACCACCAGGAATATATTTCCCTCCCCACCCCTATCAGCATTCAGGAGAGACCACTCCCTCCGCGATTCCCTCGTCAGGTCCACACCCCCCACCTCCACTCCCAGCACCTTCCCCTGCAAACGCAAGAAATGCAAAACTTGCGCCCACACCTCCCCCTCACCTCCCTCCAAGGTCCCAATGGATCCTTCTATATCCATAGCAAATTCACCTGCACCTCCACACACACATCATTTACTGTATCCATTGCACCCGATGTGGTCTCCTCTACAATGGGGAGACAGGCCGCCTACTTGCGGAACGTTTCAGGGAACACCTCTGGGACACCCGCACCAACCAACCCAACATCCCCGTAGCTGAACATTTTAACTCCCCCTCCCACTCCGCCAATGACATGCAGGTCCTTGGCCTCCTCCATCGCCAGACCCTGGCCACATGACGCCTGGAGGAAGAGCACCTCATCTTCCGCCTAGGAACCCTCCAACCACACGGGATGAATGTAGATTTCTCCAGCTTCCTCATTTCTCCTCCCCCCACCTTATCTCAGTCCCAACCCCTGGATTCAGTACCGCCCTCTTGACCAGCAATCTTCTTCCCGACCACTCCGCCCCCACCCCCTCTCCGGCCTATCACCCTCACCTCATTCCACCTATCGTATTCCCAGCACCCCTCCCCCAAATTCCCTCCCCCCTACCTTTTATCTCAGCCCACTTGGCACACCAGCCTCATTCCTGAAGAAGGGTTTGTGCCCAAAACGTCGATTCTCCTGCTCCTCGGATGCTGCCAGGCCTGCTGTGTTTGTCCAGCACCACATTTTTCAACTATTGCCTTTAGAAGAACTCTTTCAACAGGTGTTAAGTCCAAATGACGGTCATAAAGAAAATTAAATGTATGAAATTTAGAACAGAAAACAGGAGGCACTTCATTGCACAGTGCTGTGAGAGTGGAAAGTTTGCTTCAGTAGCTGAGACAGGAACAATTTCAATAATCAAACATTTTAGATGGATGAAACAAAAGGGTATGAAAGATTATGTGAATAAGTTGAACAAAAATGATCAGAACAATTTCTTTGCTTCTGAAAGTAATGGGAAAACAAACCAGTTGGGTTGATTAGTGTGTTTCTGTGTTGTATCTTCTACATGTTTCAAAGTAAAAATGGAGAGTCAAGTTCCACAAACTTTATAAACTTTATTGTTCAATCTCCTTATATGTGGGTAAGTGGATATTCTTTTTTACACTCCCTTAACATTAAAAAAAAACTAGTTCACATTCACAGTATTCCATTGTGGCTATCACAGTGTAATGCACTGTCATAATTTTCTTAACCCTCCCATTAAATTAGTCTCACAACCCCTATTATTGTAGGTTCTCTCTCTTGCAGTAACATCTGGATAAATTATAACATGTCCCAAGGATTGTAACAGTGAATTCTTATTCCATACAGGAATAGATCATGTGCCCCATGTGATTCTTCTCTCTTTTTAATGGTGTAAGGGGTAAATACTCTACTGAGTTGTAGCACTTTTTCTGAGGAAATAAAGTGTTTCACATTTCACCCAACACAGTGAAAATATTGTATCTGCAAACTGCTCTGTACGTGAAAACAATAATCATTTATCTCACTTTTTAAACATGAGCACAAAAATGTAACTTCTTTCAATAGCTTAACTCTTAATGCTATGTTGTGTCAATGTTTAATGTGTAGATATTTTGCCTATTTGATGACTGCAAAGTCCACACATGGACCATATCATGTTTCGAGCCGTTATTTAAGTCGGTAAAATATTGATTCTCCTTCTTAAACTATCAATCACAGTGAGCTCCAGGAAACCAATTCCCTCCTCCTTTTATTATTGGTCTGTGAAACAGTTCTCAAACAAATCCTCTGCGTTGAGACCTCATGTTTCGGTATGTGACCATGATGCTTCCAGCAGTTTGCCTGAACATCTGCAGTGTTTTACTTTTGTTATATGGGTATGGTAACTATATGACAAGTTATTCAATTACTTTAATTAAAGATCTAGTGAACTTGAGTTAAACATTTCAATTCAGTCAGAAAAGTTCTGGAAAATTAAGTTGGTATCAGTAAAAAATGTCCATGACCATCCTGGATTGTCAAAAAGAATGAATAATTCACTATTGTATTTTAGAGAAGGAAATTGCATCTTTAAGCTACTGTACTGAATGCAACTCCTGCCCAACATCAAATTGGTTGGGTCTGAACTGCCCTCTGAAGTAGAGCAACAAATACAATTAGTTGTGTCAGATCAGGGCAATGAAGGATAGGTGGATAAATGCTGGAAATGCCAGCAACACCTCTGTCCCAAGAGTGGATATTATAAGAAATGGCCCCATGTTGTATGGATTAAATAAAACAACATCCCAACCGAACAGATGCCACAATTGTGCTCCTGAGGGACATCAGAACTATTGCTTACAATGCCACAAGATGTTTGGAATTCTAAATTGTGGTGACTACTGGGATGATTAACTAATTAACACTTCAAATAATTACTGTGTGAGTCTAAAAGAATATGCACCTTGAGGGAAATCAAATAGACAAACAGACTGATTCAGGTTGTTGTTCTTCTAGTTAAAAAAAAACAAAGTAAATAACATTGACAATTAACCACTTATATGCTGAATTAAATATGTCAAGAACACAAGCTTAAAAATTCAGCATTGAGAAACTGGTTTACCAATTTCCTCATGTTGTTTTGTTTTGTCTTGCTGAAAGAAAGTCTCTCCCAACTATCTCTGCCTGAGACAATGCAGAGGGGCATATTTTAAGCTTGAAGGCTGTGTAGTGTGTTTTGGATGGTGTATTAAAAGCTAATTTCTGGTAATGGAAAATGGCTTTGATCATGGCACTTGCTAAATTGTTAGTAACTGGACTTTAGCGGATTGCACGAGGACCAAGATAACCAAAATCTGCAAGAGCTCCAGCAATAACCTACTGGTCACAGATCTCTGTCTACAGCATAGCTGGGGAGAGCAGCAAATAACAGTACAGCATGGTGTATAAGCAAAGAATAACCTTCTTTAACATGTCTTTGTGGAGACATGTTAAAGCAATGGTACACTCCATCAAATGGGATAGTTGCAAAACAGGTCTAGCTGCTCAAAAAATGATCCTCAGCAGAAACAAAATTCTATGCCATGACAACTTGAATGTCATGGTTCAGCATTTCCTGACTCCACTATAACCTACAAATCTGAAAGTTAGCACTGGTGTAATGAGAAGGGCAGGACATGCCAAAGGCAGCACAAACTACAGGTAAATATGAGGTGCTAAATTGGTGAAGCACTAATACAGGTCGACAGGCATGTTAAAAAGTAAAAGGAACATAGGAAATAGGTACAGGGGTTGACCATTCAGCCCTTCAAAACTTCTCATTCAAATAGATAATGGCTGATCTTCTACCTCAATGTTATTTTCCTTCACCATAAACTTATACCTTGCTATCATTAATAGAAATGTTGCAGTTTTGTCTTTAAAAATTTCAATGAATGAGCTTCCACAGCTATTGGAAGTGAGAATTCCAAAGACTCTCTCACCTTAAGTGGTTTATCTCTTCCTCTGAGATTGTGTCCCTTGGTTCGAGACACCCAGCCCCACAGCCAGGGAAGTAGCCTTCCTGAACGTGTCTGAAGGCTTGAATGAGATTCCTCTCATTCTTCAAAACTCCAGAAAATATAGGCCAGGAGTATAATCTCTCCTCATACAACAGCTCACCAGAGTAAGCTTGCAGTAAACATAAAGGCCAACTGTATACGTTCCCATATATATATGAATAGAGAAAGATTTATGAAGACAAGTATAGGTCCTTTAAAGTCAGAAACAGTTTATAATGGGGAACAAGGAAATGGCTGACCAACTAAATATATCAGAAAAAAGCTGGAATCTGAAACCAACTTTGACAAAGGTTCAGTTAGACTCGAAACGTCAGCTCTTTTCTCTCCTTACAGATGCTGCCAGACCTGCTGAGATTTTCCAGTATTTTCTCTTTTGATTTCAACTAAATATATCCTTCAGTTCTGTGTTTGCAAAAAGGACATATGTAGCATACCAGAGATGTTGAGGAACATGGGGTTTAGTGAGAGGAAGGAATTGAATGAATCAGTATTAGGAGGGCGATAATATTGGACATGATTTGGATTCAAGGCAAATAAAGCCCCAGGGCCTGATGACCCCAGAGTATTTAAAATATCCATAAAAATAGTCAATGCATTGGTGATCATCTTCCAAGATCCAATAGATTCTGGAACAGTTTCTACAGCTTGGAAGATAGCGAATGTAACCCTACTATTTAAAAAGGCAGAGAAAAGAGACCAGTCAGTCTGTGGCATTGGGGAAAATATTAGGGTTTACCACAAAAAATTTAACAGCTGAGGATTTGGAAAACAATGGCAGGATCAGTCAGGGTCAGCGTGAATTTCTGAAAGGGAAACCATGTTCAATAAATCTGCTGAATTTCTTTGTTCATGTAACTTGTAGGGTTGAAAAGGGGAAGCCAGTGTTTGAGGTTTATTTGTGCCTTCAGAAGGCTTTCAATAAGTTCTTACAGAAGAGATTATCATGTGAAACTAAAGCACGTGGCATTGGGATAGTGCATTGTAATGGATAGAAAACTGGTTGCACCAGGACACCTCTGTCGCTAACCACATCAACACTTCTTAATCTCTCATTATTTAATAAATGTTCTGCTTATGATTTTCTGATGAAGGTGAATAAATTCACATTTTTCCAGATTACATTCCATCTGCCATGTTCTTGCCCACTCACTCAGCCAGTTTAAATCATCTTAAAACTTTTCCATATTCTCTTCACAACTCATATTTCCACCTAGATTTATGTCTTGAACAAACTTAGAAATATTACATTGATCTCCATGTCCATATCATTGACTTAGACTTTGAATGCTTGGAGACCAATTATTGATCCTTGCAGTTGTCTGACAACATGAAAATGACACACCTACTTTCAGTTTTCGGTTGGTTCTGCAATTCTCAATTCATGACAATGTATTACTCTAAATTCCATTTACTTGTTTCTTAACCTTTTGTGCGGGATATTATCAAACATTTTCTGAAAAAGCAAGTACATTACATCTGTTGGTTCCCCTCTGTCTAGTATGTTAGTTATATTCTCAAAGAAATCAAAATGTTTTGTCAAACATAAATTCTCCATAATACAATCATACTGACTTGGCTCAACCCTGCCATTATTTTCCAAGTGCCTTGTTATGTATTCCTTTATTGTAGAAGCTATTGTATTTCCTATTATTGATATTAGGTGCACAGGTCCATAATTCCCCATTCCCTCTCACCTTCCTTTCTTAAATAATTGGATTACATTTGCAAACTTCCAATTTCCAAGAATCATTCAGAATCTATATTATTTTGAAAGATGACTACCAATAAATCCAGTATCTCCACCGCTACCTCTTCCAACATCCTGGAATTTTATCCATTTTAATTTCCATTAATTTCTCCATAACTGATTATTTTGTTAATGCTAATTTCTTTCAGTTCCTCATTCACACTAGTTCCTTTGTGCCTAGTACTCTTGGAAGACAGACATAAAGGGCTGAATGTTGCAATTTTCAGATACGTGTCAGTTTCATCAAATTTTATGTAGCTCTCTATGAGACTGGGTTTTCTCACTGCATCTTACTGAAGTCACCTCATTAACTACCTATGCCATGATGGTCTCTTGTCTGATTCTATCAATTGATATGCCTAGAAAAACTCGCCACTGCCAGGATATCACAGAATGGATAAGCAGCCCTCTGTTTTTGTGTTTCTTGATATTTTGCAGTAATATTTTGTTTTCTCCCTGGATTTTTTTGTTAGTTTTCAAAACTCTTACAAAACTCAACCTTACAACTCTTGCCAATGTTGGAAATATATTCTGTCAAACACTATCCTTAAACTCTGTAGTTAGATATGGAAGCATCATTATTTCGTTGGAGTTGGGGTTCATAAGTGATATTCATTGTATATTAATTGCTAATTATGAGGTATTTCTTTAATTGTTTACCTTTGTTTATCTGTGGTTACACATTTCAATCTGACTTATCAATATACCTTATTCAATTCACCTCTTATACATGTAATTAACTACACCTCAGTATAATGCACAAGTTCCAGAGTTAACACATCACTCTTTTACTCAGTAGAAAATTTTCTTATATTATGATCATTGTTCCCCATAGAATTTCTTTATGACTGATGATTCACTATGTCGCACTGCATAAGACTAAATTCTCAACGATCTCTTTCCTCATTTGGACCATGAGCTATCATTTTAGGAAACTGTCTGAAATGTTTTCCAAGTTTCTTTCTTCAATTTGATTTTCAGTATCTTTACAGAGTCAAAGAGTCATAGAATCATACAGCACACAAATAGACCCTTTGGTTGAAGAATATTTCTCCCAGCATGATTATTACATGCCATTGTTAAAAGCATCTTTTGTATCTTGATTAATGTTATGTTCAAGGATATAGCAACCATTTGAGATCAATACAGTTTCCCACTCATGTTTAGAATCCCTTGTTATGTCTAATATATTGTATGCTTTCTGAGCCAAATTACTTCTAACTTCTTTTCTTATGTCATATTTTATTATCAGGGCTCACCATTCCTTTTCTGCCCATTTTACATTTGGTCTGCCTTTTTGAAATATCAAGAGTTTTGGAATATTTAATTTCTGACCTTGGCCACCACATAAATTGCTTTCTGTAATGGCTATTAAATCAAAACAATGGATCTCCAGATTTTGATTTATTTATCCATCTCATTATGAATGTTCCATGCATTCAAATAGAATGTCTTTAATTTAAACATTTTGCCCTTATTTCTACTACTGTTCATTTTTGACAGCAAAATGTGGTTTTGTCATGCTACTGATGTTGACTCATACCTTCAAAAACTAGCATACTTCTTCATTTCGAATATGGTCTGTATTGAGCACCCTGAAGCTAAGGGTGTGTTATCTAGGAACAGAGCAGACAGCCATGCTGTCAAACAGTGTCTTACACTCATCTGAAGCACACGCTGCTGTTTTGGATCTCCCAGATCCTGTTAATGTCTACACCTAAACGATACCTGCTGATCACGTGTTCAGTTAAATCAGGAATTCTCACCCTCCCCACATCATCTGTACTGCCACTACCTCAAGGTAATTAGAAATGGGCAATGTTGGTTTTTATCATTAACTTCCAAATCTCATTAATGAACTTTTAAAAAAGAATTTTAGGGGCTTTAGGGTATCACATCTGATGGCAACAGATATTTGTTGCTTGCTGTGAACCAGATCTAGATGCCACTGTTTACCAGCTCTGTCAAAGTCACCACAAACTTCAACATTTTTGTTTCTAGCTCCTTCAAATGCAGTATTGAGAGACGTAGAATCATCAAATTATAGAATGGATAGCACAGAAGGAGGCTATTCAGCCTATTACACCCATGCTGGCACTCTGAAAGGGCAAGCCAGTTTGCCATACTCCCAGATTGTGTTGCAATCCTTTTTTTCCCTTTGTGTGCTTACTTTACTTCTTCTCAAAGGTCTTGATAGGACTTCCCTCCACCATACTTTCAAGCAGAGCATTCCAGATTCAAATCACTCGCTGTATTTTTTTTCATCTTGACTTTGGTTCTTTTCCCAGTCGCCTTAACTTTGTGTCCCCTTGTCTCCAATCCTTCACTCAATGGGATCTGTTTATTTCTCTTTGTTCTGTTTAGACCTCTGACGATTTTGTACAGTTTGACACTTGCAGGCTTTGAAATGCTTCCCAGTTGGCACTGTAGCAGAGAGGTAATTGATGGCTTATTTGCTAGGGACACCAACATCGCAACGATGATGCCAGTCAGAATGAATGGATGCTTGGATTTCTAGCTCTGGCTTTGATTCTGTAATTGCAAGGCCTCATTGATTGCAAGCACATTGCAGTTAGGGCATCCACAGATCATCCAGATGTTTTCAACAAGAGTTTCCATTCCATCAACATGCAAATGGTGTACAGATATTAAAGTATCTTTGTGTACATGAAGCCTTGACAACTGTCATGATGCTTTTCTCCTGCAGCAATCCAATCTCCATGATTTATTTGCACCTTGAAACAGAGTTACTGGCTTGTTGCTTGGAGACAAAGGGCCGAGTGTGTGGTGCTGGAAAAGCACAGCAGGTCAGGCAGCATCTGAGGATCAGGAGAATTGAGGTTTTGGTCATAAGCCCTTCATCAGGAAATTTTTCCAGCACCACACTCTCGACCTTGATTTCCAGCATCTACAGTTCTCACTTTCTCCTAGGAGACATAGGGTACCCACTTAAAACATGACTGATAACTCCTCTGAGGAACTTGAGGAATGATTCTTGGAAGTACCATAACGAATAGCATTTCAGTGTCAAATGTTATCAATATACTGAAGAAATGTTTCAAATACCTGGACTGAGCTGGATTCACCCTTGGTATACACCAACAGAGGTCTTCAGAGAGATCTCATTTGCTGCACTCCATACACTATTGCCTAGCAGCAAGATTTGAACCTGAAGGAGGAATAACTCTTCTACACTCCTGCATTGTTTGTCATTAATTCATATGTTCCCATTCATTAATTGATTGAAAAGGTTCCTTGTTAGCAAGTAACCAAGAATAGAGAGGTGGAAATATGATTGAAAATATTATTTTGTGCTTTATCTTATCAGCAGCGGTTTAACATTACAATAATGCCCAATGATGTTCGCAGTATGTACGGTTTAGATGAGGGTGCTAAGTATCTCCATATTTGCAGGTGAAGCAAAGTTGGGTAGAAAGGTGGACTGGGAAGATGGTTTGGAGGTGATTTAATGTAATTTGAACAAGTTGTGTGAGTGGTCAAAAGCATGGCAGATTAAGTATATTGTGGATAGATGTGAAGTTGTCCACGTTAGTAGCAAAAAACAGGAAAGGAGATTATTATCTGAATGGTGCTAGATTGAGAAAGGGGTAAGTTCAATGAGACTTGGATGTCCTTGTACACCAGTCACTAAAAGTAAGATGCAATCACAGCAAGCAGTGAAGAAAGCAAATGGTGAGAGGCTTTGAGTACAGGAGCAGAGATGTCTTGCTGCAACTGTACAGGGCCTTGGTGAGATACACCTTGAAGTATTGTGTGCAGTTTTGGTGTCTTTACCTGAGGAAAGATGTTCTGGCAATGGAAGGAGTGTAACATAGGTTTACCAGACTGATTTCTGGGATGACCGGATTGGCTTATGAAGAGAGACTGAATTGCTTAAGACTTTGTTTCGTGGAGTTTAGAAGAATGAGGGGATCTTATAGAAATGTAGAAAATTCTCACAGGATTATACAGGGTAGACTTAGAAAGGATATTCCTGAAGACTGGGGAGTCCAGAGTTCTTGGTCTTAGTCTAAGGATATGAGGTAAGCCATTTATAACTGAGATTAGGAGATTTTTTTTCTACTAGAGAGTGGTGAGCCTGTTGAATTCTCTGTCACTAAAGTGACAAAATATTGAATGCTTTTAAGAAGGAGTTAGCTATCTTAGTGTAAAAGGATCAAAGGAAACGGGGATGTGGTACTGAATTGGATGGTCAGCCATGATCATATTGAATGGTGGGGTAGATTTGAATGCTAAAATGGCCTACTTCAGTCATATTTTCTGACTTTCTACATTTTTAACGCATTCATTTTTGCCCTGGGACATCTCCAAAGCTTCAATCTTTGCCCAATCTCTTCACTGTGTCTTCAGCAGAGACACAGCCTGCTTGGTTCCAGATTCCCTCCTTCTGATCAGTAGAACACTTCATCTGCCTCAGTGTTCTCCCTTCACCTAGAAGCCCACTTTAGCCACTTACCTGCTTTTTACCTTTTCTTTTAAGAACTTTCGGTCTGACACTGGCCATCTTAATTTCTCTGCTCCGTTAGTAGGTGTAACCTGGCTCATTGTGAACTCTCTGGACTCCATTCTCAGTTCTCACCTGGACACTGATGTTAAATATGTTGACAAGAGCGGTGCTGTCATTATCTGGTGTACCAACTTTTAATTGCAGAGGAAGAGCGTAAGTGCTCAGACATTTCTCCCTATACCTCACTGGCCATGGATCTACCACAGAATATCAAACTATTATTTCCAGGATTGTCACTGATCTTCACTGGAGATCCACAGCTTCTCATCTCACTGTCTTCCAATCCTGCATGGCCTGCTTCTACCTCCTTCCTAAAATCCACAAGCCAGACTGTCCCTGTGCATCCATTACTTCAGATTGTTCCTGCTCCACTCAATATCTTCTTCCTATCTCAAGTCTTTTTTTTTCCTCTGCTTTGTCAGTCTTTTCTGATCTGCGTTCATAACTCGAAGAGTGTGGTGCTGGAAAAACACAGCAGGTCAGGCAGCATCCGAGGAGCAGGAGAGTTAACATTTTGGGATCTGTCCTTCATCAGGATCCAAAACGTTGACTCTCCTGCCCCTCGGATGCTGCATGACTGGTTGTGCTTTTCCAGCACCACACTCTTCGACTCTGATCTCCAGCATCTTTCTCCTATATTCATAACTCACTTGATTCCCTACTGCATTTCAATAATTTCCAATTTCCTGGCCCAATCACCTTCCCTTTATTAAGGATGTTCAATCTCTCCACACCTCCTCGCTCCATACGAGGAATGTTGGTCTCTTCCTTGGATATTGGCTGAAATAATGCCTTCTGCCACCATCACCCTTTGCCAGGTTGAGCTTGTTTTCTTGTTGAACACTTTCTCCTTTAGCCTGTCTTATTTTCTGCAAATAAAAGGTGTTGCTATGGACATCCAGAAAGGTCTTGCTATACCTGTATTTTTGTAGGGTATATGGAACATTATTTGCTCCAGCTTTATTCAGGTCCACCCCCAGACCTTAACTCTGCCCTGCAGTGCTGGCCTGAATACTGTTTTCATGTCTTTGCTTTTGGAATACTCTGTTCATTGTTCAAACATTTACACTCACCTTGGGACTGTGCTTTGCCTCTTTACAACAAGTACTCCCACTCTTTTGCCGTTATGTCACTTAATCTCTCTAACATTCTTCTCTATCATAGACCATCATTTTTGTTCATCCTCTCCACTTCCCCCATCCCCCTTTGAACAGCATAAAATCCATCACATTTCTTCCCTCCTTCAATCCTGAAGAGTCATAGTCAACTGGAAGCATTGGCTGTTACTCCCTGTCCACAGAAGCTGACCTGCTGAGTTTTTATAGCACTTATTGGTTTATTTCAGTTTTCTCAGTGAGACTATTCAGAGCTGGCAGGACCTTGAGATGAGTCCAATTTCCTTGTCCAGTTTGTTTTCATCCCAGTCATGCACAACGCCAGCTCACATTTAGTTATAGAGTTATAGAGTAGAATGGAGTAGTTTTTATTTGACATTTCTACCATATACAACAGATATAGTAAAAACGAGACAGCGTTCCTCCAGGACCGAGGGTGCTACATGGACAGCACAAGCTACACACTCGTACATGACATGAAGTGCAAAATACACAAGTTACAGTGTAATAGAAGAATGAAAAATGGTAGACATTTTTCTAGCAGCAATATGAATGAATTTCAGATGGGAAAGAGTCCGATCATACTGTGTTAAGGAGCCTGATGGCTTGGGTGTGAGAGACCGAATGCTCTGGTATCTTTTGCCAGACGGCAGGAGGGAGAAGAGTTTGAGTGACGGGTGCGTGGGGTCTTCTACAATTCTTTTAGCCTTTCAGATGCAGCGTGTGGTGTAAACGTCTGTAGTGGAGGGGAGAGAAACCCGATGATCTTCTCAGCTGTCCTCACTACCCGTTATAGGGTCTTACAATTCAAGACAGTGCAATTCCCCAACAGGCAGTGATGCAGCAGCTCAGGGTACTCTCAATGAACCCTCTGTAGAATGTGGTGGTAATGGGGGTGTGGGAGGTGGCCTTTCCCCAGCCTGCACAGAAAGTAGAGATGCTGCTGGGCCTTCTTGGCTATAGAACTGGTGTTGGGGTCCAGTTGAGATTTTCCACCAGGTGGACACCAAGAAATTTGGTGCTCTTCACAATCTCCACTGGGGAGCCGTCGATGTCCAGTGGAGAGTGGTCGCTCCATGCCCTCCTGAAGTCAACAACTATCTCATTCCACGTTCAGTGACAGGTTGGTGGCTCTGCACCAGTCTTTTAACCTCTGCACCTCCTCTCTGTATGCTGACTCATCGTTTGTAGTGATGAGATCCACTACAATCATATCATCAGCGAACTTGATGATATGATTCAACCTGTGCATGACTGCACAGTCATGTATCAGCAGGGTGAACAGCAGTGGACTGAGCACACAGCCCTGGGGGACCCCCTGCTCAGTGTGGTGGTGTTGGAGATGTTGTTCCCAATCTGGACTGATTGAGGTCTCCCAGTCAGGAAGTTCAGGATCCAGTTACATAGTGAGGTATTCAGGCCCAGCAGACTCAGCTTTCCAATCAGGTGCTGAGGAACGATAGTGTTAAATGTAGAACTGGAAGGCTATGAACAGTAATCTGACTTAGGTGCCCTTCATTTTCAGGTGGGTGAAGGCCAGATGGAGGGTGATGGAAATGGCATCACCTGTTGAGCGATTGGGTTGATACATGAACTGCATAGTGTCCAGTGAGGGGGACAGCAGGGTCTTGATATGCCTCATCACGAGCCTCTCAAAGCACTTCATGATGATGGGTGTAAGCACAACAGGATGGTAGTCATTGAGACAGGATGCTGAAGACTTCTTTGGCACAGAGACAATGGTAAAGGCCTTGAGATGTCCAGCATAGAAACAGACCCTTCAGTCCAACTTGTCCATGCTGACCAGATATCATTAATTAATCTGATCCCATTTGACAGCATTTGGTCCATATCCCTCTAAACCCTTCTTATTCACATACCCATCCAGATGCCTTTTAAGTGTTGTAATTGTACCAGCCTCCACCACTTCCTCTGGTAGATTAATTCATACATGCACCACCCTCTGTGTGCAAAGGTTGCCACTTAGGTCCCTTTTAAATATTTCTCCTCTCACCTTAAACGTGTGACCTATAGTTTTGGACTCCCTTACCTTGGGGAAAAGGCCTTGTTTATTCACCCTATCCATGCCCTTCATGATTTTACATACTTCTATGAGGTCACTGCTTAGTCTCTGATGCTCCAGCAATAATAGCCCCAGCCTATTCACCCTCATCCTGTAGCTCAAACCTTCCAACCCTGGTAACATCCTTTAATTCCTTTCTGAAACATTTCAAGTTTTACAACACCTTTCCAATTGCAAGGAGACCAGAATTGAATGCAGTATTCCAAAAGTGGCATAACCAATTGTCTGTACAGCCACAACATGATCTCCCAAATCCTACACTCAATGTACTGACCAGTAAAGCCAAATGTACCAAATACCTTCTTCACCACCCTGTTTACCTGTGACTCCACTTTCAGGGACTAGAGCATAACAGGTTGAGAGGTGATCTAATAGAAATTTATGAAATAATGAGAGTTACAGAGAGAGTTGATGGAGAATTTCAATACTAAATGGCACATTTTTAAGGTGAGAGGAGAGAGATTTAACAAAGACATAAGAAGCATATTTTTTATGCAGAGGGTGGTTTGATTGGAATGAATGTCTTGAGGAAGGGGTGGATGCGGGTACAATTACAACATTTAAAAGACATTTAGATGGATACATGAATAGGAATGGTTTGGACTGATATGAGCTAGGAGCAAGCAGGTGGGAATAGTTTGGTTTGGCAGTATGTTCAGCATGGATTGCTTGGACCGAAGGGTCTGTTTCCATGCTGTATGACTCTATGACTCTATGAACCTGCAATCCAAGATCCCTTTATCTGGCAACACTCCCCAGGACTTTACCATAGCTTATATAAGTCCTTTGCTGATTTTTCTTTCCAAGATGTAGCACCTCACATTTATCTAGATTAAACTCTATCTGCCACTCCCTGGCCCATCTGATCAATGCCTGATGAAGGGGTCTGGCCCGAAACGTCGATTTTCCTGCTCCTCAAATGCTGCCAGACCTGCTGTGCTTTTCTAGTACCACTTTAATCTTGCGTCAAATCTCCAGCATCTGCAGTACCCACTTCTGCTATCTGATCAAAGTCCCAATTAACTATGAGGTAACCTTCTCCGCTGTTCACTACACCACCAATTTTGGTGACATCTTCAAATTTACTAACCATACCTCTTATATTCACATTCAAATCTTTTATATAAATGACAAAAAGCAATAGACCCAGCACTGATCCCTGCAGCACACCACTGATCACAGGCCTCCAGTCTGAAAAACAACCTTGGACTATCTGTTAATAGATGACATGTTCTTTGCTGCTTAAAAATTATCCACTTCATTGATGACCCCAGGATACAACATCTGTGTCCAACTGAGCAGAGCTGGTAAAAACTGCAATCTTTGATACAGACTTTACATTGATGTTCCTGACTCCATTATTTGCTGTTATCCACTTCTAAAGTGTCAGTCAAAACCCAACTGTAACTGGTCCCACCAAAGTATAAAGATCTGAACTAGTACATGTTATGCACTCATTCCGTGATGGTACATCCTCAGTGGGGTTTCGTTCTCTGAGAAATTGTCGGCGCTGATTTCCACCAAATCCATCGAGCAAACATGAGGAACCTGTTGGAAATAAAGTAGTTAAATGAGTACTATCATGGTATGAAGTTTGGAAGTTTTCATTAGTCACAGGGTCACATTTCATCAGCTGTTAACATCAGGTCAACATGACTGAGCGTGTGACTTTCTAATAATTCATTACATCACCAAGAAACTGTGAGGGCCCCACGTTCAACAGCCAGCAATGTGGAGACTCCACTGGTCTCCCGCACTTAGTGTTGATATTCAGCTCCTATGGACATTTGTGCTGGGCCACCTCCAGTTCTCCCTGATGTTGTGTTCTCTCTTTTGAAGTGAGGGAATAAACTGGCTTGTAAGTATAGTATGATATTGTTCGTCCTTTGAGACAAAGATGACTATATTCATCATTTGGGATTTTTAAGAGGACTCCAATTAGTCCACAGTTAATCATCAAAGCAAATCTGTGCCTGAAAAATTCTGTTTCAAATAGGAAAGGATTCCACAGACTATTAAGTTTTGAATGAACTGCTGTCTTCAGATTTCCTCTCTTTAGCTTTTCTCTCTGCCTTTGGTATGTGCTTACTTTAGAAAGAGGTTGCATCTTCTTTTATTTGCTGTGGAAACTTCTCCCAGTACTTCGAGTCAACATCAAAACTCCTGAGTGAAGCCTGTGGTGTTACTTGTAGTTCTCCCCATTTATGTTTTTGCTGGTGATTTTTTTAAGGCATTCTGGAGAGGATTTGACAGGGTAGATGCTGAAACAATATTTCTCTTTGTCGGAAAGACTAAACCCAGGGGGCACATTTTTATAAATAAGGTATCTTCTATGTAAGACAGATTATGAGATATTTTTTCTCTCAGACGTCATGGAACGTTAAAACAATCCTGTCAGAGAATGATGGAGCACAGATTAATTGAATATCTTTAAGGCAGAATTGCATATATTGACTAACAACAGAGTCAAGCTAATTGGGGCAAGTGAGAGTGTGGGATTGAGGCAACAGTCAGTTCATCCATTTTATTGAATGGTAGTGCAGGTTCTCAGGACCAAATGGTCAACCTCTGCTCATAATTTGTATGTTTGTATATTCCTTTGAACACCAGGACAGCATACCCACATTCACACAGGTCGAAGATCAGCTTTGGTCTGTGATTATCAATGATTGTAGCTCCATGTCCAACCAAATTCAGTTGTGATATCTCAGTATATTATGGTGATGCTCACTTGGCTGAGGACTGCAGCACTGCCTTCTGATCTTCAGAGGCTTCCAAAGTTAAGTGACTCAACTTCTTGGCATGACCTGGGACATAGTCCAAGTCTCACATTCATAGAGCAGAATTGTCAGAACAATTGCTCTATGGTCTTTCAATTTGGCACATAGACTTACACTTCTTAATTCCAGACTGATGTTTGAAGTTTATTGAAGGCTACATTTGCTTTGGCAATTCTTACATGTATCTTGTTGGTATTGACTGTTTGATAGAGTGTGCTATCAATGTAAGTGAATGTATCCAGTGCTAACAGGATCTGGCGTTGCACTGAAATCTTGGTCCTGAGATAAGACTTTCCTTTGGCATATATCTTCAGTTTTTTAAAAAAAAATTCTCACATGGGATGCTGACACCGCTGGCCATCATTTATTGTCCATTCCTAGTTACCCTTGAGAAGGTGGTGGTGAGTTGCTTTCTTGACCTGCTGCAGTCCACCTGCTGTGGGTTGACCCACAATGCCATTAGGGAGGGAGGCATCGTTTCTTCATGCTGATCAGAGAGTACAAGTTATCAGATGCCTTGGAGAACAAGTTCATGCTGCAATGCATATCCAGGTCTGAACCAACAGCTAGTGTACATTCATTGGCAAGCAGGAAATCAGAAAATATTATCATGACCTCATTCAAACATATGAATATGGAGTAGGACTGGGCTCCTTAGGCCTTTGAGGCTGCTCTGCTCTTAGATAAGATCATGGCTGATCTAATTATCTCTTTTAAATTTTTTGTTAGAAATCCGAGAACTCAGGCATTTTATAATGGAGCGAAACAAAATGGTTCATTGTTTAAAGCAAATATATGGTACTACACAAAACTCAGAGGACATGAATGCTCATAATGCCATCCTATCTTAAATACTCTGTTAAATTAAAGATATAAAATCTTCAATGAACATAGTTTTTAATACTTTAAATTGAATTTCTTGATTAATTTTTCTTTCTACACTAATTTGATTTAAATCCCTGTACTCCACCCCCTCACAAAAGGCCAATCAGATACTCCTCAATTATTGGAACATTTACCATTTAGTCTGAGCACTGTTTCAAAGATTTGCATAAGTACTGAAATCTTTTGGACTTTGTTTCTCGTAAACTTATCCTTTCAAAACTTTTCCAACAGTCAAACAATTGCAGACTCCCAGTTCTGATGTTGATTTATTCTGGAGTCTTGTATCTATGAATTCTAACTTCCCTCTCTTAATAGCTTGACCAATTCAGACGTTCAACGTATACTTAATAGAGTCCTTCAATTAGTAAGATTTTAACACACTTTATCCAGAACACAGAATGTCTATGGAAATCTGCCTGGAAGTGTTATTTCTGCAGCTAGCTTTGAATTGTCTGTAAACCAGAACCACCACAGTAATCTAGTCCCCTGCAATTACTTCTCATTTACCTTTTACTTCACAATTGCTTGCCTCACAGGCAGATTGGTCATATGATCATTTTAACAAAGAATCACCCTCCAGAAATCATCCCAACAGAAAGTATAATGGGCTGAATCTTACCTCTGTTTTGGATCAGAGTCAATTTCATTATATTTCATGAAGGTTCTGTCCGTGATATCTGATGTGTTTTCTCATCCTATCATCCTAACTTCACTTCATTCGTTTCCTCAAACCTGCTGCATCTGATGCTAGCCCAATTCTTCCATTTGCTGCAGCTCGATATTCTCACCCCTGACTGGATATTCCAGGAAACCCTTGCATCACTGGCACTGACACCTTAGTCAAAGGCTAGTGGCTGTGGATCTGGATGAATTCTGGCCTTTCACAGCTGACCTGTACAGTAACCAACATTTGCATCAGTGATGTCTGATCATGTGAAACGGGCACCACTACTCACTGACAGGAACCTGCAAATCTTGGTTGACAGAGTGATACTGAAGAGGACTGCTGTTTTGCCCCAGAACCTGCAGAGGAAGCCATGATACCAGACCCTTGTCCGCGGTCACCACCCAGGCCAGTGCAGTCTCAGGAATGCACAGCTATAGGAATTTCACTGATATTGTCTGTTTCATCAGTGTAAGGACTAGCATCTACTTTTTGCTATGTTACATTCAGTGCAACTTTGCATCCACCTCCCACTCAAACTCCTGCTTTATCATTCTCACCATTGCATATTAACATTCTCATGCATGATTAAAGTTACAAGGCATCTGCAGTCGAAAACAGCTCATAATAGTACCAAAAAGACCTGGATAGCAGCCAACATTCAGTTCCTCATCTCCTACAATGAAAGAATCCTTCTCATTGGAGAAGACGACAGTAGGTCCTGGGAGAGCCAAGACATCCATGTTCTGTCAACTGACTAAGTGCTGTTCTCCATTCAATTGCAACTCTCCCAGTAACCTGCTGTCAATGTCATTTATTGCTGAAAATGTATTGCTGGAAAAGCACAGCAGGTCAGGCAGCATCCAAGGAACAGGAGAATCGACGTTTCGGGCGTGAGCCCTTCTTCAGGAAAGTCAGGAGCCATTCCTGAAGAAGGGCTCATGCCCGAAATGTTGATTCTCCTGTTCCTTGGATGCTGCCTGACCTGCTGTGTTTTTCCAGCAACACATTTTCAGCTCTGATCTCCAGCATTTGCAGTCCTCACTTTCTCCTCAACGTCATTTATTGCTGATGTTATAAACCTCGACAATTAAGCCTTCTTTCTTTTGTGCTGTATAAGATTAAAACTCAGACAACGTCAGGCTATAGTCCAACAAGCTTATTTGGAAGCACTAGCTTTCAGAGTGCTGCTCCTTCATTAGGTGGTTGTCACAAATATTGTAGTATTTTTAACTTTATACATTGCAGTCCAACACTAGCATCTCCAAATTGTGTTGTATAGATCTTAGCTTTTCATTTTTCTGTAGTTTTCATTGTGGGCTTAATGAGAAAAGAATTGCTTTTTAAAAAAAAGATAACAATCTTTGTGGAAGTGATTGCTTCACTTTTTAAACAAAATCTGCTGAAACCCACTAAGTGGAGTGTGCCTGGCTGCTTTGCTCAAGGAGTGGGGAGGGTTAGTTACAGTCAGGCCAGTGCCAATGAGTGTATAAAAGTGAGATTCAATCAGCAATAAGTAGCTGACTGGTTTGTGGAGTGGTCCTTAGTTTTCGATGATTGTCTCCCAGATAACTAAACAGCTTGTGTGTGTGAGTGCTCTCTGGTGTGGCTGGCGATGTGCCTTTGCAGTGCGAAATGACCTGAGGCCTGAAGAAATCTAATTTATTTTCCCACCCGTAGTGGGGAAAGTATTGCTGTAAATTATTGCTTTTAAATATTATGTAAATGACTTTAAAATTTGTGAACCAGCCACTCCATATCTCCTGGGAGGAAGTGAAAGGTACTTGAAGAGAAATTGAAGGACTGTAAGTTCAAGTTAGTCTGGGTGATGAAACTTCAGAATCAGATTTTAATCAAAGCAGTTTGAGCATGAGGAAAAAAAATGAAGAAACTAGAGATCTCAGAAAGCAATAAGAAAAGGGAGATGAAATGAAGAAGAAAGAAAATGGAAATGAAAAGAATAGATATCAAAACATTAGTTTCATAAAAGAGAGAGTAAGTGGGAGAATATGAATATAAATTTAGAGAGGAGCCATCAGATTCTGATGCAGGCCCTGGCAGGAAGAATTTGAGACTAATCTAAATGCTACACAGAAATGTTTAAGTTTGCACAGGCTCTGCCAAAATTTGAAATGAAGAGTGTGGCGGCTTTCCACATGTAATTTGAGAAAATTGCTAGACAAATTAATTGGGCAAAACAGCATTGGAGACTGCCCATGTTGAGTATGTTGACAGGTAAAAGAAAGGAAATTTATCCTTCCTTTTAGGAAAGGTTTTCATGATCATTACATTGTTTAAAAATATTGAATTGACAACACATGAGTTAACACCTGACTCATTTTGATAGAGTTTTCTGAATTTAAAAAAAAAGCCCAGCCAAATCACTATTGAACTTGAAAGGGTTAAGTAAAGTAGTTTTGACAGGTTTATATGAATCTTAAAAGCTAAAATCATGAATAAAGAACACACAGCTGACACTGAAACTGAGGTTGAAAGAGTTTCAGAATGCTATTATATGAAAAACTGAGTTCTGAAGAGGATTTGGAGACATCCTCACAGACCCGTGACTGAAGAATAGACAATTGTTTATCAAATATTGCTGCCATCCAAATATTTTAAGAAGATGTTGTGTGTACTATATGACATTTCTATGGCAAGGCATTTAGTGGTTTGGAAAATGCAAGCATTAATAAGCAGATTCTTTATACAGCCAAGAGTTCATAAAGATAAAGTCATAGCATCATAGAGTCGTAGAGTCATACATCATGGAAACAGGCACTTCGGCCCAACTTGTCCATGCTGACCAGGTTTCCTAAACTGAACTAGTTCCATTTGCCTGCATTTGGTCCATATCCCTGTAAATCTTTCCTATTCATATACCTGTCCAAATGTCTTTTAAATATTGCAATTGTACCCATCTCTACCACTTCCTCTGACAGTTCGTTCCATTTGCGCACCACCCTCAGTGTGTAAAAGTTGCCCTGCAGTTCCCTTAAATATCTTTCCCCTCTCACTTTAAACCTATTCCCTCTCATTTTGGACTCCCCTACTCTGGGGAAAAGACCTTGCCTATTCACTTTATCTATGTTTGTCATTATTTTACACATCTCTCTAAGGTCACCCTCAGTCTCCTACACTCCAGGGAAACAAGTCCCAGCCTATTCAGCCTCTCCTTCTAAGTAAAACCTTGTAGTCTTAGTAACATCTTTGTAAATCTTCTTTGCACCCTTTCTAGTTTCATTCATAACCTTCCTATAGCAGGGTGACCAGAATTGTACATAATACATCAAAATTCTGCAAAGAAAAGATGGAAGGTCCCCATAGAACCTAATATTATAAGATATCTGGAACACTGAGGAGAATATAATGAATTCTGGATGCCTGGGCTAAGTTTTTGTTTAGTCCCATAAGACATGAAAGAAGCATTAAAATTTCATTAGATAATGTAACACTGGGGTATGAGTAATAAGTAGAGCAGAGTTTCTAGCATCAGTCTTTATGAGGTCTAGTGTTATGTTAGTGGTAGTTGGTTTATTTATTTTCTATCTCTATGCAATAATGTTTATTTTGTTTAAAGATCTAAAATCTGTGGCATATTTCTGTTGGTTAGTTACTGGGTATTCAGATTTTGTCTTTGAACATTAACAATCCCTGACAAGATTGTAATAACTGGAATACATTTGAGCAGAAAAAGTGAGAGGATTGGGGGAATGCAAGCATCAGGATACAGGTGAAGTCAATCTGTCAGGTGAAATCCTGACCTATTGCCTGCAGTGCATCAAGGACAGTGGCCTTATATTCTGCCATTCATATGATGCCCCCATCATCACCTTCTTGATTTCTCTCTCTGCTTCTACCTCTCTGTTCATTGCTGAGACTTCACATTGACTTATGCTTTTCACCTGTGGGGTATTGTTACCTTATCAGGAAAGATATATTAATTCCTGTAATATAAGATTTTAGAGTGTAGTGTGGTATTGAAAGATCCAACAAATATTTATTACAACTCACTAATATAAACAAATGTTACAATCACAAGCACATCCATGACTGGATTAACATCAAGGTGTTCAATTAAAAGGTTTAGAATATGTCCATTAGTGTAACAGGCCTCAAGTGGTCTGAGTCAATTTGGAATCTGAGATCTATATACCGCTGGTCACAAACTATGATACGGTATCTTAAAGGAATTTTGAGATGTTGGCTGTGAGACATAACAGAACCTAACATAACATGTTCCTCATGCTCTTTGTAGCCTTGAGCAGCACGCGTGAGGAGATGTATTTGAACTGGGATGCAAAATTTGCATTTTTCTCTTCTATTTCCTTCTCCTTTTCTTCAAAGGTACTCTAAACACTTTCAAATTATATCTTCAAGTCATCCCTTTTAAGACTGAAGTTGAGATTGTGACATGTGGGTCCTACCAGCCCACTGATTAGAACAAAAGAACAAAGAACAAAGAAAATTTACAGCCCAGGAATAGGCCTTTCAGCCCTCCAAGCCTGAGCTGATCCAAATCTACTGTCTAAACCTGTCACCCAATTCCTAAGCATCTGTATCCCTCTGCTCCCTACCTACTCATGCATCTGTCCAGATTCATCTTAAATGAACCTACCATACCTGCCTCTACTACCTCTGTTGGCAAAATGCTCCAGGCACCTATCAACCTCTGTGTAAAGTACTTGCCATGTGTAACCTCCTTAAACTTTTCACCTCTTATCTTGAAAGCGTGATCTCTTGTTATTGAATCCTTCACCCTGGATAAAAGCATATCTCTATTTACCTTGTCTATACCCTTCATGATTTTGTAGACCTCAATCAGGTCCCCCCTCAATCTCCTTTTTTTCTAATGAAAAACAATCCTAACCCACTCAACCTCTCTTCATAGCTAGCACCTTCCATACCAGACAGCATCCTCATATAACTTCTCTGCACCCTCTCCAAAGTGTCCAAGTCCTTTTGGTAATGCGGCGGCCAGAACTGTACACAGTGTTCTAAGTGCAGCCAAATCAACATCATGTACAATTTTAACATGACCTGCCAGGTCTTATACTCAATACCCCATCCGATGAAGGCAAGTATACCATATGCCTTCTTGACCACTCTATCCACCTGTGCAGCAACCTTCAGGGTATATTGGACCTGAACTCCCAGATCTCTCTGCTCAGCAACTCATCCCAAGGCTCTTCCGTTTACTGTACAATTCACTCTAGAATTAGACTTCCCAAAATGCATCACCTCACATTTGCCTGGATTGAACTCCATCTGCCATTTTTCCGCCCAACTCTCCAGTCTATCTATATTCTCCTGTATTCTTTGACAGTCCCTTATGCTTTCTGCTACTCCACCAATCTTCATGACATTTGCAAACTTGCTGAACAAACCAGCAGTGCCCTCTTCCAGATCATTTCTGTATATCGCAAACAACAGTGGCCTCAGCACTGGTCATCTTTCACCATTTTGAGAAACTCCCTTCAACTACTACTCTCTGTCTCCTGTTGCTCAACCAGTTCTTTATTCACCTAGCTAGAACACCCTGCATACCATGTGACTTCACTTTGTCTCTTAGTTTACCATGGAGAAACTTATCAAATGTCTTACTAGAGTCTACGTATGTGACATCTACAGCCCTTCCTCCATCTATCAACTTGGTCACTTCCCCAAAGAACTCTATTAAGTTGGTAATGTATGATCTCTCCCACACAAAACCATGTTCCCTATCACCGATAAGACCATTCTTTTCTAAAAATAAATAGATTTTATCCCTCAGTACCTTCTCCAGCAACTTTCCCACCACTGACATCAGGCTCACTGGTCTGTAGTTACGTGGAATATCCCTACTAGACTTCTTGTACAGGGGGACAACATGAGCAACCCTCCAGTCCTCCAGCACCTCACCTATATTTAAGGATGCTACAAAGATATCTGTCAGGGTCCCAGCTATTTCCTCTCTCGCCTCCCTCAGCAACCTGGGATAGATCCCCTCTGGTCATGTGGATTTGTCCACTTTAATAACCTCTAGCCTACCCAACACATCTTCCCTACTTATGTCAACGTGATCCAAAATTATCAAACTTCTGTCTCTAATTTCAACATTTATCATGTTCCTCTCCTCAGTGAACACTGATGCAAAGTACTGGATTAGTGGTGCTGGAAGAGCACAGCAGTTCAGGCAGCATCCAACAAGCAGCAAAATCGACGTTTCGGGCAAAAGCCATTTGGGTGGGAGAATCAGAAATAAAGTTAAAATAAGCCGGCTAAATTAAAAAGCCCCTGACAAATGTATCTAACATGCTCTGAGTTTCCGACGTGACATTGAACACACCCAGTTCCCAATACATCGGCAAATCAAGACATGAATCATATTTTTTGATCTGCAGCTGCATCATCTAACACTGTAAGAATTATAAAGACATTGCCAGTAAAAAAATTACTTTTCTAATTTTGCAAGTACACTATTTTTATCATGGACGCAACCTTGTCTTTTGAATCTAAATGTTAAAACCAAGCTAATTGTTCACTGGTTTTTCTGATATTTTGAAATTGCTTTCAGTTGACCATTTGCCAGCAATACAGTGAATAGTTTGTCTTCATATTTCATGTTCAAGTTTTTATATGTTTAAAACAAATCATATTAATGTTTTTATCGGAAATTGTACATGATGAATTTAATCTATTCTTTTCATGTGTTGTTATTTTGTTCTAAGACCCAGAATGATCAATAACATTTTTAATGCAGCAATCAATGTTCAATTGTTTTTAACAATTGTCCTTTTAAATGCTGTAGCAGAACTATAGCAGGAATACATATAAAGTGTGAATGAACTGAAATCTGATTTTCTATCTGTATTATCGAGTTACAAATCCCTTTCTCTCAGGAGGGTGGATTTTACAAGAAGTAAATGATTGCTGCCATTCTTGGTACAACATTCCATACATCATGACATACATAATGTTACTGGGGACACACACAATTTTGTCAACGCTGAGTTTATAATAGTCAGTTAAATTGGGTTAGACACTCAAAGAATTTATCTCATTGTTCCACAAAGGTCCACTCACTTGATATGTGTGAGCGTGTGATTTAACCAATGTTGATCACTTTGATCACGTTGAATTTCTGTCTTTCATTTAATTTTCACCATGAATTCTGTAATGTTCTTATTTCATCCTAAGCATGTAATCTCCACACTGAGAAAGCCAGTATTATTAGAGTTTCCAGTTCATTTCTCTGGTGAACAAAGGTGCTGTTAACCATCCAGATGAAAACATCTGTCAGGCTACAGTGCTTCTGGAACATACTGAGCCTCAAGCGGGTCACGGATGCTTTTTATTGTCATTCAGCAAACTGATTGGCCCTAAAATGAATGTGGCATTTGCTGTTCTCAAGATGTTGTTCTTGCATCTGTTCATTAGAACCACAGGCGTATTTCGTTTCAACGTCCAGGAAGAGTTGCGGCCAGAACAAAGGAGGCAGTAATTTCTTCAAACCAATCTCAGAAATAGCATTCTCTAATTTTGAAAGAAATAGAATTCTTGAAATATGTTTTTAAATGCAAGGTCCATTTGAGAAAATCCACTTTAACACAAAATGTTTTATTTTTCATACAATGCTGTACTAGAATTGATGTTATTGATATGTACAGAAGACTTTATGTGTTCTTATAACATCTAAAATTGAAGAATTTATATACGTCATTTCTATCCCTTATTATCTTCTGTTTCTAATGAGGCTAAAATTTGGAGTTTAATGTCTACTGTAACTGAGCATTACAACTTTGAGATGCAAGTCTGAAATAGTCTATGTAGGTCACATCAAATGCACTATTCTTTTCAACAGTCCTGGTTACCTCTCAAAAACATCAATCATATTTGTCAAACAAGACCTGCCTTTAAACAAAAATAACCTCCTTACTCTTCTCTTCAGTTAATATCCCGTATGCCTTCTAACCACCTGATCTGCCTGCCATGTAACCTTCAGTATCTGTGGAAAATCACATTAAGGCCTTTCTGATCTTCAGTACTGTTCAGATCTGACCATTGCCTTGTTAACCTTCCAAGTGCATGTCCTCATATTTTCCCGAGTTGAATTCCATTTGCCATGGCTTTGTTCACCTGATCTGATATCCTTCGGGAGTTACAGCTATCCTCTTCACTATTTACATCATAACAATTATCATGTCGTCTTGATTATACCCCCTACATTCAAATCTAAATCATTAATGTACACTACAAACAGCATAGGTCCCTGCATGGAGTGCTTTTCAAGCTCACAGGAAGCACACTTTCAATCACAGAAATGCCCCTCTACCATCACTCTCTGCTTCTTGGATCCCATGGACTCATACATTCTTGACCAGTTTGCCATGAGGGAACTTATCAAATATCTTTCCAAAGTCTATGTAGGCCATATCAAATGCATTATTTTTTTCAACACTCCTGGTTACTTCCTCAAAAAAAAATCATATTTGTCCAACAAGACCTGCCTTTGACAAATCCATGCTGACCGTCCTTGATTATCTTTGCCTCATCAAGTGCAGATATATCTATCCCTCAGAATTATTTCGAATAACCTCCTCACTACTGATGTTGGATTAACTGACCTGTCATTTCCTGGTCTATCTCTTCTTTACTGATTTTAATAATGGGTTAATGTTAACAGTCCTCCAGTCCGCTGGCACTCTATCTGTGGCCTGTGAGGATCAGAAATTTACTGCCAGGGCCCTTGGTATCTCCTCCTTTGCCTCCCTCAACATCCTGAGATACATCTCATCTGGACCTGTGATTTATCCACTTTTAAGGCTGTTAAACCCACTATTACCTCCTCCCTCCCTCACTCAGTCTCTGTTTCTCTCTTCGTCTCTATGTTAATTTCTTCTAATATTTCACAGACCCCGCCTAATCTAATGTCTATGCTTGCATTGGTCTTTTCCATTGTGAACATTGACACAAAGTATTCATTAGGCGAAGGTGAGGACTGCAGATGCTGGAGATCAGAGTCAAGACTAGAGTGGTGCTGGAAAAGTACAACAGGTCAGACAGCATCCGAAGGGCAGGAAAATCAATGTTTTGGGCAAAAACCCTTCATCAGGAATTCACTGATGATTGTACCCATGGCCTTTTGAGTATGCACACAGATTGCTTCAAACATTCCCAGAGTGCCCTACTCTTCCTTTAGTTATTCTCTTGCTCTTCATATGTTAGAAAATAATGTTTGAATTTCCTTTATCTACCATCAATACTTTCTTGTGCAATCCCTTAGCTTTCCTAATTTTTTTAAAGTTCCTCTTTGCACTTGTTATACTTCTCTGTGGACTCTACTATATTGAATCCTCTATTTGCCACATCTTCTCTATTTTTCTTAATCCTAACCTCTATTTCCTTTAATATTAGAGTTTGATCCCACACTTTGTCTTTATATGCCCTTTCTCTTGCTACCTCCTCCTTAAATGTTTGCCACTGCATTAATGCAGTTTTATCTGTAAGAAGCTTCTCTGGTGTTCTCTCTTCTTCTTCAGGATACTCTGCAGCCTTCCTGTGATGTCCCTGACATGCGAGAGGCAACATCCCATTCAGAGGTCAAGTCTACAGCAGCAGTAGTTCACATCTACTCCCCTCACGAATGAATCACCTACAATTATTGCCCTTCCATACTTTTTCCAACTCCCCTGAGAGGTTGGACTACCCACAGTGCCATGACCTTGGCTCTGCTGCCCTCGCAGAATACATTTACCATTTTCCAAGGCTGAAAAACAGTTTGTGAACAGGATGCACTTGGAAGATTCCCTCATTGACAGCCTGGCCCTCTCGCGCTTTCTCTGGCAGTCACTCATCACCTTTCTGCCCAAACTCATCTACCCAAATAACTCATGCTCCAGACCTCTGATCTTCCTCCTCATTCACTGGAGGCACCTCACCACCTGCCTTTCCCTTTTCAGTTTTCTGTTCCTTGAATCTGTGACTTCTATTCACAGATATTAATATGCCAGCATGCCAACTGGTGTGCGCAGTATCTCTGAGCTTAGAGGGAACATTGCTCACCACCTCTCCTGCTCGTGCATCATCACTAAGTTTCTTTTTATTGAGTTCAATTATACTTAATACATCTTCTTGTCCCATTTCAGGAACAGATGGCTCAACCATCCTAGACTGATGACTCCACAACACCCTGACTAACATATCTTTAATCCTAACATAGCTTTCCCCTGACCTGCAGGATTGAACATAGCCCATCCCCTGGAATTAGATGAGCCACCTCGACTGACTGTGTTTCCTCATAACCCCTCTAAGGAATGAGTCCCTTTAACTTTCCTTCTGACCGTTTGACTGAAGCACAGGCAGTAATTTGCCACATAAGCTGCTGGCACACACAGTTCCATAGATGTAATACAGTGCTATGCGACAGCATGTTCAACCTTGTGACTGTTCAGTGTTCCAAACTGTGACGTGCTGCCACCTCTCCCTATGCAATGCAGCCATTGAGGCTAGCAGCTCCTTAATATGCAGGGAGTGAGTTTATTTTGTGATATGTTTATGGGAAATGGAAGTTGGTGAACTCATTTATGGCCCTTCTGTAGTGGCAGATCTCCATTCTTAAAGGAATTCAGTGACCCAGATGAGTTTTTATTGCAAACTATATGGTTGCCATTAGGCTAACTTTATATTCCTTCTTTTTACTGAATTCAAGTTTCACCATGATTTAAAGTCATGTCCCCAGAGCCTTAGTGTGGTGTTTTTAATTACTAGCCTAACGACATTATCACTCGGCTACAGCTTCCCCCCCATCCCACCTCCCCCCCATAGTGAATGTTAAGAAAGTAAGCTCAAAGTTGTGAGATGTCACAAATCATTAGTGTCTCTGAGCTCCAAAATAAAGCCCTGAAAGGCTGAAGTGTTGTGAGAGTCGGATCTAAGGTTGGTATTATAATGTAGTTTGCCGATGCCCACTTGCATGACCGAAGAATGTCTAGGGAATCGCACATACAGAGTTCTCACATTTGGGTGGTATAGCCAGAGTAAGATGAAGGCCTAGAGAAACAAGTGGCAAGCTACTGTTGCCAGGTTACCACTCTGACATTTATGTCAGAAATTGATGCCCAGGAATGGGGGGAGAATAGGGAGCTGTTTAGAAATGAGACAAGTTGAGACAAGTTGAATTGCAAATGCATTGAAATAAGAGAGACACTGGTAATTAATAAGGTTCTGAACGTGCTTTTAAGACTTTGGATGAAACAACTTTTCAATGTCAAAAAGCTGATTTTTCAATTTTTGCCATATTTTCTCAACATTCTCAACATGCACACACTGCTCAAGGGAGTGGAAAATTCCACACTCTGTTCTTGTTCATACAGATGAATTGAAATTTATTAACACCAATGATTGACATAGCTACATATCATGGACTTACACACATAGTCTGGGTTCTGTGCTTACTGATTTATATGTACAATACTTGCATGTCATTGACTGACTGAACAAACACCATTAACTCCACGGCAGAGAGTGAGTGACTGAAGGTGGGGCAAGTATCTTCAAGCAGAATTTTACATCTTCTGATGTCATGTAATCGTCTTAAAGGTACAGGTCTGTAGAGTGATCACTGAGAACAGGGAGGCAGTGGCCCAGGTTGTTTTTGTAGGCCTCCAAAGAGGACTTGCCTTTGTTTCCATGACCACAGAAATAGTCAAAATATCTACAGAACAGGGCCTGATCTAAAATTTCAACTGAGTCCCTTTTTTTTAATCAATTATTCATTTGTTGAATATGATCTTCACAGGTAAGGCTAGCATTTATGACTGTCCTTAATTTGTATGTGAATGTGACAGGATGTTACCTTCTTGAACCGCTACAGACCACACATATAGAGTTCTGACATTTGGGTTCAACAACTGTGAAGAAGAGCAATATACCTCCAATTCAGAATGGTATGTGTCTTGGAAGGGAAACTACCGTATATACATTGGTGTTCCCATGTGTCTGTTGCCCTTGGTTTTCTGGTAGTAGAGATCACAAATTTGAAAAAATGTTGCCAAAAAAACTCCTTGATAGATTTCTGTAGTGTATCTTGTGGATGGTATAACGTGCAGCCACAGTGCCCAGTTCATGGAGGAAATGAAGTTTGAAGCTTGTAGATAAGGTATCAGTCAAGCATGGTGCTTTACGGTTCTACTAAATGGTGCTTCATGACTTGCATTATAAGATCTTGATTTCCATGATAATAAGGACTAAAGACCTGTAATGCGTGCCTGCTTTGGAACCTAGAGTTGGGCCCTTTCAAAATGGCGCCAGTTTGCAACATGAGCATTGGTTTATGAATGAGGGAATGAAACTGCTGTCCTTACCTGCTCAGACCTAGATGTGGCTCCAGCAATGGGGTTGACACTTAACTGCCCTCTAGGCAACTAGGGATGGGTAATAAATGCTGATCTAGCCAGTGATGTCCTTAAGCCATGCACTTTTTATTCAATTGTGGAATGTGGGCATTGTTGGCTGGCCAACTTTTATTGCCTGTCCTTAGTTGCCCTTGACAAGATGGTGATGAGCCACCTTCTTGAACCACTGCAATTCACATTCTGAGAGTTGACACACAATATCATTAAGGAGAGAATTCAAGGATTTTGCCTCAGAAGTAGTGAAGGAAAAGTGATATATCCAAGTCAGGATGGTGAGTGGTTTGGGGGGGATCTTGAAGGTGGTGTTCCTGTATCTGCTGCTCTAGTCCTTGTAGATGGCAGTGGTCATGGATTTGGAAGGTGCTGTCTCAGATCTTTGGTGAATTTCAGCAGTGCATTTTGTAGATAGTGCACACTGTTGCTACTGAGCATCAGTGGTGGAGAGAGCGGAAGTAGTGCCAAGCAATTGTCCCAGATAATATCAAGCTTCTTAAGTGTTGTTGGACCTGCACCCATCCAGATAAGTGGGGAGTATTCCATCACACTCCTGATTTGTACCATGCAGATGATAGACAGCCACTGGGGAGACAGGAGGTGAGTTTCTTGCCACATATTCCCAGCCTCTGACCTGCTCTTGCAGCAACTGTATTTATATGGCAAGTTCAGTTGAGTTTCTGTACACTAGTAACTCTAAGGATGATGATAGTGGGATATTCAGTGATGGCAACACCATTATGATGGTGGTTTGGTCATCTCTTATTGGATATAATCAATACTTGGCATTTGTGTGGTGCAAATATTACTTGCCATTTGTCAACCCAGGCCTGGACATTGTCCAGATCTTGTTGCATTTGAACATGATCTTCAGTATCTGAGGAATCACAAATGATGCTGAACATTGTAAAATCATCTCTACCCCTGACCTTATGATAGAAGGAAGGCCATTGGTGGAGCAGCTGAAGGCACTATCGTGAGGAACTCCTGCAGACATGTCCTGAAGCTGAGATGACTGACTGTCAACAACCACAACCATCTTCCAATGTGTCATGTATGGCTCCAACCAATCTTAACACTTGATACCCCAATGATTCCAATTTTGCTAGGGGGTGCCTTGACGCCACACTCAGTTGAATCCAGTCTTGAGATCAAGGACTGTCACTCTCATTGCACCTCTGCAATTCAGCTCTTTGTCCATGTTTGAACCAAGGCTGTAATGAGGTCAGGAGCCAAGTGGCCCTGGCAGAACCCAAACTGGGCGTCACTGAGCAGGTTATTGCTGAGCATGTGCTCTTGATAGCACTGTTGATGGCAGCTTCTATCATTGATGACATACCGTAGACTGATGGGATGGTAATTGGCTGGGTTGGAGTTGTCCTACTTTTTACAAGACATACTGTAGTAATTTTCCACATTGTCTTGTAGATGCAGTGTTGCATTAGAATTGGAACAACTTAGCTAGGAGAAAGGCAAGTTCTGGAGCACAAGTCTTCAGTACTATTGCCAGGGCCTGTAGCCTTTGCAGTATCCAGTGCCATCAACTGTTTTTAATATCATGTGGAGTGGATTGATTTGGCTGAAGACTGGTATCTGTAATGCTGGGAATGACTGGAGGAGGCTGAGATAGATCAACTACTTGGCACTTCTTGTTGAAGGTTTTTGCAAATTCTTCAGTCTTATATTTTGCACTGATGTGTTGGACTCTTTTATTACTGAGGCTGGGAATGTCTGAGGAGCTTCCCCCTCCAGTGAGTTGTTTAATTGTCCACCACCATTCACAACTGGATGTGACAAGGCTGCAGAGCTGAGATCTGATCCGTCAATTGTGGGATTGCTTAGCTCTGCCTATCACTTGCTGCTTATGCTGTTTGGCATTCATGCAGTCTTGTTTGGTAGCTTCACCAGGTTAAAACTTTATTTTCACATATGCGTGGTATTGCTCCTGGCATGCCCTCTTGCACTCTCCCTTGAACCAAGGTTGATCCTCTGGCTTGATGGTAACAGTTGAGTGGGGGATATGCCTGGCTATGAAGTTGCACATTATGCTGGAGTACAATTCCGCTGATATTGATAGCCCATAGTGCCTCATAGGTGCCAAGTCATGAGTTGCTAGATCTGTTTGAAGCCTGTCCCATTTAGCACTTTGAAAGTGCTACATAACACAATGGAGGGTATTCTCAATGTGAAGGTGGGATTTTGCCTCCATAAGGACTGTGTAGTGACTGTGGTAACTGTTACCAATACTGTTGTGGATAGATGCATCTGCAGATGGCTGATTGGTAAGGATGAGTTCAAGTATATGTTTCCCTCTTGTTAGTTCCCTCACCATCTGATGCAGACCAAGTCTAACACCTATATTCTTTAGGATCTGAGTAGCTCGATCAGTAGGACTATTGCCAAGCCACTCTTGGTGGTGGACATTGAAATTATCAACCCAGAGTACATTCTGTGTCCCTTGTTTCCTCCAAGTGTTGTTCAACATGGAAGAGTACCAATTCATCAGCTGAGGGAGAATGGTATGTGGTAATCAGCAGGTTTCCTTGTCCATGTTTAACATGAAGCCATGAGACTTCATGGAGTCTAGAGTCAATGTTGAAGGCTCCCAGGGCAACTCCCTCCACTACCTTTCTGGGTCTGTCCTGCTGCTGGGACAGAACATAACCAGAGATGGTGTTTAGGATGTTGTCTGTCAGGTATGATTCCATGAGTATGGTTATGTCAGACTGTTGCTTGACCAGTCTGTGAGGGTCTTTTCCTAGTTTTGGCACTAGCCCCCAGATGCTGGGTAGGAATTACAAATAAGAAAAGAAAGATCACTTTGATGGGATTGTACTATAGTTAGAGAAAATTGAGGAGCAAATATATAGGGAGATCTCAGATATATGTAAGCATAATAAAATTGTAATAATGGGGATTTTAATTTTCCAAACATTGACTGGCTGGGGCTACTATAACATGAAAGGTTTGGATGGTGCTGAATTTGCGAAACATGTTCAAGAAACGTTTTTTTATCAATATGTGGATGCTCCTAATAGAGAAGGAGCAAAACTAGACTTTCTTTTGGGCAATAAAGCTAAAGTAAAAATGGGGAAACACTTTGAGTCTAGCAATCATAATTCTGCTAGTTTCAGAATGGTTATTGAAAAGAAGAAGCCTTCCATAAAGGTTAAAGTTTTTAATTGGAGTAAGGCAAATTTTAATGGTATGAGACAAGAACTTTGAAAAGTTGATTGGAATAAACTGTTGGCAGGTAAAAGGATGTCTGACAAGTGGGGTGCTTTCAAGGGTGTGATGATAAAAGTACAGAGGTATTATGTTTCTGTTAGAGTGAAGGGCAAGACTGGTAAGATTAAGGAACAAAGGATGAATAAAAATACTGAAGTTTCAGTTGAGAATATTTTAGATGTACAGAGGAACTTCAATTATCCAGTATTCAATTATCCGAATATTGGATTATCCGACAAGATCGCAAAGTCCCGAAGCTTGGCTAAACTATGTTATCTGGAATCCGGAATTCGATTAAGTGAAATAAATACTGCCATCTTGTGTACTTTGGATACTCGAGGTTCCTCTGCATACAGCTTGGTTCAATTAGATCTCTTATTCAATATAAAGAGTGTAGGGTTGTTCTTAAGAAAGAAATCAGGAAGACAAAGAGGGGATATGATTTAACACTTGCAGATAAGGTTAAGGATAATCCAAAGAGATTCTATAACTACATTAAAAGTAAGAGGATAATTAGAGAGAGTGTAAGACCTCTTAAAGATCAAGGAGGTCGTCTTTGATTTGAATCCCAGGAGATGGGAGAGGGGCTAAATGAATATTTCACATCAGCTTAGCTCTGGAGAAAGAAATGAAGTCCAGAAAATACAGCGAAATAAACTTTGATGTTTTAGAAACAGTCCACATTACAGAGGTTTGGGAGGCCTTAAACAATATAATGGTGGATAAATATCTGGGACCTGATTTAATGTATTCCAGAACATTGTGGAAAGTAAGGGAGGAAATTATGAGATTCCTTGCAGAAATATTTGCATCATCTATCACTACGGGTGAGGTGCCTGATGACTGGAGGGTTGGCTCATGTTGTATCTTTGTTTAAGAAAGGTTGTAAGCAGAAATCAGGGAAGTATAGAACTGTGAGTTTGATTTCAGTTTTGGGTAAATTGTTAGAGGTGATTATCAAAGTTAGGATTTGTTGACAATTAGAGAGGCAAAACTTGATTAGATAAGGTCAGCCTGGTGTGCAAGGAAAATCGTGTGTCAAAAGTTGATTGAGGGTTTTGAGGGAATTACCAAAACAATTGTTGATGGCAGTGCAAAAGATATTGTTTATTTGGATTTTAGTAAAGCCTTTGACTAGGTTTTGCATGGTAGACTAATCAGTAAAATTAGGTCATATGGGATTCAGAGTGAGTTTGATAATTGGATGCATAATTGGTTTAATGGTGGGAGACAGAGAATAATAGTGGATGGTTGCTTTTCAGACTGGAGGCCTGTGACCAGCAGTGTTCCACAGGGATCAGCTCTGGGTCCTCTTTTGTGTGTCATTTATATAAATGATTTGGATGTGAATATAGAAGGTATGGTTGATATGTTTGTGGATGAAACCAAAATTAGTGACATTGTAGACAGTGAAGAACGTTTTCTAAGATTAGAAAAAGGTCTTGACCAAATGGGTCAATGGGCAGAAAAATGGCAGATGAAGTTCAATCTGTAAAAATGTGAGGTATTGCATTTTGGTACAACAGAGAAGAGTAGGGCTCATACAATTAATGGTAGAGCTTTGGATAGTGTTGGAGAACAGAGTGACCTTGAGGTGCTTCTTTGAAGCTTGTGTCACATAGAGTGGTTAAAAAGACATTTGACACGCTTGCTTTCATTACTCAATCCTGTGAGTATAGGTGTTGGGAAGTCATGTTGAGGTTGTAAAGGACATTGGTGAGGCCTCTTCTGAAATACTGTGTCTAGTTCTGATTGCCTAGTTATAGGAAGGATATTGTAAAGGTGGAGAGGACTCAAAAGAGATCCACCAGGTTGTTGTCAGGTATGGAAGGTTTGAGTTGTAAAGAAAGACTGGATAGGCTGGAACTTCTTTCACTGGAACAATGGACGTTGAGAGACAACCTGATAGAAGTTTATAAAATAATGAGAGGTATAGATAGAGTTAATGGTAGTTGCGTTTTTCCTAGGATGGGGACTTTCAAGACTAAGGGGAATTTTTTAAGATGAGATGAGAGAGATATATAAAAGAAATGAGAGGCAAATGTTTCACATAGAGGCTAGTTTGCATATGGAATGAACTTCCTGAGTAAGTGGTGGATGTGGGTATAATTACAATGTTTAAAAGACACTTGGATCGATCCATGAATAGGAAAGGTTTGGAGGTATAAGGGCTAGGCAGGTAGGACTAGTTTAGTTGGGGACGTGGACTGGTTGGATGGAAAGGTCTACTTCTGTGCTGTATGATGCTATGACTCCATGAGCCTATGTTGGTAAGGAGGGTATTACAGGGTCCACAGAGATGTTATTGCTGTTGTCTTTTTCGCTGCCTAGGTTGATGCCAGATGGTTTGTCCGTTTCTTTTTTCATACTTTATAGTGATTGATACATCTGCCTGTTATGCTAGGTCATTTCAGAGGGCGGTTAAGAGTCAACATTACTGTGGCTCTGGTGATACATTAGGCCAGACCAGGTGAGGCTGGCAGATTTCCTTCAAATTTCTACTGCACAATGATAGTAAATGGCACACAGGAGATAATCATGAAGCTTGTCATATTGCGCGTGCTGTGAAAATTCACTTTTAATGTTTACATTGTTGCAACATTGCATTGTTTTCTGCAGTTTTACAAAACTGCCTGCAGGCTGTACTCAAATCCTACCAATCTGACATTTGATAAATCATGCCGTGGAACCTTTCTGCAGAGAATCATCTCTTTATGTCACAGTAATACATGTTATTTAATTTATTATCCTGAAGCAACTACCTGTCAAAACTTACAACAATTAAAGAAATGTTTTTAAAACTAAGTCGAAGTACAGTGGAGTCATTTCTTCCCCAACATTACATTGTATTGCTCATGGTGTGACATTTCACAAAAACTGGTTGTATTTTCAACTAAACATCATATTTGGTCAGATCATATTGCTCATTATACACTTTTAAATGATTTCATAAGTTGCTAGCATTTCAAATAAACTTCATATCTATAGACAAAATTATCCCAATCAGTAATTTCCAAAGTAGAGTGTGACCTTCTTGATTGAATGTGGCAACGTGGACAAGGAAAGCATTGTCTGAAGCTATTTTGCTGCTTTAACTGTGATAGCATATTTTGTACTGAAAGAACATTAATCCGTCTCTCTCTCTGCATTACACGATATAAACATTCGCATATTGAAGACTGGTAAGAAAAATTCCTGACACCTTTCTAAAATATCTATCATGTTCAATGAAAACAGTTAGATAATGATGTAACAAACCATGGCTACCAAAGATGGACTCCAGGGAGATGAGATGCAGAAGAAATCAGTGTTTAAACAAAAACAGATGATTTTGGATGGGATGTTGTATGCTTGATAGTGGTTACAAGGTAGGGACAGGTGAGGTAATAGAGATTTCTGAACACAGGGTGAATTCAGTGGCTCAGTGATGTATTAATAAATTTGCAGTACTGGAATTCAATTAGCAAACTGACAAATCTGTGCGGGTTACTCCACATGCACTGCAAAGGTTCCAGAAATCAATTTAACATCACCTTCTCAAGCCCAGTTAGGGTTAGGTAACAGATATACAGGCTTAGCCAGAAACAATCCCAGTTCAGTAATCCCACCATTTCCTGTTTGATTGTAGATTTGGATTCCTTGGATGAAGGAATTCTCTTACAAAGGGCAGGTTAACCAGGTCATTATTGATACTCATTTAGAAGAATGAGAAATAATCTTGTTGAAACATATAAAGTGAGGGGGCATGATAGGGTAGATTCTAAGAGGATGTATCCCCCAGTGTGAAATTATAGAAGCATGGAGCACAGTTTCAAGAAGGGGGGTCTCCCATTTAAGACAGAGATGATGAGGAGCTTCTTCTTTCAGAGGGAAGCTGGTGCTTGGAATTCTGTCCCACATGAGTACTGGAGACTGGATCATTGAATATATTCAACACTGTCTTGGACAGATTTTCAAATGACCAAGGCCATGATAACAGACTGGAAAGTGGAGGCAAGAGCACATCATACCCCTCACGACCTTATTGACTGTCAGAGCAGACTAGAGTAGTTTGAATGGCTCAGGTTGGATACTGTTTCTTTTGCTTTACTTCAGATTCCACACTATTTTCATTTTAGAACAAGATTTGGATCATGGTACCTCAGAGAAGCCATGAGCAATAATTATCCCAAGTGAGAAAACCAAAATAAAATGAGCTGTCATTCTTCCATCGACAGAAGTTTTAAAAAAAAATTCTTTACTTCACAGAGTACTTTTAGTGTTTTGTAGTGCAAAGGTAATTTGATCAATATTTAGTAAGCATCAAGGTGCATCCAAAATTGAAGGCAACACTGTTTGGGTCCTTTAAGTCACTGGAACATAGGAGGCTGAGGGGTGACCTTGTAGAGGTTTTTAAAATTATGAGGGGTATAGGTAAGGTGAATGTAAGGTGTCTATTCCCAAGGGTGGAGAATTTCAGGATTAACAGAGACATTTTTAAGGTGAGAGGAGAAACATTTAAAAGGACATGAGGGGCAATTTATTTTACACAGTGTGGTTCGTGTGTGGAATAAACTGTCAGAGGAAGTGATGGGTGTGGGTATAGTTGCAATGTTTAGAAGACATTTGGATAAGTACATGAATAGGAAAGGCTTGGAGGGACATGGACCAAGCGCAGGCAAATAGGACTCATTTAGTTTGGGACTATGGTCAGCATGGACTGGTTAGACTGAAGGGTCTGTTTCCATGCTGTATGACTCTATGACTCTCATCCGATTACTTGAAATAATTAAAAGTACAGAGCCTCGTTAAATGGTTAAAAAAAGCTACAACATATTTCACTTAGAAAACATAAACACAAAACTCCTGGATAGTTTTGATTATCAGGACATCTGATGCAGCTTAGAAAATCCAAAGCAATCTGATTTTTCAGTGTGCATTGACACCCTTCTTTGCAGTTTTATTACAGCTGAGCCCATACTGAATGCTTGGCTGAATTTCAAAAGATTGAAACTACTTATTATAACAGGGAGCTCTGTTCACATGTGATTGACAAAATTAAGAGGTTATAAAGATAAAAGTCTTTGATGTGGTTCGTGAAATCTATGTTTCTTTCTTCCAAAGGATTTACTACTTGAGGAGATTTTACTTTTATTTAAATTTGTTCATGAATTAGACTTTGTTAGAGTATCAAGGCTGTTTGAGTGAGAGCTCTATTAGTTTGTTAGAAGATTTATATTTTTCTCATCTCCACATGCTCTAGAAGCAGGGACACTGGGTCAATGGTTATGGAGGGTGTATAAAGAGCATGGAATGATAATGGAGATACAGGTAAGTTTGGGCCATAGAATAAAACCAGAGCAAATGGGAGCAGGGCAAGGCCTTTCAGCAACCTAAACCTGATCCACAATCATAGATCATGGATGATTTGCCCAGGCCTCATGCCCTCTTTCATGCCAGCTCCTCTTAATCATCAACTCCTGGATATTTAACAATCGATCTGCCTTCTAATAAGTACTTTAATTGAACTATCCTTCACAACTCAATGGGGTAGATGAAATAACTCCACAGAGGCCGGTGTCCCATCACCGAGTCATCCTTGATTTACACATGGAGGGTCCTCAACCCTGATCCAGCTTCCTCAGAGCCAGCTGTCAGAGTGAACTGGATGTCTGACACTTCTGTTTATATCTGTCAGCCAGGGCTCCCTGATTGGACCAGATTAACAGCCCCTTAAATTTGGATCCATTTTTTTACACAAGAAATGGATTGTACAAAGAAATGTAATCAGACCAAGAATGAACTTTTATGTTTGAAATATTCAAAGAAATGAAGCAGTGTATATTTTTGTTAGCCACAATCTCAAAGTGCATTTAAAAGTTGGCTTCAAACTTTAAAAACTATCATTAGAACCTATTGTTGCAGTATCCTAATGATTCGGGTTTGTCATTAGAGATGCTATTCATGGATCCACAACATTCAGTCCTTTCTTGGTATATGGAGATAAGGTGGGAGGATCACTCAAATGCATTAAGTAAAATATATAAATTCAGTCTCAGTGACTATGTTTCCAATCTATATTGTTTAAAAAATTGTTCAACAAACCAGAAGATAAAAAGTCCAAAGTTCAAAACATCGATGTTGGAGAGTCATTAAAAGAAAGATATATTGGACCTTATAACATCAATAAGAAACAAAAAGATGCAAATTATGTCGTGATTACTCCAGACTTAAAATGCGGTCAGTGACTGTCTCATGTGAACGTGTTAAGAAGATACAATGACAGGAGAATTGGCAAGTGAAAAGTTCATTTAGGTAGTTAAACAGAAATAGTGAGTGAAATAAAAGTGGCAAATGAATAAGAGATTGAACATTTAAACATTGATCCTTCAGCAATCAGATTAAATAATATTGGTGCTTAAGTTAGACAGCATAATATTTTATCTTCAATAAATCTTCAGTGTAACTTACAAAGACTATTGCAGACTGATAAATTGATTTGTGTGAATAGACCAGAAAAAAAATCTTCAGCTGTTCATGATGTTAACACAGGGGATGTGTTACCTGTAAAACAATATCCTTACAGACTCAATCTAGAGAAATGAGCTCAAGTGAAGGAAGAACATAAGCTCATGATGAACAATGACATTATTGACCTGAGGCATAGCTGCTGGAACTCACCTGTTGTGATGGTGCTGAACCTAAGTAGGTTATAAATATTGTGTTCACTTCTGAAGAAAAGTCATATCATACTCAATGCGTTAACTCCGTTTCTCCCTGCACACATACTACCAGAACTACTTTTTTACTTCAGCATTCTCTGAGTTTGTTTCAGATCACCGCAATAATTTGCCTCTTTTCAAAAATTCTGCATTCGTTACTGTAAAGTAAACACAGTCACAAAAGTGGACACATGCTTTATTCAAATGTTGCAGAACTGTAATTAAATAATTATACATGCTTGATTTTGTGAGATACTTGTTACAAAATTCAGCACTGTTGTAGCTCCTTTGACAAATTTATTGAAGCAAGGTGAAAAATCTGGATGAGAATATTAATGTCAGAGTACCTTTGACAACTTGAAATCTATGCTGTCAACTGCAAAGGCTTTAGCAGCACTGAATTTTGCAAAGCCAATCAAACTGATGCTAAGGATAGCACACTGGTATGGGTGCTGTTTTACTATTAGAAGTCAAAGTGGGGTCAAACACGCTGTCAGGATGTTTTTCAAAGAAACTGAAGGCATGTGAGCAGAAATATTGAATGGAGGAGGAGGTGAGACGTCTTGTGATGCTTTACATTCATTTGTAATTTATATCTGTCACTGTTGTATAAAATGTTATTTATATCAACCACAATCTTTTGAATTTCTTTTGAGAAATCTTGAGGCAACAATGTACAATTAGAGTCATAGAGTCATAAGCCACACAGCATAGAAACAGACCATTTGGTCCAACTCATCCATGTCGACCAGGTTTCCCAAATTAAACTAATCCCAACTGCCTGCATTTGGACCATATCCGTCCAAGCATTTCCTGTTCATGTATCTGTCCAAATGTTGTTTAAATGCTGTAACTGTACCTGCACTACTACTTCTTCAGGCAGTTCATTCCACATATAAACCACTATTTGTGTGAAAACGTTGTCTGTCAGGTCCCTTTTAAATCTTTTGACAATCACCTTAAAAATATGCACCCTAGTTTTGAACACCCCTACCCTGGGGAAAGCAAATTTGCTGTTCACGTTATCTACGCTCTTCATGATTTTATAAAATCTCTTCATCGCTTTATGTCATTATAGGTTTCAGTTCTGTTTCTATTGAGTCAACCTCCAACACCATCCAACACTAAGTTGGAATACTTTCATTTCAGATTTTCTCAAGGTTGGCATCTCACGAGATGTATTGCACTGCTGCTTTGAGCTGCCTTACTCAGCCTGGGAAATGTCCACACTCTCCTCAGGAATCACAAGGTTGGTACCAGACCCTGGTGACCAGGATCAAACCAGGGACCATGATTGACAGTTGCTGAGCTCCTAGATTTGTTGTGGAACCATTTCTGAGATGACAAGTCAACAGGAACCTCAGAATTAGAACCCGGTCAGTCTCCCTGTCCTGATATTAGGCCACAAAACAGGAGGAGGCCATTCAGCCCTTGAGTAACTTACATCAATTCAATCATGGTAGATCTGTGCTTCAACATCTTTGACACACCTTCATACCTGTCAATACACTCGTGGACCTCCAGCCTCAGCTGGTTAAATTGAGGGAGGGTGAGGGAGATTGAATGCCTGATTTCTACCTTTTTGTGTGAGGCAGAGTTTCCTGATAGCAGCCCAGACAGGGTCCCTCTGCTCCAGCAGACAGAACTGCTTCCCCCATCGAATCCTTAATTTTAAACATCGTAATTCAATCATCTCAAAAGCATACACCATCCAGCCCAGGGACCAGAGTGACCACTGTCCCCAATAGGAGTTTGGCTCAGTCCTTTGGCTGGAGTCCCTGAGTCTGTGCCAGACCTGTACCCACTCTCCCACTTCATGTCTCTGCCTCTTACTCCTCCCAGGCCCCTAATCACACCCTCGAAACATGTGTATTGGGTTCGCCCCAGGTCCTGGCTGCGTCTCCTCACCTTAACGGTAGCTGTGACTTTGCACTCCTGTCCTGGAAACTGAGCCCAGAGCTTATCCGTCCCTCCAACCAATAACAACAAAGCAGAATACTTGCTTATCTCATTACTATTGGTAGGAGCTTCCTATCTACAAATTGGCTGCCATGTTTTCTTTATTGTAACAGTAGCTGCACTTCAAAAAATACACCAATGGCTTTAAAGTGCTTTGAATTCTCCTACGGCTGTATAACATCCTATATAAATGCAATTCTTTCTTTCTTTGTTGGTGATGTTTAGATCACTTCATTTTTTTCAATTCCCTTTACTTTTCTTCTTTTTTTCTGCTGAATTATATTATTATATTATTATTATATTATTAGGCACATGCATTCTTACCATGGGAAGTATTCTTCGTCTGTGAACCTAGATGTTTTAGTGAAGTTTAATACTCTAGTCACACAGTTTACAAATCAATCATGTGCCTGGAAATGGCTATATTGAACAGATGCATTGCCAAGAGCACATATGACACAAACAGACTCCTGTGATCTAAATAGACTTAAGCAACATGTAGTTGCCATGAAAGCCATTGTGTGTTTCCTGTTACTATATTATTACTTTTCATGTGACATAGAAACAGTATCTAAAAATAACTTTGTACTGGGAAATGAACATAACATTTAAGGATACAGTTTCATTTTTTTGTGAAGAGGTATGATGAAAGTTAGATATATTATCAGTTTTGGAGCAGTTTTCCAAAGTAGTGGCATATGGTTGTTGATTTCTTTTGTGAAGAGTTTTATTTTAATAAAAAACAAGGTCAGAGTGTCCTTCTAGAACAGCAACCTAAATGCTCAGCAAACAAAATGCTGTAAATGCCTGTGATATTATTAGGAATAAATATAAATATATTTTAAAGCAATTTTTTACTGTTATGGTTTATGTTAAATGTCAAGTTGAATGCCATACATTTGTTTCTAGTTCAGAATAATTAAGGAGTAACTTTATTTCAGGAAACTCAATGATCGAAAGTTTTTGCCGCTGTTTGGAGAGACTGACTAAGGTCAGGAGCAAGTATGGTTTCTCTCCTAGAAAGGAATTGTGTCACAGGAGTCAGGGAATAAATTACTTCAGCAGGAGTTTAGTTTGTGTAGATTCAAGGCCATAAGATTTAGGTAAAAGCTGAGAAATCTAAACTTGCAATTTTGTGAATATTCATGTGACAAGACTTCATAGTTCACAGAGAAGAGTTAAGGGTAATATCACTGCGCTTAAATTGTTGTAATTGGATGGTGTAGCCATATGACTGCATCCTAATTCCTTCACTTCAGTATGGTCAAGAGCTCAGTTTCTACAAGGATGATGAGAAAGAGTGGTCAGCTTCACAAGAACTGTGTAAGGCAGAACCAGGCACAGCTTGTTAAGCAAGAATCTGGTGATAAAAGGACTATTAACGGTTGCTCGACATTTTTTGTTATCAAGGCAGAATGGAGGATAATGAGAGGCATCTATCTTGTCTATACAACCCATGCATGGATGAGCACAGAGTCACAAATGTCCTGGATGGGAGTCAGATTTTCTGGAAGGTTGGGCGAAAATATATAAAAGTAAGTGTTTTCGAAGGCACTCAGGATAGTAAGCTCTGAATAACCATCAAAGAAGCTCAGAGTTCAGAGAAGAAGGACAGACCCAGCTGAGTGACTAAAGCCTAGCCAGCTATCCCTCAGCAGTGCAGGTAACACCTAAGTCTCAATCTTGAGTCTAAGGCAGCTTTTCTTTGCAAACTGATACAACCTGCTGTTCTGTATAACTAACTGCAGTTTAACTGAAAGTAGATTGCAGTAACGATTGTGTAATCATTGTCACAAACAAAAATAGAAATTGCTGAAAAAGCTCATCAGATCTGGCAGCATCTATGGAGAGAAATCAAAGTTAACGTTTTGGGTCCGGTGACCCTTCCTCAGAAATGGTGTTTCCCAATTCTTCCTCAGCCCTGAGGAAGGGTCACTGGACCTGAAATGTTAACTCTGATTTCTCTCCCACAAATGCTGCCAGACCTGCTGAGCTTTTCCAGCAATTTCCATTTTTGTTTCTGATTTCCAGCGTCCATTTCAGTTTTTATTGTGTAATCATTGCTTCCACTAGTGTTGATCTGGAGAGGGCAACACACAATAATAGCATTGGGAACAAGATTGAAATCTTTATTTTGCTGCGTGCTTGAAGATTTTTCTGAAGTGTTAACCATACCAAGGTGGTTTAACCTGTTTCTTTGTTTGAGGCTTTTGTGTAATAAATGCCTGTTCTGTTAAATAAATTCTTCAGTGTGTAATTCAGTCACTGACCACCACGTTAATTAAAATAAACAAAACCATCTGATCTATCAAGCCAGATTTAATTCTGGGATCTGACCTGTCCAGTATTGCCATCAGCTATGTTCATAACACTCCACATAGGTGGCTGATCACAATGCTCCCTGGCTGTGTGAACAACATGATTCCAACTGAGTACTTATCAGCACCCAATTACCATAGAAGTTAATCCATCTAAATTAATCTTTCACACATTCAGATTACTGATAACAGTACATGAAGTACACAACCAAAATAGTGTTCACAATCAGCTAGCATCCAATAAATTCTCATTTCCCATCACCTGAACACCTGGTTCATGGCAGGGATCACTCCTGCTGGTCAGAAAGTACAACTCAGCATGTCTAAGTTTACAAATCTATTGAAGGGACTGAAATTAGAGGTGTTATTGTAACTAACCTGTAAGATGATTTAAGTTTAATGAAACTGTTAAGACAGTGGGCATATGAACTTACCATGAGCAATACACTCAGTGGAAATACACCCATTGATAGGAACCATGGGAACAGATCTGTGTCTTGCTATTCTGTGATGAAACTGTTGAAAGATGAATCGATGTCATTTCTTTTATTTCTTTATCTTTCTAATTTTTTTCCCCTAAGACTTTGTTCTTAAGAATTTGTATCTAGGTACTTTTTTTACTTAAGATGGTGCTGCAATGTAAAGAACTTTTTTATTGTACTCATTTGAGTACATGTGACAATAAGGCTAATTCAATTCAATGCTGTTTAACGGGAGCTGCAATTTATGGAATGTTACATAAAATTAAAAGTCTTGGGATCAAATCATGTAATAAAGGATACAAACAATGGGAAAATAAAACAAACAATTTAAATCTTCAGATGGCTATGAAATCCACACTTTTTTTGGAATATTAGGATGTTGTTGTACATACAGACCATTGAGGTACAAGACTAATGGATAATTTTGAACTAATACCAAATGAATTTCCATATGAAATCTTTTTACAATGCTCTCTGCAAACTTGCAGATGTCCGTTTAAAAAGTTGTTGTAATATACAACCAAATCTTAATATCTTCATATTTTCACTGACATGGCAAACAGATCTGTTATTTGGAATAGAATTCGGTAAATATGCAGGACTCTATTTGCGTCCTTTTCCAAATATGAGGTCAAGCTGTCAGCATAATTGGGAAGTCCATTGAAGATCAGCTTTTGAGGAACTGGAGCTTGGAAGGAATTAAATCAGCATTACAAGTGTAACAGTGGCATCAGAGAGATTACTTATGACCTTTCATGGCCTTTGAGCAAATCCTGATATGTACCCCTTAAGCAGCTTTGTGCCATTCCAGAAAAAAATGTCTCAGATTCTATGCGGTTAGCCTTTAAATATGGCAGGATAATTCCACCTTGCCCTCCTCAGCAAATACGCCTTCGGCAAATGACTCCTCTCTTGAGGCTGATTTAATCATTTCCCTGAGATGCAAATATATTAAAGACAAAATATTTCAGATGCTGGAAATCTGAAATCAAAAAACAGCAAATGCTGCAAAAGCTCAGTAGGTCTGTCATGATATTACTTATGAAGGAGAGTTATATTTGCCTCGAACATTTAACTCTGTTTCTGTCTCACAGATGCTGGCACTCTTGTTAGGTTTTCCAACACTTTCTATACATATATTGACCCAGTAATAATTGTTTCTGCAAGGTACATTGGAGTTGAACATCAAGAGCAGGCAAAAATTCCAATCCAGTTGACTTCAAAGATATTGAAATTTCTTGGGGGAAATTACCATTTGTCTGGAACCCTCTGAAAATGTCTCGTGGAGATTTTGGTGAGTTTTGATAGTTACCAGGATTAAGAACCTACTCTAGCGATAAAATAATTTCTAAGCTAAACCTCTGTCTCACCACCGACTCCAGGAACTATTCACCCCCTGACTCATAACACCATGCCTGCAGCCTCCCCACCTGACCTGACACTAGGCCTGACCCAGTACCACCCTCCCACATCCATCACCACACCCCCCCCACAAAACCCAACACTCTACCTGACTCAGCCTCTCATGACCTGATGTGACCACTAACACCCATTCCCACAAATCTGACCTGATACACTTCCTCGAGCCTAAAATCCCATCCTCTATCACCACCTCCATTCATCACCCTGGACATGTTATCAACCACCCCAGCCTCTTTGACCTGATAATACCCTCTTACCTGACCCTACTCTGATTAACCTGTTGTAAGCTCTCATCTATTTATCTGTCACTCTGTCTCATAAAGCACCCTAATCCTCACTCAGCTACCACTCTAATCATCCACTCAGAATTTCGGGCCCATATGTATGTCTGTATGTGTACATTTCAGTGTACGTGTATAAATTGGTCTATATAAATTCCTTTGTTTTAACATAATAGCTTGGAAAGTTTTCAATCCATATTTTATGTTTTTGAGTAGAAATGAATGGGTTATGTGCCCAGTGAGATATCCCAAGGATCAGCACTTGGGCCTCAGCTGTTGGCAACCGATATAAATGATATGAAGAAAGGCAATTCTGAGTTCTGAGGAAGGGTCACTGGACTCAAAACTTTAACTCTGATTTCTTTTCACAGATGCTGCCAGACCTGCTGAGCTTTTCCAGTATCTTCTGCTTTTGTTTCTGATTTACAGTACCTGCAGTTCTTTTGGTTTTGTTTTTCTGACGAAGTCATACCAGACTTGAAACATTTACTGTTTCCCTCTCCACAGATGCTGCCAAAATCATTGAGTTTCTTCAGCATTCTCTGTCTTTCTTATCAATGATTTGAATGTGAGGAACGATATCTCTAAGATTGCCGATAACATAAAATTTGATGGGAGTTGAGAATTGTGAAGGGGATGCAGAGAAGTTTCGAGTAGATTTAGACAGGCAGTGTGAGTGGACAAGGGCATAGTAGCTGGAGTATAATGTAGATAAGTGTGAAGTTATGCACTTCGGTAGGAAGTGCAGAGCATTGTCTTAACTGGTGAGAGATTGGTTAGTGTTGATGTCAAAAGAAAGCTAGATATCCTTGTTCATAAGTCAAAAGAATTGAACATGCACTTGCAGCAAGCAATTCAAAAGGCAAATGGTATGTTAGCCTTTATTGCAAGACAATTTGAAAACAAAAGTAAAGAACATTTGTTTTAATCATACAGTGCACTGCTGAGACTACACCTGCAGTATTCTATGGTGTTCTGGTCACTTTGCCTAAGAAAGGATACAGATGTAATTAAGCAGAGGTTCACCAGAACGTTTCATGTGCTTTTGGGGTTGTCAGTGGGGAAGAGAGTGAATATTGAAGGTGGGTGGCCCTCAGTTTGGTGACGTACCATTGCAGGTGGGTTATCAATCAAATGGACTGCTTTTTTCTGAAGGGTGTCAAGCTTCGTGAGTGTTATTGGATCTGAACCCATTTAGGCAACTGGGGGGTATTCCATTACTGACTTATGCCTTGTAGAGGGTGGACAGGCTTTAGGGAGTCAGGAGGTTTGTTACAGACAGCAGGTTTCCTAGCCTCTGACCTGCTCTTGTAACCACTTTGTTCATAATGCTAGTCCTGTTCAGGTTCTGATCAATGTTGCTAGGGATTGAGCAATGGTAATGCCTTTGAATGTATATTGACGGTGATCAAATTCTCCTGCCATTTCTGTGATGTGAATATCACTTGCCATTTGTCAGACCAAACCTTGATATTGTGCAGGTATTTCTGCTTTTGGACATTGACTGCATCGTATCTGAGGAGTCATGTATGGTACTGAACATGTTGCCATTATCATTGAACATCCAGATTTTTGACACTTTGAGGGAGGCAAGTTCACTGATGAAATAACTGAAGATGTTTGGGCCTAGGGTGCTATCCTAAGGAACTCCTGCAGAAACATCCTCTGGCTGACATAACTGACCTCCAGCAACCCCTTAACCATCTTACTTTGTTCCACTTATGACTGGAGAGTTTTCTCCCTGATTTTCATTGACTCTAGTTTTGCTAGAGATCATGATGACATACTCAGTCAATTACTGCCTAAATGTCAAGGGCAGTCACTCTCACTTTCCCTTTTGATTCAGCTGCTTTGTTCATATTTGTATCAAAGCTGTACTAAGATCAGGGGCTGAGTGGCCCTGGTGGATCTAAACTTGAGTGTTAGTAGCAGGTTATTATTGAATAAGTATTGCTTAATAACACTGTTGACAATACTTTTGATCTCTTTTCTGAAGCTTGAGAGTAGACTGATGGGGCAGTAATTTGCTGTACTGGATTTGTACTACTTTTTATGGACAGAAGATATCTAGGTAATTTGCCTCATTGTAAGTTTGATGCCAGTATTGTAATCTATCAGTCATTATCTCTTGTCACAAATTGTATGCTAGATTGCCTTTATTTGCAAAAAGGCAGAGACTTTAGTGACACTCTGTGAGATTGAAACTGTCAGTTGAAGATTGGATGGTCATGAGATAGGAAATGTAGATTTTATGAACATGCACAATGATCATAGGAATATGAAGGGAGAAGTCAATACCATGAGCAGTGAAGCTGGAGGTCATAGCAGCATGAATCATGATTAATGGATGGGTATAGTTACCTTAACAAGTTTGGACAGATTGTTGAACTTCTTCCTGCATTGCAGATATGTGCTGAGAGCTGGTTAAATTCATTGGCTGAGCCATCTCTTTCTTTTGATGGTAATACGCCTTATATTACCTGGAAGTGGAAGGAAAGAAGGAGGTGAAGAGGATCTCAGTTCTGCTACATATTGCCTGACATCGCAGTAACCGTGTACCTTGTCAGTATTTTCTATAGCCATCTCTTTAATCTGAAGCGATTTTTGATTTTTGCAACCAAGTTACCCTTCCATTTTACAAAGTTTTGCCTTTAAGTCAGGGCTATCAAACTAGATTTCGACATCTCTGTGTCACTCCTGCCACCTCACCAATATGGTGCATCCAATGAATATTGTTAGTTGCAATGACTGCACATGTGCCACATTGTAATGAGATACTCATACCATTTTAACATTCTGGCTGAGGGTGGATGAACAAGAGTGTGAATGTACCCCTGCAATCCACTTTTTTGAGGTGATCAAGTTTCTAGAGTCATTGCTGTGTTAAGCAATCATGTTCTTTTTCTCAGATAGCATAATTTTATATGATAATTCTCCTTTGCTCTCAGAAAATACCATATATTATATGTATAGATATATATCTAATGGTGATGTGAACTCTGGTTCTCTCAATATCACTTAACCATGTTGTTCTTTTTTTAAATTAGAAATTCAACAAATCTGTCCATCAATGTACTTCATGAATGTAATTCCAGTGGTGAATTCTGTATCTCATTAAAAGTACCATATTCCAACTCTATTTTTTACAGACACACAAGTAGCTATTTTATTAATGAGCCTGTCACTATAAACTGCTACTGGGTCACTGCCAGTGAGTCTGGTGATTTGTGATTATAAGTGAATTAAGAAATCTATTATGTCAGCACCTTCGCTTAATCATGCATCATGTTATGTTTCAGCATTCTCCATTTTATTATTTCCTTAACTATTGTTTTCTTCCTTGCTTTCTTCCTTGAAAAAGTAGTTTTGTAATTAATTAAAACCAATGCAATGGGCATGGTGTGTAACAGCATTTATGGGGCTTGGAAATAATGAACTCACCCCCCCCGAAGAAGTCAAAATTACAAACTATATTTCACCATGCCATTCCATGGCCGTCACATCTGGCATGATATTTAATTCAGTCCCTTGTCAAACTGAACTATATTTTAGTGCACCATTGGGATAAAGTCACGACTAATTAGTTTTCACTATTGCCTGTTAACTGTCTTGCAGCAGGCAATACATTTACGTCAGTGACATCAAAGAGCAATTTTCTTTTTTTAGTACAGTGGCTACGTGCCACACATTGGAGACTATTGCTTATTGATGTTTTCACAGTACCAGTAGAATGGAATATCTTACTCATTCACCATAAGCAGACAGTTCCATGATGGTATCATACAGCAAATAGTAACTCTATAATTCAAGGAACAGCATTAAGATACTTGCCCATGGGGACAAAGATGTCCTTAAGGATCCATTTTGTTTTAGTACTGTCAGCCTTAGCAGAAGTCACTTTTTCTTTATTAACCCATTGAGCATTAAATTCCCTTTGCAGCTTTGAAAACATACATGGTATTTGTCACAAAACATTTGCAAAAACAATCAGTGCATTTCTATTTAATTATTTTTAGGTACTCTTCCTGACTTCTGAGTTACCATGCACTTTTATTTCTGAATCGAGGAACTGTCTCAGCATCTTGATAACCATATTTATATAACTGCACAGCAGCGTCCAGTGTTAAATGAAACAATTACACTGATACCCTATACCATTTTGGCCAAATTAGATTGCATAAGACAATTTGGAAAGGAGGTATTTTTTCCTACTATTTTGTCTCTTGTCTCTCTAGATCATACATTAACTGAGAATGCTGTTGCTCTGACCACTAGCTGGAGCAGTCTAGCACTTCCCTCAGTGATGAAGTTCTTGGCTTCCATTTAATACCTCGTTAACATTACACAGTTCAAAGTGGAAACACTGATGTCTTTTGTAACAGAAGATTCCTTTGGAAATCTTATTTGTTCAATCTAATTTTTAGACCAAGCACAGAAATGCCCAAATGAAACGGAAAATATAAGAGTTAGGGAATTGGCGATGACAATGCATGAATGATACAGTAGGAACTATTGGAGATCAGGAGCTGCTTAGCATCCATAGTCACCACAGCTGGGGTCATGGAGACTTCCCAGTTTTCTGTTGACAGAATCAAATAGAATGAATGCTCCTCCAGCAGTCAGTCATCTTGATTTCAACAAAGAGTACAATAGGATAATCTTCCTCATGATTAACTGTAATATCTTCAACTTGCAAGTACTGGTTCATACCAGGAATCTCTGTAATTCTCTTTTCATGAGCAATAGGAGCCCACAGACCTCATAGGTGCTAAAACTTCACAGGACGTTTACGCAACCTTCCCAGGACACTTGTATGAACTTAGATACTTTCATTTCGCTGGGACCAATTAGACAGACAGTTGGGTTTTACCTGGTGAATTACATTCCACAATTGACAAGGTCAGATTTCAGTGGTAAGGGCAGCTGTGGGACATTCAATGTTGGAAGATACTGTGCCCTCCAACATTTGACATTGCTAAACATAGATGCTGTGATCTGAAAATCATTAATATAAAGGGCTAACATCTGCAAAAAGTAGGCAAAAAGGAAGTTGAAGATGGTATCAAATTAAAAGCAGAGGTATTTCAATACCATGAGGATTATTGGTACCAGAAGACTGAGAAAATTTTAGAAACCAACACAGTATGACTAACCGAAAAAAAGAACATGAGAATAAACCAACAAAAAATTTATGAAAATAGAAAACAATAAGAACTTCTATGAGTCTATAAAAAGAGAGAACATTAAATAAATCTTGGTCCTTTTAAAGCACAAGTCTGACAAATTAATAATGGGGAACAAGAAAATATCAGTCTTTGAGCAGATTTTTTCATGTAACTTCAAAGTAGAAGACACAGAAAACATCTGAAGAAATTTAAGGTATAAATGGGAGGGGGAAACTCAACAGAATCACTTTCAACAGGTAAAATCATGGGGCAAAGGGCTGGCAAGTTTTCTTGAATTGATGACCTGTATCCTCAGGTCTTGAAAGAAATAGTAGCAGCAATAATGGATGCAATGGTTGTAATTGTCCAAAATTTCCCAGATTCCAAAAAGGTCCCAGGAGATTCGAAGACTGTACATTTAAAGTCTTTATTCAAAAGAGGGATTCAGAAAGTAGGAGCATGAAAGCCAGTTAGTCCAACATCCATCATCAGAAAAATGTTGGAATTATTATTAAGGAAAGCAGAAGTAAAATATTTGGAACGTCATAATACCATCAAGCAGAGCTGACATGGTTTTACGAAAGGAAAATTGTTTTTGATAAAGTTATTAAAGCTCTTTGAGATCGCAATGTTCAGTATAGATAAAACAGAAGCAGTAGATGTAGTATATTTGGACTTAAAAAATAAAGTTTGAATCAAGGTGCCACATAGAAGATTACTGCACAAGATATAAGCTTCAGTTTAGTGTAATATAGCAGTACAGATATCAGAAAGCAAAGATTCTGGATGATCAAGTCACTTTCAGGTTGACGATTTGTAACTAATGCTGTGTCACAGGACCTAAATTATTCATAATCTGCATTAATAACTTGGAAGAAGAGGCCAAGTGTATTAGAACTAAATGTGCAAATGTTATAAAACTACATAGGGAGATTAGTTATGAGGAGGACACAAAAGCTTAAACTTTCAATTCTAGTCCAGAGTCAGAGCAATTCACTGCTCTGTAACCCGACACAGGAGAAAATGCCCTGGAGATTCCGACTTTCATTCCAGTGGGACCAAGTTTGCTTGGAGTCGTAGTAGGGGGTCCTGAAACAATTATGGAAGTTACCAGGTTCAGAGGCAAGGTAGGTGGAAGATTTGCCTTGATGCTTTGATAATATGATGAAGTGATGTTTGTTCAGAAAATGCAATAACATATAAACAGTCTTTACTCCTCATACTTCGTCAGATACCTCTCAAACTCCCCATTCATGCCTAACCATCTCACTTAATCCCGCCAACAACCTGTATAGGTCTTCCATGCCAACCACATTCCCTCCACTCAACTCACATGGCCTCTCAAATGTTCCATAGCAATCTGTGCCCCTCTACTAACTCTCATGTCCCTTTACTGCTTCAATGTCATCTTATATCTTCTACCCACATCCTATGGCTCCTCAGACTTTCCATGTTAACCTATACCATTCCATCCACCTTCAATGCTCTTCATAATCTCTATGCCAACTCATACAATTTATGTCCCTGCTCCTTTGCTCTTATAGCTATAATACCATGTTACCTGGTCCCTGCAGAAACTAAGATGAGATCATTTTTAAAGTTCTTAAAAGTGAATTGAATAAATCAATACTTAAGCAAAAATGCTCGCATTGATTAAAAACAAAATCTATTACATTTAATTTCCTTTATGCATAAAAAAATCATGCATTTGAATTCTAGTTCCACCTTAAAAAGTCCATTATCACTTGGATCAGTCAATCAAACTGTGAGCAGTGAGGGGTCCCATTGTAATAATTGAAGATTGTGAATTCAATTCATGCCCCACTAATCCAGTATCATCCCCAGGTTTATACCCATAGCCAGAGTAAAGGAAAGTACCCTTTTTTAAAAAGAATGAGGCTAGTTATTTTCTTTGTTCCCAAATATTTAAAGGACAGAGGATTTAAATTCATTTATAGCTTAACAACTCTCTTTGATAGTCTTGCTTGCAGCTCTTTTGACAGTTCCCTTTGACAGTTTCTCAAAGGGTAACCTGCCTCACCCAACATACACGAACCTTCCCTAAATATGGGACCTGATCCAAAATGGCACTCAACTTTGCCATAGAACTCTGGAAGCTTTGGATCTTGCCAAACCAGATCTAATGTGCCCAAATCATGACTTAAACATCTGACTATCAAAAATCAGATCAGGCTAAGGCTATAGCAAGTCAACATGTGTAGTTGTTGGTGTGAATCACATGGATGTACAATTTAGAATGACTGGCTGTTCAATCCTAATCTCATCGTCTTGTAATAAGCAACACCCATATTGATGTCACTGACATAAGCAATGAGTTTGAATGTCTTCTCATAAGTCAGTGCTTCTAAAATTGGTGTGTTTTTAGCACTGATTTCAAATTGACAAAGACATTTGACATTCTTTCATCTATTCAATTTTTGCCTTTTTTGAATAAGTTTATCAAATGAGTCACCACAGTGCTGAAAAAGTGAATAAACCTCCTATAAAGTCTGCTTGTGCTGAAACAACTACAGAATTCCATGTTTTGTTGTAGGCAGGTGAAAATCTAGATGTACCTTTATATTTGGTTCTCACAGTGTTAATTGACCTTATTCCACAATATGACCCAAATAATTTACTTTTACCAGTCCAAATTCATTTTCATCAACATTTATGACCAAATTAATCTTTGTAACTGAATTAACTTAGTAGTTAATTCAAGTCGTGTAAATGTTTTTGTTTCAAGTTTGACTGAACATAACCGAATTGTTGATGTGAACCATGCAGGCACACAATCTTTCAATAAACTTTATGTTAGGTTGCTAATCATTGGAAAGTTGCTTTCTATCATATCACATGCACATAACTGGCCATGGCCAAGCCCTTGAACTGTGAGCAGACAGTGGACCTGACTAGCTATACTGGGACCCCTGACCGACAGCAGTCCCCACCTTGACTGGACTGAGGACGATCTGACCCCCACCTACTTTCTGACATGGCCATTTGTTTGAATAAATATGAACGTGCTTGGCACACAGGCAGCTGGCACATACTGTAGGTGTTAGATTAATCTTGATATGCTGTCCATGCAAGGTGTCCTCCATTACCCCCCAACCAAAAGATCCCTACTGATAAGCAGTCTGTTGTCTGTGTAGAAGAATCCATTGGTACTGCAGTACTTTTTGTTCAGGTGCCAATGTGTTAACTGGCAAGGCAAGTCTTTGATACTGTGACAATGCAGGTATGTGCTAAGTGTGTGAGCACTAAGGGAGCTAACGTGCAGTCCTGAGGTACCTCTTGGTTTATTCTGCGAGCTGGGCGTCTATCCCTTGCTTTTCCTTTCAATGTGAGTTGCAAATATATCCTGCAATACAGGCCTGAATGGGCTAAGCATCGTGAAAGTGGTTTGGACAGATACCATAAGGATCCTGTCAATAATTGGTTGTTGATATCCATGGATAAGGGACATGTGGGGCTGGTGCCCATGGATTGCACCCTGAGATAGTGCTGGAGGCCATTCACAGCTAGCAGCAAGCTGAAGTCATCATGTATCCACCCTGCCTTCCATGTTGAGGATTCTCATTGTCTAGTGGCACAAATTGAACATGTAACAGACTTGATATATTTGTGGATTCAGAATTGAGAGATCCCTCACAGATCCCCAGTGGAACTTCGAAGATTATTGCAGCTGTCACCTTGAGGACCGCTGGAATAGTATGGAAACACATCTCTTGTGCTCACAGGTCTTACTTGTGAACACCTTTGTGATAGTGTCCTGGAACATCCACAACCTGTGCTGGCAGTGCATCATATTCATCCCTGAAGACATGCTATACTAAACCGTGATTGTGGTGGAAAATTAAACAGAGACTTTGAGGAGGAGGATCCACAAATGTCCCTTCTTCATTAATGGGCTGATCATAAAAATCAGGCTAAAACATTTGTAATGATCTTCGAGAAGGAGGAAATCCATCTTAGCCTCCTTCCCCTGAGGCCCTCAGCATCACAGATACCAGTCTTCAGCCAATTCAATTCATCCCTTGTGATATCAAGGAATAGCTGAAGGCAAAGACTATGCCCACCAAAAGCATTCCAGCAATAATATTGAAGACATGAATTTGCTTGACTTGCAGCACATCCACAACCATTCTTGCGTTCGACCACCGAACCTCAGTTGTATCAATGCGTACCACCTACAAGCTGCACTGCAGCCACCTGAACCAGTACCTTCCAGAGCCACAACCAAGTAGAAGGGCATTGGATACATGGGAATTCCACATCCTCTAAGTTATCCTCCAAGTCACTCGCCATCATGACTTGGAAATGTAGCACCATTCCTGTGTTGTTGAGTCAAAATACTGAAACTCCATCCCTCCCATCTCCCATCTACATTTCTATGAAAACTAGTTCTCTTTCCTGAAGCAGTTGCTCCGAGCTGTGGCATTTGAAATGATAAATCAGAGTCAATTTCTAAATGAATCAGTCTTTCTGTACTTCTAACAAACAAATGGGCATTTCTAGGAAAATACAACTGAATGTAGGTTTGCTCGCTGAGCTGGAAGGTTCATTTTTAGACGTTTCATCACCATACTAGGTAGCATCTTCAGTGAACCTCTGGATGAATCACTGCTGGTGATTCCTGCTTTCTATTTACATGTCTGGTTTTCCTTAGGTTGGTGATGTCATTTCATGTGATGATGTCATTTTCTATGATGTCATTTTCTGTTCTTTTTCTCAGGGGGTGGTAAATGGGGTCCAAGTCAATATGTTTGTTGATAGAGTTCCGGTTGGAATGCCATGCTTCTAGGAATTCTCGTGTATGTCTCTGTTTGGCTTGTCCTAGGATGGATGTGTTGTCCCAATCACAGTGGTGTCCTTCCTTATCTCTATGTAAGGATACTAATGAGAGTCGGTCATGTCATTTTGTGGTTAGTTGATGTTCATGTATCCTGGTGGCTAGTTTTCTGCCTGTTTGTCCAATGTAGTGTTTGTAACAGTTCTTGCATGGTATTTTGTAAATGACAGTAGTTTTGCTTCTTGTCAGTATAGAGTTTTTCAAGTTCCTTAGCTGCTGTTTTAGTGTGTTAGTGGGTTTGTGGACCAACATGATGCCAAAGGGTCTGAGTAATCTGGCAATCATTTCCAAGATGTCTTTGATGTAGGGGAGAGTGGCTAGGGTTTCTGGGCATGTTTTGTCTGCATTTTTGGGTTTGTTGCTGAGAAATCGGCAGACTGTGTTCATTGGGTACTCATTCTTTTTGAATATACTGTGTAGGTGATTTTCCTCTGCTCTGCGTAGTTCCTCTGTGCTGCAGTGTGTGTTGGCTCATTGAAATAATATTCTGATGCAGCTCCATTTGTGGGCGTTGTGTTGATTGCTTCAATATTTGGTCCGTATGTGTTGTTTTCCTGTAGACGCTGGTTTGAAGTTCCCCATTGGCTGTTTGCTCTACTGCGACGTCTAGGAATGACAGTTTGTTGTTGTTTTCCTCCTCTTTAGTGACGTTTATGGCAGTAAGGGTATTATTGATGGTCTTGAAGGTTTCATTTAGTGATGACAAAGGTGTCATCCATGTAGTGGACCCAGAGTTTGGGTTGGATGGTTAGCGGAGCTGTTTGTTCAAGTTTCTGCATTACTGTCTCTGCTAAGAATCCTGATTCACTAAAGAGGAGGAAAACTACAACAAACTTCCAGTGAGGCTTTCAGGATATTAGTATCTCAGGACATTCCAGAAGTCCCTTGCCTCTTTGCTTCCTGTCTGCCAGAGACCCAAGTTGCCTTCATCAGGTCATGTTGAGAGGTTGTACCAGGCCTGTCCACCAAACTTCAGTAAGCAGGAGCTCTCCCCACCTGGACCACCAGAGGATGCCTACACTAATAATCATCTGGGAGAAACCAGCTGTGACAGTTGAGGTAGCACCCAGATGTAGTGATAGGAAAGAAAAGATTATGAACCTTGTGTCACTGTTACCACAGGGATCAGTACTAGGTCCTTTATTGTTCATGATGTATATAAATGATAGAGAAGAAAATGTGGGGTTTTGATAAGTGAGTTAGTGAATGACACAAATATTACCCGGTGGTTAACCGGAAGAAGGCCTTAGATTATGGGAGGACATAGATAGATTGGACAGATCAGTGGCAGATGAAATTTATTCAAAGTTTGGTTAACTTTATTCTTGATGAGTGTGAGGTGATACACTTCAGAAGAAGTAACAAGACAAGGGAGTACCCAATGAACAGCAGGACACTAGGAAGCTCAGAGGAACAGAGGGATCTTGGGATGGTTGTTCACAGATCCCTGAAAGTAACAAGATAAATTAATAAGTTAATGAAGAAGGCACATGGGACACTTGCCTTATCAGTCATGGCATAGATTATAGGAGGATGGAGGCTATATTGGAGATGTACAGGACTTTAGTTAAGCCATAGCTGGAGATTCATCAGGATGTTGCCTGGGATGGATCTATTCAGCAAGAAGAGGGCCTCAATGAGCTCAGGTTGTTTTCATTGGAGCATAGAAGGCTGAGAGGGAACCTGACAGAAGTGTTTAAGATTATAAAGGATATGGACAGGGTGGTTAGAAAATATCTGTTCCCTGCAGTTGAAGGGTCAATGTCAAGGTAGCATAATTTTAAGGTAAAAGGCAGGAGAGGGGATTTGAGCAAAAACATTTTTCACTCAGGAATGTGAAATGGTAGGAATCTGAAATGCATTAACTGGGAGGGTAGTTGAAGCGGGAAGTCCCACAACTTTTAAGAGGTACTTGGATGAGCACTTGAAATTACATTACATTAAAGATTATAGGCCAAGTGATAGAAAGTGGGACGAATGTAGATTTAGTGTTGTTCTTGCTGGTGCAGATTTAATGGGCTGAACGACCTCTTCTGTATTGTAGGATATTACGATTCTAACCTTGAATCACTTTGGATGCACTGATGACAATGGTAAAGGGAAATCAAATACTATACACAATTACAGCATTTTGTACCACATTAATATGATCTTTCTATCTGTTCCTTTGATTGTTTTTGTTTCTTTTTACTAGAGGCTCTCATGTGGAGTTGTGCATTGAGGCTGCTAGTTTCTATTGCCCTGAGAGCAAAATTACTTCATGGAAACATAGCCTTAAGCTAGATGTGTGGGTCTGGCGAGTTGCTCAGCAATGTGTCGGCCCTTTACTCCTCTGTAACATGGAATCCCTCCTGCTCACTGCTGTTTGAGGGAAATATGCACGGCCACCATGTATTCTTGCTTAACTCCGCATTGATGCTCTGGCCTAGAAATTAAGCAGGACGTCTTCGGAACAAAGCAAACAAAATAACTTCATGAAATAACAATCAAAGGAGCATAACATTAAAATGTTAGAAATCAAAATTTCCTTCAGGCCAGGAATATCTTTGAGCCATAGTTGGCTGCTAGCTCTGAGTGTCCACATATGTTAGTCCAAAGTAATTCAGTCACAAATCTAGCTGCTATGACATTCCCTCAGGCTAGTCTATCACATCTCACTACTGCCTGGCCTCTTCAACATCAGCATCATCAGCTCTGACTCTCTCAGCACCTCTGTCAGACTCTGAGAAGACACAATGGCTGTTCTTTTCTCCCCTTGTGCGAAGTTTTCACACTATCAATGGGTTATGCAGGGTGCAGCAAATAATAATTGTTTCATTGGCACTGTCCAATATATACTAGAGTTATTTTAAGTTCTCCTTCTCCTATCTAACTGAAATTTTCCTCCCATCTAGGTATTTTCCTTCCTTTGGTGTTCCCTCTGTCAGGCTTCACACTTCCCCTGTCACTTTGATCCCATTAGCAATGTCTTTTGACCTTTCAGAGTTTCCCCCTTAGATAAAAGTTTCCCACATTTATCTAGCTCCTCACATCCTTAACCTTTCAATGCCCCTGAATCAATTTATCTGGTTCTTCAACCTCCCCAGTACACCTTATTACCCCATTGTGTTCCCCACCAACAACATGCAGCTCCTACTCTTCCTTGTTCTGCCTGTGCCCATCACTGTGACTCTCTCCTCTGCCTCACAGTTACATACTCCATTCTCCAGGATTCTTCCAGAGCCTCAAACAATGCCCTTTAAATATAATGATTTGTAGACACCGGTGTTGGACTGGGGTGTACAAAGTTAAAAACGACACAACACCAGGTTATAGTCCAACAGGTTTATTTGGAAGCACTAGCTTTTGGAGCGCTGCTCCTTCATCAGGTGATCAGGTGATCAGGACAATCACCTGATGAAGGAGTAGCGTTCAGAAAGCTAGTGCTTCCAAATAAACTTGTTGGACTATAACCTGGTGTTGTGCGGTTTTTAATTTTAAATATAATCCTCTGCCATGCCCTTTTATGTGTAACATTTCTGATAAGCTTCTGTAAGCCTTCATGTCCATCTTGATCAGGTTATGCTGGTGTCGCTCAGTGTAGCTGTCCCATCTGAGCAACCTGGGTGGGCTCACTATATCCACCACATTGTAACCAGTTGACAACTTACATGACCAATTAGGAATGAGACTTCTCATAAACTGTGTAGACAGAATTCCTTTACGTTTCAACCATTTAAACAAAAAAGTACCCTGGATATCAAGCATTCAAGTTATTGATGTAATAAGTACTCCCCAAAGCTTTCAGCATAAGGCCCACCCCACCTGAGGTACATGCCTTACCGATATGGATGGACTTTTGAAAACACATTTTTCTTGATTTTGCTTGACATCTTGTGACTGAGAATGTAATTCCAGCTGGCTAGAGTAATAATGACTATTCCGTCTTTTCAAAAAATTAACCTATTGTTCTAATCAATCTGTTCAGAAATTTTATTATACACCTCTGGTGCTGGTGAGGCTTGAGACTGGGTTTCCTGGTTCACAAGTAGGGACACTGTCACTGCTCCACAAAAGAGCCCCTAATAATAACTGTTGACCATTTTTTCTTACTAACCTGTTCAGAGATATTACTACACACCTTGGGAGCAGTTGGGACTTGAACTGAGCCATCCTGGTCCAAGGATAGGGACTTTACCACTGTGCCACAAGACAACACTGCAGTAATGACTATTTACGGCATACTTGTGAATGCAAATCAGGGCCAGTAAGGCTGACCTGTTTGAACCTTCTGAAGACAATATCAAAATGTCACTCCAATGCCAGGAATCTGAATTTTGGTCCGCTGTCTTACTGATTTCCCCTCCCATCTTTCAACAGTTCCAGAAGGCCTGGAAGCTTCTGCCACAGTTTGTTGATTCTACCTTTAACCAATTCTGTGATGAGATCAGAAGCAGAATGACTCAGGTGGCATCAGTGAAGGGGTTGTTGACAGTCAATAACAATTTCCATATGATTATGATAGGGGAGTAAGGGTGTGAAATTAGGTAAGGAGTACAGTTGTCCAGATCAATTTTATCTTACTTTTTGGTTGGCTAGAGGTGGAGCTAGCTCTAGAGCACAAGTCTTTATAAATACAGCCAGGTTGAAGTCAAGGCCTATAGGCTTTGGTGCATCCAGTGTCTCAGTACCTTCTTGAAAGCAGGTGGAATTACTCATATTGGCTGAAAGGTACTATTAATGATGCTAGGAGTGGCAGGATGAAGGCCGGGGTAAAATATCCACTGGGAACTGTTGGCTCAATGCTTCAGCCTTACCTTATGCAGTTACATGCTAGGCTCTTCCATCATTGTGGATGGGTATATTTATGGACCCTTTCTCTTGGGCTAGTTGTTGAATTGACCAAAGACATTCATGACTGGAGGTGGGAAGAATACAGAACTTTGGTCTGATCCTTCCTTGTGGGATCACTTGACTCTTTCTGTCACAAGCTGATTTTGACATTTAACATGCATCGAATGTAATATTATAGCTTTATCAAGTTGTTACTTTCATTTTTTGATATTTCAGATAGTGCCACTGGTTTATTGTTCGTTAATTCTCATCAAACCAGTAATTGATCTGGTTTGATAGTAATAGTGGAGTCTGGGAGGTTGCAGGTTGGAATTGAATAAAGTTCAACTTCTGATGACTCACAACATCTTGTGATTGCTTAATTTTGAGTTCTATCCCATTGGCATGGTGATAATGCCATGCAGCAGGATGAAGAGTATCAGCGGTGAAAGATGGAACTTTACATCCATGAGGACAGTCTGGTTATTACTCCTTTGAATACTGTCATTGATAGATATACTATAGGGTTTCCTTATGTTGATTCTCTCTTCATCCACATAAGGCTTGTCCAGCAGGTTTGAGCTGAGGAGCACAATCTTCTCAGTCATTAGAGGTGTTACCAAACCATTGTTGATGGGTATTGAAGTCTCCATCCTTTCTGTGCCCCTGCCATTACCACTGCTTCTTCCATGTGGTGTCAAAGAAGAGGACGCACTGATTCAGTAGCTGAGGGTGTTAGAACGGGTGATGGGTGTTTAGTGGCAACTAACAGGAGGTAATCTCAATTGCCCATAGTGGACCGGATGTCATATGACTTAATAATTGTATATCACTGTACTGCTTGCCATCTCTGGTGAGTCTATCCTGCAAATGGGATGTGTCATACCCAAGCATGGTGATGGAGCAGCCTAGAACATGAGCTTGTGTGGGTATTTACAAGTACAGTGCTCGATGCTCAGCTATTTACAATGTCTGCACATATTATATGTACATATATTAATGATTTAGACAAAGTGACCAAAAATATTCCAATGTTGATCATCCTAAGCAACATAGAATTATTTTAGAATTCCTACAGTGTGGAAACAGGCCATTTGGTCCAATAAGTCCACACCAATCCTCGAAAGAGTATCCCACCCAGCCCATTCCCTTACACTATTATTCTAATTTACCTCTGACTAATGCACCTAACCTACATATCCCTGAACAGTATGGGCAACTTAGCATGGCCAGTTCACCCTAACCTACACATCCCTGAACAGTATGGGCAACTTAACACAACCAGTTCACCCTAACCTACACGTCCCTGAATACTGTGGGAAGTTTAGTACGGCCAATTCACCTAAGCTGCACATCGTTGGATTGTGGGAGGAAACCCAACACAGTCACAGGGAGAATGTGCAAACTCCACACAGACAGTCATCTGAGGATGGAATTGAACCCAAGTCTCTGTTTCTGTGAGGCAGTAGTGCTAACCACTGAACCACCATGTCACCTTTGAGAAGGACACATAGAGGCTGCAAAGAGATACATGCAGGTTAAGTGAAAGGGCAGGAGGTGGCTGATGGAGTGCAATGTGGATCATTGAGATGTTATTCATTTTGTTATTAAGAGTAGCAAAGCAGAATTTTCATAAAAGGAATAAAACTTACAACTTAGAATTTTTCAAAGGAACACAGAAAGTGATCATGCAGGTGTAAACAGCAATTTAAGAATCAACAGACATGTTGGCCTTTACTGCAAGAAGATTGCAGTACAAGAATAATCACATCTTGTATAAGAACAATCATATCTTGTTACAATTGTACAGAGCTTTGTTGTGACCACACCTGGAACACTGTGAGCAGTTTGGTTTTGAAGGAAGTACATAGTTGCCTTAGAATAGTATATGGGTTGAGATGGTTATCCTATGATGACAGGTTTTGTAAGTAGGGCCTGTACCCTCTGGAGTTTAGAAGAATGAAGCATAAAAGATTCTGAAGTGGCCTGACAGTGTAGATACCAAGAGGATGTTTCCATTGTTTGAAGAATCTAGACTCAGGAAAATAGATTGATCATTTCGAACTGATGAGAGGAGACGTTCCTCAGAACTGCACTACTGAAGTAGATTTCTCTCACTTAATTATTCGTACTTATGATTGCTCCTTGTGCTTTCCCATAGGAAAACAAAACCTTATGACATTCTGATCACTGACCCCAAAACTTTCCTCTGTTGATATTTCATCCACTTGGTTCACCTCATTCCCAAGCACCAGGCCCAACAATGTCTATTTTCTCACTGGGCTGCAAATATGCTGCTCTCCCTGAATGAACTCTAGGAATTATTGTCCCCCCTGCCCTATACATTAGTAATACTCCAGTCTACATTCAGATAAGTAAAGTTTCAATCATAAACACTCTATAAATCTTGCACTTCCATAATTTCTTTGCAAATTTATTTTCCCATAACCAGTGGCCTGTAAAGTACACTGATAACACAATTTCAATTTTTTTGTCCCTTAGCTTTAGCCAGATAGATTCTGTCCTTAATCTCTCTGGTACCAATGAAGACCACAACTGCTAGCAGTTCATGTTATTAGGGTGCTGTGCAGACTTTCAGTGATAAACATGAAACCAGCATCAGGGAGTTAACGTACTATCCTGGATTTACATTTTCTGTCACACAGATGCCTACCTGCTCCCTTCAATATCATATCTCCTTTCACTACTGCTCTTTTAGTGTTCATCATGCTACCCTGTAAACCTGAGATAGTTGAAGTACCTTGGACTTCACTCTGGCTGTGATTTCCAGATGAAGTATTATTTCCACTAATATTCAGAACTGGATACTGGTTGGATTATTAGATGTGTTCAGGAGGGTCCTGTATTACCTGCCTACTTTGTATTTACTTCCTGTTGGTTACCATTCCCTCTCGCTGCGTTCTCTTCAGCTGCAGAGTGATCATATGAATAAATGTACCATCTACAAAACACTGAATTTTGCGGGCGTGCTGCACCAATGCCAAATCTCGATCACCAAAATCTCGAGCTCAAGCTGTGCACCTGTACAAATGGATGTTCAGGACAGAGAAAATGGTTTGAGGTTCTCACATGGAATAGGGAGTGCACTACATAGATTGGAGTTGTCCTACTTTCCTCTATCTATTGGATAAATAAAAACTCACCAACTCTTTCTACTATACTTCTGTTGTCACAAATATAGGAAGGTTAATTGACATATTATTTAATATTGCTTAATTCTTAATATATACAAAAAGTCCTTGGCTCCTTTAATTCTAATATTAGAGAAATGAAACTAAAACTATAATACTCAGCAGCCAAAAAACTTATGGATGCCTGCAATGAATTATGAATCTTCTTTCTGTCTCAATTTATTAATCTTGACCTGCTTCACACCTTTCCTGGTCTGATCACAGTGATCAAGAGTGTGGTGCTGGAAAAGCACAGCAAGTCAGGCAGCATCCGAAGAGCAGGAGAATCGACACTTCATCAGGAATAAGGCTTGTGGGCCAAGGGTGTGCTGAGAGATAAATGGGAGGGGGTGAGGCGAGAGGTGAGGTAGCTGAGAATGCAATAGGTAGATGAAAGTGAGGGAGAAGGTGATAGGTTGGGGGAGGGGGTGGACCGGATAGATGGGAAAGGTAATGGACAGGCCAGGACGGCGGTGCCGAGTTGGAGGATTGGGACTGGGATAATACAGGGGGAGGGGAAATGAGGAAACTGTTGAAATCCACATTTATCCCGTGTGATTGCAGGGTCCCACGGTGGAATGTAAGGCGTTCTTCTTCTAGGCGTCAGGTGGTAACGGTTTGGCAGTGGAGGAGGCTCAGGACCTGCATGTCCTAGATGGAGTGGGCAGGCAGTTGAAGTGTTCAGCCAGAGGGCAGTGGGGATGGTGGGTGTGAGTGTTTCAGAGATGTTCTCTGAAATGATCCACAAGAAGGTGTCCTGTCTCCCCGATGTAGAGGAGACCAAACTGGGTGCAACGGATTCAGTAGATGACATTGATAGGTAAATTTCTGTACCTCTGATCACAGTGATCCAGACTTATTTCACACCCCTCCCAGTTTGCTTCATGGTGATTCAGAGCTGTTTTCACATTTCCCCCAGTCTGATCACAGACCTGCTTCATCCTCCTCCTGGGCTGCTTCAGTGATACCAATCTATTTCATGCTCACCCCACTCTGATACTCAGTTATCCTGATCTGCTTCACCGTGATCCAATAATCAACAATGGTCTGGACCTACATCACTCTCCTCTTGGTCTTATTCGCAGAGATTCTGATCTACTTCACACTCCTCATGATCTCAAATGGAGATTCTGATTAATACATGAGCCAAGTTTTAGTGGAGGATGATAAAACTCAGATAAAGAACAAAAATTGGCTGTTGGTTTACAATGATCTTACTTCACTCAGAATCTGCTGCTGTCAAGAAAGAACTATTATGGAACAATGACAGAGGTAAATTAAAAGATGCAATTGGAGTCCTACACAGCACAGTAAAACTAATATCCAGAAAGTCTGGAGGAGAATTTTGCTTGTCAACATTGAAACCAGCATTTTAAAAGTTGAAATGGTTCAATGTCCTTTAAAGGGTAAAAGAACTAAACAAAAAATGTTCCACTTATTTGGTTTAGCTGAGGGAGGTACATCAAGTCTCCGCTGAGGTTTTTAGACCAAGTGCCAGATAGAAATGAAATATTTCACCTTAGGGAGAAAGATAGAAAAACAAAGCAAAGCAGGTCGCCCTGCCTGAAGCACATTTCTTGCTGTCAGATCATAGATTGTTGCTGCCAGTTTGCAAGGGGTCACAGAGAAATCTGACGGTCATGTTCTTTTGAGCAGGAGGTTAGCTACATTGTAAGGAGTGGCCGACATTGCTAAAAATATCAACATCATCCAATTAAAAGAGATTAAACTTCCAAATTAAATATTCATATTCAAGAGGCCAGCACAGCTGACATCTGTTTTAAAATTGCTTAAAAACTGGAAAATCTTGGAACTGTATAGATTGCAGCTAATAACGCGTTAAACAGCTTTTCTATTTACATATGATTGAAAAGGGATTGTCAGTTCTACTTATGATGATTCAAAGCCTTCTCTAACTAACTGCTCTTCGTTCAACTTTATTTGAAAGTTTGGATTACTACTAAAAACAAACGCAAAATTGGGTTTCATATATATTTGGGAAGACTGATGCATTTTTTGCTTCAATTCTATTGAAAGCTGAACAGACTAACATTCTCAAAAAGTGCTAAATTATAAACTGAGCTGCAGAAAATGCATAAATCACTTGATTTATTTCAATAGATGAACAAAAAGAACATCTGTATTTCATAATTTTCCATAAATATTTGATACAGAAAGTATCTCTGCAACAATTTCTTATGTCACATATATTTGATCCAACATCAACAGCTATATGACTAGCCGCTGCGTGTTGCTCTGCTTTAGCATTTGTTTTACATGTGGACAATATTCTGGATAGAAGTATGATTACTGTTAAAAATGTCTTTGCATATTACAGCAGATTATTGTAACTTTTTAAGGATTTAGTAATGAAATTCAACTTCTATTTTAACCACTAGATAGGTCATGCAACTTTTGTTTTTAGAATAATTCACATTTCTAAATAAATAACATTGGTCAAGTTAACTCTTTGAATACTCGATACGCTTTGCAACTTTCAAACTGGCCACATGTTTTCTATTAACTAACATCTGGAAAGATGATTATCTGTAGAATTCTATCATTCCTGTGGTGGAGGAGGCGTTCAAATATTAGTACAACTGAGACTCCCACTGCCTATTACATGGGCCAGCACTGATTTTAAGACATTCTAGCTTTATTCAATTCAGGTGGTTATGCTTCTTTTCAACCAATGAGATTCAAGCTAATATAACCTCTGGCATACCAAGACACTATGAGTGCTTAGCAAATGCACTAAAGAAAGGGACAACCAGCCAAGTCATTATTCACTGATATATCATCGGGGGAAATATGTTAAAATACTATGCTGAACTGCTGAAATCTATTCAGATCAATTGAAATGAATTCTGAACAGCATATACAGAATTAAGAAAAAAATTAGAGAAAGATAGTTTAGCAATTATGTACAGTATTTTCTCAGATTCAACACATCACCAAGCAGCAAAATATTTTGAAATGTAATCACAATCAGGATATAGCAAACATGACAGCCAAGTTAAGCTCAGTAAGAGGGAGGTGATGCTGCAGTATTATAGTAATTGGGGTTAGCATCTAGAGACCCCGGTCAGGGAATGTAGGTTTGACTCCCACCAGGCAGATGATGGTATTTGAGTTCAATTAAAAAATTATGAAATGAAAGCACAATGGTGACTGCGAAATCACTATTGTAAAAACCCATCTTATTACACTAATGTGTTTTAAGGAAGAAAATCTGCAGTTCCTATCTGGCCTGGCCTGGCCTAGTGACTCCAGACTGACAGTGATGTGATTGACTCATGACTGCCTTCTGAAACAGCCAAACAGCAAGCCACTCAGTTGTAACAATCTGCTGAAAGTCTCAAAGAAATGAAAGAGGGCAACCACCCGACATTGAACTAGGCACTGGAAATGACAACAGGAAGCTCCAATCTGTTGGCCCTGCAAAGTCCTCCCTGACAACATATGTGGACTTATGCCAAAACTGAGAGAGCTGTCTCACAGGCAAGTCAAGCAATACTCATGCGCTCAACAACATGAACAGCAAGTGATGACAGAGCTAAGCACTCTCACAAAAGGACTAGACATAACCTTTGCAGCTCTCCATTGAGTCATGAATGGTGTGAGCAATTAAACAACTCACTTGAAGAGGAGGCTGTGCAAATGTCTCCATCCTCAATGATTGGGGAGCCAATCACATCAGTGCAAAAGATAAGGCAGGATAAATCAAGCATGGCCCCATCAGCATATTCTTGACCATCAGCAAAGAGTAGAAGATGCAATCAACAGTTTATCAAGGAGCACTTGTACAGGCAATAACATGGTCAATTATGTCCATTTTGGGTTCCTCCACAGATACTCAGCCCCTGACTTTACAGCAGTCTTGGTTCAAACATAGACAAAAAAATCTGAATTCCAGAGGTGAGATGAGAATAACTGCATTTGACATCTAAACTGTACTTGACTGGAATCAATGTGACCTAGACTAAAGTCAATGGGAATCAGGGAAAATCTCTCTGTTGCCTGGAGTCATACTTTGCACAAGGGAAAATACTTGTAGTTGTTGAAGGCCGAGTCATCTCAGCTGCTGTAGTTCCTCAACTTAGTGTCTTAGTTTCAAACATATTTACTTGCTTCATCAATGACACTCCTTCTATTGTAAGATTAGAATTGGGGACGCTTAGTGATAATTATTTAATATTCAGCTCAGATACCAAAGCAGTCCGTGTCCAAGTGTAGCAAGAGCTGGACAAAATCTAGGCTTGGGCTGATAAGGCTCACACCACAAAAGTGCAGGCAACAATCATCTCCAGCGAGAGACAATCTAACCTCTTGTCCTTCAATGGTATCACCATTCTGATTGCCCCACCATCAATGTCCTGTGGGTTACCATTAACCAAAAACTGAATTGGACTTGTTATGTAAATACAATAGGTAGAAGAGTGCATCATAGTCTCGAAATCCTGCAGTGATTAACTCATCTCTTGATGCCTCAAAGCCTTTGGTAAGGCACAGGTCAGGAATTTGATGGAATACTTCACACTTACCTGAAGAAATGCAGCTCAAAGCACATTCAAGAAGCTTGACACCCATCCAGGACAAAGCAGCTTGCTTTGTCCACCCATAACCATTCACTCCTTCAAAAAATGATACACAGGAGCAGCAGTGTGCACAGCTACAAGATTCACTGCAGAAATTCACCAAGGCTCCTTAGGCAGCACTAAACCAAAGACACTACCATCCAAAGAGCAAAGGTAGCAAATACCTGAGAACACCATCACCTGAAATAACCCCTCCAAGCTACTCATCATCCTGACTTAGAAATATATCACCAATCTTTCAGTCTCACTGAGTCAAAATCCTGAAACTCTCTCCATAATAACCTCTATACCCCTTACCAAACAGATTGCACTGGTTCAAGAAGACAGTTCATTATCAGCTTCTCAAGCTGAGGCAGGTATGGGCAATAAGTGATACCCCAGCAGCAAAGCTGATCGAACAAAAGAAAATGTCCAACAAACAGCAATGCAAACTCGCCAAGTACTTTCTTTTTGGAAGGCCATGTGATGGAAGTACTGACTACATCTGACCTAGAAGCTCTGGGTTCACATTCCATCCTATGATTTGATGGCCATGAACTGTACATTTATAAAGAGGCCAGATAGATTGATTGTCAAGTTGTAAGTTTCTCCTCTTTGGCTATTGAAGCTGGAAAGAATAGGGAAGTCTGCTGGTCAGCCATTTGATGACAAGTGTGTCCTGATACTGGCTAGTTATCTATTCCAGGAAAAAACAGCTATAGGAATAGACACAAATGTGTTTTTTGTTTGCCTCTTGTGCCGAAAGACATAGAGTCATAGAGTCATAGAGATGTACAGCATGGAAACAGACCATTCTGTCCAACCTGTCCATGCCGACCAGATATCCTGACCGAATCTAGTCCCACCTGCCGAATTGCACACAATATTCCAACAGTGGCCTAACCAATGTCCTGTACAGCTGCAACATGACCTCCCAACTCCTGTACTCAATACTCTGACCAATAAAGGAAAGCATACCAAACACCTTCTTCACTGCGACTATCTATCTGCGACTCCACTTTCAAGGAGAAAAGAACCTGCACTCCAAGGTCTCTTTGTTCAGCAACACTCCTTAGGACCTTACCATTAAGTGCATAAGTCCTGCTAAGATTTGCTTTCCCAAAATGCAGCATCTCGCATTTATCTGAATTAAACTCCATCTGCCACTTCTCGGCCCATTGGCCCATCTAGTCCAGATCCTATTGTAATCTGAGGTAACCCTCTTCGCTGTCTACTACACCTCCAATTATGGTGTCATCTGCAAACTTATTAACTGTATCTCTTATGCTCGCATCCAAATCATTTATGTAAATGACAAAAAGTAGAAAGCCCAGCACTGATCCTTGTGGCACTCCACTGGTCACAGGCCTCCAGTCTGAAAAACAACCCTCCACCACCACCCTCTGTCTTCTACATTTGAGATAGTTCTGTATCCAAATGACTAGTTCTCCCTGTATTCCATGAGATCTAACCTTGCTAATCAGTCTCCCATGGGGAACCTTATCAAATGCCTTACTGAAGTCCATATAGATCACATCTACTGCTCTGCCCTCATCAATCCTCTTTATTACTTCTTCAAAAACCTCAATCAAGTTTGTGAGACATGATTTCCCACACACAAAGCCATGTTGACTATCCCTAATCAGTCCTTGCCTTTCCAAATACATGAAAATCCTATCCCCCAGGATTCCCTCCAACAACTTGCCTATGGGATAAAAGGAAGAAAAAAATTTTTTTGTTGGTGTTGGTTGAGGTGTCAATGTTAACCATGTCACTGGGAGAACACGGGGAGCCATGGTGTTCCACAGGGTTTGGTGCTGGATCCCTTGTTGTTTGTAGTGCTCATTAATGATCGAGACATGTATGTCAGAGGTGTAATCAGTAAATTTGCAGCTGACATGAAAACTGGTGGCATTGTAAGCCTTGGACTACAAGGATGATATAGATGGGCTGGTCAGATGGGCAGAACAATGGCAAATGGAATTTAATCCTGAAAAATGTGAGGTGGTACATCTTGGGAGGACTAACAAACAAGGGATAATATGACAAATTGTAGGACCCTAGGAAGTACAAAGAATTAGAGGGATGTGGTGCACATAGTCACAGACATTTGAAAGCAACAGAACAGGTGGGTAAGGTGGTTAACTTGTGGCAGAAGTCAGATGGGTCTACTATTTGGGCCACAAGAATTATTCAAAGCAACAGTAGAGCAAAGTGACAGGACATGTTTTTGTGGACATATAATGGACAATGAAAGGCAAAAGTGAGAACTGCAGATGCTGGAGATTAGAGTCGAGAGTGTGGTGCTGGAAAAGCACAGCAGGTCAGGCAGCATCCGAGGAGCAAGAGAATTGATGTTTCAGGCAAAAGCCCTTCATCAGGAATGGTCAATAAGAGCCTGTTCAAACAAATTGATAAAGTATGTGGTATCACACACAAAAAAAAACATGCAAAGAGAACAATCTTCCTAGAACAAGAAAAAGTTGAGTTTTAATAGAGAAGGAAGAGTTCATTGCAGGGCCCAGTCTATAGCTGGTAAAGGTGACCAAACCAAAAGGTTCTCTCAGTTAGGGACGTTTGACTGGGTATGTTTACCTTGCCAGGGATTAAAGATAGTACATCCATTAACATTAACATTAACATTAACTTTGACAGTCTGTGCTGTTCTAGTTTCTATTTTTCAAGAAAGAAGAACAGGAGAAAGCGCAGGAAAAGTTATAAGAAGTTCACCAGAATTGAATGCATGTAGCCATCAGGAAAGATTAAGCAATCTGAGGTCCTTTCCCCTGGAAATAACGAATAATAGCAGAGCCGACTGAGGTCCTTAAAATTCTGAAAGTATTCAATTAAATGGATGTGAAGAATAAATTTCCACTTGTGAGTGAATGCAAAATGTGAGGGTTTGAATATGTGAAGTCAACTAATAGATCACATTGATTGTCAATGTGCAACAAGAACTTAGCACACCAACCGTGACTGTCCATTATTTTGATTTGATTTATTGTTATCATGTGCTGAGATACAGGAAAAAGCATTGCATTGCTTGCTAACTAGGCAAATCATTACAGAGGCTGAAGGCCAAGTTTTACTTACTGAGGTGATTTTCCAGAAAGAGAATTCCCAGTTAATCAGACTGCCTCAGAAAGAAGTACCCCAAAATATACAATCACACTAATTATGTAAGTTCGCTCACTGAGTTGGAAGGTTTGTTTTCAGATATTCCTTCACCACAATTAGATAACATCATCAGTGAGAGTCCCTGATGAAGTGCTGGTGGTATGTCCCCCCTTTCTATTTATAGATCTTGGTTTCTTAAGGTGGATGATGTCATTTCCATTTCTTTTCTTCAAGGGAAGAAAAAGAATCTAAAGGATCCACTAGATACTACCAGCAAAACTAATGTCATTTACAAAATACCATGCAAGAGCTGTAAAAAAACACTACATCAGACAAACAAGCAGGAAACTTCCCATCAGGATACATGAACACTAACTAGCCACCAAATGACATGACCCACTATCACTAGTTTCCATACATACAGCCAAAGAAGGATACCACTTTGACTGGGAGAACACACACATCCTAGGACATGCGAAACAAGGACACGCATGAGAATTCTTGGAGGCATGGCATTCTAACCAGAACTCCATCAATAAATACATCGACTTAGACCCCATTTACCTTCCCTTGAAGAAAAGAACTGGAAATGACATCACCCACCTTAAGAAACCAAGACCTATAAATAGAAAGGGGGGACATACCACCAGCACTTCACTGATGATGTTATCTAATTATGGTGAAGGAACATCTGAAAACAAACTTCCAGCTCAGTGAGCTAACTTGAATATTTGTCATTAACCTGAGCTACCAATCTTCTCAAAAGTCGCTAATATAATCATACTATCAGGCTGGATGTGGGATGGAGCCTGGGCCACTCACTCTATAAGCGGATCATTGGGCAGTCAAGCATCCTCGGTTCTCTGAGACATGGTTGATGTTATTTTCGGAGATGTTGAGCCCTCCCGCCCTCATCAGTTATACCTATGCACTCCCCTCCACTCATCAGACCCCTCCATTGCCCTTCATACTCTTCCTGCCATCTCCATAACTACTCATCCAGTATCTACCTCAAGAGTTTCCTGGATTTGAAAAACTAAACTTTGAATAATGTAATATTGCTCTCAGTCCCATATAATTGATGGCAAAAATTTCCCATTTATAGAATGTGTGGGAAAAGATTTGCTAACCCACGATAGGTCCACAAAAGCAAAATTAGCCAAACTGTACCAGAACACCCAGAATTCCCGAGCAGCTCACAAGCCGAATCAGACAGCACGCAGACAAGGGAATACGCTTTAAGCTCCCATGGACATGACAGAGCATCACAGATATCTCAAAGCCCCAAGGGCAGTTTCACAACCCAGCAATACTAAAGCCACACAAAGAACAGGTCAGACAGAGAGGTCAGCAAGGACATGCTCCAGGCACAGGACAATGGAAGCATCTCACCACTTCAGCAGAGACATTAACACCTACCTGTGAAGAGGAATGGAACCATTGTTACTGTCAGGATGTTGCATTGTGTGAAGGAGCAGGACATTCATCTGATATTTGTTTTCCAATTAGCATCCTTATAACTAGATTACTCCATTTCCAGATACATTGTAGTTTCCTATTTCTTAATCAGTGCCATTGTGCAGCATTACTACAAACTGGTCTCATCCTCAGCTCTGGAAAGAGAAATTCTGATCTACCTGTACAGACTGTCAGTTCTTTGTCAGCCTAATCAATCAAGCAACACGAGTTTGACTGGGACAACACTACTATTATCGGACAAGCCAAACAGAGAACAGCCAGGGAATTCTTAGAGGCATGGCACTCATCCACTGATTCAATCAACAAGCATATCGACGTGGACCCAATATACTGGACACTGTAATGGACAGCTGGAACTGACAACCGGAAGTGGCAGATTCAAACCACTACAAATGCTGGAGGAAAGATCACAGATGCGCTTCATAGGAGGCTCTCAAGCACTGAGGATGTCACCTAGACAGGGGACGAAACATCTGCAACACAAATTCCCAGCTCGGCGAACAGAACCACAACAATTTCTCTTCTAGCGATATCCCTTGCAATAAACTGTTTTTTCAATTTCACTTCGAGCGGTGTTTTGTGATCTCTAACCTATTGGGCAAATTTCTCTGACAGAATGCATTCAATTAAGAATAACTCATTCAGTTAATCATTTATAAAAATAAACAAGCATTTAATTGAATCTACTCATCAAAAACATCTTATCCTTTAATAGCCTTTTGGAGTTGTCAATCACACTGTGAAGCCAGAAACCTTTGTTTGGTGAATTGTCACTTTTGAAACTCAGCCAACATTCATACTGGCATAATAACAGCCTTTGGGGACATGATGTCAAAAAGCTTTATTGAACCTTCATGTCCAGATGTTACCTTTTATTCTAAACTTCACGTGTCAGTCAAATCAATCTAACATAGCATTTGTTTTTAACTTACTGACATTATACTTACAGCCATTTTTTTAAGTATAAAAGCTATGATAAAAGCTATAAAAGATAGGATTCCAGCAAAATTAGATGAGAAGTCCAGTGACATCTGTTCTGACAACGGGAGATTTTTATGCATTTGCTAAGCGGAGAGTGAATTTCTCATTCGGCAGCAATGAGTTACTAATTAAGGGGGATTTCAGATTTTAAACACTCCAATTTCTTACCTCATTAATTTCCAGCCTTTGAATCTTACTGTACATGCCATACAAACTAGATGTTTTCAACATGAGAGTTAGAAGCTGGTGACTTTAGCTCAATGATGGCAGTAAAAGCAAGTCTTGTTGTTCCATGTTGCTCAGCACCAAACGAGATCTTCGTGCATGATACATAGGCATTCTCCATACATATCCTCCATTCATAGATATTGGAATCTGACATTTGCCAACCCTTCACGATCATCATGGCACCTCTCTGATCCATTTGGAAGATGCTGCGTAAGCACAGACTTTGCTTTGAGAGATGGACCTGCAACTAACAACCAAAAGGACACTTCATGCACAGAGATGGGCACCCAGCTCGCGGCTTGGAGCAGACCGCCCCTCAGGGAAGCTCACTTGATCACATAGTGCTCACCTACTTAGTGCCTATATTCATGCTCACAGCATCTATGCCTTGTCCCACTGGTTACTGAAGTGTTGCTTCAACCAGAGCCAAAGGTTATCAGTAATGCCATATTAACATGCTGTTTCAAACACAATGTTCAAACACTATTCAAATAAATGGCCATGTGGGTGTGGCTGGCTCTTCAGTCCAGCCAAGAGAAGTACTTCTATCTGTCAGACGGTCTTGGTATTGTCATGGAAACAGTCGGCACCCAGAGGCTTGCCCATTATCAGTTGTCTGCTTGGGTCACTCACAGTCTGGACATATGTACAATTAGAGTTCAGGGTCTGGGAAATGGTCAGTCCTGTCAGCTACCAGAAGCAGTCAAGGGAATCACATATCTTCAGTCAAGGAACTGTAAACACTGCGGTCAGTGTCTTGTCAGTCATATCCAAGCACTATTCATCAGGTGGGCCAGAGATCTGGAGTAAGTAAAATCCTGCAGGACAGTCTGTTGACCATTTTGGAAGATGCAAAGGAAACCAATACAAGCAGTAGGGATATCACTGACATAAAGAGTTGGAGGAGTCAAGACTGGGGGTTGAGGGGATGCAAGAATCTGTATGGGATCTCTCAGTCATACTCCCACAAATGCAGAATCGTGACCGATGCCATCTCTGCAAGACCGCACGGTATCATTTTGTTTCCTGATGATAAGGTCAGTATTGCAGCCCGGGCTGTTGGATTCCTTTTAATATGGGAATTGGAATCTGAAGACATAAATACAGCCTTGGTTGCTATTTTAAAACAAAACAGTTTTATTGGCTTTGTGCACATCGCAGCTCATTGCATGTTCAGGAGCAATGCCATGATGAAACCTCAACTTTGCATGATGCACACCAACCAGGCATGTTATGACTTCACTAGAATATTGGCAGGTCAACAACTTGCATTTATAAAGTGCCTTTAACATAGAATAACATCCTAGGCTACTATGAATGTGTGAGAGGAAAATGAATGGTCAGCCATAGAAGTAGTTTTGCGGAGGTGTCAAAGAAGTGAGTTTTAATGAGGTTGTGAAATGAGGAGTGGAATGCAGGATGAGTCACCATACAGTATGGGTGCTAAATATCTTAAACCTTCCAAATCCATGACTTCTACCAACTAGAAGATGCATTGGTATATTACCAATTGCAAGTTTCCCTCCAAGCTATACACTATCCTGACTTCAACCTTCTTTGCTGCTTCTTCATTGTCACTGGGTTAAAACATTGGAGCTATCTCCTCTTCCCTCCCACAATATGGTTGTAACAACATGTAAATAAATTGCAGTTCAGGACCATTTAAGAAGACGGCCCACCACTAACTTCTCACGGGGAGTTAAGGGAAGGAAATAAATACTGACCTAGTCAATGACAACCAACTCCCATAAATTAGTAAATGAAGAACTTTAATAATGGCTACCAATGAGAGAACCAAGTGGGATGGTTCATACGAGGATAGAGCTGAATGAATGAAAAGTCTAGTGTAGATGTTGTTGACTAGAGGAAGACACAGAAATAAAGAAGGATAGGCCTTGAAGATATATAAAATTGAAAGTCAGTTAAAAATGAAGTATTGTGCAGCCAGGAGCTAAGGTTGGCATGTACCAAAGGTGCAATAGGAGTAAGACTTGGCACATGTTAAGGTATGGACAACAGAACTTTGGATAAATTGAAGTTCATTTGGGTGATGGATGTCAGCAAATGGCCATTCCTTATACCACTGCCAACTCCACTGTTCCCTCATGTGCCCAATGCTTTCTCATCCCCCATCCATGCCTCCTCATATCATCTATGTGCCCATTCCCCTTCATATCACCCATAAACCCCCCATCTCCTACCTATCTTCCATGATCCACACATACTCCATAATCCCACCAACCCTCCATATCCCATATGCTTTTTATGTTCCCTTATATCCCCATGCCCTCTTCATACTTGAAATGTGAATTGATTCAGTTTGGTAGGAAGAATAGAGAGAGACAAACTGAAACAATCCAAAAATGTGCAGGTCAGGTGAATTGGTCATGCTAAATTGCCCATAGTGTTAGGTGCAGGAGTAAACATAGGTGAATGGATCTGGGTGGGTGTGCTTCGGCAGGTCGGTGTGGACTTGTTGGGTGAAGGGCCTTTTTCCACACTGTAAGTAATCTATTCTAATGTGTTGAAAGAGCAGAGGGACTTCTATATATTTCTGTATAAATCATTTAAGGTAGAAAGAGGTTGATAAAGCAGTCAATAAATTAGATGGCATTTTAGGCTTTATCAGTATGGACACTGAGTACAAAGGCATGGAAGTTATGTGGAACCTGCATTGAAACTATGGTTTTAAATTGATTGAAATGTTGCTTCCAATGTTGCAAACATTGTTTTGCCCCTAAATGGAATATAGCTTCCTGTACCAGCTACTACATTTTTAGGAAGATTAAAATAAAATTCAATTGTGATTCTCAACATGACAAACTTCAATTACATAGAATGATTGGAGAAGAATAAAACACACTGTCTCCACTGTGGTGGAGGCAGGTTCAATTGGGGTGTTCAAGAGGGCATTGGATGATTATTTGGATAGTAATGGTGTGCAGAGATGTCAGGAAAAGGTAGGAATAATAGAACTGGGGCACTTGGGCCAAATGACCTCCTCTCTGCACCATAACAATTCTGGGATTTTCTGAAATTGGGACTGTTCACCTTGGAAAAAAAGAAGCTTGAGAGGAGATTCGTTGGAAATACTCAAAATCATGAGATATCTGAACTGAAGAGATGGAAGGAAATTGTTCATTGTTGGAAGGATCAAGGACCCGTGAACAGAAATCTGACGTGCTTGGCAGAAGAAGCAATGGTGATGTAAGGACAGAAGCTTTTCATGCAATGAGTATTTAGGATCTGGAATGAACTGCTTGAGGATGTGATTGAGGCAAGTTCAATTGACACTTCCCAAAGTAGATTAAATGTTTATTTGAAAAGAAAAGAGAAATGCAGAGCTACCGAGAAAAGGCAGGAAAAAGTGGCATGAGGTGAATTGCTTCTTCAGAGAGTCAGCACGGAAGTGGAAGACCAAAAGGCCTCCTTTTGAGTTGCATCTAAGATCAGCTCACAAGAGATAGTCAAAAGCTACACATCTGCAACAAGAAGTTAGGAAACTTGTGAAGCAATTGTTGAGTACATTGTCATGGGCTGAAGTATTTATTCCTACATTGCATTTTGGCATACGTTATGAAATAGAATTGTCTTTAGACCATACGTTATGAAATAGAATTGTCTGTGAATTGTTAGACAAATTAATTCAAATGAAGTTACTCAACTTGCAAAACTGCATGTTAGAAAAAAACCACTAGCAGTAACCCAGATGTCAGACCTTTGCACAGATTTTTCAGTGACTCGTTAGAACATCAGCATGCACTTCCATGTGGCTACAGCTTGTTTCATCACGAGCACAGGCACATGAGGAAATTCAGTGGCATAGCTCTGACTGAGTCTGCAGTTCAATTAACAATCCAGTTCGGTGAAGTATTTAAAAAATAGACATTAGTAGACAAACATTGAGTTTACAATCTATAATTAGACTCGAAATATGTTGTACAGCTTGAAACAACAAAAAATTTGATTACGTTGGACAGCTCAGCAACACTTCAAGGACATTAATTCAGGTACATTTGTGAACCACAAAGTTGGCCATATGTCATAATGTTGTCTACAAGTAGCTCCCAAGTTACAATGGGTAGTATTTTTCAATGAGACCCTATTACTTGAGCAACAGATGATGTGTTGATCATGACTGCAGCAGAGAAGATGAATTGCTTGATGGATCATTAAAAATATGTTCAAATGAACTAGTCTGTTTTTGTGCAGTCTGAGATGGTATACGTTGACCTTAAAAGCAATACAATGGGGCCACAGTTAATGAAATAGGGGCTATAGTCAATGCATCAAAGTCAACAGATATATTTGAGTCATAGAGTCATAGAGATGTACAGCATAGAAACAGACCCTTTGGTCCAACTCGTCTGTACCGACCAGATATCCCAACCTAAATCTAGTCCCATTTGCCAGAACCTTGCCCATATCCCTCATACCTGATGAAGGGCTTTTGCCCGAAATGTCGATTTTCCTACTCGTCGGATGATGCCTGACCTGCTGTGCTTTTCCAGTACCACTCTAACCTAGACTCTGATTTCTAGCATCTGCAGTCCTCACTTTTGCCCATATCCCTCTAAACCATTCCTATTCATTTACCCATCCAGATGCCTTTTAAATGCCATAATTGTATCAGTCTTCACCACTTCCTCTGGCAGCTCATTCCATGCATGCACCACCCTCTGTACGAATAAGTTGCCCTTAGGCTCCTTTTAGATCTTTCCCCTCTCACCCTAAACCTATGCCCTCTAGTACTGGACTCCCCTACTCCAGGGAAAAGGCCTTGTCTATTTACCCTATCCATGCACCTCATAATTTTATAAATCTCTATAAGATCACTTCTCAGCTTTTGATGCTCCAGGGAAAACAGCCCCAGCCTATTCAGTCTTTCCCTATAGCTCAAATCCTCCAACCAGGGAGCTTAGATCTTTTTTAAGTCTAGTCCAATACTGTTTACAATCGTTAAGTTTGTGATGATGTTAGTTTGACAAAGTGAGTATGATGCATATAAGAGTAGCTTAGCCAATGTTGAGCCTACACATTCATCATTTGCAGCTAAAGTCGGATGTTTCAAACTGTGGGCTTGAATATGGATTGGCATGAAATAGTGAATGGTCAAGAGTATTTGTAATGCTAATCTTTCAGTGTACCTTACACAGATAGAAAAAAGAATTGCGCCATTAGAGGGAGGAAGATTTAAACAACATGAAAGTTCATTATGAAAAGATAATTAATCAGGAACTTTTATTGAAAACAATGCTGTTAATAAACTCACAGAGATTATAAACCATAGAGAATAAAAACAGATTTAAAAAAAGCAATTACAACTGACGTCCAAACAAAAGATACAGGATTATCTGTGAGTTCTGAGCCAAAACCAAATACTCACAAACTTGGCATGAAACATGCAAAGTGATCAGAAAGACTTCGTAATCTAGCTACTAAACTTTATTTATAAATGTAGATCAAGAAGATAAAAACAAACAAATCAACTGCACTTCATTTTAGAAAAGGGTAAAACAGTTAATCTTATGTTAATTGTGACGTGTTATGATGATATAATAGACATTTCCTTGTACTGGCTCTGCTAGGTGTTCACCTTTTTTCCTAGATATTTTCTAATCACCCGGTTTAGAGATCTTATTATACAACTCTAGAGGTGAGTCACAACCACTGCATCACACAAGACTCTCACTTCATTTATTTTGTTTATATTTAACCAATTTTCCTAAGCAACTTGTTCAGAGATGTTTTTATACATCTCTAAAGCAGGTGGGAAATGAATGCAAGTCTCCCGGTCCTGTGATAGGGACACTACTGCTGTGCCACAAGAGGGCCCCCTCACTTGTTTTCTTATTTTAAAAAATTTATAGTTCAGCTCATTCCTTCTTTCCATGCTGTACCTTTTCCCTACCTAGAAGAAAGTCCCCTCTGACTCAAAAAAAATCCAGCTCTACTTTTTTCTTCTTATTTAACCTATTTTTCTAATCTATCTGTTCTGAGATGTTATTATCCACCTCTATAGCAGGTGGGACTTGAACCTGGGTCTCTGGGTCCAGAAATATGCACACTACCACTGCACCACAAGACAGCTCCTCACTTTCTTTCTTAGTATCACCAGATACATTGCGGTCACCTGAATCAGGCCAATGTTTTGGGGGCTTCTTTCAAATTAGAGCAATTTGTGCCATCAGTGTTAATATGATGGTAAAACACTCAACCCTACTATGAAGCTGTTACTGTCATGTTAACACCATGCCACAGCAGTGAACATCAACCATGTTGTTTTCCTTCATGATATGTTGTTTCAGTTTTATACAAATTTAATCCTTAAATTGAATACAGCCTCAATCATCAGACCTTATCATATGCCAATAGAAAATTGGTTGCCTGGCAGGGTTGATTTCTAATTTAAATTTTATTGTTAAAAATCCTTTTAATGCAAAAATAACTGATAGTCAAATTATAATGTCAATACTTTTACCTCCAAGAATGCAGGAATAATTCATACAATGTATTTAAGTTGAAAATATTACAATGAAATGTGTGTGTCTGGGTAACAACCAATATTGACATAGTGAAGCCAGGAATTTGGAGGCAAGATTAAAGCATATTACTTTTTCAGCTTTGAAACATGGATTCAAAACAAGTCCTGTTCTCATAGTGATGGAGTAAATATTTTCCAGATTCAGTATATCCTTGCATTGATAGCTTAAAGGAATGTTTTGCTTTGTGGTTGTAAGAGCCTTATGTGAAATAAGGTCTGATGATCTGAATTAATTTCCTTTTGGGTATGAATTCACAATGCAAAGCTCTTGATACCTCAGTTACAAATCATTGTCTATCTGTGATAGGTAATATATCAGTTTGTGTGCTCAACTGGAATGACATACTGGTGTTCTTCTGAGTTTGAGAGATAGATAATGCCAGCGTATTGTAAAGAAAGCTTTACTTTGCAGCTATTCCCCAATTATACTGGACTCTGGATTGCCCAATGTTATAGCTATGGCTGTCATTTTAGCTTGCAGGGAGATCATTATGTATAGTCGTTAAGGTGTGGATGGGTGGAGGAGAAGCATGTCGAGAGATAAACTTGCAACTTGATCCACAGGAATTTAAACTGTTAGGTCTTATTTCAGTATATAGGCTCTGACTGATCACGATTAAGGGAGAAGGAAGAGATTCTCCATTTAGGCACTTACACTCTTCCTGGTCTACAAAAAAAAAATTTTAAATTATGTTTCTGATTCGCAAATATTAACAGCTAACTGCAGATGAAGAGGGTAGCACTGAATTTTTTTGGGGTGGGCTGATCCTGTGAGACACAATCAGAGTTAAGCATGGGTCTTGAAGTTAAAAACAATTGCAGGACAAATATTTGAAAGAAAAGTTTCTAACTGCAGGAATTGCTACATGGGCTTGTCCACATACAAAAATGTTTTTCCGCCTGTCAGTTGCTGCTGCGAATCATTTTGAAGTTATCCAGAGCGCAATAAAGTCACAGTTCTTAACTGGTTAACACTGAAGACTGCATTAGGTTCCACACAATCTGATGATGTCATAAGGATTAGGGTTAAGTAGGGCAGAACATTTTAGGATCTTAAAGATGAGAGGTCAGTTATTCAAAATCTCTCTGTCATGCCAAGGTGCAGATGGTTATGGGCCAGATGGCTGGAAAATGGATTAGAATAGTTAGAGGATATTTCATGATCAACATGGTTGTAATGGATGAAATGCCTTTTTTTTCTATTCTGCAAAAAGTAAAGTTGATATAGTTTTACCAGACCATAGGGCTGCTCCCTCATTATAGACAGCTAACTGGTAGTGGATTAACCTGAGGAAATGCAAGGGGAGAAATCCAGAAAGCAAATCCTTTATGGTAACCTCATCCAATGCAGAATTGAACCCAACCTGCTGGTATCACTTGGTATTGTCATCCAGCCATCCAGCTAGCTGAGTTAAATTAACCTAGATCACTATGTCTGTATGACTCCCAAATGGAAGTTGTAACAATGTCATACCAATGCACCTTATGATTGCTATCAAGCATTAAACTACTTTTTAAGACAAGCCTCTTTTATCACTGAACTACCTGGCAGTTTTTCTGTATCATACTAGATAAATCGAGTCCTGTAGATCCTAAGCTAAAGGAGAAACCTATCTTATGGTGACCAGTTAATATCTACATCATGCTGCCAGCAATGGCCATCTAAAGACTTAATTTAGCTGGGCCATTAAAATATAATATCAATAAATCCAGGAGACTCACAGTTGCTATATCATTTGTTCCCACTCTATAAGGTACAAACAAAGCTATTGGGTGGGTGTTTGCTGGATGGATCATGAGAAGGCTCAAAAAAATCATGAGGAAAATTCAGGAGCATCATGCCAAATAAACACAAGAAATGGGTATTTTCTAAATAACAAAATTCCATGTAGTCTTATGTGGTATGTATACAAATAATGCCAAGGAAATCCATTTTTAAAAATTATTTTAATGTGTTAATTTGATCACACCTCCATTTATATTTCATGACATATTACTCAAACACATACATATATAATTGTACATATTAGGGCAACATAGTTATCGTCTATTATAATTTCAAAATGTGTTTTACTATACAAAAACTAAGCAGCGATGAACGTATTAATAACATTTTTAGTTCTGTTTTATTTCCTTCATTTTTATTTAACAAAATAACTATTATATATCTGCAGTTTCCACCTCACAGCTGTTGGCCTAAAGAAATGCCTTGTGGTAGATATATAAATCGTTCTGCTTTCCTTGGCAAAATCTCCACCCTTTAGAGCATTAACTGAGCAGTGGCATTATAAGTGTATGCAAGATTCTAACATTTGTAGGGTAAAAGAAACAAATGCTGCTCTGAAAATGCTATCACTGAAAAATCACAATTAATAAATATGTTCGTCTTACATGCCTGGACTTTGAAATTATTGTTACATCATTTGCATTAATTCTCACAATATGGTCCTTTATCTGAATTCTCTTCCTCATAGAACAACCCCTGGAAATTAATACAAAGACAATTATGAAATTAAGTTTTGCCTACATTAGCAGTATACGTTTCCTATCAGCATTTATTGCTGTAGTTAATACCATTCACACAGGTGTTTATTCCAATAAATAGAAGCAATTTTATACGGTTACATAGTGAGCTATCTGTAGGTATTCTAATTGGCTCACAGAAATGAGAGGTAAGAACTAGCCTGGTGGGTGAGTCTGACCAATGCACAGTAGCTAATTGCGGGTGATTAACAGGCAATCCAACTGTCATGAGGAAACCATCTAGTTCAGGCACTGAGACAAACTCACTGTAAGAAGCAGGTGGGAACTTAATCTCAGTGAGGAGAAGGTTAGGGGAGAGGGTAGACCAAGAACCAAAAGCACATCAGCGATATTTGTGGGGCTAGGAAAAACATTTCATTTCTATCCATTCTTTTTAAGGACTTCCATTTAGATGCTCCATGTTTCAGAATGTTTCAAACAATCTGGATAATATAAGGCTATGACTTTGATTTAGAGAATGAAGTATTTTTAAGGTGTTGTTACTGGTGTCTTCAAGGTGGATTCCAGACTCATTTTATGTTCACTTGGATTTCAAGCTGAACAAAATAAGACAGCAGTATTCAATATTTTTCAGAACTTAGTTGAGCTTGCATTTACCTTCTCAGGTAACATCCTTATTCCAGTCCTGAAAGGGATGCACATAGAAAGAGAATGTGGTCATCTATCTGATTTTCCTTAAATTTTGTGAAGTTATTTCTCTTCTGGATGGAGCACCATCAACTGCCAATTGAGGCCTCTTGATCAGGAAACTAGTTGTTACAATATGAGCCATCAAACATGCCACCAAATGAGGTTAAAAAACATTTGCATATAGCGTGCACATTTTCTTATTATTCATTCAAGGGTTGTGGCCATTGCTGGTTAGGCAAATGTTTATTGCCCATTCCTAACTATCCTGGAAAAGGAAACGGTGAGCTATGTTCTTGAATGGCTATGGTCCTTGGAATTTGAACCAGCAGGAGTAAAGGAATGAGGATATAGTTCCAAATTAGGACGGTGTTTATCTGTGAGGTGAATTCAATGCTGAAAGTGTTTGCATGTATCCACTGCCCCGCTCGTTAAAAGTGGTAGCGATCGTAGGTTTGGAATGTGTTTCCTTGGTCAGTTACTGCAGTGCATCTTGTAGATGGTACACACTGCCTATATATTAATGCTGAAGGGAATAAATGTTAAAGATGATATACGGTGCCAGTCAAATGGGATGCTTTGTCCTGAATGACCTCAAGCTTCTTGACTGTTTTTGAAGCTGTTCTCATCTAGGTAAATGGAGAGTATTCACTTACACTCCTGACCTGTGACTTGTAGGTGGTGGACATGCTTTGCAGGAACAGAAGGTGACTTAATAGCCACAGATTTTTCAGGATGCACCGGACCTGGTTCTTGGAAATGAGGTGGACAAAGTGGATCAGATGTCAGTGAGGGACTAATTTATGAGATAGTGATCATTGATTTGTAAGATTGAGGATGATAGTGGAGAATTACAATGGTCAATCAGAGGAAGAAAAGTCAATTGATGGAGAACCAACTTCAGAAGTATAAGAACTGGCTCGGGTGTCATTGATGGAATGAAAGTTAACGAGGAAAAGTTAAACCTGAACATTAGGTTAGCAGCAAAGAGGAGTTGCTTTGAGTATTGTCAAGGTACATTCCCCCAAAAGGGAAAAGTGTGACCAAAAAAATCCAGAGCTCCTTGGATGACAAAGGAGAAGGAAGTTAAGATAAAGAAGAAAGCGTACACTTTATCAAAGGTGTCATGTAGGAAATACAATTGAGAAGTGAAATACACATGGTTTAGAGGGAGATATCAAGAATGCTAGAGGGATATGAGAAAAGACTGGCAGCCAGCAAGAGGGAATCCCAAAAGCTTTTACAGAGGGACCTTGGTTATTTGAACATCGATTATCTAAAGAAAATTTGAAGGTCCCACAAAAATATCGAAGAGGTAACTGTATTCAGATGACCTGTACTGAAGAACATATGAAAAGCTGACCAAAACAAAGAAACACAAGCAGCCCAAGCATCAGCAGCTAGATATTTTTTCCATAAGGGTTGTTACACAGCCCTTTGCAAAAGTAAGTGTTTGACAATATACCCGTCACTTTATTGGGCCATTCATGAAAACAATGGTTGAGAACGTAAGTGCATCGCGAGGCTGTGCTTCTGACTTTCTATCATGAGACTAAGTTTCCAGAAACTGACAAATGCTCTTGCGATAATAGAAGTTGTTCAGGACCTTGTTTAATGCTGCCTTCACCATTCCTTGTCAAATGCTAACTACTGCTACATTTTTAAAAAGTTTACTTGTGTTGTCATTGCTTTATTTTGTTCATCATGTGAAATCTGTGTCCTCTTGCACTCAATACATTAAAATTATAGATTTAAATAAATTGTCTAGTAGAGCATAGCGTTAGATCAACGTGGCTTCCCTTGTTTAAGGTAAAATCAATTATCCGAATAATCAATTATCTGAACGAAGTAGTGCCCGCCCATCTCACTTGGATAATCGAGGTTCCTCTGTATACACGTATGAAGAGTAAAACAACGCTAAAAGAAGAGGGTTCTCGAGAAGAGTCACATTGGACTCAAGACATTAACACTGTTTCTGTCTCCACAGATATTGCCAGACCTGCTGAGTTTCTCCACCATTGTCTATGTTTATTTTATATTTCCAGCATCCATAGGTCTTAGCCTTTATGTGGTTAAATATAGAAGTAGAGTTGATTAGGGACAAAAAGGTTAATTCACATCTGGAGGGAGGTGCCACAGTGTGTTAGATGAATACTTTGCATCTGTAATTGCCATGTAGATGCCATGATGTCAGAGGAGTAGCCTCTGTCATTAGAAGGATTCAAAATTAATAAATAAGAAGTCTTGGATAAACTGTTGGTATTTAAAGTTGACAAGGACTGTTTCAGATATTGAAGGAAGTCAAAGTAGAAATTACAGTTGCAGTAGCTATAATCTTTACATCTTCCCTAGACTTATGGTGGATGCCAGAAGGTTGGAGAATTGCAAATGTCACTCCATTGCTCAAACATGATTGTATAGATAGGCCCAGAAATTGGAGACCAGTCCGTTTAACTTCAGTGGTGGGGTAGGTTCCTGAACTAATTAATCGGGATAGCATTAAAAGTCACGTGGGACAAGATGGGTTGATTAGTAAGAGCCGGCATGGATCTATAAAGGGGAAATCATGTTTGGCTAATTTGTTGAAGTTTCTTGAAGAAGTAACAGGAAGGGCTGATGAGGGTAATGCTCTTGATATGTTGTACATGACCTCTCAGACGATTTTGATATAGTGTCACACAAAGACCAATAAGAAAAAGGTTATAGCTTACAGAATAAAAAGAACAATAACAAAGTGGCTACAAAATTGATTGAGTGATCAGAAACAGTGAGTAATGGTCAATGGATATTTTTCAGGCTGCAAGTAAGGTTTATACTGGAGTTCCCCAGGGGTCAGTATTAGGACCCTTGATTTTCCTGAAATGTATTAACGGTCTGGATCTTGCATACAGGAGACAATTAAAATGTTTTGAGGGTGATTTAAAATTTCGAAGAATTGATAACTGTGAGGAGGATAGTGTCAAACTTTAAAAGGACATAAACATGTCGGTGGAGCAGGCAGATAGGTGACAGGTGAAGCTCAGCGCAAAGAAATGTGAGGTGATGTATTTTAGTGGATGAAAATGCACAGAAAATATAAAGCACAGGATACAATTCTGAAGGGGGTGCAGAAGCAGAGTGATCTGGGTATACATGTACACAGATCATTGTAGGACAGTTAATAAAAATATATTAAAAGTATGTGGAATACAAGATCAAGGAAGTGATGTTGAACTTGTCTGAGAAACTATTGGATCTGAGTTGGAGTATTGTTTACAATGTTTGGTACGATACTACAACATGCTTCCAGGGTGAAGAAGTTAGGACTGTTCTCCTTGGAGTGGAGACTGTTAAGAGAGGATCTGATAGATGTTTTCAAAATCCTGAGGTGTCTGGATAGAGAAGCCAAGGAGAAACTGTTCTCACTTGTAAAAGGATCAAAAATGAGAAGGAACTGATTTGAAAAAGAAGCAAGTACAAGATGAAAAAAAACATTTTCATATAATATGTCATTCACGGCTGGAATGCACTTCCTCATAATGTGGTGGTGGCAGGTTCAAGTGAGGCATTCAATAGACAATTGGATGATTACTTAAATAGAACAAATGTGCAAATATATGGGGAAAAGGCAAGAGAATTTCATGATGTTTATTTGGAATTGATGGGCTGAATGGCTGTCAGCTGTACCATAACAATCTATAATTCTGTGTTCTTCTGTAGCAGTGTCCTGGACTAAGATGATTGATCTTCAAAAACCAGAACCAGGTTCCTTTGCATTAGATATAATTCCAGCCAGCAGATAGTCCCTCTCATTGATTCTCATTGGCTTCTTGACACCACTCTTTGTTGAATACTGCATTGATGTCACTGTCATCTTAATCTGGTGTTCAGCTCTTGTCCATGCTTAGATCACAGCTGTGATGGAATCAGGAGCTGAGTACCCTGACTGATCCAAACTGAGTGGCAGTGCCACTTCGTATGACTGTTCATGACCTCTTCTATCATTTTATTGAAGATTGAGACTAAACTGACAGGGTTGTAATTGATTATGTTGGATTCTCCAGCTTTTTGTGCACACGACCAACCTGGGACAATTTCTATGCTGTGAGGTTGATGCCAATGTTGTAACTGTATGTGAACAGATTGTTTTGTGGCTAGAGCACAAGTATTCCGTATTATTACTGGAATGTTGTTGGGGCCTATAGCTTTTGCAGTATCTATTCTTTTCATAGACATTTTTTGATATCATGTGGAGTGAATAGAATGGATTGAAGACTGGCATTGGTGATGGTGGGGACCTCAGGAGGTGGAGGGTCTGAGGTGGATCATGCATTTGGCACTTCTGGCTGAAATGGAGGCAAATATTTCAACTTTGTGTTTTTTTGCTCAGATATGCTGGGCTCCCCTATCGTTGACGATGGGGATATGTTTCTGTTTCTAATGAAGTGAAAGTGCAATGCATGAGAGAACTGGACATTGACTAAAAGATAATAATTTGCTTAAACAGCAGGAGCAGAAATATATATTTTTATAAAGTTAGCGATATTGTAAAGCATCACAAGCTGCTGCACAGGAACGTTATCAAAGAAAATTTGTCATTGAGCAAAGTAAGGAGTCACCAGTTCAATTTAAGCGCTAGGAAATTACTATGCTATTTATTTTTTAAAAATGCATTTTTGTGGAACAAGAGTGCATTAATTATTTCAGGCTTAAAGGGAAAGAGAGCAATCTATTTAAAACAATTAGTTTCCAGCACTATGTAGAAGATTGTAGCAGAGCATTGTCAAGCACAACAGAAGCTTCTTAAATGTGCATTAATCCCAGTATTCCCCTGCAACTCATGAGGTCAGCTGTTAATGGGTATAAAGTGGTTTTACTTTTCTTTGGCTAAAGTGATTTTTTATAATAAATAATGTGGAGCAACAGCCACAAGTTCAGCTTAACAACTAATTACATATCTGCACTGACTTTTCAAAGGAGTAGCAGGATTAATAGCATCAATTTATGGCATCTAAAGAGTGAGATGCCACTTCAGTAATACACATACAGAACATGGCACATAATCAAAATTCATGTCACTGTGACCAGTTAATTTATAGAATTAATTGAAAAAAAAATGGTATTTGGAATAAAACATGTAGCTTGACTCAAAATGTTAAGCAGAAACTGAATACTATTTCTTTCAATTTAGAGATGCAATGAACTTGCAATTGTTTTACGAGCCAAAATTGTAAAATTGATGTTTTGGCATGTATCTCTAACTGAATTTATTTAGTTAATAATAGGAATATATCTTAATTAGTTTTGACTTATGGAAACGGAATGGTGGCATCTTGAAAATTACAGAGAAAAATGTAGCAAATCATTCCTGCTTCCAAATCAAGGAAAACCATCTATTTCATGAACTTCGCAAGCTTGATTTATGTTCTTAAATTGGACTGTATATGTTAAAGGTACTATGTAAACATAGTTAGTTGGTTATTTTCAGTAACATCAAGGTGGAATTGGGAACCTTTGCCCCCTAGACTCATTGTGGACACTCACCTTTGGGCAGAGGAGGAGGAGGAGGAGAAAGGTGACTGAGAGAAGCAACAATTGCAGTCAGAGAAACCTCAAGGAACTGGGATAGACAGATGACAGCAGGACTGCTCACTAGCATACCTATCATAGCCATTATATTCACTATATGTCAAGAGTCCGTGATTCTCAGACAAGCTGTCTTATGAGTTATGCAGCTTCCTACAATAAGACCTTCTGCCAACTCATACAGCTGGCCATTCCTCCTCTGTCACTGTAAAGGTTTATGATAATTGTTATATTTTCCTTATGAGACTTCAAACCCATTTCAGGCTACAACTAAGACCTATGACACACCAAACAATTCACAGTCCATGACCACATTAAACAGATGATAAACTTATTTTTTTTTGGAAATTCAAATTTTAAAAAGAGATATATTATTATTGGAGGCAGTTCAAAAGACATTCACCTGGCTGAATCCCAGGTTGAAGGGGATGAGTTATTGTGACAGGTAAATGGGTTGTGTCTTTATTCATTAGAGTTTAGAAGACTCAGAGGTAATCTTATTGAAACATGCAAGATTCTGCGATGGCTTAACAGGTTAGATGTTGAGAAGATGTTTCTTCTAGTGAGGGAATTTTGAACTTATTGGGAACATATTAAAGAACAAGGAAACATTCACTTAAACTGCGATGGAAAGAAAATGATTCTCTCAGAGATCCTCACTGGTGACTCAAGCCTCTCAGTAGGAACAGCAAGGTTTAAAGCCATTGCTGAGCTCCAGAGGCAATGTTCCCATGAAGCTGGGAGTTCTGAAGAAGAGTGAGGATTGCAGATGCTGGAGATGGTACTGGAAAAGTACAACAGTCTGACAGCATCTGAGGATCAGAAGAACAAAGAAACACTCCTGCTTCTCGGATGCTGCCTGATCGGCTGTACTTTTCCAGCACCACACTTTTCGATTCTGATCTCCAGCATCTCCAGTCCTCACTTCCTCCTAGTTCTAAAGAAGAGTCATATTAGTCATGAAATATTAACTCTTTTGCCCTCCACAGATGCTGCAAGACCTACAGAGTTTCTCCAGCACTTTCTGTTTTTATTGTTTATGACTTTTCTTGGCCTCTTTTTCCAAAATGATGCAGATAGCTTTTTCCAAAGTTAAGTCTCCTTTGGACTGTAAAGGATCTCATAAAGGAATCTCAAAAATCCCACAACAACTCTTTCTCATATGAATTCTGATTGCAAGCTTCTGTAGTCACGGGTTTCAATTGGTCTGTAGAGGTCATTAACAAAATTGTTGACAGAATCTCCAGTAAGTTGAACTCTTTGGCTAAATATCGCCTACTTAAGGATTTTATTTGTTCTTAACTTGAAATATTTTTAGAATATTATCAAAAGTATCTGTATCTCATTTTACTTTCAGATGATTTATAACAATAACACCTAAAGGTTCTATTGATTATAACAGTGCATTAATCTGATTTGGTATTTAGTTTTGAAGCCAACTAGAGTTGTAGTTTAAAAATAGAAAGGTCCTGTTAAAATTGCACTTGGTTTTGGTGAAGTTGCACCTGGAATACTGTGTGTAGTTTGGTTCCTGTATTTACAAAGGGGATATATTGTCATTGGAGGCAGTTTGAAAGAGATCCACCTGTCTGATTCCTGGGAAGAAGGGTTGACTTACTGAATAAGCTAAACAAGTTGTGCCTTTATTCATTCGTGCTTAGAAGAATGAGAGGTGATCTTATTGAAACATGCAAGATTCTGAGGGGGGCTTGATAAGGTAGATGCTGAGAAGATGTTTCTTCTAGTGAGGGAACCTTCGATGTAGGGATATAGTTACAGAAGAAGCAAACACTTATTTCAACTGAGGTGGAAAGAAATTTCTTCTATCAGAGAGTAGTAAATTTCTGGAATTCTTTACCCAGATATGTATCAAAGTTACATCACTGAAAATATTTCAAGAGAAAGTAGATTTTTGAAATATTAAGGAGTTGAGGGCTATAAGGAAGTGACATGAAAGAGAACTTGAGGTCTAGGGCAGATCCAACATGAACATACAGAATAGCAGTCTAGGCCTGAGGGGCTGAATGATCAATTTTTACTCTTGTTACTTATATGGGTAGAGTTGGTAGAGTTAATAAATAACAGGAGGATGAAGGTACCGCTCATCATAGCCCATATGTCCATCTAACTGTAGTTAGTTTATAGTACAAAGGATAGACCAGGAGGTAATGAGACATATAAAAAGTACATTAATCACGGTGTCTTTAATCTTCATATAGATTGGGAGATTCAAATTGGCAGAGGTATTCATGAGGAAGAATTATTGAATGTATTTGGGACAGTTTCTGAGAATCATATATTGTGGGTCCAACCAGGGGTCAAGATTTAGATTTGGTAATGTGTAAAGTCACAGGCTTAATAAATGATCTCAGGGTAAAAGTTCCCATAGGAAACCATGACCATAACATCTTAAAACGTAGTATGCAATTTGAGAGAAAGGAACTTGCATTGGAAACAACCGTGCTAAACTTAAATAAGGGTAATTACAATCGAATGAGAGTAAAGTTAGTTGGAGTGGCCCGGAAAGGAGTTTAGCAGAAAAAGACACTTGATGAGCAATAGGAGACACTTAAGGAAATAGTTCATGACTCACAATGAAGATATATTCCAATAAGGAAGTATTATTCTAGATAAACCAACTTTGGTTAATTAAGGAATTTAAGGGTAGAATCAACCTGAAAGTAAAACAAAACATACAAAGTAGCAAAAATAAGTCAGACCGATTAGGAAAGTTTCAAAATAAAAGGTGGAAGACAAAATAAAGAGGAAGAAAATAATCTTTGAGAAAAAATTATCAAGTAATATTAAAAAATGGATAGTAAGAGCTTCTTTAAATAGATACAATGGAAGAGAGAGGACAAAGTAAACACAGTCACTTAAGCAAATGAAATTGTTGAAATAACAATGGAGAAGCAAGAAATGGCAGAGGAGTTAAGACCAAATACTTGACGATCCCATTCTTAGTGATAGAACATCCATAATGTTCTACAGTAAACATTTTCACAGAATTTCATCTCACAGCTAGGGAGGGCTGGCAAGAAATCCCCCAAAAAACTTTATTTTCTTCTTTATGTTAATATTTAAATTATGTTTCTTTTAAAAATGGACAACCTTGCTGGACTCATAAATTGTGTGACACTGATCCTATTTCCAGGAGCTTTTGCATGCCATTCACTGATACAAAGGGGCTTGGAGATGAGTTGTTTACCTCCAGCACGCTCTGGACCCAGGGAAACTTCAAAAACCATGAGGTTAAAATCAGCACTAGTGTATTTTCAGTCCCATTTCACCTTGCAGTGGCAAATCTAATAGGGAAGGTAAAGGTGCACTGTTATAAATGAGATGGGCCTTTAGCACATGAAATGCTATCTTTGTCACATGACTGAGATCTGGTTGAATTGCTTACATGTATAATTCTGGGATTCTAATTCAGTTGATGTTTGACCTCCACAGGGAAACAGGTCTTTAGAATGAGTTGGCAGCCTGCTCCACCAGAAGCCTACACTTTACTTGCAGGAAGAAAAATTAGGTTAGATTAGATTACTTACAGTGTGGAAACAGGCCCTTCGGCCCAACAAGTCCACACCGCCCCGCTGAAGCGTAACCCACCCATACCCCTACATCTACATTTACCCCTTACCTAACACTATGGGCAATTTAGCATGGCCAATTCACCTGGCCTGCACATCTTTGGACTGTGGGAGGAAACCGGAGCACCCGGAGGAAACTCACGCAGACACGGGGAGAACATGCAAACTCCACACAGTCAGTCGCCTGAGGCAGGAATTGAACCCAGGTCTCAGGCACTGTGAGGCAGCAGTGCTAACCACTGTGCCACCGTGCCGCCCACGAATTAATGGCCCAGCTCGATGAGGAAAACTATTATTAGATACAGATCTCTGGGAAGTTGTCACTCATGTGAAATACTTGTTTTAATATCTCTGAATTTATCAAAACTAATCATTTAGAATCTGACTCCTCTCCCGTTCTGCCTCCCTTAGATTTTGGAGTGCCTGTGAGTGTGGATAAGGCAATAAAACAATTCCTCTACATCATGTAGATTTTCCCCAGGGCAGGATTGACTGGTACGAGGGGTCATAGTTTTAAGATATTAGGAGAAAGGCATAGAGACAATTTAATCATAACCCCATGGCATTCAATGGTGTTGCCATCCCTGAATCCCCCACTGTCAACATTATGTGGGTGACCATTGACCAGAAACAAGTCTAGCTATATGGATGCATACAAGAACAGGTCAGAAGCTGGGAACACTGTAGTGAGTAACTCACCTCTGATCTCCAAAGCCTGTCCACCATCTACAAGGCACAAGTCAGGAGTGTGATGGAATCATCCCCAATTGCTTGGATGGGTGCAGCTCCAACAACACTCACAAAGCTTGAAACCATCCAGGACAAAACAGCCTACTTGATTGGCACCTCATTCACAAGCATTCATGCCCCACAGATAGAGTGTGATCCATGACTCTAACTCAAAGTCTAGAATGTGCAGTGGTATTGTACAATCATATAGAAGCAGCATTCACTGAAATCAATCAACTGGTGAAGGCAATGTCTGTGTTGACACACAATGCTGAATAACTGCAGAAGTCACAAAATGAAAAAGTATCTCATTAGGCACAGCTAATGCAACTAAGGAAAGGTGTTCCAAAGGTAACCATATAAATCAGCATAATCAGCTGAGAAGATTTTGAAACTGAACCAGACAGTATATCATCCCAACCAACAAACAATGGAGAAAAAGCCAACTACCTTTATTTGTACCATCAGGCGACTCAAATACTTGAAAGATCACGTAATATGTGTGTAAATAAGCTGATAAAAATGAGCCGAATTGGAATAATAATTAGACATAAATACATGAGAATGGTCATATAAATTTGATAACTTGGTAACTCAATAAGTACATGGCAAAGCAAGTTCTTATTGTGGAAAAAGGGGGATATTTGGATTGAAATGCAATCATATCCAAATGTCCTGCCTTGTTTGCCTTGGCCTTATGATCTCTATCATGAGGTATACACATTATACACAGACATCCCATGTTCAGTTAGTAAGGTTGAACATATTGCTGTGTTATACATGCAACTGAAACAAATAGCATCCTGGGTTGTTAAGTCCCCATAAAGTTGCTGTTCATTGGGAATAGCTGACTTTCTTGCACCTTCAATTTGTGCATGCTGTTGGTCCTATTATTTTGAGAGAGTACAATATGTGCTAATTTCATGGGCTTATAACCCATCACTCCAAGCGTACAACAGGAGGTCACACTGTTGTAGCTCAAACATCCTTTGGATACCCATATCAATATATTCCACCAACTGTTCAAATCCTGTGGAGACTGAAGTGTTCATAGCCAGTGCAGGACTTACCTGAACTTTAAGCAAAGTTGTAAGAGCTACTGATTCAGATTCTAGTACTATCCTGATCAGATTATTGAATCTCTTAGGCTACTGAGCCTGTGATCTCAGGCTGATGCTTTCTTCATTTACTACAGTAACCCTTTCCTTATGGAATTGCTCTTGAAATTCTTTGTGGACTCCTGTGGCAGCTGAAAGGAAGAGGACTAGCCTGCAGTTCTAGCAGGGGCACTAACATTGTGATGCTGAACAAGAAGGTTCTTGCCTTTAAAAATCCTTAAATTAGTTATAGTTTGCTCTGGATGAAACAATACTGACTTTTTTCTGTTTGCATTATTTCTGTTGAATGTTATTGTTTGAATTGGTTTGGTAAAGTGAGCCTATCCTCTCTTTGATTTTTGAAGAAAGAAAGGTGAACTCATTGTGATGTTATGCTATTCTGAAGAGGCTTGACTCAGCTGGGAAATTGTTTCTGTTTTTTAGGGAATCTAAAACACAAAGACATGATATCAGGATTAGGGACTGATCGCTAAGTGCAGAGATAAAGAGCAATTGCTTCACTTTGTGGGGGTCAGTTAAGTCAGTTGACTAGATGGTTGTTTTGCAATGCAGAGTGGTGCCAACAATCAACAGTACTCAATTCCTGCACTGACTGAGGTTACCATCAATAATTTTCTTTCTCAACCTTTCCCTTTGTCTAAGGTGTGTTGGCTCACAGTTTAAGCCACACATTATCTCTCTCTCTGATGAGAGAGCAGCATTGTAGTTATTTGCATTTATTCATGCCGCAATGATAAAAAAAATCCCTTGAGTTTCATGAACCTCTTAAACATTGAGTGGGAATCATCCTTTTGATGACCAAATCCCTTTAGCATCCCTCTCTAAATATATATTCTTTCAGTCAAACTATCAAATGGGAAATTTTGCCTTCAATAAAAAGATGTCTATAAAATGAAACGTTGGTTTTCCTGTCAACACTATCATTTTTTGGATCCATATACTTGCTTTCCCTACTCCTCCAACACTGAAATAAGGTGCACCAGAAAACTTTATTTCTAGCCTTCTGAGGGTGAGCTTTCATGCCTGTGTTCATGCCCTTGCACTAGCACCTACAGAGGGTAGGAAAGCTCAAGCCCTTGTTTGGGTTGCTGCAAATAACCTCAAGAGACAAAACCATGTCTTTATTATCTGGGGACATACTGAGTTGATGCTTCTATGCCAAAATCTAAGCAGGAGGCCTGAGAAATCCAGCCAGTGGCCTCAACACTGCCTTCCTGCCTAACCCTTCCCACCATCAGTTCGACAAGTAGAGATGGGTGGCCTGACTGTCAATGAGGCAATTGAGGCACTCAAGTGGGCAATATATGCACATTTAAGGGCATCAACTCACTGTCACGAAAGACACATTCCCTCCAGTTGCCAGCCTGGTAGTCTGTCATGTGTTAGCACAGGACAAGCAAAGGGAGATCGTCTTTAACATTTTCCCCAAGGCCTCTCAAGCTTCAGTCTCCTACTCCACCTAGTTCTCTTTGAACTCCAACTTCTGGGCCTTGCAGCTAGTGCCCAGTGAGTCCATCAAATATTAGCAAATAATCCAGCACCACGTACCTGAAGTGCTGGAGATCAGCCAGGCTCAGACTGACTTCAGTTCTTTGTAGTCAGAATTCCTGATCCTGAAATGCTCCATCTCCAGTCCTTTAGTTACCAGGATTGGAGGGGTTGAGCTTCGGGGAGAGGCTGAATAGTCTGGGGCTGTTTTCCCTGGAGCATCGAAGGCTGAGTGGGACCTTATAAGGGCTTATAAGATCATGAGGGGCATGGATGGGATAAACAGACAAGGTCATTGCCTGGGGTGGTGAAGTCCAGAACTAGAGGGCATAGGTTTAGGGTGAGCAAGGCAAGATTTAAAAGGGACCTACGGGGCAACTTTTTCATGCAAAGGGTGGTGCGTGTATGGAATGAACTGCCAGAGGAAGTGTTGGAAGCTGGTACAGTTACAACATTTAAAAGGCATCTAAATGCGTATACGAATAGGAAGTGTTCAGAGGGATGTGGCCAAGTGCTGGCAAATGAGACTAGATTAGGTTAGGATATCTGGTTGGTATGGATGAGTTGGACTGAAGGGTCTGTTTCTGTGCTGTGCATTTCTATGACTGTATGACCCATTTGGTGTTAAATGTGGATTGGCTATTCCTCCTTCGATGGACTCCTCCCAAAACTTCAACTTGGAGAGAGAATCTGACGCCTCGTACAATTCTGCCCCCAGTTCACGGAAGAGGAAAATCAAAAAAATAGAAACACAAACTTGGGCTAGCTCTGACTAAGTTAAGGACTCTTAAAAAGAACATCCTCAGAAGGAAATGTTGCTGGGTTGACAGGGAGGTCAATTCTCAGAGTTTAGCTGAGAACCAAGCTCATCAGGCTCATAACATGTTGCAGTTCTGAAAGAAGTTCAATTACCTAGTGTGGATGGTCAAAACAGGGTGAGTGTATCTACAAATGACACTTATTGACTGCATCACCAACTCCCACACTACTCAACATACTAATACCCCAACAACTAGCCCCTCGTTATCAGAACTCAGTCCTAAATTCAGATGTTCAACCACGAGTGCACACACTCAACAATGATGCCAGCCTCACAATCACCTCTCAGAGCTTTCACATACCTCTAGCTATTCAGTTACAAACACCTTCTCTCTTGCAGGTGCCTCAAACTCTGAGCAGCAGAACAAGACTGGAAGGAGTCAGACACGCCTGTGCCATCTAAGACCGCTGGAAGAAACCGGCTCAGGATTCTGTTGTGTCTAGCATCACCAAGAATGGTTAGGATGGTCATTAATTCTTTCCGTATGAACTTACTGAAGTCATACCTCTTACCCTCATTCCACTGTTTTCTGTCATGAAATCCATGCTGCAGATGTATAACCATGAACTGCTGCTTTCCACAAACCAACTTCAGCTTTCTCCTTAACCCCAACCCTCCATCCCGATTTTCATCTCCTAGGAATACACATCTGATCAGCTACTGAAAGCTCAAGAGGAAGGGTGAAATTTTGCAGAGACATCTAAGGACAAAGCACAATGAACTTGATCTGACACTTGCACTTATCAACTCAGATACTAACACAGAATGTACCATCACAAACAAAATAGAGGTAGAACCTGAACACGGTGGATGACTGGGCACATCTGGCTACAGGGAGAAAGTGAGGACTGCAGATGCTGGAGATTAGAGCTGAGAGTGTGGTGCTGGAAAAGCACAGTAGGTCAGAAAGCATCTGAAGAGCAGGAGAATTGACGTTTCGGGCAAGATCCCTTCATCAGGAATTTCAGGCAAGAGCCCTTCTGCTCTTCAGATAATAGTATGTGTAAAGTCCTAGACAAGTACAGATCCTTTTATTCATGCTTGTGATATGAGCTAAGGCAAGATTTATTGCCCACCCCTAATTAAAAGATGGTGAGTTTACTTCTTGGACCGTTGCAGCTTTTGTGAGCTATGTACACTCACAGTGTTTCAGGAAGGACATTCTGCAATTTTGACCCAGCAGTATTGTCAGAATGGTGATGTTGTTTGGTGAGAGGTGAGAGTTGTGTTGTTTGGAGAGGCTAAGATTGTTCTTAATCTAAATATTACAAGTAATAGCAGAGAATGGCTTCAAGGTTGTGATCAAAAGCTAACACTTGCATGATTTATAATTAATTACATTCATCAGATTACTAACTTGTTAGCACAGTTACATAGCTGTATTAATTCCCACTCTAAAATCTCATAGACAGGTATGTCCATGTGTGCTTTACTAAATATAACATTACTTGCAGATTTAAGTTCCTTGGTGTTTTGTTAACTGATAAATAGCTTGAAGCACATAGTAGTTACGATGGCGAAAGGATTAATAAGACAAATGTTAGCTGCAGCCTAATGGTCATTCACATGAAAATATTTTTCTTTTGGCATGGAACAATGCTTGTACAATAATTCCAGAAGCCAAATGTCTTCTGTCTCTTGAATAATTCTCACAATAGTATAACTCGCCAAGTAGTTAAATTTGTTGATTATTACCCAAAAGTGTCGTCTTTATGCAATTAGTTATGTTTGCAATAATTCTATGGAACTTTCAAGAAAAGCTTCAATAGTATATTGAATTATTCTACAAACCCATTTCCTTTATGAACATTCAACATTTAGTGTTTCAGTAACAATATTTCTATTTTATTCAGGAAATGAATGCTAGAGCCCATTAATGCAAACCAGATCTCTCATAACATCCAGCTGCAGTACAGCCTTTCTTATGTTGGTTTAGCCTTCCACACTCTCACATTTATCTTTATGACTTCAATCGTAATAACCAAGCTAGAGGCTTGATTAAAAATAACAAATGGCTCATTTTATTATTTAACCAACAATCCTTTCCATAAATTTCTAGGAGCATGAAATGTTTTACATGTATCACACAAATGTTATGTCGTTGCAGAACTTTAATGTGTCTATAAACACTTGTTCAGTAACACTCCTAAAGAGCTAAATGTTCACTGTTTAAATATCTTAGTTTAAAAAGAAAATATACTTTGTTGTTCATATGCTGTTCAGTGTATATAAATATATATTATATAGAGTTTAATATTACATCCAAATGATTTAGCTGCCATACTGAGGTGTGCATGGAAGTATTAATGTAGGTGTTATTAATGCAGACATTCTAACAAAGGAAACTTGCAAATTGGTGCAATGATAAGGAATTAATTAGCCTTTTTGAACTTTAAGCTGACATCTATTTTATACAATTTTGCAAATCAGTCATAAATACGTAATTGGATTATCTACACTGTATAATGCAAATGTCGTCAGCATGATCATATATCCACTATTATTTTTAGATTTACATTTCCAAATGGTCATTACTTGTCTTTTACGAAAATGGTGTCTAAAATCTCTTTCCTTCTTTATTAAATCCTCCCAATCCATCAGCTTTAAATCAGAAGAAATATTCAGCATTTAGTGAATTAATGCCACAATTGTTGCGTGTTTTTATTTCATTGCAACAGAAAGGACAGGTGTTGAATAAAACAACTCTAGCTTATTTCCCTCTCATTCAATGACCATTGTAGACATCTGGTAAATACTTAGTCTTTTGTGGCAAAGAATTAGATAAATTACATTTAAAAATATCACTGTAAACAAAATAACCCGGAAATGTGATTTCCATCTCAATTATTCTGCTTGTGGTTATGATCGCACCTAATGTTATTATTGGATCAGTCAGAACCCAGGATGAAATCTGGATCGATAGATTTTTAAAATGTTAAATAAGGCAGTCTCTCACTGAAGCATAGATAGGCAATGTTGCAGATTTGGATTTAACAATAAAGCTGTTTAAAATATTATGATAAAAAATGAAGAGAAAAAAGAATAAATCAAACCATTTACACAGACCATACTTTTAAATATTTCAAAACAAGTGCTAAAGAATATAACCTATTCATTCCAAAAGCAGCCCTTTATTAAACTCATGCCAGAGAGAATTATTTTCTCCTTATAGAGCTTAATTTAATTGTGGAAGTAATTTCTAGTCTTGACGAGCTGCTTCCTGGATTCTTCATTCAATTGAGCTTTCAATAACTCATTCAAGGTTTTAACCAAACACTTCTGGTATGAAACTTTTACTAAACTCCTCACACTCAGATATCCTATTTTTAACAACTCAAAAATATCTTTTCCCTTTCTTAGGCGTAACTGCTTCTCACATTCAGCTTCAGCCATGACTCTTGTAGTAAAATTCAAACTAAAACAAAAAAAAATCATTTTTTCCACTAACCCATCGATATTTTCTCTGATCAAAAGAAAATAAAAATCCCTGACCCTTTGAACTGAAGCTGAATTCACAACTATTACATTTTTTGCTCATAAAATTCTCCCAATGTAATCAAAATCCCATTACACTCCAGGAAATCTTTCTTTCAAATCATGTTTTAAAAGAAATCACCAAGGCTATAGAAATACTTCCACATTAATCATTAAACCCCTTCAGCCATACAGAAATGTATGCACCACCATTTCAAAATTCAAATATCCAAACTCCAAAACAAATAATCTTAAATATAAACATGACATAGCATATCTTCCCCAAAGAAGAGTGAAAAAGCTGTCTTTGAGCGGAATTTTCATTAGCCATCAAAAATGATCTTAACATCACTAACAGTAGAAACATGTTGATATTAAACATAAATGGAGATGCTGGTATTGGACTGCTCCTTCATCAGGTGGTTGTGGAGTATAAGATTGTAAGACACAGAATTTATAGCAAAAGTTTACAGTGTGATGTAACTGAAATTCTACATTGAAAAATACCTTGATTGCTTGTTAAGTCTCTGTTAGAATGACCATGTTAGTTTCACTTCTTTCACATGTAAATTACAAAACTTTTTAAAAAGTTACATTGCCAAGTGAACTTTAACAATTGGTGTCAGCCCAGGCAATGTATTGGGTATCAACAATACACAGCAGCCTTATTTTACATTAGGACATGGGTACTATTTCTCCCCACCCCCACCCTCCTCTAGCTTATTTCTCTACCCTTCAGGCTCTCTGCCTTTATTCCTGATGAAGGGCATTTGCCCGAAACGTTGATTTTACTGCTCCTCGGATGCTGCCTGAACTGCTGTGCTCTTCCAGCACCACTAACCCAGAATATGGGTACTACATCACTCTGTCCCTTCACATGTTCTGTCAATAAAGCATCTGCTATAACATGTTCTGTACCAAGCACATGAATTATTTTCAAATGTCATGGTTGCAGAACAGTGCTGACATTTAGCAGAAACTTGCAATAAAATCCATTCATGTTAACCTATTTCTCTCAGCATTATTTGACACTGTCTCATAGTGTGGCCCAAATAAGTTACCTTTGCTTTGGCAGATTCACTCTTAGCCAGATTTGTAATCAAATTGTATAGTTGTAGCCAATCTAAAGTTTTGTTAAATTATCTAAATGTTCCTTCCAGATTTGGCTAAAACCAGCCAAATTGCTAATGTAAACAACATGGTTATATATTCCTTCACTGACTTTATTGGTTAATTGCTAAAATATTGTTAATTTGATTTAATTCCAAATAACATAACTTTGCATTGATAATATCTATCTGGTCTAAAAAGTTAATATTTCGCTTGCTCTATTAGATTTGATTAGATTAGATTTTCTACAATATGGAAACAGGCCCTTTGGTCCAACAAGTCCACATCACCCCACCGAACAGTAACCCACCCAGACCCATTCCCCAACATTTACCTCTGACTAATGCATCTAACACTATGGCAATTTAGCATGGCCAATTCACTTGACCTGCACATCTTTGTGATTGTGGGAGGAAACTGGAGCACCTGGAGGAAAACCACGCAGACACGGGGAGAACGTGCAAGTTCCACACAGACAGTTGTCCGAGGTTGGAATCGAACCCAGGTCCCTGGTGCTGTGAGGCAGCAGTGCTAACCACTGATTAGTCAACAGAGCTTGCCAATATTCTTCTTGCAAGTCAATTTTTGTGACACATCACACATGTCTAATTCATTCAGCGTAATAATCTAACCTCAGAAAAGTTTACCTTAATTACCGTGTTAATCTTGCAACAATCTTTGTGATCCAACCAGTAATGGTGCCATTACTATTGGTGACCTTCAGCGACTATAACTCAGTTTAATAAGATTATCATTTTTCATACACTGAATCTCTTTCCTTACTCTGGACTGAATATATGTGCATTTTATGTCAAATAAAACAAAGTGCTGCAGATACTACTGAATATCTAAAATAAAAACAGAAAGTGAGGAAGAAATTCAACAGATCTGGTAGCATCTGTAGAGAGATTAGCAGAGTTAATGAAACAGACTCAAAATGTTAATTCTGTTTCTCTCTCCACAAGTGCCAACAGATCTGTTTCTCCAACACTTGCTGTTTTTGTTTTATAGGTAATATATCTCCCACATTAACATCAGGAACAGCTAAAATCATTTTTCTTGACCTATTCCCATACATTAATTTATAATTCTGTATTCGCCTTCATAAATCGCTTTAATTGTTTTCTGAAAGATAAAACATATAACACTTTAAGCACCTCAGAATTTTCTAATCTAATTGTTGGAGGGCCAACATTCAAATGTTCAACTTTTATTCATTCTCTAATTGTGCTGCATTTCCATGTCACTCCCTACTTGTTTCACTCCTATAAGCACATATATGCCTGATCCTCTTTCCTATCATAAAAATGATAACATTACATACTTGTCAAGGGACTCACTGCTCAATCCACACCATAATGTTTTGTTTTTATTTGTTAAAGGCCAGTGTGCCTTGCTTTAAAAGGTGTCCCAGACATAAGTAACCACAGCAACACCTTGTCTTCCTCAACGAAATGTTGACTTTGGCCTTTTTATTCACTGACTTCTCAATTTTGTTGAACAACCTTTAAATATTTTTATCCAGTTCACATGTTTTGGTCCGTTTTTTGTTTGCAATTCAAAATATAGAATGAAAGTGAAATTGAATTGAATTGAATTGAATTTATTGTCACGTGTACCGAGGCACAGTGAAATACAGCGAGCAATACAGACAGATCACAGAGTTAAATAGCATAGATAAGTAATTAATAGGTAAACAGTAGCAAAACAAAAAACAAGGGTACACGTTTTTGACTCTCTAAGAGTTTGTGAGTCCATTCAGTATTCTAACAACAGTAGGGTAGAAACTGTTTTGAAACCAGCCAGTGCATGTGTTCAGGCTTCTGTACCAACTACCTGATGGTAGAGGTTGGAGAAAAACATTGTCAGGGTGGGATGGATCTTTGAGAATGCTGGCAGCCTTTCCTTGATAGTGGGCCTGGTAGATGGATTCTACAGATGTGAGGTTGGCCTTTGTGATTGTCCGGGACAAGTTCACCACTCTCTCTAACTGTCACCGATCTTGAATGGTACAGTTGCCACACCAGGTAGTGATACATCCAGACAGAATGCTCTCGAAGGTGCATCTATAAAAGTTGGCAAGGGTATTCACCATCATGCCAAATTTTCTCAGCTGCCTGAGGAAGAAGAGATGTTTTTGGGCTTTTGTAACCACTGCATCCACATGAAGAGTCCAAGAAAGCTTGTTGTTAATGACCACTCCCAGGAACTTGACACTGTCCACTCGTTCCACCTCTGTGCTGTTAATGTGTACGGGGGGCATGAGTAACATCCCGTCGAAAGTGCATAATAGGTTCCTTGGTTTTCGTGGCATTGAGAGCTAGGTTGTCCTCAGTGCACCATTTTTCTAGATCTTCTACCTCCCGTCTGTGGTCTGTTTCATTGCCATCTGAGATTTGATCGACTAATATGGCGTCGTCAGCGAACTTGTAAACGGCATTAGTCTGGTATTTGGTGACGCAGTCATGGGTATACATTGAGTCTAGCAGGGGGCTGAGTACACATCCCTAGGGGGCTCCAGTGTTGAGTCTTAGTGAGGATGAAATATTGTCCCCAATCTTCACTGATTGTGGCCTGTAGGTCAGGAAACTGAGGATTCAGTTGCAGAGAGTGGGGCTTAGTTGGAGATCACTACGTTTTGTAATCGGTCTCGAAGGGATAATAGTGTTAAAGGCTGAACTGTAGTCAATGAGTAGCATTCTTATGTAGCTGTATTTGGTGTCAAGATGTTCTAGGGAAGAGTGAAGGGCAAGTGATATGGCATCTAACATGGATCTGTTGGTCTGATAGGCAAATTGGAGTGGGTCAAGAGTAGTGGGGAGGCTGGAGTTGATTAATGCCATGACCAGCCTTTCAAAACAGGGACAGTGGCCTGCTGCAGGGAGAGGTCGAAGATGTCTGAGAAGACCTTTGCCAGTTGATCTGCGCATGCTCTAAGTGCACGGCCTGGTACTTCGTCTGATCCCATCATTTTCCTTGGATTCGCACAAAGGAAAACTGATCTGACCTCTGATGCAGTGACTTTTGGGATAGGTTCATCAGGACATGTCGGAATAGGTGTTACCACTCTGCTGAAATCTCGATTTAATAATGACAGCATTGATTTGTTAAGGGAAGATCTTGTTTGGAAAATTTGATCAAATCTTTTGAGGAGGTACTAACAGTATTGATGAAGGAGATGCATTTGATGTGGTCTACACTGAGTTTAGCAAGGCTTTTGATAAGATACTGGATTAGTGGTGCTGGAAAAGCACAGCAGTTCAGGCAGCATCCGAGGAGCAGTAAAATCGACGTTTCGGGCAAAAGCCCTTCATCAGGAAGACAGGCAGAGAGCCTGAAGGTTGGAGAGATAAATGAGAGGAGGGTGGGGGTGGGGAGAAAGTAGCATAGAGGTACTTCATGGCAGAATGGCCAAGAAAGTAAGAGCCCATGGGATCCAAGACAAGGTTGTTCATTAGTTAAAATTGTTTATAGGACTTTAAATCTATTTCTGGAGGGCTTCCACAGGGCTCAATTGTGGTGCACAGAGGAACCTCGGGATTTGGTTGTCCAAATTTTGAATTATTTAGACAAGATCGCAACATTCCGATGCTTGGCTAAAATGTGTTATCCGGCATTCGATTATCTGAACAAAATACTCCTTGCTCAGGAGGATAGGTATAAATTCCAGAAGAGATCTATGGTACAGGCATAGCAGTGGCAGATGCAATTCAATCCAGAAAAGTGTGAGGTAATGCACTTGGAAAAGTCTAATAAAGCAAGGGATTACACTAAGAATGGTATTGCGATGACGCTGCTCCTTTAATAAGGTTATGTTGTCCTTCGTTTTTTTTTTCAGGGAGGTCATAAAAGCAGTGAATCTGAAATGTCTGGCTTGAGTGGGTTTTAGGGCCAATTTGGTGATAACTAACAGGTACTGCCTCAGGAAAAGGCTTTCAAGTTTAAAAAAAACACATATACAATGAAAGGGGAGTGGCGAGTTCTCCCAGCTCAGCTCCCAGTTCGGTTTGATTTGGTTTTGGCAGGCTGGCTGTTCACTGAAAGCAGGCAGGCAGACAGCTGTGAAGCTGCTGGACCCAAAGAAGCATGCCCATGCTAACCCTCCCTCTTTCTCTGACATCTCTCCCAAAAGACCTTGGGTTTGATTTTACCTTTTGTGCCAAGGGGTGTTTATGAGGATTGCTGCAAGGGTTTAGAGCAGCATCATTACGTTGGGTTAATTTGTTGGATTTTCAGATAGGTTAATTTGGTATTCTGTTCTATTTTGTTTGTGTTTCATTTGGTAATCTTGTAACTAAATTCTGTTTTGTTTAAAACTAAATGGTTTGACCAGCTGCATCACTCCTGGAATATCCACTCTACAGCTGCTTAAAACAACTAGCAAAGTTAGGTTTGGGCTACTTTCTCGAAATGTTTTGAGGTGGTCTGGCCTGGTCCATAACAATATGAGCCTAGACTGCATTGAAGATCAGAGGGACCTTGGTGTGCATTCCGACAGATGCTTGCAGATGGATAGGGTGGTCAAAAAGACATATTGGATGCCTTCCCTGATTAGGCAAGTGTTAGAATACAAGAGCAAGGAGGTAATGCTGGAACTGTACTGGTTAGGCCACAATTGGATTACTGCATGTGGTTCAGATCACCGTGTGTTACAGGAAGAGAGGGTGCAAAGGAGATTTACGAAGATACTGCCTGGGCTGGGGGCAGTTGCAATATGAAGAAAGATTGAATATGTTTGGCTTATTTTCCTTGGTGGAGCACAGGTTGGGAAGGAACCTGATAATATGGTAGGGTAGAAAGAAAACCAATTTTTCCATTAATAATGAGAATTAATAATTTAGTTAATAATCAGGGGCATAAAATTGAGGTAAGATGTAGAAAGTGAAGACAAGAGTTCAGGATAGAATTTTTGCACAGTGGCCAAATATTTCAATAGTTTCAGTGGAATATCCAAGTCTTGTATGAAATGTGGCTTACCTCAGCCAAAGAGATCATTTTCAGCTTTTGTTACACATACAAACTGGGTTCGACAAGAGGATATTGGGCTAAAATGTGGAGAAAGTCCAATCGCTCAGAGAAATTTAAAGTTCATTATAGTGTTCAGCAGCACTGAAAGAAAGACCCAACCAAGGAACAATTACAAAGAAGTTTCCAAATTTTGGAATGCAAGCATGTCAACAAAGTCTAAGAAGTGACTGCAATGTTCACAGCAGACCCCTGTCAGACAATGCATGAGTTAAACCTGACAGACTATACAGGTGACATCAGAAAAGCTCAAACCTTTATCTTCCTACAAGTGATTTATCCCCAGAAGTAATAACTAACAGGCACTATATGCTAAGACTGATCCCAGTACCATTGCAATTGCTCCTTGGTTAGGTCTTTCTTTCAGCGCTGTCGAACATTATAATTTACTTTGGCTTTATCTGAGTAACTGGACTTCCTCCACATTTTAGCCCAATATCCTCTTGTGGAACCCAGTTTGTATGTGTAACAATAGCTTAACAATATCTCTTTGGTTGAGACAAGCCACAACTCATACAAGACTTGGATATTCCACTGAATCTGTTGAAACATCTGGCCACTGTATTCACACCAAGCAACAAAGGTCTGTCTACACTAATCCTATTTCCAGCTCTTGACCCATGTTCTAGAGACTATGGCAAAACAAGTGAACTTCTAAACACTGCTTAAATGTTATGAGAATTTTTGACACAACCACAAATTCATGCAGTAAGCTTCAGACTTGCACCGACCTCAGAGTGAAAACATGTTTTCCTGAACTCTTCTTTTGACCTTCCACATCTTACCTTAATTTAATCCCCCAGATACAAATATCATCCTTTTATACATCTTCTGTCAGATGTACTCAAGGAACTGGTACAGCATGGTGCAGTCCACACATAATAAGCTAACTGTTTACCACAGGTCCAACATTCCATTAATCATCTCAAATGCCAGCAAGGATGTTTCAGATGGATCCCTGAAACCTTTTGAAATATTGTTGAAACAAATGGGCCACCTATCATTGGTTAACTAACATGCATGGATATATAATTTTCAAGGTAACAAATCACAAAACCACAAATTCCAGATCACAATATTGCGTCTATCCATGATGTGATTCACCTTTATCCAGGACAGTTTAATACTATTAGTAACAGTAAACGGAGTTCAGAGGTACACCTGAAAGGTGATGTCTGAACTAACATCTATCCTCCCCATAAGTGAAGCATTTATATTCAAGAACTGCTCAAACTGGACTTGGATTCCATGGAACAAGGCAACATAATCTGGAAAGACAAACATAACATGGACTATTGCCATTCCATTAGTTGAAGAAAGGTGAAATGATGTGTCTATGTTTAGATCCAAACAACTAAATAATGCATTAAAATGATCTCCATACAGAATTCCTACCATGGAAGTGATTAATCTCAAATTCACAGACTTCAAACATTTTTCCAAGCTCAATGCCAAGAATGGACATTGGTTAATCTGTCCCGGGAGTCAGAGGAACTGATGACCTTTAGAATATCTTCGTGTTGCAGATGACATCATAGTTGTTGGAAGAAGTTAATGTCAGCATGCCACAAAATTCCATCAGCTCACAGCATGGAAGGAACTAAGGAAACATGCCTTAGTTACAACAATTATAATCAACAGGAGAAAACTTACGCTTATTTAATTTAATCTACTCATCAAATAATGTTAGACCTAATCTAACAAAATAGAAGGTGTACACAATATATCTACACAAATTGTCTCAGTTTCTTTAACTTTATATTTGTTCATAACTTTGTGTGTTCTGAATGTTGTGATCTCTTTATTCCTTTTTAAGCTCTACTCTGCAAAAACACACATGGCATTTAAAATATGGCAGGAAGATCACCAATTGCATTTTTCAATTTCTGAAAATTCTAGAAAGTATATACTTTAATGGTATTAACCCCTTAAGATTACCACATTGAGAGTAAAACTCTCCCAGAAAGGCCCCAGAGTGTCTCTATTACAGGAAGACAAACATACTGTTTTTTGCTTTCAAGTTCTTTACTAGAGTTCAAGCTAACTACTCAAACATCATAGAGGCCCTTGCTCTATTTTGCAGGATATGATGGTTTCACACATTGTTATCTAGCAATGATTTCATTGCTCATATTGACTACAAACTATCAGTAATTTTCAGTCAAAAATCTCTGAATAGTATAACATAACTACAATGATTACCTATGACAATCCAAGGATACAATTTAGAAGTACAATACAAACCAGGTTCTTAACTGATTATCTCCATTCATCTTATCCAACTTCCAATTCCAGTTAAGAATTGAAGAAATTCCTTTTGACCTGCAAGCGGTTATTGTTGAATTTGAACTGGAAGATAGTCTTAATATTAATGTCAGATATTTTGATCACAACCAACTGGATTCAGCAAGCTACATGAGATGGTGACCAGCTATAACAGCTCAAAAATCTCATCATCAGTTGGTGGTCTGAATGCATCAAACAGGTCTTTGAGCTAATATATTCATTCTAGACTTTCAGAAACATACTAGGATTCTTCCAAAGTGTAATCTTTAGGGCTAAACAAATTGTAATTCCATGAGCTGTACATTGAGACATGCCACACCATTTTTATAGATTGGACAGACACAGAAAAGAACAAGAGCTCAAATCCATACTTTGTTCATCTAAGTAAGCCATGTGAAACATACCAATCCTCATCAACCTTAACAATCACAAGAACATTTCCTTCCACACAAGCCATGGCAGAAGATTTCAATGGATATTTTGTCCATAGACATGATTACGTTCCAGTGATTGAATATTTTCCTAAATTTTCTTCTGTGCAATGAATCAAAGACAGTTTGATTATGATGGTTGAGGACACACTGACATCCATATTCAACATGGCTGGTATGCTTTAATAAATTGTGTCTGATGATTGTCCCCAACACACTAGAGCACCCTTTTAAGACATGCACAAGAAATGTGGTTGTTCAACACATTTCCCATTCTCCTCACTACCCTCAGTTGACTGAAGTCCATGATTGTTAAAGGTAAAGTGATTTGCCAACATTTTTGGAAACATACTGTTCCTCAAGACAAATGCTTACTTTCACAGGGTAGTCTCGTGTTTGGGTTCAGATCCACATAGTTCTTTCCTTCCATATTCTCACCAGTGTACCACAGATATATGACGAATTTCTATTAAAAAAGGGAAGAAATGTTACAAGAGCTTAATCAATGAGCATGGAAGAAGTTATCTTAACTTGAATCAGAACAATGCATATGATTTTGAGACTTTCATATGAACAGGTGATTCATGCAAAGATATTATGCCATTGTGTCCAGCCCAGGTCATATGATAGGTAATGATAAATTCTCAAATTCGACAAATAGGTAACATATCAAATGCATATCATCAACCATCCATCGTGTAAGAGGATGGTTCAACTTCTGCAGCTATCATAACAGACACAAACCATGCACCTGCAATGAATGATATGCATCTATCTACAGCAAAATATAACACATTACATATTGAAGCTACACCACTGAACCATACTAATTATATAAGGACTAAATCCAGTAATGCAATATCCATCAAGACATTATCTTATGAATAAGGGTTACTGAACCCAAAGCATAAACTCTGCTTTCTCTCTATCAATGCTGCCAAACCTGCTGAGTTTCTTCAGCATTTTCTGGTTTTGTTTCAGATTTCCAGCATCTGCAGTTCCTTATTTGTTTGTTTAGCATTATTGAACTGTATGAACACAATAAATCGGTATACATTGTCACTACTCACTGGAGTAGTGTACTCGAAATCAAGCCCACTGTTTGCAAACATGTGACAAATGTGAAAACATTTACTCTAACTATCCAAAGTCTAAGGCTTACTTAATTGACAAATCCAAGTAAAAATGAAACACTCTTCTGTACTTAACAAGAACACAGTTATGTTTTCCATCAGTTCCCTTCTGGTTCATTTTGATTAATTGATGAGCACAGGAGGTTGTGAACACACCAATTCTCAATTTTGCATTCCCATGTTAAGAATTCACTCTTTCAGTGTCTCTGAAGATGGTTTATCCCTTTTCCTTTCAAGAAGAGAGTTTGCAGAGTGATGGTTTAGTGAGCTGCTTGGGAGTTTATTTTCCTTCTACTATCACAGAAGGGAGCGAAAGAGAGAGGAGAGAAAGAGACAGATGCCATCTCCTTCACAGGTTCAATGTTTCTTAGGTATTGTCCAAACACAAACTGTAGCCAATCACCTAGTAACCAACCATATTGTTACATTGCTGAGCACATACAACTGACCCTGGTTTTAAAATCCAATCAGAAGTCAGTTACTTAGCAAAACTGTCACTGGACAAAACTGTCACTGAGCAAAATTGTCACAGTCAATCTGCCTCTGTGCCCATGGAGCTGTGGTGTCTTACATTTCCCCCCAGTGTTTGAATGAAACAACACTGTAATTGCAATACACAATGAGGTCTAACATCTTTTTTAAAACTGAAAATATTTACTTCCATGGTTTCTTCAATTCAAAGCAGTAACTTTTTCGTCCACACTCCAGAAAAAAAAAGTTGTTACATGTCTCCACCTTTAATAGAGGTGGAATGCTATTTATACAACATATTTCATCACATGTAATATGACCCATAGCCAATAAAACTTGAGACTTAATCTATTCACCCTCATTAATTTTTGTACAAATCGTATACAATTTTTATCATCTTTCTCTTAAATTCTTAACTTTTTCTGTCACTTTTACACTCTAGACAATATATCTGCAATCACATTATCATCACCAACAATGGGAAAAATCTTTGCATTGAAACACCATCTGAACAATTTATTGTGATGCACATTTCAATGCATGTGAGTGGACTTTGGACAGTATAAAATAAATGTTATTGTAATCTGTCAGTCACAGACTTTAAAGTATTGAAATGCCAATATCTCCTTTTCTATAGAGTACTTTCCCTGATATTTGTTTAATTTCTTACAAAAGTACCCCACTAGGTTCTCTATTCCCAATTCATCATCATGTATTGACAGTGCACCTATCCCAAGTCACCAACATCAATTGACATTTCAAAGGACTTGAAAGTCAAGTGGGGTAACATTGATTCATTTATTATTATTGTCTTCAGCTTCCCAAAAGCTGTTTGGCATTTTACTGTTCATGCCACTTTTGCACATTTCGGCAACAAATTTGTCAAAAGTACAACTACTGCTGAAGTTAGGCACACATTTCTGATAAAACCCAAAATTTCCTAAAACTTCATGATTTCCCTTTTAGTTTTAGGAACAGGGAATTCAATCAGAGCCTTCACTTTGACCACACTTGGCAATAATAGTCTTGCTACATGATATATCCCAGAAAAGTAAATCCTGGCTTTTGCAAATTCACCTTTAGCTAGATTGATTAAGATTAGAGTGCTGCTGGAAAAACACAGCAGGTCAGGCATCACCTGAGGAGCAGGAAAATCGTCATTTCGGGCAGGAGTCCTTCATCAGGATCCTGCTCAGAACATCCATTTTCCTGCTCCTCGGATGTTGCCTGACCTGCTGCGCTTTTCCTGCACCACTCTAATCTTGACACTAATCTCCAGCATCTGCAGTCCTCACTTTCGCCTAGGTTGATTATTAAGCCTATTAACCTCAATTGTTGAAGCAGGTACTGTAATTTTCACACATGCTTTTCCCATGTCTTAATATATGTTACCACATCATTTAAATAAACTGTAAGCTTAGATGCTTCGGCTACAATTTGATTCATAAGTCTTTGGAATGTAACTGAGTTTGCCTTTAAACTCAAATGGCATCGCCCAACATCACTACAACCAATTTAATGCAACAAAGACAGAATTTTTTTTTAATGTTACCAATACTTCTCAGTTCCTCAACAGCAGATTAATTGTTGAAAGATGTGACACACTGCCAACTCTGTGATACAAGCCACTAAGTCAGAAATTTGAGAGGAACTATGGTCATGAGAGCATTTACTTTTCTGGAGTCAATGTTGAATCTAGTTTATCCATCCATCTTCGGGACTAACACCACCAGTAAATTCTCATTGTTTTGTCTAGGTTCAATCAAATGATTTTCAAGCATGTATTCCACCCAAACTAATCTCTCTGAACTTAACCTAAGTCTTATATGTTTCCATCATTTCTAGCTAATATCATATAACCATGACTACTGGTTTCCTTATACTCCTTAAACATTGCCCATCCTCTAAGCAGCATCTAACTGCCTCTGGATCTCCACGTTAGACTAGAATTATAGGGCATTCACTTTGTAAACTTCTACTTTGTAAATGGGTGACATGGTGGTTTAGTGTTTAGCACTGCTCTCTCAGGGCATCAGGGAATTGGGTTCAATTCTAGCCTCTGGTGACTGTGTGGAGTTTGCACATTCTCCCCGTGTCTGTGTGGGTTTCCTCCAGGTGCTCCAGCTTGCTCCTACAATCCAAAGATGTGCACGTTAGGTGACTTGGCCATACTAAATTGCCTATAGTGTTCAGGGATGTGTAGGTTAGGCGTATTAGTCAGGGGTAAATGTAGGATATTAAGGTAGGGGAACGGGTTGTGGTGGGTTACTCTTCAGAAATTCAGTATGGACTTGTTGGGCTGAAGGCCCTGTTTCCACACTGTAGGGATTCTATGAATTCTAATTTTCCTACTATCTCACAATGACTGTTTCTGGCATCCTCCACTATTCTTACCATCTGACACACTTGCTCCTTCTTATTTTCTTTCACTATGTTTATGTGGCATAATTGATTTTTCTTCTTGCGATCAGGAGTATTTATCATTCTTTCAAGAGTCTGATGGTAGATCTCTCAAGCTCCCTGTGTTTGTAGATGATAGGCAGTAGATTTTAACTGCTGATGATAAACTGCAAAATTTTAGACATAAAGTTAGAACCTTGGTCAGGTTGCACTTCAATTGGTAGTCCATAACAAGTCAAAAAATTGAATCAACTTTTCCACTCCAACAATAGTTGCAATTATGCTTAAAGAATAACTTATATAAATGGAGTCATTGTATTCATATCTATAAGGAAATATTGGTGTCCTGATTTCATTTTAGCTGATGGTTCTACATAATACAATCACTCAACTGAATGTTTCTTCACAAACTTGCATGGATATTAAAGGTGTCAGATTGATTACATTTTGATATATTTACCGTCCAGCTGATAAGTATATAGTCATAGAGTCATAGTGATGTACAGCACGGAAACAGACTCTTCGGTCCAACCCGTCCATGCCGACAAGATATCCTAAACCAATCTAGTCCCACCAGCCAGCACTTGGCCCATATCCTTCTAAATCCTTCCTATTCATATACCCATCCAAATGCCTTTTAAAAGTTGAAATTGTACAAGCCTCCAGCACTTCCTCTGGCAGCTCATTCCATACACTGCATGAAAAAGTTGCACATTAGGTTTCTTTTATATTTTTCCCCTCTCACCCTAAACCTATGTCCTCTAGTTCTGGAGTCCCCCACCCCAGGGAAGAGACTTTGTCTATTTATCCTATCCATGCCCCTCATAATTTTGTAAACCTCTCTAAGGTCACCTCTCAGCCTCCGACGCTCCAGGGAAAACTGCCCCAGCCTGTTCAGCCTCTCCCTATAGATCAAGTCCTCCAACCCTGGCAACATTCTTGTAAATCTTTTCTGAACCCTTTCAAGTTTCACAACATCCTTCCGGTAGGAAGGAGACCAGAATTGCACACAATATTCCAACAGTGGTCTAACCAATGTCCTGTACAGCCGCAACATGACCTCCCAACTCCTGTACTCAATACTCTGACCAGTAAAGGAAAGCATACTAAATGCCTTCTTCACTATCTTATCTACCTGTGACTCCACTTTCAAGGAGCTATGAACCTGCTCTCCAAGGTCTCTTTGTTCAGCAACACTCCCGAGGACCTTACCATTAAGTGTATAAGTTCTGCTAAGATTTGCTTTCCCGAAATGCAACACCTCCCATTTATCTGAATTAAACTCCATCTGCCACTTCTCAGCCCATTGGCCCATCTGATCAAGATCCTGTTGTAATCTGAGGTAACCTTCTTTGCTGTCCACTACACCTCCAATTTTGGTGTCATCTGCAAACTTACTAACTATACTGCTTATGCTCACATCCAAATCATTTATATAAGTGACGAAAGGTAGTGGACCCAGTACCAATCCTTATGGCACTCCACTGGTCAAAGGCCTCCAGTCTGAAGAACAACCATCCACCACCACCCTCTGTCTTCTACCTTTGAGCCAGTACTGTATCCAAATGGCTAGCTCTCCCTGTATTCTGTGAGATCTAACCTTGCTAATCAGTCTCCCATGGGGAACCTTGTTGAACACCTTACTGAAGTCTATATAAATCACATCTACCACTCTGCCCTCATCAATCCTCTTTGTTACTTCTTATGAAGTCTGGGCCAGGCAAAATACCAGTTTATTTGCATTTGGATCTTTTGTATTTCTACACATCTTGTCATAGGGATTTTATTTACTAGATGCAGGACTTCCTTACAATTATTGGGTGGTATCACCAGCTCATGAATAATTATTCTTTCCTCATCTACAAGTGTGTGAGGATGTCTGCAGTTCATCATCAGGACTCTGTTCCCAATATTATAGCACTCTTGAACTTCTTTAGCATCAGCCTCAGTACAAACTGCCTACACTAACTTATTTAACTTTGATTTGGAGATGCCAGTGTTGGACTGGGGTGTACAATGTTAAAAATCACACAACACCAGGTTATAGTCCAACAGGTTTAATTGGAAGGACACTAGCTTTCAGAGCGACACTCCTTCATCAGGTGGTAGTTGAGGGCTCGATCGTAACACAGAATTTATAGCAAAAATTTACAGTGAGATGTAACTGAAATTGTACATTGAAAAATTTATTGTCTGTTAAGCCTTTCATCTGTTAGAATACAGTGATAGTTTCACTTCTTTCATGTGTAAATCACAAAACCTTTTTTTTTAAAGTTGCACTCTCAGGAGGGTTCCCTTCCAGCTGGGGAACACTTCAGTGGTCCAGGACATTCAGCCTCGGTCCTTCGGGTCACCATCCTCCAAGGTGGACTTCGGGACAGACAGCAGAGAAAAGTGGGCAAGCAGAGGCTGATAGCTAAGCTCAGTACCCATAGGGAGGGCCTCAACTGGGACCTTGGGTTCATGTCACATTACAGGTGATCACCATTGCACTACACACACACACACAGATATTTCTACACACACACACTCTCACATACACACGGACACAGGTACACACATACGCACACGCAGACACCCACACACACCCTTATAGACACACACACTCCCACACTCACACATGCACCCCCTCACAGCTAACCCAAGAATGCAACTTAAAAAAAAAGGATTTGAAGATGCCGGTGTTGGACTGGGGTGTACAAAGTTAAAAATCACACAACCCCAGGTTATAGTCCAACAGGTTTAATTGGAAGCACACTAGCGTTCGGAGCGACGCTCCTTCAAGGTTTTGTGATTTATACATGAAAGAAGTGAAACTATCTCTGTATTCTAACAGATGAAAGGCTTAACAGACAATCAATTTTTCAATGTATAATTTCAATTACATCACACTGTAAATTTTTGCTATAAATTCTGTGTTACGATTGAGCCCTCCACTATCACCTGATGAAGGAGCGGCGCTCCGAAAGCTAGTGTGCTTCCAATTAAACCTGTTGGACTATAACCTGGTGTTGTGTGATTTTTAACTTTATTTAACTTTGGTCTGCTTTCTGAGCTTCAATTAATGGAGACATGCCAAATACTTGCTTTGTTTAAATAAAATTGTGATATTAATTTTGAGATCTGGTGATGGACTTTCTTAAGCCATTGCTCTGGTTACTACAGACAATGGAACAATACAGGGAAGCTGTTCCTGTGAACTTTCCATCTGGTTTACCTTATTTGCACTTTTTGAAATGATGACTTTTACTCCAGCCAATCAATACATGGAAGTAAGTCACTTCTGTCCAAAGGCCTTCCATTGCACTCTCTGGAGGGAAAACTTGATCTTTCTCCCGCAAAAGAGGCAGAGTATCACCTGTCTCATAATACAGTTTGAGTGCACCAACATGGTTGGAAGAAAAAGGAATCATTGTTGCTTTTGAAAAAAAATCTTTTTAATATATTTTATCTACTGTATTCACCCCATTTGCCATCATATCTCTGCTTTCCTGGTTGTAGTTAAAGTTACAGTTAGATTTATGGCATTTTCTTTTTGAAAACCAATTTAAACAAGTCATTATGAACCTAACAAGGCCCATAGGCCTCCATTACAACTTCCAGCATTCTCAATGGAGGTGTCCAACTTTATTACAAAGGAGACACATAAGCCTTCAATTTTCACCTTCAACCTCAGCAACTTCCTTTCTAATCTGACCACGGGCTCTTAGGACATTGCCAGCTGTTTATAAACAGCTGCCTATTGCAAACAGATTGTCTTTAATCAGTGACAAAAAAACCCACAAATTCCTAACTTATAAAACTCTATAACTTAAACTCTACCACTTTTTTTCAAAAATATTCCCACAAACAAACAGATACATAAAGAGGTGAAACAAGACTGTTGTTATGGATGGCAAAGGAATTTTTTAAAATGTCAGTGAATTATAGTGTGGCACCAGTCCAGAACACAGGCATCGATGAGATGTTTCCCATTTGACTCTTTGATAAAAACATAAGTTTGTGGACACACTTATTCTCAATTTTACTTTCACAGGATGATGATTCACAATTTTATAGTCTCTGAAAGTGGTTTTCCCCTTTTTCTCTTTCTTTGAAAAAGGGATTTGCGTAGCCAACTGCTTGGATTGTATTTTACTGCTCCCCTCCCAAAAGAGAGAGAGAGAGATTCCTCCTTAACAGACTGGATATTTCTGACGTCCAAACACAAAGACATAGCTATTCACCCAGTCACTAATCAAGAGGTTCACACACACACACGAACACACACACACACCCGTCTATCACAGGGAAAAACTCTCCCTTGACATACACCCTTCATTAACCTCATAAACTGAACTGTCTAACATCCTCCCCCACTGCTTGAAATAGGCCAAATTGTAGATACTATGAGTTCCAATGTGTTGGTTCTGGAAACGCAAACATGTTCTTCCACACTTGGTTCAAAGCAGTAATTCTTCCACAGACCAGAAAAATGGAATTGGCTTTATTTTATTGTCACATTTTATTGGAAAAGGTTTCACATTTTTTAAAGGTAACAGAGAGAAATTTACATCTTATGACATAGATTCCAGACAGACAAGTACTGTAAATAAGATAGTTATATGACATCACAAAATGTGCCTCATTATCAGTCACCTAGAGTAATGAAGTCAGTGTACTCATTTGGTCATGTGTTTGTATTGCATGTTAAGAACCCAGACTGAGTGAAAGACTGTGATATTGTTATCTTGTAAATAGTTAGTGTTATAAATGAATATCAGAATGTCTGACTCATCAGAACACAACTATATGTTCCACATGATAACATGCAGTAAATTACAAATGACACAAGGAGCTACAGGAATGGAAAGGCTTTAGTATTTGCAGAAAATGAGCAAGTTAAAGAAATCTGATAATAGAATCTTGCAGAAGAAAAGTCAGATGAAAGTAATGATTTCAATGGATTAGAACCAGTAATTAAGCTACAATTCCAGTGGGAAGATTTATAATGGCAGCAGCCAGAGAAGTTTAATTAAACTATGTCCAGAAGAAAATGCTTCATACATAAAATTGCAAAATAAAGACATTGATATGGGAAGAAATAGGAAAACTTTATTTTAGATCATAACGCCATAAGATGTCGGAGCAGGATTAGGCCCATTCAGTCAAGTCAGTCTGCTCCTCCTTTCGACCACAAGTGATATGTTTTTCAAACCCATTCTCCTGTCTACTCCCTGTAACCCTTGATCTTCTTACGAATCAAGAACCTATCCATCTCTGTTTTAAATACACTCCATGACATGGCCTCCACAGCCCTCCATGGCAATGAGTTCTACCATCTGTTGAACAGTTATGGTCCCAACACAGAGCCCTGTGGAACTCCACAAGTTACTGGCTATCATCATGAAAAGACCACATTATCCCTACTCTCTGCCTTCTGCTAGTCCACCAATTCTCTATCTATGCCAGTACCTTGTCCCTAACACCATGGGCTCTGATCTTATCCAGCAGCCTCCTGTGCAACCCTTGTCAAAGTCCTGCTGGAAATGAAAATAGATCACGTTCACTTGTTCTCCTTTCTCTAATGGAGTCCACGTGAGCAGGAAATGTAGAATGCAGGTTGACTTAATTAGGTGAGGTTTAAAACTTCCCAATTGTGACGAAGGTGCAGCAACGACATCAGATTGATGCTTGCAGTGTGTCAAAATTAGCCCTTAGATGCCAGACATGGCTGAGGATATCTCAAGGAATGATAACCAAGCCATGTTCATCAAAACATGCCCCCACATGGATTTGGCAGTTCCTAATTCAAGTGGAATTCAAAGTTATGGTAACCCTCAATTGCTTTGATAGTACTATATCTGTGACATTTTGCCAGCTTCCTTTCTGACATCTGGATGCAATTTGTCATTGTGTTCTGTTTAGGTAAAAACAATGACTGCAGATGCTGGAAACCAGATTCTGGATTAGTGGTGCTGGAAGAGCACAGCAGTTCAGGCAGCATCCGAGGAGCAGTAAAATCGACGTTTCGGGCAAAAGCCCTTCATCAGGAATAAAGGCAGAGAGCTTGAAGGGTGGAGAGATAAGCTAGAGGAGGGTGGAGGTGGGGAGAAAGTAGCATAGAGTACAATAGGTGAGTGGGGGAGGGGATGAAGGTGATAGGTCAGGGAGGAGGGTGGAGTGGATAGGTGGAAAAGAAGATAGGCAGGTAGGACAAGTCATGGGGACAGTGCTGAGCTGGAAGTTTGGAACTAGAGTGAGGTGGGGGAAGGGGAAATGAGGAAACTGTTGAAGTCCACATTGATGCTCTGGGGTTGAAGTGTTCCAAGGCGGAAGATGAGGCGTTCTTCCTCCAGGCTTCTGGTGGTGAGGGAGCGGCGGTGAAGGAGGCCCAGTACCTCCATGTCCTCAGCAGATTGGGAGGGGGAGTTGAAATGTTGGGCCACGGGGCGGTGTGGTTGATTGGTGCAGGTGTCCCGGAGATGTTCCCTAAAGCGCTCTGCTAGGAGGCGTCCAGTCTCCCCAATGTAGAGGAGACTGCATCGGGAGCAACGGATACAATACATGATATTGGTGGATGTGCAGGTGGATATGGAAGGCTCCTTTAGGGCCTTGGATGGAGGTGAGGGAGGAGGTGTGGGCGCAGGTTTTACAGTTCCTGCGGTGGCAGGGGAAGGTGCCAGGATGGGAGGGTGGGTTGTAGGGGGGCGTGGACCTGACCAGGTAGTCATGGAGGGAACAGTCTTTGCATAATGCGGAAAGGGGTGGGGAGGGAAATATATCCCTGGTGGTGAGGTCTTTTTGGAGGTGGCGGAAATGTCGGTGGATGATTTGGTTTATGCGAAGGTGGAAGGTGAGCACCAGGGACGTTCTGTTCTTGTTACGGTTGGAGGGGTGGGGTCTGAGGGCGGAGGTGCGGGATGTGGATGAGATGTATTGGAGGGCATCTTTAACCACGTAGGAAGGGAAACTGCGGTCTCTAAAGAAGGAGGCCATCTGGTGTGTTCTGTGGTGGAACTGGTCCTCCTGGGAGCAGATACGGTGGAGGCGGAGGAATTGGGAATACGCGATGGCATTTTTGCAAGAGGTAGGGTGGGAAGAGGTGTAATCCAGGTAGCTGTGGGAGTCGGTGGGTTTGTAAAAAATGTCAGTGTCAAATCGGTCATCATTAATGGAGATGGAGAGGTCAAGGAGGGGGAGGGAGGTGTCAAAGATGGTCCAGGTAAATTAAAGGTCAGGGTGGAATGTGTTGATGAAGTTGATGAATTGCTCAACCTCCTCGCGGGAGCATGAGGTGGCGCCAATGCAGTCATCAATGTAGCGGAGTAAGAGGTGGGGAGTGCTGCCGGTGTAATTATGGAAGATCGACTGTTCTACGCAGCCAACAAAGAGACAGGCATAGCTGGGGCCCATACGTGTGTCCATGGCTACCCCTTTGGTCTGGGGGAAGTGGGAGGATTTGAAGGAGAAATTGTTATGGGTGAGGACCAGTTCGGCCAAACGAATGAGAGTGTCGGTGGAAGGGTACTGTTGGGGATGCCGGGAGAGGAAAAAACGGAGGGCTTGGAGGCCCTGGTCATGGCGGATGGAGGTGTAGAGGGATTGGATATCCATGGTGAAGATGAGGCTTTGGGAGCCAGGGAAACGGAAGTCTTGAAGGAGGCGGAGGGCGTGGGTGGTGTCTCGAATGTATGTGGGGAGTTCCTGGACTAGGGGGATAGGACAGTGTTGAGGTAGGTAGAAATGAGTTCAGTGGGGCAGGAGCATTCTGAGACAATGGGTCGGCCAGGGTGGTCAGGTTTGTGGATCTTGGGAAGGAGGGAGAATCGGGCAGTGTGGGGTTCCCGGACTATGAGGTTGGAAGCTGTGGGAGGGAGATCCCCTGAGGTGATGAGGTTCTGTATGGTCTGGAAGAACATGGTTTGGTGATGGTGGGGTGGGGTAATGGTCGAGTTGGCGGTTGGCTTCAGCGGTGTAGAGGTCAGTGCGCCAGATTACCACTGCGCCCCCTTTATCTGCTGGCTTGATAGTGAGGTCGGGATTGGAGTAGAGGGATTGGAGGGCTGCACATTGTGAGGGTGAGAGGTTAGAGTGGGGGAGGGGGTAGACAGGTTGAGGCGGTTAATGTCCCAGCGGCAGTTGGAAATGAAGAGGTCAAGGGCAGGTGGTAGGCCAGCGCGGGGTGTCCAGGTGGATGCAGTGTGTTGGAGGTGGGCGAAGGGGTCCTCGGATTGTACTGTCATGCCAATGCCTGTCTTCACCAATGATTTTCCCTGGATATCTGCATCCGGACCAGCCCACCCCTCTGGTGCAGCCTGCTGTTTGACTATTGCCAGACCTTCTTCACTTTTCCTGGGATGTAGGCCTTACCCTTCCATCTTTCCTTGGAGCGTTAACTGTGAAACTGTTTCCATTACTGCTTAGAAAAGGGTGGGGAGTAGTTCCAGTCTCATTCACCCACAAGGGAGTCTGATAAACCATGGACATCTCCGAGGCATGCGGGCATTAACAGTCTGCCTTGCATAACCATACTGACCCAGAATACTCTATCAAAAGCTTTGAGTGCAATTTCTGCTATTGTACTACAATGAGAATGCGCATATAAATGGCAGGATGATATATAGAAACATAACATTGAAATGCACTCTTCCCAGTGTTTGACTATTTTCCATTGTTGTCAGTGACACTACAACTACACTAAATTGGTAGCTATTGGAACTGATCGAGGAATTCAACATTCTTCAACATCCATCAACATGTAAGAGAATTATATTCAGCACATAACCTCATGGCCTGACACATCTTCCACTCTGGCATTGCCATTAAGCCAGTGGGTTAAACCTAGTTCAAACAAGAGTAGAAGAGGACATGTCAAAATTAGCAACAGTCAGATCAAAAAAAAGTGTCAACCTGGTGAAACTACAAAACAGGATTATTTGCACATCAAACAGCTAAAGAAATTTGTGACAGACAGGACTAAGTGATTCTACAACTAATGAATCAGATCTAAGTACTGAATTATTGACGTCTTTGGTCATGAATGGGAGTAGACAGTTAAACTAATAACAGGAAGAGCCAGCTCCATGAATATCCTCATTCTCAGTAATGAGAGGAACCAAGTATATTAGTGCAAAGGGCAACGCTGAAGCATTGAATCCATGTTCAGCCAGAAGCGCTGAGTAGATGAAAAATCATAGATGCCAGTCTTCAGCTAATTCCATTCACTCCAGGTGATATCATGAAATGGCTGTCGATAGTGGATACTGCAAAGGCTCTGACAACATTTCGGCATTAGTGCTGAAGACTTGTACTCTATATTTGACTATGAGCCAAGTCAAGCTGTTTTGAAACTGCTAAAGCAACAGCATTTACCTGGAAAAATGTAACGTTGCCCAAGTGTATGCAGCCAACAAAAAGCTGAACAAATTAAATACTGCATACTAATTGCTCTATCATTCTACTCTTGACAAATAGCAAGACATGGAAATGCTTGTCAACAGTGTCATCATGGGGTACTTACTCAACAATAACACCCCAATCGACTTTCAGTTTGGGTTCTTCCAAGGACAGCTCAGCTCCTGACCCCCTTACAGCTTTGGTTTGAAGACATAGGGCTGTATCCTACATTTTCTGGCTGCATCGTGGACGGCACGGTGGCACAGTGGTTAGCACTGCTGCCTCACAGCGCCTGAGACCCAGGTTCAATTCCTGCCTCAGGCGACTGACTGTGTGGAGTTTGCACGTTCTCCCCGTGTCTGCGTGGGTTTCCTCCGGGTTATCCGGTTTCCTCCCACAGTCCAAAGATGTGCAGGCCAGGTGAATAGGCCATGCTAAATTGCCCATAGTGTTAGGTAAGGGGTAAATGTAGATGTAGGGGTATGGGTGGGTTATGCTTCGGCGGGGCGGTGTGGACTTGTTGGGCCGAAGGGCCTGTTTCCACACTGTAAGTAATCTAATCAAAGTTGCATCGATTTTGTTGGAGGGATTTCTGCCCATGAGGCCTAGTGAGTTTTCTTGCCATATTTCAGAATTCTTTTAGACTTTCTTAGGTTTTTCTACATTTTTCATGCTTAGAGAGAGAGAGAGAGACAGAGACATGTTTTTTGTCTACAGGGTCTGGATGTTTTCCTCTGCTCCCTGATATGTACTGTAGACAGGCAGGAGGCTGGAAGAAGACAGCAAGTCAGGCAACATCAGGAGGTGGAGAAGGGTTACACCTGAAAAGTCGACTTCTCCACCTCCTGAAGCTGCCTGGCTTGCTGTCTTCTTCCAGCCTCTTGCCTGTCTATTTTGGATTCTGACATCTGCAGTTTTTTTTTGTCTCTAACCCTGACATATACAGCTGTTTAATGCTCTGCAACTCAACCAATCAGAAGTTGTTGTCAGGCAGAATTTCCTAATTCAAAAGACTCTCTGCACCACTCAGTTTTAAACTTCCCCCTCACTGCTTGAAAAAGCAATACTGTATTACACAGCTCAAAGAAATGCTGCACTTGACTTTCAGTTTACAAAAATTTCCTGTTATTCCAATTACAGCATTTCAAGTTCCAATTCAGGTTATAATTCCAAATATAAAAAATATGTGGTTTCTTAAAATCTACAGTGGAAAATTCTGTTATTTGTGCCCAGGTGAGGAGCTTACCAAAATTAAATAACATGAGGTATGTGTAAGCAGTGGGTTCTGCAGATGAGTTGACTTAATTGAAATAAGAGAATATGTGCGAGAATATCTGAATGTTAAGCATGAGTCCTGAGTGTTAAGGAACTGCTGATTGAAAAGTGAGGGAGGTGCGATATTTTGAAGAAAAAGACAGAATGAAGATATAGTGGATATGAGGCCTTCGTCAGCTTCATCCTGTCCACCTCAATGGATAAGGATGCCAACGGTACACCCATGAATCAGGGAGTACTCTTATTTTTCTTATGCTTCATGCATGCTGTTGAGTAATGCATACAGCCCCAATGCAATCAGTCAACAGTAATATTCTTCATGAAAGCATTTCTCCTTTAAGGGAGCAGGGAAAGGAGTAGGTTGTTTGAAGAAGCTCAGGGGTGAAATAGTTCCAGGAACCAGCATGTTTTAATATAAAAGTTGGTGCCACAAGTGACCTAAACTACTGAGACTTTAGGTACAAGGACTCTGGTGTGAGTGTTGCATGAGTGGTGTTTTGGATACTATGCAAAAATTGTTGCTTTTCTTTTCAGTTTATAAAGGACTGTTTGTGAATTAATGGGATAATACTTTTACTGTGTAATTAAAAGTCTTTGCATTTGTGTTATGCGTAAATGATTTGGTTTATTCTATTTTATTTTCATTGTTTTGTAGGAACAAGAAGGAAGGATTTATTAACTGAATACATAGCTAGAGAACTGATGTGTGAGGGAGAGCATCAGATTTCTAGGAAACTGTGACCAGTTTAGGGGCAAGTCTGACCTGTAGTAACTGGATGGGTTACACGGAGCACTGTAATCCATTAGGCATAGGAGCAGAGGTAGACATTCAGCCCATCGAGTCTGCTTTGCTACTTAATAAGATCTTGGCTCATCTGATAATCCTCAAAACCATTTTCTTGGCTGTTTCCCATGACACTTGATTCCTTTACTGATTAAAAGTCTATTTCTCTCAACTTTGAATATACTTCACAATCCAGCCTCGACAGCCCTCTGTATTTCACGGATTCACTACCCTCTCATTTCATCTCTGTCCTAAACGGGTGACACCTTACTCTGACATTATGACCTCTGATCCTAGCTTCTCCCACAAGGGAAAATCCATCAAAAGACTTCTATTATATTAACCAGAAGCAATTATTAAACATCGCCTTTAAATTTGGCTGCATATAGGAAACAGACCCTTCAGTTCAACTCGTCCTCGCCAACCAGATATCTTAAATTAATCTAGTCCCATTTGCCAGCACTAGGCCCAGATCCTGCTACACCCTTCCTATTCATGTACCCATCCAGATGCCTTTTAAATGTTGTAATTGTACGACCTTCCACCACTTCCTCTGGCAGCTCATTCCACACGCACCACCCTTTGCATGAAAAAGTTGTTCCTTAGGTCCCTCTTATATCTTTCGCCTCTCACCCTAAACCTAGGGCCTCTAGTGTTGGATTCCCCCAACCCAGGGAAAGGACCTTGTCTATTCAGCCTATGCATACCCCTCATGATTTTATAAATCTCTATAAGGTGACCCCTCAGCCTCTGACGCTCTGGAGAAAACAGCCCCAGCCTATTCAGCCTCTCCCTATACAGGTATTCCCTGCCTTTCGAACACTAGCTTTACACCAATTTGCTTTTATGAAAGACTTACATTAATACCCGTTTTTGCTAACCGAAAGAGGATTTTCACTTCTACGAAAAAGGGCGTGCTGTGAGAGTGGCGCCTCCTAGTGCTTTCTCCAAAAGTGTTCATAGAAGACCCTCTTCCTCTCTCTCCTACACCCCAGCCTCCTATACCTCCCAGCACCCCAACCTCCGACGACTCAGCCGAACATACCATAACCACCACCACTACCTCTCAGCCTTCCAGTGTGCTCATTGTCTTCCCAATTCTGGTGAGTGAAACTACACAGTACAAACATTATTTCTATTTTGTATAGGCTATGTACTTATCATATCTTTCCTGCTTTTACTATATGTTAGTGGTCTTTTAGGGTTTTGTGTGTTATTTTAGTAGGTTAGCTTTTGGGTCTAGGAATGCTCAGGAATTTTCCCCACATAATTGCTTCTTCGCTTTACGTCATTTCGACTTATGAAAGGCTTCAAAGGAACGCTCTATGTTCGGATAGCAGGTGACACCTGTAGCTCAAACCCTTCAACCCCGGCAACATCCTTGTAAATCTTTTCTGAACCTTATCAAGTTTCACACCAAATCCTTGCCAAAGGCTGAAAAACGGGATCAGAATGTCTTGGTGCTTGTTTGTGCCTGGCACAGACTCTTGCTATTTTCTGTGCCACAAGCCTCTATGACTCTATAACTTATCTGGTCTAGCCTATATATGACTCCAGATCCACAATGTGGTTGACTGCCCACAATCTGCCCTCAGGGAAATTAGCAGTGGGTAACCAATTCTGACCTAGCCAGTGATGCCTGCATTCTGTGAATGAACAAAACAAGAAAAAGAGAGAATTATATAAAAACAAAGGAGATTTATATGGCTGGTTGAGTTCAGCTTCTGGTCACTGGTAACCCCCAGAATATTGACGGTTGGGGATTTAGGAATGGTAATGTCATTAAATGTCAAGGAGAAATGGTTAGATATTTGCTTGTTGGAGATTATCACTTCCCAACACTTGTTGTTATAAATTTTACTATCAATGATATTTGCTTCTTAACTGCCCAAGTCCAGATTTTGTCAAGGTCTTGCTGTATATGGATACAGACTGCTTCGCTGTTTGAATGGCCATGAATGGGGCTGAATATTGAGAGAACATCGACAAATGACCCCAATTCTGACCTTATGACAGAAGAAAGATCACTGATAAAGCAGCTCGGGCTGGAGACACCACTCTTACAGTGATGTCCTATAAACTGAGAGAATTGACATCTGACAACCACAACTATTTTCCCTTGTGCTAGTTATGTTTCCAACCAGTGCACAGCTTTTGTCAAGTTCTCACTGACTCCAGTTTTGCTGGATTTCCTTGGTGTCGCATCCAATCAAATTCTGTCTTGATGTCAGCAGCAACCAGTCTTACTGCATTTGATACAAATAATTCACATTAGTGCAACATAGTTTGTTGCTTGTGGATTTATATGTTTAGATTACATTCCCTACAGTGTGGAAACAGGCCCTTCAGCCCAACAAGTCCATACCAACCCTCTGAAGAGTAACCCACCCAGTCCCATTTCCCTCTGACTAACGCACCTAACACTATGGGCAATTTAGCATGGCCAATTCACCTGACCTGCACATCTTTGGATTGTGGGAGGAAACCCACGCAGACACAGGGAGAATGTGCAAACTCCACAAAGACAGTTCCCCAAGGGTGGAATTGAACCTGGCACCCTGGTGCTGTGAGGCAGCAGTGTTAACCACTGAGCTACCATGTTGATTATAATAAAGTCGGTTGTGATATTCAGGGGTGTGAATTGACAAAGATTTGATACTTTCTACACTTGTTTTGTAAAATGCATCAGGAGAATTGGCCGATTTAACATTTTCGTTACAAACGCTCTTGTGCTATTAAGCCTTTGGAGTTATTTTGCTGGTGAATAATGCACTGTAAGAGGTTTTAGTGTCTATTCATAAATAGATCACACCGTTTTGAAGGTGCATACCTCTATAGAATTCTTCAGTGACCTCTTACCTTCCATGCTGTTGCGGGAAATTGATTTCTTCACCTTTCTTCTATGGGTCAAAGGCAATTTATCTTACAAGGTACCTGATTAAAGTTACAGTTCTGAGCAGTTCTAAACTTTTGAAACCAATATTAATTGCTCAAAGATAGAGAAACTACACTACAACAGATGAAGCCAGATATAAGACATTCTTTAGGCTTAACAGCCTTAACCATTTAATAATCATATAATTGATATTATTGCCCCTGCTAAAATATTGATTAATTGATTATTAAATGGTTAAGGCTGGAAGACAAAGCTCTAAAAAGAAGCAAATGGATATTGAGATTCAGAGAGAGTGGAATTCGGAGCAGAAAGTAGTGAAGCAAGAGGAAACTTAAATCTTTTATTTTATTTCTGACTTAATGCAAGTGGAGGACTATTGTTTTTACTGTAACATGAATGATAAGTGGATGCAATGTCATCAATATCAAGATTTTTCTTCAAGAATTGCAATTGTAGTGCAATGTGGAGTAGATAATGTTAGAATGAATTTCCTCTTTTTCAGTCTATAAGCAATATATAATTTGAATCTCCACTTTTTTCATCTAGGACATTTGTGTGCAAGACTCTTCACGATTAAAACATTTCCGCAAAGCTTCCTTCTAATTTATGAGTCTTCCAACAGTTGGCCTGCTGACCTCCCACTACCCTAATTTGTTTATTCATAGTGAGAGTCAGTGGCGGAACAGTTACATTTTTTGGGTCTACACTGCTCATACACTCAGTGTAACTGAAGCTGCGATTTATGAGGGACAGCAGATGCAGGGTCACTTGATCAGGGCAAAAATGATGTTTGCCTGACATAGGAGAGTGCAGGGAGCTTTAATACCGATTTCTGCTGTTTAGAAATTCATCATAAAGTTTTCCTTTTCTGCACCATTCTGCCTGCGATCATTGAACTTGCTTCTCATAGCATCAATCCATACAGAGAATAGCTGAACCCATCCTCCCTATTCCACACCCAATATCCACAACTATGGCTTCCCAGGTGCAGGAATGCCATTCTGTAGCAGCTAGGGTAGAAGAGAATGTAACAAGAAACGTTTTATTGCAAGAGACATTGTAGCACAAGCCATTGATCTCCTACTCTGTAAAATTGCTATTAACATGTGAAATGGGCAAACACTACTACTCTCTGATGAAGACTTTGGGTAGAATTTCAATTTTAAAGGCTGAGAAAAAATTGGAGATAATTCCATTTCTTAAAGCTTTTTATATAGGTTTTCCAATTATTACTACACCCATGGAAATACAGGTGAGTGCACCTAAAAGACATCTCTGTTGTTGTCCAGCAGAGGCTACAATTTTGTTTTGAATGAGACATTATTGTGTTACTCATGTTGAGGGAATTCTGGGTAAACATGAACATATTGCACTGTGTTTGGATTTTATTCTGTAGCTTTAACTAAAGCAATCAAATAAAATGTGGACGCTAGAAATCTGAAATAAAAAGAGAAAATAACTTGTGTTCTGGGGACCCTCACAATCTGTTCCAATCATTCCTCCTCCTTCTCTACCAACAGTATAAAAAACACCGTTCTCCAGCCAGTTTCAGTTCTGAAGAAGAGTCAGTTCAGACTCAAAACATGGATTCTGTTTCTCTCTCCACCGATGCTGCCAGAACTGCTGAACTACTGCAGCATTTTCTATTTTATTAAACTAAAGCAATGTTACCACTGTCAATGGTGATACTTGATTGTTATTGTCAGAGCATGCTGTAATAGCAAGACAAGCAGAAATTGTATTCTGAAGTGACAGTCTGGAATACATAGTTAATGTTTACATATCAAAAACAAACATGTCGAACTATGAGGTGCAAAAAAGAACCCAAACAAATCAGAACAAAAATAGAGAAATTTTTAACAATGTTTTGAAATGTAATCAGCATGTTTCATAGCCCTCTAAATATAAAATGTGCCTATAAATGTCTACATATTGTAGTAATTCATTGAAAGCCCCCCATGTGCATTATAAATGTAACAGCATCGCCACAAATAAACTATAAATACTACTCATCTCTTGTGGTAAAATTTATAAATTGCTTGTGCTCATTCCATCTTAATTTGTCTATACTCCATATTTTGATGAATATATCTCAGGTCACATTTTTTAAATGACTATGAAAATTAAACAGAAATGTACAGCTATTTCCAATGTTTAGGTGTGTATTCCCTGAGCTAAGGAGACAATTAATTAGAAACCTTTCTGCCAGCCTGTAGTCTTGGTTGCTAGGAGCATCGAACAGAGAGACTAGCATGAACAACAACAACTTACATTTAGTTTTTTTTATTATTCATATGCAGGAATGAAGACCTTTAACATAGCAAAGTGTCCTAATGTGTTTACAGAAATACGATAAAACAAAAGATGAAATCCAGCTACATAAGAAGATATTGGGTTGGATTTAATATTCAAGATGTATTTCATCCCCTTTAGAAACCACACAATGAACATTTATGGAGGTCCGCAGCAATTCTGTGAGAATCAGATACTTACCTGAATAAACGTTTCTTATTAATTCAGGGAATGTGGATGTTACTCACTGAGCTAGCATTTATTGCCCATTCCATACTGCCTTTGAGAAAGGAATGGAAGCTGCTTTCATGAACTGCTGTAATATTTGAAGTGTTGTGAGGAAAAGAGTTCCTATATTTTAACAGTTAAGGACAGCAAAAGAACCAAGGGATGGTGATATAGTCTAAAGAAAGGAAGGTGTGTGGTTTTGAGGGGAACTTGTAAATGGTGGTGCTTGCATGCATCTGCTGCCCCTTATCCCTCCAGATGTTTGTTAGTGGTTGGGAGTTTGAAGGTCCTGGCTCAGGGATCTTGGTGAATGTCTGCAGTGCATTTTATGGATGTTGTGGTTCTGGGAATTTGTGTTGCTGACGTTTCGTCCCCTGTCTAGGTGACATTCTCAGTGCTTGGGAGCCTCCTGTGAAGCGCTTCTGTGTTGTTTCCTCCGGCATTTATAGTGGCCTGTCTCTGCCGCTTCCGGTTGTCAGTTCCAGCTGTCTGCTGTAGTGGCCAGTATATTGGGTCCAGATCGATGTGTTTGTTTATAGAATCTGTGGATGAGTGCCATACCTCTAGGAATTCCCTGGCTGTTCTCTGTTTGGCTTGTCCTATAATAGTAGTGTTGTCCCAGTCGAACTCAAATTGCTTGTCAGCTGTGTGTGTGGCTACTAAGGATAGCTGGTTGTGTCGTTTCGTGGCTAGTTGGTGTTCATGGATACGGATCGTTAGCTGTCTTCCTGTTTGTCCTATGTAGTGTTTTGTGCAGGCCTTGCATGGGATTTTGTACACTACGTTGGTTTTGCTCATGTTGGGTATCGGGTCCTTTGTCCTGGTGAGTTGTTGTCTGAGAGTGGCTGTTGGTTTGTGTGCTGTTATGAGTCCTAGTGGTCGTAGTAGTCTGGCTGTCAGTTCAGAAATGTTCTTGATGTATGGTAACATGGCTAGTCCTTTGGGTTGTGGCATGTCCTCATTCCGTTGTTTTTCCCTTAGGCATCTGTTGATGAAATTACGGGGGTATCCGTTTTTGGCGAATACATTGTATAGGTGTTCTTCTTCCTCTTTTTGCAGTTCAGGTGTACTGCAGTGTGTTATGGCCCTTTTGAGCAGTGTCTTTATGCAACTTCTTTTGTGTGTGTTGTGGTGGTTGCTTCCGTAATTCAGGACTTGGTCTGTGTGTGTGGCTTTCCTGTAAACCTTTGTGGTGAATTCTCCGTTCGGTGTTCTCTGTACCATCACATCTAGGAATGGGAGTTGGTTGTCCTTTTCTTCCTCTCTACTGAATCTGACTTTATGGATGGAATACACTGCTGCCATTGTGCATTGGTGGAGAGGGAGTGAACATAGAAGATGGTGGTTGGGATGCTAATCAAACTGGCTGCTTTATTGTGGAAAGCTGAGCTTCTTGAGTTTTATTGGATTTGCACCTATCCAGGCAAATGAAGAGTATCCTATCACACATCTGATGCTTGATTTGTAAATCATAGAATCCCTACAGTATGGTAGCAGGCCATTTGGACCATAACATCCACATCGATTGTTGCAATAGCATCCCACCCAGATCCAAACCCCTATCCTACCTCTGTAACTCTGCATAGCTCATGGTTAATTCACTTACCCTGCACATCCCTGGACACTATGGGCAATTTAACATGACCACGTAACCTGCACATTTTTAGACTCTGGGAGAAAACCAGAGAAGCTGGGAAAACCCACGCACTCATGGAAGAAAGTACAAACTCCACACAGACAGGTAGAATTGAACCCGGGTCCATGGCACTGTGAGGCAGCAGTGCTAACTGCTAAGCCATTGTGCTGCCTTGGTGCACAGACTTTGGGGAATCAGAAGGTGAGTGACTTAGCACTGAATCCCAAGCCTCTGACTGCTCTTGTAGCAACAGCATTTATTTTGTTTTATTTTATTTGTGCATTTCAGTTTCTGATCAGGATGTCGATAGGCAGAATAATCAGGTATGGCAGTATCATTGAATGTCAAGGGACTAGTTTGGTTTCTCTCTTGTTAGATGATTGTTGCCAGGCATTTGTATGTCATAAATTTTACTTGTCATTGATCAGCCTAAATTTGGATGATGTCCAGGTCATATTGTATCTGAACATGAGCTAGTTCAATATCTGAGGAGTTGCAAGTAGTGCTGAATATTGTGCAATCATTGGCAAACATCCTCACTTCTGACCTTATGATAGAGGGAAGGTCATTGATGAAGTAGCTGAGGAGGTTTGGGCCTCAGACACTAACCTGAGGAACACATGCAGTGAAGCTTTGAGATGGGGGTGAAGTGCTGGATATGAATCCAACCAAAGGAGAGTTTCTGCCCGATTCTATTGACTCCAGCTTGGTAGGATGTTTTGATACAATCCTCAGTCAAATGCTCCCTTGATGTCATGTGCAGTCATTATCACTTCACCTCTAAAATTCAGTTATTTTGTCCATGTTTGGTTCAAGGGAGGGAGGTCAGGAACATAGTGACTCTGATGGAACCCAAAATGGACCTGAGTGTATACGTTATTGATGATTAAGAACCAGTTAATAGGTCTGTCAATGACCTTGTTCATCACTTTGCTCAAGGTTGGACTGGTAAGTGGTAATTGCCTTGGATGAATTTGTTTTGTCATTTTTGTACACAGGGTATACCTGGACATTTTCTCACAGTTCTGCGTAGACACCAGTGTTGTAGCACAGTTGATGTAGGAGCGTGACTAATTTTGGAGCTTACATCTTCAGCATTATTGCTTTTAGCCCTTTCTATAGTGTGATATGTTTGCTGTTTGGTCTGCAATTAGTACTGTTTCTCGGATTCACCAGGTTGACAGTTTATTTACAGGTATGTCTGTGCTGGTCCTGGCACATCCTTCTGTATTTCTCACTGAAGCAGGGTAGATCACCTGGCTTGCTGATAATGGTGGAGTTGGAATATGTCAGGTTATGACATTATCGATTACAGTTGAATACAATTCTGATGCTGCTGATGCCCATAGTGCCTCATGGACGATCAAGTTGAGTTGTTAGGTCTGTTTGAAGTCTGTTCATTTAGCAAGGCGGTAGTGCCACAAAACATGATTGATGGAATCTTTAATCTGAAGATGGGACTTCACCACAAGGACTTTTCAGTGGTCACTCATATGGATACTGTCAAAGACAAACACGTCTGCCGGATAGATTTGTGAGCACAATGTATAAATCTGAAATTAAATCTTTCCGCACTACCAATTCAGATCCTGTAACTACCAACATATTAGACATATGCTCGTCTATAAATATTTTTATTCTGCAGTGTCCATGCTTTGCTTATATATGGAATGTTTTGTTGCACTTTTCAGCTGTAATGGAGGATTTCCTGTTCTTTGTGGCTATAATGGAGGTTTGTCTGTGCTTCAGAATTTTGCGAAGACTCATGTTCAGAATTGTGTACCTCTTTACATTCTCTGATGTTTGTCTGTTTGAAGTGTTTTGGTTAACATTTTCACCAGTTCTCTGCCCCCAGAATATATAAATTCTGTCTTGTGGCCCTCGGTTTAGTTTTTCCATCCATGTTCAAGAAAACCTGTTAGTTTCACTGTTTTCCACTTTCTTGAAGTTAACGAGTCCAATTATGCCAATTATACCCTTGGTTTGGCATCTCAGGTGTGAACTACTTTCAATCTCTATGTCATGCTCTTCCCCTCTGTGACTCAGCTTGGTGTAGGGTAGATATGGTTTCGACTCTGCAACAGTTAGGTTGTAGGAACAGGTCTTAGAAATATTTGGATTTGTGGTTTTCCTGACAATCTTAAAGGAATCAAGGCTACAAAAGAAGCATCAACAATAAAAATATGGGAAATAGAAGCATAAAATGGGAAAAATAAAAGAGATAGAACAAAAGCAGTAAAATAAATAAACTAATAGTGTACTTCGTGAAATTTCTAAGCCAAGAAGAAAACATCCCAAAAAGAATTGAAAGATGAACATTTACTTTAGGGGAGCTAATGAAAGCTTTACTAAATTACAGCTATTATAAAATATAAGTAATGCTATTTTACTGATTAAATGATAGATGATCCAAAACTAAGAACAATAAAAATTTAAGTAATCTTTCACAAAAGAGGGGATTTGCAGAATTAACACTTCTGCTGCTTCCCTAGGTATTCAGAAAGATCTACAAATGCTTCAGGAAAGTACTCAAAGACCAGCTCAATATAAGGTGATCACTGTGTTGGAAGATGCCACAGCAAAGTGTATGAGTGTGACCTTTCCACAGAGTTACCATCAAAGTCACCCATGGAATTAGTGATTGCTTCCACATCAATAGAAAACCTTTGGAAGGACTTCCTTGAGAAAGGACAATCCCATTGATGCTCGGGATGGATGCAAGTATGAAGCCATAGGGGCAGCTAACAACAATTAGATGGTTTAAGTACAGTCAAACCAATAAAATTGGTAAACAGATCCATTTTATTACACCTACACAAAAGCTTTATGTGATATTGATAAAGCATATGGCACCAAGGGACAGTGGGCTAGCACATGCAGGAAATTTGGTTTCAAAGGCCAAGCCAGATCCCAGTACAAAACAAAGCTGACCAACAAAATAGTACTACACTGGTAACAAGGTAGATGTTAAGAATGTACACAAATGCAAACACAGCAATGAAGTTCAGAACAAGCCAAGCAAAGGACATATGTCAGAGGATAACTAAGTTCCACATATTGTTTACCTCAATCATCATGTTTACAGAAATAAGGTAATGCGGAGCTTTTGTAGCCGTAAATATCTTAAGTCCTAAAAAGGTTGGCACACATACCTGATAGATGCCAATGGACTATGAGATATTGGCGTCATCATAATTAAGAGGATTTGTTCATTTTGGCCATATAGAGGTAAATTTGGTGACTACAATAAGATATTTTCAAGGACAAACAAGTCCTAATATCCACAGCACTGCCCCAAGATGTCTTCCTTGTGTTACACCAGGAACATGCAATTATTGAATGCACAAGACTAAGAGCAGATGAATCTATGTACTCACCAGCAGTTAATCAGGATATTTAAGGACTCATGAATCTTTGCCAAATGTACCAACCCCAGCAGTGAGTCTCTACATTCACATGATGTTCCATTCACTATTTGGTACAAATAAAGCAACAAACCTATTCACAGTGCAGAAGATTATATCTTTGTCGTGAATAACTTCTTGAAAGATCCCATTGTTGAGAGACTCAACAATACAACGAGTGCTATTTTCAATTTATTCAGTGTCCCAGAGCAGATAGTGTCTGACAACGGAACCCCATATGCGCCAAGTAATTTCAAGATGAGATTGTAGTGAAATGTATAAAATTCTGCGGGGGCTTGACAGGGTAGATGTTGCCATGATCTGGAGATGCTGGAGTTGAACTTGGGTAGGCAAAGCTAGAAGGTTTCCTGATGAAGGGTTTTTGTCTGAAATATCGATTTTCCTGCTCCTCAGATGCCACCGGACCTGCTGTACTTTTCCAGCACTACACTCTCAACTCTGATCTCCAGCATCTGCAGTCCTCACTTTCACCTAAAGTCAGAAGTAACGACACCAGAATATAGTGCAACAGGATTTCTGAAATCACATACTTGCCCTTCATCAGATGAAGTAGAGGGAGGTACACAGATACACAATATATAGGCAGAGATATAATGGGAAGATAATTCCAAGTAATGTTTGATGATGGGATTAAACTTGTTGATATCATTGTAGAGTCGTTTCAGTGATTCTGTGACATGTGTCCAAAGGAAGAAAGTGCCATTGATTCATCTGGAGTCTAGCATTGGTTGGAGGTCCTACGCAGCTAAAAGTCTTACTTGAGCTTGTGCATGAAAATGTTGGCATAGTGGGGTGAAAGTTTGGTCTCCATGTCTATTCCATGTGTCTGGATGAAGAGCTGGTTGTCAAAGGTAAAAATGTTATGATCGAGAATGAAGCAGATGAGTTATAGGATGGCATCTGGAAATTGGCAGTTATCAGTACTGACTACTGAGGCTGTTGTAGTGTTGCTGTCATTGTGGGAGATATTGGTGTAGAGTGTCAAAACGTGTATTGTGTTGAAGAATGTTCCTGGTTCAACTGGTCCGTGGTTGCTGAGTTTCTGTAGGAAGCCTGTAGTGACACAAAAGAAGCTGGAGGTTCCCTGTACAATGGGTTTCAAGATGGTCTCAAAGTAGTCAGAGAGGTTCTCACAATATAATGGGACATCTGGGTGTGTTAGCTTTGTGTATCTTCAGAAGGGTAGATGTTGAAAAGATGTTCCCATTAGTGGGGGAGTCTTGAACAAGAGGACTTCATTGCAGAATAAGGGGACACTCGTTTTAAATTGAAATGTAGAGTCTGGATCACTGAAAGTATTTAAAGAGCAGGCAGATAGATTTTTGAAAGAATCTGAAAAATATGATGAGCTTGCATGACAGAGGAAATGAGGCATGGAGCAGATCAGTCATGATCTTGGTGAATGGCGGGGCGGTCTTGCGGGGCCAAATGGCGTATATGTTTTATGTTTCTTATTTCCTTGAATGATACCTTCTTTCTATCCTTATAGTTCCTCTTGATTCAGGAATAGCACTTGCTGTTTCTTGTTTATTTTTCATGCATGCTGTAACACATGCTCAAGTTGGAGGGAAAAACTCCAGTATTGTCATAAGTTGTCCTTTATTTCACACTCACTCCCTGAAGAAGCATTTCCAGTACCTAGTCATTGAGTTTGCATTTTCAGTACCACTCAGCTTCCAAAACACAGTAACCAGCTGTTCTGGTCTCTCCAGCATAATTGTAGGAGTTTAAATAGCCGCTTACTGTTGTTAACAGATGCTTGCTCTTATTATTGCTCCTGCTTTCACATTAGATGGCCTTCTGTCCAGGTATTAAGATGCACCTTTTATAGCTACTTCTAATATTGTAAAATTCCACGTTAACAAACATGGTTAATAAAGTTTCAGCAACACTAGGATGCACCTCTAACATAGTAGCTTCCACAATTTAGGAACAATAGGGACATGTAATCATAATATATTAACTTACTGAACTAATTGACCACAGTCAAATAGCATAACTTAGTGCAGAAGACAGGAACTTAGTGCAGAAGACAGGCGCAGAGATAAACAATTTATGAAAAGTTTCTGTAAAATTGTTCAAATATGATAAGCATTGGCCTCAATAATCTACTTTCTTTCAGAGACCTGACCATTATTCCATTTATGGAGCTTACTTTGTTTTAACCAACCCTCCCAATATTTTTGAACCACGAGCTCTTCCAAATCTGGACATTCTTGTTTGACAAGGCTTTGCAGGATGCAGCACCACTATGATGCCAAAGAAACTTTGTGAAACACCTAAACCTGTTCAGACACTTGAACCTTTGTTTCAGTCATAACATAATGTGCTCAATCATTCCTGAATGAACAGACACGGAAGCCTTCAAATGCACACACACTTGCTTGATATTGGCTGCTCCCCTGATTAAGATGGTCACATAACTCTTCCTTTGTCAGAAGAGCACTGAAAGACTAAGATAATATGCAAAACTTTCATTCTGTATAAGTGAATGTGTTTTGAGTAAGTTAAGATCAAGTCCAGTTAATTTTATTACATAAAAACAGAAAATGGGTAAATGCATATGTTAGTTTGTATCTCAAATAAATGTTTGGCTAATATTTTGATTGTTGGTCTTCAACTGCATCTATTAAACTGCTGTTTTCTCCTTTCTAAATGTTGCCAGTTCATTCCCAACAATTTCTGCTTTTTAAAAAACTTCCAGCACTTTTAAAATTCCATTGTTTTGAAAATGGAGAAAAGTTCTAGCTTTAATTTTGTCACTGCAGGAACTAAAGTTATGAGAACAATATGCAAAATCCTGACTCACATACTTCAAGCTCATTAATATTTACAAATAAAATATGAACACAATCAGTGTTTTTTTATGCATTTAATGCCATCTAATTAGAAATAGTTGTAATGATTAGGGCATCAACTAAGCCAAGAAATCTAGATTAGATGATCAGTCTTATGATATTTGCTTTAGCATTATACATCATAACGTTAATTAGAAGAAAAATCCAGCAAATGCTGAGCCGGCATTAAGTATGAAGGACCAAATGATTTGCAAAGGTTTTGACTTCTGACAATAGGTTTCTATCCCACATTAAGGCATGGCAGGTGGACATTTCCACCTCCTTGCACTTCAGCATTTATCTTTATTTTCTCAGTTCCCTTATTTATCCCTTCCTACCAGCACATGGCATCTGATTCCATAAGTACAGACTTCAGAAGATAAATAGGAAAGCGACTGATTTACCACATCTCCAGGCGTGGAACAGCTGATGAAGGCCAGGGGAGACTACGCCAGTACCTATAAATTCCTGTGAAACTGAGACCTTATCACATCAGTGCAGCTTGGTCCCATTATTAATCAGGAAAGAACAGGATGGAACTCAGGTGTGTTCTGTCAGAACTCTCTTCATCATGTCTACTTATTCACTTACTACTTATTCACCTTCTTCTTGTTTACTATCATGTCTAAAAACAGACTGTCTTTAGAATAACACTGATAAATACCACCATGCTAGCATTTATTTGGTAGTATAAATAAGAACATGCAAGACAACATGTAATTTGTGTGGTAGCTAAAACTAAAGAAGACACTTCTGTGTGTACCAAATGTTTATCAAACAGCAACCAAAGCTAAAAGATAAAATTCTTTTGTTAAATAGGAAAGAGCATAATAATCCAAATGTATAATTGGAAATACATCTGGTAACTCCAGCAGGAGCTGACTCAATTCTGTCTTGATTTCAAATTTAAATTCAGTCTCAGCAGTAGACATGAGGATTGGATCAGTTTCTGGATTCAATGTAACCAGCTTAGGTTACTGAACTGCACATTTGGTTGAATTTGAACACTTGAGTTGCGTTATCTGTCAACAGCAGAGTGCTATAACACATGTCCTGCTGTTCTGGCTGTTGAAGTGCTTCTGTGGTTTAATAATACATTTTTAGTTTTACTTAACTGCATCCAGAACTCCATCTGAATTTGATAATGTGGAGGTGTCAGCCTATGTCCTGAGAACGTTGGGCTCTGAAACTAAACTGAGAATCCCATTTTCCTGTGAATCAGAACCTCAGAGTTGAACCCTGTAGTTGTATGTGCAGCTGAAGAAAGTCTGCATCACAGTGTGTGGGAGGTTTGCTGCCACCATTCATTGTACATGGAGTGACCTAAAGGGCCTGTGTGGTCTTGCGTGATAAAGGAAAACAGCTTACTTGTCTAACTGAAAGAGATTCTTGAATTGAACAAGATGTACTGCATGTTAGTAATTAGATACAGGTTACATTGATATGATGGATATTGGAATAGTGTAGAATTCTGAGCGATGTGGGCTGTGCCGAGATTTCTGGAAGAGCAGTCTGTTGAGGTCCTAACTCGATGTCAGGAGCAACTTGCAGCAACTTTTATGTTTTTCACAAGTGGTATGGTGAGATTCCCACTGGGCCTAGCAAAATACTAATTAAGTGGGGCTGTTGCTTGTTAAATGCCTGGTTAACAGCCTAATTTGTTTCTTTAATATTCAGCTTTTTACTTTACTAAAGTCATGAAGCAAGCTCAATGTCACCTCAGCTGCGGATACTGGAACTGAGACTGGACGTAGTGGGAGGCCAAAGGTAAAGAAATATCCAGTGGTGAGCACAAATACAGTAAATAGAATGCCACATTGATAAATATATGTGCATTTTAAGTCATCCTCTGTTTGATCAGCTGCCATTTTAGAATCAAGAGTCAAGTGACAAGAGCTATCCTTCCTTACAGCCATTAATACTTGAACTCCTCAAATGGAACTAAGTTAACTTTCAATATACAACAAAGATAGTGAAGAAAGAATAAATAAAAATGGTGCATTTACTTTTGGGACTAAGCAGGGACAGTGTGCAGGCAACAAATGATGCCTTCACCCAACTCAGATATCTGGGAAGTGCATGCCAATTAAGTTCTGGCTCTCTGTGTTCAATGCTGCACTGTGCTATCATGCTGAACATGACATCACTCCCATTCAATGCCCTCATCTTCCCCCTCAGATGGCTGCTCTCCAACTCTTCACATCGCCTCTTTGCCTGCTCCAGTTCCGCAGAGTGCAAGATGCTCGGAATTGTGACTCACTGTGTCTGTGTTGTACTGTGAGACCTCCCTAGATCAATCCAAGCAGCTGAATCTCAACCTGAGGAGGCCAATCACCTTCTCCACAATAGCCTTTGTGAAACAGTGGGCTATATTATATTTACACACTGCCTCAGGGGTTCCATAATGAAGTCATCAGCCATGATTATGATGGTGATGTGATATCTGTTATCTGGAAGTCATTGCTTCACAAACGGCCACCACTATTAACCTAGATCCGATTTACCATCACAATACAATGCTGAGCTTTTTACTTTCAGAAGGGTATTTATACCTGATGAAATGATACTTATGTAACTCCCGTAACATAACAATGAGATGTGGGTAACATAATGCTGAAGAGTTCAATAGACTTTATTACAGCTCCTTGTGTATACGTACAAAAAAATGCACAGGCAGGTACATGTCTGGGCTCAAGCTAAACAATTTTGAATGTAAATTGTTGCACATTCCTCTCAACATGCCGTGCTGCAAGCAAACTCAGTAACATAGATGCTGAGACCTTTATAGCATTAGCTTACATGCTATGATATAGTGATGTTATCACGAATAAGAATATTGTGGTCTAGCTGTGAAGCATGACACAAGAGAGCCATTGTCTCCCCATAGCTATCCTTGTAAAGCATCTCGCCCTTGCAATGAAACAGGAATCAGAGAGTTATCAAGGATTTAGGCTTTGTAGCACCTTCAACGTAAACTTTTTAAATAGTGTAGTGATGTTTGCAGATGATTTGCACGTTGACCAAGTGGAACACTGCTCTACAAATGTATTCAGCCACATGATGATATGCTTCTCTCAATGCAACTCAGTCTATAGTCTGTTGTGCCCTGTACCTGGGAGATACCAGTGACATTTTCAAAGCCAATGGTCTGTAGTAATGGCCTTGTTACAAGGAAAGACATGATGCAGTTTGATTGTGCACAAATTGCATGGGTAACAGCCTTGATGCTTTTGTAGGTTGAGAACTGGTCAATCCCACACAGGTCCCCAGTGGATCCTTGGAAGGTACCAGCCACATAAAGATCAAGTGCCACCATCACCTTGATGGCTACAGGGATAGGATGGCCACATGTCCCTTCAGATTACAAAACGTCCTGCAGCAGATGACACAGGTCAATGACTGTGATGATGCTGTGAGGAAAGCCATAACAAAATACCAAGCATCTCCATGAAAATCCAAAATCTTAACAATGGCAAACTTTCAACAAGTCCTTAACCATGTTCATTGCATTGATTAGGAGCATGGATGAATGTACATACCCACGCTTGAAAACTCTGCCCTTTTGTAAAGATTGGTCACTCAGGAATGGGACAGTTTTCCTGTTTACCCACTGCCAATCCCAACCAATTCAAGTCTCCAAAATCTAGTCCCTGTATCCATTCAAAGGCTTTTGTACTGTCAGGCACATATTTAGATGAACAGGAGAAGGGAGCCTCAGCCTGAGTTGAGACCGGATACTGGATTAGTGGTGCTGGAAGAGCACAGCAGTTCAGGCAGCATCCAACGAGCAGCGAAATCGACGTTTTGAAGGGCTTTTGCCCGAAACGTCGATTTCGCTGCTCGTTGGATGCTGCCTGAACTGCTGTGCTCTTCCAGCACCACTAATCCAGTATTTGGTTTTCAGCATCTGCAGTCATTGTTTTTACCTGAGTTAAGACCGGTCCATAGTCAAATGTCTCACTGAGCCATGATATAGATAGCCACACAAGGCATAAATATTTATCTGGGGTAGTGGATAGTGGAATTGTGCTTTTTTTACAACCCACCCTCTTCAGAAAATAGTGACAAAGAGTAAACACAACAGAAACATGAAAATGTTGAAAATGCCATGCTATTTGCATTCAGCTATAAAGATTGAAAATGATGCAAACACACATTAGGTCTCGTGAGATAATGAAATGTTAACCACTATTTTTCTTTTCCCAATATGAATTGCCAACTTGCAGCATTTTCTGCTTTTGTTTCCCAATTCCAATGTTCACTAATTTTTGTTGTCCCAACTTAAATGTCTCATTTGTCCTATTTGATGCCTCGTCCTAAATACTAAGGGCTGGATATTACGTGCACAACCCAGATGTATTTTGGACGAAGAATTATATATTTTAGAGAGGCTGGTTAACCCTGAAACTTCCTACCCAACCTGAGCTTACCCTATATCACCAAGAGTGGGCAACTGCCAAAAATGGGCAGCCATCTGCCATGCATAAATAAATAATTAAGGCTCGATTGAGCTTGTTAAAAGTTAATTGACCACAATATAATGCTAACTGTGCCAAACTATGGGGAGACTGTCTAGAGTGAGATTTATGATGTTTTTCTTTAAAAATCTATTTAAAATGGTAGGAATGTAGATGGTGTGGTATCACTGGATTTGCCCCTTGCCCCTTGATGTCTACCTAACAAGACGCAATCTCTCTTTCTTTCCATCTGCATCATCTTTAAAACCCACTCCACTGCCCCTATCACCTCCTCTGAATAACTAGCAAAACCCCACGTCAAAGCCCCCCTGGACTTGCCTGGATCGAGTGGGCTGTGCCCACGATGGAGGTCCAGTACTCTGTGAACTGTCGGAAGTGCCTGTCATCTGATTTCTCTGGAGTGAGATTCCTTCCCAGTGTAAGGTTGTATTTTCACCAGGCTGCATCATTATGGCTGTGCGGTGGCTTTCTAACCAGCCAGTTAGTTGGCTGGTGACTTCTCTTCCAGAGTTAGGTGATGGTGAAGTGCCGAGTCATTTGCCCCTCTATGATTTTCCACCTGACAAATATGTCAATTTTATCCTGTTCGTTCAGTAGATTTGAGGGCAGGGCCCTTGCAAAACCCAACGCATGGCCTGCCCGGTAGTCAAGTAGTGAGTCTCCTATCCTCAACACTCCTGTTTCCCATATTACAGAGTCTAGTTGGGATAATCCATCCACCTGTGGCCTCACCTCCATTTTAACCACAAGGAGAGAGGCCCACTGCATGTGGGTAGCCTGACTGCTTTATCTGCTTTATGTGCTGGTGTCAGGCAAGGAAGAGAACCTTCATTGGGTATCTAATAAGTCCATCAGAAACACTCTAACCTTAGTTTGTGTCACTCTTTCACTCTGTCCCAGGCCTCTCAAACCCATGGCCACCAGCTGCCCTTAGCCCCTCTCATGACGGTCTGCCCGTAACATCTCATCATTGCTCAGACTCGATTGGCTGCCTTGTTTTGGGAACTGCATGTCATCCCTTGCCATGGAAATCACTCAAAGCTGGCACCTTGGACTGCCAAGCCGCCAGGCTAGCGAACTAACTGGCAGACCTCAAAAGTGCGATCTTCTCCCCAGAATCATTGCCCTATCAAAGGATAAATGCCTGAAATGTATCCAGTACCATGGGGAAGTGATCTCCACAACTGTCCAGTTGATCCTGATGTGGCATAGTAGCTCACTATTTCACAATGTCAGGGAACCAGGTTCGATTCCAGGCTTGGGTGACTGCCTGTGTGGAGTTTGCACTTTCTCCCCATGTCTGAGTGGGTTTCCTTCCACAATTCAAAGATGTGCAGGTTAGGTAGATTGGCTCTGCTTAAAACAATTGCCCCATATTATCCAGGAATGTGCGAGGTAGGTGGGTTAGCCATGGTAAAAACAAATGCAGGGTTCCAGGGATGGGATGGGATGTATTTCGGAGGGTTGGTGAAGACTCAATAGGCTGAATGGCCTCTTTCTGCACTGTAGGGATTCTATAATCCTATTCAAAATGAGTGTATTCATTATAGCAGTGAATTCCCTGCCATCCATCATGAAGCCAGTTAGATACTTGTGGAGTGTTCAGCTGGTTTCAACTTAACTTTTTCTTCTTCATGTACTTTAGTTTCCACAACTGGCTTGAACAATTTGGATTTCATCTGTCAATTGGGAATCGGTTTAGCTCAGTTGGCTGGATTGTTGATTTGCAGAGCAATGTGATGCCAACTCTGGGTTCAATTCCCCTCACCAGTTTGAGGTTACCATGAAGGACTCTTCTTCTCAACCTTTTCACTCTCTTGAGGTCTGGTGACCCTCAGGTTAAATCGCCACTGGTTGTTTCTCTCTAATGAGAGAGCAGCTCCTGTGGTCTGGTCAGACAATGGCGACACACCAAAAGCCAATTGGAGCAATGTCAAAGAGCAGTGAGCTGAAGCAGAAAGAGGGTAGTCTCTAGCAGAGTGTGTCAGACTGGAAAGTGTGGATATTATTAGGGTGGCATTTGTACAGGTCCAGTTACGGGTTAGCATGCATTGTAACTCCAGGGTAAAGAATGCCTAGAATTAGGTCAAGATCACTCTGATATGTTCTGTGCCACATATTTTAGCTAGATATTTTGGGTTACATCTCTGGCGCTTTGACACAGAGTAGTTTGTGTTGAGCTCTGTGGAGTAACTCTCACCATATCTTAGCAAATTCATTGTATTAATTGCCATTTGAGTCCTCACAGCAAAAATCACATTGAATTTTCTCCCCAGATTACCATGCGCCATTCCCGCAATTTTCCATTCTGCAGGGATCTTCCCTGAGACCAGCATGCCTTGTAGCCACGCAGCCTTCCAACACCTACAAGAGAACTGCCCTCTGGAAATTGCACTGCTCAGCTGTAAAAGGATGGAGGAGACATGCTAGAGAAGGAGAGGTTAGCACCACCCACCTCTGAGATGAGCCAGGAGGCCCTTGTGGGCAGGGTGGTGGAGAGGGGAGGAGTAGTCTTTCTGGAGGAATGCCACAGAAAGCCACCTCACTGTGCCATGCCAGTGCGGTCAATGGGCACCACCTGGATCACTGTCATCTCCTGGACAAAGAGGTCTGGGCTGCAGTAATGGAAGAAGGTCAATGATCTCTCCTCTGCCAGAGTACATTTGTAACGATAGTGAGTGGTCCTTTGCCAATGACTTTCAGCATCATTGATAATAAGACCCCAATATAACATTCTCTTTTCCTGTGCCCATTCATCAATGCCACAGACTTCACACCTCCCCAGGCCATACCCTAGCCATGCACATGCGACTACAACAGCCCCTTCCCCCAGCTTCTCATCTTCCTTAATTTCTGTAAACAGAGGGATGACCATTATCTATCCCCTAAAATGAACTGACCTGCTCATGCTAGCCCTCACCTCCAGACCTTGATTGGTGAACATGTATGTCCCCTCCCCCGTCAAACTGGTCTCTATGGAGACAAAGGACTGACCATGCAGCACAGAGGCATGATCCCGCTGTGCAATACTATCCTGATTAGCCTGACCACAGCTGAAGCCATGAATTGGTATGGAGGGTACCCTTCAGTAACCACACTGGGTCCCATCCCCCATCAACTGAGAGGTGCCCGCATAGACTTCAGTAAGGACTACTCCCCTCAGACTTTCAGATATCTCTCAATGTTCACTGCAGATGCATGTGTTTCACAGACGCACTGAGGCCGAGTGGTACATGTGTCAAACTGATGTATGTAGTGTTGACTAAAGACTGCTTCTCTGCATGGCCCACGTCAGGTTGTGCCACTACGCCAATTACCAATATAAAACATGGCAGATCAAGACAAGGCATGCATGTTACAGACATTCTGACAGTCACTAGGTGAATGCATGTTAAGGGAAAAAGGGACTAGCCCTGGTAGACAGCCTGGCCTATGTCATGTTATGGATTCCTTTCCCTGTGTGGTACCCAATGAAGCCATACACTCCTGGCAGCTGGTGTGCACTGCTAGACCTTCATGCCCTTGCAAGGTGAAGTGCCAGTGCATTGGAAGATGCCAGGATAGTGGCAATGTCTCCCTAAAAGTGGAGTGCCAATGCCATTGGTGGAAATTCATGTGCAGTAGGTGATTGTGCATTCTGCCCGCTCTGCAGATTGGCCTTGGGCGAAATGGGGGTCTTTTGGAGTGAATAGTGATTTGAAACCACCAAGTGCACACTATGGTTTTCTGTGTGGAGTTTTTCCTGTGGCTAGTTTATATAGCACGTTTAGTAAGATTGTAACCTGCGGTGTGTTGGGCTGTTATCAAGGCATTTAACAAACAATGGCGAGTGTTGATCGAGAACTCTCTTCTAACTAGTGAGAATCTCAACATGGAGCTTGAGAAAAATCAACAATACGTGACGAGATGATCTCGATGAGATGGGCCTCATAGAACATCTTGCCTGATTCTACCACACATCTCCCCAAAGTCATGCTACTCGAAGCCTGGTAAGGTTCTACACTTTAAAATAGTATTTACCTGAGCCTCATTAGACTCTATGGCACAGACTGGCCACAATTTGTGCATCTTACAGTCAAAGGTACATCAAAGTTTATAATCAAACCCTGACATTTCAGTATTTAAGAGGCCCTCAACTATTTATTGTATGTGGAACCCCGCTGTCAAAAGCCTTCATTTCAAAAGATTGAATATTGGAACAATGTATGAATCCTGTGGGTTTGGTCAGCTGCTATTTTATTGCTCTCCCTCTCTACCTTGCCTAAAAATGTTCTCTATAGCCCCATCTTCTCCTGCATACACAGCTTTCCCCAAATCAGAACTATACAGCCTGGATTTGCTTGCCACCGCTGGGCCAGGGAACAGAGGTGGGTGGTTACTGGAGATTCACCAGTGACTGGTAATTGACCCAATTAAAGGGCTATCTGTTTATAGAAACCAATTAGCGGGTTCACCTCCAGGTCAATGCTTGTGGTTGGGGAAGCCTTGCCAACTGAAAGCAGCCTTCTGTTGGCACACTTTTAGGCCTGTGCTTCAGGAAGACGCAGAGGCCATGTCTGCCTGACTCCAGCAGGAGTCTCAAGTCAGTCTCCCAGGAGGATTTACCCGCACAGCAGTGATGTGTCCGCAAAATCCGTTTTGAATTTAATGTTTGACTAGTTGTGGATAAGGTGGCTCCATTTTGATCTGGTCAACAATCTCTCCCTCAATGTCAGCAAAACGAAGGAGCTGGTCATCGATTTCAGGAAGCAGAATGGAGGACACACCCCTCTCTGTATCAATCGTGCTGAGGGGGAGATGGTCAAGAGCTTCATGATCCTAAGAGTAAATATCACCAACAATCTGTCCTGGTCCATCCACTGCAACACTATGGTTAAAAGAGGATACTCCTCTACTTCCTCAGAAGACTGAACAAATTCGGCATGTCCGCAATGACTCTCACCATGTTTTATAGATGCACCACAGAAAGCGTCATTTCTAGATGCAACACAACTTGATATGGCAACTGCTTTACTCAAGAACGCAAGAAATTACAGAGAGTTGTGAATGCAGCCCAGTCAACTACACAAACTGGCTTTCCATCCATTGACTTCACCTTCACTTCCCGCTGCCTCGGGAAAGCAACATAATCAAAGCCCCCCTTCCACCCTGGTTATACTCTCTTCTACACACTTCCATTGAGCAGAAGATACAGAAGTTTGAAAACAGGTACCAGCAGATACAAGAACAGCTTCCTCCCCACTGATATTAGACTTTTGAACAGACTGCTCATATATCAACATTGATCTTTCTCTGCGCCTTCTCTGTAGCTGTAACAGTGCAATCTGCATTCTGTTCTATTACCCTATTGTACCTATCTATGATATGGATAGCATGCAAAATAATCCTTTTCACTGTATCTCAGTACATGGGACATTAGTAAGTCAAATCAAATCAAATCAAATTTTGAAGCAACAACCTCTGCTTGATTTATCTGTCATCACATCCTGAGCCTCAGATTGGCCCATTACCAAATTCCCTCCATCATGGTGAGTGGTGAGCCTTCCCTCTGGGTTTGAATTGGTTTGGCTGGGGAAAACCACAGTGAGTAGCTGTACAGCTTCTGAACCCCTGTTTGAACCTAATCATGGGACTCAGGCTCCCTTGGAAAAACCTCCCAAATTGCTGGTCGTTTTCAAACCTACAGAATCCTCTCAGTGGCTGCCAAATGTTTTTCAGAATGCACGGGCTACCAGAGACTTCAGGGGCTTATACTACACCATCAGCTGAAATGTAGACATTTACATGAAAATTAAAAGAAAGAAACATATTGTTAAAATATTTTCATCATTTTGGCACATTGAGTTTATAGTTTTAGAGTTCCCAGCAGCTTTTTTTGAATAGATTTTATGCTAGATCAATAGGAATCATATTCTATCCATCAGCATTGTAGAAAATTATTTAGAAGCTGCCAATAAATGATATGATTAATATAATTGTTCTTATTGTTAAGCTCCAAACTGATAATCCAATCTCCTTCTTTTCAACAGATTTAAAATTATAAAGGGGTCAATGACCTACTCGCTGACAAATTAGTACTACATCACTTTAATAACTTTTTAAAATGTTTCATGGAACCAACTTCAATTTTGTGAAAACTCTCTGGAGCTCAGCAATGTTTAATGACTGAAAAGACAATCTAATCTCGCTGCTATTACATTTTGTGATCTAATCAGTGCTGTATTGAACTTTAATCCCTGCCCTGCCAATCAGCCACTTTCAGCGACGTGAACATACAGCTGGGTTGGAGTGCTGATTAGATATAGAAGCTTTCGAACATCAATCACCTTCCTTTCCAGAGAAAAACACTTTTAACCCTTTGAGAGCCACAGTACTATTTGTGCACTGTAATTAATAGCTTGCTTCTGTCACATCATCACCTCACCTCAGCATTAGCACTTGCACAGTTGGATTCATTGAAGCACACCCCCCCCCCCACCCCTGCCATGTTGCTGGATCTCAAAACGACACTATAATCATTCTAATTCCATCAGAATCACATCACAAATGCATGAAGAAAGTGAAGGCTGGTACGATATTGATTAGATGCTAAAATGCCACAAGGTTCAAAATTAATTGTAGCATGAAACTTGAACCAGGTGGTGGTGGTGGGCTGAGGGTGGGAAGGAAGTGTCTTGCTTTATCCACGTCCAATTTTGGAGAACCGAATCCATCACATTTATATTGTCTTTTCAAGGGCAGGTTAAAGCAGATGTCGGTTTTCAACTAACTTCCATTTATCAGTGTAATGAAGTAGTAAGTGCTGCAAAATTTGACTGTCACATTTTCTTTTGGGTGCACTCTTATGATAACGGACATCTGTGTGTGTAACTTTGTGTTCTGCGGTACATCACAGTGTATTTCACCATTTTATAAACAGGTCTGTGGCATAAGGCCAACATTTACATCAGTAATCTCAGCAGGTATTTATTCTCAATAGTAATTGCTGGATATTTCTCCCTTTGCTCTCGCCATGTTTATAACCCATTCAAAATAAGTGGACCTTATCTCAGCCAAAATAGAACTTAGAGTAACATCATAAAGATTGCTCACCTTCTGATATTCCCAACAGTAATTATTTTGAATTCATTCACGGGATGAGGGCATCACTGGTGAAGTCAGCATTTAATACCCAGGGGGTTAAGAGTTAACCACATTGCTGTGGGTTTGGAGTTGTATATAGACTGTGTAAGGATGATAGTTTCCTTTCCTAAAGAGTGTTAGTGACTCAGATGGGCTTTTGCTGTCAATCAGCAATGGATTTGCAGTCATCATTAGATTCTTAACTCCAGATTTTTATTGAATTCAAATTCCACCATCTGCTGTGCACAGGATTTGAACTCAGGTCCCCAGAACATTACCTGGGTGTCTGGTTTAACAGCCCAGTGAGGCAACACTCACCTCCCTTTCGATTAGATTATTAGCACGGGTGACTGGCCATCCTTGGTGCCTGAATAAACACTGAAGTGATCATTGAATTGGAAACTGAATATTTGAATTTATCTGTCAACCATAAAATACACCGTGGTCAAAATATGAGGCTGCACAAAAGTTAGTGTCAACTAAATGCAAACTTTTTTTTCTGATTGTCTCTGGAATTGGGAGTAAAATGTTTTGCAAGTTTTTGGCTTTAAACTGTGACCAGATTCAATATATTCAGAAACTTCTAAGGCCATGGGATAAGAAAAATCTTTGACAAAAGAGCTTCCAGTCCTTCCAGTTGTAGATTATATTACATTGGCAGAGTATATGCGACATTCATCACTGCTTGACAAAAACAATTTTCCTCTTCTGGAAGTAATTATTCAAATCCATCCATCTCTGGTCAGGAATGTCATCTGTCAATCAAATTGATTGGTGCATCAGTCTTTCCTGCTTTTGGATTCTGCCTCAGGACTTTGAAAATCCTGCCCAGCAGGAAGGATGAGTCAATGTATATTTGCAGAGATGGTAATGTTGGCACATCACAAACAGTTAACAAGTTACTTAGTCACCAGTTTTCTTTTCAAATGGGCTACAAGTGGAGTAGTGCTTTCAGAATGTGCTACTTAGCAAACTTGTTACAACTTCATGGTTGATCACAGAGCCATTAAATATGTTTTCTGTGTGTGTGTGACAAGATACACTTCCTTTTTGGTGAGTCTGATGTTGAGGGAGCAAATAAAATCCAGCAGGTGATCTTTACCATCTACCATTTACATGTACCTGCCTGCTCTCAATTTCTTTGGAATTTAACAGAGTATGAGAATGGTATTAGGTGGCCCTCATAGCCTTGGGCATATTGAGGTTCTTGAGTAAACAGTTAATGACCACTCAAGATTCTTATCCCATTGTTGGTATTTTACCTGTGACGTGGTGAGTCTCTCACAAGGCAATTGCCAATTAAGAGGAATCATTGCTATTAAACACCTCGTTAATGGCCCAACTTGCCTATCTAATATTCAGCTTTCTATTTTACCAAATGATGTCAACAAACTTACCATCTCAAGGTCTTGATATGGATATCAGAGCAAGGTACTTGGCAACTTCAGATCACCGCTTGGCCCTAAAGACTTCCATGTTGCTTAGGACCAGACGGTATCCAAACAGGCCACAATCCATAGGCATCAGCTGCACAAGTCACTTATCCACAGACGTTGGCATTGTTGCACCTGCCAATCTCTTATGGCCATTGTGCCACTATTCTGATACATTTGGAAGTTTGGAAGCAAACTGACATTGCAGTGCACATTGGCAACTCTCATTGAAAGGCTGCAGCAGGAACACTATGTATGCACGATGTGAGACCCAGCTCATGGATTGGGTATGCCAGTCTATGTTAACAACCTCACCCATACACCATCTGCCAGCAGCTTCTCCCAAGCAGCCATGTCTCAAAGGCTCAGAGTCTTTACTAAAGTCCATGGAGGCATCCATCAATCAGGAGGTCCTGACACATTGTAGAGGCATGGAACAGAGTCAAGAAGTAAATGTTGGGAAGCAGGTGCATTAGACTGAATGTGAGGCAGCAGAGAGGAATGAGTGTGGCACTTACCCTGGCACAATAGAACAGTGACCTTGTTTGGGCTCTGCTTACTATTCCTCTGTACTGTGGAGTGGCACTGGCCTGAGTGGTGACCTCATCACAGGCTGTCAAGGCTTTGTCAGCACACCCTTCAGAAACAGGACTCCTCTCCTCTGCAGAGAATCCTTTGTATCTCCTCTAAGCCTTTGTTAGAAAATCATGGTGCCATCTTCCCCTTCTCAGACATCTTCTGGAAATATCCTTGATGAGGGAGGGCAGCTCCAGAATGCCAATACTTGCCCAGGTGATGGCAGGTTGCAAGGGATGCCAGTCTTTCAGCAGATATCCACTAGTTGGCAAGTTGTCCTTGGAATGGCATGTGGTAAGATGGGGCTGATATTGGATGTTATTGTGTCATACGGGCAGCAGATGTAGCTAAAGAACTGAGTTTGGTAAGATATGACAAGAATTCTCATGAGACCTCGCGAAATGAAACCCTCTAAAAAACCCAACCCAACTCATAGTTAGCCAAGAAAAATGTAAGATTGAGTCCACAATTCACCTTTCAGGTCTAATAACCTGTTGCCAGTCTGGCATTTTCTGTGCTTATTTCAGATTTCAAATATTCATATATTATGCTTTTAGCTTCTGATAAAGCAGAGCTTTACATCTGTTGATTTTTGAGATTGATTTTATGTCCATTATGGCCCAACTTCAAATAGACCTCCAGCTGCACATTAGTCAATCTGCTGTGTGTGCCTTTATCACCTCCTTGTTCAAAATTCTGCTGATTGCTTTGAGATGCACACAATGGCCTGAATTTTATGGGATGCAAGAGATAAGATGAGGAGGGATGCAGAGAGGCAAAATTTATCGGAGGGGTCAAGTGTTTGTTATCTTCTAAACACAAGGACATTGAGCCAAATATATTGGCAAATTAGAGGCTTCGTCCTGCCCATAGTATCTTACCCACAGAGGCTAGGGTCCATGCCATGCAGAAAGTCCAGCAGCTTCAGCTGGTGGGAGGCAAAGGAGCAGTGCCTCCTTTGTGAGCCATTCAATCCATCGGAGGCACCCCACGTTTCATTCCACCCCCTGTTAATCCAATCCCCAGCCCACTGAACACAGACCTCACCTACCTTCCCCCTTAATTAACATCCTCTGTTTGAGACCCCAGGTCCCAGATAAACCTGAGTTCCTCAGCATGGTGGGATTTTCTGCAGTGGGACTTCCTCCTGGGAAAAGGCTGGCTTTCCATGAATTTTAATGATCCTTGAGCACCAATTTACTATGAGGTACTGATCAGAGTCATCCCCATCTCCCTCAAACCTTTAACCTAGCCCTTTGGGTCTGTCTTCACAGATGTTAAAAGACATATTTTTCCAGCACTTTTCACTTTTATTTTATTTAAACATCTGCAATATTCGACTTCTCTATGTCATTACAACTGCTTCATTTTCTTAGTTTAATTCACATTTCCTCAACATCTGTGGTAACATCCAAATTCTCAACTCTGTCCATTCCACTATTCCTTCAATCTTTTCTTTTACACTGATACTCAAATTTTATCTTTATCTATTTCGGTAAAAAACAAGGGCTGCAGATGCTGGAATCCAGATTCTAGACTAGAGTGGTGCTGGAAAAGCACAGCAGTTCAGGCAGCATCCGAGGAGCAGGAAAATTGATGTTTCAGGCAAAAGCCCTTCATCAGGAATAGATCATTTCAGCACCACTCTAATCTAGAATCTTTATCTATCTCCACCACTTTGTTAATTCCCTCTGTTTCCTTTCAAATTCTGCTTCACTACCACCCTCTGTAGGACAATTGGGGATGGGTAATAAATGCTGGTGTTGCTGGAGATGCTTGTGTTTTGGGAATGAACAATGGAATACCCAAAGAAGAGTCTTTTGTTTCTGTCACTATAATATCAACACTAGGATGGTAACTGCTTTGAATTACTCTGGTGATTCTTCCCACAACAGACCTCATGGCACAATAAAATTTCTTTTCCTCCCCCTTCGAACACTGTTTTACTGCTTTTAATTGAATTGAGTTATAGTTTTAACTCAGTGAATGTTAACTAATTTCCCTAACAAAGCTGCACAGAAAATGCTTTCCAAGATTATACTTGCAAAATTCTGAGAAGCAAAGGATTTGATTTTATTCAAGAATGATTTCTCCAGCAACAAAAACTGAATAAATCTAGTCACATTTTTGAGGAGGGGATTATAGGTTGGCTATTAGAGAGATGAAACAAATTCCGAAAGTAAAAATCCTTTGGTTGGATTGCCTTCTGGTGAGATGAATATTGTAGGAAAGTCCAACTTTCAGAATCAAGCACAATAGAAACATTAGGGGAAATATAAATGATTGCATTTCTAAAATATTCAGTGCCAAAGACATTCCTTAAATATAGACCTACATATGTTCTTAATGTTGCAGCAAAAAAATACTATGTGGAAAAAAAATCATGGATTGGAAAAAAATCTGGACCTAATAAACATATCAGAACAAAACAAGCTTTGCGCAAAATTTTACATTTCTATATTGGACTGAAGAGTTCAACATCAGAATTGTGAGGAATTTTACAGAGGAACAAAATGAATGAATAAAAGACTTAAAAATTAAAGAAGTGATAGACATAGAAACACACAAATCTGAACATAGGAGCAGAAATAAGCCATTCGACCCTTCAAGACTGCTCTACCATTCATTAGGATCATGGTTGATCACTGAGCTCAATACCCTAATCCCACTCTCCCCACATATCCCTCGACCCTTTTGGCTTCAAGAACTATATTTATCTCTTCTTGAAAACATAATGTTTTGTACTCAACCAGTTTTTGTGGCAGTGAATTCCACAGGCTCACTACTCTGGCTGAAGAAATGTCCTGTCAACTCAGTCCTAAAAGATTTACCCTTAATCCTTAAATTATGACCCCTAGTCTGGACTCCCCCACTACTGGGAACATCCATCCTGTATCTAACCTGTCTAGTCCTGTTGAAATTGTGCTGGTTTATATCAGGCCGCACCCTCCCATCCAATTCTTGTAAACTCTACAATCTTGACTGACTCAATCTGTCCTCGTATGACAGCCCTGCCATCTCAGGAACCAATTTGATTAACATTTGCTGCATTCCCTCTTTTGTAAAAGTGTCCTTCCTCAGACCAAAATTGCACACAATATTCCAGGTGTGGCCTCACCAATGCCCTGTATAATTGCAGTAGACAACCTTATTTCTGTACTCGAATCCTCTCACTATGAAGACAAACATATAGTTTGCCTTCTTTCCTGTCTGCTGCCCCTATTTTCAGTAACTGGTTTATGATTACACCCAGTTTTGTTTAACATTCCCCTCTCTCAACTTACAGCCATTCAAATAATAACCTGCCTTCTTAAATTTGCTTGGACAGTGGATAACCCCACATTGATCCACATTAAACTGCATCTGCCATGCATTTGCCCACTCAGCCTGTCCAAATTATGCTGCAACATAGAAGATAGAGCATTGAGCATAGAACATAGAACAATTCAGCATAGTACAGGCCCTTCGGCCCTTGAGGTTGTGTCGACCATTTATTCTACTCTAAAATCAAACTAACCTACATGCCCTACATTTTACCATCATCCATGTACCTATCCAAGAGTCACTTAAATGTCAAAGAACAAAGAACAAGGAACAAAGAAAATTTACAGTCCAGGAACAGGCCCTTCAGCCCTCCAATCCTGAGCTGATCCAAACGCACTGTCTAAACCTGTTGGTCAATTCCTAAGCATCTGCATCCCTCTGCTCCCCACCTATTTATGCATCTGTCCAGATGCATCTTAAATGAATCTACCGTGCCTGCCTCTACCATTTCTGCTGGCAAACATTTCAAACACCCACCACCCTCTGTGTGAAGTACTTGCCGCATGTATCTCCCTTAAACTCTCCACCTCTCACCTTGAAAGCATGAACTCTCGATATTGAATCCTTCACCCTGGGAAAAAGCTTATCTCTATCCACCCTGTCCATACCCTTCATGATTTTGTCAACCTCAATCAGGTGCCCCCTCAATCTCCTTTTTTCTAATGAAAATAATCCGAACCCTACTGAACCTCTCTTCATAGCTAGCAGCTTCCATACCAGGCAACATCCTTGTAAACCTTCTCTGCACCCTCTCCAAAGCGTCCACATCCTTTTGGTAATGTGGTGACCAGAACTGTACAGTGTTCTAAATGTGGCCAAACCAATGTCATGTACAATTTTAACATGACTAGCCAGCTCTTATACTCAATACCCGTCCAATGAAGGCAAGCATACTATATGCCTTCTTGACCACTCTATCCACCTGTGTAGCAAACTTCAGAGTAAAATGGATCTGTACTCCCAGATCTCTTTGCCCATCGACTTTTCCCAAGGCTGTTCCATTCATTGTATAATTCGCTCTAGAATTAGTCTTGCCTAAATGCATCACCTCACATTTGTCTGGATTGAAAACCATCTGCCACTTTTCTGCTCAACTCTTCAGTCTACCTATATCCTCCTGTATTCTCTGATAGTCCCTTATGCTTTCTGCTACTCCACCAATCTTCATGTCATCTGCAAACTTGCTGATCATACCAACAGTGCCCTCTTCCAGATCATTTATGTATATTACAAACAACAGTGGCCCCAGCACTGATCCCTGTGGAATACCACTGGTCACATTTCTCCATTTCGAGAAACTCCCTTCAACTACTACTCTCTGTCTCCTGTTGCTCAACCAGTTCTTTATCCACCTAGCTAGAATACCCTGCACACCATGTGACTTCACTTTCTCTATTAGTCTACAATGGGGAACCTTGGCAAACTCCTTACTAAAGTCCATGTATATGACATCAACAGCCCTTCCTTCATCTGTCAGCTTGGTCACTTCCTCGAAGAACTCTATTAAGTTGATATAGCACGATCTCCCCCATACAAAACTATGTTGCCTATCACTGATTATGCCATTCTTTTCTAAATATAAATAGACCCTATCCTTCAGTACTTTCTCCAGAAACTTTCCCACTCACTGGTCTGTAGTTACCTGGAATATCCCTACTACCCTTCTTGTACAGGGGGTCAACATGAGCAACTCTCCAGTCCTCCGGAACCTCACCTGTATTTAAGGATGCAACAAAGATATCTGTCAGGGCCCCAGCTATTTCCTCTCTCACCTCCCTCAGCAACCGGGGGTATATCCAATCCGGTCCTGGGGATTTGTCCACCTTAATAACCTCTAGCCTACCCAACACATCTCTCCTACTTATGTCAACTAATGTATCTGACTCTACTATTGGCAGTGCATTCCATGCACCCACCACTCTGTGTAAAGAACCTACCTCTGACATCTCCCCTAAACCTTCCTCCAATCACCTTAAAATTATGCTCCCTTGTGATGGCCATATCCACCCTAGAGATAGTCAGCATAGCTTTGTGAGGGGCAGATCATGCCTCACAAGCCTTATTGAATTTTGAGGATGAGGCAAAACATAATGATGAATGTAGAGCAGTAGATGTAGTGTATATGGATTTTAGCAAGGCTATCTACTCTATCTATGTTTCTCATCATCTTGTACACCTCTAAAAGTCACCACTCATCCTTCTTCACTCCAATGAGAAAAGCCCTAGCTCCCTCAACCTTTCTTCATAAGACACACCCTTCAGCCCAGGCAGCATCCTGGTAAATCATCTCTGCACTCTCTCTAAAACTTCCAAATCCTTCCTATAACTGAACACAATATTTCAAGAATGGCCTAACCAGGGCTTTATAGAGCTGCAGCATAATCTCATGGCTCCTAAACACAATACCCTAATGGAAGCCGACACACTATATACCTTCTTAACAACCCTATCAACTTGGGTGGCAACTTTGAGGGATCTATGGATATGGAACCCAAGATCCCTCTGTTCCTCCACACTGATAATAATCCTGCCTGTAACCCTGCAATCTGCATTCAAATTTGACTTTCCAAAATGAATCACTTCACACTTTTCCAGGTTGAACTCCATCTGCCACTTTTTAGCCCAATTCTGCATCCTGTCAAGGTCCCATTGCAAGTTACAACAGCCCGCCACACTATCTACAACTTCACTAACCTTCATGTCATCGACAAACTTACTAACCCACCCTTTCACTTCCTCTTCCAAGTCAAAGAGCAGAGGTTCCAGAACAGATCCCTGTGGGACTCTACTGGTCACCGAGCTCCAGGCTGAATACTTTCCATCTACTGCCCCCCTCTGTCTTCTATAGGCCAGCCAATTTTGTATCCATACAGCCAAATTTCCCTGTATCCCATGTCTCCTTACTTTCTGAATGAGCCTACTATGGGGAACCTTATCAAATGCCTTGCTAAAATCCATATACACTACTTCCACTGCTCTACATTCATCATTGTGTTTTGTCACATCCTCAAAATTCAATAAGGCTTGTGAGGCATGATCTGCCCCTCACAAAGCTAAGCTGACTATCTCTAACTAAACTATGCTTTTCCAAATAATCATAAATCTTGTCTGTCAGAATCCTCTCCAATAATTTACCCACCACTAATGTAAGACTGATCAGTCTGTAATTCCCAAGGTTATCCCTACTCCCTTTCTTGAACAAGGGAATAACATTTTCCACCCTCCAATCATCTGGTAATACTCCAGTGGGCAATGAGGACACATAGATTTTGACCAAAATTGCAACAACCTGTTCCCTCACTTCTTGTAGTAACCCTGGGTATATCTTTCCTCATCTTTTTCAAAATTTCCAGCACAACCTCCTTCTTAACATCAACCTGTTCGAGCATATTAGTTTGTTCATGCTGTCTTCAGATATGACAAGGCCCCTCTCACTAGTGAATACTGAAGCAAACTATTCATTAAGGACCTCCCCTACCTCCTCTGACTCCAGGCTCAAATTCTCTCTGCTATCTCTGATCAGCTCTACCCACACTCTGGCCATCCTGTGTTCCTCACGTAAGTGTAAGACATCTTGGAGTTTTCCTCAATCCTACCTGCCAAGGCTTTTTCATGCTCCTTTCTAGCTCTCCCAAGTCCATCCCTCAGTTCCTTCCTGGCTACCTTGTAACCCTCTAGAGCCTTGTCTGATCCTTGCTTCCTCAACCTTAAGTAAGCATTGTTCTTCCTCTTGACTAGATGTTCCACACCTCTTGCCACCCAAGGTTCCTCCACCCTACCATCCCTTCCTTGTCTCAGAGGGACAAACCTATGCAGCACTTGCAGCAAGTGCTCCCTAAACAATGTCCACATTTCTGTCATGCATTTCCCTGAGAATATCTGCTCTCAATTTATGCTCTATAGTTCCTGTCTAATAACATTGTAATTCCCCCCTCCCTCAATTAAATACTTTTCCATTCCACCTGTTCCTATCCCTCTCCATGACTATAGTAAAGGTCAGGGAGTTGTGACACTATCACCAAAATGCTCTCCCACTGAGAGATCTGACACCTGACCTGGTTCTTTGCCAATATGGCCTCCCCTCTAGTCAGCCTATCTACATATTGAGTCAGGAATCCTTCCTGGACACACCTGAAAAAATCTGCTCCATCCAAACTAAGTAGATTATATTCCCTACAGTGTGGAAACAGGCCCTTCGGCCCAACAAGTCCACACTGATCCTCCGAAGAGCAACCCACCCAGACCTACTCCACTACATTTACCCCTGACTAATGCACCTAACACTACCAGCAATTTAGCATGGCCAATTCACCTAACCTGCACATCTTTGGACTGTGGGAGGAAACTGCTGCACCCAGAGGAAGCCCACACAGACATGGGGAGAATGTGCACACTCCACACAGACAGTTGCCAGAGGCGGGAATCGAACCCAGGTCTGTGGTGCTGTGAGGTAGCAGTGCTAACCACTGAGCCACCGTGCCACCCAAAAGTAGGTTCCAATCAATATTAGAGAAGTTGAAGTCACCCATGACAACAATCCTTTTACTTCTGCAAAATCTGCCTATCAGTCTGCTTCTCCATGTCTCTGTTGCTATTGTGGTCTCTATAGATAACTTCCAATAAAGTGACTGCCCCTTTCCTGTTTTAGACTTCCACCCATACTGACTCTGTAGACAAACTCTCCTCAATGACCTCCCTTTCTGCAGCTGTGATACTGTCCCTGATTAGCAATGCCAATCCCCACCTCTTTTACCTTCCTTCCTATTCCTTTGGAAACATCTATACCCCGGAACACCTAACAACCATTCCTGCCCCTGTGATATCCAAGTTTCCGTAATGGCCACAACATCATAGTTCCAAGTACTGATCATGCTGTAAGTTCATCACCGTTATTCCTGACACTTCTTTAATTAAAATAGACACTCTTCAATCCATCACACTGACTGCACCGTTTCACTATCAAGTGCCTATCCCTCCTTACAGACTCTCTGCATGCTGTATCTGTCTGTTCATCAGTTACCCCATCCTCTGATCCATAGCTCCAGTTCCCACCCACTACCAAATTAGTTTAAACCCTCCCAAAGAGGTCTAGCAAACCTCCCGCCAGTTCAGGTGCAACGCTTCGTCCTTGTACAGGTCCCACCTTCCCTAGAAGGTATCCCAAAGATCCACATATCTGAAATCCTCCCTCTTACACCAGCCCTGCGGACACATGTTTATCTGCACTTGCTCTCTGTTCCTAGCCTCAATAGTATGTGGCACCAGTAGCAATACTGAGATTACAACTCTGCTCGTCCTGCCTTTTAGCTTCCAACCTAATTCCCTATACTCACTTTTCAGGTCCATCTATCTTTGCCTACCTATCTCATTGGTACTGATGTGTTCCATGAATTCTGGTTGCCTCCCATCCCCCTTAAGAATCCTGTAGATTCAATCCGAGACATCTCTGAACCTGGCACCAGGAGGCAATACACCATCCGGGAGTCTCACTCATGACCATAGAATCTCCTGTCTGTTCCTCTAATTACTGATTCTCCTATCGCTATTGCTCTCCAATTCTACCCCCTTCCCTTCTGAACCACAGAGCCAGGTTCAGTTGCAGAAACCTGGCTGCTGTGGCTTTGCCCTGGTAGGTTCCTCCCAACAGTATCCAAAACAGTGTCCTTATTATTGAGGGGAAATCGCCACAGGGGCTCCCTGCACTGACTGCCCACTCCCTTTTCCTCTCTTGACAGTCACCCAGCGACCTTTGTCCTGTAACTTTGATGTGACTACCCCCCATAACTGCTCTTTATCACCTCAGCATCCCGAATGATCCAAAGTTCATCCAGCTCCAGTTTCCTAACGCTGTCTGTGAGGAGCTGGAGTTGGGTCCACTTCTTGCAGGCGAAGTCAGCAGGGACACTAATGGTGAGCCTTACCTCCCAACTCCTACAAGAGGAGCATGAAACTGCCCTAGCCTTCATCCTGTCTGCTTTAAATTACCAAAAGAGATTTTAAAAAACTGACCTTATCAACCCTCCACATAAGAGTTACTTGTTTTGTTTAGAGTCGTAGGACAGGTGGGAGACATCACATGTGTGATATTTTGGATTTAGCCATTGCCCAAAAATATTATCCAGCAGTCCCCATATCTGCTTCCGCTCCTGTTCAGCCTTCGCTCCGCTGATTCATGACGTAAGTATCTTACATTCTATCTTACCTTCCTGGCTGCCCTTGGCTCGTGCTCTCTCGACTCCCACTGCTGAAATGGAGGCTGCTGATTTACGAGGTAACACCTTTGCATCCCCCTTATAGCTCAGCCTTCCACCCAGCTTTGTGTCATCTGCAAATGTGATGTATTACATTTAGTTTCTTCATCTAAATCACTAACATATATTGTGAATAGCAGGGGTCCCAGTACTGATCGCTATGGCACTCCACCAGCTACTGCCTGCCATTCAGAAAAAGGTCCATGCATTCATACCGTTAGTTAGGAAGTTAGTTAGCAGTTAGGAAACTATCTCAATACACTAACCCCAGTTCCTTGTGCTTTAATGTTACACATTAAACTCTTATGTAGGATTTTATCAAAAATCTTCTGAAAGTCCAAATACTCCACACCCACTAATTCCCCCATTATCAACTCTATTAATCACACCCTTGAAGACTTTCAGTAGATTTGTCCCCCATTATTTCCCTTTTGTAAATCTATGCTGAATGTATCTGATTCTACTATTGTTTTCTAAGTACTGTGCTATAAAATCTTTGACAATGGATTCTAGCATCTTCCCAACTGTTAATGCCAGACTCACCAGTCAATAATACTTCCCTTTCCAAATGGTGGCATTACATTAGCTTCTCTCCAATCTGTAGGAACTATTCCAGATACTAAAGAATTTTAGAAGATGACCACCATTTGCATCCATTATTTCTGCAGCCACTTCCTTAAGAAAGAATCTTCTGAGCTGCTTTAAAGCCTACAGGAAGTATGGTCCTGATATTAAGAGGGAAAAAGAAGGGGAGATGAATTAAGAATGCACAGGAACACTTCCCTGCAGTCAACAGAGTGAGAGAATGATCATTATAGGGAGAGTGGAATTGTCTGAAAGATCAGGACTGGAAAGGTCAAAGGAAGTCTATTGGGAACAGTCACTGCTTCTTCTTTTCCAGGCAAGTCAGGAGGTGAGTTACTTGATGCAAAATTTTCAGACTCTGGCTTTGTTTTGTAACCAATGGATTTAAGATAGCTGGTCTAGTTAACTTTCTGGTCAATGGTAAGATTCAGGAATTGATTACGAGCAATAAACAAGAGTAGGTCACTTGGCCTTTCATACCTGATCTGTTATTCAATAAGACGGTGGTACAGTGACACAGTGGTTGGCACTGCTGCCTCACCGTGCCAGGAAATGGGTTCGATTCCAGTCTGGGCGACTGTCTGTGCAGAGTTTGTAGTTTCTCCCTGTGTCTGCATGGGTTTCCTCTGGGTTCTCCACTTTCTTTCCACAGTCCAAAGCTGTGGTTAGGTGGATTGGTCATGCTAAGTTACTCCATAGTGTGCAGGTTAGGTGGATTAGCCATGGTGAATGTGGGGATAGGGTGTATCTGGGTGAGATGCTTTTATGAGGGTTAGTGCAGGCTCCATGACCTCTGTCTACACTGCAGGAATTCTATTATTCTAAAAAGATGGCTGATCTGATTTTAACCTTAATTTGACTTTTACATATGACAGTGGTTGACTTAGATGAGGGAGTCAAAGGGTGGGTCAGTAAATTTGCAGATGATACAAAGATAGGTGGAGTTGTGGACAGTGAGGAGGGCTGTTGTCGGCTGCAGAGGGACTTAGATATGATGCAGAGCTGGGCTGAGGAGTGGCAGATGGAGTTCAACCCTGCCAAGTGTGAGGTTGTCCATTTTGGAAGAACAAATAAGAATGCGGAATACAGGGTTAATGGTAGGGTTCTTGGTCAGGTGGAGGAACAGAGGAATCTTGGGGTCTATGTACATAGATAAGACCATAAGACCATAAGACATAGGAGTGGAAGTAAGGCCATTCGGCCCATCGAGTCCACTCCGCCATTCAATCATGGCTGATGCGCATTTCAGCTCCACTTGCCAGCGTTCTCCCCGTAGCCCTTAATTCCTCTAGACAACAAGAACCTATCAATCTCGGCCTTGAAGACATTTAGCGTCCCGGCTTCCACTGCACTCCGTGGCAATGAATTCCACAGGCCCACCACTCTCTGGCTGAAGAAATGTCTCCGCATTTCCGTTCTGAAATGACCCCCTCTAATTCTAAGGCTGTGTCCACGGGTCCTAGTCTCCTCGCCTAACAGAAACAATTTTCTAGCATCCACCTTTTCAAAGCCATGTATTATTTTGTACGTCTCTATTAGATCTCCCCTTAATCTTCTAAACTCCAACGAATACAACCCCAGTATCCTCAGCCGTTCCTCATATGCTAGACCTGTCATTCCAGGGATCATCCGTGTGAATCTCCGCTGGACACGTTCCAGTGCCAGTATGTCCTTCCTGAGGTGTGGGGACCAAAACTGGACACAGTACTCCAAATGGGGCCTAACCAGAGCTTTATAAAGTCTTAGTAGTACATCTCTGCTTTTATATTCCAACCCTCTTGAGATAAGAGACAACATTGCATTCGCTTTCTTAATCACAGACTCAACCTGCATGTTTACCTTTAGAGAATCCTCGACTAGCACTCCCAGATCCCTTTGTGCTTTGGCTTTATTAAGTTTCTCACCATTTAGAAAGTAGTCCATTCCTATATTCTTTTTGCCAAAGTGCAAGACCTCGCACTTGCTCATGTTAAATTCCATCAGCCATTTCCTGGACCACTCTCCCAACCTGTCTAGATCCTTCTGTAGCCTCCCCACTTCCTCAGTACTACCTGCCTGTCTACCTAACTTTGTATCATCGGCAAACTTCGCTAGAATGCCCCCGGTTCCCTCATCCAAATCATTAATATATAATGCAAACAGCTGTGGCCCCAGCACCAAACCCTGCGGGACACCGCTCGTCACCGGCTGCCATTCTGAAAAAGAACCTTTTATCCCAACTCTCTGCCTTCTGTTAGATAGCCAATCCTCAATCCATCCCAGCAGCTCACCTCGAACACCATGGGCCCTCACCTTGCTCAGCAGTCTCCCGTGTGGCACCTTATCAAAGGCCTTTTGAAAGTCCAGATAGACCACATCCACTGGGTTCCCCTGGTCTAACCTACTTGTTACCTCTTCAAAAAATTCCAACAGGTTTGTCAGGCATGACCTCCCTTTACTAAATCCATGTTGACTTGTTCTAATCAGACTCTGCTCTTCCAAGAATTTAGAAACCTCATCCTTAATGATGGATTCTAGAATTTTACCAACAACCGAGGTTAAGCTGATTGGCCTATAATTTTCCATCTTTTGCCTTGATCCTTTCTTGAACAAGGGGGTTACTACAGCCATCTTCCAATCGTCCGGGACCTTTCCTGACTCCAGTGACTCTTGAAAGATCTCAACCAATGCCTCTGCTATTTCCTCAGCAACCTCTCTCAGAACTCTAGGGTGTATCCCATCGGGGCCAGGAGATTTATCAATTTTAAGACTTTTTAACTTTTCTAGCACTATCTCTTTCGTAATGGCAACCATACTCAACTCAGCCCCGTGACACCCTTTAATTTTTGGGATATTACTCCTGTCTTCCACTGTGAAAACTGACGCAAAGTACTTGTTAAGTTCTCCTGCTATTTTCTTATCTCCCATCACTAGGCTCCCTGCATCAGTTTGAAGTGGCCCAATGTCTACTTTTGCCTGTCGTTTGTTTCTTATGTACTGAAAGAAACTTTTACTATTATTTCTAATATTACTGGCTAGCCTACCTTCATATTTGATCCTCTCATTTCTTATTACACTCTTTGTTATCCTCTGTTTGCTTTTGTATCCTTCCCAATCTTCTGATTTCCCACTGTTCTTAGCCACTTTATAGGATCTCTCTTTTTCTTTAATACATTTCCTGACTTCCTTTGTCAGCCAAGGTTGTCTAATCCCTCCCCGGTTAATCTTTCTTTTCTTGGGAATGAACCTCTGTACAGTGTCCTCAATTATACCTTGAAGGTTGAAGGTTGCCACTCAGGTGGATAGAGTTTGTAAGAAGGCCTATGGAGTATTATCGTTCATTAGCAGAGGGATTGAATTCAAGAGTCGTGAGGTGATGTTGCAGCTGTACAGGACTTTGGTTAGGCCACATTTGGAGTACTGTGTGCAGTTCTGGTCGCCTCACTTTAGGAAAGATGTGGAAGCTTTGGAGAGGGTGCAGAGAAGATTTACCAGGATGTTGCCTGGAATGGAGAGTAGGTCGTACGAGGATAGGTTGAGAGTTCTCGGCCTTTTCTCGTTGGAACGGCGAAGGATGAGGGGTGACTTGATAGAGGTTTATAAGATGATCAGAGGAATAGATAGAGTAGACAGTCAGAAACTTTTTCCCCGGGTACAACAGAGTGTTACAAGGGGACATAAATTTAAGGTGAAGGGTGGAAGGTATAGGGGAGATGTCAGGGGTGGGTTCTTTACCCAGAGAGTGGTGGGGGCATGGAATGCGCTACCCGTGGGAGTGGTAGAGTCAGATTCATTGGCGACCTTTAAGCGGCATTTGGATAGGTACATGGATGGGTGCTTAATCTAGGATAGAAGTTCGGCACAACATCGTGGGCCGAAGGGCCTGTTCTGTGCTGTATTGTTCTATGTTCTATGTTCTTGGAGGTTGTTGGAGGTCATTCATCTCAGTCAGCTCCAAGTTCCTCAAGTATTGTCTGATGCCCAACCATCTGCTGTCGCTTCTTCGATGACCTTCCCTCCATCATAAGGTCAGAAGTGGGTTGTTTGCTGATGATTGTACAATGTTTCAGCACCGTTTGTGACTCCTTAGGTACATTCAATGGTGTTTCCCTCACCGAATCCCTCAACTATCCACACACTGAGGGTAACTATGGGCCGGAACCTGAACTGAACTAACTATATAAATGCACTGACTACAAAAGTGGGTCACAGGCTAGGAACCCTGCAGCAAGTAACTCATCTCGAGACTTCCCAAAGCCTGCCATCATCGACAAGGTTCAAGTCAGGAGTGTGAGGTTGGGATGAGTGCAGCTCCAACAACACTCCAAAGTCTTGACAGAATCTAGGACAAAGCAGCTTCTAAATTGACACAGCATCATCAAACATTCACTCCTTCCACAATCAATGCTCAGATGCAGCAGTGTGTACTGTCTACAAGATGCACTGTGGAAATTCACCAGAGATTCCTAGGCAGCACCTTCCAAACCATGACCATTTTTATCTTAAAGGGCAAGGGCACCAGATACATGGGAACAACACCATTGTAATGTTGCCTTCAAGTCACTTACTGTCCTGACTTAGAAATATATTGCCATTCCTTAATTGTTGCTGGGTCAAAATCTTGGAATCTCTCTCTCTAAAGGCAATGTGGGTTTACCTACAGCACACAGACTGCAATGGTTCAAGAGGACAGCTCACTACCACCTTCTCAAGTGTAAATAGGATGGGCAATAAATGCTGGCTCAACCAGCGACACCCATGTTGTACAAATGAAAAAGATATTCTTGCATATCCCTGGTAATCTTTCATCCCCTTGGTAATCAAGAATTTATCTACTTCTGCCTTAAAATATTTAAAGATTCTGCATCCAGTGCTTTTTATGAAATGAATTCCAAAGACTCACAACCTCTGACAGAATATTTTTTTTCCTTTTTGCTGCTTTAAATAGGCAACCCCTTCTTTTTAAACTGGACTCCTGATTCTATGTTCGCACACAAGAGGAGACTTCCTTTCAACATCCACTCACTCAAATCCCCTCAGCAGTTTATATGTTTCAATTAAGTCATCTTGGACTCTTCAAAACCACAGAGGGTTTGGGCTTAGCCTGTCTAGCCTCTTTTCATGAGTCAATCTGCTTACTCCAAGTAATGGTCTGGTAAACCTTTCAATGCTTTAACATCCTTCCATAAGTATGGTGATCATTGCCATACACAGTACAAGTTTGTGGTCTCACCAATGCCATGTAGAACTAAAGCACAACTTCCCTAATCTTGCATTCAATTTGCCTCACAACAAAAAATAACATTCCATTAGCTTTCCTGATTTCCTGTATCTAAATTTTAACCTTCTATGATTCAAGCACTAGGATTGTAGTAGATTCAGAAATGATCATTTCATTGAATACCATGGGGAGATGGTTAGGCTATCTGCTGTTGGAGATACCACTGTCTGGGAGGCACAAATGTAACACATAGTTCTCAGCAGAATCCGGAATGGTGACCAGGCCTTTCCACATGTGGGCACTGTCAACTTCAGGAGCTAACCCTAATCACAGCATTTACCCTTGATTCCCATTGATTTTATTTTTGTGTAGGGTTCCTTGATCTATGGGGATACAGTGTTATAGTGGTTGTGTCACTGGACCAGTAATCCAGAACAGCAGCCTAATGATCTGAGGGGATGAGTTCAAATCATTCCACGGTAGATGATGAAACTTGAATTCACTAAAAATCTAGGATTAAGAACTCACCTGATGGTAAGCATATAACCTCTGTCAATTGTTGTAAAAACCCACCTGTTTAACGAATACCCTTTAAGAAATGAAATCCATTGTTCTTACCTAGTCTGGCCTACATGTGACTTCAGAACCACAGCACTGTGGTTGACTCTTAACTGTCCTCTGAAATAGCCTTTCTAAGCCACTCAGATTGATGGGTAATAAATGTTGGCCCAGCCAGTGACACTCACATCTCATGAACACAAGCAAAATGCTCTTTGTTTGATTAAATGTTGTCTTCGTGTCAAAGGCAGTCACTCTCACCTCATCTCTGGAATTTGACATTTTGGTTATGTTTGTACCCAGGCCATAATACCTGAGTAACCCAATCCAAACTGAGCTTCAGCAAGGAGATTATTGCTGTCTGGATGTCCCTTGAGAGCCCTGTTGACAAACGTTTTACATTATTTAGTTAATTTTAGTAAAATGTTGATGGGATTATAATGTTATGGGTTGGATTGTCTGCTTTTTTAGAGATTATGGAACTGGGCAATTTCCCATTTCACACGATAGTTTCCAATGATGTCATTATACTGAATTTTCTGGCTAGAGGCACAAATAATTCTGGGACTTAAGTCTTGAGCTGTGCAGTCTGCGTGTTATCAGGGCTCACACCCAATGTTCTGTCCCAAGCTCTCTTTTTGAGAGCAAGTGCAGGGCATTGATTTGGTTGAAACCTGGTGACTGTGATAATTGGGATTTCAAAAGGAGGTTGGGATGGATCATCCATTCAACATTTCTGGATGAAAATGGATGAAATTGCTTCAGACTTTTTCATGTGTAAGGTTCCCCACCTTAATCATGAAGTCTTCTCCTCCAGTTAGCTGTTTAATTGTTCACTGTCATTCACAATTGGATGTGGCAATGCTGCCGAACTTTTATTGTGGTTGTGGAATCACTGAGCAATATTACTTCCTCTGTTTGACATGCACATGATCCTATATTGAAGCTTCACCAGCTTTGGACCTAATTTTCACTTTGCTAATCCTGACGTGCTCTGCACCACTCTTCATTGAATCAGATTTGATTCCCTAGTTTGATTGTAGTGGTAGGCTCAGTAATATTAGATTCCCTATGGTATGGAAACAGGCCCTTCAGCCCAACAAGTCCTCACCGACTCTCCAAAGAGTAACCCACCCCGACCCTATATTCATCCTTGCCTAATGCATCTAACACTACGGGCAATTTAGCATGGCAAATTCACCTAACCTGCAGGTCTTTGGATTGTGGGAGGAAACCAGAGCACCTGGAGGAAACCCACGCAGACACAGGGAGAAAGTGCAAACACCACACAGGCAGTAGCCCAAGGGTGGAATCGAACCCGGGTCCCTGGGTGCTGTGAGGCAGCAGTGCTAACCACTGAGGCACCATGCTGCCCACTGTTTGCCCATAAAGTTCCAGATTGTGATGCAATGCAAATTGGCTGATGGTGATAGCCCACTGCATTTAATACATGCCCAGCTTTAAACTGTGAAATCCATTCTAAATCTCTGATTCAGCATGATGGTAGCCAACAGAGGATAGTTTATCCCCAGCGTTAAGACAGGGATTCACCTTCACAAGGACTGTATGGTAGTCTCTCCCACCAATATTATCATAGAACAGAACCTACTGTAATGTATGAATTTATGTTGACACTGTCAAGTTAGTTTTTTTCTACTTACTGGTACTTTCACCCCAAGTCACAGATGCGATCTGACAGATATACTCTTCAGGACTTAGAGTGTGGTGATACCAAGCATCTCTTAGTGATGGGTATTGCAATCTACCTTTGACCTGATGTCACTAGACTTCATGGGATCCAGAGCCATGGTTAATTAAGGTAGAGAAAATGAATCTGGAGTATTTGCTCCATAAGAAGGCAGCAAAGTCAGTGAGTCAAGGAATGCGGAGTGCCAGCTGATCATATTGGCTGTATTTCACTTTACTGAATGCTTTGAATCCCATTTTACAACAGCCAGATCATATCCTGACAAATGGAGAGGGGAGCAGTATCCAATTTCAAAGCAAGTGATAAACAGATCTTCAGCTGCAAGTGGGGGAAACCTGGGACATCTACTTCCATCATTTCTGGCTCACAAGTGAACTTAAATGTGCCTGCCCTCAAATTAATTGTGGGTTGAAATTGACAACTGTATTCCAAATGATTTTGACCCTGAATTTCCATAGGAGTTATTTTGATATACCACATTATGTTCAGTGAGCATTTGAGAGGATCCCTGGAGAAATGGCATAAATGTTTCCCAGGCATTTACCCGATGGTCACCAACCTCCTGTTGAATTCTAAGTGAGAGAACGGAGAGCCCCTGCAGGAATTCATAAAAGCAGGCAGGCCTATATGATTTCTTTCTTCCTAATGTTGAAGTTGTCAATGTGGAGAAAGTGAATGCTGGCTTTCTTTGCAGGTAATTGTTATTCCATTGCCCAAGGAGCATTAGCACTACTGGCAACTCTAAAAAAGCCTTCTGGCGGTAGCTAGGGATTTTAAAACTGGCAGCTCCCATCAAGGTAAAGGAACACAAAATCAATTTCAGTGAACAAAGCCAAAGATATTGTGCAGTGTGAATTAAAAGGAAGGTCAAAGAAGCCTTTCAGACTTAACAGCCCAGACTGCTGAACAAGATAAAGTTCACTGCAGATCATGAATGGATTGCAACTTCAGTTAAGAGAATATATCCACTTAATTAATAAGCAAACATTAAAGCGATAAGGAAACAGTATCCTTTATAAGAAGGTCGGTCATACATTTCAAACCTCAAACTCACAACCCCTCCACTAAAAAAAGCTCTTCATTTCAAACATGACAACTAGCAATGAGAGGATGGCGTTTTGATTTAGGAATATATCTGTTTTTAAATAGTCTTAGGTCACAAAGCAGAGGAAAATTGAATAAGCGAAGATAATGACAAATAGAACATGACTATGGATACCACACAACAAGTCCATCAATGCTAAGGCTGATGAGTAATTGAATTAGGTGTGGTGGTGGCCAACCAATAGGATCATATCAAGGGGGAGGGAATGGCTGAGGAGGATTCAATCCAGGATGAAAATATTGTGATGAGTGTGGTTCTATTATCAATTTGAGAAACACAATGTGCAGGTGAGCCAAGTAGCTGGATATTTTCATACGATCAGAGGCCATGGTCATTCTATACTGTAGCGTCCTTAAGCAACAAATGCGCCTAGAGATTACTCTGTACTGTCTGCACAAGTTTAAATCTAAACAAGCTCACCAGATATGTTCAAGTAAACAGAGTCCATTTGCATATTTTCCTACTTATAAACAGTACAAACAATCAAATGGTGATATTGGCCATTGTCACTTTCAGGAAAAACGCAGAATGAATAAGGCAATGAAATAGTTATAGGACACAGCCAGAGACTTGCTTAACTGTAAGCTGATTCGTGAAGTTCACAGCAAGGCAGACCGGAGATAAGACACAGCGTGGAACAAACTCCAACCAAAAATGAACAGGGCTTCCAGTTGTTAATACAAAACATTGTGTGATAAAGTCAGGCAACTATAAACATTTCCCCAATTAATACCATTTGTCCAACAAACAAAATTATTTTTGACACAGGTGCTAGAGCATATATCCCACAAATCTGAATTCTGAAGGATATGTACCTGGATCATCAAAAGTTAGAGTCATAGAGATCCACAGCACTGAGGCTGCACCAGACAAAAAGAATCACCAAACTATTCTTATCCCATTTTCAAGCACTTGGTGCATTGCCTTGCATGCCTTGGCATTGCAAGTACACATTCAAATATTTCTTTAATGTTATGAGGATCATTGCCTCTCCCCCTCTTACAGACAGTGAGTTCCAGATTCCAACTGGCATCTGGGTGAAAACATTTTCTCCTTACATCTCCTCTACACCTTGTAAATCTATGGCTCCTGGCAACTGATCTCTCCACCAAGGGAAAAGTTTTGTCTTGCCTACCTAATTATGCTTGTCAAACTTTTATACATGCCAATCATGTCCCCTCTCAACCTCCTCTGGCTCTCAGAAAAACTAGTTTAGTCTGTCCAATCTCACTTTATAACTGGCAACATCCTGGTAAATCTCCTCTGCAACCTTTCCAGTGCTATCACATCCTTCCGATAATGTGGATCCCAAAACTGCACACAAGGACTGCACACACTGCACCAAAGGTATTTGGTACAACCACCAATTGCTAAATTAACTGAGCCACCATGGACTGACACTGAGGCTCAGTGGTTTAACACTGCTGCCTCACAGCACCAGGGATCCGGTTCGATCCACACCTCGGGTGACTGTCTGTGGAGTTTGCACATTCTCCCCGTGTCTGCAGGGTTTCCTCCCATAATCACAAAGATGTGCTGGGTCAGGTGAATTAGCCATGCTAAATTGCTCATAGTGTTAGGTACATTAGTCGGGGACAAATGTAGGGGAATGGGTCTGGGTGGGTTAGTCTTCAGAGGGTCGGTGTGAACTTGTTGGGCTGAAGGGCCTGTTTCCATACTGTAAGGAAACTAATCTGAAGTACAACCAATGCACCACCTATTACTGCAATGGCACATTCACAATGCAATACAGTTCTGGCCTTTTGACATGGAAACCAAATACTACTCTACCTGTAGAACATGGGCAGCAGCAGAACTGCCAGCCTGTACAGATGTCAACATTGTCATTATAACGAATTCAACAATGGTAACAGACAAGAAAATCCATATCGAGTCAATTGAGGATATACTACAACTGTATGTTGACAGCTTCAATGTCATTGGAAGTTTCAAAGAGGATTCCACTGAGAAGATGCAATTATATCAATCAATTCTTTCAAAAAGTGCAGTGTTAATTTACAAGAAATGCTTAAGAGCAAGCTTAATATCATGGAATGCAATGACATCCATATTAGAACTACCTTGGAGAGAGAAAAAAAGTTTTTTGCAATTGTTTTAAGAGTGATGCCCCTTTTAGAAGCTCAACATGCAGATGAGTCAAGTACCTAGATATCATCATGTGACCAGAGACTATAGTCTAAATTGTAGAACCCTAGACAAAGGATATGTCTAGTGATTAGTCTCTACTGTCCGAACTAGATTAGCTAGGAGCAAACCCACTAGAGATCTCAGACAAATGGAGCCCATATATCCATTTGTAGTACATTTAGAGGTCACAAGTGATCACTCTAACCACAAGTGGGAGTTGGGGGTACTGCACATGAGGTTTCTGGTGGCGGGCATGTGGGAGATCTGAGTCCTTTTGAGAAGGATCATTGGCCTGGGGTGGAATCAGATCAGAATGTGAGAGGTCATTGGGAAGAAATCAGAGGGACATTCGGAGGTCTGCTAGCAAGGAGGGATGTTTAAGAATTCTGTGTGTGGAATAGTGGGGTCTCAAAAGCCTTGGGATATGGAAGAACGAGGGGTGCGTTTATGTCAGAATTATAATCTCTAAAACACTCATTATGTTCTCTCAGTGACTTAAACCTGCCCTTTTTTTTGGTTTAAGGCATTTTTTTTCTTGGACAATATCTTGCAGAAAGCGATATGATAATATTTCGCTTCTAAAGAGTGGCTACTTAGCCTCTCCTTGATGCTATTGTTGTGTGTCCTATCAGTCCTGGCCTCTTGAGGCAATTGTTGATGATTTGTCGCAGGGGATTCTTAGGGGAAGATGAAGTTCATGGTGGGCAGTTACGCTTGTAAGAGATCTTACAAAGATTAAGCTACTTATTTGCCATCATGTAGAATAAATCGAAGACTTTGGAAGTCATTCTTGCTGGTGGTGTGAAACAAAAGAAAGAAATGTATTTATGCAGTGCATTTCCCAACCACTGGATGTCTCAAAGCATTTTATAGCATAAGAAGTACTCATAAAGTGAACAGTTGAAATATTTACCAAATGGATGGAAACTTACTATTGACCAGAAACTGAACTGGACTAGCCATATAAATACAACTGCTACAAGACCTGCAGAGGCTATGAATCCTGTAGCAAGTAACTCAGTTCCTGACTCCCCAAAGCCTACCCACAATCTACATGGCACAAGTTAGGAGAATGGTGCATTACATCCCACTTGCCTGGATTAATGTAGCTCAAACAATACTCAAGCAGCTAAGACAAAGCAGTCCACTTGACTGGCACCACATTCACAAACATCTACTTCCTCCACCATCAATACTCAGAAGCAGCAGTGCATACCTTTTATAAGATGCACTGCAGAAGTTCACCAAGACTTCTTAAACAGAATCTTCCAAACCCAAGACCATCATTATCTGGAAGGACAAAGGCAGCAGATACATGGGAATACTGCAACCTACAAATTTGCCGCCAAGCCAGTCACCTTTCCGATTTGAAAATGTGTCACCATTCATTCAGCATTGCTGGATCAAAATCCTGGAACATGAATCCCTCCCTCATGGTCCACCTACAATATTTGACTTCAGCAGTTCAAGAAGATAGTTCACCACCACCTTATCAAGGGCAATGAGAGATAAGCAAGAAATACAGACCAAGCTGATGACACCCAACTCCCACGAATGAGAATTTTAAAAGGGGTCTTTTTAGAACGGGGGGTTTCAGGCACTTGACTGACCAGCAATCGCAGGACCCCAGGACCAAGGACCCCAGAGTGGAAGAGGTTCCACATATTGGGAACTGCTGGCCAATCAGATCCCAGCAACTCCAACAGGGAGGCTGTGGCCAGAGCCTGTGTGGCAGCAAACTGAGGTACAGGATCTTCGCTGGAACCCAGGGTACAGCTGGTAGGCTTTTCACAGGGTGGAGCTCACAGTGGAGGGAATGTAAGAGGCATTAGCAGCAAGGAGGGAACCTTTGCTATCTGGGGTGCATGCTGCAACCCCCAATGGATTACACTGTTTGCATGCTGAGCCCCCCTGTCTGCTGCAGTGTCCATACTAGCAGCACTGGGAGAAGGCCTGATACTGGGCTTCAATTGACATCTTTCCTGTCACAGACTTAATTCAGGTTCAGGTGGCAGGCACCCTCCTCCACACCTAAACTACAATGGGAGCGAGAATACAATTTCACCTCTTGTACCAATTCCCTGTATGTTCAGACGTTAGTAACATAATGCCTACAGACTGATTCATTGCTGAAACTACTATTGAGAAATTTCTTTGGAACTGGTGCTATTTGTAGATAGATGGAAAAGACAATCAGAAGCTGGCCAGTCTGGCAAAGCAACTCAAGAGGTTACACACCTGTTTGATCCTCATTTCAAGAGTATCTTATCTCCAAATGACACAGATGAAGTATTTGAAGATGCTATGTTTACTGATGGCATTCCTTGTAAATCAATGTAACAAGTCATATCCATTTTGTGAGTCAGTGTCAAGGTCAGAATCACTATGAATTCTTACACTATAGGGTGATTCCAGACTACCTCTAAGGACATAGCAACATTATTTAATTAGCTATGCACAGATGAAGCAAATAAGTCACAGATGATTTTTTTTGCAAGTTCAAGCAAGTGCATCCCACATACAACAACACATGCCAGTGCCATTCACAGTTTTAATGAATTGTAAAATCCTCTAAATGCAAGAAATCTCTCCCAACTGAAAATAATTTCATCTGCTCCATGTCAAGCTTGCTTATTACCAGCAGCACCATATTATGAAGGTTGAAATCTTGCTTTCCTAACAGTTACCATCATCATGCAATGATCTGACCAGAACACATTACACTTTACCCTCCCATCTTAGGGTGGCACAATGGCTCAGTGGTTAGCACTGCTGCCTCACAGTACCAGGGATCTAGGTTCGAATCTAGCCTTGGACAACTGTCTGTGTAGAGTTTGCACATCCTCCTGTGTCTGCATGGGTTTCCTCTGGGTGCTCCAGTTTCCTCCCACAGTCCAAAAATGTGCAGGTTAGATGAATTGGCCATGCTAAATTGCCCATAGCGTTAGGTGCATTAGTCAGAGGAAAATGGGTCTGAGTGGGTTACTCGTCAGAGGGTTGGTGTGGACTTGTTGGGCCAAAGGGCATGTTTCCACACTGTAGAGAATCTAATTAATCTAAAATCTATCCAACCCAAGCTTTGGTTCCGCTACATAGATGACACCTTTGTCATCACAAAACAGGACAAATTAGAGGAAACATACGACAATCAACATACCATCAACAATATCCTGACAGGCATAAAATTCATTAAAGAGGTGGAGACCGACAACAGACTCCCATTCCTAGAAGTGACCGTTGAACGTACAGTTAATGGAGAGCTTCAAACCAATGTCTACAGAAAAACAACAAACATAGACCAAATACTTAACTTCAGAAGAAATCATCCCAAGTATTTCAATGAGCTACATCACACTGCAGCACCCGAGAAAAATATCTACTACGTTTTCAAGAAAAATGGGTACCCAATAAACGTAAACTGCAGATTCCTCAGAAACAAACCCAAACAAGCAGACACAATGCAACCAAAAACTATAGCCACATTACCTTAAATCAAAGGCATAACCAAAATGACTTCCAGACTACTCAGACCCCTTGGCATCATGGTAGCCCACAAACCTACCAACACACTTAAACAGCGACGAATGAACCTAGAGGACCCAACAGGTACCACCAGCCATTTATAAGATACCATGCAAGAATTGTAAAAAACACTACATCAGACAAACTAGCAGGAAACTTGCGACCAGGATACAAGAACACCAACTGGCCACCAAAAGACACAACTCACTATCACGAGTTTCTATACATACAGACAAAGAAGGACGCCACTTTGACTGGGACAACACACACATCCTAGGACAGGCAAAACAAAGACACGCACACGAACTTTTAGCATGGCATTCTAACCAGAACCTCATCAATAAACACATCAATTTAGATCCTATCCACCTTCACTTGAAAAAAAGAATCGGAAATGACTTCACCCACCATAAGAAACCAAGACCTATAAATATAGAGTTGGGACATACCACCAGCGCGTCATCAGAGACTCTCACTGATTACATTACCTAGTCATAATGACGCAATGTGTGAAAACAAAATTTCATGATCAGCAAGCTAACTTACATAATTATCATCAATCTGAGCTGCAAACCTTCTTAAAATTCGCTAACGTTACACTTTCTTCGTGACTGACTTTGATTTGTACACTTTTGTTTTGGCTACAGATTCATTATTCTTGTGACTGCTTTGCATTCAATTGGAAATACTATGAATCAAATCAACTAAAATTATTGGGTTGGGATTCCAATGAAATCAACTGCTTTCCCCTTTGATTCAATTGTGACTCCGATCTAGTGTCCATGAGTGAAATGAGGTGATACTGTAGTGAAAGAGAGGTTTCAACATTCAAAGGGTCAACCCATGATCCTTAAGGGGGAGAAATCTATGTAAAGAAACCCCTGCCTTTGTGGGCATTGGCACAACCCTAGGTCTGGAAGTTAAGTGCAAGTTTGCCGCAATTGAAGGGAGAGGAAGTTCCACAGCACTTCATCTGTAAACCTTTCTGAATTTTCTGTGAAAGTATGGGCATATTGGAACCAGCCACAATCCTCTTGTCGGCCAAGAGGGGCAATAGAATCTGCGTTATGAAGCAATCAGTGGCTTGGCTATCTGAAGCCATGATGAGGAGTTGCCAGAGTTGGACAGGGGTGGACAAGGTCAAAAACCAAATGACGCCAAATTATCATCCAACAGGTTTACTCAAAAATGCAAGTTTTCAGAGCTCAGCTCCTTCCTAAAGCAAGATCAATCTAATTCTGCCTTTTTCCAACTGTGACCTTTTTTCAGTTTGTTTGGGGTTATGGAGGAAAATACAAATCATGATCTCTTTCAGTCTCATCCTTAGCTATTTGAATAGTATTCATGATATCATTTAACTACACACTGCTTTCCAATTTCGGCTGTCTTTTGTACAAATATATTTAATCCAACTCATTCTGTAATTTCTGTGCTGCTTCACTGATTTCATCTTCTTTGGTTTATATCCATGTGCAATTTTGGTTGTGTGGCACTGAAACTTTGAATTCAAATCATTTATGTAATTTAGTAATGGAAATTAGAACCAACAGTGGTCTCACTACAAAATCTTGAAGACCTCACATGCTTCTTTCCCCCATTTTAACATAACCCCTCTAAATATTTAATTCCACCTTCCAACTAATTTCATATCCTTTTCAAAGGTTTACCTGAATCCCTTTGGTTCTGATGTAAAGGTATTAGTGAAGATGAAGAAGAGATTCAGGAATAAGGACCTTCAAATAAGTGGAGATGTTAGGACTGTTTTCTTGGGAAAAAGAGAAAATTTGAGAAAGATATCCAAAATAACGTGGGATCTGGACAAAATAGAAACTACTCCCGTTAGTGAAAGGATCAAGAATCAGAGAGCACAGATTTGAGATAATTGGGAAAAGAAACAATGGTGACATGAATAAAAATGTTTTCACGTAACAAATAAAAGCAGTTTCAAATGAGGTTTTCAAAAACGAATTGGATCATTATCCAAAATGGAAATCTTCACAACATGAAGTTGGCACAATGAGCCAAATAACCTCTTCCTGTGCTGTGCTGTGCTGTAAGCATTTTTGATTTTATGCTTGTGAGTTACAAATGACCAAATTGCTCAAACTCGTTCACACATTAATTTCTATTGAGTAACTAAAGCCTCATAGCATGGATCTGAATTTTAACATGAAGCAACACTATGATATTATAATCACCTGGATGTTCAGATATTGTTGCATATACTGACCAGTCTCAACATTCTCTACTTTGGATCTCAGTAGCACAGTACTACACAGTGCATACTGGCTGCAATAGTGCATATCTTAATTGCAGAATGTACTGCAGTAATCAGCCAAAAGTATCTTGACAACAACTGCTTCTATTGCAACCTCTATTACTGCTAAGGATAAGTCAACAATGTCTTGGGAGCAATATCACATTCAATTTTCTCTTTAAGGCTTACCATTAACACTTCTGAATCCTGGAAATGGGTAGTAAGTGCAGTCTTTCTAGCATTCAGTCTGTCACAATTCACTGGAACCCGCTACTCCTGAAGTAATCAAAAAAGTGAAAGACTTAATCAAGTTGCTCAAAGTCCTCAATTTTCCAAACTAATGAACTCAGTTTAACAGGTTTCCGGCCAGGTTTCTGCAATTAAAAGAAACTACTGTGTGTTACAAATAAATTAGTTCTAGCCACAGACCTTACAAAGCATAAATTATTAACTTAAAACTCTGCAATTTAAACTCTACTCCTTAGTTCCCTACATATATACACACAGATAAAAACAGATATTGGTGGAGGAATCATCTCTCAGCCTTCTCTCCAAGGATAACAATCTCAAACTCTTCAATCTATTCTCAGAACTGAAGTTTCCCATAACTCGAACCATTCTTGCAAATAAAGATTGCAATTTCTTCAATACATTCACCTCCTTTTGAGAATATGGCATGCACAACTGTACACAATACTCCAGCTGATATCTAACAAGTTGTCTTGTACAAGTTCAACATCACTTCCCTGCTCTTGTTGTCCATACCTCTATTAATAATGCCAAGGATACTGTATGTTTTACTCACTGTGCTCCCTACTTGTCCTGACACCTTCAATGATACCTGCTTATGTATATCTTGTTTAAAACAGCATGTTGAACATATTGTCTAGCTAACACCAATTGTTACAGTTAACCTGAGAATGCAACTTTTAAAAAAAGGTTTTGTGATTTACACATGAAAGAAGTGAAACTATCATGGTATTCAAACAGATGAAAGACTCGACGACAATCAAGGTATTTTTCCATGTATAATTTCAGTTACATCACACTGTATATTTTTGCTCTAAATTCTGTGCCTTACAGTTGTGTCCTCCACAATCACCTGATGAAGGAGCGGCGCTCCGAAAGCTAGTGTGCTTATAATTAAACCTGTTGGGCTATAACCTGGTGCTGCGTGATTTTTAACTTTGTACACCCCAGTCCAACACCGGCATCTTCAAATCATGACTAGTATTCCAATAGTAGCCTAACCAAGGTCCTGTACAGCTGCAACATGACCTCCCAAGTCTTATACTCAATGCATTGATCAATACCAAACATCTTCTTCACTATACTGTCCACCTGTGACCCTGCTTTCAAGGAGCTATGAATCTACATTCCAAGGTCTCTTTGTTCAGCAACACTCCCCAGGACATTACCATTAAGTGTATAAGTCTTGCCCTGATTTGCCTTTCCAAAATACAGCACCTCACATTTATCTAAATTAAACTCCATCTGTCATTGGCCCATCTGATCAAGATCTCGTAGTTCTCTGAGGTAACCTTCTTTGCTGTCCACTCCACTTCCAATTTTGATGTCATCTACAAACTTACTAACTATACCGCCTATGTTCACATCTAAATAATTTATATAAATGATGAAAAGCAGTGGACCCAGCACTGATCCTTGTGGCACACTGCTGGTCACAGGCCTCCAGTCTGAAATGCAATCCTCTACCACCACCCTCTATCTTCTACCTTTGAGCCAGTTCTGTATCCACATGGCTAGATCTCTGTGTATTTCATGTGATCTAATCTTGCTAACCAGTCTACCTTGAGGAACCTTGTCAAACACCTTACTGAAATCCATAAATATTACATCCACTGCTCTGCCTTCATCAATCTTTTGTTACTTATTCAAAAATTTCAATCAAATAAGTGAGACACAATTTTCCGCACATGAAACCATGTTGACTATCCCCTAATCTGTCCTTGCCTTTCCAAATACATATAAATCCTGTCCTTCAGGATTCCTTCAAACAATTTGCCTACCAACAATGTCAGGATCATCTGTTACTCCAGTCAACCTTGTCCTGAGACAAAAGTAAAGTTAAAGAAACCATTGGCATCTTGAAGCAATGCTTCAAAGTCCTGAGAAGATCCAGTATACTTTGCAGTGCATTCCTAATAGGACCTCTAATGGCTCTGCCACATTGCTGCATAAGCCACACAATAATGTAAGAGTTGCTGGAAAGCTCCATCCATACAGACAAAGCCAAAGCGAATCACTGCCAATGACTGCTAATGTCATTGATGCAACAATGTTTTAGCCTCTGAGATCATTTTCAGAGCAGATATGCTCTTAATTATCTGAGTCTTGCAAGCATTAACAATTAGATGCATACGTACACTATTCATCTGCACCACTCAACTGCAATGAATGTCTTAACGCTTGATTTGTTCCTGTCTGATTCTGAACTATCACAAGTTTGTTCTGGTCAAAATATCCATAAAACAAAATCAGTTTAACATATTGGTTATCAATATAGCTTTAATGAGTGCCACAGATGCTTCTCAGGGGCAGCATATGATTCAAGACCATACCATAGTGCTCTTTCCAGCTGTTCCCTTAGTGGCAAGGGTAAGTCAGGTTGCCAGCTGCTGATAAAAGGCAACTTCTACAGATGCTGGAATTCTGGAATAAAATCAAAAATTCTGGAAAAAAACAGCAGTTCTTTCAGCAGAAGAAGATAAGAAGATCATGTCAGACTCAAAACACTTTAACTCTGTTTCTCACAGATGCTCTCAGGCCTGCTGAGTTTCTCCAATGATTTCTTGTTTGTGCTGATTATGATTTGAAATGTTTGGAATTGGGGTGCTGAGTCATGAGAGAGTCTAGTAATTCATTCCCCCATACCTATACCTGCTCCAATCCCTACCAAACACAACGTTCAGTATCAGTCTCTGCCAATCTGTAACTTCTCTCAAATTCTGTGCCATCAGCTCTACCGCAGCTAAACTTAAAACAAAAACACAGGAAAGTATTTTGATTGTATTGAAATTTCTGTTCAAGGGTGAAGCATGGATTATTAATAGTTTATGGGATAAAAATTTCCATATGCTTTACAAGCAATTTCTTTGCTTTGGACTAAGGGATGTGATGTCTCTCTCTCTCTCTTTAAGATAAGTCAATCTGTGAGAAAGCACCAGCATTGCACTCTCCTAACAGCTATAAGTAACAAGGCGAAAGTAATTATGACCTGAAATAGTAAGTCAAAGTTACCTGATCACTCCTAAACTGCTCCTAACATCTGTGTCATCAACCCAAACAAGAATGGAATTCTATCTTAATCACGTGAGGAAATGATTTTAAAAAAATAAAAAACCTGTCGATTGTCACAGTGACAAAGGAAGCTGATTCACATAGAGTGCTGGGAATGCTTCAAGTGCCACTAAACTCTCACACAATCTATCAGTGAAACACTGCAGCCAGCTGGAACACTTATACCTTCCACAAGGGAATCACTACATCAATTAGGTCGCACATCTAAAATCAAGCACAAGAGCCAAGGATAGCAACATGCTACCTCAAGATGCCAATATCTACACAATAAGGCAAACAGTGCCCCATGCTTGACTCAAGTAATTGTGCTGAATACTTATTAATCTTCTCATAATATGCTTAGAACTCAGCATTCGGTGACATTTTAAGGACAGTGCACAAAGTTTAGGATAAAATAGTTTAGAAATCGTTGACCAGCAGGTATATTTTTCTCTTTAACAAAATTTTTTTTTGGAAAACACCTACAGTGTGGGACTGGTAAACAATCTATCTTATTGCACTACTGCTTCTGTTGCTACATCTTATTAATATTTTTACTCCTTTACTGTGCAATAGCATCGTCCTGCTGTTCATCAAGCTTCTTGCTGAGACCTTTAAGAAAGGTGAAACAATGAAGCATTCAATAGACAATTATTCAAGAATTTAGCCAAAAAGGAAGGTTTTCTATTGTATAACTGCTTGACTGATCTAGCTGTAAAGGTTTAGATTGTATTTGATAAATAGATTGTAAATTATATGATAGCTGCAAAAGAGATTCCGCCAAAATGTCTCATGTTGGATTTCCATTGCCACACATTTCAGTCTTGGAAAAACTGTCAATGCAAGAATGGTCTTTAATATTTTGTAAGTAGTCTTGGAGGAAGGAAAGAAGTGATTTTCATCAAATTTGCAGACAACCCAAAAGTGGGTGGAAAGGCAAGTTGCGAGAGGGATACAAACAGTTTAGAGAGAGACATTGATAGTTTGAGTAAATGAGCAAAACATTGGCAAATGGAGAATAATGTAGGAAACTGTGAGGTTGTTCATTTTGGAAGGGAGAACAAAAGAACAAAGTACTGTTTAAATGGAGAAAAACTGTAGAAAGCTGCAGCGCAAGGGGGCGGGGAAGGGGGAGTTATTTGTGCACGAAACACAGAAAGTGAGCCCACAGGTAGAGCAGGTAAAAATGAAGGCTAATGGGATGCTGGGCCTTATTTCAAGGGATGGTATATGAGAGCAGGGAAGTCTTACTGCAAGGTGCTGATCAGACGACATCTGGATTATTGTGAACAGCTTTGGCCTCCTTATTTTAGGAAAGGTACCAGTACAATGGAGGCAGTTCAATGAAGGTTCAATAGGATCACACGTCGGTTTGGAGGGAAAATCTTAATGAGCCAAGGTTAAACAGTCTGGGAAACTATTCATTGGAATTTGTAAAAATGAGAGATGATATCATTGAAACACTGAGGATTCTTAAGGGGCTTAACAGGGTCAATACTGAGAGGATGTATCACTTCATGGGGGAGTTGAGGACTGGAGAGCATGGTCAGAACAAATGGACACCAACTTAAGATGGCGATGAGGTGAAATTTCTTCTCTGAGAGGGTTGAGAGTCTTTGGAACTCCTTTCCACGGAGATCTTTGGGGGCAGAGTCTTTGTGTATATTTAAGACTCAGATAAATTTTTGATCAGTAGGGGACTCAAGGGTTATAGAGAAGAGCAGCTATGGAAAATGTCGGGTCAGCCATGACCCTGTTGAATGGCCGAGCAGGCTCAGTGGCCTACTCCTTAATTTTTAGTGTCTTATGGTGATACTATACACAGCAGTCTTTTATTATATTAACACCTAATCCCCACTCCTGACAGCCCCATCGCATTCTAGCAACACTGATTGTCAGGAATGCAACCACACTCCTTATGGTTAGGCATTTGTTACTAACGTACACTATATTAAATGACATTCTTTCAGCAGTGCACTTTAACCATTGCTTGAGAGTTTTCATAGCAAGAATGGTAACATTGATAAAGCCTACTGCCCTGTCCTTGCGATGGGGAAATGAGATGATGCAATGTGATCTGACATCAATGATATATTTGTGGATGGGTAACTGAGAGATCCCAGACAGGTTCACGGTTCATTGGAAGAAGCCAATTACATAAAAGCTCAATGTTGCTGTCACCTTGACAACTACTGGATTAGGATGGCCACCCATTCCTTCAGGTCACAGATTCTGCTCCACCATCTGGCATAGTTTTGTGACACATAGGGACATCCTCAGTCTGCAGCAATACTGCACCTCACTCATCCATAGGAAATAACGTGGAGGACAACAATTTCTGACCCATCTGTGTCTTCTGTGTGTCCTGAGGGGACCTTCAGCTGTGATGTCTCCCTGTGCTCAACGTTGCTGCAAGTTGCTGCTAGTTCTGGGTAAGCTGGTATGTCTATAGCTCCTCCATTTCTCTGCATCTTCAACTGTGACAATAACCCCTGCTGTGGCTGGATTCATCACTCACACTTGCAATAAACTTGTGTGGGGAATGCAAGTCCTTACGCATATGAGCATTCAGATTTCACATCACTGCTCCATACAGTGGGACTGACAAGTGACTCAACCTGGAAAACACCACCAGCCATGTCACAAAGAGACAGTAGGACATTGCAAGTGGTGCATGAGCACTGAACCCTTCTCCCATTCCCACTTCATCAGAAAAGGCATCATTGCATAAAACAGCATTTTACATCAGACTTACAGTTCAATTTGAGAGACAATCAGTTCAGTTCCCCTGTGGAACCTATAAATTTTGCATTATTGTTTCTCTTTGTGGTCTTCAAGTGCCTATTGTAAGTTAGCCCGGAATTAGATTTGTGTTCACAGAGATGTCTTACTTCAAACTGCAAGGACTAGTGACACACAAAATGTACATTTCACATGCATGATGATATAACACTAAATCACTTAACCTGATCCTCCAAATGGATGACTCCTCCAATTGCCCCTTGAAAGGATTCAGACGTGGACCCATACTGTGAACCAGAAAAGAAAGCAGCCAAGCACCAGGTGTAGCTTTAGCTATTTTCGATTTGTAGACTGCATTTCGAAATCCAAAGATCATGGAATGGAACTCAGTGCATGCTGGGCATCCCATCTCTTCCCATGTACTACTGTGTCCCTTTCCCATATATGTTAAACATCCCGCTTTCACCATCCTTGTCCCTTTATCATCCTAGGCTGCTGCCTTCAATCTGCAGCATTGATTTGACCTGGCTTCCTTTCCACAACAGTGTCCCCTGATACTGTTATGGACCAGGCCAGACTCCCTCAAAATATTTCAACAAAGTAGCCAGACCCTAACTTGGCTAGAGTGGATATTCCAGGAGTGATGAGGCTGGCCCAACCACTTAGTTTTAAACAAAACAGAATTTATTTGCAATATTATCAAATAAAACACAAACATGAAAACAGAATATAGCATCCAAAAACCCACCAGATTATCCCAACTTAATGATGCTGTTCCAAATTCGTGCAACAATCCCCATAAACACCCCTTGGCAAAAAAGGAAAAATCAAACACATGTTTTTACAGGAGAGTTGGCAGAGAGATTCACCCTGGAACACCTTCTTCAATGTAGCTGTTTCTTGGACCAGCAATTTCAAACTGACTGCCTGCTTTCAGTGAACAGCCAGACTGCTAAAACCAAACCAACCAGACAAAAGCTGAGCGGGGAGAACTGGCCACTCCCCTTTCATTGTACAAGTGTTTTATTTTAAACTTGAAAGCCTTCTGTCTGAGGCAGTATCTGTTAGCTATAATCAAATCGGCCGTAAAACCCTTGAAACCTAGATTTTTCAGAATCGCTGCTTTAATGACCTCTCTAAAAATGCAAAGGACAGCATAACCTTATTAAAGGAGCAGCATCTTCACACCTTCCCCCTTTAAAAAATGAATCATCAATATCCAAAGATGGCTTCATTTTAAAACCCCTTAATCTTAAATTGTTAGTAAGCTACAACACACATATACATTACTTTCACTATAAATATGCAAGCACTATTACATTATGTTTCAGTTTGTCTTACTCCTGCCACCGAATGCCACTTGACAATGCGTCGACAATCATGTTTTCTCGTCCTGCCACATGCACAATTTTCAAATTGAATGACTGTAACAACAAGCTCCATCTAAACAGTCTGCCGTTTTTGTCCTTAAATTTCTCCGCAAACTTCAATGGGTTATGGTCAGTGTTTACGATTGTTTCAGATACATTACTAGTAATATAAACACTGAAATATTGCAATGCCAACACCAAGCTCAAAGTGTCCTTCTCGACTTTCCAATATTTCTACTGATGCATGTTCAATTTCCTGGAGAAATACCTGATAGGTGTTTCTATCTCCTTGTTGTCTTCCTGTAAGAGCACAGCACCGACATCCACATCACTCACATTGACAGCCAGCATGAATGGCTTTGTGTAATTAGGTGTGGCTAATACTGGGGTAGTGGTTAACACAGCTTTCAGGCTTCAAATGCCTTCTGACGGTCCACTGTCCACTGAAACTCCTTGCCTTTCTTTAATAATTCAGTGAGTGGAGCAGCCACAATACTAAAATTTGGTATGAAGTTTTGATAAAATCCATTCAATCCCAATAATCGTAGTACTGCTCTTTTTGTCGATGGAATGTGAAACTCCCCAGTTACCTTTGTTTTGCATTCCTTGGGGCCATTTGTCCATGTCCAATAATATGACCCAGGAAGGTGACTTGGGCTGTGGCAAATTCACTTTTAGCCAGGTTTAACACCAAACCCACCTCCTGAAGTCAATCGAACAAGTCTGATAAACGTTGTAATTGTTCCTTCCATGAATGACTAAAAATCACCAGGTCATCGATCTTTATAACACAATTGGGTAATCCAGCAATAAACTTATTGGTTAGTCTCTGAAATGTGGCTGGCACATTTTTCATACTAAATGGTGTGACTTTAACCTGATACAGTCCATTCGGTGTTACGAAAGCCGAAATTGTCTTCACTGTTTTGGACAAAGATAACTGCCAGTATCCTCTAAGCAAGTCCAACTTAGAAATATAAGATACTTGTCCCACCTTTTCAACAGAGTCTTCCAAATGCACAATTGGATACGTATCAGTCTTTGTAACTGCATTGTCTTTGCAATAGTCCACACATAACTGTTGGGTACCATTTGGTTTTGGCACCATTACTATGGGTGAGCTCCAGTCACTGTAACTCACTTTGATCATGCCGTCTTGCAGCATGCGTTCAATCTCCTTTTGAACCTGTGCCAACTTTAGAGGGTTACGCCTATAATGACATTGCTGAATCAGAACAGCATCTCCTATATCTACATTGTGCACAATTAGATCACTGCTTCCCAGCTTATTTCCACATATTTCCCCATGTGATAGTAATAAGTCTTTCAGGTCATTTTGATTTTCCTCAGAAGGTAACTCAATAAATCATCCCAATTTTTGATAACTTCCTCATTGTCCAGTTTAATTTGAAGAATGTCTAATTATGAATCCTCACAACATGGTTCTTTCCTCTGTGTTGTAACCAGAACAGTTTCCTTTGGCTTTCCTTCCCTGTCAAAATACCTTATGAGCATATTTATATGACACACCCTGTGAGATTTCTTTCTGTCTGGAGTCCTTATCAAATAGTTCACTTCACTGAATTTCCTTTCCACTTGATAAGGTCCACTAAACCATGCTTTTAAAGGTTCACCCACTGCTGAAGTAACACAACACCTTATCTCCAATAGCAAAATTGTGAGTTTTTGATTTCTTGTCTGCTTCTTGTTTCATTGCATGCTGTGATAAGTTTAAATGCTGTCAAGCCAACTCCTCTGCTCTATTTAATCATTCCCTAAAATTTGATATCTAGTCCAAATATGTGGTCTCTGAATCCTGACTTAACAATTTCTCCTTAATCAATTTTAGTGGTCCTCTCACTTCATGTTCAAAAACTAACTCAAGTGGAGTGAATTTGATTGATTCATCTCTGATTGCAAAAAGTACAAACGGAATTCCCTTATCCCAGTTAAGTAGATAGTCTTGACTATAAGCACTCGACATGTTTAATGTCTAGCGCTCCCTGCGACACTAAATGTTACGCAGTAGATTTGAATTATTTTATTCCTAAACTGTCCAAAACTTGCTTGAATAATTTTGATGTAAGGTTTACCCCTTGATCTGATTGTATCTCTGTGGGTAGTCTGTATCTGGTGAAATATTTGAGTAATTCCTCTACAATCCTTTTAGCTGTGATAGTGCGTAATGGAACGGCCTCTGAAAATCTAGTGGACATATTCATTATTGCTAACAAATACTGATTCCCACTTTTTGTTTTAGATAGGGGTCCTACGCAGTCAATTAAGACTCCTGTCAAAGGTTCCTCAAATGCAGGAATAGGTATTAAAGATTTAGGTTTTATCACTGCCTGTGGTTTTCCAGTTACCTGACAAGTTTGACATGTCCGGCAAAATTCAATTACATCCTTGTGCAATCCGGGCAGTAAAAATATTTTTGTATTTTAGCTTGAACTTTTCTCCCTCTTAAATGACCCCCGAGTGGTAGCTCATGTGCTACCCACAACCCTTCCTTTCTATAACCCACTGGCAATACAACTTGATGATCGTCTGTCCATTTCTCACCTGTCGGAATATGTGATGATCTCCATTTCCTCATTAAGATATCATTTTTAAGATAGTAACATTCAGGGATACATTCAGATTCTTTTTCTGTGTATGCCTTTTGGTACATTTGCTTCAAAGTTTTATTCCTCTGCCGTAATTCAGTTAATTTCTCTGAGCGAAAGATGTCTGCTGTGTCATTTATCTTCTCCTTGTTTATATCAACCATCTGATCAAACAGGGTCTCTGCTAATCCCACTTCAACTTTCTTATCTATACTCTTTTATCTCTTCTGTTTCAGCTGGTGACTTTGTGACTTTGTTACTACACAGTCTGGAAAAATCCCAGGATATGTGTCCTGCAATAGTTCAGTTGCCTGAGTTTTCACTGGCTTTTCAATCACAATAGGCAGCACTCCTACCTGTGAACCAGCTATATCATTAACAAGGACAAATTGTATTCCTGGAGCTGAGAGTTTATCCAGTACTCATATCACAACGTCTCCCCTCTTCACTGGACACTCTAACCTCACTTTACATAATTGAACGCTTCTTGTCTCACTGTGAATTCCTATTACTCGTACCTTTTCTGGCAATAGTCCTTCAGAAGTACATCTCTCCTCATCTTTCAATATCACAGATCGAAAGGATCCTGCACCTCTTAATATTATAGCCTCTTTACCGGCTGCACCTGGCTGACGCAAGTAAACTTTACCTTTGTAGGTGTATGGTTTAATAAAATCTGGCGCTTTCTCCTTAACCAACCTCTTGCCAAGTTGTGTATTCTGGTCCATTTCCTAGCCTCGGCTGTGCTTTTCATTACCACTTCAACAAAATTCGCTGGCTTATCCTGTTTTTCTATAGCTGGCTTCCCGGTGCTTTTCCTAACCCACCAACACTGGGTCTCATGTGGCCTACTTTATTGCAGTGAAAACACCGGAGCTTTTTAATTTCTCTTTCCCCTTCAATGATTTCCTTTTTACCTTGTACTAACTTATTCTTATGATCTTCATTGAGATCGACCTTTCCCTTTCCATGTGAGAATTTCTTTTTTCCCCAACTTCTATCCCTCATGGATTAAAACTGATTTTAGAAGCCAAGCTTTAATTTATGGACCAGCTCATAATCATCAGCCATTTCAACTGCTAATCTTGCTGTTTAACTCTCTGCTCTTCCACATGAGTTCTCACTACTTCAGGAAGTGAATTTTTGATGTCCTCCAAAGTAATCATTTATCTAAGAGCTTCGTAGGTTTGCGCTATCATTAATGCCCTTATCTACCTATCAAAATTACTTTGTTTAATCCTTTCAAACTCAATATAGGTTTCACCAGGATCCCTCCTTAGGTTCCTGAAACATTGTCTGCAAGCTTCCAGCATGACAATAGACAATAGACAATAGATGCAGGAGTAGGCCATTCTGCCCTTCGAGCCTGCACCGCCATTCAATATGATCATGGCTGATATGCACTTAAAATAGCTCATATGCACTTAAAATAGCTTTCTTCACCTCCTCATATGCCCCAGATACCTCCTCTGATAATGATGCAAATACCTCACCAGTCTACCTACAAGTTTTATTTGGATCAACAAAACCCACATGGTCACTGCATTTGTTTAGTCACCTTTTCAAATGAGGTTAAAAAAGCTTCCACAAATCAAATTTAGGCAACACTTGAATGCATTTAAACAGTTTCTCACCAGGCCTTTGGCTACCATGGGTTTGCTCATCCTCACTCTCTTCATCACGAAGTTTACCTTCAGCCTTCATCTCCATCCTTTTAAGCTGGCTTTCCTGAATAAGTGCCAATGTCTGAAGTTCAAACACCCTCTTTTTCTTCTTTTCCTCTCTCTATTTTTCCTTTTGTTCTGCTAAAGCAATTAATTCTTTTTCTCTTTCCTCCGCTTTTAATGGTAATTCAAACTGTTTCATTTCTGTTGCCCTTTCCTTGTATTTTGCCTCTAACTCAAGCTGCTTCATTTTCAATTGAATTTTAGCCTTCTCTAAACATTCTGATGGAATTTCCAGCAAATTTAAATGCTGAACTATTGCTGTAATTATTTCTTCTTTCCTCATGGAAAGATGCAGTTCAAACTCCAATTTGTCTGCTAATTCCAGCAGCTTGGCCTTCATCACCTTTTGTAAAACCCCTAAAGTCACTCCTTCCACTCCCAGAAAACTCTTGGTGACTGAAAGAGCCATCGTCATCCCAAACACTGTTTAAACCAACTGAATTCAACACCTGGAACAAAAGACACTTACACCTACCACTCGCTGCCTTCGAGTCCAACAACCCTAATCCCAAATCAGAACTATGGAACAAATCCTGCAAAAGAACCCCCAATCTGTTATGGACCAGGCCAGACTCCCTCAAAACATTTCAGCAAAGTAACCCAGACCCTAATTTCGCTAGTTGTTTTAAGCAGGTGTAGAGTGGATAGTCCAGGAGTGATGCAGCTGGCCCAACCACTTAGTTTAAAACAAAACAGAATTTATTTACAATATTACTGAATGAAACACAAACGAAAGAGAACAGAATATAAAATAACTTAACCTATCCCAATTTAATTATGCTGTTCCACATTCTTGCAACAATCCCCATAAACAACCTTTAACACAAAGGTAAAATCAAATGCAGGGTCTTACAGGAGCATGGGCAATGGCAGAGGGATTCAGAATGGAACACCCTCTTCTATGTAGCTGTTTCTTGGACCAACAGCCTCAAACTGACTTCCTGCTTTCAGTGAACAACCAGACTGCTAAAAGCAAACCAAACCAGAGTAAAGCTAAGCGGGCAGAACTGGCCACTCCCTTTTCATTGCACAAGTGTTTTATTTTAAACGTGAAAACCTTTTGCCTGAGGCAGCATCTGTTAGCTATAATCAAATTGGCTCTGAAACCCTTCAACTTAGACTTCTCAGAATTGCTGCTTTTATGACCTCTCTGAAAAAAATGCCTTGTTAAAGGAGCAGCACCATCCCAATATCCTGTCCCTATTTTGTCTTTCATCATACAAACCCTCGGAACTTGGCCAACTCCTGCCCGGCTGGATAGATAACCCTGAATAATAATGGAGAGGATCCCGAAATGCTTTCCAAGCAGATTCCTAACTGGAGTATTGGGAGGTACACAATGCTTTAATTGTCTGACTTTCTCTGATTTTTGAGAAATATCTGAATGATTGTTGTTAAACACAGTCATAAGATTGTATCAGCCATCTATGTTAGGGTGTTTAATATATTTCTCAGCACCAAACACACATTGGGTTTTAATCCTTTCAGGACACTAATAAAAGGCAGCTATCTGATGTGGTTGAGAAATAGCATGAATTGAGAGTATAGTTTGAGGGGTATTTACCTTTGCTGTAGTTGGATCAAAGTCTTCCAACTGCCTTGCTAACAATCAAAACATCATTCAAAATGCAGGATTTGGCTCACTAACCCAAGGGCAATTAGGGTGTGCAATATATGTTAGCCTACATCTTATGAACAATTGAAAAAAACTACCCCTTATAGATAACTTTTGGTAACTAATATATAGCAAAAATATAGATATTTAATGTCATAATGAATATGAAGTAAATTTCTTCTCAATTTCAGTACAAATTGTCTTTCATAACTGATAACTATTGTAACTTAAACATTGGACTTACTTTTACACAATGATGAAGCAGCAATTCATTGTGATGAATTATCCCATGTGCTGATATAGTGACCTGGTGTCAATCAAATGGTATGCATTTGCCTTAAAATGTTCCACTTTACAAAGTCAATATTTCTGCTTCATATTTATACAGACTTTTGCCTGTCAATTTTGTTTTGAACAGGATGTGTAACTGAAAGTCTACTTTTTAAGAGATGAATCCAGTTTAAGTTTTGATTTGTGGATCAGTTTTACTGCCGCCAAACCAAGTAAACACAAGTCCAGTGTCCTACCTTGTTTTGGTCATACACCTGAACCATCTTGAATGTTTGGGGTAGATTCATTGCCAACTATTCTTCTTGTTGATATTAATCTAGTTTCTCTTTACTTTCTCTGTCAAAGATCCTATAATTTTGAATATCCCTATTAGATCTCCCCTTAACCATCTCTGTGCTAAAGAGAATAATTCTACTTTCTTTGATCTCTTCACTTAACAAAATTACCTCATCCCAGATATTATTTTGCTACATTCCTCAGGACCCACTCCAAGACTAGGAATCCTTTAAAACATGCTTCAACATTTCTCTCTTGAAGTTGTATTTAATAATCTGTTTATAATGTCAAGGATCCTCAATGATTTCTTAAATGCTTTATCAACTTGACCTGCCACCTTCAAAGATTTGTAAAACTGCACCCCACAATCCTACTGTTCTTCTATTCACCCTAAAATATTACCATTTCAATTACTGCTGTATCCAGATTGCTCATTAAATCATGAAAGATGGTGGTCAAGTCATCCACTTTGATGCATAATTGCTCTCGGGGACTCTATATTAGGAGAACATAGATCACTGTTCCTGGTTCCACCAATTGCTTCATGTTTCATTGGGGATAGAATAGGCCTCAGCCCTCTAGCGCATATGGCTTCGGAGCTACTGTGGGACAATGGTAGTGTGCTTACCTCTGAGTCAGAGGGCCTGGGTTCAAGGCCACAAGCTCCAGAGTTGTGTCATTACACATCTGGATGGTCTGATTTAAAAACATCTGAGGTGGGTTGGCTCAGCATTAATTGTGAATAATGAGGCCTATGGCTTCTTCTCAAAAGGTGTCCTCCCCAAGCATTGACATAATGTAAATGGATTTGGTTCTGATGGGAGAGAACACTTGTTTGTTCTTTGGCAGCTGATAGCTTGGTTCATGCCATGAGAATGGGCACCAATATTTTCAAGCAGTTATAATTCCATTAAGACCTGAGGAGCAGTAATTGATACTGGTGTATTGGAGTCATATGTAGGTGCTTGTATGTCAGGGCACTGTATTCTCTCATGACAATATATACTTAAGGTAAATCAATCATTTCTTAAGTACATCTTAGTACATGTTCTCTTCATTCATTCATTAGCATTCATTAGCAATTAATCAACACAGCATGAATCTCTGGGAAGTTCAGAAACCCATAAGGTACATTTAAATTAATGATTACTCTATGAAGATGAAACTATCCTATAACTGAAAATTGATTTGAAAACACTTTAGGTACCAAACATGTCAGTATTTGCTTGACTATTCAGTGAATCTTAAACCCCAAATGACCAATAATCCCAAAATAACATTTTCATATTTAGCATTATCAGATAATTTGTCATCTCTAAAAGTGAACACATGAAAATTGATTTCCTACTAATCCTGATCAGAGGTAAGTTAGTAAACCACAAATGAATATCTCCACCGTTGAATCCATCCCTCCAACCACAACAAGATCAGAATCCCCCTGGTCCTCATCTTCCAACCCAACAATCTCCGTATACATCACATCATCCTCTACCATTTCCGCCACCTACAAACGGACCCCACCACAAGCGATATATTTCCCTCCCTACCCCCTATCCGCTTTCCGTAAAGACAGTTCCCTCCATGACTACCTTGTCAGGTCCAAGCACCCTCAACAATCCATCCTGTCCTCCCAGCACCTGCTCCTGCCCCCACAGTAATTGCAAACCTGCACCCACCCATCCCTCCTCACCTCCAAGGCCCCAAAGGAGCCTTCCACATCTGTCAAAGTTTCACCTATCCTTCCACACATGTCATTTATTGTATCCATTGTTCCCGATGTGGTCTCCTCTACATTGGGAAGACAGGATGCCTACTCGCAAAGTGCGTCAGAGAACATCTCCAGGATATCCACACCAATAAACCCCACTGTCCCATGGCTGAACCCTTCAACTCCGCCTCCCACTCTGCTAAGGACATACAGGTCCTCGGCCTCCTCTATTGCCACTCCCTTACCAACCAATGCCTGAAGGAAGAATGCTTCATCTTCCGCCTTGGGATCCCCAAACCCCATGGCATCAAGGTGGATTTCACTAGTTTCCTCATTTTCCCCTCCCCCCACCTTACCTCAGTTCCAATCTTCCAGCTCAGCACTGTCCTCATGACCTGTCCCATCTGTCAATCTTCCTTCCTACCTATCTGCTCCACCCTCTCCTCTGACTTATCACCTTTACCTCCACCTCCATCCACCTATTGCATTTTCATCTACCTTCCCCGCCACCCCCTCCCATTTATCTCTCCACCTCTGAGGTTCCCAGACTCATTCCTGATGAAGGGCTTTTGCCTGAAATGTCGATTTTCCTGCTCCTCAGATGCTGCCTGACCTGCTGTGCTTTTCCAGCACCACATTCATGACTCTAATCTCCAGCATCTGCAGTCCTCACTTTCGCCACACAAATGTATACACTCTATCATCACTGAAATTTATCAATACCTACAGATTAATACAAAAGGTAGGATAAATTTAGCCTAAAGATTAAAACAGCAAATTGATTGGAGACAATTAATGCCTTTGGCACCTCTTAATCAGATATTGATTTCTTTTTAAGAATAACTATTCAGTTTATTTAGATTATTAGCTATTAGTCCAAGTATCGGGTCAACAATGTAATGACCAGTCCCGTTGCATATTGGACACATTACATGAGCACATGGTGCACAGAGCAAGCTGCAGAGGTGAATTCCAGTGGTGTGGTGAGAGTGACTGCCCTTGATATATTTGACCGAGTGCGGCATCAAGCATAATTGGAATCAATGGGAATGAGGGGAGCTCTTTGCCGATTAGTGTCATAACTGGCACAATGGCAGATGGTTGCATCTGCTGGAAGTTAGTCATCTCAGCTCCAGGACAGTTTTGCAGAAGTTCCTCAGGGTAGTGCCCTAGGCCCAACCAACTGCAGCTGCTTCATCAATGACCTTCCCTCCATCATTAGATCACAAGTGAGGATGTTCGCCAATGATTGCATAACATTCAACACTATTCACATCTTTTTTGATACTGAAGCAATCAATATCCAAATGCAACAAGACTTGGATAATATCCAGGCTTGGGCTGAAAACTCATGAGTGATGTTTGCGCTACACAAATGCTTGGCAATGGTCATCTCTGGCAAGAAAGAATCTTATCATTAATTCTTGACATTCAAATGGCATTACTATCACTAAATCCCTCGACTATCAACATCCTAGGTGTTAGCATTGACCAGAAATTGAACAGGACTCGCCGTATAAATACATTGGCTACAAAAGCAGGTAACGGGCTAGGAATCCTGCAGTGAATTTCTTCTGTACTGGTATTATGAGTCTACCTACAGAACATTGACTGCAGCAATTTAAGAAGGTTGCTCAAGGTCAACTGGTAATTTTAAAAATTACTAAGAAGCACCAATAATGCTGAAAGCATGTAGGCACATTCTGTTATTGTAAGCTAAATTTTCAATCAAATTTGTGGTTCCTTCATAATGTGCATTGAGTGTTTGATGTTCAGAGCTTATTTAAGCTGCAGACAGTGTCGAGCTGCCTTTCTCATGCATTGAGCCCCTTTTCTTGAAATGAGCTGATTGAAAGGCATTAGCAGTTGATACCATCTCCAGTATTGCCAGCACTCCATTCCCTCGGTGACATCTTCGTCCACTGTTCCTTCACTCCCAAGATTTCCTCACTCCCCCATCGCACTTTCCCATGCAATCATGGAAGTTTCTTTGGCATTTAACTATTCATTTGAATTATGTTGCTGCTTAGCAAGAAATGTATGTTTATGCTTGTGCCTTTGTAGACCCTGACAGCTGTATCGAGTAGAAACTGTATGCAGCGGTCAATGATCTAAGGAAAACGCCACCATTGCATTATCAGGGCAGTGACTGTGTGATGCCCTTGGACACAGTGAAGAGGGGGCAGTGCTGCTGAGGAAAATTAAATTTCATCAGACAGGAGAACTGACATCTTCTGCCTCCTCCCATATTTCTTGGCAACTTGTCTAACAGTAATGGAAGACAATCGAGCTTCTTAATGAAGCTATTGGCAGCCCTTATTTAAGGGGATAGAACTTACTGGATGTGTCTGATCACAGGTCATCAGATCACCATGAGCTGTGTCCTGCTCACTTAGATTTTTTTTTCCCTGGAGTATTGGATTTCCAGGATTTTTAGTCATGGATCCAATCATTGCAAGAGCAGCACTGTCGATGTAATCACACAGGAGATGCCCAATTAGGAGGACACAACCAGCCCAGTTAAAGCTAACCACTGGATTAAGGAAGGAGCAGTTCAATATGGGTAATTTCAGGGATTAACGGTGCAAACCAATAAGTCTGAGTTGGAGCCATCTTGAGAAGAAAATCCAATGAGTTGTGGGGGATATTGCATATTTTCCAGGGAAACTTTAAAGAAAGGCTTGAAGTGTTTCTTCTGCTTGGCTTGACGGATCACAGGGTAGAGGCTGAATAGAGCCGTGTAAAAAGGCTGCAACTGCTGTCTGTATTCTTCTTGGACTTACCTTGCTGTGAAGATTGCATCGACTGTCTCTTGTTTGTGTCCGGAATGCAGATGATGTGGCCTGCCTAATACAGCTGATTGATTGTGACCGGTGCTTTGATTTTGGGGATTCTCGCCTGAGAGTGGAAGTTGATATCTGAGTGCTTATTCTGCCTTTGGATGTATTATTTTGCACAATATCACAAGTGATATATAATCGCAGATCCCTGCAGGTAGCAGGGCAAATGGAGAATGTGGATAAGAAGCCAAATGGACTTTGGGCCTTTATTAGCCAGGGAATACAGTACAAGAGCAGTGAGATCATGCTGGGACTCTCGAAAATACTGGTTAGGATACAACTGGAGCATTGTTTGCAGCTATGGTCACCCCATTATTGGAAGGATATGATTTGCACTAGAAAGGGTGCAGAGGAGCTTTAGGAGGGTGCTTCCTGGGCTGGAGGGTCTTTTTTCTAAATTCATTCATGGAATGTAGATGACACTGGCTAGACCTTCATTTACTGCCCCTCCTTAATTTCCCAGAGAGCAATTAAGAGTCAACCACATTGCTCTGAGTCTGGAATAACATGTAGGCTAGATGAGCAAAGATGGTCTTTGTGAGGTTTAAGAAAGCCTTGTATAAAGGTTAATACTGCTCCTTTTTTTCCCTGAATTGAAGATCTAGTCCACAGTGCTTTTTGACGGATAGAGTCCATATTGTGATTCCAGTAGGAGCACTTCAGTCAATGGGGAGAGGTATTTGAAGCTATTTGCAATGACCTTGTGGTAAATAGCAAGAACATTCCTCTGGAGTTACCACAACTGGTCTTATCTCCTTTCTTGAAAATAATTACAATTGTTGCCACTCCTCCTTCCAAATGAGATAAAATATTCATTATATCATGAGTACTTCTCTGCTGTATTTCAGTACAGGAATCGTAATAGTATGCTATGGGATGTGTCCATATTGAGGACTGAACATCGGTTGAAGAGATCTTTGAAGCGCTTTCTCTGACCAATGCTGAATGCCTTTCTGGCGCTCAGTTCTTAGCTCTTGTGTGAGTATGTTCTTGGGCATTTTGGACGTTACTGGTCATGACTGCATGGAAGAATCTGTGTACACGTTGGGTATTGGAAATGTCAATGTCAGTCCTGATGTTTCAGATCCCAAACCTCTGAGGGCGGAAACTACCAGAGCATGCGTCCTTTTGATGTGAGGTGGCCATTGCACAGACTTCCCTACAGTCCCGGAAGAAAAAGGATTTTTGTCCAATAGCGGAGATGTCTGACACAATTGGGGACCAGGGCCCTCTGTATGGTTGGGATTTAGCAAACACACATGCTGTGACTTCTAACAACCCCCCACATCCAACCCTCACCATCCTAGGAGCCTCACAGTGTGGTTCACGTGTGGGTCAGCATCCAAGAAGAGAGGCATTTCAAGACCATCGCCTTTCACAATAGAATGGAAATCATGGCATAGTTGTAACATGACTTGATCAATAATCCTGAACCCCAAATGAATGCTCTATGGACATGGGTTCAAATTCCATCATGGTCAATGGTGAAATTTCACTCTTATAAATGTCTGGACTAAAATACTAGGCCAATGATACCTGTATAGCCAAAGTTAATTGTTATGTAAACCATCTGGTTCATTAATGTCCCTTAAGGGAAGGAAATTTGTCATATATACTTGATGTGCCCTGAATGTGACTCCACGCCTATAGCAATGTGGTTTACACTAACTAGCCTCTGGGCAGTTAAAGATAGAACAATAAGTGCTGGTCTAATCCAGCAATTCCCAGATTCCATGAATGATTTTTTTTATAGTAACATTGCTGGAATAAATTTGAAATATATGAAGTTTTGAATAAACTAAAGGATGAAGAGTGAGGGAAAAAAAATCAGAGCATCACAGAATCACAAAACAAAAGAATTATAATCGGCTGGAGCTTAGGAGAGACAAAATTGCAAAAGAATTGATGGCGCGCTTCCAAAGGAACTGGTGATGGACATAAATAAAAAGAAACAAAAGCTGTATCTAGAGGAGGCATGAATGAAGGATCATGAATAACTGTGGTCCATTTTGGGTAGTTATGGGTTTTCTGTATGGGCCATTTTCGCCTCCTCTGCTTCCCTCTTTGAACAACATGTCCTTCTCAGTATTGTCTTTCCTGTCATTTTCTCTACAGACGAAGAGATATAGAAAAACATCCAAAACTGAATTGGATAACATAGTCTGAGCAGAACCTTTGAAGTTGGAATCAGTGCCTTCAGTAAATGTATCCCCCATAGGCTCCACTAAATTCAATGACCTAAGCATACCTCCAAACATTTCTACTTACTCAGCCAGAGCCAGTAACTAACCTTTAGTCTGAAATGGAAATACTGCAGTTGCTGGAAATCTGAAACAAACATAAAGAATGCTGAAGAAACTGAGCAGGTCTGGCAACATCTATGAAGAAACAGATTTTAACTTTCTACAACCATTTGCGTGAATTTCTTGCTGGAGAGCCAAATTTCAGAAACAGAATCATGTTTCGAGTCCAGTATGACTGTTCTTCAGAACTGAAAAGTCATACCAGACTTGAAATGTTATTTCTGTTTCTCACACTACAGATGCTGCCTAAGCTCCAGTTTTTTGATTAGATTACATTCCCTAGAATGTGGAAACAGGCCCTTCAGCCCAACCAGTCCACACCAACCCTCCGAAGAGCAACCTAGACCCATTCCCCCTGACCGATGCACCTAACTCTATGGGCAATTTAACTTGACCAATTCACCTAACTGGCACATCTTTGGACTGTGGGAGGAAACCGGAGCACCCAGAGGAAACCCACACAGACACAGGGAGAATGTGTAAACTCCACACAGACAGTCGCCTGACGCTGGAATCGAACCTGGGTCCCTGGCGCTGTGAGGCAGCAGTGCTAACCACTGAGCCACCATAGTTGATGTTCTCATTAACTCTGGTGGGGCAGGTTTTCCTGCTGCTGAGTCTATATTCAGCTCTGTGAAGTTGACGAGGGCAGTCAGTGGAACAGTGAGGTTGAAAATGGCAATGCTAGGATCAAATTGCATTACAAACTGAGTGATGCCTACTCTGCCTACATCTGGCACACATTTCCAGTCCACCCACTAACAATCTACTGGAAATTGTGCCCAAAGCCAAAAGTATGCACACGCAAGTTTTGATTAAAACAGCAGCATTTGAGCCAAAATTATGGGTGCAACTGACTGAATGTTATATTTCTTCTGTATTTGTAGCAGTTTATTGTGAAAGAGGATTTTAGCTTTCTACAACCATTTGCGTGAATTTCTTCCTGAATAGCTAAATTTCAGCTTTATGACTGTGTCCCTCTTATTCTGGATTCCTCTACCAGAGGAAGCAGGTTTTTTGTATCTATTCCATTGATTCCTTTCAAAAACTGATACCCTGTTACAATACCCTTATTCTTCTAAAAACTCTCAGGAATACAAGTATGATCCACGCAGCATACCTTCAGTCTTATCCTGGTGAAATGACTGCTGCATTCTCTTGGAGGCCAATATATCGTTTCTGAGATTCCTGATACTGAAAACATTTCTCAAGTCCAGCTAAGACTGATGCCTTTTTAATATAGGATAGAATTGAATTCCTTTTCTGTTATCTGCTTATTCTCAGAGGGGCATTTAATCAGGTGGGAGGGTAGTGCCTGAGATCCTGTCTCCACCTTAATAAAGTCAGTGTCAGGGAAGCCCATAGCTTGTCCTTTTAGTCTCGTAAAACCACCACTGCTTGTATTAACTCAGTGCCATGTGGAGGACCTGGCATGTAATGGGAGGATAAGCAAACCATACAATGTTGTATGGGGTCTCCTGGTGGATTTGGGATGCAGGTTGAGGGGGATTATTAGTAGTTACTTAATCAAAGGCACTCTGTGAAAACCACCCCTTTCCCTTGCTGCCAAATCCCCTTGCTCCAGTCCCCTATGACTCCCATCCCACCGTTCTTACCTACCTGTGATCCTTGGCCTGAGCTGGGTGGCACAACAACAGCAACCACCACCATCCTAGTGACACTGCTGTCAATAGAGCTGCTAGCCTTTGATTGCCAGCAGCTATTGACAGGGGGGGTTTCCATCCCTAGGATCCATCCCAGGGATTGTCCACTTCTGTTTAGCAAAGTTCTTAAATGCTACTTAATTTGGCAAGTCTTCTATAAAAGAGGCGGATGAGGTTCTTGACAGCTCTCCACCAGTGGACAAAGTGATTTCTGCGGGAGGTCCCACTATAAGGTGTCAATAGTGTTTAATGCCTTATTCTTATCATGATATCAATAGATGATGTGGCTTTACAGCCTTTTAATCAATAATGAAGTGACTCAATAATAAGAATCAATAATTTTAATCAATACCAGGAAACATTACTCAATGTAATGTATGCTTTGATAACAGCAGAAAGAACAGAAGGACCCAAAAAGTAAGGTCATATATTCAGTGAGCTGACTGATTATTGTGCTGAATAATGGCGAGCCTTTTTGCATTTTGCATTCAGTGACAGCATAAAGCCTTTATGTCACAAATACTTGGCTGCCCTTACACTATCATAACAAGGTGGCTCAATGTCAAACCACAATAGAATTCTGCTGTCATATTCAATAGATCGAGATGGAAAAGTGTAGCCTCTCACCAGCACAACATGCAATCTGAACAATAATAAGTTCTCATACATACAAACTTGACTATATTCCTATCTATTTTATCCTTAGACTCGTAGGAAGTTCAAGGAAATGAGCAGTTTCTAACATTGCCCCTGCCATAAATTGGCATAGAAACAGATAGTATATTTCAGTGGAAATATTACTCAATTAATAACTTAGACAAACATTTCAAATACCATTTTAAGCAAAATATGAATGAGCAAATGTTTAATTCACCTTGTCTTTCCTCTTTGTGCGTTTTAAGAATTTGAATTTTTCTGTTTTGTAGTCTGTCATGACACAAAATAGGTCAAGTTGTTCAAACTGAGGCCTGGGTCCACTTGGTCTTTAACAAGATCCAAACCAGGATGGTGCTTGCAGCAATAGATGTGTAGGTGACTGGTATGTAAGGATAGTCAGAGATTGCAGGAAGTACAGGGAGGAAGGCGATTGGAAACCAAGGCGGCAATGATCCTTTGGATGGAGATGCTAGTGGGATGGTGGGTGAGGACTAGGTAGACCCTATCAATGCTGTGCAGGAAGAGAAGGGGTGAGGGCCAAACTGTGAGAGATGTATCAGACATGACTGAAGGCCCTGTCAACCACGGTTGTGGGGAATATCCAGTTGAGGAAATCGATGGACATTTTGGAGACCTCGTTGTGGAAATTTGGAATCATCAGAACAGACATGACGGAGATGGAGAAACTAGGAGAATGAGATGGAGTCTTTCTGGAAAGTGGGATATAAGGTTGTGTAGTCCAAATAACTGTGGGAGTCAGTGAGTTTGTAGTGGAGCTGTAATCAGTTCTAATGATGGGTCATTTGACCCCAAACATTAACTCTGTTTTCTTTCTAAAGGTGCTGCCAGGCCTGTTGGATTTCTCCAGCAACTTTGGTTTTTGCTTCTGACAGCACAGCCCTCTGGTCTCACACTCTTGGCTGCAACATTCCCCTTATCATATTGTTTTCTATTGCCACTATATACCTTTTCATTTTCACCGTAGTTCCACATTCAGTTGGTTCATCCACACTCCACATCTAAACAAGCAGAACAAAACATTTTGGCAATCACAAAAGCTGAGTCTTGCCTTCTGGAACCCTCATAACTGCCTCACTTGCAGTCACACCTTCCTTTCACTGACCACATTCCAAACCAGATGACCCTGTCCTAAGGGAGCTAACATCTTCCTGGTGCAAAACGTCTGGGTAACTTTGGTTTCCCTGCTGTGTCACAGTGTCTGTAGTTCAGTTTCCAGCTCATAAGCTCTGAGCTGAAGCTGTTTGAGCTGTGAATGTTTACTGTAGGCTGTTTACCTTGAATCGCAATGGCATCCAAAAGTTCTGAACTACTGCAACCATGACACATCACTTGTCTTGACAGCCTTAATTAACTACTTTATTAATCCATATTCTTTTCCCTATTTTATTTATTTTATGAACTACCTCCAGTTTTTGTATTTATTTAAACCTTACAGATAGAATAGACCTTAACTGCTCACCAGACACTCAGCAAACAGCTTGCTTCTTTACCCAGAGTAGAGTAAGAAGCAATTCACACTGTCTGTGTATCTTCCTTTCACTCACTCTTCAAGCTGAGGCTGACTGCCACTTGATCTTTGTTTCACTTGCTCCTCAATCTATTCACAACAATAGGCACTATACGGATAAGGAGACGAGATGCATTTCAGCAGAAGTGGGATGAATAAAAGCCATGAACTGAAAAACTTATACGAAAATCAGATGTGGATTATGGTGCTGAATCCCTGTATAAATCTCTGCCACATTGTGAACGGCATTACTACAGAACAGTTATTACTCCACCTGTCAAACGGAGCTATAAATATATGGGCTGACCATTTCCTCTTTGAATAGCCAGCCTAGAGGAGTCACACAACATGGAAACAGATCCTACAGTCTAACTAGTCCATGCTGACCTATGGAACCCAGTTTCCTCTTCTTTACTTTTGGAAACACAGATACATTCTGCTCTCCTGATGTTCCTATTGGATTCACAATGTTTCTGAGCATGTTATCCCTGGAGTTTCATACTCCTGAATCTGTGATACAGAGTACTGGCCATTGATTGAGAGAATGAAGTAAGGAACATTTGCTTGGACTGAAGACTGTACCATTAGTTCAATGACAGTATTGTTACAATATTAGCAACATCAGTGATTCACTGAATTGTGAATTAAACTTCAATTGTAATAAATAAAGTTAATTGTAGTAATTAATAATAATAGCCAGACAGTTTGCTACTAAACAGAGTAGGGATGAATTTCCTTGCAGGGTGATTTGTTAGTGCTATTGGGAAGATTTAAACAAATTTAGCAATAACATGGGAATCAAGGGATAATTGCAGAGAGGGATAACAAAGTGTAAATATTAGAAGAGACAGATAGTACAAGAATAGAAAATGATAAATTACGTTCAGAATACCAGGAAAAGTAACAAAGTGTAAAGTAGTTCAATGTATATCTATGTAGTTGCAGGAAGAATGATAATAAGGTTGGCAAGTTACAGATGCAGGTAAATACAAGAAATGTGATGCTGTAGTAATGATTGAGACTTGGCTCAAAGTCGACCAGGACTGGATATTAAATATCCTTAGACACAAGAAGGAAAGGAGTGGAAGGAAAGGAGTTCTTGATTAAGGAGAACTATTACTGCTAGAGACAGACCATATCTCAGAGGAATAAAGGACAGAAACTGAGGTGGAGCTAAGGCACAAAAACATGCCATCACATTGCTCAATGTAGTCCAGAGCATCAACAACCGGAACATTGTAGATGCATCAATTTATAAAGAAATCACAGAGTGCAGAGCTTATAGAAGGTGGTACATATATGGAACAAACAACCAGAAGAAGTGGTGGAGGCAAGTACAATTACAACATTTAAAAGATATTTACTGAGGGCCATGATTATTAAAGGTGTGGAGGGATGTGGGCCAAATGCAGGCAAATGGGACTAGTTCAGTTTATTGAATCTGGTCAGTATGGATGAATTGGACCAGTGTCTGTGACCGTCTGGTTATAGTGGAGGCTTTCAGTTGTATAGACTGGAATGGTAGTAATGTAATGGGCTGAGGGGGACAAGAGTTCCTCGAGTGTATTGAGGAAAATTTTCTAAAGCAGTGTAATCCAGTCAAATGAGAAAGGAAGGATTACCAGGCCTGATGCTTCAGATGAGATCAACCAAGTGGATCAAGTCTCGATAGAGGAACATTTCAAGCAGGCATTGATAATTTCATAAGATTTGTGTTGGCGAAGGGAAAAGAAGCAAACGAGAGTAGGAATCACTCACCACTCACTGCCTGCTTCAAAGAGATAAGAATGGATCGACAAATGTACATCAGATCAGAAGTAGGCTATTTGGCCCATTGACTCTCAATGGGCCGATTCAATGAGATTGTGGGTGATCTAATGGTCCTCAAATTCACTATCCTACCTTATCCTCATAACTGTTGATTCCCTTAATAAATCAAAATCTGTCCACCTCAGCTTGAATATGTTTAGTGACCCAGCCTTCACAGAACTCAATCATAAAGAATTCCACAGATTCATCACCTTCTGACTGAAAGGAATTCCTCCCATCCCTGCTGTAAATGGGAGACTCCTTAATTATACCCTCTGGCACTAGACTCTCTCACAACAGCAACCAACATTTCTACAATTAGCTTGTCAAGTCCCTAAGAATTTTGCATGTTTTAAATAAAGTCTCCTCTCATTCTCCTGAATTCTCTGCATATAAGCCCAACCTATGCAACCACTCTGAATAAGAAACTCCCTTCATACCTAGGATAAAGCTAGTCAACCTTCTCTGGACTGCTTCTAAAGCCAGAATGTCTTCCATTAGATAAGGGAACCAAAGCTGGTCACAGCATTCCCGACATGGTCTGACTAGTGTCTTGTATAGTATAAGCAAGACCTCCCTGTTTTTAAATAAATGAAAACACTGAACATACTGAAGATCTGAAACAAAAACAGAAAATGCTAAAGAAACTCAGAAGTCAGGCAGCATCTGTGAAAAGAACGCACAGTTAATGTTTTGAGTCCAGTGACCCTTCTTCATTTTGTGAACCTTTTGAAGAAGTACATTCACTCCCATCATCTGAGTCATCAATATATATTGGAAATAATTGTGGGCCATGCACTGACGCTTGTGGCACTTCATCAGTTACAGGTTACTATCTTGAAAATCCCCCCTTTATTACAACTCTCTGTCTTCTATTAGTTAGCCAATTCTCTATCCATACTAAAACAAACATAAAAACTGGGAAGGAGAGTAAGTCACCTGATCCTTCAAATCCACTTCACTATTCAATAAGAACATGGCTGATCTGATTTTAAGTTCAACTCTATATTTCTGCATCTCCTGTGATAACCTTTCATCCCATTGGTGATCAAGACTCTATTTACTTATGCTTTAAAATATTTAAGATTCTGTACCTACTACCTTTTGAGGAAGGCTATTCCAAATACTTAGAAGTCTAAGAGAGAATTTTTCTTCCACTTGTCTCTATCTTAAATAGATAACTCTTTTATTCTTAAAAAAAATGCTCCCTAGTCCTAGATTCTCCCACAAGATGAAATATTGTTTCTGCATCCATCTGGTCAAATCCCCTCTGAATCTTATAATGTTTCAATTAATCACTCCTGTCTCTTCTAATCTCTGTAAGAGACAGGCCTATCCTGTCTAGCCTTTCATCATAAGGCAATCTGCTCATTCCAGGTGTTAGTGTAGTAAACCAAAGCTTTGACATCCTTCCATTGGTATTGTGACCAGTACTTTGTACTGTATTCCACACACGTTCTCATCAAATCCTTGCATAACTGAAGCATAATCTCCCTACTCTTGCATTCAATTCCCCTCACAATAGAACATGACAGTAATATTCTGTGATTCATACACTAGGACACACAGATCCCTCTGCATCTCAGAGGATTGCAATTTCTCACCATTTAGATAATATGCTGGCCCTTGGGTCCCCTGTTTCATAGACCATCCTGCCCCCTGTCCTTGCTGACAGATTACTTGAATTACCTAATTTAAATGGTGAGACTATCTCCCGGAGCAAAATGTCCAAGTAATCATAACCCTTCTCATGCAGTGCAAAGTCTGCAGCTCAGTTTCCAGATCATCAACTTGAGTGCAAAGTTGCTCAAGCTGCACGTTCTTACTTACAGATGTATTCACTGTGGATCACCTCGGCATTCAGCAAATTCCAAGCACTGCAACTGGAAAACACCAGTCTGACCTGCTGTCTCAACTGTAATCAATGAAATTCGAATTAGAATCACTCTGGCCGAGAGAAATTAGAATTAAAGATTAGCATTTAAAGAAATACAGTTAAATATATTCCTTTGAAACGGAAAGGTAAGGCACTCAAATCCAACTCATCCTGAATGGTAAAAGAATTAGAAATAAAGGTTAAATAGAAAAAGAATGCATTATCAAATGTGAGGTGGATATGATTGAGGAACAGGTTCAATATAGAATGTTTAATGGGGAATTAAAAACGCAAATAAAGGGAAGTAAAGAGAGCATAGGAGGAGAAATTGGCAGTTAGCATAAATGGGAATTCTAAAGACGCTTAGAGGCAGAGAAAATTAAAAAGGTAGTAAGAGGAGGAGAGGGATCAGTTAGGCACCGAAAGATGGATTTTTGCATGAAGGTAAAAGTTTTGAATGAATCATTTGTAACTTCTCAAGAAGGATGATGATGTTTATATCATAACAAAAAAGGAAACTCTTCGGTTACTTGAAAGGTTTAAAATAGTTAAGCAGGAGTTATTGGAAACGCTGTCTATTCTTAAAATTGATAAGAGATCAGGATTGGATGTGATACACTCCAATGATATGAAATGAAGTGAGAGTGGAAATTGCAGATGCACTGGAAATATTTTTCCAATCTTCCTTAGTCTGGTGCCAGAGGCCTGGAAAATTGTAAATTTTCAGAAAGGGGTCTAAATGCAAGCTCACAGGTACACACCAGCTGTTTTAACCTTGGTGGTGGGGAAGCTTTTAGAAATGATATTCTATACAAAATGAATTGTCACTTGGGCAACTTTTATTTACTCAATGTACATCTACCGGAATTTGTTCAGAGCAAATCATTTATAACTAATTTGTTTGGATTTTGCCAGGTAACCATGAAGATTGCTGATAAGAGTGATGTTGTTGACCTGTAAAAGATGCTTGTTGAAATGCCGCATGACAGATTTGTGAGCAATTTTAAAGTTCATAGAATAAAAGAGATAGAAATAAAATGGTTATGAAATTCATCAAATGAGAATAAGTAAAGAGGGGTGATGAACAATTGTTTTTTGGACAGGAGGAAGGGTTACAGTGGAATCCCCAGAACTGCTCCACCTGGTATATATAACCTGGACTTTGGTGTACAGGGTGCAGTTTCAAAAGTTGAGAATGATAAGAAAGGTGAAATTACTGTGAACTAGGAGGTGAATAGTGTAGAACTTCAAGAATACATAGTCAGTTGGTGGAATGGCTGGACATGTAACAGATCAAAATTAATGCAGAGAAATGTGAAGCTTGTTCTGAGGAATGCAGCGACAATATGAAGCAACGAGTATAATGATAGTGCAGGAAACATATATAGGAATATGCGCATAAATATTTGAAGGTAGCAAGATACTTTGAGAGAGTGGCTCATAAAGCACATAGAACTTTAGTTTTATCAATGTGGTGCAGAATAGAAGAGCAAAGCAATTAAATTCAAACGATACATAAAATGTTGGCTCTGATTCAGCTCTGTGTGCCATATGTTTGGAAATGCTCAACATTTTAAAAAGCTATATACTCACTAAAAGTTAAAAACATAAGAGGAGATCTAATTGAGGTGTCTCAGATGCAAAAGACAGCATATGTTCCCTCTTGTGGGGCAATTTAGAATGAGAAGTCCCATTTTTGGATTGAGGATTTGCAGATTTAAAACAAAGATGAGGAGGAACCACTTCTCTCCGCGGTTCATGAATCTGTGGGGTTCACTACGCCCGAGTGTGGTGGGTGCCAGGACACTGAAGAAATTTAAGGAAGAGATAGACAGATTTTTATTGAGTAATGGTTTAAAGGGTTTTGGGGAGCAGGCAGGAAGTAAATGTTGAGGCTGAGGTGAGATAAGCCATGATCATATTAAATGATGAAACAGGCTCGAGGCACAGGTCTTTTCCTGCTCTTGGTTTTTATATTCTTATTCTTATATGTAGAGTTAAGTCGCCTGTGGTTACTGCGTTACTCATGCTACAAGCTACACAGGGGAGGCGATAGCCTGGTGGTATTATCATTGGACTGTCAATTCAGCGTTCTGGGGATCTGGTATCAAATCCTGCCAAAGCAGATGGTGGAATTTGAATTCAATTTTTAAAACTTCTGAAATTAAGAGTCTAATGATGACCACAAGTCCATTGTATAAGTTGAGATAAACTTGGAGCAGCTGCTGTTGGATAAACTTACCTGGTCTGGCCTACATGTGACTGCAGACCCACAGCAATGTGGTTGACTCTAACTGCTTTCTGGGCAATTAGGGATGGACAATAAATGCTGGACCTAGTCAATGACACCTTCATCCTGTGACTGAATAAACAAAACATATTTCTCTCATCTCCTGTTTAATACCATGCCTTCACTACCACTATTATCTGCTGGTCTATATATGACTCCAACCAATGTCCGTTGCTCCTGGCTGTTTCTTAGTTCCACTGCAACACATTCCAAACTTTATTCTTTTGATTGAGATCCTTCCTTGCTATTTTACTGAACCCATCCTCATTAACAGTGGAACTGCAATGTCTTGTCTTTCTTGCCTGTCCTTCCCAATTATCAAAGATCATTAAATATTCAGTTCTCAGTCTTGGTCATCATGCAGCCATGGTTCTGCAATGGCAATTGGTTCATACCTATCTTTATGCCTTTATTGTTGTGAATGCTACATACATCCAGGTGGAGTGCCTTATTTTTCTTTTGTTATTCTACAGTTGTGTTGTAGTTTCTCGTGTCTCATAGACTTTTTGTTACCATCTTTATTTCCTTGCAATTTGGGTTACTCCCCAAGTACCCATTCCCCTAGACAAGCTAGTTCAACCCACATCATTAATACGGTAAATCTATCTGTGACTATATCAATCCCATTACAGTCAACCCATCCAGCTTGTACAGGTTCTATCTGGCTCAGAACCATTCCTAATTTCTCAGAAATCTGATGCCTCCTTCCTCCACCAGTTCTCCAGCCATGTGCTCGATTAATGAATTCTCCTATTCTTAAGCTCACCTGCATGTGGCAATGACAGTACTCCTGAGATTACTGATGTCTGGAGATCCTGCTTTTAATTTCCTTCCGAACTCACTGAAATCTGCTTTTAGGGCTTCATGACTCTCCATACCTATGTTGTATGTATCAATGAGGACCACAACTTCTGACTGATTCCCTTATGCCAGAAATATTTCCTGCAGCTGCTCCAAGACATCCTTAATCCTGGCACCAGGGAGGCAACACAGTGTCTTGGATTCACATTTAATTCCTCAAAAATGCCTGTATGACCCCATGACTATGGAATCCCCTATTACCATTACTCTTCTATATTCCATCCTCCTCCCCTGTCCAGCGGAGTCGCCCATGCACCATGGACCTGGCTCTGGCTGCACTCCCCTACAAAGATATCACTCTCAATAGTTACCAAAGTGGAATGCTGATTAGCAAGCACAGTACACTCAGGGGTTAACTGCATTACCTGCCTAGTTTCCTTGTACTGCCTTTTCGCTCTCTACCTGTTTGCTTCCAGTCTGCGGTGTGACCATCTCTCTATACGTGCTATCCATTTAGTCCTCCCCCTCGTGGATGCACAACAGTGACACCAAATGCTGCTAAAGAGCTCAAGTTTGTTCAGTTTGCTGCTGATGTGTTTCTCTGGGACATATGGGATGTCCCTGACCTCACCCATTGTGTAACATAGACTCTCTCCTCAACCCTTCTGATCTGCCATCCCATTACTCTAAAACTGCTTGTTAACTTGGAGAATTAATATGGATACAGTATAAAAATTTAATGACTTTTTCTCAGAAAAGCAAAGATTGGATATCTTGACCAAACCTATTCACCAATCAGCTGCCTTTCCTGCGCTGGTGACATCATGCTGCAATTGGTCAGTACATGTAGGCCTCCTGATTCCTCTCTGACTTACCTCTTGCTCTGACTTCAGATAATTTACAAAAGAAGCAAAAGTTATACGAGATAAAAGCTTTACTATGCAACAAGTATTTTGGACCTAGAATTCATAACCTGAGACTTTGGTAAAGGCAGGTTAAGTTGATGCATTTTAAAATAGAGTGTCACTTGAAAAGGAACAAAGTGGAGGGTTACGGGGACAAAGGTGGAAAATGGTATGGAGAACAGGTGCCAGACACAATGGACTGATTGATCCCATTCTTCACTGTAATGACTCTGTAATTCTGTTCAATAGTTGACTGGATACCTGTTTTTGTTCTATTAGATAAATGCATTTCCACATAATGCATGGTTATGTCAATCAGTTGCAGAACCTCTCTGGTTAATTCTTCCCAATTTGAGAAACCTCATTCCTCTAACATCATTGTTACTTCCCTACATAAGTGGCAAGTACTGAATGCATTGACAATGTTAATTAGTTTGGTAACAGAGAAAGGCATTCACATAACTCAATGATAATGTCAGCACAGTAAAATCAACTATGATCTTCAATGTTTTATTCATTCTCTGTATGGGTAGTGGATTTAGAATTCCCACTCACATCTCCCAGAAGCATAATAACTGTAAAATCAAAACTAGGAGCTGGAGTAGGCCATTCAGCCCTTCAAGCCTGCTCTATCATTTAACATAATCGTCGCTGGTCAGACAATTCAGCACCCTGTTCCTGATTTCTCCTTATACTCTGAACCCTTTAGCCCTAAGAACTGTACCACACACCTTTCTCAAAACATTCAATGTTTTGGCTTCAACCATGTTCTGTAGCAGTGAATTACATAGGTTCACCACTCTCTGGGTGAAAAAATGTCTCCTCATCTCGGTCCTAAATGGTTTATCCAATGCCCTTAGACAGTGAACCCTAGTTCTGGTCTCTCCAGTCATCAGGAACATCCTTCCTACAATTACCACGTCTAATCCTGTTAGAATTTTGTAGGAGCCTGCAAGATCCCCCCTTGTTCTTCAAAAGTTCAGTGTATACAACCATAATTGAACTGGAGTCTCTTCATATGTTAGTCTGCAATTATATGAATCTGTCTGGCAAACCTTTCTTGCACTCCTCTCAAAGCCAAGACATCCTTCCTCAGAAAATGAGAACAAAACGACATGCAATACTCCAGGTGTAGGCTCATTGGAGCCTAAGTTAATGTCACTGCCCTCTGTCTTCAAACAGCCCAAAAACGTTGGGCTGAAAACAATCATTCACAGCATTATTTAAAGGGTTCAATGACTGCAGTTGCATGATATTGGATGAAGGTAAGGTAACAACTTTTTTTTTGGGTCTTCTAGCTTTTGCACAAACACCTACGTTGACACTCCCGGGCAATACGGAGGGAGGTTTGGACCATCTTTTGGTTGAGATATACAAGTCTCATTTGGATTAAAAAAAAATCCCACGGCAGTATTTGAAAAAGAGCAGGGGTGGTTTTCCCTCTATTCATAGCCATTACATATCACAAAAATAGATTTTTAAAAATTATTTTCAGATTACTGAGAACGGTGGCTCAGTGGTTCGCACTGCTGCCTCACAGCGACTGTCTGTGTGGAGTTTGCACGTTCTTACCGTGTCTGCATAGGTTTCCTCTGAGAGCTCCAATTTCCTCCCACAGTCCAAAGACATGCAGGTTTGGTGGATTGACCATGCTGAATTATTAATAGTGTCCAGTGAAGTGCGAGCTAGGTGGATTAGCCATGGAAAATGCAGGGTTAAAGGGATGGGGTAGGCGAATGGGTCTGGGTGGGATGCAATTTGGTGGGTCGGTGTGGACTCGATGGACCAAATTACCTGCTTCCACATTGTAGGGATTCCATGATTCTGAATACTGTTTCTGAGGCTGACTATGTACAAAATTAACTGCCACACCTTGCAACAGTCTTCATCAGTTTCAAGCTGGTCAGGAGAACAATTTTTGAATTTTGTCACTACCTCTTTTTGTCATTTCAGCTAGAGTCCATCCTGCTCAGCAGCTGGGCTGTACTAGTTCATGTCATCAACAACATCTCGTGTAATTGGGGCATATTAACCCACGTTGTTCTCCTAAGCCTTCGGGCATCCTTCAGAAAGATGTCCATTCCATCATTTTCCCAAACTATCTTTGGCATTTTCCCCTCCTCTTCTATTACCAGCATGGTTGTTTTTAATTTGTTCTTCTTACCTCTGTATGCTTTGACATGTGAAACTAGTGAGACACAATGATTGTGTCCTAATTTCGATGTGATACAACTTTGTGGGCATTATCTGTATTTATGACATCAATTTGCATTACCATTCCATGCATGGTAATAACACTCACCTCAAACTGATGTCAAGAGCAAAATGCTGCAGTTTCTGGAAGGTGTGAACTGAATTAATGTGATGTCTGGCTGCTTCACCAACACCAAATTGCAGATCAATAAGAACTTTCTCCAGGATTACATTAACATGAACCGAGCCATTGTAGGAGAAAATGGATTCTGATGCAACTATTTGTTTGGCCAAGTACAACCTCTTAAATGGTAGAAAGTGGTGTCTGAAATATGTGCACACACTTTTGAAAGGCAGTGTGCCAGATACCATCTTGGTAAAGGCCTTGCATACAAGCACTTAGTGACTACTACCAGGATACAGAACAGGCAGGTTATGACATCAGTTAGTGCGCAGCATTTATTTGACACAAACACTGCCACTTTGGAATGCCACCCCCCAACCTTCCTTCTGTCTCAACCTTGCACAGCTGAATATGACATTAAATAGCATGGAAGAAATTAAAACGGCTCATGAACTATTTAATGCTTCGTTGCTGGATTATTTTTTTCCGGCTTCTCATACAATTCTACTTGCTTTCTTGCACTGAGTGGAGGTTTTAAAAGTCTAGAGGGAATAGTGCTGAAGTATTTTTTGTTCATTTAATAGCACATGCTGAAACAGGTCGATCTCAGACATGAGTAGCCTGTACAGTTCCCTTTTGAAACTGAAGGTGATTGAGAGCATGAAAAATGGCCACACAGTGCAGGAAACAATGGCAAAAGGAGAGCGATTTCTTTTGGTAGCTGCGGGTTCATATACACGAGCCAAGTAGTTGATCCAAATTAATGTCAGGCTACTTTAATGCTCACATGTGAGGGGCCCCACCTTTCCAGGGTCACAAATTTAGGGTTCAAATAGAGAAACAAGGATGGCCCCATTTTGAGATTAGGTTAGTGGAAAGAGGGATATGGGGAGGAACGATTAAATCATGTTTGGTGATAAATTCATGAACTCCTTATACCTGTTGCAGGTGAATGTAGAAAGTAGAACAAGAAAATGAGTTTCAGGATATAGATAACGATAAGTTTAAAGAAATGCAGGAGGTTTTCATCTTAATCAGTTTAATATGGGGTGAATTGAGTGTTAGTGATGAGGAGTTAATACCAGTTAACTTTCAACAATTGTCTTAATTTTTGAGGTCCAGTTAGACAAGATTAATTGGTAGTACATTAGTGACAGAACTATATTTTAATTTGTGTAAAATATCCTCAGCATTAAATCTTCCACCTTTTCAATACTATTTCTATACCGTAATATATCTTTAATGGAATTAATCTACCGTATGTTAGATAATATTTTTACAAGTATGTTACTCAGGTTACAAGAGAGGCAATGAATTAGATCCTTGTTACCGATTCTGAAAATTTAATTTATTATATGTGCAGACTTCTTCATGAATTAACCAAAACAAATTGTGAGCATCAAATGGAAATCCTACCTCCTAATCTCTTAGAGAGAGTCATCACTGAGAATAGTCAGGCATTCAGCAAGCTGTCTAGGGAAGCTGAGAAATGAATTCAAGTAAAAAATCAATAATTTGTCGCTCCAGTTCTGTGTATGTGTCTGACTTTGAACTGCTTGACAAAGGGTGGAATGAACCTTGCAATTCAGGTTACTACAAATGTACCTCAGCACTTGAAGAGAGCTTTGCTGTAGATGTCATGTACGTTTTTACTTAGTGCATGACCCATTGTTCGAAATCTCCCTGCAGATACCTATGTAAGTGAAGAGATCTCTTAAGATATTTGAGGTTGATGTGAAACTGAGTAGAAGGGTAGCATTTGGTGCAATGTCATGAGGGATTAGTCATCAAAAGTATGTCCTTCTGTCCCTGCCTGCAGCCATTTGCTATGTGCTTTAGTACTAGCTCTTTCTAACTTATGCCCCACATCAATTTTTAGCACCACAGATAATTAACTGCAGTCTGAATGATGAAAAACTGAGCTTCCTACATCACTCAGACTGCAAAATATGTGCAGCTTCAGTTCCTTAATGGTGTAATTTTGATCGCATGCTATTAGCAGATTACTCCAGCCTAGGGCACTGGAGCATGTGCAACGGAAAGATAACCTTGTGTTCATAATTTAATATTAACTGTTTTCTCTATAGCACCTCTTTCCAGTACATTAACAACAAACCAATATGGCTTGTCCCCTCCAGTAGCATTCATGGACAGAACGGATTACAAGATAGTGAGTTTCTTAATATTTCCAGCGAAGTATTACAAATTGTGCATTGCTTGATCCCTAAAAATCAAGAATAAACAGGCTTAGATTCAATCAAATTTAATTCCAGCAATTTAGCTTTACCACACTTCAAAGAGAGCTGTTATTAATGTCTTGAAGGACAAATTTAACAGTCATTTTCTCCTCTTTATTGAAAGCCTCCAGTTGTGCTTAATACACAACACGAATCAGAAACCGTTTCTACAAAATATTGCAACGTCGTTTGATAAAAAAAAATTGTGTAAGCCATTCAAAGGGCCAAAAATTCTTCATGGGATTCTTATCCGCATCCATCCCTCATAGCTAAATGTATATCCTGTATTAACTTTCATAGTGCTGCTGCCTTGCTCTCCTTCCTTTGCAAGATGTTCAGGAGAGAATGAAGCCCTATCGCTATTTACCACTCACACTCACTAGCATTACGGGTTTATCTCATCTCCTGCAGCAAGTAGTGGGTCCGATTTATTCCTTTAGGCTACTTTCCTAATAACCTATTCCTTATCAGAGCCTCTCCACCTCAGTCTGTGATCAAAGAAGCAATTAATGGAGTGGAGAAAGGTGAAGCATTCAAATAATGGAGACAGCTGTTTTCTCTGTCCAAAAAATCCATTTGTATTGTTATCGCAGATCCCAGTTCAGCAGCTCCTGTTTAATTCAGTCTCCCTCTATTTCTGTTGCTGATAAAAAAAAGTCACAATGAACTGTGGAAAGAACAGCAGAAATATCACTGCATTTCAACTCATCGTAAGTTCATCAGCCTTACAGTGGAAATGCAACCAGATAACGATGGGAAATGTCTAACAAAAGCCATATCAAAACAGTTCTTTAGAACAGCTTTTCTTGATGTGGCCTTTCCTAATTTATTTTTGCTGCATTGATATTCATTCAGAAAAGCAGGTGCCCAGGTCAGTGGAAATAAAACATATTATAAACTCAATTCTGTAGCACAAAATGAAAAGTGATTGAAAAAGGCTGCAGAACAAATTCAATAATATAAAATGGAGAAACTAAATTGGGCTACAGTATTGTCAAACTGAGTCTTACAGATGCATTTGTACAAGTCGCTGAAGAGCAATAAATCTTCCCACATGTAGATATATGAAACATTATTTTTCTTGCTCTAATGTCGATTTCAATGCACTATTGTACAAACAGATTTTTTTTTAAAAGAGGTAGTGCTCATTTTATGAACTGATCTGAAAAGCTAGATCATGGCTCATGTGTTTTACTGCATCATTTACTAAATCATATTTAATTTTAGGAGTTAAGGTTTTAAGTGTAGAAATGGGATAAATGACATTGAAACACATTGAAGTCCAATGTACCTAAAATGCTGCGGCTATTTTACTTTAACAGCTAGTAAGGTAATGTAACTAAAATGCTAAGTTTTAGTGATTGTCAGAACATCTAATACACCCATGTTTGTTTAATAGAATCAAATGGAAGAGATGGAATTATAAAAAAAGTTCTGGTGGCTTCCTTTGCCAGAGAGAAGGTCTAAAAAGTTTGAAGCAATCATGGTCTAGAAGGAGTTAGAGCTCTATTATTTTAAAAGCATTCAGTGTACCCTAATACTGAGGTTAAGCACAGAATGGAGCAGACTATGTTATCATGGAGATAGATGGAGTATAACAAGATTCTCTGGTTTAAATTGATCTGAGTGAATGCTTGCTGGGAAAGTGCTGAGGCAAAGAGGTGGTTTCATGCAGCATGAGAGCAGACTCCAGTTAAAGAGGGAGAATCTCTGGGAACTGTTGAGTCATCAGTACAGCTGTAAAAGAAGTCCACAAACAGCATTTGCTTGATAAAATTGTGTAAGATTAAAGCTTAAAGAACTTTAAAGCAGCTCAATGATGCCAGGTGTTTGATAAAACTGAAATTCTACCAATAATTAGACTCTTGACAGTAGTCTCCGATGTCTTAGGGAACTTGATCTATGGCAAAGAGAGTGATGAGCTATTGGTAAGGCAGATTTCATTGTAAAGTCTTTGGTGGCGTTTCAAAACCAGATCTTCAAAAATCAAACCATTCGAATTCCTTGAAGAAGAAACAAAGTTTTAATGAAATTTAGTGATGCACAGTCTTACTAAAGTCTAGCTAGGATCTGTCTTGACCATATCATCTAATTAAAGTTCAGTCTGTGGAATGTTTAATTATACCTTGCTTGTCATATTTTTCTCAGGTTGATCATTATTTTATATTTTCAGTTAACATGTTTGGTCTATATTGTTTAGGCTTATATTATTTAAATGTGTATAATAATTATATTTGGTATTTGAATTCAACTCTAAAATCTGTATTTCCTTACCCTTCCTTCTACTCTGCATTCTATTCTTTCAAGCAATTTGATCTACGCAGCCAGTGAGATCGAAAATTAGCAAGCAGGACCTCAAATGTAGTAAGCTCTGGACTACTCTAAGTATTAGGTGCAAGAGAGTACAGTTGTAGGAAGCTAGGCCAGATGCATGCATGGCTGGAGGGACAGAGCAGGAGGGAGGGCTTTAGGTTTTTGGGTCATTGGGACTGGTTCTGAGGAAAATGGTCCCTGAACAAGTCTGATAGGTTGTATCTGAACAGAACTAGGACTGAGGTCCTTGCAGGGTGTTTTGCTACTGTCATTGGGAGTGCTTTAAATTAACGTGGAAGGGATGTAGGAACTCAGAAACAATAGGAGAGGAAAATACCAGGGTTTGCAAAATACTCAGGAAGGCAATTGGCACTAAAACAGAGAGCTAGGTGAAGGCAGTTGAAGGGAAAAGGAAATGAAGTTAAAAACAAAGTTAATGTGCATGCATGTAAATAAGGTTGGGGAATCAAAGACGCAGGTTGCAATGTGGAAATATGATGCTGTGCGATAGCAGCACCTGAAGGGCAGGACTGAGTCGTAAATATTCCTTGGTGTTGTTTGCTCAGGAATGTGAAAAGGAAGGAAAGGTAACTGCATTGGTTAGGGAGTGTTGGAGAACAATGATAGGTTTATGGACGCAGTCAGTTTGGTTGGAGCTAAGGAATTAAAAGCATACAATTGCATCACTAAGTGTAGTTTACAAAACCCCAAACAGCGGAAAGATGAATGGGGCAAACATGCAGGGAAATGATAGAGAAATATCAAAATAACAGCTTAGTTATAATGGGGATCTTCAGATATCCATATATAGATTAAGATATTGGTATTGTGAGAGACAAGATTGGAGTGGTGCTGGAAAAGCACAGCAGGTCAGGAAGCATCTGAGAAACAGGAAAATCGATGTTAGGGACAAAAGCCCTTCATTAGGAATGCTGTGCTTTTCCAGAACCAGTCCACATTTTTGGACTGTGGGAGGAAACTGGAGCACCCGGAGGAAACCCATGCAGAGAACATGCAAACTCCACACAGTCAGTCGCCTGAGGCGGGAATTGAACCCAGGTCTCTGGTGCTTTGAGGCAGCAGTGCTAACCACTGTGCCACCGTGCTGCCCACATCTTTAACCTCTCCCTGCAGCAGGCCTTCAACACTATTAGCCCCTCAAGACTGATTACTAAACTTCATAATATCGGAATAAGCCCCACTGTCTGCAACTGGATCCTCAGTTCCCTGACCCACTGGCCACAATCAGTGAAGATTGGGGACAATATTTCATCCTCACTAAGACTCAACACTGGAGCCCCCAGGGATGTGTACTCATCTCCCTACTGTACTCACTGTATACCCATGACTGCGTCGCCAAATACCAGACTAATGCCATTTACAAGTTCGCTGATGACACCACCATAGTCAGGCAAATCTCAGATGGCGATGAAACAGACGACAGACAGGAAGCGGAAGAGCTCGATAAATGGCGCACTGAGAACAACTGAGTCTCAATGCCAGCAAAACTAAGGAACTCATTATTGACTTTAGGCAGGATGTTACTCATGTTCCCCTACACATTAACAGCAATGAGGTGGAATGTGTAGATAGTGTCAAGTTCCTGGGAGTGGTCATCCACAACAAGCTTTCTTGGACTCTTCAAGTAGACGCACTGGTTACAAAGGCCCAACAACATCACTTCCTCAGGCAGCTGAGGAAATTTGACACGATGGCAAATACCCTTGCCAACTTTTATAGGTACACCATCGAGAGCATTCTGTCTGGATGTATCACTAATGGTATGGCAACTACTGGTATGGTATCATTCAAGATCGGTGACGGTTACAGAGAGTGGTGAACTTGTCCCGGACAATCACAAAGGCCAACCTCCCATCTGTAGAATCCATCTACCAGGCCCACTGTCAAGCAACAGCCACCAGCATTCTCAAAGATCCATCCCACCCTGGCAATGTTTTTCTACAACCTCTCCCATCAGGAAGAAGGTACAGAAGCCTGAACCCACACACTGGCTGGTTTCTAAACAGTTTCTACCCTACTGTTGTTAGAATACTGAATGAACACTCAAACACTTAACATTCGCCTGTACCTGTGTTTTTGTTTTTGCTGGTGTTTACCTATTAGTTACTTATCTATGCTATTTAACTCTGTGATCTGCCTGTATTGCTCTCAAGACAAAGCTTTTCACTGTGCCTCGGTACATGTGACAATAAATTCAATTCAATTCAATTCAACTTTGCTGGCCTGGCAGCATCTGGGGGAAGAAAGCAGATTTAATGTTTTGAAACTGATAACTCTTCACCAGAACCCTCAGTAGTTCGGAAAAAATGGTATTTATGCTGAAGCTGAAGTGGCAGAGTGGGTGCAAAAGGGGAGGGGTGTGAGAGAGTCAGAGTGAGAGTGAGATGGGAGGTGTGTCTGGGGCCTTGGATGGTGAGGAGAGAGGAAGTAAATTGGCAGTGGGTTACACTTTCTGGGATTGTGTGGGAAGGTGCCAATAGGGTAATGGGGAGATGTTGGGAATGAAGGAGGAGTATATCAGTGTGTTCCAAAGGGAATGGTCCCTGTAGAATGCTGACAATGGAAGGGAGAGGAATGTGTGTCTCGTCATGGCATCCCATTGGAAGTGACAGAAATGGTGGCTTGTGATCCTTTGGATGTGAAGGCTGGTGCGTTGGTCAAGTAAAGACCAGAGAGACTTTACTGCTGTTGCAGGAGGGAAGGGAAGGGAAGGGGTGAGGGCAGAAGTACAGGAGATGGGCTGGACATGGCTGACATCCTTGTTAACCACAGTAGCAGTAAATATTCAGTTGAGGAAAAGTGTGGACATTTCTGAGGACCCCATGTAGAAGGTGACCTCATCAGAACAAACAAAGAAATTGGGAGAATGAGATGGAGTCCTTACATCCTCACACCCTGCTCTCTGCATAGTCTTGGTGGTAGGTGGGTTTGTGGTGTATATCGGCATCCAGTCAATTCCGAGAAATGGAAACAGAGATGCTGAGAAAGGGGAGGAAGGAGTCAGAAATGGACCAGATGAATGTGAGAGCAGGATAAAAATTGAAAACAAAATAGATACACTTTCCATTTCCAAATGAGAGAGAGAGAGAAGCAGCACTATTTATGTCATTGATATACCAGAGAAAGAGTCGTGGGTGGGGTAACAGTAGGACTGAAACAAGGAGTCTTCCACATACCCCATAAAGAGACAGACATAAACAGGACCCATGTGAGGACCTCTTTGATCTGAAGAAAGTGCGAGGAGTTAAAGAAGAAGTTGTTCAGAGTGAGGATGGCAATGATCAGGTGGAGGAGAGCGCTGGTGGATGGGGATGGTTCAGGCCATTTTTCCAGGAAGAAGCAGAGAATTCTGAGATCATCCTCAGTGGGGATGGACATATAATGGGATTGCACGTCTGTGGTGAAGAAGAGGCAGCTGGAGACCACAAACTGGAAATTTTGAAACTGCTATAAAGCTTCAGGGGAATGGGGATGTAATTGGGAAGGAACTGGACAGGGGAGAAATAGTAGACTTGAGGTAGGAAGAGATGAGTGCTGTGGGCCAGGAACAGGCAGAAACAATGGGTCTGTTTGGGCTGTCCTGTTTGTGGAATTTGGGCAGAAGGTAGAAGTGGGCTGTGCGAGGTTGGGTGTCTCTGAGCCGGAAGGCTGTTGCGAGTGAGCTACCCGGAGATGATAGGGTCGGTTAGCATTGCGGATGCAAAAGGTGGGGGACAATAGGAGGAGAGTCCAAGAGCTGGCGCACAACCTCTGCAATGTACAGGTCAGTCCGCCAGACAACAACAGCACCAGCCTTGTCAACAAGCTTAATTACAAAGTCAGGGTTGGGTCAGGGAGCATGAGTGCAGTCATTTCAGAGGCAGTGGATGAAGGGGGAGCAGAGGAATTAAGGCATTAGATGTTGTGTGGACAGATGCCAATGAACAGGTTTGGTGCTGGTAAAAGACTAGAAGATGGGGTCCAGTTGGAGGGAAAGTACTTGCTTCTGTCCTGACCTGAAAATTATTAATAATTTTCTAGTTTACCTTACCCCTATCATATTACTCTCTGTCTGGGCTCCAACTCTACATACCTGCTCATCATTCATCTTCCACACTGCAACCCCTTCAACCCCCCCTGCTCCCTGCAACTTTATTTTCACCATAAGTACCACCTTTTCTAAGCTAATAACTAGTTCCAGTGAAGAGTCACAAAACATTAATTTGGTTTACTGTCCGCAGATCCTGCCAGATCTGTTGAGTTTCTCCAGCAATTTCTGTTCTTGTTTCAAATCTTCTTTGTTTTTTATTTTAATTCTTTGTTTTATAATTGTACAGAAGACGTCTGCTCCTAAACATGCTATTCCCCTAGTCAAGCTGATTGAATACAGCTCAAATACTGGTGGCCACCCAACAATGTGGAAAATTACCCAGGTATGTCCTGTACACAAAAAGCAGGGCAACTCCAAACCAGTCAATTACCATCCCATCAGTTTACTCATGATCATCAGTAAAATGATGGAAGGTGTCATCAACAATGCTATCAAGCAGCATCTGCTCAGCAATAACCTGCTCCATGACATTCAGTTTGGGTTCTATCAGGGACTTTGCTCCTGAACTCATTACAGCCTTGGTCCAAATATGGATAAAAGAGCGGAATTCTAGAGGTGAGGTGAGAGTGACAGCTCTTGACATCAAGACCGCATTAGACTGAATATGGCATCAAACAGCCCTAGGAAAAGTTGGAAAACTCTCTGCTTGTTGGAGTCATACCTGGTACAGAGGAAGATAGTTGTTTCCTTTTTTTAAGATTAGATTCCCTACAGTGTGGAAACAGGTCCTTCGGCCCAACAAGTCCACACCAACCCTCTGAAGAGTAACCCACCCAGAACCATTTCCCTCTGACTAATGCACCTAACACTTTGGGCAATTCATCTGACCTGCACACCTTTGGACTGTGGGAGGAAACCAAAGCACCTGGAGGAAAGTCGCACAGACACAGGGAGAATGTGCAAACTCTACGCAGACAGTAACCTGAGGCAGGAATGAACCTGGGACCCTGGTGCTATGAGGCAGCAGTGCTAACCACTGAGCCACCGTGTCGGTCATCTCAGCTCTAGGACATCTCTGCAGGAAGAAAAGTAGAAATTGCTGGAAATGCTCAGCAGGTCTGGCTGCAGGTGGCATCAGAAATCGGAGTTAGATTCTGGAGCAGTGAGACTCAGCAGGAGTTCCCCAGGAGAATGTCTAGGCCCAACCATCTTCAGCTGCTTGATCAATGATCTTTGCACCATAAGGTCAGAAGTAGGGATGTTCGCTGGTGATTGCACAATGTTTAGCACCATTCACTCTGAGGTACCTCTGAGGTACTGAAGCAGTCAATGCCCAAATACAGCAAGATCTGGACAATATTCAAATGTAGGCTGAAAAGTGGCAAGTAACGATCACACTATACAAATGCCAGGCAATGACTATCTCCAATAAGAGGCAATCTTATCATTTTCTCTTGACATTCCCATGGTGTTACTTTCACCAAATCTCCTATTATCAACATCTAATGGGTTACTATTGACCAGAAACTGAACAGGCCCAGCCATGTAAATACAGGAGCTACAAGAGCGGGTCAGATGCTAGAAATGCTGTAGCAAGTAGTTCACCTCCTGACCACAATCTACAGGGAACAAGTTAGGAGTATAATGGAATACTCCTCAAATGCCTGAACGGGTGCAGTTTCAACAACACTCAAGAAGCTTGATACCATCAAGGAAGAAGCAGCCTGCTTAACTGGCCCCACATTCAGAAGCATCCATTCCCTCCACCCTGACACTCAGTAGTAGCTGTGTGTACTGTCTGCAAGAGGCACTGCAGAAAATCACCAAGGCCCCTTCGACAATACCTTCCAAATCCACAACCACTACCATCTAGAAGGACAAAGGCAGGAGATACATGGGAACACCATCATGTGGAGCTCCCCCCCCTAGCTAATTACTGAGCTGACTTGGAAATTTATTGTCATTCCTTCAGTGTTGTTTGGTCAAAATCTTGGAGTTCTGTCCCTAATGGCATTGTGGGTCAACCTATAGCACATGGACTGCAGCGATTCAATCAAGTACTTCACCACCACTGTCTCAAGGGCAACTAGGGATGGGCAATGAATACTGGCCAGCCAGCAACACACACATCCATGAATGAATAAAAAGAAAACTGAGACACATTGGTCACCCCATCACAAATGCCAGTTTTAAGCCAATTCGATTCACTCCACTGAAGGCTATGGGCCCTGACAATAGTATTAAAGAAGTGTGCTCCAGAGCCTGCTGTGCATCTAGACAAGCTGTTCCATATGGTACTGGCACCAGCCTGACACTGTGGAAAATCACCTGGGTATGTCCTATATATAAAAAACCGGACAAATCCAACCTGGACCCCATGAGTCTATTTTCAATCATCAGTAAAGTGATGGAATGGGACATTAACAGTGCCATCAAGTAGCGCCTGCTCACCAATAACCAGCACTGTTGATGACTGATGGTTCTTAACAGAAGACATCTGCCCAGGGATCTATAAGACCATAAAGTATTGGAGCTGAAGTAGGCCGTTCAGCCCATCAAGTCTGATAATCAATGAAATCATGGCTGATCTAATAATCCTCAACTTTATTTCCCTGTTTTTATCCATAATGCTGCATTCCCTTACTGATCAAAAATCTGTCTATCTCAGCCTTGACTATACTTGACAACCTCAACAGTTGTCTGTAGTCATGAATTCCATAGATTCATAAGCTTCAGAGAGAAATTCATCCTTTATCTCTGAGTTAAATGGGCCACCTCCTCTTTAGAGATAATGCCCTTTGATCTTAGATTCTCTCACAAGGGGGAATAATCGCTCCACATCTCCCCATCAAGTCCTCTAAGAATTTGATATGTTTCAATAAGGTCACCTCTCATTCTTCTGTATTTCAAAGAATACAGGCCAAATCTACAGAAATAAAACAAAGAACTTCAGATGCTGGAGGTCTAAAACAAAAACATAATGTGCTGGAGAGACTCAGCAAGTCTGGCAGCATCTGTAGAGAGCAAAACAGAGCTAATGTTTCATGTCCTGTGACCCTTCTATTCATCCAACAGTCTGAATATACTCCGTGTCAGCTTGGTGAACCTTCTCTGGACTGCTACCAATGCCAATATATCTTTCCTTCGATAAGGGGCCTAAAATAGTCCATACTATTCCAGCTGTGGTCTGAATAGTATCTTGTATAGTTTTAACAAACTACTTTAATACTCTATTCCCTTTGAAATGAAGGTGTGTTCTTTATTACTCACTGATCTTGAATACAAGCATTTGTGATTTATGGATGAGGACACCTAAATATCTCTGTTTAGCAGTATTCTACATTTTTACTCTGTTTAAATGATATTCAGCTCCTCTGTGCTTCCTAACAAAGAACAGAACATTATGTTCCCACTGCCATTTTTTGCCCACTCGTTTAACCTGTCTGTATCCCTCTACAGATATCCTCATCATTCACTTTCCCATTTGTTTCTGTCATCCACAAGCATGACATTATTACCTTCACTTTCCTCATCCAAGACATTAATCTATATTGTAAATAACTATGGTTGCTTGGAGGGATGGGGGGAAGAAGTCTCATTGAGACATGTGGAATACTGAGAGGCCTGGATAGAGTGGATGTGGAGAAGATGTTTCCATTAGTAGGAGAGACTAAGGGCACAGCCTCACATTGAAGGAATGGTCCTTCATAACTGAGATGAGGAGGAATTTCTTCAGCCAGAGTGTGGTGAGTCTGTTGAACTCGTTGCTGAAGCAGGCTGTGGAGTCCTCATCATTGAGTGTATTTAAACCAGAGATAGTTTCTTGATTAGTAAGGGAATCAAAGATTATGGGGAGAAAGCAGGAGAATGGGAGTTGTGAAACATATCAGCCATGATCAAATGGTGGAGCAGACTAAACTGGCCAAATAGCCTAATTCTGATCCTATATCTGGTGATTGCTGCTTTGATCTCTCTGGTACACCAATAGTCAAAGGTTGTTAACTTGAGTACACCCCCTTATCCCAAACCTCTATCTTCTATTAGTTAGCCAATCCTCTATCCATGTTGATATATTACTGACAAAACCATGGGTCCTTATCTTAATAAGTAACCTAATGTGTGATACAATATCAAACTTCTCAGAAAATCCAAATATTTTACAACCACTATTCTCCTTTGTCTATCCTGTTTATTCCCTCCTTAAAGACTTCTAACAATTCTGTCAGGCATGATTTTACCTTCATGAAACTATGCTGAATCGGCCCGATTATATAATGCATTTCACCCTTTATAATAGACCCTAATGTTTTCTTAATAATAGGCATGAAGCTAATTGACTTTTTAAAAGTCTGCTTCCCTTCTTAAGTAAAGGCATCAGATTGGCAGCTTTCCAATTCTCTGGAACATTTCCAGAATGTAAGGATTCTTGGAAGATTACAACCAGTGTATCCTCTACCTTTGTAGATACTTCCTTAAATATCCTAGGATGCATCCCATCAGATCCAGGAGACTTTAACCGATTATTATTTCGAATCACCTCATCCATGCCTGTCAGTATTCTGTACATTTCAATAAATCCCTAGCACTTTTTCTCTATTGATAGTGTTCATACTTAATTCCTCTCCTCATTTTACCTCTTGAATATTTAACAATTTTGTTATATTATTAGTGTCTTTTGACACCAGAACCTCCAGTGTAAAAGCCATCTAAAATTAAGTGGGTAAGTTTTAATCCAATCAGCGACAGAAATAAGGTATTCAACCCTGATCAGAATATATGGACCAATGTCGCTCTGTTGCTTTTTCGCCTCTGCCGTATCTTGCTCTGATACTACAGCCCACACCACCCACTTATACTCTTGTAAGTGGCATTAAGTGATGCTCTAGGGTATATGAAATTAAAAAGGATGAAGCAGTAACCTTTTTAAATATTAAATCTTTTGAATGAAAACTTGTATTCTTGTGCACATCAAAGTGTTAAATGCAATTTGCACATTCTTCCTTTACCTTCATCTCCCTGTATAAGATTTTGTTTATTTTAAATCTCATAGGTGTAAAACAATGAAAAATACTTCATTTTGTGCTTAGTAATTGAAAACTCCAGACATTCCATTAAGTTATTATTATTAGTCATGATTCTACTTTTATTTTAATCCTGTAGGTTGTTAGCATAGTGAAACAAAAGGACTGAGAACTCTTCAAAGCTGCTCCCTTGTCATTATTTCACAGAAAGTTTAGTACAAACCCAGTTATGAGAATGTGGTGCTTCTGCTATATTTCAAGGCAATGTCTTCTGTTTTATAAACTTCTCCTGTGGTGACCCACAGTAGTACTATGGAACCATTCCTCCTCCTCCCAGCTCAACAAGCAGACACAATTACACACAAAAAAACTAACAATTCTTTGATAGCCTCCAGATCTTTCAGTACTACTGGTTAGGACGCTGTAGACTGAGCACAATAGGAAAATACTGTAGCTGCCAGAAATTTAAAATAAGAAGAGAAATTGATGGAAACACTCAGCAGGTCAGGTAACATCAAAGGAGGGAGAAGCAAAATTTAACATTTTGAGGCCATTCCCTCTTGAAATGGAATTGTGTTATGGACCAGACAAAAACCCTCAAAATTAATCAAGCAAATAGTCTTGACCCTAAGTTTTATTTTATTTAAAGGCATGGGTGACATTGGTCCAGATACACTGATTACTGTTGAAAACCCTATTTCTGTCCCTGATTGGATGATAACCCACCTGCTTAGATGATTTTTGCACTGATTCCAGTGTCAAAAGGCACCGATAGCATTTTAAAAATTATTAAATATTCAAGAGGTAAACTGAGGAGAGAAATAAGGCTCTATGTTCCAGATATGATTCAATTAGTCATACTAATAGGCTGTAAGCAAACCATTCTTTATACTTATACCATATTTATACACAAACAAAAAAAACATTGCCACAACTTTGATTCTGTCAAAATACTTAACTAGATAATGTTTATTTAACTACTGCCCATCCACTGTTTCAATACAATAACATCACATAAACACACCCTTGGCAAAGGTAAATTCAGCAAAACAGATTTGCTTGCATGCTGTCTTCTCACTCTAGACCAGCAGAATGAAATACTGAAACATGTCTGGCAGCACACAGAGAAGTCAAGCTTTTTGCTGTACAGAGAGCTGTATCTAGCAGCTTCAACTCCAAAAACCCCCAACACCAACATGCATGAGCCTGATTCCACCCACACATGCTTCTTTTGTCCAATCAAAAATAAAATCCCAAAACTATTTATTCTGCTTTCTGTGAAGCAAACATCTCATCACAGGTTGACAACACTTCTCTTTAAGAGAAACAGGACAAAGCAAATCACTCTTGAAGTACATATTGTCACAATTGAATCACTTGAATTGAAAAACACAGCAGAACATGTACATCATATCCTAAGGGAAATGTCCAGTCATGTGCAGGCATATATTGAGTCCCCAGGAGCAGACGCCAGCCTGAATTTTCCTTTAAGATGGAAAATTATAGGCCAATTAGCCTAACCTTGGTTGTTAGTAAAATTCTAGAATCCATCATTAAGGATGAGGTTTCTAAATTCTTGGAAGAGCAGGGTCGGATTATAACAAGTCAACATGGATTTAGTAAGGGGAGGTCGTGTCTGACAAACCTGTTGGAATTCTTTGAAGAGGTGACAAGTAGGTTAGACAAGGGAAACCCAGTGTATGTGGTCTATCTAGACTTCCAAAAGGCCTTTGACAAGGTGCCACATGGGAGGCTGTGAGCAAGGTGAGGGCCCATGGTGTTCGAGGTGAGCTACTGGTATGGATTGAGGATTGGCTGTCTGACAGAAGGCAGAGAGTTGGGATAAAAGGTTCTTTTTCGGAATGGCAGCTGGTGACAAGCGGTGTCCCGCAGGGTTCAGTCTTGGGGCCGCAGCTGTTCACATTATATATTAATGATCTGGATGAAGGGACTGGGGGCACTCAAGTGAAGTTTGCCGATGATACGAAGTTAGGTGGACAGGCAGGTAGTACTGAGGAAGTGGGGAGGCTGCAGAAGGATCTAGACAGTTTGGGAGAGTGGTCCAGGAAATGGCTGATGGAGCAAATATGAGCAAATGCGAGGTCTTGCACTTTGGAAAAAAGAATACAAGCATGGACTACTTTCTAAATGGTGAGAAAATTCATAAAGCCAAAGTACAAAGGGATCTGGGAGTACTAGTCGAGGATTCTCTAAAGGTAAACATGAGTCTGTGATTAAGAAAGCAAATGCAATGTTGTTATTTATCTCAACAGGGTTGGAATATAAAAGCACGGTTGTGCTACTGAGACTTTATAAAGCTCTGGTTAGGCCCCATTTGGAGTACTGTGTCCAGTTTTGGTCCCCACACCTCAGGAAGGACATACTGGAGAGCGTCCAGCAAAGATTCACACGGATGATCCCTGGAATGGTAGGTCTAACATACAACGAATGGCTGAGGATCCTGGGATTGTTTTCATTGGAGTTTAGAAGATTAAGGGGAGACCTAATAGAAACTTACAAGATAATACATGGCTTGGAAAGGGTCGACGCTAGGAAATTGTTTCCATTAGGCGAGGAGACTAGGACCCGTGGACACGGCCTTAGAGTTAGAGGGGGTAAAGTCAGAACAGAAATGCGGAGACATTTCTTCAGCCAGAGAGTGGTGGGCCTGTGGAATTGCCATCGAGTGCAATGGAGGCCGGGACGCTAAATGTCTTCAAGGCAGAGATTGATAAATTCTTGATGTCACAAGGAATTAAGGGCTACGGGGAGAATGCGGGTAAGTGGAGTTGAAATGCCCATCAGCCATGATTGAATGGCAGAGTGGACTCGATGGGCCGAATGGCCTTATTTCCACTCCTATGTCTTATGGTATTTTGGTCTTATTGTCTTACCTCATAGAATAAAGTGCTTGCCAAGATCAGCAGCTGGGACGGGTCAATATGGCGGAGGTTTACCCACTTTAAATTTATTCCAAGGTTGACAGGACAGTAAAGCATCAAGGTAAATACAGAAAGTAGACAGGAGATCTCCAAAAGGAAATGACAGAAGTCATAGATAAAATGATACTAGGTTAGCAATTAACATAAGAGTGTACAAAAGCATTCTATAATTATATAAATAATGAAAGGTTAGTTAAAGGAAGTGTACAAGGGATTAGTAACCAAATACAAGATGATCTTGTAGAGGCAGAAGGCATGGCTGAATACTAAATGAATACCTTGCATCTGTTTTCACTAGGGGAAAAGGATGCTGTCAATATGGCACTATATTCAGAGGCGCTAACAGAATAACTGAGTTGGCTTCAGCTGGTGTACTATTTTCAGTTCTGGTCCTCACATTTTAAGAAGGATGTCAATATCTTCAGAAAAGTGCAGAAGAGATTTATTAAAATGTCACCAGAAATGGGGTTATGTGACAACGTGGTGAGACTAGAAAAACTGGAGTTATTCTCCTTTCGTAGAGAAGTTTGAGAAAGGTTAGGAGAGATGTTTATGAATGGCTTTGGTAGAGTAAATACAAAGAAATTATTTCTTATGACAGTATGGTCAGTAACCAGAAGACACTAGGGATGAGGAATCATTTCTGTTAACACCTCCAGTTGTTGTGATCAGGGATGCATTGCCTGAAAGAGTAATCACAGCAGACTTAGTAGAAACATACAGAAAAAGATTTAGATAAATGATTAAAATGGGCAGGGATATGAGAAAAGAATAACTGACTTCATTTAATAACTACACAAAAGAACCAGTTTAGGCACACTGAGTTGAATGGTCTTGTTTGATTTTACACTCACTGGCCTGTGTGTTAAATTTTTTTTGTTTCTGCTGGATTTTAAACAGAACACAGTTTTATGAGGAGGGGACAAAGCTGCTGTGTTTTGTGGAAGATTTGAGGCAAAAACATTAAATACGTATTTTACTCGATCTACTGATCCAATACTGCCCGAAAATGGACCTAAAACAGTCGTAAAAAGAGCTCAAGCCCAACAATCCATTTGCAGGTTGATGTTCAACAATACTGCACTTATCAGACAGTGGTACCAACCAAATATTATCTTTTTATTTGTTCATGGGATGCGGGCATCATTGACTGAGCCAGTATTTCTTGCCATTGCTAATTGGTGGCGAACTACTTATTGAACATGGCCGGTCCTTGGTTATACCTACAGTGCTGTTAGGAAGGAGGTTCCAGCATTTTGACCAAAAACAGTGAAGGAACAGTGATCTGTTTCCAAGTCAGGATGGCAAGTGGCTTAGAGGGGAACTTGCAGGTGAAAATATTCCCATGTAGCTGTTGCCCTTATCTTTTGAGATGGTAGAGGTCATGGGTTTGGAAAATGATGTTAGAGGAGATTTGCTCCCATTGTGCAACTGTGGTGGAGAGACTGCACGTTGAAGGTGATGGATGTGTTATGAACAAGTGGGGAGTATTTCATCACACTCCTGACTTGTGCCTTGTGAATGCTGGACAGATAATGGGGAATCAAAAAGTAAGTTACTCACTGCAGGATTCTTAGCCCCTGATTTGCTCTTACTGCCATAGCATTGATATGTTTGATCCAGTTCAGTTTCTAGTCAATGGTAACTCCTGGGCTATTCATGGTGTGAGATTCAGTGATCGTCATGCATTTGAATATCAAGATGTGATAATTAGGCTCTCTCTTATGGTCATTGCCTAGCAGTTGTGTGATGCGAATGCTATTTGTCATTATTAACCCTAGCTTGGAAGCTGACAAGGCCATGCTACATGTGGACTTGGACTGCTGTCATGTCTGAGGACCTCAACCGATGCAGGACATCATGTAATTATCGATTAACATTCCCAATCTGTCCTTATGATGTTGGCAAGGTCATTGATGAAGATGGTTGGGTCCTTGATATTACCCTGAGGAACTCCTTTAGAGATGAGAGACTGAGATGAACGAACTTTAGAACCACAATAATCTTCCGTTGTGCTAGCTATGTCTCCAATCAGCAGACAGTTCCCCCTCCCCATGCATTCCCATTGACTCCAGTTTTGCTTTGGACATATAATGCCATTATTGTTATTGTTATTGATATGTTATTATTATTAATTGAAACACATAACAGTATATTTGTATAAATGAATATAATCCAGTGATCCTGTTCAACTTCAGACTGTGCTGTTGACTTCACATTATGCTGAATCATGTACTATCTTCGGGGTAGCTCTTAATTGCACTGAACCACTACTGTTTTCACCTATCAATTTCCCTTTTCTTTGAAATTACCTCCACAGGACCATTGTTTAAGTGGAAAGTAGACTTCAGGTTGAGATTGCTTATTATTTTGGTATTGTTGGCCACATCACATGCCTTTGATTCCGTTCTGTTAACAGCATCAAACAAACTGGATTTGAATTCAGCAATATCTTCCTTCCGACAGAATACCTTTGTCAGATTACTATTGCACAAATTTACCCTGCCAGGTAACTTTCACCACAAGGCCAATATCCTGCCCAAAAGGTATGCAAGTTGCCTTCTTAATGACAAATGGCCCATGGTGGCTCAGTGGTTAGCACTGCTGCCTCACAGCGCCAGGTACCTGGGTTCAATTCCAGCCTGAGGCGACTGACTGTTCAGTGACATGTAGGTTAAGTGCATTAGTCAGGGCAAATGCAGAGAAATAGGGTAGGGAAATGGGTCTGGGTGGATTACTCTTAGGAGGGTGGGTGTGGACTTGTTGGGCCAAAAGACCTGTTTTCACACTGTTGGGATTCTATGATTCTAATAGGCTGTGAAGCCAGTGACCTCAAGCAATGCAACTGGAAAGCAAAATGAGTGGCAAGCAATGTATCCTATCCTAATTAGTTGCGATGGTTCTCTGAAAGCTCATACAAATGCCACATAATTATAGTTGAGCGATTGGAGTTCTGCCAGAAAATAAACAGTTTAACAATGCCCAGTTGAAACAATAGGATGACTTTAACACTTCACTGTTAAGCATCATATATATTATCATTCATAAAAGATCCCAGTTTTACTATTTATATTCCTAGCATGCCCAGATTCACAGGGTCCCCAATCTGATCTCAGTTGCAATTTTCATTTTGTGATATAAAGTCACACTAATCACAAAGAGTTGTATGCTATCTCAGTGCTGAGTACATATCAAAAAGGCATTGAGAATATGCATATTTAGAATAATTTATAATTTTATGCTGGCAGCATTCCAAGCACTCAACTATAATTACACAGTATTGGTATGGGGTTTAGTGTAGCACTGCAATTGATCATAACCAATGTTTCAACATTAAAGTTAGCATGCTTGGCTACTCAGCTGCTGAGAATCTCCTGCATTAGGTCTTTATGTAATTTTGATTTGATTTAATATTTGAGATTTTGGAAGCATGCTTTGCACCATCTAATTTGGCAGGTTTCCTTCCAGCTTGTCTACTCCAAAATGAGAGCTCCATGTGCTTTAGTTATGAGTCATATATATATATAAAACTACCAGTTCAGCATAACAATGAAGATTGCTCTCTAATGGAGTCCAGTACTGTGTAGACATAAATGCACAAATCTTAGCATCACATGCAGAGAAAAGCATCAGAACCATTATAATCACACACTATGCTCACTTCACATAAATATAAGTACCCCAATGCTTTTCACACTAAAACACAACCTTTCAAAAAGCACTATGTCTAGTTATTACAATTCATGTTTGAAGCACTACCTGCAACACAGTGGAAGCTCAGTTGCAATTTCATATCTGAAAAAAAAAGCTGATCTGGGATCACTAAATAGCTTCAGTACATCATTTTGTAATCAAATATCTCAGAAATAATTTATACTATCAATTAAGAGTATTACCAAGAGATGGCTTCACAATTGTTACCATGTCAACTGAAGGAAAAAATTGAGCTAGAGGGTTTAAATGCACCAGCTGGTGATGTATTTATTTGATTCTAAGGACTGTAATAGAATCACAGATGTCCAAAGGTGTGGATGGAATATAATTTAAAGATGGAAACTACTGGAATTATGGAGCAGGGTGATAGGGTGTTGATGACTTGTTGTTCATAATCTCATTTAAATTTTGTCAGTCAGCAGAAAGCTTTAGGGATTTAGAATCTGTAAACTAAAGCGAGGAAGTACTTAACAAACTGATAAAATATCATTTAGAAAAAAGAAAGTCTTGTTGAATTTGAATACAGGAGAAAAAGAGCTTGATTGAAATGCACATAAATAGAAGCAACTCATCACAAATGCTGCTGATAGCCACCAGTGGGGTCCTGCTGTTTCATGATATTATCTCTGTAGTGCCACCAATAAACAAGTACTTTATTATTTCAAAGCAGGATTTACATAGTGAAAGCCTTTGTACCAACTGAGCATATTAAAGACGATACAAGGGAGGGATGACAGAAAGTCCTTTTAAGGGCATTACATTTTGTAGGTATACTCATGGGGTTAGTAAAGAAATCATCATGAATGTAAAGTGAATACAAGATCAGCTACTGAATTAAGCTACCCTATTGTGGCTTGCTGACGACTGGAAATTTGTTTGAATTCATAAGTAAAATAATTAATTCATGAAATATATGTAATAAGCAGTTAAAATAGTCTCCACTGCAATAAGGATTGCCATAGATTCAAGGCAGGGCTGACATAATTATTGTTCCAAGATGCCTCCTCAAGATTGTTTTCTTGCTGGACTGCATTTTGTATCCAATTCCAGGGTGAAGGTAAATCCCAAAGCCTTTTCTTCATATATAAGGAGCAAGAGGGTAACGAGAGAAAGGGCTGGTCCACTGAAGGACAAAGGAGGAAAGTTATGCGTGGATTCAGAGAAAATGGGTGAGATTCTTATTGAGTACTTTGCATTGGCATTCACCGAGAAGACGGACTGAGGTTAGGGATAGATGCTTGAGTACTCTAGGTCAAGTCAGCATAAGGAGGGAGGAAGTTTTGGGTATTCTAAAAGGCATTAAGGTAGGCAAGTCCCCAGGTCTGGATGGGATCTATCCCAGGTTACTGAGAGAAGCAAGAGAGGAAATAGCTGGAGCTTTAACAGATATCTTTGTAGCATCCTTGAACACAAGTGAGGTCCCGGAGTACTGGAGAATTGCTAATATTGTCCCCTTGTTTATGAAGGGTAGCAGGGATACTTAGGTAATTATAGACCGGTGAGCCTGACGTCAGTGGTAGGGAAGCTGCTGGAGAAGATACTGAGGGATGGGATCTATTTCCATTTGGAAGAAAATGGGCTTATCAGTGATAGGCAGCATGGTTTTGTGCAGGGAATGTCATGTCTTATAAACCTAATAGAATTCTTTGAGGAGGTGACAAAGTTGATTGATGTGGGGAGAGCTGTAAATGTCATATACTTGGGCTTCAGTAAGGCATTTGATAAGGTTCTACAAGAGAGGCTGAGGGAGAAGGTGAAGTCGCATGGGGTCAAGGGTGTTCTAGCTGAATGGATTGAGAACTGGCTGGGCAGCAGGAGACAGAGAGCAGTAGTGAAAGGGAGTTTCTCAAAATGGAAACTTGTGACCAGTGATGTCCCACAGGGATCCATGCTGGGACCACTGTTGTTTGTGATATACATAAATGATTTGGAGGAAAGTGTAGGTTGCCTCATTAACACGTTTGCAGATGACACTGAGATTGATGGAATAGCAGATAGTGAAGGGGACTGTCAGAGAATACAGCAGAATATGGATAGACTGGAGAGTTGGGCAGAGAAATGGCAGATGGAGTTCAATCTGGGCAAGTTCAAGGTGATGCATTTTGGAAGATCCAATTCAAGAGTGAACTATGCAGTAAATGGAAAAGTCCTGGGGAAAATTGATGTACAGAGAGATCTGGGTGTTCAGGTCCATCATTCCCAGAAGGTGGCAATACAGGTCAGTAAAGTGGTCAAGAAGGCATACGTCATGCTTTCCCTCATCAGACAAGGTATTGAGTGCAAGAGTTGGCAGGTCATGGTACAGTTGTATAGGACTTTGGTTCAGCCACATTTGGAATACTGCATACAGTTCTGGTCACCACATTACCAAAACGATGTGGATGTTTTGGAAAGCATGCAGAGGAGGTTCACCAGGATGTTGCCTGGTACAGAGAGCACTAGCTATGAAGAGAGGTTGAATAGGAGGATTATTTTCATCAGAAAGATGGAGGCTGAGGGGTGGCTTGATTGAAGTTTACAAAATCATGAAAGGTATAGACAGGCTGAATAGCAAGAAGCTTTATTCCCAGAGTGCGGAACTCAATTACTCGAGGTCACGAATTCAAAGTGAGGGGGGAGAGATTTAGTGGAGATATGCGTCAATGATTTTTATGCAGAGGGTGGTGGGGGCTTGGAACGTGTTGCCAGCAGAGATGGTAGAGGTGGGTATGATGGTAGAGGAGCATCATTTAAGATGAATCTTAGACAGATACATGAATGGGCAGGGAGCAAATGGATCTTAAGAAAATAGATGGCAGGTTTATATAGAGGATCTGGATTGGTGCAGGCGTGGAGGGCTGAAGGGCCTGTTCATGTGCTGTAGTGTCCTTTGTTCATTGTTCTTTGTTGTTCAATGTAGAGGTAAGTATGTGCTCATAATTCTCAGTGCAAGTGTATCAATGTTCACCAGAATTTAATGTACTCTCCAATTCAGAGGCCAAGAAATAAATATCTGGAAAATTTTCATGCAGTTTGTTAGGTCTCCAACCATTTACCTTCTGCCCTGTATCCCAAGAATGTGTGTGGTTAGGTGCAAAGCAGAAAAATATTAGTCTGCCACCAGCATCTATTTCAGCTGAATCAAAGGGCAGATTTTCCCCAGATCTTAAGTGGCATGAACGGTGGTGAGAAATTTGTAAATGTATTGTGAGATTGAAAAAATAACAGAATCTTGAAGTGGAGAAAATGTCTTGTGACTTTCCCCTCAATTTTCAAGTGGCAACTTTAGAATCTCACTATTTAATAATGACTACCTTATTTCGTATGTACTTGTATCTCATTAGTACCTCAACTTGCCTCAGTTATATGCCTTTTCTAATTTTAATCTTCTTTCTTTTTTCAATTGATGCTGCAAATTCCGAACAGAAAGTTGGAGCGGTTATCTAACGGCTCCAACTCGTCACTGACTCACCTCGGCTGTCATCCAACTGTTTCTTCCAAACAAGGTAGCTGCATGTTCCAGAGCCACTGTTCTTCTTGAACCTTCAAACTAATCAGCATCAGCCAACACACAGCCTCACCACAATGTCTCTCTCTGTCTCTCTCACACACACACACATACACTCTCACCACAACGTCTCACACCACAACTTCACACACATACACTCACACACACACACACTCACCACAACGTCTCACAGCACAACTTCACACACACACACTCACACACACACACACACACACACACCTTCACCACAACTTCACACACATTCACACACACACAAACACACCAGGATGTCTCACAACAGCCTCACCACAACATCTCACTCAACACACACACACACACACACACACACACACACACACACACACACCACACCGTCTCACACACACAGCCTTATCACAGTGTGTCACACATACAAATACACAAACAGCCTCATCACAACATCACTCATACACATACAAACACACACACACACACACACACATACACAAACACACACACACAAACATACAAACACACAGTGAGGAAGCAGACCACTTGGCCAATTGAGTCCACACCAACTATCTGAAGAAGATCCCACCCAGAGCCACTACCATCCCCCCACCCCACCATGTCCGCATGGCCAATCCACCCTAACCTGCACATCAAAGCAAAGCACCAGGAGGAAACTAATGCAGAGAACGGGGAGAATGTGCAAACTCCACACAGACACAGATGGAACCCGGGTCCCTGGTGCTGGGAGGCAGCATTGCTAACCACTGAGCTGCCCATAAAAAATATAGCTCATGCCATGATTCAACTGCTTCTGCCAGATCACTTTGCACACAGAAACTCAAATACATCTCATTATTCCAATCAGGATGCACCTCATGATTCCTTAGCTTGCATTCGTAGTGCTTGCTCACTTAGCACATACTTTGAAGCCACCAGACTATGTATACTGCTTATTGTTTTCTAAGAGCACACTCGTTGATTTTAGCCGAGACTTTTAGGCTGTCAGCCTCTGGTTTGCATTGTTTTCTTGGCATTCAGGCTCCTCAGTGCTCAGTTATGGATTGCCAATAGGCTGGAATTCCCTTTACCGCTGAGAGAAAGACAGGCAGCTTGTGCTGGTGGTGAGCATCGAACAGTCAAGCTGATGGACATGTCACCGTACGGCATTGCGCCAGGTCAATGTCAAACTCTCAACATGTGCCATCAGCTTACAAAGGCAAATACACAGCATGTGGGCTTCAAACAAATGGCTATGTGTGAAAAGTCAAATGGAAACAGGTCCTCAATGGAGTCAAGGTAGGCGACAGCCTATGGATAGTATCACAATCAGTCATGATGCTCATGTGATTACACTACAGGGGGTTGGCCAAAGTCAGTCAGGCATGTGGGCCTACCAAGGTCCAGGGATCCATGTCCTTACAGTGGGGGAATTGAGCCATGCTCAATCCAGCAAGTAACATGCCAACAATCTGGGGAATACAGGCAGGTGGGGTGTCTATAGGATGAGGTGGGCTGCGCTCACATCAAACTGTCTTGTAAAGTCAGTGATGGGTTGGGGGCGGTTAATTGCTGGTCAGTCCTGGGAGTATGACCAGGGAAATCATCAAGCCACAGTCCATGGGATTCTGACAAAAGCAAACAGTTCAAATCTAGGGATGGAGTTCATTGCAGTGGGATATGAGGGAGTCATTACAGTGATCGGACCAATTCTAAATAGAGAAGGGGGACTGGGAGATCTGGACAGAGGGTTTCTCCAAGGTCACAGTCTTCACTATGGTGATGGTCATAAAGTGGGTATATTAACAGGAATACCAACACATTTAACCAAAACAGAGGCAAGGCTGTAAGTCACAGGAATTACAAGGGTAGCAATGCAACACGAAAGATGGAGGAATGCCTTGTGTCTCGAGTAGACCCTGCAACGTACTCCCGCTAAAACAAGTTTGCAACCTTGTTATTTCAGATTGAAAGTCAGCTGTGCAATAAATGGACAAAATGGATTACACAGGCTTGAAAATTGGGTGGAGAGAGTTTGTGTTACTTTTCTGCAAGGATAGAGTAAAACTCCTGAATTTAAGGCCCTGTCAGGGGCAAATGCCATTATCATGCTTTCACTCACACAGTAATGCCTCCCATCTTGCTACAACTTGAACCAAATTGGTTGGTTATTTCTTATCCAAGAATGCACCTTTCAAATCTTGTCCTCAAGCAAGCTGGAACATCATACTGTGCATAATAATTCCCTCCTCATCATGTCAGCAAAGCAACAGCAATTAGACAGAGACACTTCTATGTGGAACCTGAAGTCCCCATTTTCCATTCCATAAATAGCATTGGGAGATAATGCTTAGCAGCTGCCACATTCACACACAAAACTGTAAGGTTGCAAGGCTTTGGTTTGTGATGTGGAAGGAAACGTTTTCTTTGAGCAGATTGCATTCATGAGTTAACTTTGGATAGAGTACCCACCAATGTGAAACTAAGCTGCTGGAGGATGCAGAAGAAAGTTTTGCTGTGAATCCACAGAGGTGGAGGTGGATCAGAAGATGACCATTCCTGGCCTCTTCCTAGTGGAGTTTCATTGGGTGCCACTGGCGCCTGGATAAGAAAAGAGAAATTAGTTGTGTAATTGGGATAAAGGCTTGTGTAAGTTAAGAATGAGTGTTTCAAATAAGTCATTTTGAACTTGAAATACTTATTCTGTTTTTCTGTCTCCACAGATGCTGCAAAACGGATTGATTTTCTCCTGCACTTTCCATTTATATTTGATAAAGTCCACATTAGATTTAGTACTGGGTAATAATCCCAGTCAGGTGTTAGATTTTGAGGTAGATGAGCACTTTGGTGATAGTGACCACAATTCAGTTATGTTTACTTTAGTGATGGAAAGGGGTAGGTATATACCACAGGGAAGAGCTACAGCTGGAGAAAAGGCAATTATATGCAATTATACAAGATGTACGATGCATACGATGGGGAAGGAAACTGCAGGGGATGGGCACAATTGAAATGTGGAGCTTATTCAAGGAACAGCTACTGCATATCCTTGACAAGTATGTACCTGTCAGGCAGGGAGGAAGTTGTCAAGCAGAGGAGCTATGGGTTACTAAGGAAGTTGAATCTCTTGACAAGAGGAAGAAGAAGGCTTATGTTAGGATGAGCTGTGAAGGCTCGGTTAGGGTGTTTGAGAGTTTCAGGGTAGCCAGGAAAGACCTAAAGAAAGAGATAAGAAGAGCCAGGAGGGGTCTGAGTAAGGATTTGTAAATAGTTGTTAGTTAATTATTCTCTGTTATACTTTAAAAAATAAAGTTAATTTTTACTTTAAATAGTTCTTGGCCACTCATTTTTTTACAGATTACTGCATGGGATAAATCTTTTCAGTGTTGCTGATTTTAAATTAAGCAGAAGGATTTACTTTGTGTCATATCAATGTTGATCAGGGATAGTCAACATTGTTTTGTGAAGGGTAGGACGTGACTCACAAGCCTTATTGAGTTCTTTAAGAAGGTGACCAAACAGGTGGATGAAGGTAAAGAGGTTGATGTGGTGTATATGGAGTTCAGTAAGGTGTTTGATAAGGTTCCCCATGGTAGGCTATTGCATAAAATATGGAGGCATGGGATTGAGGGTAATTTGGCGGTTTGGATCAGAACTTAGCTAGCTGAAAGAAGACAGAGGTTCATCTTGGAATTCAGTTACTAGTGGTGGACCGCAAGGATCTGTTTTGGGGCCAGTGCTCTTTGTCATTTTTATAAACGACCTGGATGAGGGCATAGAAGGAGGGGTTAGTAAATGTGCAGATGACACTAAGGTCAGTAGAGTTGTGGAGAGTGCCAAAGGATGTTGCAGGTTACAGAGTAGTGTAACCTTGGTAGTGTAGATGAGCAGAGGGATCTCACTGTCCATATACATAGATCCCTGAACATTGCCACCCAGGTTGATAGGGCTGTTGAGAAGACAGATGGTGTGTTAGCTTTTATTAGTAGAGGGGTTGAATTTCGGAACCATGAGGTCATGCTGCAGCTGTACAAAAATCTGGTGTGGCCGCCCCTGGAGTATCGCATACAGTTCTGGTCACTGTATTATAGGAATTATGTGGAACTTTTGGAAAGGGTTCAGAGGAGATTTACTCGGATGTTGCCTGGAATGAAGGGAAGGTCTTATGAGGAAAGGTTGAGGGAATTGAGGCTGTTTTCATTGGAGAGAAGAGGGTCGAGAGGTGACTTAATTGAGACATATAAGATAATCAGAGGGTTAGATAGGGTGGACAGTGAGAGCCTTTTTCCTCGGATGGTGATGGCTAGCACAAGAAACATTGCTTTAAATTGAGGAGTGATAGATATAGGACAGATGTCAGAGATAGTTTCTTTAGTCAGAGAGTAGTAGGAGTGTGGAACACACTGCCTACAACAGTAGTAGACTCACCAACTTTAAGGACATTTAAATGGTCATTGGATAGACATATGGGAGAAAATGGAATAGCGTAGGTTAGATGGGCTTCAGATTGGCTTCATAGGTTGGCGCAACATCGAGGGCGAAGGGTCTGTACTGCGCTGTAATGTTCTATGTTCTATATTTAGGAATGGGTTAGCGTTGGTGGGAATGGGAGAGAAGGGGAACTCAGACTTGGTTGATCATTGAGGTCTCTCTATCCCCAAATGAGCAACCATCATCTACTCCAGCCAACTGTGAAATCTTCTCCTCATAATTTAGAAGAATGAGAGGTGATCGCCTCAAAACATATAGGATTCTGAAGGATTTTGACAGGGTAAGTGCTGAGAGTTTCTCATCATGAGAAAGTCTAGGACAAGAGGATATAGGCTCAGAATTAAGGGGAGCCAATTTAAGACTGAAATGAGGTGGAATTTCATTTCTCAGAAGGTTCTGAGTCTCCTTGCCACAGAGAGCTGGGAGGAAGAATCCTTGGGTATATTTAAAGCTGAAATGGATTCTTGATCAATAGGGGAATCAAGGATTATGGGGATAAGGCAGAAGAGTGAAGTTGAGGAAGGTTGGATCAGCCATGCTCCTACTGAATGGCAGAGCAGGTTCAAGGGGTCAAATGGCCTACTCCTGTTCCTATTTCTTCTGCTTTTATAAGGAGCATAATGGATTAGGAGTTTGATGTTTGCCACCAGTAATGCCTTTCCACTAATCTTAGTCCAGTTGTGGGGTAATCTGATCATCCAATGAGAAAAGGAGGAATAGATTGAGTGTGATGGAAGTGGATGAAAGAGCAGTTAGTCGTGATTCATTAGCAGAAGTGATAAGGTGATTCCAATAACTGAGTAGGAGCTGAGAGGACAAGAATGGTTCATAGTTTGGAGGATGTGGTGGAAGCCTTCCATCATAAGGTCTTAACTAGAGATGTTCTCTGATGATTGCACAATGTTCAGCATAATTCACGACACATGAGAGTGGTGCTGGAAAAGCACATCAGGTCAGGTGACATCCAAGGAGCAGGAGAATTGACACTCTGGGCATAAGCCCTTCATCAGGAATTCATGACTCCTCAGACACCAAAGCAGTCCACGTTCAAATGCAAAACGATCTGGACAATATCCAGGCTTGAGCTGACAAGTAGCAAATAACATCCGTGCCACAAAAATGCCAGGCAATGACCATCTCAATAAGAGACAATCTTACCATTGCCTCTTGACATTCAATGGTATTACCATCACTATAAACGTCCTAGGGGTTACCATAAACTGGAAATTCAAATGGATGCACCTTATAAACACAGTGACTACTAGAGCAGACTAGAGTCTAGGAATACTGTGGTGAGTAACTCACCTCTGACTCCCCAAAACTTATCCATTATCTACAGAACAGAAATCAGTGCAGCTCCAATAATACAAGAAACCTGACACCATCTCGAACAAAGCAGCACACTTGATTGGCACCACATCCGCTAGCATCCATTCCCTCCAACACCGAAGCTCAGTTGCAGCTGTGTGTTCTATCTACAAACTGCAGAAATTCACCATAGATCCTTAGACAGCACCTTCCAAACACATAACCACTTCCATCTAGAAGGACAAGAACAACAGCTACATGGGAACATCAAAGCATGCATGATCCCTCCAAGCCACTCACTATCCTGATTTGGGAATATATCACCATTCCTTCACTGTTGTTAGGGACATTGTGGACTACATTACACGAACCGCAGCAGAAAGTGGCTCACTACCACCTTCTCAAGGGCAACATGGGATGGCCATAAACACTAACCAGCCAGCGACATCTATATCTCATGAATGAGTCTAAAACATGTCATTGCATGGACAAAATGTGTGCAATAGTGAGAATTGTCATCCGTGAGTGTTGGGGAGGGACATGTAGAGTGGCAGAAGTCAAGCCAGAGGTGGCCCTGTGAGGTTGCAGAGAGATGTTGGTGGCACCTATACTTGACTAGCTACTTTTCCACCATCTCATCCATCAGCACTTCCAGGTCCCTGTCCACGGAGCGAGCTTTCATTTCTGGGTCATGTATTTGGTCATGAGGATGAGCACCAATGTTTGAGAGGTAGTTCCTGAATTGCAGCATCTTAACCGATGCACGGCTGAGCTTCAAATATGATGCCAGTGGTGTAAATACTGCAGGTCCCAGCTATGGTGAGCACTTCTGCCTCTACAATAGCATGAGAAGGGTCCCAAAGGGGCTGGTTGCATCGCTGAGGTGAAGAGCAGAAGACGGTCAGGAAAAAATATCATGGCTGACTGGACTTGACAAAAAAATGTGGAACTTCTAACCAAGAATTCATGTCCTAATCTGTACAATTGACACAAATTCCAAATGATTAAAAATAAGTTGGGAACACAATGAGTTAATTTTCTCCATTCTAGTGCCTAGATTTATTGGTTTGCCTGGGCTTAGCTCACCAAAACGAATCAGGAGTTGTAGAGGGAAGGCCATAAATGTGCCTGTCCAAACCACATCAAGTGGCTACTTACCAGCAGGCTGTCTATGAAATGGACCTTCAAATGGCAGAATATGGCAGCTGACTGCATTGAAAAGGGATTGTGGTTTTACTTTCCCTGACAGTTATACACTGTGAAATAACTATCAGAATGGATGTGAAGAAGCCCTGATTGAAATCTCATGTCAGAGTTCTCTTTGCTCATAAAGAGTGACAAACAGTGACAACAAAGATGACCACTTCTCGGAAAATCCAGTCCAGTGGCCCATTGTCATATTTACAGGACAGCACCATAACAAAGTAGCACTCCCTCAGTACTGCGCTGAAGAGTCAACCAAGAAAATTCACTCACTTCCTGCAGTCAGATTTAAACACAAACATTCTGTTTCAAGAGGCAAATATATTATAGCTGAACCACATTTGATTTTTAAAAAAGACACTAAATTAGGAATTCAATTTACAGCATTCTCAGGCGTTGAAATGTCTCAAAATTCTGTAGTAATTCCCTACTTGCTCTTTCAGTATTTGAATATTAATTAATTTGTATAGCTGAAAGTGAGTATGTTCTTGCATTTGATAGCGGTTGGAGGGTTTTGCATTTGAACTGAATTTAGTTTAATACATGACATATCAAACTGGTTTTTGTAATGACTTCAATGCTTCAGAGGTTCCCACAGTCTGACCTGTTTTAACTGAAATTGGTAGCAACTGTTGAATAAATAAATAGATGCTGAAAAAATAATGAGCAACATTTTACTTCTGGAGATATTAAACTGAAGAGCCTCCTGGACTGAATTTATCACAATCACTTTGTATTTCTGTGGTACTCAATCACAGCCTGTCAATCATGATGTAATTGCATTGCACATCAGGGATTGGAGATGGTATCCTTTTTTAGTAACTGAGCGTGGGTTGCATTAACCATTATAACAGGAACTTCCAGTCAAGAGAAAAAGATTAAAAACACTGCTATTGAAATTGATCTTTACAACTACTTTACAGCATTTTTAGGGAGAAATACAAAAGACTGCTGGTTATTTACAATGAATGTTTGACTACAAACAACTTGCAAATAGAAGCAGTGTTTTTTTTTAATGCATATTCTCTAGTAACTTTTACATCGCTGAGCTTTCCATGAACTGAAGGATTTGATGGCAAATTTTAGTCCAAGACATCTGTCAGACCTCATAATTGACTGTGGCAACCACGTTTCCAACTTTCTCTTCCGCTGCCTTGGAAAACATCCAGCCTCTTCTCAGGACTGTGGTATAAAAGCTGCTTTAATACCCAGCTCCTTTGATGTAAGACTTTCTCTCCTCATCCTTCCGATCAAATTTACCAAAGCAGAAGGAACTTTGTGTTTTACTAATTCCACACAATTGATATTTTACTTTGCAAAGTCGTGCCCCCAAAACAAAGCACAGACCACATTAAAGGACCAGTCCTTTAAAAAGTCAACACAGTCCAACCATTTTATTATTTTTAATTCATAGAGTAGGAAACAAATAGTGAAGGAAAAGATTTCCATATATGGAATGAAATCAAAGAGTTGACTTTTTCTTTGTAAAAAATGCTTAATATAAAGCATACAGGAAAAGTCTTCTCCTTAAGACTGGTGCTTCGAGGGTTAAGGGTGAGCTGAACACCGCAAAATCATAAAGTTCGTATTGTTAATAAAATGTCAAGATCTTTTCATCCTGGCTCCTGTACTACTCCAGCACAGACTAGATTGAGTGTAGGTCGTTTCACAGAATTAAACATAAAGGTTTTATAGATTTTAAACAAATGAAAACCAGTTGTTGGCAATATACCATTACACTGTGATGACTGCTAAGAAAACTATTACCATCTTGGACTTATATTCAAAGCAGATTTTCTATCTATTTTTAGAGGTAACATTTCCACACATGATCAAATTGTCAACTATTTCAGACAACTGGATTAAAAAAAGAGCAAGAGATCAGTAAGTTCAAAAATACATCGACCTGGAGTTTATAATGTAGCCCTAGGATTCATTGTTTTCTTAAGAAAGCACCATCAAACCTGTGGATAATTTTAACGGTTCATTTGAATCTTCAAAATAAATTTGCTCCTCCTGTCAATTATTATACATAATAATTTTTTCTTTCATAAACATATTTAGCAAAAAAGAGAATTAGCTCTCACTTCTAAGCATGGCAGTAAGAATTTCTACTGATAGCAGAGTTACCTGAAGAAAAATGATAAACGAACAGTGGCAGCAATTGCTGGAGAAATTCAGCAGGTCTGGCAGCATTTGTGGAGAGAAACCTGAGTTAATGTCTCGAGTTAAGACATTTCTGACTTTACCAGTTCTCAGTTGGTGATCAACAATAGGATCTATTATCTCTTATAAAATGATATCAGTAGTGTGGATTTCATCTAGTCAATGTTAGCTTTAAAACTAAAAATTCAATTCTACAATATTAAGGACAAAAGGGTAACTAGGGAGAGAATAGGGCCCCTCAAAGATCAGCAAGGCGGCCTTTATGTGGAGCCACAGAAAATGGGGGAGATACTAAATCTATATTTTGCATCAGTATTTACAGTGGAAAAGGATATGGAAGATATAGACTGTAGGGAAATAGATGGTGACATCTTGCAAAATGTCCAGATTACTGAGGAGGAGGTGCTGGATGTCTTGAAACGGTCAAAGGTGGATAAATCCCCAGGACCTGATCAGGTGTACCCAAGAACTCTGTGGGAAGATAGAGAAGTGATTGCTGGGCCTCTTGCTGAGATATTTGCATCATTGATAGTCACAGGTGAGGTACCGGAAGACTGGAGGTTGGCGAACATGGTGCCACTGTTTAAGAAGGGCGGTAAAGAAAAGCCAGGGAACTATAGGCCAGTGAGCCTGGCCTCGGTGGTGGGCAGGTTGTTGGAGGGAATCCTGAGGGACAGGATGTAGATGTATTTGGAAAGGCAAGGACTGATTCGGGATAATCAACATGGCTTTGTGTGGGGGAAATCATGACTCACACACTTGATTGAGTTTTTTGAAGAAGTAACAAAGAAGATTGATGAGGGCAGAGCAGTAGATGTGATCTATATGGACTTCAGTAAGGCGCTCGACAAGGTTCCCCATGGGAGACTGATTAGCAAGGTTAGATCTCATGGAATACAGGGAGAACTAGCCATTTGGATACAGAACTGGCTCAAAGGTAGAAGACAGAGGGTGGTGTTGAGGGTTGTTTTTCAGACTGGAGGCCTGTGACCAGTGGAGTGCCACAAGGATCGGTGCTGGGTCCTCTACTTTTTGTCATTTACATAAATTATTTGGATGCGAGCATAAGAGGTACAGTTAGTAAGTTTGCAGATGACACCAAAATTGGAGGTGTAGTGGACAGCAAAGGGGGTTACCTCAGATTACAACAGGATCTGGACCAGATGGGCCAATGGGCTGAGAAATGGCAAATGGAGTTTAATTCAGATAAATGCGAGGTGCTGCATTTTGGGAAAGCAAATCTTAGCAGGATTTATACACTTAATGGTAAGGTCCTAGTGAGTGTTGTTGAACAAAGAGACCTTGGAGTGCAGGTTTATAGCTCCTTGAAAGTGGGGTGGCAGGTAGATAGGATAGTGAAGAAGGCATTTGGTATGCTTACCTTTATTGGTCAGAGTATTGAGTACAGGAGTTGGGAGGTCATGTTGCGGCTGTACAGGAAATTGGTTAGGCCACTGTTGGAATATTGTGTGCAATTCTGGTCTCCTTCCTATCGGAAAGATGTTGTGAAACTTGAAAGGGTTCAGAAAAGATTTACAAGGATATTGCCAGGGTTAGAGGATCTGAGCTACAGGGAGAGGCTGAACAGGCTGGGGCTGTTTTCCCTGGAGCGTCGGAGGCTGAGGGTGACCATATAGAGGTTTACAAAATTATGAGGGGCATGGATAGGGTAAATAGGCAAAGTCTTTTCCCTGGGGTCGGGGAGTCCAGAAAAGAGGGCATAGGTTTAGGGTGAGAGGGGAAAGATATAAAAGAGACCTAAGGGGCAACTTTTTCACACAGAGGGTGGTACGTGTATGGAATGAGCTGGCAGAGGATGTGGTGGAGGCTGGTACAATTGCAACATTTAAGAGGCATTTGGATGGGTAAATGAAAGGAAGGGTTTGGAGGATATGGGCCGGTGCTGGCAGGTGGGACTAGATTGGGTTGGGATATCTGGTCGGCATGGACGGGTTGGACCGAAGGGTCTGTTTCCATGCTGTACATCTCTATGACTCTAAGGTAAAAAAAAGGTGAAAATGAAGAGCTATAGTCAGAAAATTGTGAATGTACTTTTGTTATGATCCCAACTGATGATGATACTGGACAAATCAGACCCTAGATTGGAAGGCAACTTGAAAAAAAATCTTTTTCTTTTTGTTTACCATGCAGGACAGTCACTGCACATATTCACAAGTGACTGCTAATGTACATTTAACAAAGTAATTAAAATTTTATTGTATAAAGGCAAAACCGGAACTATATACCAGAGAACAACTATTGTGAATGATTCATCCTTTTTACCCCAGTAATGATTAGATTACTTACAACGTGGAAGCAGGTCCTTCGGCCCAACAAATCCACACCGACCCTCCGAAGAGTAACCCACATTTCCCTCTGACTGATGCGACTAACACTGTGGGCAATTTAACATGGCCAATTCACCTGACCTGCACATCTTTGGACTGTGGGAGGAAACTGGAGCACCCGGAGGAAACCCACGCAGACACAGGGAGAATGTGCAAACTCTACACAGACAGTCACCCAAGGCTGGAATCAAACCTGGGAGCCTGGTGCTGTGAGGTAGCAATCCTAATCACTGAGCCACCATGCCACCCATATGGATCCTCAAGTCTCAGTAAGAGTCACCTGTCTCCTTGTTAAGGTTTCTTGTTCAGTTACATGGTAGTAGCTAAGTTTCTTTTTGTAATTTGGTGTGCATTCATTTGATGCTATTTTCCTCAGTTGCTATCTTTCCCCAAGATCTTTAAAATTAGCTGCTAACTAAGCTCAATTATTATTTAACATAAGTTCCCAAAACAGGATTTCTTCCTCTCTCGCCCCTTCACAGCTTTTTCCCTTCTGGAGCTTTCTTACCATTGACTTCTAAGTTTCTCAGGATTTCTCCTAGCCCTGACAGGGAATAGACTGCTTTGACAGCCTGACGGTTCTTATATCTCTTCTACCTGCATGTAACCCCTCAGACCATGCTCTCTCTCTCTTTCCCTGAGCTCATAACACTTGAGTCAGCAAACACTGACATTATCTCCACTGGTGGTTTGTTGGTCTTTTGTCTTAAATCACATGAACATAACATGTTTTAAAATCCTTTGATTTGAAAAGTTACTGTTCCAGGTATGGAGTTAATAAAACAACGTTCAACAATATCACATCAATTCAACTCAAGTAAGAAAGTGGGGCATTTTCAAAGGATGCGCAAGAGTCAAAATCAATCAATCAACCACAAAATAAAATAATGCAATCTGCACAAACTAGTCAGCACCTTGCAGCAAACATCTTTGGAAGTAAACCCAGAATATCAAGATTAACATTCATTAGATCACATTATGTGATGATATGTCATGTTTAGAAGACATGAATAAATCCTTCTTAGGGCTAATTGATGTCTCATCTACATGACACAAATCATACAACTTAAAGGTCATTCAACTAATTTCAAATTTGACAGCAGGGTGAGTGTTACTATATTATCTGAGAAAACTCCTTGGTTAAATGTGAAACCTTATGACAGAGTGGTGCAGGCAGATCTTCACTCAAGATCAAAAGAGTAATCTTAAAATAAATAATTTGTAATCAATCTGCTCAGACAAGTTTTAACATACTGCTGGGGCAGGTGGGATTTCAACTCAGACCTCCCAGCTCAGAGCTAGGGAAACAACCACTGCACCACAAACAACCTTACTCTTAAAGCAAATAAACCAACACAATAATAGATGTACAATGTTAGACCATTTCCTACTTCTGAACAGAAACACAAGAATACACCACTTGAGGATGATTACATTAGCATCCAACAACACTTCATGACAAAGATTGGAAAGCACCTCTGGTTTAAAGAAATTATTCACCTTTCTTCCAAGCAGTAATTTATTCAAAAATCTGACCATCGGATATCCTTGACTCTGCAACCATGATGTCTTGTTAGTAGACTCTTGACACAATTAATTCAGCTGTTTAGAAGATGGAGTGCCAGAACAGCAGTTAACTTTACTTTCTATGATTGAACCTGATAAGATTATAAAGTCACCCAAAAGAATACAAAAATAGAAGAGTTTCTATGCCTTTCTGCAACATCAAAAGGACACATTTAGAGGGCTAGAGGGAGAGAAATCTGCCAAAGGGAACACCAGCAGCCATGTATAGACCAATTGTCCAGAGGGCCCAACAAGGAGGAAGCCCCACCTCCACTCAGACATGGAGGCACTACGTTTGTTGCTGGCCCACTTTAGGCCACCAATTGGTCCATAGCTGACAGGCCAACTATCTCTATACCCTGGTATTATTACAGAGGGGGTAGGAGTGCATCTATAATTGATGCAGCAGGTCCCTCTCTGGATTTTACAAGCCTCCCACCTTCAAAAACCTATGGTCATGGGAGTACAAAATCCAGCTCCGTATTGCCATTCCCCTTCACTGTTGTGGTCCAGAAACCTGAAACTCCAAAAACTTGAACATCCCACCAGTATTTTGGTTTGTATCTATATCATATAACTGCAGTAGTTCAAGAAGGTGGCTCACCATCAGTTTCTGAAACACAGTTACAGAAAATCACTGAATACTGGCCTTGACAGCATCGGTCACATGAATGAATGCAAAGAAAGATGCTCAGAAATGCCACATTTAGAAGTCATTTTGTGGCTCAAGATTAATGCTAATTAGCCTGCATATCAATCTCTTCCCTCGACACATATGAACACACACCAATGAGCTCTTCTGATTGCTAGTTCCTCAGGAATCCATACTTGGTCTAGCATCATCCTAGATGCTATTGGGGAAATATGTCAACTGCCAGTTGAAGAGCTTCTCCCAGGAGAACATCATTGCCTGTACCAGCAGAGGTTAACAGTGCAGCAAACTTTATTTTAACCAGCACTTTATGAACAGGCACTCTCAATAAATTAAGACTGCATAGTTTACAGTAATATTCTGTCCAATTATTATAGTTTTTTAACTTATTCACCTCAATGTAAATATACTTTCAATCAAATGGCCAAATGAAATGTCAATAGTTGAGTCAATTTCTCCTCAAACATTGTGATCTAATGTGATGTTCGAGTAGTCAGCTAAGGGTGCAAGTGAGAAGGTTCTCTGCAAGTAAGTTTTATTTAAGGCAAATTGCATTATTATTTAAGTGATTTATACTGTAAATAAAGTATAACAGTGATGAATATACCATCTGCATTATGTTTCTACTTCTTAGTGTATTTTTACATTGATTATGTGGATCTCTTAATCACCTGGAATATTTGATCAACCAGCACTCTGATCCCATAGGTGCTGGTTAATAAACGTTTGCTGTACTTTAAACATCTTTGAAATAGACTCTTTCCAGGGAGAATGAAGGGTCTTTGTTACACAGATTAATATTTCTTCAACACTACATCAAAGTCAAGAATACTGTGTCCAGGTGGACTATATCATGCATATATTTCTCAAAGAAGATGACCTGAGAGAAAGAGGAAAGATGTTTACAGATATGTAGACATGAAGGTGTCCTGTAGATGCAAGAAACAAATACTGGAATATATATCTCACTCAAAACTTGATATAACAAGCCCATCAGTTTAATATATAGAAAAGGCTTTCATTCTAATAGTGTGCTGTTAACATGCAATGTCACATGTTTTGCACTATACACCAATGTAGGTTGCTATTTGACTTTTATTAGGCAACAATCCACCATGTTAACATACATCAAGATGGCCCAGAGGTGGGTAAATCTATATGAAATAATGTCTTTGATTACAGAATACTAGAGATGTTGGGGTACAACATCACACATGGGAATTTTTTAAGTCCCAGTCAGGAAACAATGGTCCACCCATTCAGGAGTTGGAGTGACAAGCTTGGTCCATTTTAAGTCAGATCCATAACAGACTAAAATACATCAAGCTTGTGGCTATGGGGGCAGCCTGGGTACTGTCAAATAGACTGTCTAGAATGTGTTAAAATAGATTGAGAGTATATTAGTTGCATGGGAAGCCTAGACAGAATAATTTATGGGTTCCTGTGCTTCCTGACCTGTGAAAGCTGCCATAAGTCACAGATACCACCTTCACATTTGCCTGGTTTCACTGGAATCCATCGGCTCTAGAAAATAGGCAGTTGTAAATGTGTTTGTGTCTGAATGACATATGCCTTGTTTCAGGCAAATGACTCAACCATCCACATAAACATCTTTGGTGGAATGGCTGCTGGATGGAAAATGAATGGCAGGTATTCTTGTACAAAGCTAAAAGTCACACAACACCAGTTTATAGTTCAACAGGTTTATTTGGAAGCACGAGCAGTCGGAGCGCTGCTCCTTCATCAGGTGGTTATGCAGTATAAGATTAGATTAGATTCCCTACAGTATGGAAACAGGCCATTTGGCCTAACAAGTCTACACTGACCCTCCGAAGAATAACCCACCCAGACCAATTCCCCTACCCTATATTTACCTCTGAAAAATGCAGCTATCACAGTATGGGCAATTTAGCATGTAAAATTCATCAGACCTGCACATCTTTGGATTGTGGGAGGAAACCCATGCAGACACGGGGAGAATGTGCAAACCACACAGACAGTCGCCCGAGGCGGGAATCAAACCCAGGTCCCTGGCGCTGTGAGGCAGCAGTGATCGTAAGACACAGAATTTATAGAAAAAAATTACAGTGTGATGCAACTGAAATTATATATTGAAAAAGACCTGGATTTTTTTGTTAAGTCTCTCACCTTTTAGAATGACTATGTTGGTTTCAGTTCTTTCATATGTAAATCCCAGAACATTTTCTAAAGTTACATTCTTAAGTGAACTTTAAAAATAGGTGCCATGTCGGCCCAGATAATATATTGAAGGTGTGAGGTGCCCTGTGTGAGACTCTCTGTGCCCCAATGTTTAGACTGATACTGTTTCTAAAAAGGGATTTCCAGAATCTTACATGGATTCATGTAGTTTTGAGCAAAATAAAATGTAATTCTGCAATTACAAATTCACCCCACAAACTTATGTGTGTGTGTGTGTGTGTGGATGGGGGGGGGTATATGAGTGCCTGTGAGAGGTGTTTGAGTGTGAGAGGATGCATGTGTGGGTGTGAGTCTGGGTATGTATGTGTGAGTGTATGAGAGAACCTGTGTATGAGAGAGGGTCTGCATCACTGTATGGGTCTGTAGGGTGTGTGTGTGTGTGTGTGTGTGTGTGTGTGCGCGCGCACGCGCGCCATGGGTACTGAACTTGGCTATCAGCCTCTGCTCGGCCACTTTTCGTTGTTGCCTGTCCCGAAGTCCATCTTGGAGGACGGTCACCTGAAGGTCCGAGGTCGATTGTCCAGGACCGCTGAAATGTTCTCCAGCTGGGAGGGAACAAGCCTGTCTGTTGATTGTTGTGCAGTGTCCATTCATCCGTTGCCATAGCCTCTGCTCGGTCTTGCCAATGTACCATGCCTGAGGGCATCCTTTCCTAGAGCGTATGAGATAAACAACGTTGGCCGGGTCACATGAGTACTTGCTGCGTACATGGTGGGTGATGTCCCCATGTGTAATGGTGGTATCTGTGCTGACACTCTGACACATCTTGCAGCATCTGCCCTGACAAAGTGGGTGACATGCTGGCACAGTGGTTAGCAGTGGGCGGCGGGGTGGCACAGTGGTTAGCACTGCTGCCTCACAGCTCCAGAGACCCGGGTGTAATTCTCGCCTCAGGCAACTGTCTGTGTGGAGTTTGCATATTCTCCCCGTGTCTGCTTGGATTTCCTCTGGGTGCTCTGGTTTCCTCCCACAGTCCAAAAATGTGCAGTTTAGGTGATTTGGCCATGCTAAATTGCCCGTAGTGTTAACTGAAGGGGTAAATGTAGGGGAATGTGTCTGGGTGGGTTGCTCTTCGGAGGGTCAGCGTGGGCTTGTTGGGCCGAAGGGCCTGTTTCCACACTGTAAGTAATCTAAATCTAAATCTAAAAGTTTTATGGTGCTGTCCTGAAAGTCAGGCAGTTTGCTGAAAACAATGATTTGTTTGAGGTTTGCTGGTTGTTTAAAGTTGAGAAGTCGAGGTGTGGGGAAGGTCTTGGCAAGGTGCTCATCCTCATTGATAATGTGTTGCAGGCTGCGAAGAACATGGCATAGTTTTAAATCCCATTCCATTTGGTTTCAGCTGAACAGGTGAGAGTTTAAATTCACCGTAATGGATCTAATGTCACCACAACAAGTGCCTATGAGCAAACTACTGACAATACCAAGTTTCAGTATAAAATGCCTGGATCAATCTGATGGACTTTGCGATAAAAGTCTTAAGATTCTTCGTAGCTTCCTGCGTAAATCTTAATAAAAATGGAATTGCTGCTTCCAGAAACTGCTGAAGACAAAAAGGAGGTGAGAAGCAGACCTCCCTCCCAAAATTATGATGTACAATAAACAAATAAATGATGGGCTACAACTTTCAATAAACAAAAAAGGCTACTCACCTGCTGCATGCTTCCCACAATATCATACAGGCCTTTGCTAAATTGCTCTTCTAGTGCAACGATACTATCCTCTCCATCTAGAGTAGGAGATGTGCGTTTAAGTCCCATCTGCTCCAGAGCTATGTAATAGCAGCTTTAACAGATCGATCAGAAAATTATAAAAAAAGGTTCTTGCTGAATCACTTGCCAGACTCTTTCTTCAGGCAAAGCCTACACTTGCCTTCAAAGCTTCCAAACCACCAAGTGAAAGCATACAGTAATGAACTCTAGGAACACAAGCTGTGTTTACTTTAAAAAATACCATTTATCAAAATGTGCTAAAATTTCCAATAATGCTAACCACAACTAATTATTAACACCATGGAGATGATTTTAACTTGACTCAACTGGCAGAAACTAGCCTGGCAGCCACTTCCTGCTGGTTACCCTATTACTTTCTTCAGGAATTAAGCAACTTGACAATCATGTCTGAACATTAAAATTGAGCAGCATGATCCCAGCACCAGGACACAGAGGTCTCAGCAGATGTTAAATGCTCCAGGAGAGGTGTCAGACATTTAGTCAGTGTTAGTTAAAATAGTAACACTGTTAAAATTGGTCAGCAAAACAAAATATTGTTTAATCAAACTGTTCAGGGACTTTATTACATGCATCTGGGAATTGAACCAGGCTTCTTGGCTCAGAGGTGGGGACATTACCACTGTGCCTCAAAAGCCCCAGCTCAGTGACACAGGAAACCAGAGGAGAATTAATTGTAGCTGCAGACCTAATTGGATGCGCTGTTACTGAATTCTCAACTGGAGGAGAAAAGAGTCCATTGTCTCAAAATCTGATCCAATTCCAATCACATCCTCACTCTATGCTCAAGAGCACTTCTCAGCAAGAGTCATAGGATCAAGAATTTAAATCTTGGCTGACTTTTCCTTCCCTAACCCACATGCACAAAAGTCAAATGCAGCATTCTTATCACTGCCCTGGATGAATTTATCTTAGTTCACACTTAGGATTGAAACCCACCTGCACAGCATCGTTCACACAGCAGGCAACCTATTATCAACTGAACCGTCGCAGAAACATTGTGTTTTGTCATGCTAAGGTTCGTACCAGAGAAGCACAAATGTTACTGTGTAAACCTCACTCAGTTCTCATATGTCCTCAGAATCTGTTCCCAATCTTCTACACCATTTCCGTTCTGCTACATTTGTTGCAGGTTTGTAGGCAAAGTTGTCTAGTCACATGAACTGAGTTTTAGTGCCATTTAGTATTGAAGCAGTAAACAAATTTCAAAGGGAAATTGTTGGCAAAAGACTTGGTCTAAAGATATTGTGGATTATGATTATTTTTTAATGGCAAATTGTTCGAACTCTTAGCTCAAGCTATCAGTAATTAATGTAGAGAAAAAAAAATGACTGCAGCAACTCTGGTATGACAGTCAAGCACTGAAATGTCAGCAAAGGAGAGTAGGACTTTATTTTTATGAGACTATTAGAAAATGCTTGAACAACTATAAAAGAATTCAATTTTCCAGTTTTGGCACCAAATTTTGCACTCTGAAAAGAAACGGCATTTATGTTCGTTTACTTGCAAATCTTTGAATGAGAAATGGAATTCATGCATCTGCAGTTAATAAGACATGTTCCACAGGTTATAATACTGTAATAAAGAAAAATGAAATGGAAAAACTGAAGTATATTTACTGCAGTTCGAGACTGAGATTGTGCTTTTTGGTGGCTTTCATCCAAACATTGGTCTGGGAGGGGGCTTTTACTCACATCATTTTATCAGTACAATAGCCAGCACATTTCCTATTGATGTAAGCTTAATTTAAATATTAATAATATTTGTGTCCCTGCTAAAGACCCTGTTACAGTAAATGGAAAATTCTTGCTGCTTCAAGATTTTGGATTCTGTTGCAGCCTAAGAGGACAACTTGGTCCAAGATAAAGCCTTGCAAAATTAATCACCTTGTATATTGGCAATAACCCTGCAGTCAAAGACAAGGCCAGTCTTTAAAGCTTCACTCTGTTTCCATCCTCACAGATGCTATCAGACCTCCTGGGTTTTCTCAGAATTTTCTGCTTTTAAATCAAATGCACACCTCGGCTTTGTCTTTGAAGTCTTCTGTCAAATTTAGTAACATTGGGCATCTGTTATTTGTATCCAGAAGAGCTATGACAACAATAGTGGAGGGGAGGGAAGGTGGGGGTTGGGGGTCCAGGTAGGGTTTAGCTGAAGTTCTGCCCTATCTCTTGAGCCAACAGACCTACTCTCACGATAGTGTCCCTATCTCTGGACAAGAAAGCCTGTGTTTGTCCTACCTGCCCTGATGTGTGTCATTAATATGTTTAAAACAATTGATTAAAATAACTAGCAGCAATAATGGAAAATATGTCTCACAGTGTTAAAGTTCTCTTGCAATTAATAAGTTAGTTCTACTGTTCACTCTTACCATAGATATAGGAGCAGAATTGGGCCATTTGGCCCATCAATCCTTTGATCATGTCTGATATGTTTCTCAATCCCATTCTTCCGCCTTCTTCCGGTAACCTTTAATCCACTAACTCATCAAGAATCTATCTATTTCTAGACACCTAGGTATTATGGCCCACGGACCTGCTAAAGTTTGTTGGACAGGTTCCATTTATGTATTAGAGCATTAATAAGATTTCTATTCTACTGTTGAGAAGAGGAAAATTTAGTGCTTTGGAATTTAAAATGTTGCAGTTAATTCAAACTGATTTTGTTTGGCCAGGGAGCAAAAACTAGTGAGGAACGATCATCATCTTGTCATCAGGAAAGCATTAAGATTGCTGAATGCTTAAGTGATGCAGCTAGTTGTTATGATCTGCAATGCACTGTTGAAAGATTAAATTTAATATAACTTTTAAATTGGACATATACCTGAAATGGAAAAATTTGCATGGCTATGGGGAAAGAGCACAGGAATGGAACTAATTTGATAGCTGATTGAAATAACAGGCAAAGCATGATTGGTTTGTCTGATTCTACTAAACAAAGTGTTGAAAATAAAAGACCCTACGGACTGCCTCATAAACTGGAAAGGACAGAGACAGTCAGTGCAATCTATAAACTGTTATAGAGAGCAGGAAGACATTTAATAAACTCAGAGATTTGAACATATTCAGTGAAGTTACTGTTTGTCATGTATATTCACTTTAGTACACAGTGTCATTATAACATTGACAGAAGAAGTTGACCTACACCCAAGGAACATCTGGAAACAATAACGCACCAGGTTAATTGCAAATTACTGTGAGAACTCAAATTGCTTGCCAAAGTGGATTTGGATCATCTTAAAAGAGACATATTTAAAGGGCTCTAGCATCTGCAAATCAAATAAGAAATATGGGTGATACGAAATATTCTTGACAGCAACATTCTTTTAATTCTGTGTTCAGTTGCTGTAAAGGAAAGTATACTAAACATCTGCAACACTAATTGAGAAAATGTTCTGCACAGGGGAAACAGACTCTGAAATTTGTAGATGGTGGGCAGGAGAGGGCGTAGGAGTTGAACATAGGATGAATTTGTCAAACCTAAGGCAAGGGTCACTTTATTATCACATCAGATGCACTAGGTAAAAACAATGACTGCAGATGCTGGAAACCAGATTCTGGATTAGTGGTGCTGGAAGAGCACAGCAGTTCAGGCAGCATCCGAGGAGCAGTAAAATGGATATTTTGGGCAAATGCCCATCACCAAATCAAGTGCACTATCAACCTGTAGCAATGGCAAGAACTGACCCTATTGCTAAGATTAATGACTCTAACTGCAATATAATTGAAGAAACTTTGATGTCACTGAAATATTTCCTCCAAATAAATTTAGAGAAAGACATTAAAGGATTATTACGAGTAGGTGAGGAGGGGGAATCAGTCCTCCTTTTTAACTCTCTCGGTCAGTCGGATCAAATGACTTATCTTTATCTGGCCTCACAATGCTTGCCTCACTCTGTGGTCAGGTGATTGCAGCCATTTTTAGTCCATGTTTCTCCCTTTTTAAAACACATTTTCTTCCAGGAATGGTGTCAGGAATAACAAATGGAAGTTAAAATTTGATGGATATTTACTGGTACTGTAACAAGATGAACAACCAAGCTCAACTTGACCTATACATCTTGTCCCCATCATCACCATCCACCCAAGAGGAGTCTCAACACTCCTCAGCATAAGTGAAGATGTGGGGAGAGGCTTGTAAAACAAAATAGGTGATCTATCAACTGCTTTGTTCTACCCTAGTACTATCACCAAAAATTATGATGGTTACGTAAGACAGCTTACCTGCATTTGTGTCTATTGAAGTCCTTAAGTAGTCAATTAACTAATAGCTTAAGGGTCTCCATAATAATGCATGTGATACAAATAGGTCTAAGGGTGATCTGATCAAAGTCTTTAAGATATTAATAGGAAAAGAGAGAGTAGATAATGATAAACTATTTTCATTGAGTGGGGATTCTAGATTTAAGTGGTATAGTCTGAGAGTTAGGTCCAGATCATTTAGAAGAGATATTAGGAAGCACCTCTACACACAATGGACAGTAGAGTTTTGGAACACCCTTCTACGAATAGCAATGGATGCTAGATCGGTTATTAATTTTAAGTCTAAGATTTTTTTTTTGGCTAAGCAAATGTCTTAAGGGATATGAGCCAAAGCCAGGTTCATGGAATTAGACAACAGATCAACAATGATCTCATTGAATGATGGAACAGGCTTCAGAGCCAGAATGGCCTATTCCTGTTCCTATGTTCTGAAGACCATCTAACAGTTTTCATTGTGCAGGCCTCTGTTGGGTAGGAAGGAAGATACTGATTTGGAGCTGTGATAGCCATGAAACTATCAAATTTTCTTCCAGGATCATTGGATAAACCAGTCCAGTTCACTGATGTCCTTTAGGGAAAGGAATTTGCTTATCATTACTCAGCCTGGTTGAACATGTGACTTCATATCCATAGTAATGTAATTGACTCTGCAATGCCCTCTGACACTGTTTAGCAAGCTTCAGAGTTCAAGGGCATTTAACGATAGGCATAAAATGCCTCTAAAACAGTCATGTACCCTGTTTCTCAAAAACCCATTGTTTTGCTGGGGTTTGCCAAGGAGGGCTGTCCTAAACCTCTGGGCTTACTGATCGTGCAGGCTCCATCAATCTTTATCTACAGGGGCTGCTTGTAGTCCCAACAGAGGCCACAACTGGATCCAGGCACTAACATTACTCCAGCATCAGAGTTGCTCCCACAAGGGGACAGAGCTCCCATTGACTCAATTGAGCCAACTCCCAGTATACTATCACTACAGAGTAGCTGGGTTTTAACTACAGGGGATGACAATGGACTCTTTGGAAGGGGAAATGCAGAATATGCTGCCATCTCCTCACCCCCTCTCCATCTTCCTCAAAAAGTCCACCCATCTGTCATAGAAGAGTTTACATACAAGGAAAATCCCAGTAAAAGCACAGAAATAGTGCTGTTCATGATTCACTGAGGAGCTTGGATTGCAAAATCACAGTTGCTCAGTTTCAACGAACATCTACCCTCAACGATAGGGAAGTCACTGCCTGTGGCTCCTGTTCAGCACAAAGCCTGTAACAAATTCAAATGTATTGAATTGCAACAGGTGAGCTATGAGTGACAAGCTAAGTACCCTGTTACAACTCATCAATTGTGGGAAAATTGCCCAGTTCCTGAGCCAAATTGGCCAAACTGAAAATTTGCCGAGCTCTTTGTCAAGAGCTTTCAGTAAATCATGTGGAAATTAAGGAAAAGAACAATTTAATCACTCAGACTTCAGAGTGTATTCAATGACTGGTTACGATTTAGTGGACCTGGATGATGACATGTAAGAGTATGATCCCCATAGTATGGCAATGTACAAAATACCCCGGCAATGCAAGTCTGTGGGAGACAGTTAAAGGGAGGAAACATTTATTTACAGGAGGCATTCAGCTGTTGCTTGCTGTCTTCTTCCTCTGCTTGCTGCCTAATTGCTGTCTTTGCCCATCACCTCTTACTTTGAGCATCCTCCCCTGGTAGAAAGATGGAGTGCCCTCTCCATCTCCATCATCACCCGCAGCAGTTTCAAGATTTTTCTTAAGAGCAATAAAGCATGAAATACACTATACTGATTCTTGTTGGCTCGTACGACAGAATTCTACCAGATTTCTCCAGAAAAAGAAAAGAACATTTCAGCAGTTGTCTGCTCTGTTACAGTTCTTCCAGTCCCATGGGTCTCATTATCTTTATTTTTCTCTGTCTGTGCATGTCATCCCAGAGCCACAAACTATTACCGCAAGAGATAACTCCATCCTCGATCAATCATCTTTTTAACACGGTTCTGTCTTTAGGGCTGATATGGTGGATTGACATTTGGTGAAAGTAATATGGCAGGTTCCAAGGTAGTCTCCATGATGTTCTGTCAGTGCCAGGAAAAGTCTTTGCACATGCTGAATATAACATTGATCCCCAGACAAACTGCGATAAAATATGAGCTATTTGTATCAAGATTATCTCTTTAATGCAATATGCTTTTTTCAGGAATGTTCCTCTACTGCCCATACATATGGTGATTGCATTTTTTTTTTGGATTGGGTTTAATGGAATAATTGAGGGAAACAGTAGCAAAGCCTTGGCTGCAATCAGCCATTGCAAAGTATGTGTGGTAGAATTAGAGAGCTGATGAATTTTCCCAATAATATATTTCAAGGCACTTTGTAGGAGGGTTATGGCTATGCCACCTTTTATTGTATAACTGCGGGAAAATGGAGGTAAGATAAAGGAAAATCTAGCACAAAATAGTGCCTCATCATTACCCTTTCCTTTAGTTATATCGACATATATTTCTGAGACTGGGTGGAAGTAACATGGCAAGATTATTAAAGTAATGGAATCATACAGCATGGAAACAGAACCTCCGGCCCAACTTGTCTATGCCAACCGGATTTTCTAAACTGAACATTTGCCTCCAATCGGCCCATATTACAAAAGTAGAAATGGATGGAGACCGAGCAGGGTTGTCCCTGCTCATTTATGACCACTGAACACCTTCAGACATAGAACAAAGAACAATATAGTATTGGAATAGGCCCTTCTGCCCTTCAAGCCTGCACCAACACATTTTGCCCTTCCATACTAAAACTGTCTTCACTTACAGGATCCATATCCCTCCATTCCCTTCTTATTCATGTATTCATTCAGATCTTGCTTGAATGCTGCTATTCTTGAATGCTGGCAAATTTAAGCAGAAAAGTCTTGTCCTGTTTGTGACATTATCATTTTATTAAAAGATAGCTACAAAAGTAAATGAGATTGGAAAATGACAACCAACCAACTATTTCTAGCTTTTTCCACTTGCCCAACACTATGTAAAGCAGTGACTTATCCTACAGTTTGATGCCATGGTTAGATACAGCATTCAATACATTAAAATGGGAATATCTCAGTTGCAGAGCAGAATAGTGAATGTCACTAAACTATGCAAAGAAGGGCTTATGCCCGAAACGTCGATTCTCCTGCTCCTTGGATGCTGCCTGACCTGCTGTGTTTTTCCAGCAACACATTTTTCAGCTCTGATCTCCAGCATCTGCAGTCCTCACTTTCTCCTGGTCACTAAACTATGGCCTATATTGTACATAACCACATGACCACTCAAAAATAAGCATATGATGCTAAATTATTATCCTCCAAAAGGTAACCTGACAAAGTTGATTGCATGCCTGCTATGGGGCCCAATTAATTTTCTTCTTTTATCTTCAGTGGATTTAAAATTGGATGAAATCTGTAACTCTCATGCATTCTTATGAAAAGACCAGAATGATGCTCCCTCCCAAGTAAGTTACATGAGTATGAGCATGGAACAGGGATACACCATTCGGCTGTCATACCTGCTCTGCTATTCGGTAATTGTAACCTCAAAGCCATATCCACCCACACTTGATAATATTTCACCCCATGCTTAATAGTAATCCATCTACCTCTCCATTAAGAATGTTCAAGGACTCTGCCTCTGAAACCTCTTTCAGGAAGTGACTTCCAAAAATTCACAATCATCTGAAGAAAATGTTTTACCTCATCTTTGCTCTAAACAGGCATCCCTTAATTTTTAAATAATGACCGTTGGTTTAGATTGTCCTATATGAGGAGACTCATTTACCCTGTCAAGACTCTTCAGGATCTTATATTTAAATGATATCACCACTAAACTCTGGAGGATACAAGCCTAGACAGTCCAATCATTCCTTATGATGTTACATGCAAGCTGGCAAATGTTTTTAGATTTGCGATTGCATAATAGAAGGCTGCAGCAGACAAGATAGTTACCCTTCAGGATTTTGGAACACGTACAGGTTGTTCTGCTAGAAAGTGGGTTTCATCAGTGCACATTGGCTATAACACGATTGACGAATTGTGGACGTTGCTTGGATAACGTGAGCTTTCCAGTAAACGGGTGAAACGGTTTTCTTATAGTAATCTTCTACAGATCAATTTTCTATAGCATGAGGCTGCAGAGGAATACAACTGTTGTGCTACAGCAGAACAAGGTAGGAAGTATAAATTAAACTGCATTTATTTCAGTGCAAGGGGCCTAACAGGGAAGGCAGATGAACTCAGGGCATGGTTAGGAACATGGGACTGGGATATCATAGCAATTACAGAAACATGGCTCAGGGATGGGCAGGACTGGCAGCTTAATGTTCCAGGATACAAATGCTACAGGAAGGATAGAAAGGGAGGCAAGAGAGGAGGGGGAATGGCATTTTTGATAAGGGATAGCATTACAGCTGTGTTGAGGGACGATATTCCCGGAAATACATCCAGGGAAGTTATTTGGGTGGAACTGAGAAATAAGAAAGGGATGATAACTTTATTGGGACTGTATTATAGACCCCTTAATAGTCAGAGGGAAATCGAGAAACAAACTTATAAGGAGATCTCAGCTATCTGTAAGAATAATAGGGTAGTTATGGTAGGGGATTTTAACTTTCCAAACATCGACTGGGACTGCCATAGCGTTAAAGGTTTACATGTAGAGGAATTTCTTAAGTGCGTACAAGACAATTTTCTGATTCAGTTTGTGGATATACCTACTAGAGATGGTGCAAAACTTGACGTACTCTTGGGAAATAAGGCAGGGCAGGTGACTGAGGTGTCAGTGGGGGAACAGAAAATGTGTTGCTGGAAAAGCGCAGCAGGTCAGACAGCATCCAAGGAGCAGGAGAATCGACGTTTCGGGCATGAGCCCTTCACTTTGGGGCCAGCAACCATAATTCTATTCATTTTAAAATCATGATGGAAAAGGATAGACCAGATCTAAAAGTTGAAGTTCTAAGTTAGAGAAAGGTCAATTTTGACGGTATTAGGCAAGAACTTTTGAAAGCTGATTGGAGGCAGATGTTCGCAGGTAAAGGGACGGCTGGAAAATGGGAAGCCTTCAGAAATGAGACAACAAGAATTCAGAGAAAGTATATTCCTGTCAGGGTGAAAGGGAAGGCTGGTAGGTATAGGGAATGCTGGATGACTAAAGAAATTGAGGGTTTGGTTAAGAAAAAGAAGGAAGCATATGTCAGGTATAGACTGGATAGATCGAGTAAATCTTTAGAAGAGTATAAAGGAAGTAGGAGTATACTTAAGAGGGAAATCAGGAGGGCAAAAAGGGGACATGAGATAGCTTTGCCAAACAGAATTAAGGAGAATCCAAAGGGGTTTTACAAATATATTAAGGACAAACGATTAACTAGGGAGAGAATAGGGCCCCTCAAAGATCAGCAAGGCTACCTTTGTGAGGAGCCACAGAAAATGGGGGAGATACTAAAGGAATATTCTGCATCAGTATTTACTGTGGAAAAAGATATGGAAAATATAGACTGTAGGGAAATAGATGGTGACATCTAGCAAAATGTCCAGATTACAGAGGAGGAAGTGCTGGATGTCTTGAAAAGGGTAAAGGTGGATAAATCCCCAGGACCTGATCAGGTGTACTCAAGAACTCTGCGGGAAGCCAGAGAGGTGATTGCTGGGCCTCTTGCTGAGATATTTGTATCATCGATAGTCACAGGTGAGGTACCGGAAGACTGGAGGTTGGCAAACATGGTGCGACTGTTTAAGAAGGGCAGTAAAGACAAGCCAGGGAACTATAGACTGGCGAGCCTGACCTTGGTAGTGGGCAAGTTGTTGGAGGGAATCCTGTGGGACATGTATTTGGAAAGGCAAGGATTGGTTAGGGATAGTCAACATGGCTTTGTGTGTGGGAAATCTTTTCTGAAACCTTTCAAGTTTCACAACATCTTTCCAATAGGAAGGAGATTAGAATTGTTTGCAATATTCCAACCATGGCCAAACCAATGTCCTGTACAGCCGCAACATGACCTCCCAACTCCTGTACACAATACTCTGAAAGCATACCAAACGCCTTCTTCACTATCCTATTGACCTGTGACTCCACTTTCAAGGAGCTATGAACCTCACAAACATGATTGAGCTTTTTGAAGAAGTAACAAAGAGGATTGATGAGGGCAGAGTGGTAGATGTGATCTATATGGACTTCAGTAAAGCGTTCGACAAGGTTCCCCATGGGAGACTGATTAGCAAGGTTATATCTCATGGAATACAGGGAGAACTAGCCATTTGAATACAGAACTGGCTCAAAGGTAGAAGACAGAGGATGGTGTTGGAGGGCTGTTTGTCAGACTGGAGCCCTGTGACCAGTGGAATACCACAAGGATCGGTGCTGGGTCCTTTGCGTTTTGTCATTTAATAAATGATTTGAATGCGAGCACAAGATATACAGTTAATAAGTTTGCAGATGACACCAAAATTGGAAGTGTAGTGGACAGCAAAGAGGGTTATGTCAGATTACAACTGGATCTGGACCAGATGGGCCAATGGACTGAGAAGTGGCAGATGGAATTTAATTCAGATGAATGCGAGGTGCTGCATTCTGGGAAAACAAATCTTAGCAGGACTTATACACTTAATGGTAGGGTCCTAGGGAGTGTTGCTGAACAAAGAGACCTTGGAGTGCAGGTTCATAGCTCCTTGAAAGTGGAGTCACAGGTCAATAGGATAGTGAAGAAGGCGTTTGGTATGCTTTCAGAGTATTGTGTACAGGAGTTGGGAGGTCATATTGCGGCTGTACAGGACATTGGTTTGGCCATGGTTGGAATATTGCAAACAATTCTAATCTCCTTCCTATTGGAAAGATGTTGTGAAACTTGAAAGGTTTCAGAAAAGATTGACAAGGATGTTGCCAGGGTTGGAGGATTTGAGCTATAGGGTGAGGCTGAATAGGCTGGGTCTGTTATCCCTGGAGCGTCGGAGGCTGAGGGGTGACCTTATAGAGGTTTACGAAATTATGAGGGGCATGGGTATGATAAATAGACAAAGTCTTTTCCCTGGGGTCAGGGAGTCCAGAACTAGGGCATAGGTTTAGGGTGAGAGGGGAAAGATATAAAAGAGACCTAAGGGACAATTTTTCATGCAGAGGGTGGTACATGTATGGAATGAGCTGCCAGAGGATGTGGTGGAGGCTGGTACAATTGCAACATTAAATGGCGTTTGGATGGGTATATGAATAGGAAGGATTTGGAGGGATATGGGCCGGGTGCTGGCAGGTGGGACTAGATTGGGTTGGGATATCTGGTTGGCATGGACGGGTTGGACTGATGGGTCTGTTTCCATGCTGTACATCTCTATGACTCTATGACCTGTAGTTGCTGTTTTGTCCTCTTAGGGGAGCATTCATCAATGCCATGCACTGATTGTGTGCGTGTGTGTGTGTGTGTGTGTGGGCGCGCGTGCGTGCATGTACGTTTCAATCTAATTTGTATGGGGCATGGAAGATGATCAGTCAAACAAGCATGGAGCAAAGGGGATGGACAAGGGTGGGAGAGTCACCAGTAGAGGGGGAAAGCTTTGTGTGTGCATGTGAGTGATGCAGCTACCGATGGGAGGAGTTTCATTGGCAGGGGTGTTCTAGTATTGCACCTAAAAGGCAGTGTAAATGGCAGGTTCCTAATGATTAAATCGAGGTTAATGGTTGAATCGGTGGAAGCAATGTAAGGGGCACATTAGGATGGTTTTCTTGGGTCATATAAGGACTCAGGGTTATATAAGGAAAGCTCATCAAAGGAGCTTTCTAAAGGTGAAGGAGCAGGTGGCTTCAATAATGTGAGGGTTAAGGATGAAGATTGGTATCTAGACATTGACAGGTGTAAGCTCATAGGGAAAGTGCAGATATGTGGATGATTGTAAATTGGGGCTTATGGGTGACGGGGGGAGGTTTATCTTAAGATGGAAATGGCCAAGGATAATGGGTCAAGTTGGTGAGTGACACGGGGAGGGTAAAGATGTTGGATCTTCTTCTGAAAGTGATACTCCCCATTTTATCCATCTCTACCTCAAAGTACAGTTCAGCAATGATATTGAATAGTTAAATTGGGAGGAGGGCCTTTGCAAATGGGAAGAGTTACAGTGATGCTCCTTGATGCTCTGTGGGCTGACCAAAGACATACCCATGTAAAAATGATTCAACCAAATGAGAACCAGTGTTCTTTTGATCAAGAAACCCTTAGGACAGAACTGTGACTGTCTGATGCTCAGTTCTGGAAATGATTTGGCATTTCTTTTATCAGTGATCATGTTTTATTTTGATTTGACTTTGATTTTGTCACTCAATTCTGTTACTATTTCCAACTTCAGACTTTTGAAAGATTGGGTGCGTCTCGATGTTGAAAGCATTCAATTCCAATGGTATAAATAAGCATTGCTGTTGGCTGATTGTCTAGTATCGGCTTGTTCCTGGGGTACTGTTCCTTCTCCAGGGAAAGTTAGCACCATGGCAAGTGTTGCTTCTAGGTTAACTGTTGTGTTGATCCTTTCCATCACTGGGGATCTGTGGAGCTCTGGACTGATGGCTGTTCTGTGTTCTGTACAGTTGATGGTAACTCATCTTCCTTGTCAGCTGTCTGCAGTGAAGTAGAAGTTTTTCAAATTATACTTAGATGCCTGTGGATACTACAAAATGGCCAGTCATTCACTATCACTTTGTATGATCACTTCTCTTTAATAGCTTCTCTTTCGAAACTGTAAACAACCAAAACAGAAGTCACATGATGTGAAGGAGCTGGTGTTGAACTAGGGTTCAACAATGTTAAAAATGACACAACACCAAGTTATAGTCCAACAGATTTATTTGGAAGCACTAGCTTTCGGACCGCTGCTCCTTCAAAGCAAGGTTGGATACAGACAGACATTGACCTCACACCTTTAATGCTTTGTCTGAGCTGAGATATCACCTTTTTTATATAAAACCTTAAGTTATCTTGAGAATGTGACTTAAAAGAAGTTCTGGGATTTACATATTAATAAATCAAAACCTGTAACCCATTCTGAAAGATGAAAGACCTAACAACAATCTAGGTTTGTTAAATATATCATTTTACTTACATGACACTAATCTTTCACTATAAATTCTGTGTCTATGGTCCTGCTTCACAACCACCTGGTGAAGGAGCAACGCTCTGAAAGCTAGTGCTTCCAAATAAACCTGTTCGACTATAACCTGGTGTTGTGTGATTTTTAACAGAAGTCTCATGAGTACAGCATGTCACACTGTAATTTTTATAAACAAGAACATTCAGGTTTTCACCTGATTAAAACTTCCTGGGAATATCCAGTCTCACAGCAGAGCATGGGTAGAATTCAGTGCAACGTACTGAAGTTGGTTTTGGGATGGAATGGTGCGGAGAGTTAGCTGTGAGTGGGTGATAGGAATTCAAGTAATATCAAGTGATACACAAATGCATATGAGGCTGAAGAGATGTCTGCTCATGGCTCTGGAATCATGGTTTTCAAGTCTATTGATTAAACAATAATTTGAGGAACACTCTACTCTGTGCAGGTTCTGAAACCAGTCTCTGAGGACATGCTGAGCTGTTTGACTCTGAAGTTGTGATGTCCTATTTGTGAACAGTATCAGAGAAACTTTTGGCTCATTCTTAGTGTAAATGGAATTACAGCTTCATTGGAATCTGCAGTAAGCCCCCAGTGCACCCATCTCAAGCATGCACGACTTGTAACTTTGGTGGCAGGAGGGAAGAATGGGAAGCATTCAATGTATGTGCCACAAAGTCGTGACCATAATGGATGCAGGTAACAATCAGGGATTTTGTAATCTGGTAGCTTCTATCGGATTGGTTTGCTGATCAATAGTTTCTGATCTCAGAGTGTTCTGGAATAACTACAGCTAGTACTGACTTGTCTGAAGTTGCCATTTCTTTTGGACAGGAAGATAGGCTAGTCCTCAGCTTTCCTCCTCTCAGCGTACTTTGCTAGTGAAATGTAAAGGACTAGACTAGGATACTCAGATACAAGACAAAAGATGCACCCAGCAACAGTTCCCAACAAAGAACAATCTGTCATGAGAGGATGCCCTCCTCAGTCCAATAACCCATTTGTAGAATATGAGTTGCATTTCTTAGTTTCTACCAGAGTTATGGTAGATGATCTGAATAACCCCTGTAGAAATTTGAACACCCACTTGTGACATTGACACACAGGTAGTACCTACTGCACTAAAACAGAAGAACTCACTGTGTGGAGTTTGTGACTGTCTGTGTGGAGTTTGCACATTCTCCCCGTGTCTGCCTGGGTTTCCTCCGGGTGCTCCGGTTTCCTCCCACAGTCCAAAGATGTGCAGGTCAGGTGAATTGGCCATGTTAAATTGCCCGTAGTGTTAGGTAAGGGGTAGATGTAGGGGTGTGGGTGGGTTGCGCTTCGGCGGGGCGGTGTGGACTTGTTGGGCCGAAGGGCCTGTTTCCACACTGTAAGTAATCTAATCTAAAAAAAAAGTTACATGCAGACATTAGATGAAATATGGCACTAGGAAAAACTAGATTGGCTTGTGTCCAATTTAGACTTTGTTGTAACAAAATAAAATGTGAAATTATTTTATTCACTTGTGGAATGTAGGTGTTGCTGGCTGGCTGACATTTACTGCCCATCCCTAGTTGCCCTTGAGAAGGTGATGGTGAGCTGCCTTCAAGAAGCACTGCAGTCCATGTGCTGTAGGTAGACCAACAATGCCATTAGGGTGGGATTTCCAGGACTTTGACCCAATGACAGTGAAGGAATGATGATATATTTCCAAGTCAGGACAGTGAGTGGTTTGGAAGAGAATTTGCAGCTGGTGTTGTTCCCATATACCTATGGCCCTTGTCCTTCAAAATAGTAGTGGTCATGGGTTTGGAAGGTGTTGTCTAAGGATCTTTGGTGAATTTCTGCAGTGTATCTTGTGGATAATACACCCTACTGCTCTTGAGAGTTGGTAATGGCGGGAGTGGATGTTTGTAGATGTGGTGCCAATGAAGTGGGCTGCTTTGTCCTGGATGTGTCAAGCTTCTTGAATGTTGTTGTTGAACCAATGCATGTTTTATTATTTCTGCAGATAATGTTAGACACATATGTTGTTTCAGTATTCTACGATGAGAATGTTAAATATATGGTTCAGTCTAACCTAATTATATATTGCTTGATGCATCTTTGAACTGTGCACTTTCTCCTCTGCCACTGTAATGGTAAAAGAGAGGACACTGATAAGAACAGGCCTTTACAGGAGATGGGAGCAGGATGAGGGGGAAATGGGAGAATAAAAGAATGAAAATCTTCCAATGCTCTCACACTGCCAGTAAGTTCAGGTGTGTGTCAGCAGGATGCCAAATATAATTCTCAAAAAGTAATTCCCAGCCATGAAGATTATTAGTGAAACTCTTCAGACCCATAATTGTGTCTCTTCTGCCTGTCTCAGCTACATTGGCAACACCTGTGCCATGTAATTCTCAATTTAACTTACCCTGAACATATTAGAGCAAAATACACTGTCACTGCTGCTAATCCTGACCATAATTTATGTTAATTATCTGACTTGAAACTTATGGCAAAGATTATCAAGTGCAAGAAAATTGAGGAGAAGCAATTTTGGGGATAAAGTAACACACATTTCTTCTGCTGCCACAGACTTTATGTTGAAGTCCACTGGTAATGCATGTGACCTTTACACAAATGCACATAGGATTAAATTCTGAGGGATCTCTCCGTATTGTCAGTTAACTTTGATTGCAAGTCTGAGAAATGGCAAGAACTTCGGGATTTCTGTGGATTTTCTACCAAAGCTATGGTAGATGATCAGGTAAACCCCTACAGAAATCAACCCATTTGATATTATTTGAAATATTATTGTCATATGTACCTAGGTACAGTGAAAAGTTTTGATTTGCATGCAGTACATGCAGATCACACCATACAAAGTCCGTGGGAGTAAAAGAATAGTGCGAAGAATAATTACAACTGTAGAGAAGGTGCACAGACTGCAAAATCAATATTAAATTTAAAATTTGAGATGTCCATTCAGAAGTCCGGTAATAGCGGGGAAAAACTGTTCTTGATTCTGTTGCTTTGTATGTTTAAGCTTTCGCATCTTCTGCCTGATGGAAGAGATTATAACCAGGGTGGGAAGGGTCTTTGATTATGTAGGCTGCTTTCCTGAGGCAGCAGGAAGTGTCGATGGAGTCAGTGGATGGAACGTTGGCTTGTATAATGTTTGCAACTCTCGGTAGTTTCTTACAGACCTGGGCAGAGCAGTTGCTGTACCATGCTGTGAAATTCCATGGCAACACTGTGGGAGGTACAACAGCAAAATGGAAGTAAATCAGAACAATGAGATTTGAAAAGGGAAAACTAGAGTGTTACTAGAATTTCAAGCAAATATTTTGAATTGGTAAGTAAATGTATTATTGCAATATAGATTGAAGTTTTATTTGCCTTTATGGCAATTTCTCAATAGTTTTGTCATTCGCATTGTCATAGAAATCTACAGTGGAGTAAAAATGCCCCTTACCTCTGAGTCTGCACTGGTCCAAAGCAACGACCTTATTATTCTAGTCCCATTTTCCAGAACGTAGCCAATTGCTTGTGTGCTTTAGCATCACAAATACACATCTAAATGCTTCTTAACTGCTAGGAGGGTTTTTGCCTCTCCCACCCTTACACGTAGTGAGATCCAGTTTCCCACTTCCTTCTGGATGAAAAATAAATCTTCACATCTCCTCTAAATCTCCTGCCCTTTACCTTAAATCTAAGGCCCTGGTCATTGATCCACCAAATGGAAAAGTTCTTTTCCTGCCTATCGTATCTATGCCTCTCATAATTTTATACATTTCATTCATGATCCCCCTCCCGCCCATCAGTATCCTCTGCTCCAAGGAAATCGATCCAATCTACCCAATCTGTCTTTATAACTAAAACTCTCCAGGCCAAGCAACAACCTGGCAAATTTCCTCTGCACCCTCTCCAATACTACCACATCCATCCTATATTGTGGATTCCAGAACTGCACACAATACTCGAGCTGTCATTAAACCTACTTTTTAATGAAGCGCCAGCATAACCTCCCCACTCTTAAATTCTATGCCTCAACTAATAAAGGCAAGCATCCTAAATGCTTTCTTAATGAAGTTACACCCCTGTCCTGTTACCTTAAGGGACCCGTGGTCATGCACACCGAGTCCCTCTGATCCTTGCTGCTTCCCATGATCCTACTGTCCATCATGTATTCCCCTGCCTTGTTTGTCCTGCCCAGGTGCATCACCCTCATGTTTATCTGAATTGACTTAAATTTGCCATTAATCTGCCCGTCAGACCAGTCCATCTATAAACTCCTGTAATCTAAGGCTATTCTCCTCACAACTTACCACCCTACCAATTTTCGCATCATCCACAAACTCACTAATCAAACCTCCCCTATTCAGGTCCAAATCATTTATTTATACAATGAACAGTAAGGGTCTCAACACTGAGCTCTGTGGAACCCCACTGGACACATGCTTCCAGTCACAAAAACACCCTTAACTACCACCCTCTGCTTCCTGCCACTCAGCCAATTCTGGATCCAATTAGCCAAATGTCCTTGGATTCCATGGGGTCTTACCCTTCCTTTCAATCTTCTTTGCGAGACCTTAACAAAGCCTTGCTGAAGTCCAATGGACTGTTGAATGGGATGCTTAATCTATTATTCATTAGGGATTTACTGTTTGCTTGGCATCTTTGAATTTGTCACTGACAAAAGGACTGAATTATGATGAAAAAACACCTTTTAATAATGGACATTTGATAAAACAGAAACTTTAGGTAGACTTAGAGAGGTCACATTTTTAAAAGTACTGAAAACATCACATGGGTCAGATGGCATCCATGGAGAGAGAGCAAGCTAATGTTTCGCATCTAGATGACTCTTTATTAGAGCTAACGTGATGTGTGGAGGGGACAGTATTTATGCAATACAGGGGTGGGGGGTGGGGGTGGGCGGGGAGGGCTTTGGGGTAGTGGGTATAAGGTGTTGATGGAGAAAAGATGTTGATAGGTCAGACCAAGTGACTGGAATGTGAGAATAGCAGAACAATGGTATGTCTCCTGCTAGACTTGAAAGGACAGTATCTGGGGTGGGGTGAGGGGAGGACATAATAATGAACTAAAAGGAAGGGAATAAATCGTTCACAATTTAAAAGCTCTGGATGTAGGTTTGCTCACTGAGCTGGAAGGTTCATTTCCAGACGTTTCGTCACCCTACTAAATACACCCTACTTCAGCGGACCTCTGGGCCTCTGATAATTCTTGCTTTCTATTTATACGCTTGGGTTTCTTTGGGTTGGTGATGTCATCTCCTGTAGTGATATCACTTCCTGTTCTTTTTCTCAGGGAGTGGTAGATGGGGTCTAACTCGATGTGTTTGTTGATAGAGTTCCCGTTGGAATGCCATGCTTCTAGAAATTCTTGTGCATGTCTCTGTTTGGCTTGTCCAAGGATGGATGTGTTGTCCCAGTCAAAGTGGTGCCCTTCCTCATCTGTATGTAAGGATACTAATGAGAGAAGGTCATGTCATTTTGTGGCTAGTTAATGTTCATGTATCCTGGTGGCTAGTTTTCTGTCTGTTTGTCCAATGTAATGTTTGTTACATTCTTGCACGGTATTTTGGAAATGCCATTAGTTTTGTTCGTTGTCTGTATAGGGTCTTTCAAGTTCATTAGCTGCTGTTTTAGTGTGTTGGTGGGTTTGTGGGCTATCATGATGTCAAGATATGACCCTCTCTCACTAGTATCCTTACATACAGATGAGGAAGGACACCACTTCGACTGGGACAACATATCCATCCTAGGACAAGCCAAACAGAGACATACATGAGAATTCCTAGAAGCATGGCATTCCAACCAGAACTCTATCAACAAACACATCGAGTTAGACCCCGTCTACCACCCCCGTGAGAAAAGAACAGGAAATGACATCACCACAGGAGATGACATCACCAACCCAAAGAAACCTAAACATATAAATAGAAAGCAGGAATCATCAGCAGGGTTTCGCCCGGAGGCCCACTGAAGATGTTACCTAGTAGAGTGACGAAACATCTGGAAAAGGACCTTGCAACTCAGCAAGCAAACCTACATCCAGAACCTCAACCTAAGCTACAAATCTTCTGAAAACTTGCTACAATTTAAAGGTGTTGAACTCAAATGAAAGTGCAGAAGGCTATAAAGTGCCGAGTCTGAAGATCAGATGTTGTTCTTCGAGTTTACGCTGTTATTCACTGGAGCATTGCAGCATGCCGAGGACAGACAAGTGGGCAATTGAGCAGGACGCTGTGTTAAAATGACTGGCTACGGGAACTTTGGGGTCCTGCTTGCACACAGTCTGGAGGTGTTCTGTAAAGCCATGACCCAGTTTGCATTTTGTAGAGTAGGCCACATTGGGTGTAGTGAATGCAATACCCAAGATTGGAGGAGGTATGGGTGAAAATGCTGCTTCACCTGGAAAGACTGTTTTGGCCTTTGGAAGATGAGCAGGGAGGAGGTGAAGGGCAGGTGTTGCATCTTCTGTAGTTACACAAAAACATGTCATGGGGGCATGGGATGGAGTTGGTAGTCGTGGAATGTTCTTTGCGTCCAACCTATCACCTGTGCCTCTGTCCTTGCCCCTTTTCATCACTCACAACAGCGTGATCGAGTATCCCTTGTTCTCACTTTTCACCCCACCAGCCTCCACATTCAAAGGATCATTCTCTGCCATTTCAGACAACTCCAGCAGAATGCCACCACCAAACACATCTTGCCCTCACTTCCCCTTCAGCATTTCACAGGGGTCATTCCCTCTGGGACAACCTAGTCCATTCCACAACCACCAACACCGCACCCCTTCTCTATAGCACCTTCACTTTCTCCCTGCTCACCATCCAAAGGCCCAAACAGTCTTTCCAGACTAAGCATTCTTTTGATCATGTGTATTGTATTCACTACTCTACATTGGAGAAGCCCAGACTGGGTGATGCTTTGCGGAACACTTTCAGTCTGTGCACAAGCAGGACCCTGACCTTCCCATAGCCGGTCATTTTAACACAGTGTCCTGCTCGATGCCCACCTGTCTGTCCTCGGCATGCTGCAGTGTTCCAGTGAATCACAGCGCAAACTGGAGGAACAACATCACATCTTCAGACTAAGCACGCTACAGTCTTCTGCACTCAGTATTGAGTTCAACGCCTTCAAATTGTGAACCATTTCTTCCCTTTCTTTTAGCTTGCTAGCATGTCTTCATTCCCTCCATTCCAGTTACTTTCCCTTCAAGTCTGGCAGGAGACACACCATTGTTCTACCATTCTCATCTTCCAATCACTTGATCTGAACGATTAACATCTTTTCTCCACCAGCACCTTATGCCCACTACCCTCAAAGCTCTCCCTCAGACCATTGCTTGAATGCTGTCCCCTCTACACCTCACTTCATCTCTGATGAAGAGTTATCTGGACTTTAAACATTAGCTGGCTCTCTCTCCATGAATGCTGTCTGACCTGTTGGGATCTCCAGCATTTGTTGTTTTCAGTACCAATTCCAGCATCTGCAGTAATTTGTTCCTATGTGTTGGAAAATCTTTGGCAGTCTATAAAATGAGAGATGAGAAATAGAAAGAGAAATTGCAGGTGAAACTCACCAGGTCTGACATCTGTGGGAGAAAATAATTTTTATGTTTCCATTCCAGCGATTCTTTAACTGATGAGTTCTGATGAAGAATCACTGGACTCAAAATGTTAACTCTGCTTTCTCCCTACCCATGTTGCCAGATCTGCTGAATTTCGCCAGCAATTTCTGTTTCTCTTTCAGATCTCCAGCGACCACAGTTCTTTGTTTTATATGAGTCCTATTTGGAGTTATTTGTAGACAACTATTTATTTACTGATACAGTTCCAAAATGTGTAATTATAGCTACATAATAACAATCTTACCATTTTTTCAAATCTCCGATTAACATGTGTCTAGCAAAATTGTCTGGACAGTATGTTTGAACAAAACAAATGTTCTTTACAGGCATATTTGTCAAACAGATCAATTGTCATTTTTTTAAAAAAATGGCTATCTTGTTAATGTGTTTGGGTTAAATGTTTGTATTGTTGATTTATTTTTTAAAAATGTTGCATTTGAAACCCTAAGATATTTTACAGCTGCTTGTAGCTACTGCAAAAAACATGTGGTGTAAGTTCCTTTCCAGGCATTGTAAATTCAGTTAAATGGTTATAACAATTTAATTCCTATACTAGAAACTTTAAGTTACAATGTAGCTGATTTCAACTAATATATGATATAGTCTAGAAGATTCAATGTCCTGAATGTGTGATGAAATCCTTGCCTGATAAACTTCAGAAAGACGTATAGGTTATATTTGGGTTTCATGTGGATTGAGCACAGAGTAATGTTTCTGATGGAGAGCATTGCCTGCAGGGAGTACCTATCACAGCTTTGGAAACATGCTAGTAATAACTTGTGTATCATTATTTGTTGGAAACTCATCCATTTTGCTCAAAGTATTTGATGTGTTCTGGTGGATAAGGCTTGTTGCCAGCGGGTAACAGAAACAGATGAAATATCTTAATACAAGCAAAATACTGCAGAGACTGGAAGCCCAAAACAAACACAGAGAATGCTGGAGAAACTCAGCAGGTCTGGCAGCATCTGTATGGAGAGAGAACTGGAATTACCGTTTCAAGTTCAGTAAAATATCATATACATAGTATGTAGCAACCTAGATACATGTTTATTCCTAAGATACTTCCTTTCTGGTAAATCTGTTTACAAAATAAATTTCAAGTGGCATCTTGCACTTAGGACAGTTTTTCATAGAAACTAAGCGTAATGTCTGATTCCCATGTGCGGTTGCCAAAAAAGACTAGTATGGTGGTACAGTGGCTCAATGGTTAGCACTGCTGCTACACAGCAACAGGGATCTGGGTTTGATTCCACCTCTGGGTGACTGTGCAGACTCCACACAGACAATCTCCCAGTGTCTGCTTGGGTGTCCTCCACGTGCTCTGGCTTCCTCCCACAGTCCACAGATGTGCAGGTCAGGCAGATTGACCATGGTAAATGCAGAGTTATAGGGTAGGGGGCAGTGGGTCTGGGTGTGGTGCTCTTCAGAGGGTTGGTTTGGACTAGATGGGCTGAATGGCCTGTTGTACAGATTCTATGATTATATGTAAAGCTAACTCTAGCTGCTGGTGCTTTAAAACATTGTGCTAATAAATATTTGGATGGGCACTTTCAACTGCAATTTCACTCATTATCTTTCCAAACTTGGTCAGATTTGTATTGAATAGAAGGCAATGTATTGCTTATCGAAAAGTTATAGGTGGGAGGTGATGGTCTAGTGGCATTATCGGTAGACTATTAATCCAGAGACCTAGGTAATATCGTGGGGACACAGGTTCAAATCCTGCCATGGCAGATGGTGGACTTTGAATTCAATCAAATTCTGGAATTAAGAGTCTAATGATAACCATGAATCCATTACCAATTGTCAGGAAAAACCCATCTTGTTCAATGGTGTTCTTTCAGGATGGAAACTACCTGGTCTGGCCTACATCTAACTCCAGCCCTACAGCGATGTGGTTGACTCTTAACTGCACTCTGGGCAACTTGTGATGGGCAATAAATGCTGGGCTAGCCAGAGACGTCCACATTGTATAGGATGCCCCTGTACACTGCACCTCGAACATGAGCCTGTGAGCCATTCTCAGGTTTTTAACATGGAGAAACAAATAGAGAACAGAGAAAAGATAACTCAAAATGGCAGAAGAAGGGTCGTATACAATTAATAATGCAGGATAAATGTAGACTTTTCTGGATGGTAGTGAGAGGAAACAATGCAGTGAAGACCCAGATTAGCCAGCTGGCAAATGGCCGGCCGTATGCATTGTAGTCAGGCCGAAATATCTCAGGTTCAATGAAATATCACATAAATGTCAAACCTCTCTGCTGCACAGAAGCTGGGGAATCTGGCTAAAGATCTGCAGATGTTGTTTTCTACAACTGTCTTGGCCAAAGTAAGGGACATTAAAGCTGGAATGGCTGCTAATATCACCAAGTTAACTGTTGGGATGAGAGAAATAAAAGCAGCAGATTGGAGGCCTGGGTATTCCCTCAAAGCAGCGTGGGACCACTTCAGTTATATAAATACTCTCATCAGTCTTGACAAAAAAAATGTCGAACTTCTGATGACCTGGAAAATAAAATAGCTTTATTAATATCTATGTTTTTTGAAACAGAAAATCAGCAACATACATTGGACTCTGCTGCCTGCCCTGATCGCTCGTGATATGGAGACAGGGGACATGAGGGATGCATTGGAGAAAGTTTAATGGTCCTGCTGGCATCTTTTCTCCCAAACTATCAATAACGTCCTTAAAAGCAAACCAACAAAAATGGGAGGTCCGAACTGAAGAAGAAGAGATTGTTGCATTTGACAAAATGCAGCCAGAATTTCTGGTTCACCATTTAAATTATAAGCTGGTCAATGTGTTTGTGGAATTAAGAGGTTGCGTTAGGTAGAGCACCTGGCACAGCCGTGAATTTACCCAATTTCTGCGTTAGCTTGTTCCCAACATGAGATACAAAGGCAGATTTTTAACATTAATTAAATAGAAGCTGATGCAGCCAGTAGTTTCTTCCCAAAAGAGTCCTGAATAACAGTGACTGATGACTTGATAAACCACAGAAACTGTTCAGTGAATCATAGCAAACCTACAGCTTTGAATTTAGACAGAATATAAAATCAGCACCAAAGTATTTAGAAGTGAAGGTGGGAGCAAACAAGGTGAGTGAGTTTGAGGCACAATGATACTGTCATTAGACAAGTAATCCTCAGTTTAATGTTCTTGGGTTCAATCCAACCACTGCAGATAGTAAATACAAATAAAAAAAGCTATCCTAACTATGGTAATTACTGCCAATTGTTTTGATACCCCATCTGGCTTAGTAAATCCCTTCAGAAAGGGAAATCTGCCATCCTTCCCTGGCCTGGCCAACATGTGATTCCAGCAACACAGTGATGCGGTTGACTCTTAACTGCAGTGTGGGAAATTAGGGATAGGAAATAAATGCTGACCCAGCCAGCAACACCAACATCCCATAAATAATTTTTTTTTAACAACGTCATTAATTTAAGAAAATAATTTTAATTCTATTCTCCATGCAAAAAAAATGGAATCAACTCAACAGTCAACTAAATTAAATGCCTTATGCATATCAATCATAGTAAATGTACAGATTAAGGTTAAATCTTTGGAATATCGGAGGCCAACCATATGTATTGAGAGGTGGAAAGTGTTTACCTTCTTCGATGCAGGGAGCAAGAAGTCAGTGAAAAACGAGACACACTGACCCCCAACTCTATCCTGTCGAGACAGTTCCGAAATATTTGTTAGGAGAGTATGGAAATGGTTCATGCCGAGTCATCCTCTGTTATTTTTTGACTTCCAATGAAGTATATGATCTCCATCTGATAATACATTAAGTACTTGTCATGTGAAGAATTGGTAGCACAATCTCTTTTCTTCGTCACTTTGGACTGTCAATGTATTTCACAGTTCAACCAGTTTAATTATTAAATCCAAACAAAACAAAGGACTGCAGGTGTTGGAGATCTGAAATAAAAACAGAAAATACTGGAAAACTTCAGTAGCGCTCCGGCAACATCTATGGAGAGAAAAATAGAGCTAAATATTTTGAGTCCAGAGACCATTTAGACCATAAGATCATAAGACATAGGAGTGGAAGGAAGGCCATTCGGCCCATCGAGTCCACTCCGCCATTCGATCATGGCTGCTGGGCACCTCAACTTCACTTACCCGCATTCTCCCCGTAGCCCTTAATTCCCCGAGACAACAAGAATCTATCAATCTCTGCCTTGAAGACATTTAGCGTCCCGGCCTCCACTGCACTCTGCGGCAATGAATTCCACAGGCCCACCACTCTCTGGCTGAAGAAATGTCTCCGCATTTCTGTTCTGAATTTACCCCCTCTAATTCTAAGGCTGTGTCCTAGTTGTGGCAGACTTGCTGAGTTTCTCCACCATTTTCTGTTTTTATCAATTATGAAAACATTATGTTTTGAAATTAAAATGCAGCATGGAATCTCACTTTCACAATGATAGAATAGCATATGGCAGAACTCAGGATTGCAGTCCCCTACATGTTTATTACTTAGATTCAAATGCCTCAAGGCATCATTTCATACTGGCAGTATTGTTGCATAAATAGCGATGTCATAATCATCCAATCCAGTTAGAAATAACATTTTGTTTGCCCTGACCTACTGCCAACAAAAGTTTTGTGATTTAACATGCCTGGTTTAGAATCTGCACATTACATTTTGCCTTGTGTCATTTGACTCCTTGGGAGTGTTGTGCATTCAAATATACTACTTCAAGAAATCCATACTTCAGAATTTATATTTGCCACATTTACAGTAACAGATGCTTCAGCTAAATTATGGTAAGTTTCACCATAGTGGCATTTTCAAAGTAAGCAACAAAATTAAATGCACACCTTTTAAAGCTTATACATTCTATACATCTATTACCAAGGTTACCTTTTTAATCTCATATTCAAGAAATACTTCACAATTTCTCTACTCTTTTCACTTCTTGACTTAAAAATTATTCCTATCTCATTCTCCACAACAATGAATATCCACAACTTCTCATATTTTGACTCAGTATAAAGTAAAACCCAGTTTACTATTCAGAGGAACAGTTTATCAATGCTGTCTCATTAATTTCCTTCCAGTATTGCTTCTCCTGATGAGTAGAGATAGCTGCAAGCACATTCCAGTGATTGGCATAATTTTTGTCTGCCTCTATCAATTGCACTGCATGCACATTTTTCATCCAAGTCACAAAGCTTTGGCACACACAGAAATCAGAATCAAAATGTTCAGCTATACTAGTTCAACAATGAACCTAGAATATATGGGACAAAATCCCAGATAGGATTGGAAATTTGAGTCCCATCAAAGTCATCTTATCATTGTAAATATCAATATTACTGACAATATCATCCATTTTTAATACTCACTGATGGTCATTTAAATCAGAGGTATAGGCTTCAAAATAGATCATGACTTCATTCAAAGGCAATGTTTCTTATGTCACAAAAGTCAGGGGATGTAGAGTCAGTGTGGATAGAGCTGCGAAATACTAAGGGTAAAAAGACCCTCTTGGGAGTCATTTACAGGCCCCCAAACAGTAGTCTGGATGTCGGATGTTAGTTGAATCAGGAGCTGAAATTGGCCTGTCGCAAAGATGTTACTACAGTTGTTATGGGGGATTTTAACATGCACGTAGACTGGGAAAATCAGGATGGTATTGAACCTCAAGAAAGAGACTTTGTGGAGTGCCTCAGAGATGGATTCTTAGAGCAGCTGGTGCTGGAGCCGACCAGGGAGAAGGCAATTCTGGATCTGGTATTGTGTAACGAACCACAATTGGTCAGAGACCTCGAAGTGAAGGAGCCATTGGGAAGTAGTGACCATAATACATTAAGCTTTAATCTGCAATTTGAGAGGGAGAGGGTACAGTCGGAAGTGACAGTACTTCTGTTGAATAAAGGGAACTATGGAGCTATGAGGGAGGAGCTGGCCAAAGTTCAATGGTGCAATACCTTAGCAGGGATGACCGTGGAGGAACAATGGCGGATATTTCTGTGTATAATGCAGAAGTTGCAGGATCAGTTCATTCCTAAAAGAAAGAAAGGTCCCAGGAGGAGGCATGAGCGGCCATGGCTGACGAGGGAAGTTAAGAAACGTATAATGTTAAAAGAGAAAAAGTATAACATAGCAAAGATAAGTGGGAAAACTGAGGACTGGGAAGCTTTTAAAGAGCAACAGAGGATTACTAAGAAGGAAATACGCAGAGGAAAAATGAGGTACGAAGGTAAACTGGCCAAAAATATAAAGGAGGAGAGTAAAAGCTTTTTTAGGTATGTGAAAGGCAAAAAAATGGTTAGGACTAAAATTGGACCCTTGAAGACAGAAACAGGGGAATATATTACGGGGAACGAAGAAATGGCAGAAGAATTAAATGGGTACTTCAGATCTGTGGTCACTGGGGAAGACACAAGCAATCTCCCTGAGGTAACAGTGGCGAAGGACCTGAACATAAGGGAATTTATATTTGCCAGGAATCGGTGTTGGAAAGACTGTTAGGTCTGAAGGTTGATAAGTCTCCGGGCCTGATGGTCTATAACCCAGGGTATTGAAGGAGGTGGCTCGGGAAATCGTGGATGCGTTGGTGGTTATTTTCCAGAGTTCAATAGATTTGGGGTCGGTTCCTGAGGATTGGAGGTGGCTAATGTTATACCACTTGTTAAGAAAGATGGGAGAGAGAAAGCAGGAAATTATAGACCAGTTAGTCTGACCTCAGTGATGGGAATGATGCTGGAGTCTATTATAAAGGATGAAATTACGGCACATCTGGATAGTAGTAACAGGATAGGACAGAGTCAGCATGGATTTATGAAGGGGAAATCATGCTTGACTAATCTTCTGGAATTTTTTGAGGATGTAACTCTGAAGATTGACGAGGGAGATCCAGTAAATGTAGTGTACCTGGACTTTCAGAAAGCATTTGATAAAGTCCCACACAGGAGGTTAGTGAGTAAAATTAGGGCGCATGGTATTGGGGGCAAAGTACTAGATTGGATTGAAAATTGGTTGACTGATAGGAAACAAAGGGTAGTGATAAACGGCTCCATTTCGGAATGGCAGGCAGTGACCAGTGGGGTATTGCAGGGATCCGTGCTGGGACCGCAGCTTTTTACAATATATGTTAATGATATAGAAGATGGTATCAGCAATAACATTAGCAAATTTGCTGATGATACAAAGCTGGGTGGCAGGGTGAAATGTAATGAGGATGTTAGGAGATTACAGGGTAACCTGGACAAGTTAGGTGAGTTGGCAGATGCATGGCAGATGCAGTTTAATGTGGATAAATGTATGGTTATCCACTTTGGTGGCAAGAACAGGAAAGCAGATTACTACCTCAATGGAATCAATTTAGGTAAAGGGGCAGTTCAGAGAGATCTGGGTGTTCTTGTACACCAGTCAATGAAGGCAAGCATGCAGGTACAGCAGGTAGTGAAGAAGGCTAATAGCATGCTGGCCTTCATAACAGGAGGAATTGAGTATAGGAGCAAAGAGGTGCTTCTGCAGCTGTACAGGGCCCTGGTGAGACCACACCTGGAGTACTGTGTGCAGTTCTGGTCTCCAAATTTGAGGAAAGACATTCTGGCTATTGAGGGAGTGCAGCGTAGGTTCACGATGTCAATTCCTGGAATGGTGGGACTACCTTACACTGAAAGACTGAAACGACTGGGCTTGTATACCCTTGAGTTTAGAAGACTGAGAGGGGATCTGATTGAGACATATAAGATTATGAAAGGATTGGACACTCTGGCAGTAGGAAACATGTTTCCGCTGATAGGTGAGTGCCGCACCAGAGGACACAGCTTAAAAATACGGAGTAGACCATTTAGGACAGAGATGAGGAGAAACTTCTTCACCCAGAGAGTGGTGGCTGTGTGGAATGCTCTGTCCCAGAGGGCAGTGGAGGCCCAGTCTCTGGATTCATTTAAGAAAGAGTTGGATAGAGCTCTCAAAGATAGTGGAATCAAGGGTTATGGAGATAAGGCAGGAAGAGGATACTGATTAGGAATGATCAGCCATGACCATATTGAATGGCGGTGCAGGCTTGAAGGGCTGAATGGCCTACTCCTGCACCTATTGTCTATTGTCTAAAAGTATGTACCAGCTTTGTAATTAAGCATATGAGGATCTTATGGGAACATTAAAACCTATGCAGCACATTTTGCCAAATTCTTCATTACAGTACCATAAATTCTCTGTCAAAAATCATTTTGGTTGCAAAATAATCTTAATTTAACTTTTAGACATTTGCCTTGTTATTTTTAGAGAATCCAAGACTGTGTACAATATTTCAGTAAAACAAAAGATGTTGGAAACACCCAAAACATCAGGCAGCATCGTCTTTCCAACATTTATAGTTTTTATTTCAGATTTATAACTTTCACAGTCTTTTGGTTTTACACTGTTTGCCTTACCAGTTTTCAGTACAGATTTCTCCTCCATCCTTAAGGTACTAATCATAATTTTCCTTTTGGGAGAGCAGGGCATCAAGATGAGACATTCCCCACCCCCATCCCTTTAATTCTGACCCATTTCTAAGTGTTACAGGTCATTGATTATGAATGATTGGTCTTGTACCTAGGCTCAAAATGCAGGTAATCTCTGCTGATGCACCAGAAAAGATGGTCAAGATGTTAAAGGGGCAAAAGAGCTTCACACTTTAGGCTTACAAGGCTGTACATCCCCTATGTGCAAGAGACACGGCCTCCAGTAGAGCTACTCCTTCCATTCCATGACCTTTGAGTCACTATAGCCCTTACCTGAAGCTCATACCTCACGTGGTGATCACAGGAGATAGTAATAATTGGAGGGGACATAATGGAAACGGGTCAGGGCATGATTTCCGCTCTGTCCTGTTGGAATCTGCTTGACATAGAACGAAGAACAGGAAATCCAGATCAACCATGAGATAGCACAAAGCCTTATTGGATGTTTCCCTTAATTTCTTCCACCATACAACTTCTTTCCAAATGTATTCAGCTCAATAAATCCTTGCGGTGTTGCTGCTCTGCGGGCATTCAGCATTCATTCAAAACGTGGACATTATTCAATGTGAGCATAGGAAGTCAGTATTAGCAGATTACTTGAACACAAAGATATTCCTTTGATTTATCATATTTCTTTTGCTGATAGGTAGCATGTGCACCACTAGTATGTTAGCCACCATGCGATGAACAGTAAATTCATCAACAGGCTGCAGATTTGTGTGAAATACTCAGAAGAGAAAAATAAAATCTCTTGCTTGGCTCAGTCTGAGATCATTGAAGTAGGACAATAAGCTAACAGTAAAAGCTGGGAGCTTTGTTTTCTATATGATTCAACTAGTCATTAAATTCTTGGAGAGGTGTCTTTCAGTCTTATCTGTACTAACCTTAACTCATTTATTTCCGCAGTTAATGCCACCATAAAGATAAGAGTGGCAACAGTTTTTAAAAGTGATTTTGGTTTTATTATAGGTTCAAGCCAGATTACAAGATGTTTGTTCAAACAGGATTTATTAACTTGTACATGATTATGGTATGGCAGCAGACCTCTCTGTACAGGGCTGCTCCATTCCCAATTTTCAAACAGAGTCTCTGTCATATGACCACTAAGGACACAGTTACATCACAGGATACCTCAGAGCTTATTTACATGCTCATTAAACCCTACCTCTACAGATCCAATTTGCTTAAGTATCATATAAGGAAAGAAACATCTTATTTCCAAACCTGAAAGGTAAGTTTGGTTTTTCAGAAATATGCCAATTTTCACAGCAGGTCCTCCACTCTGAAAACCTCATTCAACCATAAATACAAATGTCAGTGCTTTCATGGTATATTTTCAAGTTGAAGATCAATCAGTTGTAAATGAGCAGTAATAGGAATGTGAGCATGTGACTCCTGCTAATAAAGCAGACTAATCAGCACCAAACTATTGGGAAAATATTTGGTCATGATAGCGAGACAGTCATCTCATGTCAGTAATCGAATTGAGATGAAATGGGCAGCATTATAGTGGGGATGCATGTATTTGATATCTCATCTATTCCTCTCAGATCTCGATCTATCTACGTTATCCTATCCTGCCCACTTAACCTCCAAAAGCCAAGCCCCAGGTAAAATTATTAGAAACGTTAAAGTAATCAAGAAAACTGTTGATCCAGTTTCACTGTTTTCCTACACACAGCTTGTCTGCTGCCCTTCACAGGCAATATTCCATCCACCCTCTAACAAAAACAGAAATGCATTGACAAATGCAAACACAAATGCAAATCAATATAAAATTAAGTGAGTCATGCATCAATTGTCTATTTGTTTGTATCTTTAATAATATTAACTTCTAAGAATATAAGAAATGGGAGCAGGAGAAAGCCATATGACCCCAGGTATCTGCTCTGCCTTTCAATAAGATTAGGTCAACATCTCACCCCATTTTCACCTTCCAGCCCAAACTCCGTATCACTCAATTCACCAAGCACCTACTTCAGCCTTACATATCTTCAATGACTGAGCATCCTGAAGTGCTCAGTGGAAGGGAATTCCAAAGAGTAGCAACCCTCTGAGTGGGATATTCCCTGTCACCGTGGTCTTAAATGATTGGCCCTTTATCACACAATTGAGTTTGCTGGCTTTAAACCCAACAGCCAATGGCATCAAACCTGTTAAATCCCATCACAAAATGATATACATCAATATCTAAATTATATTAAAACATTTTGAACAGTGTTACATTTTGTAACAACTTACATTTTTACAGCACTACTAACGTAGTGAAACATCCCACGATATTGCACAGGAGCATTATAAAGTATAAAGTTAAAATCTCACAACACCATGTTATAGTCCAACAGGTTTATTTGGAAGCACTAGCTTTCTGAGCCCTGCTCTTCATCAGGAAGCTAGTGCTTCCAAATAAACCTGTTGGACTATAACCTGGTGTTGTGAGATTTTTAACTTTGTCCACTCCAGTCCAACACCAGCATCTTCAAATCATTATAAATTATGACTTTGAACCACATTAGGAGACATTAGGGCAGTTGAACAACAGAAAGATCAAAACGGGCGGGTTTTGCTGAACTCCACTGTTATTTCCATCCAGGTTTTCTTGGTCAGATGGATGGTCTCCTCCCTATCTATTCAGAATAAGACCCCCTGGGCTTCCTGGAGAGGAACCTGCACCAAACCATGAGGCCACTCTTTGTCTGACCTGCGTCTTTCCCCTAATTTCAGCTCTTTGTTTCACTTCCTTTATTTATGTCTGCAGACCCTGAAGATGAAGGGCATTCTTGGATCAGTGATGGATCAGCAGATTTGGCAGCCATTTAAAAATGAGTTCAAGGTGCTAAACTCAATATTAAATCCAATCTTTCAGATTGTGAACCCACTCCCATTCCTTCCCTTTCCCTTATCTTTACTTGTTACATTCTCTGTCGCCATGTGCTATCTTCCCTCTCCCCACCCCAGTGGGACCATCTGTTTTTCCCGGTTTGGCTGTTAGACACACTAATGTTCTGCCTTTTTCTCACTCCGATCACTTAATCGGCACTATCAGTGGCCTTTCCCCACAGCACTCTATCCCCCTCCTCGCTCCCCCTGCAACTATTGCATAAAATACTGCCCCCTCCACAGCAGCTCTGATGAACAGTCATCCAGACTTGAAACATTACCTTGCACTCTTTCCATGGATGCTGCCTGCCCTGCTACGATCTCCAGTATGTTTTGTTTTCAGCACAGATGCCAGTATCTGCAGTAATGTGCTCCCACAAAAAAACTGCCAGGTCAGTGTCAGTCACAAAGACCAGCCATCCCAATTCTGTTGGACTCATTGGCAAGGAGGAAAACTTACTCCACATGGAAGTCAGTCTGAAAGGATGTTCAAATTGATTCTTATTAAAACGATCACAGACACACATTTTTAATCAAAGCTCTATTTCACATCATGCTACGAAAGTTGCAGAGATGTGCCAACAATGAATTCTGTCAGAAACAAAGTGCAGTGACTTGCATGCTGTCACAATGATGATTTAATACTTGGCTCACAATTGGTAATCCATGCCATTTATATTAATGTTGGTCTTAAGGTTAAGCTTGAATTCAAGTTGTTTTAGCTGTAACTTTCCATGTGATTCCCATATTTCAGATGAAATGTTAAATGGAGGCCCTATCTGTACGATTGGGTGGATGAGAAAGACCTCAGAGCACTATTTCAAACAAGAGGAGTTAACCTCAAATATTTATTCTTCCATCTACATTCAACAAAGATCCTTAGACAGCACCGCCCAAACCTACAAATAGGGCAGCAGATGACAAGAGAACACCACCATCTGCAAGTTCCCCTCCAAGCAAATCACTATGCTAACTTGGAAATGTAACACCAGTCCTTCACTGGCACTGGGTCAAAGTTATACTTCGCGAACAACATCATAAGTCTATCAACAGCACATGGCTGGCATCGGTTCAAGAAACTACCTCACCCACACCTTCTCAATCGCAACTAGGGATGATTACTAAATGCTGGCCTTGCCAGTGATACCCATCATCTCACAACTAAGCAAAAAATTGCTGTATTTGGGAGCGTGCAGTGTGAAGATTCACTGTTGCGATTCCTCCATTGTAACGATGCGAAGAGTAGCTGCTGCGTTTCCTCCATTATAACTGTGTGAAGATTAGCTGCTGCATTTCCTCCATTGTAACGATGTGAAGATTCACTGTTGCATTTCGTCCATTATAATGGCGTGAAGATTCGCTGCTGCGTTTCCTCCATTGTAACGATGCGAAGAGTAGCTGCTGCGTTTCCTCCATTGTAATGGTGTGAAGATTAGCTGCTGCGTTTCCTCCACTGTAATGACGTCAAAATTCGCTGCTGCGTTTCCTCCAATGTAACGGTGTGAAGTTTCACTGCTGTGTTTCCTCCATTGTAATGGTGTGAAGTTTCACTGCTGTGTTTCCTCCATCATAACAGTGTGAAGATTCGCTGGTGCATTTCCTACATTGTAACGATGTGAAGATTCACTGTTGCGTTTCGTCCATTGTAATGGCGTGAAGATTCGCTACTGCGTTTCCTCCATTGTAACTGTGTGAAGATTCACTGCTGCGTTTCCTCCATTGTAACGGTGTGAAGATTAGCTGCTGCATTTCCTACACTGTAACGGCATGAAGATTAGCTGCTGCGTTTCCTCCATTGTAATGGTGTGAAAATTCGCTGCTGTGTTTCCTACACTGTAATGGTGTGAAGATTAGCTACTGCGATTCCTCCATTGTAATGGTGTGAAAATTCGCTGCTGTGTTTCCTACACTGTAATGGTGTGAAGATTAGCTGCTGCGATTCCTCCATTGAAATGCCATGAAGATTCACTGCTGTGTTTCCTACACTGTAACGGCGTGAAAATTAGCTGCTGCATTTCCTCCATTGTAATGTTGTGAAGATTAGCTGCTCCATTTCCTCCATTGTAACAGCGTGAAGATTCGCTACTGTGATTCCTCCATTGTAACGGCGTGTGGATTCGCTGCTGCGTTTCTTCCATTGTAACAGCGTGAAGATTCGCTACTGCGATTCCTCCATTGTAATGGTGTGAGGATTAGCTGCTGCATTTCCTCCATTGTAACGGCGTGAAGACTAGCTGCTGCGTTTCCACCATTTTAACGGCGTGAAGATTAGCTGCTGCATTTCCTCCATTGTAACGGCGTGAAGATTCACTGCTGTGTTTCCTCCATTTTAACTGTGTGAAAATTAACTACTGTGTTTCCTCCATTGTAACAGTGTGAGGATTAGCTGCTGTGTTTCCTCCATTGTAACAGCGGGAAGATTCGCTACTGCGATTCCTCCATTGTAATGCCATGAAGATTCACTGCTGCGTTTCCTACACTGTAACGGCGTGTAGATTAGCTGCTGCATTTCCTCCATTGTAACGGCGTGAAGATTAGCTGCTGCGTTTCCTCCATTATAACAGTGTGAAGATTCACTGCTGTGTTTCCTCCATTTTAACTGTGTGAAAATTAACTACTGTGTTTCCTCCATTGTAACAGTGTGAAGATTAGCTGCTGGTTTTCCTCCATTGCAACGGTGTGAAGATTAGCTGCTGCATTTCCTCCATTGTAACGGCGTGATGATTAGCTGCTGCATTTCCTCCATTGTAACGGCGTGAAGATTAGCTGCTGCATTTCCTACACTGTAACGGCATGAAGATTAGCTGCTGCGTTTCCTCCATTGTAATGGTGTGAAAATTCGCTGCTGTGTTTCCTACACTGTAATGGTGTGAAGATTAGCTGCTGCGATTCCTCCATTGTAATGGTGTGAAAATTCGCTGCTGTGTTTCCTACACTGTAATGGTGTGAAGATTAGCTGCTGCGATTCCTCCATTGTAATGCCATGAAGATTCACTGCTGTGTTTACTACACTGTAACGGCGTGAAAATTAGCTGCTGCATTTCCTCCATTGTAATGTTGTGAAGATTAGCTGCTCCATTTCCTCCATTGTAACAGCGTGAAGATTCGCTACTGTGATTCCTCCATTGTAACGGCGTGTGGATTCGCTGCTGCGTTTCTTCCATTGTAACAGCGTGAAGATTCGCTACTGCGATTCCTCCATTGTAATGGTGTGAGGATTAGCTGCTGTGTTTCCTCCATTGTAACAGCGTGAAGATTCGCTACTGCGATTCCTCCATTGTAATGCCATGAAGATTCACTGCTGCATTTCCTACACTGTAACGGCGTGTAGATTAGCTGCTGCATTTCCTCCATTGTAACGGCGTGAAGATTAGCTGCTGCATTTCCTCCATTATAACAGTGTGAAGATTCACTACTGTGTTTCCTCCATTTTAACTGTGTGAAAATTAACTACTGTGTTTCCTCCATTGTAACAGTGTGAAGATTAGCTGCTGGTTTTCCTCCATTGCAACGGTGTGAAGATTCGCTGCTGCGTTTCCTCCATTGTAACGGCGTGATGATTAGCTGCTGCATTTCCACCATTGTAACGGCATGAAGATTAGCTGCTGCGTTTCCTCCATTGTAACGGCGTGAAGATTAGCTGCTGCGTTTCCTCCATTATAACAGTGTGAAGATTCACTGCTGTGTTTCCTCCATTTTAACTGTGTGAAAATTAACTACTGTGTTTCCTCCATTGTAACAGTGTGAAGATTAGCTGCTGGTTTTCCTCCATTGCAACGGCGTGAAAATTAACTACTGCGTTTCCTCCATTGTAACAGTGTGAAGATTAGCTGCTGTGTTTCCTCCATTGTAACTGTGTGAAGATTAGCTGCTGGTTTTCCTCCATCATAACAGCGTGAAGATTTGCTGCTGCATTTCCTACACTGTAACGGTGTGAAGATTCACTGCTGCGTTTCCTCCATTGTAACGGAATGAAGCTTAGCTTCTGCGTTTCCTCCATTGTAATGGTGTGAAGATTAGCTGCTGCATTTTCTCCATTGTAAAGGTGTGAATATTAGCTGCTATGTTTCCTCCACTGTAATGGTGTGAAGATTCACTGCTGCGTTTCCTCATTGTAACAGCATGAAGATTAGCTGCTGCGTTTCCTCCATGGTATCGCCATTAAGATTAGCTGCTGTGCTTCCTCCATTGTAACGGTGTGGAGATTAGCTGCTGCATTTCCTCCATCGTAATGGCGTGAAGATTAGCTGCTGCGTTTCCTACACTGTAGCGGTGTGAAGATTCACTGCTGCGTTTCCTACACTGCAATGGTGTGAAGATTCAGTGATGCATTTCATCCAATGTATCGGTGTCAAGGTTCATTGCTGTGTTTCCTCCATTGTAACGATGTGAAGATTCGCTGCTGCGATTCCTCCATTGTAACAGTGTGAAGATTAGCTGCTGCGATTCCTCCATTGTAAAGGTGTGAAGATTCACTGCTGCGTTTCCTCCATTGTAATGATGTGAAGCTGAGCTGCTGCGGTTTCTCCATTGTAACAGTGTGGAGATTAGCTGCTGGTTTTCCTCCATTATAACGGTGTGAAGATTCACTGCTGCATTTCCTCCTTTGTATCGCCGTGAAGATTAGCTGCTGCGTTTCCTACACTGTAGCGGGGTGAAGATTCACTGCTGCGTTTCCTCCAATGTAATGGTGTGAAGATTAGCTGCTGCATTTCTTCCATTGTAACGATGTGCAGATTAGCTGCTGCGTTTCCTCCATTGTAACTGCGTGAAGATTAGCTGCTGCATTTCCTCCTTTGTATCGCCGTGAAGATTAACTGCTACGTTTCCTCCATTGTAACGGCGTGAAAATTAACTGCTGCGTTTCCTCCATTGTAATGGAGTGAAGATTAACTGCTGCGTTTCCTCCACTGTAACGGCATGACGATTAGCTGCTGTGTTTCCTCCATTGTAACGGCGTGAAGATTAACTGCTGCGTTTCCTCCATTGCATCAGTGTGAAGATTAACTGCTACGTTTCCTCCATTTTAACGGCGTGAAAATTAACTGCTGCGTTTCCTCCATTGCAACTGCGTGAAGATTAGCTGCTGTGTTTCCTCCATTGCAACTGCATGAAGATTAACTGCTGCGTTTCCTCCATTGTAACAACTTGAAGATTAGCTGCTGCGTTTTCTCCATTATAATGGTGACTCTTTAAAAGTGCTTAATTGGGTGCAAAATGGTTTGCGAGGTCCAATGATGATAACAATGATGCTTAACTTCAGTATAACTTCCACATTTTCAGTTATTGACTTCGATCTCCTCAGTTTTGTGACTATTTCCTTTCAGGACAATTGAAGCCATCTGATCTGGAAAGCTGAGTGTGGACAGTTAAAGTGGTATAAGTATAAATTCAAACAGCCTACAGAAGTAGTGTCTGGATAGTATTTTCCACCATCCTGCTGATATATAAGGAATGAGAAGCAAAAAAAAATCATAATGTGCTCAGCATCACTTGCACCCGTTTCAGGGATGGATTTCATTTTTGAAGATGGGTCCAATGTTAGTTCTTAAAATGTTTTAACATGAACAAATTTCAACATAGAAACACCTAAAAGAATGTGATTTGTACAGATTATGTTCTTTTTTTTCCCCAAATACACACAGTTGATGAGGAGAAGCCTTACAATTTTTCATCAATTTTCTATTAATTCTGTGTGCAAGTCACGTACTATATCAAGAATGAATTACTCGCACTCAATCACCACACTCTGAATGTCAATTATGCAGCAGCACACATCTCAAAGCATTCTTAGTGTTTTTAACACTTATACATCCTTCCACTCTACTGTATTCGTGTGATGTATTGAATCACACCTTCTATAGTTGCTAACCTATTCCAATCTAGAGAATTGTTTTACAAAATAATAATTGGAAGCACATCTCTGCTCTAACCAGTGAGAGCCACTTTTACACAGTGCTCTAATTACTCTAAATCATGTTAAAATCAAAGTTGAGTAGCTGAGGATCGACTTGCAATTTATAGCAAATCGGTTGATTTAATTGTGAGAGAAATAAGATCCTAAAACCGGCATCAACATCTCTGCGATAGGAAGATGAAGAGCGGCCATTTCTGACCACGATTCAACAAATACCTACTGGCAGTGCACTTGTATCGGCATGAAATAAAGGCTAGGATCAGGCTCACCTATGATGCTTGCCTACTCAAGCGCCCTGTTTAAATCCACTGTCAAGGCTCATATATGAATAATTGCCAATCTGTAAAACGTTTCACTGCAAACCACATCCATGCAGCCAAAAAAAAAAACCCAGTTGTGTGATTTCCTAGTCCTGGCACTGAAACAGAGGACCAGAGCAAAGGAAACATGAGTGCTCACTGATATCCTGCAGGACTTTGCAGAAATTCCTCCCATCAGTTCTAATTAGCTATGCATGGAGTGCTTTCAGTTATTCTTGAGCCTGGTCCTGTGAGCTCACCAAAAGTTGGGGGATGGTGATTAAAAAGACTATTTAAAGGGATTAACCACTTCAAGGTAAGTGCCCACGTCTGGAGCAAGAAATTGTTTCAGCATTTCTAGAGGCTGAAAATATTTGAAGGAGACCTTTTATCTTTTCCCAGAACTTTTAGAAGCAAATTGTATGCCTGCCAAAGAAAAAAAACAAGCATTGGCAAAAAAAATGTTGAAGCAGTAAACAGAGTCTATGAACAAATCATGAAGCAGCATCAGTCACAACAGTTCGGGTCCTTTTTTTGTTAGGATGGCATAGATCATATGGATAATGTGATGGATACATGCAAATCTATTTTAAAACTGGCATATAATTTGAACCAATTAGGTCCATTAGACAAAGAAACAGAAAATGCTGGAAACATTCGACAGGTTGGCTCTGTATGGAGAGAAAACAATCACTGCTGTTCACGGTGCAAGGAAGGTACTGGCCACATTTCGAGACCTGTACCACTCTGAGAAACACTGAAAATCAAACACAAATTTTAAAAACTTTTATCCATTAAATCACCTTAACAACACCTTGAAAGCCATTTAAAGAAACTATATGGACATTTCAGATAGCATGCAGGTATTCATTTTCCTTCAAAAGATTAGAGTTTGGGCTCGTATTTACAATTAAATCTCTGCTATCCAAATCCTATTCTTTACTGCTTCCATTACTTACTGCTATTATTGAATGATAAAGTCTTGTTGAAGACTTTAACCATTACACAGACTTTGCTATTTGTATGCCTACCGTTAATTGCTGAATGAAATATGCAGGTATTGTGCCCTGAACAGCTAAACACTGGATTGGTCTCAACTAGTTCAATAACGTGGTAAAATAGATGGATAAAATTAATTAGTTTTGGCATGCGAGAATAAATAATTGAAATAAGTTTTTCAAGTGGATAATCTTACACTAATATTTATGGGAGGAGTGAAGAAAAAGTATTTGGAAAGTTGTCCATTGCAATAAACACAATCATGATTAGATTAGACTCCCTACAGTATGGAAACTGGCCCTTCGGCCCAACCAGTCCACACCAACCCTTTGAAGAGTAACCCACCCAGACCCATTTCCCTCGGACTAATGCACCTAGCACTATGGACAATTTAGCATGGCCAATTCACCTAACCTGCACATCTTTGGACTGTGGGGGGAAGCCGGAGCACCCAGAGGAAACCCACGCAGACACAGGGAGAATGGGCAAACTCCATACAAATAGTCGCCCGAGGCTGGACTCAAACCTGGGACCCTGGTGCTGTGAGGCAGCAGTGCTAACCACTGAGCCGCCAGTGATAAGTGTGCTGCTCTCAGACCCTTTACACAACAGCAATGATGCAGCTTTTTCTGCCCAGCAAGTGAACTCATATTTACAAGTATTAACTTATTTTTGTTCAGCAAATCGGACATGACAACTGCAGAGTGACTAAGAGGTAAGGTGAATGAGAGAGACTTAGGAGAGAACTTGTGTGGGTGACTGGATGCTGGAGGACTGAGTGACGAGAGGTGGGTGAGGGAGCAAGTAGGGAGATGGGATTAGTAAGTGCGTGTGATTGAGTGATGGGGCTTTGTGTGGATGAGTGACGAAGTGATGTGGGGTGGGTGGCTGGGTGAGTGGGCCTTAACTGAACACACACCCAGCCTTCTGTTCTGCTTCCACTGCCTCCAAAAACCTGTTCACAAAGCAGGCTGGGAAAGGAGAAAATCCCAGACTCAAAGGCAACCCACTTCCAGACCCCACTTTCGTGTGAATTCTGCCAGCTCAGAGCATGCACCAAAGACAAACCAAGATCTGTTTCTCAAACCCAACAGTCCCAGTCCTGACTCCTTGGTGATCAGGACTTGGGGCCTAAATTTTTTCTCTCAAGCCCTGCTTCTTAATTTAAAAAAAAGGCAGAAAATAAAGTTTTGTGGTCAACTCTGCTGCTCGGCACTTTTTACGAAGTATGCATTTGTGATCAGTTCATTGTTTTGAAATATTTTCCTGAAATTCACATTTACCATTATGGCAAAACTGATCTTTCTGAAACATATTCATCTCTGGGAATGAGGAAAAGATTGGAATGTATCTCTCCATGCAAAAATTTGAGCAACCCTGTGGTAGCCAGTTTATAGGTCACTTTCTTGCTTCTCATGCATACAATTACTACAGATTATTGCCTTGACTTCAATTTGATTCGACCCAATCTGTCTGTTCACATGAAACTCCTTCAATTTAATCCAAAGATAAAGCATATCTGCAGAAAAGTACTGAAGTATATGAGCAACTTTGTGATTTTGGTTTGTCTTTCATTATTCAAGATGAAACAATAATTCCTATATTAACTAGTTTCTGAACTGAACACTTATTTAAAAGAAGAGAAAGATCTACTGCACGGTAAGACAAAGTAATATTCAGCATACTACACATCCTAACTCTTTTTAAAATATAAAATAACATGCCATCGAGTCTCAAGTGCATCATATTTCACCTAATGATAGTGAAAAACCTGCTTCAATCTGGCTGAGCGTTAAACATGATGCTACATGAAGGAGGAAAAGGGGCTTCCTACAGGCAGCAGGAATTAATTATTTAACCACTCAAAAGATTTATTTGGTTGGCTGGTAGTGCGAAAAACTGAGAAATCTTTTGTCATGTTTAAAAACAGTAAAATCTACAACATGTACATTTCCCTTTGGACAACATCAAGCATCACTTCCCTCGGGATACATGGGAATACTGCTGGAATGTGACCAGCTGCTTGGTCAACTTGGTCAATAACACTTTGGCTACCTTAATGAGGCTTGGAAATTCCCCTCAAACTGTTCTTGACATTATCTGATTTCCACATACCACAGTGGAAGCAACTTTAATATCCATAGATCCTGCAAACTACACTAGAACCTGACCTTTTTTTACACCATACTTAACCCTGTTCGAGGAACTGGCTGTGAATCTAAAACTAAATTTTAAATACCTAATTAATAATTACCTTTCCAGAAAACCTGGAATCTGTTGCCCCTTCTAATTAGTATATAATGTAAAATACTCTTGATAATCTGTTTCTTTATTTCTAATAAAACACTTCCTTATATAAATGTTCATTGTGTAATTTTCCTATTACCAATTACAAATAAAACCAGTGAGAAGTTCTTTAAATGATTACAAGTTGGCTAT